>NC_090926.1:228529072-231029072 GCF_040938575.1 Ambystoma mexicanum | reverse complement strand
AGGAGCCAGGGTCGATTATCAAGAAAACAGATCCAGACGCAATAACCCCAGCTGGTGGGGGTCCCTAAAAACACCAAGGGATCCAATATGGAACTATTTTTTATGGCTTCTTTCAAGGACAAAAGAAACGTACAGATCCCCAAAGTTTCACCATCGAGTCCACGCACAAGACTCAAATTTCAAAATTAGCTGCAGACGAGCACGTGTGCATAATCACCGGAAGACTGCTTAATTTCCAACACAAGCTGGCAATTCTCAAGGCGTATCGCATAGCGGGCACAATTGAACTCCACTATACGTATTTTTAACAACTTCACAGCTGAAGTCTCAAGCGCAGAAGGGACTTGAATCCTATTTTTTGAATCACTTAAAGGATAGAATCTCCCAGCTACTTGGTGCCTTCACTTAGATCGACAGTTGCACTCATTTGATACCCCAATCGAGGCCTGGCCATTTTTGCACCAATTTGACTTGGTGTCTGCCGATATGCAGATTACAAAGGCAGAGGCCCCAAGGGGCCTCACGTGACGGGCAGCTGCACCAGGACATGTCCGGCCACAACAAAGGGGGCAGAATGTCTAGAGAGCCCATAAGTCCTTAACGTGACCAGGATAAACGTCTGAAAAAATGAAGACTGCATCATGGACTGCCATTTACTTTAAGGAAAATCACGCTGGCTGGGGCCCCAGCCGCCACTGTGAGTGCATTTTTATGTGCAAGGAGGGGGTGGCTCCATGAACACGATTATGCTTTGCACATGCCCGGTTGGGGGAATAGTGTGACCATATGGTTCCTTTGGAAATGGAATCCCCCTGCACATGTCGTCCTTCACAATGTTAAAGTGGTCTGAGCTCAGGCTCTCCTAATGTTGAACTCCTGATTTGGGGGCCATATCATTCCGTGGATCAGCAAAGGCCCAATGACCATTGCAACGTTTCGCCCCACATGGCCGCTACAGGCTTTAACGCATACCCTCTGCATCTCTGGGGTATTTCTCATGTTAGGCGACCCTTTGAAGCCAGACATCCGGCACAGATCACTCCCCTGCACCCATTTGTTGCACCGGGTGGTGTGGTAGTATTGTATTATGTCATATTGTATTACGGACTACTGCTCATTGACTGCGATACCCTTTACAATGCAAGGCTTACATCCACTCCCTATGCATTATGTCATACCATAGTTCTAGCTTGGTTAACAGTCCCCCATGATGGGGTGGCTTTCGATGCGGTAACCAGGTGGCAGGACTTGGTCTGTCCTCTGGCACATTCCGCATTGCCTACTATACTCCTGTGTTGGGGCCCTATAGGTCCCCAATATTTCAGTTTTTCGGTCTGTTGGGTTGCTAGGGAAAACAGGTAGTGCAAACCTGGCATGTACAAATCTGCTTGCGCGGTCTTCATGCTTATTTTGTGCACAACATTTAGGTGGTTCTTGTGTGGGTGGTGATTTGGTCTCTTCTTTATGATAGCGTAATGAAGGGGAACATCTTTGTTGATGCACTGCTTGTCTCCTGATTTTCCCAAAACTCCCTTTACACAGCGTTATCATCGTGTTCACATGCATTACTATTAATGTCCAGGGGTTCGGGCATCCCATAAAAAGCTGCAGGTTGCTCAACTATGTGAGGGATTTACAGGGGGACATTGTTCTACTACATGAGACCCACTTAGACGCAGTTGAATCGACAAACTCTCCAGAGGTAGGGTTGGGTTGGGGAGGCAGTGCATTCACTGCACCATCGGAAGCACAGTGTCTCAATTTTAATTCACAAGTGTCTACCCTTTGTAGTTCTGAACACCCTTACTGATAAAGAGGGTCGTTATATCCTGCTACATCGTAGCCTCTTACATCAGCAAATTACGATCTTGAATATGTATGCCCCCGCTACCAACTATCCTGGCTTCTTTACGCATACTTTTTCAACCTGTGCCTCTTTAAAATCAGCTGACGCTGGTGGGTGATCTCAACCTTACTTTTGACCCCAGCCTGTAAAGGCAAGTTAAGGCCCACTCAACAACACATACCCTAAAGAAAAGTGTGACCCTACGCACCTTGATGTCTGAGCTTCGACTGACCAATGTTCGGCTCCATACACACGGGGTGACAAGGGACTTCATCTTTTACTCGAACCTTCATCATAGCTATTCGAGACAGGACTACTGCCGTTTCTCATCCAATAACATGCATATGGTTGACAAATATGACACTCTACCGATACTCTTCTTTGATCACACACCTGTGGTCTCAAAACTCTCTCCCAGTCGAAGCCCAAAGTGCCCCTTCTAAGCGGCTGAACATGATGGTCCTTAACCATACAGACATTGTAGAACATCTCAGACAGCATACAAATCACTTTTGGCAGGACAATCTACCAGGGGATTATGGGGCCCACAGATGGTGGGACGCATACAAAGCAGACTTGCGTGGTCAGTGCATATCGCGTGGGGCTCACAAACTGCATTCGTGGGCTGCCTGCGATACACAATTGACCTCGGACATGGGTAAGGCCGAACAGACACATAAAATAACTGGAGACCCCTGGGTGTATGCTCAGATAGTGAAACTGCACAGAAATCACACACGTTACCACTGTACGGACACAGAAAACATTCACCAAGTCAATCCCAGACGTACTAAAGTGATGGTGATAGACCATCACATATGATAGCACTTGCCCTGAAAGTTAGACAAAGCAGTCAATTAATTGATTCTGTTAAGGACAAAGACGGATCCTTGATGTTTGGTGATGGTCCCATTAACTATCGATTCACAGAATTCTACAAAACGCTATATGCGGCTCCCCCAAATAGAAACATTGCCCAGGTGCACACTTTCCTGCATGACATGCAGTTTCCCTCACTCCTACCTGTCGACTTGGAGACCCTGAGTCTATTATGGAGGATGAAATAACCAAAGCCATCAACGAAAAAGTTGAGATTTGACGCACTGCGCCTCATAGCTCGGGAAGAGGGCGCCTTACCAGGTCCTCTCTGGGTCAGTCCTTGGAGACAACAGCAGCTTTCAGATTGATGAAAGAGAGCAACATCAATTCTTCTCTTCCAGCAGGGCTTCAAGGTCAAGCTTCAGTTTCACTCCAGTTACTCTTCAGCTTCTGAACACGAATTCTAGCAGTGAGAGGCCCCCAGATATACTAGTTGATCTCCCATTCATTCTGCTGGGTCACACTCAGGCAACCAATCGGTCAGAAGGGCATTCATGCAGGCAGGCAGCCAATCAGGTGCATATTGCATTCAGGCCATTCACTCCTCTCCAGACACTCACAACAAGTTATGTGTATTGGGACAAGTACCCAGACATTCAACACTCCACACTGTATTCATACCAGTTTCGGGCAGGGCTGTCTCAGTCATTGCATCAACCACCAGATACTAGACACCCACAACACAGAATGCGTATTCGTCACACACTCCATTCACCCAGGTCGCACCCACAACATACAGTCACTGGGAAGGCTCCAGCCAGTCTAGCCTGGACTTCACAACACCACCATATATGGAACTTCCACCCAACAGCCGGTCAGGGGGAAGGGACAGAGTCAGGGCTTCCCAGGACTTTGGGAAAACAAGGTAACAAGCAATAGAAAGCAAGAGGCCACAGGGGCCATCTTGTTTCCTATCAGGAATCAAGTGATTCCAATGGCAGGGCCTGGGTATCCCAAATAGAGGATGTTCAGAGCACCTGTCGAATTCAGCATGGAGCTGCCACCAGCCCATACCCTGCTCTGTGGGCCACCCACAGGTGCCCAAAAACATACACTAGGGGCACAGGGTTGTACCCCCTCCCATGGGTGCCATAAGGGTATCCCATGGGTCTGTTCACCAAACCAAAAGAGAGCTGCACCGCCAGGAGTCCCAAATGAACTCCTGCGCGGAAAACACGACATAACACACGATAAAAAGCCGTAAAGGACAAGGATACGGAGGCCCTGTCTCTCCGATGCATTTCCAGCATCACAGTAACTAAACACAATTTCAAATGCATTGAAGAACACTGGTCATTAATTGTGAACACAGGTATAGAAAGTTCTCTTTGGTCCACATAAAGCCAAGTATTTGGTAATTCTATAAGCGCCTAACAAATGACCAATAAAATAAAAAATAAATCCTAGGATTTATATCTAAAAATAAATACTACCAAGGTCTCCAAACTCATCCAGCTAAGACCTCTTCCCCTCTTTAGGCTTCTCAGCTACCAAGGTCCTCCAGGGAGAGGACTGCTGCTGGAAACCTGGAAACCCTTAGTGAGAGCCTAGTCTTGGGTCACTTTTCCATTCTTATCTTATATTCGGTCAGTGTGAAGCTGCAAACTCTGCAGCGCAGTCATCCACTAGAGACCACATATTAACCCTGCGAAAAGCCAAGAACCAATAGGGATGTGTTTGAAGCCAAGAAGAAACCAAGGTCCAGTATGGACTGGTTTCAATGCAGAGTAAAGGCTGAGGTTCAGAAGTTATGGACCATGAAGGACTGTGTACCCTGACAAAGAAAGGGTCCAGAAGAGACCAGTCTTCTGAAACAAGTCTTTGATTATCCAACAGGTTGGGAAAAGCCCAGAGGTAGTGGTAATCCTGACAAACGCCTAACCAGAGAAGGAGTCGTGAAACCTGAGGCTCTGAAAAGGCTTACGAAAACTCATTAAAGCAGAGAGGCCCAAAGATGAGATCAGACTGTGAATAACCGCTTCAAGAAGTTTCCTAATCCGGTCTGTTTGCTGTGACAGAATAAGTCTATACTCTAGGTTTTGAACTATTGATTTGGGCAATCCATGGAACTTTTTGTGACTAGCGTTAGGTAGCCTGGGGGGTAAATGTAGGATGGGTGGGCGTGGGGAGTGTAAATGTAGAACTTTAACTTAATTTACCATCTTATTTTTTACTTTTCTGTTGTTGAAGACGGTGCCTCGAGAGGAGACAAACATTGTTAAGAATAGACATTTGGAACTTATAATTTGGAAACTAAGCTACCAAGGTGGCGGTCGAACAAGAAACCCACATTTATGAGTTTTATTTATGGGAATTCTTTTAATTTTGGTTATAGCAATTTCCCTTGAACCAATAGGTATGGAATCTACTGTACCACAAAACCACTAGATTAATAAAACATTGTCATACCAGTCAGTGGTCTCATTAGTCTGCCTCACCACAGGTGTAATATATTTCTCAGTCCAGGTAGCAAGTCTACAAAATCTGCTACTTGTCCAATTTATACTCCTCTCAGATTATGCTTTTCGCTGACAGTTTAAAATATTTGTCTTTTCCACAATAATCATCATTTCTCCTGATGTTTCAACCGTCTCAATGTTGAATGCTTCAACTCCAAGTTGGCTCGTCGAGTGAACAATGTGCTCTTTAAGTTCCTTACTTAAATGGATTTGAATGCAGTAGCTGCCATTGACTTTGTCCATCCCCCTGTTCATCTGGATAGACTAGCTACTAAAGGCATTTCTCTCCTCCGTAAATAACTCATGGACTTTCTTTAGGTCTTCATTCGATGCAGTGACTTATTGAGAGGTATACCAGTGCAAGGGAAGTGCAAATACAAATCATTTATAAAAAAGAAGAAATACTGGATTTTTTAAAGTGTATATACTTTGAGTAAACATGTACTGTAAAATATAGCTTTAATTAAAAGAATGGAAATCCCAGCTGCACTTTATTTTCTCACAAATATTCCGAATCTTCCGTCGAAAGGCGTCGAGCCTTAAACTGTTGAGGAAGAGGAGTTGGCTGTGACAGCAATAATCCTCCGATAACTACGAATATAATGAACTTCAGAGCAAAGGATTAATACAATTTGCAGAATAGGTTATAAAGAATGTCATGCCAGTGAACTGGTGGAAGTCACTTAAACTTCTTGGATTCTGAGACTTTCAAACCTATAATCTCCCTTAACAGCAGTAGCTTCAGTATATTTACTAGTTTGACCCAAATTGTTTGAACCCTGAAAAAGCAGGAACCCTTGCTTTTCTCTTACAGATCATTTTCTTTTTGTATGTATTTATTTGCATTTGTAACACGCTTCTGCCCAGGGGCATCAAGGAGCTGTTGCGAACCAGTTACACAGTACATATACTTGGGGTGAAACCAATCAAGAAAAACAGAGGTGAGCAGAACCGAACCTCGCCGCCTCACTCCCAATGTCAGTGGACAAAGTGGTGTCTAAAGAGCCAAGTTTTTACAGTTTTCCTGAAAGCCCAGTGAGAAGTTTCTGCTCTTAAAGAGGGCGGAAGGGAGTTAGAGTGAGATGCCTCTACAACCGGGAAGCTAGCACCTCCTCCTCTGGCACGTTTAAATTTCAGTGGTGCAATGCGGTGGATGTAGGTTGACCTCTTGGGTTCGATAGTGTTGGCTCTGATGATTTGGGCCGAAAACTCAGGGGCTGTGTTCAATAGGCATTTGTGAGTGATTCTGAGGATTTTGAAGTTAATCTTTTCCTGGCCTCCTTGCTGCTGAGATATGGTCTCTTTTGGAAATATTGAGTGCCGAGCGTAGAGCATTGTTTTGTATTGCCTGCATTTTGCAGATATTCTTTCTGGATGTACATGCAAAGAGGGCATTTCAGTAGTCAAGTATTGCTCCGGTTACTGATCGTGCAATGGTGAGAGAGCTGCTTGGTGTGAGGAATTGTCTGGCTGCGTTTAGAAGTTTGGCTGTGTATGCAGCTGATGAGACGATTGCACTGACTTGTTTGGTGAGGGAGAGGGTGGCATCTAAGTGCACACCCAAGGTGTTAACAGACGCCGAGACAGGAATTTTGATGCCATCCATCAGGAATGAGGAGTATCGGGGAGAGTTTCTTTAGCATGGTAGAGGACCCTACTACTAGGATCTCCGTCTTGTTTAGACAAAGGTGATTCACTGCCATCCAGGTTTGAATGGTAAGGAACATTTTATTAATTGTCAAGGTGTCCTCTTCATGGGACCCTGATAGTGGGAGGAGAATTTAGGTGTCATCGGCGTAGTTGGTGTAGACTATGCAGAGGTCATCCAGGCGGTCAAAGAGGGGTTTGGGAAATATTTTGTAAACGGTGGGGGTATACACAGGAACCTTGCAGGACACCACAGGGTATCGGTGCAGGGGAGGTGCTGGTTGAGTCCGAGAAGTCTCTCATGGATCTCCCTTCAAGGAACGATGCGACCCAGGCCATGGCTTCTTGGGAGAAGTTGGCTGCATCTGTGAGGTGGTGACACAACATTTTGTGGTCTACCAGGTCAAAGGCAGCCAATAGGTCAAGGAGGAGGAGAGGGAGGAGGAAGAAGAAGAAGAGGGCCGTCTTTCCTTCGTATCTGAAAATGTCGAGTTGATTTTTCAGGTCTAACAGTGCTGACTCAGTTCCGTGCCCAGGTCGAAAGCCAGATTGATGCTTTCCTAGGATATGGTTGGATTCAAGAAAGGGTTGAATTTGGTTGTAGGCTGCCCTATTCAGGATTTTTAGTAGGAATGGAACTGTGGTAATCGGGCGGTCGTTGTTGGGAGCTAGCGGGTCTAGGTTAGGGTGAGGACGCACATTTCTTTCAGGTAGGTACATGGTTAGAGGAAAAGGAAGCACTGATAAATCTGGTAATGAATGGTGTTAGGACATCGGCGCAGTCCTTAATAGTAGTCGCGGGGCAGATATCACCTTTGCATCTAGAGGGTTTAAGCTTTCTGATATTCATGGTTTCTTCATCCGAAAATCTCTCTGAAATGTAAATATCGGGGTGGGCGGACGGGGGGGGAGTTAGACCCTAGTTGAGGGTGCCTTAGTTTTGATGAGATCTTGTTTTAGAGGTATTTTCTTTTGTAAGGTGTGCATTTTGGCTCTCGTGTCCGTATGAACCCCAGCTCGTCTTTCTCGACGGTGGATGGGGGGGAGACGGGGCAGCTGGTGTTTCTATTTCTCTGAGAATATGGAAGATTTCTTGGGAGCTGGCATTGGTGATTCTAGTATTGTAGTCAGTTGATTTGGCTGCGATGATGGCCGACTTGTATTCTCTAGCTGACGCCTTTCTCCGGGCAGCTTCTGCATGTCATATTTTTTAATCATAAGGCCAGAAGGTCTGGGGTGAACCAGGCCTTGATATGGGCAACTGGCTTAGCTTTCTGCAGTGCCAGTGGGGGGCAACAGCATTAACTGCCTTGGTTAAGGTGTTAGAGTAGATGTCTGCTAGAACTCTGGAGTCTGTCGAGACAATGTGTTCCAGCAGGTGAGGTGTGATATTGGGGGAAATGGTTTCTTTGGTTATCTTTTTTGCACTACGAGTGCACGTAGGGGGAAGGGCCCTGGGTGCATGTAGGTAGGACTTGAACAATGAGAAGGTGAAATTGAGAATGTGATGATCCGACCAGGGACACAGTTTTCACAGAAATGGTGATCTGACTATTAAGATCAGCCACTGAAACCAAGGTTCTGCCTTTATTGTGCGTTCGTGCTCTGACACAATGTTTAAAGCCTAGGTCAGAGAGCGTATTGGCAAGGGAGGTGGCACTGTGGTCTAGCGGGTCATCGCGTCCAAGGTTCATGTCACCTAGTATTATAGCTCTGGTAGTGGCTTTAAAGGGATGGTCTAGTAAACATTTACTGAGAAAAAGGAGCCTGAGAAACTTGGAAAGAAAAACCGCAGCGTTTTCCAACACAATAACGTTGTAAAATACAACGTTTTTAAAGCTGCGGTTTTATTTCTAAGTTTTCCGGGCTCCTCCAGCCCGGAAAACGTAGAAAAAAAAAACGCAGCTAGTGCTTATTTAAAAAAAAAAAAAAATAGCACTTGCCGAGATTCAGCTGCAGCTTTCCTGCTCTGGTCTCCGGTCCCCGTCCTCCGCCGACAGCACTAATGAAGGGAAAGCCACCCAGCGGTAGCTTTTGTTTACTACAGCTGGCTGGCTTTTCCTTCATTAGTGCCGCAAAAGCAAAAGCCAGCACAGGAGGGCCTCCATTTCACAAAATGGATGCGCCCATGTGCTTGCTTTTGCGAATTTTGAGCTTGAATAGCTCAAAATGTTACATAGGAAGTTTTAAAACAGAGAATGCTAGTATTCTTTTTTTATGTTGCCCATCTATTTTTTAAATAAAAATTTTTACTAGACCATCCCTTTAATATTACCTTCTATTGAATGGAGAAGGTCTTTGTCGAAAGAGCCGGTAAGGCCAGGTGGACGGTAGATGATGTGGATAGAGAGGAAGTCCCCATTGGTGAGGATGAGAGTTTCACAGAGAGTAGCTCCATGTTGTCTGCCATAGGTGACGTGATGGGTTTAATAGGTAGGGTATCTCTAAAAATAAGGGTGACCGCCCTCCTTTGGCTTTTGTCCTGGCATTTCCCAGGATAGTGAAGCCGTCAGATTTTGCTAGGGATAGGGCTAAGCTTAGTGAAGCAAGTTTCGGTAATGGCCAGCAGGTCAATATTCTGGGCGGTGATCAGGTCATGAATGTCAAGGGCATGGGCAGGGGTAGATCTGGCGTTGATGAGGGCCGCATTTAGGCGGGGTGGGACCAACTTAAAATAAAGGTGGAGATAATGGAGTTAGCAGCAGAAACCAATATTGGGAGTTGGTCATGTTGACTTGGCAGGCAGTTTATTAATACTCCATTTAACTAGTTAAAAACAATTTCAACAAAAACAAACCAGAACACACACAATTGAATGTTTACATTTAAAAAGCAGCATGCTTGTTTTATTAACATATTATATATGCTTGTAATAAAAATGCTTGCTAAAAAAATAAAAAAAAACACAGAATCCACAATGTTGGTCTTTCCGTTAAATGAAATGTCACAGACGAGGGGAGCGATCTCACAATTATTAGGAGGGTTATTATGGGGACGTTCCCAGCAATAAAAAGGTGGGTAGTGAGGGGGAGAAAGCACAATAAAATGTACCCACAGTGCAAAAGCTGGGCCCTGGAAACCCGGGCTGTGGCAAAATTAATTTGATGGAAAACAAGTATGTGTACAAACTGGCTTTTGCAGGGTAAGTTGCAAGAAATTCTGGAAGTGGTGATCCTAGTTTCATGGTCAACATAGCAGCTGCTCACACAGGCTCTGATTTTGGAGTTGGCTCAGTACTGCCAATTCTTTCCATATAAACTTTTGATCAACAAATATGAATGTTTATACATTGAATAAAAATACCACATTTTCATATTTGATTGAAAGTTAATTTTAAATCAAGTGATTTCAATCCGGAATAAAATACTGGTTAAAAACGATTTGATTGAAATCAAATCCATCTTGAGCAAGTAAATCCTTTCATGGGCAGTAGGGAAGTCAGAAGATAGGGATTCAGTCTCCCTTCTGCTACAGAAGTCAGTAGTTCAACAGGAGGGTCCTCTGGTAGTCTGGGTTTTTTGTGGAACCTTGCCCCCTCGGTGCCTAGATACTGTCTAATTCTATGACAAAAGGGTAGAAGACTGTGCTGCCAATCAGCTGGGCAATAAGAGCACCTCTGAATTGAAAGGCGCTGATCTCCACAATGACAGAGTAGGATATCCAGGTTTGGCCAGGTTTCCCCTGACTGCAAATCTGGCAAAGAAATGCCTGACCCGTACCCAGACCTGGGAAAAACCAAAAGCCTATGTCGCTGTACAAGATCACATCTAGAGTATTAAGCTTTTGTCAGCGCTCAGACATTCAGAAGAGCTGTGATCCACCTAGTCTTTTTGCGTTTGGTTTTAAATTCAAGTACATTAAAGTGCAATTAACATTAAATTAAATGGCGGCAGACACCGTGTTAACTGGGACTGTTCAATGTCCCTTCCAAGGTGCAAATCTGGAGCAATTAGAAATAGGAGGGATGCTTAAATCGGCGTGCTGTGTAAAATGATGACCATGAGCCCTTTTTCCAGTATTTCTATCTGTAGGCAATTTTTTAGGCCCATATTCCTTTGCCTTCTGGTTATTGTAGCCACTTAAACGGGTTGAGAACAAAAGCTACAATCAAACTCTTTTCACTCAACATGATACTGTAACTATTCATATATTGCCAGGTTGGTTTATTATATGGTTTGTGCACGTTTCGGAACGACTCTACGAAAAGCAGTGTTATTTTAACCCTTTTTTTTAACACCAATAAGATGCATGCTATTTTCCTAATAGGACTCCACTCCTAGCCCCATTCTAGTCACTGCAGCCACTGCCATTCCACACCAGATGTCTTCATAGATGATGCGGCCCAGATGTGTGTCAAAATCAGACCACATACCCTGTTGGGATGTGCATTTTCAGGTCCATCAGCACCATGCATCTGGATTGGGCTGGAATTAAGTATCTGTTGGCACTACACACGTTAAGGCCCATTGCCCTGTGTGCCACCTTGAAAAGTAGTCTGCAACCTGCGTTTCTTCCAAAGTTATCAACTCCATCTCCCATCATCATTGACTATGTGGATAGGGCCAATTGGCTTGAGATGTTTTGAACTACAAATCCAAATATTGCAGGTCTCTTAAGATGGTAGCTAGTCGGTCATCTGGACTATGGTAATCGTTAGTACTTCATATTTGTGCCATTCCTCCAGTAGGCCTCAGATTTTAGTGAGTGTGGCCTCAGTGGCATGTTCCATTGTGTATCCCACTTCAAACACCATCTGTGACAAACTTGATGATAAACAAAGAAGACTGGGCAGTTATATGTGATACAAACGTTCAATTGTGTTCATCTTTTCAAAACGGTTTTACACATCAGCTAGGTCTGTAAGTTTGCACGTCGAGCCAATAACCTTTAGATGTACAGTTCTTTCTCTGCGCTTTTAGATTGTCCTTGCCAGGATATAGGGTTGTTTGACTGTAGGACAATTTAGGACTTTAAAACTCTCATTCCAAGCATGAAGTCGTGTTTGAAAAAAGACAGTTCTTACCCTTTGGGACAAGCTGTTAAAGCAAGCACCTTTTAGTGACTACCAACTAAGAGTGGCAGTTTCTCCGTATGTAAAGTTTCAACAAATACCAGAACGATGTGAATGATACAAGACTTACAGTTATGGCAGGAAATGGCACAGAGACGCACATGCACACACATCTAGGTGTTGCCGATTCATCCTTGCAGTGGCTCTGCTTTACTTCCAGGACACACAGGAGACGCGTGTCTCCTTTACGCCTTTTTTCCACTGTACTCACACTGGCTTTCATAGCAGCCCACATTCTTCGAACAAAGCTGGTCAACTCTGCATTGGAATAGGCAAAGGCGCTTTGAAACTCCTGAATGACAGAAATTCGCCTCACTTCCTTGACACCCTGAAAATCACCACCTCTCTCTCGCTCTCCTTTTTCTTCAATTCTTGAAATCTCACTTTATAGACACGTAGCCTTCCAATCACACGTGGACACTTTTTTCGCAAACACGTTTTATCCCTCAACTCTTTCAACATCATTTTCTTAGCAACCATTGAGTGATCCAGGCATAGAGCTGGTCAATCCTGTACTCTTGCTGGACTGGACTGGACTGGATCAAGATCCTCGTGTTCTGGCTCCCATTCCACGACATGGGAGAGGCTTGAGTTTCCAAACTCCTCCGAGTCTTCTTTTGTGGACTTTCTAGTCCCAGTTGTAAGCACTTCTCCCAATGGGTTTGCTCAAAGGTGAGGCGACTGCCTCTCCTTTTGGCATTATCTCTCCCTCCCTACCTCCAACAAAATGGTTTCTCAGCACGTGTTTGGCTACTACTGGGTGCGCATCGGTAGCCCCACTTGCCGAGAAACGCGGCTCTTGGCCTCACTGGAAGAGAATGGCCCTCATTACGACCCTGGCGGAGGACCATGGTGCAATTTGCACCATGGTCCATGGCGCTAAGCTGCCAACTCCGCCATGGGGGTTGGCGGACTTACCGCCCCATTCCGACCTTGGCGGGGCGGTAAGTCCCCAATCCCCATTTACCCTTCCCCATTCCCATTTTTGCCCCATAGGGTATAATGGAAGTGGGGAAGGCGTTAATTACGCCACCGTAAATTACGGTGGCGTAATTAACAACAAGTCCCGTAGCGCCATGGATTTTTCCGCCTGCAAAAAGCAGGCGTAAAAATCACCATGGCGCTACGGGAACTCGTACTCAGGCGGAAAGGGGCGCCATGGTTTACGCTGGCGTAAACCCCTTTCCGCCAGGGTCCTAATGAGGGCCAATGACTTGTATGAAACAACGACCCAACTCTGTTTCCGGTAGCTTTGTCTCTAGGGAACTCTCAGCAGTTGACAGCATAGGTTTTCCTGAAGACTGGCATCCTTTGCTGGTGTCTTCGCTGTCCCTGCTCTAGGTCGTTGGCCAGCCTCCAGGTGGACCACCCAGACTCCCTTGCGCTCCACAGCCGGACTTGTAGAATTGACTGTGGTACGACTCTTGGATCAGGAACCCATGGACCATGGAGGTGGGTCAGGTGACCACGGCCGGGAATGTTGGCTTCTGTCATGAATACATTCAATATAATGTACAGGTACTTCAATGCAATAAGGCACAGAAACGTGAGATCAAATTACTTTTTTACTTAATAGGCGCGAACTGGCACATGGGCGGGAGCTCCGCCTCTATCCACACACGGGTTGCAACCCACACCACAACACAGAGGAGACGGGGTCTGCCTTTCCTAACAAACGATAGAAAGAGGACTTTACTGAAGAGGACATTACATCTCCCCCTTGCTTAACAAGAAACTTGATGTCTCTGTTCATTTCCTCGATCCACCGTGAAGGCCTGCGGACCACCCTGCAAAAGGGGCAGCGCAGGTATTATTCAGAGTCCAAGTCAGACGAGTCCTCTCCTCCTATGATGTCACAGCTTCCAAGAGGCGAGTCGCCTTCAAAAGAATGACGAATTTCTGGTGACCATGCCAGTGGGTCTGGCCGCCGTTATCATGGATTCTTGCATGTGAGTCGCAGTCATTGGTTCTGGCTTGAAGGCTGGAACTTCTTTAGCGTCTTTAGTTTGCCTCACCAGTACCTGATCTCCTATTTGAACATTTCTGGTCTTTGCTTTTCACCTCTGGTCAGCGTACTCCAATTTGGTTTTGCTCTCGTTGTCTTTAGTCTGTGCAGTGCCGGCACATGTTGTAGGTAGAGCAGCCTTTGGGATGGTGTGGCAATGTGGTCCTCATCACTCGGCCAAACATTAGCGCAGAGGGACACGCTCCTGTGGTGCTATGAGGGATGTTTCTGTAGTCCCACAACAAGGTGCATATTGCCGGTATAAATGAACCATTGGTGATTGAGCATATCTGTAGAGTGTTTTAGGTTTCCCATAAATCTCTCTACTGTTCCATTTGCCTGCTGCCACAAGGGTGTGATTTTATGATGTTGGAACCCAACTGTTCTGCGAACATGTCGAAATTGTGTCTGCTAAAAGGGGGTCCATTGTCAGATTTCACGATCAAAGGAATTCCGTAATCAGCAAACGTTTTGTCTAAAGCCGGTATCGCTGCCTGGGCACTGGTGGAATGAATTAGATAAACCTCCGGGAATCTGGACATTTCGTCGATCACATGTGCGTACTTGCCATTGACTAATGGGCCGAACATATTGATGGCAACTTTGTCCCATACCTGTAGTGGCATTGGTGACATCTTGAGAGGCTCTGGGAATGTGCATGGGGCGACCGCCTTGCACGCAATACATTTGCCTAATACTTGTTCTACTCTGTCGTCCACACCTTGGTTCTAAGTTGCATTTTTGTTGAGGCAGTACCTCGATGGCCAGAGTGAGCCACTGCAAGCACTTGCTCTTGTATATTTGCAGGGATAACAATCCTGTGTTCCTTCAGCAACAGTCTCTCTGGAGACAGACAACGTGCACCTTTTGAGTCTGAATGTGTGTAAGTGTCTCTCTCCATCGGCAGATAGGGGCCGACCATGTTTGCCTTTGGTATGCCACTGGTCCAACGTTACGCACTCTTGTATTTTCTGGAGTAATTGGTCATTTTTCAAACCCTCTAGCAGTTGTGCACTCGTGATGGATTTGGGCAGTGCATTGCTTATTAGATAGTTTATGTATTGGTTGGCTTTGATGGATTGCCTCTCATCTTGAGATGGAAGGGGAAATTGGGATAGGAAATCCGCCGGGTTGTTGTCTTTCCCCGGGCGGTGTACTATGTTGAATGAATATTCTTGCAGCCAGAGTCCCCACCTTGAGATGCATGGTGGCATTTTGGCCGTTGGTTTGCCGTAGATGGTGGTAAGGACTTGATGGTCAGTGATGACAGTAAATGGACGTCCATATAGGAACAGATGGTAATGTTCACATGCCCACACAACTGCAGGGCTCTCCTTCTCCGGTTGTGAATAGGCACATTCTGTCACAGAGAGGCTTCTACTTGCATATGCTACCATGCGTCACGGCGAGTCAGGTGAGACACCTGTTTTTTTACGATAGCCCCCAGACCGACAGGGCTGGCATCAACTGTCACTTCCGTGTTGAGTTCTGGGTCGTAATACGCCATGCAGGATGCTGAAGCAATACCTTTTTTGATTTCCTGAAAAGCTTCCTCACTCACACTGGACCAGGAAAATTCTGTCCCCTTGAGTAACCGGAGGTTTGTGCTAACCAACGCAAAATCATGAATATATCTGGTGCAGTAGCTCGCCATTCGCAGAAACAATCTGACTGCAGAAACGGGGGTGGGAGTAGGGGCTTCCACAAATGCTTGTACTTTCTCTGGGTCTGGTTTATCGGCCGTTGCTTGAGAATATATGTCCAAAGAATTTTAGTGTCGATTTGCTGAACTCGCACTTGTCAGCGTTTAACGTCAGATGAGCGTCCTCAAGCGCTGTGCATACTCTCCTTAGCGTGTCGTCATGTGTCTCTTGCGTGGTGCCGAATATCATGATGTCATTGCTGTAGTTTAGGCAATGAGGGATACGTTTGATGACCTGATGGATTTCGTTTTGAAATATCTCAGCTGCCGATGATACTCCAAAGCCGAGTCGCTTGTACCTGAAGAGCCCCAGGTGTGTAGAGAAAGTAGTAAAGTATCTGGATGACGAATGCAGCTCTAGCTGGTGATGGCCCTTATTTAAGTCCAGTTTTGAAAATAACTCTGTTCCATGCAGTAGATGCATGTCCATCATCCAGGGCGCTAGATGTCGTTCCCTTTCTATCGCTACATTGGGGGCTCTCATATCTACACAGATAGGGATGCTGGTGGTGTTCTTTGGTGCAGGCACGATGGGGGACACCCAGGGTGTGGGTCCCGATGCTGGCTCAATAATGCCTTGTTCCAGTAAGGACTGTATCTTGTCCTTCACATGCCTCAGAATGTTGAGGGGTATGCACCTATAGTGTTGAGCCGTTGGTGGCATCTGTGTGTTTATATGTAGCTTGATTTGCTTGCCCTTCAGTTTTCCAAGACCTTTAAACAGTGCCAGGTACATTTTCTTTACCGTTTCTTTGGGCTGGTTGTATATGCGGACATCTGGTACATCACATGTATTAAACTCATTTGAATGGCTGACCGAAAGCTGAGAATGCTTCCCCCTGGTACTTCTCCTTTAATTACATATATTTTAACTTTTAAGCTTGTGTCTTTATATTGACACGTGGCTGTGAACATGCCTTTGCAGTTGAGAGGTTATTTGAGCCATATTGCTCAACTCTTTCTTTGTGGCCAGAGATTTGTATGCATCTTCATTGATGACATCGACCGCGGCTCCGGTGTCAATGAGGAATTCCCGCCTCTGTCCATTTATCTGCAACAATAATGTCGGACTGTATTCCGCGGCAGTGTTGTTTCCAAGCGCATGTACATATCCTCTCTTTCGATCTCCACTCGATGAGGAGGAGTTGATTCATTTTGTCGTCTCGGGGATTCTTCCAGATAGCTGATTTTCTGTCGAGGTGTCCGTCTCTGCGACTCATTTCTGCTCCTGTAGCGACTGGAGTTGTCTCTTCTGTCCTCATGTCGCCTATCTCTGCGTGATGACTCTCGGGTTCTGCTGTGTGAGCTGCGTCTGCAGGTTGCAGGAGATCGCCACGTGTTTTGTCGTGGATTTCCTGCGTTGAGCTACGTCCATCTTGCTTCCTAGCGTCTCTGCTGGTTTCTGCTAATTGAAAGAATTTAATGTTTTTGCAGACTAATTGTGACAAGTGTGTTGGGGAAAACCACTTCCAATGATGCCCTACGGACAGGCAGAGGCCGACAAGTGGGAACTTGTATCCACATCGGTAGCATTTCTGTTCTGTGGTGTTCTCCGACATGCGAATGGGGCACAAAGCTGCTGATGATGCAGATTATGTTATTTTAATGTTGCTAAGTGACTGTTTGCAAAGACAGTGCGGAATCCGCTCTCACAAGTTGGAGGATTTCATCTAGAGTTCTACGCTTTCAAGGCAGCTTTTTCCGGAACTCTGGAGATTCACAACCTGCGATGGCTTGTGATTTGAGGGCCTCTTCTGTCGAGTAATGGTCAAAATCACAGTACTTTGCTCTTTTCTGTAATCTCATTACAGAGTGGTCCATGTTCTCACCTTTATCCAGCGTGGTCACATGGAAAATATGCCTCTTAGTCTATGTTTTTCAGCTGTGCGAAGTAGTTTTTCAGCGAATCAATTACGCCTTCAAATGTGTCTGTTGTGTTCTCCGGCATCTCAAATACAATATCTCTTACTACCGGGCCAAGAGAGTGCATTAATATTCTCCTCCGGCAGCGTTCTTCTCTGACACCAGTTGCATCAATATATATATATGTAGCTCCTTGAGCCACCTGGCCCATCTTGGCGCCAGACTGCTTGTATCTGAAATGTCAAAATGTTGCACGGCCTGCAATTTCAGTGAATCGTGGCTTCCCTCCTCACTGGGAGCAGGATTGCAGGGAGTTGAACTAGATTGGGTGCTTTTAGAGCTGCTGCCCACATTATTATTAGACATGGCGGCAGGGGAGGCCTGCAAATCACAAGTGCTCGCCTTTGATGTCGTGGTGAGCTGTCCTTGAGACTGGGCGTGTGGTTGTGAAAGAATGTTCTAGAGTCCATGCTCTCCCCAGCTTGCTGCACGTGAGTTGGGAGAGGTGCTTTGTCTCTTGCAGACAGCCTTTGGCATTGATGTGGATTGACAAGTTAGTCCCTTTACTTCAGATAATGCTACATTCACGTTGTGGGCTGCCAGATGTATCTCTGTGGCAGTGCCTGGGTGGGGCTCGCGTGAATTAGAGCGTGTTTCTTTCCGCTGATTCACATGCTGTTAGTTTCCTCCGTGGCAGTGATCCCGTTGTGTGCATCCAAGGCTCGGCGACCTCAGAAATAGCATGGGTGGGAGCCACGGGAGACCGACTGCAGGGCGTGGCATCCCGTGCCGCTGGTGCAGTCGCACAATGCAGCTGGAGCTTGTGGCAGTCCTAAGCTCTAGTTCGAGCAGAACGTGGAGGGCGGTTATACGGCGCTCCGTGGGGATATCCTTGTGGCCATTGTTAGCTTCTGTCATGAATACATTTAATATAACGCACAAGTACTTCAATGCAATAAAGCACAGAGACGTGAGATCAGATTGCTTTCTCTTTACTAATCAGGCGCGTACGTGCGCACGGGCATCAGCTCCGACTATCCACACGTGGGTTGCAACCCACACCATAACAGAATGGAGATAGGGTCTGCCTTTCCTAACAAACAATAGAAAGAAGACTTTACAACTAAAGAGGACATCACAGGGGAGGTGGGGGAAGACACAGACCTTTTCCCACAAGTTGCGAATAACAGACTTTTCCCACTGCACTATGGGTAATGATCAAGAAATCCTACATGGTGGACACAGATCGATGAAGCTCACATTGATGCGGTTGTACTCTGGGAAACCCAGATTAAGCACACTTCTGGTGGAACGACACACTCAAGGCTCTGCTACAGTAAGCACAGTTCACAGATAGGGCACTGGTGATTGAGGCCCACGCTGCAGAGGAAGCTCATGCTAACTAAGCACAATGCAAAAAAAGCTCAGAGGAAGTACACACGAGGGCGGGGGGGGGGACGACGCACTGCCTGTGCGAGGAAAATCGCATGTAGGGCACGGCAGGAGGAAGCAAGCCCTTAGAATGCAGCTGAAGTATGCTTGCATTTCGGCACTGCTGCGAAAGGGGCTGGCAGAGGGGTGCAGGCAGGGTGTCGAAGGGGGATTGCAGTCTAGGAAAGATCCAGCCAGGGTGCGGATAGAGCGCATATCAGGCTAAAATGCATTGTATGGTTGTGGGTAGGGTACAGGCAGAGAGTTCCATGAAGAGAATATTGCAGGCAGCGTGTTACTGTAAGGGGGGGGTGGGGGGTGAGGAGTTGAGGGCATTGCAGGCGCAAATGGAATGAATGCAGGGAGCGTTACAGGCAAGTTCGTAAAGGTACGAAAGATTGCTGGGCAAAGAAAGGTGCAGGCAGAAATGGGACATTAAGGGGTAGTGCTAACTGGGAAGGGTGCAGGCAAAAGGGTTCAGGCAGTTGGACAGGCCATTCAAAATGGCACACAGGGCATCACCAGGGTTCGAAATAAGGATGTCATCAGAAGGAGCTAAAAGCAGAAGCTGCCTCTGTGGAACTAGGAGCTAGTATATGGTGTGCCACAAATACAACGTCCTTGGGAGATTTGTCTCGTTAAATAGGACCCATGATGTTTTTCATGACTTCTACATGCTCCTTTATGCACATTTCAAAGTAGTGTTATTATCAGGAAGGTAGGCGCGTCTGGAACCAGTTGCCCTGAAGAGTCAAAAGTAGCTGTTGGTGTGAAACTAAGCAAGCTCTTCTGAGCTACAAGCATAAGCTACACAGGTCATATTAATGTTGAGCCCGGCACCCCATTCCAGTACAATTGTACTTGTTTACTGTTACAGTGAGTCTACTTCCATGGGACATGATGCCATTACATAGAGGGCCGTACTGAATCAGGCTGAATCAGAAAGCGTATGTCAGCAACACCCACAATTCTTCAAAAGAATTCAATTTCCAGCTGCAAGGGAAGATATGGAACACTGGCCCCTTATAACAAAGATCCTATGCTAACATCCTGACCACCCTGCTCCCTTCACTGCTACCATTTTCCAATCCTGGATCTGCACAATTCAGTATTGGTGTGTGCAAAACCCCCTCGGGCCACTGAAGATGGAAAGCGACCAAGTGGCTTAGGTAAGGCAAAATCCGGTCGAACCGGTTCAGGAGTAGTGCCGTCCAACAATTTCATGGAGCAGAGAAATGGGCGAATCGTCCAGGATGCCACGATGCACCCCATAGAACAAAGACCGTGGCATTCAAACAAAGCTACAGTTGAATGAGACCACTGTGGTGGAGGAAAATGCACCGGTCAAAAGACATTTCCAATCCGATGAAATCCTTTGGTCAACATTCACTGACGGATCAGCAGAGTCCAGGTAAAAAGCCACAGGTAACAGGAAGATTTGCGAAGCACCATTCTTCGGGACTAGCTCCGTTAAATATAGCCCGGTAAGTACCCACGAGGAATGCAGGACAATGAAGCTTCTGAGTCACCTCGTCACAGACAAGGAAACTGGTTACAATTCAGTAGATATCCTTGAATGAGAAACTCACATTGTTCTAAAAGTCATCACAGACCACTGTAATGGTGGACCCCAGGAGCGTGGACCCAAAAAACAGGGACATCCTGGAATGTCAATGACCACAAACCCAAAGCTGTGTCAGATGCGCAGGGCACCACGAAGACAGCTGCATCAGAATTCAGCGAAGGGTGTTGGTGGCAATTAGGCAAGTGGCAGGGCTACAACAGCCTCACCTGGAACAAAAAGCAGACTTGGAAGACTTGCCGTCAAGGGCACAGCTGTCTTGCATCTTTAGAGTAGGGGCAGGCTGCACATGGGAACAGCTCCACAACCTTTTTGGAAACACTAATTTACTGACTACAGGCTTCCATTTCCGTTTGATCACCGGAGAAGCAAGGGCCTCAAGGAAAGAGCCTGGGATTGTCCCTGCGCTCTGCGCTCCATAACAGAATATTGTTGGATCTGAATGGACCGGACTCCTCATTTGAAAATGTGCTCCTGCCTGGAGAATATTGGGGGGACAAATTTGCAAATGATCAAATGCAACTTGCCAGACCTCTCCAGCCATGGAGTCTTAGTAAATTACTGCTAAGGTTGCAGGACATCTGTTCCAGTTTGTAGTATTGATAGTCAGACTCGTATCTGCAGCATGTGACTCTCCAGATGTTTTGATCTTCGAGCTCTAGTCAACCTGGTCAAGGATGAAGGATCATGGGAGTTGTAGTCCAATACATTCTGGAGAGTCACAGGTTGCAAACCCCTGCGGTAGAAGAACCATTGGAGGGATATCCGTCATCTCTGTACCATACAAAGGCAACCTCCCGGCCCTGTATAATTGCTCTGGAGGATACGATCCAGGAAAGATTTAGAAGTCACGTGAAGCAACAACCATATCATCCATTGTAATTTACATAGCTGCCAAGAAGTGTGGCCAAACGAAAAAGGTATGGCTGTAAACCTATAATTTTTACTGCGGCTAAAAATATGACACACTGGCAAGCGTGTTTTTAGGAATTGTCCTGTGCCCGTTTTACTTGAATGAAAAAATGGCAGCAATCAGGGAGTGGTCTGTCTGGGATAACGTTAGAAATACAAGCCAAGTCAGTGCTGCAATGGCTAAAGGGAAAAGGAGCAGGACAATACAGCAAGCAAAATGCACAGGTTTATGAAGAAATTCATAGGTGCTGAAACTACAATAAAGAGCATTTGCATTTTTAACTTACGAGTGCCCTGGTCACTAGGATGGAGCCAACCCCAACTCTAAAACAAATAATCCTCAGCCGATCATATTGATTTTGTGACAAAAAGTGGAGCGAGTGCGTCAGGCTTCAGAAAAAAATATCTTTTTTCCATAAGGGTGGCGACGACACCAGAGATGGCTGTGAGCTGGCACCACCATTATGAAGAAAAAGGTGAGGCCTCTGGAAACCGAGGCCTTTTTTTCTAAACGCCAGAAGCTCCCACAAGAGCATCACCTTTTCAGCTTCAATGGTTGTGCAGTCCCTTGCAAGGCATTTCTTTAGCTAAGAGATGCAGTGATCTCTTAGCTACAGAAATGCCTGGTGGTTGTGCAGTCCCTTGCTAGGCATCCCTTTTGTAAGTAGATGCAGAGATCAGCACCTCCTCCCCCACAGAGGAGAGGGTACTGATCTCTGCAAAGGGCTCCCTGGCGGGTGGAGGGGGGGCTCTCTGTAAGGTTACCCCCTTAGGCCAAGCCCCTTGATAAGCCCTGACTCGTTTTCTTTAGCCACTTAAGGTACTGCTTGTGTCCCCCCCCACCTTTCCTCTTAACCCCCCCCCCCCCACGCCCCCTCACCTTTGTATCCCCTTTCCCCCGGCCTCAAGTGCTCTTAGAGGTAACTTGACTAGAGAAAGGCGAAATTAACGAGGAGAAAAAGGACTAGCGCACGAACTTCTTTTGCCAATGGCCATCTCTTGCAACTAAATGTAATTAAGTGAGCTTGCAAACCGATTGGAGCTATAGGCACCACAAAAAAAAAACTGTCAGTTCAGGGGTTGGAGGGGGGCCGGTGAGAAGGCGCTTCAAGTCGGGAAGTACCTAGTGCCGTACGAATGCATCAGTAGAGGTAGCCAGGCCCATTGAAAACAAAGCATGGCACAAAATTTGAAGCAAGGTCAGAAGAGGTGAAGAACCTGGCAAATCAAATAAACTTGTTGGAGTCCTGGAAAGGGCAAGAGGGCAAGTAATGTCCTTACTGGGAGGTCAGAGTTACTCCAAATTGCAAGAAGAGATTGTCCAAGTAGCAATGTGCATAACCAGGGTTGTTGGGTGTTCCGGGAGTCGAACATTCCGTGGGTGTAGAACAGCAACAAGTGGTGCATAGGCCAGTGAATTAGCAATGCAGAATTGTAAGTAGTCACCCTTACACCTCACTTCGCCCGTTGGATATATTTGGCAATTATATAGCGCTACGAACCCTCGGCTATCTGACCGCTGCTTATTATTACCCACGGTGTGTGGTGCTCATTTATCGACCTCTATCGACCTCGGAAGGATGAAAGGCTGAGTTTGGCCCCGCCGGGATTCGAAGCACCAATGTCGGGACTCTGCACCAATGTCAAAGCAAGCGCGCTGTGCCACTTGACCGGGCTGCTATGTATCAGGCAAATACAGCGTGCGCTAGCTCTTTAGAGCGAATCCTGGGTCGGGTGAGCCATTGTGTAGTAGACCCACTGAATGATGAGAAAACATCATTTAAAGACAGGGGTCTAGGTTCAAATTCTCCTGGGTCTCAATACTATGGGTGCATTAATGCCGACATCATTAGACCGACCAGTTTGCGCTTCACCTTCTAAAAAAAAAAAAAAAAGAATTACAGAATGAGCAACAAATCACCGGACCCTTTCCTTGTGTTAGGGCATGTGAAATCGAGCGGTGGGGAGGTTGGGGGGGGGACGGGGGTCTCCAAAGGGGTGGCCTAAGGGGGCAGGGCCTGATTTCGGCAATGTGGGATAGGTGTCACCTCCCGTCTCATCATTTCTTCCTTTTGTGTGGCACTAACCTCCGCCAGGCATCCCAGAGAGGCTGCAATCATCACACTCACCCGGAGTTTCGAGGGCACTGATCCCTGCATTTCAGGGGTGCCTGGCTGGGAACAGCTTTACATTAAAAAAAAAAAACAATTTCAAAAAAAGGGAGAAAAGGCAAGGCCACTTAAAGCGAAGGACTTTTTTCTCGCAAGCCTAAATCTGCTTTTAGCGCCGTTGCCTTTTCTTCATTAATTGTGGTGCCTATCCCTGGCAGGGGTTGGCTTATGCACAAGCGATTCAGGCTTTGGGGGGGGGGGGGGGGGGGGTAGGGGGGCTTGGCTTCCAGCGGCATGATCGGTTATTGCTACAAGGGAACTTAAGGGAGCCCGCCTAATGCCCTGTAGAAGCACCCCTGATATCCTATGCTTTCATGCAATTATCCACCATGTCTTTCCTTTCGGGAGAGAGGGGAAAGGGACACCACACATGACCGCCGTGCTTTCCTTCCCAAACCTCCAACTTCCCTGTGCCTGCCCCACTGAACTGTCTCTGCTACCCTCCAAGCTCACCCTCCAAGCTCACCCTCCGCCTGCCAAATACTACATCACCACCCTTTCAGGTCCATATCAACAAGGCCCACAGCATCCGAAAGCATCCTGCATGTGGTTAAACGGGTTCACTGTGATTTTACCGAAAACAAATTAGGTGGAGTTTTTACAGAAAGAAAAAAAAAAAATCTATCGTAAAAAATAGCCAAATAAAAAATGATAAAAATCTGCTTTTAGATGGATTTGTTTCAGTTAATCAATCCATCGAAAAAACGTGTCAGTCAAATCACTGGATACTGGTTAAACCATTCAGCAGCCTAGGCATCAGAAACCACAGCACGCACTATGGTAGCATTTTAGTACGGCGGGCTGGACTCAAACAACATATATAACTACTGTATTCCAGTTGTGATCCAGAGAGCGTGAAGGACAGACGACTAGAAGCCTTCTACAATCTGCTTCCACCTAAAACACTAGAATCAAAAATTTGCTAGGAGACACCTGGCAACCACACTTTCAATGTCCACAGAACAAGGGTGCTTGACATTCTTAACTTCAGCCAGCTACTTGGTACTAGATGAAGGGGACACTGCAATGAAGATTATCTTGCAGAGGAGTCTGGGGAAGGGGCTTTCAGCATGGACCTGCGAAGAGATGGAATAACTGGACTGCCTGAAGGTGGGTTGTGGCACCATTGGATTCTCTTGCCTCTTCCTATCGCCCGGCTTTGCTTGCAGTCAGGTAAAAGGTCATTGAGCCCTTTATGTCCCCCCACCTGCACCAAGCACTGTCAGTACAAGGGGGTGGCAGGCCATCGAAATAAATGGGATAATAATTAGAAGAGAAGTGTGGACGAGATGGACTTCGAGCTGAATGAGATCCCAGAAGCTGAAAGACTCCTCTGCATGGCTGCCCCGGGGGAAGTATTTGGGATGCCCGCATGATGAAATCATTAAGAAAACTGTTGTTGATTGAAAAGGATAGTTACATTTGTGGAGGTCCTTAAATTACCAGACGGCCAGTTAGATGTTTTTAAAGCCGATAAATGCAACACAGTTATCATTAATACATTTTCATTTACTTAAGTATGTTCTGCAAGGAACTCCTACAGGGTTTTGTATTCTTCAAATATATACACTTCAACAGGCAAAAATAACTAACATTGAGTGGATCACTTAAAGATGCATTCACAGAAAGGATGCCAGAGGATTCATATGTAGTGGGGAGTCGGATGGATTTATCGTTCAACGAATGGCCCAACTCACCTTTACGTTGGCAGACACAAACAACTATTGATATCCATATGTGAAACCGCAAAAACACATTTTCAGTTCCAATCCTGTGTTCAAGGTTTTCAGTATTCAAGTTATAGATTACAAATTCAGATAGCAATTAAGTTTGACAAATAGCTTTGAAAAGAAAAACAGACTCGCAATCAATCCAATATCACAACATTTCGATTGCATTTGACCACAAGAGGAGAGCTTTTTCTACTGTGACAAATCAGGAGACTTCGTGCCAGAATCAGTAAAAAGGAATGGAGTTCCCACACCAAAACCATGACAAATACTACAAAATCCCACCTCTTACAAATTAAATCCATATATACCATAGAGGTATATGTATTATAGTAAAGCAAAACCTCCATCTAGAAACACTGGGAAAAGGAGGCTGCATCGGAGGGAAAAGGAGGGAAAGCCAACATCCAAAACTTTAGTCCTTTTTTTAAATCTTGATTGATAAAGTCAATAAGAAAAGGAAAGAAGGACTGGGATTTTGGTTGGAAGAAAGTAGCAGCAGTGAAAATAACGTGCATGGAGAGATTGGCAGAAGCAGTGGTAGTCGTGGAGGTGGTGCTTCTGGGTACCCGAATGGTGGGAACCACTGAGGAAGAAGAGATTGTACTGACAGGAAGGACGGTGTGAAATGCTGGCAAAGCGGGCCAAATGAGAAAAGATGTTGGGTGAATACGAGCAGCAACTGTGATCCGAAGAGGAGAGGAGACCGGCACTTGAGCCCCACAAGCCTTCTTACGGAGAAGGCTGGCCGACTGAGCCGAACGCAACAGAACAGCTCATTAGCAGTGGGACACATTAAGCAGCAGGGCGTGAGTGCAGACGGCGTTCGCCAGCACAACCAGCAGTGGCCTCGCGTAATCCAGTGGAACTGGGAGGCAGGATACAGACGGAAAGAGAACGTTTAACCGTCCATACCTTCCAAGGAATTAGTTAGTCTGCTACAAACGTAGAGAAGGAGCCCAGAGAATCAGAGCTTTGGAAACTGGTGCCAAATTTGCCGGATGGTGGAGAAGAATGACTCGAGACCTTCCCTTTTAGTCTGAGGGTCATACAAGCAGTAAAGTGCAGGAAAAGGGTGTGTGAAGGCAAAGCGAATATAAACATTTGCCAACTATTGAAGGCAATTTATACTTGAATTTTCTAACGTGCTGGGGAAAAGGTTAGCTGGCAAGTTGGCACCACAAATCACATACTTGCTTTTTCAAATGGGCTGGGGGAAACGGGCACAAACATATAAAGGCATATCATTGTTTATGTATGACAAGACTGCAGGCCACCCAAGACACCATGAGGAATCTATGCTTATAACCGTTTCTAACTGGGTAAAGGTTTGGTCCAATGACAATCGCTTTTTGTGCATTTGGGTAGGAGATCCTACCAAGTGACCAACACGCACAAAATAAGGAAAGACCATGGAAGGGGAGTATCCCCCTGGCATCTTGGGTTTCCAAGTCCTGAGAGTGGTTAAAGACCAGGGAAGGGGAGTGACCCCTGTCAAATAACATCTACCTCAAGAACTGTAGGCATAAGAATCATGAAACAGCTGCAGGAAGACAGAAAAGTATTGTTTTTTTTCCTAAGTAATCTTTTTGTGGTATATTAAATGTGAGGGACAGAGTAGGTTTTGGACACAGGACTGTGTACATTTCATTTTGGCATCCTGCCAAAGACTGGTACATTATTTAGTTTTGTTGAGGCAGGGACACCCCTCAGAGTTAGGGATAGTGAGGTCTTCTTCCAATCCCTCTCATTATTTAAATAAAAAGCATTGTGAAGCACCCCAGTGTGTCTGTCTTTGTTACTCTGGCATCTCACACTATCTAAAAGCTTAGTACAAGTTAAGACCATTAGTATAGTTGCTTAGTCAGATGATGGGTTTGGGCGCGAGTAGAATTGAGGTGGTGAGAATGATTTAAAAAACGAAGGGGCAGCTGCTGATATTGGCAGGGGCTTAACTGCTAGATTGTTGGAGAGATGTCAAAGATAAGGGCAGACATACAACGAAAGCTATAACGGATATATTCAAAGGTCACAACCGGAGGGACCTGCAACTGCCATATAGTTGTGTGTAGACCCAGAAAACCAGTTAAGCAGGCCCATCAATGTCTGGTTGGTCGTCCAGTTTAATTATAGTAATTTCTCCATATTTTAACGTTGCTGTATTGGTTTGCAATATTTCTGGGTGACAGATTCTTCTTTGTTGGTAGCATGAAGATGTTGGTAGAGGAGTGTGTTGGGGTGTAACTGGATATCCACAATACAGGCTTGCAATGAGACAGATTACTATTCGATGGCGATAAACTGGATCAGGGAGACCTGTTGGTGTTTCTTTGAAGACCACTGAATATGAATGTGACGGATGGATGAGAAAATAGTTTGGGAGTCTAATACAGACACATTATGGGCACATGGAAGTTATAGCTGAGCTCCTCTCAGCCAATCACAATGTTCGGAACGTAATCCATAACCACGGGTATGGACTGCATTGCAGACATTCATAATTCAGAAGCAGCAAGGGAAACAGAAAGCATTTCTCCGCATTCAAGAAACAGCAATGCAATTTCCTAGCACGATTTCCTTCAACACGACACTCTAACATAATTTAACAAAGTGAAAGCTAAAGCACAGACTTTGCTTTCACTTTTTTAAAGACAAAAGCATTCATGTTAAAACAATCTCGTGCCAAAACCGTTCCAGTTCAACAAAGTTTCAAATTAAAAAGCGCTAATGAAAGACAGCCTAGTCATTTAAATACTAGTTTCAATGCCCATGTACATGGGCAAAGTGCGTGAGGGAAGATTCGTTATGTGGTATGTTTGGTTGTATTTCTAGGGCAACTGCTCCCTCTAGCGGTGACAACAGGTGAAGCTACTGCATCGGACAAGCATACAGGGGCAGTCCAGAAGGCCACGCCATGTTGGGGCTGGAGTGTTCCTTTCTTCAGCAGTCTACTCAAACAGGTCTTTAATTCTATCTTTATGAACAGCCCTGGAGCAATGGCAATGCTGATTGAGAAACTAATGTTGTTAAAAGTCGACCGGATCTGGTGGAACAAAGGTGTTGGGATGTTATAAAATGGTTGATGCCGAGCTAAGAGGTTTGGAAGCATACACATCTTAAATGTTCATGTCGCTACCTTGGTGTCAGAGTTTCTTAATGAGATTGACACCTTAATTGCTGAGGCTCCACAAGTGTGGATAATAACGAGGCAGAGGTAATCTTACTAATTTATCAATGTTTATGCAAGCATTACGGATAAGGGACTTCTAGTTGGATCTTCACAACAGCCAAATGGATTCCTTTTCTACTAAGGTGCACATTCCTCCATCTGCAGGAAAAAAAAGCTTTGGATTGTCGCACTGGGGAGGCTCTAAGATTTATACTACAGTGATATCATATTGCTCTGGTTTAAGGAGTAGATTTATTTATCGATCATTTGTAAGGTGCTTTATGCAACACGATTGTGTGTTCAAAGTGCCAAAAGGCCAAATGGGAAGGGAACAGGGAATATATATTATATATATATATATATATATACACATACACACACAGTCGTGCTAGGCTTTGTGGCATTTGGCCGTGCAAGTGCAATGAAGAGAAGTGCGGGGGAGGGGGATCAAACGGTGGAGCAGAGGAGTGGAGAAGGCCCAAGAGGAAAGTGCTTAAGGGAGCCAGGAGGAGCACCTCAGGCTAAGTGCTAGTACAAGCAGCTGCTCTCAAGGATGGCATGCAGAGTCATGATTCAGGGGCCCAGCAATGGGGGGGGGGTGCTGATAATGGCAGAGGAAGAACCTGAGAGCCTGTAAGGTTCAAGAGGATCAGGCCACTGGTCACAGCGGCAGTGGGGTGATTAGCAAGAAAGGGGAAGAGGGGGAAAAGGTAGAGAAGAGCAGAGTTGTGAGCAGTTTCCGGAGCTTAAGGAGGTCCGGCTCAAGCTGGGGGTCACGTAACTAGTGAGATGGGGGCTGTAGGAGGTTCAAAGCCTATACACACCATTTGATTGATCTGTATGATGGGAAATATTGTGCACTTAAGAATAGAGAATATTTGTAATTGATAAACACTTAGAACAAAACGTTGAGAGGCATGCACGAGTGTACTTGGGGGCAAGCAAATTTGCTTCAAATAAATGCAAAACACCAGGTGAGAACAGGGCACTGGATAATTACAACACATATAGATGAATATGTTATGTTAAAGTGTGAAACAACGATACACTCCAGAAGTTCGTGAGAATCCATGGAGCAGCTTTTCCATAGATAGCTGGGATAGACAGGGTAGGATGTATACATTTGATGAGAAGGCAGGGAACATACACCCAGAGAGGGGTAGACAAGATGTGGGGCCAAGGGCTCCCATCAGTAGATATACTTGGATAACTAGAAGCCATCTGTTAGTTGCTACTCGAAAAGAGAACCAGATGAGAATTTAGACTTTGGAGCCACACAAGAAGATTGACCAACACCAAAGGGGTGGTCTGTGTGAAGCTCCTGTGCAGAGTGCTGTATGCAGAATATGCTCAGTAAAAAAAAAAACATTGAATGTTATCCTAAGAAAGTAGGACGTTTTTCTCAGATAGTATGTCCTTGCACTCTATGCAGCTTTTTGCATCTAGAAAGTCGAATTTCTTGATCCATGAAGGTTTGCCTTCTTTTTGCCAATGGCAATTTGCAAAAGAAGCGGGGGTGACTCTCTGGCAACTCCCCGTTTTGTCCCCCACACTCTTTCTAGATACCTTAACAAAACGAATCTATAAAATTGTGGGGAAAAAATGCGGTAATAAAACCTTCGGCAAAACTACCATTCGGCAAAGTGGGCAATAACACATTTTTAACAGACTTGTTTTCGGGTTAAATAAACTGTCGCAGCGGGTGGATAAAGAATCCACTCACTAAATTCTGGGCAAACCACTGTCCGGGCATGGGTGAAAGAGATGTTTGCAGCCTTTCTTTGTCAGAAATTACATATAAAGTCTCTTACCTCCCAGTGTGTAGAAGTACTGCTCTATTCCTGCTTTACCAGCAGCTGTCTTCCAGGCGACGTGATTGCAGGGTCGGTTTCTAACAGCTATAAAGCAAAAGGAATTACCAGGTTAGTGTCCAACAGATCAATATGCTATGCAAAAGGTCATGTAAGCGCTATCAAGTTATTATATGGAGGGCATGCAGTGTTAATGTATGCAAACAAAGCAAAAACCCATGTGGCCCGGGGGAGGGGGGGGCGGTAACCACAGGATGCATGCTTCGGACCCAAGAAGTAATCTGCCATTGTGACACCAGTGAAACAGGACATAGCTGGAGCCATTTAGCGCCTGCTTGTAACCTAGAAGAGATGGATTAACGAACACAAACTGATACCAAGAGCTTCTGCGGACTCCCTAGGCTCAATGGTGCCATACCTAATTCTCTGTGTTTTGGTCTGTGTATAAAGGAGCATTTGGGCACATCTATAAGACATTTGGAGCATAATGGATCATACACAATGGGACAAAAGTTAAAGTTACAGTTTGTCTTTCATGTGGAAGTTACATTTGGGCCAACAACTCCTATCGAGAACCCATATTGAGAATCATTCCACGGGTTTGAACTCATGAGAGCACTTTCCTCACCAGCCGACCATAATTATTTTCACAAACATTTATGGAAGAGCTGGTAAAACTGGATACAATCACAAAACAAAGGTGTACGGTAGAGCACAATCTGTCTAAAGCAGAAGTAAATGTCTTAAAGAACATGAGACAGACAAAAAAGTGGGAGGATTAATACAGCAGATAAGGGAGAGATCCAGCCCCAAGACTACAAAGAACACGCCTTCTATGAAGGAAATTAGGAAGCAATAACAGTACTGTTTTTAAAACCAGGCAAATGTAGTCTAACCCTCCTCCTTAAACCCCCCGCCCCCGCCTCTACACTGTACCTAAAAAACACACATGACACTGGCAGGTTAATTCAAATGTATAGATTGGAGGGAGTTTGCTGTGCGCTGCCCATAGCCTTGGAACGCAGCATTATAAAGACTCAAAGACTATCCAAACCGATTTGTGTGGTAAATTGATCTGTACAGTCGTGAACTTGAACAATTGTAAGAAACTTTTCTTAAAACATTCTAAGGGTTATAATGATAATAGCTTTCATTTTTAGGAAAATAATCTCTGCGGCCATTTTAATTTATTTCCCTGTCAAAGACAAGTGTAACTTTCCTTTCTCAATGCTTTTCATTGTTATTAAACTCACAAGGATGAGGGGCTTGATAAGTCCTGCTAGGGTTTGAACATCTGAGCTCTATCTTACACACGGATTTCCACAGATGCCAATTAACCTTTTGGTCTAGACTACTGACACGTTCGCCCAAGAAGTTTTTTTGCTAGCCTCCGATTACTTCAGCTCCTTGTTTGGGGCATCCTTTTTTCAATTTGATGATTTTTTTTCTTGAAACTTCCGACCACTCGTCAAGCCCATACATTTATCAAAAGGGATGAAGGATGGCCTGGTTAACATTGAAGTGAATGACTTGCGAGTAACACTGGGTATTAGGCACATCTATGCATGTATAGCACAGGACTATGAAATGGATGTAGACAGCATCGCAGAAAGGGCGGTGGGAAGGAGGATTGTATGTAGGCTTTAGTGATGTTTCAGACTTCCAATCCTGTGGGGAAAGTGTTTAAACGCTCTCTCCAAGCAAACTGAGCAATAGTAATACTGAAAATTCCAAGCCCGAAGGGAAGGAGTGGCCTCGACAAGAATAGACTGATAAGCAAAAGTGCATGTCAATGAAAGCAAAGATGGACAAATAGAGCGATAGGTCAGGTGTCCATTCTTCTGTATGCAGTGAAAGCCTGGCACCCAAGTAGAATGAAGGGTTAAAGACTGGCGCCCTATAGCTCCTACGCCGCCCCAGACGCCTACTAGAACAGTAATGATCTCGATCATAAAGGAGAAAAGGGTACAGCCCAACAGGTATACCTCCTTTGCCTTTTAAGGTAGCCTTGGTTGAAGGCAGGCTGTATATACTCTTCGGGAGGGTGTGAGCCAGCATGGAAGCATGCAAAACAACAATAGTATTTTAAGTACCAAAATGGGAGAAATCAGGGTTTCCAAAGATGAACTGTATATTCTAGAGAAGAAGTGGAAGGGGCATTGGTTTCACAAAAATAAATTGAAAGCAGCAGGTACCGATTCGATAGCCTTTGACTTCTACAGAGATAAAATGGCCATATGGGTTCCCATTTTGAGTAGTCTTTAATGCCGCTATTCGCGCAGGGGAAGTCCCCAGAACAATAGTTCCATTTTATAAATAAAAAAAGGGGGAAGAGACAGTCCTGAAAGTTATCACCCAATTTCATTACTTGATTGCATTTGGAAGAACATAGACAAGGAGTATAAGGATAACAATTTTAAAACTAGGAAAAACTTATTTGATGCTGAAATTGAGGGCTCCTCTAATAATACCAGGAAATTGTTCGAAACCTTGAAAACCTTAGAGAAACCCCACTTTAAATCAGACCTGTTCTCCCCTACAATGGATGACTGTTCCAAAGTCCAACAAGTCTTGATAGATAAAAATCACAGCAGCACATGCCAAAATCGCGGCAGCTTTTGACCTTTTGGACCATAAGAAATTATTGGCCCCACTATCTTCGGTAGGTCTTTGCTCGCCACTAGAAGTGAAGTGGATGAAGTCCTTGTTCGGTAGGACGTCGAGAGTGTGTTGGGGACAGGCATTCTCTGCACAAATACTGTCCACATGTTGAGTCCCTCAGGGAGCCAGTCTTTCCCCTGCACTTTTCAATATTCACCTGCGTCCTCTGTGTAACATCCTGGACAAAGTAGGGGCCAGATTTACAAACTATGCCGATGACACTCAGTTGCTAGTTGAATTGAGTGGAGACTACACTGAGTATTCAAAAATCATGCAGAGCATTTATTGAACAGTGAGCAACTGGATGACAGAACATTAGCTTTGCCTTAACAGTGGAAAGACCGAATTACTGGTCTTTGGATCCTCTCAAGCGAGGACAAAATTGGGACCTGAATAGTCAAGAGTTTTTTATTGATGGGCATCGTATCAAGACTCTCGGGTCAGGTTAAAACTTTGCGAGTGTTAGCAGATCAGTCACTGGGAGCAGAACCCCATGTGGAAAATGTCATTAAAAAATCCTGATACCATTTGAGGTTACTCAGACTGGTGAACCCCTACGTCACCAGTAAGAACTGCAAAGCCTTGGTTAGAGCCATTGTAATGCTGTGTTTAGATTATTGCAAAGCCCTCCTTGGCAGAGCAAGCAAGAACTGCGCAGGGAATACTTGGAGGATAAGATAGGGGAGTACTTTGAGACCAATACAGCAGTGTTAAGAAAATTAGCACCTTATGGGACGCGTTTAAGATTGTAATGCGAGGGGGGGCTATTGGAAAGATGAGGCTGTCTCAGGAAGTATATCCTGGAGACTCAAGGACACAGAGGCCGCTATTGTGGCAGCAGAAGGTGGCGGGGAAGGGCAGGAGGAAGGGACGGTGGAATGAACAGCACTGCGTCAGAAATGCATTTGAGAATGGGAAAGGCCGAGTAGATTTGATTTCATCAAATACACGCAGAAGGGGACAAACGCAGAAGACTACTGGCATGGTTATGCCGCAGGAAAGAGCCAAGGGAAACGATTAGCATCATTAACTGTGAGAGAGGCACCACTGTAAATACTCTGGGCAAGATCAATGTGGTCTTCTCAAGATATTATGAATCCTTGTACTCGACATGGCCAAAAGGTTGTGAAAGACATCAGAGGTGCTCTGGCTCAGATGGACTTTCCAAGGCTGGATATAGTGCAAGCAGAGATGCTGGACGCTCCGCTCACCCTGGATGAAATTCGTACTGTAACATCAACCTTACTGACTGCCAAAACCCGAGGGCTAGAGACTGCAAGGGGAATTTTACAAAACACATGCAAAAATACTAGCACCTTAACTCTTAGAGATGCTAGAAGAGGCTTATGGGAGTATTGCCCCAAAGCTTGAGGGAATCACCCATAGTGTCTATTCTCAAGTCTGGCAATTGCCTGCTATATTGTGGTTCTTATAGGCTCATCTCCATGGTCAATCAGGACTGCAAGATTCTCACAGCCCTATTGGCAAATGTAGAGTGATTGTGGCCCTGATACACACTGACCAAACTTGGTATGTACCGGGTAGGAGCACCTCATGGAATCTAAGTAGACTTCACCATGCAATATTCCTAAACTCCTTAGGGTGGACTGCGCAGTGGCCCCATTAGACGCAGTCAAGGCATTTGACTCGGTCAGATGGGACTGGCTGCACAAGACATTAAAACATTTTGGCATCGGGGCTGGCTTCTGACGGTGTGTCAAGCTAGTCTATATTGCACCCACAGCCAGAGTGAGGACGGGGAAAACAGATTTCTAAGGCATGGGAACTGTCTGAATGCACTAAACAGGGTGACCAGTAGGGAGGATAAAGATGCACACAGGGCCCCCAGAGGCCTGCTTGTTGGGGATGTTCCAGAGGGTGAAAAAGCACATAACACCTCTCTAGGGTGAAAGGCAATCTGTGTATTAGCTAAAGGCAGAATTGCAATGGCCTGGAAGTCAGCCAGGGGACCCCGAATCGAAACACAGTGGGCAGACTTAAAGCGCTGGTCGATAGCTGAGACCACAGCGTGGTATAGAGCGGTATATAGCAGGATGAGGGAATATAAGTACAGATCGACACAGGCAATGTTCGCCCCTTCGGATAGTAAGTGCCCATGAACATGTCCACCTGGGCGGTATCATCAGTCAAGGAGTGACATATGTTACAGGAAATGGGGGGCTCATTAGAGGCACACACAACTGTTCACAGAGGGCGCTGAATTGTAACCATACCGTGTACATGCTACAGATTCTTTTTGGTAGTATTAGGTTTTGAGGGCATGAAGAATGTTTGTAATTAATATTGGAAGCTGTGCACAAAAGGTCCTGGAGTCACTGTGGATATCTGTTGGCTGGCCCGTTTGTTTTGTATGTGAATAAAACGGTTTGGAAAAGAAAAAAAAAAAAAGGATCTCAGAACAGCCCGTCTGTTATTAAAAAACTCAGTGGGTGTGGTTGAAGAATGTTGGCAGTTTACTACTGTGATTCACACACCACAATAGTGACAAACGGCAAGAGCAGGCAAAATCACAAGTCAAGGATGAGGGGAGAGAGAGAAAGAAAATGAATTAAGATGTGCAGACAATGAGTTTCTGGTTTGGGAAGGTTGTCCCATTGACTTCTGTATGCTTTTTGATAACCTTAACTAAAACAAAAGGGTAAGCAGGAACACTAGAAGAGGCGAGACACTGCTCTTGATCGGGTGAGTTTGGGGTTGTCCTGCTGCCTGTACAAGTGTATACTTGGGACAGTGCCCTGCTGCCCCTGGCTGGGTTTTGGCAATTTTCTGGGATCATCTGAACTTGCTGAGCTCACAGGACACGAGGTATCCTCTTGCCACCCATTGGCAGGAAAAGCACCAGTTAAACAACAAGGACATCCGCTTCGCAGGACTAGAACTGGTCCCCTGCAACATCAGGGGAGGGCATCCGAAGTTCTCCTCGGACAACAAGAAGCAAGACTCATGACGTCACAGATTGATGACAGCCAGATAGAACATGAATTTAATGTTTTTGTGTGAATAATTGCTTCAAACCGATTTAAATTAACAGTAGCATTAAGGGTACTAACTGATGTATAAAATAGATGAGTCACCCTCCAGGACCAACTCTGCAATGCTTACATGTAATGATGCGTTATATATGAAGGTGTGTGGACTATATGGGACCCAGGCCAACCATAACTGGCCTGGGCTCTAACTAGGGCAACATAGCTGACGTCCCCCTGCCCATCCCCCTAGCCACCCACAACCATGCAATCAATTACCCCCCCCCCCGCCCCGGCTCACTACAAACCGATGCCCACTCGTCACAGTGGGGTCCGGAGATACCACTCCAAACATCAATTCCTTGCTATCCGGCTTAAACCAATAAAGTAGAGGCCACCAATCGGGACTAGCACGCCAAACTCACCCGCATGGAGGGTTATTATGCAACTTCAGAAGACTTGCTCTCATTAAGGCCTCTCTGCCTTTTCGTGTGTCTCAGTTGGAGATGAAATCTACGCGCATTGTGAAACGTCACCACGCTGACGTGCAAGCTCTGTAAATAGGTAGCCCGGCCTGACGGCCTGCACTGCAATGATAGTGCAAGCCGCACAGTCGACTGAGCGAGTCCAACCCGGTTCTACAGAGAAGTACCACAAACAAATTCGCCCATCACTAATTACTCCCCACAGTCACCATTTATTTCATCTCAAACTGAGACTCTTGACCAGCTGGGCCTGCCACAGTCCTGTACCAGCTGACCCCTACACGCACTGTCCGTACCGTGCTTCCTAGCACGCACCACTTATCAGCTCGTATATCATAGAGCCGACATGTCTACAAGCTAGACTACAATGCGTTCCTCACGGCAGGGTTTTGGCCAACGCGCACTTAACAAAAACTAGCGCTGGCACCTCCAAGGAACCAGGCTGCGCGGCTGGGCTCTTAGTCCTGAGCCTGCTTTGGTTCCCCAATCTGGACAATCGTCCATTGGGCAGCAGAACAACCATCCCCTCACTAGACAACACTGTGAGGCATCCACAAGCCCACCTATAAGAGTAGCAAAGTCTTAACCAGATGATCCATCAGACGGACGTTGCATGTTTGGCTAAAGAGCCCAACATAATTCTGCCGATTCGCAAACTCGCAGATCATGACCATCCAGCCTTGCAATCACCAATACCGAGGCATACCACCTGCCTACCCGCGCAACACGGGCTATACAGCACACAACTCGCACAATCCAGGACCACCGACAAACTACTACAACTCCTAGCTGGGCACTTAACCTTGCCTTAATTGCCTTCTCAATCCCAAACACCATTCAGGTTAACTTTAACTGGAGTGTGCTCCAGGACGTCCCTTCAGCCACCACCTGTAGCTCCGGATGTCAACTTCTAAGAACACTACATCAAGTTACGGACACCAGGATAATCTGCTCACTGAGCAACCTTCCAAGTAATAATTGGTAAGCTTAGCCCTCCCTGTCTTTTTACTTTAACTCATTTGCTGCACTACGCATAGGCCCACAATTGGGGCCCCAATATCAACACTATCTAACCTCAACTCTCTCTCCCCCTTTCTTCCCTTCTCATCTGTATGATCCTATTGCCATGCTGCATTTCGAATCTTATGTATGTTGTCACCATAACTGCTAAATGGCCACTACTGTGTTTTTACACCAATCTTGATTGTAATATACAATGTGTGCAAACATAAAGAAGGGTGAGGCGCGCACTCCCGGTCCTGGTCAGTTAAACCTGTTGCAAAAATTAAATAAATAGCTGGGTCACATCCCAAAATGGACAAGTATTCACAGGGTTAGATCCCTTCTGCTGCAAAACAGGTACTTAGCGTTCACAGGGTTAAATCCCATCAGCTGCAGTTCTGTGGTCTGTAGTTCTCCTCCAAGCACTTTCTTATCTCAAATAATCATCAGGGAGGCTGTGTTTTCTATAGCAGGTGTAACTAATTAGACTCTAAGGATTGTGGTAGCTGTAGTGAAAGTTTTTTTCTGTTCAGGTGACCAGCAACCGACACCCCTCCAACAGCACAAGTCCTTCCCAAATTTGGGGGAGGCGAGAGAACCATCTTTATGATTCTCCAAAGTGGGGCACAGTCACCCCGTAGCGCTGCCTCTGGAGCCCGGGACTGCCATAGCATTATGTGCAAAAATAAAGAAGGGTGAGGCGCGCACTCCCGGTCCTGGTCAGTTAAACCTGTTGCAAAAATTAAATAAATGTTTTACCTACTGTTATGGGAGTTCCGGGCTCCAGAGTCACCAGCACCGGGGTGACTGTGCCCCACTTTGTAGAATCATAAAGATGGTTCTCTCCCCTCCCCCAAACTTGGGAAGGACTTGTGCTATTGGAGGGGTGTCGGTTGCTGGCCACCTGTACTGGAAAAACATTCTCACTACAACTACCAGAAGTCTTTGAGACTAATCAGTAACACCTGCTAATAAAACTCAGCATTCCTGATGATTATTTGAGATAAGAAAGCGCTTTATGGAGTACAACTACAGACAACAGAACTGCAGCTGAAGGGATCTAACCCTGGTAACACTGAGCAACTTGTTCATTTTGGGATTAAACCCAAATATATATATTTTTTGCAACAGGTCTAATTGACCAGGACCTGGAGTGCGCGCCTCGCCTTCCTTCATGTTTTACCTAATATACGATGTGTACTCAATAATTCATTACTTTAACACATGCACCTAAGCGCCCACTAACAATCTTGTTCACACCCCACCGGGTCCACCTCATGGGACCGGCCAACAATTTCTGAACACAAACTATCTGGGTGACTAACATTGTATTTCTCAAATGTATATAAACTAGCCTTGAAAAGTACCCTGGAGGGTCGAAACACGTGTCGGCTATACCAATAAATATAGATCGCACAAACTCAACCATAAATTGTTTCATTACTACTGGAGAGATCATGCTCTCAGATTAACCACAACTACGAGTGCATGGGCCAAGGATTTCTAATCCAAAATTGCCTCAACTAAAACAAACTCTCCTGCAAATTTGTCCTTGATAGAGGTGAAACAGAAACAGAAGACCAATCACCTGGATGATGAGACAAATGTTTCAATGACTCTGGTTTCGTGAATAGGGGGTCAGCACTGTCAGAGGGGTTTGCCTTCCCACAATTGGCAAATTGAGTGCGTCACCTCAAGTTGCCAAATGCAGAAAAGCATGCCCACTGCCAAAGCTAAGTATCTTGGAATGGGATTGAATGGACCCAATATAAAACTTAAGATCTTAATTGTTGAAAAGAGCCAACTTACTCACTGACGACTAAAACATTATGAAACTTCCAGGCATCCATTTGTTTCAGAAGGTTAAGAAACGTATCTTATTTTGTCCTCTGTTCTCCACCATTCAGCCATCCAAAAAACGGACATTTGGTTATCTGGCTTATTTAAATATTCTGCACCACTTGGTCCCTATTGGTGCAGGATAATTGAGCTTTTAATGAACATGAATAAAAGTGGTTCTTTCTGCATACGCCAGACAACCACAAGAGCTACAATTTGAGAATTCTTTATTTTTTTTTTCAAATCTCTTTATTAGTATGTCATTAAATTAAAATCTCTGTTTAACTATTACTTTCTGTGAACACAAATCAAAATTATTCAATCAAAGAACATATCAATAAACAAACAGCATAATCAAATGATCCCTCCGACATACTAAGAAATGTTCTTTTTTGTAAACGATAAAAGAGCAAAATACAACAGTCAATAAAAACGAATTTGAGAATTCTTAACTTCGGATTGTCTCCTGTTTTTCTGCAGAGATCGTCTCCTACACAATATTCTCATTTGCGTTCTCAATCCATCACCTCAACAATTCTACACCCACATTACTAGCATTGTAGTATCTCTGATTTTCACTTACAGCACTCACCTAAAAACCCTCAGCCTAATGACCCACTGAAGGCACATGATAATATATTCCATTTCAACAAAATGTCTACCCTGGAAGTAGAAATAAATCATCCTTTCATTGAAGCCTTCTAATTGCAAAGGCGACATCTGCCCAGCGCAACTAATAAAAGATGCTGCCAGGGAACTATATCTATTCATTGCCAAATTGATTAATGCCTCCTTTACTTCAGGTTCCATCCCTGCTAACCTAAAACAGTCTTGGGTGCTCCCTCTCCTCAAGAAACAGACATTAGATCCTCTCATCCCTACCAACTACCGTCTCATTACCACAGTACCATTTTTACTCAAAATATTGGACAAAGCTGCCTATAACCAAATTCAGAAACGCCTAGAATTGCATAAACTCCTAGGAGACAGACAATCTGGTTTCCGCCCTCTATACAGAACGGAAACTGCCCTTATTGATTTAAAATCCCAAATTGATGAGCTGAGAGACAAAGGGAAGTCAGTACTCTTGCTCCTACTTGATTTCTCAGCTGCATTTGATCTTGTGGACCATAAAATCCTCTGCAGACAACTTGATTCTGCCGCTCACTTCTCCCCTGAGGCTATCAGATGGATTTAATCATTTCTGAGCGAGAAAACCATGAGCGTTTTCTCTACATCGACAGCTGCAGACCCTACCCCCATCCTGTGCGGTGTTCCTCGGGGCTCTTGCGTCCCTCCAACTCTATACAACATCTTCACCAAGCCCCTGTTTGATGATTTGGACGATCTGGGTATCATCTACACCAATTATGCAGATGATACACAGATTCTCCTCCCGCTTTCTGGGGATCATAGTAAGGACACGGAGTTGGTGAATAGGGTGTATCTGATCATCCAGGCATGGATGGCCACTCAATCATGGGAACACATGCCAACATCAAAAAACTAGGTCAGGAATTTTCCTCATTCAACATCGACGGGAATACCATCAAAGTCTCCAAAAACCCTTGGCTTCTACCTGGATTCCACCCTGTCCTTTGATAAACAGGTAACATCCCTGGCCTCCACCACAGTTTACACTTGCAAGCTGATAAGAGCTGACAAGCCATTCCTCTCCAATGACAGCTGTTTGATCTTGGCCAGAGCCGTAATACTATCTAGAATTGACTACTGTAATGCCCTATACAGTGGCGCTAATAAAATTACCATTCAGCGGCTCTAATCATTACAAAATAATGCCTTGAGAGCAGCACTTGGCATAAATGAGAGAACCCATATCTGCTCCATTAGACGCCAACATAAATGGCTGTCTACTGGTGACAAAATACAGCTAAAGATGCTATCACTGACTCACAAAGCTCCAAATAATGCTGCCCCTAGCTACCTCACAGATAAACCTCATAAAAGAATCTCTCTCAGACTTACTAGAGCTGGCAATGCTAATTGCTTGGCCATACCTAGATACAGACTTACCACAATTGGTGCTAATAGTTTCCCAGTGAAGGCTACTAAATTTTGGATTCTACTGCCACTAGACCCAAGAGTAGACCAACCTTACCCACTCTTCAGAAGAAATGCCATCAAACACCTCATATCTACCGACCCCTAGTATCCAACCCTCTATGCCAACTCCGTACCTAGATCAGTTGAGTCTCACTCTCCTTATATTCTCATTTAAACTCTGTGCCTCTGTAACTTCTATATTTGTACATTGCATATTTTTGTAATCATATAAGCCTTTATTGTACATCTTGTATATTTTATAACCACGTAAACTATGTAAGCCTTTATTGTATATTTTGTAACCATGTAAGCCTTGCATTCTCCTACTGCTGCGCCATGTTACTTACGGGTCTGGTACGCATAAAAAGTGAATAATCAAACAAAAACTTAATCCACGAGGAGAGAACCTTGGCTCAAAATGGATGCATCTGTGAGTGACACGAGAGCCTATGGAAGGCACTATATAAAAAGGTTAATAAATACTCTCTGTATTGAACACTCAACTCGGTTAACCCATGGATGAGAGAGTCTCAGTTGAGTGTATATCCAAAAGGAATCTGTTCAAGAACATACCTGTTTTGTCACATAATGAAACTAAGGACCAGTGATGGTCAGTGATTTGGCCAGGTTCCCATACATTGGTCAAGTGGAGAAACTGGTATTTAGTCCCGCTTACCTGGTTCTAAAATGTGGAATTCAGAAAGTAAAATATGGGGGTCATCAGAGTATTGCGGTGCAGTAAAATAGCAGTGGTAACAAAATTACATCAATTTTGGCACACCGACATACTAATAGTTTGAAAGGGAGGGGTGAAATATTGTCTGATACGCAATGCTCTGTCGGCCCAGATAGGAGACCCTTTCTGGCAGCACGTGAATTTATGTTTCCCATAACGTTTACTGTTTGTACTCTTGGGGAAGCAATTCGCTCATGGGTTAGTGGTCCAGGGTCTCTGCGCACTCATTTGGCCATCTATGAAACTGCCCAGGTTCTCAGACCTTTGGCAACTAACACTTGTTTTGACAAACAAAAAATACTAACAACCAGGTAAACTCGTCATTTAAAAAAAAAAAAGAAACGTTCCACAATGCATTAAGTAGAAAAATAGGAGCAGGCCCACAGAAAGGCATCTCTAAACCATCTGGTCTGTGCTCAACCCTGTCCACTTTTGTTTAACTGTTGACAATTAGAAACAAAACATACTGTATAAGCATACTGTGTGCAATAGTCAAAGCTACGGTAGGTAAGCGTGGTGTAGTAGTAATTCACCTCACGGTTTGGTATAGCTTGACTCTTCCGTCTGTTACACTCTGAATATTCTAATGGTGTCTATTAAAAGGCATGCTATTTTGGATGCCTTTTTAAAAATTATTTCATGTGAATATTGGATTGGGTTGCTATGCGTAGAGGGCACCCCACAGAAATGGCAAGGGTGCCACCATTCCACTTCCATACTCTTGCAAGGTCTGTGCACCTTTTCACATGAATGGTTTCACTCTAGCCAGGATGAAAAATGTCAATAAAGGTAGGCAATGAAACAATTAAACTGAAGGCCTTGATGTGCCCTATGTACCCCTCCTCCTCCTCCATACCCCATTTAAAAAACCCGTTTTGAAGACTGCCGTACATATATTCGTTGTGCACGGAAACCTGTCAGCCACTTCACCTGCTGTACTTCCTCTAATGGGAATGCCTAAAATCAATTAGCCCAGAGAAAAGCCCCACAGTGAAGGAGCTTTTGGGTGCTGCCGATTCCATTAGAGAAATCCAACAATGGATCATCACTATTTATTTATTTGCATTTGTAGAGCGCGATACAGCCCAAAATGCATCAAGGCGCTTATACATGAAATTGTACGCAAGCCTGATTCAGGGTTACAATGAGAGGGTTTCTCGGTTCCAAAAACATCTTTGGGACGGTTACAGCAATGATACAGGAGTGTGAAGCAAACTACACATTGGCATTAAATACAACTCTCATGGTTTGCTACACACGGTTTGCTATCAACAAACACCTCAGTTAGAAACCACAGCCAAAGAAGACTAGAATCACAGAGCAGTATGGTAAGCGTTGTACTGTAGCAAATAGGATGCTATGGGGTGTTGTGCACTACACTATAGGAGGCCAGTGTGTCCGTACATGCGAGCCATCCCCGTTTGCAGTAGGGTGGCAAACTCCTGATTGACTCTATGTCTTCCCCGAATGGATGCCTACCAAGAATGCAGCCCAGCTATTCACACCCACTGAACCCCAACCACTGATACTCCCTACTTCAACTTTGTCCAAATATGTTTTTTCAATGAAAAACGCCAGCTCCGTTGTTCTGTTTTTCCCTCTGTGGGAGGGGACGTTGCCCACATGCTCCTCTCCCACCGACCAAACATGCTCCTTAATCTGATATCAGTCTCGTAGTGGGGGCTCTGATCCTGTCCCATGCTCCATAGCCCCACTGACTAACCTTACCCTTCCACGCTCACCCTCTACTCCAGAACACCTTACCTCTCGCCTCTGGGTGCTACTTTGTGTGCTTCTTTGAGATCATTAACTCCATGTTAAAGTAAGATAACGAACGAACTGTGACGGTTTGCTGCCCTCTTGTCACAGGATCAAAGATACGGACGAGTTCTCAGCAACCCGAGTTACGGTTTATAGCTGCCCTGACGTGGGTGGAGGTGCCCGCTGTTTATGAGAGGTGTTTCTACTTCTACAGTAGGCATACTGTACTATACTGCCAAAGGTTATGTGTCATTTTAACATTTGAAAAAATATTGTTCGGATCCACAATATGTGTTTCTCCTAGTAAACTGGCCAGGACTGGCGCGATTATGTCAGCAAAATCCAATTCTAGAATATATGGAAAAAGTGCAGGATAGTGGGAACAAAAATAATATTTCTCTCCCGACAATATTGTTTTGGGACGATATTAAGACTGACTACCCTTGCCAACATTTCCATTCCAATCTGTAAATGCTAATTCAGACTTGGAGTCCTGGTTTATAATGGAAAAAAAGAAACTGTTCCTACAGCGTTAATCCCCTGTTCCAGAGACTGGAACGGGGGAGGGTGGGGTAATGGGCCAGCATCCCAAGTTATCGGCCCAAGTGAAGAGAGGGCGGATAACGCAGGCAGAGGACCATTACAGACCCCCAGGAACACCCCCTTTCCAGCCCCTGGAAGGGGGAATTAAGGCTATTAGCACCCTGGATTGCCAAAGTGTTAATCCAGGGTGCTAAAAAAAATTAAAATAAACGGCGGCTCCATTGGCGGCTCCAGAAAGTGTCTGCAGGTGTCCGCAGGGGAAGCCAATGAAGCCAGCAGCCAACAGACACCGACAAAAACTGAGTGTGGCATGGGTGGGGAGCAGAGCAATTACTCTACTCCAGAAAACCACTGCCACTCTATCTTACCTCCAAATAACAGAGTGCCATAATATTAGCATGTCCACACTTAGACAGAATTGTGAACATTAGCCTGCGTCGCATCTAGCTGGAATTGTGAATATCGGCATGTCCACACTGAGATAGAATTGCGAATATTAGCATGTCCACACTGAGATAGAATTGCGAATGTTAGCATGTCCACACTGAGATAGAATTGCGAATGTTAGCATGTCCACACTGAGATAGAATTGCGAATATTAGCATGTCCACACTGAGATAGAATTGCGAATATTAGCATGTCCACACTTAGATGGAATTGTGAACCTCAGCCCGCGTCGCATCTAGATGGAATTGTAAATATTAGCATGTCCACACTTAGATAGAATTGTGAACATTAGCCTGCGTCGCATCTAGATAAGATTGTGAATGTTCGCATGCCCACACCTAGATGGAATCCTGAACATTAGCCTGCGTCGCATCAAGATGGAATTGTGAACATTAGCCTGCGTCGCATCTAGATGGAATTATAAATATTAGCTTGTCCACACTTAGATAGAATTGTGAAGATTAGCCTGCGTCGCAACTGGATAGGACTTTGATTGAAGGATAGCATGCCCGCGCCTAGATGAAACCTGATTGTTAACATGTGCCACACTTGGAGCTGTGAACACCGGCCTTCGCCGTGTCTAGATAGGATTGTGAAGGCCAAACAAGTGCCACACTTAGACAAAACTGTGAATGTTAGCATGCTAAAAGTCAGGTAACCCACTAACAAATATAACCTCAAACTCTGCATACTTATCTCACCCAAAAACTCACACAACCATCTCTCGCACCACAAGCCGCACGCACTTCACAACACTGCACCAACACATAAGCCGGAGCAACAGCACACGCGGACTGGCACCGATCCAATACCTGCACCAAAGCTCAGCACCCGGTGTATACCGAGTTGAAGCTGCCAACAGAACACCACTCCTCTCACTATTCTACTCCCTCTTCACCTTACTAACCCATCCCACCTTATCGTTTGCAGATCCGCCACAGCGCCTAGGGACCAATTCCGTTGGTGACGGTGCGCGGTACAAATACCTTTAACATTTAACAATACATTTTCCTTAATTGCCCCGTTGAACGAAGGAACATTCTTTTCTAAGATGGCAGCAGGAGCAGAGAGGAAGGAGCGGCGGGGAGTGCCGCAGCTGCAGAAATACGCTAAGTGAGGGGTGGGAAGGGGCAAAACCCACACAAAACGGGACATGGGTGGGGGAGAAGATGGCAGTGGGTGAGCCGGCCGTCGGGCAGGATGGAACGCAGGCTTTCACTGGCGGTTCAAGCCCACGTTCCTAGCCGACTGATTGGCTGGCTCCCCCGCCAGTGTGCTAAACATGGTACCCGAGAGAATCTTGGCTGTAACATGAGGTTAAAAAGCAGCCTTACATTTTGGGAAGTATTCACATGCATTGTTGCTGTTTGTACAGTGCAGTATTTAGTCACCTTGGAGTCGTGATGTTGGAAAAAGAAAGTTCCAGGTGCAATAGTCCTCTTTGAGGACATAATAGGCACTGCCTTCTTCACGGAGCATATTGTCTGTCGTGTGCTGGTCCCACATGGAAATGGTTTGATCACCAAGTGCACGAAAACTAAGGATAAAAAGAACACAATTATCCAAAACCTTCCTCTGGTAAAGGATTCATTGTGTGCAGGGTCTTATTTGGGTTCCGACTCCGTCTCAGACACTACTTAAATCAGATCGAAGTGGTGTAGACACACCTAAAGGGCTACTTAATGTGGGTTCAAAACCCACTAAAAAGGCACAGCACATTGATGAACCTATGAGTTTTGATCTCACGTACTTACACAAGACATTTGCAGCTGGACAGTTGCTCATATTATAAAGTCCGAAAAGTGGTAATCGAAAGCAAGAACAAGCAACCTGCAGGTGCGAGGATCTTTTGAGAGTACCAATAAGTCTTTCAGCCCTTTCGGTGGAGTTAAATCTAATCACGATAGGCAAAGATTCAACATACATATTGCCACCTAGCTGTTATATTCACTTTAAAAAAATCAGCATTCATAATATGAAACTTGTGCTATTCAACTGAATCCATGTGTAAAACCAGGTAGAGAGTCCCGAGCATGTAAGTGCTGAGTACCCTTGATAGATGGTCTGAATACTACAGCATACAAAGTGGGACTTGGGGTTAAAAGTGTGTTCTCGGCTGGGCACACAGAGGTGAACAGCGTGGAGGGAAGTGTAACAAAAGGTCAGCTTCCGCTTCCGCTCAGCAGCGATTTTGAAGGTGGTGTGCTATGGGGGAGGAGGGGTTCATGAAGAAGTTCCCATTATTTCAGTGTACAGTATGGGATGCCTTTCCGACCACCTTTTCGCAAGCTACTGTTTAAGTGCTACCGCAAGTCACATTCTAAAATGCAAATCACGTCTCACAAATATCTTTGACTAGTATCTGCTTAACATGTGCCATGCCCTATAATCAGTTACATTAGAGGGTTGCCCGTTACAACACACAGGATGGGTGAGTTTAGTATAGTACAAGTGAATATGCCCAATTAATTCTGGGTCATTCTACTGTAGTACTGCTCCAAGACACATAATGTCAACCCCTTTGCTAACCGACTGTCCTGGTCCAACAAGCATGTACATGAAATCTAATCTATGGTTGCGTGGTTCTCTGCCCGTTTTAATTTTCTGTAGTCTGAAATCCTAAATCAACCATACGCAAAAAAAGAATTAGAAACAGGGAGGGGGCACAGTTGAGCAGCCTGCTAAATAGCTGCCTTGTATTGAGCCTCCGTCCATGCCACCTGCTGAAACCTGCATATGCCCTAGAAAAAGGCGGCCGCGGAGCCCGCCGGCAAGAGCCCATGAAAGGGAAACAAGCCTACACTGACAGCAGTGATCGTGGAGCCCAGCGTCACCGAGATACTGGAATTGATCAGTGGGGCTGCGGATCGTGTGGTGTATGCCACGTGACTGGAGGCTGCAAGCTACGGGGCGACGCTGGCCGCTGGGCTGCGGTGACCTGGTGGGAGTGGGGAGCTGCCAGAGAGTTGCTTCAGAACTGAGCTGAACAGTACAGCGACAGTGCCGCGGTACAGCTGCTCGATGGCCATGCAAGTGCAGCACACGGGAGGCCCCTGGAGGGAGCATGAATGACACGGGGCATGGCACAGCAACATCCTGGGTGGGGTGAGGCCCGAGGAGCCTCCCTGACTCGTGGGCCTGATAACACAGTGAGGCGGGCTAGTCCCTCCATCTCGGAGGCCTGAATGCAGGAGCATAAGGCCCCAACGTGTGATAAGACGGAGCTGCGGACCCACCCAGAAAATCAGCCTTTAATTGAAAGGGCTGTTGGGCTCCAGTCCATGAACTTACCATGACTAAGGGAGGTGGTGGGTACAAAAAGTAGAGCAACATGGAGGCTTTTAAAAGAAAAGGCACCTAAGACATGTGCCGAAACTAGTGCGGCACCTGGCGAGGCATCGGTGCAGACGGATCAGGATACCCCAGATATGCAGCAACTACTAAACAGCATGCAAACTGTTTTTTTGTCCATCAACACCAAACTAGACTATATAACGGTCAGCAGTGGCTCCCTTAAAGCCAAAATGGAACAAGAGGCACCAGAATAAATGAAGCAGAGGTCAGAATTAGTACAGCTGAGAATGATATGCAAGATCTGAAAGGCCAAGTGGCCAAGACTTCCAAGGACTTTCAACGGCACTGCAAAAATGTGATGACCTAGAATCGTGATCGAGGTAGAACAATATTTTCATAATAGGACTCCCTGAGAATATGGGCTAAAGACCAATTGAGGAACTAATAGAATGCCTACTGCGACAAATTATGGATGACCTGTCATTCTCCTCTAACTTAGTCATGGAGCAAGTGCACAACACACCCGCTATTGAGGCCAATCCCGGGAGCTGTGCCAAGCCCATCATAGCCCGGTTACTAAATTACAGAGACAGGGACAAGATACTGTAGTTGGCTCATGCAAAGGGATCATTGTAGTACAAGCCTAGTAAGGTCCGCATATACCCAGACTTCTCGACGGCAGTACAGGCGGAACACAGGTTTGCTGGGGTGAAGAAATTGTTATGGTAGAGATCCGTCCAACATGCAGTACTCTTCCCAGCTAAGCTGTGGATACAGTAGAAAGATAAATCTTTCTTCTTCACAATACCAGCAGAGGCAGTGAAATTTATCGAGGCAAACATACCCAGTGCTCAGGGAGAAGAGGGTACACCAGTGAGTGATTATGTGGTGGAGATGGAGTGGGATGTTTACCAGTGGGCCACAACGATGATACAGGAAAGTCTACGCATGTTGTGGAATCGGGAATGAAGAAACTGAGATGCTGCAGCCTCGTCAGGTAATACTGGACACTGAGCATTTTCTTGTTGCTTTGAATGGACATATTCAGAATGTTGGTACAAATAAGACCCTTGCTATGAGCGGGTGACAAAGGTAGCATGACCAGGCCATTAATATCGATAGCAGTTCCCCTTAGCCCCCCATGCTAGGTTGCTGGGACTTGTTGAGGGGGTTTGATAAGTGTTATCCGGGTTAGCATTGCACTGATTGGGAGTGTGATCGGGCGGGAAGGAATTGGGGTAGATAAAGGTTACCAAATGTTGTACTTGTTTTGTTATGTTACTTGGCATTTATATAGCGCCTCAAATGGTATGACCTCAAAGAGCTGGTAGGTTGAATGCCCTCGGGAACCGCAGTTCAAGTCAGTAGAGAGAGAGAGAGAGTGTCGTGAGTCATAGGGCGCGTGGGCGCACCGGATATGTGTGCAGCTGGTGTGGTTGTTGCATGATAGCTGCTTCTTAGCGCTAGGTGTGATGCTGGGGAAATCAGTTGGAATGTGGAGGGTGGACACCCAGACTGAGTTCTGGCTGCGTTGGGATTGAGGAGAGCCTTAGCTAGCCGGTATGTGCTCAGCTAGCTGGGTTTTATTAGGATGATGAGGTGTTCATGGGGTCATGTTAGTATGAGAACAGCTAGGCCGAATGGGTCATAGCATAGCTGTGTTCTAGTTGAATGATGGTGTATAGGGAAGAGTAAGCGTAGTAGTGTGATATGGTGGTTATCAGCAATACACCTGCGACCAAGCACGAGAGCAGGACAGGCGGCGTACATAGCGGCATACGTATATAAAGCGACAGGATGGATGGATGGCTAGGGTAAACATGTGATACAGATAACATGGGGATACAGTTACTTAGCATATGCATAGCATAAATAGGAGATGTAGAGATATACAGAGCTATATCCACTCCATTCACTCTATCCTTTCCTTCCGCTCCATGCACTTTTCCATCCGCTCCATGCACTCTTCCATCCATTCCATCTGTTCCATCTACTCATCCATTCCTCCCACCTCATCCATTCTATGCACTTCATCCATGCAATCCTTTCCATTCTTTCCATCGACTCCATCATTCCTCCACTCTGTTTTCCAACCACTCCATCGATTCTAATCCGTTCTATTCGTCCGTTCCATCCACTCATATCCATCCAATCCATCAATCTATTTCATCCATCCACTTCATCCGTTCCATCAATTCTAATCGTTCCACCCACTCTAAACGTACTATCTATTCATCTGTTCTACCTTTACATTCCTTGCATCCGTTCCACCTTTCCATTCCCGATCCATCCACTCTCAGTTCGATCTATTCCATTCATTTCAATTACTCTATACGTTTCGCTAAATCTATTCATTTTAGTTACACTATCCGTTTTAGTTTTTCTATCCGCTCACTTTGCTCTTTTATTTTCTTTGTTCAAGCAACCTTGAATTTCTGTTTGTTGTGGCTATTCATTCCATTTGCTCCATCCGTTGATTCTTTAAGGGAAGAGCCATGTTTTCATTAATTTGCGGAATGACAGACAGTCTTCGGTGTGTCTAATGTGAAGTGGAAGTGAGTTCCATAAGGAGGGGGCCAGGGGTGAGAATGATGATGATCCTCCTACCCCGACTGAGTTGGTGTTTGGTATCCCTAAAAGGAGTGATCTTAGATTGCGCGGTGGGCGGTAGGGTTTTAGATTGTCCTGTAGGTATAGAGGGCCAATTTTATTCACTGCTCGGTGAGAGATGCATAGTGTTTTGAAAGTCACCCTTCGTCCAACTGGGAGCCAGTGGAGAGTTCTGAGAGCTGGAGAGGTGTGGTCTCTTGGGCCAAGCGCTAGAAGTAATTTGGCTGCACCGTTTTGTGCTCTTTGTAGTTTAATGAGATGGTATGCTTGGACCCTGAGGTAGAGGGAGTTGGCATAGTCCAGTCTCAACATTACAATAGATTGGATAGCAGGCAGTCTGTTGGGAAAGGAGAGGTACAGAAAAATGCATCTTAGGAATTTGAGGTGGAAATGGCAGGATTTAAAGACGTCGATTTGGCGAGAGAGGGTGAGGTCAGAGTTGAGAGTGCATCCAATTTTACTGTGGTTGAGGTGGAGGGTGGATTGCCCATGGATGATGGCCATGGTAGAGGATGTGGGAGAAGCTCAGTGTTGCCGCACACCATGATTTCGGTATTAGTGGGGTTTAAGAGGAGGTGGTTTATGGTCATTCAGCGATCAATGTCAAGGAGGCAGCCTGCGAGGTCGGGCTGACCGTTGGGATTTGAGTTGAGGAGTTTTAGGATTAATTGGTTGTCATCGGCGTAGTTATAGCACAGGATATTGTGCGGGCGGATTATTCCTGGGAGGGTGGACATATAGAGGTTGAACAGAAGGGCCGATAGGCATGCTCCTTGTGGAACTCCGGTATTGACTGGTCGGGCGGCGGAAGCAAAGGTGTAGAGGAGGGTTATTTGTCTCCTATTCTTGAGGAAGGATGCTATCCACTTGAGAACGTTTCCATGGATTCCTAGGGAGTGGAGGCGGTCAAGGAGGATTGAGTGGTTGATTGGGTCAGGCGGCGGAGAGGTCGAGAAGGATTAGTGCAGCGCATCCCGCAGAGTCTGCAGTGATCTTAAGGTCATCCGAAATTGAGGTCAGAGTGGTTTTGGTTCCGTGTCGAGGTCTGAAGCCTGATTGTGCAGGGTCTAGGAGATTGTTGGATTCGACAAAGCATTTAGTTGGGAGTATGCGGTTCGATCGATGTTTAGCAAGGAACCTGGTGTTTGAGATGAGGCGGTAGTTTTTGGGGTCGAGGGAAGTTTTTTTTTTTTTTAGAAGTTTTTTTTAGAAGGTTTGACATGAGCAGTTTTGAAGGCGTCGGGAAAGATTACTGAGGAGAGGGCGTCATTTATGATGGTTCTTGCGTACTTTCCTGCGCAGGTGGATGAGAATATTTCTTTGAGGATTGGGGCAGGGATCTAGGGGGGAGCCAGGTGGTTTCCGGGCAGAGAGAAGTTTGAGAAATTGGTCTCTGGATATTGGTGTGAACGAGTCGAAGGTGGGTTGAGTTGTACTTGGTGTGGCAGGCATGGGGGTGACTGGTAGGGCGGGTGGATTACCTGGCAAGGACATGGCGGGTAGTTTGTTTAGTGAATTTGTTCTGTCGAGAGCAGTGGTGTAGAAGTGGAGAGAGAGTGAGTAGCAGAGTGACTGAGATGGGATCGATTGGGTGGTGGTACAGGTTGGGCTGGTGAATTCAGAAATTAATTTTGTGGAGTTCCTTGCTGGGGTTTTCACAGTTGAGAATTCTGGAGTTGTAGTGGACTTTCTTTGCTTTTCGGATCTGTAGTGGCGATGGTGACGGGCCAGGTTGGATCTACTTAGGTTGGTTTTATCATTCTGGCATTTGCATTCAAGGGATTTATACAGTTGTTTTGCAGTCTTCAGTTCTGGTGAAAACCATATGGGATAAGGCCTGAGGCGAGCGGAGGATTGGCAAGTGGGGGTAAGCGGGATTAATGAGATATTGAGCCACGAGTCAAAGGAGTCAGTGGTTACGGGTGCATTAAGTGGGGTGGTTGAGGGAGGAGTTTGGAGTAGCGCATCGGCTAGGTCAGGGAGGATTTTTAGTTTCTTCCAGCATTTGCGTAGATTTGGGGGTTCTGGTTCAGGAATGGTGAGGGGGTGTGGGCAAGAGAATGGTGAAAGGCACAATGAAGTGATAAGGCCAGATGATAGGTGTAGGGGGGCTTAGATGTATCTGGTCATGGGAGCAAAATATGGCATCAAGGGTGTGTCTTTTAGAGGGAGTTGGGCCGTTCATGTGAAGGCAGAGGTTAAGCACAGCTAGGGAGTCGACCAGTGAGTGAGTCATGGGGTTGGTGGGAATGTCGAGCCAGATATTGAAATCCCCTAGTAGAGTGAGGGTGGGATGGTTTATTTGGATGGTGGCTATTGAATCACAGATGTTGCTTGAGAATTGTCCGTCATAGCCAGGGCGTCTGTAGATGATTAGGAAGCTGTGGGAGAACGATGGTGGTACGGATAGTTTGACGAGAAGCGATTCGCAGGAATGGATGATTGTCTGGGAGTCGATGATTGAGGTGGAGAAGTGTGACTTGAAAATGATTGCTAGTCCTCCTCCTCCTCTAGAGGGATGGTTGAGTGGGATGAGGGAGTAGTCCGGGCGGAAGACTTCATTGGCGATGGGGGTAAAGTCGTCGGAGAACCAGGTTTCCATGATAAAGACTAGGTCGGGTTTGTCTGAGGCGAAGAGGTCGAAGATGCTGTGTCTGTTTTTTGTTACAGATCAGGCATTGAACAGGATGCATCTTACTTCGGCATGGGGGAAGTTGTGGAGGTTAGAGGGGTGGTGTTGGGAAGGAGTGGGTGGGAGGAAGCGAGGGGTGGCGGGGGTGGTCGGAGCTGTGGAGCGGGGAGTGAGAAGAATCTGGAAGGTGAGAGGCGGGTTGGTCGATGGTGGTTGAGAAGATTAGGCGGGCAGAGGAGGTGGTGGGTGTGGGGAGGATGGGGTTGGACGGGTGAAGCGTAAGGGGTTCTAGGTGTGGCTGGTGAAAATTCAAGTGAGGGGTTCGAAGCATGGTGCAGAAGGGGAGGAGGGTGGTGATGGTAGAGATTGAGAGAATGAGGTGATGGGTCGCGACAGGAGGGGCGAGGAGTGGTGGGAGATTGAAGGAGACCAGGATCGTTTCCTTTTTGTTCTCCAAGTTTTTACTGCGGTTGGTGCGAGTGAGAGGGGGGGTGTCGGAGGGCGATGGTGTGCAGCCACTGTTCTTGCCAGAGCAAGACGTGCAGCTTTTTGGGAAGGGAAGGTATGAGGTCGGTGGAGGATGTTAGAGGGAGTTGTCATGAGGAAAGGGCAGGGGCTGGTGGCCGGACAAGGTGGGTCTGGGGGGGTGAGTGGGCGGTTCGTTGGTGGGCCAGGGGGTGCGGGCGTGCTGGGGGGTGGGTGAGTGGAAGGCATTGGAGGAACAGGGGTCTTCAGATGTTCGGTGTGCCATTGGGCTCTTCTGGCTTGATGGTTGGGTCAGCGGTGGGGTGAGGGCATGGTAGAGGGTGGGGTGGATTGGGATGGGGGATTCTACTGGCTTGAGAGTTGGATATGGGGTGGGCTGGATTGGAATGGGAGGGGGAAGCGTGCCAGAGTAAGGCTCTTTCTCAGGAACTAGCTGGGTGGGATGGACTCATGGTGTGGCGAGGGCAGGATTAGGGCTTGGTTATAATATCAAGATTCAACTATACCACAGTGATGCTATTAGGCACATTTTCTAGATTCAACTATACCACAGAGTACGTTATTAGGCACACGTTCTACAATCAGCTTTACATAGTGACGCTAATTAGCTGGAAGTGGTAAGGCTTTCTGGCATGAAGTTTTGCTTCAGTCCCTACCCTAACTGTGAGAAACACTCACTTTTTTGGTTGTGGCTGGTTGACGGCAGGCTACTGGCTTCTTGCTTCTCCTGCGGATACCTGCAGATACTCTCTGGAACCATCTCCGTAGGAGCCGTCCTTTGCCTCGGGGTCCTTAGCCGATGGGGTTGCACGGGCAGAGGGCTGCCTTGGAAAGGCTAGTAATGGCTTTGGTACTACAGCCAATGGGCCAATCAGGGCACGGTGGGCGGGCAGGGAGGCGGGAGCAGGGAAGGCAGCCAGGAAGAGGGATTGGGAATGAGAGGGCTCCAGCAGTAGCACCCACTGACCAATGAGATCAGGGGGTGGGGCGGGAGGGACAGGGAAGCAGGAAGGGCGGCGGGTGGGAAAAGGCAAGCAAATGGCGATCTCTGGGCCTCGGGGTCAACACAAGAAATTACAGAAGGCACACAGACAGAATGCTAACACTCACTGTGCTCCGGTTGGCTAATTGTGTACACAGTGATGGTACATTCCAACTTGACATTGCAGGGATATATTGCTATTACAACTACACACCACCCGATAATGGCTGATATTTGCATAATGAGCTGGAATATTAGAGGAATGGGGAATCTCATGAAATCAATGCGCATGGCCTTTGTGACCAGACAGAGTTGGCATCCTTTTTCTTCAAGAGACACGCACCACCGACAAACTAAAAGAAAATGTTGCCAAAGCATGGGGTGGTAACAAATATTTCACTAATTATTCGACTCAATCTCGGGGTGTATGCATCTTAATACACAAGTCGCTAAATGTCATATCAACTGACACATTCATCCAGATCGGAGATGCGTGGTGGTACAGTGCAGCATAGAGGGCATTGAAGCCCTCCTAGTAAACACGTATGGTCCAAACAGACCCCCTAATTTTTTAATACAATACATGACTTGATGGAGACATATCCACTAGTACTGACCATCTGCGGTGGGGATTTGAACACTATACTAGACCTAAATGTCGACCGCACAGGCACTGTGCCTAGACCACTGACCAAAAGCAACCAACAGGATAAGGAGAAGCATGGAACAACTAGAGCTTTGCGACAGGTGGAGGACACTACACCCCATGACACAGGAATGCACACGATACTCTACAGTACATGACATGGCCTCCAGAATAGACCTGATACTTTAACACGCTAGCTTGTGAGGCACATAACACAAATTAAGATGCCCCCGTGCACTTACTCAGACCATTCACCCATTAGGTTGGAGAGGACACTGGGGGAACCGGCTAGAGGACATGCTGCATGGGGATATAAATCAGCTGCGCTACCGGACATTGTGTTGAAAGCCAGCTTTGGGGACCACAAACAATTGTATTTTATGCACAACGATAATATGGCAGCAACCCTGGGGACAGTCTGGCAAGCCTTCTAGGCTCATATTAAAGGCATAGCCATGTATACTGAAATGGAAGTCCTGAACCATCATGCAAAACAAAACTTAGAGCACTGGAAAATACCAATGCAATAGCCCCGAGCCAGATTCAATTAGACATCAAAACATCCCTAGACCAGTTTAGGGAGCATGCAGACAGGAAGGTCAAATACTTTGCTAGGCCCATGGCAGTCAGGAAATATGACGAGGGGGACAGCAGGGGTAGGGGGCTCACACCTGATACGACTAGAAAAGAGAACAACTGCATACCACTTATACAGGATGAAAGGGGGGAATATACATCACACTGATAAGGAGATGAATTCCATATTTCAAGTCTTTTACAGCAACCTGCACCGTGCCAATAAGAGGAAAGAGGAAATACATGCACTATGAGAGATTCCCATTTCTAAGCCATCAGAGGCTGCAAGAGATCAGATTAACCTCCCACTCACTGTAGAGGAAATTCTAAAAGCAATAGAAGTGCTGCCCAGAAACAAGACCAATCTCTGCACATGCTTTTACTAAGCGTTTGGTGAAATCCTTGCTAAAGTTGGGGTGGCCAGGAAGGGTCTCGATGATTACCAGGGGTTCATGTTGCGTGCGCCGTATTGATGACTGGGGGTGGCGGTGAACTGGGCGCGATGTTGCAATGGGTAGTTGGTCAAAAAACCGAAAACAAAATCTCGAATAACAAAAATATCGAAACCAAAATCTCGAAAAAAAAAATCTCGAATTATTTATTTATTTATTTATTTATATGTATTTGTGGGTTCAGGTAAGTATAAAAAAAGGGTAAAATAAAAAAAAAAAGAAAAAAGGGGGGTTGGGGGGGAACCCCCCCATTTCGAAATAAAAACGTATTAAAAAAAAATTCGAGATTTTTGTTTTCGAGATTTTGGATTCGATATTTTTGTTTTCGAGATTTTGTGATTCGGTTTTTTCACTAATAACCCTAGCCCAAATTAGAAGGGCCATTGTTACCACAGGATGGTATGATAGAGAATGTGTTGCAGCCAAAACGAAAATCATAACGTGTCAAAACTAAGGTAGTGGCATTTAAAACTGAACTGGATGCATTCAGAGCAAGATATAAGGAACTAATCAGAGTAAAAAAAGAATTACTTCTTAAGCGAAAAAAATGGCAGGTTATACATAATGCCCTGGAACAGGGGGACAATAGTTGTCATCTGTGCCCGAATACGGTTCACTCTGTCTGGTGCGCATTATAAATTCATCAAAATCAAATCAATCAAACAATACTTTTGGACGTTGGTGGTAAGTAAAAGTTGAATGGAGACCAGGCATTGCAATGTGGTATTCTATCTGATTAATCTTTATAAATTCCACACTGGTGATGAGGTAAATAAGGGTAACGCTGAGTTAGGGACTGCCCACGCTTAAGTGCAAGTATGTCTGAAATTAGGGCAGCGCTAAGAGCTGTGAAGATTGCTAAGGCTGCAGGTCCCAACCCGATTCCAACTGATCTTTATAAAGAGGAGGAAACTGTGTGGGGTCTGGTCTTTTATAACCTTTTTAATGCTATTGTTCTCACAAGCTTAATCTCTCCCACATGGCGTACGGCAGAGATTATTCCTCTATATAAAAAGGGTCAAAGAGATCTGCCCTCTAATTATCGTCCCATCTCATTGTTGGATGAGGCTGGGAAAATCTTTACAAAGATTATACTTGGCCACCTACAGTCTTGTCTTGATCTGACGCTAAATAAGCACTCTTCAGGTGGAAGGTACATCGAATAGTGGCACCATAGATCAATGTTTTCTTTTATTTCTTGTAATCCAAAAATATGTTTTTATATCCAAGATAAAATGATATGTTGCTTTTTTGGACCTTAAAACGGCATTCAACTCGGTCTCAAGAGTTACTTTTGGTATATATTGGGAGCCCGAAAAGCCCCCCTGAAATTAATCACGATTATTTCCCAACTGTATTCCCAAAACGAAGCAAAAGTTTGCTTTGGGTTGGGCAGGGGAACGGGAAAAAGTATTTAATGTATGTAGTGGAGTAAGACAGGACTCTGTCCTGGCACACCTGATTTTTAACATGCATGTCCAAGAAATCATTGACTCTGTGTTACAGGAGTGCCAGGACTGCCCAAAAATGGGCTCTGTGAAATACCTGGCCCCATTTTATGTCGCGGACGCAGATATAATATCAACAAGCCCATCAGGTCTGAAAAAGGCCCTTTTAACCTTTTTGCATAAATGTATAGACCTGAAACTTGAGTTACATACAGAAACGTCCAAGATTATGGTCTTTTGGCCCAGTCTACACAAACGAGGGTCTGTAGCCATCAAAATTAACAATGTTCCACTATAACAGGTTAGCCATTTTAATTACCTGGGAATCCGGTTCCAGGAATTTGGGAGTTTGGTGCTACAAATGGTAAAAGCCAATATTTGTATGTCAAAATATAATGGGGCTATAAATTCCTTTTTTTATGCAGCATGGTAGAGGAGCAGTTTCGCCTGCTCTGAATCTATTCCAAAAACAATGAACCCGAGCTGCATACAGTGCAAATGTTTGGGGCTATGTGACTATTAACAAGCTACAATGCTGCAAGAGAAAACGTTAAAACAAAGCTGCTATTAATAACCTCAGGTACCCCATGCCCCCTTAATATATCTTGTTAAAACAAAGCTGCTATTAATAATCTCAGGTACCCCATGCCCCCTTAATATATCTTGAGCTGGGCATTTTACCTGTGATAGTCAGGGCCTAGTATGAACCAATCAAATATTGGCTGAGATTGTGGAACAAGGAAGGATTGCAACTGTATCCATAGGCCCGGTTACATTTTATGAGCTTGTTGGAGGGAGGGAGAAGCTTGAAATGGTTCATCCATATAAAACAAAATGGCTATTTGACCTGCCCCGAGTAGCCCATGGGAAAATCCGACTACCTGCCATGCAATAGAGAAAAAGGCCGTTAATTTTGCTGTGAACAGCCGGCTAAGGAGCGATTTAATTCATGGTGCCTTGAAATTGTCTGGTGGTTATGATTATGTCAGTTGTAGAATGTCCAAAGGTACTATAGCTTATGCTGATTTAATGAGACCGGTTCATGAAAGATCTTTATACCATCGTTTGTTTCAGTATAGGAACGTTGGCGGTTGCAAGCACTACCTCGCTCTAGAATCCCCAAGAGTCCGCCCTGTGTCCAATGTGTAAGGCGGCAACAGAAAATGTAATGCACTTCATGCTGATCTGTAAAAATACTCCGAGGTTAAAATGTAGTTACTTCAAAACAAATTTACTCTTGGCTGGAATTCGCCATTCGGGAGTGGCGCCATCATACCTAAGCAACCCTCAAAGTGTCTGTGTTGTATTTGCATGTGACAATACATCCACAGAGCATGGTTACAATGTGCCAGGGCGGGTTACAAATTTGCAGGGAGATAACCTTGAGGCTGCAAGTTTTACTCTCCTTATGATAAGCCCTAGGGCACGTAGAATCGCAGTAAGATCAATATAATGTTATGAAGGTTTTACTCTTTTTAGCATTTAACAAGGAGTAATGCATAATGAAGTATTATGTTTTTTATGTCTTATGTGTTTCTTTTATGGTCTCACAACCAAAATAAAGATTTTAATAATTATGGATGGGATGTGTTACTTTCAGTGTCCCCGTTTGTCTAGGATTTATACATATAGAGTTGCATGCATGTAGAAAGATACAATGTTAAAAACGCAAATGCAACATGAACACGAATTACACACAAGGTGCTCTGAAATATAGGGAAACAGGGAGTCAAAGGGTTTCAATGCACATGGGGAGGGAGCCTGTCCTGCAATACCGAAGTAAAGAAGGAATAACATTTAAAAAACATACACATGGAGTGATATGTATCTAAGGAGTTTTGATCACACAGAGGAACGCATAAAGAAGCTTAATAAGGATTTATATAGATTTAGTAAGTGGGGTTTTGCGAGTTTATTCAGACGTTGTAGTTAGCAATTGAACAATCTTAGGTAGCAGGGACGGAGGAAGAACAAGTCATCCATTAAAAGGACAGCTTGCAAACAGGAGGAAGATTTATGGTTTAACAGTTCTGGGGAACAGATGTAATCTTGCTCATTGCATTGAAGTCGCGTAGAAGGGGTTGACCATTTGCGCTGGCAATAAAGATGGGGCCCGAGGTCAGGGTGTCCTGCGGTCAATTGTTTACACAGGTTGAAACTACAGGCTGTACGTGCTGGAGTAGTGGTTGCATGAATTAGAATGTCTGAAGAGGAGCCAGCAGTCTGGGGCGGATGAGATTGCAATCAGTTGTTAAAGAGTAACATGTTTGTACAGGCCTTCCACATAACGCTACAATATCCAAGCAGACCATGTGCAATTACACTTAAGGTAAAAGGCTCTCTGGTAGTTTTTACTAAGTAATGATTAGTAACATGTGAATGTTTCATTGTACCAGGATGTCCCTATCTACCATAGACCAATCCCCAGCAAAGGCGGACTTCAAATATGATCACTAGAGGGTCGTAAAGATCGACAGTGACCACATGAGAAAAAATGAATTTGGACAAAACATTTACAAAGAAGTTCCATCTTTTTCAATCATGTTTGAGGGGTGAGTGGGTGGTAATACAATATCTGGGAGTGTTTTTACGGTTGCTAAAATGTATACAAATGTATCAATTGAAGTAGTTTGTGTAGACTCGAGTTGGATTGGTTCCACAGGACTATCCAACTGCCTCTGGTTTTTTGTACAATAAAACTTAATTTACGTACAAAACATGCACTTGTTCCTCAGGTAGTGGACCCCAGTTTGGATTGAGGTCATTAGGGGACTGCCTCCCCCGTACCCCATACATGCTGAGGGTATGGGAGGAGTCTCTACAGCCATGCTTACTGAAGCAACCATTATGTTACTCCTTAAACCTGGAAAGCCAGCCGAGGACTGTGGATTGATATCAAAATATATGCTATACCCACCCTTGATGCCTCATAGTGCTTCACAACCAAGCTGGCTTTATTTCAGGAAGGTCAATGGCGTTGAATACATACTGGATATTTAATATGCCTCCAATCTGATCGGAATTATTTAACACAGTGGCGGTTTCACTTGATGCTCACAAAGCATTTGACATGATGTCCTGGGAATTTCTGTTCCCAACACGCACCAGGGGAACGTTTGGTACCCAATTTGTAGAATTTGTGAAAGTATTTTACACAGAACCCCACTCCTCCCCCCCATAACTCCTCCTCGCCCACCCTCTGGCCAGAGTGCTGGTGAATGGAATAGTATCTGAGCCCTTCACATTGGGGAAGGGGAGGGGCAGACACATCAAGCCTGCCCCTTATCCCCCTTATTGTTTGTGATGGCCATAGAACCTCTGGCTGACCTGATCAGAGCATGGCATGCTAACTGTGGGATAAGTATAGCTGGCACCCTGGTAATTGTTTCCCTGTATGCCAATGATATAGTGCTTGTTATAAGAAATCCGCAAGACAACCTGGATCCGAATATGGTTGATATTATGCACTTTAGCACAGGGATCTAAATTAAGATTGGATGACCAGGAGCTAAAAGCAGCGTCTGGGTATTCAACATTAACCAGTGACCAGGAGCTGCCACTGGGGAGCAATAAGCTAGTACATAAGAGTTCTGCAAATCTAAATTTAATATAAGTTGCAAACATATCATTTTGTCCATTATTTATGACCTCCTATAATTAAAATGTCATATAGGTGTGTCCTTATGTTTATATACACAGAGTTAAAATCGCAGATGTGTTTGTTTGCCATCTGCTGGCCTGGGGAGACAAAGGTAGCTCCTGGTACCTGTTGGTGTCAAACTAACAAGGGTCTTCTAGGCTACAAGCAGGAGCTAAATAGCCCCCAGCTCCCTCAATTTCAAACCCTGCTGGTGAATTCTCTGTATTTACAGTCCGAGATGTTTCCCCTGATGGAAAAAGCCGCTAAGCCCCATTATAAATACCAACTCAAACGGGCACAAGACTGTATTAAATATGTAGGAGTTCTGGTTTCCCGCAGCAGGAAACCCTTACAAGAACACAAATAAGGTATATACTCAGGGAAACCTGAGGCCAAACTGAGCAAATGTAGACACGTACCATTGTTGCTGGCATGTAGAATGGCCATGATTAAGATGAGGATGATGATGATTTTGTCCAAATTACTATATTTATTCTTAATGCAGTGATGCAAACCCACTGGCTGAACATTGCAGTTTTGAAGTTCAGATGTATTGGAACCTCACAGAAATACAAATATATAAAACACTGGTGCCAACCTTGAAGCTATAAGTGCTTCCCATTTGAGGTTGAAGTGAAATAAACACCAACTCTGGGAGTATATGTATAAAATATAGGGATGGATTGTATTTGAGAATCAGGTGTTCACCTAACAGGTGTTCATTCTATTTTTCTTTGGTTAGTAAGTGCTTCCATGTTAGGTGAGAAATTGTTGCAATAATTCCATGGCAGAAAACCATCTCTCTGTGCTTTCAAAATCTTCATTGGACAAGCTAACCCCTTCCCCTCTAGTCCCCCAGTGATGTTCCCTTGTACCTCTCCACCCCCTCTGCCCCCCCCGTGATGTTCTGTTCCTTCCACCCCCCTCTAGTCCCCCAGTGATGTTCCCTTGTACCTCTCCACCCCCTCTGCCCCCCCCCCGTGATGTTCTGTTCCTTCCACCCCCCTCTATTCCCCCTGTGATTTTCCATAGTGCCCCCCACCCTCCTCTGGTGCCCCCGAAATGTCCCGTTATGCCCGCCCCTTCTTGCATACAGGTGGTGCCGTTTTGCTTGAGTCTTCTACCCTGCTTCCCCTCCCCTACCCTCACCAGTCATCCTCTCCTCCCGTGCTCTCCCCCTCCCTACATCCTACCTCTGCAAGAGTCTGTCCTGATACATTCTGGTTTCACCATCAACACCTTTTGCCAATGCTTGGATTTGACTTTTATGGACTTCATTGACTTGCGGTGCTTCACCCTCTAGCAACCCTCATGCTGGACGTCCCCTGCATCTTGTACTCATGGTGGTCCCGAATCATGCTGTTCCCATTTTCATCTTGAATCCTGGCTTGTATTTGCTGTTCTCTCGCAACATTATGTGTTACTACTGACTTCTGCAATTGTATTCGTTCTCCCCTCTTGCTTCTCCACTTTTTCACTGCTCACGCTCTGTTCTCTCCTCCTCTCTCTTTCTCCATTTTCTCATCTCCTCCCCTTACTTTCTTCTATGCAGTTTCTCTATTCAAATTGTCCTGGACCTAGTATGATAGCAATCTTGTTGGTCTCCTCTCCTTCCCCAACTTGTTTTCTCCCCACCCCCCCCACACACACACCTTCCAGCACTATCTGAAATGTCATCAGGCCTAGTACTTTAGTCGCTTGTTTTGTTCCTCCCCTCCCTTTCTGCAGCCCTCTCCCTCACCTTTTGTTAATCGCCAGCTGTACCAGAAATGTCGTCAGGCCTAGTACGGTAGTCGCCTGTCTGTTTCCATTTCCTTCCCTCCTCTCCCCCTCCCTTATCTATGTCTTACCTCTTGCACTATCTGAAATGTCGCCAGGCCGAGTACGATAGTTAATTTCACATTCTTATTGTTCATGGCCTGTAAGAATGTCATTGTATTTTCCCTTGAGGCGCTTTGAAACACATTGCGTATAGGTGCTATATAAATAAACTATCATATCATATCAAATATATCTCTGTGGCCGGGTCAGACATTCTTCACTACGCTACATTGGCTACTGTGTTAGTTCATGTGCCACTACGGCGATGCACGAAAAATATGGGAAGACATAGCATTACCATATACCATATCACCGAGGCGGATACATGGGCGTGAACATTGAAATATATCGGAGAGCAGTCCAAGCACATTTTGCCTCCTATTGGTTTGGGATGGGTGGAGAACCGCCCCACGTTAAGCTGGAGCGTGCTGCCGCTGGAAAAGCAGAGCTTAAAATATTCTTGGTTGGAGAAGAATGTACTGATGATTGCCAGTTTGACCCGCGTGAGAACAGCACTACTGTGGTGCAAGATATTCTTTAAAAAAGGCGCACCTACCCACTAGTACAAAATCCTACAAATGTGGAGGGTGCCGGGCATTCTGCCAACTTGAGATAAAACTTTACTGGCAAACTGGGATAGACATAATTACAACACTACAGGTGACATGGATCATGGGGAAATTTCTGCACATGCAGAATTGTAAGGACAAGCACAGGAGCACACCCACAGAAATTCTGCAGTACTACAGGTTGAGGGCGGAGTTCTCGAAGAAATGGTCGACTTACCCCCTGGAACCAGCAGAGAAATCCTGTAGCAGCATATATCGCATATTCATATGGATGCTGCTGAATAGTAGCAACTATTTAAAATGGTTACTGACCAAACACCTGACATCAGTCAAAGCGAGAGACAAATGTGCTAGAGACCTGGGTATGGAAACCACTGATAATGAATGCCACAAGAAGTGCCAGGTCACGCTAAATGCTAGGTTCAAAATTATACAATTTAAAATATTAAATAGACTACACTATACACCAGCAAAACCCAAAAAGTGCCACCCCAATGATAAAAGCCTCTGTCCTCGATGTAACATAGGGGCCGCTGGCTATATTTTTCTTCTCTTTCCTATAGCGCCACTAACCCGTAGGCCTCAGGGCGCCCACAAAGGAAAAACATAGAAGACAAAAATAGAAGGGACCCAGTCATCAGAAAGGAGGGGGTATTCCACACAGTGAAGGGGTAAGGAGATATGTACATATGTTATGTGACTGGCCAGACTCTCTAGATTATGGTAAAGGGTTTGTGATAAATTGTTCAAAATAGCAAAAATACCTGTCCCGGCGACATCTAAGGGATGCTAGTTTGGGTTGTGGGGTGGCGTCCAAGAGACATAAGAGACGCGTTCTGAACCTGGGGTGCCTGCTGGCAAAACAATGAGGATGTGAATTGGCCACATGGCACCGACATTGGAGGAGCGGTTGAGGGGCGCTGTGTGGGTTAACAGTGAAGAGGGCAAAGCACGTGATCTGGCCGAACTGAGGAGCTGCCAAGAATGGTGTCTGGGACGAGCAACCTGTTCCACTGTCCAGCCAATAGCTGCAAAAAAGTTGTTACATGCACGCTACAGTTCTGCGTTGGGAACCAGAGCGCGCTCATTGCAGCCATGGGCTACACACCGTTATGGCACTGACACATAGTTGCACCTTGTAGATAAATAGTTGCACAAGACACCATTCTAAAGTGATCAGCGGGCTGGGAACAATGTTAGTCCCAGGCTTTGGTGCTCGTAGATTGTCCAATCATAACCAAGGTCCCTAGAGGTGGACAGTGGGGGTCACCGACCAATCACAGGGCTTACCCACCAACACATTTTTTGAGAATGGCCAAGCGTACTACCTGACACAACCTCATCGAATAACACCAGTCTCCTATAGGCTCCTATATGGGCAGCTACTACTCAACGACCTATCCTGGTTGAAGATAGGTTTTTGAGACTGTTCCCAAAAATGACGACAACCGTGATGTCAGATGGTATCAAAAAGGCTGCAGGACCCCCGCGGGTATTGCGAGATAACCGGACAGCGCAACCGGAGATCGGCCATCAGGAGCCACCTTGAGAAATCTATATCCCACCCGCAGTCGGCGAGGAGTCCACGCAGAATAGAGGCTAAGAAAAGCGATTAACGGGGAACCAGCGGCCGAGGAGAGTCGACAAACACAGAAGAATGTAATTGTGGTCCACATAACAGATCAATAGTGCTACCAAATCTACTTTAGCACATGCATGGTGGTAGGGACCTGAGCGAGGTAGAGTCCCTTTTCTGTGTTTGTTCGGGTACCGTGGCCAAGGGCTCTGGTGATGAGCAAGGACTGTGAGTTCAGTAGGCTCGAACTGTGACAATATGTATATACTTGGTATTCCTAGGTGCTGGCCGTTTTAGTTCGGGGCATAGATGACAGATCCCCCTTAAGGGTCAGCTGGAGCTATCCTAGATTGCGGAAGGTGTTTTGTCTGGTTAAGCCTCCCGGAGAGAGGCGTTTCAGCCGTCACGCAACATGTCGGTTGCAGTAAAACACAAGAAATAAAGAGAATACTCCACCCCCGGTGAGGTGGGAAGACAGCTGTGGGATTATCTTGGGGTTTTGGGCTTGTTGTGGGGAGTGGGGGAAAACAGAAACTTATATTGTGTGCACTTTTGTTTCTTAATTTGAACTTTAGCTTGGTGACATCACCCATAGGTTGGTGCATAGGACATTGTGGTGTAAGGTGTTGTGGAATAGGGGTTGGAAGGCAGGTGAACACGTGGAAGGCGCCTGCGCACGACTGAGGTGGTGTGCTGGCAGCAAGACAGTCTTCCTCTGAATCTCTCTCTTCAAAAGGGACAGACTCTTTGGCTCCCTTGTCTGTCTGCCACAACAACTTACGTTTGCCTGTATGACCCCCTTCTATCTGAACCTAAAAGAGTTTGGCAATTTAGATTGTGTCAACTTCAAATAATATTCATGAGCAGAACATTTCCCTTCCCCAACTTTGCATGCACACTTATATTCAACTTCAATTGGGCCAACAGTCTTGGTCAGATTATTTTCTAGCTTTAAGAAAGGCTGCTTTCACTCTTAATAGGGGAATACACTTGGCTTGGGCAATGCTCGCTCTCTCCAACTGTAGATACAATGTTTAAATGCTTTACATCTTTTATGAGCATTTAAGGGTCTCGTGAATATAGATGTAAAGGTCACCCTTTCCTTGAAAAGTGAAATTAGGCACACAACCACTTTTTCATATAGTTTACAATGTTTAACCCCTTAAGTGTCAAGCACGAGGTATCTCGCCCTCAGCACTGAAAAAGTAGTGCTGAGGGCGAGATACCTCGTGCTTGACGCAATATCTGGTCCTTTCTAGCACTTATCTTTGGGGGGTAGTTAGCCCCCCTGTTACAGCTCGAATCTCCCCGACCCCCAGGCAGTGAAGGGGAGGACTTCCCCTTTCCGTGCCTGGGGGGAACGTGATGAAGTCAGGAAATGATATTTGCATGCTGAAGCCTTTAGGCAAATATAGCAGACACACATTTGTGTGCTGCTCGGCCATTTTCTGCCTGATTTGCATGGGGAGGGCTTATTGGAAAGGGGAGACGCAAGCAGATTATTGGTCGTGGATCGTTTTATCCTCCATCATCAATCCCACTAGGGAATTGATTTTGTGGGTGAGGGCCAAAAGAAAATATGCCACAATTTCTTTTTTTTTTTATTTTTATTTTATTGGTTTTTTACAAACCTTAAAAAAAAAAAAAAAAAAACAACAAAGGAAGCAAATCACATCACAAAGCACATAAATGGTAACGACAACCAAATCCCCCCCAAAAAATAAAATATGCTATTACATAGCAAAACCACTATACAGCTTTTTATGCCAACATAGTACATGAGTCTAAGATAAAATAATACATTTGCAATCGAAAAGTGCAACTAGATTAAGAGTGCAGGTCTTTAATCAAAACCGTAAGCCAAGTTATTTCAGTTTATGTTGGTCAACTTTTTGATCATTTTTCTAAAAAAAATGTCAAATCGATCAGTTTTCGACAACCCCCCCCCCCCCCCCGGCCGTCCTGGAGCTCTGGCTGGGCTGCATTACAGCTTTTCCATCTGGGAGGGACGGGGACCCCGCCGGGCAGCCCCATGACCACCTCTCGTATTGGAGGGGGTTGAGGGTAATCAACGCACGTGCAAGGCAGTCGCCCAAGGCCGGGGGCAGCACCCCCGGCCGTCATAGAGCTCTGGCTGGGCTGCGCTACAGCTTCTCCCTCCAGGGAGGAATTGGAACCCTGCCAGGGATTCCTGGGACAACCACTGGGCTTGAGGACAGTCGACCTACATGGGAGAAAGGCACCCTAGGCCGAGACATCACCCCCAGCCGTCCTAGAGCCCTGGCTGAGCTGCGTTACAGCTTTTTCTTCTGGGGAGCGATGTGGGCCTTGCTGGGGCTCCCTGGGACTGCCACTGGGCTTGGGGACAGTAAACCCACATGGGAGACAGGCACCCAAGGCCGGGTGTAGCACCCCCGGCCGTCCTAGAGCTCTGGCTGGGCTGCGCTACAGCTTTGCCCTCCAGGGAGGGCTGGGGACCCTGATGGGGCTCCATGGGACAGCTGCTGGGCTGGGCAGCAGTCTACCCACACTGGAGACAGGCGCCCAAGGTTGGAGGCAATACCCCGGCCGTCCTGGGTCTCTGGCTGGGCTGCGTTGCAGCTTCTCCACCCCAGGGAGGGATGAGGATCCCGCCGGGGTGCCCTGGAACCGCCACTGGACTGGTGGATGGTCGACCCACATTGGAGACTGGTGCCCAAGGCTGGGGGGAGCACCCCCGGCTGTCTTGGAGCTCTGGTGGTGCCACATTACAGCTTTTCCCTCCGGGGAGGGATGGTGACCTAGCTAGTTTCCCAAGGTCTGCCGCTGTACTCGGAGACAGGCGCCCAAAGCCGGAGACATCACCACCAGCGACCCGAGAGCTCTGCCTGGGCTGTGTTACAGTTCATCCCTACGGGGAGGGATGTGAACCTTGCCCGGGATCCCTGGGACCACTGCTGGACTTGGGGGCGGTCAACCCACATGAGCCCTGATTTTGGGTACGCATCTCCTTTGTGGGTCCACCGTCCCCCAAGTCCAGCAGCAGTCTCAATGAGCACCAGCAGGGTCCGCTCCCTGGAGGGAAAACCTGTAATGCAGTCAAGCCAGAGCTCAGGGTGGTTGGCGCTGATGGCCTTGGGCGCTTGTCTCCCATGTGGGTCGACCGACCCCAAATCCAGCGGCAGTTCCAGTGAGCCCTGGCATTTTCCCCATCCCTCCCCAGAGGGAAAAGCTGTAATGCAGTCCAGCCAGAGCTATAGGATGGCTGGTGTCCCAGCCTTGGGTGCCTGTCTCCAATGTGGGTCGATCGTCCACAAGCACAGCCGTGGTCCCAGGGAGCCCAGACAGGGTTCCCATCACTCGTAGGAGGGAAAAGCTGTAATTCAGCCCAACCAGAGGTCCAGAATGTCGGAGAGTGCTGCCTCTGGCCTTGGGCACTCATTTCCCATGTGGGTCAACCGTCCCAAAGTCCAGTGGCGGTCATGGGGCAACCTGGCGGGGTCCCCATCTCTTCCCAAAGGAAAAAGCTGTAACGTGGCACGGCCAAAGCTCCAGGACGGCCGGGAGTGCTGCCCAAGGCCGGGGACAACACCCTGTCCTAGAGCTCTGGCTGGGCTGTGCTACAGTTTTTCCCCTCTGGGAGAGAGGAGGATCCTGCTGGGGCTCCCTGGGATCACTGTTTACTTGTGGAGTGTCGACCCACATTGGAGACAGGCACCAAAGGCCGGGGGTAGCATCCCTGGGTGCCCTGTAGCTCTGGCTGGGCTGCGTTACAGCTTTTCCCTCCAGGGGGCTGGGGACCCCGAGGGGCTCCCTGTTACCATGACTTGACTTGTGGACGTTCAACTTACATTCGAGAGAGGGGCCCCAAGGCCGGGGGCAGCAGACCCAGCCGTCCTGGAGCTCTGGCGGTGCCATGTTACAGCTTTTCCCTCTGTGGAGGGATGGCGACCTTGCCAGTTTCCCTAGGTCTGCTGCTGTACTTGGAGACAGGCACCCAAGGCCAGGGGCAGCACCTATGGGGCGTTCTGGACCTCTGGCTGGGCAGCGTTAAAGCTTTTCCCTCTGGGGAGAGATGGGGCACTGCCGGGGATCCCTGGGACCACTGCTGGACTTGGAGACGGTCGACCCACATGGGAGACAGGCGCCCATATCCGAGCACATCACCCCGACTGTTCAGGAGCTCTGTCTGCGCTATAGTACAGATTTTCACACCAGGGAGTGATGGGGACCATTCCGGGGCTCCCTGGAACAGCTGCTGGACTTGGGGGCCGTCGACCGACATGGGAGACAGGCGCCATATGCCGGAATTGGCACCCCCAGCCGCCCTGGATCTCTTGCCATGCTGCGTCACAGCTTTTCCCTCTGGGAAGGGATGGTGACCTTGCCAGCCCTCCCTGTGACTGCTGCTGGACTTGGGGACCGTCAACCCACATGGGAGGCAGGCGCCCAAGATCAGGGGCAGCACCCCAAACCATCCTGGAGCTCTGGCTGTGCTGCATTACAGCTTTTCCCTCCAGTTAGGGATGTCAACCATTCCAGGGCTCCCTGGGACTGCCAGTGGACTTGGGAACAGTCAACCAACATGGTAGACAGGCGTCCAAGGCCAGGGGCAGCACCCCCGGCCGTCCGTAACCTCTGGCTCCGCTGCCTTACAGCTTTTCCATCCGGGGGTGGCGAGGATGGGGACACTGCCAGGATTGCTGCTGGACCTGGGGAAAGTCGACCCTTTTTCTTTTCCTCCCAGGTAAGCGCACCCACACATGTGAGGTAACGTTATTGTAGGGAAACCTGTGGGAACGTGGAAAGGTAGGACATGTGTTGTTGCAGGCGTGTTTCGGTGGTTTCCTGGTGGCAAATGTCTAAAGATTGTGGGGTTTTTCCCTACATTTTGGACTTTGCCGGGCCTTGTGGGTAATACATTCTAGGGCGATTCGCACAAGTGGGACCTCTTTGGTGGCTGCAACACCCCAGGCCCAAATCTGTCTTCCCCAGGGCAATTGATGTACCAGTGGTTTAGCCTTTTCCCTTTGCTCCCAGGTAAGTGCACCCACACATGTGCGGTATCAGTTTTATCCGTACACCTGTGGGAATGTGGGAAGGTAGGAAATTTGTTATTTTGATTACGTTTTCATACATTTCCTACTGCACTACGTTACACACCCTTTCATTTACCAAACGTGACCTAAATTTAGTCGCTGCTTTGGGCACTGTATACTTTTGTAATCTGCGCAAGTCCCCTATCCTTCAAAAGGTCTATCTGTGCTCTTTCAGAAAATGTATGCTTGCCATTCTTCATTACATTAGTTTTCCTTATTTTCAAATGCCAAGTACATCTGTTTAGGGCCTCAGCATAAAGATCCTGTGTACCATGGCTCCGTTTCTGGCTCGTGGTATTGCTTGTTTTGTGAAAACATTATGAAAAATGGGCGATTTCCTAACTAGAGGAGTCAGGGAATTGTAGCGGTGCATTGCTTTTGTCAAAATTCACAGAAAGCATTACCTTACAAGTGCAAACATGTCCAGCACATTCATTCTTTTCTGTCACATTTTCATTTTTTTTTAACCAAACTATGGGAATATTAGGTACATAGTCTGATCTCCACAAATTACCCATTCCTGAACTTAGTACTTTTCAGAAATGTATCCATTTGTGTTGCCATTGAGCTTTCCTACCCTCCTCTTCCACTCCATCCAAGCATGCCCTAAAAAAACAATAAAATAAAGGGGAAGAAAATAAATTTAAAAAAAAAAAAAAAACAAACTAAAAAAAAAAAAAAAATCGCCTACCTCTCAAACGGTCGTTAACCATATGAAAAATGTTTTTTTTTGTTTCCGCTCAACCTGTTCTTGAACCGTAGAAAAAGCGAATTCAGGACTGCAAACCATTTGTTCCTCGCTCTTAGAAGAGAAAAACCACAGGCTTCTTTGACCATCATTTTATTGTTATTTTCTGAACACATTTGGTCACTTTTTTGTTACTTTCTCACACCCCACCTACAGCAAACTACGAATCCTTGGTGACGTTATGACCGCCTACATGTGGGAAGAAAAGGGTGCAAAAAAGTTACAAGGGACGGAATGCTGACATACCGAAATGTCCAGAAAAGGGCTCAGCACTGGAGGGAAACCCCTCAGCAGTTAAGGGGTTAAAGTATTCAACAATGGCTTTCTGCAGCATGCACTCTTCATGCGAGTCAAAAAAGAAATTACTGTCATACGCGAGTGCTACTTTCTCATTGTCCCATTGTGAAAAGTTCAACAAACCGCTTCAGCTCGCTGTGACCTGCAGAGCTCGGGCAAGGAATCAGAATGTCAGGTTTGACTCACCGGCTTCTATGATCCATGTTCTGCGGATTGTACAACTTCCACGACTTCAAGCACAACTTCTACTGCTTCTTGCTTCACAGGGATCCACAACCATTCTCGCTGAAGGTGTCTTCAGTCCAGCCACTCGACTAAGGAGCCTCTCTTGCTCCTGAGACCCACGGCTTGTCCACAGCTCCTCGCCTCGGTCTTCGACACACTTCTGGAATGGCAATATTCACTATTGGGCTCACATAGGGAAAAGCAACCTCCTTGCATGCCCTCTGCTGCGCAGCCTCTGAAAAGGGTTTGGGGAACAGGACCAACACAGAACAAGCAGGTGACAAATGCTGCATCAACGTTCTGGCGTCCCTTTGGTTCTCCCACTTCTGCCTGGATAGAAAACACTGTCTTTTTCTTTCTGCCTCTGCTACTACAGCATGCACTCCAGTCACTGTTCCAGCTCCTCCTTATTGCCTGTACCCAAGGGGGCCTTTTATGCCTCCCAGGTTCCTTCAGGTGCAGTCGGTTAGGCTTAATTGCCCGACTACTGCTACAGCATACCTCTTCAGTCCTCTTGCTTGTCCCAGTACTCATGGGATTCTCGTCCCATTATTCATGGGATTATGGGACTCATGGTCCCCAACAACAAATTTAGTTCTTTTAACTTTTGCTGTTTGGCAAACAGCTTTAAAAAGTTTGAGATTACGGGGAAAGGTTGAACACAGGGTTTCCCAGTCTTCCTGGCCTGTTCCCCACCCACCCCCAATATGATGCACCTGCAATACACCACCCCCAACAGCGGGATCAGGAAGCGTCTATCTTTCCCTGGCCAGGTTTCTGGGAGGAATGCTTACTGATTCATCATACTTTGCTTTAGAATCTAGCAAGATGTAGGTCACAGCTGAAAACAATAAGAACTGAGCAGACGAGTGCACAAGACAAGTTGATCAGGGAGAAGACCCATACTGCCCCCTGTAGGAAAACATCCACCTAGGAGTGGAACCACAAACACAGAACAATGCGAGTCCCCAGCCCAGGAAGAAATCAATATTCCGAGTCAAGAGAAGCCAAGGGGTCCTTGCACAGAACAGAGAATATATTAAAAAGATAACCAATTGATTCCTGACAACCCTCGAAATAGACATGCACAAGTAATAGGGCCATACACTTCCATGCATCCCTCGAATAATAGAAATGCACAAGTAATAGGGCCATCCACTTCCATGCATCCAGAAATACACCATTCAGCTGTGCACATGGTCCCAGAGGAAGAGGCCAAGAAGCATGCCCCATAAAGTCATACAGACACATCATGAGAAAGAAAGTCAAAGGGTAGTATGTTTCCAACGAGAAGTCGAATATATTATCTGTCCATTGAACAGTCACAAGGGTGAGAACGGTAAATTGGTGCCAACCTTTAAGTCTCATGGGAAAGGATGTGAAGCATTATGTTTTTGTTGCCACATTGTTCACAGCACACATTTCTATCGGTCAATTATGATGGTAGCGACCCTCCTCGGGAGATCCGGAGTGCCGTAGCCAATCAGCCATTAAGTTGTATGCAAAAGATTTTAACCAGTCAACTGTCCAATCAAAAACTGTGTGAAACTAGATGACCCCATTTTGAGATCATTACTACGAGGTAGTCATTAGAATGGTCATGATGGATAGGATAGACCAATAGGGCTCGGAATTGCATAGAATCACCCATAGGAGCAACCAAGACTGTCCAATCAGTGAATATGTATTTTTATACAATTTTCAACATTATGTAAAACTAACTCCACTTCTCCCCATAAAAGGAGCCATGTAATGATGTAATATTGATTGTAGATTGTTCCCAGCTGTGGTTGTGTGTAATACACTTTTGTTTTTCTTGCTTCGGTGCACTGTTAGTGGCTCATTGGATTACTTTTAAAATGTTGATTTATGGGCTTTACCCTACATTTGGTGACCCAACCGCTGTGATTCCCAGATTTTACCAGGGACCAGAGCTCCTCTGCTGCAGTCTCTGGGTAAGCGGCACCTGCCAGCAGGGAGCAGAAAAATGCAGAGACCACGAGGAGGCCAGCAATCGCTGAGATTGTTCAGAGGCTTGCCTGATCGCTGAAGGATGTGGCGCTGCCCCCAGGTGTGCAGGTGTTCTTGGGTAGGCGAGACGGCGTTGGAAGAACAGAGAGCAAAGTGCACCTGATGCAAGAACAGACAGGAGAGTGAGTATTGGGACGAGAGCGGAGTGTGTGAAGAGTGAACCACGTGGTATAAACCTTTAGAGATATGTTTCTGACTTTAGTAGAAATAGAAGAGGGCTCCCCCAGGGAGGAGCAATGATGTCACAATAGCAGTAGTTGTAGATATTGAAGTGCTTAAATAAGAGTGGGAAGTCCTGCACTAGCGAGGACTGTATTGCTCTGTTCCACAGGTAAGGGAACGAGAGGATCAAAAATAAACCACTGTGTGTATAAGTGTTGATCTTTTGACGATGCTGTGTAGTGCAGTAAGAAAAGTTGGCATTTGGAGGCAAGAGTAGTTTGGTACGAGTGTAAAGAATGAGCATAGAGTGTTAAATAAAGACAGCATTGGGGGCACACAATGTTTTGTGGGTTGTTGTGTGGGGACGCACAGTCAGTTGAATTTTTGTTTTGTGTCTTTTTCGTGGCAACTCAGGGGTGCGCCATAGGGGGCGACTTCAGGATATCATTTTTGGTATATTTGGCGTTTTCATTTATTGTGATAGCTAGTTGACCCGTGCGTCACTGTTATTCTCCTAACAATGTGTAGAACAGTTGACCATATGTATGAGGAGCTCCCGACATACAGATAAAATAATATAATGAAGAGTGGGCAACAGGGACTGAGGGGAAAATGTTTACAGCCTGGTCAGCAGAAGGCATGCACGATGGAATACATCACTCACCGTAATTGTATTTCTGGTGCTTGTATCTGCTTAGATTCACATGCTATGCATAGGCCGACATCTAGTTGAAGCTGCAGAGTATTACAGTTGTTTTTCAAAACTTGAAAATGGAGGTCAAAAAGGGGCGTGCCAGTAATACTATCCCTATTGTGACGTACCCTGTACACATGGTCCCTCAGATTGTATTTTTTCCAACATGAGGTAGCATGAGGACTAGCGTGAGGACAGAGTATCCAAGCAGATATATGAAAAGATCATGTAACATCTATGCACCTTCTCTCAGGGGAGGAAGGGTGGGCGCATGTGAATCTAAGCAGATACAAGCACCAGAAATACGATTACGGTGAGTAATGTATTCCTTCTGATGCTTGTGAAATCTGCTTAGATCATATGCTATGCATGGATTAGCGAGCAGTGTTATGAGAAGGTGGTGGGTCAGGAGAAGGAGTAGCAGCAAATGGATGTTTTAGAACCGCTTGTCCCACCTGTGTATCTGTCTTGGAATGGGTGTCAATGCAGTAGTGCCGAGTGAAGGTATGAACCGAGCTCCATGTAGCTGCCTTGCAAATGCTGTCTAGGGGGACATTTGCAATGAAGGCTATAGTGGCCCCGGTACCTCGTGTGGAGTGGGCGCTTGGTGTTCTAGGCAGTGTTTTGTCTGATAATGAACAGCATAATTGTATACATTGGACTATTCATTGGGAGATGGCTCTTTTGGAAACCCGTTCTCCCCGTCTGCCTGTAGCCATGGAGACGAACAGTTGATCAGTCTTCCTCAGCGGTTTGGTCTGATCTACGTAGTAGAGAACCGCCCTCCTCACATCTAGTGTATGGAGTTTGACCTCAGCTGAGCTCCTTGGCTTCTGGAAGAAGGCTGGGACCTCGATGGACTGGTTTACGTGAAACTTGGAAATTAATTTAGGTGAGAATCTAGGGTGCGTCCGTAAAACCAATTTGTCTTTATGAATGATAAAGAAAGGGTCCTGCACTGACAAACCTTTCTGTTTTGCTAAAGTCACCCCGAGTGGGACGGGTATGCCCAGACGTGGGTCCCAAGTCTGCCGGGCCTAGAGACCCAAGCTACTCCTCACTGATGACGCCCAACAAGGCTGAAACATGTCTGGGGATGCTTGTGGTCTCGTGCAGAAGGGATGCGACCTAGCAGTTCGGGGTGGACTGCCCCTTTTGGGGTAGGACCAAGCCTGATTTGCATATGGTTTTTCCCCCTTCTGCAATGGCTTGGCAGGCTGAAAAATGATGGTCTGGAGGGTTGCCCAGAGCTTTGCCCGTGGTTATGATTAATTAAAAACCTTCCAGCCATCACCTTTCTGTTTTGCTAAAGGCTTGGAGTTCGCCTACTCTTCTTATGGAGGTAATTGCCACTAAGAAGGCAGTTTTATAGGTTATGTGTCTAAGAGTAGCCTGATGCAAAGGCTCGAAGGGAGGGTCCCATGAGTTTTGCTAGTACTACATTTAGATCCCAACCAGGCGGGGGATTAGAGACTGGAGGGTGTAGTCTCTTTACTCCTTCCATGAATGCCTTTAATGACTGGCACTTTCCACCATGAGATCTTACTTTGAGAGGTGGTGTATGCTGATAAAGCTGCTAGGTGGACTTTAAGAGAATTAAAGACCAACCCTGAATCCAATAGGTGGAGCATGCAAGTAAGATTGTGTGATGGAGTACACTCTAATGGGCTTATCTGCCTAGATTGACACCAAATGACTAATCTCTTCCACTTGTGGAAATAGCAGTGTCTGGTGTTCGGCTTCTGTGCTTCTTTCAGGATGTCCATACACCGTTGTGGAAGATTAAGGTGTCCGAACTCTATGGAGCCACGCTGCTAGGTTGAAAGAGTGAGGTTGTGGATGTAGTATTGACCCCCCGTGTTGAGTCAACAGGTTGACTTGGTACGGGAGTTATTATGGGGTCGCACATCGCCAGTTTGCGCAGATGTGGATACCATGGTTATTTCACCCACATAGGAGCAACTAGGATGAGTGTCATCCGTTCCCTGTGTATCTTGTTCACTACCCTGCTGATTAATGGAGTTGGGGGAAATGCGTAAGCTAATCTCCCTGACCAATTCATCCATAGGGCGTTCCCCTTGGAGTCTGGTAGGGGGAATCTGGACCCGAAGTCTGGGCATTGCTTGTTCTCTTTTGTAGCGAACAATTCTAGAGAGGGGTAGCCCCAAAGAGAGAAGATGTGGTCTACTATGTCTGCGTGCAGTTGCCACTCGTGCTCTCTTGGCAGAGGATCTCTGCTGAGAGAGTCTGCTATAGCGTTGAGTACCCCTGGAACATGTTTGGAGGATCCGGAAATCCCTCGTCCGAGTGCCCACTTTCATATTTTCTGCACCAGCTTGGACAGATTTGGAGAGTGTGTACCTCCCCGTTTGCTGACATAGAACATAGCGGTAGTGCTGTCTGTTAGGACTTGTACCGACTGGTTTGTCAGATGTTCTTCGAAGGCTTGTAGTGCCTTGAGAATTGCCAATAACTCTAGTATTTTTATGTGCCTTTGTGCAGTCTTTTGTGACCACAGTCCGTGTGCTGTGTGGTGAAGGTAGTGTGCTCCCCACCCGGAAAGTGGCACATCTGTTGCGACGATCAGCTGCTCTTCCGGTTCGTGGAAAGGTTTACCCTTGAGCAGATTCTCCCTTGACCACCAGCGAAGTTCTGAACCAGTGTTGGCGAAACAACCGCTACATCGTCCCACTGACCACTTGCCTGAGACCATTGTTTCGCCAACCACTCCTGCATTGGTCGCATGCGCAGGCACGCGTGAGAGACCAGTTAAATGCACGATGCCATCATACCTAGCAGACGCAAAGCTTTCCGTACGCTTATCCGGAGACTAGCTTGATACTGGGGTATTTGCTGAAGCATGTTTTGTACTCTTTCCATGAATGGGAAGGCTAAGCCTGTTTTTGTATCTAATACAGCTCCTAGGAACTGTTCCGATGTGTTTGGTACCAGACTTGACTAGTTTTTTGCGTGTTTAGCTTGCAAAGATTGCAAGTTTCTCTCGTGATCAGCCAGTCGTCCAGGTAAGGGTACACTGGGATTGACACCCTGCGTAGGTGCGCTGCCACCACCGCCAGTACCTTGGTGAACACCCTTGGAGCTGAGACTATCCCAAAGGGCAGCACCTTGAACTGGTAGTGTTGGTCTGCTACTTTGAACCGCAAGAATCTTCTGTGCGCTGGGAACATTGAAATATGAAAGTAAGCATCTTTCATGTCCAATGTTGCCATGTAATCCGCCCCTGTTTTAACAGAGGGATTACTTCTTGTAGCGTTGTCATGCGAAATTTTTGTGGCTTGACAAACTTGTTTGCAGGGCGCAGGTCTAGTACCGGGCGCATGGTCACATCTTTTTGGAACAAGGAAGTACGTTGAATAAATACCCTTGTTTACCTCGTTGTACGGCACGACTTCTATGGCGTCCTTGAGGAGTAGAGCCTTGACTTCCTCCAGAAGGATGAGTTGTTCTTCCTGTGATGGTTTTTTTCTGGGCGGTTTGATGGTCTTCCCTCGAGTTCTATACAGTAACCCACCGTCGACAGCACTCACTTGCCTGGTGTTATACCCTCCCATGCGTGGGTGAAAAAAGATATTCGTCCCCCGACTGGGGAGGCATAGGAGGGGACCTGTAGCAGGACGTCATTGCTTGGAAGGTGTCCCTCCACCTCTGGTAGGGGAACCTCTCCTTCCGCGAGCCCTGCGCTGACCTCTGGGGTAACCCTGGGTAGCCTGTTGGTTGGTGTTCCATGAGGAACATTGGCTTTGATTATATCCGGTGCCTCTGTGTATTTTGACGCCGAAAGCGAAAAAAATTATTTTATTGCCACCTCTTTGGCCTGGTTGTTTGTTTGTCAGTTGGCCAAGGGTTTTTAGTGTCTCATATTCTTCCTTGGCGGACTTTAGAGCGTCGTCAACTGCTTTACCAAACAACACATTCTGCTCACCAGGCATGTTGAGTAAGGTAGCTTGAGTTTCCAATTTAAACCCACCCCCACTGTCTAAGCCAGGCATGGCGTTTTAGAATTGTGGCTTCTGCAACTACGCGGCCAGTGTTATCCGCTGCGTCGAAGTTTTTCTTCAGAAGAACGCCAGCTGTAGCTCTGTCTTCGGCAGCCAAAAGGGAGAGTTTGGATTTAAGTGGCTCTGGTGCTGACTATGCCAGGGCCGTCACCTCGTCCCATTTGGTGCAGTCGTAGCTAGATAGTAAGGTGGAATTATTTGCTATCCGCGCTTGGTATGCCGCTGATGACTATCTTTCTATCCATGGCATACAGTTTTTTGCTCTCCTTGTCCGGGGGGAGCTTCGGAGGATTCCAAGGGGTACCAGCTCTCTTCCTGGTAGTGGTGCCTACCAAAGAGTCTGGCCGACTTTGTCCCCTTATATATAAAGGGTCGGAAGGGCTTCTCAATTCTGGGGTTTACCGCCCTGGTTTCATTAGGCCTGTCTAAGGAAGGCTGAATCCTTTGGACTGACTTAAGCAGGGGTACGAATTGGGCTGCGGGTCTTTTGCCGCCCAAAATATTTTCTGCAAAATCTTTTTCCTGTTGGATCTCTTGCGTTTCGATCCCGAAATGCTCTGCAGCCCTTAGGAGATTATCATTTAACAGGGGCTGATTGTCCACAGGGGAGTCGGGTAAAGTCTTGCGGGACCGGAGAGTCCATTGCAAAAACTACCGACTCTGTCATTTTGATTCTGATCGAGCCCCCAACGTCGTACTCATCGACGTCATCATAATAAGGGTCATCCTCATCCATGTATGCATCACCCCCTGCATCCAGGTCGTACAGGGCCAAGGAGAGGCTGGGAGTTTTGGGGACTGGCTCCACGGACAGTTCCACTGGGAGAAAAGCTCTTCTCTTAGCCGGTTGCGCTGGTATTTGTGACTGAGAGGCTGCGTCTCTTGTGTTTGAGCCAGATGTCTGGGTAGCAGGAGGCGTGTTGGCAAGATTTGTGAGAACATGTGGATGTTCATCGAAAAAATTAGCCAAACAAGTCATACGACTCATGACTATCAATATCCTTTGTGGACAATGAGGCGGAACTGGGGACAGCCCCTGGGTAGGCAGGGGTAGAGGTGGGATATAGCTCTTCCTCAAAAAGCACTTCCTCATTTACACAGATAGGATTAGGCTGCTCTACTTGATCAGACTCCCCATAGGTGTCTTGTGCAGGAATAACCACAGGTTCTGGGGTGGATGACTGCTGTCTTGGTCTGTCTCTCCTATCCCCTGAGTCCTTATCCTTAGAGGAGCTGGACTTGTGCTTTCTTTATGATCCCTGCTCTCAGAGGAAACTAACTTTTTTGGAGATAGGGGTGGAGGTAGGGCCCATGGGGGTCTGTTCATCAGCAGAACGGACCAATCCCGACTCCCTGGCTTTGTCCCCGGGGGTAGGTCGAGTCTCAGCTGAGCGACAATGGGAAATGATGGGAATATACATGTTTATGACCAGCCCCCACTCTCCCTACTGTAAGGCCAAGGCCGAAAGGGCCTTCCAAGGCCGGGTGGCACCGTCAAAATCTTCATCCAACTGTCAGCTTTGTAGTGTTCCTGGAGTCTTCACAGCGTCAGTAAAGGACAGAAAGAGATACTATCTTAATTTATAAAAAGGTCAATGGCGTAAGCCAAAATGCACTCCGCAAATATGCGACCGCTCACGATGGCGGGAAAAAACAATCTAAGGGACCTACACGCGTGAGGGATCATGGGTACAGGGGACGTCACAATAGGGATATTATTACTGGCACGCCCCTTTTCGACTTCCATTTTAGAGTTTCGAAAAACAACTGTAATACTCTGCAGCTTCCACTAGATGTCGGCATATGCATAGCATGTGATCTAAGCAGATTTCACAAGCATCAGAAAAGGTGATTATCGAACACATGCATACACACACTTATCAGCTTACAAAAGTAAAAAGCTACAAAAGAGGCAGAGCATATTAGCACTATGCAAGGTGTACGACAAGATCATAAGGAGGGGAAGCAGCAAAAGGGAAAACACCTGTTGTTGCCTCGGCCCACCATTAACCAGAAACAGAACAAGCACGACACAGGCTGCGACGCCTGCGCAGTCGTCAGCCTGTCTCCATTCAGAGAAAGCACCAATTCTGCACAGGCTCCAGTGCCTTCAGAGCCAACAGACTCAACCACAATTGGAACATATCCTGAAACACCCACTGCGGGATATACAAATCCCCAGTACAAACCCAGAACAGATTCAAAACCGACAGCATCCTGGGGCGCTGCAGAGAATAATAAAGGTCGAGATCCACTTATAACGAAGCTAGAAAACCAAGTGCGTATGGGATTTAGAAGAAGCTATTCAAAAAATGGAGGATGAGCTTCAAAGGGTAACAAAGAGAATGGAACGAGTGAGACTGTGTCCCGTAATAAATGCTGATACATGGACACCAGGGGAAGTATTGTTGAAAATGAACAGAGCAGTAATCAAGTATGTGAAGCTAGAAATGGAAGCCATGCAGACAGAAGGGAGACATGAGGTGAGCTTGTCACGTAGTGGGCAGAATAAACAAAACTTTGATGATGAGTCGCAAGCTGCATAAAGTGACAGATCAGGAGGGAGACGAGGAAGACTGCGCAACACAGGGAGAGCAAAGAGAAAGCACTCCATGTGAGGGGGAGACTTAGACCATGACCCTTTTCAATAGCAGTGGCAAGAGTGAAGAAAAGGGAAAAATGTACAACACAGGGTAAAAGGGGACCCAATTACCATTAATAAAGAAGGGGATGGGAAGACAGTATGTGCCTGGGCCACATATGGACAAAAACTACTTGGTAAAGACACTTCCCACTCTCACAACAGGAGCAGGAAAGTGGATCTATGCACTTGAAAAGCAGACAGCGGGAGTCACATTAGCAGTGGAAGATATGAGGAGCTTACTCATCACCAGATTAGGGGAACAGACAAACACTATTTGGGAAAAAGCAGGGTACTCAGGAGGTTGGTTAGACAATGATGCATACAATGGGGCTGCATTTAATAATTGTCAAGCCCATGTATATGATGCTCTGAGACGAGTTCCCGGACAAACCTGACATAGGATCAATCACAGGGTGCACAATGCGAGCCGATGAAGACCCAACATTATACATTCATTCAAGTCAGAAAATGTGGAGGGAAGAAACAGGTTAAGCATGGAATAAACCCATACCAATATTCTACCATGCGTTATGCAGGGGACTCCTAACAGAGGTACAAACTGAGCTAGATAAAATAGTGGGCATTAAAGCATGGGGTGAAATACAAGCACATATAGTGCACTACTGCAAGCAAACGCACAGGAAAGAAAAAGGAAGAACAAGCAGACCATGCAGAAGCAAAGTTAATGCACAAAAAAAGGCTAGCAAAGGTGAGAATGGAAGGAGCAGTCATTACGAAGGCCACAGATGGGTGACAAGAACAGGAACCCTTGCAAGGGGGGGGGGCAGGTAATTCAGGAAATGACAGATGAAACACGGGAGGGCTAAAAGGAGCCAGTGTTAGCTCCCAAAGAGAGCGAGGATGAGGATTTGGAGGTTTGAGGCCACGATTTTGAGGACCATGGTGGACATGTGGAATAATGGGACATGTAGCGGAAGATTGCCAAAGCAGCCCACCCATGCAATATCATCCAGGTGCACCCCCAAATCAGTATCTAGCCTATGATTAATCTTACAGTTCACCAGCATACAGGGATCTGCACAGCCACAAAATTCAGGTTCAATGCAGATAGCAGCCCCCCAGGGACGGTTGCATGTCATTTCACTGACCCCCTTTTTTACGACAGTGTTTTGCTGCTGGAGTTTTGCCAAAAAACACTTTTTTTTTAAACATTATTTTTGCCCCTTTTTCTTTTATTTATTTATTTGCTTGCCTTCCCACCTCCCCAACCCTTTATTTACCCTTTCCCACCCCCCCCCCCCAAAACATTTAGATGGGAATTTTCAGCAAACCTTCTGCGGCAAAACACCAGTCGGAAAAACGGGTGTCGTTAAAAGGACGCAATACCACAGGGACGGCCCATACAGTACCCAACCCCAAATACCGCACAGCAGGCACCTTCCCAAGCCATAACACAGCCATGAAAGCAGAATGCACTGCCACAAGGGGCAGTAACACATTAAGCAGGAGCATGTGTCATGGGAGACAATGTATTAACACTTGCGGGGACAAATATGTATTTACCGTAAGACAGCTCACAGTAAGCCCTGACATACCAAGTCCCATCAGTCAAACCTAAGGTGGGACTGAAGGGAGACAGGATGTTCACCTTCATGGTGGATACAGGAGCTACTATGTCCTGCATTAAGGAAGGAAGGTTTCCTTGGACCAACAAATGTATGGACATGCAGGGATTCTCTACGACTGTAACAAAGGTTTCTTTCACAGAAGACCTACCCATTAGCATAGAGACACAGCAAACTCTAGCACCATTACTGTAACGTACAGAGACACAAGTAAACCTACTAGGTAGAGACCTATTAAGTAAACTAAACATGACCATTTAATTCACAAAAGGAATAGGTTCTATGTGATATGGTCATGGGAAGATTATGTGGCCGAAAATACCATTTTGTTTTCCCTTAGCAACCCAGTTATATGCGGGGGAGACCCCCCACATCACCCCCATACACCCCTTACATTAAATGATTACCCTAACACGCCCCCACATATAATTGCGTTCAAAAGTGCAACAAAAAATATCTTTACGGCTGCAGGATTTTTGTCCGCAACCATTTTACTAGACACCCAGGAATAGTATGCACCGCACCTGGCATGCTCTATACCAGAGTAGCCGCAGTAGTACAAGCACTATGCAGTACAAATGCAATTCGAGCACTACCTATGCATAAACAAATGTTCATGTCTGCACTAACAGTTCTGATTGGATGACTATCAGGATTACAACACATGATATTTTGCTGGTCAGTGGAAAATTCCTATTTAGACCAGCAGTCCCACAAGAGAAGGCAATTTACATACAGATGCAGTGATCACCAGAAGAGATGCCATCCTCCTAACAGATAGAGAGGGAAAAGAATTGCGCACAGTACTATGCATAAACCCCACACTACCATTGAGAGATATAACTGACAAGCATTTATTCGCAGACAGGGAATCAGAAGGGGAAATACCGTTTATGGTACCTCTCTGGGTTGTACTACCATGTGACAATGTATACACATTTCAGGTAATATTAGTTGCAACAGCACAACCACCAAAACTGTATGAAGACTTGCCAGCAGTGCCCAGTCGACTATGGACAGGCAGCCCCCATGATGCTGGATTACTGAACAGCATTGGAGCAGTGAAAATCAAACTAAAACCAGATGTAGTACATCATAGTACCATCCACATCGCCATGCACATATACCCAGTGAAGGAATGGGGTTTTAAGACCGTGGGCCTCATTACGACTTTGGCGGTAGCCATGCCCTTAGCAAGGGCATGGCTGCCACCAAAACCGGGTCCGGGTTCCCTGAATGGGGAATTACCGGGCCATTCCAAGTTTGGAGGGCCCGGTAATTCCTCCTTCAGGGAACCCGGGCCCAGACCTTCCCCATTCCCTTTTGAGCCCCCATAGGGCTCAATGGGAATGGGTGCAGGGAGTTAACAACTGGTCGATTACGACCGGCCCGTTGTCAGCTCCTTGGTCACCTCGCGGGACCCGGTAAGGACGTCCCACGAGGGAACCTCGTAATCAGGCGGAATGGGTTTAATGGGTCCGCAGCCATTTGCTGCACCCGTTAACCCATTCCGCCAGGGTCGTAATGAGGCCCCGTGACTAAAATGTTCAAGGGAGAAAACACCGAAAATTATTTTTCCGAAAATAACTTTTGGTCTTCTCTCCCCTGAACATTTTAGACTTTGCCCTTGCCCCACCCCCTACCTACCTTGTGGTGGTACACTTCGTTGTGTGTCGCCTACTCGCTGTGTCCCTGCAGCCTGTTCCTTTTCACTTCTGTGAAAGGGTCCTTTCTTTTTTTAATTGTTTTTAACTTTTTATGGGAACGGCTGCAGGGGACACCCCCGCAACACCCACTCACAGTATAGTGAACAAAACGGTGCAGGGAACACCCCCACAGCCCTTGCCACCGAATGGGGGATTTAGTCAAACTTTTTGGCCAAATCTCCCATTCGGGATTTTAAATAAGGTATTTTTGGGTCGTTCCCCAGTGAAGAAGGCAAAAGGCTCATCATGGAGATTCAGACTTGATATCGAGCCTGAACAATATAGTAGAAGCAGAGTATCCATTAGTACCCAGCCTTAATACTGTGCAGCATCCTTGAAAATGCCACATACTTCACAGTGATTAACCTAAAAATGCATTTTTCTCTGCGCCCTTACACCCAGATTCCCAGTATCTTACTGTGTTTTCCCACTGCCAACAGAGGTACCAGTACACACGTTTACCACAGGAGTACTGCGAGTCCCTTAGTGTCTTCAATAGGGGCCTCCAGTTGGAGCTAGGGAACGTACAGATGCCAAGCACAGTGCTGCAGTACGTAGAGGATCTGCTAGTATGTGGCACCACAGAAGAACAATGCAGAGAAGGCACAAACTCTTACAACTTCTCGCAGACAAAGTATACAAAGTGGGCAACGAGAAGTTACAGTATTGCCATTAAAGTACTGTAAATAGGGCAGATAATTTCCTCAGCAGGGAGAAGAGCAACACCAGACAGAGCCACTGCAATCAAACACACCACACAGCCCAAAACAGTAAACTAGATGCAGCAATTCCTAGGGCTACGCAACTACTACAGGTCATGGATCTTTAACTATTCCACATACGTCAGGCTCCCGCTGCAGGCACTTAAAGATGCCCAGAAAAAGAAAGGAACCCTTCAATGGACAGGGAAGATGACAATGTTTTCATGACCTAAAATCAGCAATGCACCGCTGTTAGCAACACCAGACTACAATAAGCTATTTTATATGTTTTCACATGCCAATGGACAGGAAATTACAGCAGTCCTCGCACAGTTATCTTCCCAGAAACACAAGCCCCTAGCCTACTACAGTGGGCTCTTGGATCCAGTCATGCAGGGTCATTTCCCATTCAAACAGGCTCTGGCAGCCGCTGCATTTGCAATTCAGAACTCTGCCAACGTCACAATGGGTTGCCCAATAACATTATATGAGCATGCAGTTCACCATATTAGAGAGAAACAAGTCCACCTTCACCATACAGAGCGTCTGGGAATGAAATAATATTGCCCAAACAAACAACAAAGTTAGGTGCCACATTGTAAACTCAGCATAGTTTGTAGCCAAGCTTGTTGAATCACAAGATCAGATACATGACTGTACACTCTGAAGAGCCAGAAGACTGCAGCAGGGTGAGTGAGGATGTACTTTAAACAGGAGAAGTATTTTATGCAGACGGGTCAGCAACAATAAATCAGGAGAATGGTCAAAGGCACACAGGAACAGCAGGGGTAAGATACATGGACGTCGTGGAGGGACAAGAGGAGGAATACCAGGCAGTAATGCAAAAAACACTACCTTCATATTTCTCAGCACAAGCAGCAGAAACTATTGCACTCACAGAAGCACTTGAAGAGTCATCGGACAATGGCGTCACCATATAAAACAGATTCAGCTTATGTAGGATCCACATTACATTCAGGTCTATCAAGATGGAAGCGGACAGGGTACAAGAGATAGATGGATCACCAGTTCAGCATGCCGCACTATAAGCCAGATTAATAGATGCATTGAAATGTCCTCTCCATGTAGCGATTGTGAAGTGCAGAGCACACACCTAAGGAAAAAAATGCTATTTTGTGTGGAAACGCAGCTGCCAAACAAGCAGCTTAAAAGCCCTTTCCAATGGAAAGCAACTAACCTGTCATAGCAGTGCAACAGGAAGTTACCAGAATTATACAGCTCAGTGTGCATGGCGCACATTGTAGAGTTGCAGGAACAAGCACCAGCTGAAGAGAAAGCACCACGGGTGAAAAGATGATGCACATTATCGCCCACAGACATGGCATGGAGACAAAACAGCACCAATTAAGTAGTAATGCCTTTGGAACTACTAAAGGTTGCCATAGGCCAACTCCACAACCCAAATCATTCATCTAAGCAGCACATCGCTGCAGACATCAGCGAGGAATGGTTCGTACTGAACCACGCAGAGCAAGTGGATAGATGTGTGGCCAATATCACCACTTGCCACATGCTCCTCCCTGGATACACATTAAGAACACTCAGGGCAACATTACCCCAGCGACCAGGGCCTTTCAAGGAACTCCATGTCGACTTCATTGACATAATGAACAGGTGCAGTACTTATCGCTGCATGACAGTTATTGCATGCCCATTTTCCGGATGAACTGAGGCTGGTCCATATGTGAACGCTGATGCAAAATCCACAGATCCATTTCTGATCAGAGGTATTTCCAGGGTGGGGAATATGCAGTGTGCCGAGGTCCGAACAAACAAATTCTTTAACGAGATTACAAAATTACTGGTTATCAAACACAAGCTCTGCACAGCGTACCACCCACAAGCCAGCAGGATTGTTTAGAGACTGAATTGCTGATTGAAGAATGCATCTAAAATATGTGCAATGCTAAAGAAGAGCTGGCTTCTGGCTTTAGCACTCTTCAGCCTACGCAACCAGCCAAGCAAGGACCACCAATTGTCACCACACGAGGTGGTGCCGGGTAGGCAGGTGCACATGCCTGTTGCCCCAAGGTAAACAGTGACAGACGTTCACAAGAGAGTGGATATCCATGGGGACCAGAAAGTAACCCTTTAACTGCAGAGTACGAGGTATTGCATCCGCCGCAGCACTTAACTTTGGGGGGGTGGATTGCCTCCCCCCCCGTTTCAGCACTGACACTCCTGACACCAGCTGTGAAGGGGGGGGGAGGGCTCTACCCTTTCCAACAAGCCCTCCCACAAGCAGATTGCTGGTCGAGGATCAAACTATCCTCGACCAGCAATCCCCACTGTACCACCCGAAAATGTATTTTGGGGTGAGGGGCACCCAGGCCAAACAGCCCCACCACCCCCAAGGTGGCACAATGTTTTGCCTTCTTTGGGGGCAGGTGGGTGATGTTTTGCACCCATTTGCTCCCAATGAAGGCAAAACAACATATTGCACTATGTAAGTAGGCACACTTGGGGCATCAGGTGGCTATCCTTGTGCCTGTGGGGTCAGCCTTCTTAGGAATGCTCCCAAAGAGAGGCAGATCCTTTCTGCTCACCTGGGGGGGGGGCAGAACTTAGGGCCTGCCACCATTTTGCAACCCCTGGGAAGCAGAAAGGCGCCCTAGGCCACAAGGGAAATGATTTAGGGGGCACCACCCTGAGGAAAACAGCCCCACCTCCCCAAAAATGTCAACAAGATGGCACAATGTTATTTTGCCTACTTTGGGGGCAAATTTTGCCCCCCCACCCAAGGACGGCAAAACAACATCCATGTAGAGTAGCAAACTTGGGGGCCTCAAGGGGCTAGCCCTGCGCCTTTGGGCCTGCATCCTCAAGAATCCCCCAAGGAGGTGCAGATCCTTGCTGCTTGCCTGGGGGGGGGCTGAATTGTGGGTCTGGACCCATTTTGTCACCCCTGGGAAGTAGCAAGGGCCACTAGGGAAATTATTTTGGGGGCGAGAGACCCCACCCCATCTAGCCAAATAGAGCCCCCCCACCCCATCTTAACATTTTCCAGTATGATGGCAACATGTTTTGCATTTTTTGGGGGCAAAGTGGTGGTGTTTTCCACCGATTTGCCCCGCATGCTAGGTAAAACATATCACGTTGTACAGAGTGGCAAACTTGGGGGAATAAAGGGGCTGGCCTGCGCACCAGTGTTGTGCAAATCCCCCGAAGAGGTGCACATCCTTGCTGCTTCCATGTTGGAGCAAAGTTGGAGTTCAGGACCCATTTTGTCACTCCTGGGTAGCAGCAAGGACCACTAGAACACCAGGGAAATAATTTTGTGGGTGGGGCCTCCCACCCGCACACTCACTTCTGGGGATGGGGGGCCCCAACCACACCCTCACCCCCTTCTGAAAATTGTTACAAAAGGTGAAAATATTGTTTTGCCTTCAGATGGGTGCTGTTTTGCACCGATTTTCCCCCCCAAGGAAGGCAAAAACAACATTCTACTCCATGTAGAGTAGCATATCTGCGGACATCAGTGGGCCAGCCCTCCCACAAATTCCCCCCACACCCCTAAGGAGGTGTACATCCTTGTTGCTTCCCTGGGGGGGGGTGGAAGGACATGGCCCATTTTGCCACCCCCTAGGATGTAGCAAAGGCCAACAGGCCACCAGGAAAATGATTTTGGGAGTGGGGGGAGGGAGGGGGGCTCAGTCCCAGAGAGCCCCGATAGGGACCCCGTAACTTCCCAGAGGGAAAGGCTCCAGTGCTGCCCAGCCAGAGCTCCAGGACGGCCGGGGCTGCTGCCCCCGGCTTTGGACAGGTCGACCATCCCGAAGCCCAGCGGAGGTCCCAAGAAGCCCCGGCAGGGTGCCCATTCCTCCACATAGTGAAAAGCTCCAACACGACTCGGCCAGAGCTCTAGAACGGAAGAGGTTGCAGTCTGTCTTGCACGTGAGTCCGCCCCCCGTCAGCCCAGCGGTGGTCATTTCATGCCACATTACAGATTTTCCTTCCAGGGAGGGACCAGGACCCTGCTGGGGCTCCCCATGACTGTCGCCCGGTCACCCTAGGGCTCTGGCCAGGCTGCATTACAGCTTTTTCCTCCGGGCAGAACAGGAACCCTGCTGGGTCGCCCCATGACTGCTGCTGGGCTGAGGTGCGGTCGACCCATGTGCAAGGCAGACGACCAAGGCCATGGACAGCACCCCTGGCCGTCCTAGGGCTCTGGCCGGGCTGCGTTACAGCTTTTCCCTGCGGGGAGGGAATGGGACCCTGCCAGGGCTCCCATGAATGTTGCTGAGCATGGGGGTGGCCGACCCATTGAGAGGCAGACGCCAAGGCCAGAAGTAGTACACCTGGCCTGCCTGGAGCTCTGCCCATGTCACATTGTTTTGCTAGCGTTTCAGTCATTTCCCAGTGGGAAATGTCTTTTGTTTGTCACATTTACAACTTTGCAGTGCATTCTGGGTTAGAAATGCTAGCGCGATTCACACACGTGATGGCTCTGTGCATTCCAACGGGTCTCTTATTTTCAGAAATGCAGGGGGGGTTCCCTGGTTTCCTTGGTGGCTGTGACACCCCAGGCCCAAATCTGTGGGGCAGAATGAATCTTGCTTTTTCAGAACAGTTGACATACCAATGGTTTACCCTTTTTCTTTTCCGCCCAGGTAAGCACACCCACGCATGTGAGGTACCATTTTCATCGGGACACCTGTGGGAACATGGGAAGGCAGGACATGAGTTGTTGCCCACGTGGTTCGGTGGTTTCCTGGTCACAAATGTCTCAAAACTATGTTATTTTCCCCACATGTTGCACTTCGGTGGGCATTCTGGGTAATGCATTCAAGCGTGATTTACGCAAGTTAAAACTCTTTGGATTCCCACAGGGGTCTTCTTTTTGGAAACGCATGGGGTTCCCGGTTTTCCGTTTTGGCTGCGACACCTCAGGCCCAAATGTGTGGTTTGTCCAAAAGGCCAAATCCAGTCTTCCGCCAGGGTGTGGTGTACCAGTGGTTTTCCTTTTGCACCCAGGTCAGTGCACCCACACGTGAGGTGCAGTTTTCATCACTGGGACACCTTTGGGAACGTGGGATGGTAAGACGTGCGTTTTATTTTCGTTGTGATAACGTTTTATACATTTCCTACTGTGGTTTGTTACACAACCCTTTTCATTCCCTGAATGTGTCCTACATTAAGTTGCTGATTTAGGCACTGAAAGCTTTTGTGAGCTGCGCAAGTCACCTTTCCTTCAAAAGGTCAGCCTGTGCCCTTTCAGAAAATGTATGCTTGACATTCTTCATCAGATTGGTTTTCGTTATTTTCAAATGCCAAGTACATCAGTTTAGGACATCAGCATACAAATAGTGTGTACCCTGGATTGGTTTTCGGCTCATGGTAATGCTTGTTTTGGTAAACATTACGAACAATGTGCGTTTTCCTGACTGGAAGAGTCGGGGAAATGTGGTGGTACATTGCTTTACAGAAAATTAATTGAAGCCATTACCATACAAGTGCAAACATGTCAAGCACATACTTTTATTTCTGTCTTTTTTTTCAAATTGTTTGCCAAACTATTAGAATTTTGGGTACATAGTTGTTGCCCAAAGTGCGCAAATGACCCCCCTTCCTGAACTTTGAATTCCATCTACTTTTCAGAAATGTATGCCTTTCTGTGTTCCCACTGAGCTTTCCTACCCTCCCCTTCCATTCTGTGCAAGCATGTTCTATTAAAAATAAAAAAGGGAAAACTCACCTACCTCCCACAAAACTGAAGGTACACTGACGAAAAATAAATGTTTTTGTTTCCACTCAACCTGTTCTTGAAGGCTTGGCAAATGGAGAGTTCAGAACTGCAGGCCTTTTGTTCCTAGCTCTTTTAAGAAATAAACCACAGTCTTCTTTGTAAATCACTTCATTGGCATTGTATCAAAAAACACAACATTGACACTTAATTATTTTCTCACAGCCGCCACAGCAAACCACAAAGCCTTGGTGGCGATATGATTGCCTGCATGTGGGAAGAAAAGGGTGCACATTTGGCAAGGATATCACTTGTAGCACAACTGTTACAAGGGATTGAATGCCAACATAGCGAAATGTCCAAAAACAAGGGCTCAGCACTGGGAGGAAAACCCCTCAGCAGTTAAGGGTTTAAAGCACATCTTAAGAATCTGTCAACATGCGCAAAAGTTTTGTCTCATCAGGTAACAACCAAGGTGCACTACAGGGCCCCAGAGAACTCAAGCAAAACAGGAACGACACAGCCCACACAGCTATACCCATACGACCAAGTATACACCAGACCGCTACACAGCACAACCGGACTTGGAAGAATCCCAAATTCACCAGTCCCTATAAAGTAGTCTATGCCACCTATGCCAACTGCGGTGAAGCTAAAAGACAAACGCGTGGGTGGACCTGTCCGATGTGAGAAAAGATAACAGCACAGCAACAGAGCTCCAACAAGAAGCAGACACTGGAAACAGCACCAACAACCAAAGTTGAGTAGAGACTATGACATTTTATCTTAGAAGAGTACGACCATTTGGGCGAACAAGAGCTGAGAGGTAGAAAAAAAGCAAAAAGGTTGATACAGCTGTGTATAGGTATATATTGTTTGTTTTTCTCTCTTGTTTCGTATTCTATAATGCAACTGACAGTAGGGATTAGAAATAGGAATAGTAATGAGTGAAATTATGAATGCAAGAGCACTTCGAGCTAACCTCGTGACCAGACAAAAAGAAACCATCAAAAAGAAGGAAGCATAAAAGTTGAAATTACAGGTGAACATCATTCTGAAGGAGTAAACATTGGTATAACACTATGAAAGAAACAGGTAGAGCCCAGTATAATGACATGTTATGTTTGCTGGCTTATCCCGCATGTGGTTGGCACCCCCAGATTGTTCATAGCCAGAGAGGTGCAAACATTAGAGGCACAGTGCTTGGCACATTCAATACTCTACAAGTTACAAGGGTAGTTCCAGGGAGACCCAGTACAAATAAGGCTTGAAGAAATCGACAAAAGCAAATGTGAAGGGAAAAAAGGCAGAGAATACAACAAATGTGCAGTAAGACCCCAGCTGTATATATTTAAACAAAAAAAAGAAAATGGGTGAAGAAGCAAGCAGTGTTTAAAGCAGGGCGACTGGTGGTGTACGCAGAAGATGTGATAAAGGATGTAGATGGAAAATGCAGAGAAGTACGGGCATCATATGTCAACAAGTTAAAGAGTTTGCAGCAACGCGAACAACCACTAAAAGCGGTCACTTAAAGACAGATTTAGAAATACCGCTCCGTGACCGCACAGAGCGGTCTTTCTAAATCAAACTGTCACGCCCCTGCCGCACACGAGTGCACGCAGGGGCTGACAGGCAGGTCGGGACATGGAAGCGCAGGACCAGGAGAACGGGTAAGTGTGTGGGTGTGTGTGTTTTGGCTTGGGGGAGTGGGTGTTGGGCTGGGGGTTTGTACATGCATGGGTGTGTTTTGGTCTGGGGGACAACAATGGGCGGCTCAAAAGACAAAGACCTCCAAACAAAAGAAAAAATCTGTCTTTCTCTTGAGACCTTTAAAAAAGAGGTCTATTCACATAGAACCATAGAAGCACAGGCACTCAATCGATTTCATTTTGTTTCAGATGCAAATGAAGCATGCCCATGGGTAAAAACATCATGTACAATAAGACTCACCATGACAGCAATGCAAGACGGCAAAGCCATCATAATGGATATTTTTGGCAGTGAGGGACCAATGCCTACTGCAATCTACTGTCATCATGGAACGGGGGGTGCTCCCTAGTGAATCTGCATCCCCCAGTGCTTTTATCCCAGAAGAACACATTTCAATTCCAAAAGGTAAACCCAGTCCCCTGTTGAGCCCCCAACAGTAAAAAAACAGAACAGTTCTCAGACATTGTCAAGTAGAAAATGATCAAATGATTTTATCTAAGAAGGAGACAAAGCCCTGGAAGAGTTACCAACGCAGTACTGCCTCTTCACAAAGACGGAACTATTCTTTGAATCCTTGTTAGAACCTGAAATGCAGGCTGCCACAAATGCCAAATTGCTCCATATTGTCCACTGGGACCGGGTTCAGATTGCCAATGCAACAGAGCATGGTCTCAATGCTGTGTGAGAAGTGATGTGGGTGCTTAGGATCATGGCATTGCAGAATTGTATGGCGCTTGACCTCACCGCCATAGAGGGTGGCGACCTGCAAAAAGATAGGAAGTACATGTTGCACATACGTGCCTCCAAATGACCAGGACAATGGCTTGTTGTCCATAGCAATAAAGGCTTTACATCATCTAAAGATAGGTAATGGCGAGCAAAGAGGAATCAAAAAGAGCAATACTGGTTTACTGAAATATTGTCCTGTATGCCGAACTGGTTGACAAATGTGTGTTGTGTAATAGTACCCATTCTAATCTTTTTAACCTTAATTTGGAGCCTCAACTAAGTAATAATAATCTGGTGTGTGTCTCGGAGACAGTGTGAAGTTACTTGCAGTTAGGGTAGAGGATGACACTTCTCCTTGGACACAGCCAAGGTTGAGATAAAACCAAAACCCAGAATGGTGCAAATAGAGCACATAATAGGCCTGCCAGAAAACCTTTGGACACCACTTCCTGATCCTGAAAATGACCTTGAATGTTACATAGATCCCACAGCAGGTGGAGATTGCAGTTTTTTAAAATGTAGTCCCTGAGATTATGCAAGGAGGGCGGGGGTCCCAAAATATGGGTCCCAAAAGGATAAACATGATTGAGCAAGGGAGCAAGAACTAAGGTACAAGGAGTATGGAGAAATGTGTTACGGATGGAACAGAAGTGGTGGAAATGTTGGGATGAACGTCCAACGTACTACACGTGAGAGAAAATATAAACAAAGAAAGCCCATGAATCACGAGTCTGAAACCACACTGAAGGCCAGAGGCCAAGACATCAGACATGACACACTGACACTCCGGCCACCTCCCTTCGGTGCGAGATAGTAGTTGCCAGCAAGACACACACATACATTTAGAATTTAGTTCATTTAGGATGCTGGCAGCGATTACTAACATGTAGGCAAACATTAGGCTTAATCAGGCATGCACACACAAGTAAGCAAGACAAAGACACAAGAAGTGCTTCAAGTAGTCATATAAGCAATCATTAGAAACACTAAAAAAGGTAGCAAATATAAGACGCTGTGATATGATGGGGTATTTATAACACGCTTAATACTCAGAGGTTTCTAAGCGCAGACCCGGGGATCGAAGATGTGGTGCTCCGTGTCGTCTGGCATCCAAGGCGGGCACGTTCCCCCTGAGCAAAGATTGAGATTGATTTGCAGGTAATTTAGATTCAATATGCCTCAGAATTCACACAGTAGGTTCCAGCTCACATTAGAGACGCACAGACAAGGTCAGCAGCCCCATACAGGGTGCAAAGACTTGCTGTGATTGGTCAGCGCAGTAAGGCAAAGTTCATTCCCAAGCTCCAGATGAGGAGCAAAGATTTAATTAGGTGTTACAACTTTGTGAAAATCACATGAAGAAGAGTTCAAGAGCTTCACATGTGATGGGCAAGAAGCAGAAGGGCAACAGGTTCCCAGGCCCTGAGTAAATGAAACATGTAACAAGTCATATGCCTATCTTGTGCTTCAGAAACTAGCAAGATGAAGGTCACAGCTGCAAAGAATAAGAACTGAGCAGACAAGTGCATATGACAAGTTGATCAGGGAGAAGATACATACTGCCCCAGTAGCAAAACATCCACAAAGGAGTGGAATCACAAACATAGAACACAAGCCCTCAGGCTAGGAAGAAACCGATATTCAGGACCAAGAGAAGCCAAGGGTTTCTTGCACATAAAAAGAGAATATATTAAAGATAATACATTGATTCCCGACAACCCTCAAAATATAGACATGCACAAGTAATAGGGCCATACACTTCCATGCATTCAGAAATACACCATTTAGACGTACATATTTTCCCAGAGCAAGAGGCCAAGAAGCATGCAGACACATCATGAGAAAGGAAGTCGAAGGATAACATGTTTTCAACGAGAAGTCCCAATATTAACTGCCCATTGAACAGTCACAAGGGTGAGAACAGTAAGTTGGTACCAACCTTCGCGTCTCATGGGAAAGGATGTGAAGCATTCTTTTTTGTTGCCAAACTGTTCACACCTAACAATTCTATTGGTCAATTATGATGGAAGCGACCCTCCAAAGGGCATACGCAGGGCCATAGTCAATCAGTCAAGCTGTATGTGAAACATTGTAACCTTTCAACTGTCCAATCAAAAATGGTGTGAAACAAGGTGACCCCATTAGGAGATCATTACCACAAGGTAGTCATTAGAACGGTCACGTTGATAGGATAAGCCAATAGGGCTAGGTATTGTATAGAATCATCTTTAGAGCAACTAAGACTGTCCAATCAGCGAATATGAATGTTCATACATCTTGAAACATTGTATAAAAACGTACACTGTGACTCATTAGAAAAGTTGCCATGTAATGATGTAATGATTTGTGGATTGTTCCCAGCTGCGATTGCATGTAATAAACTTCTGTTTTTCTTGCTTGCGTGCACTTTTTTTGGCTCATTGGATTACTTTTATAATATTGATTTTTGGGACTCACCCTACAGCAGTTCGAGAAGCATCTGCATTTAATACTCATAGCTGATCAGCAAGGAGAATGCGGACATCAAGTACATCCTCCCAGTCCCATCAAGCAAATGCATGAAAACCTCATGCTTTGTAATTTACTGACATATCTGCCACTGAATTACAATCGCTTTGCTCTACCCATTGAACAATCAAAATGAGCCCCAGAGTGTCCCCTGACGCCAGGCCCCTTACTGATCGCACTCTGACCTAACTGGACCACCGCACGACAGCGAAAGCCCTTGTAGAAAGTCATAACACTCACAAGTTTTAAGAACTTGTCTGCCAAGTTATTCTCAATAAGTAAACAAGTCTCCAAACCCATTATTACTCTTTTCAGTTTCCTTCTCAACTCCAGCAAGCAAGGAATCAGAGTGGCTGCCAAGCCTATAAAAAGATCTAACTTACAAGAGCACACATTTGGGATGGACGTGACAGAACTAATCATTGCAGCTTCAGGAGTCGGGAGGAATTTCTTTTTCAGCCTCCTTGACCAAATCCTGAAGGACCCTTTTCTGGGAATTTGAATGTTCAGAGCTGTCTCGCATCAAATATTGCCAATCAAGGTTTCCCATGCATCTCAAGCTGATCATACGAATGCAGGTAAACGCCCCATGCAGGGTTCGAAATTGCTGGGAGAAATGTAGCTCCTGTTTCTAGCCCAGATTTAAACAAATGGCTACCAGCAGCTGCTTTTGGCTCCGCAGGCCAACTGGTGCCTTACAAGTATACATAAATTAACATTATATTTGAGAATTATATGAAGAAATAGGACACATTTAAACATAAAGGATCATACATAGTGGCAAAAGAGAAAGTGTGCCTCTCCTGTGGAAGTTAGATTTGCTGTTTACTCGCTCCAAGTTCCCCAGCTGTATTTCCTAACTACTGCCTACTGGGTGATGCCCCACACCAAGAAGCTGTTTTTAGCTCCTGCTCATTGAATCTTAATTTTGAACACTGGAGTAAAACATCTCCTAGCAAGTCGTGCATCCCACGGGAGGCTAGCTCAGCGGCAACGTGTTCGCCTTGGAAGCAAGACGGTACGGAGCAACGCAGGTTTGATCCCCGGGTCCATGCTAAGAAACCTCTGGGTATTAAATAACCAATCACATCACTGTGCACCATGCTCCCCTTCTTCCTTCCCTCTACATGTTGGTGTCTGTCACAGGGACTCTTTCCCTTGCCACAGCCAAATGCCAGCTCTTTTGTGATCTTCCCTGGTTGGCCCCCACTGATATATGCAGACCCTTTCCATTTCTTTGGCCCAACACATCATAAACATATAAGTTCCTGGCTGTTTCCATCAACAACCAAATATTGCGTTGCCTTGTCTTGCCCACCTCTTTTAGGTGTACCAGGGTTAAAATGCCTTTCGGTCACAACATACATGGGGCCAGACACTTCGAAAACCTTTGTTTTTCCTTAATTTACTTAATTGTGTGTGATTCTGTAATGGACTGGGAGGGTAGCTTGAGGGCAATGTGCTTATCTTTCTTTGCAGCAAGACAATGCAGAGCAACACAGCTTTGAATCCCGTTGCCCGTTTAGAGACTGGTCTCCGGTATTAAGCGCATAATAAAAGTGTAGTTAATTGCAAACAGCATTCCCAGTATCACCCATAGTTGACAAGAGTTGATAGCTGCAACAACATGACTGACGTATGTGATTGGCTCCTATTTGAGCATTTATTCGTCAAAGAAGGATACTTCTTTTGTGATTTAGCAGAATTATAATACAGTTTATTCATGAAAAACTAACTTGGATATCGGTAGCTTTCAGCAATGAATATTTCTCCACACAAAGAACCAGTCTTCCGATTAGATTACCAAATCGGATGCCTTTGCATTCCTGGTACATATAAATTGGTCTGCATCTTTCGGTTCAGCAATTAAGAGAAAGCAGATTCCATGACAAGGCTGTCAGGGTCAAGGTGACTCGAAGTAGTAATGCAGGAGGGGAATCTATGTTGCTCTTTAATTTGAGGTACTTATAAAATCCTGGGCAAGAGGCCCTGCCTCCTAAATCCAAACTCCCAATCCCTCACACAGTGGTGCCAGAAGACCTCAAGCAGGATAAACGTTATCCCTTAAAGTGGCGTAAACTTTCAGTATGGCTATATAAAGCTTCCTGGAGGGCTGGCAGCGTAAGTCCTAATTTTTCGCGTATACTCAGCTCGACTGCCAACAGAAAAGATACATTTTATCACCCCCTCAGAGACAATCTATTTAAACCCCTGGAGTGAGTCATTTGACACACAATTGCGTTTGTATCGTATGGATTTACTTCGAATGTGTATATGCATATCGACCTTTTGTTTCACACGATTCAGAGAGATTTTGCCTTTTGCGCACAACAAACATTTTCGGTTTTGCGTCTTAAAACATGTACTTTGTGTTGCACAGAAATAGTTTTCACGTCCTCTCACACCAGAAACTTCCTGTTGTGAGCAAAGCAGGACCATTTTATGCCAGGCAAAGCAGAGGCGTGTTGTGTCGCTAACACCCCAGCGAGGTACTTCAAATCCCCATCCTAATGCCCCAAGAACACTAACTTTGCAAGAAAAATAAAGGACAGGGACTATATATTAAAGTACACACATTATTGATACAAATAAGGTATGTGTGCAAGCAACAAATATAAAATAACATTAACCTCAAGCAAAACACATCAAAAGGTCGTGACATTCAACACGTTGCTTCTAATACTTGAAAAACATCAAAATATGACGGATTTATTTATTGCATTTATATGCAGCGCCCAATAAGTGTCACGGCGCTGATCTTCGCACAAAAGGCAAGTAACAATAATAGGTGATGAAAAAGTCAAAAAAAATGCGTTTACCTTTTTTCTTGTAGTGGGCGCTGGACACATGCTGTCCTGGCACGGGAGTTAGTCAGAAATTCGGGGTTACCTGGCAGATCTGAGGGAAGTTGTTTGTAAGGTATTGATAGCCTGCAGTGAGATGTGCAGGCTGGGAGTAAAGTGAGATTCAAGGGAGTTGAACGAAGGACATATGTCCTGCTTATAAATTAACAGGACATTTGAGGTTTGTACACGGTTGCTTTGGCCTCTATGTAATGAAGAAGAATATTGAAGTTCAAGGAGCTACCCTGCTATGCCCAGTTTTCAAGTAACCCGTACTGTTCTAATACCTATGTGTGCACTGCGCCGACTGACATCTGATAGCCTGAGGCAAGGAAGAACCACCCTGTTCCAGCTGCAAACTGTTCTCTGATTGGTTAGGGCTAGCCTGCGAGCTGATTGGCGCACGCTTGAGAAGTTCATTTACTCTATTCCCGTCCCACTTTTGCTAGGGGTGGAGCGAAAACGAAGTTATCGTATCATGTGTCATTGGAACGGATAAAACGCGTTCTTCGTCTACTCCAATTTTTTCTAAGGTCCTCTTTCATCTTCGGACAGTACATTGACAAAATCACTAACGCGATGTGAATTCAAGACCACCCTATAACAAGGATGTTTTTTTCTATAAATAAAACCGAGTCCGTGAGTTAAACCGTACATAAGCTACACCAGTGAAAACGTTTCTGTCATACTCCACCCCCTGACCGGATGGTAAAGGATTCTCTTCAAAGATGTCGCCTCATTGCTATTCATAGGGTAGATCGGAGATAGAGTCCGTCATTAGTTTTGTTCACTGCCGTAGTCTGAGGCATCCTTTTCGCTTCAGGGGCAGAATTGCAGAAATTCCGGACACCGAGGGAAGCGAGAGAGACGTACCATTCCCATTTAGTGCACATTTCACAGCAAGAATTGAAAAAAAAGGCATAGGATTTACAAGCAGACCTAAACATATAATATTTCTGCAACAGTCGCCTAATCGGCCGAGCTGTCTTTCCACAGCATTTTGCTTTTGGATCTGAACCCCATCCCCCCCACTTTTGCCTTCCAAACAGCTTTGCCCAGTCTACCCCTCTCATTGCACCTATACCCCGCAATTAAGGCTCTAGCCTTTGAAGTTGAAGGCACTTGCTAATTTTGCAAAAATCATGCTAGAACGTCCCTGAGCCCCAGCCCAGCAGGAGAGGAGCCAGAAACCCTGTTGCGCCGAGCGAGCTAAAAACGCACAGCACTCAATCCTTTTTTTTTTAGTTTTAGTTTTTTTGTCAGCCCCATACAGATACATGCAGAATATCCACAAGGGCAAAATGGCACTCCTGCCCCGTGGTCCAAGAAGTATGGGGTCAACTGCCCCCATGTACTCGGTGCCTGTATGCCCGAGGCTTTTTGTATGGCTTTCAACCGTTTTTTTTTTTTTTTTTTTTTTTGTAAATTATAGTTTTATTACAAACTTTTGTTACAAAACATTCACTTTGAATATGACCTTTGGTGCAACTAATCCCATTTTCACTTTCCCATCTCTATTTGTTTGTATTCTGGAGGACATGCCGGTCTTCACTGTCGTCGACATCACTGTCTTTTCATAGACAATGTATCACTGAGTCCATAAAGTTTACGACTGCACATGTCAAGTGGACTGAGCTTCCACTTAAAACATGAAACCACCACTCATCCATATTCATGTCCAAGGGTGCGAACTTCGCTAGATGGAGTGATCGTAGATCTTTAAGCGTTACACATTCTGTTATTAAATGTCGAGAGGATTCTACTGCAGTTCCACAATATCTACAGATGTTGTCCATAGCAGACTGGTCATGTCTCATGAATAGCATTTCCTTTACGTTGATGACATTTAATCGCAAACGGAGAAATTTATCTCGATGGTAACGTGATGGAAATTGCACCAAATAGTTTGGCATTACGTTCCGTTGGTTCTTGATAGGTCCAAGTTTTAGCGCAGATGCTAGCTTATCTAGTTTTTCTAAGTTTAACATCCAAGCCCATTCATGTATCTTGCGTTTTGCAATTTGTGGTTGCGCAAAGAGCAACTCCATCTTAATGTCTGCAGCTAGCATGATCTCCCGTAGGCCTCGGACCCATTTTGAGGTTACGTCTGTATTTGGATGTCCAATTGATGTGTCAAATATTTCATATGATGGTTCAGGATTTGGGATCTGCATTTTTCGTAAGAGCGCCGGAGATTTCCAAAGGACACTCGAGTATAATTCATTTAAAGCCAACTCGTGTCTGATGGCGATAATTGGAGCATATTTTGGTAGCTGTAGCACTGTCTTCCAAAACAAACTTTCTAGTTTGGGCCAAATTTGATGATCCAAGTTCCACCCAGCTTCTGACCCAAAGGTGATGGCGGGGATTACTTTTTGGTGGTAGAATATTCTAACGGGTGTTAGCGAAAATTTTCCGTAAAGATTATGAATTCGGCGCCCTTGAAGTGCCAACGTTTTCATGCGTTGTATGATATCCTGGACCCAGCTCCATTCTCGGATCGATTTATTTATCGTTATCCCAAGATATCGGATATCATTGATTTCAGCAATTGGATTATCGTCGATCTTCCACACGAATTTTTTATTTTTGGTGCCTTTTACCGATCCAATTTGCATTATTTTGGTTTTATTTACATTTATTTTTAAGTCATTTATTGTCAGGTAATGATGTAGTTTAGTTAAAAGGCGTTGAAGTCCTATCTGGGTTGTGTCGACTAAAACAATATCGTCGGCATACGTTAAGCAGTTAATGTGCTGTCCGTTTACTTTAGGTGGAAAACACTTTACATTTTTCAGTGCCAACGGCATGTCTGCAATGTAGAGTTTGAATAAACACGCAGCAATTGGGCATCCTTGTTTTACCCCCCTATGGGTCATCACTGAATCCGACAGGTTTCCTTTTTCGTTTAATCGGATCTGTATAGATGTCGTCGTGTGTAGAGCTTTAATGGGTTCTACTAAGTTCTCTGGGCAGCCCCACGTAGTTAATTTCTGCCATAGTTTTGTACGGTTTATTGTATCGAATGCTTGATGCATATCGATAAAGGCCAAGAATAACTTTGAACGTTTTTCAAGGGAGTTCAATTTTAATATTGTTACCAAGGTCAAGTTGATTTCTGTGCCGACTCCTTTGGTAAAGCCAGTTTGACGGCAGTCATTGATGTTCGTCGACTTGGCCCAAGCAGAGAGTTTCTTTTGTAGGAAGCCAGCAAATACCTTTCCGATTATATCGAGTAAAGCGATTGGGCGGTAATTTGCCGGATCCGTCCGATTTCCCTTCTTGAAGATGGGTACTATAATCGCTGTTGTCCACGAGGGCGGGATTTTTCTGAGCTCTGCAATCTTTATGAACAGCATATAGATGAAAGCCGCCCATTCTTGTTTGTTTGCTTTTAACATCATATTTGTAATACCATCTGGACCCGCTGCACGGGAATTGTTGAGTTTTAGTATGGCAGCAGTGATGTCTTCGATGTTCTCAACGCAATCCCAATTAGCTTTGGATTCTATTTGTGCTGGGGTCATGTGGGTAATTTCGGTCGCAAACACTTTGCTAAAGTGGTTCTTCCAGTCACTCTCAGCGACTCCACTAGCCATTGTGTCGGTTTGATTGCGAGAACATTTGTTCATTATTCGCCAAATTTCTCTACAGTTGTTTGATTTTATAAGCTTCAACATGGCTTCACCGCGTTCTTGATCGCGCATAAGGGAATAGGATTTCACCCAATTACGGTATTTTTGTTTGCGTTTTTTTATCCTTATATCAATGCCTACCCCTCCCTCAATTTTTAGTCTGTGTATGTCTTTATATAATTTCTTTTTTTCCGTCTTGACTTTAAGACTCCAATCATGGGCGTGCGTTTTGTCTGATGGCAACTTCCAAAGAGAAGTTTCTTTCTTGCATGGTAAGAGCGCACAATAATTTAACACTGTGTCCTTGGACCGTGTCATATTTTGGAAGTCTTTGTGCAGCTTGTTTATTTGTTTGCTGTTTATTCTTATTCTATTTCGTCCATTATTTATCTCTAAGTTCTGGTTCATTTTCATACCTGTAGATTTTGAAGGGAGAGTCATGGATAGGACTAGCGCATCGTGATCGCTATTTATTGTCTCCAGAATTCTCAAGTTCTTGATTTTATGCCATGAATGCCTTGATATCCAAAAATAATCCAATATTTTTTTGTGACCCATATTATTCCAGGTATATTTCGGTGGTATGTCGCCCTCTACACATCCGTTTATCATTTCGCAATCTCGTGCGTCCATTGCGAGTGACCATTGTACACTTCGCGATTGTTGGCATGGCAATTCTTTCCTGGTTTCTGCGATGCGACTTCTATTTGAATCAAACCAGGATGTGTTCATGTCTCCGCAGACAATAATGCAAATTTCACCATCTAATTGTTGATATTTGTCTATGGACTTTGTTACAGAAGATATGAATTTTTCTGAAATTATCTGGGCGGGGTTCCAGTATATGTTGATTAACAGGATGTACTGGCTATTAGAGTTTTTCCCATTCTGATGTTGTAATAACGTACTTTGGACGAATATGTTTGGGTTGTCCGTTTCTATAATTTCCCAAGCGGTTCCAATTTTGATCATGGTTATAAGTCCTGAAAACGGGCGGCCCTGTGTATTTTTCTTTGCCGGATTCAACAGAGTCACGTAACCATCTTTGATCGGTAAGGTCCTCATCCATGTTTCTTGTAGGCAAATTGCTAAATTGTTGGTCAAATCAACTGGGAAGTCAGCATACAAGTGATGGAAACCTCGTGTGTTCCAGGAAATCAGTGTTAGCGGGATTTCTTCCCGAGTCTGGCATAGCTAATAATTAGACCTTCCTGATTTCCATTTACTTGTCGACGGTTGTGATCCTGATACAGTCGATAGGTGCTGACGTAGCTCATCACGACGATTAGCATTGACCGATGTATTCATAGTTTTTTGTTTATTTTCTGTCTGGATACAAGATTTTTCAGTCCGCACTTCTGAGACTTCAAAGCCCAGAAACAAGAGTTCATCTTTTGCCGATACAATGGTCTTACGCACCGCCTGTGATTTTATGTGGAGGTAGACTCTGTCTGCATACGTCTCAGAGATGTACTCGACGATTTGGATGTCCTGAGAGGACACAGTTCTAAGTGCTGGAACTGAGTGAAAAAGCCGAATGACGTTTCCTCTATTTAGATTGACCTCGTTTTCATCTACAAAAACATTTTCAATAAGAATTTTTGTTACCAAGGCATTGTTCTCCTTGGGCATTACATGATCGATATGTTTTTGTGCTTTAAGTCTCTGTGAGGCCGTTTGTTTCGGGTTCAGATTCTCTTTCGTTTCCGGAATCTGCGCAATACTGGCAGGGCGTTGTACTTGTTTGGCTGCATGGCGGAGGGCTACTGGTTTTCCCGTTGGTTGTGTTTTAGGTGCTCTCGGTTTCGCATGTTCAGCTACAGTTTCGTTTTTACTGGTCATTGGAATGGCAAGCCAAGGATTAAGTGTAGTCTTCCTAGCCATTTTACCCGCGCCTTCCATTTCATTTTCGACGATTGAATTGTCAGAGTATGCCTCACCGCTTGACTCTTCCTCAATCTCATCGTCATATGTAGAGAGATTGCATAAATCATCAGTTGACGACTGTGAATGAGCGGATTCGACATCTGAATCTATTCTCTGACGTTTTTTAGAGTTGTTTTTTTGAGATGTCATTGATTTGGATTCCACTAATTTCGAAGCTTTTATGTGACTAGATTTTGCTGACTCGCCATTTGTGCCTCTTTTGAAGAATCCAAGTTTGACAGGTGTAGTCAGATTTCTTATGAACTTCTTTGATTTACTGGTTTGCTTATTTGCAATGCAGTGCTTCTTTTTTTCTTTTTGTTTCTTGTTTATTGGTCCAGAGCTGCTCCCTTGTGGATTCTGCGTTGGTATCTGCGTCGTCAGCGTTTTTGCTGGCCCGTTGAAAATTCCAAATGATGTTTTTACTGCCAGACACGGGGCAACAACTTGAGACTGAGGTATTTCGATTATTTCATGGAGCTGTTTGCTTGCTGGTTTTACTGCATTGACGATTGAGTCTAGGGCAGGTACTTCCTTCGAGCTGCTATAAGGTTGATTGGCAGTGCTGCCGGTACTGTTGTTACTCGAAATAACGGTGCACTGGTCCGCGGAAGTCACAATCCGCTCAAGGATCTTTATGCCCTTTCCAAAGTTTGGCTGATAACTCCCGTCAATAAAGGTGGGCGCTGCGTCAGCTTCAGGCAAGTTTGGTGTAGGAATCGAATTTTTGCCTTCATTGGTACTCAAATTACTCGAACTGACTTGCTTTACACACTTAGCGTCTAATAGGTGTGTTATACATGCAGATAGTGTGTCCATCATTATTTTTCTGTCCGCAGTGTCCTTTCCTGTAAATTCGTTCAGTCTGTTGAACCACAAATTAGTAATTTCTGCTTCTTTGTCGAGACGGTCTTGTATCATTGAATTCATGGTTTCTAGTTTGGAAAGCTTATTGCTAAGCTGGACCATGTATGCACCATTATTCTGGACTGCTTCGTGGAGATTGTCATATAATTTTGTAAATGGAATTAGCGCTATTGAAGTAGCTGCGAGAACGTTGTTGTGTATCTGTATCGCGGCAGCAGCTGACAGATTTGATTTTGAAAATGAAAGGGCCTCCTTTTGATGGTGGACAGAGTTGTTTTCATCAGGCAATAAGCTTGATTCAGAAATTTCTTGAGCTCTGAAGTCTGAGGTCCCTTTCCCTGACTTGGATACTCTATTAATGTGTTGTTGAGTGTTTGGAGTAGAGCACTGCGAGGAGATCATTGCTGTCGTGGAATTTGTGGGACGATTCAGGTTAAGAGTATTTACTTGATTGATGGTATTTTGATTCCGGGAGAGTGGACTTTCACCACAGTTTGCATTGCTAATTATGTTCTGAGTTTGTCCATCTGAACACTGGCGAGCAATACTGTTTGAGTGGTCATATGACCATTCATCCATCCGAGATATGACGTTTGAGGAGCACACTGTTTTTTTTTGTTTGTTTTTATCACTTATAAAGCTCTCTGACAGGCGTCCCTTCATTATTTCAAAGTCGGCTTTTAGGCGTTCAGTCAGCCTAGCTTCTCGGCCTGCTAAGTCTATTCCAAGTGTGCTTATCTTCGGAAAATAGGACTCAGATAAAGGCAATTTGGCGTTTAAACTTAACAACGTGTTTTGTGTTGGGCTGCCGAGTACGCCTTCTCCTCTCTTTGGTTTTAGTTTGTTCAACTCCAATATAGGCTCTTGACTTAGATTGAGTGTATTTGTCACTTGTGGGATTTTAAATATTTGCTCCCGGTCTTGGTTTGCATCACGTGTTATAGGTGCAGAGTGTACAAAGTTGGAGCGGCTTGCACTGACATCATGGACATTACAGGGAAAAGTGAATTTGACCAGGTCTGAGTCATGCTGGTTTGCAGGTACTTCTAATTCTAGTAGCTCAATGTCAGTTACATCAAACGGCGATTGAAAGGCCGTTATGTTCACTTCAATCACAGTAGGAACGCTTTCCATGTTGTTCGCCATAATCCCGCAGGCCCCGCTATCGGTCGATGTCTTAGCGGTGGGGTTAGAGTCCACTTGCACTGCTGCCGCACGGGACAAGACCTCCGCCTCACCCGGCAATGCGCCATCTGCGTCGGCTGGAGGACCAAGTGGAAGCTCATTTCTAAACAATGGTCGTGAAAGAGACATATCAATAGCATCAATTGGTCTGGAGGCTATTTTTGGGATTGTTAGTCTCTCTGACACAATGTGTGCCAGAGTGTTTGGTTGTTCACAAATTTGATGCGGAGCTAGTGTAGAGCAGACTTTCTGGTTTGACTCAGTGAGTGCATTACATAAAACTGTTTGGGCTTCCTCACGCTCATCGAGTTCTCCTCTTGACCAATCGTACCCTTCTAGCGACCCTGTTTGATCAGGTCTGCCTCCTAGCTCACATTGTGACCTCTTGTTGACATCATCGTCTCGCTTATGTAATGAATGCTTTAGTTTAGCACGGGTTTGTGGGCCTTGATCAGCCATTTGGAGGACTTACCTCTGGTCTCTCGATTTCAGCACAGTTCGGTTCTTACACGATTCTAGGCTGTGATGTTTGCTTGCAGCTCGCCAAACAGCCGCACAACAGCCGACGCCCTCCACTCCTGCCGGGCTCAACGCCGCGAGGGTGACCGCGGGTGCTTTTTCAGTCTGTATCTTGTCACGTGAAGGATCACGTGATCTCCAGCAGGCTCCGCCCCTCCAGGGAACGAAGCGGGGATGAAACGGCGGTCAGCAGGAGTCCCAGTGCTGTGGACAGCCCTGCAGCTCCAAAGGACCAGGTAAGCACCAGCACCAGCAGAGGTTTGTTTCTGAAATGAAACGCTCCGCTCGCCTGACCGCGGGTGCTTTTTCAGTCTGTATCTTGTCACGTGAAGGATCACGTGATCTCCAGCAGGCTCCGCCCCTCCAGGGAACGAAGCGGGGATGAAACGGCGGTCAGCAGGAGTCCCAGTGCTGTGGACAGCCCTGCAGCTCCAAAGGACCAGGTAAGCACCAGCACCAGCAGAGGTTTGTTTCTGAAATGAAACGCTCCGCTCGCCTGACCGCGGGTGCTTTTTCAGTCTGTATCTTGTCACGTGAAGGATCACGTGATCTCCAGCAGGCTCCGCCCCTCCAGGGAACGAAGCGGGGATGAAACGGCGGTCAGCAGGAGTCCCAGTGCTGTGGACAGCCCTGCAGCTCCAAAGGACCAGGTAAGCACCAGCACCAGCAGAGGTTTGTTTCTGAAATGAAACGCTCCGCTCGCCTGACCGCGGGTGCTTTTTCAGTCTGTATCTTGTCACGTGAAGGATCACGTGATCTCCAGCAGGCTCCGCCCCTCCAGGGAACGAAGCGGGGATGAAACGGCGGTCAGCAGGAGTCCCAGTGCTGTGGACAGCCCTGCAGCTCCAAAGGACCAGGTAAGCACCAGCACCAGCAGAGGTTTGTTTCTGAAATGAAACGCTCCGCTCGCCTGACCGCGGGTGCTTTTTCAGTCTGTATCTTGTCACGTGAAGGATCACGTGATCTCCAGCAGGCTCCGCCCCTCCAGGGAACGAAGCGGGGATGAAACGGCGGTCAGCAGGAGTCCCAGTGCTGTGGACAGCCCTGCAGCTCCAAAGGACCAGGTAAGCACCAGCACCAGCAGAGGTTTGTTTCTGAAATGAAACGCTCCGCTCGCCTGACCGCGGGTGCTTTTTCAGTCTGTATCTTGTCACGTGAAGGATCACGTGATCTCCAGCAGGCTCCGCCCCTCCAGGGAACGAAGCGGGGATGAAACGGCGGTCAGCAGGAGTCTCAGTGCTGTGGACAGCCCTGCAGCTCCAAAGGACCAGGTAAGCACCAGCACCAGCAGAGGTTTGTTTCTGAAATGAAACGCTCCGCTCGCCTGACCGCGGGTGCTTTTTCAGTCTGTATCTTGTCACGTGAAGGATCACGTGATCTCCAGCAGGCTCCGCCCCTCCAGGGAACGAAGCGGGGATGAAACGGCGGTCAGCAGGACAGCCCTGCAGCTCCAAAGGACCAGGTAAGCACCAGCACCAGCAGAGGTTGTTTCTAAATGAAAAGGCGGATGAAACAAGAAGATTTTCCTTTTGTTGGTGTGCTCTCCATGGACACCCATCAAGGGGAATGATGTGTAGGGGATTCGACTCTTGTGGGTGTCACCCGCCAAAAGTGAGTTAAACAGGTATGCTTTTGGCTCTTTGGGTGGGTGAAAATGGGTCCAGGTTAAAGAAGTTCTCCAAACAATGCAGAAGAGCTGAGACTAGGTTGCATGGCCTAATCCCCCCTCCTAGGAAGTAACCGCTAACTACTGGACAGGACGCCCAACTTCGAAGGCCTACAGGAATGAGTAGTCACACCACCTACTCAGCGCCATACTACTACTAACCCAGCATTGATCCCAACCCTAAAGGCAAAGCTCTCAAGTGTTTCGTGGCCAGGCCTAAGGTGGACATCCAGTTCTGTTTCGCTTGGAATTCTGGAACATGTGTTTAAAAAAAAAAAATCTAATGACAAAGACAAAGCAGCAATCCCAGAATGCAAGGAGAAACAAACAGGTATAGGTGGCCTTCTCATGCATGGCCACGGGAAGCTTGAGAGCTCTGTAAAGGTGAAACAGCCACTCACTGCTTTTAGTAACATGGGCGAAGACCAAGAGCAGACTATTCTCTTCAGGACGGGTTTGAGATGATGGCATACTTCTCAAATCACACGCTTTTGGCCGGTGTCACCCAACACGGAATGAGTTTATTCGCCAAGCATTTTACCGTCAATGCATTTCAAAGGGCTTTCACCCACCAAAAACAAAATCCCCTGTTTTCACCCTTCTCAGGGACACAAAAAGCTTAGAGATCTGTAACAGCAGCAACCCAAACAGCCTTAGAAAAATAGTTCCAAATTAAAAGAATGTCCAATCATTTCTATAAAAATATAGGAACTTTGAAAAAAACAGTACAGGCAGTCAACTAACTAAATGCACTAAAAGCCCACCACAGTAAGAGAAGCACACAAAATGCAGAACTTTGAGAATAAAGAGGCACTAAAGGTTGAAAGGCAGGGATGCCCAAGTAAAATATTTCAGCAGCAATGTCATTGTTCAACGATATGTATTTAAATGAGAAAAAAGGCTGGGCTTAAAATGCACCGTGGTCCCTTAAAATAGACGAGGTGAACACGGCCTCTTCAAACACCTTTTTATCTTGTTCTTGCAGCTCAAGCACTTCAAGCCAGGCTTTTAAGGTGCTTTCTCAGGCAGTGATTCAGCGTTGGGTAGGTGACCTGGGCAACTGGGTCCATCAACATAAGGTGAGGTTTACAATCAGTAACTGCACGTGGTACAAAGAACGTTAGGGCAAGCAGGTGATGTCTGAGTCGGTTTGATGCTGCAATCAGGACACATAGCTGTTCCTTGACTTCTGGTTTGCTTGGAAGGCTCAACCAGGGGCCCCCAGAGACAATGTGAGTCTCTCAATTCTTCTCTTGCACTTTCGGAACTTGGTTGGCACTTATAGGGAGTCCTCCATCTCCAGTGCTGGTTCCAGAGCCACAGCCAGTAGTGAGGCAGATATTGGTCCTCAGAATTTCACCCCCACTGTTCCTTGGGTATCGTTAGGGGACAGAGCTTAACTTTGCCTTGGACGCCTCCTTGGCAGAGGTCTTTGGCATAGACAGTATCCAGATGTATTGCTATTTTTTTTAAAACAAACTTTATTAAGGTTCAAACAGAACAAGTATTTTTGAAAGCCCAAAGATTAATACAAAATGAGAGGATGCCCCTCTCATTTTAAAGGCAAAATTTCACAGGGGATTGGTGCAAAGAAAACCTATTGTAACAAGCTCAGTCCAGGTTGTTGTAACAAGTGCCCTTTGCCTTATGACCTCATGCCCAGAGTATTTTGTTTGCTGACATGGAGGGGACAGGAACAGGAAAATAACCTTAACATAAACAAAACTGGTGGGACCCTTCTCTCAGCCCACCTCTCTCTTCTGTCTACACCAACTCCTCCACGTTCCTATGCCTTCTCACTACAAACAGGCTATAGTAGTCATAATACTGCTATGAGAGTGGCTTTTTTATGTCAGTGCTTCCTTTGAGGAACTGGTTCTCGGGAGGCATCCCAGGGGAAGTTCTAGGGCCTGCGGAAAAGTGTTTCCCTTCTTGCAGGGGAATCAAAGATGCAGTATCCTGGCTCTTGTTCCACATGGCTATAGTGGAGTGAGAGCAGACACAAATTTACATCAGTCCTATCTCACCTGACCCTGCTCACAGTGCTGACCTAAGTGTAATATCAAATTGCTGTAGCTGTATAATGTTGTGCTATTGTCAGCCATCATGCCACAACCAAACATGGCTTATTTATAAATATGTACGTGCCACCAGACTGATAAAGCATACAATTATTATAATTTAGATCAGAGGCGGGATGATTAAAAAGCCACCTCTGCATGAATGAGCTTTGTGCCACAACAGCTTTCAGGGATGCAAGTGACCTTTGAACCTGCTAAGTACCAATGCAGAACGGGGGCTGAGGGTGCTTGTGGTCTGTCTCAGCAAAAGCAGATCTTTGCACTATAATTATGGCATGGGGGATTTACCAAAGGGGGTTTGCTTAGCAGACCGCCCTTTCAGAAACAGAATTACCCATTTCATATTAGTATTTAAAAGTAAGAAAACTCTCAGGCTATTATGCCCTAACCAGATGGCATTTTGCCACGTGCCCCTTAGCCAAAAAGGTTGAGCACCACACTTCTAAGTGTCTGGCTCATCCTGAAGGTGAGAAAACATGCTGAGGCTATCTGCATTGAAGTGTTGATTTCCAAGCTTAGGCGGTCTGTCCATAAGTGATCTCTGTAGAGATCTCGACTATTGCTTAGTTCCTTTCTCTTTCCACCAGCCACTTGCTAAGGTAAGCAATTGGTTGATAAACTCCCTATTAGCTCCGTTGCACTGATTCTGCTTCCAATTCCAGATTTGCAGGTGCCTGTCTGGCATAGGTATCTTGGTGTCCTGGAACTAGGACCCTCCGCAAACCATCTTTCCAGCTGTGAAAAACCGTTGGGCAAGCAGAGGTTTGCTGATCTTTCTGTGATATCTGCATAGCCAAAGACATGAAGTCAGGCCCTCTGATTGATCTGAGTTTCCTGGAGAATCCTGTGACGAATTGTGGGGAGCCCCCCTGTAAGGCTAGGGAGGGGAGCACGCTCTGCAACACCCTCCCTAGGAGTCGCAACAAGTGGGACCTCAAAGGGAGAGACTCCCCCTTTGGGATCAATGACCCTCAATCATGTGAGGAACTCCCGATGGCCTCCAAGTGATGGCTTATATGGATTTATACAATATACCAAACTGTTATCAAACTCATGAAGATAACCTGAAGTTATATTATGTACAACAATAAATGGAAGATATCCCTTTAACTTCAAGTCTCCAATGGACTGCAACGAGGAGGCTAAAAAGAGATGCAAGACCAACTAGAGAGAGAGAGAAGGGTGAGAGCAAAGAGGCAGCCGAGCGCCACAGGGAAAGCTCCCTGTGTGTAACAAAGCAGAAGAGGACTCTGGGAGACCGTGAGCCAACGTGCGTCAGAGCCGCTCTAGCGCAGAACCAGAAACGTTGAGCAACTGGCATGCAAGAGCAGAAGAAAGCCAAGCAAGGCAGAGGAGAAAGAGCGGTGGTGGCGTTACCACATAATCAGAGTGGTGGACAGTCTGCCTATACCACCCTATACCTGTCACCATCCAGGGGAGTAAACGATTGCCAGTTTGAGTCATGATCCCTGTGACATCCCAAAGATGACACCGGCACATCCAGGAAGGAGACGCTGTGGAGAGCAAGCCACAGAGAGGCGACAAGAAAGAAAGAGAATCCAAGGGCCTGCAGGCACCACCGCTGCTCGTTGCCCCAGAGCGCAGAAGGTAAAACAAGGAATGGGAATATCGGCAAGCCAAGTGGGACTCATTATAAGTTAAGCAAAACTCATCCCCGTACTAGTGGGAAAACTATTGGGAGTAATCCAGCAAAACAGAACTGTTCGAGTGAGATAATAAAAAATAACGAAAACCATAGAGTGGGAATAAAATAAGTGAAGGCTTATCACTTTGGGAAAAAGGCCAGGCCCAGCCATATCTCGAAAATAAGAAAGAGAGTACAAGAAAGAGAGACATTTTGGTAGAACAAACCTGTGAAACCAGGAGGCTCATACTCGTACATGAAACTGCACCCTGGGAATGGGGAAATGGTAATTGGAACTTGAGCTACTATGAAAGAGAAAAGAAGAATGGAACAGAGAGTCAGGAACCCTGCAAAGGGGAGAAAAGGAACCTAAATAGAATAAAGCTAACCTGAAAGAATTAGGACCAGGGAAATACCAGTCCCCATAAGAAAGGCAGAACTTGATGCAGTGGAGGACAAAGGACTATTTGCATATGGTCCATTGGATAGAGCAAAGAAAGCAAGGCTAGGAAGAATAAGAGGAAGCCCTATGCCCACTTTAAACGAAATGCAGAACTTGATATAGTGAATCATTAGAGACTATTTGCAGATGTTCTACTGAAAGGAGTAAGAGAAGTGATAAGAAAGTTGTGAAAAAGATGAGCACCAGGAGAAGGGAGTCATTCTCCTGACCTTAGTTAGTTATAATAGTAGTAGGGTCAGATAGCTTACAATGGGACAGAGGACTGATTTGTTCTTGGATATTTATCCTGACTGACAAGCACCTTAGTTAGAAAGATGGGCAGGGAACAGCCCACAGTTATAGGGAGAGATAGGCCTTATTTTACTTTAAATACACGTCACAGTAAGAACACGCCATTACTGCGTCTGTGTCCTGATCCTCCACAATCCCAACTATGAAATGTCCCTATCCTATCAGCATACCACCCAAACACAGAGTATGGATTTAAAGGGGTCTCTGTTGCCCCTTCTGTTTTACCAGCACCTAGGGCAAGACGGGAGGAAGTTCACTGTTTCCTTCATTTTAACAACCACCTGGAGCCTGTTAAAATGATCTTAAAAGTTATCAGTCACCTTTAAGTGACCAGCTGGATCTTCAGCAGCCAAGTCCGGTAGGAAACTCCTGCGGCCTGGAGAGCAACCACCTCCTAGCTGCGCCCTGCCTTTGGATTCTTGGACTTGAAACAGACAAGGGATCTTGCCTTGGGCCTGTTCCATTTCCAGGAATAAATCAGGGCTCTCACCCGGGCATGGTCTCCTGTCTGCTTCCCCAGACTCGCCAGAGTGGGATTGTCCCTCTGTACCTGGTAAAATTCAACCTGACCTGGGCCTGTACATGAGGATTACTTGCTCAGTTCTGCCAGGCTCTACAAGTCTGAAATTACCTGGTCCACCATCTCAGATTCCTGTTATACACTAGTGGGCAACACTGAGATCGCTGAATCCCATGCTAGATTTGTAGACACCTTAGATGCTGGGCCCTCTCCCACAGGAGTAGGCACCTCAGGGAACTTCAGGTCTAGACGGGGAGCTACTGGTGAGACTGCTCTATCATGGTTTCCAGCACAAAAAGCCTCAGGGCCTAGGGCCTCAAGCACTTTCTCTCTTGCGGCTCTGAGAGCTCTCACTCTAGTGACTGCTTCGACCATAGCTGGATCGGGAGGTTATTACCTCCACATTCCAGAAATTGAAACCCTACTTGAATGAAGCCTTTGTCTCCAGTGCAGTGCATGGAGGTCTTTCGCCTCCAACTAAGCTCTACAACTGCAAAGGGGCAGTAGCTAAGAGTATCAAACCCCGTTATCTGGGCTTCTGTTTTACTACCCTTTGTGGCAACAAGAAATGAAGAGACTGTCCAAGTGGTGCCGTAGTGGCTGCTATAGAATTTTATTAAATGAAAAACCAAATCTATCCCTAACGCTAATAGGATTTTGCTACCTAAACTAAAGAAACTCAGGTGCTCGTCAGGAAGTCTGTGTGAGTCAAAACAAAAAGGCACTGTCCCAGTCACAAATCCTCCTACCTCATCCCTGTCATTACAACAAAACACCATAAAGTCCAGCTACTGTTTGTAATCCAGGAGAATGACTCCCTTCTCCTGTATGCATAGCGTCAAAATGCCTCTGGAGTTGTTCAAAGCAAAAGTTCTATAAAGGTTCGGATTCTCCATAACCCAACAGAGAATCAAATAGTTACATAAAGTACTTTTGGGGCTAGGAGAATGACTTCCTTCTCCTAGTTGGTTCCCCAATGTCTTTCCCAGTACTTAATAAGATGTGTAGTTCCTTTATGGCAGCTTTCACAATCTCTGAGTTTTGCACATCTCTTGCTGTGTCCCAAGTGAGACAATGAAGCCGTTCCTGGGTCCCTCTTGACTTTCAAGTATCACCCTTTTATGGAATTGGCCTGGGAACTGTATCACAACATGTTTTACTGATTTCTCTATTTCTTTATGGTTTACAGTCTCAAAGGATTCTTGGTTTTCTTGTTTTTCTTTCAAGCGACAAGAAAATGACAACAATGTTTTTCTTATCTTGAGAAAGGCAAAGTTAAGGTCATCAACTGAAAGGACGAGTCTGGGCAGGATCTGCTGAGGACCAAACAGCAATGGGTAACAGTCCGATGACAGAGGATGATTGGGTTTGGCTCGATGGGCCAGCACCAGATGATTCTGGGGTGTGCCCAGGTGAACCTCTCATCTCTATCAATGATTACCCTCCAGAGAACTCTGTTCTCGTCAATTATGCTCAGAAGCCTGGGTGACCGGTGTTAAGATGGATTTCTAAACTCTGTCCTGGTGGGCAGAAGTTTATGAGGCCACCCTAGTTTAGTGGAACAGGGGAACCTTCTGGGCAAACCAGACCAAGCTATGGTAGCTTGGCAGGTGGTCAAGACTAAGGGCCTCATTCCGAGATTGGAGGTAGTCATGGCGCTATTTGCACTGGTCCAATAATGGTACCGGCACTGGTCTTGTTCAATGGGGACTTACCGGTGTAGTCCGACCTTTGTGGGACCGGTAAGTCCCCATTGAAAAAAACATTCCCCATTCCCATTTGAGCCCCCATAGGGGTACCGTTATTAGCTCTGAAGTCCCTTAACGGGGCCCGTCCTTAACACCTGGTCAGACCAGGCATTAAGGAAGGGACCCGCTAAGGGAACTCGTAGTAGGGCGGTAAGGGATTACCGGCACCGGTCTCCTTACCAGTGCCCGGTATCCCTTACCGCCCTACTCGGAATGAGGCCATAAGTCTCAGGAGTGATGAGAGTGATTAAAAGCTCACAATGAGCTCACACAGTAAAACTCCACAGATTACTCTTAGACAGATGTATATCAAAAATACATTTATTATAGGCCTTATAACTGAACACGATTAAACCACAGTAATAATAAAACAGTTACCACACACACTTTTTCACTAGTTAACATATATAAGAAATGCATTTAGCCTAATGCTGATGAGGTGTGAATAACCACAACCTACAACAGAAGGGGTAAGATCAACACAGATATCGCATTAGGAAGCTCTTTGAAGTCAATCCCTATCTTATGCAGTCCAGCCCGAAGAAGTCTTATGCTCAAAGCACAGCAGTGCGTTAACACGCGGTCGTGCGTAAAGCAAAAAAAGCGGGTTCCCTTCAGGGAGCTGTAGCTGTTCAGGAAGGGGGCTGAGTTGATGAAGACTAGAGCCCTACACACTGAGGAGGGTCTGCCCTTGCAGATAGAGTGACTTTCGGAGTTCAGGAATAGCTGGAGAGCGCAGGGTATCCCAGCTAAGGTGAGTATTTTTTGAGGGATTCTTGTGCGTAAAAACGGATGGATATGCCAGGGGGCGACCTGTAAGTGATGCAAGTACTCACAGACCCTCGACACAATCCAGACCAACTTTGCCAGTCTAGTCTGCTTCGCTAGTAGATTTCACCGCTGCAGTAACAGGACGCTCCGGCTCTCAGCGGCTGCGGGACGGGACGATCGTCCATGGTGGGACAGTAGCCGTTGCTCAACTTTCAAAGAAAGGTGGGGGGTAGTTCCAGTGCAGCACGTCTTAGGACTTGGTGGGGCAGGTCTGCAGGCACTTTCAGCGACAGTCACCACAGAAGGGCGACACAGGAACTGCAAATGCTTGTGGCGTGGCGCACTCTCATAAATCGCAACCCATAAGAGCTAGGGCATTGAAGTTTGACAGGAGAGGGCCCAGGACCACAAGTAAGCGTTGGCCAGAGTCTTGAGTCTCAACTCGGGATGGTGGCACTCCTGTACGATACCCCGGGTTTGAGCTGGTCAGTTCACTGAACGGCCCAGGAACACTTCCGAAGATGCTCTTTGCAAAGGTAAGCAGGAGGTGCCGAGAGTAGTTGGTCTCACTACTCCAAAGGTTCTTGGTGTGATACAAAAGCAGGGGTCCAATGGGACAACAGCAGTGTCAGGGCGCCAAACCTTCCAGCACGTCTCCGGTGGTTCCTCAAGTCTGCTCTTTTGTTCAGGATACTTGGCTCCTGCTGTAGTTCGGTGTGAACTTCAGGTGATCAAACAGAATGGATGCAGAGCCTCTTCTCTTATCCAAGATTTGTTTTGCGCCCAAATCTCAGATAACCAATGGAAGATCTGCTCTCTTGCATGCATGGCAGGAATGGGCCAATCGTGACCCACGGTGTTGGCAGTCATTCAGGCCTACCAGACATATTGGCACCACTAGTGTGGATTGGCAACCCTCTTCCGGGGCACTATCATACGTGACATGCAGGAGCCAGCAAAAGATGTAGTTTTCGCAGGGGGCTGCATGCCCAAATAAGGAATACCCCGGTCTCTCGACCTGGGGGAGGGTAAAGGGACAGAATTGCCAAAGGACAGAACAAAAGACTTAGCCATTTTCGGATCTGGTAAATGCGTTATTGTCAATAAAAACAAAGTTAAAATACCTCAAAAGTAAACTGCTGCCACTAGTTCATTTTAGGCACAGTTGTACAAACACCAAAAAATCCTTAGAGGGTGGCTAGGGCCACAACACAGAAGGACCCTTATGCACAGTACTGTTAGGTACTTGGCACATAGAACAAAGTTATCAAGAAATGGTAACATAATCAAAGATTAAGGGAAGCAAAGTTTCCCAGTAAACACAGCCTGAAGGACGTGTCAGTTTCCCCATAACAAATGAGCGGAAGCCCAGGGAAGTGTAGCTGAAGGCTGTGCTCCACTGGAAAAAGTCAGGTTAGGTAACCCAAAAAAAAGCAAAAAGTTTGGGGGTCTATAAAAGGAGGGAAACGTGCACTTAAGGGAAATCTTTCTTAACAACATGTTTTGATTTCTTAGGATTGTACTTAAGAAGGTAACACCTTGCATACGGTTCAAGGGGTGTCTGGTTTCTGGATCCCTACTGACAGACTTTAATCCTGTGAGGGGTCAGAAATGCGAGGTGGACAAGTAGATAGACATTTTTCACAAGAAGCCATTTTATTAAATAATAAGTGTATGATAAACGCCTCACTTTCACTAACCTAACAGGGATTTCCCTGCCTGTTAAACTAAGACTAAAGGAAAACACTATAATAAAGGATATCTGTCCCTCACACATATACATACAACAAAACCATACAGGTATCATATGGCCATTCAAGCTCAACCAAATAACAGTTATATTCAAACATAAACTTTGTAACTATGTATCCTTGTAACCAGGGTAGGATCCCTTTCCCCATGATTAATGCAGGAATTTCGAAATTAAAGTTCCAATAAATAAAGTTCTTTTCAATAGCCAAGTTCCATTCAAAAGGCAACACAAAGTTCCTTTCACTCCATGAGTCTTTCACTTGGATTTGTCTTTTTGCTAAACACGATTCATCACTCTTCGAAATGATTGTCCAAAGTTTCCACAAAACTAAAAAGACTTTGGGCCTCATTACGAGTCTGGCGGTAACCGTGGCGGAAAGACCGAAATCAACGGGGCATTACGACCCTGGTGACCCAGGAATTCCAGAGGCGGAATTCTGTGAGTCCCCATTCCCATGGAGTCCCATAGGACTCCATGGGAATGGGGACGATGGAAACACTGGTTCCGTCTATAATGGAGCTGGTGTTTCCATTTGCGCCTGCAGGCGGGTGGCGTTACTCCCGCCAGGTCAGACCTGGCGGGAGTTACACCTCCTGCCTGCAGGACTCTGAATCAGCCGGTCCTTTGTCTTCACACTTCGAGTAAATATTTCGGCTGGGGCCTCCCTCTGGAACAGCCTTCCTGCCACTCTAAAACCTGAGGAGAACCATCTCCGGTTCCGTAAGCACCTCAAAACCTTCCTCTTTGCTTCTGCCTTCTCCTCCCCTCTCCCCTGTTGATTCTACTCTCCCTCGGCACCATGCACCTGGCCTCCCCCTGTCCTCCTGGCCCAGGTACCTGCTCATCTTGCCAACCTCACGCACTGCCTCCGAGCCACCCCCTGCATTGGGGTCTGTATCTGTACCCATACAGAACCTCCCCTTTTCTTCCTGCACTTTCAGACCTACATGGCCTGCTGCCATAAACCCAGCACTTGCCACTTGCTGGCTGCACTCCCATTGTTTGTTGCCTTTTTATTTATTATTTTATTATTATTTTAGGTTTTTTTCCTTCTCGCTCCACACTCTCCTTTTGTTCCCCATTCCATGCACTTCTCCCCCTTCTCCCTCTACCATGCACTTGCACGTTCTCAATGTCACTGGGCCTAGTAAGATTGTTGTTTTTGTTCTCCCCTGTTCCCCTTCCCTTGCCTTGTCATGTTCTGAAACACATGTGTATGAGCGCGATAGAAATAAAATATCAATATCAATATCAATATTCAATAAACTTCTCCTCTTTGAAGAACAACTACGTCCACATTCCTTCTTGATAAACAATAATATTTTGTCAGAATGGTTGTAGCACAATTTATCATAAACACATTAGTAGACTTGCCACTCTCTTGCCACCACAATCTTCCACCACAATGCAGTACTTCAGTATCTTCTTCCTGGTCCGCTAACCTGTCAGGGCTACCACTAATAATCACTTTCCTGGAATACTTGTCTGCCAACACAAAAACTCCTACCAATTCTACAAGTACTCTGTGGTGAGGCTTGCTTCCAACTTTAGAAAAGTCTTTGGCTTTCAACAAAAGTGAGATTCACAATTTCTTCCATGAGTATACAATACACATTGATGTAGTTTGCTCCACTGATTTGTTTGCCACATTTAATGCAGGCTATGTTCCTCTCCCCTTGACACTCTCTACAAGGAGGGCTGCTCCCCTGCCACCTTTGGTCTCCTACTATCACACCAGTTAACTGCTGGTAATGTCTCTTGTTCCAATTTATCTCTTAATGAAAACTGTTTCCCCTTTTATTTGTAATTGTCCTTCTTTGGCTTAGGCAATGCTGGTTGTTGTCTTGCTCATATATGGCCTCCTTTTTACTTTGGCAATGATAGTTGCAAACTTTCTCCTCTTGCTCTCTCTTAATATGAGTATCACACCAATATGGCTTTATGTCATTAGTTTGGTATTCAAAATGGTTGCAAGCAGTCAGCGGTCAACTGTGGAGCGCCCCAGGGTCACCTAACAAAGGCCAACTCACCGGTCTCTGTCTATGCGTCTGCTTGTCCCACTGCTGCTTCAATGTCTGGTTCGTCAGTCGGTTCCTGGGCTTCAAGCAACTCTGGTCGCACTCCTATGGTCTATGCCTTTCGAAAAGTGAGCTTGTCTTGCTCCTTTTGTACTCCGGTGCTTGCCAGCCATCGGCATAGGGCACAGGACAAGGGAGAGCCTCACTCTTCCAAGCAACAGCATGCCAAAGCACTGCTTCCTGCTGCGCAACTTCTGCACTTCAGGTTTTCTACTCCTTCGACTGTCTCAGCACCATAATCCGCTGCAAATACAGTAGCTGCTCCGGCGTCTTTGTTTCTCTGCCTCTGCTGCTTCCACTCCTCCTACTTCTCCTACTTAATCTAATGGCATGCACCTGAAGGGACTTTAAATATTTAAAAGTCCAGCTCAGATGTGGGTCATTAAAACCACTAGACTGCACTGCATTTCTGTGCCTCTGAGCCCCGATTCCTCGTCCCAGTACCTACAGCATTATGGGACTTGAAGTCCCTAATGTTCTGGTTTCTTTTTATATCAAAGGCCTAATTTTTACAATAGGTCTTCAAAACTGTTGGATCATTAGGGAAGTTAGTTAGAGGGTCTCCCAATTCTCCTGTTTCAAGCCCCCTCCCATGCATGCTCCCCGCGCACCCTGTGATTGCGCAGTTCCCTAATTTTCCTTGAATTTGCCTGGCTCGCTCTCCCCTTTTTAGGTGCATGCCCTCGCATTCCTCGATCCCGTGGCTCCCTCGCTATCCCAGATTGCATGCGCTCACTTGCCTGCTGGGCTGTGTGTCCTCCGGTGCACCCTGTGATCACATGGTTCCCTTGTTTTCCTGCAATTCGCTTGGCTCGCCAGCCCCTTGTTGCTTGCATGCCCTCACATTCCCCGTTCACGTGGCTCCCTCGCTATCCCTGATCGCGTGCACTCACTCTCCTCCTGGGCTGCGTGTCCTTCAGCGCACCCTGTGATTGTGTGGTTCCCTCATTGTCCTTGATGGTGTATGCTCGTTCGCCCCCCTAGGCTACGTGCTCTCCCGTGCATCATCGATTACGTGGTTCTCTCGCTTCCTTGACCACGGACGCTCTCGCCCCTAGGGCTGCGTGTATTCCAGCACATCCCTTGATCCTGTGGGTTCCCTTGTATCCCTACATCAGCTGCATGTCCTTGCTCCCCTGAGGGCCCTAACCCTCGCCTTCCCCTGCCCTCTCCCTCCCCCCAGCCGTTTCCCTTTCCATTTGTGCATTGCTCTGCACTCTGTTGTTCTCTTCCTTCCTCTAAGGTTCTTTTGTTGACTACTCTGTGTTTGATGCCCTGTTATCCTGATTGTTGTTTACATCATACTGCCCTGTGTTCTGTTGTGCTCTTTTCGTCTTCTAGGTTTCCTTTTCTGTCGACTGCTCTCCTGATTACTGTTCACATTGAATTGCCTGCATTATTGTTGTTTTCACTCTTTCCAGTAAGAGGCCTTCGGTTGGTTGTGCTTTAATTTGGTGTCTACTTCTTGGGAGCCTCCTCACATTGTACTGCCTGCATCCATGTTGCACAAATCTTTCTTTTAGGTTCCCTTGGTCACCTGCTCTGTTTATTTGGCTTTGTTACTGATTGCTGTGTCCACTCCTCCTTCTAGGTCCCACGTGAACCTAATTGTCTATTATTTCTTCTGGATTGTCACTGTCTGTCTGTTTTCTCCCCTCCTCCTTGTGTCCCAACACTAGTTCCCCCACTCTCCTCCCCACCCCTCCCCAAACCCTCTCTTTTGCATCCTCTGTGGTGCTCTCTGTCTCACCTATCTTCTCCAACTGCTTTTCTATTGACTATACTGTCCTTTCCATCCAACTGCTTTTTTATTGACTATCCTGTCCGTCTCACTAAGTCTAGGATAAAGAAGTTCAAAAGGGATATCCTGGTCTCCAACCCAGGCCTCCCGATCGCTGATACCTACACCAGTGCTTCCTCCAGACAGACCCTCACCGACATCCTCTTTGCCATCCCCTCGCCAGGGCTATGGACCCTCTGTGCTCTCTCCTTTCTTCTCTTCACCCATTAATGGTGGCAACCCGTGGCCCAGTGGGAGGCACTCCTGGCCCCCTTCCACTCCTCCAAGACCATCATACATGTTATCTAAATGGCACTATCTTGGTCCAAGGCCCTCAGGCCAACTTCATCCTTTTTGAAAGACGCTTCCCGAGCCTTATCGACTTCCTTTCCTCTCCTGCTGTCCCTTCTTTCCCCACTCTGGTTCCTCTGCCTCCTCCATCCTCCGCTACCTCTTTGGCACCCTCTGCTGCTTCTCTGGCTGCCCTGTGGCCTCCCTCTTCTGCCACCTGTCTGGCATCCTCCTCCTCCTTGGCTACCTTGCCCTCTCCTCCTTCCTCCTCTTCCCATCCCCTGGCTCTTTCTACACTTCCTCAGGGCATACCGCAGACCAGCCTGTAACCCACCACAGAAGTCTTTCAGAGATGCCAACCTGCTCCACATTGCCACTCTCAACTCTTGCTCAGCTGTCAAACACTCCTCTGATATCTGCCGTCTCATTGAAGAATTTGACCTGGATGTTCTCGGTCTGACGAAGACGCGGTTTACGGCCAGATCTGTCACAAGTTTTGACACTCCCCTTCCTGATGGCTACAAGATACTATCCATACCCAGAACCAACCGTCCTGGTGGGGGTGTAGCTCTGATCTTCCCGGAGTGGATCCCTGCCTCTATCATTCCTATGTAGGACTACTCCTCCCTTGAATGCCTGGTCTGCAGACTCTCTCTCTCTTCTGGCCTCTCTCTCACTGTGGCCACTATCTACCGGCTGCCTGGCCAGGTAACCTCCTTCCTCTCCGACTGGGCGGACCTCGCCTCCTCCCTCCTTGCCTCTACATCTTAACTTCTCCTTCTCCGAGACCTCCTCATCCACCTGGATGCTTCCTGTCCTTCTGGACTCATTCATAACCTCTGTGACTCTCTCTCTCTCTCTCTATTCACCCCTCTGGCCCGACTCACTCTGCAGGGCACATCTTGGATGTTCTGATCTCCTCAGACCTCCTCCTCTTTAACCCTCTCACCACTCCTCTCTCCTGGAGTGATCCCTTTCTCCATTCCTCTCATCCCTCTCTCTCTCTACCCCTCCGGCCAAGCCTATCCAGCTCTGCCACCCACCTTCTCGGTCATCCAACCCATGAAGCGTGTGTCATTTGAGGCTTTCGCCGCCACTTTCTCTCCTCCTTCTGCACCTTTGGCTGACTCACACCCTGACACAGCCCTTTGTAACCATCACTGCTCTATGTCTAATCCTCTTGATGTACTTGCCCCTGTCATGAGGATCCGCCTGAAACCCAAATCCAAGTGCAACTCTTGGTACGACTCAGACCTCGTCACCTTAAACACAAGTGTAGGGTGGCTGAGAGGACATGGAGGGCAACAGGTACACCCTTTGACAAACTGGCCTGCCGCCTTCTCCAAAGGCAATACAGACTCTCTGTCTTTGCTAAGAAGAGAGCGCACATCCAAGCCCGTACATCTCTGCGGCATCTAACAACTCAGCCGAACTCTTGAAAATCTGCAAGGAGCTGGCCAATCCTGCTGCAGTCTATACTTCTCTTGTCCCCTTCTCAGGCCCTCTGCATGGCCCCGGCTTCTCATTTCATCACTAAAACACAGGACATCCTGTCCACCCTCTCCTCCTCTCCACCCCCTTCTTCCTCTCCTGGCCCTCCTGTGGCTACCTCTCCTCCTTTCCTTTGTTCACCCCTGATGATGTTTCTAGACAAGTCTGAACTATGAAAGTCTTGTCAAAACAGGTTCTTCCCTGTTCTTCCAAAACCATCAAGGACCACATTGACACCCTCGCTACAGCCTTGCCTGTTTTTTGCAATCGCTCTTTCACCACTGGAATCTTCCCTTCCCCTCTGAAGCACTCCCTTGTGCACCTCCTTCTTAAGAAACCTTCTGCTGATCCCTCCTGTCCGGCCAACTATCGCCTGATCTCCATTACTCCTTTCCTGGGCAAACTCCTTGAAAAACTGGCCATCTCCCAGCTTAACCTACACACTGAATCTGTTGGTTGTCTCCTTCAGTCTGACTTCAGAGCGGCCAGAAGCACAGAAACTGCTCTCCTGAACATATGTGAAGACCTGCTCTCAAACCTTGATTCTAACCTTCCTTCTGTTCTCATTCTCCACAATCTTTCCTCCGGTTTCGATACGGTCAACCATGCCATACTGCTCAACTGGCACAATGATATCCTGGCTATCACCAATCAGGCCCTGGTCTGGCTGACCTCCTTTCTCACTGATCGACCCTCCCAGGTCCAACTCGGGTCCTTCCTCTCCACTATCTCTCTCTCTCTACCTGTGGTGTTCCCCATGGGTCTAATCTTTCTCCCTGGCTGTTCAACCAATACCTGGCACCTCTTGCCCACTGCATAGCCGTCCTCTGTTCCAACTTCCAGTGCTATGCGGATGACACTCAGCTCTCCTTCAGGTTGCCATCAGCCACCTCTACTTGTTCTCTCATTCCAGATTGTCTTTCTGCAATACAGGAGGGGTGTGCCGCCAATGATCTCTGCCTTAATGCCACTAAGATTGAGATCCTCCTCATCAGAACACCAGCTCCCTCCTTTCCTCTCACTCTCTGGGTGCCCACCATAGGCCCTCTTCCTTCTTCTACCTTTTAGGCTAAGAACCTCAGGGTCCTCTTCGACTCCACACTCTCCTTCTTCTTTTCTCAAATCTCCGACATCTCTAAGAAGTCAAACTATCAGCTGCACCTCCTCACCTTCCTAACTTTTCCCCAGAAGCGCACTGTCTCCAGAGGTCTGTTTCTCTCTAGACTGGACTACTGCAACAGCCTCTTTCTAAATCTTCCTGCCTCTAGGCTCTGTTCTCTGCAACTCATCCAGAACAGGACTGCAAGCCTTATCCTTGGCCTAGAGCCCAGGGATCGTATCTCTCCAGCTCTGAAATTCCTTCACTGGCTCCCAGTGGTGACAAGGATAAAGTTCAAGACCCTTTGCATTGTCCACAAGACTTTCTGGTGCGTGGGACCACACTACATCCAACTCTGTCTTCCTAAATATCTGCCTTCTTGAGCCCTTTGCTCTTCCACCTCCAACTCTCTGAGGGTCAGTCGCTTTTCCAAGCACAGAGTTGGGGCAGATCTCTTTCTTCTGCTGGGGCCTCCCTCTGGAATAGCCTCCCTGCCTCTCTGAAACCTGAGCAGAACCATCTCCGGTTTCGGAAACAACTCAAGACTTTTCTCTTTGCTTCTGCCTTCCCTCTTCCTCTCCCTTGCTGATCACCTGCCTGCTCCATGCACTGGACACCTGGTCACCCTCTGAATTCAGGACCAGGTCCCTGCATGTCCAGCTGCAATCCTGCACTGTATCTTGGCTCCGCTGCACTTGAGGTCTGTATCTGTAACCCTAAAGTCCCCTCCCTTGCACTTATGTGCCACCTGCTGGCTGCACCTATGAGTACTTGCACTTGCCACCCGTTGGCTGCACTCTTGTTTTCTCCTCTGTCCTGCACTTCTCCATCCTCCCCCTTCCCTGCTCTTAAACCCCAACCCGCTAGCGTCAGCCTAGCGGGTTGGGGTTTAACGGGACTGTGCCTCCCAATCACATCCTTATCCCCAGGAGAGGAGCCTCTCTCCATGAGATCCTCCCTCATTTTACTATTGGTTAGTGTCCTCAGCTCCCTAGTCTCATAGAGAGGGTGTTCTCTCCTCTGGTGAGAAGTGATGCCATCTGAAGGAACGTCATATCTTCCTGCTCTCATTGTCTCCTGAAAACGGTGACACTAGGAGTCGTGTCATGCAAAGCGAGATATTTTTCTCCATTTATGGAGACAAGTTCCAAAAATAACTGATTATTGGCGGGAACTGGGGCCTCCCCAGGAGAACCGTCCCTGGCCTGGTGAGACTTCATCGGTTAAGAGGGCCATACTGAATATGGCCTCCTCCATTAGACCAGCAGGTACAATGGCCTACCTGGGCTTACGCTTACCGGCAGGATCTCCCTTTGTGTGTGTCATCCCCCCCCCACAGAAAACAACCTTTGAGTGTTGAGGTTGCGGGGGGGCCCAATGCAAGAGGTACTCTAACTCTTCGTTTCTGTGGGGACATGTTTATAGCAGACTTTCGTTGAAAAGGCTAAGAGCCTTTCACCTTACCACCCATACAAATGTCTGTGGCTGTCTAATTGTGTACTCCTATTAGTCACCATGAAACTACACATGGCTAATATTTCATTGCAGAGCTGGGGCTGCCACTGAGTGTACCTATAGGCTGTGTCAGCAAAGTGTGATGACTCCAATGGAGTCATCCCCTATACCCCAGCTGTGACCTCCACTCATGTGGCCAGGGAACGGCAGCCACTACCTGATCCTGAACCTGTCGGCAGCTATAGGAAGGAGGATCACATGGGAGGAGGCAGTCTCCAGGGGAATGTCATGGCTTCATTGGATGAGACATAGTATCCTCCATTTGCCCTTGAAGATAATTCTCTCATACCCGATATCCTCTACACCTCCCCCTTGGAAGAATAGAAAAGACTCTTTACCAAAGCATATAAACCAAACAACCAACCATTGTCTACCATGTGGAAATAGCAAGATTGCCTCTATCAGTTCCATCTATTCATCATCCAGAACTGCTTTACCATCCAGGCATGTTCAAACTGATTATCCAAACTCTTTTCATCAAACATCAACAATGGACTCTGTGAGAACCTGAAGGTGTCTCCCAATCTAGTCCCCGGGGATCTGTCACCCAGGTGGCCAAGACACGGCCATCACTATTGGATCCAGTTCCTGGCGGTGGACCAGTGTGGGAGGGTCACCTGGATGGGGGGTCCGTAGGGAGTGGAATGCCGACGGGTGAGACGAGGTATTCCACTCCTATTTACCCCTCTTCTTCCCTATCCTACTTCATAGGAGACTCAACCTCTCTTACCCCTTCCCTTTTTCTGACGTGAACACTTTCGCATATCATGAAGGATGATGGACTAACACCCGAGCCATGTACCTAACATGTCCCAACACCAGGGTCAGGCAAAGTCAGGCAATTGACCTGAATCACTCACACCTGTCGGCTCTTACCCTTCCCCACAGGGATAAAGCTGGAGCATGAGAGCACAGTACGAGCAAGACATACTGCATGACGGAGGAGCTAACTCAGCACGGCAGTTCAAGAGGAGGAGGAAGACGGCACGAATCGAGAGGTAACCAAGGAAAGAAGTAACCTTGCTCTTATTGACCGAGGCCTGTGAAACCTCCCGAGAAGGAATCGTAAGACCGTGAACAATAGCCAGCATATGTTACAGTAGATGTCAACAGTACACAGGCGCCTCCTCCGCTGACAGCCTAGCTCGGGAGAGGCGCGTGGCCCAATGGTTCTGGCCTTGACTCCACAGACAAGAAAGACCAACAGTTCATCACAGCTGGTGAGTCGAGGGGAGAGCCGATAAAGAAACCAGACTGTGTTGAACGAAAGTAACAAGCGGCTGATTAAAGAAAGCACAAATAACTATTGATACGCAAGGGGAAAGACAGCATAGCAGAGTCAACCACAATATAGGTGTCCACTCGAGAAACTCTAGGCGATTACCCTGCTGTTGAACTACAGTAAACAGAAGGCCTTAGGAGAAAGGCAAAAAGGGGGTCAAAGTGGTCATATAAGGGTCTCGTAAAATCCTCTGTACAGTTGAAAGTGTTTGATTGTGAAACTAAGGGAAGCAACTCCCGCTTTATAAAAGTTGGCAAGAGTGTATCTGATCGAGGGATGCCGAGAAGAGGGGGCGAAGTCTGAAGTCCCGATTAACAGTGTGTTGACAAGTGTGATCCCTGCAGAGGGATGTCCACAGAGAACTGTTTAAAAGACATTAAGATGTGTGAGTGTTACAGATGAAGATTGTGTTGAAAGCTATAGTGAACCCGGTGGAGGGAAGCTAACAATCGAGAAGGGTCTGAGCCCGCACAAGGGGGATCCAAGAGTGAAAAGGCGTTACCCGACGTGCATTCTGAAAGGAACTTTTGTTTGTTGTTTTGTTGATGACATCAGATCCTCGGAGGCAAGAGACTTTTTAGAAAAGAGACTTAACCACTGACGAGCCTGATAAACTGAAAGCGGAACTGTTAACTTGTGCTGGGAAAGCTCGAGCATGTGCTGTGCTCCAAAGCCTTACCTTGTCCCAGGCTGAAAAAGTGGGGAAGGGAGAACCCAAGCTAATGTCCTGACTTATCATTTTGAGAACACTTCCTTCTTTTCCGATGAACATTACCCCACACTTCTTTTGTATTTAGCGTAACAACTGGCATCAGGCATTAGGTTTTTCTTAGTATAGGCCCTTTTTATTTGACAAGATGCCACTAGGACTGCCTTATTATTATTTGATGGTCGTAGCTTGCTCCCATCTTAGATTTAGGTTTAGATTAGGTGTTTTCCAACCTGCATATACAGTTTAATAAACACTCTTGAACTGTGATCACTTGTGTCTGTCTTTTCTGTTGCCACCATGAGTTCCTTACAACTCTTTATCCCAGATCTGGGATCAGGGAGAGGAGAAGAGCAGTGCAGACCGAAAGGCATCCCAGCCAGCGCTCTAGCTGTTGGCCGAAAATACCTATGCTTGGGAAATTTAAAGACCGGCAGCCCTGTGTCAAAGGCTGCTGTTCTTGGCGAGAGTACAGACCGCCTCTTTGTAAGGCTCGAGGTTCCGAACAGGTGTGGTGCAGCCATGTGGCTCAGTACAGAGGAAGAAGTTTAACGCTGCGAGAAAGGGATGCGCTGCAGAGAAGCCAGGAGACAGGATGAAACTTATGGGCATTTACCAACCGCAGAACGCAGACCCTTACCTGCGAGAGCCCAAACCGAACTGGCATGCTGAAGGAAAGCCTCAGAAGAAAAAAAAAAGGACACTGAGAAAGCAGCCACAAAGGGAAATCGGGACGAGTACCTTCACTGATTGACCGCAATGAGCCCGAGAATGCCACAAAGCGCTGGTGAGTCAACCCAAGGATAGTGGGGACCCTGGGGCATATTGATGGGTGCGTCAAATGCAAATAATAGTAAAGCAGACTGAAGTACAAAAGAAAGTGAAGAGACTAATTGTAAGAAGGGAAAGTGAATTGAAACCAAAACCCTTACCTGTATGCAGCCCTACAGATAAGGGGTGTAACAGCCACTTTTACTCCCTAAAAAGAGTCAAATACTCCCCCCACACCCCACAAAAAAATAGAGAGTAAAAATGCTCCCAACAAAAAATGGGAAACAGATGCATATTCTCAGAATCTTTGGTGTTCTCCCCTTCTGGGCCCTCACCTAAGGTTTCTGGGTCTTCTGTCTCCTCTGTAGCTTCTTCCGTCTTCTTTCTTCTTGAAACTACCTTCTTTCCTTTCTTCTTTTGGAAGAGATAAGGGCGAGCTCCCTTACGCCACTGTGCCTTAGTTGATGTTTGGGGGTTTCCAGGCAGTGGGGACTCCGGGGAGCCGGCCCCAGCCCAGGGAAAAGCCAAATGGCAGAAAAACCCTGGTTGTGACGTTGTGCTGGTGGATGGTTGATGTCTTCCTGGATTATCTGGTATGTTTCCTTGATAGCAAGGTTTAGACGACAAGACAGGTGTCCAAGGAACAGGTAGGGCAAGGAGTAGAAGTCAGGTTCGAGTGACGGAGGATCAAGGATAGAGTGAATACTGAGAAAAGGCTCCAGGCAAGTGTGGAACTTCAATAGAGTCGCAGAGCAGTTGTGGGAATAGCAGGTACGCCTCAGCTGGTCTCCAGTGTGGCACAGCACACTGAGTAAATAGAGAAAGGAAGTATCTCTTACACCAGGAACTGTTGCGCAAGGAAAATGCCTGGGAGCTGAAATGAGACAGCTGCTGCGACGGCAAAGGAGCAGAAGCAGGTGCCGCAGTGGCAACAAGGAAATTCAGGTACTGCAGGCGACAAGGAGCCTCTAGAACAACAACTGCGGCTCAGCAATGGAAATGCCGGGAAGCGGAACAGAGGCAATGTAAGTGCAGCCAAGATGCCGTTGAGCGGCGTAGTAGGCAACATAATAGCTGCGCAAGGCTAAGAGTAGCTGAGATGCCGTGGAACGGCATAGTAGGCAAAGTAATAGCCGCGGGAGGCTAAGAGTAGCTGAGAAGCCGTGGAGCGGCGTTGTAGGCAGAGTAGCATAAGCCGAGGGGCGGCAAACGCGAAACAGTAGAAATAATAGGCAAGAAAGTAAGGGAAGGGGAGGACAAGGAAGGGAGCGAGTACTAAGAAGCACCTTACCTGTGTTAATGAGGAGGGTTGCAACGCGCCGAGCCAGTGACTCCATCCCAGTAAATACAGGTGGCTGCCATGTTGGTCCAGACACAAGACTGCCAATGTGCGTTTGAAAGTAACGTGTAGGGAAAACAATGGATTCTCCACTTATTCCACTGTTTCCAAGGCTGCCGCATGACACATATGACCTTGTGCCCCAGCTTTCACTCATACAGCTCCATGGATATATTTGGACCAGTAGTGCACGTCGTACCACAGGAAGAAACTGCTGTTATTACAGCCTAATCGGACAAAGTAAACATGTATCTTTTAATGTACATGCATAACTAGGTGCAAAGAAATAATGATTACAAAAACCTTTCTCAGTTAAAACATATTTTTTTCTGCCCATTGGGAATTTGGCTTACATTTTTACTCCCTAAAAAATCATTTTACTCCCAACTTTCAAAAATAGGGAGTAAAATACTCTCTCTTCAAAATCTTATCTGGAGCACTGCCAGTATGTGAATGCATGTAATGCAAATAAATGGAAACAGAGAAGCAAATAATATATTTGAGGGGTCAGAAATGAGAGGCGGACACCGAGTTGTAATGTTTCAACATTAGCCATTGCATTAAAATAAGAGAGGTGAGGCTGCTACCCAATAGTCCTCCTAGGGGTGGGAAAAAGTGGGAGCACCTCATTTTTTTTAAACGTATTTTATTAGCATTTAAATATAGTTAACATTTAACAAAAAATGAGGTGTTAAACAAACAAACAAAACAGTCTTCATTAGAAGTTGTGGTATCTTCAGTGTCTATACAAGGGCAGAGGTAGGTGAATTCGTGAGTTTGGGTGCCGAGGTTGGGGCAAGTCGGGCGTCTTTGGAAGTTTAGGTGAGCCTCTTCCTGGCATTATGTTGCTTCTGGGGTTCCCTTCAGGGGGGTTTGTGGTCTGTAGTAAAGGGCACATCTCTTAGGAGGGCCTTCCATGATTCGAGGGTGCTGTTTGCTTCGTCTGTTCCATAGTTGGCCCCTTCCTTCCATGCTCTGGTCTCTGCCTCGGACCACTTCTCTAGTTCCTTAATCCAACGTTCATATCTCGGGCCCCCTGGGGACTTCCAGGCCATAGCTATAGTTCTTTTCGCAAGGATGCAGGATAGGTCCATCAGTTTGACTACGTGTCTGTATTTGCTTATTTTGGGGTGAGCTCCTAATAAGCAGACTTTCGGGTCCCACTCATATCTGGTTATGCCAGCAGTTGTGCAGGTCTGCCTAACTCTGGACCAGAGTGTCTTTACCCTGTTGAAGGTCCAAAACATGTGGATCATGTCGGCTGTATCGCTGCAGCACCAGGGGCAATTCGGTGAGGCTTTCCTGTTGAATTTAGCCACTCGCTGTGGGGTCATGTGCGTCCTGTATAGGGTATTCAGTTGTATCTGCCTGAACCTGGCGTTGCGGGACACCTCTTTTGGGTACAATAACATTATTTCCCATTCTTTTTTGGTAGTGTGATGCCCAGGTCCATTTCCCATCTCTTCTTGAGTGCTATGCCTTTGGGGTTAGGTTTGTCCATCAATCGGCTGTAGAGCCGGGTTACCGGTTTCCATCCGTCCGCTAGCTCGTACATCTCCTGTAATAATGGGTCCGGAGTGGGTTCCTCGGGCCAGCTGTCCCATTTGCTTCTGGCGATCTGTTTGAGTCGGTGATACCATAGAAATTGGCCGCTGGAGAGTCCTTCGAACACCTGCATCGATTCAAAGTCTCTGAATTTGTCCTCTTCGAACATGTCCCCCCATACGTAGATCCCGGCACTCTCCCAGCTTCTTGCTACCCTCAGATCCGTCGTGGTTTTACATGCATCCGCTGGGATGGGAGAGTTGGGTGAATATGGTTGGCTCGATTGTAGAATGGAGCGAGTTCTGGTCCAGATCTGTCTTCCTAATTTCGCTATCATGGGGACATTCTGTGTCTGCTTGAGGGGGTTCCAGAGTACTTCCTTGGGGAAGAGATTGGAGGGTATTTGTCTCAGTAGCGCAGATTCATTATTTTGTTCGTCTTGAAGCCACCTTATCACGTGGCTGAGCTGTGCAGCTAAGTAGTACATCTGAAAGTTGAAGAGTTGTATTCTGCCTTCTTTGTGTCATAGCGTGAGGACTGAGAGGGGTAGTTTGTGTCTGGAAGGGCCCCATAGGAAGTCTTGGATTAATATTTCAAGTGTCTTGAAGAAGGTGGGGTGGATATAGTAACATATGTTCGTGAAGAAGTATAGGAAGCGGGGGAGAATTATCATTTTTGTAATGTACGCTCGACCCATCATTGCAAGTGGCAGTTTTGACCAGAATTTCATAGAGTTGCAGAGTCCCTTCAGCGCCATTTCGGTGTTGTGGTCGTGTGTGAGTTCTGGGGTATGATGGATGTTTATTCCCAGGTATGGGAATGCTTCGGGTTGCCATTTTAACCCCACCACTGGTAAATCAGTTTTTGCTAGGCGACTGAGTCTTGCCAGCGGGAATGCACAGGATTTCGATCTGCTAAACTTGATTCCTGAGTAAAGTGCGTAGTTGTCGAGGACGTCTAATATGACTTGTGCATTTATTTGTGGGTCCTTCACATACAAGAGTACATTGTCGGCATACAAGGATATTATGGAGTGTTGGTCGCCCAGTTTAATGCCTGCGTCGAAGAACTGTTGTCTAAAATAGATGGCAATTGGTTCCAGGCCCAAGATGTATAGCATCGGTGATAGCAGGCACCCTTGCCTAGTGCCTCTCTGGATCTCCCAGGGCTTCGAGGTCATCACTCCAGTTTTCACTCTTGCCATTGGTGAGTTGTAGAGCACCTTGATCCATCTCACAAAACCCTCTCCAAGCCATTCCCAGAATATGGAGTCGAAGGCCTAAACGGCATCGAGTGAGAGTACCGCAAGATCCTTGTCTATCGCGGCGGTCTCCGCCATAGTGTGTTGAAGTCTTCTTAGGTTGGCCGTGTGTTGCGTCCCAGGACGAAGCCATTTTGGTCGTCATGAATCAGGGTTCCCACCACCTTTGCAAGTCTGTTGGCTAGGATAGTGGTTAGGATCTTACTGTCGTAGTTTAGCATTGCTAATGGGCGGTATGAATCGCAGTCCGTGGGCGGTTTGTTGGGCTTAAGCATGGGGATTATGATTGTTTCTTTCATAGTGTTAGGGAGTATCCCTACTTCGTATGCCTCCGTGTAGACCTCATGTAGTATCGGAGTGATGATGTCTTCGTAAGCTTTATAAAATTCTGGCGGGAGGAGCTTGGAAATGGAGATCACTACAGAGGATGTTAGGGAAGCTATCAGGTCGCTGGCCACCTGTAAGACTCCTGGCAGTGATGTCATCGCGGCTCCTCATTACAAATTATTGCTTGGTCTTGCCTGGCTGACTCTTCATAATCCAACCATTGACTGGGTCACGGGATTGATTCAATATCCTTATGTCTATTGCAACGAACATTGCTTTACCAGTCAAGGAGTGCCATCCAAATCACATATTCTGGCCTCTATGGAGGGAGGTTTTTCTATCAGTGTCGTACATCAGAGCAGTACACACATACCATGTGAATATACTGAATATGCAGATGTCTTTGACAAGGGCCAGGCAGAACAGCTGCCTCCTCATAGACAGTATGACTGTCCGATTGATCTAATTCCTGGGGCTAAGATACCTACTGGTCGTGTCTATTCTTTAACTCCCAAAGAAGATGCTGTCCTAAAAGACTACATTGATAAGGCCCTTGATATGGGTTTCATACGGCCATCCCAATCGCCTGCTGCCTCTCCATTATTCTTTGTTCCAAAAAAAGAGGTAGACCTAAGGCCCTGCATAGATTACAGGACTCTAAACGACATCACCATAAAGAACCAATATCCGTTACCCTTGATAAATGTTTTGTTAGATCAACTTGGCACTTTTGTGTACTTTTCTAAATTAGATTTACGGGGAGCATGCAATCTGGTTCGCATCCGTGAAGGCGATGAGTGGAAGACTGCTTTCAAGACGCGGTACGGCCTATACGAATATCTGGTGATGCCTTTTGGTCTCTGTAATGCTCCTGCCATGTTTCAGTTCTTCATGAACGACATCTTCAGAGACATGATGGACCAGTACGTGGTGATCTATTTGGATGATATATTGATATATTCATCATCTTTCTCAGAACATGTAAAACATGTGTCCGCTGTTCTACAAAGGCTCAGAGAGAACAAACTCTTTGTTAAAGCAGAGAAATATGTCTTTCATACACAGGAAGTTGAATTTCTGGGTTATGATATCACCAACCATGGTGTCCGAATGAGCCGTTCCAAAGTGAAAGCTATATTGAATTGGCCTATTCCACATAATATCAAGTCTCTACAGTCATTCCTAGGTTTTGCGAATTTCTATCGCAGATTTATCCGTACCTTCTCCAAAATAGTGGCCCCATTGACAGCCTTGACTAGTTCCAAAGTACCATTTTGTTGGAATCCGAACGCAGAAGAATCATTTGAGACACTAAAGGAAGCATTTACCACTGCACCTGTCCTCCAGCATCCCGACCCTGATTGTCAGTTTATTGTGGAAGCGGATGCTTCTAGTGTCGCTACGGGAGCAGTTCTTTCACATATCTGTGCAGAAACCAAAGAGGAGCATCCAGTTGCTTTCTTTTCTCGTAAGCAGACACCATATGAACAGAACTATACCGTTACTGAACGGGAATTGCTTGTGATCAAGGATGCTTTTCGAGAATGGCGACATCATCTTCTTGGGGCCAAACATCAGGTGTTGGTGTATTCAGATCAACGGAATCTTCAGGCATTCAAAACTATGAAATGTCTTACTGCTCGCCAGGCTAGATGGCATATGTTTTTTTCTCAATTTTATTTTCAAATCACATATCGCCCTGCCAGACAACATGTTAAATCAGATGCTTTATCCCGCATCGGTGAGGAGGGGAAGGAAGAACCTCCGGTTCAAAATACGTTGTTGGCAGATCAGGTGATATGTAGTTGTTCTGCACAGTCTTCTCTCAAACATGAATTACAGGAATGGGTGAAACGAAATCCACGATTGGTTCAGGAATTGAATCTAGACATCCCCAACGATTTGCCTTTCACACAAGGAGTGCTTTATCTACCAACAGATACCACTCGGAACCGGGCTCTCACTTGGGGACACGATTCAATTGTGGCAGCCCATCCTGGACAAAAGAAAACCCTTGAGCTGCTCAAGAGATGGTGTTGGTGTCCTTCTATTACATGAGATGTAATTGATTATGTTTCTACATGTTCAGGATGCATCCAATGCAAGAACACTCCGGCAAACCGGTGGGTTTACTACAATCTTTACCTGTTCCTCACAAACCTTGGTACATGATATCAATGGATTTTGTGGTGGAACTCCCAAGTAATAATGGTTACAATACCATATGGGTTGTGGTGGACTACTTTACTAAATTGACTCTTTTTGTTCCCTGTATTGGGGTACCAACAGCTATGGTGCTGGCTGATTTATTCATCAGGCATATCTTCCGGTTTTTTGGTCTACCTTCAGTGATAATTACCGACAGGGGCTCACAGTTTGCCTCCCGTTTTTGGAGAGCTAACCTCAACATTGCTTATTGATGACAGGATGTCTAGTGCTTATCATCCCCAGACGGACAGACTGAGAGGACTAATAGCACTATGGAACAATACCTGCAGTGTTTGTGTCTTCAGTTTCAGTTAGACTGGATCACGGTCCTGCCAGCAGCAGAGTTGGCCTACAATAATTCCTACCATTCTCCTTTCTATGCTCTGTATGGGCAACACCCCAAATCCATTCCGTTGGATTCCGATTTGTCTTTGGACACTCCTGCAGCCGTTCATAATATCAGTGATCTAAAGACTATACAGGCGAAGGTAATACAGCAATTGGAGCGGGCTAAAAAACGAGATAAGTACTATGCTGATACTCGTAGAGAACCCACAGCAGTCTACAAAGCAGGCATGAGAGTATGGCTGTCTACTAAGAACTTGAAGATACCGGGAAAATATAAACTGTTCCCTAAGTACATAGGGCCATACGCGGTGCTCAACGTGATTAACACTGCTGTCTGCCTGGCATTGCCACAACGATGGGGAGTGCATCCAGTATTTCACGTCTCACTCATTAAACCATGCTCCGAAGCTATTAGACTGCCTATACAGCCTGTTGCTGTTTCTGTGAAAGGATCAGACAAATTTGAGGTACAGGAAATACTGGATATGAGATTACGGTCGGGCAGGCCTTATTTTCTGGTGGACTGGAAAGGTTATGGCCCAGAAGACAGATCGTGGGAACCTCTTTCCAATATCCATGCTCCCGCTTTATTGAGAAAATTCCACTTGAAGAGGGGAGATGCCGCTCCTTTGGGGGTGGCACTGTCATGCATGCTGGACATTTTACCTCTGGATTTGGAACTCCATCTGTACGCAGAACGGGTTATGCTCATAGAACTGCTAGACCGTTTTATTCGAGATGGAGGTTGTTTGATGTACTACCGGGAAAACGACGTCTGCATTATTCACGTCGCTGAATTCACGTGATTCAGGATAGTCACCTGTGTTACGGCAGAACGTTCATAAGCAGCGTGGATACGTGGCTCGCTGCTTCTGATTGAACATTTTGGCGTCTTGGTAGTTGAACTCTTCATCTGCGTCTTCGCATCCCGTCAGTTGTTTCTTTGGCCTTCATCGACGTGTTTCCTTCACACGCGATCTCCTGTATCTGCCTTCAGCAGGTTTCGTTAGTGTGTCTTCTCACACGTGGGTTCCTGTTCCATTAGCATGCTGTTTTCCTGTTCGCGTGTAAGTTTCCACTTTCACTCTCACGCGGACGCTGGACCTCTGCAAGCGCGGCTGGCCTGGTTGCGTGTACTTGGTTCGTGTGTAAAATCCCACGCAGATGATGGAACTCTTCAAGCGCGGTTGGCCTGGCTGCGTGTACTTGGTTCGTGTGTAAAATCCCACGCGGACGCCAGAACTCTTCAAGCGCGACTGACTTGGCTGCATGTACTTGGTTCGCGTGTAAAATCCCACGCGGACGCTGGAACTCTTCAAGCGCGGCTGGCCTGGCTGCGTGTACTTGGTTCGCGTGTAAAATCCCACGTGGACGCTGGAACTCTTCAGGCGCGGCTGGCCTGGCTGCGTGCACTTTGTTTGTGTGTAAAATCTCACGCAGACGGTGGAAGTTTTCAAGCGCAGCTGTCCCGGCTGCATGTACTTGGTTCGCGTGTAAAATCACACGTGGACGTTGGAACTCATCGAGCGCAGCTGTACTGGCGGCGTATACTCTTGTTGCGTGTATCCAGCACGCGGTTGGTTTGAACCTGTGAGGAAATAATCGGTGGACTCATTTCAATTTTGTTCTGTTCTTTGTGGGAAAGGAAGGTTTATCTACAACTTTTATTTGAAGGTGACCGTGCACAGAACTATGGACGCTATCCTGTGGTGCACCAACCCGGTATCTAGCGTGGGCCTCGTGCCGTTTGGGATAAGTCTCCCTTACTAACCTTCCCTCCTTTGTCGTTGGTTCTTTTCCTGGATTTCTTCATAGACTTTGGTGGATACTCCAGTTCTAAACCTACAGGTTAGTGTTGGAATTAGCGTTATTGCCATTCTATCAGAGAGGTTAGTTGGGATAGTTTATCATGATGCTTTATTTTTCCTAGGCTGCCTTCCTATTACTCTCCCACACCCTTTCCAGTGATCCTTCTCTCTGCCTGTTTTACCAGTCAGAGAGTTGTATCATTTGGAAGGTCTAAATTGACATCACTACTATCAAATCATGTGAATTCAAGGATCCGGAAGACCTGATCAATTATATCCTTTTGGTTTACCGTATCCTTTTCATTAGATACTTTGGTGATTTATGACACATGCTAGCACTCTCTTGCACCCTCAACTTAATTAAAATGTGATGCAAAAATTAAACCTCCAAAAACACTGAAAATGGTGACCAACCGAGACGAACATTAGTCATTTGTTGCAAAGGCGCATGTTGCATGATTCTAATTTGCAATTGGGTTTGGTGATCAGTAATGCCCAAAGACCAAGAACATAGTGTTGCACATTTTCTTTTTATATATACACAATTGCCATATATTTATTGTAACATGAATGTTTACAAATTTATTTTTCCAGATTTGGGAAGAAATGTTTTGCTGGATCATGGATCTGGGAAATCTGGATCAATGCCAGCACTTTATTTAGGGTACCCTTAGACCCACACCCAATGACATTTGGGTCCCCCTGATCACAAACCTGGGCCATCCAGATGAAAATTCCTGGAGCCTGGCATGGTTACAGGTGGCAGAGTATTTGTGAGGATAGGTACCAAAGTTTGAGGAAGCCAGGATAGGCACCAAAGTGTGATTGAAGGTTTTGGGGGCGCTGGTCATCAGGAGAATATGGGTGGATGCTGTGGAGTTGGAGGATGGCCCGGTGCGGAGAAAGGGAAGACTGGCTCATGCCGAAGGAGGGAAAGCGTAGCATGGGCTGGGAGGGTGAACTCAGTTTTAGGGGTCCACCTTTGTGAATTCATTGTTTTATATGGGAGGTGTTTTATATTGGTTTTTATTTTTTATTTTTTTTATTTTGCTTCTATCAATTCAATGATTTTGCAAAAACAGGACGAACAAGTCAGTCAAAATTTATTTTCTGTTCTTTCTTCGCAAGCTTAATTCGACTTGAAGTTATTGTTTGGGCTTTGCAGTTACCCTTTTGAACTTAAAAGTCTGATTGAATTTCACGCTCAACTTGTACCTTTCGGTAAACTGGAATTTGCTCCTTCTGGCCCCTCTGATTTGCGTAGACAAGACTCTAAAGCATTCTTTAATATTTTGGAAGTTGCCAAAGCCCAAGTTGTCCTCGATATACTCATCAGTCGATTCCACCAGGTTTTTTCTTCATACAACAAGTCACTGTCTATTAGTCGTCTCAAGTAAGCTCTTCCCCACTTTATTGTTTTGGGACAATGTAGAAGAAGATGCTTTACGGTTTCTGGCTCACGTGTCGTTCCACACAATCGACAGAGGTTTGTTTGAGATTGGCCTCTAATAGCCCTTATTTCATTTGTCGGCAGTAAATTAAGGCGAGAACGCAAGAAGACGGATCTTAACGACTTGTCAGGAAATCTGTATGTAATTTTTTTGGTTCAAAGTTCACGTGACAGAGGAGTTTGTTTTTTCCAGCCAGTGTCAAGGTCTCTATCCAATCAAGTTGGTCCATCTTGCGTTTTATTCTCGTAGGATTTTGAATTAGGTCTTCTTAACTGCAACCATTATTGGCCAGAGATACTCGCTGTTTTGCTGCCCAGCAGGAAATGGCCTTGCTTCGTCCTTCAGTAATTTCAGAGTTTATTATTTTGTATAGCGGCGGAGATTCTAGCATTATTATTTTTCTGAAAAGCACCATTTCTCCCGCTTCGATTGTTGCTTTTAAGGAGAGAGTTCCCAATTCTCTTCTGATGATCGAGATTCCTGTGGAATTCGGGAGTTGAAGGACTTTGCGCCTAAAGTATGCTTCCAGTTTAGGACAAATTGTCAGAGGAATCGCTAGCATTGCTTCGCAACCGTACGTCAAACTTGGTATTACTTTGCTCTTGTAGAATTTAATAACAGGGAGAAGTGAAAACCGCCCGTATTTTCGATCGATTATTCTGGCCTGTGTAGTTAGTTTTCGGGTCTTGTCCCATAGGTGTTGTTGCATTGAGGCTTCTGTTTTCGAGTTGTCCAGCCACACCCCCAAGTATTTAAAGAGTTTTACCTCTTCAACAGGCGAATTTTCGATGTACCATTTAAACGATTTTGTATTCTTCTTTGTTGGTTGGCCTAAAATCAGAATTTTTGTTTTTTCCTTGTTAATTTCTAAGTTGTTGTTCGATATGTAGCTGCCCAAGTTGTCAAGTTGCCTTTGAAGCCCAATTTCGGTTTGATCTAAAAGGATGATGTCGTCGGCATATAATAGGCGGGTCACAGGTGTAGTTCCAATTTTCGGAGGAAAAGATCTTATCGCATCCGAATTGTCTTTAAGGTCACCCAAAAAGGAAATGAATAGAGCCGGGGCCAGTGGGCAGCCCTGTTTCACGCCTCTAAGGGTCGAGATTTCGTCAGAAAGCCTTCCTGCTTCATCCAGCTTGACCCTGATCGATGTCTTATCGTGGAAAGCCTTTATTGGGTCAAGGATGTTAAGTGGACACTTCCATTTGCCTAATTTTGACCAAAGCAGATTTCTGTCAATTTGATCAAACGCTTGGGTTAGATCAATAAAGGCAACATATACCTTTCCAAGTCTTTGCGTAGATCTTGCTTTCATAATGCTCAGGGCCATGATGTTCGCTGTGGTCCCCGAATTTTTCAAGAACCCTGTATGAAATGGGTCTCTGCACGGTGCTGTTTTTGCCCATGATTGGAAGATCCTTAGAAGAAATGACCCATAAAGTTTCCCGATTGCGTCCAGGAGTGCTATTGGATGGTAATTTCTCGGGTCGGTTCTGTCTCCTTTTTTGTAGATTGGTGCAATCACTGCAGTGCGCCAAGAGTTAGGAATCGATCTTGTAGCGCTGCAGTTTTTGAATACCTGCTCTATAAAGTTTGTCCATTTCTCTGGATGATTTTTTAGGTCAATATTGGTTATTCCGTCTGGCCCTGGAGCTCTGGACGATTTCAGACGCTTTATGGCCAGTATGATATCTTCTTTATCCGAAAAATCTTCCCATGCGGTTTGGTCTGCCTCCGTCATCGGATCTTCTGTGACTTGACTAGGAATTTGGAAAATTTGGGCAAAATGTGCTTTCCATTGTTCTTCTGGGACATTATTTAAACCTTTTGCGATTTCTCCTTCATTAGAGTTTCTTATTAATTGCCAGAAGGCTCCCAAATTTTTGGTAGCCAGTTTTCTAAGCATTTCTTCAGAGTCCTGTTGGTATAGGAAAATTCTGCGGAAGCGTAACCAAGATTTGTACTTTTTTTGTTCCTTCAAATAGAGGTTTCTAGGATCTTCTGAGATTGATTGTGCTGTCAGTTTCTTTAGCTTTCTCAAGGTAGAACGTTTTAATGCTAATTCCTTGTCATAGGTGTGAATAGGATTCTGGATAAGCTTTCGGGTTTGCCTTCTGGGAATCATGAAGGGAATCAATAAGGGCTGGTAGTCAGTAGGTTTTAATGACTCGTTACTACCCCGTAGACAATGGCTTTTGTAGCTTCTGGACAGTTCCTCTATTCGGTTGGCAGTGAGTCTTAGGCGATTTCCTTGAATATTTGATTCAATGTGTACTGGCATTATCAATATGTCTTCTCCTCCCGTAGGCCATACGATTTGCAAAATGTTGTGATCACTCGCCTCAGCCCTTAAAACCTCAAAAGATGAGATTCGGCAGAGCATCTCCTCTGAGACATATATATAGTCGATTGTCCCATTCAGGGCGCCCCTTTCCCAGGTTGGGATGTGGACCATCTGCGGAAGTTAGTGGTCAATATTGCGAAGATTTCTTGAAGCCATAAGTTATTCCCATTTCTTTCCACGAGATTTCACCTGGCTATTCGGACGGGGTGATGTGGTTCTTGAGGGATCAGTCGGACATTTGGCGTTTAAATCTCCACTTAGAATTATTAGTGGACTATTTTGGGTTGTCATTATGTTGTCTATCTCTCCCTCAATGGATTCAATGAAGAGCCTGTCCGAAGTGGCTTGTGGGTTCCAGTAGACCGTAATAACAGTTATCACAAGGGAGGTTAAGGTTTGGCTCTTCCTGTCTAGTTGATCCCACTTTATTGAGACTGCAAGGTAGGATTGGGTTGCTGCCAGCTTCTTCTGTATTGAAAGGCCTGAGCCAGATTTGACTGCCACAAGTAGCCCAGATGATGGACGGCCCAAACGACCTTTCTTGGCCGGGGAGATTGCAACTGCAAAGCCATCAATAGTCGGGGGGGGTGGTAAGCCAAGTCTCTTGAAGAGTGATAATATCGAATGCTCCAAGGTTTATTGCTCCAGGTTTAGTGAGATGGTTAAAACCCCTAGTATTCCAAGACAACATTTTGAGTGAACGTGACTGAAGATCATGTGGCAGACTTTTTATTTTTGGACTCGCATCTACTTTATTGAAATCCGCCTTGATGCTAGACGGCTTTTGTTGCTATTTCTTTGTCTGCCCAGAGGATAATTTCGGGAACCATGCTAGTAGTTGTTTAATCGGGGCAAAAGTTGGTAGATTAATTTTAGGTGCTGATTGATTCATAACTCTGTCAGACAATTTTTGTTCCGACCTTTTTCTCAAGGGCAACAAGGTTCTTTTCTTGGTTTGCACTCTTTCTTCTAGTCTTTCATTGGCTCTGTATGAGTCTATATCTGCTAATTTGCTAATAGTTGAGACTCGATTTTTCGGCTTTTCTCTATTAGCTGATCGATGAGGTGAATCTCTTCTTTGGGTCGATGACCAATTCCGGTCATTAAATTCAGTTTTGGACCTGTAATAAATTTTATCGTGTTGTTGCGGGGGGTTTTTGGACTCTGAATTTGGTCCGGGTTGCCCTCTTTTTATCTCAGAAATCAAGTACCCCTTTCTCAGGAGATCTTCCTTACCTTCTTTAGTCAGTCTGCCTTTGGCTTCTGCACTTGCGTGTAAAAACGCCTTTGCTTTTTTGTCCTTATGATAGGGCTCTACCAGTAGCAGATCATTTGTTTTTAGGTCTTCGAAGTTTTTGACATGTTTCAGAATTTTCAGAACAGTACCCCTATTTAGGGTAATCTTTTCAAAGTTGTCCGGGATCTGTTCCAGTTTAAAGACTGACGCAAGAGCCAGTCTTTGTTGCTTTGCCATTTTTTGATTTCGGATGCTGGATTTAAGGTAGAAGTCTTCTTTCCGCTCTGTGGGGAAGGTAGGTTTGTTTTGCAGAAGCTGACCTTCTTTTCGACTGTTTTCCTTGTCTTTTGGTGATTTTAGGTCTGCATAGTTTCGTTTGATTGCCACTGATTTTTTCCATGTGGCGTCTGGACCTCTAGGGTGTCTTTGATTTGGACTCGACCGCTCTTTTATTTGCTCACTGAACGTCCTCCGTTTTTTAGGCGTTGGAGGAGTTGCGTTTTCGTGGTTTTTAGGCCAACTCGCCTCATTTTGCTTTTCAGTGTTAGGTGAAGTTTCACTTGCAGGAGACGAATACGTGGAAATGTTCATCATCGTTTCGTCTCGTAGGAAGTCGACAACTGTGACAGGAGAGTGAGACTGTGAATCTTCTGATGGGCTCCTGGCAAAATGACATATCTGTATTGGAGATGTAATGGGACTTGTGTCCATGTTTGGTTTTGAGACCGTCTCGCTACATTCCCCTTGAGGGGGGTGGATGGGCTCGCGTGTCAGGCAAGCTGAGGATTGAGACGAAGAACCTGCTGTCATAGATTTTGTGCTTGGTGTTTTGCTTACTTTCTTTAGGTTAACAGGATCAGAATAACTGATTTTTTTTCGATGGTTTCAATGGGCAGTTTAAAACTTGCAATTGAGGAGGCTTTGAAGCCGGTTCTCTCAGGCAAGGTTTGAGTGTTTACTTTGTCATGCCTTCGAATAAAAAATGCTTCGGTGGATCTGTTTTTTCTTTTGATTTTTGGTTATTTGAAAGCTTTCTCTCAAAATTGAAGCAGAATTTGTTTGCAAGTTGGTTGACGACTGACTGTGTCTGTGTGCTCATTTCTGTTACTTTTCCAACAATTTGATCAGTTTGTGTTGCACTTTCTCTTGAGTCTTTTATTACAATGGGATGTGATGAGAAAGTTGAGATTTTTGACTTCGGACACTTAAGGTCGCTTATGATTTTGTCATAAATTGCACTGTCGACTTTTTCTTTTGCGGTAATGTAGCCTTCAAAAAAGGTCATTTTGGTGTGAGTCATGGCGATCAGTGTAGTCTGATCCTTTAATGTGTCATTTATTGCTTCATATAACTTTCCAAATGGGGCGAGCGCAATAGTCAATGCTGACATTAATGTTGTCAGGTCTCGCTTCCTTGGAGGGGTCTCATTTGATCCCTCTTCTGTTTGACCAGGTCCCATGCTTTCCCTTCGAGGTGGAGTATGGGCAGGACCCTGTAGGATAGAAGATGCTGTTTTAGATAAGGGTTCCGGAGACTTTAATTCAAGTGAGACAGTAGAAAAAGGCCGCTGGACTTTTGCTTTCATCGGAGACTGAGGATGAGGTGATGGTTGCTTCTCTATGAGCGGCCTATTTCTTTCACCCTTTGTTACATTATCTGTTGGCTGCATTTCTTTAGGTTGAAGAAAAAGTGGAAGGTGCTGAGACTCATTTGTACTGGTTGTCGTTGAAATTTCTCGGGCAGGCAAAAGCATCTTCTCTGGAGATCGATTTGCTGAAACACGACTTCGTTTTCCAGTGGTACTGTTTGCGCTCCGTTGGCACTGCCCAACGGTGGGCAAACTACCTGGTTTCTTTCATTGCCGACAGAATCTGTCATCCTTTCTTTTGGTGTATAAGGAAACTTTGGTGCCTTTGGGCCATCAATCTCGTCATCCAGCATTTCTGCATCTGTCAGCTCGAGCAAAACGTCGTATTTTCGTTTGCCTTGACTGGCAAAGTACGCTTTTAGCCAGTTGGCTATTGCAGTGTTTCCCAGCATCTTTTCTGATGAATTTCTTTTGTAATGTTTGTTTTTTTGATGCAGGGTTTTACCCAATGGTTTTTTCCTTTTGTTTTGATTTTTTTGTTTGTGCTTTACCGAGTGAGTGGGTTTTACTGTTTTTTTTTTTTAAATTAAATGATGTCTGTTGGTCTGTGGGAGAAGTTTCATTTAAATCTTGTAAACGAGGGTTCCATACGTCCCCGTTTATCTCTCTATTTTCACCCTCCTTTGTTGCTTGTTTGTCCTTGGCTCCTCCCCCTTGAGGACCATCCCACGGGCCTCCTTTTGCTCTGATGACACCTCCGTCAAACACTTCGCTTCGGGCTCACTCGCCCTCACTTCCACCGCGCCTAGCGTCCTCCCCGACGTCAGGTCCGCGTCCCGACTGGGGCTTGGGCGACTCCCACCAGTGCACGGCGAACTACCCGACCCCAGCCCCGTCACCGGGGAACCCGGCCACGAGGTAAGATCGGGGTTTGTGGGAGAGGCAGTTTGGTGCAAGCCCTCCTGGGCTATGTCGGGCTGACGAAGTTGGGAAGCCGCAAGAAGTTCACTCGCAGCCCACCCTTCGGTCGGTTGCACTGGGGACTTTTGGACATGCGAAATTCCCTGCTCCGTTGTTGATTTTCTCGGTTCAGCCGCCGTAGAGTCCAACTGACATGCGTCTTCCCCGTGGGTGCCTTCTTGAGGCGTGGCGTGTAGACTTTGCCCCTGGATTGTTATGGATGGCACAAGTGATCTTTGTAGAGCCTCCTTGCCAGACACAGAATTCAGATGTTTTGAAGGTGTAGCGATGTCAATGAGTTTTAAAGAGGTGCCGCTTAAAACCCTCGATTTTTGTAGATTCTTTGGTCTCGGTAGAGGGCGCACAGCTGGTGGTCGTGAAAGGTCTAAGCGAAGGGGAGCTGGCCTTAGGCTCTGGCTCGAACTTCTCGTCCACCTGGCCTCCTCATCGTCACCTCCTGATGTTGGCGAGGTTGGATTGTCGAAATGCCTAACTTCCATGAAGGTTTAAGTGGCTCCTGCCCCCTCCTGCACACGGACTGCCACAGACTGCAACTCAGCGGCCAACTCCGCGGCCGCTCCACGGTATAGAGGGGTTTTTATGTCCAACCCTCAAAAGCAGCAGCAACTGTAGAAAGACTGTAGAGTAGACTGCCACAGACTGCAACTCAGCAGCCAACTTACTTGTGTAAATAGTTAATGTGTTATGAGCCCATAGGAGTATGTGATATGAAATGAGTAATGGTTCCAACATGGAACATTGAAGGAAGACAGCTTAGAGTTCAGACTAGGGCAAAGATCCAGGGCATGGAGAGACAGCTGGAGCTAGAGAGTTAGGAGGACCAAGAAGAGGCTGGCGGCCATTTTGCTCATGCACCTGTAACTGAGTTATCCCTCCAAATAATGACGTTCTCATCTGAAGGAACGTGTGGTCATCATTGCATCAGATAGTCTTAACTTTAATAATGAGTTCAGTGGGAGCTTCGTAGGCGTTTGTATGCATAAATAGAATCTGCCGAATACAGTCAATGGCCCCATCTTGAGCAATGTTGGTATAGAAAGACTGAATGTCCATGGTCACAAGAAGCTCATTATTGTCATCAAATTAATTTCCTTCAAAGGTATGTATCACTGCGGTAGTGTCCTCGAGCTATGCTCTAGTGTTTTGACGAAGTGGTTTCAGGAAGAAAGCAATATATTTGCACAAGGGTTCCAATACTGAAACACACCCAGACACTATGGGCCTCCTCAGGGGGGTTAGTGCTATTCCTGGGCATTTTCGTGAGGGCATAGGCATTGGGTGTTCTCTTAGATGTGGTGTTAAGAAAGTCGTATGAATTTCTAGTGATCCAATCGCTATTGAGGGCAAACAACGTTACTTCAGTGATAATCTGTTTGACTTTCATGGTCGGTTCTTGATGAAGGGTGCGATTGTTTTTTTGGTCACTAAGCATAGCGAGAACCATTCTTTCATACTGGTCTTTTCCCATTATGACAATCACACCTCCTTTGTCTGCCGGTTTTATCACCACATCTCTGTCGTTAATACGTTTTTTCAAGGCCTGTCTTTCTGCATGGACAGGTTGTGTTGTGTGTTCTTGGCTTTCATGGATAGGGCCACTAAATCATTTAATACACGCTTTTCATACTTGATGTTTTCACCCTGGGAGTTGGTTCTCTTGTGGCATGAATGTCGACTTGGGGCCAGATTAGTCATTTGGGGGTTTTCAGGGGTCGCACTTGCAACCCCTGAGGCCTCCCTTGCTACACCGAGAAAAAATGTATTTTCTTTTTTAATGTAAGCTCCTGGGCTGTGGCAAGTTTCATGTGGCTCTTTATTTTTGGAGTGGCTGACTTTTTTGTTCAGGCCTCTTAAAAAACAGGGGGTTCCACAAGTGTATCACTTTGAGCAGTGACCCTAAATAAGAAAGAATAGGAATAACAAATAATTTGTCTTTCTGGAATTCTATGCAATAATTGCTAGACTCATAAAGGTATATTTCCAGGCACACTTAAGAGGGTGAGTCAATGATTTAGCCTGTGCTTAAACAACTCAACTCAGCCATTCATCCTTCTGAGGTAGATTAATGAGTACCAACACAGGTTGGGTGATATTGTATGTATATTTGTTCAATATAAAGCGGTTAAGCGTTAGTGCTATGGTATAACATATCATTATCATTTGGCATTGGACGTCTGCTTGCATTCAGAGTGATTTGGTAATGTGGGCCTATACACACTGATATTAACGATACATATGGTTATCCATTCTTGTATTAAATATATATAACATTATAGTGATATCGCAACCATATTTTTCGTAGTGTACTTAGGAACAATATGTGATGTCACTTCCTCTTTTGTCAAGCTGTGAAAGGTCGTGTTCCATTGCTTTCCGTGGTGTCACTGTGAGGTGAGAAGGTCAAATGACAATCACTTCTTGTGATGTCATCAAAGGTCAAAGGTCAGGTGATGTCACTTGCGCTACCCCTGGCATTTTGGTGAAATTACGTCCCTGCTTAGGGCATAGTCCAGTGTCCTTCGTAACAGCTTCTTCAGCGTCTTCCCCAAAAATGACCTGTAATATGATATTATGCAGGAATTGTCTTATTTCAATTTCGGTGGAGAACCTATCAGATTTCATGACTGGTCCATGCCTCTAAAAATTTGGCAAAGCCAGCATAGTGCTAGATCAGTCTAAACCAGCTTTTAAACGTTCTTGTTCTGATGAAATTAATTTGGTAGCGCAATAATGGCAAAGTTTCTTAAACATTGCAACAGACCACTCTGTTATTGGTGTACACTTTATAATTATCATGTCCTCCCCGTGAGATTCTTTGGAATGATCGTGTGGTGGCTTAATGTGGCCACTTATGTGGCTTAATGTGAAACCTGTAGTTAGAGCTCTTGTGGGGGTTCTTAACCGGCTGAGCTATACCAACAATTCACTGGCTTTAAAAGTTTAAAATAAACCTTACAGGAATGTTTTTACAGCTGCTTTTGAAATGAATAACATTTTCTGAATTTAAATCATTGTCATCTATTGATCAGACAGGATGGTTAAGTGGGTTAGTAAACATCTTGTTAAAATGTGATCAGCATGACAGTACTGGGTCCAATGTACTTTGAGACAGCATTACGGTTGCCAGTCGGAGGACGCGTATTTTTCTGAATGGTCGCGTGAGCCATACATGTCCTTCTTGAAGTGCAGCCAAATCAGAATATGCACCGTGTCTGCTGGCATCACATTAGACCACTACAGTCATCTTATGCTGCAAATTGATGTAATAACTGGTTGCAGCATCATGAAGTGGGAGTGAAAAATGATTTCTTAAAACTCGTGAGACATTTGTGTCACTTTTTACAGACACTCCATTGCAGGCTAGCCCTTTGTGTCCTTGGAGCTAACGGCCGCACATGTGGTACACTATTCTTCCCTGATGAAGACGTGGATTAAATAATTTCAACACGTCGAAACCGGTCGGAAACCGAAGACAGTTGGAGATGCAATCAAATGAACTGTAACAATTATTATCCAGATCCACTCCAACTGCTGACGACATGTTCTAAAATTGTTGAAATATTATGAAATGTTTTCTTAATCTCCTCCGTGTGGCCATGAGAATGTCTTTTTATATATAAAATACATTTTGGCATATGTATTTTTGTATGTAGATGTATGTATGGGAATGATTGTTGATGAATGACTGAACTGTTCAATGCAGGAGTGAGTTTTTGTCATCGGCAATGTTTTACATCTTATTTTTCCTGCAACCTAAATGTGATTTTGAGTGTTGATGGATACATGATTGATTCATTTTTGTACATTTTTTATCATGTGAAATAAATATTTTTGATACATAATATCTGAAAAGCGTCCTCTGGATCATTTTTCAGTGCGCACTGGTTCCAATGTTGTCAGAACAAACTCAGCATTTCATCTTTTCTAGCTCACAAAATGTATGTAATTCAGTGAAATGTCATTTCAGCTTTACATAATTATTCATTTAAACAATTCAGATCTTTTTTCTGTCGCTATTGAACTAACGTTTTCAAATCTATACAAAGGGCGTGTGAAAGGGGACAGGGTTTATACAATCTGGGCGGGGCGCAAGTCCAGTTTCTGATTACCAGGGCTTTAAGTGGGCCGGGGATAGCCAGTCTCCGAAAATTGTGTTTGAGAGGAGACCCTGCCATGCTCCCTAGATTTCCATGCTAACCACAGCATACTCCAAGCTAATGCATTTTTTTTCTTGTATAAGCGAGAGATTCAGGCTTTAGAAAAAAAAGCCTAGACTTTTCCTCCTTTGTGGCGACCCCAGTCAGGCACCCTTTTCATTGGAGATGAACGGATCATCACCCTCGCATCCCAGTGCCATGGGTGGTGATCGATGCAAAGCGGTGCCTGGCAGGGTTCGGAGCCGCTATTTAGCGGCAGCAGTGACCTGACATGAATGCCACCTGTTGGGCCACAACCCTTTTGCAAAATTGAGCTGGGGCTCTTACGGGACCGGGCAGAAAAGAGGTGTGATCTAACATGCGTGACTTCAGGTCAGGGAAGTGTTGCCTCGTAATTTGCGGTGCCGGCCCCCTGCTATGCAGGCCCGGCTCCAGCAGAGGGGTCAGGGGGGCCAGGCCCCCCCAGAGCCAGCCCCTGGCCCCCCCTAGACAGGAGGCCATGTCAGTGGTAACCAAGGGAGTGAGGGGGTGGATCACTCTAAACATTCATCAGCAACATCAGAGACATCATTCTGAGAGGCTGAACTGCAGGAGGCCCAGCCAGGATTTGTTTTCTGGCCCTGGACAATGATGTATCCCCCCCAGAGCCATGAAGGTACAAATGACCAGGGAGATGGAGGGCCATTCACACCTCTAAGTGAGGTAGCACACGTATACAAGCAGGCTGCCTACTACTATTTTCTCAAACCTAAATCACAATTTGGTTTCTGTAATTTAAAGTATGTTTATTCTGTGCAGGAACATAGTGGTTTTTCACATCATGCTTAATACAATGGTTAACTATATCAAACAATATAAATGACAGGTAAAGTTGCTTGAACACTAGTTTCTGCAGAAGGTGCGTCAACTGACTGGGGGCCCTTTCAAATTACATTGTAAGTATATATTCTGCTGCATTAACTACTTGAGTATAAGTGAAAACACAAGGTTGGTAGTAACAAAAATGTAATTCTGGAGAGGAGAGTGTAGAAAAATCAAAAAGTGATAGATGCAAGGCTTTGAATTAAACATTACCACTACCATTGCTCCGTGCAACATTCCATGCCATAATTCTGTAGTATGTCTGTGCCATTAGAGAAAGGGACAAGCCATTAGCAAATGACTTTTGGTGTAAGGTGCAGTTCAATCTCAATTGCAAGGCTGTGTTCCATCTGCACTGGAACACAAGTAACCGCATGGATTTTTAGGCCCTGTGGTCTAGCAGTTTGGGACGGGCTTTGATATTAGTGACAGGGCCAAGGCGGATATGCAAACAACGGCATGGAAGGCTGGCCAGAGCAATGACAGTGGTTCTAATTGATTCAGAGACTTTTTACCTATTAGGTACAATCAGAACGCACACAGTGGAACACAGATAGGATGGTGATAGAATGTGAGGAGAAACACACATCCTATGGGTGTGTCTGGTCATTTACCCACCTAATGACTAGCCATGGCTATGTTAATGTCTCACCACCAAAATCTAAGCTTTCTCGAACTTTTTGAGCAAGCTCTGTCACAAAGTAACACCAAACGTGTTGCTGTATAGGGCCTGCCAGTGTTGTATCTAAGCATTATTTTGAGTGTTTAATTACTTAATTACCTCTGTAAATGAGCTCCTGGTTTAATTCATTCTCAATGTCACTGGGCCTAGTAAGACCGTTGTCTTTGTTTCTCTCCACTGTTCCCCTCCCTTTGCCTGGTCGCGCTCTGATACACCTGTGTATGAGCGCAATATAAATAAAATATAAATAAATAAAATACAAAATAAAATTCTCTTAATGTGTTTCTTCAGCCAGTTGATTTTATAAGCTATATATTTGTCAATGCCTCCGTGACTTGCACTGAAGTCCTATCTTAAACAAGCAATCAGAACGCCATCAGTTTTGGCTTGCGTATAGGTATTAGCAGACATTTGCCAGGCAATTCCATCATATGCCCAGTTACTGGCACCATTTTCCAGCTGTTCCCATCTTATGGCCAGGTGGTACCCTTATGTGGTACCCTTGTGGCAGTGCCTGGCAAATGCCTATCCATGCCTAATCAAAAGCCTGAGCTGTTGGCTTTGCCAATGCATGTTGGCTTCCATTTGTCTCCCTAAGTGAATGTGTATATGCCCAGATGTGGGTGTCTTGCTTGCTACACCTAGGGAATCAAGCTGCACCTCACTGAGCTGGTCCAACAAGGCTCTACCTGAAAATGATAAGGCTAGGTTGGCAAGTATTGACCAGTTTCAGATCTTCTCATGCATACTTACCAGTGGGGTTCCGACCTAAATAGAATGTATCTTTGTTTGGAAGCCTAGTCTACTCCGCCAGAACGTTTCATGATTCAAACAGATAAGTACTAACTTGATAACCTCATTCTGTTTGAGTAGCTTTACAGAGTTTGTATGCAAACAGAATATGTCATGCGTGTTGTGGGATTTGTTTGGAAAGTATGATGTAAATCTTGGGTGTTCAGTGTTTAGGCAGTGCTGGAAATTAAACATGAACAGCCGTAAAATCACAAAAAAGAAGAGCGTTTTCTATAATGTTGCGGGCAAAGTATAAAAGGTGTACATCTTTTATAACTAAAAAAACACAGCATTTAAATATGTTCTAAAGAGTGCAATCAGAGGTGGATTTAACATTTGGAAAAGGGACAAATACCAATGCCGCCCCTGCTCTTCCCTCTCCCTTCAAATACATAGAGCAGGGCTAAACAGGCCCTACCAGTGAGATTGTATCTTTTTAACGTGTCTCAGAGACAGATTATTTACAACAGGAAGTGCTATGCCAACTATGCTGATGATACTCAGTGTCTTTTCCCTTTATCAGGTGACCCCTCCAAAGACACCGATGTCATTGATGCCACATACAACCAAATCCAGCTCTGGATTCGGTATAATGGCCTAGCCCGAATAACACAAAAACTAAGATTATTATCCTGGCACGAGCCCCAAGTTGCGCCAGCTTGATCAGTCCTATTAATTCTTTTAAATCACAGAATGTCTGCTCCCCACTTTGAAAAAAGTAAAAACCTTGTGACTCCCTATTGGCCAAGAGCTCTCGATGAGGTCCCCTATCAGTTGCCTAGTGTCTAACTCAACATACTACATTCAACTTTTGGCACAAATCAGACCATTCCCTGAGGCCTCCAGTTGTGGCACCCTAGCTAGGGCGATCATTGGGAGCCGCCTGGACTACCATGCCAGCAGTCTGCTTGGGGTTGGCAAAGGAGAACGCAATCGTCTGCAAGTTTTCCAGAACAACGCAGTGAGGGTCATTATGGGTATGTGTAAAACAGATCATATCTCAACAGCACGCAGAGCATTACATTGGCTCCCCATTACAAAGAGAATCAAGTTCTGTACCCTTTGCATTGCACATGCTTGCATGTATGGAATAAGCCCTTCTTATATGGCAGCACAGATGTAATCTAAGATCTGATAACACAGGGTTGCTTTTCACCCCAAAGGCCAAACTGGTACAGGTGCAAAATGAATGCTTCGCAGCCACAGGTTCTCACTTACGGAATACTCTTCCACCTGATTTGAGGCGGTGTGCCAGTTTTCCCAGGTTCAAACATGTCCTGAAAACCTTTCTTTTTGAGTAAATGGATCCTTGGCCTCCACTAGTTTCTCTCAGGTTTCTTCTTAGGCCTCTCTGGGCGTTATGTTTTATATTGTATGTCATGTCAGTGCTCTTATGCCTCCGGGCCACTGTCCTAGTGCTTTATAAATAAATTAAATAAATAAATACATTAGAGATGAGAAAAGGTAACAAGGCAGTGATCATTGCTGTGGCACTTTAAAAAAACAATATAGAGAGTTTTAAGAAGCTGTTTAAGTGTGATTGTTTGGTGATTAGTAATTAAGGGGATACAGAACAAGCTGTGTGAAACAATGACCTTGTCAATCATTTCATTTCACTTTGTGGCTGTATGGGATTTTTTGTAAATTCTCATTAATTGCTATGCTGAAGCTTCTAGGGTTCCAGTCAGGATGGGGAAAATAAAGCTACAGTCATAAGGGATTATTTTCCAGGTCAAGCGGAGTGGAAGAAGTGGTGCTAAATGCATTTAGCTCTGCTTTTTATGAGAAGCAGGATTTTGTATGATTACACAGGAGAAGTTGGAGAGCAGACCAGATCAGACTTAACAAGGTCCCCCTGCCAAATCCGATTGGTATTCCACCAGCAAGTATGTTTACATTGGCGGAAAACCAATGGATTCCTATGGGATCTGCCTGACTTTTAAACCTGGTAAAAGTGGGCAGAGTCAAAAGAAATCCAATGTGGATGACTCCCACAGTCGTTAATGGTGGAAGTGATTTACACTTTTCCAGACACGTAGTGGTAAAGAAAAGAGCAAAGGCAATTTTCGCCTATGTTTTACTCTTTACTTTTACAGTACTTGGTGGAAACAATGAAAATTAATGAATGGCTCCTTTTGAAAAAAATGCAAACAGGAGAATGCTGCTCTATGCAGTTTAGGATTCTAAACAAAAGACATTGTCAGGTTGGTTTATCATGTGACTTGTGCATTTTTTAAAGTAATCTGTATAAAATTGAGTATTAGTTTAGGTATTCAAAGACAAACTTCAACACATATTTGTACCAACTTGAGCTCAGAAGATGTGTGGTCAAGTATCTACATTTCACGGTAGGCTTGAATTATGGGTTTACCTCTTAACCAAAGTGTGTGATCCTGAGCATATTTTTGAATTTCACTATGCCTTGCCTGTTAAAATTAGGTGCCACTAGAAGTGATTCAGTAAGCATCATAAGCTATTTCAAAAATCCTCACTCATGGTTTAATAGATGGGCAGCACGGGCATTAGGACACACACACATCTAACTTCGAACATTTCCGGGTCACATTTATTGAACAAAATTGTGTCATTCAATACCAAATCAAAGTAAACACATCAAACAAAAAGTAATTGTGGACAATTGCATAGTAAAACCAGTATGTAAACAGTATGTACCAGACAATGATGTACAGGGGCATGGTAGGGGAGCATAGCCCTCTCCTTCATGCCATGCCCCACCAGGAGCGATACCAGGAGGCCGGAAAGCCCTCAACCAGCACTGTCTGCCTCCTGATGCAGCCCTTACAGCCCTAGTACCGCCTTGCACTCTCAACTCAATTAAAATGTGCTGCAAAAATGCAACAAAAAATAACATGTGTTTAAAATGTAATTTTGGACATGAACCATTGATGGGAGACATTCAGAATGGGACTACTGTAGGGGTTCAGTTGGAAAAGGGGGGGGTTGTGGAATGTAGGGTGAAGGGAGGATTGTATACATGTGTATGTCATTGGAGGATATGTTGTTGTGCTCTAAATATTGTTAAGATCAACAAGACTACCAGTATTGATTGGGCATAGAATGTTCTGTTCCTGAAAGAAAAAGAAGTTTGAAAAAAATGTAATTTAGTAGGAAACAAAATCTCCTATTCCTTGCTTCAGTATTCTGGGTGAGGGTCTATCTTTCACAACAAGATGGAGGTAGCACAAGCATCTCCTCCGCGGCCTGCTGGGAGTAGCCACAGTGCTCAGGAAGGTATTGTTGGGCAGACACCATCTGAGATGGTACAAAGACTGGGGGCCTCACTGCTCAGCCCTCTCAGAGGAAGGGGAGGAGGCATCACCCTCAATTCTCCCAAGCCAGGCCAGGAAAGGCATGGTGGGTGCTGGTGTGAATAGGTGGGAGAGGAGGTACATAGGAACAGTGGTTAGGGCAGCTGAAGGAAGGTGACTGGATGGTGAAAGGTGAAGGAGGATCGGATATAACAGAAAGGGGAGAGCGGATGGGAAGGGAACGTAGGTAGATTGATGTTGCAACACTATTTTCCTTGCTTCTCTTTTGCTATGTACTGTTTTTTATGGAGGTGTGCAAATGTATTTTTGCAGATCACGGAAAGAAATGTGCTGGATCACGGATCTGGGAAATCTGGATCAGCGTCAGCACTTTGATTAAGGTACTCCTACACCCACACCCAATGAAATGTGGGCCCCCCTGGTCACAACCCTGGCCTACCCAGATGACAATTCCTGGAGCCGGGCCTGCTGCTATGCCATACCCTTTTTTTTCATCCACGCCCCGTAAGAGCCCCGCCCAATTATACATAACACTTACAGCAGTGGTGGCAACCCTGGCCATCAAGCCCTCTGAAACTTATGAGGCTGGCTCCACCACTGCTCACATGCCACAAGCCAAAGAAGCCTGGGTGCACAAGCCCTCCCGACCTATAAGCGGGTCGGGGGTGCATCCGGATAATGCTAAGGCACGTTTGTGTGATATAACGCTCTCTCTGACACATACATGCCTATTAGTCACTGCCCCTATACCTCTCCAGCAAATTCACGAAACATCAATCCAACAGGCCCATCCGAGCAACATGTACTCATCTCCTTGCCGTCCCCAGATGCAAGCAGGTGGCTGTAGCTTCCCAGTAATTGCAGCCAAACACTGGAACACGCTCCCGCTCCGATCGGAGCCCTCACACAGGACCTTCTGCAAAAACTTCAAGACCTGGCTCTTCACGCACAATTCCTAAACACCCCAACACCTCCCCGCCTCCCCCTTAACCATCCACCCCAACACATAGTAACGCCACCACAGGCCGGCCTGGAGCCTCTCTCTAACATGCCTACACTCTTCTCCTATCTCCTCTATAAATAACACATATGGGGTGGTTGGCACCTCTGTGTAACAAGCCACTAACCTAACGTGTAATGCACTCTTCTCTTGCATTTTTGATGAATAACTCCGTAAGTGATAGTTGGCGCCTCGGTATTACCCAAATTGTTCGTTTACAATTGTTGGAATGAACAATTGACTGAATTTAAAGGGTCACAATTGACCTTTTCACAATTGACCGAATATATATATATATATATTGGTTTGGTAATATATATATATATATATATATAGATATATATATATATATATATATATATATATATATATATATTTATATATATATATATATATATATATATATATATATGGATTTTGGAGGGTTTGGCGTTGGGTGGGGGGTTGTGGGGGGTTTCCCCCCACATATATGGTACAATTGACCTTCACAATTCGGTCAATTGTGAAAAGGTCAATTGTCATTCGAGCAGTTGTAAAACGATCAATTCGTATACAAGCGGCGCCTCACTGTAACCAGCCTCCAACCCAATGTAGGCGTGTTCGCTTGTCTTCCCTATTAACCTAGCACACAGATTCCTACGGGCTTGAAGCGCTCTACAAATGCCAAATGAATAAAGAATAAATAAATACAGTGATGGGCACCCCTCACCACAGCCATGTCACTTCTAGAGTTCTCATCTCCCCATTCAGCCAACGGTGATGTCTGTAATGAGGTGCCGGTGAAAATGAAACTTGACAAAGAAGGTGATCCAAGTTGGTCATCGTAGGAAGAGTTGTATTTTTACCAAAACATTCCTCAAATCCCTTGAGCGAAACCATTTCAATCCCATATATGTCAATGTTATCCATTTAATCCAGGAGACAAAAGTCCTGCCCTGTTTTTAACTTTACATTCTGGGACTTGTAGTCCTGGGTTTATAAAGGGGGAAATCCAGGACTACAGGTACCAGAATGCAAAGTTAAACTTGGTCTGGATTAGTGTCTCCCGAATGGAAGTGTTAAGGTTGGCATGTGTGCAATGTTATGGTGACTAATAAAACCACACAAAAGGACAATTAGGAAAAATCGTGTTATTTGATATTTGTATAGCGCCTATTGACAGGAGTGTGGCCTCGAAGCGCTGTGGTGGATACATAGTCGCTGACACAGCGCTCTTCACTATGCTTTTCCAATATGCGCTGCGTGAAAAATTGATTTAACGTAGTGATCTCTCTGCTCATCAGGATTTGGAAATAAATGTTCGCATGCATTGTTCATCTTCTGTCTTTTACATGTCTGCTCAGACGACGCTCTTCCGAAGGGTGTCATGTAATGTGCAGCAAGAAGTAGATGCTCCACAGAGGTTCTGCCAAGGGATACTGCACACCACAGCATCAAAGCACGAGGAAGCCATCAGCGCATGCGCACTTCACTCCGGAACTCAGGCACTGAAAGCGCAACGGGTCAAAGGATCTGCATGACCTTCTGATCACGCTTTGCAATGCGCACTGTGGCAACGGCCAATGTAGATCTTGGCAACAGCTGTGCTTACCTCAGAACTTAAACAAACCAGGTACGCTTGTGGCCTGGTGTTGTGTACTTCTAATTCATGCTGGTCACGGATATTAGTGTATAAGCCAAGAGACAACACAAGTGGTAACAATGCACGGTGCAAGATAGAAAGAGAAAGTCATCTCAGCCGAAGGAGGATGAAAGGGAGGGGGGTGGGAGCTTTAAAAGATGAATCTGAAAAGTCTACAAAATCAATTTGATATTTTACCTTTTTAAAACAAATTGTGAGAAGGAATATAAAACAACGCACATAAGGTAAACTAGGCAAAGACAACTATATGGATAGAGGTACCCTGTATCGACAAATTGATGCAATGGATGTTGATGCCCTGATTGCTTACCAGTAATCTTCATTACTCCAAGTCTTCCTCGTCCCAGTCCAATAAGAATGGGTCCCTGGCAGATCCTTTTCCAGAGCTAGTGCTTTCTTTTGCTTTGTTTGTATGCCTAGCCCTGCCTTTTCGGTGGAGAGACCATAAATGCCCTGTCTTCCCACAGCACTCCCTGAACATACCAACCAAATCCAAAACTTAGTTCAGTCAGGTTGCCAGGAAGGGTGGGGGAAGGTGACTGCAACGAGGAATACTTAGACTTGGAGTAATGAAGATAATCGTTAAGTAAGCAGAAAACTGAAATAGGACCACTTAAACACCAGGTGAACTGCAAAGCAAATTACACTTTTATTTCAATTAATTTGATGAAATCCAACTTTTGAGTCAGCACAAAAAAGAAACCTCAAATGCTTCTCTGAGTGGCAATTTACAGTGGACAAAAGTCGAGGGAGAAACCTAAGTAGCCGCCCAACCGGTCTCTTATAGAGATACACGCTTCAACTCTGTCCAAGAAGCAGCAACTCCTCTAGTGGACCTGCCACGGGGAACCTGGGCAAAGGGACCAGCAGTTGCTCCTATGCCAAAATGATGCACTTACGATGGCTAATAGTGGCCATTGAAGGTTGTTGTTGTTATTATTATTATTATTATTATTAATAATAAAAAAAATAGTCCACAGGTGCTCCTCTGGGAGAACGGACATGGCTAAATGACCTGTTCTTTGGGAAGGTACCCACTCGAGAGTCTGCAGCCACACTTTAGCTCACTGTACATTCACAGAAGGGAAATATCAATTTTCATATCAGTCTTTGTCCCGCCCACATGGGCAGTGCAGCACCGAAATGCTATAGTAATTCTCTTCTGAACAAGAGTACCAACAGCAGCCCCATACACGTGTTTCTGCCTTGTTGGGCCTCATCAGTGAGGTGAAGCTGTGCTTCTCTGAGCACAGTGAGCAAGGGGTCCATTTCGGTGCTGGACTGCCCATGTGGGTGGGACAAAGACTGATATGCAAATGGACATTTCCCGTCTGTGAAAGGTACAGCGAGCGCACCCATGACTCATTTTTGATATTATTATTACTATGATGGTGTTATTGAGTGCGGACCTAGCTTCAACAATACAGATACACAACGGAGCGCTTTGCAGAGGTAACAACAGAACAGATATACTGTGGGGGGTGGGATACAGAGTGGCACAGAGGGGCACAGAGGAGGGATACAGCTGTACCGGGTAACTGGGAGGAGAGGGGCGGGTGGCGTCTAGTGAGTCAGGTGGCGCGAGGGGCAATGCGATGGCCTAGGTGTTGAGGCAGAGAGATTCCTTGAAGAGGTGGGGCTTGAGTTCTTTTCTGAATTGTAGGACCGTGGGGGCTAATTTGATGCTGACGGGAGGAGGTTCCATAGTCTTGGAGCATAGGCAGAGAGGCTTGTTTTCTGGCCCTTTCCTTTTTGCAGCAGCAGATTTCAAGTTGACATGTGTCCTGGCTTCTGGTGGTGCGCTGTCCGCTGGAGATGCTGAGTTTCTCCACAAGGTAGCTTGGTGACTTGAGGGCAGCTGCCTTATAGATGTTACAGCAAGACTTGGAGGTGATGTGTGCATTCAGTGGAGCAAGTGAAGGTCGATGAGGGCCGGGGTGATGTGGTCATATCTGCCTACACCCTTGATGAGGCGTGCATACGCGTGAAGGACACTTCTGAGGGGCACAGAGGAGGACGACGGGAGGCCTTCAAGGAGTGCCTTGCCCCCATCCAGGTGGGATAGGACCAGTGCTCATGTCAGTTTCTAAATCAACAGGTGCAGGCTTCTGTGCATGCTTGGAGGCAGGCTGGGACAGAGTTATAATGAGACTCCAAGGTGGGTGTGTGGCAAGTCATAGAACAAGAGGGAACCAGGATTTACTTTTCCAGAGGAGAGTCATCAGCAGAACCTGAGTCTCTTCTCTTTGTATCTTGTCAGGAACTTGAGGGATTAGGGGAATCAGAGGAAAAAGGTTAAGCAACCTTTTCGTAATCAGGCTAGATTTCTTCTAGTTTATTACCAGGCTTCCAGGAGGGCTCAGATGTGCCCACGTCAGCCGCTGTTTGGGACGTTGAAGCAGAATTAATCAGCCAATCAGTGATTTAGGGATGCACTGTAATCCCCTTCTCATGCAGGAGTCCCACCAGAGGAACAAGAACCTTTGGAAAGACCCTTGTTGCTGTTTTCAACCTGAATGGAATAGCCACAAATTGAAAATGGTCACCACATTCACAAAACCTGAGAAACTGCTTGTGTTTGGCAGAAATAGGGATGTGAAAGTAGGAGTCTTTCAAATGGATAGAAGCCATAAACTCTGCTGGATGTAGTATATTGCAAATGGATTGCACTGATTCAATCCAAAAGGTGATGGACGTAGCGGTTGAGGTTTTTCAAGTTCTACTCTTGCTGGCAGACTCTCAGTATTGCACCCTTCCTCAGCAGGTCTTCCACACCCCAGACCACGGCCAAACTCTTGGCCAGCAGACTTGGCATTGGAGTGTCTTAGTATTGGTGACAACAGTTTCTCACAAAATTAGATCTTGGCAACCCCTTGTATGATATCCAGGGCCCATTTATAGGAAATGGAGGAACACCACTGGCTGAAGAACCCCTGTATTCTGCACCTAATTGGGCTCAGGCCATTGTGGGATGTACTTCCCAAAGTCAGGAAGAAGGTTGTGGGTTGGGAGTGGATCGAGTTCTAGAAGCCTTTAGGACTGAAGCCTCTCTTCTCCTACATCTGCCCCTTTGAGGTCTTGACATGGAAGAACCCTGATAGCATCTGGGAGAATCCTTCCAACACAGCTGCTGTCAAGGCTGATCGGAAAGCGATAGTTTACTGTCATTCTGGGCATGTTTCAACATTTTCTCCAGTTTATGCATGAACAATTTCTGTCCCAAAAATGGCAGCCTTAACAGAGAAGCTTTCTAGGCCCCATCCACCGTCAAAAATCTAAGCCAGAACCTACGTCTAGCCCCACAGTGACAGTTGATGACAATGCAGTAGCACAAGCAACTACAACCAACAACAGTTGGGCCTGTCTTTCTATAACCTTGAGTCTCTTTGAACAGTCAGTGCCCTCTTCCACTGCCTTCCACACAACTGAACAGATACTCAACAGTCCCTGCATGACATGTGTGGATAGCTAGAGGCTCTTATTGCAAAATTAGTGGATGCATACGACAATTTTAGAGCAGTTGCCACTTTTGTTTTCACCAGGTCTGCTGGGGCGACATCCTCTGAAGCAACCACAGTATGATCTGGACAGGTAGGCAGGAGCCAATCAGTTTTTATACTAGGTGGCTAATTAGTCTCAAAGTTCTTTAAAGGGTAGAGTTTTGTGAGGAACCTAGATACCCTGGTCTTTTCGGGTTCTGCCAACTTCTTTAAAGTGTAGAGCATTTTCGGGAGGAGACCAGTTTTGGGAGGTGTTATTATTAATTGTTTAATTTTAGCATCCACATGGGTAGAAGGCTCTTCCTCTTGAATACCCAGATTGTGGAACACATACTCCATTTCACACCACCACACCTCTAGATATATGCTTATTCCCATACTCTCGAGCACCCTCCCCCTGGTCTCCCAAGGTAGCCACCACCCCCTCCTAAGGTACTGCTCCCTTGGGGGAGGCTCACCACCCCGTGGGGCCTGGTGGCCAAAAGTGTTTAGGCAGGGCCATGCCCACAGTGGCTTCCATCATGACCTGAATCTGATCCCATGGGAGGTCTGTGACAGGTGCAAGACAGACGTTGAACAATGCCTGCGCTTGCCGTCGTGCTTTTTGTGCCTGTCCAGAGACCTGGAACGACCTGTCTCAGGAGTTGCAGGCATACATGCAGGATAACACCAACAGAAACATCAACCAGGAAACCTTCAGCGCACTGTGCGATTTACCACTGTTTAAAGACCTTCTCTGGCACAGGAAAGTACATTGCTAGGCAATCGGGAGGCTGTCCCATGCACCTTTTTAACCTTATGTCTTCTGACGGCATCCTCAGTCTGAGGTTAGACTCCGCCTACAGGGCAGACACATCCTTCTCCGATGCACCCGCTCAGCACGGTCACTGATATTTTGGGGGAGTTTTTGCTCTATACGCCACCTTATGCCCACCCGCTGTCCCCGATGTCGCTACATGTATCTCTTTTGGGAGAAAGGTCACACAAAGCTGTCTAAAAACCCATAAGGGGTGGGGCTAAGTATAAAAACAAAGCAAAAGAAAACAGCAGCTTTGGTAAAGGATCTGCCCACGGCCAACGGCCCTCATTCAAATTGGACTGGGACGAGGAAGACGGGAGAAGGAGGTAATGTAAAACCATAGTAGTGAACACAATATTGATCAGATGGTTCTCCAAATGCTGTAGAGGTGTGCATTGATCCTCGTTTGTGGCTCATGATATCAAATTGAGTTCATCTGCAATGTTATTGTATCCAGTCATCAGTGAATGGTTTCAGTTTGGATTTAATGTTATAGCCACTAAGACTCCACAGTAGTGGATGATACTGATGTGTGATGAAGTGGCCGCAGGAAACTATGGAGGAAGGGTTTATGGGAGGTCTCTTTTCCTTGACTCCATCGGGGGACGCCGCCACGGCAGATTAGCCAACTGAAAAAGTGGCTATGTCTTACGTGGCACCATCACCGGGCGTATCATCTTTGGGAAGAGTGGAGCTGGAGACAAGCAATGATGCCTCTGGAAGAACCATGGAGGGTCAGAGGAGGCAGAACCAAGGTCCGTGGATTGTGTGGCGCAGGACTGCTGAGCAGTGACTTGGATATGGAAATAACCCCTGCCATACATATAACAGCCCACACTGGAGGACGTTGAGAGCAGACATAAGTGGGACACAGAGGATAGGCGTGTCTCATGACCTGCTTCGGCTATGTGAACCTGGTCCAGACAGGTGGGCCTTGCCAGGCTAGTGGAGCAAGGGAGATGAAGCATGCCACCGTTCACACAGGGATGAGAAGGCGGGTCAGCATACGTATTGTGACACCAGGATGAGTGGAAGATGAGGTAACTGAGAGAAGCCAAGCACGATCCCCACCTGAGAGTATACTGAGAAGACATTGAGAGGCAATTCCAAGAGCCCACGGAGAAAGGCAAACTGCTAAGAAGCACTGCATACTGTGAGTGCCAGTCCCTCCAGATCACAGAGAATGATATCCTGCAGAGAAGAGCTTCATGCTGGGACTTCGAGGACCACTGAACATATTTTAGGACTGGTGCAATCATATAAACAAACTCCAGTCCTAGACTACGTAGGGAAAGTCTTGGAGATAGACAGACATTTTTATTGATCGTTTACCGAAAGATGTTTATTTTCAGTGCTCAAAACACTACATTCCTCTAGATTATATCAAACTGCAAAGAAATATTGTGTCTGCCACAAATGCTTTGATTACTATTTAAAAGCAATGGGGCAGATTTGTGTTGTGAACTGGTAATCACATTACTCTTTCAAATACAACAAGCCAAAAATGTGAACATCTGTCAAATGTCTGTAATATACTTTAGGGGTGTAGAGCTGTTGTCACAAATTATGAATTAAAAGTTCGATTTGCAATTGAGATGAAATCTGTTATTGATGTAGACACAGGCGCTCTGATGCCCTCGTCTTTGTTTTCAGAATAGAACAGGCAATGGGAAAGATCACCTATGGAATGTCTTCCCACTGAATCCAAATGGAGGTCAACTTTCTGGAGCCAATTAGGATATGTTTACAAGTCTTTTGCGGTTCTCCAAGGTGCAGCCGGTGCTTTCTTCTGTACACATGTGAGGGCTCCGTCTGGGCATGTTGACGGGTGTGCAGCTCTTGTGGTGGAGGACTCTTTGCAGCTCAATCCTTCAAGCTTATGTCGGATGAATAATCAATAAGACAGACAATAATATATAATAAAACAGTAGTAACAAAATCCTAACAACCATACCATCACATCATATATCATTTAAAGCAAACACCGATTGGCAGTTCTGGGATAGGCCAGGACCCATATGATTTCAGAAAATCGTGTGGACGGTCTGTTCCTATGTTGCATTGTTATGTTTAACACTCAGGCCAAGTCTTCTGTTAAGTAAGAGAAATTAACTACTCCTGTTTTTTTCCATTCAGGGATTTGTAAACCAGGCAGTTTACACCGAAGAAGATGCATGCTGGGAGAATATTCAAGAAGAGTGGAAAGCAATGTGTCGTGGAAAGCAATGTGTCGTGGAAAGCAATGTGTCGTGGAAAGCAATGTGTCGTGGAAAGCAATGTGTGTGGGCGTTTTCTATGGTGCAGACATCCCAGAAGAAAGCATCCACCATAGAGACTCTGTGATAGAGTCCTTTTTGGGACGAAAAAGGTAGATTACGGTTTTTTCATACCAGTCTTGGTTAATATTCTTCAAAACAGAATCCCTCCAGGTTTACCAATGTAAAACTTTGCTGTCTATGTGCATGTTTGCATTGCTCCAGAATGGAATACTAAGAGCAATACATCCTGTGCAAGGTTTGCCGCAACTAATAAATAGTGTAGGGGTAGAATTCCCTCTTGTATGTCTGGGCAGGTGTCTGGGCAGATCATCAGGACGGGTGAAATACCTGAGTCTATCCAACTAGCTCTGATCACACTAATTCCAAAAACAGGCGAGGCCATGCAAAATGTGACAATTATAAGCTATCTTTGTTAAATACTGACATTAAATTGTTGGGAACAATGTGTGTCTATTGTGCGTGTCTATAATTTATTAGGCGTTGACATATTCACGACAACATGAGAGAGCGTATTGATATTGTTCTTCTATGTGTAGACTGTCCCGACCAACTGGCAGCAGTTAGTTGGGATGCCGAGAACGCAGTCGACATAGTGAATTGGACTTATTCACAATTGGTCCTACGGGAGCTCTGTTTTGGCCCAAGGTTTATGAAATTATTTAAGGCCTTATATAGTGAGGCTAAAGCACATGTATCAGAAAATGGGTTAAGATCCACAGCTTTCGGGATACACTGTGATTAACAGTGATGTGTTTACTGGCAAATCCTTTTTCAACTAAAATAATTCAAAAGTAGAAGCATCTTCATGCATTATCTGCAGGTTTATTTGGTGGGATGACCCATTACAGTCGATGATGCAAATAAAATGCAGTCATATACAGAAGAAAGTCAGGGGAAAACGAAACCTCTTTTCTTGAATTTACAAATTCCTGCATGATCACTTTGGCTTCTATGAAATCTCTCTGTGCAACACAGCGAGGCAGATTTGCAAAGACTCACAACATGTTGAGAAGGCTCACATCTTCAGGACATAGACAGTTCCCCAACTTTTCAACCCCCCCCAGAGTCCACCTGTCGCAGTCATCAATTTGGAACTTTACTTTTATAAGCAGCCAGGCTAGGCATTTTAAACCTGGACTGGTATGTTGGTGGAGTTCATGTCCATTTGTGGTTATTTTGACAGTGGTCTGGATTGCTTTCAGTGAAGTCAAGTTAGATGCTGTGAGATCCGGGAGAACAGTGTTTCTCTGGTAAAAACGACGGACAACCACTGGCGTTGGAGTCACAAATCCGTGATTTGAGTTTCCTTAGCAAGTGAAGTTGCAAATGAGCAGATTTGATATGATTTGATTTATATGCTGTGTGAGGTGCATGCGAGAGTGAAACAGTGGTGCAGGTGATTTTGATGTGCTGCAATGATAGGAGACAATGGATCTGTGGTTAGGGGACAAATTTGAGTTTACATTGTTGGGGTTTGTCGGTTTAATGGGCATGAACATTAATTCAGATGTTTATGGGGTTCATTTTAAAAAGCCCTCCACCATCCAAATCCGTTTCCGATTTTGGTCAACTAGACTTTGAGGCAGTGGATTTCTTTGATGAAAGCCATTTGTAAATGAAGTTGAGTTTTGTCACTTACCAATGAGTTTGGTTCTCCATCAGTATTGACAGCAGTTTTAAATTCGGATTAAACAGCCCATGTGGTGAACAGAGCATAGAATGCGTAGAAACACCACATGACATGGGGTCTGATTTGAACATTCCGTTGTCAATTCTCTGTTGTTTCGGAATGGGAAGAACCAGTCTAGAATTCTTGCTCAAAAGAACGTACACGTTTTCAGGATGGCCAATTGTCTCCCGTGGCCATTAGCAGTGTTTGAGTAATTCAGAGGACTGATAGGATGGGCGCTTTCATCGTCAAGTATGCAGAGAGAATTTGTATTTCTATGTTGGATACTGTTAAGTGCAAACGAACCTAGGGAACAACTGAGCACTGCCCTGGGTTGGTATGTCAGAGGAAGCTAAGACTAATGCGAGAGCCTCATCAATAACCTTTAGCAGAGTTCAAGGCAAGCAGACCGCTTTCTGTGATGTGGTAGGAGAGGTGGGTTGGAAGGAATTTAAAGCATGAAAGATACCTAAAAGGGGCAATAACTGTACTCTTTTCTGCTAGTCAAGAGACTAAAGGAGGTAACGCGACTAGTCAAAGGGAAACCATCCCTGAAGGAAGGAGTATAATGCAAGATGGTCACAATTTGTGTAAAGTGTTTGCATAAGACAGGCACTTGCTCCGTTCATCAGGTTGTGTTTGCTATGGGAGTTGCTGGTGGTGAATTTGGAGGTTCAATATTCGATTTAATCCGCATGATTCTTTCTGTAAACTATATAAATAATACATTCAGTGACATTTTCCATCAAGAAGGCAGGAGCTTATTTACTGGCAAATGCGTCTTGGTCTCCAGCTTTACCATTGTATATTGCTTTTTTTTGTATTGCAGATGAGAAATCTTACCTGCATTCAGCACCCTTCTTGTACAATATCACAAAGTTGCTCCTTAACTCCTGCTTCAGTCTTATATATTATGACGTCTTACTGCTGACCTTTGGCCACCAGTATCATAGTGTGACCAAACTATTGAAGTTACCCCTCTTTTATCATGGGCTCTTACCCTTCAATTTGCGCCTGGAGTTTCATAGTGCAACCTATTACCCCCTGAGCTAACTCCTCTCCTGTTTTGTGAACTTTGGTTACAGCTGCATTTTTCCACTAAGGTCTTTCTTTCTTTATTTAAAATGTTTGATCCATCGCGTCTTAAGCCTGCAGGCCTCAGGGCGCGCAAACACCAAAGAGAGACAGACAATCAGACCAGAAAATGCATGGCAAGATGCTAAGAAAAACCAGGGGCGACGTGTGAATGCCGCTCTTGTATTCCCTTATTCCTCCTTTCTTCAACTGTACAAATTACTTGATGGTTAGATTGTTGAGCTTGTCCTCAGGGAACCTGCGGGTATCGCTGTGCACCACTATGGTATCTTGTCCAGCCAACGCTGCATTACTCGACCCAGTTTGCAGTGATTCAAAACCAGCGGAATATCCAGAGAAGTACATCAGAATGGGTCTAACACAACATCTAGTTAACCACAATCATGGATGACATTTGCTGGGGCTCTGGCTGTCACCCCAGGCTCCCTGGTAGTCCTGGTAGGCTCCAAGAGTACTCAGGACCTCTTTGTCGTTTCTTTCCTTCTCAGACAAGCAAGGGTGGTTTTCTGGGATGTCTGTGGGTACGAGAAGGGGAAACATTAGTCAGTGGGAGAGATCACTTTTCACAAAGGTAGCAACTCCCCCTACAATACCCTGAGAGCCAGATTGACATTGAGTGGTTGTAAGGACAGTGGACTGCCCTTTAGGAAGGACTCTGTCTAAAAATGCAAGAGTTTCAAATCTGCTTCAATCAGCGACACCCAAAAGCAGATGTGAAACTAGTTTCTCCTCTTTCCTTTATCTACTAACTTCATTAATGTTCCCTTCACTCTCTGTTTTCTTTCAAGTGTTCAAAAGTCCAATGAGGCAACTTGCCTTCCTGCAGAGAAAACACTGTTGTGTGAAGATCTTGATGCTTTGAGCCCTTAGTAGCACGTGCTCCCTGTTTAGAATGCCCCAGTCAAGGTGCCCAGAGTGAAGCTCCTGCTTCACGTGGCGTCCTCCGGGTAGAAACGCATGTTGATTTTGAACGGCGTTAGAAGAGTTTCAATGTCTTTTTCCTCATAAGACTCCCATCCAGGCGGGTCTCCCAGCGGCCTCTGCTCTCCTGGACCTCTCGGAGACTCATGATACTTTACTTTTCTTTAGGTGCCTGTCCCGCCCATGTCCACTGGTCGGCAGTTCTTCCAGGCACACATTAACTATTTCTCATTCTTTAGTAAGGCTCCCCATTAGCACATCCTGCAAACCCGTGCCATACCTGTTTTTTTCTGGGCAGGAGTTTAGTGGGTTACCTTTTTCTTCACCCACTCCTGAGTTTTCTGGCCCCTCACCTATAAATGGTTTTCTTTTTTCCAACTAGTTCGTCTGATTGGGCCAGCGGAGGTGAAAGGCATGCCTGCGCCCTGTGCTTTCTTAATAGTCTTCATCCTCATGTGGTCTTATCAGTGCCCCTTAGCCACACTTAACGCAGGCGCAGCAGCGTCTCCACAGAGAGGGGGCGACAGTTTGAGGGCTGAAGGTCTCTCAAGGTTGCCACGTAGCCTCTTCTGCATCCCAGCATGTCTGTTTTGCGGAATCCCTGTGCCCCTTGTAGCTTCAGTCTTGAGGCACTGGCCCTCAGGTACAAATCTAAGCCAACTGGTGCTACCACAAAGGTACTCCAGCAGCCCAGTGGCCTACTGGTCGTGGGGAAGAGCACAACTTTAATCTTTTTTTCAGACTGCCTCATTGTTTTCAGCAATGCACCCCTAATGGGCTGACCTTTGATTGGAGTCAAAGGCAGACACCACAAACAGCGTAGTAGTGGCCTGTATCTCTGAAAAGTCAATGTTACGTATTTGATGTGAAAATCTTGTCTACATCATTCATAGCGATGTATGCCTGTGTCAAATGGTGATTACAAACATGTGGCTTTATCACTAAGACCCTTCTGGGGTCTGTTTTGGTCTTCAAAGAAGTACCACCCACAGGGCAGATTACAGAGATCTCATACTGTACCATGTCACATTTAAAATAAACATTATTTGGGCTTACATTCATATCATCATGATTTCTGTGACTACTGCATTTACAGTGTATACAGGAATACAAAATGGCACACACTTAACCCGGCAGGACTTACAGAATTTTGATTTTAGAGCTTGGCTTAAGCACACTTTTAAGAAACAAGCGTATGAATGAAGTAGTAATGTTAAGTGGGAAAAGGGGGTAGTGGTTTCTTCACCTTGATTTGATGACCTTTAGGATTTTCCTCTTGAGTGCGCTCCTTTGCATGACGCTTACCTTACCTCTGCCAATTAAGTGGGTTCATCCTGTGATGCCAGGTTCACCTGCATGTGAGTTTCCAGGAAGCATCTGTTACTGGTTCCATGTGATAATGTCGCCTGGAAGAAGTCGCCTGGTAGGTGACTTTTTTTTCCTGACCCCTGAAATACTTTCCCCAAATATTCTAGGAGAGGTATAGTTTTATATTGTAAACTGACATCGTAGACTATTTGGGGAAATTGTTTGATTTTAAGGATGGTGCATTTTTTGGGAAATGTTGCTCCCTGGCGGCCATTTCCACAGGCGACTTTTATCACTGGACACCCTATTGTTTACAATGCTGTGAAACTACTGGTGCACATTGTAATGCAGCGAGGCTTATTCATGGCACCAAAGGTGTTGGACTATGACTCCCACTATCCCTCATCATTGAGGATGATGGCTGGGGCTGATCTGACCAGGTAGCCTCGGGACCAGGGTTCTGCAGCCTGCGGCTCAAGGTGCTCAGGACTACCCCGCTCACGAACCCCGACTATTGATTATACTGGCTAAAGCTGAAGGGGGCTGTAGTGCAACACATCCAGAAAAGCGCAGGTTGCAGACGTGGTGACGATGTTCCACCCTCTGGAGAAGGCTGGTTAGCCTTCTCTTCCATCTTTAAACCTACATCGGGAGATAGAGGTTCCCCCTAAATCAGCTGTTTCCCCACGGTTGAGTGCCTTCTGACCAGCCCCTGCTATTTATTTATTTATTTTTTACATTTGTATAGCGCACACGCAGCCCTTGGGCATCGCGGCGCTCTTAATTGTGAGGAGCTTAGTTACAAAGGAGAATAGCAGTAGTGTACATATCGTTCATTACATATCATACATTATACATTTTCTCATGCAGGTATATTTCCTAACTAGGAGTAGTGAGCGGAGTGCCTACCGTACTTCACTGCGCTAGCCTCTCACCTGGTCAGGCTTTTTTGTTTTTTGTCTTGCCAAACTGAAAGCTCACACCGAAAGTCAAGTGCAGGAGGGGACAAGAAAATAGCAAAACAGGAATATTCTTTTTTTTTTTTTTTTTAAATTTAGTACACAGCTAGTTAACCTAACAAGGTTCACTGTAAAGTGCTTTTCAAAAACAATACCTCTACTGTTTGCACCAAAAATGGATGTGTGACAAAAACAAATCTAATCTAAAATTTGATTTGCGACAAAAAAACAATAGATTTCTGATACATAATAACCCATTTCTGATAAAAAAATGAATCGATAGGAAAATTATCTCTTGATAATAGAAAATCAATTCATGTGTTCTGTTATGTTAGACATCGTGTTACACTGCGCGAATCGGCACTGTAGTGGTTTCAAAGCGCAGATCCGTGCCTGGAAGTTGGCGTATATATGAACTAGTGGACACAATCAGGGTGTGTCCAAATTATATTAATGAATGACAGTATTTAAACAAAGCTATCTAATCCGCTCAAGTGGAACATGGCCAAACCTCCCCAGAGACACCGTGCAGAGAACTGGCAGCTCTCCAAGCTCTGCTCCCTGGGCAGGCGGCCACATGTGTGGTTGTGCAGCATGCGTGCAGTCCTGCGGGGACAGTTAAGAGGGCAAGGGGATTACACATTGTTTGGGGGGGGCGCTTAGGGCTGGGAGGGCAGTATGATCTTGTTTTTCAATAATTTTGGAAAGGCAGTAATAGCATACCTGCAAGTTCAAAAATTCCTCGAAGATAACCATCTTCTTGGTCTTCGGCAGTCAGGCTTCAGGCCAACACATGGCACCGAAACAGCACTTCTTGTCCTCAAAAACCAGATGGACGACCTCAGAGATGCAGGCAAAGCTGCTCTACTCCTCCTTCTGGACCTATCAGCTGCATTCGATCTGGTGGATCACAAGACCCTCTGCCACCATCTTGCCTCCACAGCCAACTTCTCCCCGACTGCCTGCAACTGGATAACCTCCTTCCTGCAGGACAGAGCAATGAAGGTCTTCTCCGACTCTTCCTGCGCTGACCCGAGCATCATCCAATGTGGCATCCCACAGGGATCATGCATCACCCCAAACCTCTACAACCTCTTCACGAGGCCGCTGTTCAAGATCCTTGACGCCCTGGGCATCTCATACACAAACTATGCTGATGACACTCAGGTGCTTATCCCCCTCTCCGGGGACTACTTGTCTGACCTGAACACGCTCAACTCCATTTACACCACGATCCAATCTTGGATGGCAGAAAACTGGTTATACCTCAACAGCGAGAAAACCGAGCTTCTGCTGATTGGCTCCCCGTCCACCCTGGGCAAGCTGGACAAGCAATACAACTCCTTCACCATAGATAACATTCCAATCCCTGTCTCCCAAATAGTCAAGACCTTGGGTGTCTACCTGGACCCGAACTTGAACATGAACAGGCAGGTCAATGCCATTGCATCCTCCTCAGCGTACTACTCCAAACTGCTCAACGCAATCAGACCGTACCTCTCCCAACAGAATTGCCTAACTATCGCCAGGGCAATCATTGGCTCAAGAGTGGACTATTGCAACGCCCTTCTAATAGGGACGTCAGGAAAAAACCTGCTAAACTCCAACTAGTCCAAAACAATGCCCTAAGGGCCGCCACTGGACTATCACGCAGGGACCACATCTCTGACCTCAGGCGTGAGGTCCACTGGCTACCAGTCAACGAATGAATCTTGTTCAAAACCCTTGCCCTCACGCACAAATGCCTTCACGATCAGGCCCCTAAATATCTCGTCCAGAGATTTTCTAAACCCTGTGCTTCCAGTCCCTCCAGAGTCGCCTACTCCAATTTACTAACTGTGCCAAAAACCTGCAGAGTGCGTGCTGGTGGCACAAGTTTTCCCACCATGGCAGCCACCCTCTGGAACTCCCTTCCACCGCACATCAGACGACTCGACTCTCACACTGCCTTTCGCAAGGCCATCAAGACTAGTCTCTTCAAATAATGTGCCTGTTTTTTGTTCGCTACCCTGACCCTGGACCTATGTATCTGTAACACTGTATGTATATACTAAGAACTCTTCTGGGGCGGATTTTTTGTAACCCTTAATCAAGCCTTCTTACGCACCGCTTATCAGCGCCTCTATGCCTTCGGGCTGCAGTGCGCTTTACAAATGTAAAAAATAAAAAATAAAAAGAGTCAAAGCTTCTATGAGTTGCTAGGTCTGGAAAAGACCGGGCTACGCTGATGTCGGAACTGTTGGGACTGGGGGCTAGCTAGTCTTTTGGCTGTAGCTCCTGAGATTCTATCCGGGGCTACAACCAAAAGATCAGGGGCTATAGCCCCCTTAGTCCCCCCCTAGCATGGCAATACACTATTACATGCTGCATCCGGCCACCATGCCGCTGATTTATGAAGAGGAAATACATAGATGTGCGGATCACAACAAGGCCTTGCAATTTCTTGATCCTATTAAAAGAAAATATAAATATAATAAATATAATGTTCATTCAATATAGGTGTAATATAGTTTGGTTTTGTTGTTTCTGTTTTATGTTATTTGGTTAAATTTATATTTTTATTTGGATTGGGAAGTGCAGTCAGGGGCGCTTTCGGAGCAATGTCCAGCAAAATATTTATAATTGTTCTTTTATGTTAATGTTAAAGGATATTTGTACCGCGCACTATCACCACTGGAGTGGTCCCCTGGTGTTGTTTTTATAAAGCACTTAACACCAGAGATTGGTTTCTAAGCACGGGATCGGGCTATACAATCACGTGGAACGTTTTAACGTCTTGATGGGCATGCCCCATACTTTCAATGGGAGAAAATGGCGCAAATCCATTTAGGCAGTTATTTTTTTTTAAAAAAATGGATTTCTGAGGATACACACCCTTATTATTTAATGTGCAGGACGTGCGCTCTGCTCCATGGGCTACACACCGCAGTTGATCCCCAATGCGAGATCTCATTGGATGCGGACAGTATTATGCAGCTTGCATGATGCGTGCTTTGCTCCATGGTTGCTAGCAGAGGCGTTGCTAGAGGATCTGAGGGGGCTAGAGCCCCGGGTATTTTGGTTGTAGCCCCGGATAGAAGCTCAGGGGTTACAACCAAAAGGCTAGGTAGCCCCCAGTCCCGACAGTCCCAAAATGAGCATAGCCCCGGATCTTTTCCAGACCTAGCAACACCCCTGGTTGCTAGTGACATCACACAACCAGGAAGTGGAAAGCTGATGAGGGGTGCCGAGCCACACGGAAGGGATATGTGGAAGCACTGGGTAGAAACACAACAAGCTAACCGGGTAAGTGTGACTTCTTACCCTTTGGAGTCTACTCGTCAGTATAATTCTATATGTGAATGAGTTAAACTGGAACACAACAACGTTTGGAGGAAAGTGCTTTCTGGCATACAATTGACAGCCTGTGTGCACAGGAACCATTAAAGGCATTCACGCGACTTTAAGTGCTTTTCTTTTTTTGGGGGAATATAGGTTTGGGCTGTGCATACAAGACTTCGAAAATTGAACCAAGGTTTCAGAATGACCATCAAATATGTAAAGAGGCATGCTTAGTAATGGAAAACAGAAGTCTCTCTTAACCTTCTTCTTGGAGATTAATATTAGGAAAGATGCAAGATAAATTAATGAGAGGCGACTAATGGCATCGCACATACAATTCCTTTCCTGCAAGGGGTGAACAGTCCACAGAAAGGAGAAAAGATGCTGACACCAGAAAGAAAGAAAAAAGCAGACGCTGTCTTTCTACAAGACACACATCCTTTAGAAAAAGACGGAGCATCCTTTGACTAAAAACCTATGATCGAAAAGTGTCAAGTGGTTCTAGAGCTATAGCAAGGGAGATTGACATATTGTTTGGAAAACATCTGCACATGGCAATATGCAAGAAAGTTACAGACACAGAGGATAGGCATATAGCTGTAGAGATACTTCTGTAAGGTAAGCCGTTTATCCTTATGAACATTTATGCACCAACTGCTGACCAAAGAGGGTTCTTTGAAGGACCGAATGAAATATTGGGTTGTTTCCAGGTTGATTAAATAATACTGGGAGGTGACTCTAACGGGCTACTAGTTAGGAGATTAGACAGATCACCTGGTAGTTCGCTGTAGTCAGAGGGCAGAGCTAAAGAAGAGTTATTATTCCTAAAATGTGGGATCTGTCCAGTGAATAAAAATATAATTTCATTCTGCTTTGCATGGTACATCATGCCAAATTGATTATTTGATATTGGAAACATTGCTACTAGTGGTGATGTCAGCCGGAATCGGGATGATATTTGTGTCTGATCATGCTGATGTTTGGCTGATATTGGATTGCAGGGTTCGAAATTAAGATGCGATGAGCAGGAGCTAAAACTAGCTCCTTGGTGTCAGGAATTTCCCAGTAGACAGGAGCTTCTACTGGGGAACTAGAAGTGAGTACCCAGCAAACTGCAAATCTAACTTCCACATGAGATGCACACTTACATTTTTTCCCATTATGTACGATCCATTGTCTAAATATGTACTAGACATGTCTGAATTCTTCTCTATTAGCATTGTCAAATACGCAAAGTTAATGTCACATATGCATGTTTGTAAGGTACCATTTGCCTGGGGAGCGAAAGGTAGCTTCTGATAGTTGTTGATTTCAAGCTAATCAGGATCTCCTAGACTGGAAGAAGGAGCTAAATAGCCCCCAGCCCCCAGCAATTTTGAACCCTGGCTTGTATAGGAGAGGGAGCACCTAAAGATAAAAGATGGTGTCTAAATACGTCCTTCCTTCAAGACATAACATTTCAACAGTATATTAAAGAGGAACTGATAAACTGTATGAATGAGAATAAGGGCACGCTGCAGAATATCTTTGTTTTCTGGGATGCACTGGCCCACACTTAGAGGCAAGATAATTGGATTTGTTCCACACTGAAAAAAAGCAGTGGATGGCAGAGGAGGAAGAGCTAGAAAAGAAATCAAGGGGAGCTGAGGGGGACAGTTCCTGTAATCCTTTAGTGGGTAAGAAAAACACGCTTAGCACTACAGATAAATTAGACTACTGGGTTACAGAAAAGGCAGAGCGTAGCCTCTTTTACACTGGACAGACACATTGGGATGGGGGGGAATCGCAGACAATAGACCCAAAAGATCAGAAACAGTTGACACAGTGCTCCTGTTAAGATTTGGAAGTGGGAGCATTTTACTCCTTATTTTTTAAAGTTGGGAGTGAAATGATTTTTCAGGGAGTAAAAATGTAAGTTCAATTTCCAATGGAAGTATTTTATGAGAAATGTGATGAATCGTGGGATTCAGTCACTTCTGCCCAGAGGGAAGCTTTTCCTTGTGAGGCTATGGAGGTGAGCCTGCTGTGCAATTATCCCCCTAGCGGTGGCTGCATGGGGGACTTCAGGGGAACAAGGACTCCAGTTCCACAGAGGAATGCCCTGGGGCCCTCTCTTTTGGAACAGCAGTGACATCAGAACTTCAGAACAATCCATCAAACCGAGCATCTGTTTGTTATTGTGACATAAGACCCAAGATCCAAACTGATGAACTATATAGTAAAACTACTGTGAAGAAGATGAATACTGAGCAAGTAGTATTGATTGCTCAATGGTTGGGAACCAACACTACTGTGATGAAGAAGAATTTACAAATAATGAAGTGCTCAACTAAAAGAGAAAACAGACTACAATCCCAGTGAGTGTGTCATGATTCCTGTCGGGCGGCGCTTCTGGGATTTGTGGAGACGCCATTGACAGGTGCCGTTACGTTCGACGGCCGTTGGGAAGCACCGCTCTAGTGTTTTTCCAAGATGGCCGCCGATGTTATTAAGGGGCCGATTCATGGAACAAACGTGCGCCGAAAATCTACGCGCAAGCAGGCGCAAGCGGAAAAAAAGAGGCGCATGCGTGTGATTCATGGAAGTCCCTGCGCGTGTCTTCCTCGGGATGTGCGCCAAACCCGTGCATGGCGCACACGTCAGTGCAACATCCCGAAAGACGTGCGCGACGCGCACAGTGAAAGCGCACAACCTCTGCGCATACACTAGAAAGTGGGCAGAACACGGGTCATAACGCGCGGAATGGGGAACAACTCGCGAAAACAAGGGCGTAACTGGGGATGTACTGCAGGGAATCAGACGGAACGCCCACACGCACCCGAACCACACGTATTCATGGAATCGAATAGGGCAAAGCCACGCACAGCGAAAGACACGCACAAGCCCAAACACGTCCGCCACACGAAGGCAGGCGGTAGCGTCCCTGCGCATTACAAAAGTGGCAACATACAGCAATAGTGCCTGTGCGAGCGGGGCACGTGTATTTCGGGGTTGCGCGGGAAGTTACACATGCGATCGGGCCTGGGGGAGCGGGCTATGTGTATTTCAGGGGTTTGCGTGAAGTTTCTCACGCGATCGGGCCTGGGGGAGCGGGCTACGTGTATTTCAGGGGTTCGCGTGAAGTTTCTCACGCGATCGGGCCTGGGGGAGCGGGCTACGTGTATTTCAGGGGTTTGCGTGAAGTTTCTCACGCGATCGGGCCTGGGGGAGCGTGCTACGTGTATTTCAGGGGTTCGCGTGAAGTTTCTCACGCGATCGGGCCTGGGGGAGCGGGCTACGTGTATTTCAGGGGTTCGCGTGAACTTTTTCACGCGATCGGGCCTGGGGGAGCGTGCTACGTGTATTTCAGGGGTTCGCGTGAACTTTTTCACGCGATCGGGCCTGGGGGAGCGTGCTACGTGTATTTCAGGGGTTCGCGTGAAGTTTCTCACGCGATCGGGCCTGGGGGAGCGGGGTACCACTCACCGTCTGCCTTGCGTGTAGAAGAACGCGTAGCCAACACCCGCTGTGAAGTAATAGCGTGTGAACCCCAACGGATGGAAAACACACGCACCGCACGAAAAGCACGTACAGAACATAAAGGCACGCGGGATCTCCAAGCCCTGCCAGGGCAACGCCCGTGCGCAAAACGTCACAGACGCGCTTACGCTGTAAGGGCCTTTGGTCCAATGAAATCGCGTACGCGTGCTGACGCGCTTACGCGCTAAGGGCCTTTCCTCGATTTTCACGCTGACGTGCAGGATTTTCACGTGCCAAATCACTCCGTATCAAGCTGGCCACGCGAAAACACACGGAAGACCACGCTCCTGCCCAGAAGGCCGAATTACTGCCCCCCTGTGCCCCGAGCAGCCTCCCACGTGCCATCTGCTGCTGCCTGCCTGCCTGCCTGCTGCCACCGTGCCCTGCCATTTGGTGCCTGCACATCAGCCATCTGCAGGTGTCCAGTTGCTGTGTCCACCCCTGCTGGAACAGAAGACTCCCGACTCGGATAACATCGCTCCACAGCCCAGCCCCAGGACCCAGTTGCCCACCCACTCCTGCCCCTGGGGTTGCCATGTCGGGCACATCAACATCTGGCACCAGTGGCAACCCCCGGCCAGAGGGGCAGAGAGGCACCAGCTTCACTGCCACCAAAGTTGGTGTCCTGGTGGAGCAAGTCCTGGGGCAGTATGATGCCCTCTTCGGATCGTCCCGCGCCAACAGGGAAGGATGGGAGAGGATCTGGGCCGACTGTGTGGTTGCCATCAACGCAGAGGGGGTGGCAACCCGCACCATCCAGAAGGTCAAGAAGCGCTGGGAGGACTTGAGGTCCAGGACCCTCATGAAGGCCCGGCGCCTCGTGGAGGGGGGCCGGGGCCGCATGAGTTCCATCCAGTTGAGGGCCCTGGAACGCGCACACCCAGCGCTCCACGCCCAGGTCCTTGAGAGGGAGACCCGTCTGGAGTTGAGCGGTAAGTGGCCAAGCATTGCTGTGTGAGACAGGGCATGTTGCAGTGTGCTGGTTGTCTGATACTTGCCTGCATGTGTGACATAGGCCATGTACGCATGTATGTGTGCAGGGACATCATGGGAATGCATGTGCGACCTGTAATGTGTGAACCGCACGGTTGTTGCATGTGTTTGAATGCGACATGGGGAGCCCTGTGCAGATTGCACACATGAGAGCATGGCAGTCTCTGTTCCTGGACATGGGTGGGGGCGAGGGATGGGTGCTGATGCCAGATACATATGGGGTATCCATGTCTGTGTGCCTGACCTGCGTGTCTGTGACTAGTGAGTGCCATGGATGCATGACACATGTCTGTGACAATGTACAGATTCACTGATGCAGCCTAGTCATCCTTGTATGCACTGTGATTGGGGTGTACGGGGCCAGATGGATGTGACTGAGGTGAAGTGTGTGCATGTGATAGGCATGACCCATGATGCATGTGAGTCCCATTACATTGTATGATTCGAGAGTCCATTGGACATGCATTGAAATGTCCATGGCACGCACCATGACTGTCACTTTGTGTGTTTTGCCTGGACTGACACATGTGTTGTGGTGTGACATGATGGAAGTGTACTTTGACAGTGGCACTCATCTGCTATTGCTTCCTGTCTAGGGGACCATTGTACAATACCCTGATGCTTGTGTTCTATGTCTCCCTCTACGCAGCGGCTAGTGAAGGAGAGGGCGGAGACGGCGCTGTGGAGCAAGGCGGCGGGGATGCCCCCACAGCTGCAGCGGAAGGGGTGGGTGAGCCCCCACAGGGGCCTGCTACGGCGGTAGACGGCGAGGAGCCATCCAGGTTGGTGGTTTCCACAGAGGAGGAGGAGGCCGCCACTGAGGCGCACATGGGGCCTGGTGGGGGCATCCCTGCTGGTGCAAGTGGTGCAGTCCAGGGGCAGCGGCAGGAGGCAGCACAGGTCACCGTGGAGGGGCCTGTGCATGTCGCTGTCCCTGAACCTGTGGGTGCACCACCTTGCACAAGCAGGGATGCCCCATCCCAGGCCCGTCCGCAGGTAGAGGGGATGTCCATGTCATCTGACTCCCCTCCACCTGCGGACGAGGGGACCCCTGGCCGTGTGGAGAAGGTCCTGATTGGGGTCGCAATGCGCATGGCTGTGATTCGTGATGCCGTGCGTGCTTCCCAGGAGGAGCACGCACGTCATCACGAAGAGCACCGTGCCGACGTGGCCCAATTGGGATCAGCCATGTTCGGGGGTTTCCTGCATGTGTCGGCCAATCTGGCGGCCCTCTCCTCCTCTGTGGAGACTATACGCCAGTCGTTCTCCTTGCCGTCTTCCGGCCCAGATGCCACCAGGGCCCCCTGTGGAGCTGCCCTGACCAATGCAGTCAGCTCAATGGGGATCCCATCCCTGCCACAGTCGGGAGTCAGAGGTCCAGCAGGGGTGGACAACACAGCAACTGGACCCCAGCAGATGGAGGATGTGACGGCATCATCGGGCAGGGCACGTGCACGACGGCGTCCGTGGTTTCCATCATCCTGGATGCCGTTGTGCTGGCAGTGGCGTCGGAGGCAGCAGCAGGCTCGACGTGGGAGGCATCATGGCTCGGGGCCATCAAGATCAGAGGGGCAGGCATCGGCCAGAGGGCAGGAGAACCCTGGGATGGTAGTGTCTTCCGTGTGGGAGCAGTTGGTCCAGCGGATAGGTGCGGAGCGGCAGCAGGCGGAAGAGGAGCGGCTCACCATGGTCAGGGCGGAGCTCTCCATGTGTCAAGCGTTGAGGCGGGCTGAGTGCCTCGAGGAAGCTCGCAGGGAGTTTGAGGTGAACATGGGGTTATCCCTGCGAGACCTCGGGGCCAGGACAGAGTCCCGCCTCCAGGACATCGACATGGAGTTCGATGATGCCCTGGCCGGCAACATCACAGAGTGAGCCGCAGGACTTGCCCGCTGCCATTGTATATAGTTCTTTAGTTAGTTAGTGTTAGGTTTCCTTTATTTTTTGAGATTTTTTTGGACCGCTCGGACAATGGCCACTTTTCTGTATATAGTTTTTTTATTAGGTAGTAGTAGGTTTCATTTATAGTGTTGGGCTCATGGACCCTGGAATATTCTTGTGTATAGTTGGATTTTTTAAAATACATTTTTTTGATTCATATTTGTGTTCACCATGAGGCAATGGTTTTTCCTTATTTTTTTTCACCATTTTTTTTTTTAAACCTTTATTTTTGGGTTTTAACAAGAACATACAGTAACGACCTTTAAAGACAGGTCAAAGCCACATAACACCAGCAAGAAAAAGTGCGTTCATCACATCTACAATGCCAATCCCCAATTCTGAGAGTCATTTTCACAACTGTTTAGATGACCTTGCTTTGGACAACATTAGTTTTTGGATTCCTTTGTTTTTTGGATTTTTACATTACTTATCGGACATGGACAATTTATTTTGTTATCCCCATTGTTGTATGTTTGATTAGTTCACTTCATTTTCTTCGAGAATACATGTTTTTATAACTTTCTTTTGTGGTATTTTCTCATTGGTTTCATGCATTTCATGATATGGGTTTTGACATTCACTTGCACCCATTGTGTATGTGTGTGTGACGGACATGTGTTCATTTACATACTTGCCATTGGGGTTGTATCATGTAATTGCATTTGCTATGTGGGTGGATGCAATCCTTGGCTGGGTGTTTGTGCTGGGTATGCTGCCCATTACTGCCATGATTGTGTATCGTCAGGACCTGGGGGCAGGGGGACATGGTTGGGGGCCTGCTGGCAGGTGCCCCACAGTGCTGGGGGGTGGGGGTGGTGGGAGACATGAGTTGGACATGGGTGGGGGCCTGCTGGCAGGTGCCCCACAATGCTGGGGGGTGGGGGTGCAAGGGGACATGAGTTGGACATGGGTGGGGGCCTGGCGGTGGGTGCCCCTGCTCTGATGGGGGTGGGGGTGGTGGGAGACATGGGTGGGGGCCTGGTGGAGGCTGCCCCTGGTGACTGGGGGGGTGGGGGTGCTGGGAGACATGGGTGGGGGCCTGGTGGTGGGTGCCCCTGCACTGCTGGGGGGTGGGGGTGGTGGGAGACATGGGTGGGGGCCTGGTGGAGGCTGCCCCTGGTGACTGGGGAGGTGGGGGTGCTGGGAGACATGGGTGGGGGCCTGGTGGAGGCTGCCCCTGGTGACTGGGGGGGTGGGGGTGGTGGGAGACATGGGTGGGGGCCTGGTGGTGGGTGCTTCTGCACTGCTGGAGGGTGGGGGTGGTGGGAGACATGGGTGGGGGCCTGGTGGAGGCTGCCCCTGGTGACTGGGGGGGTGGGGGCGCTGGGAGACATGGGTGGGGGCCTGCTGGCAGGTGCCCCGGAATGCTGGGGGTGGGGGTGCAAGGGGACATGAGTTGGTGATCATTGGTGCAAGGAGACATGTGCCTTTGCTGGGGGGCATGCCCATGTTGGGTGGGCTGCCTGCGGGACATGACCAGGGATGCAGGGTAGTCCCCTGTGGTGTGGGCTGCCTGCAGGGGCCGTGGAGGGTGTACAGGGAACACCTGGAAGGACCCACACTGGCAAATCACATGTAGGACTCCCCGGCACCCCTGAAATACACGTACCCTGCTGAAATCGCGTGTAAAACTTCGTGCGCACCCCTGTAATACCCGCATGCAGCCCAATCGCGTGTAAAACTTCACGCGCACCCCTTTAATACCCGCACGCAGCCCAATCGCGTGTGAAAATGTGCGCGCACCCCTAATACCTGCACGCAGCCCAATCGCGTGTGAAACTTTGCGCGCACCCCTAATACCTGCACGCAGCCCAATCGCGTGTGGAACTTCCCGCACACCCCTGGAATAGACGCGCCCAGGCCAATCGCGTGTGGAACTTCCCGCGCACCCCTGAAATACACGCGCCCAGGCCAATCGTGTGTGGATCTTCCCGCGCACCCCTGAAATACACGCGCCCAGGCCAATCGCGTGTGGAACTTCTCACGCACCCCTGAAATACAGGTAGCCCGCTCCCCCAGGCCCGATCGCGTGAGAAACTTCACACGAACCCCTGAAATACACATAGCCCGCTCCCCCAGGCCCGATCGCGTGAAAAAGTTCACGCGAACCCCTGAAATACACGTAGCAAGCCCCCCCAGGCCCGATCGCGTTAGCGCAGCCCTTTGCGCTGGATTGGGGATTTTGATGGCTTTTCCCTGCGCGGAAGGCGTTCTTGGGGGCGTAACTGGCGCTGCTGCAAGGTCGCTCCGCCACTGTGCGCCACGGCTGGTTTTGGTGGCTGGAATTCATGAATACGCTGTGCGCGGAAATGGGTTTTGGCGCACGCGGCTGGCGCAGGGATTCGCACGCGCACGCTGTGCGCCAGCCGCGTGCGCCACTTGTGCGCTGAATTCTATGAATTACCCCCTAAGTGTCGGGCTCGAGCAGCGTTTCTTCGCGTTGCACCTTCTCTGCTTCTCCCGGCTCGAAGGTTACGCTGTTTACCCCTGCGTTCTGGCTAGACCCCCTCCATTGGACTTCTTTTGTTATTTCCCGCTTGCTCGCTTACCGGTACCCTGACCGCTCTCTCTGTGATCCCTCCTCTCAGCTTGGCTCCTTTGGTCTCTCCCTCATTGGCGCCTTGGCTTTACCATTCTTTGGTCCTGTGTGCTCCTCTTCATTCCTCTGGATAACCCTGCTTTCTCTCCTGGTGTATTCTCCTCATCTTCTCTGGAGGTGATTCTGCTTTACCTGGGATTTCTCCCCCATTGTTTATCCGTCACTCTCAGCTCTCCAAGTTTGTTACTCCGATCATCCTCAACATCCCAAGACATCACCTCGGGCATCTTCCTGTTCTGGACTCTCATCGCAGGGTTTTTTCTGCCGTTGAGGCTTTTTCCCTGCTCAGGAGCCGGCTCCCGGGAGTTCCCGCTGTTCGGTTCCCCAATCACCCGACAGCGTGGCATCCCTGGAAGCTCGCCCCTACTTACGTCAAAGAAAGGAAGGCAAGAAAGACGGCAAGGATCCAGCTCGAAGACGCCCAGGAAGAAGGTTGGTGGCACAAGACTACCCTACGGATACCTCAGGTGAGGAGGAAGGGAGGGAAGCCTTAAAAGTCTCTGACAAGCCTGATAGCGTGGACCAAAGTTAAGAAGAGTGTGAAACACTCTGGGACTCAGCCTATTCTTCCCAGTGAGTGGCCTGAAACTAAGAAGAGCGAGACCCGAAACTAAGAAGAGTGAGAAACACTCTGGGACTCAGCCTATTCATCCCAGTGAGTGGCCTGAAACTAAGAAGAGTATGAAACACTTTGGGACTAAGCCTACGTGTCCCAGCGAGGTCTGAAAGTAAGAAGAGTGAGAGACATGCAGGGCCGCAGCCTTCTCGTCCCACTGAGTGGCTGGAAATTAAACAGAATAGTAAGAAACATTCAGGGATTCAGGCCAGTGAATGGTCAGAATGTAAGAAGATTGAGAACCAATACAAAACCTCTTCTACTCATCTCAGGAATATAAGACAAGAGAACATGAAGAAATACTGGGTCTGCTATAATTATTTCAAGGAGAAAAACAGTGAACCAGAGGAGGAGGATGATGATGTCAAATGTCCTATTCATAATGAGTTAAAGAACTACAAAAACTCAGAGAACAAGAACCACTCAAAGAGGGATTCAGTATCCCTAATAATCTCAGAGAAGGAGAGACTTTCAGAGACACTTAAGAAAGACATTGTACAAGAAATTCCAAAGTCCATAACACTGAGGAGAAGAATCCTACAAAGAGAACTAATAGGGGAGCCAAAGACTTGGAAAAGCCCCCTAAATAAATGTATCCATGATATAGCCAACAAGTACCTCAAAATTGTCTACTAAGGCTGAGGAAGCCTATCCAGGAGATGGGAGTAATGCTCTTGGTTTTTTGTTATTTTTGTCTTGGTGGTAGAGCGGCAAAGCTTTGGACAGAGGCCAGACTGTTTACTTTGGTCTTCACAACAGCACCTTAGTTAGTTTGGTTAGGCAGGAAAATCCATAGTTTAGGGATAGTGAGGCCTTTTTCACTTATTATTTTAATAAGAGAATTTAGAAAATGCCAGACACTGGTCTGTCTCCTTCTTCTGACCTACCACAGCAAGTAGAAATGTTTTAACTGGAAAATGAAAATGCTCATATAATCATTATTGTGTTGCACTTATTATTCATGCACATTAAAAGATAAAGGTTTACTTCTTCCAATCAGGAAGTAATAATTAAAGTGTCTTCCTGTCGTACTTCTTACACTGCTGTTACAAACATATCCATGGAGCAGTGCGGGTGAAAGCAGGGGGACAAGGATCTACGTGTCGGTTTTCTATTTTTAGTTGGGATTATTTTTACCCCTGATTTTGGCTTTTTTTAGAGAGTAACAGTGGCTGATACACTCCTTATTTGTAGGCCTGAGTAGATAGGTACTTTCCATTGTACATGATGATGGGCACATATTAACAGAAAATCAGGATATGAGTAGTGCTTTCAGAGATTATTATGAATCATTACACAGGCTCGAGGACACTCGTACAGAGGTTGATTAAATAGATAGAACTGAATGGTCTAGAAATGAATACATTGGATGGTGTTGTGTCTGAAATGCTAGATGCTGTAGTCACAGGGTGCACAATATTATTAGCCCCAAATCAAATGTAACATAACAAGTGTCCAGGCCCTGATAGTTTTCTTATAGGCTATTACAGTACCTTCAGGGAGCTACTACTGCTGGTATTAATGGCGGTGTATGGGTAGATTATCAGGAGGGGTGAAATACCTGAGACTATGCAACTAGCTCTAATCACACTTATTCCAAACCAGTTGAGACCATGCAAGATGGGCCAATGATATGCTGATATCTTTATTAAATACTGACATTAAATTGTTGGAAAAAATATTTGTGACACGTTTAAGTGGTTTAAGGGTCTTGATCTCCCGGTTAGTGCAAAGAAATCAGTCAGGATTTCTTAGGCATCGACATAGTCATGACAAGTTTTATTTTTTTTAATGTTTAATTGTGACATAGTTCATTACATGAACATTTCATACAAAGAAATTAATGAAAACCAGAAGACATATAGGAGCATTAATACATATAATGCAAAGGGTAAATGAAAAAAGCCAATCATAGAATTAATTGTATCATAAAATAGAAATGCACTATAAAAGAATCATAGAGTTCATTCAGATCTTCTAAGCTGCCAGTGCAATATAATTTTACAAATTTTACTAAACCAGTTTTCCAACCAATTTGGGCACACTTCAATACAATGTGCCACAACACATCAGAATAATGAGTCTTAAATTCCTTAAAAAGCAACTAAGAAATAGCTTTCTTTCGTCCACCAGTTTTCCACATTCCAACACTAATTGTTTAAGGGTTGCTATTTCTCTGGATTTACAAAACCAGCATTATCTCTCGTTACAAGGGATTCGATTTCTAGCTCCTATGATCTCATTAGAAAGTAGCAAGTTCAGTCTAATTTTCATAAAAAACAACTGCCATTGGGACGGCCAGGAATTTAATTAGGTAATTGAGAGCCATATTCAAGGATTTCCTGTCCAATGCAATGTAGTGTTGATGGGTATATTGTTTGCATTCTGCAATTGTATGAATCCAATCATTCTCCCATAACTGCTTTTTAAAAAATGATCTCTAAAGGATTCGTAATTAAAATGGCCAAAGAAAGACCCAGTGCATATAGTGTCAACATACCATTCTCAACCTAACTATCAACGGCAGAGACTCTTTTGTTGGCCATAGCTTAAAGTAAGAAAAAATATGGAAAAGCCTGGGTAGCACAACAGATCTTCCTCATCACTGATAAAACTTTCCAAGAGGCAATGGCCTTGATGGAAAGTAGACTCACCTCGAACTGGAGCAGGGATGTAGGATTCCCGATAGGCAGACCTAAAACCTGTTTCTAGAATAGTTCTTCCAAGATTTGCCATTGAACATTGTTCCAACATAAAAGAACCTGTGCTCCATAAACAAGCACTGGTATAACTTTGGCTATGTAAAACTTTAATAGTGGGAAACAAGAAACTATTCTGTAATGCCTATTAATCTTTTTAACCTGCGCAGTCGGTACTTTGAGTTTGTTACGGAAGTGCAATATCTGAAGATGGTAATTGGGAGCATCTGAAATCTTAAAGCCCAAACAGACAAAATCACGTCCAGATCATTACTCATATTCATGTTTCATGTTTGGCCGTAATCTGCCACTGAAGGCCAATTGGTGTCTGATCTATTACAATGAGGCTGTCTGAATACAATAGCCAATTAATACAAAAGGTGTCTAATTTCGGAGGAAAAGAATCGGCTTATTTTTGCATACTACCAATGTCTGTGATATATACATTAAAAAGAATTGGGGCCACAACCCGGCCTTGCTTCAATCCACGATTTGTTATAATTGGAGTTGATAAAAGGCCTTCTGCATTTAGTCTAATTCTAATAGTAGTACCTCATAAAGCGCTCTAATAATGGCAACCAAATATGCTGGACAACCCCACCCTAGTAGTTTGACCTACAGAAGTGAGTGGCTGATGCTGGCGAAGGCCATTGAGAAGTCAATAAAACAAACATATAATGGTAAGTCTTTTTCACAATATCTGGCCTTCAGTAGATTCAATAGGAGCCTAGTCAATGTAGTGCCCACCCCTTTAATAAACTCAGTTTGGTAGGGGTCCATTATTCCAGCAGTAGATGCCCAACCCCTCAAGAGTTCTTCAATCACTGAGCAGAAATATTTCCTGGGATGTCCAGTAGGGCGATAGGTCTATAATTGCCCAGATTACATCTGTCCCCCTTTTTGTAAATCGGAATAAGAATGGAAGTTTCCCATGAAGGAGGAATTTTCCTAGAACTTGCCACCTTCCTGAAAAGAATGTGCAAAATGTGAGACCAAAGGGTAGGGTTGCCTTTAAGAGTGATGTTATATAATTCATCTGGGCCAGGGGCTCTAGAGCTTTTACCTTTCATAATAAGAGATAAATATCTTCTTTCTTGAAAGCTGCAGCCCAGTTTATTTTAAGCATAGGTGGGTGTGTATAAAGAAACCAACTCACTTAATGGAATAGGATTCCTTTTGAAAAGTCACCTATGGATTAAGATGCTTATTAATAATTCTTGAGAAGACACCCACATAAGGATCCTTTTTTTCACAAGTTCTCTGTTTAACATGCTGGACGGCCCAACTATACCCCAACTATGCTGATGACACCCAGGTGCTTATCCCTCTCAGGTGATTATAAATTCGACATGAACACCCTCAATTACATTTACTCAACGATCCAATCCTGGAGGGCAGAAAATTGGTTATGCCTCAACAGTGAGAAAACTGAACTTCTGTTAATTGGATCCACAGCCACTCTGAGTAAACTAGACATACAGTATAATTCCTTCACCATTGATAACATACCTATCATGGTGTCTCAAACAGTCAAGACCCTTGGTGTCTATCTTGACTCTAATATGAACATGAACAGATAGGTGAGGGTTATTGCCTCCTCCTCCTCTGCATACTACTCCAAACTTCTTAATGGAGTCAGACCCTTCTTATCTCAACAAAATTCCCTCACAATTGCAAGGGCAATAATTGGATCGAGACTAGACTATTGCAATACCCTTCTTGTGGGGACTTCTGGCAAAAATATATCCAAAATCCAATTGGTTCAAAACAATGCCCTCAGAGCCGCCACCGGTATTTCTAAAAGGGACCACATCTCTGAGGTGAGGAGACAGGTTCACTGGCTTCACGTTAGAAAAAGAATTATCTTTAAAACCCTTGCCCTTACACATAAATGTGTACATGACCAGGGACCCCCTTACCTGGTCCAAAGAATAGCTAAACCTACTTCATCCAGGCCCACCAGAACAGCCTACTTGATTTCCCTTCCTAAGACCCATAGAGTGCGTGCAGGCGGCACTAGCTTCCCCGCTATGGCTGCTTCACATTGGAACGCTCTACCTGTGCACATTAGGCTGATCGATTCTCACATAGCCTTCTGCAAAGCAATTCAAACTGGGTTATTTGCTTGACTGTACACTATACTTGCTCCGATCGTTTAGCTCATGTATATGTGACCTATTGTCCTGGTTCTAACTAAAAGGAAAAATGATATCCAATATACATGGACTATGGGAACGGGTACTGTGGAGCAGGTCAAGACCGTAGTTTATTTGGGATACTATTTGGCTAACAGGGTTAGCATCAAAAATTGAAAATCTATTCTATATGATAAAGCAAATAAACTTACTGCCCATATGAAATTTCTAAAGCAGACAGTATGTACATTTTCGCGTATTCCCCTGAGACGATACTATTTGGCCAAATTTGAGGCTATTATCCTCTACGGACTTGACCTTTGCTCTCAGAACATGGGTGAACTTTTGAATACTATTCAGGGAGTTTTATGGAAGAACATACTTGGTTTTTCTGTGGCCATTCCAAACACCATCATTAGACACGAGTGGTGCCTGGTGCCCTTAAAGGCTAGGAATGTGTGGAGACAGTTGTCTCTATTTAGAAGAATTATCGCTCCACCCAAAAACTCCCTCTGTGAGAGTCTGAAGGCTGCCATGTTAGCAGGATCAGTACCATCTTTAAGAGAGTTCAACGAACGGATGTGCTCTGTGTTGGTCTATATTTGTTCATCTGAAGAGGACTTGATCCTCAGACCAGGGCATGTCAAAAAGATCTTGTTCAAGTCCGACTGAGCCGAGACGGTTGACTGCATTGAGTCATGTACAAGATTTGTGGAGTATTCAAAGTTTATACATACTAAGGAATGTCTTCTGCTATATGTTCAAAAGTCTCCTTGTCCTATTATACGCATGAATTATATGCGTTTGAGGTTAAACCAACTACCTGTTTTTGAGAAAATTAAAAGATGTAAAACCAGGAATATGAATGAGGGGCCAAGTGTAATGGACAAGGAATGTAGGTTTTGTAGGGTAAGCAACATCCGCGAGACTCTGAAACACTTGGTAGTAGAGTGTACATTTTTTGGTGCAGAACGACTTACGTTTTTCAAGGATTACACAATTGAATTTTCAGCGGTATCTAGAAATGTGTTTTGGTGTTGCTGTATGTGGGGCTTTACTATCTCCTTGGTTTTATCTCTGAATCGTTTTCTTATACTGCTTATTTCTGAGTTGTATAAGAAAAACTTGGCTTTGGAAGGGAATTATTCTTTGCAAACTAGTATTTTCTTGCTTTATTTATACTTGGTCGTTTCTTTTCTTTTTGTTTTTCCTTTTTTCATATTTTTATATATAATATGAAATTTGATGGATTGTTTTTATATTTTGCTGTGTGTATTTTGTTGCATATGGTTTTTTGTAAACTGTAAATGCAACAATAAAAAAAAATGTGACCTATTGCCAGCACTAGCTGAAACTTACTTCTTAACTCAGTGTATTCTATTGCTGTAACTACCTATGTTTTAATTCTGTCAACAACATGTATCTGTAACAATGTAACTAAGAATCTACACTGTTGGGCCACTGTCAATGTAACCCAGAACTTTGCCTTCTTAAATTTTCCTGTAACAGCGCCTCGATGCCTATAGGCTGTAGAGCGCTCTAGAATTTCAAATAAATAAATAAATACATAAATATACGCAGAAACATTCAAGGGAATATGTTTGAGAGACTGAAGTTCACTCCTTAGTCTCCTTTTCTGTAGTTGAATATTTTTGTCAAATCAATGGGGATGCGTGCCTCTCTTAGTAGTGGGTTCATACAAACATTTATACAAAACAGCTATTAACTCAGCATACAAACGATTATCTAATAACTTAGACATATCATCATCCTCTGCCACTCCCGCAAGAATGGCGTTAAGCTGGTCTATTGATTTAGCAGACCATGTTATACCATTACCGGAATTATTACAAAGCACATCCTGGTTATAAAAACTAGGATGTGTTTTCCGGATTTTCCCAGCTAGTCCAGCCATAAACATGAGTGATAGCTAGAAGGCGCTTCCAACGCTTTCTCCGAGAAATACAGCTACGAAAAAACTCCTTGGAAACAAAAATGTTATTGATTATAGATGCAGTTACTTCACTCTTCCATATGGATTTGGCACGGATATCCCGAAAGGTTTCAATGTACCCTAACAAGACCCCATGTATTCATCATACTCAACCATTGCGATCTACCGAGGTGAGAGGCTTTCTGATATGCTGAGGAGGGGGTGGCAAGACCCATCACATTCATAGAACGACTATTGAAGTTTCCACATACTATTACTACTAATGAGTCATGTGAGGAATGATTAGTATCCAGGATTATTTCCATCAAGGCAATCATTACCTCTAGGGGAACAGTTTCTGGATTCCAATAGTGAGTTAAAAGCCAGGTTGGAGCCTTGTTAAAATATATACAACTGTGCCGGGTCAACCACATCATTTGAATACATGGGGTGTGAGATTTTAACTCCTTTGCATGAACCTCTTCCACTGCTGCTCCTGTTAGCAAACCCCCCAGATGGGGGTCCCTGAGATTCTTTGTGCGCCAGGCTACGAAAGACATTCAAACAGTCCAGTAGTGGACTTTGCAGCAGCCAAGTGTCTTGGAAAACAAGACATCAGCCACTTATTAAATCAACATTAACCAATTCGAATAAATGTGCATGACCCCCTAGTGTTCCATTTGAGAAAATGAATCATCTCTGAAGTTGAAGCAGAGCCAAGCTATTTTTTAGAATTTGGCTTTTTACTTAATGTTCTTGCCAACCATAACCAACTGTCCTGTTGCTCGTTGCTTAACGAAGGTGGACCTTCAAATGTTACTCAGCTTGAACGAGAGTCCGCACTAGTGCCAGTAATCCTCAATGTGCCATCAGGACCAGAAGAGTTGATGCAGGTTTCAGATTTCCTAGTTGTTGCTTTAACATCTTCCTTCCCTTCCTCTGGGTTATATAACGTTAGGCCATAACCCTGGGTGAGTAATTGTTCCACCACGCCAAGAAGTGTTTTCACCACCAGATTAGATTTGATATGCAGGATCACCCTTTCTAAAGTAAAATCGTCCCAAAATTCCACCCAGTCTATGTCATGTGAAGTAATATCATCTAGACTGGAAACTGAGCGAAATAGCACCAACACATTGGCTCTGTTTAAAATAATCCAATTCCTAACAATTGGTAATTTTGTCAATATTAAATAGTTAATTTGTTTGGTAGCTGAGGAACATTTTACAGGTTTAGCCGGACTTTGAGAAGCAGTCTTAGTCAATAAGGCAAGGAGATGGATTTGGGGTTGATTTACCGAAGCGCAAATATTCGAGGGTTGAAAAGACAGAAGATAATTTTTTCAAAATAACCTTTGGTCTTTTCTCCCCTGAACATTACTGAGTACCCAAGCCCCTACCCTAACCCCCACATCCCCTACCCACACCCCTACCCCCTACTTACCTTGCATTCCATCTCGCTCTGTCCCTGCGGCGCCTATTCCCTTTCACTTCCGTGATCGGGAACCGGTGGCGCAGGGTCCATTCCATTTTTTTCTTTTTTTTTTTTTTTTTGGTCGGGTCAGCTGCAGAGGTGTCTCCCGCAACCCCTACTCACTATACTATAAAGTATTGTGATTTGGCCGAATTTCGGTTTCAGTATTTTTTATCCAGTCATTTTGGCTGAAACCAAGGAGATTCTGCTCCGAAGTTGAGAAAGTCTCTTCCATTGCCTCTTGTGCCAATTCTTGGGAGGCACCAGTAAGTAGCTGGGCAATCTATTGTGTAGTGGTAGGAGAAGCTATGGATTGCCAAGTTGACTGGGGCCTTACTGGTACCAATGGACCTGCCATTGGCTCTTCCTTGCCAGTTTCATACACTGAAATATTTTGCAAAAGTGAGCTAACCGATGAGTTATGGATAGAGCAATCTACTCTACTTTCCAATTGCTCTATTTTGCAATATCACATAGTCGATGTTGCTTTTGCATACCACTTGCATGGCCTATCAGTTTCTTATTTGGCTGTTTTAGGTGGAATCTCTTCTTGTTCTGGTAAGGTGAGATTGCACAGAAATTTACGGGAGCCTCTGTTGTTGTTTAGATTACCTTTTTTCTGATTTTTAGGTTTCTCTGCACCACCATCCCTCGCAGTTCAAGTCCCACGCTTTTTCTTTCTTTTATAAAATATGTAATTATTCTCCTGATATTTTCCAGAGCTTCTGTGTTGTCATTTTGAGGCAGGGCGACAACAGATGGTGTGGTTGAGGTAAGCTCCCCCTCCCTTGCACTACTTTCTGTATGAGTTATGGGACGAGTTTGGTCATGAGAAGGGGTACAAGGAGTGACAGCCAATACAACCTGAGAATCCTTCTCTGTCATGGTGTTGATAATTATGATTCTTTTAACTTGTCCCACTAATAGACCTTCAAGAAAGGAAACTTTAAAGCTCATCTGAATCAGTAGGTTCCTCTAGTTCATGATGTTTCCATTAATAGCCTCATATTGACGAACCAAAAATCTTAACACAAAGTCAAGCGCAAATAACATTGTAGCTCCCACCGGAGGGGAGAAAGCAGCAGCCTCCACTTCTGGTGAGTGTAGGGGGGGGGGGGGTGGGGAGGTCACCAAATACGACAGATTAGATTTGTTAGAGTTAAAAACAAGATTCAGAGATTGATCTAGCTGTTGTGTATTGGGTGTGACCATTCACGGTCCCTCTGGGGCGGTTTCAGACATTAGAGGGATACCTGAGTCGTCTTGACACTCTCACATAGCTAGAGAGGTGGATCACATATTGCTGTCGAAGATACCTCACAAGAGGCAAGCAGACAAGAGAGGGATTGCAGTTTTATTAGGAAAGAACATTTTTATTCTAGCACATGAAACACCCTTGCGAACCTCCCGTGCCAGTTTTCCCCCATTATTCAGTCCTAAATCTCCATTAGGCCCCCCCCCCAGGCTTACTGGTAGAAGTGTTCTGGGCAGCAAGCTACCTTGTTGGAACCTTCATGTCTTGACTCATGCTCCGAGAAATAGGTTCTAAGTCAGGGCCAGATGAGGTGATCTCAGTGGCTGTTGATTTGCTGCAAAGGCCGTACGTAGTAATGATTTCCCCTGTTTAGCAATGAGCCAAAGGAAAATAAATGGGGGACTACCAAAGTGCCAGGACTTTTCTAAGCACAGAAGTATTTCTATTGAAGTAAAACAGTAGAACTGCACTGTCTCAAATAACATGAGCAGAGCTAACAGTCCAAACTCACAAGTCACAAGACCCCCCCCCGTACAGCGAGGGGCCAGCTCAGATTCGAACTGTGCACCTCATAACCAGAGGATGAGAATGTAAATTAGTCACCCAATAAGGGCCCTCCAGCTACACAGCAGACAGCCTGCCACGAGCATTAAGAGCACCCTAAGCCCGAGCGCGCAAAGGGCATCGTCTGGAGAGTTACCTGGCTGTTGGGCTGTTTGGCTGCTTGCTGTAGCGGAGACCGCCCCGCAACGAGTAGAATTGGTAGTTCATTCACCCACTAGGAGGTTTGCATAGAGGAGCTGCACGACAGGATGAAACCAGCCCCAGCATCCACGGATATCTCTGCAACGGGGCTGCGAACTAGACTCCAGGTAAGGCAAAGAGTTGCCTCTTTACCAGAGGCAAAGGGGAGTCCTGAGCACTCATCGAAAGTGATCTCATTGAAACAAAGCCGCCTACCTTTTTGCATCAAAAAACGAAAGAGCCTTTCTGTGGGGGAAAACACGGATATGGGGAACAATGATCCTCAAATGTGCCCAAACCCAGATAACTCACGATTGATACCAGGAGAAGGGGAAAGATCAACACAGTGATGAGTCAGATGCAACTACCCAAAGTGTTTGCTCTGCTCCCTCAAAAGAACGTACCAAAATTCCAGTAGATTCCAATCCGCTCCCGGAAGATCCACAAGGGGAGGCCACGTGTGAGTTGGACAAAACGGGAGCCGATAGGGAGACTGGAATAACAAATGCTAGAAGCGAAACTGATGTGAGAAAGGATTTATCCACTTCTCGAAGTGATGATGACGTTCAAACGAGTCACCGTGCCGACGAACCTGTCGAAACTCTTATCGAATCTAATCTCGACATGGAGCCAAGGATGGAGAGCTCAACAGAGGAGAAGGTGGTGAGCAGACGAAGCGTCACTCCAAAGGCGCCTAGAAAATCGAGAAAGAACTCCAGCAACGAGACGGCTCCATTATCTGAGATTGGAGGGACTCATGGAGATGATTGGGACGTCATTGAGTTGGGCCAATGGGAAAAAGCCCTGCAAGATTCTACAATCGACATGGAGGAAAAATCACGTCATCTAGGCTCCAGGGAGGCATCCCCAGTAGCTATTGATATCTTCCAGCCATACAGGGAAGAGAATTGCATCCAAGACCTTATGGGTAAAAGCGACCAAAAAACCCATATAAATAACAATGATGGAGCCGCGTGCAATTGGTGGGAATTACCCTACAAAGATGTGTTTAGACAAACACCCTCAAAATGATTCTGAAAGGATGACTCCTTTAAGAACTCAAGGGTCCAGATTGCTGCCACCAGTTAACCTGAGTAACTCGAGCCTTGCGAGTAAAATCATGCAGGACCTTACGTTACTGACGGGGAAAATTCAAAGGGAAAAAAGGAAGAGCTTCTCCTTAATAAATGAGAGGATGACAGCATTGGACATGGAACTAGAAAAAGGGAGATCCTTTGTGACCTCCGATTCTGAGTTATCCGCCATAAATCAGTGGGGCGATAATGCGAAGCTAAACACTGATCTTGAGAAGACTAACATTAGCTCAGGTTGCCGAAAACAAGATCCAAAACCGCAACTTCCAGTCGGTGGGCCTCGTATGATAACTAAAATGACCCAGACGTTGGCAATGGAAGACCCAGTGCCGAATCCGGATTTCCCACGAAAAGATCAATTAACCCAATTAATCAGCGAAGCCTGTATAACTGAAAGAGCAAAGGACATGGAACATATACAACAAGTGATCATGACCTCGCTGACTATCTCATTAGTGCCTTTTCTCAAACTTTATGAGGTGATAAAAGACTTGGTACAAGAAGTTACTACTACGAATTTGCAAATAAAGGAGGCAAATATGCAAATGGATCTGTCCTTACAGAACCTGAATATACGAATAAATAAAGAAGCTGAACAAACTCAGCACTGGCAAAACCGCCTCAGTGATCTAGCAAGAAGGGATGCTAGTGATAAGTCACTGCTTATGGAAGCAGTTCTTGAAGACTGCAAATGGATGAGATCTTTGCATAAACAAAATAAAGTGGATCCGCAGGCGGTGGAAAATCTAAACCGAGGGAAAGGCCCTATGAAATTGAAACAAAGCAACGAACCAGAGACACCTCGTGAGGAAATAATTCTTATTTCCCCTGGTTGTAAGGGAGATCAAAAACAAGATCCGAAACCCCAACTAGAGCAGCCTAATTTTGCGATTTTCTCAGGCACAATCATAAAAGAGAAGGAACATCGGTTGGGAAAAGAGTTGGTTAATAAAACTAAAGAAAATGGAAAAAAATCAAAAAATGAAACGCTCAAACGGAAGGTGAATGGATCAAGAGCCTTCTTGAGGAATTTAAGAACTCCTCCGAGAAGGGAAAATTTGCAATGTACTAAGAAGCCAAGAAGAGAACTGGCGATGGGAGAATTAGATAGTATGGAGGCCGAAGGAGTGAATGAATCTAAAATCAGGGCGCCTTCAGTGGACGACAAAAGGGATGATTTGGATAAATCTGCGGACTTGAGTGACCTGATCGATCTCATGGACAAAATGAGCGATGAAGATGAGTGGGGAAGAATCAGTCCATCAGATTGGAAGACAATTGATAACTGGGACACGGTCGATTTGAATTTATCCTCGAAAGTGGGTAAGAAATCTCAAAAGGACCCAATTACTAAGTCCACAGGGGGGCTAAGAAAAAAAGCTGCCCCTTCTGAAAAAGATCATGATGATAATGATGAACAGCCCTGGTGCTTCAAAACCTTCGAACAAAAAAGGAAAGAGTTGGCTCATAAAGAAAAGAATATATGATTTCAACAAGAAAATACTCGCCTTGAGCAAAGAAGTACCCGCAGTGAAAAGGACTGTATGGTTGATAAAAAAAGACAAAGGTCGCACGCTCCAATTCAAAAGAAACCATCTGTCTCCAGAGTATACTATCTGAAGTTGGAAACTACATCTAATGGACCTAGATAGGCCCTTCTAAATAGATGTTATGTTGTGTCTCTCTGTAAGCAGATTCCAGCGCTTCGGGAAATTTCATCAGACAACATAAAAGTCGTTGAATTCCCAAGGAAACAGAGGACGGACCAAGTAATATTACATCTTACCTCAAATGAAATCAAACAGAAGTTTCTGAAGGCCAACGAATATCTTAAAAAAAAGGGCTATCGCCTAGAAGATTGGGACCGGGATACCAAATATACAAATCCAAAAGATACAACAATGGGTGGAAGGAGACCCAGGGCGTAGCCCATAGAACTTGGCAGGGAAAAACCATTGGCTCATGTTTGTAAATCAAATGATAGAGTGAGCGAGGAGGCGAGAAAAAAGGGATGTAAAAGCACGGGAGATGGAGGGGGAGGAGAAAAAAACTAGAAAAGAAGGAAAAATCCTTAACGACCAACCCCCCACCAAGGAGTACTTTGTTGAGAAATTAAAAAACCTGAGATTCACAGTGGATAACTTGGAAAATCCAAGGAAGGGAAAATCTAACCGGAATTACCCGGAACTTAAAATTAATGATCGGCTATGGACGATGACCACCTGTAATTCTAAGAAGAAGCAATAGAGTAAGGAAGAGCAACATAGATCTGTATACTGTGCCTCATGGAATACCAGAGGATTTCAACATCTGTTCTCGAAGGATAGTGGCTTCCTAGCCAATTACGATCTAATCTCCATTCAGGAGTCCTGGCTGCGTGAAGCCCCAATATGTGAGGGCTATGAAGTCTACTTTAACCCGGCTAAAAAGGGCCCTAAAGGTAGACCATTTGGGGGTCTGATGGTGTTAAAGAAACTGGATTCTCCACTGCAAGTCCTGGAACATGATACACCTAATCCCTATGTGCAAATCCTATCAATTGCTTTTAAAGCAGAGAAACAGGACGACTCCAAAAAAATGATTCTTATTAATACTTATTGGAGCGAAAACATGCCGAGCCAGGGGAATTACCTAAAATCCATCATGAATACAATTGACAAGTCCATGATTGAAGATAAAGATAAGTTGATTCTATTAAATGGAGATCTAAACATCAAACTTCTAGATAAGGATGGTAAAATTAGGGAAACAGAAAATCTACGAGGAAACGAAAGTCGATGGATGAAGGAAATGTCTATCCGTGATATGAGGATGCTAAACAGCCAGACCAGAGGCGATCTAATGGGTGCAAACACATGGCATAACGGGAAAACCGCTGCATGCCTAGACTACTGTTTCGTAGGTGGAAACACGCTTCTATGGATTAAATCTTTCACAATAACCAAGCAAGCTAATAGTGACCACAGTCTGTTGAGAACCAAACTTGCATGGGACATTAGATTAACAACAATGACTAACAAATGGAGCGAGACCGAAGTTTTGTGGGGGAGAAATCGATTGAGATTAAAAAATCAAGCCATACCGAAGTTGGTGCAGGACTATCAAGAAGCCTCTAATAAAGGTGAAGAGTCAGTCGAATACAAATGGCTGTTGGAAGCATTTGTGGTTAAGTATGATCCAGCGAAAGTGAACATCATCGAAAAAAAGCACGCCTATGATGAACTTGTAGTAACTAGAAGAAAGCAATATAGAGCAGAACTCAAGTTCATAAAAAAGATTAACAGCACGGAGAAAGAAGAGCTTTTGAGGAAATGCCGGCAAACTTATAAAAACTGGCTGCGTTCAACTCGTTTCTTAAGAACACAAAGAGACGCTGAAAAAATGCTGGCAGCGATATCAACAAACAACACAAGATGCACTTGGGATTTAATTAATAATAGAGACTTGAACCAGTCAGCAATAGGCGTCAATCAAGTCTCAGAGGACAGTTGGTTCCGGCATTATACTGCGCTGTTTAAAGGGAAAACCAAGGAGATTGGACCTGAGATAAGAACTGAGGGTCCTGCCTGGGCCCTGGAATTCGATAGAGATGATATACTGATGCTCATTAAAAATCTCAGCACCTCCAGGGCAGCAGGCCCTGATGGTATCTCCAACAAAATGCTAAAAGAGAACTGTGAAGGTTGGTCTGACCTGATATATGCACTTTTCCAAAAAATAATGAAAGCTAGGCAAATTCCAACCACGTGGACGGAGGCATATATAGTCCCCATCTTTAAAAAGGGGGATCGTGGTAATCCAAGGAACTACAGGCCAATTGCATTGTTGGACTCCATCGGTAAACTCTTCGCGTCCATCCTGTTAAGGAACTTAAAAAAATGGGCCTCAGGAACTAACATCTTGGACGAAAGACAGACAGCCTTTATAAGCGGCGTGGGCACTGCCCTTAACCTGTTTTTGATAAACTTATTAAAGGCTAAAGCACTGAAAGAGAAGACCACGATCTATCTGGCTTTTATCGATCTTGAACAGGCGTTCGACGGAGTAAACAGAGAGCGCCTGTGGTCAAAACTGTGTATCTGGGGTTGCCCGACTGACCTGCTGGAAGCGATCCAAGCTCTCTACACTGACACATCAATTCAGGTTCAAATTACTAGGAATGGTGGGCTATCAAGGAAAATCAAAACAGCACGGGGAATTAAGCAAGGATGTGCATTGGCCCCCTTCCTTTTTGTCCTCTATATGGCGGACATGAAAACAGCTCAAGACCAAATTCGTGCTTTCCCTCCGAAGGTAAATGGAATGGAAGTCCTGTGGATGCTATACGCAGACGACGTGGTATTCGCTGACCAGACACCAATAGGCCTACAGCGACGAATCGAAGCCTTCAATAAATATCTAAAAGGTAATCACATGCAAATTAACATAAAGAAATCGATGATTTTATGCATGAAATCACGTTGTGGGAAAACAACAGCGGGGAAACGACAGATATGGATGTTGGAAAAGGAAAAACTGGAGGTAGTGGAAACTACCATATACCTTGGTATTAGGATAAACAAGAACTGTAATGAACAAGCCCACTATACCCTGATTCGTGAAAAATTGGTAGCCTTGACCAATCAAGGGGTACTCCTACATCGTGGGTATGGAAAATTCTCAATGTTGCCAATCATTACATTTTATAAGCAAAAGGTGGTGGCCGTATTAACGTATGGAGCAGAGTCACTTCTAGCATTAAGATGGGATACCTGGAACCTATGTGAGTCCTACTTTTGGCGCAAGATCCTATTTCTACCTAATTCGATTCCCTTAGTACTCATAAGATCAGAATTAAGACTTCAATCCATGGTCTCAATCACGATATGGAAATCCCTATCCTTATACCGGAAATGCATTCTGGACAAACCGGCGCAGCCTTATAGAATTCTAGCAAGACCTGGCCTACCTAACGAAGATATAATCCTGCAGGAGTGGAAAAGGAGATGTGAGGAAACCCTGGTACAGCTGGGCATCTCGGATGATATCCTGAAGTGCAACCCGGACAAGGCTAAACGAATTGTACGGGAAAAAGATTGGGAGAAAACTCAGGAGAACAAACTGTTACGAAATTGGTGTCCTAACATCATTTGGGAACGCAAAGCACTTAACATCCTCCCACCGTACCTACAGAAATGTCCATCTAAACACTACAGAGACCTGCTGTTGCGCTGTAGACTCAATATATGGTGCTCCCGTGATGTAAAACTGAGAAGAAGACTTATTGAAAAATCATCAGCGTTCTGCAGGTTCTGTAGAAATAAGGACCAAATCGAATCTGTTAAGCACGTGATGCTAACATGTCCAGCCTTGGCATCAAAACGCCACTCATACTTGGGAAGTTACACAAGTAATATCTCCTTGGAAACTGAAGAGGAATACTGGGAGCGTCTCCTAACAGTTGAAAGAGTTGGGCGGACACTTGATGCTGTAAAGTTCGTAGAATCCCTAAAGCTGGATCAGGACGAAAGTGATACAGTAGTGACCCAGGACAGAATAGTCTGAAGGATTATCTTTGGGAATCCTGTTGAGGACCCTGAAATATGGTCATGAAACCAAAAAAAAATAATCTAAGGATGATGTTTTTTCCTTTTTTCTTCTTGGGATGAATGTTAAAGGTTTAACGTTGATTAACCAATAAAACATATAAAAAAAAAAAAAATTAAAGCACCCTTGCTAAAAGAAAATGTTGCTCAGCTCTGCTCAAAAGGGTCCCTATATAGAAGGACCTGCCAATCTCCGAGCCCTCTAACCAGCGGTGAATTAAATAAAATAATAAATGATGCAGCGACAGGGAGAAAGTGGGGGCCGTGTGAGATAAATACTGTACCTATGTCACAAGCCTCACCGCTCCCTCCTCCTCCACCTCCTACTACCGCTGCCTTACCACCTGCATATGCGTAACAGTGCTCCTCTCGCTCCCCCGAAGGAACCTGTGGTCATGATAGTATGAGAGAGCGTATTGATGTTGTTCATCTATGTGTAGACTGTCCTGACCCACTGGCAGCAGTTAGTTGGGATGCAGAGAACGCATTTGACATAGTGAATTGGACTTATTTACAATTGATCCTAAGGGAGCTCTGTTTTGGTCCATGGTTTATGAATTCATTTAAGGCTTTATATAGTGAGGCAAAAGCACAAATATCAGTAAATGGGCCAGGTGTACAGCTTTTGTGGTACACTGTGCAACCTGGCAGTGATATCCATTGTCGCCCCTCCTCTTTAATCTTTTATCTTTTCATAGAACCAATGGCAGAGGCATAAAGGGAATCACAAATGAAATGCAAACCTCAAAGGTGCTGTTTCATGCAGATGATTCAAGTGAAAAAAGTATCACACAGCTTATGCGCAATGTGCTCTACACCATTGGATCAATGATTATCCCCATACTTCTCAACCCTGGACCACCATAGAGAAGAACTGTGTAACCCACAACCCACTAGACTGCCTTCTCACATTAAAGTAAAGGTACCATACTGCTTCATCCAACTGTACATCACACTGCCAATGAATGGAAGAATATAAACAGAAATGGGGGAGAAACATTTGTTCTCCAAGGAATCTTGCTTAATGTAGAATCCTGCAATTTTGTGGGAAAACAGAAAGCTGAATTGACGTTCTTGGCAGTCAGCAGGCATATGCAAATGGGAGGAATAAAAAAAATTGTTTTATTGTGATTTGGAAAAAAACAAACCTTTCACAAAGTTTAAATGAACACAAGAGAAAAAAAGAAAAATTAAAAAAACAAATCATTAATACAACACATTTCATAAGAATACATAGGGCCTCATTACGAGTTTGGAGGGCATGGCTACCCTCAAACTTGGGTCCGGGTTCCCTGAATGGGGAAATACCGGGCCATTCCGACCTTGGAGGGCCCAGTATTTCCCCATTCAGGGAACCCGGACCCGGTACATCCCCATTCCCATTCCCATTTGAGCCCCTATTGAGCTCCTCTGTTCAGCTAGCCACGGAAGGGCCATCGCTCTTGGATCCCGACACTGGGAGTGGACAGGAGAGGGAGAATCACCTGAGTTGTGGGTCCTTGGGGTTTGGAGCCTTTATATGCTACTGTCATTCATATTCCATCATCCCCTGTAAATTCCCTTTGAGTACTGGGAAGAAGAAGAGACAACTAGGAGCAGTGCAGATTTCCCATTGTAAAAACCACTGTGTTACTATGACCAGGAAGAGAGGCTTAGATGCATATAGCCATGAAGATCAGGCATGTCACACTAATGAGTTAACACAGTCAGACAATTAGGAATGACTCATTCCACCTGAAATCCATCAAAAGTCAGGGAAAATATAAAAGGTGGCATGCAAAAAGAGGAAGAGAGAGGTTCGAGGAGTACGAGTGCTACAGGAGGTGCAGGAGGACTGGAGAATCTGAGAAGTGCCGAGCAGAGGGGACGAGAAGCCGAAGCGCCAAAACGCCGACAAGATTCCTGGGCGTCCCACCGGGAGTGCAGTGCCAGACTGGGAACCCGAAGTGCAGGGGCGGAGTCCAGCACAAAAGCTGAGATGTGCAGAGGGAAGACCCCGGCAAAGCTGAGTTGCAGTTGTCTTGATATTGGGAAAATCTTCCTCGGGACCAGCCCTTGAGAGCAAAAATTACCCAATTCAGCCCAAAATACAGGTTCTATTGTGCCGAGCAGTGAACTCATGCTAGTGACAAATGACACCTTCAGAAAGTTTTAACATTTATTCTAAACAGTGAATTTCAGCAACATCTTGGGATTCAAGTTAGAGAAGATTACAAAACACAAACTTAGAGAAATACAAAATATAGAGAAACATAGAACTTAGAGAAACACAGTCTTACGCCCCTTCAATCAGCACTGGGAGACACTGGCCCTCATAAGCTAGCTGTAGCCAGCCCCGCGCAGAGGACAGCACTGCAGGGTGCCGACAGAGCAGCAGGTTCTGGACACTCGATTTTGCTCGAGCCAAGTCCAAAGATCGATCTCCCACCTGAGTCATGTGGGCATGCATTTGTATAATCTCGTGCTGTCAGTCCATGACGCACAGTTCCAGAACCTTCCCTGTGCAAAATATAGGCTTGCTCATGGAAAAACCCAACTCTGTGAATTTCCACTGTGCTCCTTTTCTGTGCCCCTCCCTGCTTGGAGCCCATCTGCGCGAAAACTCAGGAATGTCTTATCAGTGCCTTCCCAGAGAAAAGAGGATTTGTTTACGAAACCATGCAGGGCTACAGTTAGAAAGGCAGAATATTCTAAGAGAAGTCGAGATGAATTAACCCTATGTGAGCAAGCTCTAAAAGGCATGCACTCATAGCTTAGTGTTCCTAGCACTTAGGATTGGCTATCTAAGCGCTATATAGGTGCCATAATGTTCCAAACACTCCAATAATGTCTATTAGCTACAGAACTGGGGCCTCCGCCCTGCCTGTCTATCTACAATGCATAATGTGACCTACCACTCCTACTAGGCCTGCATATTGCTTGTAGCTCACTACTGCGTAATGGAAGTGCTACAACAGACTACTGTCAGCATTTTTGCACATGCTTTGAATAAACTATTGGCTTTCAGCGGCTAATGCTGTCATCTAAAGCCCTGATTGGCAAATTTGCAATTTTGTGTATCACTACACTCCACCCCTATTCAAACTGTGTGCGACAATGCTGGCTAATACCCATCAACATAGTATGTAGTGCAGTGATAAAGACCTTGGGGCTTTGCAAAAGGTTTAAGCAAACTATCTTCTAGCGGTTAGTCAGCGTGGCATGCAAGGTTAGTAAAAACACTACCTAAACAAAAATGTACACAAAGTGAACAGTGACATATACCCTTGCCAAAACCTGGCCTACACAAAAATACCTACACAAAGTGAACATGGACATTTACTCTAGCCAAAACCTGGCCTACACAAAAATACCTAAATAATTATTGTATAACTGATTGTCAGTTAAAAAGCAGCATGCAGTAAGAATGTCAAGGCAGTCCGGTGTAGTCTAATCTACAATGCACTATTGCATTTATGTATGGTTACCAATTCTAAACCTGGCAGCCTTTCACTCTAAGGGCCTACCCTCCCCCTGATCCCAGGGCATTCAAACGTGACTATGGGCTGTGTGATTAGACACTTCCCCCATTTATGTGGAACCCAACCAGAAACCATCTAATTTTCATGAGCACTGTGAACCCATAGGCACCAGGTTATCTAAATAAAAACAATTCTACTAGTTTGCATTAAAGCATGGCATGTGTTATTCATGCAATAAAAAGCAAGCGATTTGATCCAAATGTTTGCTGGTAACTGTAGCTCTGTGTGCCAGTGGGTTGAGGATGGTCGCTCCCATTCGGAGCGAAAAGCCAACACCTGCTGATTTAACAATGTTTGCCATAAAATGCATCTTGTGTATTTAGCAGTCTTGTTGACCTACCCTATGGCAGAAAAAATGTCTTCATAACTAAAGTTTTGCCATCTGAAGTGGTGGCCAATACTTGTAGCAGTGTTGGGCGTATCAATGGACCCCACTAGGCCAGAGGTTTTATAGCAGAGCTGGCATCAGAACCTATAGTGGCTAGCTTATTGTGCACAGTTTCTATATCAAAAGTGTATAAAGCTCCTGTTACCCCCCGCTGCTCCCGCAATTAATGAATCTAGCTCCCAAGCTACGCGCACTCTAGTGATGGGCCATAGAAATGGACTCCATTTGTAGCAGCTTGGTAGTACTAAGGAAACATCGCCTCGTGATATTTCTATGTCTAAGTGTATCACTGTAATAATAGAGGTGTGCATCACCAGCCTACAATTTAAATGTTGCCTTCCTACTGAAAAATCTAGCATGTTCACAGTTTCTACCTTGTGTGACTTGGAGAATACCCTTCTCCAAGTGGGATGCCTACCATATACAATATTAGTTTTAGCTACAAACACCATACTACCATCCGGCAGTGGCTGTTTCATCGTACCATTGTGTAAAATGCATTTAGTCAAATTATAGTCCATAAAATCTTGACGAGAACACTTGCTGCAGTTTTTGGTCAGAAAAACAAATCATTGGATCCATTCACTGAAACATTTGGGCCTAGGATTTCATAAGCACCAGTCATATGAGTCAGTGACAAAAGATGCCCGACAATGTGCCAGGCCAGTACGCTAGCAATTCCATGTGGATACTCATTTGTAGCGCTTTTCCAAGGAATTATACTAAATGTCTACAATCAAAAGGTGACTCTTTGCATTAGTGTGCTGGAGACAGCCGTCCCCACAGAAACATGAAACTTATTGGTTTAACAAAAACCGTGTCACACACTGTGTCATAAAATCAAATATCAAGTCAGTTTTGGTTTCATTTACCCGCCTTAAGGCTGGCTGTAAAAGTATCCAGTGTTTCAAAGGTTACCATCTCAAATTAGAGCTCACACACTTGGCAGCATTACTTCAAATTAAGAACCTTAACCTACGCAGAGCTAACTTTGGTGTGCGCACTCATTTTATCTCAAAATATATTACGCTCCTGCTTGCATAATCCTGCTGCCCCAACAATTCATAAATCATTTTCCTCCCTACGTGCAACGTAGTAGTTTTAGAAAAGGCAAAATATCTCTGGTTAAAGCAATTAAGTTGGAAGAGCAAAACATTTCGTTTTTTCAGATTCATCTCAAAAATGCATTTAAAAACCATTTTTCAATGTGTTAGCATTCAAGTGCTGTGTCAATCCGCTGTTTGTGGTGCATGATGTCACAGTCCACAACCCATTGTCCACAGTCCTTTAAACAAGAAAGGCAAAACATATCAACCAGATTATTTCCAGCAACTGAATCATTTGAACGTGCAGCATCAAATGTTTGATAACTAGCCAAGTCTGCACTGTGCCAGTTCAGCAAAAGTTATTACTCTGTTGGACACTTCTCGCAGGTTGCAGAACAAATGTCCTCATACGTCATGCATGTTAGCAGCATTGAGTGCGGTGCAGGACAGGTTCAAAGTTCACATATCATCTCGCAGTGACTCGCTTTCTCTGAGAATGCGTCTGCTTGACTGATCAGTGTCACCCGCAAATTGCACACATCTACCCCAATCATGGCACGCAACTGTCTTGGTTTTTTGCCTAGGCCAAATACAAACAGAAATGTTAGGATTTCATCAAAAGTACAATGTCATTGTTATTCACGTTAGGATGTCATCAAAACTGCAATATCAGCGTTATCCACCCCTTCCCTTAACACCACCCCACCTTCAGAAGTCTCATCAGGTAACTACACACTTTATCATTGCTTCCACAATTATTTGTCAGCCTTCTGCATGTTACTGGGGGCTTATTTACACTCAACCATACGGGGTGTAACTGCCTAGTCACAAACTCATTTATGCAATGCGATCATAGTTGGTCAATGGTACCTCAGACTGATCTGTGATTTTACAAAAGCCATATAATAAGTACCCAGGTCGCACTTCTCAATGGATCAATGCTTTTCTTTGTCACCAGAGTGATCACGTATGCCAGGCGCCAACTTGCTTCCAGTGTCTCATGATCTTGATTTAGGTTGCCATGCTGGCATCACTCCATTTTTCAAAGATAAAGTCCTTCAGTCCAATACCGCCTGCAGTTGCACAAGCAGCTTTGTTTATTTTTCTCCATACAGCTAGTGTCTTTCAAGCCTCTGGTTTTCCACTTGTCATTTTCCCAAAGGGTGTCTGCTGATTTCCTGGGCCACCCCTTGAGAGCGATAGTCTGAATCAGTTCCTTTTGTTGCTTCAACAAATCATTCATTCTTGCACTAAGCCGTGAGGCTTCTGGATCATGGCTAATGTGCAGTGTTCATGTTATACTCCAAAGCCCCGCTCTGCATGTTGTCTCTTGCAAAACGGCTACCTTTGTCAGTTTTGCTTCCATCTGGAACACCATAATGTCTTTGTCAGTTACTCCAGCCCTGGCAATGTAGCTTGCATTTTGCCAGCTGTGTATTTTCACTTCTCAAAGCGCCTAGAGGTTTCTTCTCCAGTGCACAGCGTTTTACTTCAGTTCACATCACATGGAGTACTGAGATGCAGCTTGCACGGCAATGTCTCTTCACTTCACATCACATCACGTGGCGCATGGGGATGCAGCTTGCACGGCAATGTCTCTTGAAATGGGCAGCTGTCTTTTCTTAGCCCATTCACAGATGCACAGGTTCCCCAAATGTTCAGATGCGCGATGCGCCCATTCTGCATGCAGCATTTTTTTTCCTTCCCGTGTTGATACTGGGCAAATTCTTTACTTCTGATCAGCTCTGTTATTGCATGCCAGTGTCAGAAAGCATGCATACATCAGCATGTGTAAGGTAGATTGTGCTCTTTTTCATCTTCTCACTCACGGCAATTATTGCCTTCAGTTCTGTTTCAGCATTCTGTCTTTGCACCCCCCTCCTCAGTCTTTGCTCACACTGACGGTGTCTCTCACAGGGGATGGAATGCAGGAATGTCATTGTTTAACTTTCCTGTGCACATGGCAGCGCCATACACACGCAGCAAGCTTATCTCTTTGCCTATAACTCTTAAACTGGGGCGGCTTCAATGGAAGGCACTCGTTTCAGACAGTTCATTCGGATTAACTGTTTCCTGCACTGCTTCAGCAACTCAGAAAAGCTCCCATATCTGCCAGCTTTTATAAACACCATTTTACTGAACAGGAGCGCAGCATTCTGCTTTCCTGCCTTCCTCCAACAGTTTTCTTTTCTTTTGCGCACCTCGCCCAAGACAGTGCAAGTTATCTTCAAGGCACAAGCTCTGCACAGCAAGACTTGTTTTCAAAAGAGACACATTTCTTGTCATCAGATTCTACTCCATGCAATTTTGCAAAATGTCTTTTTAGCCTGTTTTAAACTGAACAATGGGGGTCATTACGACCCAGGCGCTAATTGCGCCAACTTTACCACCATGGTGTAAACTACGTTTACACCATGGTGGATGGCGGATTTACCGCCCCATTCCAAGGTGAGTGGGGCGGTAAATCCCCATTTCCCATTTTCCCTTCCCCATTCCCATTTTTGCCCCATAGGGCATAATGGGACTGGGGAAGGCGCTAATTACGCCACCGTAAATTACGGTGGCGTAATTAGCATCATGGCAGGTTAGCGCCATGGATTTTAACAGCTGCTAAGAGCAGCCGTTAAAATCAGAATAGGCGTTAAGGGTTAACGACGGCGTTAACCCTTAACGCCTGGGTCGTAATGAGGCCCAATGTCTCATGTAAAGGCATACATTTTTATTTTTCCTCGTAACCTTGTAGTTTGGCTTCACAAACTCACTCCAATGCAATGTCCGATCTTTAAAAAGAACCCGCAAGCCACTAAATCTTTGTGCTGTCTTATCACACACAGATTTTTCATTCTGTTGTACCATTGCCAAATTAAAACCAATTATTTCAGTGCATTTAAAACATGCCATGTGTAGTGCAGCTCCCTGCACGATTTTCTCTGCAAGAGCAACCCACACTCTATATTGCTTGTGGGCTGTTAATGTGTCAACAACATTTTTCCACCATGTATCACAGTCAACAGGTCACTATTTCCAAAACATACATCACTTATAATGCAACAGTACTTTGATCCATGGCATAGCGTGGGAACAGTCAAACATACTCCAGGGGCAATTTAGGGGCAATTTAGAAAAATATAAATTGTCTTTTCCCCCAAACCCATTGCAAACTGATTCTGCAATTCCAAATCAATACACAAAAATCGAAAATCCAAATACCATTCACTCACTTTCTTTTTTAAGTGAGTCTCTCACCCATTGTAAGCATGGCACAGCTAAAATGCAATGCAGGCAATTTTAGTGTGTTTCCTTAAACAGAATGCACCACCAGCACATGGAATTTACAGTTGCCAAAAAACAAACCCTTTCGGCTCTCAACACAGATGTTACTCTTTCTCCTAAACTCCGCTCATTCCCACGTTATCTTCAGGAATGTCGACACTTCAAAAGCATACATTTTAAAAGCGAACCTTTGCCTCCTTACATTACAGCCCCCCACTCGCTAGCACACTGGGGCTGAATCACAATGGTTAGATCTATTCACAATTTGCATGTCAAATCCTCGCAACTTTTTGTCCTGCCCTCATGACAGAATAGAGTTGAGAACTCCGTTTCACTTTGCATTTCAAATTACAACTTTAAACTGGGGAAACCGCATGATAAAATTCTTTCCTAATTGAACATAAATCTTTCTTGACCATTCATCGGAGCGCTTTAAACATAGCCATTTCCCACTTGTTTATCGCCTTGTGCTCCCTGTCTTCGTTCCCAAGCAATAAGTCAGCCACTGAAGGGGAAAGTCTTAACCACACAAGCTATCGGCCGCGGCAAGCCGACACCAACATGCCGTCTTTTTTTTTGGTTTCTCAGAGCTGCAGTGAGACCACCAAGGAAATGCGACAGCCTGCTCATCACTCTGCACTGTGTTCTCTCACACAATTTGTAATTTCACAGCAAGGCACTGCTCTGCACAAATCCCCAAGCTGCCACCAAATGTCTTGATATTGGGAAAATCTTCCTCGGGACCAGGCCTTGAGAGCAAAAATTACCCAATTCAGCCCAAAATACAAGTTCTATTGTGCCGAGCAGTGAACTCATGCTAGTGACAAATGACACCTTCAGAAAGTTTTAACATTTATTCTAAACAGTGAATTTCAGCAACATCTTGGGATTCAAGTTAGAGAAGATTACAAAACACAAACTTAGAGAAATACAAAATATAGAGAAACATAGAACTTAGAGAAACATAGAGAAACACAGTCTTACGCCCCTTCAATCAGCACTGGGAGACCCTGGCCCTCATAAGCTAGCTGCAGCCAGCCCCGCTCAGAGGACAGCACTGCAGGGTGCCGGCAGAGCAGCAGGTTCTGGACACTTCATTTGGCTCGAACCAAGTCCACAGATCGATCTCCCATCTGAGTCATGTGGGCATGCATTTTTATAATCTCGTGCTGTCAGTCCATGACGCACAGTTCCAGAACCTTCCCTGTGCAAAATATAGGCTTGCTCATGGAAAAACCCAACTCTGTGAATTTCCACTGTGCTCCTTTTCTGTGCCCCTCCCTGCTTGGAGCCCATCTGCGTGAAAACTCAGGAATGTCTTATCAGTGCCTTCCCAGAGAAAAGAGGATTTCTTTACGAAACCATGCAGGGCTACAGTTAGAAAGGCAGAATATTCTAAGAGAAGTCGAGATGAATTAACCCTATGTGAGCAAGCTCTAAAAGGCATGCACTCATAGCTTAGTGTTCATAGCGCTTAAGATTGGCTATCTAAGCGCTATATAGGTGCCATAATGTTCCAAACACTCCAATGATGTCTATTAGCTACAGAACTGGGGCCTCCGCCCTGCCTGTCTATCTACAATGCATAATGTGACCTACCACTCCTACTAGGCCTGCATATTCCTTGTAGCTCACTACTGCATAATGGAAGTGCTACAACAGACTACTGTCAGCATTTTTGCACATGCTTTGAATAAACTATTGGCTTTCAGCGGCTAATGCTGTCATCGAAAGCCCCGATTGGCAAATTTGCAATTTTGTGTATCACTACAGCAGTCCGGTAAGTGTCAGAGGACACTTGAGATGCCGGGGCACTCCGGCAGGGGCTGTTAAGCCCGAGGCTCGCAATCTTGAATACCGAACGTAATGAAAAGGTGAACATTTGCAATTCTGAATGCTGAACGTAACAAAAAGCTGAATGCTTGCAAATCTTGGATATTGAACATAACGAAAAATTGAACATTTGTCATCTTTAATATCGAACATAATGAAAAACTGAATGCTTGCCATCTTGAATACCTAACATAACGAAAAGCAGAATATTTGTAAATCTTGAATGCTGAATGTAACGAAAAGCCTGAGGCTTGTGTATATTGAAGATCTAAGATCACAAAAAGGGCTAATGAGCCCAACGAGATGAGAGGCGCTATTGAGGCCATACAGTGAACACTTCCAATGACTGACTTTTGGCAAGAGCAGCTGCATGAACCCTCATAACAGAAATTGTATAACGCCATCATTGCCACACAGATACCCCCAGACTACAGTGAGAGACTTGAACTTGTGAACCATTAATAATCAGCAGTGGGAAACTTATGGTTGCAGGACCTGCGATGGGTGGACCGTTCGGTCTAACAACTGCTCCTAGACCATTACGTTTCCTAAGATCAACTTTGCTAACATCAAGACTTCAATCGTGAGAAAAATATGTGGTTACTGGTTGCGTGACCTGTGATGGATGGACTGTGTAGTCTGACAACTGCGCCTGGACCAGGAGCCACGAAACGGTGTGACAAGCAACTAAGAGGGGTGAACTATTTGTTTTGGAACACTGACTTTTTGTTGAGAGCATTTCCCCCACTGGTTTTGTTGTATTTGTGACACAAACAGATTTCTTGATTTTGGATTTACTGACATAGACATCCTTCAGATTTCTTTAGGCAGGGAAGTTCGGCCATTGCATTGGGTTAGTTAGGCGTTACACCATCCTGATTATTTTTAAAGTTTGGTTGAACTATAATTTTGTTGTCTGTGTCATCTATCTTGATACCATGCATATCTCAGAGTACTTTATGTATACAGTACTTTATGTTTCCCCACCCTCTGGCAAACTTGGTATTGCCAACTTTGATTGCCAGGATCACTGGGACGAGGAAAAGTAGCTCTTACTCTATTTCCATGTAAAGGCATGTTGTCTAGGTATGCCTGTTTATTACTATTGGGAGCCTGGCGGGTTTTCTTTGTTTCAGGCTTGTTTTATTCACATATACCAGCTTATGTGGTCTGTGGCTTATTATTGTTTATTACTTCTCTGGGTTTTTTCCCAATGTGGGCTGGGCTTACTTGTCTGCCCACCCCACCAGTTATTTACACAGGTCTTCTTTTTATGATTTGAACTGTCTCCACTATGCAGCTCACCTTAATGACTTCCGGCTTTGAAATCTTTGAATTCTTCAGGGCTTTGGGTAAGTCATCTCAGGCCGTTGCCGTCTCCACATGACACTTTTCTTTTAGTAATTGGCGCTCTTCCCAAAATGTCATAACTGCAACAGCGGTTCGGTGACACTGTCTGCTTCCCAGCTTCTTACTTATCACCAGCGGGGCTTCCAGGGATATATATTGCGCCTGGCATCGCTGGCACCAGTTGTTGAAGTCCTCATCCTCAGGGCTACTCACACAACCTTGCATGTGCTGCCTGTACCCTACAGGTCAGATAAAGTCCCTTGCTTGCCAACACTCTATATTTCATGTTGCTGGTGTTATCCGTGCCTGACAATGAATGCCCTCTGTGTTCAGATAGGAATCTTGTGGCTTTCTGCAAGAGTGTCTCTAGCGCACTCTACGAGCACTGCCTGTGTTTGAGTACTGGCATTCCAACAGGCAAGGAGACAACAGGCTGTCGTGTCTCTCCGCTGTATGTGGTAAAGCTTCCTGTGCATCCAGCAGTTCCCTGATGTTGTGGCCTGTTCGGGTACTTCTCGCCCTTCCATCTTCGTTTCTGCATTGTTTCTATTTTGCAACTAATGTGTCTCTCTTTCTGCCGTCTACTTCCACAACCTCCACAGCTACTCCAAGTGCTGCAAATACAATCCCCTAGATTTAGTCCTTCTCTTTTATTGTTTGAATTGTTGCCTGACAGAAACAAGGGACTTGAATGCTGTTTATGGTTCTCCACTCTTCTTTCATTTGTAAGGGACTTTCTCCTCCCAGCACTCATGTTTTCTGTAACTGAACTCATTTTACAAAAACACATATCAGAGCTAGAACTAGGAGCTGTTTTGGGGACCTTTAGGAACTTCCTTGGTTTGGGTATCAGAACAAGGTTTCCCTTTTTTATAAAAGGGACGAGGTCCCTGACTCGTCACAGTATATGTTTTAAGGATTCTACTGACTCAGACCTATTGCAGAATCCACATATAGCGCTAACGGCTTCATCTTTGGGTCTAACCTTTAGAATTTCCCACTTTTTAATCAGGTTAAACATTAAACGTAAAAACCGATGCCTCCAATACATATTAGGAAATCTTTCTAAGTACGGGTGTAGACAGCCCTACTTTTTATGCTCCAAGGACAAATGTTGGTAGATTTTATATTTGTCCGGTATCTCTTGTGTGGAGATCCAATCCCAATCCCAGAATTTTGCCTTGACCATATAAAGTGTTTGAATCAGAGTTTCATTGTTATAATTTATACATTTTAATCAGCGAGCAGAAGACCACAAATAGAGAATTGGCAGGGGGAGATGGAATCTTCCTATGAAGCAAATGAGAACTCTACAGTAGTCTTTCTTTCAGGGAAATCAGGCCCAACTCAAACCTTATAATTGCTCTTGGTACACAGTTGGGAAACTAAAACACTTCTCCATAAACACGCTTCAATAACCTCCAACTCATCCCAATCAAACCAAAATATAGTATCTAAGCCATAGATCATTTTTGTAATTACCTTCGCTGTGTAATTCTTTATCACTGGCTCTATGGAGAATCGGCCAAATCTGGCAAAGATTTTCTATTTTTCACATTTTTGGTTTGAATGCCCCTATCTTTGAATTGAAGTAGGTAATTGGGGCTGATTTATTAGGTTTCGAAATAACGGTTTTCTCATATAAATGAAGTGATCCATCACATCCAGGATCACATCATCTGCATAAGCCAACCATTTTAAGAGATAGGAACCCAGTCTAGGCAGCATCAACCTGCAATTCTCTAGAAAATCACCAATGTCAGATATATAGCTATTGAATAAACAGTAAGCCCGAATGCAAACCTGACGTAGTCCCCACAACGTATTGATCTGTATAGAGAGAGCATCCATTTGATTCATTCTTACTATTAAAGTCGTCTTTGTGTGCATATGGATCAATTCGTTGAGGAGGCTGGTTGGAAGACCCCCCCTAACAAGCTTAACCCAAAGTTTCTCTCGGTATACAACGTCAAAAGCCGAGGCAAAATCAAAAAGCATAAACAAATTGCCGATACTTTCCATCTACAAGATTTATTTTGGAGTACGTTCAAAATGAGGCCATTCAAGGAAGTACCCACCAGCTTTCTAAGGCCTGTTTGGAATACATTTAAGTGGGTGGTATCAATGGCACATTTTTCAAGTTCTTTTAAGATCAAAGTGCTAAAAAGTTTCCTATCGACATGTAGGGTGATTGGTCTGTAATAAAGAGGGTCTTCCCTGTTCCCTTTTTTTATGTATTGGAACAACGTGGGCATGGTTCCACGTTATAGCTTTTGCTTTGGCAGAGATGACATTGGTGAATAGGATATACAACACAGAAGCCCTCAAATCAGGAGCCTTTTTAAGATTATATCCAAGAGGCCATCAAGCCCAATCACACTGGAGTTACTTGCCCTATTAATTGGTAGCAGGACGGTTTCCCGTTCAAAATTAAGCGACCACTCGTAATCCCTGGGCCTCTCCAGCCCATGATTAGAAGCCATCTTACAGGTGTAGAGTTTAAGAATGTGATTTACCCACACCCCGTTCAGAAATAGGATTTAACTGAATATCACCTCGCTGGCTATTAATTATTGTCCAAAATGTTCAGTCTTGTGTCCCAACCAAGATGTTAAGAATATCTTCAACCTGTTTGTGGGACATCATGAATTTATGGGTTTTCATTCAGTTTATGTAGCCTTGTCTAGCAGACTTGCTAAGGTGCAGTTCTGTCTTTGGGGAACAGTCACTTTTATTTATTTGTCCCAGTTCCCTTCTGAGACCTCTTTTTTTTAACATGACCCCTTAATCAAATGTAAGTGTATTTTGCTGTAACACTGGAGGACGACTTATTCTCAAAATCTGCAGGGTTTAAGCAAGGTGCAGTACGAATATGGTGAAATGAGATGCTCTCTTGCATCATCGACCACATTTCATTTTGTGGTGTTCCCCTGTGCCCAGAGTCTATATTAGAAATGTGTCAATCAAGTGCAGTACTAATCCACATTGTCAGTACACCAAGCGGTCTGCCCTTGGGTCCCTTTGTGGCCGGCACTTGATTAATCACATAGCCTTGGAATGTGAGCTGACGCAATTCATGTCTTCAAATGGTTGGCTTGAATACTTGCCACCATACGCCCTCTGTCAACATTACTAGGGGCTCGCCTATTACCAGCCTGGGAGTAGGGGGGATTTCTCTGGTCCTTTATGCTATCTCTAACCCCCCGATTGGTTGTATTACGCCCTTCATTCGTTTGTGCTCCTAGGTGTGGCCCATAGTTGGATGGGCGTTCTTTGGCTGGGGAACTTTGGGTGTTAATGCAATCGTTGGATTACAATTGGTCCTAATATCTGCCGGGCTAGAAGCATCCTTATATGGAAATGCCCTTGATAGCCTCTCCTTGATACATGTCAGATCGATGCCAAAGTGAGTGAACTGCTCCGTGATAACCTTTTCCAGCGCCCCACACATGTTTTTCAGCAATTGTAAATCATCCCATTATCCTTCTAATAGACTATTCCCCGGCCGAAACTCCAAAGTGCTAGACTCACTAACATAACTTGTTTGGGTACCTATACTAATGCGTGTACTATTGTTCTTATGGGTAAATACTCCTTGAGTGTTCCTATTAAGCCTCCGGTAGTACCTACCGCAGCAAACGCTTTTTTTGCCAAGCTCTGCTCCCAGAGCACATCCAGCTCACTGCCTACACCACCTGGGCTCCTCCTCCCTTATCCTTTTTGTGCACTCCGAGCACAGAACTTACAGGAGGCACCTGTCTTCTCCCCCCACCTCCGCCCCAGGCAGGAGTTATTCATACAATTGTGGCAATGGCAGATGTCGTCCACTTCCCCCCAGGCGGGAAGGCTGGCAATAACTTAATTTAGCTGCGGACCTTAATCTCTCCTGGCCGCATGAGCATCCTCTTGACTGAGGGCCGCAGCTGGGGTGAAATTGCTGGCATGTTGCTGGGGCTTCTTCTGTCTCTCTCTGGAGACCACTTTAACCCTACGGCGCAGTCCCAGGCATCGGACTTCCCGATAGTGGTAGGGGATCAGGCAGGGTTACGGCTGCACCACGGTTCCTCTCCTGCCCCAGGCTGGAGTTCTGAAACCTAAGGCGGCGGTGGCCATGCTCCGTCCTTGGTTTTTTCTTGTGTAAGCCCCGACCATGGAGCATAGTGACCTCCACTTTCTGCACTGCCCGGGAATACCCAGGGGAGCGGCAGGCACACTATGCAAGCTCTGATTGCGGAGCAAACCGAGATCCATATTTTCTTTTCTCTTTTTTATTCTGAAGCTGTGACCTTGGAGGACACCAAGACTAACCGCACATGCGACCCGGGCACACAGGGGAGCACCGGCACAGTAGGGTGCAGGCATGCACTGCTGAGTGTGTTTCCCATGAGTGTGACTGGTGTTTTCCATTTTTCCTTTTTTTTCTGTCAAACTCCGATCACTGAGCATTTTATTCTTCACCGCCCGTTTGGCCCGGGATCACCCTGGGACAAGCGGCCTCGCTCACCTCTTTTGTGAATGGCTCCGATTCCGGAGCAAGACACACTTATTTCCTTTCTTCATGCTCCCATCACGGATCATACTACCAGCAGGGCACAGCGGACAGCCGGGCGGCTGCACCAGTATTGTGGGGCTATGGATCCCATCCTCGTCGCCACTGTTGTGTGGTGGACCTATGGTCACACAGGCCAGCCCAATCAGTGCTGCGGGCACCTAGCAGTTTCTCCAGTGACCGTGGTCACACCGCAGATATCAGTTGCCAGTGGCTGCCGGGCTATCAAATGTGATCGCACAGCTTGATGGTGGCCTGGGAGTACCCAGGTTACACATAGTAATCTGGAGCCACCCAGCTCAGTGGTGGCTACAGTACCGTGGTCACACAGCATCAGCCTGCAGGGCAGAGTAGCAGGGTGGTGATCATACAGCATCAGCCCCCAGGAGCAATAAATGAGACACTAGGAAGTATCATTCATGGAGTCTGCCGCTGTTCTCAATGCACGTGCCGGCTGAGGCTCCTTTTATTGAGAGCCAAGTTATGACAGAGTCATGACACATCCTTAAAGGGGACAACACCACACTGATGACCGGAGAAACAAAACGGTGTTTGCACAGACAATATCTGTGCTGAAGTGGAAAATCCTTGCAAGTAGTCAAGGGAACATGGCCAGCTGGGCTGGAATAATGTGAAAAGGTTTATGGAAATAAGATGAACTGCAGGTTGACCCACAGGCACCTTCTAAGAGGAAACAGTGAGAATCACTTAGCTCCCTTAACATATGCATACATATATACCCTATTCCTTGCACGAGTCTATCTGCTCCAGAAGGTCTTGGGTAACCAAACCCATTTCAAGCAGAAACATTTCCCCCATGTCAGAGATGTACGTGGTCACAAAGAGTGGGAAATAAACCCCGGGGGCTTCCTAAAATGCAGGGACAAGTGTGCTGCTTCTAATTGGAACGTGTAGTGGTTCCACGCAGACGATGTGCGTGCCAAGCCAGCATTCGGGCTTCTTCAGATAGTTGAACTCATTTTACTGTAATTGCAAAGTAAACACAACCTCGTCTTCCTTTGGCGGAAAGGAGGAGTGCCCAGAGGGAGACATGCTCCCTTTCATGAGGATGGCTATGTTCCAATACTGAGCAGTCTGCCATCATGCCTGTAAATCAACAACTACTGTCTAGATTAAGGCACATTTCTTTTGAAGGCAGGATGTCACCTTGCTCAGCTCTTGTAAAGCACGCGTTTAAATCCGTTTTTTTGGGAACGTTTCCGACTGCACACATACATGTCCATTAGATATCACATACAATAAACACACAAAGCTTCTCGTTTGCATTCTGTATTCGCAGGCAAGTGACCCCCTTCTGCCCTAATAATTGTTGTATTGGTTTCTATGAAACACACGTGTATTCAATGTAATTGAGAAGTATTTTCCATCAGATTTTCACTGTTCTCCATTTCCATTTCTCCATGTTCTTCCGCCTTGTTCTCAGTTCCACTTCCTCTGTGTTCTCCACATTCCTTCGTTTTCTCCCCCCTTCCTAAATGTGCCCCATCTTTCCCCCATGTTCTCTCCCGTTCCTCCATGTGCTTTCTTCCTTCCTCCATGTTCCCAGTCCCCCTTCCTCCACGTTCCCTCCTCTTCCTCCCTGTGCTCTCCCCTTCCTCAATGTAATTTCCTCCTTCCTTCATTTTCCCAGTCCCCTTCCTTCATGTATTCTCTCCCTTCCCCCATGTTCCCTCCCCCTTCCTCTATGTTTTCCCTTCCTCCATTATCCCAGTCCCCCTTCCTCCATGTGCTTTCTCACTTCCTCCACGTTTCCCACTCCCTCTATGTATGTTTTCCCTTCCTCCATTATCCCAGTCCACCTCCTCCTTGTGCTTTCTTCCTTCCTCCATGTTCCCAGTGTCCCTTCCTCCATGTTCCCTCCTCTTCCTCCATGTGCTCTCCCTTTCCTCAATGTGATTTCCTCCTTCCTTCATTTTCCCAGTCCCCTCCCTTCATGTATTCTCTTCCTTCCTCCATGTTCCCTCCCCCTTCATCCATGTTTCCCCTCTCCGTCCATGTATGTTTTCCCTGCTTCCATTATCCCAGTCCCCCTGGCTCCATGGTCTCTTCGCCTTCCTCATGTGCGTTCCCCTTCCTCCATGTTCTCTTTGCCTTCCTCCGTGTTCTCTGGCCTTCCTCCATGTGCTTTCCCCTTGCTCCATGTTCTCTTTGCCTTCCTCGATGTTTTCTCGCCTTCCTCCATGTGCTTTCCCCTTCCTCCATGTTCTCTTTGCCTTCCTCCATGTTCTCTTTGCCTTCCTCCATGTTCTCTCCCCTTCCTCAATGTTCTCTCCCCTTCCTCCATGTGCTTTCGCACTTCCTTCGTGTTTCCAGTCTCCCTTGCTCTGTGTGCTCTCCCCCTTTCTCTATGTTCCATTTCCAGGTTCCCCTTCCTCCATGTTATCTGCCCTTCTTCCATGTACTCTTTGGTTACTAACACTTCAGCCAGGCCTCCGTGAACCATTCAATGACTCAGCGTTCTGAGGCCACTTGCACGCTCTAGTGGCAGACGGCGTGCAGGCTCTGCAGACAGACAGGTTTTTTCCTGCGGGACCATCTGAGATAACAAAGCAACCAGGCTGACATTAGAGTGATTTTTCACCTTCGTCTGAGAGGATCATATAGAGACCAGCCTGTGTGGCTAGTGCCCAACAACAGAACCTGTGGAATTAATATACCCATAGCACAGACATCATACAGTACAGACCCCCGTCCTGATGAAGGCCGTATACCAGATGTGGCACATCAAGCCCACCTAGAAACGGCTGAAACACCGTGGTGTAGACACATTACCCACAACTGCAGTATATTCACGCTGCCTAACACAGAGAAAAACTATTTGTGTCCTTGAAATTTATATGTGATGTTACAAATCTTGAATTGTTTATGTGTTTGCTAGTTTTATGTGAACTTCATGGCAAACGACACCTGAGGTTGAATTTGTCTTAGACAAAGTTGTTGTTGTGCCAAGAAGCTTTTGGTTTCGTATGTTGTAAATAGTTTCTTTACTTCTGGCCAAATACCGTTTTTGATCTTATCTCTTGAGTGTCTATTTTATGTTGAACTGTACAACTCTAGATAAAGAACACGATTGATTCTACACAGAGTATGAATAAGTAATTCTTTATGCAGAGGTTGAGAAAAAAATCAGGAGTATTCTGTGAGCACCTTTTTTCTTGGACCTATTCAATTGTAACTTTTGTTTCCTCTTCCACTTTCTCCATGTTCTCTTCCTGTGTAAAATCAGTGCTGTCACTCTCTGCTGACAGCTGAACAGTCACCCTGGCATGGAGATACTCTTAATTCAACCCGGGAATCCTGTAGAGTAAATCAAGACAAAGTATTGGATAATGTTGCCACCATTTGTGTACCATTTTCACATAATGCACTAAAATTCAAATCAGTAATTCTTCTGGTAAATGATAACATTTCGATATTTTATTGTTAGAATATTGCTGAATAGTGCTGCTATCAAAGGAAATCGCCTTAGTACTGGTAAAAAGGTGTAGTTTGGCTTACTCACGTGGGCAAAACGTTGCTGGAATTTAGTAGCATGGCACTGACGCTGCCACTGGCACTGGTACATTGACCCCAAGAATGTAGGAAGCTTTTCTAGTTTGATTAACAACAGGAAGACCTCATCTGCCCCAGTACTAATGTGACCAGCAAGTTTCATTGAGAATAGATCAGCACTGGTTTTGCAGGACATGATCCCTCACCATTTAGTGGTGATGGCAGTGTGCCCCTTCTCAGCTGAAAACGGCAACCATGCAGAAGCAACTTGCCAACTTCAACCTTTATTTAACTGTAGAACCTGTAAAGGCACCCCGCAGGCTACCTGGCCATCGCTCACTTCACTGTCCCTTGCGGGTGATGACTTCAGCCTCCAAAGTGTGCTCAGGCAGGGTTCTTCTCAGCTCCCGTCTGCTTTCGGTGTCTCTTAATTCTCCACACACTACTCCAGGGGTCTTCAACCTTTGGCTCGCCCAATATTCCAGACTACAATTCCCATTATATCTGGTTATTGACTATGCCGCTTAGGGATGATGTGAGTTGTAGTCCAAAACAGTTATAGAGCCAAAGGTTGCAGACCCCTGCTCTTCTCCAAAGTCCCTCTGTCTAGATAGAACCTCTAGATCGTGGCTGTCTTGGGGCACCTTGGTTCCCAGTGTTCTGTGCCAGCGCTGATGGTTGCAACATGGTACACAGGCCTGTGTTAATGGGCATGGCGGTTTCTTTTGTGAGAGAATGGCACCCACATGATGTAGTCAGATACACGAAATGTTTGTTTTATAATTGTATTCTCTATCATGTTGCTAGGCTGTTCAGTGGTATGGAAACTTTGACTCAGCCAGATGTTTTGGACTAAAACTCCTATCATGGGAGTGGTAGTCAAAATCCTCTGGAGTGTTGCAGGTTGCAGACCTCTGTGGTTGCTTCTGAGGGTTACCATATGCAGTTACCATAATGCAACTCACTTTATCTGTGAAATTCACTTTACTGAAAATGTCTGTGCCCTCCTCTGGTTCCATTATTTTTCTGTTCATCGCTGCGGGACGCTTTGAGCATGGCATCTGGTCCCCTATCATATTACTTTGTGACTCTTTCTCTTCAGTAGCATACAAGGGGAGCACCTCTTGCGGTACTTCTTCCTCTGTGCAAAAGTGTCTTTTCTTTCTCCATGAAAGATCCTTCTGGCACGGTAATGGGAGGGGCTGCGCCTACACGAATGTATGGGTGAGAAGGACACCAAGATGGGTTATGCAAGGACAGGATTGGGATGGGCGGAGATCTGGGATGGTCCTGAGGCAGGGGGTTATATTGTTGCTGTCTTCTATGGCTTGAAAACCTTAATAAACAGATTTAAAAAACAAATCTTGATTTGGTAACACAAACTTCTGTGGGCCTCACTACGAGGTTGGCGGTAAACAGGTTGCCGTAAACCCTGTAACTCTGTTTTTGCCACCTGACTTGATGGTGCCACCGGGACATTACAAGTCCAGGCGCCCTGGAAGTCAGGAGGTGGAAATGTTAGTCCCCATTCTTGTGGAGCCCAATAGGGCTCCACAGGAATGGGGACTCGGAAGCACCGGCACCGTTCCTAACGGTGCCGGTGCTTCCATGAAATGTCTGCCTGCAAGGGTCGCTGCACCTGGCAGGTCTGGCCTTGTTGGGTGCAACGGCCCCTGCACGCACACTCATAGAGTGGCGGTCCAGGAAACAAGGTTGCCAGTGAGCTTACCGGCACCCTTGTTTCCAGACGGCCACACTCGTAATGAGGCCTGAGTCTTTTCCCTTACTTGCTGGACCATTTTTCTTTATTTTCGTCATAGATGTGAATGAGATAACAAACAAGTTGTGTGCCATTTCTTCCTCGCAAGCTATTTAAAATGACACGTTCGTCAGACGTTCTTCGGAATGTATGGGTGACGTTCCACCGTTTACAACATGTCATGGAGGTGGCTCTGTTTCGTGACTTCTCAGACTTTAGCAAGTGTACTGTACCTGTAGCGGTGACATTATTATTTTTTGGGTGATTTTTATCCTGGTCTAGTCCCTCGTTGAGCCTCCGGATGTTAGCAGGGGAGGCCATGCCTGAGTGTGTTTAGCGCACGCGTTATCTGGAGCGCTAAAGAATACAACCACTCACTTTGAGATTCTTCTTGGCTCTGCCATGTTTCCCAGTCAGCCCTGTATTTTATTTCTTCTTCCTCCTCCCCCTTGTCACATGAGGCAGGTGTTGTAGTGTGTCTCTGAGTGTGGGTGACATCACTGATGGGGAATGCGGTGATGTCACTGAGTGTGGAGTGCTGAGGTGTTATGTTTGGAATTACTGTTCTAACAATAACAGTTGGAGATCTGAGCTGGCATGAAGAGACGTGCCGGTGTATTCCTGACATACATACCAATAAACATACAAATAATTTACCTGCTGGTCCGGGTGTTACTTCAGGTATGTAGTTATAACACTGGGGACGAGGATGGGATCCTGTCGTCGAGGGGACAGTGCTGAATCAGGAACCTCGCCCTCCGTTGATGCCCCAGATTGAAGGGGAAGGTGCCAGCGGATGTTAACGCAGGTTGTTTGAACTGGGTGCTGGTTGTGTCTTCAGCACGCCGGGAGGTGCTGAGGGAAGCCGGTCGGCACACAGTTCAGTGTGCGGAGAAGGTGCCTCAGTAGTGTGCTGCGTTCCATCTTCAGCACGCCGGGAGGTGCTGAGGGAAGCCGGTCGGCACACAGTTCGGTGTGCGGAGAAGGTGCCTCAGTAGTGTGCTGCACTCCAGCAGCGTGTTACCAAGCAAGCCGGGAGGGGTTTGGATTCTGTTGGAGTTGCGCGGCAGGAGGGTGTGAAGGCGTGACCTGGCCCCTCATGTTGAGCCTTATCGAGGGGGGGGAGACGCTGGTTGCGTTCCCCCAGGCAAGCTGAGGCCAGGTACGTGGCTCTTGGTGGCTCCATGTTGAGCCTTATCGGGTGGGGAGACGCTGGTTGCGTTCCCCCAGGCTAGCGGAGGATAGGTTCGTGGCTCTTGGTGGAAGTCCGGTGTCTTGCAGCTCCACCGTGAGGTCGCGTACTATTGTGAAGAGGAGTATGTTTTGCCCCACGTCTGCTTTGGTCGTGGTAACAGTGGGGCGTAGAGCACCCGAGCTGAGTGTTCTTGTCGCAGTGGACCTGGGAGAAATGGGGAGCGGAGATGCGCCCATTTGGAGTCTCGTTCGTTGGTTCATTTACGTGCTGGCCACACATACGTGTAGGGGATTGTTTGGTTGAAAGTTTAGTTGGAATATCCTTCTTGTTCAAGAAATGTAAGGAGGGAAAAGTATTGTAGAGTGTCTCTGAGTGTGGGTGACATCACTAATGGGGAGTGCGGTGATGTCAATGAGTGTGGAGTGCTGAGGTGTTATGTTTGGAATTACTGTTCTAACAATTACAGTTGGAAATCTGAGCTGGTGTATTCCTGACATACATACCAATAAACCTACAAATAACTTACCTGCTGGTCCGGGTGTTACGTCAGGTACCTAGTTATTACAGCGTGCTCCCCATCGCTCACGTGACTCAGGTTGGCATACACCACAGTTGTAAGGCAGTGGATTTTGTGTTGAGGCGCTCATTGAAGTGAGCAGCATATTTCTGTTGCCTGTTCTTTTCCATGGCTCTGACTGTCTGAATGACGGCAGAGCGCACTGTTCTTTCGAGGAGATACACCTTTGTGTGAGTCTTGTACAGGGTTTCTTGCCCCTCATCATGAGAAAGGGGCTGAAGCCAATGGCAGTGTGGTTGGTCACCCTGCCTTGCCATGGCAATGTCTGCTGCTGGACCATGCATGTGTATGGCTTGATGAAGCACTTGTCCTGTTCTATCTGACCACTTTCTCGAGTGTGGTAAAGGGAAATTGCTGTTCCATCGAAGAAAGAAAGTCCTATCATGTCACATTAGTTGGATGCCAACCCTCTCATACAAACCAACTCTCCCTATTTTTGAAGCACATCCCTGATTCTGTATATTGATATTTTTCAAATTTGTTTAACTTTCTCCCACCTTAAATGTACTTTCCACCAATGCAAGGCAATTGGTAAACAACAAACCTGTCTCTTTTTTGTGCAACATCTCCTGGTAACTGTCTCTAAATGTTAGACGCTACACCTGAGCTACCCTTTCCTGCGGAACAATGCATGAAACGTGGCTCTTATGGAGCTTGTGGTAATTTCTCCCATGAAGAACAGATCCAGTCATTTGGATTCATAATCGGGCACACCCAGTTCATATTGTTTTTAAGCTCCTTGAAATCTAACAGGCCAATCAAGTGTACTTAATGTGTTGTCAGGCCTGCCACGCAAACACTAAAGTGACACGCAAAGGATGACTGCACACACGGGGTGATATAATATAACTAACTTTATTGGTGCCTCCCAACTCGCTACGTTACCTCGGGTCACATGACCATCATGTCTCTCGCGCTGCATGATCTGAGAACTACAACCTCCCCCCATATGAAAACAGAGTCTCTCCCCATCTCTTCCATCCACCTCTTGGGGCGCTGTATGACTCTGCGGGGTCGTTCACCCGATGCTGACACCACCTCATCCCCTCATTCATCACCTTGCTCAGGCCCCTCTTCTTTTGATTCTTCCTCATCACCACAATAGCCAGAGGCCCCACATTCCCTCAGACGCCAGCCGGTTTCTCGGCCCGCATCAGGACCGGACCATCTAAAGAATGAGGCATTCCTCGTTATGGTCTTATTTGGTCAAGCGGCCATCAGCATGGGCCCTTTTTTCCTGTGTCACTAAGGTTGAGGGTCAAAAGGTGATACCCCTTTGTGTGTTTGCTGTGGCCGCATGAGGACACTTTCTCCTTCACACAAGTCGTAAATGCGAGCCCCGTTACGTCAGTCCGCATATTCCAATTTCTCCTTGGCCTTGGTGTCTCTAGCCTGCACTTCCATGTCACTTTCGTCTTGCCCTTCAGAGTACGGGGTGTGGGGCAGCCATGTGCGCACGGTGCGGCCAAACATCAGTTCTGCTGGGCACATTCCAGTGGAGCTGTGCAGGGTGTTCCGGTAGACACGCAAATGTTGATAGATTGTCTGTACCAGTGTTATGTTATGTTATGTTATTTTGCATTTATATAGCGCCCTATATACCATTGGTATGATCTGAAGGCGCTGGTAGGTTGAACGCCCTTGGGAACCGAAGTTCAGATCAGTAGAGAGAGTGGAGAGAGTCAAAGGTGCGTGTGAGCACCGGGTATGTGTGCAGCTGGTGCGGTCTTCGTGTATTAGCTGCTTCTTAGCGGTAGGTGTGTTGGTTGAGAGATCAGGAATATGTGTTTGTTCTGGCAGGATTTATCCAGACCGAATGTGGCTGCACTAGGCCTGAGGAGAACGCCTGGCTGGGGTGTGTGTAACCAGCAGTGTTTACTTAGAATGATGGGAAGTGTGCTGCGGATGATGGTATGAGAACAGTTATACCGAATGGTGTCATAGTATCTCTGTGTTCTAGTTTGAGTGGTGGTGCAAAGGAGAGAGTAAGCATGGTGGTGTGATATGATGGGTTATAAGCTCTTTCAAACGTTCCCTGTATTCCAAACGTACTGTATACGTCACGCAATTCTATGCGCTCCAGTCTGTTCCATGCACTCCTATCCACTCCATGCATCCCAGTCTGCTCCACACACTCTGGTCCGCTTGACTCACTCATGCACTCCAGTCTGCCCTGCGTGCTCTAGTTCGTCCCGTGTGCTCCAGTCTGCCCCGCAAGATCCAGTCCGCCCCACGCGCTGAAGTCTGCCCCACGCATGCACTCTTGTCTGCCCCTCACATGCACTCTTGTCTGCCCCACGCATGCACTCTTGTCTGCCCCATGCATGCACTCCTGTCAGCCTCATGCATGCACTCCTGTCAGCCTCATGCATGCACTCCTGTCTGTCACACGCCCTCCTGTCCGCCACACGCATTCAAATGCGCTCTATTTACTCCGTACTATTCCGTGTATTATAAGTTGTTTTATGTACTCCGACCACATATTTCGCCCATAACATCTTCATACTTCATCCTTTCCATCCACCTGTTTCACACGTTTCATCTACTTATGTCACCCGATTCATCCACATACGGCACCCGATCCATCCACCTACAGCATCTGATCAATCTATATACGGCACCCATTCTATCCACATACGTCAGCCGTTCCATCAACGTACGTCACCCGTTCCATCCACGTCTGGCACCCTTTCGATCCATATATGTGATCAATTCCATTCACATATATCATTTGTTCTATCCATATAGAATCCATCTAGATACTTCACTCATTCCTTCCGCTCTACTCATTCAGCAGCTCTACGTACTCATCCATTCTACCCATTCATCAGTACTGCATGCAATCTGCACTCTGTTCTTTGTACTTATCCGCTCTACGCAACTCGTCCGTTCTACGCAACACGTCCGTTCCACTCTAGGCACTGTTCGCTCCACTCTAGGCACTCGTTCGTTCTAGGCACTTGTTCGCTTTAGGCACTCGTTTGCTCTAGGCACTCGTCGGGTTTATGCCCTCACACGCACTATGCATTCACCTGTTTTGCTCACTCACGCTCTCTATGCACTCACCCCCTCTACACACTCACCCCCTCTACGCACTCATCGCCTCTACGTAACCCTTTTTTCATATGCTCTCATTCGCTCATATGCACTCGTCTGCTCTATATACTTGTCGGCTCTACCCACTGGTCTGTTCCATGGAGTTCTCCACATTCTTCCGCTCAGCTCATCCATCCCGCTCTGCTCATCCATCCGTTCCTTCACTCATCCGTTCTACGCACTCATCAGCTCTGCATGCATTCTGCACTCATCCGTTCTACATACTTATCCGTTCTATGCACTCACCCGGACTGTGTAACTCACCCGCTCTAGGCATTAGTCTGCTTTATCCCCTCGCATGCACTATACCTTCATCTGCTCTATGAAATTCTCTGCTCTCTGCACTCACCCGCTCTCCGCACTCACCCGCTCCCCACACTCACCCGCTCCCCACACTCACCCGCTGTATGCATTCGTGCTTTCCACGCATTCTACAGCAATATGCACTCATCAGCTCTATAAAGTCATTCACTAATACGCAGCAATCCTGTTCTATACATTCATCCGCTCTGTACACTCATCCGCTCTGTGCACTCATCCGCTCTGTGCACTCATCCGCTCTGTGCACACATCCGCTCTGTGCACACATCCGCTCTGTGCACACATCCGCTCTATGCAGTCATCCACTCTATGCAGTCATCCGTACTATGCAGTCATCCGCTCTATACACTATACATTCATCTGCTCTATACACTCATCTGCTCTATACACTCATCTGACCAATACACTCATCTGCCCAATACACTCATCTGCTCTATACAGTCACCAGGTCTGCACATTCATCTGCTCCAGGGATCTACACACTCTCTGCACTTCCGTACTCATCCGCTATCCACACTCATCCGCTCTACATACACATCCGCTCTGCATAATCATCTGTTCTACACACTCATCCTGTTTACGCTCATTCGTTCTGTACATTCATCTGATTTACGCACTCCTGCATTCTATTCGCTTCTCTGTATGTACGCACTCATGCGCTCTACACGCTCGTCCGCTCTACACACCCAACCGCTCTACACACTCATCCGCTCGACTTGTCCATCTATTCTATACACTCATCCGAACTACATACTCATTCGAGCTATACAGTCATCTGTTCTTCCACTCATACATTCTTCCACTCAGCGCATTCATCTGTTCCACACGCTTCATCCATTCCAACTATTTCATCCACGCCACTTCGTTCACTCCTCATGCATTAAGTCCATTTCAGGAGTTTAAATCTCTTTACTGTTTCCGTATGATTTATTCTTATTATCCACTTCACCGCTTTGATCTACTTTACTCGTTTAATTCTGTTTGTCCTTCTAGTTTATATTAGGGGTTATTATTTCTTGCATCAGGTAGTTTGTTGGATTAGTGTCGTTGAGATGCTGTTAGTCTGTTTGGGTTAGTTTGGTACGGGTTGGTTTTAGGGGAAGAGCCAGGTTTTCAGCAGTTTGCGGAAAGACACTAAATCCTCAGTTAGGCGGATGTGGGGTGGGAGAGAGTTCCACAGCGTGTGGGCCAAGGCTGAGAATGATGACCAGCCTAACCTGACTGAGTTTGTCTTAGGTATGACTAGGAGGCCAGCTGAGCTTGATCTTAGGGTGCGTGGGGGGTGATAGGGTTTTACCTTGTGTTGAAGATATTGAGGTCCGGTTTTATGCAGTGCCCGATGGGAGATGCATAAGGTTTTGAAAGTCACCCTTCGGGCTACTGGAAGCCATTGCAGCGTCTTAAGGGCTGGGGAGATGTGGTCTCTTGGGCCGAGCACGAGTAGCATTTTGGCTGCCTTGTTTTGTGCCCTTTGGAATTTATTCAGTTGGTACGCGTGGACTCCGAGGTATAGGGGGTTTGTGTAGTCCAGTCTTGATATAACGATTGATTGGACCGCGGAGAGTCTGTGGCTTGCATGTGATGTCTAAAATGCGCACTGCCCACTTCAGGTTAGTCATGAAGTGCTGCACTGCTACATTAGCCTGCGGCCATAGGGATGTGACCCTCTGATGTGTGAACCCAATGTAGCAGCAAACTCCTTGAAGTAATTCCTTGTGAACGGGGGCCCATTGTCCGACTTTACTGTCTTTACGATGCCCTATATCGAGAAGATACGGTCCAAAGCTGGTATGACCGCGATGGCGGCTGTGGACTGCAATAGCCGCACACCCGGATACTGGGAGTGCTCATCCAGCTGTGTCATGTGTAGAGGTTCTGGGAATGTGTGCGGCTACCAGCTGAGGCAGATGTGACATGACTTGAGGATTTTCTCAATTAAATTTTCCATGCCTGGAAATGACAACTTTTGCCTGAGTAGTCGTTTTTGTGGACACAATTTCCCGGTGCCCTTCATCTGCCACATCTATGGTCTGCTGATGCAGCAGAGATGGTAGATGATTCTGCTTCCTTTTAGTATGATGGCAGAGGGCGTAGCAGACAGTTTGTCTTTTACTCGAAACAATGTGCCCCATAGTTGAGCGTTGATGTCCGGGTTCAATGACAAGGCACGTTCTGTCGAGTGCCATTGCCCATTCTTGAGGCACGTAGATACCAGGGACAGGGTCAGGTCCTCCTTCGTCTTCCTTGAGAGTTCTTCCAGCGTGATCATCGGCAGACGAGCCTAATGCATGACATAGTTGATATACCCTTCAGCGCAGTCGCTCGAGCGCTGCTGGCCCTGCCTCGGATGGCGAGAGAGAAAATCCGCCGGGTTCATCTCCTTACCAGGCTTGTGTACGAGGTTGAATTTGTACTCCTGCAACCTTAGGCCTCACCGGGTGATGCAAGGGGGTATTTGCGACAATGGCTTTCCATACATGGTGATCAAAGCCTGATGGTCAGTGACGATGGTAAATGGTTTGCCATACAAGAATAAGTGGAAATGCTTGCATGCCCAAACGACTACGAGGCTCTCCTTTTCGGCTTGGGAGTATCATTGTTCAACCTTTGTCAGGCTCTTGCCGGCATAGGAGACAATCCTCCTGGGTGCATGATCACTCCCAGAGTGCTCATCAAGGATGGCACCTAGCCCCACAGGGCTGACATTGACGGTCAGTTCCATTGCTAGGTTCGGGTCGAAATACAACATACATATGGCCTGCGCGATGTCCCGTCTGATGCAGTCAAATGCGGTTTGGCATGATGTGTCCCATGTGAAATGGTGGTCTTTCTTCATGAGGGTGCGCAGGGGGGTGCTAGTAGATGCAAATTCAGGGTGCAATAGCGCATGCAGTAACTCGCAAGTCCTAAGAACGAGCGCACTTGAGCCACATTAGTGGGATGTGGGGCCTCTATGAGCACCTTTATTTTGTCAGGATCTGGTTCTTTTCCCTTGGCTGAGAACATATGTCCAAAAAACTTCAGTGTGGACTTGTTGAACTCACATTTATCTTTGTTAAGCATCAAATGTGCATCCTCTAGTGCCCTGCACACCCTTAGAACGGTGGCATCATGAGCTACTCGTGACTTGTTACTATAATTTATGCAGTCCGGGATGTGACATATCACACTCTGTATCTCGTCCTGGAAAATTTCGGCAGCTGACGATATTTTGAAATTCAACCTCTTATAACGGAAAAATCCCAAATGAGTGGTGAATGTCGTGATGTAGCGAGATTCCTTGCTTATCTCAATCTGATGGTGTCCCTTTGTTAGGTCCAGCCGGGAAAAGACAGTAGCTCCATTCAGTAGATGCATCATGTCCGTGATGTGCAGTGTCTGGTGTCGCTCTCTCAGGATCGCTTGGTTGGGCATCCGCATGTCTATGCACAACAGAATTTGACCCTCTGGGCCCTTCTTTGGCACTTGGACCACCAGCGGTATCCACAGAGTGGGTCCCGAGGTGGGCCCAATGATGTCTTCCCTAATGAGTGTTTGTAGTTCCTTCGCGACTAGGGGCTGTATGTTGGGGGGTATGCCTCTATAGTGTTGCACTACCGGTTTGACAGAAGGGTCGATGTGTAAATTAATCTGTCATCCTTTGAGCTTTTTTATCCTCTTGAAAAGAGATGGGAAGATTGCCTCTATCTTTGCTGTTGGTATTACGTACTTATCAGCCATAATGCATTACAGGATATGGATCTGTCCCATGAATGGCCAATCTGACACTCAATATACGGCCGCTTGTGGTTTTCGCTGCAATGACATGGATTGTGATGTAATCATATTTTTCTTTATGGTGACATGCTGTGGTGAAAGTCCCTTTGCACAGTAATGGCTCTTTGGCGCCATAGGCATATATTCCTATCCTTGCCTTCTTTAGGTGGTTGATGGTGTCTCATGAACATATCTTCGGGCATCACATTCACTGTTGCTCCTTAGTCAATGAGGAAATCATGTGTCTTTCCAAGTATCTTTAATGGCAATGTCGGGATGTGGGCCGTCACTGTCTGATTGTCCAGGGCATAGAGGTAACCCATATGTCCCTCTGAGCTTAATGGAGATTTGGCTCACTTGTTGATGGGTTGTCTTTCCTGAACTGCGTGCCTCAGGCGAACAGGAGTGCCTTGCTTAAAACTACGTCACTCACGAGATACATGTCTCTTTTTAGAGTGTTTATGTCTCTCTTTTCGCTGTTATCAGGGAGGTGATTTATGCCGATAAGATCTGTGGTCTTTGTGGTGTGTCCTTGATCCCTTCTGCGACCGGCACACCGCCCTGAAATGGTGATCGCCCCCACATGCTGAGCACTCCTGCCCCAAAGCTGGACGTGACCCTTCGTGGGGAAACTCGTATCTGCAGCAGAACCATTTCTTCCTGTCCTTCTTCTCGTCTCACATCAGTGTAATGTGAGCTTCAAGCTTGTTCACTGAATCCTCTTGTATTGCCGCCGTGGGTGTTATCTGCAGCTTGCTTAACGTAGATACTTGGTGCACCAGTGCAATGGTGGTTCTCAACAGCAGCAGTATTTCCACCAGAGTGTGTGTCTTCTGCAACAGTTTCCTCTTCCATTTCATAGAGAGGAGGCACCCAGCAGTGATCTGTGAGCAGAATGTCTCCTCGTTGGGGAAGCAGGGAAAATCACAGTTTCTGATCTTGGATCTCAATCTTGTTACAAATGTGTCCATTGTTTCACCTTCCAACTGCATGGCGGTGTGGAAGATGTGACACTCGTAATCAACGTTTTTATGGATGGCAAAATGTTCATTTAGAATGCTCTTGAGCGCTGGTTAGCTGTAGTCCACATCTTCGGGTAGTTCGAAACAATGGCTCTCACTTCAGGGCCAGCTGTGAGCATGAGGAGCCCTTTAAATCGCTTGTCATCTTGTGGACCTATTGTGTCTAGGTATACATCACACTCCCTTATCCATCTCATCCATTTGGGTCCTTGATTCGATGTATCAGTCACATCAAAGGGCCTAGGGTGGGTATGGGGAACAAGTTCCCTAACTGTTGTGCCAGCTGCTGTGCCAGCTCTCCTGGCGCTGGGCCTGGGTTTGCCTGTACTTGATCTTGTCCCTCCATTTTGTGGCTCAATCACTGGTGCTGGACGGAGATTCTCTTGCTACTACTTTGCTGCCTTGCCTTAGACACTCCAGTTCCATAGGCGTTTACTGTCCCTTTTGCACTCCCCCCAGCTCTTCTAACGTATGCACGACACCCAAAGTTACAGATGTCCCTCAAAACAGACGATGTACCAAGGTGGTGTGACTGTATCCCTCGCCAGGGATTCCCACCTCCTTTATTTCCTTAAATGTCCAGTATCATTAGCATGTACGGGTGAAGGCATGCTCTGGGTGCTGCCACGCTGTGGGAAAACACGGTTCCCTTCATCGCCAAAGTAGCGTCGGCCGACGGGCCTACCACGCAAACACTGAAGCACCATGCAAAGAATGACTGCACACATGGGGTGATATCATATAACTATCTTTGCCACGTTACCTCAGGGCACATGACCCATCATGTCTCTCGCGCTGCGTGATTTGAGACTCTACTCTCAATTGTTCCTATACCTAAATTGGCCACTCCACGCAGGTCATTGGGTTTTCTGGAAATATTCATCACCTTGTTTGCACAGCACACACATCCCAACTTTCTGATCCAACTCGAGATTCATTGCTGGCCGCCAGTAGTGTTTTTTGAGTCTGTGCTTAGCAAGCGTCATCTCCAGAGGCCTTCATGTGCTATGTCAATGCGGCAAAACCAGAAGGAGGGGGTGGGTACAAACGTGCCATTGTGCATGAACAGGTCAGCTTCTCATGAGCGCGCTGTCATGCGTTTATTGCATCTTACAATCAGGTGAAAGCAGAATGTTATCTTGTAAAACAATGTTTGTCATTTACCATTGGAATACTGAGGTAGTGCAACACCGGCTGAACAGCATTCCTGGGCATTGTTACTAAGGTGGTGGAGTGTTTCGGCACGGGGTGCCGCTATTTCTGCTGGTACGCACTGTACAGGACTGGTTTGGAGAAGACACCTGAGCCCACTACAATGTGAAGTCTATCATGTTTGGCAGGCGGTAGTGATCCGCCATGACATTGAGGCATAAGCTGTGGCTGTAGAAGCACAGTCTGATGTCTTTCTGCCCTTTGAAAGCGAAGCAGCACTTTCTGTATGCTAGAAGGTCTGACTGGTGTGATCCATCAGCCCTGGATCAATGTCAGTTTCTATTGATACTCCAAGGGACTAGGGTAACATTGCCTTGTAGAAAACTCGGGAGTTTATATCGTCATCCAAACCCGAGTTTTGTTTCAGTTGGGCCTAGGTGATGTTGACTTGGACATTATAATAGGGTTCGTATAGTACTTGTGCACACGAAAGTGGTTTACAAGCAGCATGAATTGGTTGGTCACCAAAGTCCTCTTTACTGTCAATTAATGCCCCCCTGGCGTTTCTTCACCCAGGGCACATTTTGAACACATGGTCCCTCCGGCCATACTACGTGCAGTCTTCATCCCGCGCAGAAGATGAGATGCCATCAAGTCCACAGGACTGATAGTAGTACCCAAGGGCATTCAAGAAGAAAGGTGAAGGTGCCATACCTTGCATTCAGATGGCACAGAGAGGTTGAGCAGGAATCAGGTGAAGCAATACCAGAGTCGGGTTCCAATTGCAGAGGAAGAAGCAGTCAAGGCCAAGCAGCATGCAGCCTAACCCTGATCCTGTCACCACATTGGTGATGGAGGTGAAACCCTTCATGGGGGAAGAATTATAAGGATGCAGGAATAACATAATCAACTTTATTAGCTGTTACACATCCACAGGACCCTAACAGGCCACCATGCAAGTGGAGCTGCCTTCAGCGTGTTCACACTGGCTTCACTAGCTCTGCGTTTCAACACGCTCAGACAGCAAAGGCCTGCCTCTGAGATGCCAGGGGGCGGGGGAATGGAACAGAGGCCCGGAAGGGACAGAGCCCCTGTATGGGCCTTGGCTGGAACACTATACGTTAGATATTGAAGTAACGAGAAACTGCCTCCGATGAACTGGCATCGCTCCCTGCTTTACACAACAACACTGAAGCACAAAGAGGACAAACTCCCACAAAGGAGAGACGAATATTCATAACATGTCAAACTACTAAACAGTTTCCAACCCCTCAGAAATTACAAACATCATGGACAAGTTGAGTTATCAGCTACACCAATCGAGCAAAGAAATTACCAATCTTCGAGATCTGGGACAGAGGTTTAGAATCCCCTGAGCAAAACAATACATTCCGGCTCACATTAGCGAGTAGCTGGTGAGAGCTGTTTGTTCTTTGAATGCTATATGACCTCCCGGTGACCCTTACTTCTCTGTGAATTTGGTATATTACCACTGACGAATTGCAGTTTGTATGCTTTGCTGCCATTGTTTGGAAGGCCAATGTCTACTTTTGCAGATCTCTTGGACTACCACATCGCCATATACCGCATGGCTTGTGTTCCACCCTGGTACACAATTAACATATGTGCTCTAAAGTTTACTCCTACTCAGGTTCTCTTCAACTAAGGTTATGATGAGTATCACAGATGGCATTACAATCACTCCAAATCTCAGAGGCCGTCCAAGGGTTATTATCAAAGTTTTCTTAGTCCCTAGGCTAGGGCCATCCCTCTCTCTCTCTCTCTCTCTCTCTCTCGTCTTGTATTGCACCTTTTGATTGATTGATTGATTGATTTATTTATAGAGCGCTTTACACCAAGGCGCTGTACAATGGAACAACAAATACAGAGTAATAACAAGAAATAACATTGTGAGCAAAAATTTGAACTTGAATCATTCAACAAAACAGTGCAAAGAGCAATTAACTGAGAGGGAGGGAGTGGAGTGGGAATAGTAGTGTTGAAGGGGGGCAGGAGAAGGATTGACTGAGTGTAAAAGGATGTGGGTATAGGAGTGGACAGCGGGGCAGGAGAAGGATTGACTGAGTGTAAAAGGATGTGGGTATAGGAGTGGACAGTGGGGCAGGAGAAGGATTGAATGAGTGTAAAAGGATGTGGGTATAGGAGTGGACAGGGGGGCAGGATTGAATGAGTGTGAAAGGAAGGAGAGAGTATAATGGGAGAGGGGATAGGGGAATTAAAAGAGGGGAAAAATAGGGGGGAGTAGAGAGGGCAGGGGGTGCTTCAAGGTGGGGAATGGAGGAGGAGGGATTTAAGGGAAGTGCAAAAGGAGGTGAGGGTAATGTAAGAGCGGATTGAGAGGGGGAGAGGGTTCCAGTGCAGAGGAGCTAGGAGTTGGAAGGAGCAGAACCGGGAGGAAGCGCAGGGGGAAGGAGGTACAGTGAGAAGGAAGTGGTCTGCGGAACGAAGGGAGCGAGAGGTGGAGTAGAAGGAGAGAAGGGAGGAGAGATAAGGAGGAGCAAGACCATGGAGGGATTTGAAAACAAGGCAGAGAAAGTGGAATTTTAGTTGTACGTGGAAAGGTAGCCAGCAAAGGTGGGAGAGCGAGGAGGAGATGGAGTCGCGGGAGGTAAGGAGACAGAGGGTACGAATAGCAGAGTGGTATATAGATTTAAGAGGGGCAAGCTGAGATGCAGGAAGTCCGAAGATTAGAGAGGAGCAGTAGAAGAGGCGGGAAAAGATGAGGGAGGAGATTAGGAGTTTGGTAGCGTGGAATGTGAGGGAGGGACGGATTTTGCGAATATTGTAGAGGTGGTATCGGCAGGAGCGGGAGGTGAGTGAAATGTGTTGCGAGAAGGTGAGAGAGGAGTCAAATAGAACACCTAGATTGCGAGCATGGGTGGAGATAGGGAGATTGGAGGGAGGAAAGTGGATGAAAGGGGGATGAGAGGGAGGGGGAAGAGTATTAGAGGGGAAGAAAAGGACTTCGGTTTTATCAGTGTTAAGGGAGAGAAAGCGGGAGGACATCCAGTTGAGTGTCGTCTACATACAAATGATGGGAGATGCCAAAGGAGGAGATCACATGGGCAATGAGGGAGGTGTAGAGAGAGAAGAGGAAAGGACCAAGTACAGAGCCTTGAGGAACACCATAAATAAGAAGGAAGGAAGGAGAGGTCTGGCCTCCCCAAGAAACAGCAAAGGAACGGGAGGAAAGGTAAGAGGATAGCCATTTTCGAACAGGGCCTTTGAACGGGCTAATTCCTAATTCTCTCTTTGGCTAGTCAGGAGGACCAAAAGACAAGATACCATATCTCTCTAAACTCCATTAGGGACTTCCTGACTTTCTCTATGCTCTCTAGTTGGTAGTGTTCTACTGTGATTTGGAAATTGTGCTTTACAGATAACCTATTGGATTCAGTCCTCCATCTAACATGCTCACTGTCACCTCTCCCTTACCTACTCTTTCTTCTTTGCCATTTTCCGTCATTCCTCCCTCCTGTCTTGTATCCCTCTGATGTTTCGCACTCCTTCTAGGCCTCGCTGCCACCCTTTGATGTTGCTTCTCCTGTCACTACCGCACAGCTTCCTACTCTACTGTACTCCTCCCTCCTCCACAACGCTACTCCCTCCTCCACATCACTGTACCATTCTTCACACTACTACTCCCTCCTCCAAACTACTACCCTTCTTCCGCACACCTCCTCACTAAAATCCCCTCCCCAATTCTACTCTCTCCTCTGCAGTATTACTCCCTCCCCTTCACTACTGCTACACCCTCCAACTATTCAAACACTCTCCTTTCATACAATACCATCCATATCACAATCACTACGTACACTAATCGTTCCAACCACACTTGCTACACAAACATGCACACTCAAATAGCAGTAATACTTTCACTGCTGTCCAGTCATTTGGTCGACAGACAAATGGTCGACGCAATTTGGTCGAAAGCCAAATGGTCGAATTTTTTTTTATTTATATATATATTTTTCAGGTTTTCGTTTAGGAAAAAAAAGGTTTTTTAGCAAAAAAAGCAGGTTGGGGGGGGACCCCCCCAAAAAAAATAAAAAAAAGGAAAATAAAAAAAATAAAAAATTCGACCATTTGTCTTTCGACCAAATTTCGTCGACCATTTGTCCTGTCGACCATTTATTTTCGACCAAATGACCCGTAACCACTTTCACTCTCTAGCCAATACCTGACCATCTTCAAAAATCACCACTGCTTCTTCCTCTCTCCCGCTTGCCTTTTGGTCATTGACCTGCTCCTACTCTGACCTCACCGGATAACCGGATGATATTATAAATGACTTATCATATCATATCCCACACTTCCTGCTTCCTGTTGCTCCTTCATATCCCCACTTCTCTCCTGGGTTTGATCCTCTTTCCCTGGCCAATCTGGCCCTGTGTCCGCCACCCATGGCAGTTATATGTCATGTGAAGTTAGAATGAGCAACCTAAGCCATCACCCACTTCCATTGTGCAGACGGGCCGCTCACCTGCAATGGTGGCCTGGAAGCCCAGTGCCTCTGTTCGTAATAGAGTGCCCCATTCTGGGTGCCCAGATGGTATGATGCCAGTGAGTGAGGGTTTTGGGCTCCTCACAAGGCCCTGGTCTAGGGTAGCCGGTGGCGGCTATGTTTGCCGTCCGCTTTTACTCGGATGCACTGCACAACTGTTCTCGCCACCATGCACAGGCATTGTTGTTTTGCTTCTCTCTCTCCACTGGTTGCTCCCAGCAGGAAGGACTGTGCAGGAAACCTGGAAATTGCTGGTTGGTGGTCAGGTTGCAGGTTCTCTACTACTGATGTGGGGTGCTTGACACAGGCTCTCTTTGATGTTTTCTGTCAATGTCTTGCCTTGGGTTAGATATGGATTCCTCCTTATTCCTCGAACCTCCCAGTCACCTCTTGACAAGGCCAGGGATCTGGCTTTGTCACATTAGTTTCACGTCTGGATAATAACTGCCGCACCAATGGTAAAGTGTTCATCAACCAATCACTGAATCCATTTGGCTGTGCTATTGGAAACCCCAACCATTGGAAATGGCTCAATTGCACACTGATTCCAGCTCCTAGCCAATAATGATTGTGGTGTAATGTTTAGCCAGAGCATGGTTCAGTTTAACCACAACAGCAGAACTCCAGATAGCCTTCATTACGAAGGGGTTATTTTAATGCCCCTGAGTGGTAAACCAAGCATGAAAACCAAGGCTTAAAACAGTATAAGCCTTGGATTACCGCTGAGTTTCATTTTTAAAATGTGTTGTAGGTGGAGTGGGAGACAGGACAAGGACTCAGTTTCTCCCTGCGTTTACCGCTCCACCTGCAAAACCTCTTTGTTGTATGCCTGCATGAGATTTCCATGCAGTTGTATAATGAATTAATTCCTATGGACTCTGCCTCCATTTAGCACTAGCTAATAGCAGGCAGGTGTTATAGGAATCCCTTGTAAAACGGTTTGTAAAGGCAAAGAGTAGAGGCAATTATGCCTGGTTTTACTCGTACAAAAATGCATACAGGGGATCAAGCAGCATGTTACTGCTAACATTGGTGGTGCTGTGCATGGATGACCTCCTATAATGTCCAGATGTGATGCACAGAGAACCCCAGGGTCCATCTGACAGTGGAAGCTGAGAGGAAAAAGTGGGAGCTGCTGTAGGAAAGCTGAATACAATTGAAACGATTATTCGCAACATGCCTTGATGAAGGCTTGTCTATTGGTCCCAATATGTAATCCAATTATAATTGCATAATACACCTTTGCAAAATACACCGTAACAAATAGAATTCCGTTATAAAAATAAGATAGATTGAGGGTCCTCCCACTATTAAAGGAAAGGACCTGACTCTAACATAACACCCAGTGCATTGAAATCTAAAACAAGTCACAGAAGGTGTAAAAACACTTTACAAATAAAACATTAAAGCTCCTGTATGTGTATATAATTATGATTGTCATTTTATAATGCACTTAATACCAGCAAGTGGTTTCTAAGCACGGGGATCAGATTTTTAGAAAAAATAGCTCCATCCAAGGTCAGTTGAACTCTTGGAACTCATCTAATATTTTCGTGTTCTGTAGGTCATTTGAACATTCCTCATCACTTGGTAATTGACTGCCATTTAAACTGCCCTCAAACCCTGCACAAGGGTAGGTGCACTAGGCATAGAGCATCTGCTACCTCTACCTCACTCAGGATAAATACCCTGGGAACGGCAGAAGCGTGGGGGATGAGAGAGCAGATGTAGCAATATCCTACGGATCTCGCTCTCCCCGCCATCCTCATATGGCTATCCCATATGTTATCCACTGCAAAACCATGTGCACTCATTATAGGATCTAAATAATCATTGTCATTATCAAAAAGATTATTATTGGCATTTCTTTTCACTCTTAGCATTTCCTCCTCAAACCTCATAAAACTAAACAATTTTAAATTTCCCTTCTTCAGACATAATGACCCCAGGACCAAAAAAAACCACATAAAATTGAATTTGTACACAGTTTACAATCTTGGACATTCTCTTCCCTATACAAAAAATTATTTAAATTCCAGATCTCTATTCGCACCCACTTTACACTGAAATGAATGGCGCACTTAGGGCACACATAACTTCTTTACCTGCTCCTGTGCAGGTGGAGGGCTGCCGGTAACCCTTCAGGTGGATCCAACTCTTGTTGGCCTCCACCTTCACAGCAGTCAGAGTTGTGTAGATCACTGTGTGCGGCCCATGGAAACGCTGTTCTTTCCAGCGATACACAAAGGTGCGAATGTAGACGCTGTTGCAGGTTTGAAAAACACCTAATCTAAACCTAAATCTAAGATGGGAACAATAGTCGACCATCAAATGAAAAATAAGGCAGTCCTAGTGGCATTGTGTCAAAACAAAAAGGCCTATACTGAGAAACCTATTGCCAAACCTCACAACTAATACAAAACAGGGTGTGGGATAGTATCCAGGAAAAGAAAGAAGTGTTTGTAAATAATATGTCATGATGCAGTAAACTGGGACTCCGTTCCCCATGTTTTCTGAATGGTGTAAGATGGGAGTCTGGAGAACAGCGCACACTCAAGCTTTCCCAGCAAGAGTTAACAGTTCCAATGGCATCAATCAGAACTATTGATGGCCATGTCTTGTTTCCCCTGAAAGTCTCTTGCCCTCGAGGGCCTGATGTATCCAATAACAAAACAAACACAAAGTTCTCTTTCACAGTTCACAATGGGTGATGACTTCACCCCTGGGTCCCCCTCTTCTGCGTTCCGACCCTTCGCTCACAAATATCAATGTCTTTTCAAACAGTTCCAGTGCACATCCCTTGTTCGGGTTTACCTTTGTCAACACCCTTTTTTTTCTTGACTTTAGGCTGTGTTCCCTTTTCGTTAGCAACCCTCTTCTGGGTTCAGTCTCTCCAATTTCACATTCACTTTGACTCTCAATGTTCATGGAATTCTCTTCTCTTTTACTTTCTCAAATTTGTAGATCAAAGTCTTTCGATTGTACGAGGATTTTACTAGACCTCCAGTATGACCACTTTGACCTCTTCTGGTGGCTCTCCTATGGCCTTCTCGTTTCTGTAGTTTCATTCAAACGGGGATCTACCAGAGTCTCTCGGAGCGACACCCGTGTGGTGCCGGTTCCCACTGCAGCGTGTCTCCCCTCAACACTTTTAAAGTTCTTTCCCAGTTCATTAATCTAAGTTGAAAAATGGCACTTTGCATTCCTCAACCAACACAGCCCGGCTCTTATCGGTCCTCCCCTCGACTCACCAGCTGTGATGAACCGCTTGGCTTTATGCTTTACTGGAGTCAAGGCCGATACCACGGTAGCAGGAGTTTCTCTCGCTCCCGCTTATCATCATCGACACACTCTGTGTACTGTTGACATCTGCTGCAAGACACTTGTGCTATTGTACGCAGTCTAGGCTCTCCTTCACAAAGGTTCCGCGGGTCTGGGACAAAAAGAAGGGCAAGGTCACTTCTCTCCTCGCCACCCTCTCGCTTCCCGCTGCCTTTCTCCTTCTTTTGAACTGCCGTGCCAGATTAGCCGTCTCGTCGTGCTGTCTGCCGTGCCTGTAGTGTGCTTTCTCGCTCCACCCTTTATCCCTGTGTGAAATGGAAAGGGCCTTTAGGTGTATGCGATTTTGGTTAATTGCCTGACTTTTCCTGACCCTTTTATCAGGACATGTCAGGTAACCAACTTTAAAAGAGGGAACAGAGGGTGTTAGAGGTTTCGAGTGTCCTATGGGGTAGGATGGGGAAAAGGTGTCACAAGAAAGAAAATGGTTGGTAGACTGAGAAAGACGCGGTGTATAGAATTTGTGGGGCAAATGACCTACGTGGTAGGATGGGGAAAAGGTCTTAAAAGAAGGGGATACCAAGTCTCACCCATCGGTGTCCCACCCCCACTCCCAGAGGACACCCCCATCCAGGTGATCCTCCCCCACGGTCCACCCCCAGGAACTGGATCCAATAGCGATGCCCGTGTCCTGGCCACCTGGATGACAGATCCCCGGGGACTAGCTACGGAGACCCCTTCAGGATTCTCCCGTTGCACACTACAAAATTCCCTATGGATCTACTTACCTGTTCTGCTGCAATTTGTCCTGGAAAATTATGCAACGGGTAATGTAGTTGCTCTAGAGCCAAAAGAAGCAGCTCTACAGCCATTCTGTCATTTCCTGTCTCCAAAGCAAATCTGTGGGTGAGAGAACACATCCTCTCTTTTTCCAGAGCTCCCGTTCTTCCTTACAGAATTTCCCTTGCAATTATATTATCTGGAGCGCCGGGACTGCATTGTACAGGGCTGGTAACTGTACCTGTTGGGACACAGTGTCCATTTTCTAGGCCTCACCCTCCTCCATGTAATCCTCTCTCACATATATCCTCTCTTCCTCTTCCCCCTCATACATGGCACAATCATGAACAATATCCTCAGGCTGCACTGGGGCTGCTACAAATGTCACCAGATTTATTATTTGACATTGCACAGGATGAATTGATGCATTTGGTAAAATGACCTTTTACCCTGACACTCTCTGAGTCATCAACGTGGATTTAGACATTTGGAGAATTGCAAAGACTGTATGCTCTACGTATAATGTCACCGGGTAACCCATAGTAATGGGCGAAGACTTTTCAATTGCAAAGGCAGCTGCCGCTAGAGCTTGCACACAAGGGAACTACCCCAGCATCATTGAATCCAGGAGTCCGCTGAAATACGCTAAAGGTTTGTGGCCTAACAATGGTTGCTGGGTCAGGACCGCTGTCATCACTTGCCCATTTGAATGGGAAAACAGAAAGAATGGCTTCTTGTAATTTGGGGTCTCCAGGACTGGAACATTGCTGATCGCAGTCTTGAGTTCCCGAAAGCAAGTCCCCATTTCCTCAGATTACTCTATCGGACCTTTCACCTGCAGTGCTTCCTTTAGTCCCTGCATTAAGGGCCTCACATGACTAGAGTAACCAAAGATCCATGATCTACAATAGTTATAGATCCCCCCGAAACTGCTGCATTTGTTTCACTGAGACTGGCTGAGGGGTATTTTGAACTGCAGTGGCTCTCTCTGGCATTACCTTCCTTCATGTGGGCGATATTACTTGCCTCAAATATACTACCTCTGTCTGACAGTACTGCAATTTAACTTTATCCACTTTGTGTCCCTTCTCCGCAAGCAAGGTGACAAGCGTTATTGAGTCTCCTCAAGACTGCTCCTCTGAAATGCTGCAGACTAATAGATCACCCATGTACTGATTATGGTACTGGATGCATGTAAATTCCCCAAATCCATCTGAACCACCCTGTTAAAACAATTGGAGATTCATATTGCCCCTGTGGCAACCTCATGTGCTCGAATCTCTGACCATAATACGTGAACTCTGTGAGGATCCTGGACCATCCTCCATCTGGACCCTTTCCCCTTCTTCATAGGATAGATTGCTGTATTGCATGGGGACACAGAAGGTTGTATTATGCCTTGCCTTAACAACGCCATAATCGTGTCATTAATCCCTTTGTCTGCTTCCTTAGACAAGGAGAACTGCTTAACCCCTGGTAATATCGCACCAGGTTTCAATTATATCCTCAATGCTCCAACACTCTTAAGCAGGCCCACATAATTAGGATTGCTGGTCCACAAATGGTCCAGCACTTTTCCCAAATCTTCCTTCCAAAATGGCGATGTATTTTTAACGATGAGCATGGTCTGTGATACTTCCCTTTGCTTTATCGCTATCTGGCAAGGCACCCCAATTTCAAAGGCCATCTCCCCAGTGTCTTCAGTGTGTTCAAACAACTGCTCGCCAGACACACCTTTAACGATAAAGTTGGATCGATGCACACAACTGTGCACCACTCTCCGCCTTCCTCATCTGTGCCTGAGAGAACCAACCTGTTCTTCTTGATTACTACAGCCTCTAAGAGAATTGTAACAATGGCAACTGTGGCACATCAGGCCAATATAAAAACTCAAATGGTACTCACCAGGCCTGATTTCTGATCCCCTGGACACAACTCAACAAAACCATCACCCCATAAAGAAACAATGCTGCATGCACAGGAACACCCCTAATTGCGCTGTTGCTACAATAGGTCTGAAAATGCGTTGCTTCCCTCACCGGATACAACCCTGGGGTTGAGCATACAATACCTTGCTCCGTGAAGGTAATCAACATCCTCAACTTGCTCAAATGTCAATTCCCAAAAGATTTGCTGGGTTGTCTATACAATACAACAAAGGGTCTAATACATTTTGATTAAGCTCTTTGATACGTTGATCTTCAGTCTAAGGACTGACAGGATAGCCCCAGAGAATACCGTACATTGTGTACATTGTTTTGGAACTCACCTTCCTTTATACAAGACTTGGTAGCACCTGTGTCAACCATGAATACAAATGATGCTCCCCTACCTGCACACGAATCTGGGGTTCCATCAGTGGTAATGGACAGGACTGGACCCATTAGAGACCCCTGTGGGCTGTCCTACTCCTCGTACATATTAGCACCTGGGGAAAAAAAGGATTTCCCCCAAAACAATTTCTCCAGTGTAGTGTGCAACATATCCTTGTGGGAAAGGGTTCTTATCCCATGTCTGCACCGATGCTCGTGCTGGCATCGTCAGTGGGATTTCGAAGGTCTGTGAAGCCCCAGTGGCTGGGTTCTGTTCCACCTGTGCCACTGTGATTGCGCATTGCTGATAAACAAGTTTATAACAAGTTGCTCAAATTCATATTCCTCTTCTTCTTAATCGTCTACTCCGGCTACTACATCCCTTGACCCTTTTACAGGCACAAATGGCATAATCAGCCCTACCATAGGGTGCCATCTCCCGTCCTCCTTGCTCAGCCCCTGTACCCGTGGCAGCATCCCTGTTCTCTATGTCCACCTCAACTGTTCTGATAAACAAGTTGTCCAAACTAACAAGAACCTGCCCATGTCTCCATTTTACTTCTTCTACATCCCTTACCTGTCTTCTAACTTCCTCCCGCTCTTCATCTCTTTGCTGGGCATATGGCAGGATAGGGGCCTGCATCTGTTGAGCTGCCATGGTAAAGTACTGTGGCCATTCACGACAATCTTGTGGAATGTGTCCCAACCTTCCACACGGCCAACAATGAATCCCAAAAAAATACTCCATAATTATTTCCTGTTGAACAATTAAATTGGGTGCCTGTTCCACCGAATCTGCCAAATGACCCACTTCCCAGTGGAAATCATCCCCTGCCCCTCAGAAACCCTCTCATCAGCCTTGGACCGGTTATCTATGAGTCCATCAACCCCTGTGTCATACCCGGTTCACTGTGCCCCTGCTGACCCTCCATAGGATTGTGATTAATGCCCTTTCTAGACAAATATTCGCCAATTTCTTATGAACAAGTGTACCCTCTGTTTTTTGTGCCTGCTCTACATTCTCCCTCTCTTTTTCCTGTCTTCTCTTGCGAAAATGCATAATGTGGGGCTGAATTTCCAGCCAACTCTTAGCCTCCATCCTTAAAACTTTATCTAAATTGCGCTGGACTACTTTAGAAAGTCCCTTCTTCAGCATTTGGTAGAAAATTGCCACATTCTTGTCCAATGCTTCTCCCGTTTCAGTCCTCCACATCTCCTGAATTAACTGGATGTGTGTACCAGGATCATAATGCAATTTCATCATCTTAGCTAAACTTTTATTGATATCAGGCATATTGGGATGCATAATCAGCAAGGTCTCCCCATACCCGTGCCCTAAGATTATTAAAAGCTGCTCCATCATGGGTATTTGTATCCAACTGAACTCTCGGATCCCTGATCTCTTCCAAAGCTCATCTGATTGCTCCCCCATTAGGGCCGTGAATTTATGTCCCCTATGGCTAACATGACACCGGCAGCGTTCTTCGCCTCCACTTCCCCGCCCCTGCAGTGAGTGAAGGGAGTGTCTTCATTAAGTTACTCCAATCAATGTGTGACCCTTCTGGAGCAACGGAAACTGAGTTATCCCCCATTTTTCCTGGGGCTTCCCCCCTCTCTCCCCTACTGCTTACTATAGCCATGCAAGTTCCCTGGCACGTCCTATGGCTCCATGGTATGTTTTTTATTGCTGCTACTTTAGCGGGAGGTAGGGTGAGTACACCCTGCTCTCCTTGCTCGAATTCATATTCCTCTTCTTCTTAATCGTCTACTCCGGCTACTACATCCCCTGACCCTTTTACAGGCACAGAGCCATAATCAGCCCTACCATAGGGTGCCATTTCCCGTCCTCCTTGCTCAGCCCCTGTACCCGTGGCAGCATCCCTGTTCTCTATGTCCACCTCAACTGTTCTGATAAACAAGTTGTCCAATCTAACAAGAACCTGCCCATGTCTCCATTTTACTTCTTCTACATCCCTTACCTGTCTTCTAACTTCCTCCTGCTCTTCATCTCTTTGCTGCCATAGCAGCACTACCTCTTCCTCTGCTAGCCTTAGCGCTTCCTTCATTTTTTCCCATTCTTGCGCATCTACTACTTTTTCGCAGCCTATCCCCTATCCTAGCAGGAAAAGGCCTAACCTCTTCTTTCTCTTTCATTTTCAATCCTTCCTCTGCTCTTCTGACTTCTGACCTAACTCTTTCTCGCTCTGCCCCCTTAATCTATCTGCTAACCTAGCAGTCAGGGGAAGTTATTCCCTTCCCACTCTCCATTTTTAAACCTCTGTGTAGCAGAAACCATTGTAATTGTAATTGTTTATTTGTAAAGCGCTTATACACAAGTGAATTGCTTCAAAGGAGTGAAGGAGTTATCCTTCCACTTTCCTCAAAATCCCAGTTCTTACAAATCGTAAAGGATTGAGGTGTTACCTGTGTCTGTTTTGCAACCACTGGGAGTAGCCGCTGGGGAAAATGGTAGTAAGAACCCAGGGTCTGTGTACCCCTATGCGAGCGATCAAGGATGGCACGCATATGGGGGCAGTTCAGTAGAAATTCCTGCACCCTCCTTTTTCAACATTATGGCCCTTCCTGCCTTTTTCATACATCCTCCATTATTTCAAGATGTTTAACCGCTTCTCTAACTTTGAGTCCTTAAAAAGTTATGCAGGTTCTCCAATATGCCCATATCATAGGATCCCTCAATAGGCCAATAATGTATAATTTTCCTTTTACTCTCCCACAAGCATTCTCTATGATATTTTACAATGTTCTCCATATAGCAACACTTGGCACAAATGATTCATCTGAGTCTCCATACTCCAACCCAAGTTATCAAAAAATTGTTTCAGAAAAATCCGATACCGAGCCAAACCTGCACCACAAAAAATGTTCACTCAAGAGCTCCCTTTTTACCCTTACCCAATTCTTTAGTTGCACGACAGACTCATTCACTGTACTCATCTATACCGTAGTTACCTCACTTCACTATTTACTCTAATCACTGATACACAGAAGACAGCATCTTATGAAAAAAACACTTGGCAGCCAATGTCTCTGAGATAACCCCATCACTCGAGCACAGGAGGGGCGCAATGCTTTCCACTACAGCACTTCTTCTCTCGCTCTCTTCATCACTGGTATGATTTAATCTACTACAAAACCGTCTTCCCCTGACTACAGGAAGTTTCCCTTCACTGCTTTGACTAACCAATAAAATCGAGGTGAGGGGCTCTGCCAACACAGCAAATACAAATTAATGTGAAGGCCTACTTCAGAAAGTTATCTACGGTTGGACTTACCCTAAGATACCACTGCACCTTCAGGTGAGGTCTCCACCCAACCAGACAAGCAAACTGAAGGGTATCAGGATAATCATGACGCTGGGCATGCAGGGTAAGGTACTGCTCACACCTCTAAAATAAAAAAAGATGTAAGAAATATATACATTGAACTTACAACATAGAACAGTTCAACCGCTCTATCAAAAACATCCACTTTTCCAATCCCTGCAACCTCAACTAATTTCGTACCCACACTCCAAGTCCACCCTTGCCAAATACCCCTTAAATCAAAGAAACAACCCCTTTTTAGCCCCTATTTCCCCTTTCTTTACACCTCCACACGTGTACTCATGTGAACCCGAGGCATTCCGATGTGGTGCTTCGTCAAGTCCTCCTGCACAGCTTGGCCATGGCATCACATCTCTGGGAGCATACAGACCTTTAACCAATATGGCGTCCACAGACCTTTTTTTTCACTGTGCACGTAAGACTGATCCCTGTTGTGCAGTGCTGCAGCTGAGAGGTGTGGATCAAAGACCCCCAATGTCTTGGAATGACTGGATTCCTTCCCTGAATTGGCAAATGTGCTGGTGGGTCTTCAATCACCTTAACCCAAACAGGCCCACCACTTAAGAAGTGAGTACAGGGTTGTACATAAAAACAAATGTATTGTTCAATGTACAGGGGAGCAGTTAGATGGTGTTGCAGGACAAAACTAACCCAAGTGTCAACAATACCACATCAGTTCATATCTTTTAAACACTTCTGCAACAGTTAAAACACTCCCCAAAAACGTTGTTGTAATCCACCCCGCAAACATGATTGGACACAACCCCCTTCAAAGAAATACCATCTTTTCCCAATTCCTGCATTTTCATAGGCCAGGTTTATCTCAATAATGATCTTCATATTATATTCATAACACTCCTCTTATGATTTGTCCGTACTAGGTCATGACGACAACACATGGTTAAACATTGGTATTGCAAACATAATTAATTACTAGCAATAACTGGCCTAAGCCATTCAAACCCTAACTCTTGATTTGCACATGGCTTGTATGGACATTTCAGGCAATATGAGGAGGCTGGATGAATGATTTCTCTTCGTTTGTGATGCTGTCTCATTTCCCAGGTCCCTCTTCCATTGAAACTTTACAATCTACAAAGCTCCCACTTTATCACACAATTGAAACTTCTAAATAGCTTTAGGCACCAGCTTACCCTGTGTATTTACTACTGACCAAAATAAATAATGAAACTCCCTTGGTCACGCTGTCAAACAGCAGGAAATTATATCTACTATCTACAAGACTTATCAGACCATAAAAACTCAAGGCTATTTCTGCAGCTGCTGACTGTGAAGGCTGAAGTCACTAATTCATCTGTTTTCTACCGTTTCAAAACCTATTTAGAATTCAAAGGGCATTTTTCAAGAGAGCCCTATCCACAGTGTTCTGATTCATTGTGAAAAGGCCACTTATATTGAGATTCATGAATTCTTCCTGTATTTTTATAATGTGCATGCATGTTTTTTTTTTTACTTTTGGTGGATTTAATACTTCATCTTTCTGCGTGAGTGCAAGCTAATATGTATCAGTTCTGAACAAAAAGTAGCACTTTTGCTCAGTTCACCGCCCCCCATTCATCAGTATGGCACACGCAACGTGGACCCCTCGTAATGATAGAGACCATTCCTGACAACCCCAACAATGATTAGAAACTATTAGGGAAGAAATGTGTAGGCTAGCTGTTCCTAGCAGCATGTACTCTTAAATACCCTGCCAGTGTGTAGCTTACATGTCAAGACCTCCAAATGAAGTTGCAAACTGCAAATATATTATGGCGGGTTTGCACTTAGGGCCCGGTGCAAAGCTTCCTAGTCAGCCTAATGCCTTTGCTTTTAGTTTAGTATTAACAGCTTTATATTGATAATTAGCACAATACAAATTACATTTCATTACAAACAACTCCGCGGGTGGATAATAGCAATTGACTAGGATCAGATGCCAATCATAGAGATTCCAAAGCCTAACAGGTAATGTCTAGTCGAAGATCAGTTTAGCGCACAGGTGATACTTTGTTGGCTTGTGCGATTGTGTTCGAGATATTCCCTGAAGCACTTCCAGGTGACAAATTAAAGAAACTTTGCACCAGTGCAAGTGCAATTTTGTATGGTATTAGCACTAGGGCAAACTTTTCCTTGGTGCAAAAATGCAGTGATTATGTATCTTCTTTGCAGTAGGACAATGTTTGCCCTGTTGCTTATAACATGCCAAACTGCACTTGGTCCAATGGTTTTCTAATATGTCCACAGTTTTTAGAAATAGGGAAAACGTTGCCCTACTTCTAATACCATGCAAACTGGCATTTGCATCAGTGCAAATGTTTCGGTAATCTGGGCCCAGAAGTCCAAAGGGTGGTGTAAGGAAGGCATGGTATCAATCAGTAAAGACAGACACAAGTGATCACAGTTGAAGGGTGTTCATTGAACTTCAATGGGTTGGTAAAATGCCTATCTAAACTTAAATCTAAGGATGGGAGCAAGCTGCGACCATCAAACGGTAATAACGCAGTCCTGGTTAAATCTGTCAAAATAAAAGGGCCTATACTAATAAACCTATTGCCCATCCTTCCTTCTAAATACAAAATGCTGTGGGATAACAATGTACGCAAAAGAAAAGTGTTCAAGAAATGATATGTCAGGATAGTTGAGCAGTTAGCTTCCCTTCACACACACTCTAGCTTCTTGGCCACTAGGTAACAGTTCACCGCATAGGCATCAGGGCCTTCCACCAAAGTCTTTCTCGCAATGACAGTCTCTTAATGCTAAGGGCCTGATGCAGCAAACAAAACACAAAAGTTCCTTTCCTTTGTCAAGGTTTCACTTTCAGCAGTTAATTCAGGATTGGGCTCCCTCCTTTGGGCTCAGACCAGGGGTCCCCCCCGTCTGGGCTCAGACCCCTTTTCTACAATGTTCACAACTTGGTCTCCCTCCTTCGGGCTCAAACCATGGATCCCCCTCATTCAGGTTCAGATCCCTATTTCCACAAGATTCCCAACTTGGTCTCCCTCATTTGAGCTCAGACCATGGATCCCCATCGTCCGGGCTGAGATCCCTTTTGATTACAGGATCAAAGACTTTTCGAATGTGCAATGGGTTTTGCTTAAACCGTTGCAGGACCACTTCGATTCACTTCGCACAATTTACATTTCACATTGCTCTTCTGCTTTCGTTTCCTTATGTCAAGATACTGTACTGAGACCTTCTATTGACCATATTCACAGTGCCGGACCACTCTGTCAATGGTATTGTATCCTTTCTTCTAATGTTCAAATATTCACCAGCAATTTTGCTTCACTCACGTCTTTCATCCACGCTTAACAATGTTCCTTCCAGCGCTCACTTTACGATGTTGCTGCTTGCAACCTTGGCTTCATCAAAGACAGGTCTCCCCAACTCACCTGCTGTGTTGTTCTCTATCGCTTCCTTGTTCTTGGAGGCAAGGGCGATACCGTAGTGTCTGCTGCTCCTCCCCGCCTTGGTCAGTTACGTGGGATGATCCTCGATATCTCCGACACACAATGAACGATTCTTTAGCCTTGTTTCCTGGACTTACAGTTTCTGCCTTGAAGGTTTCTCAAAAGTAACAGTTTCCTTTCAATGCAGGGTGTTGCCCCTCTCACGAAACCTCTCGTGCCTGGCCTTTTTTTTCCTCTCGTTCAACTGCCAACTGGAAACTGCTGTACCTTTGTGTGTTTTGCCTCAAAGAGTGTGCTCTCGTGCTCTGCCTTTTTTCCGTGTGGGGAAGTGTAATGGAAGTCAGGTGTGAGTGATTGTTGATAATTGCCTGACCTCGTCTGACCATAGTATTGGGGCAGGTCATGTACACGGCTCGGGTGCGAGACTGTTTTTTCCCAGAGCGGGCTGCCCATGAGAAAGTGTTTGTGCAGGGAAAGAGGGTTTGGGGGCGAGTTTCTAAATATCCCATTGGGTAAGATGGGATAAAGGTGTTGCAGGGAACAGAGGGATACTGCATCTCACCATCCGGTGTCCCACTCCCTGAGGACCCCTCACCCAGGTGATCCTCCCGCACTGGTCCACCTCCAGGGTCTGCATCCAAAGGTGTTGGCTGTGCTCTGGCCACCTGAGAGAGAGATCCATGGGGACTAGCAGGTGAGACACCATTGGGTTTCTCACACACACCCTTCCCCTATGCGATGTAGCCGCATCTGTTTCACAGGGAAACGGGGAAAGGAAATCAACATTCCCTTGGTCTTTGCCTTTTCGGTGTACCACAGTGACACAGTAGGGTTGCAGGCTTATGGACCATTGCATGACTTGAGGGTTAGAGTCCTTTCGTTGGTTTATCCATACTAATGGTGAATGGTATGTGACAAGGGTGAACTTCCTCCTCAAAAGGTAGTATCTTAGATGAGTGTTTGTCCATTTGATGGCAAGGGCCTCTAACTCCAATACGGAGTACTTCTTTTCACGAGGGAAGAGTTTTTGACTAGTGAATAGGATAGGATGTTCTAATCCATTACAAATTTGTGATAAAACTGCTCTTAACCCTGTGAGAGAGGCATCAGTTTGTAACACAAACTCCTTTGAAAAATCTACCACCTTTAGGAATGGGTTCTGGCACAAACTTTGTTTCAATGATTGTAGCATGTGTCAACCTCATCAGTGCAATGAAGCTGCTGGCATTCAGCGTTCATTCATTTGTCAGTTAATCTAGCTGTTTCATCAGCAAAATCAGCAATGAACCTCTGGTAATAACCAATCAATCTTAGAAATGCCCTGATATCTCTTTTAGTTTTAGGTTTGGGGGTATCTAGGACGGCTTTCACTTTTTCTCGTGGGGCTGGACACTGCCATTCCCTACAAAGAAGCTGAGGTATTTCATGGCTGATTGGGCCAGCTTACATTTGGATGACTTGGCAGCTGAGCCGGCTTCTCTTAGGCTTCTCATTATGGTATTCAGGTGGAAGAGATGGTCTTCCGAAGTCTTGCTGTAAATTACTATGTCGGCAATATAAGCCCCACAGAAATCGGAATAGGGCTGTAATATCCTGGCCATAAGCCGTTGGAAAGTGGCTGGGACACCACGAAGGCCAAAACGGAGGACTTTAAACTGGAATAGTCCTAGGGGCGTTGAGAAGGCTGTCTTTTCTTTATCGGGTCCATGTACGGGGACCTGCCAACATCCCTTGGTCAAGGCTAGGGTCGATAAAAAGGTGGCACTTCCTAGTTTATCAATTAATTCATAGATGCACAGCAGGGGATAGGCATTGAAGGCGGAGATTACATTAACCTGCCTGAAGTCTATGTGAAACTGCCATAAATGATCCGGTTTGGTTACCAATACAATATGGGAGGACCATGGGCTAGAAGAAGGTTCAATAATATTTGCCCTCAGCATCTTTTTAACTTCATCTACCACTATTTGCTTCTCGGTTTCTGGGAGTCTGTAGGGTTTTAAATGGACCAATTTTCCCTCTGGAGTTCTGATATAATGATAATTACCTTGTACTCTCCCTGGCTTTTCGGAGAATATATCGGAGAAAGTCATGACTAGGTTGTTTATTTCTTCTTGCTTCATGTATAGATAGCTCTTGGGGAATACGTTCTGAGTTATCTATCTCCTCCAGTATTAAACAAGACAATATCGAGGTGGAGGCAGTGGGAGGATTTTCTTTCCACTCCTTTCAGTGATTTATATGGTGAAGATGGGTTTTTTGCTTATCATCAGGTTGGGCTATTTTATAGGTACATGTCCCTGTTTGCTCTAGTACTTCATATGGCCCATGACACTTTGAGACAAGTTTATTTTCAGAGGTAGGTAAGAAGACTAATACCTTTTGTCCTACTGAAAAGATTCTTACATTTACTTTCTTTTCATCGTGGATTTTGTTGGGCCTGAGCCTTTTCCATGTGAATGTGAACGAAATTCCGAACAAGGTTCATATGCTCTCATAATCCGGTAGCTTTTTGTGAAAGGGGAATAGGTGCCTCTTCCCTTTCTTCTGAGGTCTCTCTGAGCATGTCTACGACATCTCTTGGTTCTCTACCATAAAGTAGTTCAAAGGGAGAAAAACCAGTGGATGCCTAAGGGGCTTTCCTAACTGCAAAGAGGGCCCAGGGGATGAAACTTTCCCAGTCCTTTCGATCCTGATCTACCAAATTTCTCAAAATGATTTTACAGGTTTTATTGAATCTCTCGACCAGCCCGTCCATATGAGTGTGGTATACTGAGGTTCTTAATGTGGAGATATGTAGTAATTCCTTGACTTCACTCCTCAGTTTGCCCATAAAATTAGATCCCTGATCCGTTAGAATTTCCTTGGGAAAACCAACCCTAGAAAAGAATGGTAAAAGTTGTTTTAAGATCGGTTGAGTTGTATTGCTCCACATAGGGAAAGCCTCTGGGTGTCGGGTAGTGTAATCAATGATTACGAGGACATATTTATTACCCAGTCTCGAGGTTTCCAATGACCCAATGATGTCCATCCCAATTTGAGAGAAAGGGACTTCGATGGTAGGTAAGGGATCCAGAGGGGCAGGTAAGGGGATATGTGCACTGGTCTTCTGGCATATCTCACATTTATGGCTTAAGTTCTTTATGTCTGCATGCATACCAGGCCAGTAGCACTTCCCACTAATGTGAGCCTGGGTCTTGGATTGTCCTAAATGTCCCCATGTCAAATGGCAATGTGCAATCTCTAACACGATCTTACAGTGGGTCTTGGGGATTACTAATTTCCTTATTTAGACCTTCTCTGAAGGTTTCCTTTCTATACAGTAATCCCTGTTTCAGGAAGAAAAAGGGACTGCCCCTTTTTTGTCATTCTCCCTCAGGAATCATCTGTTCAAAAGCCTCTACAAGTTCTCGATCATTTCTCTGGGTGAAGGCTAAATTGTGAAGGATGGTATGTTCTTCTTCCCTCTTTTCCTCAAGGGTGTATGGTTCGTCACCCTCTCCCAGTCCAAGGACTAAGCTACCTGTCTCAGTTTCGTCTGGTTTACTTTCTTCCTTAAAATGGGAAAATAAAGCTTTCTCAAGAATTCCCTGAGCATTTTTGTCACCACAACATATTTCAAATGGAGTATCACCATGATTCTTTAGGAGAACCTTTACATCTCCCCAGAAGTCAGGATCTGTGTCGCCTGCTGACACATGCAGACCAAACTTCCAAGCTAGGCCAGATTTAGGGGCCAGTCTCTAATTATAATAATTATTAATATTATATAGCAACCGTTGGAGGGTATTAGGACTAAGTCTGTGGCAACCAACCCTCTTTTCCCTGGAGGGATAGTAGTATCTCTGCTACTACAAATGTCAAAGCCTATGGATTCTTTTGTGGCGGTGTAGGGATTTGAGGTTGTATGACTGCGTTTCTGGAATTTTACGGTCCCTCAATTTGTCTCAATTGAGTCACATTCCACACCTGACACCAAGTAATTACAGTTCAAGAGTGTTGAACTTCAATGAGTTGGTAAAACGTCTATCTAGAGCTAAATCTAAGGATCGGAGCACGCTACGGCCATCAAATAATAATACCTCAGTCCTAGTGGAGTCTGTCAAAATAAAAGGGCCTATACTAGTAAACCTATTGCCAATCCTTACTTCTAAATACAAAATGGTGTGGGATAACGATGTACGCAAAGGTAAGGTGTTCAAGAAATTATAGGTCAGGATAGTTGAGCAGTTAGCTTCCCTTCTCCACGTTTTCAGCACGAGACAAGGTGGCACGTGCGGGCTTCACACACACTCTAGCTTCTTGGCTACGAGGTAACAGTTCAACACATAGGCATCAGGGCCTTCCACCAATGTTTTTCTTGCAATGACAGTCTGTTAATGCAGAGGGCCTGATGCAGAAAACAAAACACAAAAGTTTCTTTCCTTTGTCAAGCTTTCACTTTCACCAGTTCAAGATTGGTCTCCCTTCTTCGGGCTCGGACCAGGGGTCCCCCTCGTCCGGGCTCAGACCCTTATTTCCGCAGAATTCACAACTTGGTCTCCCTCATTCAGGCACAGACCATGGATCCCCCTTGTCCGGGCTCAGATCCCCTTTTGACTCCAGAATCAAAGGCTTTCGAATGTGCAATGGGTTTTGCTTAAACCGTTGCAGGACCTCTTCGATTCACTTCACACAATTTACATTTCACATTGCTCTTCAACTTTTGTTTCCTTTTGTCAAGATACCGTACAGAGACCTTCGATTGAGCACATTCACAGTGCCGGACCACTTTATCAGTGGTATCGTATCCTTTGTTCTAATGTCCAAATATTCACCAGCAATTTAGCTTCACTTGAGTATTTCATCACATGTGTTTAACAATGTTCCTTCCAGCGCTCACTTTACAATGTTGCCGCTTGTAACCTTGACTTCAACACAGACAGGTTTCCCCACTTCACCAGATGTGTTGTTCTGTCACTTGTTTGTTCTTGGAGCCAAGGACGATACCACAGCGTCTGCTGCTCCTCGCTGCCCTGGTCAGTTACACATGAGGACCCCCGATATCTCCGGCACACAATGCAGGAGTCTTTAGCCTTGTTTCCTGGTCTTACGTTTTCTGACTTGACGGATTCTCAAATGTAACAGCTTCCTGTCAACGAGGTAAAGGGTGTTAACGTCTCTCACGAAACTCTCGTGCCTGGCCGTCTTTCTCCTCTCGTTCAACTGCCAACTCGAAACTGCTGTACCTTTGTGTGTTTTGCATCAAAGTGTGCTCTCGTGCTCCGACTTTTATCCATGTGGGAATTGTAATGGAAGTGAGGTATGAGTGATTGTCAATAATTGCCTGAGCTCGCCTGACCATAGTATTGGGACAGGTCATGTACACGGCTCGGGTATGAGTCTGTTTTCTCCCAGAGCGGGCTGTCCATGAGAAAGTGTTTGTGCAGGAAAGGGAGGGGGGTTGAGTTCTAAAAATCCCATTGGGTGAGAGGGGATAAAGGTGTTACAGGGAACAGAGGGATACTGTGTCTCACAATCCGGTGTGCCACTCCCGAGGACCCCTTACCCAGGTGATCTTCCTGCACTGGTCCACCTCCAGGGTCTGGATCCAAAGGTGATGGCTCTGCTCTGGCCACTTGAGAGAGAGATCGGCGGGTACTAGCGGGTGAGACACTTTCGGGTTTCTCACAGTGGGCTCTTGGGCATACTGTTTCTCTCAGTAGCCTCTCATGGATATTAGGCCACAATAATATGTTCATCCACCCACTGGTCTCGGGCCCTTCATCCACCATTTAGAAATCAGTGCCTTCTCAACAATACATGCATATCCTATGAATCACATATCCTTTCTATTAAGTTTCGGTAAGCAAACTTATAAGCACATTTCAGGCAAATTTGGGGAATCTTTATGCCTTTGCTTTTTAATCAGTAGCTTCAGCCACCTGCACCCCATAGGTTTATACTGGGGACACAGAAACAAGAAATGAATTAGGGCTTTGATCCCAAGTACAAAAACAGTTGGGGTGTTCAGGTTCCTACCACTTCCCCATAACCACACTTAGGAGGAGGACACCTGGTCTATACTATACATCCATACATACATACTATACATCCTGGCCCCTCATGTCACATCCAGCTACTGTTCCAAGCCCCACTCTTGGATTAGTAGAGGGGACTGCAAGTATGAATTCCCAGTAAGGTCCCGGAAGCGTGTTACTGTTACCCTTTTGGCTGTGTTCTGATATGTTCTGGATAAACCGAGGCTAGTTAGCCACCCCTCCACAATCTTCATGCGAGGGAGGTTAGCTGCACCCGACATGCAACTCACCTCTAATAACACAGACACTCCTGGCCTGGCCCATATTCACAACCACAGCACAACTGGCTTTACTCTATACTGCAGTACTGTGCCCTTCACCCACAAAGGCTCCCACATCAGTAAGGGCAGCTTTTTATGAAAAACAGTAGTGATTTTAGGACAGATGCAATATAGTTTCCAGTGTACCAAGGTTGTTCCACCCCCATGGCTGCCTTTTCTATAAGGCACCTGCCCATTTCTTGGCCTAATACACCGTAAGAGGACCCTAAACAGATGGTCCCCACACTTTATGCCGAATCACCTAATACCGAGCCTGCTGGGTATGGAGTCTATTTAAGGGACATATTGGCCCTCATTAGGACTCCGGCGGAAAACCATGGTGCTATTAGCACCATGGTCGATGCCAGAGTCCGCCATGGCGGAATGGTGAATTACCACCCCATTCCATGGTTGGCGGGGCGGTAATTCCCCATGCCACCATGGCCCTTCCCCATTCCCATTCTTGCCCCATAGGGCATAATGGGAATGATGAAAGCGGTAAGTACGGTACCGCAAATTGCGGTACCGTACTTACCCCGAGAGTCCCTTTCCGGGTCCCTACTTTAACAGCTGATCTAGACCAGCCGTTAAGGTCAGGTCCCGCAAAGGGACCTCGTAGTCAGGCGTTAAGGGTTTAACGCCGCCGACACCTTTTACGGCGCTGTTAACCCCTTAACACCGGGGTCGTAATGACCCCCATTGTCAAGCCTTTTTTTGACGTGAGGAAATGCGTTCGCGCATCTGCTCTCTTGTGCCCAAAAAAAGGTGCAGCCCAATTGTCAAAGGGCATCTGAAATTTGCTATTCCCCCTTTGCGCAATTGCGCATATGCCAGGGCGTTTCTGGGTATGTAAAAGCACCCCCCCCTCCCGCCCCCCGCCGATTCACAAACACTGTGCGCGTTTAAATGCTCTGAAATGCGGGTCACCCCCACTCCCCCCTGCGTCTTGTGAAGCATGCCCAGGTGAAGGCACAATCATGGCAGGGTCATTTCAGACCCTACCGTGATTTGTTTTTGAAGTGTGACAGTCGTGGTTTAAACCGCAGCGTTCACACTTGCATTTCTATCCCTCATACTGGGATGGCAGTGCTTTCTGTTGTTGTTGAGCGTTTCACCAAGATGGGTCTTTCATGGCCGTCTCAGTGAAATGCACTCCCACCAACCACCATTTGCGGGGAGCCTGTCATACACTATTGGATGCAAGGGATCTGGACAGGTCATATTTGCGTCACTGTCCAGTCCCTCCAGAAATGTTACGTCAACCTTCAGGATAACGTCATCTGATCATGTCTAAAAGTAGCCCAAATGTAACAAGCGCATTCTCTGGACTCCTTTCATTTACACTCTTTTTGAGAATCTGGGCTCAAATCTCTTGATCTCTCCTTCATTCTCCCTGAAAGGGCAAAATATATTTGATGCCCCTTTCAGAATGGCGTTCGCCTTTAGTTTGCTAGGGGCTCTCTATGGGTTTGGAAGTATTTTCTTTTAGTGTAGAGACGTGACAGCCGTAACTATTTTACGCGTGCGCCTTGACCTGCTTCTTACAAGGCACTGTGGAATGCATGCCATTCCCAGATGTGTGCAATTGCACACAGGGTCAGATTGAACATGGTGATCAGATCAGAATGGGTGCATGTCATTGGGTACAGCATGTTTTGTGAAAGTGTGGAGGAGCACTTGTGTAGTTTTTACCCCAAAAATATTTTCACCTTCATTTTTTGCGTCTATACCTCTAATTTTCAGGTGGTATGCCGACCCCTAAATCCGTAGTGTATGTGTATGCTGGAGGGAATTTGGGTGGATGGTAAAACATGTGGTATTCGAAATGCCGCCTGTATTTACCAAGATTGAGAAACTCATAATGAGAAACCGGGGTGACCTCTGTAGTACCAAGAGCACAGAATCTGTCTCTCACTCCTCTCTGTCTCGCTCTCACTCCTCTGTCTCTCACTCCTCTCTTTCTTTCACTCGTCTCCATCTCTCTCACTCCTCTCTGTCTCCCAATCTCATCCCTCCCTGTCTCCCACTCCACTCTGTCTCTCTGGCACACTCCTTTGTCTCTCACTCCACTCTGTTCCTCTCACACATCTGTCTTTCACTCCACTCTGTCTCTCTGTCACACTCCTTTGTCTCTAACTCCTCTCTGTTCCTCTCACTCCTGTCTGTCTTTCACTCATCTCTGTCTCTCTCTCACTTACCTCTGTCTAGCACTCCTGCCTGTCTCTCCCTCACTCCTCTCTGTCTCTCTCATCCCTCCCTGTCTCCCACTCCACTCTGTCTCTCTGTCACACCCCTTTCTCTCTCACTCCAATCTGTTCCTCTCACACATCTGTCATTCCCTCCCCTCTGTCTCTCTCACTTCTCTCTGTTTCTCTCTCACTCCTCTGTCTCTCATTCCTCTGTCTCTCACTCCTCTGTCTCTCACTCCGATCTGTCTCTCTGTCACACTCCTTTCTCTGACTCTGCTTTGTTCCTCTCACTCCTCTCTGTCTTTCATTCATCTCTGTCTCTCTCTCCCACTTACCTCTGTCTCGCAATTCCGTCTGTCTCTCCCTCACTCCTCTCTGTCGCTCTCGCATTCCTCTTTCATCAATCACTTAAACACCAAATACATCTTTTGATTCACTTCTTTGTTGGGGGAATTGTTCACAGATGCCTCTGGTCTCCAACTCTGGTTCGTATGAGCTTTTTCCTAGATTTCATTAGGCATGTTTTCTTTTCCTGCAGAGATAATGTTTTTTCTCTACAAACTCCGATAGAATTCAGAGTCTGTAGTTGTCAGTTCCCCCATTTCAGGGACATTGAAGCTTAGTTTGATTTGCACATTTTCCGCGCCACTCACATTCTCTCGTAACCTAAAGGCTTCTTTCACTAATTAACTGGAGCAAGGGTTGCCCTGGGCAGGTGATGCGCGTGCTAAGCAGGCCAGGCCTCTTTGGGGATCAGCTTCCTTCATTGACAGGTGTGCTGCAAAGTAAACCGAACCTGTCCTCTCACTGAGGAAATGCAAATGCAGGGTGCCCCGCGGGGCCTATCGTGTGCACGCTTCCTTACTGGATTTGCCTCTGTTCCATACCGAGCACAGGCACATCCTCATTCTCGGGCTGCGGCTCATTGATTTGCATATAGGATTCAATAGATAAGGGCCGCCGCCTTTCTGAGGATGAAATACCAACCTCGTGACTAGTCTGACTGGCTGCCTCCAGTATCACTGGAACCCATGAATGCGACACCGACATTCAGACAGTGGAGGGTGGGGCGTCCTTGGCTGTCCCTTCGAATGCATTGAATACTGTTCCCTGGCATCCCGTCAAGGACTCATGGTAGGGTGCAAGTAGTCCCTGCCAGCTAGATAATGTACCATATGAGCAAGACAAACTTCTGCTTTAGGACCGGATGTGTGCTCTCTCCATCCACCCATTACAGGCTGATCTTAGGCATGAAGGCCTTGGGTCTTCAGTAAACAGGTGTGAGAATTGCCATCTGGTAAGAGTGTAGAGGTCCCAGATCATTTGATTGTTATTGAATCATAAAATCATGTGGGTAATTCACCTCAGAAAGGGGGGGGGGCTTTTTCATTAAGCTCAACGCCAAAAGCATAGTACACACACGTGTCCCGCTGCATCAGTCTCCTGATCTGAAGTAGTGTAAAGGGGACTTATGTAGCGCCCTTCTGCCAATAATGTCGGCCTCGCCTCGACTGGGTCTGTAAGACAGGAGGCAGGGTGTGTTCATCGGATAGCGGGAAGGCAGATGCGGAAACCTGTGGTGTGAATGAATGTAGCTCGGAAGGAACTATTGCCGATTTGAACTTCTCTATGTTGTTTGTGGTTGGCACGGAATGGGCAGGTTAGCTGTATGGGCAACCCCTGGATTGAGGAGTTCAAACATTGACAGAATGGTTGTTGATAGAAGATGGATAGATTGTTAGTCTGTTGAGTCTGTTGAGTACACCAGACCTGGTCGGTCGTCTGAAGGAGTGCGTAAGTGTAAGGATGCAAGATTTTAGTTCAGGGACCGTGGAGTGGTGAAGATGGAGAGGAAGTTAGGGTGTTGTCGATTCCTGGCTCTTGGTTGTAGATTTCATTGAGATTTAGGTGTGGACTGGTCTCGCGCATCAGAGGATCTATAAATCACTTTAATTTCCTATATATTGTAGTGAGAACGGTTTTGTAATTGATTGTCATAAAGTAGACAAAGTTTCTGATACACAGTTTTTAGTCGATTGTAATATCTTTAATTTCTTTTAAAGTGATTGGTTGTAAATCCAACTCCTGAGCTGTTTCCTGAAGGTCAGATGGTTCACTTCCAGGTGGAGAGGTTTTGGTAGGGTTCTTTACAGTTTCGTGCCAAGAACTGAAAAATAGGATTTCCTCCTTGCTGTTTCTGATTGAATTTGTTGACTAGTACCAGCACAACATTGCAGGACCTACGTGTTTTGAAGGGAGTGCAGTGTTGAAACTTACTTCTGAAGGAGGGAGGGCCCCTTCCATGGTATGCGCAATCAGCGTTGCACAAGGATTTGAAATGAAACCCTGTTTTGATGGGTTGCCAGTTGAGAATGCATAAAGCTGGTGTGATATGGCAAATCACTTAATTCTAAGGAGTTGCCACTGCATTTTATACTCTTTAAAGTATCCTCATTAGGTAATCTGGGAGTCTGAGAAAGAAACTATTCTCATAGTTTAGTTTGTATAGTATTAGAGAAATTATGGCCATGGCCCTTTTGGTGAATGTTATGTAAGGTAAAATGTGGCGTAGCATGCACAGCTGCGAGAAACCGCTTCTGACGGATGGTCTGTCTTGGCTTCAGCAAGCAGGACAAAAGGTAGAAAGGCTGCTTGTTTTAATCCTCAGCGAGGGAGGTAATACCTTTCATCCAGCCCAGGAAACTCTCAGCAGTAGGGCTCCTGGGAACCATGATTCAAAGAGGCACACCCACAACCAAGGCAAGACTCACACCAGGGTGTTGCATACTAGACGGCCTTTGAGGCTGCAGGCTTGATTAGAGCACAGGGTAGGGGTAGTCAGAAAGAGCTGAAGGGAGCTAAGGGAAGGCTTCACCATCTTACTGTTCTGTAGGCCACTCTCACATTCATGTCTCCTACATTTCCTGCAGGACAAAACATTATGGGTAAGATACATGAAAGCAAGGGTCACTTGTCACAGCGACAAGCATTAGATCCCTTACACCTGGCGTGCTGCTGTCTAATCCCCTGTGGGCTTTTATCTTTAATAGTCAGGGATCCCACACTCCTTTTTTGACTCCTTTCGAGTCATTAAGACACGGATAATTCATTGGACATCTAATCCGAGTGTGGCTCATTCTAGAGCCCTCTGCCAGCGAGTGAAAATAGAGAGATTCCAAAGCAAGCTCTTCCCTTAGCCATCTCCAGGAAACATTGATGGTGACTTGCTGTTGGACCAAGGACTGCACTGTGCCAACTGCACTTGTACCCAGGCTCCCCATTGGAGATGCATGTCTCCTGCAGGTGCCAGCTAGGCTCCATGGACTGTGAGTGAAAAGAAAACAAATGTACCTTGTAACTAAGCCCATTGATTTGGACTACCAGCACCAGAGAAGCCAACTGGAATATTGTTGTCTGCCTCTTCCAATCCTCCTTGAGCCAGAGTCAACCGTGTTCAAAAGACTCCTAACCAGTCAGGACCCGCAGTGCTGCTTTTGGCATGCTCTTTGAAACTTCAAATTGCTTTTTGAATCATGATTGGGATAATCTTTGACTCCTCTCTCTCTTTCTCTCCACACATCGTGGACCTTGCATGTGGACCTTGCCAAAAAGTCCAATTCTCACCTCCTCAAGGGCATTCTACCTTTCCTCACCTTCTCCCAGAAGCTCAACATCTCCAGAGCCCTGGTTCTCTCTAGGCTTGACTACTGCAACAGCCTCTTCCTCAACCTGCCTCTGTCCTCCCTTTGCCCCCTTCAACTAATCCAGAATAGGACTGCAAGTCTTATCCTGGGCCTCATGCCCAGGGACCACATCTGTCCAGCCCTCAAATCTCTTCACTGGTTACCGGTGACCAGAAGGATCAAATTCAAGACCCTTTGCATCATTCACAAGGTTGTCTCGAGTCTGGGACATCTTTACATCCAGCTTTCCCTCCCTAATACCTCCGGGCCAGAGTCCTTCAGTCTTCTGTCTCTAAATCACTGCAGGTCAAACGCTTCTCCAAGCAGAGAGTGGGAGGTAGATCCCTTTCTTCAGCTGCCCCCTGCCTCTGGAATGGCTCTCTACCCCAGACTTGAGCCGGATCTTCTTAAGTTCCGGAAACCTCTCAAGACTTTACTTCCCTCTCTCTTGCTAACCCTCCATTTGCTGCTGTGACTGGGGCCTGGTCCCTTCAGAGTCATAAGAGGCCAGAACACCCCTACCAGTCCTCCCAACATCCATTGCCAACACTTGCCATCTGGCTGCCTTCCACGGACTAGCCCAAGTTGGTCCTCCCTGTCCATCACACTCATCTCCCCCTTCCCCTGGCTCTTGTCACCTTGGTCCACCCAGCAATTGCACAACCCCCAGCCTAGGGGGCTCCCCACTCTTGCACTTCCGCCTCTTCGCCCTCCCCCTTGCACTTACCACCTTGTCAGGCCAATATAACCGTTGTTATACTTTTTTGATTCCCATGTTCCCCTCTCCCCCCATCTTGTCTTGTGGTGCCTGGAAACACTTGTGCATAGGCGTCATACAAATGTCCAATCAATAAAATAATTAAATTCCAACCAGTTTGCTGCTGCATTGCTCCAGCAGAGTTCATCGCAGCTTCAGCTCGCACAAGAAGCTAGTCACTGCAAAAGTCTATCTCTTTGAATAGCATTTCAAACTGCCAGGATTATCGCATGAATCAACCGAGACCTCGACTCGAATCGAATCGCTGAAAGCATCCTTTCACCTGTAGTTTCACCTGTCGACTCAACCCAGTAATACACATCATCTCAAACCTGTTCACCCGTTGAACATAATTGGGTGGACTGTTTGTGCTGCCCCATTCAGATGCTGCATCGAACCGCAGGAAGCTTCCTATTGAAACCTACTTGATGACAACTTGCCACCTGGATCACTGCAACTTGCTACATTCTAACTTGGTTTGAGCTGCAAGCACAGTGCAGGGAAATCCAGTAGTTCGATGCTGTTGAACCACCAAGCAAAGATTAAGGTATTTTGTGAGAGGCCCAGACCCTCTGGGCCACATATGGAACCACAATGACTGATAAGCCACTTTTTTCTCAAAGACATATCCTTTACAAGTGACATTGTTGCAACTGCTTGCTCTTCACCACTGTCACAGTATCAAGAGTGCCTTCATATCCATTTACTGCATTCTCCATTTTCTACCCATAGGAGTGGTGTTTTGCTAATTTGTTTTGTAGTAATTTATTTGTATATTTCTGTGTTTTCAAATAAAGTATGTATTTTTAAGAGTTGATTGTACATTCCTTTGTGCTGGAGGATTGTACTATTGCTGTTTAGGTTTCTTCTGTCAACACATTCACACAGATCTTAAGAGTATAGCCTACCCTCGGCCCACTTTACCACAATACACAAACAAGGTATATCTCTTGACTGTCTATGTTTCACCATTATGGTTGGGCTCACTCTCGGCTTGCTGCAGTGGCAGGACTGAGTAGGCTGTTTAGACATTAGCCGCATTTGTGTTTCTGCAGAGGGCAGCAGTTGGGATTTGATACAGACTGAGCCTACAGATTGGTCTTCCAAAATAAAGGAAAGTGTCAGTTTTTGTTAGAATTTCTAGCAGGCCTTTTTGAATTGAAACAACAAAGGAACTCAACATGAGCATCGTGCAGTGCAGTGCATGAAATCCAGCATCCGTCATGATCTATTTCAAGAAAGGGGACTCCCCCAAGGCAGTAAGGTTAGCAAGCTTCCAGGCTTTTGATGAAGCTAGGGGGTTAGAGGAATCCCATGGTGCCAGCAATAATCTGGAGCTCCCAGCTCAGGTATTCAGTCCAAAGGGGGCAGGCATAGAAGGGGAGGGAGACAGTGGCAGTGATTGCACTCCCACCATTTTTCCCAGAATGCTGGCAGTATGGCTTATCAGATGTCCCAATGTACCCATCGATCTCAGGCCTCAGTTAGGTCCAATGTTTCAGTTAGGTCCCAAGCGAGTGTCACTGGGGATGACCTAGCCAAACATAGGTTCCTTCGAGACCAAATAAGGGTGGTCATAGGTGAACAGAAGCAGTGGGATGCTACAGGTTTAGCAGAGCAGGATCAGAAGGTTGCAGCAGCTTTAGTGGAGCAGAAACGTATGAATTACGTGATACTGCAAAAGATAGAGTTTGAGGAACAAAGGGAGAACCACAGAACTAGTGGTGAGGGAAGTTCGCCCAGTGGTGGCTCTCAAGGAAAGCCTATGCGCAACATCCCCATGGACTTAGTGCATGCTTATGAGGTGAGGAGAGACATCTTTAACTGATATGATATAACAAGTATATTTATAACGTGCCTGTACACAAGTATTGTTAGGCGCGACTAGGTTTCAACTGCTTTTTAGCACTGGAGTTAGCTTTCCACCTCCAGGAGGTGGAAGAGGAGTTGTTTTCAGCGGCCATTATGAGCCGTCTACTGTTGCAACTGATGTTATCATTCAGTTGGGTCCTGAGGGGAGCCCTATTTATGAAAAAATGAACACCGCCATCCTCATAAAGTTCTGAAAAACCCCAGAACAGAACAGTACCACAGAAGCTTTAGACAGCACGCAAAAAAGGGAAATCAAACCTTTGAGTGGTTTGTACATCAGTCCTGTAGTATATGAGTGGCTAGGCCACAGATAACTAAGTTGACACATTTAAGGGCATGTAGAATTTGGTAACATTCAAGAATATCTTTTGAAAATTGTGAGATGGAGTTACACCAGGATTTAGTGGACAAGAGTGTCACAGACCCCAAGGAGCTTGTGAAGGCTGTAGACAGGCTTCCTGGACTGGGGGTGAACAGATGAAACGGACCAACCATGTACCTGGACTCCTTGATTTAGGTATCACAGCGCGTGAGAAGCCGAGTAGCTGGATTGCAGTTTTCTGCCACTTTGAACCATCCTTGAGCTCACGTCAACTACGTTTGAAGCCTTAGAACGACACAGGACCCAAGGACCCACAGTGCTGCTATTGATACTATGCCTCATTGTGAGTATGGAGGTAGTCATGGCGCTATTTGCTTCCCATACCGGTACCGACTCCGGTTTGGTGAAAAGGGGACTTACCGGTCCAGTCCGACCTTGGCGGGACCGGTAAGTCCCCATTCGCCAAACCATTCCCCATTCCCACTTGAGCCCCCATAGGGCTCAATGGGAATGGGGAAGTAGCTAATAACGGTACCGCAAATTGCGGTACCGTTATTAGCTCTAAAGTCCCTTAACGGGTCCTGTCCTTAAGACCTGGTCAGACCAGGCGTTAAGGAAGGGACCCGCTAAGGGAACTCGTAGTAGGGCGCAAAGGGATTACTGGCACCGGTGTCCTTACCGGTGCCGGTAATCCCTTTGCGCCCAACTCGGAAGGAGGCCCACTGTCTTAGAAAGCTTCGGCCTGCTGCTTGCTTCATCAAATCAGTTCACCACTGCATTGCACCTGCAGAGTACATCACCGCTCCGGCTTCAGTATGAATCTAACTGCTGCAGTTCTGCTGTCTCTGGGCATCATGATGAGTTGGGCTGTAGCCCTTAAATGCGGCGGTAACGGTATTACTGATGCATTTAATGGCTGGACCTATCACGAGTTGGGCGCTATATGGGCTGTTTTACCTCTAGACTTTTTCTGCAGGAGAAAATCCCATTTAGCACCCTGTTTTTGGCGGTATTACCACCAGTAGTATTAGCACGCATTATTGGTGCCAAAAATTCCCCATTGGATCCAATGGACCCAATGAGGAATGGGGATTTACCATTAACGCCCAACCCGTGATCCAGCGGTAATACCTCTGGACCGGTGGGCGCTCGCTAACGATTTTACAGTTGGGCAGTATTACAGCCGGGATACACTCCTTTTGAATTTTGTAAAACGTGGGTTTCACCCTAAGTAACAAAGGGTAAGCCAGACGTGGACCCCTTGCTCACTGTTCCTTAGAGAGGCTCAGCTTCACCCCACTGAGGAGGCCCAACAAGGCTGAAACATGTTTCTGGGGTTGCTAATCGTACTCTTGTTCAGAGGAAAATTGCCTAGCAATTCGGTGCTCGACGGCCCTTGTGGGTGACATGAAGACTGATATGCAAATGGTTATTTCTCCTCTGTGAAGGGTGGCAGTGAGATAAAACATGGTTGTAGACCCTCCTGAGTGGAAGAAATTCCATAGAACAGGATATTTGACCCATGTTTGTTCTCAGTAGAGGAGCTCCCATGCTCCTTTTGTATATTACAACTGGGCTGCTAAATAATAGGCATATAGGTCAGGCTATTCCAAGCCCCCTCTCTCAAATGGTTGGATCAGCATGTCGGATGAAATCCTGGCCTGGTCTCCCAAATCAGTCTTATCATCATATGCTTCAATCACGTCCAAAAAGTGGTCAGAGGCACTATGAGAAAATTATAAAAAAAAATGTACAGCAGTTTGGGAACCACCACTATCTTCAATAGGGAGAATTTAGCTGCGTGCGACAATGGTAAAAGGATCTAGGCCTCTACCTTAAGTTCCAGCTGCACCAACGCCTTCACATAATTGTCGGTATACAGGGACGCCAGGGACGTGGTTACCAGTATACCTAGATATCGGATGCCCTTCGGGCACCATCTAGAGGCCTCCCTGATGTCTCTGTCTTGTACCGCTGACTTTGCAGCAGCACCTCAGACTTCGACGAATTAATCTTCAGTCCGCAGAGTTCATCAAAATGACAGACCTCATAAACCAATAGTCGTAACTTGTGTTTGGGATTTTTAACGTAGATCAGCATGTTGTCTGCATAGAGAGAGATGGTTGAGACATGTCAGTAGATGTTAACGCCTCTGTGGGCATGGTAGTCTCATATGCAACAGGCCAGTGGCTTGATTGCTAGTGCGAAAAGGAAGGGAGAAAGGGGACAACCCTGCCAGGTGCCTCTAGTGGGCGTGAAATACTCTGAGACCATCTGGTTAGTCAGTACCCCAGCCCTGGGAGCCACATAGAGAAGGCTGACCCACTGATTAAAGACCAAACCCAGCCCAGCTCCCCACAAGACCTCGAACAAGAAGCATCATTCCACCGAGTCAAATGCCTTCTCGGCATCCAGAACAGCGACAACGATGGGAACCTTGGTGTCAACATTATGCATCAAGGTGAACAGCCAACAGAGATTGTTCTGGGTAGACCTCCCAGGTATGAATCCTGCTTGGTCCAGGAGGAGGGCCAAGGCTGGCATGTGGGGTAGTAGTATATCCGCCAACAATTTAGCAATTATTTTACTATCCGTATTTATTAGGGATAGGGTCCTGTAAAAGGCGCACTGTCGGGGGTCATTAACAGTCTTCAACAAAATCATCAACAGAGCAGCCCTAGTGGTTTCAGGTAGTACACCGGCAGCCAGAGAGGACTCATATATATCTCACAGATGCAGCACAAGAAGGTCCACATATTCCTTGTGCAACTCCGCTGTGATGCCGTCCATCCCTGAAGCTTTTCCGTTGGGGGGACAATATAACCAGATGGATTTCTACCTCCGATGGAGGCTCATTTAGAGCGTCAGCTTGCACGGAATCCAGCCACCCCATGGCCCCACTATCAAGAAACTGTCCAATCTCGCTTTTATCCACCTGGATCTGGGAGGAGTAGAGGCGAGCATAGTAATCACTGAATGCAGAGTTGATCGCCTTGAGAGACCTCATTGTCCTCCCATCTGAGTCCTTTATCTCAAGGATAAATCCGGGCTGTCTTTTGCATTTAATCACCCATGCCAAGGTGCGGCAGGGCCTATCACCCTCCCCATAGGCAACAGCTGCCACTGGGTCCCCCCGAAATTGTCCTCACCACCCACCATTGAAGCAAACTCTCCCCTTTTCTCGCAAAGGGACAGCCGGATGTCTGGGTCATCTTGTGACAGCTACTGTTGTTCAAAACTTTTAATCTACTCCTCCAGGGATGACATAGACCATCAGGTAGCTTTCAGAACCCCACCCTCCTTGGAGATACAACAGCCCCTGATATATATATATATCAGGGGCTGTTGTATCTCCAAGGAGGGTGGGGTTCTGAAAGCTACCTGATGGTATATATATATATACCTTGAATGCCCCTCATGTCACCCCTGGATCCATTACCGAGCCCACATTTGCATGGAAAAAGGTCTGAATGTCCCCCAAAGCGCCATCTAAGGAATCATGGAGTCTGTGCTAGTCTAGAAAAGGAAACCAACCACGGGGAATGGTTGGATAGTGTCCAGTGAAGAATCGTGGCATTCACCTTAGACCTAGCTATCCCGGCAGTGACCATGACGTAGTCTATCCTAGATGCACTATTGTGTACCCCAGAGTAAAATTTGTATTCTCTCGCTGTGGGATTAAGAAACTGCCAGGCATCTATAAACCTGTGATATGCTGCTATGTGTCCCAATGCCAAAGCGGCAGAAGTCCATGTTGAGCCATGGATGATTGAACCAACCCCAATGACAAGGCAATATTGCAATCCCCAGTCCAAATGATCTCATAAGACGGAAACGTGTGAATATAATTTGTACAGATATGGGAAAAGTCAGAGGAGTCAACATTAGGGGATAGTCATATTAATGAGAAGAATCTACAGTCCCGAGCATTCACCTGCCAGGAGAAGGAACCGCCACCGGGGCCACCAATCTATGCATGTAGATAGAAATCTAATGACCTTTTAATATACGTAGCCACCCCCTAGAAGAAGAAGAAGAAGAAGAAGAAAAGGGGGAACCATACCGATGAACCTCCCACCCCTGGGGGATTGGGGAACCTGCAGCCTTTAACCTGTTGGGTCTCTTGAAGAAATAGAATGTTCACTTGATGGTGTTTTTGATTCACAATCAACCTAAATTCTGTATTGTTAGGATGTTCCAAGTCATTAGAGTGATCCGCTCACCTGTCCCCCCCTTGGGTATATCTGCACAAGCCAAGCCACATCCCCGGTTGGTCAGTAGCATCACTGGTCAAGACACGACAGGCTCTATGCCATGCAGGCAGTCACATGGTACATGAAAGGGACTTGTATTTCAAAAAGGATCTACACTCCTGTGCTATAATCAGGTGGATGTTTGCCATAAAAAAATACCAATCCCTCACCCTGCTAAACCCCAACCCCACCAACGGCAGAAACACAAACATACCAGTTCCTCATGTAGCAGCAGGTCGGAGCAGACGGCAGACCTCACACAAGGCCCTTGCCCCAGGATCCAGCTGTTCAGAAAGGGAGCAGAAGTTCTAAGTCTCCCATGCAGCAGCAGGTCAAAGGAGTCCCAGTAGGAGACCACAGAATGCTCAGCTCTCCAACACTCCACTCACCGCAGTTTCACCAAGCAGCAGGGGAGCCGAGCCATGAAGGATCACAGGGGGCCGACCGCACTGTGCACGCCGGCACCTCCGCAGGTGATGGAGCAAAGCAGGTCACCAGCACCCCTGGACTTCCCTGTGGTGACATTTCAACTCTGCCCACTCCGGCAGATCTCTGCAGATAGGCCCGCCGTTACCAAGCAGCCCTATCCTCAGCCGTTCCCGAGCAGAGTTCAAAATGGCTCATTGCAGGCATTTGGTTTTACCAGATCCCCTGAGCAGGCTCGATCAATTCCCCAGGGACTTTAACCCTCTATAAATAACCCCAGCAGGAGTGTCGGCAGGAAGAAAGATAAACAATCAGGACACTTTGGCTGCGTGACAGAGCCCTCTCAGTCAGCGGCCACCTTCATAGCTACGCAACAGTGCCTCCCCTTCTCTTCACCTTTTAACACATTGCAAATCCTGAGGACTTTCCTTTCCTTTTATATCTTTTTACAACAGTCCATAATCCCAAGGTCATTACCTTCCTTGAGATTCTTTATAACTCATCTCTCCATTGATCTTCATCTGGTATACTTTCTGCCAGGACTTTATCACACCAATACTTTCTCTGTAAGGCTTAGGTTCAATAACCCACTCATGACTTGTTTTACAAATCGTTTTATTTATTTAGCGGTTTTGCTTTTGGCCTCGTGTTTTCAAGAAGCGACTAACTTTATTAGACCATATAGTAAACCATATGTGCTTTCTGGGTTCACCTGTAACTTCTGGCCTCCCCTCCCTTTGGTTCCCTTCAGTTTTTGTTATTCCTATTTGCTGGCAACCTGGTAACCCTCTTATTCTCCCTGGGCTTACTAGTTGTCTCCAGAGCTCCTTCGCTCCCTCCTGCTTCAGCGTACTGGCTTCATGTGCGCCCAGTTAAATGCTTTACACTTACCGTCTCTCTTTCCGTGGTGTGCGGTTCTGCACTGCTCTCTCAGCAGTGAGCCGCCCGCACCCAGGCTTCTCCTTTCCTCATTCAGATTATCCTTCATGTTGCCAGATGCAGCATGTTCTCGCCCAGCGTGGTACTCAGCATAACTGTGGGTCGCACTGTGGTTCTGCGTCTGCAGGTCTCTTCTCTCCTTCTCCTGCTCCTTCCCCCTGTTAGGTGTGTCGGGCCGAATTTAAACTTCTCGGCTTTATTATTCATCTTCCAACAACTAGACTGCTGCATTGGTCTTCCAGGTCTCGTAGTTTTCAATACTCTGTAATTCTTTCTCCTATCAGTGATCATGGGATGATTTCCTGAATAGCTTTGAGAAAGTGGATACTGAACTTCATTGATGGTGTTCCTCACTACTCCCTGCTTCTTCCTCGCACCAGTTGTCCATATGCTGTCCCTAATGGGGGTTTGGGGAGTAACAAAAGTAGATCTGTATAGAGGTTGGGAGGAGTGTGATAGTATGCCATTAATGCACAGGGAACAGAGGAAACATCCCCGAAAAGACAAGGGGGTATGTGGTTTCCTCCAACAGTGCCCCATGTATGCCCTGAGGTGTACTTCCCCAGATAGTCCTCCCTCATTTAGCCACCCACAGGGTCAAGATCAGGTTGCAGCTGTTGTCTCCTGGCCATATAGGTGGAGGCCTCCTCAGGAAAAGCAATTAGGACATCGCCAGATTCATCACAGATCATTGTTGGTTTGTAGAAGTGTGAGGGATGAATCAGCAGTTTAGCCACTACTTATCCCTGTATTCCTGCAGAGCAGTAGTCATTTCATCACAACAGGACATCAGCTATTGGCCTTGGAATGAGGTGTGGGGTGTGTGAGGAATCCAAGTATATGTCCCTCCCCCCCAGGAGGAGCCACGCCCTTTGAGGCTAGGGAAGGACCCCCCTCAGTAAACCTTCTTTAGGGGTTTGGGAAAGCCGGACCACACTGGAAGTGACTCCCCTTTAGAGGACAAGGACTCCCATTCCCATAGGAATCTGCCTAAACACAAGGTATTATCTGCCTACATGGGAATAAGAAATATTGACAATACATCTATGTGTTTGTCTCAAGGTAATGCTGACAATACATCTATATGTTTGGCTCAAGGTAATACTAACAATACATCAATGTACTTTACTCAAAGTAATACTGAAATTTCCACATGCTTGACAACCTGTGGTAAACAATATGTCCCCTCTTGTTACAGGAGCAAGAATAAAGGGCCAATGAACATTGAGTGGAGGAGGAGAAACCCAACGCCGAAGTGAGACTCAGATGTGAGAAAATCGGCGAGGGGCAGAGCCGCACAGAACAGCGTAGCCACTGTAGTGTGGACGGAAGCAAATGCCAGAAAGAGATGCTATCTGCCCAGCACTGCAACGCGCAATGCCTGAGAAGCAGAGACCGCGCAAAGCGAACCGTATCTGGAGGCACGGCCACACAGAGGACATGGTGGGCCCAGAGCGTGCAAACAGCTGCAGGATCCACAGACGAAGGGAGGACCGGGTCCTCTGCTCTCAGAACGAGAGCCAACGAGAGAGAGAGAGAGAGAGAGAGAGAAACAATACAAAAGGCTGATGTGAGTATGTCAGCGAGGGATGGAGCCACGCTGAACAGCAGAGTCGGTTGTGCACAGAGAGAGGCCAACGCCGAAGGGAAACGCTGCTGTCCTGATAATGAGATAGTCAGGGCCTTGAAAGCCCAGCCTGCCCAAAACAAAGCTTTCCTGGAGGCGCGACCACATGGAGGACGAGGTTGCCCTGATGCCCGCGTACTGACACCGAAACCAGGAACCGAGGGAGGCGTGAGTCCTCCGCTCCAATGAGAGAGCAGAAAGGAGAGAGAATGCCAAAACAAGTGGAATCCAAAAACCATGTATGTCCAGTCAGAAAGAGTGAGAAGCTGTGGACAAGGCGACTGCTGCCGAAGAGATACATCTTCATTTGAGCAGACCGTGCAACGCTGGAGGTATGCGGGTTGCCCAGATCAGAGGGAGTTGGAGAGAGTCCTAGCCCCGTACCAGAGTCATAAAGGCCTGCAGAGAAACTGAATGAGAGAAGGAGAAGGGTTATGGGATACTGAGAAACTTTAACGGGATAAACGTCCAAAAGGGTTACAGAAACCCACATGAGCTAAGATATCGATACCCCAGAGGACTAAGAGAGTCATTGGGACAGAGAAACCCAAAGGAGCCAGCGGGGCCCAATAAACAAAGCAAAGAACAGATCCGAGGGGAGCACTGATGCACTCAGTATCTGAACAAATTGGTAAGAGACCCACACAAGTGGTAGAGAGGGATCAGGAAAGTATCCTTCCAGATAAAGAAATGTGGACATTTTGTTTGGAGCTCAAGACATTTTGTTGTTGAACTTTGGGAAATTTTTAAGGACCTTTGGCTAGTCTGACAAGAAGTGTTTTCCTGGACAAGACCTGTTACTTACATCTAACCATTGGATTCAGAACCAGGATGGATTCCTGGGACAACCAGAGACACCTTTGGGGAGAACCAAGAGTCCAGGGCACTCCACGTATTTTCTTTTACATTTTGCTAAGTGGTAGGGCCAATTTCGGTTTGGACCAAGGACTATTTTTATTTAGACTATCAATGAGCAGTTTAGTTTAGTTAGTTTTGGTTAGGAAGGGAACTCCCTTTTAGCAGTAGGATTTGTTAGGCAAGTTTTCTAATTATTTAAAAAAGTCTACATACGAGAATGTCCTTTGGCCCGAGTCCTTCTTCTGACTTGATACAAGTGTTAATGGTCATTGATAATGTAATGCTAAACACAGTATCCAGCAAGACCTGTGGCATCTGCAGAACCTTGCACACCCACGCTCGGACCACCTTCTCTCCCTAAACTCAACCCTCTGTATCCCCTCGCTCAATGAACCGCTAGCTGTACCCTAATATTTTATGCCTGTAATTGAACCCATATTCGTGTATCCTATGACTGTGTCGCTTGGTGACATTGCTCTGTTGCTCCTCCGCCTGCTTTGCTTTATTTAAAATACAATACTGGCAATTCCCATTCAGGATACAGACATCACCATCAATGAATGAGGACAGTGACTCCACATATTAATGCCATACCAGTGTTCACTTCACCCACCATTGCAACGGGGATTCAGTTGATTTTCCACTTTTTCTCCTGTAGGTTCCACTCTTCACACGCCATACCCTCTGATTTGCGACATACGCAGTGTTACCAGCGCATGAAGCGCCCGGTTCCCACCCATCAGGGTCCCCTCAAACATATGATGCATCTTGACCCAGGGCACAAAAAACAGAGCTTTGATTGTGCTTAATGGCTCCTCCTTGGTTTTGTGATGAATCCTCATTGTTATGATGTTACTCATGTAAATAGTTATCAGTGTTGTCATAATCCTTATGTAGATAGTTATCAGAGCACTCCACACTGATGATGTACCTTGGTTCTTAGTGGAATGTTTATAGGCTTAGTGATGTTGGGTAGAATGTTTGGGCCTGAAATTTGGTCTTGAGCAGTTGTTGTTGTTCCAGCCTGGAGGAAGGACGTGCTGGGGGTCCGTACCCACTGTATTTCAAATAAACCCTCATTTTTACTTTATACTGGAGTCATTGTTCCTTCAGTAATCATTGATACCCAGCTTAAAGACTCCTCCGATGTGGCCAGGGGAAGGCATTCACTACCTGATCCTGACCCTCGGGGTGGTATTCTGAGGGTGGATCACATGGGAGGAGATGGCTGTCAGGGGAGAGCGGTGACTCCATCCAGCAGGAGAGAAGCAGTATTCTTTCTTGCAAGAAAGATCCTTTAAGTCTGAAGGTTTGATGGTATTTTGTCATTATTCAGAACCATTTAATTATAAAACTCTGAAAACTACTTTGGCCAGACTAAACCCTATTCAGTCTTCATGTGTGCATGATACACCTAGAACATATCTAGCATCTAATGTTTATGGCCATTGTTGTCTGCATAAAAGTCCAACATTGTAGCTTGAAATTATTTGGAACTTCCTTGAACTCTGAGTCCCAGAAAGACTCAAGTACTGAGATGAGGAAGAGGAGCAAGGAATCAATGTGGAGGGAATGTGCCATTAAATATTAAGTGCAGTCTAGTTGTCATGATCCAAGTCAGCTGTGCAGGACATTTAAACCTGGGGATTAACTGCAGCTGAAGGATCAAAGAAGGAGAGAGGACAAAGGCTGCAGTGTTGCAGAAGCAACGCCACAGAGAAAAGTCGTGGGGAGAACAGGTAATGTTTGCCTGAAGCAGATTGGCAGCGTTCGGAAAGCAGAAGAGGATCTTCAGTGAAGATAAGTTTAATGGTGTGCAGCAGGGCAATGGGAGATGCTGTCCGGCAGAACTGTGTCGGTTCTGGTGGCAAAGGACTCAGAAGCCAACGCGGGAACCAAATGAGACTCTACCAAGAAGGAGAAGCTCGCCGTATGCAAGCTCCTCGCAGCAGCAGCACAGTGAACCAGTGAGTCAGCCTAGATGAGTATGGGGCCCTGGGAGGTGCAACCTCATTAAAGACTATTTAGGAAGCAATTTTGAATACCAACCAAATAGAAATGAAACAAAAAGGCAAATATGGTACACTTTTCCTAATATGAGATGTCATTTGGGGGAAACCTGGAAACAGTATTGCCTAAGCCAAAAGACATTACCAAAAGAGAACAAAGGGGCAACTATGGTACAATTCTCCTAATATGAGATGTCAGTTGGAGGAAACCTGGAACCAGCATTGCCTAAGCCAAATTACATTACCAAAAGAGAACAAAGGGATACAGTGGTACAATTCTCCTGACATGAGATGTCAGTTGGAGAAACCTGGAGCAAGAATTGCCAAGAGCCAAGACAGATTGAAGGAAAGGTTGAAAGACAGAGCATGAACAACCATGATATAAGGGATGTCAGTATGGGGGAAATTGGTAATAACTGAAATCAACAAAGTTGTGCTATTGAAGAAGTATAATTGTTTGATACCTAAGGAGAAGGTGAATGTTACAGAAAGACCCAATAAGAGCATCAAGTAGTGAACCTTTTTGGTAGGAGATACCTGGCAGGAAAGTACACCAGAGGATCTGTTTGGGCCAAAAGGGGAGATATTTCTGGCAGGAAAATAAACCTGTATATCAAGAGTTGCAGTTGAGAAGTTTCCTGGCAGGAGAGTGTACCGGGAAACTTACTTTGAGATCCCTAAGCAGAAGGTGAATGTTACAGAGAGACCTGATAAGAGCATCAGGTAGTGAACCTTTTTGGAAAAGGATACCTGGCAGGAGAATACACCAGGAGATCTGTGTGAGTCAAAAGGGGCTATTGTGCTGGCAGGAGAGTAAACCAACATATCAAGAGTTTCAGATGAGAAGTTTCCTGACAGGAGAGCCTACTAGGAAACTCACTTTGAATTGGTGTGTTGTCGAGAAACATTGTTATATTAGGTTGGTGTTTCAATTGAACATTTTGTCAACCAGAGAATTTGAAAAGACTTGCCTTTTGACATACTTTAATTACAATTGGAGAAATAATATTTTTTTAGTAATCCTGAAAAGTAGAAAAGACTTTCCTTTTACCATATTACAAGTGTTTGGAAAGGACATTCTGTTTTGCCATCCTGAAAGACTATGGGAGTCTTCCTCTTTGTTGTATTCCAACCAGGGTTGTAGAGGGAATATTTGTTTTGCCATCCCAAGGAGAGTATTAGGTAAAAGAGACAATTGTATTGCATTTAAGAGACTGGTATTAAAACTGAATATTGTCAACAGTTTTCCTGAAATAATCCTGAGGATTGCAATCAACCCCCAGACACAAGGATTGTTTTGGTTGAAGTTATGTGTTTGAGTTTTTCCATTTTTCTTTTGAGTTCAAATTTGTGGGCCAGATTTAGTTTGGTCTCAAAGTCAAAGTCAACCTGCTTTAGTTTTAGTTTCATAGGAAGGGACATTAACGTTAGGATAGGGAAAGTCAAGCCTTTGTCCAAACCCCTTTCTGTTAATAACATGGCTAATGTTGAGAATATTTCCACTTTGTGTCCGTCTCCCATTTCTGACCCCTCACAGTTGCATCACCAAATGTGCCCCTTTTTGTAATACCTCGTGTGGTTCCTTTGGAGAAAATAATCTTAACTCTCAACAAAAGCAGCCTTGCCACTATTTTATGTGCACAAAATCAGGACAACTGGTAAATCTGGGGATAGTATGTGCTGATGGAAACAGGCTGCATCAGAGTACAAGAAAAAACTTTGCAATGCGTGTCCCTTCTGCACAAGATTGCACTACACAGGTCTGCCACAGGAGGTATCCTTGCAGTTTGTGCACTAACCCAGTGGTGGCACGTCACCACCAACAGGAGACGAGAGCACTCTTGTTTGAGTCTATGATTGGAGTACCCCGAATTGGGTTTATTATGACTGCAAATAAAAGAAAGCAAAGCCATGTTCAAGCCAAGGAAAAAAGCGAAAGGCTAATGGTTAAATAGAACTGTCAATCACCACTAGACACCATTTAACACCAATTACTAGGTGGAATTGCAATCAACTCTCTTTGTATCGTCATGGTAGGGTAGAAGATGATCAAACGCCCATATGCCATCAAATGGAGCCAGCGTGATAGAAAGTATGTGTGTGGGCACATGTGTGTCTGTGTATGTTCATGCTTGTGCACACCCATGCTACTCAGGGGTACTACGGGGGAGAGGGCATTTCAAACACCATCCTGTGGAAATATATCTCCTGTGCATGCCCTCAGTGCGGCTGCGTATGAAAGAAGTCTCCGAAATTGTATCAGAGGGGACTAGAGTATTTGTACTAGTGTGAAGGGTGGGTGCAAATGGAAAAAAGAGACCACGTCTATGCTCTGAAAATACATACATAACATATAATGGAAAATGCGCTATGCTCAGGTCCACCAAGTCTCCCATAATTCGAGAGTCTCTGTCATTGGTTGACATTCGCTCTGATGTTAGTTTTGAAGCTAAGCTTTGCTGCAATGAAGTCAATTGACCCCAATCCCTAAATGAAATGATACAGGATTGCTAGACATTTCAGTTGGTCGGGTGCAAATAGCCTCTACTTGATCCTGTTGCAGCATTTGAAGTTTTGACCTTGGACATAACGAAAAGAAACAAAAGGATGCCTACTTATCAAATAATACACGCTGAAACACCCTTACACATCTTTTTGCAACGTGACACACCATAAAGTTCATTTGCCTTTACCTCCACGTGCTGCATTTTATTCAAAAATACCGGGGAGCCTCAACTTAATTCAAAGACTGAAAGCAATAAAGATTTATTAAAACAGGGGCAAAACTGCAAAGATGTTCACAAAGGACACATAGATAAAATGATATTCCTTTCCTAAAATGCATTTTGAAGATGCTTGGCCACTGAAAGAATACTTCTGTATAAACTAAGTATAGGAAGAGCAAAGACTTTTATTGTGGAAGATTAAATAAAGATGTGACCATATGTGTGCTCCATGTTCAACAAAATGTGAACGTTAAGTATTGCAAAATAATTATTTTGTGATGGTGCATTAAAGGATGCCTATTTATTTTCTGCCATTTGTATAGGTTAACTGATCAGCAAATTAAATACATGTCAGCTACTGGTTCCTGTATAAGTCAAAAACTTAAATATCCCACCATTGCGGCAAATAGAGTCTGCTGCCCCATCCTTTTAACCTGAAAGTAGGGTGTACTGGCATGGATCCTAGTTAACTATTTCCATATTTATTTATTTTGTATTTTGTTGTATAAAGTGCAGACCTATCTTGAGAGCAGCTGAGCATTGTACAGGTTGTGGGTGGCCAATGTTTGGCCTGGCATCTGTAGAGGAGCTGTTGAGTGCCTCTGCAGGAAGTCCCGCCCCCATTCTTCCTATATGCTGGAACCCAGACGTCATGGCATGCACGACGCTAGTGATTGTGCCAATTCCACGGAGAGCCTTCGAGAAAAGGTATCCATTGAGAGGACCCAATATGATGTAAACCCATAGAGATGACAATCTACTGGAAGAAGTCCCCGAAGGAATATGAAAATGAGAGAAAGAATAGCTGGTGACCTCACAAGAAGCTAATGTGACGCACTGAAAAGAGTGGTCAAAGAAGAAGATGCATAGACCTTATAGAATCTGATGACAAAATAAAGAATTAAGTAAGCTTTCATACGTGGAATGAAGATTGCACGTGTAAAGAGCACTACAGAAAACACAAGTAATTTTATAACTGTACAGATGCAGCAACGCATGTAGACTAAGTAATCATAAGGTTGGCTATACGTAGCGAATTGACTGCAGGCGGTGCTGCCATTATATATAGGTTCTGGACATTCAAGGTCATAACTTTAGTAAGTTCAAACTCAAGGAGAAAGAAGGATTAATGGCTATGTGTGTGTCACAGCAAAGAATTAGTTGCAGAACGAAGAGAGACTGAGAAGGGCTGTCTGGCCTGGTATCAAAGGTAGAAGCAGCCAAGAACTGGTTATCTATTCTTAAAAGCAGTAATTGTGGGAAGCTGAACCAAGGTACAGAGAAAGAACTCTATGGTTGCCAAGTTCTTCATTTAAGACAATTAAATGCTATAAAATGGGTCTCCAGTCACGTGAGCTGTGGATGAAAATAGAAGGTGGGCATGCTGCACCAGACGGAAGACAGCATGTGCTCACACTCCCCTTTATTCCCAGGAGCAAGAAGCTACTACAAGGCCAAGTTCAAAGACAATTGTATGGCAGAAGGCATGAACGATGAAAGATCTGGGGCTAAGTGGGTGGGAAGATATGGTCAAGTCCACCCACTGGCACCTGGGGTACCAGTTTACGTGCTGTTAGTGGGTCGAATGTTCTAGAAGGGTACAAGTGCACCAACCAATTGTAGGAGGCCATATAATGAAGGACCTTATTGTTTGAGAGCCAATAATATACTGTAGGCCTCATTACGACCCTGGCGCTTACGTAATGAAAGGTGCCGGTACGGGACCGGCACTCTTCATTACGTGATCGCCGATTATGAGGTTCCCTTTGCGGGACCCGGACCAGATGTCTGGTAAAACCAGACGTCCATTCCGGGTCCTGCGAGGGGAAGAGGGAGCTAATAACAGGCCATTCGTAATGTGCCTGTTATTACTCCCTCCCCATTCCCATTGAGCCCTCTAGGGGCTCAATGGGAATGGGGAATGGGTCCTTCAAGGAGGAATTACCGGGTCCTCCAATGTTGAAATGACCCGGTTATTCCTCATTGAATGAACCCGGTATTGGAACCCGGTTTGGAGGCAGCCATGGTGCTAATAGCACCATGTGTTGCCCAGTCTGATGTTCACTGGGTGAGGATGACCTGGCAGGAGGGCCTGGCTTATGGGTCAGCAGGTGATGGGAGAAAGACAGTCCAAGCAGCTCCATGTGCACGGTCAGGTTCGGCGTCCTGGACTCATGCTAAGGACAACAAGAGCGAAAGTAAATGATCACTGCACACTGCCTGCAGGGAGGTACCATACATGGAGTGAGGCGCGGGGCAAATTGCCCCCTGCAGCTGGTACCAAGGAGCTGAAAACGACCCCCCCATCATGGGTACTCGCAGATATCCATGCTGGAGCATGTTTGGTTCATCTCGAGTTCATGGTGCTTCTGATGGCGTTCTCACTTCCCCATTTCTGCCACCCAGGCTGCTCTTTATTCTTGCTGGTCCTTCAACACAAGCCAACGTTCTTGGTGATGCTTTGAAAGATGGTCAGTGTTGGCGGTGTCCGGACTCCGCCGTCCGTGAGCCCCCTAGCCCCCGTGATACAGAGACACGGAGACAGAGATGTTTCTCGTGTGGGCTCCCCGGTGGTTGTGTCGCCACCGGACACGCCCCGTTTATTTAACTGCGCACGCGACGGAGTGAACGTCACCCCGTCGCGTGCGCGCCCTTAAAGGGCCAACGCCACACTCCTCCTTTTCCATAACAACAAATTGGAAACAGGAGGGACTAACTATCAGAATACTAGAACACCAAGGGTTAATTTTACTTCTACCTTAATCAAGGTTAAATTTCAATTCTTACCGAGAATTACAAGATTATTGTCACACTCAATCACGGTCTATAGAGGAAGTGGTTTTACAAAACATAGTTTAATATGCACAAACATTTCATCTGGCTATTGAAGCAGTAAAGACAATTCTTCAGTGTATAAATGATTCTTTTCAACATCAAAAAAAGTGTCCATTAAATCATTTCTAAAAGTTAAAATACAGTACCAAGTGTATAAGTCACAAACGAGTGAATGCATAAGGCATTTTACATTAGATAATGCCTTTTCAGTGGATTGTTCTAGTGCTGTATCTGTACACCAGTGTATAAGTATTTTAATGGCCACTATAGTGCCAGCATATAGAAAGAAAAAAAAAAAAAAAAAAACCCAAACACTTGTACTATTATCACACAATATTAAAGTACCACAGGCGCCTCACAAGAGGGGTCCTGTTTAACACCTAAAACCTATTATATAGACAACATACACAATATGATGTCAACTATATATAACACAGTCTATGTCAGCAATTTATTGCATAGATCTAAAAAACATGAGACCTGCTCATGCTAAATCAGGGTCGACCGGTTTCATAACCGTAACTTATTGTGGTCATCTTCATCAGGACTTTTAATTGAGAAGGTCTTGACTGCCTGTCTAGGGTCGCTGTCTTGCACCCCTCCGTGTGTGTTTCTATTCCTATAGATTATAGTTCAAAGGAAACAAAAAAAGGGGGGTGGTCTTAATATGTGCCATTCAAACTTCTACGAGTCTATACTGCTATGCATATATTGCTTTTAAATTGTATTCAAGAATATCATTAGGCTTTCTTACTACTGGACAAATGATTGTGTCCAAGACATGTGCCTATTATTACATTTAACATCAAAGGGAGGAAGGGGAGGGGGGGGGAAGGGGGAGGGGTAGGTGGGGGTTGGTTGTGTACAAACATGCACGGGAACATCTCCACATTCTAATCATTTGGTTGTAAATGGAGGTGAGAAAAGGGGGCTCCCCGTGGTGAAATGACCTTATAGCCCATATCAATCTGTGCGTTAACTTACCGCACTTAGCTGAAGAGCGTCACTGCTCTTGGGTGTCTAGGGACTAAACGCTTCCTGGCGTGGAAGTACTCGATGTCATGCTCTAAGGTTATAGAGTAGACTCATGTACACCCTATAAAAATACATGATGCTTTTATTTATGAAATTTCCACTCGAAAAACGGCCGTTTTTTTAAAAAAACGGCCGTTTTTTTAAAAAGACAATGCAAGACTTATAAAATGCTGTCTCTTACCTTGCTAGCTCTGTTGAGTGTCTGTATCAGTGCTTTAATGCAGCTGCACCAAAAATCGTGGGCTGGAAATTGCTTTTACACTCTGCACCTGCCAAGCTAGTACCTACATAGGAAAACGGCGCTCTTTGGGCCATGGAAAACTCTATGCCCGGTCGGCCATTTTAGTGCAGGAAAAACGAAGAGGCCATATTGAGTCGGGCTTCCCAGTATAAGAGGTTCCTTCTGATGGCAATCGCTATGGTTTTTACAAGTGAAACAGATGGATACAAGTCCATTGTTGTAAAACAATGAATTAATGTATTAATATATTACTATATAAGTAAAACATTTTTAGTAAAAATTTAACTTTTTGAATTTAAGCGCTCTCACCGCTGGTGGCATATCGTGCTGAAAAACTACTACATCAGCGTGATGTTATATGCACCGTTATTACTAAAGCAGGAGGGGGGGGAGAGAAGGGGGGGGGCGGGGGAAGGGAGGGGAAGGGGGGGGAGAAGGGGGGGGAGGAAAAAGAAGGAGAGGCATCTGAATATGGCCCGTGATCTCTCTGCTCATATTTTCAATGTCCTAAAGTGGTGTCTAATGTACTATTTATTCATATTGGTACTGTATCTTTCAAAAGAAGTCCAGCATTGTGCAATCATATTATTTTCCTTCCCATAAATAAGACTGTTCAAAAATGAAGACAAAAGGGAAAAAAAGCACTTTTTCAATTTCAATCTCAAGTATAAACACAAAAATCCAATAATCTACAGACTGCTGATACCTATTGATGGACACTGGCAATACATGTGATACATTGTTTTTTCATGACTAGCAGACACATTTATACTTTCTAAAACAGGATACCCAGGCTCAATGACATAGTCAGACTCAACAGTGTGGCATGTTCCTAAATGCAAATGTATGTTCAAAATATTATTTTCTACATCATACATTAATTGAGATCATGTCTCACAGGTTTCCTGTATTTTTGACTTCCAGATAGTTATGGGTGCTGTCTACAAGGTGGATAAAACTAAATGTATTCAATCCTTAGTTTTGCCGTAATAAGGGCTCTGTGATGTATAATGCTTTTAGGTGGGAAGGACAGCTAGCTCATTCCACTGGATGAATTCATTGAGTCCTTTCTTATGGGTATTGAGCCTAAATATCCAGTTTTGCTCTCTCCTAAAGAGTATATTCTGGAAATTACCACCCCGTTTGGGAATATTGATTTTTTCAATTATTGTCCATTTAAATGATTCCGGGCTATGTCCTTTTGTGATAAAATGATTTACCATGGGCGCTGTCAACTTTTTAGTCCTTAGGCACGAGCGATGTTCAATCATGCGCTTCTTAATGGGTCTCATAGTCATCCCTACATATTTAAGATTGCAGGGGCATTTGATGAGGTAGATCACTCCCGCGGTGTTACAATTGGTAAGTTGTCGTTGTATCCAAGGAGTGCGGAGCCCCACATCTATTTCTTTTGTGCCCTCGGTTTGTGAGCACATTGAACAAGAGCCACATGGGGAGTGTCCTGTAGGAGCTGTACTTTGCCATATTGTTACAGGGTTGTTATCTCTTTTGTCTCTGAAGGTCTTGACTAACTTATCCCGGATATTACTCCTCCTTTTAATGGCAAATTTAGGCTCTTCCAGATGGTGTTGGCCTGTGTTCAGAATTGGCCATAGGTTCTTGATTTCCTTTTTTAGTCTGTTCAGCATAGGGGAGTAACTCATGACTGCCATGATGTTATTTTTAGCCAGTGGTTTTGGATGTTGTTGAAGAGTGACACTCCTTGGAATGTTTCGGGCTCTCTTGTATGTAGAGTCGATAATCCTCTTGGGATACCCTCTATGGGCCAGTTGTTTTTTGAGGCCTTTTCCTTGTTCTTCATAGTCTGAAATCTGAGTACAGATTCTTCTATGTCGGAGAAATTGTCCAAATGGAAGGTTATCTTTTAATGCCTGTGGGTGATAGCTTGAGTAGGTCAAGAGTGAATTCCTGTCTGTGGCCTTCTTATATACTCTTGAGCATAGTTTGTCTTGTACCACCATAATATCAAGATCCAAAAAATGTATAGTGTTTTTATCAAATTCTATAGTGAACTTGAGAAACGGATTAAGTGAATTAAGCCACGTGTGAAATCTGTGTAGTTCCGCTTCTGTGCCTCTGAAGATCATAAACACGTCATCTATATACCTCTTCCATAGGATTATTTGATCCAAGTAGGGATTAGTGGGAGGATAGATGACATCACATTCAAAGGCATTAACAAAGAGATTAGCCAGGCTTGGCGCAAAAGTGGCCCCCATAGCAGTTCCAGAGATCTGCTGGTAAAAAGTTTCATTGCAGATGAAATAATTTCTGGTCAGAGCTATTTCAGCAAGTTGTATTATCAACCCTGAAGGAGTATTATGTAGGTCGATGCCAGATTCCAGTAGGCGTTGTACCATGGAAAGTGTAGCTTGTTGTGGTATTTTCGTATACAACGACTCTATGTCCATGGTAACTAGCCATTCTGTCTCTTGGTTGTAAGTAATGGAATCCAGGAGATGTAGCATTGCTGTAGAGTCCTTCACATATGCACGCATTTTTTGAACTTCGTCTTTGATGAAAAAGTCAACGAATTGAGAAAGAGGTTCTAGAACTGACTGGATGCCCGATACTATAGGTCTACCGGGAGGTGGAATTATTCCTTTGTGAATTTTTGGAGTAGCGTAAAAGGCTGGTATACGAGGGTGAGGCGGTGTAAGAAAAGCTGCTTCTTTTGCGCTTATATATCCCTCTGCTTCTGCTTCTTCAATTACGATGTTAATTTGACTTTGCAGTTGCTTGGTCGGATTGCTCGGAAGTATGCGATAACTAGTGCGATCTTGTAAGAGCATCTGGACCATATTATCATAGTCAGCCTTATCCATCACAACAGTTGCTCCCCCTTTGTCCGCTGGCTTAATCACAATTGATTCATTATCTGCCAAGGTTTTTAATGCAGCTGTTTGTTGTTTTGTGCAGTTGGAGTGTATGAAAGGGATGTTTTCTTCTAATTCGCTAATTCTCTTGAGCAAAGCTTGCTCAAAGGTCGTAGATTCAACTGTGTTGGAAGAATAAGGGGGGTAAAATTGAGACGGTGGTTTCAAGCCGGTGGCATCTAGTATGCCCGGCGTATTATCATCAAAAAATTGTTTTAACCTGATTTTTCTCATCAACTGACTGACTTCTATTCTTGTTTGAAAAGGATCATAGTATGCTGTTGGCACAAAAGACAAACCTTTTTGTAACACCTCATCCTCTGCTTTTGTGAGTATGTATGTAGATAAATTCACCACTAGCGAGTCATCGGTTGTTGGAGGCCTCTCCCTCTGCTGCGAGTGACTATCGTGGGGTGTCCTTGCCACCGCTGGTTGCCTCTGTTGCCTCCTCGTTGTCCTAAAAAAGGGGCATTAGTGGGAGCTCCCAAGGCCTGATTGGAGTTAAATCTTACTCTTGAGATGCCAGAACCATTGGATGATCCAGATGAAGAGCCTGATCTATTCCTGTTGTTTCCTCTCTGCATATTCTGAAATCTAAGTTGTGCTGCATCACGTCTAGCCTGTATTGCGTCATCTGAGAAGTAATCAACTCCCACATATGGATATATTTTTTCATGGGAAAAAGCTGCCAGGTCTTTTTTCAATTTGGTCAATTTTTTATTCAGATTCAGGTCTTTGAATTCTTTCAAAGATGTTTCTAACGTCAGTAATTTGGCATTATAAATGTCCAGTGAGATCTTGAGTTTCAAAGCGTCACTTTTATCGTTAAGTTCTTTCATCAGTTGTTCTGTGACTTTTTTGGCCGTATTGATTATAAGAATTAGCCAGTCTCTGGTACATTTGTTCGCTATATATGACCAATCTTTTCTGAATGCTATATTGTCCAAGAAAATCCTAGGTTCTATGTGTATTATAAGACCATTCGGGGCGCGACGCCAGATTCCTGATGAACCGGCCACAGTAAGTGACCATGCCCAAAAAGCTCCTCACCTCCGCAACATTTTCTGGCGGACGCGCCTCCTTTATGTCCCTCACTTTGCGGGGGTCCGGCGACACCCCATCCGCCTTAAATACGAATCCAAAAAACTCGATCGTTGTTTTCAGGAACTCGCACTTGTCCACCACAACTACTTCCCATGGCCTAGTCTCTCTTGGCATCGTTTCAAAGGACGGTTCCCGCTGGGCCGGTGCCGCAGACTGGCACCATACGCAAGATGCCACAAGATGCCACAAATGCTTCCACCTTCCGCTCGAGCTCGGGGAACCACACCTTCTGGCGGAGGCGAGCCTTTGTCTTGGGCGCCCCTTGGTGGCCCTGGTGCGCCAGGGCGATGACCTGTGCAACTTTGGCCTGGGGCACCACGATCCTCTCACCCCTTAGTAGCAGCCCTGACTCCGAGAATGTCAGTTCTTCTCTCACTCGCCATAACTGCTCGAGAGCCACTCTGGCTTTACATGTCCTGCGTTCCACCGCTTCCAGCACCGTCTTCCAGGCACCCCGCTGCATTGCTTCCCTCAGGATGGCAAAACACTTGTCGCTCTTCGATGCAAGCTCCAGCTCCTCCACCTGCATGGAGTTTGGGGTGGCCGTTTCCACGACCAGGCAGACATGTTCGTCGGCCTCTTCAGCCGACGTCGACTCCTGCGAGTCCCCTCTTGGGTGTCGAGAGAGGTAGTCCGCCGCGTTGTTAGCCCCTGGACGATATGTGAACGACACTCCATACTCGAGCAGGGCGAGCATCCAACGCTCTATTCTCACTGGTGGACGGGATGATGAGCCCGCCATGATCGGCAACAGCGGTTTGTGGTCCGTGACCATAGTCACGGGGCGCCCCAGGACATAGAGGCGAAAATGTCTGCAACCCCACAGCACCGCCAGGGCTTCCCTCTCAATCTGGGAATATCGTTGCTCGGTGTCGGAGAGCGCCTTGCTGGCGTATGCTATGGGTCGAATTTCCTGGTCACTCCCCACTTGGGTAAGCACTGCCCCCAGGCCATAGGGGCTGGCATCCACTACGATCTCTGTCTGCAGGCTCGGATCGAAGAACGCCATGGTGTCGTCCGCCGCCAAAGCACTCCTGATACCATCGAATGCCGCCTGCTCAAGGGGGCCCCACTGCCAGACGGTATCCTTCTTCGTCAGAGATCTCAGCGGCTCTGAACGCGACGCCAGATTCCTGATGAACCGGCCACAGTAAGTGACCATGCCCAAAAAGCTCCTCACCTCTGCAACATTTTCTGGCGGACGCGCCTCCTTTATGTCCCTCACTTTGCGGGGGTCCGGCGACACCCCACCCGCCTTAAATACGAATCCAAAAAACTCGATCGTTGTTTTCAGGAACTCGCACTTGTCCTTGTGCAGGGTGAGTCCCAGCGAGCGAAGGCGCTCAAAGGTCTTGGCCAGGCGTGCCAGATGCTCCGTCTCCGACCTGGCATACACCAGGATGTCGTCGCTGATGTTAAGGACTCCATCCAGATCAGCCAGTGCTCCTCTTATGATGTTTTGGAACACCTCTGCCGCGGAAGACACCCCAAAGCTCAACCTCTTATATCGGTAAAGACCTCGATGAGTGGTAAATATTGTGATGTAGCGGGACTCGGGGTGCAGGACCACCTGGTGATAGCCTGCTCTCAGATCCAGTTTGGAAAAGAACCTCGCCCCTTGCAGTTCCGCTATAATGTCATCGATGGTAGGGGTCAAGTGCTGTTCCCTCTTTATGGCCTTGTTGGGGAGTCGCATGTCCACGCAGATCCTCGCCGCGTCGAGCTGTTTGGGCTTGCGTGCGATGACAATGGGAGACACCCATGGGGTGGGGCCTTCAACCTTTTCAATAATGTCCAGCCCTACGAGATTGTCCGGCTCTCGATCCACCAGATCCCTGAGATGAAAAGGAACTTGCTGGTGCTTCAGCGCCACTGGTTGGATCGACTCATCGATGTGGAGCCGGACCGGCTCACCCACCAACTGTCCAATGCCTTCGAACAGGGAGCAGTGTTTGGCCAGGAGCACCTGAATGTCATCTAGGTACACTGAATAGGCGAATGTTACAATTCCCAGAGCTTCAGCCGCAGCAGAGCACAGCAGTGTGTTGTCGCTCACCGGCGTGACATAGAACCTGGCCCGTATATGTGAGTCGCCATATTGAACTTCAGCCACGAACACGCCGTCCAAGGGAATGGGCTGGTCACCCCCGAAAGCGAAAATGCGTGCCCTTGGCGCGGTCAGCGTGGGCGGGGTCTGCATGGTGTCATAGTGCTGTCTGGCCATCACATTCACGGATGCACCGGTATCCACTAGCATTGGTATAGAGTCCCCATTGACCAGCACATTGCATCTGGGCTGCCTCTTGGAGCGGGATTTCAGCATGCTCACACTGGACACAAAGAAAATGTTTTCATCATCCTCTTCCTCCTCCTCCCCTCCTGAGGGGCCCCTTCGTCACCCTGGTCCACTTGAGCAACGTTGGACGCCCTCTGGGGGCGGAAGAAACCGGCTCGAACAGGCCCCCTAGGCACTACCTTAGGAGCTGCAGATCGGCACATCCTGGCTAAATGGTCCGCGCCTCCGCACCTACCACACTTCACCCCAGTCGCAGGGCATTCAGCCGGGTGCGGGAGGTCGTACCCGCACTTTGGGCACGAGGAGGTTGTCCCTGGCGGGCGCGGGCCCTGGGTGTTCATGGGCCGCCTCGCTCCACGACCTCTTCCGACCGCGCAGACTTCCTCCACCTTGCCTGGGCGGGCACTAGCTTCCATTTTGGTCGCCCGCACTTCAGACACTTCGTGGCATCTTCCCAGTTCTAAGATGCGGGGAAGGGTGATACCCGGCTCGCGCAATATCTGGCGCCACAGTTTCCCAGAGGCGCACCCCTGAATGAGTTGATTGCGAATCATGACTTCTGGGTCGTTCCACGCACATGGCGTCGCCAGTCTCCGCAGCCGCCCGTAGAACACATCTAGAGTCTCGTCATCCTTCTGTCGAGCCGTCCCCATGAGAAAGCGTTCATAATCTGCATTGGCCATTGGCAGAAAATGATTATGGAGTGCATCCTTTGCCGCCGCAAACGACCCATCCGCTGGCTGCAGGGACAGGAAAATCTCATGTACTGCCGGGCCAGCAGAGTACAGGAGAGTGGCCAGCTTACTGTCGTCGCTCGTCTCCATCGTGGCCCTGAAGTACATCTCGAGTCTGTCCATCCACATCTTCCACCTCTGTCCCAGGCTTGATGGAGCGCCCGAGATATCAAACTCAGGCATTGGCTGTAGGGACCCAGGTGGTTTCAGCGGGAGGGCGAGCGGAGGCTGAGCAGCAGGAGCAGCAGCAGCAGCAGCTTGACTCATGGTGGATAGCGCAAGGCACCCCAGATGATATGATTAATGGGGCCGCAACTCACCACCAGCAGGCAGCCTCCTGATACGGTCTAAATTCTGCCTCTCTCCAGATGTGCCGCTCCAGCCAGCAGGCAGGACACTGAGGCGTCCAAAAATTGAGCAGGGGGGAAGACCCCGAGTGCATTCAGCAGGCTTCCAATGGAGTCTCACCCATCCACTCGGTGAAAAACAGTGAAAATGTCAATGATTCATTTTAAAATTGACACATGCTGTTTCCAGTGGCTGTCCGCCGCTGGATTGTCCAAAAATTATGTCCGGATGGCTCACCGGCGCTTCGTTATGAAGCCGTGAGTATCCGAGGCCTATTCATCAAAATGGCCGCCGGCCGCGTGCATCTCTCCCCTCTCCGCGGTCAGAATTCGCTGAAGCGCTCACGTAGGATCATCTACGCTACGAGCGAATGTCTCCGCCTGTTCCAGGGAGTGATCCCGGCACTCGTCGCCACTGTTGGCGGTGTCCAGACTCCGCCGTCCGTGAGCCCCCCACCCCCTGTGATACAGAGACACGGAGACATAGATGTTTCTCGTGTGGGCTCCCCGGTGGTTGTGTCGCCACCGGACACGGCCCGTTTATTTAACTGCGCACGCGACGGAGTGAACGTCACCCCGTCGCGTGCGTGCCCTTAAAGGGCCAACGCCACAGTCAGGCTGCTTGTAGAATTATGTATCATTACCAACAAGCACATGATTACATAAATAGAAGGGAAGGTATTCTCCCGGGATTCATAACCAATGCACCAAATATGCACCTCTCTTGATCTCCATGGAGGTCTTTTCTGGTGCTCACTGACACCTAACAACTACGATGGACTGACATCAAATGTTGTGGGTTGTCCAGCGCTAGTGTACACCATACTGAGCTGAAATCTAAGACCGACAGACGTTACATTGAGCTACCCCGTGTAATATTTGCAGTGCTTTATTTGCATTACAATCTAGGCTATCACCAGGGCCTTTCAACCTTTTCAATAGAAATTGACCTTTGCACCTTAACCTCGTCCCGGTGACAAAGAAAGCTTAACGCCTTTCATGCGTGATTATTGGTGGCTTGAGATGCCCTTCTGGCTGTCTTTCTTTGTTCTGCTTTGCAGAGTGCAATATGCAGTCCCATTGATGCTCTGCAGGAACAAGCTCCCTCCATGGCTTTATTTAGGGTTTTGCCAGAGGATTACGACAGATGCTGAGACATGCATCTGTGCGTTAAGTAAGGAACCCACGTGCGGATCATTATGTCGGCCGAGTAGAGCTGCAAGCCAGCAAGGAGAAACGTAAACATGGAGAGAAGTATGAGACCAGACTGACCCCTTCCCTCTAACGTTTCCCCATTCCTTGGTATATCATAAATGTGATATCAGACAGGTGCACTGGTGATGCGGTATTGCAACAATTGGAACTGCGTGCGCCCCAACAAGCGCATGGATCCTTTTCCCACTGCCCTTTTGCTTTTGAAAACCCAACCCACATCGGTGCATTTGTGTTGCTGACACTTTAAGGCAGGATTCATTCCCGGGCAGAAGCTCAGGGGTCTCCCAGCCGCCAGTCTGAGGGCAGTGCATACATTCTTTTTCACATGTACACAAACATGTTGCTCAGCACTCCGAGGAGAGCGTCAAGCTCAGGGGCAAATAACGTTATGACTTCAGTAAATGCACTTCAGATAAAAGGACTTCGCAGCAATAATGGGCATTCACTAATAAGAATTACATTATACGCATGAACGGGCAACACGTAAGATGAAAGGGTTAAACATGAATGACTTTCTTTTGCAGGAATTGTGGCAGATGTGTGGCCAGAGCTCCATCAGTGTTCTTTTGTTTATTTTATTAGTAGCTATAAACCAGCTGAACAGCAATTAATGCCCGGCCTTGGCTAGGCGCTGGAGGGCACGACACACGTCTAGGTGTGACAGAAAAGCAATCATGTTTTTAAATGAGTGAATTAAACTCTCTGCATTTAAGTAAAGCTTAGTCAGAGTCCTATGATCTGTTCACACTTGAAAATTGTGGTGAAATGCTGGGTGATGCAACTGTACTAGTGTTTTACCGTCTGAACTCCGTATATGTCTTGTCAAACACGTCAAAATCCATAATCGTATACAATTTACATTTACATGCATTACACGGAATTCCATGATTTAAAGTTTAGCACATATGAAACAATACATCAATAAAAATATGAATGTACAAAAAGCTACTATTGTAATAAACTGGGGAAAAAAGGTAATAATGTCCCCATACATAATCTTGCCGGGAAAAGCCATTGGCAACATATATGGTGACATTATGTATTATGTATGGGGACGGGTTGCGGGGATGTCCCCTGCTCCCATTTACAAAAAAAAAAACCACGGTTGCAGGGGTGCCCCCGCATGTTCAATGTCATGATGTCTCTGCAAAAAGCGGCGACTTTTTTGTCAGGGGACATTTTTGCAGGGACATTTTTAGATGGAACCCAAAAGTGCAGTACTGCTAATATTAATGGGACTTGATTTTCCAGCATTAAGCATGCCCAGAAATGATCAGTTTCAAGCTGCTTCTGAGAATATATAAACTGTTTCGATTAGAGTAGTTTCAGATTTCTCAGCTGGAGACTTGATCCAAAGGTGCCACAAAGTTTCTAGGGCTCATTTGTCATTTCAAAAATCGCATTTGCGATTCTGCTGCAATATGTCATTTCTAGCTCCCAGCATCTCATCTCGCTGGTAGGAAATGAAATAACATTTGAAATAAATGAAAACTTGAAGTTGACAACGAGCTGGAAATGTCTTGATGTAAGACAGAGGTGGTTATAATATCTATGCCATTCCCATAAATACATTTTTTTTCCTGAGTTCTAAGTAGGTACGCTCAGTAAAACGTGTTGGGGAGATCCCAACTTGAGGTACAAAGTGTCGGCATATTTTACTAAAAAGATACTTTTTCCCTCCCATCTCCAAGATAGTCTTTATCTGGTAAGTGGGAGTATGTGGCTTAGTTGTCCGCATGCTAGTGTACATAGTCAAACCCCAATGCTCTTGTATACAGAGATCTTCTTCCTGGTTCTGCTTGTATGACCGGAATAGGAGTTGACAGGTCGGGGAGAGCCTGGTGCCCATAGAGTTCTGAGGGTAGCCAGGCGAGTCGACCCGTCAGCGCAGCAGACAGGTGGGTCAGCAAGGGAGAGAAAGAGAGAAAGCAGAAGCGAAAAGGAAGGCCTTCAGCTGCTTCCATAATCTGAGGTGGTCCTGCTCCAGTGTGGGAGGGGCAGGGAGGTCATTCCAGAGGGAAGCCTCTGCAGTGGAGAGAGATCTACCTCCCACTCTCTGCCTGGGGAAGCGTCTGATCATCAGAGGTAGCTGAGACAAGGGCTCAAGAAGGAAGATGTTTAGGAAGAGAGAGTGGATGTAGTGGTGGCCCCCTCCCCAGAAAGCTTTGTTGACAATGCAGAGGGTCTTGAACCTGATACTTGCATCCACCGGGAGCCAGTGGAGAGATTTCAGGGCTCGAGAGATACGATTCCTGGGCTTGAGGCCAAGGACATGTCTTGCAGTCTTGTTCTCGATTAGTTGCAAGGGTCAGAGAGTAGAGGAAGGCAGGTTGAAAAAGATGCTGTTGCAGTAGTCCAGCCTAGAGAGAACCAGGGCTCTAGAGACGTTGAGCTTCTGGGGGAAAGTGAGAAAAGGAAGAATACCTCTGAGGAGGTGCAGCTGGTAGTGGGACTTCTCCAAGAGGTCCGTGATGTGAGGAGAGAAGGAAAGAGTCAAATATGACCCCGAGGTTTTTGGCTCACAGAAAGGCGCAGGGAGGGGGCCCAAGGAGAGCGGCCAGAGTGAAAGAGGGAAAGCGGGCGCAGTGGTCCAAATGAGGAGGATCTCAGTTTTGCGGCCATTGAGGCAGAGATCGTTGGAGGTGCACCATTCCTGAATCACAGATAGACAGACAGGAATGAGTGAGGGAGGAGAGGAGGAGAGCTGAGTGTCATCCACATAACACTGAAAGTTAGAGGAGAAGGTAGAGATGAGGTGTGGCAAAGGGGCCAAGTAGGCATTGAAAAGTGAGGGTGAGAGGTTGGAGCCCTGGGGAACACCACATGTAGAGAGAGAGGTGGTGGAGAGAAAGGACCCCAGTTGGACTTGAGAGGGACGGTCCAGGAGGAAGGAGGGCAACCATGCGAGGGCTGGATCCTTGATGCTCAGATTCTCCCAGAGACGATTGATCAGGATGGCATGATTGTCCATCTTGAAAGCAAAGGAAAGATCAAGGAGGATGAGGACAGAAGGAAGGCTAGAGTCAAGATTAGTGGGTAGGTCTTCACGGGACTCTGGCTGCTCTGAAGCCAGACTGATGGTCATGGAGACAATCAACAGATTCAGTGTGGAGAGTAAGATAAGAGATGGCCAGCTTTAACAAAAGTTTGTCCAAGAAAGGAGTTATAGAGATCAGGTGGTAGTTTGCCAGACAGGAAGGATCTGCAGAAGGTTTCTTCAGGAGAGGGAACACAAGGGAGTGCTTCAGGGGGAGGGGAAAGTTCCAGTGGCAAAAGAGGGATTGCAGAAATCGGCCAAGGCTGGAGTGAGGGTTTCGATGGTGGTCCTTGATGGTTCTGGCGAAGCAGGGGAGCACCTGCTTGGATGACACTTTCATAGATCGGGCTTGTCTCGAACCGTAATCAGGAGTGATCACAGAAAAAGATGTGACAGAGGAGGAAAATGTTATCTGTACTGTTAAGGAAACTGCAAATGTCTTGTGCAAAGTATCTAACGCTACTAGCCTGGCTAAAAATGGCATTTGCCCACCAGACTTTTTCCTAGGTACCTTGTACGATAGTATGAACCCTGCTATAAATGATACATGCCCTGCAATTGTTTATGATAACCCTGCTGGTGATACTTTCGACATAGTAGACCTAGGGCCTCATTATAAGGCTGGCGCTCCCGGAATGAAGGGGGCCGGTATGGGACCGGCCCCCTTCATTCCGGGAGCGCCGATTACAAGCTTTCCATCGCGGGACCCGGATTGGACGCCTGGTAAAACCAGGCATGCTTTCCGGGTCCCGCGAGGGGAAGAGGGAGACAATAATGGGCCAGATGTAATCTGCCCATTATTACCTCCCTCCCCATTCCCATTGAGACGTATGGGGGCTCAAATGGGAATGGGGATGGGTTCCTGCAAGGAGGAATTACCAGGTCCTCGTATGTCAGAGTAACCCGGTAAGTCCCCATTGCAGGAACCCAGTAATGGAGCCCGGAACGGAGGCAGCCATGGAGCTAATAGCTCCATGGCTACCTCCATTCTCGTAATGAGGCCCCTAGTCTCATGCACTGAAAAAATGCCATTTGCCCACCAAACATTTCCCTACATTCCTTCACTGATACTATAAGCCATGCTATGAATATTACATGCCCTGCAATTGTTGATGATACTCCTGCTGGTAATTGTATTGACCCAGCAGACCTAGCCTCATGCACTGTGACAGACACCCTTAGCCTCAATAAAAATTGAATTTGCCCTGTGTCTTGATGAAAATGTTCTATGCTATACAAACAATACCCATAGCATTTCCAAAAATGCCTTCTGCCCAGTGCACCTTAAATGATGCCCTATCATTCTCACTACTTCTAATGCGTCTTGCCCCATCTCTGTTGTTCAAAACCCTGCTGAGAATGCTACTTTCATGTAAATGTGGCCCAGGGCACCTTCACTGATACCACCACCCCTACTAAAATTGCTATATGCCCTGACACTAATGCGCTTAGCACTGCATTCATTGCTACTTGCTCCATGACTGCGGGTCAACGCCTCATGATCAATGCCGCCCTCAGCCCTGAAAATACAATCTGTAACGCTCACCTGGTATCCACGGGGACGTCACTCAGCCTGTTCTGACCTCTTATGACCTCGAACCCTTCCCTGGAGGCTATTCGACTGGAGACTGGGCCTGAAACACAGGATTGGTAGAGTTTAACTCCCTATTGTCTCTGTGTGCTTGAACCCCTTCTTCCCCGGGGTCCAACCCTTCCCTTTGATCCACAGCTCACCTTGTTTTCTTGGATAGTGTGCTCTCCGTCCTGCTTTCAGCGCAGGGGCGCGTTGATTGATGCAGGCTCGTTGCTGCCTAGTTACTTCACTGGCAAGAGTCTGACAGGTAAGTATAATGAGTCTTTTGAACAGTTCTCTAACTTCATTCCTTTCCTTCCTTAGATGATGGCTAGCGTCCGTGGATGGCGGTGTGCTGCTGAGATGAGTAGCGCTGAAGGTGAGTGAGGGCGCGATACGCGATGCACCCTTTTCGTATTTGTATTGAACTGAGTTCTTTTTCTGTGTCTTTTAGGTGCCGCAACGTTTTCAGAGTGGATGCTGGTTATGAAGAACAAATGCGGTGGGTAAGCGCGGTATGCAGCACCTCTAGATATTTCCACACTAACCTGGAGTGTCTTTTCCCTCTTGCAGATGGATGAGAAGTTCCGGAGACAGAGTTCCTCCAGAGCGGCTGGGATTCAGGTAAGCGTTTGAAGCTCATACAGTATTTAAAAATAAGCGAGGATTTGCAGAATGCTTACTAATCCCTTTATTCTGTTCTTTTCCCTTTTCCTTAGGAAGCGGCGTGCCTGCATGGGAATGACACCGCCGAAGATGCCCGCAGAACAGAAGGAGCGATGAATGATGGGCAGAAGCTGTTCCTAACGGTGTTCTTGTTCATACAGGAGCTGAGTGCAGAAGAAAGATGCAGGCCTACTGGAGACCGATCCGAACACGGTGAGTGTCACGCTGCAGGTGCAGAAAACGCAAAGCATGTTTCTCAGCCTGGGTGTGGCTTAAATAGTTTCTGGGTATCCCAGGTGTCTCTGGGCTGAACCACACCCAAAAGACTAGACCGCACATGCAGTTCTGGGAACCGAAATATGTGGGGGCATCCATCTTGTCCCCATCAATGCACTACAAGTCCAATCCCCAATGTTATCCTATGGGAGTGAGTGAGTCTGGTGCCACAAGCGGCAAGTCTGACTCCAAATGGGTCTTTGGTGGGATGGAGATGCCCTTGAGGGCCATGTAGGTGATCGTGGCCTGGCTCCAGCCTGACATCCTGGAGGGCTGGGGACATGAGGGGCAGGAATCATGACAGCACTCCCTCCCAAAGCCCCTCTCAAGGTGGCTCTTCTGTCTGGTCCTGGTTTGGTTGGATGGTTTTGATGAAATCGTCTAAGCAAGCGAGGTGCATGGATGTACTCAAAAGGCTCCCATGTCCTGTCTTGTGGACCATACCCCTTCCAGTCTACTAAGTAGTATAATTTGGATCTGACATACTTTGAATCTAGGATGTCCTTGACTTCAAATTCTGGCTCCCCGGCGACTACTACTGGCTGCGGTGGTGTTGCTACCCGGGTCCCAGGTTGAACAGGTTTAAGGAGAGACTCGTGGAACACAGGATGAATCTGCTGGTTTGACGGCAAAGCTAGTCTGACCGCCACAGGATTTATCACGAAGGTGACGGTGAATGGACCCAGGTATCTTGGACGGAAAGTTCGGGTTACTTTAATGGACACGTGTTTAGATGCCAGCCAGACTTTGTCTCCCACTTGGTAGTTGGGGCCCTTTGCTCGGTGTTGATCAGCAAACTTCTTTTGGCGATTCTTAGCTTGAAGTAGGTGTTCAGCTGCCATTTTAAAGGTTTGAGAAATGGTTGTGTGCAAGGTTTTGACTGCTGGCATTGCCAGGGTTGTAGGAACGTCCAACTCAGAAGTACGTGGGTGCCTGCCATACATGGTATAAAAGGGTGTCTGCCCAGTGCTGGTGTGTAGGGAATTATTATAAGCATATTCAGCTATCCATAATAGGTCGAACAAGCTTCTTTCAGCTTGGTGTAACATGCAACGCAGATACTGCTCGAGCATCTGATTTGTCCTCTCAGTTTGACCATCTGTTTGGGGATGGTGACTGGTGGATAGCCGGATGTCTATCTGGGCCATAGAGCAGCATTTTCTCCAGAAGTTATATACGAATTGAGTACCTCGGTCTGAGACCAAAACTGAAGGAAACCCATGGAGCCGTGCAATGCCTTCAAGAAATACCTTTGCCAGAGTGGAAGCATTTGGGAGCCCCTTAAGAGGAATGAAATGTTCGATTTTTGAAAATAGGTCCACGACCACAAGAATAGTGTTAAACCCTTGACTGGGTGGTAAGTCAGTAATAAAATTGAGGGACAACGTGTGCCAGGGTGCTGGTGGGATTTCCAATGGTTGTAATAACCCAGCCGGTTTCTGCTTGGATGACTTGTTTTGAGCACACACTCCACAAGATAGGATGAATTGGATAATGTCTTTACACCACGTGGGCCACCAATAATTTTGTTTTACCTTGGCTAGGGTTTTAGCGATTCCGTGGTGGCCCTCGATCAAGGAATCATGATAACCGGACATGACTTGTTCTCGTAGTTCTTGATTTGGTAAGAATAAACGATTCCTGAAGTAGGGCAACTGATCTTTTATCATGTAATGTTCTCCTTGTGCACTCCACGCTTGTAATTGCTCCGGACTCATCAGGTTTTGGATTTCTTCATGTAATTCTTCCTGAGTTATGGTTGCTGTGATTCCTAGGAGCTTGTCACTCGGGATGATTGCTATTGGGTCAGGGGTCTGATACCCTTGCTCTTCCACCCCCATACGGGAAAGGGTATCAGCCTTCCCATTTTTCACCCATGGTCGAAATGTAATCACGTAGTCATATTCAGCAAAAAAAGAGCCCAACGTAGTTGTCGTGAGGATTGGGCCTTTGCCGTTTTTCACTACTGGAGGTTCTGGTGGTCAGTTATTACGGTGATTGTGTGTCTGGCACCCAAGAGGTAGTGCCGCCAGGCCTTAAAGGGTGACTTAATGGCCAGGAGTTCTTTGTCTGTGATAGCGTAATTGAGTTCAGGGGGTGTGAATTTACGTGGCCAGAAGGCAACAGGGTGTAACTGGCCCGTTTTGGGGTCCTTTCGTGAGAGGACGGCTCCCATAGCCATGCTTGAGGCGTCCGTTTCCACCAGGTATGGGAGATCAGGGCGAGGGTGGTGTAAGATTGGGGCAGATGTGAATCTTGCTTTGAGTTCCTGGAAAGCCTTCTCGGCTTCTGTTGTCCACTGGAACTTTTTGTTGCTTTTCCTTAGTAATGACGTGATGGGATGCACGATTTGCGAAAATCCTGGGATGAACCGGCGGTAGAAGTTTGCAAATCCCAGCATACTTTGAACCCCCTTGAATGAATTTGGGGATGGCCAGTTCAGGATAGCATCTACCTTGTGTACATCCATTCGGATTCCATTCGGGCTGAGAATAAAGCCCAGGAATTCCACCTCAGAGACGTGGAATGAGCACTTTTCGAGCTTGGCGTAGAGCTGGTGTTGACGGAGTTTCTCCAATACGGATCGGACGTGTTTAACGTGGTCCCGTTTTGATGCAGAATATACTAGGATATCATTGATGTACACTAGAGCACAGACATCAATCAATTCCCGTAGGACATTGTTCATGAAGTATTGAAATGCAGCAGGCGCGTTACAAAGGCCAAAGGGCATTACTTGATATTCGTACAAGCCGTATTTGGTGCGAAAAGTGGTTTTCCATTCGTCCCCCTGTTTCACGCGAACAAGGTGATATGCCCCCCTCAGGTCTAGTTTTGTGTAGATTTGGGCATCTTTGACTTGATCAAGCAATTCAGGGATCAGTGGCAGGGGGTAGCGATTTTTTTATGGTAATCTGGTTCAGTGCGCGATAGTCAATGCACGTTCTCAAGTCCCCTTCCTTTTTCGGTACGAAGAATAGAGGACTGGCTGCTGGAGACTTCGAGGGACGGATGAACCCGTTGGCCAGGTATTGGTCAAGATAGGCCTTCAGGTGCTGGTTTTCTGGTTCCGTGAGTGCGTAAATTCGCCCACAAGGGATTTGTGCACCGGGTATCAGGTCGATTTGGCAATCGTATGGTCTATGCAGTGGCAGGGTATTAGTATGTTCTTTCTGAAAGACACCTTGAAAGTCCTGGTATTCACTTGGTAGGGTGCCGATTGCCACAGTCGCAAGCGTGGAGGTTCTGGTGTCTATTGGTTGTTTCTCTTGGCAATAACATGTGTGGGTGCAAGTCTTAGGAAAGGCCAATTCTTTTGCTCGCTGATCGATTTGAGGATTGTGAGCTACCAACCATGGCATTCCCAAAATCAACGGGAACTGTGGTGCCTTAATGAAGTTGAAAGGGTTAAAGTTGCAGTGCATTGGGATACTGGACCAGAAGCTATTTCCATGCCGTCGACAGTGGTAACAGTGTCGGTGGTTGATTTAGGGCGTAACAGAAGCCCCATCTTTGCCGCAAGATCCTGGTCGATGTAATTCCCAACGGCTCCACTGTCTATGTACGCTCTTACTGCGTGCACCCGAGATGGTTGTTGGTGATTGATCAAGACCACAAATAGTGCAAAATGGGAGGTCTGTAGTTCACTTTCTTCGCTCGACAAGTGGACCCCTACGCTTGCCGGGCTGGGGAGTTTTACGATTCCTTGATGGTATCTTCCTTGTTCGTGGCCCCTACCGTCCTCCTCGGTGGCTTCACAGGGCACTTTTTAAGGAAATGACCTGACCTTCCACAGTACAGACATAACTGCTGCTGTCTCCTTTTATCCCTTTCCGCTTTAGTCAAGGGGGATCTGACCCCTCCGATTTGCATTGGTTCCCCTGAACCTTCCGTTGTTCGGGCAGGATTGTACTTTGAAAGAACGCACATACATAGGGCGAGGGTTCGGTCTGGTTTGATCTGCTCTTCGGTCCTGCAACCTATGATCCAGTTGAACAACAAGGTCAATGAATTCTGAGCAGTCTTTCGGGGGGTTCACTACTTGTGCGAGAACATCCTTGAGCTCCGCCCGCAACCCATGATGGAATAACATGGTTCTCTTCTCCACTGGCCATTCTGCTTCAACTACGAGTCTATTGAACGTGGCTATGTATGTTAATATGTCTTGATTCCCTTGGCGTAGGGATAGAAGTTTGTTGTCTAATGCCTGCCCATGAGTACGACTGGTGAACAGCTTTTCCATCTCCTGCTGAAAGCCCCTGAAGTCATGCAGCAAAGGATCGTCTTGGGCCACAAAGGGTAGAGACCAGTCCGCGGCGCTACCGCTCAGGTAGGATAGCACAAAAGCGACCCGTGATTGGTCATTCGGAAAGGCCCCTGGCCTACAAAGGAAGTGCAGGCGGCACTGATTCATGAACGTTGCAAACCTCTTGGGATCCTGTCATGATCACTGCTTCCAAGGAGCCAGGACCAGCCCAACGTCCTTGGAAGCAGGCCCCTAACCCTAATCCTAGGCACCAGCCGGTCCCCACTGGGACCTTTTGGACCTTGTCCTGGCGCCGGTGGCACCAGGCTCATCAAAACCATCGGTCCCGGCACTGGAAGCGCCGGGCTCATAATAGGTGTGAAGATGCTTGGGTGGACTTACCTGCAGCAGACCATGCTGCTTACTTACCAGCCACTTAGAAGCCATCTGTGAACAGGAACTACTTTCTTACCTGGGTGGGGCAGCTCCACTCCCTGGATACAGCACTGGAACTCTTCTGGAAACTGGAACTCTTTTCTTACCTAGGCGGGGCCGTGGAAGAAGACGCCTCATCACTCCAAGGCTATTTAAACCACACCCGATAGATGAAGCGTGCTTCGCGTTATTCTGCATCTGCAACAGAACGCTCACCGAGTCTGCTCCGGCCTTTCTTCTTCCGATCCTGAACCTGCAAGAATCTTACTTACCATTTCTGTATCCAGACAACATCAGCACCTGCAAAGACAAGAAACAACAGGTTAGCAAGGCGAACTTTACACGCAGTGCTTACTCACCTGATCCATCGGCTGCGGCCATTTCTTCACGCCGCATCTCCACCTGCAAAGACAAAAGCATTGCCATACTTACCGGCACGCTGTGAATTCCGGATTTCTTCATTCTGCATCGCCGCCTATGAAAACAAAAGCATTGTACTTACTTACTGGCATTCCGCGAACTCCGGCGCTGCTGTCCAACATCTGAAAGACAAAAAGAGGAGACAAAGACAGGTATTTACTTACGCGCCCACCGCGCTCGTCGCAATAGAACGCCTGCGGATACTCCGGCGTCTCTTCAGCACGAACAAGGCTGCAAGGAAAAAGGCAATTAGAGCGCTTGCCTTACTTACGAAGTTCCAGGCGCTTCACTCCATCTTCCATCTCAAGAGTCCTGCAAGACAAAAGGGAAAAGTATTATACAGAGTCTTATTCGATATTAAAGTGCCACGTACCAAAAGACTATAAAGACTAAAAGGTGTCCAGAAACTCACCGCTCGTGCAAATAACAACGGTAATCATCCTCTGAATTCAAGAGGCCTATGTTTCACCAGTGAAGGAACTGGCAACGGCACCCTGCACCAGACGCAGATGGAGAGTCCAGCATTCACCTATCTAAGGTGAGCAAGTTGACCTGGGGGCTCTACGGAAAAGCTGGGAAGAGAGAGACAGAGAGAGAGAGGGACACTCAACAATCCAGATCATTAACCCCCATATTCTTTCACCTGCAGAAACCTCACTCTTCGAGTCCGACACACAGTGCGAAGAGGTTCGACCCCAGAAGCCAATCGAGTCCTGCACATCACTTTTCGAGTCACAGACACCTTCCTGCCAAGACCCGCGCCTCCGTGGGAATCAGGTGAGCGTTACAGAACGCGAAGCCCACCACAAAACTCCTACCCAGGCGCAATGGAAACCTCAGACACCGATCAATTAGCCCAGTTGCTCGGGGAATTAAGAGCAGAAGTACATGCAGCTCGTCAGGAAACGAACTCTCTAAGAAGAGAACTATTAATTTCCAAGGAGCGAACAGAGGACCTTGCTAGGCAGTTGTTACAAACGCAGGCAGGACAGACACCTTTGCCCGTTCCAGGAGGAAGTTATCCTTCTGCATCATCTTCAAATCCAGTGCAAATCAATCTGCCCGGTAATGTCCCCTTGGCTCCGCCCGAACACTTTTCTGGTGATCCAAAGAAATTCGCAGTGTTCATCAACCAGTGCCGCCTACACTTCTTATGTCGACCAGCTGCATTCCCAAAAGACCAGACCAAGGTGGCTTTCGTGCTTTCTTATCTCAGTGGCAGCGCCGCAGATTGGTCGATCCCTTTAGTCACCCAGGATGATCCGGTTTTACATGATTTTCAGGCCTTCCAGTCCAGCATGGAGAAACTGTTTGCAAGACATGCACAAGGGCAGGCCTTGGACAATGAACTTCTTTCATTACGACAGGGTAATCAAGACCTCTTGACTTATATAGCCTCCTTCAATAGACTCATAGTGGAAACACAATGGCCCGAGGATAAGAGAATAACGCTTTTCTATAGAGGCCTGCGTGGAGAGCTCAAGGATGTGTTAGCGCAAGTTGTGAATCCTCCACAAGAATGTTCTGACTATATTGACTTAGTTGTCCAATTGGACCACAGACTACAGAACAGGAAGGCAGATCGTTCCAGATTTGATACCCGAGTGTTTTCTAAACCACAGACCTCTACTAAGGGAACTGACACTGTGGAACCCATGCAAATAGGGGGCATGAAAGGACCTTTAAGCCAGAAAGAGCGGGAAAGAAGAAGGCAGCTGCAGTTATGCCTCTATTGCGGAAACTCAGGACACTTTCTTCGGGACTGTCCAGTGAAACCAGCTAAGAAGGCTGTAGGAGCCGCGGATACCTGTACCACAAATTCTGAGCAGGGAAACGACCTCGCCGACAAGAGTAGAGGTCCTCTTGCCGAGCGTTAAGATCTGTCCCGTGACCTCGCATTTCGTGATACCCATGGTCCTCATTAGTCCCGAACGTCCGGATTGTTTGCATGCAATTGAAGCTTACATCGACAGCGGAGCAATCGGTAATTATGTGGACCGTGAAATGGTATCAAGGATGAATCTACCCCTTGTCCCTAAGGCAGTAAAAGACGTCATCACTACTGTGGATGGCACGGAGATAGCCTCCGGACCAGTAACGCACGCCACCCAAGAAGTGACGCTAGTGAGTCAAGATGGACACCGGGAGAGAATCGTGTTCGATGTAATCAAGGCCCCTCAGTTCCAGATCATTCTGGGAATCCCTTGGTTGGAGAAGCACAATCCTCAGATCGATTGGCGAGCAAAGACGGTTCAGTTTCCAGAGTGTTTTACCACTTGTTATCCTTGGCCTGATGTTTCACTGGCGGCAATTTCTTCTGAGGAGGTTCCCAAATTACCTCCCGAATACCAGGAATTCCAAGACGTCTTCCGGAAGGATCAAGCTAACACCCTGCCTCCTCATAGGTCTTACGACTGTCAAATAGATCTGATACCCGGAACAACTCCTCCTTGCAGCAGGATTTATGCTCTCACCGAGCCAGAGAATCTTTACCTCAGACAATATCTGGACCAATACCTAGCCAACGTGTTTATCCGTCCTTCAAAATCTCCAGCTTCATCGGCTTCATTCTTCGTCCCGAAAAAGGAAGGAGACCTTAGGACTTGCATAGATTACCGCGCCCTGAATCAGATCACCGTTAAAAACAGATACCCGTTACCTTTGATCCCTGAACTCCTGGACCAAGTCAAAGACGCATGTATATACACAAAGTTGGACCTCAGAGGAGCCTACCAGTTGGTACGGATAAAAGAGGGCGATGAATGGAAAACAGCCTTCCGCACCAAGTACGGGCTATTCGAGTATCAAGTGATGCCCTTTGGACTGTGTAATGCTCCTGCTGCTTTCCAATATTTTATGAACGATGTCCTTAGAGAACTCATAGACGTGTGTGTTGTTGTCTACATTGATGACATCGTCGTCTATTCATCATCTGAAGAGGAACATCAGAGACACGTTAAAAAGGTTCTCGAGAGATTGCGTCAACATAATCTTTTTGTTAAGCTTGAGAAATGCGTTTTCAACGTAACGGAAGTCGAGTTCCTGGGATTCATATTGTCACCTAACGGAGTCCATATGGATTCGAAGAAAGTTGATGCAATCATCAAGTGGCCGTCACCAACCTCTGTAAAAGGAGTTCAAAGCATGTTAGGCTTCGCTAACTTTTACCACAGATTCATTCCTGAATTTTCTCGGATAGTCCAGCCCATCACTGCTCTGTTGAAAAAGAACAAACGTTTTGAGTGGTCTTCTGAAGCAGAACAAGCCTTTCAGGACTTAAAAGCTAAATTAATTTCTGCACCTGTTCTAAAACATCCTCGCCCAGAACTCCCCTACATCGTGGAAACGGATGCTTCTAGTCTTGCTATGGGGGCAGTTTTATCACAAAGAGATCCGGTCACACACCAACTACATCCTGTTGCCTTTTGGTCCCGCAAGTTTTTGCCTCCCGAGATCAACTATTCAATTACAGACAAGGAACTTTTGGCCATCAGATCGGCCTTTAAAGCCTGGTGGCATTATCTTCTAGGAGCCAGACACACAGTCACCGTAATGACTGATCACCGCAATTTACAATATCTAAAGACAGCCAAAGCTCAGTCTTCCAGACAGCTTCGCTGGGCTCTGTTTCTAGCAGAATTTGACTTTATAATTACTTATCGACCAGGCAGTAAGAACGGAAAAGCAGATGCCCTCTCCCGGATGGGAGTAGATGAACATTTGACCAATCCAGAACCAATACCCATAATCCCAGAACAAAGGATTTTGGGTTTGGTCAGCGCTCAATCTTTTGAAGACATCAAGACCACGGTTAAATCACTCCTAACTCCGGGCGATTTACAAGATTGGCAATTCAAGGGGAAAGAATTCTCAGTGGATCAAGACCTACCATATTTCCGAGGACGATTGCACTTACCCTGTGAGAAAATACAAAAACAAGTAATCTCCTGTTATCACGACTCTCTAATGGAGGGTCACCCTGGCATTACCAAAACCATGGAAAAGATTAAAAGACATTTCTGGTGGCCGTCATGGAAGAAGGATATTAGAGACTTTGTAATCTCCTGAGGTGTGTGTGCCCAGAATAAAAGTCAGAGGGAGAAACCAGCCGGCCTATTACAGCCACTAGATATCCCTCCCTGTCCATGGCATACCCTGTCCATGGATTTCATCACGGACTTACCTCCATGCTCGGGGTATACTACCATTTTAGTAGTCGTGGACCTATTCTCCAAGATGGCTCACTTCATTCCCCTGAAGGGTCTACCTCCAGCCTCAGTATTGGCCCAAGAATTCTTAGAAAACATTGTTCGGCTACGCGGTTTTCCCTCGGTTTTAGTCTCCGATAGGGGAAGTCAATTCATCTCTCACTTCTGGCGCAGTTGCTGTCGTCTACCCCAAATGGATGTAAGACTTTCAACTAGGCACCATCCCCAAACTGACGGACAAACCGAGAGGACAAATCAGACTCTAGAGCAATATCTACGTTGCATGCTCCAACAAACTGAAAACCCCTGGAAGGATATTCTTTGGATCGCTGAATACGCTTACAATAATTCGATTCATTCTGGAACAGGGAAGACTCCCTTCTTCCTATTATACGGACACCATCCTAGAACCTCTAACCTGGATCCTCCCCAAGAATTCGAAGCACCTGCTGTGGACCACCTGCACTCGGAGATCACCCGTGCTTTTAAGGAAGCCTCTGCCCATCTGCAAAGAGCTAAAGCTCAATTCAAAAGAGGAGCAGATCGACACCGTAAAGAGGCTCCTCACTATGCTGTAGGAGATCAGGTCTGGCTATCCACTAAGCACCTGCCTCTAAAGAGACCCCGCACCTTCATCCCGAGATACCTTGGACCCTATCTCATATCTGCCATAATTAATCCGGTGGCTGTCAAATTGAAATTACCTACGCATATGAAAATACATCCAGTATTCCATGTCTCCTTATTAAAACCAGTACAACCAGAAACCCGATTGACTGAACTCCCAGAACCGGTTTTAGTAGATGGAGAACTTGAATTCGAAGTAAAGAACATCCTAGACTCCAAAATCTCCAAATCTAAGTTATATTATCTGGTTGATTGGAAAGGTTACGGCCCCCAGGAAAGGTCTTGGGAACCTTCAGAATATGTCCACGCACCTCGTCTGGTCAAGAAATTCCATCTGAATCACCCCGATAAGCCAAAACCCCCGGAGAAGACACGCTTAGGAGGGGCCTTGAGGGGGGGTACTGTCATGATCACTGCTTCCAAGGAGCCAGGACCAGCCCAACGTCCTTGGAAGCAGGCCCCTAGCCCTAATCCTAGGCACCAGCCGGTCCCCACTGGGACCTTTTGGACCTTGTCCTGGCGCCGGTGGCACCAGGCTCATCAAAACCATCGGTCCCGGCACTGGAAGCGCCGGGCTCATAATAGGTGTGAAGATGCTTGGGTGGACTTACCTGCAGCAGACCATGCTGCTTACTTACCAGCCACTTAGAAGCCATCTGTGAACAGGAACTACTTTCTTACCTGGGTGGGGCAGCTCCACTCCCTGGATACAGCACTGGAACTCTTCTGGAAACAGGAACTCTTTTCTTACCTAGGCGGGGCCGTGGAAGAAGACTCCTCATCACTCCGAGGCTATTTAAACCACACCCGATAGATGAAGCGTGCTTCGCGTTATTCTGCATCTGCAGCAGAACGCTCACCGAGTCTGCTCCGGCCTTTCTTCTTCCGATCCTGAACCTGCAAGAATCTTACTTACCATTTCTGTATCCAGACAACATCAGCACCTGCAAAGACAAGAAACAACAGGTTAGCAAGGCGAACTTTACACGCAGTGCTTACTCACCTGATCCATCGGCTGCGGCCGTTTCTTCACGCTGCATCTCCACCTGCAAAGACAAAAGCATTGCCATAATTACCGGCACGCTGTGAATTCCGGATTTCTTCATTCTGCATCGCCGCCTGTGAAAACAAAAGGATTGTACTTACTTACTGGCATTCCGCGAACTCCGGCGCTGCTGTCCAACATCTGAAAGACAAAAAGAGGAGACAAAGACAGGTATTTACTTACGCGCCCACCGCGCTCGTCGCAATAGAACGCCTGCGGATACTCCGGCGTCTCTTCAGCACGAACAAGGCTGCAAGGAAAAAGACAATTAGAGCGCTTGCCTTACTTACGAAGTTCCAGGCGCTTCACGCCATCTTTCATCTCAAGAGTCCTGCAAGACAAAAGGGAAAAGTATTATACAGAGTCTTATTCGATATTAAAGTGCCACGCACCAAAAGACTATAAAGACTAAAAGGTGTCCAGAAACTCACCGCTCGTGCAAATAACGACGGTAATCATCCTCTGAATTCAAGAGGCCTATGTTTCACCAGTGAAGGAACTGGCAACGGCACCCTGCACCAGACGCAGATGGAGAGTCCAGCATTCACCTATCTAAGGTGAGCAAGTTGACCTGGGGGCTCTACGGAAAAGCTGGGAAGAGAGAGAGAGAGAGGGACACTCAACAATCCAGATCATTAACCCCCATATTCTTTCACCTGCAGAAACCTCACTCTTCGAGTCCGACACACAGTGCGAAGAGGTTCAACCCCAGAAGCCAATCGAGTCCTGCACATCACTTTTCGAGTCACAGACACCTTCCTGCCAAGACCCGCGCCTCCGTGGGAATCAGGTGAGCGTTACAGATCCCCTGTAAATCGTTCGGGCGGGGCCAAGGGAACTGCCCCAGGAAGGGTTATCTGAAGGGGATTGGCTGATGGTGCTGGCATCGAGGGCGCACTTCCCGGCAATGGTGCATGCCCTGCTTGTGACTGGAGAAGTTGCCGGCTTAAATCAAGAAAATCAGAAAACGCAAAGCATATTTCTCAGCCTGGGTGTGGCTTAAATAGTCTCTGTGTATCCCAGGTGTCTCTGGGCTGAACCACACCTAAAAGACTAGATCGCACATGCAGTTCTGGGAACCGAAATATGTGGGGGCATCCATCTTGTCCCCATCAATGCACTACAAGTCCATTCCCCAATGTTATCCTATGGGAGTGTGTGAGTCTGGTGCCACAAGCGCCAAGTCTGACTCCAAGTGTGTCTTTGGAGGGATGGAGAGGCCCTTGAGGGCCATGTAGGTGATCGTGGTCTGGCTCCAGCCTGACATCTTGGAGGGCTGGGGACATGAGGGGCAGGAATCATGACACAATCAGCCCACGTACATCCAATCCCTCTGTGTCCTTTCCTAACCTTGCCTTGGTTAACTCCTGTGCAGTCCCAGCCCATGTGCTTGATATGTATGACCTCCTCATTCCAGGCAAGCTGGATGCCCTGGCCATTACGGAAACATGGCTACATGCAGCCTCCTGTCCTGCCCGCTCTCTAGAAATCCCAACTGCTTCAACATATTCAGGAACGATAGACTCAATGCCAGAGGTGGAGGTATGTCTCTCATAGGAAAGATTCCCTTCAAATAAGGCTACTCGACACTGCCATGAAGGGTAATTGCGACATCCTATCTATGAAATTAACAACCACTCCTACTCACACCGTCTTTGTCCACATCATCTATCGCCCACCAGGCCCAATCCTAAAATTTGAAGAAGACCTTCTCCAAATGCTAGGAACTAACAGTAAGCCCTCATCGAAAGTTATCCTCCTCTGTCATCTCAACCTGGGTCTTAATGACCCCACAGACTTGCAGGCCTCCTTCGTGGCTAACTTCTGCCTCATCGCATTTGGTTTCACCCATTGCATCAGCTCTCCCACCCATGGCAAAGGCTGCACCTTGAACTGGATTGCAGAACTCAACTGCCAGGTCACTATCAGATCCAATTTGCCTTGCCCATGGTCGGACCACCACATTATTGCCTTCACGATCCCACACCTCAAGCACACCAAACCCATCATCATACCACTGCCACCCAAACTGGCGTGCAGCTCACGCAAACTCACCAAAGATCGCATCCTACCCCTTCTCGGTTCTCTCAAACAGGATCACCTCATCTCACATGACCCTAAAGTACTAGCAGACCGTTGCGCTGTGAACTTAACAGTCACAGTAGACACCATCACCCCCGTAGCTTCCCAAAAAGCCAAACCCGCTGGACACATCAACTTGTGGTTCACCCCCGACCTCCTTGAACTCCAGAAAAGCAAACCGCTCACCGAAACTAACGGGGAAAAAACATCATCGGACATATTGAGGTTAGTATTCACAAATTGTGCAAGCAAGCGATCATTCACGCCAAATCCAATACGTTCAACTTTGAATAGACAATGCCAAATCCAACAGCAGAGAGCTATTCGCCACTCTTAGGGAACTTGAAACTCCTACAGCCCCCCTACTACACTCACCAAAGACAAAGCATGATGCACCAACATACAAAATGCCATGCTCCTCAAAACCGAAACTCTACACAAATAAATCCTCGCCAAAAAATACACCCTGAAAACTTCTCACCTGGCCCCAGCCACCGCTACCTCCCATACGTATACCAGCCTCAACCCCCCACTATTTTGCTTCCATAAAGTCTCAGAGCGGGAAACCTTAGATATCTTAAAGAGCTTGAAACCTTCAAGATGCAAAGGGGATATATGCCCAACCTCCCTTTATGACTACCTTGATTAATGCCTCTTTTACTACTGGCACAGTGCCATCTTGTCTTAAGGAAGCCTGGGTTCTCCCCCTTCTAAAAAAAACCTCTCTAGACCATGGAATACCAAATAACTTCCGGCCTTTCACTACTGTCCCCTTCCTTCTAAAAATCTTAGACAGAGCCGCCTAAGTCTTAATTCAGCACCACTTGGAAACAAATCACATTCTGTGAGCTCACCAGTCTGGATTACATGCTGGCCATGGCACTGAGTCATCTCTCCTCAACCTTAAAAACCGGCTGGATGATATCAAGGATGTAGGGAAATCGGCCCTTCTCCTCCTTTTAGATCTGCCTGCAGCCTTTGATTTAGTGGATCACAAAACCCCATGCCACCATCTGATCACTTCTGCTTTCTTCTCACCGGAAACCACAACCTGGATTGGGGGGGCGTGGCTTGATGGCTACGTGAGAGGACGTTCCTTGGAGGAGCTCCCGATGATCCGATCCTGATCCTGGGAAAAAAGTGATGGTTTTTGGCGGACTTTCGAGCCCACGGTGCATCTAAAGGCGTATGAAAGTGGGGGGCATACAGTGCGTGCCCTCCCCAACGGCGAGACTGCATATTCACGGAACTAGACCCCAAAGAAGTTGGCGGTCACGCAAAGGAAGGGGAGCACCCAAGATGGCCGCCTGTGGACAAAGGGCCATAAAAGGTCCGACGAGCTGAGGAAGACAAGGTTGGTCGGAACATGGGCGAGCCCAACCAGATAGACGGGTCGCATGCGCCTCGGGCTGAAAGCAAGAACATAAGGGCGAGCCCCTACTGCAGAGGCCATGGGTTGTGGCGGGCTAGCAGAGTGAACCCGCGAGGATACAGCCTGGCGCGTGGGCCCAATCGACTCAACAGGATGTCTTCCAAGGTGGTGCAACCCCGGATCAAGCAGCCTACGATGGAGACCTATGCTAGGTCGCCCTCGGGCGCGGACGGGGGCAAGAGCAAAGAAACCCCTGCGGCGGCGACGGACCCACCGGGTACCATCCAGGAGGTGCTGGCAGCAATTGCTGACCTGAAGGTGGCCTGGGAGACGAAGCTGGGCCTGGCCATGAAAGAGTTGCAAGAGGGCCTAAACCTCAAGATAGGAGCGGTCCGAGAAGAAGTGAACCTGTTGCGCCAGGATGTGCGAACGATCGCGGAGCGCACTGGGGAACAGGAGCAGGAGTTGGCACCGACCGTGGAGGCGTGCAATACACACGCAAAGGAACTTCATGCCCTCGTGCAGCGAGTGGGCAATTTGGAGGACAGAGCAGAACAGGCGGAGGGGCGCGCCAGGCGCAATAACATTCGCATAGTGGGGGTATCGGAGGGAATGGAAGGATCGAACCCCACTGATTTCGTTGAAACCATGCTTTTGCAGGAGATTACAGGCGGAGAGCTGACCCAGGGGTTTGCGGTCGAAAGGGCGCACAGGGCCCTTACCAGGAGACCGGCCCCAGGAGCCCCCCCGCGGCCGTTGATTGCAAAGATCTTGAACTATCGTGACCGCGAGAAGATCCTCAAATTTTTCCGGAAAGGGGGCACGATAGAAAGGGGGTCAGCGAATATAACAGCGTATCCGGATTACACGCTGCTTGTACAACAGAGTCGAATGAACTTTGGAACGGTGAAGAGGAGGCTCAGAGAGGCAGGCCACCGCTACATGTTGCTTTACCCCGCTAGGTTAAAGGTGATCCATAAGAACAGATCCCTCTTCTTTGAGACGCCGAGCGATGCGATGGAATGGCTGGATATGCAAGGGGGATTGGGTTTTGGGATGGTGACTGGTGGATAGCCGGATGTCTATCTGGGCCATAGAGCAGCATTTTCTCCAGAAGTTATATACGAATTGAGTACCTCGGTCTGAGACCAAAACTGAAGGAAACCCATGGAGCCGTGCAATGCCTTCAAGAAATACCTTTGCCAGAGTGGAAGCATTTGGGAGCCCCTTAAGAGGAATGAAATGTGGCATTTTTGAAAATAGGTCCACGACCACAAGAATAGTGTTAAACCCTTGACTGGGTGTTAAGTCAGTAATAAAATCGAGGGACAACGTGTGCCAGGGTGCTGGTGGGATTTCCAATGGTTGTAACAGCCCAGCCGGTTTCTGCTTGGATGACTTGTTTTGAGCACACACTCCACAAGATAGGATGAATTGGATAATGTCTTTACGCCACGTGGGCCACCAATAATTTTGTTTTACCTTGGCTAGGGTTTTAGCGATTCCGGGGTGGCCCTCGATCAAGGAATCATAATAACCGGACATGACTTGTTCTCGTAGTTCTTGGTTTTGTAAGAATAAACGATTCCTGAAGTAGGGCAACTGATCTTTTATCATGTAATGTTCTCCTTGTGCACTCCATGCTTGTAATTGCTCCGGACTCATCAGGTTTTGGATTTCTTCATGTAATTCTTTCTGAGTTATGGTTGCTGTGATTCCTAGGAGCTTTTCACTCGGGATGATTGCTATTGGGTCAGGGGTCTGGTACCCTTGCTTTTCTACCCCCATATGGGAAAGGGCATCGGCCTTCCCATTTTTCACCCCTGGTCGAAATGTAATCACGTAGTCATATTCAGCAAAAAAAAGAGCCCAACGTAGTTGTCGTGAGGATTGGGCCTTTGCCGTTTTTCGGTACTGGAGGTTCCGGTGGTCAGTTATTACAGTGATTGTGTATCTGGCGCCCAAGAGGTAGTGCCACCAGGCCTTAAAGGCTGACTTAATGGCCAGGAGTTCTTTGTCTGTGATAGCGTAATTGAGTTCAGGGGGTGTGAATTTACGTGACCAGAATGCAACATGGTATATAACTGGCCCGTTTCGGGGTCCTTTCGTGAGAGGACGGCTCCCATAGCCATGCTTGAGGCGTCCGTTTCCACCAGGTATGGGAGATCAGGGCGAGGGTGGCGTAGGATTGGGGCAGATGTGAATCTTGCTTTGAGTTCCTGGAAAGCCTCCTCGGCTTCTGTTGTCCACTGGAACTTTTTGTTGCTTTTCCTTAGTAATGACGTGATGGGATGCACGATTTGCGAAAATCCTGGGATGAACCGACGGTAGAAGTTTGCAAAACCCAGCATACTTTGAACCCCCTTGAATGAATTTGGGTATGGCCAGTTCAGGATAGCATCTACCTTGTGTACATCCATTCGGATTCCATTCGGGCTGAGAATAAAGCCCGGGAATTCCACCTCAGAGACGTGGAATGAGCACTTTTCGAGCTTGGCGTAGAGCTGGTGTTGACAGAGTTTCTCCAATACAGATCGGACGTGTTTAACGTGGTCCGGCTTTGATGCGGAATATACTAGGATATCGTCGATGTACACTAGAGCACAGACATCAATCAATTTCCGTAGGACATCGTTCATGAAGTATTGAAATGCAGCAGGCGCGTTGCGAAGGCCAAAGGGCATTACTTCATTTGTACAAGCCGTATTTGGTGCGAAAAGCGGTTTTCCATTCGTCCCCCTGTTTTACGCAAACAAGGTGATATGCCCCCCTCACGTCTAGTTTTGTGTAGATTTGGGCATCTTTGACTTGATCAAGCAATTCAGGGATCAGTGGCAGGGGGTAGCGATTTTTTATGGTACTCTGGTTCAGTGCGCGATAGTCAATGCACATTCTCAAGTCCCCTTCCTTTTTCGGTACGAAGAATAGAGGACTGGCTGCTGGAGACTTCGAGGGACGGATGAACCCGTTGGCCAGGTATTGGTCAAGATAGGCCTTCAGGTGCTGGTTTTCTGGTTCCGTGAGTGCGTAAATTCGTCCACAAGGGATTTGTGCACCGGGTATCAGGTCGATTTGGCAATCGTATGGTCTGTGCGGTGGCAGGGTATTAGCCTGTTCTTTCTGAAAGACAACTTGAAAGTCATGGTACTCACTTGGTAGGGTGCCGATTGCCACAGTCGCAAGCGTGGAGGTTCTGGTGTCTATTGGTTGTTTCTCTTGGCGATAACATGTGTGGGCGCAAGTCTCGGGAAAGGCCAATTCTATTGCTCGCCAATCGATTCGAGGATTGTGAGCTACCAACCATGGCATTCCCAAAATCAACCGGAACTGTGGCGCCTTAATGAGGTCGAAAGGGTTAAAGCTGCAGTGCATTGGGATACTGGACCAGAAGCTATTTCCATGCCGTCGACAGTGGTAACAGTGTCGGTGGTTGATTTAGGGCGTAACAGAAGCCCCATCTTTGCCGCAAGATCCTGGTCGATGTAATTCCCAACGGCTCCACTGTCTATGTACGCTCTTACTGCGTGCATCCGAGATGGTTGTTGGTGATTGATCAAGACCACAGATAGTGCAAAATGGGAGGTCTGTAGTTCACTTTCTTCGCTCGACAAGTGGACCCCTACACTTGCCGGGCTGGGGAATTTTACGATTCCTTGATTGTATTTTCCTTGTCCGTGGCCCCTACCGTCCTCCTCGGTGGCTTCACAGGGCACTCTTTAAGGAAATGACCTGACCTTCCACAGTACAGACATAACTGCTGCTGTCTCCTTTTATCCCTTTCCGATATTAGTCAAGGGGGATCTGACCCCTCCGATTTGCATTGGTTCTCCTGAACCTTCCATTGTTCGGGCAGTATTGTACTTTGAACGCATATACATAGGGCGAGGGTCCGGTCTGGTTCGATCTGCTCTTCGGTCCTGCAACCTATGATCCAGTTGAACAACAAGGTCAATGAATTCTGAGCAGTCTTTCGGGGGTTCACTACTTGTGCGAAAACATCCTTGAGCTCCCCCCGCAACCTCTGATGAAATAACGTGGTTCTCTTCTCCACTGGCCATTCTGCTTCAACTAAGAGTCTATTGAATGTGGCTATGTATGATAATAGGTCTTGACTCCCTTGGCGTAGGGACAGAAGTTTGTTGTCTAATGCCTGCCCATGAGTACGACGGGAGAACAGCTTTTCCATCTCCTGCTGAAAGCCCCTGAAGTCATGCAGCAAAGGATCGTCTTGGGCCACAAAGGGCACAGACCAGTCCGCGGCGCTACCACTCAGGTAGGATAGCACAAAAGCGACCCGTGATTGGTCATTCGGAAAGGCCCCTGGCCTACAAAGGAAGTGCAGGTGGCACTGATTCATGAACGTTGCAAACCTCTTGGGATCCTCCGTAAATCGTTCAGGCGGGGCCTAGGGAACTGCCCCAGGAAGGGTTATCTGAACGGGATTGGCTGTTGGAGCTGGCATCGAGGGCACACTTCCCGGCAATGGTGCATGCCCTGCTTGTGATTGGAGAAGTTTCCGGCTTAAATCAAGAAAATCAGAAAACGCAAAGCATATTTCTCAGCCTGGGTGTGGCTTAAATAGTCTCTGGGTATCCCAAGTGTCTCTGGGCTGAACCACACCCAAAAGACTAGATCGCACATGCAGTTCTGGGAACCGAAATATGTGGGGGCATCCATCTTGTCCCCATCAATGCACTACAATTCCAATCCCCAATGTTATCCTATGGGAGTGAGTGAGTCTGGTGCCACAAGCGCCAAGTCTGACTCCAAGTGTGTCTTTGGAGGGATGGAGAGGCCCTTGAGGGCCATGTAGGTGATCGTGGTCTGGCTCCAGCCTGACATCTTGGAGGGCTGGGGACATGAGAGGCAGGAATCATGACACAATCAGCCCACGTACATCCAATCCCTCTGTGCCCTTTCTTAACCTTGCCTTGGTTAACTCCTGTGCACTCCCAGCCCATGTGCTTGATATGTATGACCTCCTCATTCCAGGCAAGCAGGATGCCCTGGCCATTACGGAAACATGGCTACATGCAGCCTCCTGTCCTGCCTGCTCTCTAGAAATCCCAACTGGCTTCAACATATTCAGGAACGATAGACTCAATGCCAGAGGTGGAGGTGTGGCTCTCATAGGAAAGATTCCCTTCAAATAAGGCTACTCGACACTGCCATGAAGGGTAATTGCGACATCCTATCTATGAAATTAACAACCTCTCCTACTCACACCGTCTTTGTCCACATCATCTATCGCCCACCAGGCCCAATCCTAATATTTGAAGAAGACCTTCTTCAAATGCTAGGAACTAACAGTAAGCCCTCATCGAAAGTTATCCTCCTCTGTCATCTCAACCTGGGTCTTAATGACCCCACAGACTTGCAGGCCTCCTTCGTGGCTAACTTCTGCCTCAACGCACTTGGTTTCACCCATTGCATCAGCTCTCCCACCCATGGCAAAGGCTGCACCTTGAACTGGATTGCAGAACTCAACTGCCAGGTCACTATCAGATCCAATTTGCCTTGCCCATGGTCGGACCACCACATTATTGCCTTCACGATCCCACACCTCAAGCACACCAAACCCATCATCATACCACTGCCACCCAAACTGGCGTGCAGCTCACGCAAACTCACCAAAGATCGCATCCTACCCATTCTCGGTTCTCTCAAACAGGATCACCTCATCTCACATGACCCTAAAGTACTAGCAGACGGTTGCGCTGTGAACTTAACAGTCACAGTAGACACCATCACCCCCGTAGCTTCCCAAAAAGCCAAACCCGCTGGACACATCAACTTGTGGTTCACCCCCGACCTCCTTGAACTCCAGAAAAGCAAACCGCTCACCGAAACTAACGGGGAAAAAATATCATCGGACACCTTGAGGTTAGTATTCACAAATTGTGCAAGCAAGCGATCATTCACGCCAAATCCAATACGTTCAACTTTGAATAGACAATGCCAAATCCAACACCAGAGAGCTATTCGCCACTCTTATGGAACTTGAAACTCCTACAGCCCCCCTACTACACTCACCAAAGACAAAGCATGATGCACCAACATACAAAATGCCATGCTCCTCAAAACCGATACTCTACACAAATAAATCCTCGCCAAAAAATACACCCTGAAAACTTCTCACCTGGCCCCAGCCACCGCTACCTCCCATACGGATACCAGCCTCAACCCCCCACTATTTTACTTCCATAAAGTCTCAGAGCGGGAAACCTTAGATATCTTAAAGAGCTTGAAACCTTCAAGATGCAAAGGGGATATATGCCCAACCTCCCTTTATGACTACCTTGATTAATGCCTCTTTTACTACTGGCACAGTGCCATCTTGTCTTAAGGAAGCCTGGGTTCTCCCCCTTCTAAAAAAAACCTCTCTAGACCATGGAATACCAAATAACTTCCGGCCTTTCACTACTGTCCCCTTCCTTCTAAAAATCTTAGACAGAGCCGCCTAAGTCCAAATTCAGCACCACTTGGAAACAAATCATATTCTGTGAGCTCACCAGTCTGGATTACATGCTGGCCATGGCACTGAGTCATCTCTCCTCAACCTTAAAAACCAGCTGGATGATATCAAGGATGTAGGGAAATCGGCCCTTCTCCTCCTTTTAGATCTGCCTGCAGCCTTTGATTTAGTGGATCACAAAACCCCATGCCACCATCTGATCACTTCTGCTTTCTTCTCACCGGAAACCACAACCTGGATTGGGGTGGCGTGGCTTGATGGCTACGTGAGAGGACATTCCTTGGAGGAGCTCCCGGTGATCCGATCCTGATCCTGGGAAAAAAGTGATGGTTTTTGGCGGACTTTCGAGCCCACGGTGCATCTAAAGGCGTATGAAAGTGGGGGGCATACGGTGCGTGCCCTCCCCAACGGCGAGACTGCATATTCACGGAACTAGACCCCGAAGAAGTTGGCGGTCGCGCAAAGGAAGGGGAGCACCCAAGATGGCCGCCTGTGGACAAAGGGCCATAAAAGGTCCGACGAGCTGAGGAATACAAGGTTGGTCGGAACGTGGGCGAGCCCAACCAGATAGACGGGTCGCATGCGCCTCGGGCTGAAAGCAAGAACATAAGGGCGAGCCCCTACTGCAGAGGCCATGGGTTGTGGCGGGCTAGCAGAGTGAACCCGCGAGGATACAGCCGGGCGCGTGGGCCCAATCGACGCAACAGGATGTCTTCCAAGGTGGTGCGACCGCGGATCAAGCAGCCTACGATGGAGACCTATGCTAGGTCGCCCTCGGGCGCGGAAGGGGGCAAGAGCAAAGAAACCCCTGCGGCGGCGACGGACCCACCGGGTACCATCCAGGAGGTGCTGGCAGCAATTGCTGACCTGAAGGTGGCCTGGGAGACGAAGCTGGGCCTGGCCATGAAAGAGTTGCAAGAGGGCCTAAACCTCAAGATAGGAGCGGTCCGAGAAGAGTGAACCTGTTGCGCCAGGATGTGCGAACGATCGCGGAGCGCACTGGGGAACTGGAGGAGGAGTTGGCCCCGACCGTGGAGGCGTGCAATACACACGCCAAGGAACATCATGCCCTCGTGCAGCGAGTGGGCAATTTGGAGGACAGAGCAGAGCAGGCGGAGGGGCGCGCCAGGCGCAATAACATTCGCATAGTGGGGGTATCGGAGGGAATGGAAGGATCGAACCCCACGGATTTCGTTGAAACCATGCTTTTGCAGGAGATTACAGGCAGAGAGCTGACCCAGGGGTTCGCGGTCGAAAGGGCGCACAGGGCCCTGACCAGGCCCTGTATTTAAAGAGGATGTGCGTAGACATAGTCCTGCTGCAAGAGACCCACCTCACTAGGGAAAGGCTGGAGGTGGTCGGGAGGAAATGGAAGGGCACCGTTGTGGGGGCAGCGTACTCAGCGTATGCCAGAGGGGTCGTCACTTGGGTGGCGCCCCACGTGCCGTTTCGAGTGCTTGATTCTACGGTGGACCTGGAGGGTAGAATGGTGGTGGTAACGGGTCTCTTGGAAAACAGAGAAATACACATCATAAATTTGTACGCCCCCAATAACGATACAGCAGCTTACTTTAGGACCCTCTACGGTAAACTTGGCCCCCTGGCGGGGGGTACGGTAGCGTGGGGGGGGGACTTTAACTGTACCATAGACCCCAGTATGGATAGGTCCAAGGATAGGGCAGGAAAAACGGCACCAGCGGCTAAAGCGCTGAGTACCCTACTGAAAGACCTAGGCCTAGAGGATGCGTGGAGGAGGCTGCATCCCACGGATAGACAGTACTCACACTACACAGCGCCACATGATTTGTACACAAGGTTAGACTACATGTTTGTAACAGCCGGGATAGTGAGAGAAATAGAAGGAGCAGAATACAAGGCCCGAGTGCTGTCGGACCACTCACCCTTGGTGGTAGACTGGAGACACCAGCCCCCACGCCCGCAGATCCCTACATGGAGACTTAGGACCGAGGCTCTGCAGGATGAGGGGTTTCGAGAGGGCCTGAGGGACGCCATTGAAGAATATTTTGATAAAAACACAGGAAGCGTAAGCTCTGTGGGCACACTGTGGGAAGCGTTTAAGGTGGTGGTGCGTGGGGTAGCTATTTCCCAAGTTAAAGGGCTACAGGGGGGGTCGAAAGGGAGCTCCGGGAGGCGGAAAGGGAGCTAGAGGAGCTCACGCGTTGCGTGAGCACCGCTCATGATAACAGAACCAAAGTAGAGGAGCTACAGTTGTCCTGCAGTGCACTCTGGGATAGACTGTGCAGACTCAGCTACAGGAAATATACGGAGCGGATACATGCAGGGGGCGATAAGCCGGGCAGATTGCTGGCTTGGCTGTACAAGAGTGAGACCCCCCGCTCGGTGATTAGTGAGATTCAGGGCGAAGGAGGTCGCATATGCAAACCCAGAAAGAGGTAAATGAGGAATTCCTTAAGTTTTACAGACACTTTTATGAGGACACGGGGGAGGATATGGGCCAAGACATACTAGACACATTGGGGGACATTGAGCTGCCCACCTTATATGATCTAGAACGCACTGAGTTGGACGCACCCGTCACCTCGGATGAGCTGGAGGTAGTGATTCGGAACTTGCCCACCTGCAAGGCGCCGGGTTCGGATGGGCTGCCCAGCGAGTTCTACAAAACATACCAGCAAGAGTTGCTCCAGCCACTGCTTGCCACTTTCAACGAGGCCTATGAGAAGGGAGAACTCCCGTTGTCCCTCCGTGAGGCTGTAATCATCCCACTCTTGAAACCAGGCAAGCCGGCCGTGGAGCGCGGGTCTTACAGACCGTTGTCCATGCTCAACCAGGACAGCAAGATACTCACGGCGGTGCTGGCTAAAAGACTGAAGAGGGCGATTAAGAAACTGATACACCCAGATCAGACGGGATATGTTCCGGGCAGGAACATCACCGATAACCATCGGAGGCTACACCATGTCATAGACCAAACTGAGGAGGACACGGGCGAGCTGGCTATAGTGTCGTTAGACGCGGTCAAGGCCTTCGACTCGGTACGATGGCCCTGGCTGAAAGCGGTCCTGAAGGGGTATGGTGTGGGACCCGGATACCTCAGATGGGTACGGTTGTTTTACAGCACCCCGATGGCGAGGGTCAAGACAGGGTCCACGGTCTCAGATTCTTGGCAACTGGGCAGGGGGACCAGACAGGGATGTCCTTGGTCACCGATGCTATATATACTGGCATTGGAGCCGCAATATGCCTGCGTCAACAATATGGGGAGGTGGGCATAAACACGGCCAGTGGAGAGCATTTGATATCATTATATGCGGATGATATGCTCCTTTATTTACGCTACCTAGAAGAAAACCTACAGTACGTCCTAGATGTGATAGAACGGTACGCCATCCTCTCCGGTATATCGGTGAACCATGGAAAGTCCAGCCTGTTCCCTTTGGGTAGATATAGGAATGTCCCGGTGCAGAGGCTGCCTGTTCTGCCAATACCATGGCAGCACGTAACATTTAGGTATCTGGGAATAAACATTTACCACAAGATCGAGATAGAACACAAGCACAACACGGAAAAGGCAATAGAGGGGATTAGGAACAGTATGGTATTTTGGTCCAGACTGCCCCTGACCATGATGGGGAGGACGGCCTTGCTCAAGATGGTGGTCCTGCCTAGACTCTTGCACTTTTTTGCAAACGTCCCGTTTCTGATACCCAGAAGCCTATTCGCGAAACTTCACAGTGTGTGTAGGGGTTTCGTGTGGGGCAGCTCTAGGAATAGGGTGGCTCTGTGGAAGCTCCAGAACCCGTGCGACAGGGGGGGGATAGGCCTGCCTAACTTCGAACTCTACTACCTGGCGGGGCAGCTGCAGTACGTGGCCAGGTGGCTCTCGACAGAAGATTCGGCGGAAACCAGGCTCCTGCGCGAAGATACAGCCCCATACTTTCTGATGGAAGTGGTGTGGTTGGGCAGAGATAAACTGGTGGGCAAGGGGCGGTTACTGAGGTTGGGCTGGGAGATCTGGCACAGGACATGGAAGATTGGGGGGGACTCGGAACCATACTCCCAGCAGGCCCCTTTGGCGGCTCTGTGTGGGAGCGACTCCCAACTACTTGAATCGGTCCACAGATACTGGGAACAGGTAGGCCTAGCCACCCTCGGGGACATATGGCAGGAAGGGGAAGCGGTGGACTTTCAGCGGCTGCAGGAAGAGACGGGAGTACATGGTGGCCAATATATAACCTACACTAGTGCTCGCGGAGGATCCAGATGCCTCCCTGGAAACCATGTATGATGTATCGGAGGGCGGGCATGAAATATCGAGGCTATATGAGCTCCTGCGGGCAAGGGCAGGGAAGGAGTTGCTCCAATTGAGACAAGATTGGGAGGAGGAGGTGGGAGGACCCATGACGGATGGGCAGTGGGAACGGGCCCAGAGGTACCATAAAAAGGTGTCCCGTAACGCGAGATTCCAACAGCTTCAGTTGTACGTTACCCACAGGGCTTAGTTATCCCCCGGGAAGATTGCAAAGTTTGGGGGATCAGCTATACAGCAATGCCCCAGGTGTGGGGAGGTGAACGCGGGACTGCTGCACATGTTTTGGGCTTGCCCGGAGGTGCATAGATTTTGGAACGAGGTCAAGACGAAACTGGCTGGCGGGGGGTGTGGTGCTGGATGTGGAATCGGCCTGGTCATGCTTGCTTGGACTATTCCCTAGACCGCGGCATTTGAAACACATAAGCAAGATGAAGGACTTGGCCTGTGTCTTGGCCAAACGTAGGATCGCCATGGGCTGGAAGGTGGCCCATAGACCTAGGGTGGAGTTGTGGTGGACAGACCTCTTGAGATGGGCGGAAGCTGAATCCGTACTCTGGTTTGAAGCGGTCACCAGGGGGGGCGAAGAAGAAGTAGGGCCCTTGTTGGCCTGGCGGCAATTGGTGGCCTCGTTGGCAAACCCTCACCAGGGTGACAACGAAACAGAGGACCCAGTTGATGGCAGTCTAGGTAGTGTGCCACCCAGTGATGTTCCCGTAAATGATATGTGAGAACTGGCTCTAGTTTAAAGGGGGAGGGGGGAGTTTGAAAATGTGTTGAAATATGACGCTTTCTATGTTTTGAAACAGTTGTAGTGTGTTTGTTTGACCTTAAAATAAAATAAAAATATATTTAAAAAAAAAAAAACCTGGATTGTCTCCTTCCTGGAGGGCAGAACAATGAGAGTGTTCTCTGAGAATGCCAATGCTTCCGCGGCCCCAATCACCTGCAGTGTACCGAAAGGATCGTGCATCCCTCCCACGCTGTATAATATCTTTACAAAGCCACTCTTTGACCTCCTAGACTCCATCAGCATAGCATACACCAACTATGCCGATGACACACAACTTCTCCTACCCCTTACCTGCAGCTACCTAAAAGAGGTTGACACATTACTGTGGCTTACTCTACCATCCAAGCCTGGATGGCGTGCACGCACAACTCAGCAACAGATTGTTAACTGCATTTAGCTATATCCTGCGCCTTGTGTTCTCTTTATTGAAAGTATCCATGATCTAAGATGTATCACCAGTTATGCAACATGTATCCCTGTAGCTAATATACGCTTCTGCATGGACCATTCTGTAACCTGGTCCCTCACACTAACTACTATTTTGTATCATCCTATGTTATATCCTGCATGTGCAACTTTATGAAACAATGCTGTTCCTAAAATAATGTGCCCAGTTACCCTAGGGTTCGGCCGCGCTATACAAATAAACAAAGTAAACTAAACTAAACAAACTAAACATAATCGGTCTTAATGACGATAAGATGGAAATCCTTCTTGTTGGGCCCTCAGCAACACTAAAAAAGACCGCCCCACCACCCCCCACTGCCTCTCAAAGAAAATCTCCAAGGTTCACTCCTCTGGGCCCACTAGAACACCCTACTCCCGACGTCTTGTCCAGCCCAAATTTAAGCACGAAAAAGCGGGAGGGTCTAGTTTCCCATCATTGGCTGCTAAACAATGGAAGTCCCTTCCACCCACATTGAGGGCAGAGGATTCCTACTGGCTGTACTCCTATTTAAGGATCTGATACAAATCCTTCCAGATCACTACTGCTCTGCATGGAACTGCTAAATGATCTGTATGAAGCTGTAATGCTATTTCTCTGCATGTAACTGGTCTCTGCAACAGCGCCTCAATGCCTTTGTGTTTTTGTGCGCTTTATAAATGAACTAAATAAATAAGTAAATAAAATATAAGAACGAATGTGTATGGTTTGCCCAAGAAGACCAGTACTGCCACTGTGAGAACACAATCCCCCTGGCTTTGCTCAATAAGACCAGTAGTGACATGTATCTTTGCTTTGGACAATTGCCACTACAGTACTTTAACTGCTAGATCAAACCTGTATTGACTATGACCATTTACACCAGTACTACCAGTGTGAGAGCACACTAGTCTTTGATTTTCTCAATTACCAGTATTGTAACTGTAAGAAAACACTAGTCCTGGATCTGCCCAATAATGCCAGGACAGTAACTGTAGGTGCACACAGAGAATGACTTAACCGATAATGGCACTACTGCCAGCCACTGTAAGAGCCCACTTGTCTTGTATTTAGCCAATAATACCAATACTGTCACTATAGGGACACAACCATGATGGATCTGCCCAATAAAGCCAGGATTGCCACCCATTATAATAGCACACTTGTCTTACATTTGAATTAATGTCAGTACTCTAAATTGAAAGAACACACGTGTCTTGGCTTTTCCCAATGAGACCAGTGCTGTCACTGTAAAAACACACTTGTGTTGGCTGTTCCCAACATTGGAAGTATTTGCTAGGGTAAGAACACTTGTGCTGTTTCTGGCCACTGGACTGTAATGCCACATTGCACTGTAAAAACATATCTCACAGTGCAAGGCAGTCCTCCTCCCAACCCCACGAAACACATTGTGAGGGACAAAGGCATACCGAGCACTATGCAAACTTCACACACACACAGCATTCTGACCCCACCTCTGCACAGAGACAGGCAGGGAGAGAGGGTACGAAGAGAACTGTGTTGTCCTCCAGAAGGCATATCTCCAGCACCCATGGAGGAGAATAAAAAGGCAGGCACGTCAGGCGGGACTCCCATAGCTGCCTTTGCCCCCCTTCTCCCCTGCTGATCTGTTTTTCTCTTGGCACTGTGCACCTGGCCACCCTCTGCCCTCCGGGCCCAGGTACCTGCTCACCCTGCCACTCTCTGGCACTGCCTCCGGGCAACCCCTTGCACTGGGGTTGTATCTGTACAGTGCCCCATCCCTTTCATTTCTTCTGCACTTATCAGACTTACCCTGTCTGCTAAACCCAGCACTAGCCACTTGCTGGCTGCACTACCACTGTTTATTGACTTTATTATTTATTTATTTTATTTATTTATTAGTATCTATCTGTTTCTCCTCTGCCCCCCACTTTCCACTTCTCCCTCCTTCCATGCACTTTTCCCCTTTTTTCCTTTCCCTTGCACTTGCGCATTCTCAATGTCACTTGGCCTAGTAAGATTGTTGTATCGTTCTCCCCTGTTCCCGTCCCTTGCCTTGTCGCACTCTGAAACACTTGTGTACGAGCGTGATATAAATAAAATATCAATTCAATTCAATTCAATAGAGCTGTGTATGTGTCAGAGTTTGGGCAGGGATATCACCCAGCATTGGCCTATGCAAAATGATACGCAGGGAATTAGGGACCTCAACAATCTTGGCATCTCTAAGAATCTAAGTATTTTTACATTCTTTGTAAATGGAAATAGAAAAGTTTATTTTGCCACTTTACTTTTTAGGACTCTCACAGAGCCCTGAAAATTGGGGATGATTTAAATTAACAGTAATAGAAATTAGCACGAAAGTATAAAAAACTCCACTTTATCCGTGGCACAACACAACCAACTTCTCTCAGCAGAAATAAATCACAAAAGTGAGTTTAAAAGAATACAATCACAATTGCACACTTTCTGCCAATTTCACTTCACGAAATAATTACACTGATCAATTATATAATTTCACCCACACATTTGGTTTAAAACAAACACAGGGTGATTTATAGCTTTGTTTTTCAGACCCCCCCTTGCTTTGGCCTATGTTGGGAAGTGAGACAGAAAAATTGGAATGCTTTGGGAAATTTTGGATTTCAGACCCCCCTTACTGAAAGGCCTGTGTTGGGGAAGCTGGATAAAAAGATTGGAATGATTTAAGAACAAAACTCCCCCTCTTCCTTAAAGAAGTCGGGCTCAGCTGGACAAAAAGGATTACCCAATTAAATTATAGGCTATAGTTTTCAGAGCACACTGGGAAGTGAGCTTTGTTAATTTCAAATTCTAACAAAATTCAACCCGTAGTGTTCTGCCAAATGAGGAATTCATTAAATTAATATTTTTGGTTACATAGGTTAAGGATCTACACCTTTGTGCCCCCCAACCCACTATAAAGTGAAAGAATTCAAGGCAAGCATACTTCCGCCACCTTTTGTTTTTCCAGGGCTTAGTTCTACTTACATAGCAAGCCTTTGTTTAAGGTTCAGGCAAGCCAGCTGCATTGCAGGACACTCTGGAAAGATAGGGCAGGGGTCTGGTCACTCCACTCTCAAAGATGGCCTCCCCCTCTCCACCACAGGACCCAGTCAGCTTTGAGGCCTTTCTAGAAATAGACAGGTCCACACCAATGCACTCTCAGCTTACTCTGCTGGTGTACCCTTACAGCAGTCAGATGGTAAATTTCAGCAGCCTTCTCCCTGTCCTGCTGTCTTTCTCCTTTTTCTGTCCCCCCAGTTTTTGTGTGTCTTCTGTCCTAGTGCAGCCCCCCTTATACAGCAGCAATGACATCACCAAGTTTACAATCTTGGGGAGGTACCCTGCAATCATTCCTGCCACTAGGATTGGATAGTTACCCTCTCTCTCCTCCCAACCCTGCCTCCAAGTTAGGATTGGATTAGGGGTCTGGAGCAACATATGGCAATTGCTATTTGTAATCGCCACTTTGTTCTCCTTTTAACTTGTTGGCAAAAACTAGTTATGTATCACAACTTCATAATATTACTAGCAACTGCTGTACTAAACATATTTTCAGCTTTAGCTGATCATGGAGAATTAGATAAGCCGACCACCAAATCTGTACGATGTTGTATGACCATGTGGCACATATCTGCTGTTTCAATAAAAAGCAGAACAGTTATGAATACTTAAGTTATTAAGCATATGCCTCATTTCATTTTCCACCCGCTCACCAACTCTCACATTTGGAACATGTAAAGATCAGCCAGAAACCTAGTCTAACTGGCCATTACAGTTCCCAGAGTCACAGGTAGATGCATTTTATATCCCCAAAATCACCTAGAAATTACAGAAAAAAGGTACAAAAATGCAATAATCTGCCATACGATGTCTCAGAAAAAGGACTAAATGATAATAGTCCTTTTAAATTCATTGTACATGGGTATGTTCAGCAAATGGGAGATCTGCTTCATCCAGCACAGTCATCTGTCTCCATGGGCCAGCCTGTGACCAGAGGTTTTTATGAGTCTCTCTGAAGTTGTAGTTTGCTCTTTGAAGTTGCAGCCCCCAGTCTTCACACCTTTTAATCATGCTCCAACCAAGGATGACTTTCCTTGAAGTCCCTGCTTTCAGACTCAGCATGTCTGGAGAATACTGGGCTTTCGACACCTTCAGCAGAAAATTGTATTGCGGGTGGCCATTAAATGGGAAATGTGACATCCCGGCTGGAAGTGGGAGTTTTCTTTTGTGAAGTTCTGCCCACAGCCAGAAACAGGGTCTGCCTTGGGCTTACATTTTCCATGAAGACAATGTGGCTCTTCAAATGTCGCTGAAGTTTTGTAGATGAAACATAATATATATTGCTTTTGTCAACCCACACATCATGTTTTGTTTTCCTGGCATTGTTCTGTTAGCAGTGATATTTATTTTTCGCTTTTGCTTTTGAAAGCCGTTTATATTTGCACTCACATGTGCAGGCCGTTTTTGTTTTCAATGTTTAAACATCCTGTTTTCCATGTGAGAGGTATCTTTCATTCCTTCTTTTTTGTAAATTAAAATGCTGCTTGTCAATTGGTAATGACAGGTAGGCCCCCTTCCACATGAATCTTTAAGTTTCTTGAAAAATAAAAATGAATAGCAGGCCGTTTTTGTTTCAGTGTTTAAAATCTTGCTATTCATGTGAAAGGGACTTCTGTTTGGGCCCTTTAAATGCACCCCACATGCCCCCAATTCTTCCATAACTCCTTGTTGGGGAAGAGCAGGACAGAGTGGGGTTTCATTAGGCGTAATATCCTTCATCAGGGAGTGGGCACTCCCGTCTCCCCTTCCATCTCTGGGTTGGGGGTATGGCATGGCACCCCCTTTTCTTCCGTCTTTTGGGAGTTGACACACCAGCCTCCCCTTCCATCTTTGGGTTGGCGGGCGTGTCATGGCACCACCTTTTTTCCTTCCTTTCCAGGTCCCTGGGGTTCTCACAGGACTCAGTTCTCACCTCCAGGCTGGAAGTTTAAGGAGGTTAGTTCTCTAATAAAAGATAAAAAAAGCGTTTCAGTACTTTTGACACACATTTTTCCCCGGGAAGATTTACATAGATTTTACAACTACAACAACATACAGGTATAACATGACACATTTCCGTTTCACAAAACACATTTTATTTCTTTCTTCATTTGTACAAATACACCAAGTAAATTACTCCCATATATATATATATATATATATATATATATATTTCCATCCGATTGTTCATCCTTCCTTTTCATTCTTCAGATGGTTCCTCTGCTCGACTTTCATTTGGCTAATCAATCAGTCGTAAAGCGTGCCTGGGATGACAGCTTTTCAACTGATTGATGTGGACCCATTTGTCTTCTGTCTGTTCCCCTTTTGGGATGTGGATCTTGTAAGCAACAGGTGATATTGTGTCCACAATTTCAAAGGCACCACACCAAGATGGAAGGAATTTCTTCTCCTTGGCCTGATTCCTTTGAAAATTGCACAAGTAAACCTCGTCACCTATTTCATAAACTTTCTTGGTGGTCTTTAGATCATAGTAGGTCTTCATTCCTTCAACTGACTTTTCTAAATTGTGCTGAGCATACACAAAAGCATGCTGGAGGTGCTTTCTTAAATCTTTAATGTACTCATGAGTAGTGGACGCATTTATCAGTGTCTGCTCCTGAGTCCTATAGATCAGACGCTGTGGTAACACATTTTCCGTCCGGTCATGAGCTCAAATGGAGACATATTTGTTGCAGAAGATGGTATAGAACTAATAGCCATAATGACCAGCAGCAATTGGATGTCCCAACTGGGTCCAGAGTCTGCCACAAACTTCTTTAAGATACTCACAATTGGTTTGTTGTATCTCTCCACCCCCCGTTTGAGGCTGGCAGTAAGCAATGTGGAGTTTTCTTTTTACCCCTAAAATCTCCCACATCTTCACCATCACCTCACTGGTAAAATGGCTTCCTCTGTCCGACTGAATCCTTTGTGGGAGGCTGAAACGAGAGAAGCTGTGGTTGATCATTAGTGCCGCAGCAGTCTCTGCCTTACAATTTGGGGCTGGAAGACATTTTACCCACTTTGTGAACAAGCATGTCACAGTCAACATGTACTTGTTTCCTCTAGAGGAGCAAATCACTGCCCCGATGAAATCGACCTACAAATCTGACAAAGGCAGTGTAATTTCCCTTTTTTTGTAGGGGAGCTCTGTGTGCGAGTGAACTAGGTTGGAAATGAGCACACACAAGACACCTCTTTAGGTAAGTGTCGATGTGTGGCCAGTAGGCAACATTGGGCACGATTTCCGATGTCGTATGAAACCCCTTATGACCGGCAGTTGCCGCATCATGGGTGTGGTTCAACATCAGGCTTCGGAATGAGGTAGGTACCACCCACTGGTCACAGCCAGATAGGGCTCTCCATACTAACAAGCCGTCTTGGATCCAGAACATCTTAGAAAACTTCAACATCCAGAGATCCTCTTTACCAGCATAATCTGACTCTGTTAGAGGAAAGATTACAGGGTCTTCAATGTGTCGATAAAATTTCCCAATGATCAGGTTCTCTTTCTGTGCATTGATCAAATCTGCATCTGGGGTATCTTTACTCCACTGGGCTGTTGAGAGTTCACTGTTAGGCCAAGTTTTTGACCTGGTGACAGCTGCCATTTGGGTTTCAGCCAGCAGGGATTCCGTTTCTATGAAATCCCCCTGCAGAGCTCCGGTTTTAGCCAGCTAGTCAGCCAGGTCATTCTCAGTCTTATCTGGCCCATCTATCTTGTAATTACTTCTTATCTTCTTCCAATAGATGGCCATCCCATTGCAAGTCACCAGATCATTGATTGACTGGATCAGTTTGGCATGCTTTAGGGGTTTGTTATTGGCACAAAGCATGCCTCGATTCTTCCAGTTAATCAGGTGCTCCACAAACCCATTCCTGACATAATCAGAGTCAGTGATTATGAGTAGTTCATTGAGTTGGTGGTGCACTGCAGCAAGGATGGCTTGATAAACAGCCATCAACTCTGCAGCCTGACTACTTTGTGGTCCTATTTTATAACCAGCAGAGAGTTTTGGGGTATCATTCAACCAGGCATTCCCAATGCCAGCCACCAGTTCTTTTTCCCCATTTCTATCAACATGGTAGGAGCTCCCATCCACATAAGCTGTGGGTATCCCCTGCCACGTGTATTCTCATTAGACCTTGTGTGAGGAAGTTAAGTATGCCTCCATGTTGTTGTTGGTCATTAGACTTTTGTCCTCCAGACAGTTTTCTTGAGCACAATCATGCAAGTCTGCCAACCCTTGCGCTAGGGGACTCTTCTTGTTTTGGCCATATCTGCCCTCCGCAGGAAAGCCTTGCATGGACAGAATCCAAGAAGAAATTCTGGAATTACTAACGTTCCCCGCACGGATTCTGTCACTTTGTAAATACTGCAAGGGTTGGTGTGGAGTCTCGACAATGATGTGCTCCCCCTGTATGAATGGGCAGTCATTTTTCAGCGCCCACACTGTCGCCATAAGTGCCTTCTTGCAGTCATTGAATTTTTCCTCCACAGAGGACAAAGTCTTGCTCGTGTATGAGATTACTTTGTTGACCTTGTCATGCTTTTGGTACAATACCGCTGTTAGGCAAGTGTCTGAGAACCCCGTCTCCAAGAAGAACTCCTTGTTCTTTTTTTTAAATAAGTTTTTATTGGTATTTCCGTAAACAGTAAAACATTGGACATTAAGCAACCCCCCCCCAACTCCATGATTCAAGAATAGTCCGAAGAGTATAGCAGATCTCTGGCTGATCATGTTCTGCGATAAGCGATAAGCGCATGCTAGGCGCTGGGTAGGTGTGACAGTTGTCCTTGTTTGCCGCCTTATAGGTCACCTTCTCCAGGGGGCTCTACTATGCCCAAGAGCCTCATGGACCGAGGACACCATCCCACCCTTGCGCCATCCTTCAAATATTTCAATAAAGATGACCAGTCCGACATGAATTTTACATGGTCCCCTTGAATTGAGTATGAGAGCCATTCAAGTGCTAGCAGATTCCACATTTTTGCCACCCATTCATGGTCCTGTGGAGGGTCCCTTGCTTTCCATTTTCGGGCCAGGACCAATGTGACCGCCATCATTATTATTGCATATAGCTTATGACCTGCCTTGGTCTTAATTGAGTCCAGTGTTCCCCCCCCAATCCCCAGCCTATCAGCGCAAGGCCCTTGTTTCCCCTGCAGTTGAGACCCAGGACTTGGTTGACTGCCTCCAGGATCCCCGCCCACTAGTTCCCGATTTTAGGACATTGCCACCATATGTGCTCCCATGTGTCCACATTCCCTCCAGCAGAGACGGGAAGCCCCTGGGTATATCCTGTGAAGTTTTAAAGGGGTCATGTGCCACTGGGTTACCAGTTTCAGCCAGATCTCCTTTATTCGGAGGGATCTTGTTAACTTGAGAATCTATGTCCATAACCAGGCCCAGACTTTCTCCTCAATTGCGCGCCAAGTCACCACCTCCCATTTCCTCATGTAGGGTCGTGTTGGAGGGTCCTCTCCTGCCTTCATGTGCTTATAGATTGCTGTATTCAAGTGCTTGTCCCCCGTGTCCCTGCTAAGACACCTTTCAAAGTGGGTTAGTTGGCGATTTGCCGCATGCATCAGGGTGGGATGGTGGAGCCAGTGCCTGAGTTGAAAGTATCGAAACCTTTCCCTTTCGCCTAATGAGAAGTCTGCTTTACAGTATTCAAACTGCTTCACCTGACCATCTCCAAACATATCCCGTACCATCCTGCATCCCCCCTGGTGCCATGCTTCAAATGCCGATGTGTTATGCCCCAACGTGAACTGAGGGTTGCCGAACAGTGGGGTGTAGTGCGATGGGTAAGTTGTTAGATGGGCCTCCTGCACCGCTTCATCCCACGTTCGAGCCACCAGCTCTAGGATTGCGCTAATGTACATCCGGATCGGCCTGTCTGGTTTGGGTTGCCACAAGACTCCCTCTAGGTCCTCCCCCAGCACCGCCCTATCCATGGACCTCCATGTTTTCCCCCGATTGTCTTTTTTCCAATCCCGGAGCACTTTCAGTTGGGCGTCCTGATATCTGTTTGAGCCATGCCGCCCCGATCCGTCGGGGCTCTGATCAGTCTAGCTGCTAGTCTTGGGGGTTTGTTATCCCACACAAACCTGTTGGTCATTTTGTTCAGGGACCCGAAAAAGCTGGTGGAATATATACCGGTAGGGCCACAAAACAGTAGAACAGTTTTGGTAGTACGACCATTATTAGGACATTAATACGTCCTAACCATGATACCGGTAGGGGGCCCCAGTCTATCATCTTATTCTTAAGCTTCTCCAGGAGGGGCAGATAGTTAGCGTGGTACAATTGTTTGATTGTTGTGGCCATTTTTATCCCCAAGTAGATGATAGAGTGGTCAACCCATCTATGGGGGAGGCGTCCTTCAGGGCTTTGGCTGCTGACATTGGGACAGTGAAGTTTAAGATTTCTGTCTTGGAGGCGTTGATTTTCAGTCCTGCCACGCTGCCAAATTGGGTTAGTTCACTTTCTACCTCTGGTATAGCAGTGTTCGGCTGGGACAGGGATAATATCATATCATCGGCAAACGCTGCAATTTTATGAGTTCCCCTCGCAAAGGGTAATCCTGTTATATCCCGGTTAGATATCACCTCTTCGAGGAAAGGTTCCAGGTGAAGCACATACAGGATTGGAGACAGGGGGCACCCCTGCTTAGTGCCCCTCTCAACAGTCACTGGGTCCGTTAATTGGCCATTCACCACAATCGGAGAATCGGGCGACAGTAGTTAGCCCTGATCCTGCCCAAGAATTTGGGCCCGAAGCCCATTCTACGCATAGTTGCAAAGAGGAATCCCCACTCCACCCGATCAAAGGCCTTCTCCGCATCAATCCCCATGAGGAAAGCGGGGATTCCCCTTTTGTGGGCCTTCTCTATCAAATGGGCCAGCCTCCTGACATTGTTGCTGGTCTGCCGGCCCCTAACAAGGGATTATCTGATCAAGTCTTGCAGCTAAGATCTTGGCGTGTATCTACATTTATCAGGGCTATGGGCGGGTAGGAAGTGCATTTGGTGGAGGTCTTTGCCCTTCTTGTGGATAAGGGCAACTTTCACCTCCTCCATTGATCTTGTTTGTTTGTTTGTTTGTTTATTAATTTATAATATGCCCCAGACCCGAAGGTATCAGGGCACAACAGTACAGAATATGCAAGGCTTAAGTTACAGGGTTACATAGTATGAAAAGCAGAGGAGTATATAGATGGCAATAATAGGTCAAATAAGTAGAAACATATAAGAAAGCGGACATGATAGAAAAATGGATACATGTATATATACAAGCAAGTTGCAACAGGGAGTCTTGTGTACACTAGTGTGGAACTAAATATCCAAAGATTTCAGCCAATTTATATAGTTAGATCTGATTTTAAGGTAGGGCTGCTCTTCTCTTGTAGGATGTGGGAAGGAGTTCCAGAGTTGTCCCACACTGACTGGGAAACTGCCACCCCCGGCCTTAGACAACTTAAATCTCGGTATTATGAGGCTATTGGTATTGACTGTTCTTGATGGTCTGGTGGAAATTCTCCTCTGGAATCTGTCTGTGAGATAACTAGGGGCTGCGTTGTTCAGAGCTTTGTGAGCAAGGGATGCAACTTTTAAATTCATTTTATTTTGGGTGGAAAGACAATTATTTTGTCACCTTATCATAGATATGTGAGATCTTTTAGACATGCCGGGAGCCGCCCTCAAGGCATTGTTTTGAAGGAATTGAATCCTATGGATAGTGGATTTGTTAGCACCGATGTATAAGGCATTACAATAATCCCGACCCATTTGGTTGAAAAGAGCGGTTAGGATTGGGGTTAGTGTTTCTTTAGGAGGTTTATAGAATTCTGCTACATACCCATCCGGGCCTGGCGATTTAAGATTAGGTAGGGATTTGATTGCGGCCCTAACCTCGTCCTCCATGATGTCCTTTTCTAACGTTTCGTTCTCCTCTTCAGTGTGCGGGATAGATTGACTCTGTCTAAATATTTTAGTTGGCATGTCTGTGCCGGATTGTCGGATGCATGCAGAGAGGAGTAAAATCGGGTAAATTCCCTTTTGATGTCCTCATTCTTGGAGCTAACACCCCCTACCCCCACCTTGATTTTCAATATTGTTTTATCTTTCTGTTCCCTTCTAAGCATTCTCGCCAGCAGACGATCCACCTTATTGGCTTTAATATAGTATTTTTGCCTGAGGTATAATAGTTTACGTTCCGCAGCTTAAGTCTGAATTAAATCTAACTGGCCACCGATAGCCCTGTATGCTCTTTTGGTGGCTGGGGTCTGCTTTATTCCCATTTTGGCCATTATCCCTTTAAGTTCCTCTTCTGAAAAGATATCTTGGAATTCCAGGAAGACCTGTTTTAGCTTTTGTCTTTGCTCCTCGGTCTCACAGGCATCAGCCAGATTGATCCTTTCCTCAACTATCTGCCTAAAACCTGGAAAGACCTCAGGCTTGGCAATTTCAGCTGTGTCCTCCAGTTTGGTGGGGAGATCTCTTTTGATGGTGTAGACCTGAACAGGGGATTTGAGGTAGTGGTCCTTGACTCTGAACACTACCTCCTCCCTCCTAATGTCACAGCTTACCCCACACCGTAGGGGCCGGAAGAGTACACCAGGAAACGACCCCTGCCTAGTAAGGATCTTTTCTAGAGGAATACCGTTGCTGATGTCGAAACAGTCGTTTGTGATTGGTCCCATGATTTCATTAACTAAACTGATAGAATAATGTTGGGCATCAACCGCCATTCCAATAAAGGTGTCTGCGCCCAAAGTGATACTTTGAGGGTTGCTGTTATCCACCAATATTCAAATGGTGTTGTGTTCTAGGTCTACAAGAGGTGTCAGATTTAAATATATACCTTGTTGTTGGAGATGGGAATTTAGATTTATATATATGTCCTGATGTTTGAGGATCTGTCCTTACTTCATTGTGAGGGGAAGAGTAAATTGTCGCACCTGTCCTGGGATGGTAACCTCTTCTCGCACTTGAACTTCAACCGCCTAAGGCAGCAATGGAGCTGACCGAAATGCTTTTTCAATGTTAACCCATGGGGTTACTCTCCGGTCGGGACCATGCTTTATTGTTAATTAGATCCAAATTGATTGCGAATCAGTTGAGAATGTTACTTCCCAGATAAAAGGATAAGGGACATCTCTCAGGACCCAACAATTATGGTCTATACTTTTGTTGCCAATAGAAACCTTTAGCATACACCTGCTAGGCAGGAGATGTTTGGAATTTGGGGTTTCCAGACCTACTTCCCATTTGTCAATTAATTTAAATGTGGGAATGGTCTGATCTTTTGGGAGTTTCCTGAATAATTCTTCGCTGATGAAGCTCCTTCCATTATTCAGGCATACCCTGGCGAGCACTGGTACCTCCCCTCATTTAACTGAATGGGGAAAAACAACTGCTCACCCTTTTTCCGAATGCCCGTCGACTTTGAGCAGATTCTTCCTTGTCTGGTTTCACAGGACTGAAGGTTTCTTCTGATTTTGGACTGGTGTAAAATGTTAGGCTTTTCCCTGCCAGTGTGGGAGGAAGGTTGTTTTTCAAGAATGGAGAAGGGTTTCCATCATCAGTTTGTTCTCCTACAGAGATGACAGTAATGTCTGGGACTTGGTTATTTTGAAATGGAACTCTACATTCTCAGAGCGTTGATCAATTATGTGACAGGTCCCATTTAGGCTTACATAATTGATACTCATTTTTAATTTGATGGGGCGTTTAGTCTGAGTCCACAGGGCCTTGTTTTGACAGTCTATCAGAGGTGATAACCTCATCAGGAGATCGTTCCCCAGTAAACAAGGTGTGCCTTCTGGAGTCACAACGATTAACGGATGTTTCAGCCGGTGCCGTCTAATTATTATGTCCAGATCCGCAGTCCCTTCGATAGAAATATCATTCCTGTTAAAATTATGGAGTTGTTTGGGAAATGGTGTGAGTGGAATTTGGTGGCCCTCCCCCCGTCCTGAGTTTAGTTGGTCAACAGCCCTTTTGACAGGAGGATAGCTTGGGATCCAGTATCCACCAGAGCTGATAATTCACACTGACTTTGCACCTTAACCAGTGCATAAAATTGGACTTCTTTCTCCTGCAAGGTGCAAAGAAAGTGTGAGTTATTTGACAACCCTGTGGTCATTTTCTTAATATTGAAATCTGACACATTGTTATCTTGGGCAGTTTTCTGTGTCGGAATTCGGAATCTGTAAAAAAAACTTTGCAACTCGCAATGGGTGTTGTTGGGGGATCTTCCTTTTCCCCCGCTTCCTTGGCTGTCCCCGGTTACCTGCCAACAGTTCTCAGAACATGTTTGGATAAAGGACACCCCCTCCATTTCACTTCTGTTTGGCTCACATGTTTGGGATTGAATAATTTCTCGTTCTGGGTCAATCTCCATACTTACCCTTTCCCACTCAGGGTCTTTTGGGACCCATTTTTCTTTGGGAGAGATCCCCCCATTTTTAAAAGAGAAGGTCTGATTATCTGAATCCTCCAGGGATTCTTCGCTTTCAAAGGGGATATTCCGGAGTTCCTCCACAAAGTGGGTTCTTCTTTGGTCTCTCCTACGTACCCTTTGCTCTTTGGGTTCTAACATTTTGTTGGTAGAAGAGACTCTTTCACGCTGTGAGGTTTTTTGGGGGTTCTGTTTGGTGAGAAAGGAAGCTTCCTCAAGGGCTTGGCATCTCCCCTCCACACTGGCCCCCTCTTCCGGAAACGGTTCCCTCCTGTCATTTCCCATCAGAGCTGGGTGCTGGGGAATTCTGGGAAGCAGGGTTAGGCTGAGAGTTGGACTGAGCCCTCAGCATGTGCCCGAGATCATTGGTCAGTTGCTGGACCTGTCGCTCCAGTTGAGAGACCTTGTCTGGGTGGTAGGGAGGTCTCAAGTCATACCTCTACTGCTCCTGAAAGCAGTAACTGTCCCTTCTCCCAGAGTAGCTTGGGTACTAGAAATTCCCTCCATAATTTTCCATCCCGAATCTCCCTTCTCCCAGGTTCAGTGATCTAGTGTACTGGAACCGGGGAGAGAGAGGAGGATTGTTTTGGAAGTTCTGGCTTGGGGGATATATGTGGAAAATAATGAGGTTGGGAGGTGGAGTGGTACTTCTCTCCTGAGGGAAGTTTGGAGGGAATTTTCCCAGGGCAGTGCTTACCTGATTAGTCCCCCCCTTGGGCTGGGATCATTCTTCTGGGCTCCTGCCTGACTACCATTCGATTGGGCCGGGTTGGGGGGTCCCTTCTGCTTTCCATTTTGCTTGTTGGCAGGATGGTTACTTTTAGGCCCCCCATCTCCAGATCCAATGGCGGGGTAGTTTTTACCTCTGCCAACTTTGCAGCAGAAGGGGTGTTCGATGATTTGGTGATTTTGGTGGTATTTTTACTCTCAGAAGGTTCTTGGACCTCATAAATGCTGGTGGCCTGTTCAATCACCCAATCCAGGGTCCTATGCTCGTGAAAGTCACGCACCAACTGAGTCATTATGTACTTGGAGAGAGCATGGAAATATGTAGTTATGAACTCCCTACTATGGCTGTTCACCCGCCGGGATGTCTGAGCAAATGCGTGCTTTACCTCGTGCACAAACTCCCACGGCACCTGATATTCCCCACACTGCAAGTGTTATGCAGACTTATGGGTCTCTTGTGGGTTCCTATATGTGGTAAAATGTTTCAATATGGCTGCCATATAGGTGAACCATTTATGATGATCCTGGTCCACCAGTCCTGCAAAGAAGCGGGAGTACTTAGGTGAGAAAGTCCATTTAGAAAATGTTATACAATTCACATCATTCCTGATCTGCAATGATGCCATCATCTGCTCATGAAGTTTCAGGTGCTCCCACACTGACTACTTGGCATTCTTGTGATATGGGGTGAGGAATCTCTTTTTGGCTTTGATTTGTCTTGTTGGGTCTTTCACAAAATACTTGCTCTCCTTCGCTCTCTTTTTCTTCCTCTGCACCTGAGTCCATTCACCTTCTGACTCAGAACTTCTACTGGTACTCCCGTCCCTGTCTTATAGGTACTCCCTATCTCTATGATATTGGGAATGTCTCCCAGAACCACAGGGTCTGGACTCCACTCGCCTGGGCCAACGTGAACTCTCAGGGTCACTCTCCCTGGAACTCAGAAATCAAGTCCTAGTGGCACTTCAACAAAACAAAGATGACTTTCCCTCCACCTTAATGCAATTGCATCAAAATGAATAGACTGTAACACTGCACTTCTCATGGGTCAGGAATAGGAAGCTAAATCCCGGTCTGAGCCCCCACTTTGTAACAGTTTATTGAGAAGCCACCCTCAACACGGAGAGTTCCTTCCCTCCCCATTCAAGTGGTTATACGCAAACTGTTTCACGGATTATTTTTTTTATCCCTATCTCAGACCCATATCATGGCCCTTGGATCCCTCTCCCTTGAGCTAACAATGAGCCAAGAACCAGGCTGGTGTACGGGAAATATATTGATATTTATTTAAATTAACAGTAAAAGAAATTAGCAGGAAAATATCGAAAACACCCCTTTATCCGTGGCACCACACAATCAACTTCTCTCAGCATTAATCAATCACACGCGTGAGTTAAAAAGAGCACAATCACAATTGTACAATTTCTGCCAATTTCACATCACAAAATGATTACAGTGATCAATAATATATTTTCGCCCACACTTTTGGTATAAAACAAACACAGGGTGATTTATCGCTTTGTTTTTCAGACCCCCCCTTGCTTTGGTCTACGTTGGGAAGTCAGACATAAATATTGGTATGCTTTGGGGAATTTTGGATTTCAGACCACGCTTACTGAAAGGCCTGTGTTGAGGAAGTTGGATAAAAAGGTTGTACTGATTTAAGAACAAAAGCACCCCTCTTCCTTAAAGAAGTCGGGGTCAGCTGGACAACAAGGATTACCCAATTAAATAATGCACTATAGTTTTCAGCGCACACTGGGAAGCGAGCTTTATTAATTTTGCATTTTACCAAAATTCAACCTGTAGTGTTCTGCCAAATAGGGAATTAATTAAATTAATATTTTTGGTTCCATAGGCTAAGATTCTACACAATTTTGCCCCCCCCCCCACTATAAAGGGAAAGGATTCAAGGCACGCGGACTCCCCCCACCTTTTGGTTTTCCAGGGCTTAGTTCTACTTACATAGCAAGCATCTGTTTCATGTTCAGGAAAGCCAGCTGCATCTCAGGATACTCTGGAAAGATAGGACAGGGGTCTGGTCACTCCACTCTCAAAGATGGCCTCCCGCTCTCCACTACAGGACCCAGTCAGCTTTGAGGCCTTCCTAGAAATAGACAGCTCCGCCCAGATGCACTCTCAGCAATCTCCTCTGGTGTCTCCTTACAGCTGTCAGGTGGTAAGTTTCAGCAGCCTTCTCTCTGTCCTCCTGTCTTTCTCCTTTTTCTGTATCACCCATTTTACAATCTTGAGGAGTTACCCTGCAATAATTCCTGCTACTAGGATTGGATGGTTACCCTCTCTCTCCTCCCAACCCTGCCTCCAAGTCAGGATTGGTTTAGGGGTCTGGAGCAACATATGGCAATTGCTATTTTTAATCGCCCCTTTGTTCTCCTTTCAACTTTTTGGCAAAAACTAGTTATGTATCACAACTTCATAATTTTAATAGCAACTGCCATACTAAACATATTTTCTGTTTTAGCTGACCATGGAGAACTAGATAAGCCGACTACCAAATCCGTACGATGTTGCATGGCCATGTGGCACATATCTGCTGTTTCAATAAAAAGCACAACAGTTTTGAATATGTAAGTTATGAAGCATATCCCTAATTTCATTTTCCACCTGCTCACCAACTCTCACATTTGGAACCTGTTCAGATCAGCCAGAAACCTACTCTAATAGGCCATTACAGTTCCCAGAGTCACAGGTAGATGCATTTTATATCCCCAAAATCGCCTAGAAATTACATAAAAAAGGTACAAAAATGAAATTATCCGCCATACGATGTCTCAGAAAAAGGACTAAATGATATTAGTCCTTTTAAATTCATTGTACATTGGTATGTTCAGCAAATGGGATATCTGCTCATCCAGCACAGTAATCTGTCTCCCTGGGCCAGCCTCTGACCAGAGGTTTTTATGAGTCTCTCTGAAGTTGGTAGTTTTCTCTTTGAAGTTGCAGCCCCCAGTCTTCACACCTTTTATTCATGCTCCAACCAAGGATGACTTTCCTTGAAGTCCCTGCTTTCAGAGTCAGCATGCCTTGAGAACACTGGGCTTTCGACACCTTCAGCAGAAAATTGTATTGCGCGTGGTCATTAGATGGGAGATGTGACATCCAGGCTGGAAGTGGAAGTTTTCCTTTGTGAAGTTTTGCCCACAGCCAGAAACATGGTCTGCCTTGGGCTCACATTTTCGATGAAGATAAAGTGGCTCTTCAAATGTCACTGGGGTTTTGTAGGTGAAACATAATATACATTGCTTTTGTCAACCCACACATCATGTTTTGTTTTCCTGACATTGTTCAGTGAGCAGTGATATTTTTTTTCACTTTTGCTTTTGAAAACTGTTTTTATTTGCACTCACATGTGCAGGCCATTTTTGTTTTCAATATTTAAAAATCCTGTTTTCCATGTGACAGCGCTCTTTGATTCCTCCTTCTTTTGTAAATGAAAATGCTGCTTGTCCTTTGGTAATAACAGGTAGGCCCCTTTCCAAATATATTTTTATTGGGTTTTATACATACAAGCTTAAGAGATTAGCATTAACATGACATTGCTGAGAGTTTGCATGAGGTAAACAAACAGAAAAGACGGAACAAAGTAAAGCAGGAATTTAATAACTCAAATAACAGAAAATGTCTTTGGGAAAGGAGGTAGAGCGAGGCGAGGAGGCCAGCAGGAAGATTGAGTCTTTCACAGTTAGTTTAGTCCGAGGGGAGGAGCATCGCAGTTTTCTAAGTGCAGCCTTAGTCCAAGGTATAAATCTACTGAAGTTCGGAGACTGGGAAGTGGGATGCACTGTAGCTTAAGTTTCTGTTCTGGATGCGTTGATCCACTGTTTTGCACTTCTCAGTCTGTCCTTTCAGTCTTGGTTACCCATCCAATGCAGGTTAGGAGGTTGTCTCACCACTCCTGGAAATTGCTGTGTGTAGTCCAGGTAAGGGGCCCATGTTTGGCCGAACTTGGATATGTTACCAAATCTGATGGCTGTAATTTTTTCAGCCGCAACCATTTCCCAGCATTTGGACCACTACATTTGTGTGGCTGGACCTTTGGGGTTTTTCGAGAGTCTGGCAATTGAAATCTTTGCGGCTGTTAGGAGGTGAGAACTTAAGTCTGCCATGCGGCCTGTCAGTGGGAATTGACCCTCGCCAGTGGCTCCTAGAAGGACAATTCCCGGGTCCCATGGGATTGTGAGGCCAGTTATTGACTTAATTTGTTCTAGGACATTCTTCCAGAATTGAGTGGCCTTCGGGCAAGACCAGAGAAGGTGAAACAATGAGCCCATGTCAGGGCATCCTCTCCAGCATTGTGGCGGGATGGCCGGGTTGTATTTGTTCATGATCTCTGGGGTGCGGTACCATCTATAGCACACTTTAAATGTTCCTTCTTTGTTCGTCGTACATTTTGAGCTTTTGTGCGCTCGGGACCAGATGTGGTGCCATTCCTCTGCTTCGATGGTTCTGCCAATATCTTTTTCCCATTTCAACATATAGGGCTCTTTTTTAGCTAGGTCCGTTCTGTCTAATAGTTTGTATAGCATCAATATTTTCCCCTTAGGGGGGCTCGCAGTGAGTGTTCGTTCTAGGGCTGTTAGTTCTCTGCTGCCGTGTTTCTTAGCGGGCCCGCTACACAGCCAGTGCCTGAGTTGAGTATATCGTAATCTCGCCGTCTCCGGAATCTGGAATTTGCTTTTACAGTCCTCGAAGTTCAACGTGTTACCATTCTCAAAGAAGTCGGCCATGGTCCTTAGCCCACCCTCCCGCCATTTGGCAAAGCTGTTTGGTGCAATACCAGGGGAGAAGTTCCGGGTTGTCCCAGATTGGTGTGAGTGGGTCTGTCGAGCTCTTGCATTTCCATAGGCGTGCTGCCCTTTTCCAGCTTGTCACTGTATTCCTTGTCGCTGGTAATGGGCCTGAGTCTCGGGTGTTGCTGAGATCTTTCATGTGTGGTATCGCGTCGATTAGGGTAATGCACCAGTCTTCTTCTAATTTCAACCATCTGGGCCAATTGGTAGGTATCTTCCAAGCAAAGGCCTGGGAGAGCTGAGCTGCTAAGCAGTACCTCGCCACGTCTCGGACCCCCAAGCCTCCCACCGCAGAGCCCCAGAGCATGATACGCCACGGAATTCACTATTTATTTCCTTCCCAGACAGATTTCAGGATGGCTCCCTGTAGTTTTTGGATCGCTTTCTTTCAGAAGGTTATTGGAAGGGCAAAGCAGCGATAAAGTAGCCTTGGGATTAAATTCATCTTCAGCGCTGTGATGGGGCTGAACCATGAGATTTCTTGCTTTTGCCAGCGCCCTAGATCGTCTCTTAGTTCTTTGACCAGCGGGGGAAGTTTGCTTTTTATATTTTTTCAGTTTTACTTGGAATTTGAACCTCCAGGTAACTTATCTGTGATTTGACCCATGGGATCGGGCATACGCATGGATTTTAGGCAGAATCCTGTGCAGTTCCCTTAGGGAGCACTACACAAGATTAGAACTCAGGTGAGAGCAATACATCCCCTTTAGTATCAGTCTGTACCATAAAGATTTAGTTGGTAGCTGTGGCTGAGCAGTCAGACTTATCTCAAGAGGGAGATGAGCAGTATTCAGGGTTTACACAATAGGCCTACAGTACTATGGCACAAGGAAACACTGACCAAAGCTTTGTGTTTAAAAAGTAGATATATATTTATTTTATACACTTCTAATAAAACACATGTATCACAGTCATCAAGCAAGTTAAATAAGTCAGAGGAAAAATATACACGCTCCCTAGTTAAATTGTAGACCAAGTGAACCAGAGTAAAAAGGGAAAGTACAAGTTATAGAGAAATAGCTTCTTAGACACCCTAGCAACACTTCCCATAGGTTTGTGAACCAGATTAAGCAAGACAGTGCATCAGTATAGGCAATACTTAAATGAAAACTGAGCAAAATGTCATTTCACAAAGTTTAGAAAGGGGAAGAAAAGGGTAGTTGTAAGAAGAAGGTGCACCAACACAGTTCTAGTTGAGAATCAATCTAAAGAAGGCAGTTCTAACAAATGTAGCCAGAGTCAGTAGGCCTGTGCCAGAATCAGTGGTACAGGGCAAGGGCCCAGGAGCAACATTTTCTTGTAGCTGCAGTCAAGTCTTTGGTTAACGATTTTGAAAAGGTGGATGCAGAAGTTGAAAGACAATGTTAAGAGAGAGGGGCGGCCAACCCAACAGGTAGGTAAAGGATTTAAAACACCTTTAGTACTACCGCGAAGAAAGGGCGGCCTGGCGGAACAATGTACCTTTAAAATGAAGAAGTGGCTCCTGCAGTGGCGGTTGTTCCTGGTAGTTCCTGCAGTTTGGGTGATCCAGCAGAGGAAGAGAGGCTCTCATCATGGAGGAAGGTTCGAGTTACTGCACTACCCAGGGATGAAATCAGCCGCGGTGCTGCCCGTTAAATAAAAGGTACGCTCCTTTAAATCACGGTCCGGGTGGACTGGTGCCTGGCTATCCGGCCTCCGAGTACATGGTAGGGGAGATTCGACCAAGGCAGGTCCGGGAAGGTGATTGGCAAACTGGTTGGCCCCACCAGCTCAAGGGAAGAAGGTTCTTGCAGATGAAGATCTTCTCTCGTTGTGTGGAGAAAAGTGGTGAGACGCTGCAGCAGGGCTTCACCGGTGGTTCAGTCGTTGCAGATATCTTTGACTTCCCTCTTCTTTGGCTTATTAGTTCCAGTGGCGATGTCTTGCTCTTCCAGTCCTCAGGACCCTGCTTTTATGCAAAAAGATCCCCATTCATACAGCCTAGCTGTCACTCACACAGTGGAGTGGTCATCTTGGCGGAAGACCCTCCAGCCTATCAGGATAGAGTGCGACATGGGTTGCTGAGGCAACCGTGTCCAGGGGTCCTACTCCCCCTCTCATGCAATGGACCCCCCCCAGACTCAGTGGCGCCAAAAGGAGGGCTTCTCGGCAGAAGCCCGCCAAAAGGACAAACAAAGGATCCCCAACCCGGGTTAGGAGTTTAGAGAAAGATACGAGAAAGAAGTATATTAAAGTTCTGGCAAATAAAACCTACCGGAGTAAAGTTAATATTAAAATACACCGGCGGTATCTTAGAGGCTGTCAGACTATGTGGTAGCCTCGAACAATGGGAAAATCCCATAGGAAAATATTTGCAGGTGAATATTTATGGTAGTAACCGCTGCCACCAGCCAGAAACTTTTGAGAGAGGGACTGTACGGTACCCTCTTGAAAATGAACATAAGGGAAAAACTATTAACCCTTTCCAGTACCTCCATAGTAAGATGCTTTGTACTGGTTTAGTTCATAAAAATTGACTAGTAAAGTCAATTTGGACTTTACATGCCCTGGGAGACAGTAGTCAGTCATGATGTCTGGGAGGATAGGGTCTAGTCTGATCGCCAGGAATTTTGCAAATAACTTGGCATCGTTGTTTAGCAGCGTGATGGGTCTGTACGACGAGCATTGTGTGCAGTCTTTTTCTGGCTTCATGATGAGGACCATTATTGACTCCTCCATGGAGGCCGTGGTGGAGCCCGTCACTAGGAACAAGTTGAATAAGCTCACCAGTTGTGGTGGCAGGATGTGAGCAAACTTCTTATAAAATTGCGTTGAAAGCCCATCTGGTCCCAGGGTCTTATTCTTCAAGGAGGAGATTGTGTCTCCTACTTCTTCCGCCGTAATTGGGCGTTTCAGAGCTTCTAGCAACAGGTGTGGTGGTAACTTTGTGATTGAAGCCAGAAATTGTGGTAGGACCGTCACGTCTGATAAGGGCCCGGACATGATCTCCTCATGGTGCTGTGTCATTAAGTCGAGTATCTCTGCCTCTGTGCGGTACAGGTTACCAACGTTGTCAGCCAGGCATTGGATATGGTTGCTCGATTGCAGTTTCTTCAGCTTATGCGCCAGGAGGCGGTTTGCTTTGTTGCGGTTGAAGTAGCAGAATTTTTTGGTGTAAGTCAGAGCTCAGGCTGCCCGGTCTGCCTGGTGTATCCCCAATGCCACTTTCGCTCTTTTAAGTTCTCGCCCTATGGTTTTGGAGGGACGCTTTTTGAAGCTGCACTCCAATTCCATCACCTTCTTCTCCAGCCTGTTTTGATGCAGCTGGTTTAGCCGGTGGAGCCTTGCCCTGGCATCCATCGCCACCCCTCGAATGACTGGTTTCATTGCATCCCATACGGTCGTCATAGGGGTGTCTTGGGTTCAATTCTTGTTAAAGTAGTTTGTGAGCGTTTCAGCGAGTTCTGCACTGATGACTATATCAGATACGATCTGGTCTTGGATTTTCCATTTTCTTTGGAGGAACTTCGGGAATCCCTGCACTCGTAGACTCAGAGTGATAGGCGTGTGGTCTGAAATGTTGATATGTCCTATTTGGATGTCTTCTGCACAAGGGGCAAGGGTGTTTGCAGCTAGTAACCTTGAGTATCCTTTGTGGACGTGCAAGAAGAATGTGTAGTCCCTCGCGCCCAGGTTGCGTAATCTCCACATGTCAATGGTTTCCGTTTCAGTCAGAAATTCAGCCATTGCCAGGGCTTTGGTGAAGTCTTCCCTTGATGGCAGGGGTGTTTTGTCTAGGTTTGGGTCCGTAGAGAGGTTGAAGTTGCCCCTGATCAACAGGTGTCCTTTGGCGAATGCTGCTATGACTGGTAGAAGCTTGCAGAGGAATGGCCTTGCTCCTTATTAGGACTGCAAGTAGGGTGAGAGGCAATTCCACCAAAAGGCCCCTTAGCAGCAGGTATCGCCCTTATGTATCCCTCTTAATTGTATCCTGAGTTAGAGGCAAGTTACAGCTGAGTAAAATGGCAACCCCTCTTTTCTTTTGATTTGCAGAGGCAAAGTAACGTTTTCGGGTAACGTCGGAAATGTATCCGCTTTTCGTTGGACTTTGTGAGATGAGTTTCCTGGAGGCAGACGATGTCAGACCCGAGAAGGGCGAGTCTATGTTCCACTAGTTTTCCCTTCCTTGGGGCATTCAGGCCTTACACATTCCAGGCCGTTATAGTGAGTATTTTATCTTGGGAACCCATCCAGTAAACCTATGGTGGTGTGCTCTAGAGTCTCCCATAGAGGTGGCTCAATCTTGCCTTGTCTGCTTTTCTTCTGTTGTGCCTCCTCCCTGCCAGGTTTCCCCCCTCCTCCCAGAATGTCCCTCCCCCTCTCCACACCCCCAAACGAAAGGCAAAACGTCCGGACCAGCCTTCAGCCAAGGGGGCAGGCGGCTGGACCAACGTGCCAACTCAAATGGAGGCAACAGCGCCTCTTGTTCTTCCAGTGAAACAGGATAGAGTTGCGGCCCGGGCTATCCCAGATTCCAGAGCCACAGGAGTGCTAGTGGGAGCGTGGGCCCCCTGGGTACATCCGGATGCTGAGGTGTGCAGCGCGGGTTACAGGGTCGGCCAGCTGGAGAGTCTGAAGAGTTCTCTGAGTTTTTAGCAAACACAGTCCTGTTGTGATGCCACCCATTTTATGTAGGTTTTAGGATTGCTCGGAGCTGCGGGTTTCAATAGATCTAGGTACGTTGGAGGACAGACCCCTTGCTCAGTCATTGTTGTTCTTCTTATTTTTAGCAGGAGGACCTCACAATCTGCGGCCTCTCTCGATGCTGGTCCAGGGATTTGGATGCCCCGCCGCCCCTCCTCCATATTGTGTGTGGGTGTGTCGGATTCGTCTGGCTTATCTTCCGGGTTCATAAAACCCTCCGCTTCTATGGGGGAGAGAATGTGTAAGGTTTTGCCTTCCCATATGAAGGAGAGTGCCGTAGGGAAGCCCCAACGGTGTGTGATCTTCCTTTTCGTCCTTTTAGGTCATTGGTTTCAGTGCTTTTCTCTTTGCTGGGGTGACTGTGGCTAGGTCTTAGTACAGGTATATTGCAGCATGCCGGAAGTGTATGCGGCCCGAACCTTTGATTTTGTAGAAGTGCACCCTTACTAAGACATCGGGGGGGGGCAGTACTTTGCTTAGCTCTTGTTCAGTACACTCTGTCGAGTTCAATCAGGGCTCCGTCTGGAAGGGTAAGAATGAAGCGCAAAAGATTGTTAACGTAGGCCCTAGCTCCTCGTCGGGCATGGTGATGGGGATTCCCCGCAGGCGGATATTATTGCGCCTGGATCTGTTTTCAGCATCTTCCTGCTTGAGCTCGAGGGGCTCGCATCTAGCTTCCAGTGCTGCAAGTCTGTCCGACCCCCCCCCCAATTTCGAAGTTTTGGTCGAATAGGGTGGTTTCTATTTCTTCTGTTCTAGTTTCAATTTCCCCCATCTGCTTGTCTAGGGTTGAGATCTTGCCTTTTAGTTCTTCGGTCCCTTTTTGGTATTCCTTGGTAATGGCAGCTAGGAGGTCTTGGAGATCTCCTTTCGTGATTGCTTGCGCAGATTGGTCGCAGTTGGGTTCTGTGTGTAGACCCGGGTTTATGTCTCCATTACACTCTACTCTCTTTGGTTTCTCCGCCACAGGTACCGACAGCAGGGTGGTGATGTCCGCTTGTTTCGTGGGCTTGGGGTTTCTAGACATCCTGTATTACGAGTTTTAACAGCACCCCAAGGGTGGACCTAGGATGTTAGTGCCCTGAACTGTTCCTGTGGTATGGTATTCCCGCAGTTATGGGCCACTTGCCCTGAGCCTCTGATTGCCTGGGCCGTGGCTGCGCCGTTCTTCCGCGCCAGATGATCTCTGTGAGGACATTGGGTTGTAGGTGTCCCCCGGACTCCAATGATCGACGATGGTTACTGGTGTGCCTGAGTAAGTTCAGAGTCTGTTAGCTCCCAGACGAGTACCAAGCGGCAAGGGCAGGAAGTAGTGGCTGGGGACTCTTAGCTCTCCAGGTCCAGATTGGTTGCTTTGGAGGAGGGTAGGTTCTGCATGGGGGTGCTCCCGCAGCCCCCAAGGATACCAGATTCTCTCCCAGAAACTCCCTGTGAAGGGGCTTGGATGGCAGTATTCCAGAGCAGCTCACCTGGAGGGGGGGATGGGGAGCTTGCCTACCCTCTGCGAAGCCTGCAGTAAGTGTCCAGTGCATAGCTGTAGGGAGTTGCTAAACTGGAACGACTAGTACCCCATTGGCTGGTGCCCAGGTTGGGGTTGTGGAGCTGACCTTGTGGCAGGAGCTTGCCCCTAGATTGCAGCTGGTTTGTTTAGTGAGGCGTCGGTAGTTCCCAGGGCTGTCTATGACTGGGGGGAACAGTCCCGGCCCCTGGCGCTTGGAGACGAACAGTTAGGGGTGCGGCATGTGCCGCCCTACATTGAACCGTAGCTTCGGGGCTTGTGTGGATGCTAGGGCTCGACAAGCCCTTTCTCGACGTAGATCGCCAGGAGTCAGAGCTTCGGGGTAACTTTTTCCTGCCTGCTCCAGGTCACTTTGCTTGGGTGTGGGCTACCCCGACAGGAGTTGCCTCTGGAGAGGGGAACAAGGTGTTGGTAAGGGAGAGGGTTTCAGTAGGGCTGCCTCCCACTCAGTGATGTTCAGTATATGCAATTTGCCGGAGCATCCCAGGGCTGCTACATGAGGCAGCCGGCTCACCCTCGGATCACTGTGGGCAGCGTGTAAGGTGTGGGGAAGACCGGCAGCCGGGTTGCAGAGTGGTCCAAGGTCTCGTCGCTGATGGTGATACTGCGGATGGGGTAGGAGCGGGACCATGAGCCCTCCCGGTGTCTTGCCTCTGCTCCCCCTGCCAGGAGCCGCTGTTGTGGAGTCTGATCGCCCCCCCCGCTCCGTTAGGGAAGGCTGGCCAGTCACCACAAGTGGATAGCTGAGCTGCTGGTGTTGGATTGGCTTGATTTGGCAGCCGCCTTGCACTGATGTGGGTCCCCGGGGCTCCTGAGGGCACGAATGCCAGAGTGTAATATTACTGGCGGCTGGAGAAGTGTATGACTTAGATAAGCCAGCGTCTACAGGTTAATCTGCGTTTAGCCCTCAGGGGGCCTCCTGGTGGACGTCTCTGTGGGCCCACCCGCCGGCATTGCACTCGCCATTTTGAGTGCAATGCTGTCGTCGCAGCCCCCTTCCTGGAGGAACCTGGCGCAAACTATGGGTCACAGACGGTTCCAATAGCTAAAAGTTGGTCATTATGCACGCCAGCCCTGCCGCGACCAGAATCGCTGCAGAGATCTGCAAGATAACCATCACTGGGGCATAATTAGTTGGGCGCATGGACACAGCCGAGAGCCAGACCAACCGTCAGCCAAGCTATGCCTTCCCCTGTAGGTAGGCCCCTTTCCACATAGCTCTTTAACTTTTCTTGAAAAACAAAAACGAATGCCAGGCCGTTTTTGTTTCAGTGTTTAGAATCTTGCTATTCATGTAAAAGGGACTTCTGTTTGGGCCCTTTAAATGCACACCACAATTCTGAAGGGAAAGAGCTCAAAATCATGGTGTGGGCCACGTAGCAAGCTGTGTAATCTGCAGGCTTCATGCCTCAGATGCCAATGTAAAATATTAACAAGTATTTAACCAGCCAGCAGAGACTAAAGGCTCATGCAAGAATAATCGTGATGACCCGGTTATTCAGCTTGCATTTACTTTCAGAAGGGCATGTTCTTTATGAGGACAGCACAATCTCATGCCTATAAACGAGAAGTGAAATACACAGTGGCATACAACAAAGCCATGGGCTGTGCCAGTGCTTTCTTTTAATTTTGGTTTGTTTCCTGTTTACATAATAAAGAGGCTCATTTTGTATCTATGGCTGCTGGTCTACTTACCTAAAGGCTTACCGTAACATTGGCGACGAGCTGAAGCTGCAACTTCCGGTTTAGTGTGGAGTGGGGGCATGCAGCGTGTGTGACATCCACCGCCCCCAACCAAAGGACTACCCTCTTCCTGCTGCAGCTATGCCAGCCTCCCTGTTAATCTATCAGTGGTACTGCTAACATGCATCCTACTGCCTCCCGTGGGTACTGCTGCCATCATCAGTCTCTGGGAGAAGCCTTCCATTGTACCGCCTGTGCTTAGGTCTTTGATTGGCTGCCTATACTCGCATCCCTAGTTCAACGAAGATGGAGCACTTAAGGTGAGCACGTCAATGTAAATGAGCGCCAGGGTGAGGGAGGAGATCTGGACATCATTCATAAGAGTGGGGTGAGGTCTCGGGAGTGTAAGCACTCATCCACAGACATGGGCTCCCCGGGAGGGTTTGGTGGCGGCATCCAAGAGCCCAGGAAACACTTAGCCTCAAGTCCCACACACTAGCAGTGTTTCCCATTTTGTGTTGTGACGCCTAGGAATACTCCAGTGCTGAGCCTTCCTAAGCAGAGTGACGGCAGCCTCCATGTTCGTTTTAAGGCTGGGGCTCCATGTCTAGGTTCGTCTGAAGGCTGCTTTGATTGCTCTAATGTTCTGTCCGTCTTTTGATTAGGTCACCAGAGTACCACAATGCCTCTTTGTGGCGAGTTGGTTGCACTCTATAAGAACAACTACCTAATGACTTACCATGTCCTTGGGACACCATGTGCCGGCCCTTAAGATTTGCTCTGGCAGGCCATTGGATTTACAGTCCTGCCGCTGGTTCAATGTGAAGACAGGATGCAGCTCCCAGAATACATTGGCTTAGGGTCGCCAGATGACTCCATATCAAGAGGAACTCCCTAGTCTACTCCTGGGCTTTGCTTTTACTCTGCCAACCCTAATGTTAAATGAAAGCCTAGAACTAAGAAGCACAGAGCAATGTGGTCCAACCTAGGCACTGAGTGACGTGTCTTTAACCACTGCTTGGTTTTGCATTCATCCTGCCAGCTCTCCAGCACCCACATAACAGATGATGGGGCTAATTACGAGTGTGCCGGTCCAGTAAAATGCCGGTAATACCAGCTTTGGCATTTTTACCGGACCGGCACAGTCCAAGTTTGCCGGTAGGGGCTCTGATGCAGGTAGTTCAGGTCCCTACTGGCAAATAATTGCTGCAATCACCGGAACTGGTACTACCGGTGCCAGTGATGGCGGGAAACCTGTTCAGGGAGTCCTATGGGACTCCATGGAACGGGAGCTTACCGCTGTTGCCGGCACCCGCAATATCCCGGTATTCGGGATATCAGATGCTGCTAATGGTAAGGCAAGGTTACCGGCAAACCCATAGTAAGCCTCAATGTGTACCAATCCAGTGCGATTTTACATGGCATTTATAACGTGGTCAACATTTCCCTGGTACCAATATACAGTAAAAAGTACATATTTACATTACGTCCATTTTATTAGCCCCGGTGCAACTGCACAGCACTGGTGCAGGTTTCCCTCACGCAGAACCAGAAGGTTTCAATACCAGTGCGACTGCAGTATTGGCTCTACTGCTTGACCCCCAACTGATTGCCTTTTTTTGGCTCGAATTTTTGTACCATTTTTTTCTACTACCAAAATGTAGATAGGGGGTTTGGGCCAGGCAATATTGGTGGAGGATGGACGAGGGGGCGGCTACAGAAGTGGAAGGGTTGCTCTTTGGTAAAAAAAAAAAAAGTGGTAAAAAAAAGAATCAAAAGAAAATTCGAGCAATAGACATGCATCGTGACTGACAGCTTGATCAACAAGAAGCACTCGCCCGGTCTCGCCGTCCTAGGGTGTGGGGGAGGATCCTGTTGCGTAACCGGCTCCATTGCGTCACCCTTGCGTCCTCGATAATTGGTCACTTACAACCACTCCCTTCTGTGTGGTTTGGTTTGTTTATTGCAGGGCCCGAGGCAACTGTCAATGTGTTCTCTTGTTAGTTACTATGTGCCATAACAATTAGCAGCAATTAGCTGTGCGTTGTATCCACAGGAGCGGCATTAGGGCAAATCTCACCACGAGGTCAAGGTGTAGTAGTTAAAAAAAAATACAGGCCACTGGAAAACACTTATTAATTAGAAGCAAATAAAACGTTGACTCACCTCGTCCTATTTAAATCTTAATGTGCTCATTCAGAGAGATAATACGATGTGTTTACTGAGCGCTTTCCCAGTTAACCCTAATCTGAAGGTGGAACCGCCTCAAATAATCTTCTGATATCAAAAGTATGGACGCATCTTTAACAGCTTATACGGGGCAGTTGAGAGGAGGGAGAGAGAGCAGGAGGGGCAGCTTGGCCTGGACCTGAGTCCTCGCTTAGTCATGAGCAGGGCTGTCAGAGAGTGATGTGATGCCCGGGGCAAACCATTTGGTGAGACCCCTTTATTTTGTGCACTTGGCCAGCAGCGCGGCAAACGAGCAAAGCGAGTAATCTCCATTTGAGTTTATGTATGGAAGAACCCAGATATGGTTTATTATTATGACTGCAAATCAACTAACGCAAAGCCATGTTTCTCTGCTGAAGAACGGTTTATTCTAGACTAAATTTTGCATCATCTCGGGCGGCGCTGGTTAATGTTAAGGGACCACACTACCTCCTACTCTCTCTACCTAAACATCTCCCTTCAGAGACGTGGGTCAAGTGGAAGGGCATTCCACAAATGTGGAATAGAAAATGGAAAGCAGCCACTCTGAACCATCCCCAGTATGACCTTAGGCACCGACAGAAGCCCTGAGTTCTTTGACCTCAGGCAACGTCTGTCCGGAAGCCATTTCAACTGTTCTGCCAGGTAAGAAGGACTCTGGCCGAAGAGGCAGCAGTGTGCGATGCAAACAGTGCAAAACTGGATTCTCTTGGCGACGGGCAGCCAATGCATAGCTTTCCGCGCCGATGAAACATGATCCGTTCTACGCAATCCCATTACAGCCCTTACTGCATTACTCTGCACTACTTGCAGACGGTTTAGTTCACCTTTGCCGACACCTAGCAGACTACTCGCACAGTAGTCGAGAAGGCTACCAATGATGGCCCTGGCCACTGTGACACAGCATGAAATGTCTAGGTAGGGTCTGATTTGTGTCAGGAGCTTGATGTAGTAGGAAGGGTTGGACACCAAGCAGCCAATGTGGTGTTTCATAGAGAGTTCTTGGTGGATAGTGACACCTAGGGTTTTAACTTTATTTAGGGTAAGGAGGATAATACACTCTGCAATTTGAATATGCTCATAGGGCTGATTCAAACAATAGAGTTTAGGGCCAGCCGCAGGATTATAATCTCAGTTTTGGAATTATTCAGGTTTAATTCATTAGATGCCATCCAGCGATGGATTAAGTTATAGGTGGCATTGATGACAGTGGTGTCTTTTGTGTAGTCGCCAGAGATCGGAAGCAGACGCTGCGTATCATCCGCATAGTAGGTGAAACATGTGCCCTCTTGTTTAAAACACATTGAATAGGGTAAGCATAAATAGGGTGAAAAGGTGGGAACGAGGCAAAAACACTGCGGTACCCCACCTTGTAGGATGGAGCCACCGGAAGCAGGACCCAGGTCATGACGCACTTTGAAGTCCCTGGCGGTGCTTATTCACAGCATGGACCCAAATGCCAAAGGTTTGGGCTTTTGTGTTGGCATGGGAAAGCACTTGTCAGGCACAGCCGTAGTGTTATTAACTGTCCATTGATAGTAGAAAGCGCAACATAGTGTTAGTTACCTGGGCATCTAATTGCAGTGCCTGACAAAAGCCTAATATTTATACAAAAGCCAAACCTGTTGGCTTTGCCAATGCTTGGTTTTAATGGGACTTCAGTGAAGGATACCCAGAGTGCTTAGAAATCGAGTGGTCAAAGGTAGGCCGGGTAAGAATGTTTCTTTTACACAAATAGCACGTTTACAGCTCCAATTAAGCCATTAACTCTTAGAAGACTGGTGGGCACTTGAGTGCATAGTTTCATGGTACGGCTTGATAACAGTAGCTCAAAGAGTTCCCATGAAGAGGTGTTTTTGGCGGGGGGAACGGGGGCCGGCATGGCCATAGGGATTAGCATGGCCATTTGCAGTCAATGGGTGGGTACATAACCTACCAAACAACACCTACAGGCTGCCCCTCCTCATAGGCCATTCCACCCTATCTTCACTCTAATACAACCATGGTTGGCTTAACAGCTCGAACTAAAAAGAGTGGTTTCCGGGAGGAGGATTGTAACCTTCACAACTCACAAGTGCCCAAAGATGGGACATTTTGGTATGCTGCTCTTTTCAGGTTTTGTCTCGCAATCAAGTACTTCAATGCAACAATTTTGTCAGATTGAAGTAATTGATGTTTGCCAAGGCCCAAGGGTGACTCATGAGTGTGGATGACTTATGAGAGCAACTCAACTTAGTTGTGCTGCTAATGTATGTTATCTTCTTAGTTTGGCCGGAAAATAACATTCTGTTGTTAGTTGAACAGGAGCTCAGCTAGCACTGCGTGATTGACCTCCCTCTCTTAGTTGGCTCAGTGGCAGTGCAGCTCTGTGAGGCAGTCTGAAAACTGCTGTAATGCCAGGCAGCCAGTCATCCTGATGACAGCAAGTCGTCGTGCGTAACGTACTAATGATGGAAATGCTGCGCACCCGCCAGCAGCAGCCCAGCACTTAAAGGAATGTGGCGTGCCCCCTGCCCTTGTCTGTTATCGCGCACAGCACAGCAATATAGTATATACAGGTGTAGAGGAGCAGACGTATACATCATTGATAGAACCCGCCCCCTCACCTCCGACATACTGGATGAAGAACAAGAAGAAACTATGCATGACACCAGGTATCATTCCAATACTGCATCATGTGTATGAGAGACGTTATGCACTCAGACAACTGTACCAAATGTGCCCTCAAACTGAAGTGGTAGCAGGAGATCTGCAGGCACCACTGAATATCGAAGAGCTCTAAAAGAAATCTGACAGGTGCAAAGTGATGTCATAAGGAGAGGACACAATGATGCACTGAAACAATATGAGAATACTTAAAGAATGAAGATGTAACTGAAGAAACAAGCGTACGCCTACATACAAATGAGAAGAAACCAGATATACACATAAGTTAAGTAACCAGATGTGTAGTAAATGTATATACACAGAAACGCAAGGTTGATGAGACACATAGAAGCTTGCTGCAGTAGAAAATATAACACGGGTAAAGCAGCCATGTTGAAAAGATGGACGTCGGCTCTGAATAAGAGTATGCCAAAAGCTCGAAGGAGAGAGACCATGGCTGCAGAGTTGACAGATACTGGAAGTAAATGTGTGCATGAACAAAGAATAGCTGTTGGCCAGAGATCAAGGATGTCACAGCAAGAAGCAATTGTAAAGTGCAAAGGGAGTCAACAACGATAAGCAATGTACGCAGGACATATTTTTCTTAGATCAAGTAAATGAGCGAACATTTGTGAATGCCAAATATTGAACAATTAAAGATGCAGAATGCATGGGTAAGACAGAGTAACCAAGTCTCCAGAGGCCAAAGAGAGTCATGACACCCAGGAAAATTTAATCAAATAGCAGTAAATGCGAAGGTGAGATGGACAAAATCATGGTCTCTTCACACATGGTGCAAGACCAGAAAAAGCTCCAGACAAAGATAATGATGTACCTTAATTCCCCTTAAAGTTCCAGGGAAGACAACATCCAGAAAGGTCAAGCAAAAAGAAGAAACCTTGGCTGAAGGTTTGGCTGATGAGAGATGGTAGACTAATTGGTCAAGTGAGCAGTAGTCTGATGTTATACTGTGCACCTGGGTTTTGTTTTGCATACACGTTGCTAACAAGCCGAATGTCCAAGGTTGCTAAGGAATGTCAACCAATCATAGGGCCTATGTAATGGTGAGCATGCATTGTTGCAGGGACCAATCCGCTGCTGTTATGCTGCTGTAATCTGTATAATGCGTATTTAGAGAGAAGTTCAAGGCATACCTGCCTGAAGAGGGGCAGCCAATGATATGGAAACTATAAATAAATATGTTTCCCTAAACAATTCTCCTTCCAATAAGCTTTATTATTTGCCACGTAGGATGACATCATAGCTGATGCACATCTAGGTATAAAGCCTTTGTGCAACTGAAATGTGATTGAGAGCATATGGACTATGATTTGTTGTGCCAGGTTTCCCTACTTTATTGAACTGGTACGAAAGTAGTATTTTCCCATATCCTTTTAGTCTGTCTGGTTATTTAAGCCTGAGATAATTTATTATGGTAATCTCATTCTGTGCATTAGAACACTGAAAGTTGCTACTGCACACATGGCCAAGCGAAGTCATGTGGCATGATGTGGCTGTCAGTCACTGTGCTTGGTGCGAGTATATACCATGCTGTGTGTGCTACTAACGCAGGTGCCGGTATGGCCCTTGCCCCAGCTCGCCATGGAAATACAAGGTACGAGGAGGCGTGCACCGCCTACCAAAAACTGATGGCACCGGCGGTAGTAGCATCTGCCCCCGTCCGTCCCTGCGGCAGTGAGGGTCCCCCCGAGGATGAGGCCCAGGGTAGTTTGCCCCCCCCCCGCCCTCCCATCATGACACCCCTGGTCGTGAGGATTTGTGTCTTTATTTTTTTGATGGTTGAGGTGCAGGGGCAGCGTTAGGGTCCACCAGAGGTGCTGATTTTGACGGGGCACTAAAGCTGCTAATACTTCCTTTTAATGCATTGCAGCCCTAATGTGGGACCCTCCTGCGTGGCCATTCTCACATGCTGCACATCAGTCTGGGGGCACACACAAGGCTAAAGCTGCAGGCATTAACAACAGTGCAGCCTTATAGCCTGGGCCCACAAGCCTTTGAATTAGTGCTCCCTCAAGTTTCTCACCTTTGAAACTTTAAGTGCCAGCATATTTCCTCCCTTGCATTTGACATTCCACTTTGTAGAATAACACACATGCATTTCTAATGTTTTAATCCATCTTTTTTATATTATGTTATGTTAGTGGTAATTATAGCACACATGGGTGCCATTTGCTTGGTCTCCAGCTGCTCTGGCAAATCTGAAAATAAACAACGGGTTGGCAGTGTCCAGTTAAAGGGTCGAAAGCAAAAGGGTCGAATGCAAAAGGGTCCAGTGCATTCGACCGAAAACCAAAGGATCGAAAACATTTTTGTAATATATATTTTTTCTTTTTGCTCTAGTGTAGCTTTAAAAGGGTTTTTTGTACCCTAAAAACGAGGGGTTTGGGGGTGGAACCCCCCCCCCGCCCAAAAAAAAAAAAAATTCCATCCTTTTTTTCAGTCGAATTGACTCGACCCTTTTGTCATTCGACCCTTTTTTTTCGATCCTTTGACCTATAACCCAGGTTGGTTTGTTAGTGGGAGGAGAGAGTGCACAAGTGCTTTTGCTATGGTTTTGGTAGTTTCAGTTTGGAAAAAACGATCACTGTGTGCAGGTTTGCTTCTAGGTTGGTGGGCGTGGACGGCATTGTCATACGTTTGGAAGGCCTTGTCTGCCCATGCATAAGGATGCATCGACCGTGTTGTGATTGTGGGAGTTATTGGAGGAGGTGTGGCATTCTGCTGTTGGGTGTCAGTGTGTGTGGGGGTGTTAAAGGTGTAATGTGTGTGTAGCATAGTTGAATTGTGTGTGGTGTGTGTGCAGGAGAATGAGGATTTAGATGGTGTTAGTTGGAGACAGAAGGTACAATTCGCATGGGACAATGACCTATGACTTGTGAGTCAGCCCGGCATATTTAACCACCATATTTATACTGCCTTCCTGAAGGTTAGGTGTTCTTCTATTGTGCGCATTCCCTTAGGGTGGGAGTTACTTTTTAAAATAGGTAAAGATGAGAGCATTTAGGAAAGATGTATCACTGCGCTGATCATGGGATATATCATGTGTGTGTCCTGCTGCCGGTTGCTGCTCTAATGTCATTGTAAGGTAAGCAGGGTTGGTAAGAACCACGTCTGCTACGGCTCTGGACCTTGACTATTGTGACCAGTTAGGCGGTATGTCAAAGGCAAGCAAATGCTAAGTCTTGTCACTTCAGTTTAGTTTTTAGGGTGCTGATTTATTGGCATATAATTGCCCTGATCTGTGAGCACATATAGTGCCCGATCACATATAGAGCGCTGACACATGTTTCGACCATAAGGTCTTTGTCAAGGCAGGTGAGAATTGTGCTTAGTCTTTAATCTCGAAGGATGTTACCAAATAAATTGGATGCTGGATAGCAAACTGAAAGGCCTGCGAGGCCTCCAGATAAAAGAGGAGCAGTCACAGTGACCGGTGACCATGACCGCTCATCGCAGCCCCTCCCTCCCCACCCTTACCTGGTGGTGGTAATTTTAGAATAGACCCCGACGCAGAGAAAGGAGGTGTTGGCAGGGCAGCGGCAGGTCGAGCTCTGCCAACTCAGAGCGGCCAGCAATAGGATGCTGTGGGATGCGGAGAACATGGCACAGCAACCCAACAGCAGGGGATGTAGTGGTCGGGAGTAGAGCGCTGCTCCAGTTGATAGTGTCAGCTTGGGTACGCGCACCGTAAAACCCACTAGACGGCCATGGAGCTTGGTTTTCTAAATCAGGGCCTCCATGAGAGCAGTTATGAACCCACTAAACCAGCAGGGAAATTACCACAAAAAGGCTGTGGAGAGGAGAAACAGCAATCCCCTATGGGCCAGTTCACTGGCCTTATTAGAAATGCCATAGGAACAAGGAAGGGGTGGGGATTACAAGTCCTTTTAAGCCCTTGTGAGGATTACCAAACTCTTCCCCTGTCACACCCCTGGAAGTAAGGTAAGTCATTGGCCACACCTAAAGACCCTTATAAAAACGGACAGTTACTTGACTTGTGTGAAAAGCTACAATAAAAACCCTTGGAATGTCTGAAGGCATCAGAGGTGTCCCTTCTGGCGTGTGCTCCGTCACATTAAACACAGAGCTCATATTTGGTCCTAACCTTGAATGGGTTTCAACAATGAAAGGCTTTGCTGTTCGTATACGTAATCTAAATCAGTACTCTTTCAGTTTTCATGCACCTTCAAAATGCATTTTATGAAGAGATTGCATTTATGAAAAGCTTTGCAGTTTTGTTCCCATTTTAGTAAATATTTCTTGCTTGAAGTCTTAACAAGAAGTGGAATCTTGCAGGTATTTTTGTGGAAAGTACATCTCAGTGTGGTAAAGGCAGACAGATCATGGTGTGTCATGTTGCCAATGCCATACACAGTTGCATATAGATGTGTATGGCTGTTTAGGTATGCATTATTTAATTAATTTAATAATAATAATAATAATAATAATAATAATAATAATAATAATAATAATAATAATAATAATAATACATATTTTATTGTGATATAGACCGAAATTCGGTCTTTACACAAACATAAAAACATAAAAATAAATGCAATACAGTATAACATAATTTTAAAACATATAAACATATAGGCATATAAACCATAAGAAAGGCGCATACGTATATACTCAGTCCTAAATCAAATACATATTACCATCAACAAGATAATACAAGAAACAAGGAACAAGAAACAGGGACACATAAAAGAGCTAATAAGTTGCAGATGTGGCAACAACTGGGCATTCCAAGGGCCATTAAATGTAACAGGAGCAAAAGCAAAGATCAAGGCCTGTGGAATCTCTAAGCAGATAGGAGTGTCCAAACATGGGTCCATACCCTAAATAAAGCAAGCAGAACCGAAATAGTATCGGAGTTGAGACAGTAATCCCAAAAGGAGTCCCCATTGATAGACTCATACCTATGTACAAGCCTAGCAAGCATGCACATATATACCGGACCCAGTTTAGGGCACTGGGTAAGGACATGCCTAGATGACTCTACGAGTCCTGGCTCCCACAAATACGGCAGGTCCTCTGTTCCAGTGCCACCCCAAGATGAGGGCCTGTGACTGCTAGTACATGAAGTTGATTGGTACGCAGCCTTAGTATGAATTGCCTTACTTCGGGGGCCGGGAACAATACCAGGTATGGTTGAATCTTCCTATGTCTGTGCACCACATGGGATACTGCCTCAAACCCTTTTAATTTGGACAGGTGGGTATAACTTTTCACACCAGTTCCGTCTATTCAGCTTGTGTTCAAAAGATTTCTTCAAGAGGACATATGACAAATATCTCTTCATGGAGAAAGGCCGATTCATCTCCAAGAATAGAGCCTAATTTAGCTGTTTAAAGTTAAACCCTCGTGGAACCTTCTTGGAGTCATGATTACGACCGCAGAGGCAAGTCATTTACAGACAGGGGAGGCACATGCTTTTAGATAAAACACTCCCCGGGCACGCAAGGCCATACCCCTCAAAGAAGTCAGGCCTAATTCCAAGCAAAGATATTGCATTGGGCACGATAGGCCCAAACCCAATACTGAGCGCCAGTAATGGCCCTCAAGTATATTTAACCAATTCAGATCCTGCATTGCCAGAGCATCTAAGCCATAAAGAATGGCCAGTACAAAACATTGCTGGTATCATTTTAAAATACCAGCCATGCTATAGCCTGCAGTCCCCCTTGCAAATTTGCAAGCCTGAAGAGTAAGAAGTTTGGCTCTCCTCTTTTTGCAGGAAATGATCAAGTTATAGTTGGCACAGCATCAAAATCTCCACCTAAATAGGGGTCGGACTGTGTGTAATCAATCGTGCCCAGTGTTGTATCAATCCCGGAGTGGCTCAGCCCCTTTCTATCGATCGCAATTATCTTGGTCTTCTCCAAGTTGATAGTTAAACCCAGCTGGGATGCATATTTCAAAATTTCATCTAGCATATTCTTTATGCCTGATAAGGTGCGGTCAAATAATATCAGGTTGTCAGCGTAAAGCATTCCCACAATTGGGAGGTTTCCTAACTTAGGAGGGCAATATGATTTTAATGCCATACGAGAGAGAAGGTCGACAATATAAAGATTGTACAGCATGGGGGCTGCCACGCACCCCTGTTTAACCCCCATGTTGATACGTATAGGGTCAGTCACTTCCCCCTCGTTATTCAATCTAACACTGGTGGTGTTACATAGCGCCTCGATGCCTCTGGGCTGTAGCGCACGCTACAAATTAAAAAAATATAAATAAATAAATAATCGCTATGCAGAGCAATCAGGATATGCAGAATCCAGCTGGGGCAATTCAAGGTTCTGAGCTTGGACCAGAGGTTCTCACAGACCATTTGATCAAAAGCACTGCAGAAATCCACAAATGCAATGTATAGGGTAGCCTCCTTTCTACTAAGAGTAGTATTTATTAACTGGTCCAGCACTCTAATGTTATGTGTTGTGTTTGAACCTGGTCTGAAGCCTGTTTGGGCAAAATCAATACCTGATTGGCTACAACCCAGGATTCCAACTCCTTAAGGACAAGCGTCATGAAGATCTTGCTAGTAGCGTCCAGCATGGACAACAGGCGATAATTGGCCACATTTCTCCAGTCTCCCCTTTTATGCACCGAGATAAGCACTGACTGTCGCCATGTCAGCGGTGCAGAGCAAGACCTACAGACACAGGAGAAGAGGGTTAGTAGCACCTGGCCCAAGTTGTTTGGGTCCTTTTTTAGTATCGAGTTAGCCAAGTCATTTGGACCCGGTGCATTAGATATCTTAAGTTTCAGAATGGCTTGCTTCACAATTTTATAACTCAACAGTAAAGGCCAGGCTTCCGACAGGGATGGTTCAATAAAAAAGGCATACAGCTGCCTTATAGAACTTAGTCGTGATGTGTTCTAGCAACTGTCCCCCAGGAATAGGGTTCAGAATTCTCAGAATCTGTTCCCCCCAGCTTGTGAGAGTAGCTGCCAGATCATTTGAGTGTCTTTACTGCACATAATCTCAATGAACTTCTGCCAATTCCCTCTTTGCTGGGTCTGACGATAATGATCTAACGCGGAATGATATTGTCGTTTTAAGGTTTTTATATGGGCATGATGCTTGTAGGCATCTACAGAGGTGGGATCAGCCATTCTATGTGTTCTAATGGCCCACCGCATTTGCCGTTTACGGTCATGGATCTGAATGTCGTAAGGGTTACCCCCCGTCTTCCACCTTATATTGGGGGCATACCTGGCCCTAAAAAGAACTTGGGTTTGATGATGTATCCAATCTTCAAAGGCCTGTGGATTTTTGCCCCATAATGCCCAATGTATTCCAAAACCCAGAGGGAAGGAGAGTAAGTTCATCCTATCTATATTTTTATGGGTCCAATGAATCCTGTTCCCAGGGTTATTAGGCATCACATCACTACATAGACTCACTACCCCGTTACCCCCTCCCCCACCCAAGGTAAGGACAAGAGGGGTGTGGGCACTATGAGTGTTCAAGACAATTTGTAACCATGATACATAACCCAACCTACACTCCGAGACCACAACATAGTCCAGTATGGCCTGTTTGGACCCTGCTGCCCAAGTCATCTGACCCTGTTTATTCCCAGGAGTACGGCCATTCAGGACCGCGCAGTTCCACTCCTTCAATAAGTCCAGCCACAGCCTCCCTTTGTTGTTTGATTTCCCCATTGGCATACTACAAAGATCAGAGACATTATCGTAGACCCCACATCCAGCCAGGTCCACACATCTCACATTCCAGTCTCCACTAATTAGTTTTAATTCGAAATTAGCGTAACCCTGTGTAATTTCAGCCTAACATCATTGGCTAGCAAGAAATATATTCCTGAAAATTGGCGAAGCAAAGAATAAAGGGGCCAAATCCCCGCGATTTTTTCTCACGAACCCACGATTTGATGGTCGCGCATTTACACAGATTTCAACTACCATTTTCTTGTGGAACACGGATATTAATCCACTTTCAGTAATTGGCTGCACAGGAACAAGTATTAGGCCTTGAGAACGACCCGCTGGTTGAAACACGTGTCGGCTGTCCAACTTTCTGAATTAATATCTTCATTGATGAAACTCCTGCTTGTGGAAATATTCGTATTGGGACAATATTCACTGGTCACTGAATGACTCTTCTTGCAACTTGAGCGTGATTCAACTTCCCATCACAACTATTTTGATTATTATTATTTTCTAACTCTGGTGGATGAGTTGGAGGGTCAAGAGTGGTTGCTGCAAGTTCACAAAATAGTTGTTATTTACTCTTTCATCTTGCATATTTAATTTGAGAGTGGTCACAAGCACGCAGTACCTACATATCGAATCCACAATCTTCAAATCTCTGCATTAGAACATTATCCCACCTTCCCTGACACATGCATGAAGTCACTGTGCCTTTGAAAGTAAAAAAGAAGTTTAGAGAGGTTACTCACATGCGCCAACCTTATTCAAAAATTGTTCAAAGGTGAGTCAGTTGTTTCTTTTTATTTTTCACAATATGTTGAGGAATGAACAAACAAAAAGTATTCCAATTAGGTGTTTTCTTCACACCTTATAATTTCCACATAAATTGCTCACAAATCCTTAATACAAATAGATGTGAGATTTCCACATACATTGCTTAATCCTTGATACAAATGATTACCACATAAATTGCTCACAGATCCTTAATACAAATAGATGTGAGATTTCCACATAAATTACTCAATCCTTGATGCAAATTAATATGAGGTGTTTCTTCCACACCTTCTATTTGTTAACTCTTCAAAAATTAATTTGTATTAATCCTTAGTGTTTACAGATTTTCTATACTTTACTACGTCTCTCTCGACACGTGTTTCCCCATTGTTGCTAACAATGGTTAATCAGGAGAGGAAATATATTCTAAAGAAAAAAGGAAACCAAATTTACATTTAGAATGATACTTGATGGCACATTTTAGAGTTTACTGTTTTTTCATATCTAAATAAAATAAAGATAAATGTTTTCCATGACTCACCCAATCAAAGATTTTAATATTCATCCAACTGGTTTTGGCAAGTTCAAGTGGATGAACAGTTTAACTTGATAATTTATTTTTAAAGAGGTTGCCTCTTGTTCCAAAATATGCATAAAGTCGAAATTTGTGGCTAAAGGGGAGAAGGTGAAGAAAAAAAACAACAAAAAGAAAAAGAAATGACCTTTAAGAGTGCTTGGAGAAAGGATGCCGGTTCAAATTATAATTGCCTGTTACTGCTTAGTTCTTTTAGCTAAAAAGTTGATGCTCTTACCTTGTTTCTTTTCAGTTCAAAAGATCCTTGCTGCCATGATAAGCGCCCGATTGAATAGATGGCGTTATTTTACTTTTTCTTGCTATTTATACTGCAATCGTGCCTTTGTACTGATTAACATGTGGTTACCCATTCCCCTGCCCATTGTGCTCATCTAAATTGGGGATGCATGCTTTTGGCCAGTGCATTCACAAACAAGTATGGACTGAAAGACACAGCACCATCCCCTTGCCTGCTTGCTCCAACTTCCGCACGGCTGATCCCCTCTATCCCTTCCATGAGGAGGATGGGGCTGGCCTTCTCCAATGGAGCCAGGGCAAGAGGTTCCACAGTGCCACCTCCTGTGGCTGATGCCTCTCTCCTGTGCCTGGCGATGAGACTGCAGACCCTGGCCTTGAGGTAATTCCACCTCTCATGGCAGACTTCACTGTCCCATGTGTAAGGAAGGCATGGTATCAAGAATAGACAGACACAAGTGATTACAGTGCAAGGGTGTTTATTAAACTGTTGAGGTAGGTTGGAAAAATGCCTAATCTAAACCTAAATCTAAGATGGGGGCAAGGTACAACCATCAAATAATAATAAGGCAGTCGTAGTGGCATTGTGTCAAATAAAAGGGACTATACTAAGAAAAACCTATTGCCAATCCTTACGCTAAAACAAAAGAGTGTGGGATATGTTTTCACAAGAAAGAAAGAAGTGTTGGGCTTCTCGTCCGCACCGTCGACCACTCTGTGCCTCCAGTGTGATGCTGGTCTTTTGGCATATTTCGCAAATCTGAATGAAAGTTTTTAAATCGGCGTGGATGTATGACCAGTAGAACGTCCCACTGATATGCGGCTGGGTTTTAGATTGTCCTAAATGCCCCCCAGTAAAATGGGAATGCGCGATCTCCAGTACAATTTTGCGATGATTCTTGGGAATTACCAGTTGGTTTTTTATTACACCTTCTTTAGAGGTTTCTCTTCTATAAAGCAATCCTTGCTTTAAGAAGTAAAACGGACTCCCCTTCTCTAAGCCTTCTGGTATTGCTTTTAAAAAAGCTTCAGTGAGGGCTGGATCATTTCGCTGGGTGAATACTAGGTCGGGATATATGGTGGGTACTTCTCCCTTCCTTGATGGGTTTCAAAAATAAAAAGCAAAAGAAGTTCTGTTCCAAATGTACGTTGGGTGATGGCTTCACCCCTCGGTCCCCCTCTTCCAGGCGCAGACCCCTCAAATAGTCCTTATCAATATCAGGATCTTCGGAGGTTGTATCTCCTGCTTCCAAGTATCAGATAGGTTCAAATAACAAACAAAAAGTTCATTCAGATTGTACTTGAGGTGAAGATTCTTCACCACTGGGTCCCCCTCTTCTGGGCGCAGACCCCTCTCGAATATCAGCCTCGCTCCCATCAGGTTCACTCTGGCTTATATTCCAAATGATTTCTCGGTTGCATTCACAAATCTTAATGTCTTTTTGAACAGTTCACCATGGACATTCCTCTGCCAAATTCACTTTTGTCAACACACATTTTCTTGGGTCTCTATACTTCACCCCTCTTCATTGGCACCCCTCCGCGGGTTCATTCTTGCCATTTCACAATTCCTTGTACTTTCTTCTGATGCAGGCTTTACTGCCCGTGTGTTTTCAATAGTTTGTCAGTCAAAGACTTTCCACTGTACAGGGATTTTGCAAGACCCCAGTAGGACCACTTTGACCTTTTCCTTGCAACTCCCCTAGGGCCTTCTGGTATCAGAAGTTTCATTCAACGCGGGATCAACCAGTGTCTCTCAGGTAAGCACCCACATGGTGCCAGACCCCTATGCAGCTGGTCTTCCCATAACACTTTACAGTTTTTTGAATTTTTCTCAATGTGCCACTTTGCGACTTGCATTCAACACTTTTCGGTTTGTTTATCAGTTCCCCTTCGACTCACCGGCTGTGATGAACCGCTTGGCTTTTCACTATATCTGGAGTCATAGCCGGTACCACGGTAGCAGGCGTCTCTCTCTGTGCTGCTTATCAGAATAGGTATGCTCCGTGTACCTTTGACATCTGTTGCAACACACGTGGGCTATTGTTCCCTGTCTTATGTTTCCTTCCATGGAGGTCTCGCGGATATGGGTCGGAAAGGGCAAGGTCACTTCTCTCCTTGTCAGCCTCTCGCTGCCTTTCTCCTCCTCTTGAACTGCCGTGCTTGGATACCTGTCTTGTCGTGCGGTCTGCCTTGCTCATACTGTGCTCTCATGTTCTACCTTTTATCCCTTTGGGGAAGAGAAATGGCCGTCAGGTGTGTGTGATTCTGGTTGATTACCTGACCCTTGCATTGGGACATGTCAGGTAAACATCTCTGGTGTTAGTCCATTGTCTTTCGTGATGTGCGAAAGTGTTTGTGTGGAAAAAGGGGGGGCTGTCACAACCAATGATATATTATCCAAGCTGTTACAGATAACACACCCACTTGTTTCTTCACTCTTTGCGTGCAGAGACTCAATACACCTGTCAGGCCGGGGGCTTGAGTGAAAAAGCAGGAGCAGAAACAACAGAGCTAGAGGAACAAAGAACAAAGCAATAGTTCAGAATATGCAGCCAGTAAATGCCAAAAACCAGCAATCATCACCCACGACTACCCACTCTTACCTGCTCCGTGGAGAAGTATACAAGCAACCTACTAGCGTTCAAGTGAAGTGATGAGAACAGGATGCAATGAAGGAGGAGGGTACCAATATGTCCAGAAACCAATCCAAATGTTGAAGCAGCAAAGCGTCCCAGAAAGTGTCCAAAATTAATCCTTTTGTCAAAACAGCAAAGCGTCCCGAAAGTGTTCAAAAAAAGCAATCCAAGTGCGGAGGCAGCAAAGAAAACCCTAATTGTTATCCGATAAGGTAGAGTGTTCAGTCACAACACCCAGAAGTTCAGGGAGGAGGTTGAAGAGGCAAGGGGAGTTGGGGAGGGTGTGGAAAGGAAGGCAAGTAAGAAACTAAGATCAGGGAGTCAAGCGTTAATTCTCACCCGAGTCCCCTTGAATTGCGGAGTTCAAGAAATCAGGGCGTCACAACCAATGGGATCAAGAAATGGAAATCGAGGTAAGGTAGCCGAGTTCGAGTATTCCGGAAAGCAGCAGAAGGAGGCAGGCGTTGGGAGACCAAAAAGGAGCAAGACAAAAGCAGGGTCTTGATTCGTGAGCCGGGTTTAGGTTAAACAGAGAACAAGTGTCAGGAAACCGATGCTCGTAACTACAACAGTTTAGGAGCACCCAATGCTTGAAACAGAGGCATTTAAATATGGAATTCACAGAAAGGACACAGCAAAGTAGTACGTGCATGTCACGTGACTACAGTAAAGAGGTTGATGGGAATGGTAGTGTCAAGGAGCTCCGTGTGCCGAATAGCGTTAAAACAGACGCCATGGCAGCCTCCAATTGTTGTTAGGCACCCCTAGACGTCGCCAGTTGGAAAACCGGGAAATGACAGTACCCCTCCGCAAAGGGCGGCTTCTTCTGCGCATGCGCAAGTGCTTCAACCAAAATGCACGCAACAATCGAGGTGCGTCAAAGTTGAAGGCTGGTTCCCAGGTCCTGTCTTCCGGACCGTACCCTTTCCAGTCAATCAGGTAAGATCTGATCCCGCGGCAGAGGCGGGTATCCAAAATGGCATGGACTTCGTATTCATCCTCGCCCCTGACAATGACTGGGGCTGGGACAACAGGTAACCGTGTACCAGGTACGAAAGGACGAAGCAACGAGAGATGAAACACAGGGTGCACCCTCCAATGAGGCGGAATGTGCAAACAAACAGCAACGGGGTTGATACAATGTAGAATCTTATAAGGTCCTACATAACACAGCAAGAGTTTCCGTTTACCCCGAATAGCCAGGTGCTTCGTTGAAAGCCATACGCGGTCACCACGGACATAGGATGGGGCTTGTGAGTGCCGCTTGTCAGCCTGCAGCTTAGTGCGACGTTGTGCAGCTTGCAGATGTGTTGTTACTGATTCACGTACTGTAAGTAGAGAATCTCTTGTGGCTTTTGTTGCAGGGATCTGCTTCAAGGAAGGCAGAACAGGCGGGAGGGTTCTCATATGTAGTCCATACAAGACATAAAACGGGGAACAACCAACTGATGAGTGCCTGGAATTATTGTAGGCAAATTCAGTGGCACCTAGTACCAACAACCAGTTCGATTGATGTTGCAGTTATAGGCAGCGGAGAAACTGTTCCATGGTGCCATTTGTACGTTCAGTCTGACCATCCGTTTGAGGATGGTAGGCTGAGGATAAGCGTGCATCAATACCCATGGATGAGGTGAGGGCGCGCCAAAAGCGTGAAGTAAATTGAGATCCCCTGTCGGAAATCAGGACCGTAGGTAGTCCAAAGAAACGTACCACTTGGTCAAAAAACAGGCTAGCAAATGAGGCAGCAGTAGGCACGCCCAAGCATGGTATGAATGGAGCCATCTTGGTAAAGATATCAACCACCACAAGGATTGTGGACATGCCCTTGACCAAGGGGAGTTCCACCACAAAATCAGGGGGAACCGTATGCCACGGGTACAGTGGTAAAGGCATACTCATTAAAAGACCTTCGGGTTTACCCGGCTGTCTCTTACACTATGCTGTGTACATATAGCACACTTAGAAACTTACTGTTCGGTGTCTTTCTCCATGCCAGGCCACCAGCACCAGCGGCACAGAAGATCATAGGTTTTGGCTTGACCAGGATGGGCTGCTAACGGGAGATCATGGGACCATTCTAGAGCTTTCCATCTGGTTTGGTTGTCAGGTAGGTACAATAGCCCACGAACATAGGGAAGGCCAGTGATAAGCTCAGCACCCAACTCATTAAGAACAGAAACATGATCCCTGGCCCATCTCCTTAATCCGTCTATAAGTGACGGAGAGACAGAACACAAACACACAACGGCACCAGAGGGTAGTATCGGTGGTATTTGCTTTTTGGTGTCCATTTCGGTACCGATGCAGGATAACGCATCTGCTTTTCCATGTAAAGGACCAGGGCAATACGTCACTATGAAATCAAACATAGTAAAGAATAAATGCCAATGTATCTGACTTGCGTTGGTGCATTTCACATGAGACAGAGCCTGGAGGTTTTGATGGTCCGTATACAAGGTTATTGGATGCCTTGCGCCTAAGAGGTGGTGCCTCCACTCTTTGAATGCCACCTTGATCACCAGGAGTTCCCTTTCCATGGTCGTATAGTTGCGTTCTGCTGGTGTCAATTTTTGAGAATGAAAGGCCACTGGATGTAGGCGTTGAGTAGCGGGGCATATCTGTGATAGGATGGCTCCTACCGCAATAGCAGAGGCATCTGCTTCCACAATAAAAGGAAGAGATGGGTCGGGATGCTGTAGTACAGGAGTGGTAGTAAAAGCTTCTTTCAAACTCCGAAAGGCAGACTGTGCTTTGTCATCTCAAACTAAAGGAACGTTAGGACTGGTCAAATGGGTCAATGGGGCCACAATTTCAGAAAAGGAGGCGATGAAACGCTTATAAAAATTCAAAAAGCCCAAGAAGGATTGCAGGGCTTTCACCGAACTTGGGACAGGCCAGTCCAATACTGCTCGAACCTTGGAGGTGCACATGAACACTCCCTTCTTGGATATTTGAAACCCCAGGAACTCTACGGAGGACGCGTGAAACACACACTTCCCCACTTTTGCATAGAGAGAGTGTTCACGCAGACGAAGTAGGACAGAACATACATGTTGTATGTGTTGAGAGACGGACTCCGAAAATATCAGGATGTCGTCCAAATAGATCCCAACATAACAATCCAGAATATCTCTGAAGATATTGTTTACGAAATGCTGGAATGTAGCCGGGGCATTGCAAAGCCCAAAAGGCATTACGCAGTACTCATAGAGCCCAAACTTCGTCTTAAATGCGGTTTTCCACTCGTCTCCACTACGCATCCTCACCAAATTATATGCTCCCCGCAATCCAATTTGGTGAAGATGGTGGAGGATGTCATTTTATCGAGAAGTTCTGTAATGAGCGGTAACGGATATTGTTTTTTAACCGTGACTTTGTTAAGGGCACGATAGTCCACACAGGGGCGTAGGCCCCCATCCTTCTTTGGTACAAAGAATATTGGGGAGGCCGCAGGGGAGCGAGGTGGACATATGTGTCCCAAGCGCAAGGCATTGTGCACATAGTCTCACAGATGTTCCTCTTGCTTCTGTGTGAGGGAATAAACATGACCATGTTGTACTACTGCTCCAGGTATTAAATCGATGGGGCAGCCATAACACCTGTGCGGGGGCAGTTTTTCTGACAATCCTTTGTCAAACACATCAGAAAACTCTTGGTATTGCACTGGGAGTTTAGGGTCCGGATTATGGGATGTGGCACTGATGGAAGGGAGACTGGCCACCATTGCCAAACAAGGAGACAATGCGGCTATATCACGGGTTTCGAGACATCTTTGAACGCAAAAAGAGGAAGAGAACTGCACTATTTGTTCAACCTAGCCAATGACAGGATTGTGTGTTTGTAGCCAACAGAGACCAAGAATGATGCCAAATTGAGGGGCAGAAATAAGGTTGAAAGTGATGGATTCAGTGTGACCTTGTAGAGTGGACATCTGTAGCGGGCCTGTTTGCTCAGTGACCTGTCTGGATACCAGACGGGAACCATCTACTACATGCACTTCCTCGGATCTTGCTTTGGGAAATACAGGTAGCCCATATCTTTCAGCCAATTTTATGTCCATGTAAGTCCCACTAGCTCCTGAATCAATCATAACCGGGTTGGTAAAGGCTTTAATGCCAGGAGCAGTGAAGCACATAGCAAGATAAATGTGCGAAGACAGGAAACAATCACCCGAGCCCTGGATCATTTGACTCGTCTGAAAGGCCCAGTTTAAGGACGAGTCCTGGCATTTCCCGCCACCTTGACGGGTCTTTTAGGACACAAACGAATGAAATGACCTGACTGGCCACAATAAAAACACAGGTTATTCACCATACGTCTTTGTCGTTCGGCTTTGGATAATGGGCCCCTGGTTGCCCCTATTTGCATGGGTTCGGCCTCTCCATGTAAAGCAGGAGTAGCTCCATCTGAACTGGACCAGATACGAATATCGGGGTACCGACGTTCCACACGTCTTTGCCAAAGCCGAGCATCGACTTGCAAGACTAAATCCAACAATTCAGGAAAACCAGATGGAATAGCGAGCCCCACGGCTAGAGCATCTTTCAAGTCTTTTGACAGTCCTTTATAGAATAGGGCTGCTTTCTTCTGTTCCGGACATGTGGTTTCAGCTGCTAATTGGTTAAAGGGGGCGAGATAAGTCAGAAGATCTGTCTTGCCTTGGCTAATAGCCAGGAATTCCAGATCCGAGGTCTGTGCTTTGTATCGCATATCAAAAACACTGTTCATGGCTTGGATTAAAGCATCAAAGTCATACAGAGCTGGGTCATTTGCTTCCAGCAATGGATTGGCCCACGCTGCTGTAGTACCACCCAGGTGAGAAAGAACAAATGCCACCTTTCTAGTAGCGTCTGGAAACGCCAAGGGACGACAAAGAAAATGCAGGCGACACTGGTTCACAAAAGTCTGGTACATTTTGGGGTCACCCGAGAAATGTTCCAGTGGAGCCAAAGGGAAAGGCCCAGGAAGAACAACCGGGGCTGGAGCCAGAGGTGGTACTTGGATTACAGGAGGAGGTGCAACAGCAGCAGCGTCACCACACTCCTCGTCGTGGGGTAATGGTTGCACAAAACTCTGTAATACATCCATGTGTTGATGTAAAGTTGCATGTGCAGATGCCAGATCAGTACGTAAAGCAGAAAAGGCCTGCATAAGTGCTGTCATTGGATCAGCCGCAGCCTCCATAACCGACAGGCGATAATAGGCTCCTAAATCTGTCCCAACCAATGATATATTATCCAAGCTGTTACAGATAACACACCCACTTTGGGTGTTTCTTCACTCTTTGAATGCAAAAGTCTCAAATGTGATGTGCAAAAGACTTTCCCACCAAGAGCTCAGCCTGCAAAGACTAAATACACCTGTCAGGCCGGGGGCTTGAGTGAAAAGGCAGGAGCAGAAACAACAGAGCTAGAGGAACAAAGAAAAAAGCAATAGTTCAGAATATGCAGCCAGGAAATGCCAAAAAACAGCAATCATCACCCACGACTACCCACTCTTACCTGCTCCGTGGAGAAGTATACAAGCAACCTATTAGGGCTCAAGTGAAGAGATGAACAGGATGCAATGAAGGGGGGGGGGTACCAACATGTCCAGAAACCAATCCAAGTGTGGAAACAGCAACGCGTCCCAGAAAGTGTCCAAACTCAATCCAAATGTTGAAGCAGCAAAGCGAACCAGAAAGTGTCCAAAATTAATCCTTTTGTCAAAACAGCAAAGCGTCCCAAAAGTGTTCAAAAAAAGCAATCCAGGTGCGGAGGCAGCAAAAAAAAACCTAATTGTTATCCGATAAGGTAGAGTGTTCAGTCACAACACCCAGGAGTTCAGGGAGGAGGCTGAAGAGGCAAGGGGAGTTAGGGAGGGTGTGGAAAGGAAGGCAAGTAAGAAACTAAGATCAGGGAGTCAAGCGTTAATTCTCACGCAAGTCCCCTTGAATTACAGAGGTAAAGAAATCAGGGCGTCACAACCAAAAGGATCAAGAAATGGGAATCGAGGTAAGGTAGCCGAGTTCGAGTATTCCGGGGAAGCAGCAGAAGGAGGCAGGCGTCGGGAGACCAAAAAGGAGCAAGACAAAAGCAGGGTCTTGATTCGTGAGCCGGGTTTAGGTTAAACAGAGAACAAGTGTCAGGAAACTGATGCTCGTAACTACAACAGTTTAGGAGCACCCGATGCTTGAAACAGAGACATTTAAATACGGAATTCACAGAAAGGACACAGCAACATAGTATGTGCGTATCACGTGACTACAGTAAAGAGGTCGATGGGAATTGTAGTGTCAAGGAGCTCCCTGTGCCGAATAGCATTGAAACAGACGCCATGGCAGCCTCCAATTGTTGTTAGGCACCCCTAGACGCCACCAGTTGGAAAAACGGGACATGACAGGGGCAGTGTTTCTAAATGTAAAACGTAGTAGGATTGGGAAAAGGTGTTGGAAGAAGGGGGATACTGTGTCTCACCCGTCAGTGTCCCACTTCCACTCCCAGCCTCACTGGTCCACCCCCAGGAACTGGATCCAATAGAGATGGCCATGTCCTGGCCGCCTGGATGACAGATCCCCGGGGACTAGCTAGGGAGACACCTTCATGTTTCTCACACATGGGTCAATGCCCACTGCCATGACCTTGTTCCTGATGGTGGCCCAGATGGCAGCCTTCATCTGGCTAGAGGTCCTGCACTGTATGCTCCCATACAGCTCCTCAGTGTGGCAGACCACCTCATCAACCAGCACCTGAAGGTCAGCCTCAGTGAAATTTTGTTTCTGCAGCCTCATCCCTGTCACCTTAGCTTTCCCCTTTACATGTGAAATGATTGTGACAAGTATGGTTTCTGAATGGCAACAGAAAATGGGAGATTCAGCGCAGATTGTACTTTCCAAGATGGCTGCCTCAAGGCTTCCTGTTCCGTCGGTGACACTATTTTGGCCAGCGGTAATTTCGCTGGCTATAATTCCGCCGGCTGAATTACCACTGAATATGCTGGTAGTAACGGTAACTCCACCGAATCTGGGTGGAATTACCACCCGAAACCAATATACGACAGTAATTCTGTGGAATTACTGTTCTGTTTTAATATTGCTCTTTCTCGGTTTTGAAAATATTCTTGGTTTGAGAAACAATAATTGTAACCTTTCCTTTCTTGTCCTTTGTCAGCATTGTTACTACTGTGAGAAACCTGACATTGTTCTCTCACCTACTCCCCCGGCATCTTACATTCAGGTGGCCAGAGAAGGGCCATTGTTTTTGGATCCCGATCCTGGGGGTGGACAAGCGAGGGAGGATCACCTGAGTGGAGGGTCACGAGGGATTGGGAAGATAATACCTGAGGGAGAGACATGGTATTCCCCCTCCCACCCATTTTCTATCAGAAACCCCTTTCTCAGCTTTCATGGGATATTTGCAATCCGATTCCACCCCCAGTCCCTGTTTCTGACAAATACTGGGAAGAAGAAGAGGCAACTGAGAGTAGTGAGGATTACCAGCACAAAATACCTTGAGAAACAAAAGAAAGAGTGCCACTTACTACCATTAGGTTGTGCCATGAATAGGGTCATGCAGGGTCAGGCATTTCACACCGACTACTCATACCTGACTCCACTTGACTTGTTTTAAGTATAAAAGGTGTGGTTTTGCACAATCAGAGGAGCAAGCTGTGTATCCAGAAAAGAAGCAGAGAAGCCAAGGAGCAGGGAGCTGAAGGGAGAGGAGCTTGGAGGATCTGGAGGAGAGTGGCATGCCGAGATGCTGGCCCAGTGCATGTGAGGGGCTGCAGCATGGCTAGGGAGCTGTGTCTCCAGGGAGCCCGATTGTGGCAGCCCATGTCCTGCTGGCGGTGTGTGGAGAAGTGCTTATTCCCTTGGGATGTGTGCCGGTCCTAAGGAGGCCTGAGGGGCAGGTGGTGAGACCTTGACCTCGAACCTGTATGCCCGGAGAGGACTGCTCACCAGCGCAACGCTACCCGGTAAGTTTCAAACCTGAAAGCTAGAGAAACTCAGAGCGTGCGACTAGCTGGAGCGGGAAGGGAAAAGAGACGGAGTTTGCAAGCGGCACGAAGTGGAAGGCAAGAAAGATAATGGAAAGTGAATGGAAAGCGAAAGAAAGGTGCTGAGAGAGTGGCAACAAAGAAAACTGCTGAAGAGAGAGGAAAAGAAGCGAAAAGGCTTGACATTACAGAAGGGTGCGATTGACCCGAAAGGGAAGGAAAGGTGCAAGTGAGCACCAGAGAGCAAAAGCAAAAGGAGTGAATGTACCAGAGGTAGAGTGAAGGGAAAGTGAACCCAAAAGGAAGGTGCCAGGGGCACGACAAGGCGAGAGAAGAGAAAGACAAAGAAGGTGCAAGTGTGCACAGTAAAGTGGAAGATAACAAAGGGGTGCAGGAAGCACCTGAAAAGGAAAGGATAGGAGAAAAGCAAGTACCGGAAATACAGAGAGGGTCCAAAGATCAGAGTGGTCGTGCTTAGGAGGAGCAAAGAACCTAGCGTTGTCAAATGTCTCTGATATTACCCTATGAGAAAGTTGTGTGTGAAAGGAACTGTAAATAAGAGAAAGGTACAACTTGACAAGTTGAATATTGTGTTTGAAACTGAATTTGTATTTGGAGCTGAAAGAGGCATGAGCTTGGGGAAGGGAACCCAAAGATGCCTAACAAAGGTGAACCCTTATTTGGTGAAACAAGGAGGCATAAGCTTGGGGAAGGAAACCCTAAGCCGCCTGGAAGAAACTGTGTTGTATTTTCTGTTTTGTCTGAAACTTGGAAGGATTGAAGCTTGGGGCAAGGAATCCCAGGGAACCAAAAACATTGGGGGTTGTTGGAACATAGTGAAAGAACCTTGTGGAGAAAAGCTAGTGAACAATCTCTTTTTGATTGTGCTGAACTTTGATGACACTAACCAAGCCACACCTGGTGAGAAGACCAGCTGAAACCAGCCTTGGTATATATTTCTTTTTGAATCACTATTTCTTTTTCTTAAAGAGACTTCCTACCACATTTTATCAGAGTGTGAGGGCAAGCATAGGTTTAGACAAAGACGGATTCTGGTTTTGGACTTTCAGAGATCAACGGACCTTAGAAACATCAGTTGAGGAAACCATCCCTTTAGAGTTAGTGCCAGTTAGGTATTACACCAACCCCAGCATTACAATAAATAAAGGTTTTGAAACTATAACACTTGAGTCTATGTCTCTCTTGATACCATGACTGTCTCACATACTCCAATATGCTTTTCTTGCATCAATCAGTTTGGTATTCAAAATAAGGTAAAACAGCAAGCGGTCGACTACGGAGCAATTCGGGATTACCCTATGAACAGTAAACTCATCGGATTCCTCATGTGTGTCCACTCAATCCGCTGCTGCCTCCAACTCTCCTTCTTCTGCTGCTTTCTGCCCGACCGACGACTTTGGTCATTTCTCTGCGGCTCAGCCCATCGGCAAAGGAGCCCCTCTCGCTCCCAAAGTGTTCTGGTGCTCGCCCGCCACGAAACACAACACGCAGTCAGGAGAGTCTCTCTCTCCACAGGGGAAGCCTTCTAATACATCACTTCCTGCTGCGCAACCTCTGCAATTTTGATCTGCTAGCACAAATACCCTCTCAGAGTCCGCACCTGCTGCAGACACAGCGGTAGCTCCGGCGTCTTCGGTTTTCCACTTCTGCTGCTGCAACTGTGGTCTATAACTTCTAGTGCCTCGCCTTCTCGTTTCAATGGCCTGCACCTGAGGGGGCCTTATATATTTGCAAGTTCCGCTCAGGTGTGAGTCATTGGAGCCACTAGACTGTGCTTTTTAGGTTGGGGCCTCTGAATCCCACTTCTTCATCCCAGTACTTAGAGCATTGTGGATTTGAAGTCCCCAATGTTCTGGTTTCTTTTTCCTTCACAGGTCTCAAATCTGCAATAGGCCACTAATTTCATAGGGTCTCTAAAGATGTTATTAGAGGGGTTCTCCCAGTTTGATCCTCCCACAGAACACGACCCCAGGGTCTGGATCTGGAAGCGTCTGCCTTTCTCTGGCCACATGAGAAGGGTTCTAGGACCGGGTTTCTGGGATAGTCCCCTCTGATTCATCACAAGCCCAAGTACATATCAAGCCAGCAGCACTCCATCTTTCCTCCCCGGCAACTGGACTTGTATATTACATCAATTCAGTTCCTCTGTTCATGGGAACTATGAAATGTCATTATTACATGTCCACTAAATCCAGTGTAGTGATCAATAATGTCACAATTGCCTTCAACCCTAATTTTTCATTTTCCCAATCCGGGTACGTCACGTATTCCAGAATCTATTTAATTTGTGGGGACAAATCTTATCCCTGGCTGTCTATTAATTTGGGAGAGAGTTGTTACATGGCGTATGTTCTGCCATCAGGGCATCATGCTCCCACCTTTCCAGCTCAGCCCCGTCCCAGAAGACGCACTGCCTGGGAAGATTTTGCTCCTGGGGTAGGATATCTCATACCAGCCCTCAGGATTCAGATAATCAGAGACCGTCTGACTCAGTTGTCAGAGTTGGTAGATGATATTGCAAATGCCACAGTGTCCTCCTTGACTCTATTATCCCGAGAACAAGTAGACATCCCAATCATATACCTTTAGAGAACATTTTAGCCTCAGAAGGAGGAATCTGCGCAATCGTGAAAAGCAAGTGCTGTACTTTGGTATTGTACATAAATACTGAATCAAAAACTGCTCATGTTTGTTTACTGTAAAAAAGGCAGTAACAAAAGTGTTGCAGAGAAAAAACTGCATGCAGTGGGTACAGGAGTTGCAATGGTATCCCCCACATCCTTTAATGCTGTGTGCACATGGAGAATGGGTTCAGGGTTGCAGTGGGTGTCAATGAAGAAAACAATAAAGTTAGGAGAAAAAAACACTCTTGCAGGAGTTAAAACGCATGCCGGAACGAATGAGGAAATGCAAATACAAATGGAGCCAGCGAAATAAGCTGACAAATAGGATGCGAGGTAAGGCATAAAGGGAGGAGGGGGTGGCAGGGGTCTCGCTGAAGGCACTTTTGGTGCAACCTCCAGGAAAACTTTGATCTATGTGATCACTACACGCTGCTGTTTTGGAATTCTGAATTTTCCCATTCAGCATTTCCAGCAGTGCAGTGCTCACATAGATCCCTGTACTTTCATACCCAGTAACGTAAGTAATATTACTGACATTGTTACTCATATTCACCACACTGTAAGCCTCCTTACCACCAGTCCGGAGGCTCCCTGGACATTTGGGTCTTGGATTGAGGGTCTATTAGGACATCTGGGTGCATCCATTGTTCAGATCTTACTCATAGCGCTAGTCATAATCCTAAATCTGTCCTGTCTGATGATGGCTTGTAAGGGTCTCTATTATTGACCATGCACCACCTGCTCTGAAATTTCTCATCCTGCCCAAGTACTTTACTGACATGCTACTGAAGAAATAATATGTTATGATATGCCTGAATGTGATTTGTGTCCCCCTAAAGATGCATGCAATGAGACTGGAGTGAAGGTCCCATGGGAGGGAAAATGTGGAATTTAAAATTGTGTGTACCCCCGAGCATACTGCTGATTATAACATTGAGTAGGTACTGCAAACTACCATGTTTAGACAACTGTTTCTTACCCGTGTGAGGTGAGGCTTTAGGCTTTACTGCGCATGCCCTTGCGATGAAGGCTCTTTGCCTAGTGTGTAGCTATGCCCACCTTCACATCTCTTACTTTGGACTTGTTTCCCTTTCGAAGTATGTAATTGTGTTCTAGGCTCCCGCTTTCTTAGGAAAAGCAGCTTTAGCAGACAGAAGTCACTATACTGTAAGCATGCTCGCCTGCCTCAGACTGTGTGTGAATCTTTGAGTAGTATATTCAGCTCAACTAAATGTATTACTTCACGCTGTCCTTCCTGATAACACTGTTTCCATGTGTGAGAATGGAGCTGGTATCAAAGGCTTGTATGCTGGAGCTTTGTTCCGTGCTTGTAACATTGTTTCAGTATGATCCCCTGCCCTGTCTGGACCTCCCCTTCCATTGAAATGCATGTGTTCCTTTGGATTGGAAATAAGAGAACAGTGCTTGGAGCGAGGGGGGTTATTACATGCGTCAAAGTCTTGTACTGTTCTTGGCTTGTTGGTGTCCTGTCGCTTGTTTTTTACATATAAATTGTTCACCAATCCACCGGAATAGTCAATGGTAATTTTTCCAATGACAACCCTAAGGGCAGGGTCGGGTCCCAACGACTCACAGTCTGTACTTTAGCGATCTGGTCATTTGACCAGTGAATTGCGGAACTGGTAGTTTTAATGTGATCATCTTCTATTATGCGAATGGGGCACAGTGAAAGGTCCAAGGGAATCCCCATGTACCTTCTTTGGGTCGCAATCCTAGTGCAGAGGATCCCCGGACACTAAGACCGAGGCAGTGCCAGCACCCGTAGCTAAGGAGAGGATCTTGTCACATATCTTACCCTCTTCTGGGGGGTTTCTCACTGACACCACTGTAAGTTGACTTTAACAGTCTATGTTGGTTTGCAGGAGGCCTCCCTGTGCACCACTGTTAAAGTGATGACTTGAGGGCTAGAAGCCCCTGAAAGACTCTAGAACTGGAGTCTATATTGCGAGTTAGCCAATTAAGGGGAAGCGTGATCTGTGATGAAGCACCATTTTCTACTTGTAAGGGATTATTTAAGGGCTTCTATAGCCCACAGTATGGTTAAACATTCTCGAGGGTGGTGTACTAACTTTCCCAGGGTTGGAAATTCCTAGCTTGCCTAAGTACCACCCAAACCCAATTCTCGAGTCATCATTCTGCAGGACAAATGTTTCCTGAAAGTTGAGCATAATTTACAATGGGGGACTACATATTGATTGTTTAGTACATGTACGGCCTCCTCTATCTTCCCCGTCCACAGTATTTTGCTGAGCTTGGATCCATCTAGCTGATCTGTCAAAGTTTGGCATAAACCACAGGCAGTGCTCGGCCTAGAGAGATCTGCAGTTCCCTCTTTGTTTTGGGAGCTGGTGTATTTTGGACACTTTCAATTTGACTGCTTTCTGGTTGTGCCAATCATAAATACTTCAGAGAAGGCATGGCTAGGCGACATTGCCTTGTGTTGGCCGTAAAGCCCGCTTTTCTGAGGCTTTATTCCGCCAGGTACAAATGATGGGTTGAGATGCTCTTTCTAGATTTACTATGAATAACTATATCATCAAGGCAAGCGCAAGCAAATGCTTGATGGGGTCTTAGGTTGGTGTCTATGATCTATTTGAATATTGCTGGAGCATCAGGGATAGAACTGTGAACTGTAAGTGCCTGCTCTGGGTGATAAAAAGCAGCTTCTCCTTGTCTTCTGAATCTAGTGGGACTTCACTCTATTCTTCCAGTGTGGATATATACTTGGCTGACCCAATCCTCTCAATCGTGCCATAAATAGGAGGCATTGGGTAAGGCTGAACTGGGAGAGTTTTTAACTGGCATTGGGTAAGGCTGAACTGGGAGAGTTTTTAACTTTCCTGAAGTCTATGTAAAATCGGGTTGTTTAATCTAGTTTTGGAATAAGGGGGATGGATGAAGCCCATTGGATGGTAGAGCACTCTATCAATTTTAGGTCCAACTTCTTTTGCAATTACTCTGCAACTGCCTTACGTCCAGCCTCCAGTAGACGGTATGGTCTAAGTCAGACTGACTTGCCAGGTGGAGTCTCGATTAGGTTCCAGAATCTTTAACTTCTGCCATGGGTGTCGTTGAACACACCTCTGTATTCAGAAGGTCTGTAATTCTTTGATCTGGTTTGGAGGTAAATCTTATGTAATTAGATCAAATGGTACTGCTTTTTATTTTTCATCTTCTTGGGCTACCCAGTGGTCCCTCAGAGATGGTTTCACAGTATTCCACTAGGCCTTTAATCAGTTCATGTGGTATTTGTGGTTAGTTTTCCATCAGTTGTCCTGTTGAACACAATAGTTCAAATCACAAAGGACCTCCACCACCTAGTATGGTCCGAACCATTTTGTCAGGAGTTGTTCCTCGGAGGTTGATCTCAGCATCAGGACCTGATTGCTTCTTGGCAACTATAGAAATTGACTTGTTGGTCATGACACTTATTCTGTTCTCATTGAGCAGTCTTTAGAGTTCATTGAGTGAGCTTCCGCTTTATCTCTGTGTGGTAACAGGTCACTTAGACCACCTTGTGGGATCCAGTTCCTGGGGAATAATTGTCTTCCTAGGTTTTCTTGAGGATATGAAGAACATCCCTGGCCTGGGACATAAACCATATACAAACTCAAATTGCGAAATCCCTGTGGAAGTTTGGGGGATCTTATTGGTAATGAAGAGAGCACACATGATTAGCTCGTCCCAATCCTTTGCATCTTCTGAAACCAACTTCTGGAGGAGGTTCTTGAGAGTCTGGTTGTACTGCTCTACAAGTCTGACCATTTGTGACTGATGAATAGACATGCAGAGTGTGTCAATGTGTAGCAAAAGCTTTATTTCTGTCGTAAGCCAAGAATGTGCTTATTAGTCTTAGCTGTCATGGGAAGGCCTCAGAGTAACGAGTGGCAAAATCCACAATTACTAAAACATGAATGCTCCTTGCCTTAGATGGACTAAGCTGACCCAAGACTTCTATTATCATCCTTTCAAAGGGTGTCTCTATGATAGCGAGGGATGTAGCAGGGCCTTCCCTATATCAATACTGGTGATTTTCTTGGCTGGAAGGACACCATGTGCAATAGCAGTGAATTTGCTTATGGACACTCACCTAATATAACCTATCCAGGATATTTGTAAATGTCTTTATCACTCTGTGGTGTCTAGACAACAGATGAGAGAAGGATTCTGGAGTGGCTGGCCCTATTTGGGGGTTGCCAGTAGCTGATACACAGTCTGCCCATTGCCTTTAGTGTTGTTTTGAGCCTGGTCTAAATAAGTCCATGCATTTCCACAAAATATGGGCCTTGCATTCCTTGCCTGTGTTCGATAGAGATGTTTTTTGGAAACACAGTATCTAGTGAGAGAGGGCCCTTTGGCTTGTGCAGATTATTGGGAAAGAGGTTCCGCTGTTGTTATCTATTTTTGGTACAGTAGTTCACTGGTTCTGGAGTTTGGGGCAGAAACTAAGAGCCAAGGCTGCTTGTCTCTTGTTCCGCTGGCTTCAGCTTCAACTGTCACACAGATCTCGCATAACGGCTGGGACACAGGGTCCCGACCTGGACCACATGAAGAGGCTATCTCTGTGCTTAAAGAGCAAAACATTCACTGCATCCTGGTAGTCTGGCACTATGATTCCTGCCCCATGTCAATGCCAAACTGAGTCACCAAGCTGAACCTTGCTGCCAGGCAGCCATGTGTTGCTTTAGGCAAGGTAATTACCAATCCTGTGGAGGTGAGGGCTATTCCTCCATGTGGTACTTAGACAAAATTGGTTCTGTATAGATACATGTCAATGGAACCGGCCTTAGCTCTGGTGGGGAACCTCACCATCTGTGCTTCCCTTATGATTGGCAGTGTATGTGCCTTAAGGACGGGGTGGGCTTCCAGCACAGCCCTTCTGGATCCCACATCTTACACCATCTGTCAGGAAAGAGCTCTGCCATACGTGGGATCCATAAAGGCTGTTCTGGAAGCCCTACCTGTCTTCAAGGTGCAGACACGGCGGGTCAAGAGGCACAGATGGCGAGGTTCCAAGACACCATCTGTCAGAAAGGAGCCATGTGGAACACACAAAAGTAGGCTTAACCTTTCAATTCATCTCAGTCTCTGGTTTAAGATCCTCTGGAATTCCTGGCTGGTCTGCAGCATCCTCATGCCAATGTTTCTTTTTCTCCAAACAGCTAGGTCACCAGGGTACACAACCAGCTTGTGCGTGAGACCTTTGGGTCACAGGATGTATCCAGAAAGCTCTTTGGGGGTGGGGGAGTCAGGTTTATAGTGCTGCACACTGGGAAGTCTGTCCCCTAACTTGAACTGTCCCAGGACCCAGTGTACTCTGCTTGTTGCCACACCATATGCTTGATTCTCCACACTCCTTGGGATGCACCTGTACAGATCAAGGTCTCTCCTCCATTTTAGGATCTCACTTACTGAGTTCTAGTTTCTCTCTTGCTTGGCTTACTTCTTTACTTTCTCCTCCCACAAATTGTTGGTGCATCTCCATCTCCCATCCTCCAACTCCTGTTCCTTCCTGTTCATTTTTCCCCTCCAGCTTTCCTTGTTCTTCACCCTCCTTCGGTATCCAGTCATATGGTCTGGGAGAAATGGATGTTTTTACAAAAGATTGTGGCAAAAGGTCTGTGGTTTGACCTGGTAAAAGTGTTTCTTTATACCGCACAAGGGGAGAGAGGGTTGCAAGGGTGTCCTCCGAACCGCTTGTGCGGTATAATGGGTCTGTGGGTTGCAGGGGTGTCCAATGCATCCATTACATGGATTGTGCAGGCCACACGACAGCCTTTTTGCCGCAATTATTTTCGAAAATGGGCATTTTCACAGCAACTTTATTACATGGAACGCCTCCTTCAATAGACATTGTTCCACCTCCTCCAAAAGCTTTCCACCTCCCTCCAAAAATTCTCCAGTTTCCTTTTCCTGTTGTCTTGTAACCTGCTCCAAAAGACCCTCCCTCCCTTCTACCAACTCGCTATCCTCCTCTTCCCCTCCAAATTCCCCAATCCTTTCCAGAACTACTCCTTCATCATCCTTCCTCCTCCATCACTCTCTGCTCCTGCGGTCTTCTCCTCTAATCTCTGTATCTCTTCCTCCTTCTGCTTGACAACCCTCATCAAAAGCTGTCCTTCCTTTGCACCAACAACCATCTCTCTGGGTTTTGAGCTTTTGCCTTTTATATGTTCATTGCCGCTCCCTGGTTGGGGGTCCTGCCAATTGGCTAGTCCATAGAGCTTAGGGAGTGGAGCGTTTTGTGATCAGCCATTCCCTAGTGCCTGCCCCTTTCTCCTGCCTAAAGATTTAGAGGCTATAAGGATTGGGGCGGCTGTTTTGATTTCCAATGGACCAATCTGATCTATCGGATATGCATGAATGCTGCAGTCTTCGGCACCAAATAGAAAAGGTGAGTCTGTCCTTGAAACGGTCCACCGGGGTGTTTGGGAGCTCGGCCCAGGCCACGTTGAGGCTGAGAATGACCACATTCATGGGATAGCATTTGGCCTTCCCACGGCCTGCAGACCCATCGTCAGTGTTTTGCAGCGTATACTTCCTTGTTGATTATATTGGTGCTTGCACATTCACGGCAGCAGTCCCATAGGCCACACACACTGCGTAAACAGATCCACGGGCAGATCCACAGGAGGAATTGGGGACACTTCCACAGGGGATTTCTATCAGTCTGCATGATCTTTCAAATTAAAGGAACTAAGGCAAGTTCCCCGAGGACCACAGATATGTCATGGTAGTCTGGCATTAACCCTAAAGTGGTTTGGGTCCCAAAGAGTCGCACCCTATACTGCAGCAGCCTAACTGGGCTACCAAGGAATTGTGTGACTAGTAGTTTCAATGTGATAGACACCTGATAAGTGAATGGGCCACAGTGCAAGGTCAAGTGGGAGCCCACATATACCTGCCATCCTGAAGTGTAAGTATGTCCCTGACCCCCTAAGACGCAAGCACTGCAGACACCTATAACAAAGCAGGGTGATAAGTAGGGTTGAGTGGAGGGAACAGATACCAGAGAGATGTTCTTTGAAAAGTAGGGGCTCAGGTCTTTCCTATACTATAGGTTGCAGGGGAACAGACTTCTCTGTATTGGTAACTTGTTCCATATAGGTAGTGTGAAGCAGTATCATTTAATGGTACCTGATCACTATTTTAAATAACACCAAAACAATCTGCCAAATGACAGCCACTCCAGAGGGCTTAAGAGTCCATAGTGGGTATGTTTTGAGTTAGAATTGGGCTATTTGGGTTCAAGTGATGTATATTTTACCTCAGATATTTCAGGCAAGACTATACCACAAGACGTTAGTGATTTCTTGCGAGGGTGAGCAAATGTATTATTTTAGTGAAGCACATTAGAAATAAAACATATTCCCGCGAGAACACCGCATTCTCATGAAGACAAAAAGGAATGAAAAGGAATACTATGCCTAGTCCACCACAAACCCGCAAACATCCTAACTTGTACTATTTCAGCCTCCGCATATGTACCCTTAAGGCATACCTCCACTTGACTCTCTGCTAATATCATTTTCAGAACCTTGTAGTTTCTCATTGACGTGAGAATCACAAGAACACCTCACATTGAGGAACACATCACAGCTTTTGATTTTGCAAAAGCCTCAGTAGCTGCAATGCATTATGGGAGATATGTGAACTTTTTTGTGCTGAGGGCACCCTAATCTCTGCCAAATTGTACAAAACATATTGGACTGTTTTGCACTGATTGCACTGATTTTCACACACAAAACAAACAGGTCTGAGATTTTATTTATTTTCATTTGGTATTGTCGATAAGTACAAACCATGTTGCCCTCCAACCATGCTAACTATGCCCTCCTAAGGTGACTAAACCCTGGGTTGTGGTGATGTGTCGCTTATCTAGGATTAGGGGACAGATATATCTATTTAAGGCAATGAATAAACAGCTAAGTGGCAGAGTCAAAAACACTTCAAAAGGCGCTATGTGCTATGCCCCAGCAAGTGATGGAGGCCATACAGGATGGAGATAATTACTTTTAATTATCCTGTTTAGTGACCCCACAGAAAAATAAAAAAAGTAACCAAAAACAAGGCTCAAATATTCAAGAGCTGTGTGCAGCATATAACACACACTGGTGTTCCTAAAGGTGGTTTCCTTTTTGCTGGGACTACCACAGGAACCACAAAACGGGCACACCGGTTTCAGTGGCATAAAAAACTGTCACCACCTTCTCGAGACTCTGCATTGAAAGTTTGAATTGATTGGTTTCAAAATAATTAACAAAAACTAACCCACTAGTAGTGGTAGGAATTATATAATTGAACAGAGGTTCAGTGAGAGTGCACCTGGGCTTACTGCTTAGCGATAAGCAGTTCTGGTTTTGTGCATATTTTGTGTCCCAAGTGGTCTTGTGATGTCAGCCCGTCTGCACCAGAAACATTATTAGTACCCCTTCATCTAACTGGTTATTGTCTGTTTTTTTACTATTTTCACGGAAACTATTAGATTCCCTTTTGTCCTAATAAGCTGTGCACTCCCACCTCTACAATTTGTATTTACCACTTTCTCGAGGGCCACGGTTCCATAATGGGAACCGAAAAAACAGGCTGGGCTGGGGATGATCACTGCATCTGTATGGGAAGAAAACGGGGTGGGGGTAGAGGGGTTGGAAGACAACATGCTTATTACATTCCCTCTTGAAACTTCCATGAATGTTGTGTTCAACCATCTAGGAGGCTATGCTATACATCCTTACCCCAATTTGCAATGTCATATCGTACCTCAGCTTCCTGAGGTGTTTTAGTGCTTCTTCAGGACAGGGAACTCATAAGTATTCCGGGACGCTTGGAAAAACAATACTTTAGTATTAGGCTGGCTCGCAAGTTGGGGGGACATTTTCTTAAGTTTTAGTTATTTTTTGCACAAAAGCACTGTATTTCTGTGTGGGTTGTAAATCCAGTGTGAGCGGGAATCAGAAGACAATCTCCCGCCCGCTCCGCTGGGCGATTCATTTCTTACCTTGGATTCGACTGTCTAGCAAGGCGATGGCTGGACAAATCTGTGCCGCATTGTTTTGGCAGGTATACATCCCTTCCAGGATACAGTTGCTGCAGCGCATGCGTGTGGATGACGCGTAGCGTTGGAGTAGGTGGATCCTCCATCTTGGAGTGTCCACCAACTCTATGTATCTGGTGGCAGTGTGTTCTTTACAACGATCGTTTGAGACCGCCCGGGTCCCTTGCATGCCCAGTGCATACGGAACATTTTGTTTATGTCAGAAATAGGGTGTTTGTGCTATTTCTGAAGGCACAGGTAGATACATTGATTTCCTTAGTTGTTATTCTGCTTGGAATGGAACGCAGTGCTTTGTTAAGGTCTACATTTCTTGACTGGTGTATGCCTGAGCTAATCTCCCAATGAATTCCTTGATTATGTTCCTGCGTCAAAAAGGAGCGCCAAGGTTCATGGGGATCCATGCCCGTTGAATGGTGTACTGGCAGTCTACCGAGGCTACTCTCTTAGTGAGTTGCATGTCTGCTGCTATGAGGTCTGCAATGGAGACCATGATCCTCTTGCCATGGTGCATCCATTCTAAATTGGGCGCTTGTCATACTGGTTAAGTATCCTGCGTCCAATCTGCCCACCTCATCATTCTCAAATAGTGTGGCTGCCTTAATTCTATTCCTCTGTTTCTGGGGTGGTTTTATTCTGGGTAGATAATGCGGGTGACTTACTATCCCGTGTTGTGGGTCATACTATGTGCCATTCCAGGGGTACACACTGAACCACCAGAAGCCACATTCACACTGCTTTGCGTCTGACTTGTTTTGAATTTGAGGCAAATTAATCCAGCGATTTGGACTGTTCACCTCCTGTTCAATAAATGCACCTCTTCGGCTATGGGGAAAACAATACAACAGGGAGGACACCCTTTTATTCAAAGTGGTGTTATATGTTTTTAACTGTTGAACCAAAGTTTCCACATTTGGGGGGCCCTGGCCAAAAACGATCTTTGGAAAATGTCATACAGATACATCAAACGAGTTCTAAAGAATTGTGTCTTCGAAGTCGGTGGATCTTAGGTTTTTCGGTAGTAAGATTAGGCCAAATAGACTAAAGGTTGCAAGCTGTGTCCTTAGAGTGGCCAGAGAGGGATTGGAGGACAAGGATGACGATGGGAGTGTGGTAAAAGAGAGGCAGCAGAGGAGTGCCTTCCCGTCAGCGAGGACCTGGCACAAGAACCGGGAGATGATAAAAGGGGCTGGAGTTACCTCAAGTGGTCTATTCTCACCCCTCTCCAGGTGGCACGAGGAGCCCAGCCTCAGTTTGACCTCCAAACAGGAAAGCCCAAATTGCAGTGCCCTTTACCGAAAACATTGCATTATCTTTGTGGCTAACCTCACATTTACGTAAGGCACCTAACATTTGGCACGGTTTGGGGCTCCCTTTACCAAGTAGATCGCATAATCCTGTTCCGTAATCTCAATGCACCTAATTTAGAAATGTACAAAATACCCTTATTGTAAACCATTCTACAATGCACAAATGGGAGCTTTTCTTTCCTTTAATAGTCAAGAAATGTCGGAGCTACTATTTTCCTACCTTACTTCTTCCCGGCCAACAAAGACCCGTCTATCGGCTACTGAGCATAGATGGGTTGGAACGGTCCACTTAATTGGCATCTAAATGTAATTAGACAGTTCCTCCAACTGTATCATAACATGTCGGTGTGCAGAATATGCATGCGGTGTAATGCACCGTCTGACATGTAATGGTTATTAAATGAGCATGTCTGGCACGTGAAAGTGACTAAATGTGCATGCAAACTGCTTGCGCCGTTTTGCAGAGCACTCAAGTGCATCAGGCGCGGTCAGGATGCATAGATGCTTATATACGTACTGATGGCGGCACCTCCGTGCAGCTCGCCCACATTAGTTAGGTGAGTGCCAGGCCAAATCCAGCTCTCCTGCCAGCAGCCACATAGACACTGACAGAGTCAATCACACAGCGCCCCACTCCCAGCACATAAAACTGCTAAATATAACGATATAGTACTAGTCAGCTCTGCCAAAAGTATAATTTGCATGTAATCATAAATGTGTAATGTCAAATCGTGTACTTCTCCTGCATGGCAATGTTCCCCTTATCATGTGCAGCTAATCGTAATTGCATAACATTGTGTAATGTACTCCTGCAATGCAGTTGCACTGTTTATCGTGTACCTTCAAACCACAGCCTGCCGAAATACCAGACAAGCTAACGGACTTTAAAGCCATGCGGATAAAATAGCAAGAGTTTGTGTACAGATTGTAACCTGTGGGCCATGTCCTGCATGCAGTGAAGTCCTTTTGCTGTTTTCGAGTCATGCTACTGCAGCGCTCTAAGCCCCTTTGCCTCCTCGCAATCTTTCCCATGCTTCACAGTACACAGCATACCTTGCAGGGACGTCATTTCACCAAAATGTCAGTGGGAGCGGAAGTGACATCACACGTTCCCTGACCTCTGATGACATCACAGGAAGTGATGTCACTTGACCCCACCACAAGTGCCATTTCGGGAAGTGATAGCACACAACCTTTCACCCCTTAACAAAACAGGAAGTGGCATCACATGGCATTGTTCCTCAGTAAACTAACAAAAATATGGTTAAGATATTACGATGATATACATTTCATATAATAATGGATCACCATATGAAGCGTTAATATCAGTGTGTAGTATAAACCCATATTACCAAATTACTGTGAATGTAAGCAGACGTCCAACACAACAACCTGGACGATTGTACATAACTAGAGCTAAACTGTAAACAGAGCATCTCAAAGAGGTCTAAACCCCAAAGCGCAGACATCTAGTGCCTGCCAAGTGTCTGGCCACAGACTGGAAACAGCAACTGACCAACACAAGCCCAACCTGAAGACAATCAAGGGCTGTATAACTTCATGCTTTTACATTTGTTATACAATCTACTTGGTAAAGGGAGCCCCAATCCGTGCCTATTGTTAGGTGCCTTGCGTAAATGTGAGGTTAGCCACAAAGATAATGCAATGTATTCGGTAAAGGGCACTGCAATTTGGGCTTTCCTGTTTTGAGGTCAAACTGAGGCTGGGCTCCTCGTGCCACCTGGAGAGGAGTGAGAATAGACCACTTGAGGTAACTCCAGCCCCTTTTATCAGCACCCGGCTCTTGTGCCAGGTCCTTGCTGATGGGAAGGCACCCTTGCACCCCCTCTGCTGCCTCTCTTTCACCACCCTCCCATCGTCATCCTTGTCCTCCAATCCCTCCATTGCACAGCAACTCACTCCCGCCAGTCACCCAGAGCCTGAATATCCCCCAACAATTTTCACCACGGGCACCCCACCATCCACTGCGAGTCGCTAAGGGCCCTCTGTAGACAGCTTTAAATGTCTGTCGCCCACTCCCGCCCTCCAACACCTTACACCTCCAATGCCTTGCTCCAACACCTTCATGTTTACACAGGGCCACCCTCAGCAATTTAAGTCTCCAACATTCTCAAATACCATCAACATCAAACAAACTAGCAACGTACATCTCCAGTAACCTGCTTCAATAACCCAACAGTGTCAGTCTCAATTACCCTCCTCAAACATCTTATATCTAGATTCAATGCATTTCAACTCTCTTACAATACATTCCATTTCAAACACTCTCTCCCAACATCTATAAGTCACTATTACAACATCTTAAGTCTCCAGTACCAGCCTCCATAACATTGAGCTTCAAGCACACACCTCAAACCCAGAGCTGTGCCAGTGGTTATGGATGATTTGAAACCTTCCAGCCATCACCTTTCTGTTTTTCCTATATGGTAAGTAACCCACAGTTTTTATTGTTAAATGGGAGATAGAGGGCAAGGATGTGTTGCACGTCACAGTAGCAGATCAATGACACAACCCCTAGAAAACCATTTCTTTATTTTCTTTGGTCCTTTATATGTTGCTTAATGCCAACCTCCCTCAGCTTCTAAGCACTGGAACAGGAACTGAACCCATGTTGCACTGCATCCTTGTGTTCCAAAAGCAAGTGTGTTGCCCCTGAGCTATTCTTACAAATATATTATTATTTTGCTTGAGAAAGCAACAGATGGTTTACTGCAAAGGCAGAAGGCGTGTCTGTGATGCAGGTCTGGTTCAGGTCACACAGTGTCCAGGCAGGATTGGTGGCAGAAGTCACTTGGGCACACCCCTTTCATCACAGCCCCAGTGGATCACTGGATGTGCAAAGCAGACATCGGGAAACACTGATGAGATTTGCAATCATGTTGTGCTGTCACTGAGTACTGCAGGCTGCTCTAACTCATCTGGACCTAGGCCCCATAACCTTCCTGTTGCTGCAGTGCTAGGTATGAGCTGCACAGACAACCCTACCTCTGAACACACCCATTCAGGCATTCTTCATTAATGGACTGCCAACCTGTTAGTGATGGCGGCTTCATAGTTTTTCCTGCATCCCTGTTATTTCTCCAGCTAATGTGATCTAGTTTCTGGGTGAACAAAGCTGTGCTGCATTTAGCTGCATTTACAACCTCCTTATTCAGGTGCAACACAGATATCTGCTCTTGGAACTGCCTCTTTGTCCAGTGGCCCAGGGGTCACAAGGACAGGTCTAGGGGTAGCAGAGGGGGAGCCAGGTGTATCAGCTGCTACCCTTGGCAACCCACAAATGACGTCCCTGATCCCTTGCTGCAATGCGCTGTGTGGCAGCATGAGGGCCCTGGCTTTGCAGGACAAACATACTGCTGTGATGTGTCCCCATATTCTCCAGTCGTCACCTGGAATGAGAGGTAGGAAACTACATTGTCATCCCCAGCAGCTTCATGGACCTCTGCGTATCTCACTGCTCTTCAGTAACTGCTTATCCTTAGTAGCGGCAACACTCCTGAGGGTTTCTCTTCAGTTGCAGCTCTCCACTGCTCCCGGGCAGCACTATCTACCTGCTTGCAAGATGGAGCCTTGTGCTTTGTTTCACCCAAGACCATTGAGAGAAAACACAAGCTGTGGTAGACCACAAAATGGGGAGTCAGAAGATGTAGGTCTCGGAACAGTGGGCTAGAAAACTGAGTGTTATTGCGCTCCTGCACTCAGTGCACTGATTGTCCTTGCTCTCTCTAAGATGGAGGGATTCAAGAGGATAGGAAGGGAAAGCACTGGTGGGAATTATACTCAAGCTGCCAGCATGACCTCTATATGAGAACAGCATGCTGAGATCAGATAAAGAAAGCAATGAGGCAAATGGTGTCACAGTGTGCAGACCAAGCCTCCCACAATAACGAGGATGGGATGCAGGTGAACGTTGGGAGGGCCAGCAGAGAGTAGAAGAGCGAGCAGACCGAGACCCAGCAAAGAGCAAATAGAGACACACATGATGCAGGAAGTGACATCACCTACCACAAGACGAACACACCGGTAATTCCAGTTTGTTGAGAATCATCCAGGTGGGCTAATCCTATACGAAAATATGAGGGGGCACTCCAACAAGAATCCAAAAAGATTTGTCACAAAGGCAAATATGAAGCACAGCCAGAAGTTCCATAGTCTGAGAAAGGGAGCAGGAGAGGCAATGGATCAGCTCCCAACTAACCTAACGGGGGTTGGGGCTAGCTTTGGACTGCAGCTTGGGAGACAATCGAGAAAGTACCATAAGGGAAATGATCCTGGTGGAATGCAGAAGTAACCACTGTTAGAATGGATTTCTGAACTATGCTCTGGTGAACAGATGTTCAGGAGGCCACCCTTGTTTAGTGAAACAGGGAACACTTCTGCAAAGTTAGCCAGGACAATTGAAGGTAGCTTGGAGAGCAATCAAGAATAAGTCTCAGGAGAAGTGAGGGTGATCTGAGGTCTTGGATGACCACACTACTACTTAAACAAACACTATGTAAAACATATATATATATACAGTCACTTTTCTGTCAATGCAGTAAAGTGCAGATTCCAGCCAAAACCTGTAACGAGGGAAAGCACACAAACTTTATCACAATGGCCAACTCCAGAAATGGATATCCCTAACTTAAGAAGTCCAGCCCTGCAAAGTTTGGAGCCTTGTGCTCAATGTTATGTTTGTGCGTGAAAGTGCTTGTTGATGCGTAAAGCTCATAAGGGACAAACTTCAATGGGAAGGAATAGTTAGAAGAGGACACTGGAGTGTGAGGAATTTGGTTCCAAGAGTCAGATGCGGTTCTGCTATGGAGAACAAAGCTGCCCCCAACTTTCAGATGACTATAGAAAGCAAGAGCTGCCCAAGTCAAGGCAAGGACCAAAAGAGATAATTTGGGCGTAAAAACGGTATGGATGAACTAGAGTCCATTGGTAAGTGGTATGATTACTCACCACCCTTAGCTCACTCCGGGTTCAAACATGGCACGTTTGAAAAAGATCGCCTGGACTACGAAATCCCATCATTGGTTACGCTTCAAAGTGCAAAGGCGCTGCGGATGCCGGTCTGATTTATATCTGCAGATGGATCTCCCATCATGATTGCAGGACAAAGAAAGCACTGATGCAGCTGGTCTCACGACACTTGAAGAAAGGTGGGAAAGTCACCAGCAACGACCTCCACTGTCGCACAGTGACGCAGGAGCACCCAAGTGTCGCAGATTGAAGCACGCTTCTCTCTCATGGCCCAAAGCAGTAGGGACAACAAGATTTGGCAAGAAGATGCTTTGCAGTGCGAACTAGGTTTATCCCAAAGCTCGAGCCGAAAATCAATGTAGCAATGCTCCAGTACTGGTGCCAAGGTACAAGCTGGTCAGTCCACTGGAGGGCCCAGGGACACTTCAGAGAAGGCGTGTTTGCAGGGCACCAAAGAGGCATTGAGAGTGATTGGTCTCATCACTCAACAGGGTTGAAACACCTCTGCAAGTCTTTGGAGATTGAGCGTAAAACAGGGCTCTACTGGGACAACAGCGGGCTCAGGGTGCCAAACCTTCTCTGTGTGGATCCGGACAGTCCTTGGATCTGCTTTGCTTCTCAGGATACTTGGCTCTGTGGTTGATTCGGACATATGGTTGATCTGCGGGTCCGCACTCAGAGCCCATTCTCATATCTTAAAGTCCAGTGAGTGCTCGCACCCAGCTGGCCAATGAAGAGATCTGCCCCACTCATGCACGCCAGCAGTGGTCCAATCAAGGACCACTGCAGCTCTCATGCTCTCATCTACACCAGACATCCTGGCACCTATAGTGTGTTTTTGGACCAGACAGTCCCAGTCTACTTCCTGGCTACACAGACACGTGACATGCATTAGCCCGCGAAAAGCGTCGGGTTTCGCGGGAGAATGCATGCCCAAATAAGGACTCCCTGGGTCACCAAGAGCAAAGGTAAGACCAATGGACAAAATGGCCTAAGGAAAAGACAAAAGACCTTGTAGCACAGCCATGACGGATACTAGCCACAGTCATGAGACACACGCGGTAAGCGCGGTATGGCTCAGTAAAATTTTATAAAAATACATGAAAAAGCTTCTGCTGACACCAGTCTAGGCACATTGTCCAGTTACCGGAAAATCCTAAAGGGATGTCTAGGGCCAAAAAAAGTGAGGACCACAGTGCGCGGTACTGTAATGTACTTTACACACTGAAATACAGTTGCCAAAAGTGACAAAAAAGTCATAAGACTAAGGGAAACAATGTTTCCCAGTACTGACTGTCAGAAGGACAAGCCAATTTCCCCAGAACAATGAGCGAAAGCCCAGTGGAGCGCAGCTGAAGTCTGTGCTTCACTGGCAAAAAGTCAGGACAGGAGGCTGAAACAAAAGCAGAAATTTGTGGGTCCACACATATCGAGGTAAAACAGCAGTAAGTGAAATTTTATCTAACAACCACATAGAAGAGAAACTGATCCAGAACAAAGATCCCAAACTGCACAAGGGCCTAGTCATCCCACATAGCGATATGACTGTATCACAGTGTGGACTGTCAGGTTAAGCAAGTGTGCAAGAGGACCAAGAAGGTAGAAGAAGCAAAGGTGCGACAATAAGATGGGCAGAATGTCTTATAGGCGCAGCACCCAAGGATTCATGGTGAATGATGTCTATGCCCAGTTCAAGACAGAACCTGCACAGACTGCAACCAACTAAAGCTCTTAGCAAAAACATGCAAAACAGCAACATCAAGCAAGTGGCACATAGCGAAAAAAGCGTTGACAAAGCAGGTGTATCCAAAACCCCAAAAGTAATACAGTGCCTCATTACAAACCTGGTGGTCCGGAAATAAGGGTGCCAGTAGCAGCGTACTGGCACACTTTCCGGACAGCCAGACTACAAGTATGCCTGCAGGGGCCGTTGCTCCTACCAGGTCTGACTTACAGGGGGCACCGGCCCCTGCAGGCATGGTTTTCACAGAAGCACTGACACTGTTAGCAACAGTGCTGGTGCTTCCGTGTCCCCATTCCAGTGCAGTCCTATGGGACTTCATGGGAATAAGGACTTACACTCCGCCGCCTGACATCCCGGACCGTTGGGACTTGTAATTTCCTGGTGGCACCTGGCTATCAGGCAGCGGAACAGTGTTATGAGTTCCGCAGCAACCTGCCGGTAGCACCAGCAGATTACTACCGAACTCCAAATGAGGCCCCATGTTTTGAAAATCAGTCACAGAAGTTTCAACTGGGTAAGGTGGAAACCACACTATGAACTAAAAGTGGCCAGAAAGTGGATCATAATACTTTCAACTCTGGCACAGACCTGACTTTATAAGTGAGATGTTCAGAGAGTTGTGGAGCAAGGCCGAGTACATGCTACACAGAATTGGCGTTGGCCAGGGGATAATTTATTTATTTATTTATTTATTTATTTATTTATTTATTTATTTATTTATAACGCACCGGCAGCCAACAGGCATCAGGGCACACAATTAGATTATGAAGAGGATTCCATAACCTTAGTGTTCGACATTAGATACAACCTTCAAAGAATGAAAAAGAAGAGGAAAGATGTGCATCCCAAATAAAAGGAAGCACAGTGGTTAGTGTGGGCACACGAGCGAGAGGCTCTACCTTAAACCAGATCTGAAGGCAGACAAATAAGTCACAGTGGGCCAGACAATGGGTTGAGGAGACATGAAGAAGTGTTTCAACCAATGCTTGGAACCCTTGAAGTCAAACAATCAACAGGTTTATGTGATACAAAAGAGGGCGGCTAGGCTCATCCAAGGACTGAAGCCCTGAGACCATATCCCACAGGCCGGAAAGTGTTGAGATGGTTGCCTATTGAAGCCAGGATGATGTACAAACCATTATGCACCACCCACCGCAGTGTTTTCTCAACAGGTCCCAAATACCTCATTATGTCATGTAAGCTAAGCGTCCTGACTGGGCCTTGAGATCTTCGCCAACTAACACCCTGATCCTGGCTCAGTTGTCGGTCAACGTCTATCTCTTGTCATTACTGCACAGACAATAGCGCCAAAGAGCTCTGCACCAATGCAAATCACACAAGCTTCAAAAGGACCTTAGAAAATGGTTCTGGACAATGCCACATAGCCCCTTTCGCTCTGACTAGACTAAAGAGGACCCCCAATAGAATCTCCCTACCTGCATTTCAAAGGTATATTTTGCGCTTATGTACAAAGTTAATAAAATGTGAGATTTTCAGCCCCTGCACCTCAGGGGTTAGTCAAGATCAGTTTAGCTTTTGCTATTATGCACATGAAAGAATTATATTCATGAGCGATCCTAGGTTTATTTTATGAAGCATGTTTTGTTGTTTACTTCGGCTGCTTTGTATATAAGGAACGGTCCCTCGTAGGCGTAGTTGATTGCATACGACACTCACCTTGAAGCCAGTGCATAACATCTGGTTCTTTGAAGCAACTAAGCTTGCATGGTGGCACGTCACGTGATCGTAGAGACTCAGATAGACAAGATGTGGTTATGTTTAACAACTTTTAGTTTAATACTCTGCTTAGCGCCACACAAACCCTCAAACATTTTAATTTCCCAACATCCCCTCTCCTAAAATCATTTTCAGAACATTTTAATGTCTCATTCTCGTGGGAATTCTCACAAGAACGCCTTGCATTGATGAGGGGTTAGATGGACACCTATAGGAACTAGAGGAAGTGGCCTACTGGACCTTCCGCAAAAACGCAAAGACCTGTCTCTTCAACTAACACAATTCTTCACAAGACTCATCACTCATCCTAATGCATTTCCCCCTTTCTTCCCCATCCTTCCTTCTTTTTTTCCCTCAGCGTAACTAGTGCCTAGATACCTGAGGGTTTTGTGCACTGTAATAAATGCATACATAAATAAAATAAATAAGGAAGTTCTGAGGTATTTCCCGGTGTCCAGCACCTCCAGTGGCGTTTCTCCAAATCATAACGTTCTTAATCCTAATATTAGGAGTCCTTGTCACTCGCGTTGCACCCTGGTACACACAAAGCAATGTTCAAAGATGTGGCCAACAGAAAGATTCACAAAGCCTACTCTCAAAGTGTCCAACCCTGCTCTAAACAACAAAGCAGCCAGGTTATCCCAGGAATGCTCTTTCAGGCTTACTCACAATCTGGACCCTACGTCAGTCTTCCTGATTTCACGACGTCTCACAAGAGCTCTCCCAGGCGTTGGAGTCTGTTTAGGCTGTTGTTTCTAAGTCTCTCCTATACTGGGGCTTCTTGGAATACAGTCCAGGTTTCTCCCAGACCCTGTGCTACTCATGATTCAACTCAGGCCACTCACAACCTTTAGGCTTCTTAGGCTTCAATAAAGTTATCTCACAGACCTTGGGTTTCTTAAGCTTTCCTTCAGGTCGCTCGCCAAAACTAGGTTCCACAACTTTAAATTCCGGCATCTCGCAGAGCTTGGGTTTCTGAAGCTTGAATTAAGGTCTAGCATCGACCTCTGCCAGGCTTCTTAGTATGCACTGTTCAGGTCTCACACAGAACTCAGCATCATTCGTGCCGAAAGGCTATGCATGGTCGTGGAAACAGTGAACTGTAGATCGCGTTTCCGTATTGACGGCAGGTTCCATTGTAGTCAGACATACAGGCTTGATCGGGATGATTTTTACATGCCTTGGATTCTGATGCGGTTTTCAACCACTTCATTTGTTGTGGTTTGTCATTGTAATAAGGGCATTGATCCATTGAGGTTGTGCTTTTGTTGCTTCAATTTTGCTACCATATTGGTTGGGAATTCCATTGTATATATCTATCCCTGTTTTAATAGCCAGCACAGTGATTCTACTTGTACACTCACACAGACCTCTCCTAGTCTTCTCAGTGTGCAATGTTCAGGTCTCTCATAGTACTCCTCGAGGCTTCTGACTATGCAGTGTTCAGAGCTCTCACAGACTTCTAAGCTTCCCTATCGGGCACTGTGCAGGTCTCTCATACGCCTCTTCCAGGCTCCTCAGTATGCATTGTTCAGGTCGCTTACATACCTCTCCTAAGCTTCTCAGGAGGCACTGTTTAGGTGTCTCATAGACCTTTCCTAAGCTTCGCAGGTGGCACTGTTCAGGTGTCTCACAGGTCTCTCACAGACCTCTCCTAAGTGTCACAGTACGAACTGTGCAGGTGTCTCACAAACCTCTGCTAAGATTCTCAGTAGGCACTGCTCAGGTGTATCACAGGTCTCTTACAGACCTCTCCTAAGCTTCACAGGAGGCACTGTTCAGGTGTCTCACAGGTCTCTCACAGACCTCTCCTAAGTGTCACAGTAGGAACTGTGCAGGTGTCTCACAAACCTCTGCTAAGATTCTCAGTAGGCACTGCTCAGGTGTATCACAGGTCTCTTACAGACCTCTCCTAAGCTTCACAGGAGGCACTGTTCAGGTGTCTCACAGGCCTCTCACAGACCTTTCCTAAGTGTCACAGTAGGAACTGTGCAGGTGTCTCGCAAACCTCTGTTAAGCTTTGCAGTAGGAACTGTTCAGATGTCTCACAGGTCTCTTACAGACTTCTACTATGTCAGGTCTCTCATAAACCCCTTTAATGGTTCTCCGTATGCACTGTGCAGGTCTCTCATAAACAATGCGACCTCTTACCTTCTCTCTATGTGTGGGGTGAGGATAGCTATCATCCAATGGGAGAAAGGAGACTGGCATGTATCCTGATTGGTCAGTTCTACAGGTAGGTAGGGAAGAAGGAGCAAAGGTTTCAAGACATGGGGCAGCAATCTTGAATTTCCAGTTAGTGCGTGGGGTGGGTGCTTTCAGGCAGATTGCTTTCGCCCTCCACCATCCAAGATGTGTGCAGCTTTTCTGGTAGGCCATGCACTTTTAATTATTATTATTTTTTTAAATTTTATTCTATATGGTTTACAAAAGAAACCTTTACGAATGCATTGAACAAGGAAAGAAAGCATCAATATCAAAAAAGCATAATAAAAAAAAGAACATACATTACAGGTGGATTTCATTAAAGATACATTGAATACATTAAAACCCCAAAATCCTTCTTCTGAGAGTGGGAAATCATAGAACAGATCAATAAAAATCAGTGCAGAATTAGAATTCGATACATTATTTGGAAGTTAAAAAATGAAAAACAGACTTCCCTCTGCGTATAAACAAATTTTTGTAAAATTTCAATAAGATTTCAAATTTGATATACATACACAGCACAATCGATAGTATAGAAAATACAATTCATCATATAGATGGATCATAAAGAAGGGGCATACAAATCTAATGATTTAATAAAACCCGCCACAGCCAGTCCATCTATAATTTTAGAGATGGAGAGACACTGAGACCAGATACAATGTTCTGCCCCCAATAGTCCCAGAGTGTTAAATCTGCCTAAGTAGATGGACCTACGACCTTTCAGAGCAACGCAGTCTAAAAAGGAATGACGTGCAGATTCAATAACCCCAGGAATGTGGCAGAAACGACATGTAAGATCCAAGTCACTAATCTCCTTCCTTCTATGTAAAACTTCCTTGGTAGGTAACAGGTTCCATCTGAGTTTCAGGAGAAGTGAACGATAGTGGCGGTTAGGAAATCGTGTCAAAATAAAAGACAAGCAGCCTCTCTTCTTATGATCAAATTGTAGATCGTAGAGAGATGAGTATGCATGTAGTTTTTCCAAAGTGTCACTCCAATTGAAACAGAAAAGGCACTCTTTAACTTTGTTAGGGTTGGTCAGCAGAGTTTCCCTGTCAGTGGAGAGATCTAATAACGTCTTATCGCAGAGGTCCCTAAATTTTGAAAAATATAGGTTTCGGTCTAGTGAACCTTGTGAGAAGAGCGTCTTACCCACATCAGCATAGAGAGTGTTCTGTCTAGAAGAGAGCAAGGCAGAGAAAAGTGTGAGAGCTCTCCAAAGGTTTCTAGCTCGCAGAGAAACTAAACCCAGTTCGTACCTTATGGCCGCTATTGGGACACAATTAGGCAATTTCATGACCTTTCCTCAATAGATACCCTCAAGGGTGTCCCAAAAGGTCAAAAGAACTAGATAGTGTAGTTCCATTCCATATATTAATTTCGGAATCACCTTTCCCTTGAAGAAATCTACAATTGGCTTAAAAGAGAACCTACCATATTTGTTATCTAACTTAATAGATTGTGAAATAAGCGGAAGTATTTTATGTCTAAGGGAACATCTTTTTTCCACACTTGTTTGTTCCCTTTTTTCCCCCTAGATAAGACCATTGTATGGGTTTTACTCAGGTTAATTTTTAGCCTGTTAAGTATAGCGTATTCTTCAAACTTGAATATAAGTCTTTGCAAGCTGACTTTGGTCTGATCGAAGAGAAGGAAATCGTCAGCATATTCCAACCAAGAGAGCCTGAGATCTCCCAATTTTGCATGCACCATGCCTGTATTTCCAAGAAACTCTCCTACATCTGCCAAATAGAGGATAAAGAGGCATGGAGCTAAAGAGCAGCCCAATACGAGTCCTTGTCCTTCTAGAGAGCGTTCCTTCTAGATCAATCCTAATATGGATCCCCGAGTTCTCGTACATTGCCATGATTAGATTGAGAAGACTTGCCGGGATCCCCCACTTTGATCATTTTCCCCAAAGTCTCGACCTAATTACTAAGTCAAATGCATTTGACAGATCGATTGAAGCAACATAGAGAGAACCACCATATTTTCCCCATGTTGTACTTTGTAGGGCAGTTAGAATAAAGCCGTTGAGATTAGTTGAATGGCCAACCCTGAAGCCTGTTTGTTGCTTCGGGAGGATGTGGTTTTCCTTAATCCAAACATTAAGATGGAAGAGAAGCATGGAAGCAAAAAGCTTACAGTCCGCGTCGATAAGAGAGATTGGTCTGTAATTCTTGACCAGGGTTCGTTGACCTCTCTTAAAGATGGGAACAATGTGGGCAGTCTGCCAACTGGTTGTGACATTACCAGTATTTACTACATCTTGAAATAGCAGACACAGAAGTTTAGCCCAGATTTCTGGTTCCGCTTTCAATGTATTGTTTGTTAAGCCATTAGGGCCGGGGCCCCCAGATTTCTTGGCTTTGGCGATAAGGCCAATTATTGTCTCATAGTCAATGACGGGCTCCCAGGTATCATTTAGTGCATTCTCCTCCATTATACAGGGTTCTAGCCCCTTTTCCCCTGTACCAAAAAGTTCGGTGTAGTGGTCTACCCATTGAACCTCTGGGATGGCATTCAACTGGTTGACCACAGCACCATAATTATGGGCTGAAAAAATAGCCCAGAATGCCCTAAGATCCCTTTTGACCAGGACTCTTAACATAAGCTCTGCGTTGTTTTGTAGCAAACTGGATTTTCTTGATTTGCAATATTTTTTATATTTTTGACGAATGGCTTTGATTTTAGTTTTTTTGTTATCCTAGTCAGTATCAAGCACTTGGACCTCTCTGATAAGTTTCCGAGTATAGGCTTTTTCATTGGCCAACTCCTGATCAAACCTATGAGCATGAGATTTTTTAGGATTACCCTTCCTGAGTGAGCCAAAGATACTGCTATGAAGAGCATTAAGAAAACTATCAAAGTATAATGTGTTGAATAATGCTTGTTTCCAGGAGAAAGAAGTATGGTTAAATGAATAAATAAGTTTGCAATTAAGAAAATTAATATTAATAGGTGACCAGCGTACCCCGGTCCCTTGTCCCACAGTATTGATATGTCGTGGTCCCCCTGCGGGCAAAAGCTTCATGGGAAAAGCAGAAGAGAATGTAACCAATAGAGACCCATGGTCACTCCAAGGGTTGAAGGAGACCTGAACCTCAGATGAAAGAAAAGATAAAGAGTGATCTACAAAGACATAGTGCCTCATTACGATCCCGGCGCTAAACCATGGTGCTATTAGCACCATGGTCCATGCCGGGTTCCGCCATGATGAATGGCGGAATTACCGCCCCATTCCAAGGTTGGCGGGGCGGTAATTCCCCATTCACCATGGGCCCTTCCCCATTCCCATTTTTGCCCCATAGGGCTCAATGGGAATGGGGAAGGCGCTAAGTACGGTGCCGCAAATTGCGGCACCGTACTTAGCACCAAGGTCCCTTTGCGGCACCCTACTTTAACGCCTGCTAAAAGCAGGCGCTAAGGTCGGGTCCCGCAAAGGGAACTCGTAATGAGGCGTTAAGGGTTTAACGGCGCCGACACCTTTTACGACGACGTTAAACCCTTAACGCCAGGGTCGTAATGAGGCCCATAGTCTAAAGTAGACCTTGACAAACCTCTATGCCATGTAGGGCAAAGCGGGGAAGTTGCATCATAGGAGCCATTAAGACATATTAAGCCAACCGAATCCAAAGCGAGATTCCAGAGTCTACCCCAAACATGTTTTTGACCTCTCCGACTGTCATCCTCCAAAACCAATCCCATATCGTCATTTTTGTCCTCGGATGAGATGGAACAGTCGGAGTTAAGGTCACCAGCCAGGATCAGTTTCCCCCTGGGATGTAAAGATCTCCATGCAAGGGCCATATTCATTAGACTTTCCAAAAAAAGGCTCAAGGGCAGCAATGCCCTTGTGCCAGTAGACATTAATCAAAAGAAGATTAACCAAACCATCTACAGAAGTGACCTCCAAGGCCAAGATACCAAATGGCGTATCTGAGAGGACCTAATTCCTAAGGCCAAGAGACGCTCTAATTCCAATGAGAAGGCCCCCTGAGGCCCTCCCTCCCAAACTGGATTTAGCATCTTGAGAATAGATATCAAATCCATCAACAACAGGGGATGCGAGCAGCCAAGTTTCCTGAAGGAAAAAACGGAACATGCACTTTTAATTATATTTCTATGGGTTTGCTGAGATTCTGTCAGATTTAATAGTAGAGCATTTCTGAAGTCTGAAAATCTCCCTGCACCCTGAAGATCTCGTTTTTAGTGATGATAGTGCCAAAGGTCTGTATTTTTTGGAGAAGGGTAGAGAGGGGTCCCTTTTAAGTCTCTCGGGAGTCGGCAGACTTTCTTGATGCGTCTTCCATTAGGGAGTGAAGTTGGCTGAATACACGCAATGAATGGTCCTGTGCCGGCTGCCAGCAGTCTGCCCTCTTCTATGCTGTGTCCGGACTTAGGGTTTTCTAAAGTCTCCGGGAGAACTCAAGGAAGGTGGTGTTAAGGTTCTCCTTCGTTCCAGTGGTCCCTGTCAATTTTCCCCATCCTGGTCCCTATTTCCAGTACCTGTTCTGGAAATCCAGTCCATGCTTTGTTCTTGGATACATGATTCATTTTGAGAATAATAGTGGCCAGGGGTTGGTAGTGAGGGGGTCGAGTATGTGCATGTGGGTTATTGGAAACTCTGGAACCTATGGCAATTTCAGTGCATGTTTAAGACTTGTGAGAATGTTTGCATTTTGGGGTCTGTTGTGTGAACTGATATGTGGGTTTTCTGAAATTATGTGGGCAAGTGTTTTAGACTTGCCTGATTCTGAGTGGGGAAAGGGAACTCTTCTGACCTCTCGGGGTTGCTGACAGGTTTTCCTGATCTGAACCCGGTCTGGATGTTTTAGAATCCACTTCAGCTTTCGTGATTGATATTGTGATGCATTATGGGAGACGTGGTTTTCAACTCTCCTTCCCTGTCCAGATGTTATCCACTAGGAAAAGGTTGGAACTAATAATTCAGTGCCTGCAGGACATAGAAAATGATTCTTAGAAATCCCTGAATACCAACCACAGGGTGCATTGTTCTATCTAGAGTCGAGTGAAGGATGAATTCTTCCCACTTGCGATAAGACGCAATATATAAAACAGCTATAAAATAAAAAATAGACCCTCAAAGGCTGAGTCCATAAAATGCGCATCAGGAGAGAACCATTCCTGGGGAAGCACAAGGGGAGATCAGCGCCTGCCACAGTAAGTGAAATTCTGGAGGAATGCTAAACAAAATATTGTGTGATGAGGTCATTGGATCAGAGGAGGCAATCAAAGTCTGAGCCCCATCCTAGCCACCCAGAAGGTGGAGATGAACAAACAGAGGTTGCGTGATAACCGTAGGAACCTAAACACAGAAGTTATGAGGAACAGCTTCCTGTAGCCCATTACTAAGGAAGTGTTGTACCTCAAGAGTAAGTTGGACACAAGATGTGAGTCAGCTTCTGTGTTATTACATCGGCAGTACATTTTTTGATGAGTTTTTTGCCTCATTTGTTTCCTGAAAAAACTCATAGATTTTTTTTCTATTTAGGGGTCCCCCCAAAAGTCCCCTATCCTAATATTTACTCCCTATCCCCCCCCCTGCTACACCTTCTATCCCCTTACCCAGCCCCCATATTATTTTCGTTGAGTTTTTGCATTGAAAAGCTTTCTTCAAAAAACGAATCAAAAAATGTACTGGCAATGTGACAACATTGTACCATGATGTGGCTAGGTCTGAGCGACCTTAAATACTGCAACAATCGACACTGCAAATAAAGGGCAGGTCCTACAAAAGCAAACATTGCGCGTCTTTCTGCCCGGAAATCCCTGTTTGAAGTATGGGGATTTTCAGGCAGAAAGGCGCGCAAATCTGCGTTTTTCACGCAAATAATTCCATGAATCAGGCAGCAAATGTATACTGAAGTTATTTGGGTGCGACATAAAAGCCTTAGTACTTTTCAAACGTTACTGTAAACCTGAAGGATCAAGGCTCACCAGGTAGCCTTGATATAAAAAACACTTGTGCAAAGTTGCCCAAATGTCAAGCCTGTGTGGATCTACTTTTCAGCGTTCAGAGGTTGGCAACATACATACCATTGGGAGGATGCATAACTGTGTATTCAAGAATTTAAAGTAGTGCAGGAAAAGCAGCACACTTGCACCGCATCTCGTACTCTGGGCACTCGTTACCTCCTACATGCAAACAAACATCCTGAACAGCCATGGAGATAGAAAAGATAGACACATTACAACAAAGCATAAATTGTGGTACAATTAAATCAAGGGCCACTTTATGTGCTGTGGTCAAACATTTCTACACTGTACACAAGATTTTAGGCACAAGGATTTTGTCAAGTGACCGAGGACACGGAGGTGGAATGTCTTGTGATGATCGTAACAGAGACAACGGCAGAAAAAACATGCTATAACTGAAACTTGCAGAAAGCAAAACACATAGTCCGAAATGGATGCTTATTCTACTATAAATACTTTTTGGAGATTTATGTCTGCATTGAGAATTTGAGATGTTTAAGAACAGACTAAATCAGTGACTCACGCCCTGAAGTGTTGTGCCTGAAACAAAGTTCAATGAGTCTCGCAATTATTGTATATAATTCCAGAAAGACAAATGATTTGTTATTCCTTTTCTTTCTTATTTAGGGTCTCTGCTCAGAGTGTTACACTTTTGGTACCCCCTGTTTTTTTTTTAAAGAAGCCTGAACAAGAAAGCCAGCCACTCTAGTAACAAAGAGCCCCTTGGCACTGACCGCAGCCCAGGAGCTTCAATTTGTGTAAAAAGAAAAAATAACTCTTTCTAAATTTGTTTTAGGGGTAGCCAGGGAGACCACAGAGTTAGCAAGGGAGACTTTGGGTGACCCCCCAAATGAAGTACCAGCATGTGAGGATTGGCAGTTTCTGGCTGGAGTATTGAGTCTTCTGTAAGCTCAGGTGAAAAACAGTTTACTTCTGCGCGCAATGTAACAAGCAGACTGCTTTCAGAAGACTAGGCACTGTTCTGGGCTGAGTATTCTGTCAACGATGTGCTCGCTGAGGCAGCAGGAGATGGGCACAACATGTGCTGTCCCCTGGGTGAGTCATGTGGTGTCCCCTTGGTCTGGGGGAGGAGCAGCGCTCCAGTAAGACAATGTTTGCCTGAACACCGCTCCATCTTGTTCTGGCTCATTCCCTGCACTGCATAAAGCACATTCCAGGGTGGAAAGACGACAAGGCACATTGGCTTTCCCACTCGTTTTTTCCTCCATTCTTCTGCTTTCCTGCTCATTTTTTCCTCAACTTCTCTGCTTTCCTGCTCGTTTCTTCATGCGTTTGTCAGCTTTCCTGACTGTTTCTGTCTCCAGTCCTCTGCTTTCCTGCTCTTTTTTCCTCCATTCCTCTGCTTTTCTGCTTGTTTTTTCTTCATTTTTTCCTGCATTTCTCTGCTTTCATGCTTGTTTCTTCCTCCACTCCTCTGCTTTCCCGCTTGCTTTTTCCTCAATTCCTCTGCTTTCCTGCTCGTTTTTTTCTTAACTCCCCTGCTTTCCTGCCCATTTCTTCCTGCATTCCTCTCCTTTCCTGCTCTTTTTTCCTCCATTCCTCTGCTTTCCTGCTCGTTTTTTCCTCCATTCCTCTGCCCATGATTGGCGTTTTTTGCCCTAGGGAACTAGGGAAGCCAAAGCCTCCTCTGGAGACCAGGACGCTCTTTCCATCCAGCGTCGTGGCCTTGATGAGGTAGTTGTTGTGCTTTTGCGCCCTGCGCCCCTCTTGCATTTTGTAATCTTTCCCCTGCTTTCTTGCCCTTTCTTGCCTTCATTCCTCTGCTTTCCTGCTTTTTCTTCCTCCATTACTCTCCTTTCCTGTTCTTTTTTCCTCCACTCCTCTGCTTTCCTGCTCATTTCTTCTTTCACTCTTCTGCTTTCCTTGCTTGTTTTTCCTCCATTACTCTGCTTTCCCGCTAGTTTCTTTCTCCATTCCTCTGCTTTCCTGCCCATTTCTTCCACCACTCCTCTGCTTTACTGCTTGTTTTTTCCTCCATTCCTCTGATTTCCTGCTTGTTTCTTCCTCCACTCCTCTGCTTTCCTGCAAATTATTTCCTCCATTCCTCTGCTTTCCTGCTTGTTTCTTCCTTCACTCCTCTGCTTTCCTGCTCTTTTTTCCTCCATTTCTCTGGTTTCTGCTTGTTTTTCCCTCCATTTCTCTGATTTCCTGTTCCTTTCTTCCTACACTCCTCTGCTTTCCTGCTCATTTCTTCCTCCACTCCTCTGTTTTCCGCTCTTTCTTTCTCCATTCCTCTGCTTGCCTGCTCATTTTTTCTTCCACTTCTTGGTTTTCCTGCTCGTTTCTTCCTCCACTCCTTTGCTTGCCTGCCTATCTTTTCACGGTCTTTTTTCCATTTTTCTGCTGGTCTGTGCCACACCTGTATGGACCTCTCCCCTGCCCCCTCCATCCCCCCGACCTTTTCCCTTGATTGGCTGTTCCCCTCCAGGAGGGAGGCTCTTAACAACACCACCTAGGGCAGTCTACTGCCCGTGGCAGCCCGTCAGCTAAAGGCCCCAAGGCAAATGGCAACTACCCAAGTAGCAGCTCCAGACCGTGCCTCCCCGTGTTCACCTCAGAAGCCAGTAGCAAGCCGTCAACCTGCAGCGACTGACAAGGTAAGTGTGGTCTGGTTGGTGAGTACAGCAATCACTGTAATCCAAAAAGCCCTGCCTCTATTCTTACCTACATTACATAGTATACCAAAATTATCCAGCTAGTGAAGAGTATCCCTATCATTGCTGTGTACCAACCATTCAGTGGTTTAATTTACTGTTGCGTCCCATACTTAGGCGTTCTCCCTCTATCCAGATACCTCAAATCTAGATGTTCGCACTTACTGTTGTACCTCCAATTTAGGAGTTCACACACTGTCCAGGTAAAGTTTAGCCATGCGTCACACTTAAATAGAATAGTGAAGTTTAGCCATGCAGCACAGAGTGGAAATATGAAGTTTAGCAATGCATCACACTGAGATAGAATTGTGACATTTAGCCATGTGTCACACTAAGAGTGAAATGTGAAGTTTAGCCATGCATCCCGTTCAGATAGAATTGCAAAGTTTAGCCATGAATCACACTTGGAAAGAGTTGTGAAGTTTAGCCACGCATCCCTTTCAGATAGAATGGTGAAGTTTAGCCATGCGTCACACTTAGAGTGAATTGTGAAGATTATGCATGCATTACACTTTGAATTTAGTAATGCGTCAGACTTAGATAGAACTGTGAGGATTAACCATGCGTCACTCTGAGATAGAACTGTGAGGGTTAACCATGCATCACTCTGAGAGAATTGTGAAGATAAGCCATGGGTCACACTTAGATAGAACTGAGAAGATTAACCATATGTCAGTCTAAGATTTAACAGTTACGAAGATTAGTAATTTGTGACAACAGAAAGGACAGTGTAGATTAGCCACATAGAATTTAGCGGGCTGCCAAAGAACTAACCACCCGTACTACCTCCTCAAACCACCCAAATGCTATAAACGCCCACTGGCTAGCCAACCTATACCCTAAGAACCCTGTCGCGCTCTGAAACACTTGTGTACGAGCGCGATAGAAATAAAATATCAATCAATCAATCAATAACACAAACTTAACACAAGCAACACACACTTACAACAAACAAACCCGGACACTGGACCTTACTCGTACAGACACAACAAGCCGGTATGCACACCCTTAAACACCTGCCAATCTACACATAAAACATGCATACACACCCAACATAACAAACAGTCACATAGGAACATCCCAGGCATTGGACCATACCGAATGGATACAACAAGCCAGTGCACAAACCCTAAATATCAGCAATCTACACATAAGACACAGACACACCCCAACACAACAAACAGCCACACAGAAAACGCTCCAGGCATTGGACCTTACCCGTATTGATACAACAAACCAGTGCACACAACTTACCATCTGCAAGCCAACACACACAGACGCCAGTTTCTCCTGGTTCTGGGCCTATCCTATCACTCTTCCCTCACTACCCAACCCTGTCCTCTTTCTTGCAGAGCCACGTGAGTACCTGGAGACAGCCCTTGGGTGGTATCAGTGTGTGGTATAAATCAGCATAACTTGCCACTTGAAGGAGGGTGGAATAAACCATCTCCAAGGAGAATGTGTTATGGCCAGCATTCCAGGTGTCCAATCAGCACTCAAAAGAGCCAGTCACATGATCCATAATCTGAAAGGAAGAGTAGGCACGTTTGGAGGCTATCCTTGATATGGTAGAGGAGGAGTGCACTGAAAAAGGATGGCTGGACAAGGGAAGCTTACATCTTGGCCTACAACCTCATGGCAAAGTGGCAGATGAGCTACGCATGAGCCGGGACCACTTTGTGCGGTTTAACAAAAATGTTCCACCCATAAAAGCCCAAGTGAGTCTCAATCATTTGGGAAAAATTCTAGGGGAAAAGGGATTTATCAACCATCACTGGTGGTCTGGTATGGACAGAGGTTTCAAGACAAAGATCATTGTAGCATTTGCAGTGAGAGCTACAAGGGGCCAAGACAAGAAATATCCTCTTGAATGTGGTGTGCGAAGCAAAAGTCATACCACTGTCATACCACCGTGGTAGTGATATATAGTTTTGTTAGTCTTCTATACCTCAAAGTGCACAGAGGCACAGAGGGACAGTTCTTGATGGACCGCAATAAAGTTTTCCAACAAAGTCTTCCACTGGAAAGATGTTCCCTCTCAGAATGTGACTGGCATTAAGGTCGAGTTCCTGTTCGTGGAGATGCAAAATGTCTTGACAGTTTGTTTGTTTGTTTATTTTATTTAAATAGCGCACCTGACTCAGGGGTATCTGGGCGCTTTGAAGTACAATTACATGATTATAGCAGTTACTTAGTCAGAGGTAAGATACATACATACATACATACATAGTAGTTACTTTTTCAGAGGTAAGATACATACATACAAAAGGTTAAATACATATAAAAAAGGGGGTAGAACGCATTGGCAGAATGTGAGTACATACATCAATAGAATTAGAATGCAGAGTGGTAGTTTGTCATCACACAAGTAGTGCGCATCGGTGATTTAGTTCTCATTAAGAATCCAGGATATGACACTTCTTCTGAAGTTGTCGAATATATGAATGGCCCTAATGTTAGCTGGGAGGGAATTCCATAATTGGTAGGCTAGGACCGGGAAGCTGTAACCGCCGGATCTTTTTAGGTGTAATCTGGGAACCATCAGGCAGGATGTATCTGTGGATCCTGTAATACGTGTGGAGGATCTCCAGGTGAATCTTTCGGTAAAATGGGGGGGTGGGTGGGGCATGTGGTGCAGTGCTTTGAAGGTAAAACATAAAGATTTAAGTTTAATTTTTTCATTTATGGAGAGCCATTTATGTTGTATCCTGGTTGCTGAGATGTGTGCATTTCGGGTATATTTAGGTCAGCTCTAAGAGCATTGTTCTGCAAGGTCTGTAGTTTGTTAATTACTGTTTGTTGGCACCTTAGTATAGCCCGTTACACTAGTCCAGTTTGGAACCTATAAGAGCTCTGGCTAGGGTAAGACAGCTTTGGGTAGAAAGCATAGGTCTGCACGCTCTTATCCGTTTGCCAGTGCAGGCCGTGGCTGAGGCGGTCACATTCACTTGTTTGCTAAGGTTCGAGGTGGCATCTAAATAGAATCCAAGTGTTTTTACTACTTTGGAAACTGGTATATTGCTCCCGTCAATATTAAAGATGTTATGATTGGGTCCCAATTTGTTTATGTTGGCTGTGGAGCCGACTAGCAGTAATTCCGTTTTATAATCATTCAGGCACAGGCCATGGGTGGCCATCCATGCCTGAATGATGGTGTAAATTTCATTTATTCGAAATACATCTATATCATATGAGCCCGTAAGGGGTAGGAGTATCTGAGTGTCATCTGCATAGTTATTGTAGATGACACCCAGACGATCCAGTTTGTCAAACAACAGCTTTGTAAAAATGTTGTACAAAGTCGGTGAGACGCAGGACCCTTGGGGCACACCGCATGTGATGGGTATGGGGTCAGCTGCTGCGATGGGAGAGAAGACTTGCATGGTCCTTTTGTTCAGGAAGGATTGTATCCATGTGATGGCTGAGTTGGAGAAATAGGTTGCCGTTTTCAGGTGATCACAAACTACCTTGTGGTCAACCAAGTCAAACGCAGTTGACAAGTCTAGGAGGAGCAGGATGGCAAAGCCGCCATTATCTTTCAGGGCATCAATCTGGCTTTTCAGGTCGACAAGGGCAGTTTCTGTCCCATGTTGAGGTCTAAAACCAGATTGTCGAGAGCCTAGGAGTTTGTTGGTTTCAAGGTAGTCCTGGATTTGCAAATATGCAACCCTATCCTCAATCTTTAGCAAAAAAGGGACCGTGGTGATCGGTCTGTAGTTCGTGGGGATCGTGGGGTCTAAAGTTTGTTTTTTGAGTAGTGGGAGTACCCAGGATTCCTTCAGGTTACTGGGTACTACCCCACTAGCGAAGGAGGAGTTGATAAATTTGGTGATGAATGGGGCTAAATCTCTGGCCTTATCCTTGATAATCTAAGCTGGGCAACTGTCACCCTTACAGTTGGATGGTTTCAGAGAGGCCATTATTTTTTGTACATCATGTACGGCTACATTGGAGAATTTGAAGCCATGAGGCTGTGGGGAAGGGGGTACAGGATTCTGAATTTCAGAGGGGTTTTTAGAGGCTACTTGAGTGGGAAGTAGTCTATGTTTGTCTGCTATTTTGGTCTGTAGATTGGTAATTTTGTTGGTGAGCGCACTTTGGATGTTTGAGCACCAAAGTTTGTCTTTTAGGCATGTGTCTGTGGGAAGGTTGGGTGTCTCCATTTCTCGCAAGATAGTGAAATGTTCTTTAGTTTTAGAGCCTGCTTGATTTATTCTGTTATTATAGGTCTCGCGTTTAGTGCAAATGATCTCATTTCTGTATTTAGCAGAGATAGTGACTACGTTTATTTAGTTCTCAGAGGAGGGTGTGAGTTTCCATATCTTTTTAAGTTTTCTTTTTTTCAGTCCGGATTACTTTCAGCTCAGAACCATGACTTCAGATGGGCTCTAGGTTTCCTTTTGCGCATTTTGAGGGGAGCTACTGAGTCAATAGATTTAAGCATTGAAGAATTATATGCATCTACCAGGACGTTGGGGTCACTTGTGTTAGGTAAAGCATTGAGGATTGGGATTACAAGACGTATGATAGCCTCGACTGTGATGTTCCGTTTGTTTCTTGTGGGGTACGATGGTGCTATGAGACATGTTTTGTTGTGAGCTGGGGCCATATTAAGCACAAACCCGATAAGGTAATGGTCTGTCCAGGTTTGGGGTGTAATACTTTTTACTAAGATATTACAATTTAAATCTTCTACCCAATGGAGGGTCCTTCCTTTCTCGTGAGTGGGTAGGGTGAATTTTTAATAAATCCATGATCGGCCAGAGTGTTGGCTAGAGAGGTTGCAGGGATGTCATTAAGGTCATTGTAGCCTAGGTTGAAGTCTCCTAAAAGTAGGGATTGTGATGTGGTTTTGATATTATCAGACAGTAAGGTCATTAAATCTTCTTTGAAGGTATCTGAGGGACCAGGAGGTCTATAAATAAGGTGAATAAAAGTGGTACTTTTATGTGAAGTTTGTAGTTGCGCTGAGGGGATTTCACATGAGGATAGTGAAGGTGAAGGGACTAATCTCATGTCATGTGTATTCCTGAAGATTAGGGCAATGCCTGCTCCTCTAGCGGTAGGTCTGTCAGCTCTAATGATGGAGTAATTGTACTGTAGAGCTAGTAATAGTGAAGGGCCTGCTGCTGCGTGCAGCCAGGATTCCGTTACAGGTAGGAAGTCCATGTTGTTAGATATCATGGTGTCAGCTACATCTGTAGCGTGAGCAACCATGAACCTTGTATTAATTAGAGCTCCTTTGAGGGTCTGTGTGAGTTTGGCTGACTCCGTATTGCCAGTTTTTGTTTGTCTTTGAATTTCTTGGTTGATTGGCAAAGTGAAGTCCGTTTTGGCTTGATTAGTAGATGCCTGCTTACTGGAGTGGGTAGGGTCTGTAGGCCGGAGCCCCGTGAGGTGGGTAGCTGTAATAGTGGAGTGTGCCACACTGGTTTAAGTCCTGATTGGGACAGGCTGATAGTGAGGATGTAACCTGGAACGGAGTCTGAGGTTTCTAATCTTGGTGTTAGGGTGAGTGGATGGTGAGTTAGTGGAGGTATTTATGTTACTCCTATCAGTAGAGTACTTGGGCGTTGTTCCCTATTGTATTCAGAGTATTTGTGAGTAATTTGGGTAGGAAGACGGTGGGTTTGATTCTGGCATCTAGGCTGAAGGTATTTAGTGCCTGTAGAGATGCGGTGGTCTTTATTCTATAGTCATTGTTATTGGGAGGGATCAAGATGCAGTTCAGCTGTGGATCACGCGATGTGAGCCAGTAGGCAATTAGTAGGAGCGGAGGTAGTAGAGGAGGTGCGGTAAGTGGGCTATGCATAATGCACTGAGTGAATCCAAGTGCGCGTGCGTGGCACTGTACTAGTAGCAGGGCAGGTAGACCTGATAAGCATTCACTTATGATTGTTCAGGAAATAGGCTAGTCCAACAGTACATTACTTGGTCTAGAGTAGTTGGTGAAGTGGGCGAGGCAAAGAATAATCATATATTCAATGTGTACAGAGTAGGCTAGTCAAGGTTAAATGCAAACACAGATAGTGGTATATACTCAAAGCCAACATAAATTAATGTCATGTCAATTCTGGATGGATCTAGTCTAGCATAGATTCAGTTAGGTTAAGAACAATTCAGTATACTGTAGATATCACATTAAGGCATTGCTCTAACCCCCCGTCCCCTACAAAATACCGAGCAGGTCGGGAGGATAAACCGATTTTTAAAAGAGAAACAGAGGAGGTGTGGAATGTGCAGAAGCAGGAGCGGCCAGCAGGGTAACCCCTGCATCCCATTAAAATCATATCCCCTTTCTTCCTCATGAGCGGACACCAGGCAGAGACACCACTGGCGCCGCCTTCCTTTGTTCCTGCAGAACACACAATCCGAGCGGCATGAATGAAAATATACGATAAAGTGTATATCACACTCCATAAAAGAAAGAGATTGGTTACAAGTCAGGCAGGTAGACAAAGACTGCACAACCAAATCAAAGCCCGACACATTGTGCAAACCAGGGGTGGCAAGATTCGGAATATTGGGATAGTCCTGCAACAGATTCACAATGCTCAAGTCAGCAAAGAACTAGATTGGCGGGATGCAAAGGTGTAAGAATGAGGGAGAGAATCTGAAATGAAGCACAGATGAAAATGTGGAGGAAGCAATTACGGAAATGACATGAATGAAAACTACACAAACGAAGTTGGAGATGAAGGACCTAATGATCCCAAGGGACTCTGTAACCACAAAGTAGAATTCTTCTGTGCACCTTCCATTTCCTTCTTAAGATACATAGGAAAGAGGAGACTGTGGTGACTTGTCCTTTCTCTCTTGCATACTACAGGTTCCAGGTTCTTACTTTCATCACCGCATTGGCGATGGGTGGTTCCTTTGGAGTCGTTTCTACGCCACAAGTCTGCTCTAATCCTCGGCACACACCTCCTTCTTGTAGGGACTTTGGGGGTTTTCTTGTGTTTTGCTTTGTTCCTAATCTGCAATGCTCCAGATTCCCTTGGACTCATGTGGAGCAGCTTACATCACACGGGCAAAGTACAACTCCTGCCGAGCGTCCAGTTTCATGGACCCAATGGAAGATGTCATTCTCGCGTACTTGGAGGCAGAGGTGTTGCTAGGTCTGGAAAAGATATGGGGCTACGCTAATGTGGGGACTGTCGGGGACTCAGGGCTAGCTAGCCTTTTGGATGTAGCCCCTGAGCTTCTATCTGGGGCTACAACCGAAAGACCAAGGGGCTATATCACCCCCATCCACTCAATGCAACGCCTCTGCTTGGAGGAGGTTGTTGGATGGGTCATCTCACTGAGCCATCCCAGAGTGCTTTTGCACAAGGAGCTGGGCTTTGAATGCAGAGACTCTTGCACTTGCTTCCATTCAGAAACAAGCGGATGGCTCTGATTATGATATCACATTCCTGGCTGCCCAGGCTCATGTGATGCATTGCTTTGGAAGAAACTCTGCATAGGGTCAGAGAGGAGGCAGTTCTGCACACGTTTCCAATCAGTCAACCAATCCATTTATGACGTGTGGCAGTCCTCCTCTGCACATGTGTTTTTGGTATGGGAGACCAGAATATTATCCAATGCCAAAAAACAAAGTCCAAAAGGTCATGTAGTTGTGTAGAGGCTTCTCGAGGACGATTCTATTATGCTTAGGAAAAATGTACTAAAAAATGGTAGGGAGCCCCATTTTGTGGTGCAGCTTATTGCAGGTCATAGAAATAAAATACAGATAGTTCCAAAGCTGCTGTGTATTTATTTTGGAATATAATACTCCTTATTTTAGTGTTGTATCTAAAAGTAGATATCGCTTCCCGGTTATCTCATTAAAGGTCTGAATGTAAACATCAATGTTGTCAAAAAATATAAGAGTTTATTTTTAATAACAAGACATACAAATGTGTAATAAAATAAAGAAACACAATTTGTTTTAAAGAAACAAAAAAGAAAATTGTTGTCAAATAAGCAAATAAACAAATTACAGTATATTACAAAAAACAAAAAACAGAATTAAGGTTGTCAAAAAATACAAACAAAGAGATTATAAATAGAAAAACACACAGAATGTGCTTAAGATTTTTTAGAATAGGTATCCAACTTGTTTTGGAAATGTCACGTTTCTAAACAGGTCTGCCTACGTATGTGAAGATATCATGATTGCAATTCATTTTTAATTCTAGGGGTGTCATATTTTGGTATATATATACACCCATATATGTTTCGGCAAGCAAGCCACCTACTGGGCTTAAATATCAGCAGCCTTCCTCAGGGCAAATTTTACCACAAAGCCCCTTTAGTTATGTGGGTAATCAAAAAGTCAGACAAGTTGGTAGTGACCCTTGTAGGTGTGAGGCGTGTAGCGCAGAGGTTGAGGGGGTCAAGGAAAAATGGGGCAACACTGACTCACAATAGTTGCTGCCATCATATGATGAGTTGACTCCGTACCCTCTCCCTGAAACATTCGGATAAGAGTGGGACATGGAGCAGTGTGCTCCTGCTTTTCCCCTTATTGTGCCTGCAGTGAAGTCAACGGCCTGATGTGGGACACAGAGTGTACTCCTGCTATGCTCCCCATTGTGCATGGAGGGTGCAGAGCAGGAGCATACAGCCATACTGCTCTCCATGTTCTGCTCCAGACCACTGTTCTACAGGCAGCCAGGCTGAGCAGGAGCACACAGCAACACTGCTGTCCTGGAAAGGATGCCCAGAAAAACAGTCATGCCACAGTAAGAAAGGGATAGACTGGCTGCCCCAGGCCAGGCTGAAGATGTTTGGGGGGCATTTCAACATGATGGTTGGGGGCCCCCTTGCTTAGAGCGAAAACAGTATGAGGCACCCATGGTGTGCATACATTACAATGGCGACAAAGATAAGGTTAATAGCCGCTGATTATCACGAGATGACCAGCCAGTAGGCAGCTTCAATACTGCCCACTGAAGAGCTCTAAACCCTTCTTTGTCAGCAAGTGGCTGCTGTGAATGAACCAGTGTTAGAAGGCAATGGGGTGATAACACTTCTTATATAGAGTGGAAAAGAAAACACAGCTTGTAATGAGAGCACTGCAAAGCACACATTTTAAGCCCCAGAAGTAAAAGAGAGAAATTAATATATTGCTGTGTTACAAGACTGGTGACAGGCAACATGGGGGTAGTTGCTGGGGGCCCCCTTGAGGCTGCTTTAATTTGAAAACGTTGAAAGGCCCTGATGCCGTCCCTTCGCTGCCCCCAAATGCAGTCTAGTTAAGTAATAACACAAATCATACTTGGTCTGGCATTAGGGGGCGGCCAATCTAGCCCTTTCTTACTGTGGCATGACCTTTTTGATGGGCATGTATGAAAACCAACGGTTTATCATAGAAGCCCAGATAAAAGTCACCAGACAGTGCTGCTGTGTCACCAGCTCCAGTCTTGAGCGCATTCACTAGTCAGACATAAAAAAAAGTCAGATAATTTCTTCACTAGTCCAGTAAGAAGTCAGATCATTTCTTCACTAGTCCAGAACGAAGGCAGATCATTTCTTCACTAGTCCAGAAAAAAGTCAGATCATTTCTTCACTAGTCCAGAAAAAAGTCAGATAATTTCTTCACTAGTCCAGAAAGAAGTCAGAACATTTCTTCACTAGTCCAGAAAGAAGTCAGATCATTTCTTTCTGAGTCTAGTCGGACTAGTGAATGCGCTCAGGACTGGAGCTGAAGGCAGAACACACAACACTCTCTGGTGTCCGTGTCCAGCGCTGCTACAGGCTGCATTTGTCGGAGTGGTTCAGAGCTGGGTATGATACAGACACCTGTTTGCCCTGTGGTGTGCTCCTGCTCAACACCATCCCTGTCCTGGCAGCGAGGGTGCAGAACAGGAGGTAATTGTAATTGGTTATTTATAACGTGCTTAATACCAAGCGGTTTCTAAGCACAGACTCGGGGATCGAACCTGCGTTGCTCCATGTCAATTTGCTTCCAAGGCTAGCACGTTGCTCCTGAGCTATCCTCCTGAACTCTAAGCATGAACCCGGTGTCCCAATGCCAGGACCTTTGGGCTGGTGGCTGGGCACAATGATTGCTTGCTCTCCTGGCAGCAGGACAAAAGGTGTGCCGTTGCCAGGAGGACAATGAATCATTGTGCCCAGCCGCCAGCCCAAAAGTCCCGGTGCGGCTACTGAAAGGGGCCCTGGGAGAGCAGGGTACTGGGGGTTGCCTGCTCACAGAAAGTAGTTCAGGGAATGTGGGAAGAACGGACATTTTGCACCATTGTGCAAAGCGCAACGATACCGAACTGTGGCATTGACGTCGAAAGAGTGAACGATAAAATAACACAACTTGTTCTATAAGAGGACCCTTATAGTGATGCAAAGAAATCATACTGTACCCGTGGTGTTGACGGAATTCATGTGAAGATACTGGCTGACTCGAGATCGGGCTATGATGCAGTCCCGGCCAGAGAACACTTATGTTGTACTGTTAAACAGGAGGAAAAACAACTCCTCATGCCGGATATAGAATCCGGCACATACAGAGAGCACAAAATCAGTCTCTTAGGCGACACATTATGTTATGTTCTCTTCCGGGGACCACTATGGTAGGAACTGTGTATGTTTGCAAAAAAAGCGGCCATGCTTGGGTGGGTTCAACAAGGATGTCTATTCATACAGCGCTCTACCCATGTTCTGTTGGCCGGGTACTCTTAGTGCGGACGCATCTTGTGCTGACCTGCTCTGCAAATGCACAGGCACCCTGCAAAACATGTATTTATTTATTTGCATTTGTATAGCGCACTTGGAGCCCGGGGGCATCGAGGCGCTGTTACAGGAAATTTGTAGGAAATTTGCTTGAAAGGAACAGGGCGACCAGAGGTCTCTTGGTTACAGAAACAAACTGTGTGACTTGCAGATGTTAACAGAGTTAATACAAGTGATTATCAACAGAGTTACATACAGAAGAGTAATACATGCTGACGATTACAGGTTGATGGTGGAGATTTTCAGTCAGACAAAGAGTTTGGTTTTCATAGCTTTACGGAAAGCTTGGTGGGACTTGATTGTTCGCAGGTGGGTGGGTAATGCGTTCCAGTGGGTGGCGGCCAGTGTAGGAAATCTGGAGCCCCCAGCGCGGACTTTGTGAGTTTTGGGCGTGACAATCATGTTGGAATAGCCCTTCCTGGGAGGTCTAGTGGCTGTGTGCCTGGTGATCCTTTGAACCAGGTATGGGGGTGCCAATTCGTGGAGGCATTTGTGGGTGAGGGCAAGAGTTTTGAAGACAATTCTCTCTTTGACCGGCAGCCAGTGGGCCTCCCTTCTTACTTGGGAAATGTGGTCTTTTTTTGAGGTTCCTGTGGCCACTCTGAGGGCGTTGTTTTGAGCCAGCTGGAGTTTTGCCAGATTTTTGCGGGTTGTCCCTTCGAGGAGGGCATTGCAGTAGTCGGGCCTCGACCCAATTATTGCCCTGGCAATGATGAGGCTGTTCTGGCGTGATAGGAAGGCTCTGGCTGTGTTTAGAACTTTGGAGTAGTAGGCTGACGAGGAGGCGATGGCATTAACTTGCCTGTCCATGGTCAGATTCGAATCGAGGTAAACTCCAAGTGTCTTGAAGTTGTTTGAGACCTTGATGGGAATGTTATCAATGGTAAAGGATATGTACTGTTCATCGAGGTTGCCCAGAATGGTGGGGGACCCTATGAGCAGAAGTTCAGTTTTTTCACTGTTGAGGCAGAGCCAGTTGTCTGCCATCCAGGATTGGATGGTGGAGTAGATAGAGGTGAGCATGTTAGAATCGGCTTCATAGTCCCCAGTGAGAGGAATGAGGACCTGAGTGTCATCAGCATAATTAGTATACAATATGCCCAAGGAGTCAAGGATGCTGAACAGGGGTCTCATGAAGAGGTTGTATAGCGTGGGCGTGATACAAGAGCCCTGTGGAACACCACATTTGATGTGGCTCAGGGTAGCAAAGCTGAGTTAGAGAAGACTTTCAAAGCCCTTTCTTGAAGAAAGGAGTTTATCCAGTCACAGGCTTTGGAGGAGAAGTTGGCCTCAGAGGCTAAATGGCGGCATAGAGTGTTGTGGTCCACCAAGTCAAAGGCTGCGGATAGGTCTAGGAGCAAAAGGAGCGCAGGTTTGCCTGTGTCTCTCAGATCGTCCGTTTGATTCTTTAGTTCTAGAAGAGCCGTTTCGGTACTATGTCGTGGGCGGAAGCCAGATTGCCGCAGGCCGAGGAGACGGTTATCTTCCAAGAATTTTTGGACTTGCAGGTTGGCTGCTTTGTCCAGGATTTTGAGTAGGAATGGGACAGTTGTGATGGGTCTGTAGTTCCCTGGGACCGTTGGGTCCAACGATAGTTTTTAAGGAGTGGGCGTACCCATGCTTCCTTAAATCCAGTTGGAATGTTGCCAGCCTGGAAGGGTGAGTTGATGAATGCAGTTAGGAAGGGAGCTAGGATGTGTGCTGAGTCTTTGATGAGCTGAGCAGGACAGAGATTGCAGTTAGAGGGTTTGATGGATTTGAGCAGGGCGATAACTTCCAGCTTGGTCATGTCTTTAAAGTCAAAAGGTGATGAGGACTTGGATTTGGTGGGCGAAGGAGATTTCCTATGCATGTTGGCTATGAGGTGGTGAAGAGCTTTTTGATGGCTGCGAATTTTAGTTTGAAGAGAGTTAAGCTTGTCTAGCATGGAGAATTGAATACTATTACACCAGCTTTCGTCCTTGAGGAGAGAAGGAGGAGGAGTGGACGGTTTTTCCAATTCTCTAAAGATGGTGAATATTTCTTTGGACCCTGATTTAGCATCTTTAATCCTTGAGTTGAATGATGCGGCTTTCGCTAGGGTGATGTTGGCTTTGTGTGATATGGAGATGGCTTTTAAGGCGCTTCTGGTGGCTTCAGTGGGGTTAGCTTTCCAGGCGGAGAGGGCACGCCTCTTCTGAGAGTGTTCGTCAAGAAGTTCTTTAGAGAACCAGGTGTTGGAATGTTTGGCTTTTTTTGCTTTTATTAGGGCGAGTGGAGCAATGGCGTCAACTGCTTGGGTGACGATCTCTTTAAAGGTGTTAGCTAGGGTGTCTGAGTTTTTAGAGAATGCGGCTTGTGTGGAGGATGAATTTAATATAGTGATGGTCGGACCATGGGATGGGGGTGTTGGCAGAGATTTTGATCGAGCAGTTGTGGTGGCTGATCCAATCGAGTATACGCCCTTTGGCGTGGGTAGGTTCAGAGATGGTTTGCGAGAAGCCTAGGGTGGAGTTGCCCTTCGACTTCCCTGATAGCAAGGGTTTCCCTGGCAATGAGGGCTACACCCCCTCCTCTCTGGGAGGTGCGATCTTTTCTGAAGATGGTGTACCCTAAGGGGATGGCAAGTGATAGAGCAGTGCCTGAGCTTTCATTAAGCCAGGTTTCTGTAATTATTAGCAGGTCGAGGTTATCCTTGATGATGAGGTCATTAATGTCAAGGGCATAGGCAGGTACTGATGGTGCGTTGACCAGAGCACAGCTAAGGGTAAGGATTAGTGGTGTGGATGCACGAGGCTGGGCTGGCGTGGTATCTGGGCCAGTCAAGGAAATATCACTACAATTATACAATGAGGACGTGGGTACATCAGGGGCCTCCTTCGTAGAACACAATGTGGCATCAACATTAGGCAAGGGCGCAATAGGCGCAACAGGGGCAAAACATGCACAAGATCATCCCACACACGGATGCCGTCCCATTGAAGGACCGGTTTCTCCTAGTTCCCTGACTGCTATGAACACAGGCATGATGGTAGACCGCATTATTGAACCAGTGGAGGCCACCAGACGGCTCATTCTGGTGGCCATCACAAGAAAGGCACATAGCAAGTGCCTTTGGCAACACAGCAACACCTGCAACCTGGTCAACAGTGTGAACGAGTGTATCCGCTTCCCAATATCCCTAGAGAATGCTCAGATTTACAACAAACTAGACCTCAAATGCAAGCTCCACTGTGACGCTAAAGTCTAAGCTGCATAGACGGGCCAGCCCTAACTGAGGCTCCCCGGGCCCCACCAACACAACACAACATACCAAATATTACCATCATAATAAAATGAGAGGACAATTTCATATTGGAAAAAAAACAGACCACAGTTATTGGAGTCAACATAATGGGCGGCCCCAGCCCTTGCTCAGTGTACTTGGCCTAAAACACTCACCAGGTGGCCCTTTGCCATTCCTGGGATTTCACAACCGGTGCACCAGCACTTCAGCTTAAAGTTCTTCTGGGTGACCCTGTAACCCAATATTTCATATTTTCAAGACGACTTCTTGGTGTGATGTGCTTTCGGGGATGCCCACAATGTCCCCCATGTGTGTGTCATGCACAAAATCCAGGGCAGTGGCAGGTATCGGCACTGAGATAAATGCAAGTTCCAACAACGGCAGCTCGAGGATCCGTGTTACACCATTTCAGAAGCAGGAACACAGCCAAAGACTGCACTCAACTGCTGTAGCCTGCACCTAGCCGTGGTGGATATTGTTTCAAACGTTAAGCTATCTCCCACACAAAGGAATAGCGTTTCCTTATCTTCTGTTTACTTTATACACGCCAGTTAACCTGATATTTTTTTCTTCCGCCTATCCAATCTTTACAAATTGCCAGTGAGGTCCTGCCAGGTTTCCCACCCCATACCAGAACAAGGGCCAAGACTTTCACACACCCTCAGAACTTCCTCTTTGCTAAAACTCGCCACACCTCACCTGTGACTCAAACCGAGCTGATGCTGCATGTCATTTTCACCAGTTCATGACCTTCAAACAGTGCTATTGTGGAGCATGGTTTTTGTCTTCAAAACAATGACGTAATCATTAGTGGCACCCTGACGAATTGCAATTGGCTATATGTAACTATGCAAATTAGCCCCCCAAAATGCGCCCTCAAATTGACTCCTGCGGGGAGTGTGGAAAACCATTTTAGAATGAATCTTCACCACTCTACAGTACCTGCTGCTAAGCAACAGGAATAGATTGATGTCTGGAAGCCTGGCATTGTTCAGCTGAGGTTACATCCTTTCTGAAAGTAAACACAGGACCACATTCTATATCACCACAGTGCAGCGTAGGCAGTATAACTGAAAATAACATATCTAGATGGGTCCTGTTGGGGGTCTTTCCATGACCCATTAGGTGGTTGCCGTGAGCCCCCAACCCCACACACTCAGGCACACACGTCTGTTCAGCTCGGGCTCCCCGGTTGCACTGTCGCGGCCGCGAACGCCCCCTTTATTTATAATGCATGCGGCGGCATACAACGTCACGCCACCGTGTGTGCGTCCCTTAAGGGGGCAGCACCACACTCCTCCTTTTCCATGAGGACAAACAACAGTGTATTAACAGTCTCAAACAATAACAATAACAACAAACAGTGCAATCGCAAAAACTCCACACACACCCCTTTATTCACAACCGCCCTGGATCCCCGTAACTATCACATGGGGCCCACGGGCCAATTACGAAACATGTCCCAGCACGTAATCGTTGAGGTAAGCGGGTTTCCCTTGCCCAGCCCTCTGGGGGTACCTCCCGCTTACCTCCGGCACAGGCAGTCCATCTGGTGGCACTCCCCGTGCTGGGGATGCAGGCATGGGGAGATGGCCTTCACCCTCTTCCGGTACTTCCATCCTGTCAGGTTTGAGGGGAGGCTCAGTTCTTTTTAAGTTTTCTTTTTTCAGTCCGGATTACTTTCAGCTCAGAACCATGACTTCAGATGGGCTCTAGGTTTCCTTTTGCGCATTTTGAGGGGAGCTACTGAGTCAATAGATTTAAGCATTGAAGAATTAAATGCATCTACCAGGACGTTGGGGTCACTTGTGTTAGGTAAAGCATTGAGGATTGGGATTACAAGAGGCATGATAGCCTTTACTGTGATGTTCCGTTTGTTTCTTGTGGGGTACAATGGTGCTATGAGACATGTTTTGTTGTGAGCTGGGGCCATATTAAGCTCAAACCCGATAAGGTAATGGTCTGTCCAGGTTTGGGGTGTAATACTTTTTACTAAGATATTACAATTTAAATCTTCTACCCAATGGAGGGTCCTTCCTTTCTCGTGAGTGGGTAGGGTGAATTTTTAATAAATCCATGATCGGCCACAGTGTTGGCTAGAGAGGTTGCAGGGATGTCATTAAGGTCATTGTAGCCTAGGTTGAAGTCTCCTAAAAGTAGGGATTGTGATGTGGTTTTGATATTATCAGACAGTAAGGTCATTAAATCTTCTTTGAAGGTATCTGAGGGACCAGGAGGTCTATAAATAAGGTGAATAAAAGTGGTACTTTTATGTGAAGTTTGTAGTTGCGCTGAGGGGATTTCACATGAGGATAGTGAAGGTGAAGGGACTAATCTCATGTCATGTGTATTCCTGAAGATTAGGGCAATGCCTGCTCCTCTAGCGGTAGGTCTGTCAGCTCTAATGATGGAGTAATTGTACTGTAGAGCTAGTAATAGTGAAGGGCCTGCTGCTGCGTGCAGCCAGGATTCCGTTACAGGTAGGAAGTCCATGTTGTTAGATATCATGGTGTCAGCTACATCTGTAGCGTGAGCAACCATGAACCTTGTATTAATTAGAGCTCCTTTGAGGGTCTGTGTGAGTTTGGCTGACTCCGTATTGCCAGTTTTTGTTTGTCTTTGAATTTCTTGGTTGATTGGCAAAGTGAAGTCCGTTTTGGCTTGATTAGTAGATGCCTGCTTACTGGAGTGGGTAGGGTCTGTAGGCCGGAGCCCCGTGAGGTGGGTAGCTGTAATAGTGGAGTGTGCCACACTGGTTTAGGTCCTGATTGGGACAGGCTGATAGTGAGGATGTAACCTGGAACGGAGTCTGAGGTTTCTAATCTTGGTGTTAGGGTGAGTGGATGGTGAGTTAGTGGAGGTATTTATGTTACTCCTATCAGTAGAGTACTTGGGCGTTGTTCCCTATTGTATTCAGAGTATTTGTGAGTAATTTGGGTAGGAAGACGGTGGGTTTGATTCTGGCATCTAGGCTGAAGGTATTTAGTGCCTGTAGAGATGTGGTGGTCTTTATTCTATAGTCATTGTTATTGGGAGGGATCATGATGCAGTTCAGCTGTGGATCACGGGATGTGAGCCAGTAGGCAATTAGTAGGAGCGGAGGTAGTAGAGGAGGTGCGGTAAGTGGGCTATGCATAATGCACAGAGTGAATCCAAGTGCGCGTGCGTGGCACTGCACTAGTAGCAAGGCAGGTAGGTCTGATAAGCATTCACTTATGATTGTTCAGGAAATAGGCTAGTCCAACAGTACATTACTTGGTCTAGAGTAGTTGGTGAAGTGGGCGAGGCAAAGAATAATCATATATTCAATGTGTACAGAGTAGGCTAGTCAAGGTTAAATGCAAACACAGATAGTGGTATATACTCAAAGCCAACATAAATTAATGTCATGTCAATTCTGGATGGATCTAGTCTAGCATAGATTCAGTTAGGTTAAGAACAATTCAGTATACTGTAGATATCACATTAAGGCATTGCTCTAACCCCCCCGCCCCCCGTCCCCTACAAAATACCGAGCAGGTGGGGAGGATAAACCGGTTTTTAAAAGAGAAAACAGAGGAGGTGTGGAATGTGCAGAAGCAGGAGCGGCCAGCAGGGTAACCCCTGCATCCCATTAAAATCATATCCCCTTTCTTCCTCATGAGCGGACACCAGGCAGAGACACCACTGGCGCCGCCTTCCTTTGTTCCTGCAGAACACACAATCCGAGCGGCATGAATGAAAATATACGATAAAGTGTATATCACACTCCATAAAAGAAAGAGATTGGTTACAAGTCAGGCAGGTAGACAAAGACTGCACAACCAAATCAAAGCCCGACACATTGTGCAAACCAGGGGTGGCAAGATTCGGAATATTGGGATAGTCCTGCAACAGATTCACAATGCTCAAGTCAGCAAAGAACTAGATTGGCGGGATGCAAAGGTGTAAGAATGAGGGAGAGAATCTGAAATGAAGCACAGATGAAAATGTGGAGGAAGCAATTACTGAAATGACATGAATGAAAACTACACAAACGAAGTTGGAGATGAAGGACCTAATGATCCCAAGGGACTCTGTAACCACAAAGTAGAATTCTTCTGTGCACCTTCCATTTCCTTCTTAAGATACATAGGAAAGAGGAGACTGTGGTGACTTGTCCTTTCTCTCTTGCATACTACAGGTTCCAGGTTCTTACTTTCATCACCGCATTGGCGATGGGTGGTTCCTTTGGAGTCGTTTCTCCGCCACAAGTCTGCTCTCATCCTCGGCACACACCTCCTTCTTGTAGGGACTTTGGGGGTTTTCTTGTGTTTTGCTTTGTTCCTAATCTGCAATGCTCCAGATTCCCTTGGACTCATGTGGAGCAGCTTACATCACGCGGGCAAAGTACAACTCCTGCCGAGCGTCCAGTTTCATGGACCCAATGGAAGATGTCATTCTCGCGTACTTGGAGGCAGAGGTGTTGCTAGGTCTGGAAAAGATATGGGGCTACGCTAATGTGGGGACTGTCGGGGACTCAGGGCTAGCTAGCCTTTTGGATGTAGCCCCTGAGCTTCTATCTGGGGCTACAACCGAAAGACCAAGGGGCTATATCACCCCCATCCACTCATAGCAACGCCTCTGCTTGGAGGAGGTTGTTGGATGGGTCATCTCACTGAGCCATCCCAGAGTGCTTTTGCACAAGGAGCTGGGCTTTGAATGCAGAGACTCTTGCACTTGCTTCCATTCAGAAACAAGCGGATGGCTCTGATTATGATATCACATTCCTGGCTGCCCAGGCTCATGTGATGCATTGCTTTGGAAGAAACTCTGCATAGGGTCAGAGAGGAGGCAGTTCTGCACACGTTTCCAATCAGTCAACCAATCCATTTATGACGTGTGGCAGTCCTCCTCTGCACATGTGTTTTTGGTATGGGAGACCAGAATATTATCCAATGCCAAAAAACAAAGTCCAAAAGGTCATGTAGTTGTGTAGAGGCTTCTCGAGGACGATTCTATTATGCTTAGGAAAAATGTACTAAAAAATGGTAGGGAGCCCCATTTTGTGGTGCAGCTTATTGCAGGTCATATAAATAAAATACAGATAGTTCCAAAGCTGCTGTGTATTTATTTTGGAATATAATACTCCTTATTTTAGTGTTGTATCTAAAAGTAGATGGCCCTCATTACGACCCTGGTGGAATTCGGAAAACGATGGCGGAAATGCAATACCGCCATCGAATAGCGCTCGGTGCGACTATGACCCGTCACCGCAAAGTACGATGCCATTAGCGACACCGTAGTGAACGCCAACGCTAACTGCACCAAGCACGCGCGCGCGCGCCATGCCAAACCGTAAACACCACCATGGCGCAACGGTACGCCAATTCCGACCCCAGCGGACATGTACCTAACGCCATCAAGCATGGCGGAATGCACCATTCCGCCATGGTGACAAGTACGGCATCGCGAATCAACCGTAAACGGCCCCACTGACTGCCCGTACACCGCTCCCTGCCCACAAAGTACAACTCCCCGTAGGTGCAACGAAGCCACAATGCAACCAGTGAAATGCACAAGTCACCCATGCATGCCAACGAACAAATGGACCTCAAGAGGGGCCAATGGGAGCTGCAGGGCACAGATGGCACGAATACAGAAGCCATCCCAATGGACATGACCACAGTCCCCCACCAAGAAACGCACGCAAACACAGGCACCTGTGACCAGCAATATTCAGAAAATCACAACATTCCACCAGTCCACCTGGCTGACCGGCATCTGTCACACAAAACCCAATCCCCCGCCCCTGAGCATGACAACATTCAAACTGTCATATTGGCAGCCCCCATCCCTGACCTCACGGGCTTCGTAGGCAAACGCGCCCAGTACAGGACCACGCAACAAAACTCCGAAGCTGGAACCCAATGCAGATCCCCTCACAATACATCGCTCCCCAAATAGGAATATGCCACATCACTTGCAAAGAAGAACGCTACACGGCCCATATCAGAATAGAATTTTAATTCACATCAATATCACCAAGCCCATACAGCCATCAGGCCATGAACTCCAAAACACATTTCACCATTGTGGGCTGCATCCGCAAGAAATGACCAGCCACTACTCGTGTGACGCCCTGTTCCCTCATGGTACACAGAGCCACATACACGTACGAAAAGGCAACATGGAAGCGCACAGAACCGCAGGGCCGTCCCAATGGGGAGGCACTAGTCCAGCTGAAAGGCCGAAATGTTGCTCCGAGCCACCAGTACTGCGTAAGGGCATGTGGCCCATTGGCGATCGTCCCATAAGATCGTAATGCTGCTCCACTGATTAACACGAAGCAGCAGGTGTCGGGAGTAAAATCCATCTGCAGGAGTGGCATACAGATGGCAGTGGCAAAAGGGGAGGAGATACCTGTCAACCAAAAGAAAAGAAACAGAATAGAATGGCCATCAGAACTACATTCGAACAACTCACTTCAATGATCACACTAGATCCACAGCCATATGCATGCAAGCCCACTCCAAAGGATCATCACCACCCCAAAACCACTTGCGAATCATAACTACCTATATCGAGGTGAAAACACCATCACAAACGAGTGTACCTGTGCATGCGCCTGTGAAAACAGAATCCTTCAGATGGGATTGGTAACGTGCATGGACACAAGTGTCTGAAGGCGCGTCGAGACAGGGAGGGCTCAACAAGGCCAGATAGACGATGGTCCCACTATGGCAGCCCTGCATCACATAGCGCAGGGGGGGCGGACAGATCCCAAGAAGCCCTGTACATGGCAAACACTGCATCAAATCACCTGCCCATGCATCCATTCATCATTCCCTCATCCCGTAATGAAAACGCCTGAATATTTACTCACATAACATTAGAAATATCCATTGAGTCTGTGCGTTATGCAGCCTGCAAAATCCACAGTGCCCCAGCACGTAATTCCAGTCTAGTGAAGTAACATGTATTTGGGAACGTCCTGCCTTATCGTCCACTACGCAATTGCGCATCCCATACTATTCATATCAATCATAGCATTCTCGCCATGGCCCCTGTCCCAAGGACATTGAACAATAGAACGTTATATTTGCAGTCAGACCTGTGGGCATCTCCTCGCCGCTAGCTGAAAACCGAAAGCGCCGCCCTTCGAATTCCTCATTTGCAACATCACGTCGAAGAGGCATCTGTGGCCGTTTGAAAACACTAATTAATCCATCCAGTGCGGCTGTGTGTGAAAATGGCAACTGCCTTCACCCACGAATGGGACGCCCCGCCCGTCGTTGCAACTCGGTACAGTGATGAATGAGGGCCCACCGTTACTCGAGTACTACGTTCCACTGACCCTTCACAACTCTGTTCGCGACTGCACAGATGGTATGTGAAACAATGGGACCACAACAGAATGAACATATCAACCAATGTTACACGGCCATCGGGTACAAATACAAGATTGCAATAGCAAGATGCCATTCCACGAATTGCAGCGTTGTGCGCGGGACGTGCTCGGCCAAAGGGGAGAGCAGTTTGCACAGGTGGAATGAATCACCACAGGTGGAGGCCATTCAGCCTGGAAACACATAAATTTCACGCCCAGTCTCCTCCCACAACCACTCCGAAATGCTACCGGCAGGACTCGCGATGTTGGCCCTGGGGGACCTGATAGCACTGCAAGTACTCCAACTCCAAGAAGAAGACGAACACCAACTACAACCGGCCGCACGGAGGAGACGCAGGAGGAGGAGGAGGCCAAGGCAGGGCCAGCAAGGGCCGCCAGCACAGCCACTACCACCACGCAGGCAGCCCGCAATCCCACGCCTCCGAGCACATCCGTTCAACCTCACTGATGAGCAGATCCACACCCTCTACCGTCTGGACCGGGACACCATAACCGCCATTGTGGACATGACACAGGCTGACCTTGTCAGCATGATAGATAGCCCAACCGCCATCCCACCCCTACTGAAGGTGGTGTCTGTACTCCACTTCCTGGCCACAGGCACCTACCAGCACATAGTCGGACAGTTGCATGGCATATCACAGCCACTGTTCTCACGGACACTATTGCAAGTGCTCGATGCCCTCCTGAAGCACGCAGACGACTACATCTCTCTACCACGCTCGGAGCAGGAAATTACCAACACAAAAGTTGGATTCCATGCACTTGGCGGCATACCGGGTTGCATTGGTGCCATCGACTGCACCCATGTGGAATTGGTCGTCCCACATGCCATGGAGGCCCAGTACCGCGACCGAAAACAATTTCATTCCCTGAATGTACAAATGGTGTGTGACTCCAACAGGATCATTACACATTGTTGTGCCCGATTCCCTGGATCAACCCATGATTCTATGGTCTTGAGGAACTCTACAATACCACGCTACATGGAGCGACACGCAGGGAACAGATCCTGGCTACTCGGTGAGTCTCATTACATGCATGATAATGTGGGGTATGTGATTCGGCAATGACCTGGCAGGAAGGGGGGGGGGTGTGCGTACGTAGCAATGGCATTCCACATCATACGTTTCTCGTCCACATACAGGTGATGCCGGGTATCCACTGAAGAGATGGCTCCTCACACCAGTCCACAACCCACGGGACCAGCATGAGGAGGACTACAACCATGCCCACTCACGTACCCGTGTAGTCATTGAACAGGCATTCGGCCTACTGAAGACCCGTTTCCGGTGCCTCAGCAGGTCTGGCGGGGCACTCCTGTACCGCCATGAGAAGGTTGCAAAGATGGTGATGGCATGTGTCATGCTCCACAACATGTGCGTACGTAGAAATGTGCCCATGCCCCCTGACGCAGAACTGCAAGCACCTGATGATGGTCATGATGAGGGTGGGGATGTGGCAGCACCTCAAGGAGTCTGCGAGGCACCGGAGGGCCGTGACATTCGTCAGCATCTCATTGATGCATGCTTCTAGCACTCACGCCTGGTGGCTGATACATGGACACGGGATGCGTGGCACTGTGTGTGTCTGGTACATGCACAATATGGACTGTACGCCTATAATGGCCTAGTACACAAAGATCAATGTCCACACATCTCATTGGTTGATCGTGCACTTTTTATGGCATATGTGATATCATGTTGTACACCCTATCGACCCGCCACCCAAGTGAGCCCAACACACCCCCTCCACCCTCCCACCTCCCCCCCGAACACCAGTGTCCAAAGATGCTCATCGTCCGTGGGCAGTCGCTATTGCAAGCCCCCTCTGCGGGTATCAGGGGCACCCCTGCCTGTGGAGCGCAGGTTCCTCCCAGATCTACGTTGGGGGCTGCCCTGGACGGAACTTGCAACAGATGATGTCTCTGCCTGCTCACGTCCATGCATGTCCCTAAGGGTTTGCGAGAGCTCAGTGAGCACACGGCGCACTGCGGCAAGTTCGGCACATACGTCTTTGGACGTTGCATGCAGTTCCCCCCTCAGGCTCTCGGTGCTTCTCTCCATTTGGACTCTCAGGCTCTCGGTGCTACTCTCCATTTGGACTCTCAGGCACTCGGTGCTACTCTCCATTTGTGCCCTTAGTGTCTCTGTACTTCTCTCCATTTCTGCCCTAAGTGTCTCAGTTGATGTTTCTATGTCTGCCTTAGTGCCCCCACATTCATCGGCATGGTCCTTGAGGAGCGTGGCCAGTTGCTGCTGTTGCACGATTAACTGGTCGAGGGACTGTTGCCTCTGCTGGGCCATGGCCATTTGCGGGGGTGTCACAGAGGGGCTGTTGTCCTCATGTTGCCTTGCCACAGGGCTTGTGGGGGATGGCCAGTCGTCGTCTTGTGGGTGCCCCTGCGTGGTATCCTCATGTAGTACGGGATGGAACAGACAGGGGGATTGGGACAGGTCATGGATGGATCTGACTTCGACATCCCAGTCTTCTGTGTCGGAGCATGCTGCCATCAATGGGGTGTCACCTATGGTGCTGCTGCCACCGGAGGCAGTGCCTTCTGTGGCATCCGTTGGGGGGACCTGTGGTGGTGGTGTTGTGGCCATGCTGGCTGCTGGGGTGCCTGTTGATGTTCCCTCCTGTGTGCTGCCACTTGATTTGTGCTGCTGCCGTGTCTTGATGCGTGCAGCTGAGGTGGAGGGTCTTTGGCCGTCGGTCTTGGCCCTCTTTGCAGGTGTGCTGGTAGGGGTGTCCTGGAGCTCGTCGTTTGGATCGGACCCTGTGGTGGAGTAAAGGAGGGCGAGGGTTATTGGTGGGTCTGTGGGAATTGGAATGGCAATGTATCACATGCATTGGGGTGGTACCTGAGGGTGATTTGGGTCGGGGCCTTGGAGGTGCTTCCATTTGTGTGTGGAGTGAGGGTGCAGTTGTTTGGCAGCCTGCAGTTAGGGTGTGCCTGCTGCACGTGTAGTGCGTGTTTTAGGGGTTTTTAATTATTTATGTATTTATTGTGGGTTTTAACGTGCGCTATCAGGCCAATGTGTGTGAACGTTCTCCTGGACATGTGTTTCTGTTGCACTATGGGGACACATGGTGCTTCGAATGGATGGACTTTGTGGATTTAGCATTGTTTCATTAGGCCCACCTACCTGAATCTTCGGATGTCTGCACTCCTTTCTCCATCCCTCCGACTCCCTCTATGCTCTCCATTCCGATGGTGGAGGCACAGATTTCTTCCCAGGGGGTCAGCTTGATTGGTGATTCCGACCCTCCCCCGGTGGCTGTGGCAATGTTGCGGTTGGCAGAGAGTATGCTGCGGACGCGTATCCGCAGGTCGTCCCACCGCTTCCTGCATTGCTGTGGGGTGCGGGGTGCGGTCCCCACCGCACTTACCCGCTGTGCCACCAGAGCCCATATGGCCTTCTTGTTTGCGAGTGCCGTCCTGGTCATTTGCGTGGAGAAGACGACGGCAGCATTCTCCTGGAGGGTCTCTGTTAGCACGGTGAGTTCCTCACGGGAGAAGTGGACCTGCCGCTTGCGGTCGCACGCTTTCTTCGCTACTTTTCCCATTTTTCTTGGTTTCGCTAGGGTGGATGACGGGTTGGGTTGTGTCTCAGGGTGGTGATTTTAGTGGTTGTGTGGTTTTAGTGGTTTTATAGGTGTACGGCGGGTTGTTTCCCGTTCCGGGCCCGTGTTTTAACTTCCGTTTCCGTATATTTCCGGTCACCGTACTTTACGGTAGGCGCACACTGCGGTGTCCGCTGTGATGGGTGGCGGTATTGCACCTAGGGCGCCGTACGGCGGCGGTGTGGGCCGTTTTGGGGTCATTTCCGCCATCGCGGACTTTGCACTTCCGCCATGCCGTGGTGCTCGTGCCCGATGGGTCGGAATGGGCTGCACTTTGCTCCTTCTTGCAATGGCGGAAACGCTATTTACGCTGTGGCGGTCCGGTCAGTCACTTTCCGCCAGGGTCGTAATGAGGGCCGATATCTCTTCCCGGTTATCTCATTAAAGGTCTGGATGTAAACATCAATGTTGTCAAAAAATATAAGAGTTTATTTTTAATTACAAGACATACAAATGTGTAATAAGATAAAGAAACACAATTTGTTTTAAAGAAACAAAAAAGAAAATTGTTGTCAAATAAGTAAATAAACAAATTACAGTATATTACAAAAAAACAAAAAACAGAATTAAGGTTGTCAAAAAATACAAACAAAGAGATTATAAATAGAAAAACACACAGAATGTGCTTAAGGTTTTTTAGAATAGGTATCCAACTTGTTTTGGAAATGTCACGTTTCTAAACAGGTCTGCCTACGTATGTGAAGATATCATGATTGCTATTCATTTTTAATTCTAGGGGTGTCATATTTTGGTATATATATACACCCATATATGTTTCGGCAAGCAAGCCACCTACTGGGCTTAAATATCAGCAGCCTTCCTCAGGGCAAATTTTACCACGAAGCCCCTTTAGTTATGTGGGTAATCAAAAAGTCAGACAAGTTGGTAGTGACCCTTGTAGGTGCGAGGCGTGTAGCGCAGAGGTTGAGGGGGTCAAGGAAAAATGGGGCAACACTGACTCACAATAGTTGCTGCCATCATATGATGAGTTGACTCCGTACCCTCTCCCTGAAACATTCGGATAAGAGTGGGACATGGAGCAGTGTGCTCCTGCTTTTCCCCTTATTGTGCCTGCAGTGAAGTCAACGGCCTGATGTGGGACACAGAGTGTACTCCTGCTATGCTCCCCATTGTGCATGGAGGGTGCAGAGCAGGAGCATACAGCCATACTGCTCTCCATGTTCTGCTCCAGACCACTGTTCTACAGGCAGCCAGGCTGAGCAGGAGCACACAGCAACACTGCTGTCCTGGAAAGGATGCCCAGAAAAACAGTCATGCCACAGTAAGAAAGGGATAGACTGGCTGCGACAGGCCAGGCTGAAGATGTTTGGGGTGCATTTCAACATGATGGTTGTGGGCCCCCTTGCTTAGAGCGAAAACAGTATGAGGCACCCATGGTGTGCATACATTACAATGGCGACAAAGATAAGGTTAATAGCCGCTGATTATCACGAGATGACCAGCCAGTAGGCAGCTTCAATACTGCCTACTGAAGAGCTCTAAACCCTTCTTTGTCAGCAAGTGGCTGCTGTGAATGAACCAGTGTTAGAAGGCAATGGGGTGATAACACTTCTTATATAGAGTGGAAAAGAAAACACAGCTTGTAATGAGAGCACTGCAAAGCACACATTTTAAGCCCCAGAAGTAAAAGAGAGAAATGAATATATTGCTGTGTTACAAGACTGGTGACAGGCAACATGGGGTTAGTTGCTGAGGGTCCCCTTGAGGCTGCTTTAATTTGAAAACGTTGAAAGGCCCTGATGCCGTCCCTTCGCTGCCCCCAAATGCAGTCTAGTTAAGTAATAACACAAATCATACTTGGTTTGGCATTAGGGGGCGGCCAATCTAGCCCTTTCTTACTGTGGCATGACTTTTTTGATGGGCATGTATGAAAACCAACGGTTTATCATAGAAGCCCAGATAAAAGTCACCAGACAGTGCTGCTGTGTCACCAGCTCCAGTCCTGAGCGCATTCACTAGTCAGACATAAAAAAGTCAGATAATTTCTTCACTAGTCCAGTAAGAAGTCAGATAATTTCTTCACTAGTCCAGAACGAAGGCAGATCATTTCTTCACTAGTCCAGAAAAAAGTCAGATCATTTCTTCACTAGTCCAGAAAAAAGTCAGATAATTTCTTCACTAGTCCAGAAAGAAGTCAGATAATTTCTTCACTAGTCCAGAAAGAAGTCAGAACATTTCTTCACTAGTCCAGAAAGAAGTCAGATCATTTCTTTCTGAGTCTAGTCGGACTAGTGAATGCGCTCAGGACTGGAGCTGAAGGCAGAACACACAACACTCTCTGGTGTCCGTGTCCAGCGCTGCTACAGGCTGCATTTGTTGGAGTGGTTCAGAGCTGGGTATGATGCAGACACCTGTTTGCCCTGTGGTGTGCTCCTGCTCAACACCATCCCTGTCCTGGCAGCGAGGGTGCAGAACAGGAGGTAATTGTAATTGGTTATTTATAACGTGCTTAATACCAAGCGGTTTCTAAGCGCAGACTCGGGGATCGAACCTGCGTTGCTCCATGTCAATTTGCTTCCAAGGCGAGCACGTTGCTCCTGAGCTATCCTCCTGAACTCTAAGCATGAACCCGGTGTCCCAATGCCAGGACCTTTGGGCTGGTGGCTGGGCACAATGATTGCTTGCTCTCCTGGCAGCAGGACAAAAGGTGTGCCGTTGCCAGGAGGACAATGAATCATTGTGCCCAGCCGCCAGCCCAAAGGTCCCGGTGCGGCTACTGAAAAGGCCCTGGGAGAGCAGGGTACTGGGGGTTGCCTGCTCACAGAAAGTAGTTCAGGGAATGTGGGAAGAACGGACATTTTGCACCATTGTGCAAAGCGCAACGATACCGAACTGTGGCAGTGACGTTGAAAGAGTGAACGATAAAATAACACAACTTGTTCTATAAGAGGACCCTTATAGTGATGCAAAGAAATCATACTGTACCCGTGGTGTTGACGGAATTCATGTGAAGATACTGGCTGACTCGAGATCGGGCTATGATGCAGTCCCGGCCAGAGAACACTTATGTTGTACTGTTAAATAGGAGGAAAAACAACTCCTCATGCCGGATATAGAATCCGGCACATGCAGAGAGCACAAAATCAGTCTCTTGAGCGACACATTATGTTATGTTTTCTTCCGGGGACCACTATGGTAGGAACTGTGTATGTTTGCAAAAAAAGCGGCCATGCTTGGGTGGGTTCAACAAGGATGTCTATGCATACAGCGCTCTGCCCATGTTCTGTTGGCCGGGTACACTTAGTGCGGACGCATCTTGTGCTGACCTGCTCTGCAAATGCACAGGCACCCTGCAAAACATGTATTTATTTATTTGCATTTGTATAGCGCACTTGGAGCCCGGGGGCATCAAGGCGCTGTTACAGGAAATTTGTAGGAAATTTGCTTGAAAGGAACAGGGCGACCAGAGGTCTCTTGGTTACAGAAACAAACTGTGTGACTTGCAGATGTTAACAGAGTTAATACAAGTGATTATCAACAGAGTTACATACAGAAGAGTAATACATGCTGACGATTACAGGTTGATGGTGGAGATTTTCAGTCAGACAAAGAGTTTGGTTTTCATAGCTTTACGGAAAGCTTGGTAGGACTTGATTGTTCGCAGGTGGGTGGGTAATGCGTTCCAGTGGGTGGCGGCCAGTGTAGGAAATCTGGGGCCCCCAGCGCGGACTTTGTGAGTTTTGGGCGTGACAATCATGTTGGAATAGCCCTTCCTGGGAGGTCTAGTGGCTGTGTGCTTGGTGATTCTTTGAACCAGGTATGGGGGTGCCAATTCGTGGAGGCATTTGTGGGTGAGGGCAAGAGTTTTGAAGACAATTCTCTCTTTGACCGGGAGCCAGTGGGCCTCCCTTCTTACTTGGGAAATGTGGTCTTTTTTTGAGGTTCCTGTGGCCACTCTGAGGGCATTGTTTTGAGCCAGCTGGAGTTTTGCCAGATTTTTGTGGGTTGTCCCTTCGAGGAGGGCATTGCAGTAGTCGAGCCTCGACCCAATTATTGCCCTGGCAATGATGAGGCTGTTCTAGCGTGATAGGAAGGCTCTGGCTGTGTTTAGAACTTTGGAGTAGTAGGCTGACGAGGAGGCGATGGCATTAACTTGCCTGTCCATGGTCAGATTCGAATTGAGGTAAACTCCAAGTGTCTTGAAGTTGTTTGAGACCTTGATGGGAATGTTATCAATCGTAAAGGATATGTACTGTTCATCGAGGTTGCCCAGAATGGTGGGGGACCCTATGAGCAGAAGTTCAGTTTTTTCACTGTTGAGGCAGAGCCAGTTGTCTGCCATCCAGGATTGGATGGTGGAGTAGATAGAGGTGAGCATGTTAGAATCGGCTTCATAGTCCCCAGTGAGAGGAATGAGGACCTGAGTGTCATCAGCATAATTAGTATACAATATGCCCAAGGAGTCAAGGATGCTGAACAGGGGTCTCATGAAGAGGTTGTATAGCGTGGGCGTGATACAAGAGCCCTGTGGAACACCACATTTGATGTGGCTCAGGGTAGCAAAGCTGAGTTAGAGAAGACTTTCATAGCTCTTTCTTGAAGAAAGGAGTTTATCCAGTCACAGGCTTTGGAGGAGAAGTTGGCCTCAGAGGCTAAATGGCGGCATAGAGTGTTGTGGTCCACCAAGTCAAAGGCTGCAGATAGGTCTAGGAGCAAAAGGAGCGCAGGTTTGCCTGTGTCTCTCAGATCGTCCGTTTGATTCTTTAGTTCTAGGAGAGCCGTTTCGGTACCATGTCGTGGGCGGAAGCCAGATTGCCGCAGGCCAAGTCCAAGAATTTTTGGACTTGCAGGTTGGCTGCTTTGTCCAGGATTATGAGTAGGAATGGGACAGTTGTGATGGGTCTGTAGTTCCCTGGGACCGTTGGGTCCAACGATGGTTTTTAAGGAGTGGGCGTACCCATGCTTCCTTAAATCCAGTTGGAACGTTGCCAGCCTGGAAGGGTGAGTTGATGAATGCAGTTAGGAAGTGAGCTAGGATGTGTGCTGAGTCTTTGATGAGCTGAGCAGGACAGAGATTGCAGTTAGAGGGTTTGATGGATTTGAGCAGGGCGATAACTTCCAGCTCGGTCATGTCTTTAAAGTCAAAAGGTGATGAGGACTTGGATTTGGTGGGCGAAGGAGATTTCCTATGCATGTTGGCTATGAGGTGGTGAAGAGCTTTTTGATGGCTGCGAATTTTAGTTTGAAGAGAGTTAAGCTTGTCTAGCATGGAGAATTGAATACTATTACACCAGCTTTCGTCCTTGAGGAGAGAAGGAGGAGGAGTGGACGGTTTTTCCAATTCTCTAAAGATGGTGAATATTTCTTTGGACCCTGATTTAGCATCTTTAATCCTTGAGTTGAATGATGCGGCTTTCGCTAGGGTGATGTTGGCTTTCTATGATATGGAGATGGCTTTGAAGGCGCTTCTGGTGGCTTCAGTGGGGTTAGCTTTCCAGGCGGAGAGGGCACGCCTCTTCTGAGAGTGTTCGTCAAGAAGTTCTTTAGAGAACCAGGTGTTGGAATGTTTGGCTTTTTTTGCTTTTATTAGGGCGAGTGGAGCAATGGCGTCAACTGCTTGGGTGACGATCTCTTTAAAGGTGTTAGCTAGGGTGTCTGAGTTTTTAGAGAATGCGGCTTGTGTGGAGGATGAATTTAATATAGTGATGGTCGGACCATGGGATGGGGGTGTTGGCAGAGATGTTGATCGAGCAGTTGTGGTGGCTGATCCAATCGAGTATACGCCCTTTGGCGTGGGTAGGTTCAGGGATGGTTTGCGAGAAGCCTAGGGTGGAGTTCCCCTTCGACTTCCCTGATAGCAAGGGTTTCCCTGGCAATGAGGGCTACACCTCCTCCTCTCCGGGAGGTGCGATCTTTTCTGAAGATGGTGTACCCTAAGGGGATGGCAAGTGATAGAGCAGTGCCTGAACTTTCATTAAGCCAGGTTTCTGTAATTATTAGCAGGTCGAGGTTATCCTTGATGATGAGGTCATTAATGTCAAGGGCATAGGCAGGTACTGATGGTGCGTTGACCAGAGCACAGCTAAGGGTAAGGATTAGTGGTGTGGATGCACGAGGCTGGGCTGGCGTGGTATCTGGGCCAGTCAAGGAAATATCACTACAATTATACAATGAGGACGTGGGTACATCAGGGGCCTCCTTCGTAGAACACAATGTGGCATCAACATTAGGCAAGGGCGCAATAGGCGCAACAGGGGCAAAACATGCACAAGATCATCCCACACACGGATGCCGTCCCATTGAAGGACCAGTTTCTCCTAGTTCCCTGACTGCTATGAACACAGGCATGATGGTAGACCGCATTATTGAACCAGTGGAGGCCACCAGACGGCTTATTCTGGTGGCCATCACAAGAAAGGCACATAGCAAGTGCCTTTGGCAACACAGCAACACCTGCAACCTGGTCAACAGTGTGAACGAGTGTATCCGCTTCCCAATATCCCTAGAGAATGCTCAGATTTACAACAAACTAGACCTCAAATGCAAGCTCCACTGTGACGCTAAAGCCTAAGCTGCATAGACGGGCCAGCCCTAACTGAGGCTCCCCGGGCCCCACCAACACAACACAACATACCAAATATTACCATCATAATAAAATGAGAGGACAATTTCATATTGGAAAAAAAACAGACCACAGTTATTGGAGTCAACATAATGGGCGGCCCCAGCCCTTGCTCAGTGTACTTGGCCTAAAACACTCACCAGGTGGCCCTTGGCCATTCCTGGGATTTCACAACCGGTGCACCAGCACTTCAGTTTAAAGTTCTTCTGGGTGACCCTGTAACCCAATATTTCATATTTTCAAGACGACTTCTTGGTGTGATGTGCTTTCGGGGATGCCCACAATGTCCCCCATGTGTGTGTCATGCACAAAATCCAGGGCAGTGGCAGGTATCGGCACTGAGATAAATGCAAGTTCCAACAACGGCAGCTCGAGGATCCGTGTTACACCATTTCAGAAGCAGGAACACAGCCAAAGACTGCACTCAACTGCTGTAGCCTGCACCTAGCCGTGGTGGATATCGTTTCAAACGTTAAGCTATCTCCCACACAAAGGAATAGCGTTTCCTTATCTTCTGTTTACTTTATACACGTCAGTTAACCTGATATTTTTTTCTTCCGCCTATCCAATCTTTACAAATTGCCAGTGAGGTCCTGCCAGGTTTCCCACCCCATACCAGAACAAGGGCCAAGACTTTCACACACCCTCAGAACTTCCTCTTTGCTAAAACTCGCCACACCTCACCTGTGACTCAAACCGAGCTGATGCTGCATGTCATTTTCACCAGGTCATGACCTTCAAACAGTGCTATTGTGGAGCATGGTTTTTGTCTTCAAAACAATGACGTAATCATTGGTGGCACCCTGATGAATTGCAATTGGCTATATGTAACTATGCAAATTAGCCCCCCAAAATGCGCCCTCAAATTGACTCCTGCGGGGAGTGTGGAAAACCATTTTGGAATGAATCTTCACCACTCTACAGTACCTGCTGCTAAGCAACAGGAATAGATTGATGTCTGGAAGCCTGGCATTGTTCAGCTGAGGTTACATCCTTTCTGAAAGTAAACACAGGACCACATTCTATATCACCACAGTGCAGCGTAGGCAGTATAACTGAAAATAACATATCTAGATGGGTCCTGTTGGGGGTCTTTCCATGACCCATTAGGTGGTTGCCGTGAGCCCCCAACCCCACACACTCAGGCACACACGTCTGTTCAGCTCGGGCTCCCTGGTTGCACTGTCGCGGCCGCGAACGCCCCCTTTATTTATAATGCATGCGGTGGCATACAACGTCACGCCACCGTGTGTGCGTCCCTTAAGGGGGCAGCACCACACTCCTCCTTTTCCATGAGGACAAACAACAGTGTATTAACAGTCTCAAACAATAACAATAACAACAAACAGTGCAATCGCAAAAACTCCACACACACCCCTTTATTCACAACCGCCCTGGATCCCCGTAACTATCACATGGGGCCCACGGGCCAATTACAAAACATGTCCCAGCACGTAATCGTTGAGGTAAGCAGGTTTCCCTTGCCCAGCCCTCTGGGGGTACCTCCCGCTTACCTCCGGCACAGGCAGTCCATCTGGTGGCACTCCCCGTGCTGGGGATGCAGGCATGGGGAGATGGCCTTCACCCTCTTCCGGTACTTCCATCCTGTCAGGTTTGAGGGGAGGCTCAGTTCTGGGGTCACCTAGCTTCTTAAAGAAACTCACGCTCCAGGTGACGGCCGACCCCCCGTCCAAGGCCGTCACCATGGACCCCTTGACGGCCACTACTTCAAGTGGTTCAGGTTCATATGGGAGAGAGAGCTTTCCATGGGGGTGTCTGTTCCTTAGGAGCACCTCTTCTCCCAGTTCCAGTCACTGCGGGCGGAGTCCACTCCTCGCGTTCTCTTGTTCCGTCCACAGCCGGCGATCCAGCTCCACCTGCTGATCATTGATCACTCCGGGCTCTCTATCCCCCACCTCGGGCAGCAGCCCTCTGGGGCACTGTTTGAACAGGGTAGAGAGCCCTCTGCAGGCTTTGCCCCTGGCCTCGCGCTATCCAGAAAGTCTTATTAAGAGTTCTCATCAGCCTCTCAGCCTCACCGTTGGCCCACGGCCAGAGCGGGGTGATCTTCCGATGTTGGACCCCATACCCGTCCATTAGTTCCGAGAAGCACTCGCTTTGAAACAACGCCCCATTGTGGAGCACAGGGTGTGGGGGAACCCGTGGGAGGCAAACACATGCTCAAAGGCCACCGAGTCCACAAACTCGACCTCCAGATAGCGGGAGTATTCGTCCACAATTACTAGGAAATGTGTGCCCAGTGTGGTGGATCTGAAGTCAGCATGCACCACCTCCAATGGCCGCGTCCCCCGGGGAATTGCTTCGATCGCCGGCTCTCTTTGCAGCGGGGACGCTGCCTGGCACCAGACACATGCAGCAACAAAGTCATCGACCCTCCTTTTCCAGCTCAGGGAACCATACTTTGAGGCGTAGCCGGGCCTTCATCTTGGTGGCGCCTTGGTGTCCATGGTGGGCCAGAGTGATCACTTCTTTGATCTTAGCTTGGGGCATGACTATCCGGTCACCCCTTAATAGGAGGACAGACGCTGAGAATGATAGCTCTTCCCTCATCTTCCACAGTTGTTCTAGCCCCACCTTGGCTTCTTGCATGCGCCCGGCCAGGGACTCCAGCACGGTCTTCCATGAGCCCTGCTGCATCGCATGCTTCAGTATTTGAAAACACTCATCCTGAGCTGCTGATGCCTCCAGGTCTTCGAGGGGCATGGCGTTGGGGGTTGCCGCTTCAACCACCATGCGAACGTGGACATCCACTTTCTTGGCACACGTGTCCTGCTCCTCTTTGCTGTCCTCACCGGGATGCCTTGACAGATAGTCCGCCGCATTGTTCACACCAGGCCTGTACACTAGGGTGGCACCATACTCGAGGAAGGCAAGCATCCATCGTTCAATCCTCGCTGGTGGTTTGGACGAGGACCCCACCAGTATGGGCAGCAGGGGTTTGTGGTCCATCACAACAGTCACCGGACGGCCCAGGACGCAGAGCCTGAAGTGCCTGAACCCCCACAGTACTGCTAGGTCCTTGCGCTCTATCTTCGAGTACCGCTGTTCGGTGTCAGACAGCACCATGCTGACGTAGGCCACGGGGCGAACACCGCCATCCCGATCAATTTGCTTCAACACGGCCCCTAGACCGAACGGGCTGGCGTCCACAATGATTTCTGACGGAAGGGTGGGGTCAAAGAACGCCATGGTGTCCTCAGCCATGAGGGCGCTCTTGATGTCTTCGAATGCCGCCTGTTCAAGAGGGCCCCAGTGCCAAGTTGTTTCTGTCTTTGCAAGGACCCTCAGGGGCTCCGATCTGAACGCTAGGTTCTGCATAAATCGACCACAGTACGTTACTATATCGAGAAAACTCCTCACATCCGACACAGACTCAGGTGGTTGGGCCTTCTTAATGTCCTGCACTTTCCTCGGATCTGGCGACACACCTCCTTCCTTGAACACAAATCCAAAGAATTCGATGGTCGGGTGCAAAAACTCACACTTCTCCCTGTGGAGCATGAGGCCCAGTGATTGCAGTCTCTCAAAAGTCCTGGCCAACTTGCGCAGATGGTCTACCTCAGTCTTGGCAAACACCAGGATGTCGTCACCAATGTTTAAGACTCCATCCAGGTCAGCGAGGGCACCTCTTATGATGTTTTGAAACACCTCCGCTGCCGATGACATGCCATAACGGAGTCTCTTGTACCTATAGAGTCCACGATGAGTGGTGAACGTGGTTATGTATCTTGACTCCGGGTGCAGGACGACTTGGTGGTAGCCAGCCCAAAGGTCCAATTTCGAAAAGAAGCGAGCACCTTGTACCTCCGTGATGATGTCATCGATGGTTGGGGTCAAATGTCTCTCCCTTTTAATGGCATTGTTGGGTAGCCTCATGTCGACGCATATTCGGTTGCTTTGGCTTCCTTTTTACAACGATTGGTGAGACCCATGGTGTGGGACCCTCAACCTTCTCGATGATATCTAGATTCACTAGATTGTCCAATTCCTTGTCCACCTGCTCCCGGAGATGGAACGGCACCCTCCGATGTTTCACGGCTATGGGCTGCACAGACTCATCAATGTGCAGCCTCACCAGGTCACCGGTCATTTGGCCAAGATCATGTATGTCCTCAAGATATACAGAGTAGGCAAAGCTGACGATGCCTAAGGCCTCTGCCGCAGCACAACTCAGGAGGGTATTTGTGCTCACCGGTGTGACGTAGAAGCGGGCTGTGATCTTTGAGCCGTCATGCTCCACCTTTGCCACAAAAGCGCCATCCAGGGGAATTGGTTCCAACCCACCGAAAGCAAAAATGCAGGCCTTCGGACTGACCAGATTAGGTGGTGTGTCCATCGCATCGTAGTGTCCAGAGGCCATCACGTTGACCGATGCCCAGTGTTCACGAGCACCGGGATGGGCGACTTGTTCACTTCTATCACACACCTTGGTTGATGTCTGTTCTTTGACTTGAGAGCCCCCACACTGGACACGAAGAAGATTTTCTCCTCCTCTTCCTCTTCCTCTTCTTCTGCGGGGGCACCCTCTTCGCCCTGGTCGACCTGGGCCAGGTTCGGGGGGCGATTTTGACAGAGGCACCCTGACCGAACTTGGCCTCTGGGCACCATCACTGGCAGGGCAGCCTTAAACACGCGGGACTAGTGATCCGCCAGACCACACCTCCCGCAAGTTCTCCCCACCGCTGGGCACTCAGCAGGGTGGGGCAAGTCATATCCACACTTCTGGCACGACTTGCCAGCTCTCCCGCCCCTGTCACAGAGGCTGGTAGCCGGTCTTCTGACACCTCTGCCACCCTGCCACATGGCACATACCTCTTCCGTCTTCACCGGGCACGACCCAGCTTCCATCCTGGATGCCCAGGCCTCCGACACCTCATGGCAACGCCCCAGTTCAAGGATGCGGGCAAGTGTAGTGCCTGGTTCTCTCAGCACCTGCTGTCTCAGTTTTCCTGACGAACAGGCCTGAATCAGCATAGTCCTAATCATGTCCTCTGCATCACCCCAGGCACATGCCAAGGACAGGCGTCTGAGACGGCCATAGAAAGCGTCCAGCGTCTTGTCCTCCTTCTGCCGTGCTGATAACATTACAAACCTTTAATAATCAGCATTGGCGAGAGGAAAGAAGTGATATTGTAGAGCAGTCTTTGCCTCCGCATAGGAGGCGTTAGCTGGCACGAGGGACTCAAAGATTTCTTGCACTGCAGGTCCAGCCGCATAAACCAGGGTCGCCAGTTTACTGGCATCATCTGTCTCCATAGTGGCCCTGAAGTACATGTCCAAACGGTCCTCCCACCGCTTCCACCTGGGCCACAGGCTGGATGGGGGGCCTGAGACATCGAACTACGGAATATGCTGCAGCGCCGCAGGGGCCCACATCTGTCCCATGACTGGAGGGGCCTGCTGCATGACAGGTTGTGCTACAGGCTGGGCTTGAGGCTGTGGCTGGGCTTGAGGGGCTGAACTTGAGGCTGTGGCTGAGCTTGAGGCTGTGCCACAGGCTGGGGCTGAGCTTGAGGCTGTGGCTGGGCTTGAGGCTCTGCCGCAGGTTGGGGCTGAGCTTGAGGCTATGGATGGGTTGAGGCTGCTGTAGGTCTGCGGGCAGCCCGCCATCCTGGTCGCCAGGCGCATTCATGGGCTAGAGTGCACAGAGACCCCCAGCATGAACTGGGGGCCGCAACTCACCCCACCAACACAGTCCCCACCAGGAGCCTTGAAGTGCACCAGTCCAGACACACACAGGAAGCACAAGTTCAGACCTGATGATGATGATAGGTAGCAGAAGATCTTCAGACCAAAACTGCCTCACACACATACACAGCAGCTGGGCATGATGATGAAGATGACAATGAAGATGGAACGCCCCCTTTATTTATAATGCATGCGGCGGCGTGCAACGTCACGCCGCCGTGTGTGCGTCCCTTAAGGGGGCAGCACCACACTCCTCCTTTTCCATGAGGACAAACAACAGTGTATTAACAGTCTCAAACAATAACAATAACAACAAACAGTGGAATCGCAAAAACTCCACACACACCCCTTTATTCACAACCGCCCTGGATCCCCGTAACTATCACATGGGGCCCACGGGCCAATTACGAAACATGTCCCAGCACGTAATCGTTGAGGTAAGCAGGTTTCCCTTGCCCAGCCCTCTGGGGGTACCTCCCGCTTACCTCCGGCACAGGCAGTCCATCTGGTGGCACTCCCCGTGCTGGGGATGCAGGCATGGGGAGATGGCCTTCACCCTCTTCCGGTACTTCCAACCTGTCAGGTTTGAGGGGAGGCTCAGTTCTGGGGTCACCTAGCTTCTTAAAGAAACTCACGCTCCAGGTGACGGCCGACCCCCCGTCCAAGGCTGTCACCATGGACCCCTTGATGGCCACTACTTCAAGTGGTTCAGGTTCATATGGGAGAGAGAGCTTTCCATGGGGGTGTCTGTTCCTTATGAGCACCTCTTCTCCCAGTTCCAGTCACTGCGGGCGGAGTCCACTCCTCGCGTTCTCCACTCCTCGCGTTCTCTTGTTCCGTCCACAGCCGGCGATCTAGCTCCACCTGCTGATCATTGATCACTCCGGGCTCTTTATCCCCCACCTCGGGCAGCAGCCCTCTGGGGCACTGTTTGAACAGGGCCTCGGCTGGGGCGACTCCCGTGGAAGCGTGAGGTGTAGTGTGATAGACTCGTAGGAACTGGTAGAGAGCCCTCTGCAGGCTTTGCCCCTGGCCTTGCGCTATCCAGAAAGTCTTATTAAGAGTTCTCATCAGCCTCTCAGCCTCACCGTTGGCCCACGGCCAGAGCGGGGTGATCTTCCGATGTTGGACCCCATACCCGTCCATTAGTTCCGAGAAGCACTCGCTTTGAAACAGCGCCCCATTGTGGAGCACAGGGTGTGGGGGAACCCGTGGGAGGCAAACACATGCTCAAAGGCCACCGAGTCCACAAACTCGACCTCCAGATAGCGGGAGTATTCGTCCACAATTACTAGGAAATGTGTGCCCAGTGTGTTGGATCTGAAGTTCGCATGCACCACCTCCCATGGCCGCGTCCCCCGGGGCATTGCTTCGATCGCCGGCTCTCTTTGCAGCGGGGACGCCGCCTGGCACCAGACACATGCAGCAACAAAGTCATCGACCCTCCTTTTCCAGCTCAGGGAACCATACTTTGAGGCATAGCCGGGCCTTGGTCTTGGTGGCGCCTTGGTGTCCATGGTGGGCCAGAGTGATCACTTCTTTGATCTTAGCCTGGGGCATGACTATCCGGTCACCCCTTAATAGGAGGCCAGACGCTGAGAACGATAGCTCTTCCCTCACCTTCCACAGTTGTTCTAGCCCCACTTTGGCTTCTTGCATGCGCCCAACCAGGGACTCCAGCACGGTCTTCCATGAGCCCTGCTGCATCGCATGCTTCAGTATTTGAAAACACTCATCCTGAACTGCCGATGCCTCCAGGTCTTCGAGGGGCATGGCGTTGGGGGTTGCCGCTTCAACCACCATGCGAACGTGGTCATCCACTTTCTTGGCACACGTGTCCTGCTCCTCTTTGCTGTCCTCACCGGGATGCCTCGACAGATAGTCCGCCGCATTGTTCACACCAGGCCTGTACACTAGGGTGGCACCATACTCGAGGAGGGCAAGCATCCATCGTTCAATCCTCGCTGGTGGTTTGGACGAGGACCCTGCCAGTATGGGCAGCAGGGGTTTGTGGTCCATCACGACAGTCACCGGACGGCCTAGGACGCAGAGCCTGAAGTGCCTGAACCCCCACAGTACTGCTAGGTCCTCGCGCTCTATCTGCGAGTACCGCTGTTCGGTGTCGGACAGCACCATGCTGACGTAGGCCACAGGGCGAACACCGCCATCCCGATCAATTTGCGTCAACACGGCCCCCAGGCCGAACGGGCTAGCATCCACAATGATTTCTGACAGAAGGGTGGGTCAAAGAACGCCATGGTGTCCTCAGCCATGAGGGGGCTCTTGATGTCTTCGAATGCCGCCTGTTCAAGAGGGCCCCAGTGCCAGGTTGTTTCTTTCTTTGCAAGGACCCTCAGGGGCTCCGATCTGAATGCTAGGTTCTGCAAAAATCGACCACAGTATGTTACCATACCGAGAAAACTCCTCACATCCGACACAGACTGAGGTGGTTGGGCCTTCTTAACATCCTGCACTTTCCTCGGATCTGGCGACACGCCTCCTTCCTTGAACACAAATCCAAAGAATTCGATGGTCGGGTGCAAAACTCACACTTCTCCCTGTGGAGCGTGAGGCCCAGTGATTGCAGTCTCTCAAAAGTCCTGGCCAACTTGCGCAGATGGTCTACCTCAGTCTTGGCAAACACCATGATGTCGTCACCAATGTTTAAGACTCCATCCAGGTCAGCGAGGGCACCTCTAATGATGTTTTGAAACACTTCGGCTGCCGATGACATGCCAAAACGGAGTCTCTTGTACCTATAGAGTCCACGATGAGTGGTGAACGTGGTTATGTATCTTGACTCCGGGTGCAGGACGACTTGGTGGTAGCCAGCCCAAAGGTCCAATTTAGAAAAGAAGCGAGCACCTTGTACCTCCGTGATGATGTCATCGATGGTTGGGGTCAAATGTCTCTCCCTTTTAATGGCCTTGTTGGGTAGCCTCATGTCGACGCATATTCGGTTGCTTTGGCTTCCTTGTTACCACGATTGGTGAGACCCATTGTGTGGGACCCTCAACCTTCTCGATGATATCTAGATTCACTAGATTGTCCAATTCCTTGTCCACCTGCTCCCGGAGATGGAACGGCACCCTCCGTTGTTTCAGGGCTATGGGCTGCACAGACTCGTCAATGTGCAGCCTCACCAGGTCACCGGTCATTTGGCCAATTCCTTGGAACAAGGCGGAGTATTTGTCCAGCAGATCATGTATGTCCTCAAGATATACAGAGTAGGCAAAGCTGACGATGCCTAAGGCCTCCGCCGCAGCACAACTCAGGAGGGTATTTGTGCTCACCGGTGTGACGTAGAAGCGGGCTGTGATCTTTGAGCCATCATGCTCCACCTTTGCCACAAAAGCGCCGTCCAGGGGAATTGGTTCCAACCCACCGAAAGCAAAAATGCAGGCCTTCGGACTGACCAGATTAGGTGGTGTGTCCATCGCATCGTAGTGTTCAGAGGCCATCACGTTGACCGATGCCCCCGTGTCCACGAGCACCGGGACGGGCGACTTGTTCACTTCTACCACACACCTTGGTTGATGTCTGTTCTTTGACTTGAGAGCCCCCACACTGGACACGAAGAAGATGTTCTCCTCCTCTTCCTCTTCCTCTTCTTCTGCGGGGGCACCCTCTTTGCCCTGGTCGACCTGGGCCAGGTTCGGGGGGCGATTTTGACAGAGGAACCCCGACCGAACTTGGCCTCTGGGCACCATCACTGGCAGGGCAGCCTTAAACACGCAGGACTAGTGATCCGCCAGACCACACCTCCCGCAAGTTCTCCCCACCGCTGGGCACTCAGCAGGGTGGGTCAAGTCATATCCACACTTCTGGCACGACTTGCCAGCTCTCCCGCCCCTGTCACAGAGGCTGGTAGCCGGTTTTCCGACACCTTGCCACCCCACCACATGGCACATACCTCTTCCGTCTTCACCGGGTATGACCCAGCTTCCATCCTGGACGCCCAGGCCTCCGACACCTCATGGCAACACCCCAGTTCAAGGATGCGGGCAAGTGTAGTGCCTGGTTCTCTCAGCACCTGCTGTCTCAGTTTTCCTGACGAACAGGCCTGAATCAGCATAGTCCTAATCATGTCATCTGCATCACCCCAGGCACATGCCAAGGACAGGTGTCTGAGACGGCCATAGAAAGTGTCCAGCGTCTCGTCCTCCTTCTGCTGTGCTGATAACATTACGAACCTTTAATAATCAGCATTGGCGAGAGGAAGAAGTGACCTTGTAGAGCAGTCTTTGCCTCCGCATAGGAGGCGTTAGCTGGCACGAGGGACTCAAAGATTTCTTGCACTGCAGGTCCAGCCGCATACAGAAGGGTCGCCAGTTTACTGGCATCATCTGTCTCCATAGTGGCCCTGAAGTACATGTCCAAACGGTCCACCCGCCGCTTCCACCTGGGCCACAGGCTGGATGGGGGGCCTGAGACATCGAACTCCGGAATAGGCTGCAGCGCCGCAGGGGCCCGCATCTGTGCCATGACTGGAGGGGCCTGCTGCATGACAGGTTGTGCTACAGGCTGGGTTTGAGGCTGTGGCTGGGCTTGAGGCTGTGCCACAGGCTGGGGCTGAACTTGAGGCTGTGGCTGAGCTTGAGGCTGTGCCACAGGCTGGGGCTGAGATTGAGGCTGTGGCTGGGCTTGAGGGTGTGCCGCAGGCTGGGGCTAAGCTTGAGGCTATGGATGGGTTGAGGCTGCTGTAGGTCTGCGGGCAGCCCGCCATCCTGGTCGCCAGGTGCATTCATGGGCTAGAGCGCATAGACACCCCCAGCATGAACTGGGGGCCGCAACTCACCCCACCAACACAGTCCCCACCAGGAGCCTTGAAGTGCACCAGTCCAGACACACACAGGAAGCACAAGTCCAGACCTGATGATGATGATAGGTAGCAGAAGATCTTCAGACCAACACTGTGCCTCACACACATAAACAGCAGCTGGGCATGATGATGAAGATGACAATGAAGATGGAAGTCCTCAGCTGCAGGATGCTGTGATCCAGCATGGATGTCCCAAACATTGAGCCAGGGAGGTGTAAGGGTTAAGCAGGCCTTGCCATCTTTGCCCCCTTTCCTCACCTTCACTCGACGTAACTCGCCCAAAAATAAAAAGAAATACAAAATCTGGGCATGTATGGGCAGGTACAGCTGCCCGCTATCAAATGTTCCAAAAATTAGGCATGGATGCCCTGTGCGGGCCCTACCGTGGCGTCTACTCAGCCTACAACGTGGAACGAATGTCATGCAGTAATCCGATCCGGATCAAAAATTGAAATTGACATAACCGCCGGGCCCGGCCAATGCACCGACCTCGTTGCCACTGTTGGGGGTCTCTCCATGACCCATTAGGTGGTTCCCGTGAGCCCCCAACCCCACAGACTCAGGCACACACGTCTGTTCAGCTCGGGCTCCCCGGTTGCACTGTCGCGGCCGGGAACGCCCCCTTTATTTATAATGCACATGGCGGTGTGCGTCCCTTAAGGGGCAGCACCACAGGTGCCTCCCTCCATGGTGCCACTGAAGATGAATTCAATGCTTTGGAATGAAAATGCATAATATGTTCTTTTAAATAAAGGCAGAATACATATGGTCCAAAAAATAATGACATACTAATGGGGTCTCTCAAAGACTGTGCTCGTCACAGATCTACTCTGCCTGCCACTGACTATTTTGGATTTCAAATACATTGGCATACTCTCTTAGTAGTTGTGCCCAAGCAATGTAAACACCCGGGCCTAATTCACACCTTTTTACAATATAGCAAAGGAGGCGATGCGAGTGGGCATCTTTGATTTGCACCCGCTGCTTTATAACCAGTTCACAGTGTCTAACATGGGAGCATGTCTGGCTATTCCTGGAGCTTCTTTGCTGTGCTGGCATGCGAGATTTGTTCGGGGGCATCTCAGAGATGCCAAGCATCTTCAGGTGTACTCCAGTTTTCGGCTTTGTGAATCAGTGATAAGCTTGCATGTATGGGAATCAGGCGGCACATGTGTTGTTCTATCCCCAATGCCAGTCAGTGCTTGATCCACAATGCCAGCCAGTACTCTATCCCCAATGCCAGTCAGTGCTTTATCCCCAATCCCAGCCACTGCTCTATCCCCAATGCCAGTCAGTGCTTTATCCCCATTGTCAGGGCTGTATCCCCAATGTGTCAGTGCTTTATCCCCAATGCCAGCCAGTGCTCCATCCCCAATGCCAGTCAGTGCTTTATCCCCAATGTTAGTCAGTGCTCTATCCCCAATGCCAGTCAGTGCTCTATCCCTAATGCCAGTCAGTGCTTTATCCCAAATGCCAGCCAGTGTTCTATCCCCAATGCCAGTGAGTGCTCTATCCCCAATGCCAGCTAGTGCTTTATCCCTAATGCCAGCCAGTGCACTATCCCCATTGTCAGTCAGTGCTCTATCCCCAATGTTAGTCAGTGCGTTATCCCCAATGCCAGTCAGTGCTCTATCCTCAATGCCAGTCAGTGCTTTATCCCCAATGCCAGCCAGTGTTCTATCCCCAAAGCCAGTCAGTGCTATATCCCCAATGCCAGCCGGTGCTCTATCCCCAATGCCAGTCAGTGCTTTATCCCCAATGCCAGCCAGTGCTCTATCCCCAATGCCAGTCAGTGCTCTATCACCAATGCCAGTGATCTATCCTTAATGCCAGTGCTCTATCCCCAATGCCAGTCAGTGCTTTATCCTCAATGCCGGCCATTGCTCTATCCCCAATGCCAGTCAGTGTTTTATCCCCAATGCCAGCGAGTGCTCTATCCCCAATGCCAGTCAGTGCTTTATCCCCAATGTCAGTCAGTGCTCTATCCCCAAAGCCAATCAGTGCTTTATCCCCAAAGCCAGTCTGTGCTCTATCCCCATTGCCAGTCAGTGCTTTATGCCTAATGCCAGCCAGTGCTCTATCCCCAATGTCAGTCAGTGCTTTATCCCCAATGCCAGTGCTCTAGCTGCAATGCCAGTCAGTGTTTTATCCCAAATGCAAGTGCTCTATCCCCATTGCCAGTCAGTGCTCTATCCCCACTATCAGTCAGTGCGCTATCCCCAATGCCAGTCAGTGCTTTATCCCCAATGCCAGCCAGTGCGTTATCCCCAATGCCAGCCAGTGCTCTATCCCCAATGCCAGTCAGTGCTTTATCCCCAATGCCAGTGCTCTATCCCCATTGCCAGTCAGTGCTCTATCCCCACTGTCAGTCAGTGCGCTATCCCCAATGCCAGTCAGTGCTTTATCCCCAATGCCAGCCAGTGCGTTATCCCCAATGCCAGCCAGTGCTCTATCCCCAATGCCAGTCAGTGTTCTATCCCCAATGGCAGCCAGTGCACTATCCCCAATGCCAGTCAGTGCTCCATCTCCAATGCCAGTGCCCTATCCCCAATGCCAGTGCTCTATCCCCAATGCCAGTCAGTGCTTTGTCCCCAATGTCAGCCAGTGCTCTTCCCCAATGCCAGTCAGTGTTCTATCCCCAATGCCAGTGCTCTATCCTCAATGCTAGTGCTCTATCCCCAATGCCAGTGCTCTATCCCCACAGCCAGTCAGTGCTTTATCCCCAATGCCAGTCAGTGTTCTAGCCCCAATGCCAGTGCTTTATCCCCAATGCCAGCCAGTGCTCTATCCCCAATGCCAGTCAGTGCTTTATCCCAAATGCCAGTGCTCTATCCCCAATTCCAGTCAGTGCTCTATCCCCAATGCCAGTCAGTACTTTATCCCCAATGCCAGTCAGTGCTCTATCCCCAATGCCAGTCAGTGCTCTATCCTCAATGCCAGTCAGTGCTTTATCCCCAATACCAGTGCTCTATCACCAATGCCAGTCAGGGCTTTACCACAATGCCAGCCAGTGCTCTATCCCCACGGCCAGTCAGTGCTTTATCCCCAATGCCAGTCAGTGTTCTAGCCCCAATGCCAGTCAGTGTTTTATCCCCAATGCCAGCTAGTGATCTATCCCCAATGCCAGTCAGTGCTTTATCCCAATGCCAGTGCTCTATCCCCAATTCCAGTCAGTGCTCTATCCCCAATGCCAGTCAGTACTCTATCCCCAATGCCAGTCAGTGCTCTATCCTCAATGCCAGTCAGTGCTTTATCCCCAATACCAGTGCTCTATCACCAATGCCAGTCAGGGCTTTATCCCCAATGCCAGTGCTCTATCACCAATGCCAGTCAGGGCTTTATCCCCAATGCCAGCCAGTGCTCTATCCCCACGGCCAGTCAGTGCTTTATCCCCAATTCCAGTCAGTGCTCTATTCCCAATGCCAATCAGTACTTTATCCCCAATGCCAGTCAGTGCTCTATCCCCAATTCCAGTCAGTGATTTATCCCAAATGCCTGCCATTGCTCTATCCCCAATACCAGTCAGTGCTCTATCCCCAAAGCCAGCCAGTGCTTTATCCCCAATGCCAGTCAGTGCTCTATCCCCAATGTCAGTCAGTGCTCTATCCCCAATTCCAGTCAGTGATTTATCCCAAATGCCTGCCAGTGCTCTATCCCCAATGCCAGCCAGTGCTTTATCCCCAATGCCAGTCAGTGCTCTATCCCCAATGTCAGTCAGTGCTTTATCCCCAATGCCAGCCAGTGCTCTATCCCCGATGCCAGTCAGTGCTCTATCACCAATGCCAGTGATCTATCCTTAATGCCAGTGCTCTATCCCCACGGCCAGTCAGTGCTTTATCCCCAATTCCAGTCAGTGCTCTATCCTCAATGCCGGCCATTGCTCTATCCCCAATGCCAGTCAGTGCTTTATCCCCAATGCCAGCGAGTGTTCTATCCCCAATGCCAGTCAGTGCTTTATCCCCAATGTCAGTCAGTGCTCTATCCCCAAAGCCAGTCAGTGCTTTATCCCCAAAGCCAGTCTGTGTTCTATCCCCATTGCCAGTCAGTGCTTTATGCCTAATGCCAGCCAGTGCTCTATCCCCAATGCCAGTCAGTGCTTTATCCCCAATGCCAGTGCTCTAGCTGCAATGCCAGTCAGTGCTGTATCCCAAATACCAGTGCTCTATCCCCAATGCTAGTCAGTGCGTTACCCCCAATGCCAGCCAATGCTCTATCCCCGATGCCAGTCAGTGCTCTATCACCAATGCCAGTGATCTATCCTTAATGCCAGTGCTCTATCCCCACGGCCAGTCAGTGCTTTATCCCCAATTCCAGTCAGTGCTCTATCCTCAATGCCGGCCATTGCTCTATCCCCAATGCCAGTCAGTGCTTTATCCCCAATGCCAGCGAGTGTTCTATCCCCAATGCCAGTCAGTGCTTTATCCCCAATGTCAGTCAGTGCTCTATCCCCAAAGCCAGTCAGTGCTTTATCCCCAAAGCCAGTCTGTGTTCTATCCCCATTGCCAGTCAGTGCTTTATCCCCAATGCCAGTCAGTGTTCTAGCCCCAATGCCAGTCAGTGTTTTATCCCCAATGCCAGCTAGTGATCTATCCCCAATGCCAGTCAGTGCTTTATCCCAATGCCAGTGCTCTATCCCCAATTCCAGTCAGTGCTCTATCCCCAATGCCAGTCAGTACTCTATCCCCAATGCCAGTCAGTGCTCTATCCTCAATGCCAGTCAGTGCTTTATCCCCAATACCAGTGCTCTATCACCAATGCCAGTCAGGGCTTTATCCCCAATGCCAGTGCTCTATCACCAATGCCAGTCAGGGCTTTATCCCCAATGCCAGCCAGTGCTCTATCCCCACGGCCAGTCAGTGCTTTATCCCCAATTCCAGTCAGTGCTCTATTCCCAATGCCAATCAGTACTTTATCCCCAATGCCAGTCAGTGCTCTATCCCCAATTCCAGTCAGTGATTTATCCCAAATGCCTGCCATTGCTCTATCCCCAATACCAGTCAGTGCTCTATCCCGAAAGCCAGCCAGTGCTTTATCCCCAATGCCAGTCAGTGCTCTATCCCCAATGTCAGTCAGTGCTCTATCCCCAATTCCAGTCAGTGATTTATCCCAAATGCCTGCCAGTGCTCTATCCCCAATGCCAGCCAGTGCTTTATCCCCAATGCCAGTCAGTGCTCTATCCCCAATGTCAGTCAGTGCTTTATCCCCAATGCCAGCCAGTGCTCTATCCCCGATGCCAGTCAGTGCTCTATCACCAATGCCAGTGATCTATCCTTAATGCCAGTGCTCTATCCCCACGGCCAGTCAGTGCTTTATCCCCAATTCCAGTCAGTGCTCTATCCTCAATGCCGGCCATTGCTCTATCCCCAATGCCAGTCAGTGCTTTATCCCCAATGCCAGCGAGTGTTCTATCCCCAATGCCAGTCAGTGCTTTATCCCCAATGTCAGTCAGTGCTCTATCCCCAAAGCCAGTCAGTGCTTTATCCCCAAAGCCAGTCTGTGTTCTATCCCCATTGCCAGTCAGTGCTTTATGCCTAATGCCAGCCAGTGCTCTATCCCCAATGCCAGTCAGTGCTTTATCCCCAATGCCAGTGCTCTAGCTGCAATGCCAGTCAGTGCTGTATCCCAAATACCAGTGCTCTATCCCCAATGCTAGTCAGTGCGTTACCCCCAATGCCAGCCAATGCTCTATCCCCAATGCCAGTCATTGCTTTATCCCCAATGCCAGTGCTCTATCCCCATTGCCAGTCAGTGCTCTATCCCCACTGTCAGTCAGTGCGATATCCCCAATGCCAGTCAGTGCTTTATCCCCAATGCCAGCCAGTGCGTTATCCCCAATGCCAGCCAGTGCTCTATCCCCAATGCCAGTCAGTGTTCTATCCCCAATGGCAGCCAGTGCACTATCCCCAATGCCAGTCAGTGCTCTATCTCCAATGCCAGAGCCCTATCCCCAATGCCAGTGCTCTATCCCCAAATGCCAGTCAGTGCTTTGTCCCCAATGTCAGCCAGTGCTCTTCCCCAATGCCAGTCAGTGCTTTATCCCCAATCTCAGTCCGTGCTTTATCCCCAATGCCAGTCAGTGTTCTATCCCCAATGCCAGTGCTCTATCCTCAATGCTAGTGCTCTATCCCCAATGCCAGTGCTCTATCCCCACAGCCAGTCAGTGATTTATTCCCAATGCCAGTCAGTGTTCTAGCCCCAATGCCAGTGCTTTATCCCCAATGCCAGCCAGTGCTCTATCCCCAATGCCAGTCAGTGCTTTATCCCAAATGCCAGTGCTCTATCCCCTATTCCAGTCAGTACTTTATCCCCAATGCCAGTCAGTGCTCTATCCCCAATGCCAGTCAGTGCTCTATCCCCAATGCCAGTCAGTGCTTTATTCCCAATACCAGTGCTCTATCACCAATGCCAGTCAGGGCTTTATCCCCAATGCCAGCCAGTGCTCTATCCCCACGGCCAGTCAGTGCTTTATCCCCAATGCCAGTCAGTGTTCTAGCCCCAATGCCAGTCAGTGTTTTATCCCAAATGCCAGCTAGAGACCTATCCCCAATGCCAGTCAGTGCTTTATCCCAATGCCAGAGCTCTATCCCCAATTCCAGTCAGTGCTCTATTCCCAATGCCAGTCAGTACTTTATCCCCAATGCCAGTCAGTGCGCTATGCCCAATTCCAGTCAGTGCTTTATCCCAAATGCCTGGCATTGCTCTATCCCCAATACCAGTCAGTGCTCTATCCCCAATGCCAGCCAGTGCTTTATCCCCAATGCCAGTCAGTGCTCTATCCCCAATGTCAGTCAGTGCTTTATCCCCAATACCAGTGCTCTATCCCCAATGCCAGTCAGGGCTTTATCCCCAATGCCAGTCAGTGCTCTATCCCTAATGCCAGTCAGTGCTCTATCGCCAATGCCAGCCAGTGTTCTATCCCCAATGCCAGCCAGTGTTCTATACCCAATACCAGACAGTGCTATATCCCCACTGCCAGTCAGTGCTTTATCCCCAATGCCAGTCAGTGCTCTATCCCCAATGCCAGTCAGTGATTTATCCCCAATGCCAGCCAGTGTGTTATCCCCAATGCCAGCCAGTGCTGTATCCCCAAATGCAGTTAGTGCTCTATCCCCAATGCCAGTGCTCTATCCCCAATGCCAGTCAGTGCTTTATCCCCAATGCCAGCTAGTGCTCTTTCCCCAATGCCAGTCAGTGCTCTATCCCCAATGCCAGTGCCCTATCCCCAATGCCAGTCAGTGCTTTGTCCCCAATGCCAGCCAGTGCTCGTCCCCAATGCCAGTCAGTGCTGTATCCTCAATCTCAGTCAGTGCTTTATCCCCAATGCCAGTCAGTGCTCTATCCCCAATGCCAGTGCTCTATCCCCAATGCCAGTCAGTGCTTTATCCCCAATGCCAGTCAGTGTTCTAGCCCCAATGCCAGTGCTCTTTACCCAATGCCAGTCAGTGCGTTATCCCAATGCTAGTGCTCTATCCCCAGTTCCAGTCACTGCTCTATCCCCAATGCCAGTCAGTACTTTATCCCCAATGCCAGTCAGTGCTCTATCCCCAATGGCAGTCAGTGCTTTATCCCCAATACCTGCCATTGCTCTATCCCCAATGCCAGCCAGTGCTCTATCCCCAATAGCAGCCAGTGTTTTATCCCCAATGCATTTCAGTGCTTTATCCCCAATACCAGTGCTCTATCCCCAATGCCAGTCAGTGCTCTATCACCAATGCCAGTCAGTGCTCTATCCCCAATGCCAGCCAGTGTTCTATCCCCAATGCCAGACAGTGCTCTATCCCCAATGCCAGTCAGTGTGTTATGCCTAATGCCAGTGCTCTATGCCCAATGCCAGTCAGTGCTTTATCCCCAATGCCAGTGCTCTATCCCCAACGCCAGTCAGTGCTTTATCCCCAATGCCAGCCAGTGCTTTATCCCCAATGCCAGCAAGTGCTCTATCCCCAATGCCAGCCAGTGTTCTATCCCCAATGCCAGTCAGTGCTCTATCCCCAATGCCAGCTAGTGCTCTAGCCCCAATGCCAGTGACTGCTCTTTCCCCAATGCCAGTTAGTGCTCTATCCCCAATGCCAGTCAATGTTTTATCCCCAATTACAGTGCTCTATCCCCAATGCCAGTCAGTGATTTATCCCCAATGCCAGTCAGTGCTCTATCCCCAATGCCAGTCAGTGCTTTATCCCCAATACCAGTGCTCTATCCCCATTGCCAGTCAGTGCGTTATCCCCAATGCCAGTGCTTTATCCCCAATGCCAGCCAGTGCTCTATGCCCAATGCCAGTCAGTCCGTTTTCCCAATGCCTGTGCTCTATCCCCAGTTCCAGTCAGTGCTCTATCCCCAATGCCAGTCAGTACTTTATCCCCAACGCCAGTCAGTGCTCTATCCCCAATGCCAGTCAGTGCTTTATCCCCAATACTTGCCATTGCTCTATCCCCAATGCCAGCCAGTGCTCTATCCCCAATAGCAGCCAGTGCTTTATCCCCAATGCCAGTCAGTGCTTTATCCCCAATACCAGTGCTCTATCCCCAATGCCAGTCAGTGCTTTATCCCCAATGCGAGCCAGTGCCCTATCACCAATGGCAGTCACTGCTCTATCCCCAATGCCAGTCAGTATTTTATCCCCAATGCCAGTCAGTGCTCTATCCCCAATGGCAGTCAGTGCTTTATCCCCAATACCTGCCATTGCTCTATCCCCAATGCCAGCCAGTGCTCTATCCCCAATAGCAGCCAGTGTTTTATCCCCAATGCATTTCAGTGCTTTATCCCCAATACCAGTGCTCTATCCCCAATGCCAGTCAGTGCTCTATCACCAATGCCAGACAGTGCTCTATCCCCAATGCCAGTCAGTGTGTTATGCCTAATGCCAGTGCTCTATGCCCAATGCCAGTCAGTGCTTTATCCCCAATGCCAGTGCTCTATCCCCAACGCCAGTCAGTGCTTTATCCCCAATGCCAGCCAGTGCTTTATCCCCAATGCCAGCAAGTGCTCTATCCCCAATGCCAGCCAGTGTTCTATCCCCAATGCCAGTCAGTGCTCTATCCCCAATGCCAGCTAGTGCTCTAGCCCCAATGCCAGTGACTGCTCTTTCCCCAATGCCAGTTAGTGCTCTATCCCCAATGCCAGTCAATGTTTTATCCCCAATTACAGTGCTCTATCCCCAATGCCAGTCAGTGATTTATCCCCAATGCCAGTCAGTGCTCTATCCCCAATGCCAGTCAGTGCTTTATCCCCAATACCAGTGCTCTATCCCCATTGCCAGTCAGTGCGTTATCCCCAATGCCAGTGCTTTATCCCCAATGCCAGCCAGTGCTCTATGCCCAATGCCAGTCAGTCCGTTTTCCCAATGCCAGTGCTCTATCCCCAGTTCCAGTCAGTGCTCTATCCCCAATGCCAGTCAGTACTTTATCCCCAACGCCAGTCAGTGCTCTATCCCCAATGCCAGTCAGTGCTTTATCCCCAATACTTGCCATTGCTCTATCCCCAATGCCAGCCAGTGCTCTATCCCCAATAGCAGCCAGTGCTTTATCCCCAATGCCAGTCAGTGCTTTATCCCCAATACCAGTGCTCTATCCCCAATGCCAGTCAGTGCTTTATCCCCAATGCGAGCCAGTGCCCTATCACCAATGGCAGTCAGTGCTCTATCCCCAATGCCAGCCAGTGTTCTATCCCCAATGCTAGACAGTGCTCTATCCCCAATGCCAGTCAGTGTGTTATGCCTAATGCCAGTACTCTATCCCCAATGCCAGTCAGTGATGTATCCCCAATGCCAGTACTCTATCCCCAACGCCAGTCAGTGCTTTATCCCCAATGCCAGCCAGTGCTCTATCCCCAACGCCAGCCAGTGTTCTATCCCCAATGCCAGTCAGTGCTCTATCCCCAATGCCAGCCAGTGCTCTAGCCCCAATGCCAGTGACTGCTCTATCCCCAATGCCAGTTAGTGCTCTATCCCCAATGCCACTGTTCTATCCCCATTGCCAGTCAATGTTTTATCCCCAATACCAGTGCTCTATCCCCAATGCCAGCCATTGTTTTATCCCCAATGCCAGCCAGTGCTCTATATATTTCTGCTTGCAAAATCTCAGCGGCAGAGGAGATTCTGAACCTGAATCATTTTTATCTGAAGAGCCCTAGATAGGTAATGATCATCATTATGTACCTTGATTCCTCACGCAGGTCCAGCAGGTGGTATCCTTTATTCAAGTCTGCCGGCAGGCTTTCGGCACTTTACAAGTACATAAATAAAAAATAAAAAATAAAGTCCAATTCAGAGAAGACTTGTGCCCCGTTGAGGGGATGGATCATGTCCATTATCCGGGGGCCCTTGTGTATTTCCCTCATTATTGCCTCATTAGGTCTGCACATATCGACTCATATTCAAACAGAGTTGGATCCCTTTTTGGGGATGGGCATTATGGGTGAGACCCATGCTATTTTCGAGCAGTTTGTGTAACTCTTTCTCTACCTGTCGTTGAATGTTCACGGTAATATTGCGCAACTGGGTGCATGGACGTGCCAATATGCAATTGGATCTGCCTGTTTTTCAATTTTCCTAGGCCTCTGAAGAGCTTTAGAAATAGTTGTTCAATTCTTGTGGTTGAATCAATGTACTTGTGAGCCATGAGTCGATAGAGTACGTGGATCAGTCCCATATCTAGTGCGATTTGAAACTCAGAATGCAGCTGGCTTTTGCCACTGCTTCCAATACGTGGATTGGTAGCTTCTCGACTTGTGTTTTGTACTTACATTCAGCCATGAAATACCCCTTGCATGGTAGTGGTGTTTTCAATCCACAGTGGTAATTGTCCACTTCTGCAGGTTTGAGTTTGGGGGCATGTAGAATATTGTTGTATATTTCTTTGCTGATGACATTCACTGCATTCTTAGTGTTTACTAAGAATTCTGTATGTAGTTCATTTACTTATAGTAAAAGAGTGGGACTTTGTTCTTTCGCTGTGGGGTTTCCTAAAGCATACAGATAGCCTTTCTTCCTTGGTTCTTCCGCGGTTGAGCAACTGGAGACACTGTCCGACTGGGATTTTGTTCCACTAGATATTGAATATATTTCTCTTTGTACGTCTCTGTGAATGAGACATTGTTGAACGGTAAGAACACCACTCGGGCATTGGTTTATCGCTCTGTCTCACGTCCTCCTTCCTCTCCTTGTGACACCAGTGATGGTGTTCATAGGGTTGTGATACCCCCGGCTGAGTAGTGGCATGATTTCTCCGTTATCCTTGGTGTCATGGTATTCGCACCTTCACCCTGTGCTTGACTCCGTGAAATTCGGCACACTGCATTAAAATAATTGTCCCCCTGCATGCTGCACATTGTTGGCCAAGGGTGGGAAACGTGCCGTCATGTGGGAACTCATACCCACACCTATAGAAGAGTGAGTCGCTGTTTCCCTTGGTGTATTGGGGGCATTGCTATTTTATTTATCACCTCCGAGTAAGGGATGGGCACCTCATAGCTTCAGCCTGTTTTTCCACTGCGGTGCCAGAGCACTCCAGCTGTAGTTTTTCTTCCAAAGAGCAGGGTTCCTGAAGCAGGCATTTGTGAAATGTGGTGGACTCGAACCCGCTATGTTCTGGGACCATAGGGCCTAATCATTAGAATAGTTATTGAAGGCACAGGGCTTCATGCAAATTTGTAGGCACATTACAAAAGCGTTGATCGTTTCTCCTTTGTTCTGCTTTGTGGTATGAAACATTTGGCGTTCATAGTCCACATTGGTATGAGGTGTAAAGTATTCTGTAAGCTCTGTTTACGGTGGCTTCTGGGAATTCATTCATGATATCTCGTACTTTTGGCCCTATGGCTAGAGAAAGCAGGCATTTTTCTTATCCTCATCCACTGGGCCTATGGCTCTGATGTACACTTCAAAGTCCCTAGCCCACCTTGGACCCAAATTGTTAGTGTCTGTAATATCAAAATGGCCGGGTAACTGCATTGCCAGGTTCTCTTGCAGCCATGAGGGTAGGCCTAACTGCGGCGTAACTGCCACTGTGAGGTTCTCAGCACCTGACACGGTGATGCTTGCATGAGCGAAGGGTGCTGCCCCAGTTCACTTTGAGCTTTGTTAGATTGACTGCAGGGTGCTGTCCGAGTGTCCTCTGTGAGTGCTTATGTTTGCAGCCTCACTTATTCTCATCTGATCTGGCTCTGGCTGAGCCCAGTCTCTCTCACCCTCAGAAGTCACAAGTAAGACGTCTTTGCTCCGTTTGGTGTGCATGTATATGATCTTTTCAGCTATAGGCTTCGCTTCCGGTGTGTTTCTGCTCTCGGCTCACCCTACAGGCAACAAGTGCCCGCAGCTTTCTTGCTCGCTTGTTCGCCTCTGCCAACCGCTGCACCCAGCAGGACCATGCGTGTAGGTGCGCCTCTGCTATCGGCTTCTCTGCCTCATGTTGCATCGAGCTCCGCCTCTCTGAGGGGAACGGGTCTCCCGCGGTTACTCCAGCTGCTAATAGATTGTAGCGGATCCGCCACTTCGTCGTGAGTATTGTGTCTTGGTGTTGGGGGCTGCCCAATTCCACACAGGAATCAGGCGCAGCCACAACCACGGACAGGGAGTTTAACACGTCTTTATTCACACGTGTTCCTCTCTAGGCTAACTTTTCGCTTTCCTCCACCCCACTTCCCGTGTCTTCCGGCCATCCCACCCTTGTTACATGTCGAGGGGTCGTGGCTTCACAACATCACAGTAGGGTGTTCCGAAGTCATTGATGATGTGTTCTCAAGGACGTACACCTCTCTGTATGGGCACTGGATTTGACAGAGGGCCGGTAGCTTTGAAAGGGATATAGTTTTCTAATGCAGACTAAACAGCTCGCTCGAGCCCTGAAAACCACAATTTCTCTGTAATGCAAGATATGTTTAAGCAGAGGTCTTGGTGGCCAACACGCCCTGTGGACAAGGGTCAACGGGATAACCAGACACAAGCCTCTGAAAAGGAGTTCAGTGGATGTTTCTGAGAGCTCATCCTGTGTCATGAATATACTCTTCACACGGTTGACCTAATGTTTCGGAGCCACGAGAAAGCCTGTTCACTTATCACGGGAGAGTGCTTGCTCACTTCAAGGCGCCTAAGCCTCATCGTTCCCAGCAGCTACTGTTATACCTTCAGTATAGAGGGAGCATTTTGGGAAGCCCCAGCAGTCACCGTGCTTGTATGTTTCGCCAGCTGAATTGCAGCTTTCTCTTCTTGGGATGCTGCTTCTCAAGGACGATGTGAGAGGAAGTCTACAGGATTGTTAGTGCTGCTCACTTCAAGGCGCCTAAGCCTCATCGTTCCCAGTAGCTACTGTTATACCTTCAGTATAGAGGGAGCATTTTGGGAAGCCCCAGCAGTCACTGTGCTTGTATGTTTCGCCAGCTGAATTGCAGCTTTCTCTTCTTGGGATGCTGCTTCTCAAGGATGATGTGAGAGGAAGTCTACAGGATTGATGCTTGCTCACTTCAAGGCGCCTAAGCCTCATCGTTCCCAGTAGCTACTGTTATACCTTCAGTATAGAGGGAGCATTTTGGGAAGCCCCAGCAGTCACTGTGCTTGTATGTTTCGCCAGCTGAATTGCAGCTTCCTCTTCTTGGGATGCTGCTTCTCAAGGATGATGTGAGAGGAAGTCTACAGGATTGTTAGTGCCTGGGCAGCATTGTATGCAAACCCATACTCCTATAGCTGGACGATCCATTTCTCAATCGTGGGGAGCGGACGGATGGTCGAGCCATGAATATCATCATCAGCCACTTGCTGTCGGTCACAATCTGAAATGGGCAACCGGATTGGTAGAAGTGAAAGTGGCAGCATCCACAAACCACAGCAATGGCCTCCCTCTCGATCTGGTAATACCTGGTCTTCATGGGGGGTAGAGGGGATGAGAGCCCTCTGTCATAAACTCCTCCACACACTCAAGTAAGTGGAACAAAGTGTCTTTATTACGAGACCCCGCAGCCTGCTGCCACGGCTCCCTCAGCTCAACGGCCACTGTGGAATGTTGATTGCCGAAGACGCATCAACATTCCACCAGTGTGCCTATGCACGAGCCCGTGCATATTACAACATATCCTCTATTCCCTTGGATAAAACATGTTAACACCAATTTGAACAAATGGAAAAAAAATGAACAAAATATTACATGACTTTGTCATAAATACAACTTCCACCTAGATAAAGACAAAATAACCTGGGTGCGATTAAATGTACTTCCCCTTTTAACAAATGTAATCTCTAAATCTTATGGGAGGACCACAACTCCTACCCACACGACCCCTTTGTTGTCCTACATCAGGTTGCTGATCAACAGCATTTTGACATTCCACATTCACATCTGGACCAACAGGACCTGGAATTGGGACAATCTCTTCCTGTTCAAGCCTGATTGCTTGTGAACCCACAGGATCATAATCCAGTACAGTTTCCTGCGATTCCAAATCAGATTCCACACCTGCCCTGTCCACACTTTTGCAGCCATTCACCACCACCCGTCTCTTACTCCAGACAGAGCCATCCTCCAAGTGCAAATGCCCTTTTCTGACCTTAACAACTCTCCTTAAGGGCATAAAAGAGCTGTAACCTTTGTGAACCATCCTAGGATTCTTTATGTACACTTCATCCCCAGGCTTAACATTCAACTCCTTCCTGGACTTTTGTGAAGACACTGTGCTCTGCTGGTGCTCCAAAATACTGCGATGAATAGCACGCAAATCCATATTACATGGCCCACCACCCCCCATAGCCAAAGTTCTCAACGTTGTACCTGCCTTCCTGCCCCTCATTAGTTCAAATGGAGATCTTCCCGTAAGCATGGCAGGGGTTCTCAGATATGCAGCCAGATATTGTGTCAGTACTTCCTGCCAATCCAAACCACTGGCCAAAGCCAATTGTATGGCTGACTTAGTCGTACCATTTGCCCTCTCAACTAATCCATTCGCAGAAGGATTATATAGAGCTGCCCTACAATGAGAAATGGCATGCTGCTCCAAAAATTCTCTCGTTGCACTAGAGGTGAACTGCTCCCCATTATCAGTAACTAAAGTTGCAGGTAATCCCTCACGATCAAATACTTTCCTCAAAAAATCCATGACGGAATTGGTTGTAACACAAGAACACGCCGCCACCTCAATCCACCTGGACGTATAGTCCACCAATACCAACATATATCTGGACTCAGGCTCTAAACAGTCAAACGGACCCATGATGTCCAAAGCCAATTTCGACCATACCTGCTCTGGAACCTCTACAGGATGCATAGGTTGTGGATGCAGTACCTTGCTCTTATCGCTCACAGAACATGCCTGACAATCTTTCACCACTTGCTCAACGTCCTTGTCCATTGACGGCCACCAGTACTCCTCTCTCAGTCTCCTTTTGGTCAAAGATCGGCCCAAATGACCAACATGTGCCAATTCCACCATTCTTCCCCTCAGACTTACAGGAGATATCAACCTACTACCCCTAGACACGCCCCAGGGACCCTCAGCTAATTCATACAGAACCTGAATATAAGCTTTCCCTTCCGGCCTGTCCTTAACAGTGTGCCACCCCTTCACCAGACCTTCCCTAATCCACTTTAAATCAAGATCAGCCTCAGACTCCCGATCCCACAACGACTTCTCCACAGCTGAAGTCACCAAAGCAACCTGACACTCCTGCAAATCATCCTCTTTTACTATTCCTGCCTCACTGTCAGCCTGTACCACTGGCAAGCGGGACAAACAGTCCGCAACAACATTAAACTTTCCCGGAAAATACTGCAAGGAAAAATTGTAATCCTGTAACTGTACTGACCACCTTGCAATCCTCGGGGATGCTGCCATGATTCCCTTGGTAGAAAATACCTGCACCAACGGTTTATGGTCCGTTCTGACAATATAGGGTATGCCCCACAAAAATGTCCTGAAGTGTTTTGAAGCCCATAAGACTGCCAAAGTCTCTCTTTCAATTACAGAGTACCTGGTTTCCACATCTCTCAAGGTCCTCGAAGCAAAAGCCACTGGAACCCATTCCCCATTTATCCATTGCTCTAGCACTGCCCCCAGACCCACCTCACTTGCATCCACAGTCAAAGCAGTTTTATTTTTCAGGTCAAATGACTTTAATGATGGAGCATTCTCCACTTCCTTCTTGACCAAATCAAATTCTGCCGCACACTCTGCAGACCATGCAAACCTTACACATTTCCTCATGAGAGCTCTCATGTCCACCGGTTTTTCAGCATAATTTGAAACAAATTTAACATAGTACTCCGCAAGACCCAGAAAAGCCCTTAGCTGATCTTTACTGACCGGAGCTGGCGTATCCCTCAACACTTGTACTAACTCCTTTTTTGGGCTCACACCTCGTGAACTCAATGTGTGTCCCAAATATGTGACCTCCTCCACACTCACCTGACACTTGGTCAATTTTACCGTCAATCCTCTCTCTTTAAGAATCTGCATGACCTACCTTACCCTGACATCATGTTGCTCCTTGCTGCTGCCCCAAACCAAAATGTCATCTTGAAAGTAGCTGACACCCATCACACCGCCAAACAACTGCTGCATCAGCCTCTGAAACACAGCCGAAGCCGAAGCCAGGCCAAAAGGCATGCGACAAAATCTGAATGCCCCAAACAGAGTCACAAATGAAGTAAGGGGTCTAGATTCAACATGCAGGTCAATTTGATGATACGCCGTTGACAGATCAAAAGTTGAAAAGTATTTAGCTTCTCCCAACGTCAACAACAACTCATTAATATTTGGCAAAGGATGCCGATCCACCCATATGCTGGAATTTAGTTCCTGGAGGTCTATACACATTCTGATGCTGCCATCACTCTTCTTAACGAAAACCACGGGAAACAACCACTCTGAGGACTCAATAGGCTCAATTATTCCTGCTGACTGCAACTTAGCCAATTCCGCTTTAAATCCCTTCCTCGCTGCAACTGGCACTCCCCTCACTTTATGAACTCTCGGAATTGCACTCTTCTTCAACACAATGCGATGTGTAAAACCCCTAAGCTTACCAAGAGTGTCTGAAAATACTTCAGGAAACTCACTCATGAGCACTGTGGGAGTAACCATTATGTCATTCTCTCCCGCTCCCTCCATGACACTTAGAACCGGTTCCTTTTCACCTGGATGAATTTGTATTTTTAGTGCAGCCTGCTCATCCCAACCCAACACACTTGTGCCCTTTGAAGCCAAATACAATTTACCTGAAGTTTGCCTCCCTTTGAAAGAGAAATTCGACCAATTATAACCAAGCAGGTCGATGGAATTCTGCCCATAAGCATATGGTCTGATGTCCGGAGTCAACAAAGTAGACATCTCTTTATCCAGAACCTCTTGATAAACTTCCGGAGACACCAGGGTATAAGGTGACCCAGAATCCACCAGCATATCCACAGGATGCTGGTCCACCAATACCGACACCCATGGACCCTTCCGCCCACATCCCTCAACATGTAATATGACACTCTGATTAGAGCCACCGCCTGATGCCCCTTCTAGCCCCTTGGTAGAGTCCTCTGTAGCCACACTAGCGACCACCTGCCCCTTACACATGCGTGCAAAATGTCCCAAGCGTTTACATTTCCTACATTCAACATTGTTAGCAGGACAGGATTTCGAATCAGCAGTGTGACTCGACCAGCCACAATTTTTGCACCCCTCCTTACCCTTCGATGCTCTATTGCCTTGTACCACAACTTTATCCAAACCTTTCTTGCTCCTTGGCACCAAAGCATGCACGATCTCCCTATTCCCATCCCTTTCAGTAACCACTTGTACGCTCGCCTTTGAGGCTTCAATTGCTCTGGCAATCTCCAAAACCTTATCAAGAGAAGGATTGCTCTCAATCCACAATCTCTCTCTAATTTTTTGATTAGACGTCTTCATCATAATCTGATCCCTTATATGTTCCTCTCCATTCCCCGGGAACACACACGTAGCCATGAGTGCACGTAGGGCTGTAACATATGAATCTATGCTTTCCGTGGAACCTTGTGCCCTAGAGAAAAACTTATATCGCTCTAAAACCACATTAACTCTTTTACCAAAACGTATTTGCAATTTCTTCAAAGCAGTCTCGTAGGCACTTACAACCATTTCCCCTTCACCTCCCCCTTGAACCATTACATTCTCTCCAGGCAGATGACGAAAAACCCTCATCCCCTCAGTACCAATACAATTCAGTAATGCAGCCTCCTTTTCATCATCGTTGAACTTTGCCACACCCTCAGCCCTCAAATATACTTTAAAGGCATCTATCCACTGCTCCCAAGGAGCAATAGGCTCTCCAGGATTAGGCAGAAAAGCAGGAGGAGGCCTAGCAGCTGTATGCAACATGGCTGAATGTATTCACTTGTTTCTTATGTCCCCAAGAATAACTTGCCGCCTCTGTGCAATCCTCAATGCTCTTTGTTCCCTTGCGGCAGAGGATCACCTCACTGTCACCTTGTGCACATGCACCCACAAATATATGCAGTACCCCACAGAATTTGGCACTGTGTGAGTCACAACACGCCAACCAATGAAAAAGCAGACAGATGTCTCCCACTGTTGCCTTGAGCACGTGCACCCACACGTAAATGCAGTACAGCCAGGTTCTGGCACTGGGTGAGTCTCAACTACTGATGCAAAAACTCACTTGCAGCCAACCCAGCCCAAGCAAATCTGCCAACCTCCAGTTGTCAGGACTCCACAAGGTTTGTATGGCCCAACCTTACCACCAACGGCTTTTTGTATTCACCTGAGGCCCCTCAACTTGCATGTGTCGCTGGGTCGTATAATGCTCCTGCCTTCTCGCAGCTGATTGCTGAGCACGCCGCGCAGCGCCACCGCAGCCCCATCTCCTTCCCAGAGGAGACCGCAGTCCGTGGAGAACAGCGTTGGATAGAGACGCTGCCGGGGGCGGGGCCAGCGGCCGGCACTCTGCTAGTTACGCAGATGTTGTCGTGTGCAGGCCTCCGTAAAGCCCAACGGCTGCTCTTCCTCCCGGCCCCGACTGAGCATGCCGCGCAGCGCCACCGCAGCCCCTCTTCCTTCCCAGAGGAGACCGCAGTCCGTGGGGAACAGCGTTGGATAGAGACGCTGCCGGGGGTGGGGCCAGCGGCCAGCACTCTGCTAGTTACGCAGATGCTGTCGTGTGCAGGCCTCCGTAAAGCCCAACGGCTGCTCTTCCTCCCGGCCCCGACTGACCCGAGCAGCCAAAGACTCCTCCCAAGGATGGAGCCCCTGTCGCTGCCTCCGGTGGAAACACGGAAGCAAAGCAGCCGACCCGCGAACTCCCTGGAGCTTCCAGCTGCTCACGGCGAGCCGGCAACGAACTGGCCCACCGCGGTACCCCGACTGGGCACCCGGACAACTCTTCTCCTTCCCCTCTTCACAGGACAATCGCACACCTGTCAAGAGGGCCCTACTGTGGCCCGCGCTGTCCTCAATAACGGGCAGGGCATATGGCAGACAGCTCCAACGGTTCGTCCTGGCCGACAACACCAGAGATGAGCACGGAGCCCGACCAGCTGTTCCGCGCACATGTGGGACAGGGTCTCACTGAACTCCTCGTCTCCAATGTCATAAACTCCTCCACACACTCAAGTAAGTGGAACAAAGTGTCTTTATTACGAGACCCCGCAGCCTGCTGCCACGGCTCCCTCAGCTCAACAGCCACTGTGGAATGTTGATTGCCGAAGACACATCAACATTCTACCAGTGTGCCTATGCACGAGCCCGTGCATATTACAACACCCTCATTGCAAATGTCACCACAACAACATCTACTGTTAGGGAGATTTGCGTGAGTACTGAGCCAAGCCGATGGGGCTGGTGACCATGACAAGTTCAGTCCACCTCACCATTGTGATGTCAGTGGTTAGGACATCCTGGAATGCTGTTGGTTGCTGCTCCCCATTCCAATGAATCCATAATATTTTTCCACCACCGTAACGGTCTGCGAGAGGCATTAGATTAAGGACGGATCTCCCACAATATCTGACCATGCCGAGAAAGCTCTGGGTTTCTGACTGTTGCAGGTAGGAGGGGTGACGCTGACTTAATGCCACTGACTTTACAAGGGTCGAAGGAGCCACCATTTTTTCAGAACAGAAAACTGAAGAATTCTCATTTGGTGCTGTGAAGCTTAAATTTCCTTTGGTTAAAGTTAAGACCTTAGTCTGAATCACTGGAGAACTTCCCTCAACCAGTGATGATGGATTGCTGGGGCTTTCCCGAAGATAAGGATGTCATCGCTCACGTTGATGGTTCCAGGGATTCTTGCTATGACTCCACTGACAGTGTTTTGGAAAAATTTGGGGGCCGAGGACATGCTGAAGCGGAGGCACTTGTAGTGATAAAGTGCAATGAACATGTTGTGATGTTGTAGCGGGAGTACTTGTGGAGCTGGATCTAGTGATAACCTGCATTGAGAGTGTGTTTTTCCAAGTGCTGCACCCCCTCGGACATCAGCAATGCGGTCCTTGAGCGTTAGAGTGTCTTTTGTGCTTCACAGACATGGTCGGGAGGCTCATGTCAATGCAGATGCCCACTTGGTCTTGATGCTTAGGCTTTTGTACCACTACTATGGGGGATACACAGGGTGTTGGACCTTTTACTCATCATTGACACTGACATTTTTAAGCATGCGTAGTGTTTACTCCAACTTGATGCATAAGTGGAAGATAATGTGTCAATTTTTTATGTTGACTGGTTGCTTTGTCTTATCATCATGTTAAAGCACCTCATGACTCTTCAAGCGCCCTGTGCACTGGAAGAGTTTGTCAATTTCACCATTAATATCTTCTAGCTGCTCCGAGTAGGTATTTCATGCCAACTGAAAAGGTTGCAGCTCATGGGCTGGGTAGCAGCTACTGAGAGTGGTAGTATCCTGCAAGTGTGACATAGACCTTTCCCAGCACTTTGGGACGGCCATCTTGGAAGCTGGTGCGGGCCACACTCAGTAGGAGGATTCCCCTCGGTAGGCTGAAGCTGAGAACTTTGGTTTCAGTTAAGCCAACTGGTAGCAGCTTATCACATTGACGGATGTTCCTGTCCTAATACGTGTGGGCACAAAAATGTCAGCTATGAAGATCCTGCAGCAAGGCTGGTGATGTCGCTTTGATTTGTGGCCCAGAGCAGTGATCTGAACCCCCCATGTTCATATCCGAGTCATCTTTGGGTTCAGATGCCACTTTCCGTATTCTTGGATGGTGGGCACCAGTGTCTCCCCCTTAGACTGGCTTATTGCCAGAATGGCACACTTTTGCAAGGTGATTCAGGGGCCCACACTTGGATCATTCGGCCCCTCATGTCCAGGCCATTGTGGGGAAAAGCCCTACAGTGGTAGTCTTAACGTGGTGTTTCCTCCCACATTGGGCTTGTGAATCACTCCTATGTGTCTCGGTTCTGCTGCCCCCAGCTTCCTCCACGGTTGCTTCTTCGCTGCCACGTGATCCTCGGCCACTTCCATGTGCTAGATTGCCACCTCCCTTTGCTCTGCTTGCGCCTCTGCGAGTCTCTGGCACCAGCCCAGCTCGAGGATGCATCTGAGAGACAGGACAGATTCACAGAGGATTTGTCTCCTTGGAGAAAATGTCCTGCTTACTACCGTTTTCATAGCCCTGGCGTCAAACGTCAGCAATGCTGGAACAGAAGGCATGCTAACTTGTATGGGCAAGTGGTAATGTCTAGGCTCAGCAGAAAAACTCATTTAAATTAGGGAACGCTTGTGTTTTCCATTCGCTGATTTGAGTGTGTCACTCGCCTTGCTTTCGGCTTTATTTATTTATTTATTTTTATTTATTGCATTTGGTCATACGCCCAAACCGTGGGGTATCACGGCGTAATTTACATACATGCTAAGGTTGCATACAACAATGGTATCTTCGCAACAGTTTCATGCATCTTAGAAAAAGGCGTGGGTTACATACAACAATGGTTACATACAACAATGGTGTCATGTGTCTTGTTCAAAATACATGCAACACATGTGTTTTGGCAGTATCACAGATCTAGGTCGGTTGCATCCAGAATGCGTGACTACACAGTTGCTGGGGTGGGGAAAGTATGCTGATGCAGGCAGAGAGCTTTGTTTACACTGTCCACACCTTGTATTTACTCAGCCTGCTCACCAGCTTCCGAATGGCAGCTGCGAAGCACAATTATGGACAAGGGCTGGGAACACCTTAGCAGGTAGTTGCCAATGTGATGCGCATAAAAGCAGGAAGTTGCGTTTATTACAGGCGCCAGGTGGCTGAGCATCGATGGAGGTGGGACTCTGACGTGAGACTGCTACTGACACATGATGACCTGCCGCTGGGGCAGAGGAAGAGGGAGGAGCAGCTCTGCACCTTTATGATGGTGTCTCTACCAGATGTATGTTATGGGGCATTGGTATGATCTCAACGCGCTGTGGGTTGAACGGCCTCGGGGACCCTAGTCCAGGTCAGTGAAGAAAGTCAGGGTAGTAAGGGGGGAGGGGGGATGGGGGTGTGTGTGAGCGTGCGTGCGTGCGTGCAGCTAGGCCGAATTTCTGTGGTGAGTGGCTGCATTGTAATGCTTGAAGTAGTGTGACAGTTGTATGAGACCAGTTATGTGTGTGCAGCTAAGCCAAATTAATCGTGGAGGGTAGCTGTATTCTATTGTTGTATGGTGCAGAGTCGAGAGTCAGGCTGCTGCTGTGCCAGCTCAGGATTCTGTTATTGTAATGCACCTTTTTGGTCATGCAGATCTCCGATTTACATCTCGAATCTCGAATTGTTTTGTGGGGTTCTGGAGGCCTGCTATTTACATTCAAGGGAGTGGTTTTGAGTTTTGAATACATTGAGGTGGAAGGGTGAACCTCTCAGGGGTCGGGCCTTGGCAGGCAGGAGTGGAGCTGGAGGGGGTGAGAGGAAGGAGTGAGTTATTGAGCCAAGAGTCGAAGAGGTCAATGGGTTGAGGTCTATCTGCGACAGGTAGTGAGGGGAGGGATTATTTTGAAGTTGTTCCAGCACTTGGACTGTGAGGGAGGACTAGAGCAAGCCTTGTGAGGCAGAGGGGTGTGGAGAGAGAGAAAGGGATGACTGAGTGGTCTGTCCAGATGAGGAGTCAGGGGGTGGAAAAGGTAATGAGGTCATTTGAGCTGAAAATGGCATCAAGGGTGTGGCCAGCAGTGTGGGTGAGTCCCGTAACCTGCTGGCTACGGTTCAGTGCCTCCAGTCTATCAACCAGGGGCTGAGTCATGGGGCTGTTTGGATCATCAAATCAGATGTTGACGTCCCTAGTAGGGTGAGTGTTGGGTGGGTAACTAATATGGCTACTAGCGAGTCGCATAAGGTGTTGGTGAAATGTATGTTGTATCTGGGGAGCCTGTAAATGAGTTGGGCGTTGTGGGAGAGTGTGGGTGGGAAAGAGAGTTTGAGTATTAGGGATTTGCATTTAGCTGTGCAAGGCTGTGTTTGAGAGAGATTGAGGGTATTCATGGTGTTTATCAGCAGAAGAGAGGTGTGATGGATGCCCTTAATAATTAAAGAAATCTGGAAAACAGTTCAATATTTTCATTAGTCTTAAAATAGATGAAGTGTGCTTATGGTTCGGACTAATATGAGCAGCTGTTTCAACGTGACGGTTGTTGAATATCGCCCAGGTTTGGAAAGATGGTGGAATATACTAATTTGCATACCCCTCTCTCGTCTGGTGTGTGCTGTTGCCTCCCTAGCACAAACACCCCTGAACCGCATGCTGATCTCTGAAGATCAGTAATAGGATTATGGGTCTCATTACAAGTGTGCCAGTCTGGTAACAAAGTGCCGTTATCACAGTATTCTAGCACTATTAACAGACCAACGTATACAGAGTCATGTATCTTGAAACACTGGCGCTGGTAACACCGTACACTGTTCTATTAGTGCCAGTAACACAGACAATGGTTGCAGCGGCAACTCCCCTGGCAGCTGCTGGCAACACCGGCATTACAGAAACACAGGCACATTACAAGCATGGACTTGCTGATAATACAGGTAGAAAAATGCCTGTACTACCGGCAGATCCATGCCAGAAACATCGGCACTTCTGAGTAGCTGATAAATGGGCCCAGGTGTGGGAAAGAAGGCCACAGGTGCACCCAATACACACAGGAACAGTACTAAAGGGCCACACCAAGAACACCCACAAACACAACCATGCTGCCACTCATATCTATGGACAGGGAGGCGCTGCATTCTGGAATGCAGCAGATGCAGCTGGAGCTGCATCAGTGGCTACAGGAGGACAGTGAGTGGAGGAGGAGGATGATGATGGTGAATGAGATGCAAGTGATGCAGAGGTGTGCTGTGATTCCCGGCACAAAGGCTACACCCTGGGCCCTGCAGACGGCCAGATACACACCTTGTACCACCTAAACTGGGAGACAATACTTGAATTTGTGAACCTTATCCAGGATGACATTGGGAGCAGGATTGGCATCAGGACAGCCATATCACCGCTATTGAAGTTGTTGTCGGTCCTGCACTTCCTTGCCACAGGCACGTTCCAGCACTCCGTGAGCCAGCTGCATTGCATATCGCAGCCTACGTTCTCCAGAGTGCTGGTGCAGAGTGCTGGTGCAGGGCACTGGAGGCCCTCCTGTGCCATGTGGGCCAGCACATTGTCCTCCCAACCACCCAGACACAGGTAAATGCTTCCAAGGGCCACTTCCATGCAATTGCAGGCATGCCTAATGTGTTGTCAGCATTGGACTGCACACATGTAGAGCTGGTGGCCCCCACACCACAGAGGAGGTGTACAGGAACCTGATGCAGTACCATTCACTCAACGTCCAGGGGACCTGTGATGCCAACTTGACCATCAAGCACCCTGTAGGCATACATGGCGTGTTACGGAGGACAAAGGACCTGGATGTTGGGTGAGTACATGTACAACTACACACACATTGCTGCATGGTTCACAGGCTGGGGTATGGGGGGTGATGTCACAAATGCATGTCTTGGAAGAGAGAGTGGCTTGACGTCCATGATGTGCCATTGCCAGCTTCAGTGTGGCCAAACCAATAATTGGTTTTCCGGGCCTTCTATGCATGTGAGCTATCACATGGCATTGATGCATGTTAAATAATGTTCAGTCTGCATTGCGGGTGTTTTGAAGTGTGTGCAGTCACTGGTGTGGGAGGGGCCCGGCGATGTCGACACCAGACTATGAGGATACGTATGCAGATTGGTGAGTTCTCAATAGGGCCAGTGAGTGGCAAGCCATGTCCTATCCCCAGCAATCCATCCCTGGGAGAAGAAACCAGCAAATACTGAATGTCACACAGTGGCTGTTCCAGTGTCTAGCAGGGTGCATGAGGCAGGCCATCCCACAGTACTAGATGCATGATGTTGACAACAGAAACAGAGGGGCTAAGAGAAAGACACTGTCCAGCCACATGCATGACATGGCTCACCCTGTGTTCTCCAACCTTGCAGGTGATTCTGTATATTCATTTATTTCATTTATAAAGCGCACAAAATATCCAAGGGCATTGAGGTGCTGTTACAGATACAAGTTATTGACATTCAAGTTCATATATTAAATAGCTTGAGTAGATAGTCGTAATTATGTAGGGCGAGGGACAGGGAAAAGAAAAGCACAAGCCAGTCTAGTCAAACAACTGTGTTTCTAGTCCTTTTCGTTATACCTAGTATGATTTGTCCACTCCCAACATAGGTGGGAGGGAGTTCCACTGGTTGACTACGATGTATGGCAAGTGGGAACCTCTGGCTTTAACATGTCTGACTTTAGGTAAAAGGCAGTGAGCATAGGGTGTCCTCGTAGGTCTTGTTGAGGGAGCTTTGGCTATTTTCTTAGAGGGGTGGGGGGCTGTGTTGGACAGGCACTTGTGAGTGATAGAAAAAGGTTTGAAAATGATGGGTTCTCGGACAGTCAGCCAATGAGCATCTCTTCTGGCTGCTGAGATGTGTTCTTCTTTTGAATGTTAAGCGCAGGTCAAGGGGTATTATTTTGTATTACTTGTAATTTCTGAAGGTTTATGGGTGATGTGCCTGTGAAGAGCACATTGCAGTAGTCAAACCTCGAGCCGATGACTGCTCGGGCGATTGTTAGGCAGCTGTCTTTGGATAGGAAAGTTCTTGCAGCATTTAATACTTTGGTGGCGCAAGCTGCTGAGTAGGCAATAGCGTTCACCTGGCATGACATGGCAAGTGTAGCGTTGAGGTAGACCCCTAGGGATTTTACAGACACAGAGACAGGAACCAAGATGTTATCCGTATGGAAGGCAGTGTATTGTTCATTAAGATTTTTTAGAACTGCTGGGGGTCCGACAAGCAAGATTTCAGTTTGCCGCCTTCCACATCTGAATCGTGGTGCAGTTGTTGATAAGGGTGTCGTAGTCATCCACATAGTTGCCTGTGAGTGGGAGTAAAATGTGGGTGTCGTCGGCGTAGTTAGTGTAGGATATGCAGATGGAATCTAGGTTGTCAGAAATGGGCCTAATGAAGATGTAGTTTAGGGCCGTGGATATGCACAAGCCTTAAGGTACCCCATATGGAATAGGGGATGACAAGGCATTCTCTGCAAAAACCCTTGTGACTCTTCCTTCAGGAAAGGGGGCGATCCAGGCAGTAGCCATAGCCAGGTGGTAGCACAAGATTTTGTGATCGACGGGGTCAAATGCAGCGGACAGATCCAGGAGTAGGAGAAGTGCTGGCTTTCCCTTGTACCTGATCACATCGTACTGTTTTTTTTAAGTCCAGCAAGGCAGATTCCATGCCTTGGCCAAGGCGGAAGCCGGATTGCTGCATACCTAGGACGTGGTGGGCTTCAAGGAAGTGCTGGCCTTGCAGGTAGACTGCCCAATCTAGATTTTCAGCAGGAAGGGGGCAGTTGTGATGGGCCTGTAGTTGGTAGGAATAGAGGGGTCTAAGGTAGGTTTTTTAGGAGGGGGAGTACCAAGGCTTCCTTGATGCTGACAGGCACTGTGCTTGTCGAGGAGGGAGAGTTTATGCATGTAGTGATGAACGTTGTTAGGAGTTCTGCACAGTCTTTGATAATGGAGGCAGGACAAGTACCTCCTTTACATCGCAAGGGTTTTAGACTTTTGATGATGGCTAGGACTTATATCTCTGAGATCTCCTTAAGGTGAAACTGGGGGATCACAGGGTTAGGGCTGACTGGGGAGGTGGTTGTGGCTGAGGCATGGGGTTGTGTATGGAAGTTGGCTTGATTGCTCAGAATCTTTTTGTTCAGGGTATTGATTTTATTGAGCATTGCCATGTGGATGCTTGTGCGCCAGGCTTCATCCCTGGTAAGGGTAGGGGGTTTGGGGGTGTCTCAAGTTCCCCTAAAATGGTGAAGATCTCTCTGATATCTGACTTAGCGTTGGAATTTCTGACATTGAAGGCGGTGGATTTTGCTGACACAATCGCTAGCTTATAGAGCTTAGATATTTTGGTGAATTCTCCTTGCAGGGTGTCCGATGCTTTTTATTTGCCACATAAATTCTGCCTGGCGTTTTTCTGTTGCGCAATTCTAAGCGGTCGGGGGTAAATCAAGAGCTAGAGTGTCTGGCAGGTTTGGCTTTGCGAGGAGCTAGTGGGGCAATTGTGTTAAATGCTATAGATAGGGTTGAGGCATATACTTCAGCTAGTAAATTGGGGTCATTTGAGAATGGAGGCTTAAGGCTGGGTGTGTCCAGCCATGGCAACATACTTTATTTTCTGAGCTTCCATGAGCTGTGTGCGAGGGCCAGAGGTAGTGGCATGGCAGTGAGTTTAGGTTTCTTGGGGTGAGGGATGGAGAAATCGATAACATGGTGGTCAGACCATAGGCTGGAGGAGATGGAGCTAACGAAGACCTGGCAGTTAAGGTGGGTGATCCAGTCCAGTGTGCGGCCCTTTGCGTAGGTGGGGTTAGTGATGCAGTGTCTGAAGCCCAGGGTTACGAGGAGGATAGCGAGTGAGGAGGCTTGAAGAGCTTTAGGGTCATTAACCCAGGTTTTGATATTATCTCCCAGGATGTGGAGGAGGCTTGCTTCAAAACGTAGTAGGGGGCCCAGAGGGCGGTTAATGAGGTGGATAGAGATGGTGTGGGTGATAAACACGAGTATGTCTACATTCTCTTTGAGGGTGATGTTAACCTGCCTAATGAGGAGGGAGTCTCTTGCCACGAGGGTGACGCCACCTCCTCTGGAGGCGAGCCTGTCATTCCTGTAGATTATGCAGCCGAAGGGAATGGCTAGGGAGAGTGCAGGACCAGATGCTTCATGAAGTCAGGTTGTGGGTGGTAACAAGGTCATTAATTTCAAGGGTGTGTGCTGGTACTGAGCGTGCATTAATAACAGTGGTTATGAAGGGCTCCTTAGCTAAGGGGATAGAGCACGGCTCTTTGAGCTTCATAGGTGAGTATTATGGGCAGAGGGCGTGTGGGAGTGCATATTATCAGTAGATATAGCCTTCGCAGGGGGCTGTGGCAGCCCTGAGAGCCTGCCGCCATGCAAATGTTTGGTGGCAGTGATCATGATGTCAACATCTTTACACAGGGGGTCAACATCGGCATCAGCACTACCCGGTGACTCAGAAGGCATACACACAAGCAAGTGTATAGTGGCAGTGAGCATGTTGACATCTTTAAAAACATCTTTAAGAAGGGGCTCAACAGTGGCATCAGCAGTACCAGGTGACTTAGAAGGTATACATACATGCAAATGTATAGTGGCAGTGAGCAGGTCAACAACAATGAGGCAGGGAACTGAATACTGTTAGATGCATTTGTGGACCGGCTAGGAACAACCTTGCTAAAACAGGCAGTGCCAGGTGTAGAAAGTTTACATTTCTCATCAGTTGATGCAGTTACCGAGACCACTGTCATTAGCGAGCATAGCATAGCAGGGGATTGAGATAGGAGAGAGGGTGCCAGAGTGGTAGGCAGCAGGCTGACCGCAACGTGTACTTTTGTCAATGGTAACATTTTCAAACGCATTTGAGGCAACATTTATGCATAGAGGAGAAGAGTCAATGTCGGCAATTGAAGACGTGCAGGTCAAAGGATTCAAGAAGGCACTTGCCTTCCGACGAGCCGGGGTGGGTGCCGCTGCTTCCGTGACTGATGGCCCCTCTGAGAGATCCCCAGATGCAGGAGGTGATGGCCTACAATCATGCACATGTGTGAACCAGGACAACCACTGAGCAGACCTTGAGGCTATTGAAGGTACCTTTCCAATGCCTAAACTGGCCTGGGCGTGCATTCATGTACAGGCCAGAGAAGGTGGGGCAGATAGATCCGGCCTGTGCAATGTTGCAACAAAATCTGCGTCAGATGCAACATACCCTTGCCCCCAGAACTGGACATGCCACTGTCAGAAGGAGAAGATGATGAAGATGGCGAGGCAGCACCAACCAGGCACAGAGAAGGGTATATTGTCCATCAAGAACTGATTGACAGCTTCTTCTGTCTCCCCCTCCACAATGCACTACTCGTGCCCCTTACTGCATCCAGTGCCCACACTCAATGAATTCTGGCACATGAATAAGGATTGTCCACTCATTGCTGCAAGTGTTCAACAAAATGTATTGATTCAAATGTTCTATCTACTACTAACACCCTGTGCCTACCTTCCCCCTCCCGACACCCCCCTTTTCTACCACCCCGCACGGCATCACCTCAAAACCCACACCCGCTACCCACACACTGCTTCGCCCAGCACCATCCCCCCCAGAGACCCTCTCCCGATCCCCACACAGCCCCACCCCACCCCCACACCCCTGAAAAACAAAGTGTCACGTATGCAGGGCATCAGTGCCATTTCATGTGCTTCTTGGTGTCAAGGCCCTTGGTATGGGCAGGTGAGCCCTAAAGCTGCTGCGAGCAGCACCTTGGGATGACCTGGCGTGAGCATACCAGGGTTGTTGCTCTGGAGGGGGGGGTCAGATCCCTGGGCCCCCATGCAATCAAGGTTGGTCTGCAGGTTGAGTGTTAGGGACCAGGACCCTCTGTGCCTGTACCACTAGAGTAGAGGTGGTGCAGCCCAGGGCACATGCACAGCGCTGGCTGATGGCCTGCAGGCATTCCTGCATCAGTTGGGGTTCTGACAGTTGCTGCTGGACCATGTCCGACATCTCAGTGGCCTCTCCTCAATCCCACGTATACGAGCGTCCATTTCCCTTATGTTGGGCATTGGTGGTGGAGGGGGACTGTGCAAGTTTGAGGGGCTGAAGATAGGCATGTGTTAAGGGGTGTGATCCTGTGAGTCATCAGTGGAATTGCCTCCATACGCCGCCAAATCATCATCATTGGTGGAAATGCTGGGATAGGCCGGTGCCTGGTATGGAATAGGCACATAGACCGGTTGCGTTAGCTGAGCCGCTGGCTATGGTGGTGCAGCTGGCTGTGCGGCTGGGGCAGATGCTGTGGTGGTGCAGCTGGCATTGGCAGGGATGTGGTTGTGGAGCCATCCTGTGTGAGCTTGCCCGGGCTGTGGATTGTCCAGAATTGTCACTGTCAGAGGATGTGCTTGTTAGGGTGAGATGAGCATGCAGTTAGTCTCCTGAGTGTCACATCAACAGACTTGCATATCACAGATACAACATTGTGTGTGTCCTGGGCTGGGCATGATGTCTGGTAGTCAAATTTGCTCTGATGCGTGCATGCATATTTGTGTGGTGTGAGTGCACATTGGTTGTTGTCCTGCCATGTTGGCTTGTAGTTATGTGTGCATTGGGATGTGCTAATTGTCATGTTCTCCCTTTGCGCACATGGCAAGTACTCATGTACCCATGTGTGTGTCAATGCATTTTGTGTATGATGCTTGTGCATGGCTTACTCCGAACATGACCCCTGGCATGTGTGTGTGATTGGACCATTTGCTATGGTGGTCGATTGCTGTACCCATTTACTTGGACATATCTCCCTCTTGTGGAAGGTAGATTTCTAATTTGTCTCATGGTTGGCATTTAGATTTGGCTTGTTGCACTCAACACCGTCTCCTTGGGTCCCTGCTCTGGCCTATGCAGATACTACTCCCTCAATCTGCTCTATATGCATGACCGAGCTGCAGGTCTCTTCCCACAGCATTAGTTTGATGGGTGAGTCCGTCCTGCCTCCAGTGACCAGAGATACCTTCCGATGTGCCACCAAGATGTTTCACACTCATAGGCGCAGATCATCCCACCTCTTGTGGCAGTCTCTGGGTGTGCGGGAGACTGGACCGACTACTGTGACCTTCTGGGCAACCTCCTCCCATATGGCGGTCTTGCGCTGCTGGCTTGTTCGCCCGTTGTCACTCACAAACAGGGCATCAGCATGGGCCATTATATTGCCTGTCAGCGCTGCTCATTCTGGCTCGGTAAAGTGAGGCTTGCGTTGCCAGACCTCCGGCAGGTGTGACTTGGAGCTTCCTGACAAGTGCACAATTTAAAAGGATTGAGTTTTCCAAAATTATGACTGACGAACTTCCAGTTCCTGCGATGACGCTGTTTCCGGTGAAGGTGGTACCGTCAGGAGTCCAGCCAGAATTGCTGTTACCAGCATATTTGGTCACAGAAACACCGCTGTTTTGATGTTTTGACAGTGATTCTGTCATGCCGGTAGTAACGTTTCCGGCTATGGGGGATGCACGCACATGCAAAGTTGGAGTTAGCCAGTGATTCAGTAATTCCGGTAGCCAGAAACGGTACTACCGGTATGACGGAATCACTGGCTTCATTTCCTGCAAACTCGTAATGAAGCCCTATGTCTTACCTTGTCGTGGTGGCCTAAGGGTAAAAGCCTTATCTACCAGAAACTCCCTCTGGGAAAAATCTGGGTCGTCCCTACTCTAGGTTCCTCATTGGGAAGTAGCATAAGGGTTTGTGTATTTCAGATATTCAGACCCCACTTGGTTGTGTCCTTCTGTGCGCTGATGCTTCTCTCTCTCTCTCTCTCTCTCTCTCTCTGTCACTCTCCCTTATCTCCTCCTACGCTCCTTCCTCCTACTCCACCCAGCATCACTCATCACTCTCCAAGACACTTCCTTCTCTATCACTCCGATGTTCCTCTCTCTATTATCTACCTCCACCCTATGATCTTACTTCCTGCTACTCCCTCTCTCTCCCCCTTTCCACACTACTACTCTGCCCTCATATACCACTACTACTGTCTCCACAGAACTCACTACACCCCTCTCATCACCTCTTACTATACTCCTCTTCTCACCTTTCTCTACACTCCTCTTCTAACCTCTCACTATACCCTTCATCACCCCATAGTCATTGATATGATGCCCTGCTCACCTTTCGAAGGATATAGTGCCATGCTCACAGTCACAATGCACTCCCTCTCGCTGTTCTCAAACCCCCTCACTTCTCTCTTGCACCCTTTCTTGCACCCTTTCCCTCGCACACCACTCCTACACTCCTCTTCACTATCCTTTCTCTCTACCAACAGCCACTCCCCCTCACTCTGCCTATTACCCTCACCCCCCTGCTCCTATACCCCACTCTTCCTTCACTATTACCCTGAACTTCACAAACATTCTCTTATTCACTGCTTCACTCTCACAAACTTGCACCACTCTCCGTCAAAAAAAATACATCACCTGGCATACTGCTGGAATAATCCATCTACAAATTCCTCTGCACTATCCTTTCTCCATCTGGTCTCTTGTTCTGCCTCCTCTGACCTCACCCGAACAACTCACACTCTGCCTTTCCTTCTGCCCCCTTTTACTTTTATACTGTGGGTCTGCTGGTTCTGTCTCCCCTCCACCTTCCATTGGCTGCACTGCTCACCTGACTCTTGGAACCAATCTCTGTCTGTCCTTTGCCCAGGGAATGGGCTGCACAGGTGGAGGCTTTAAAACCCCTCTAAGCTCCACCCACGTTTCTAGCACAGTTTTGGAAGCAGCGCCTGGTTTGCTCGCAGCAAGGGGCTATGATTATTGCTCGTTCTCCCTGTGGTTCTCCTCAGGTGTTGGTGAGTTTTCGTGCCAATTCGGTATGGGGTTGAGGGGTTCTGTGTATATCCTGTCCCACAGCTCTCTGTCCTAAAGGCCAGTTCGTTTTGTGCTGCCTCCCCATTAATATGTGGTCTTTCTGGGGTTGCCAAGTCGAGTATTGGGTGCCTCACTTCTGTTTGGTAGGGAAATACCAACTGCATTTCCTGACTGTTCTTGATTCCATTGTCCCGGCTCTGGTCTGGGTTTTCTCAATTGCTCCTACGTGCACTGTGGGAGTTGGAGTTCTGAAGTGCAAGAGAGAACCCTGGCCACAAACAATGCTAAGAGGCAGTTTGTGATAGAGGATGGTACCAGTATCCACTTGCTTGGATCTCAGGGGCGGGGGGTCGCAGAGGCCGGTGTCCTCCTCCACTCCCAACCTCCAGTGAATCATGATCCTGTCCTATAGGCTGTAGTTATACAAAGCAGAAGTATTGCATCAGTGTTGGAAGCAGTGCGGCTTGATAACCCTAGGTTCCTTACTCTAGCCTAACCCTGTCTACGCAATAGAGGCTAATGACAGCTCTCTTGGCGGTGGATTGCAGCAGACTGTGCAGCAACGAGAGGCTCCTCTGCAAGCTTTGGAGGTTGCTGGCAGAGGCTGCCAGTGCTGGAGACTTTCAGTGGCCTGACCTGAATGCCATCTGCAGGTGAGAGGTCAGGGAGGTGTGGAGTATAACTTGTATTGCATTAATCAATGGTAAATGGGACTCATTACGAGTCCGGCGGTAACCGAACCGGAAAAACCGGCAGGATACCGCCGGACTCGTATTACCATTCCGCCTCCGTGTTTCCAGGAATTACCGGGGCATTACGACCCCGGTGACCCAGGAATTCCGGAGGCGGAATTCTGTAAGTCCCCATTCCCATGGAGTCCGATAGGACTCCATCGGGATGGGGACCATGGAAACACCGGTTCCGTCTCTGACAGAGCCGGTGTTTCCATGTCCGCCTGCAGGCGGGTGGTGTTAAACCCGTCAGGTCAGACCTGGCGAGAGTGACACCTCCCATTTGCAGGACTCCTAATCAGCCGGTCTGGAAAGAACGGTGGTGGCGGTTTTATCACCACCGTTGTTTCAGGACCGGCTGGGTCGTAATGAGGCCCATTGTTAGTTTGTCACACTGCCCCGCTGATTTGCTCATGACACTTCCTTCTGCCTGTGCTCTGTCTGGTTTAATTTGTACTTGTGTACTTGTGTTTTGTTTGTTTAACAGCATGCACACTTGATGAGAATTTACAGGTAATTAGCCTCTGGATGTGAAAAGTGCACATCTCTACTTTTTAGATCTACTACTGCCAGAAACAACATTTTAACCAGGCTCATCTAGCTCTCACCCAGATCTTTTTCTAGGTTGTTGGGTCTTTTTAGACCTCCACAGCCCTTCTCATGCCTCCAGACTGTTTATATGAGGGGCCTCCAACCTTTACGTTAGCAAGAGCTACTTGTAGTTAATGGCCAGTAGGCAGGAGTTACAGGGAGGGGGGCTGTGATGTGCATGAGTATGAGAATTTGTACCAAGATTTGTTTGGTCATTTTATCTGCTCTGTATTGATAGCTGTCTCCTAAAAATTGTCAAGCATATCGGAATGTAGGGAACCAAATGAGACACTCAATGTGGAGGCTAACACTGCATGCTGTCCACCAGTGCTCAGTAATCTGATGTGTAGCTTGAAACAGCAACCGCACCTCAGATGCTGTCAGACGGGATTAAAGTTTTAAATTCAGGAAATTAATATCTGAAAAAGGCAGGTTTGTAGTTATGGGCCATCACATTCGCTGAAAGTGCAGATACCCTCTTTGCACCAAACTGCATGCCTGACATGGTAAACAAATTCAGAACCGTTTTTAAAATTTCTTACAACAGACTCAGCCATGGTAGTTATTGTGCCCTTCACAATTGCACTATCTGTAAAAGTGCATTAGAAATTAGCAAATTTCTATTCTCAATACTCCATTTGGATACTTACTGATCTTCGCCTTGATAAAGACCCAATGACGGTCGAAACATGTGTTGGCTGGACACATATTGAATATACATCAGCACTTTAGGTTCGATTAATTTCTAATGTTTGTGATTAACTATAATGCTTTGTGAACAGCGCAAGATAGCACAGGCTTCTTGTATTCTATGATTCAAGAGAGACTCATGGACAGTGTCTCTCCCGGCCACGCTACTCGCTGCAGGTCTTTCAAATGTATACCACTTTCGGAACCATAGATTGCTGTGCACGTGTTGACTCACCTCACTTGTGCCCTACTCTCTTGGCATATCTATAGAGGTTAATGGACAAATTATGCAATGTCGTTACAAAATCTATGGTCGAGACGACTTTGAAATCTGTTGGTGGGAAAAACACAGAAAAGAGTCCAGGAGAGATGGACTCGCAGTAGGCAAATCCCAGCTTTCCCGAATAATTCATCTAGAGACTCAGATAAGCAGCGGGGGCATGCAATCACTAATAAGGCGGAGGTGGGGGGTTCAACAATACAGCCTCTAAACACTGAGTAAAGAAACTACATCAACCATTTACTGAACAATGGGGATTTGTTATCACCATTAGAGGGGAAAAAGCCACAAGCACTGTAACTCTAGAATTCAGTTAGGCCCCTGTTCAGCAGTTAACACTATGAAAAACGGTCTAAGTGTTTCTGAAGTAGGAAAGTGCCAACAATGGACAGGGAGGTCTACGACAAGAAGGTGAGGTGTCTCTGCAGACCTAGGCTGGAATCCAGATGTGCCTCCAGCTACCTGTCAGTTTGCTAAATGTACCCTCCGCCCCCTCACAAATTGGCAGGGATTGACAATTCAAGAACACCTATTAATCAAGCTAACCATTGGTTGAACTCCATGTATCCTATGCCGGTTTGCAATCTGCAATTGTTCCTAATGGCAAGACGTACTTCGTGGATTGGTGCCACAAGAAAATCAATCGAGGGTGATTTTATCATCCTGTCTTTTGCCTTTCCTCAAGTGGGATCACATTTCCTCTCTGCCTTGGCGGCAAACGAATACCAGACTGATGACCTTGGGCTTCTTTTAACCACCTACCCACTTGCCTTTGGGAAGGAGCAAGGAGCTTGCCTAGGATTACATCATAACCCTTTCGGTCTAGAACGTGATTTCCCCTATAGTCCTAGAAGTTCTCAAATTGTAACTGGCAGAGAGAGAACTGGTGTCCATTTTTCCAACAGTCTACCCCTCCATAATAGATTTCAAGTCTTAGAATCTGTAGAGGAAATAGATTGTCCTACAACCTCCAAGCAGCCATCCCATGGAACTAGCGTGGTATGTCCAAGGAGAGCTGTAACCACTCATCCACTGAGAAAAGCTCAGCTGCATCTCGTTTTTATGCCTTTAAATTTAGTAATCGAGGAGCATCTAAAGTAATGGAAACAAGTGCTTACTTAACATCAACAACCACGGTGCAGGAGGATAGTGGCCACCCCACCCTAGATGCTGATGGCCAACTTGCCCCGGAAAATGTTGTCGTGGAAATTTGCGGGGGGTCTCCATAACACATCAGAGGATGCGTTTATTCAGTTTATTACCAAACATGACCATATCCTCCTGCAGGAGACCTGGCCATTAGATGAGATTGTACTGCAGGGCTATTGTACATGTTTCTTACCAGCCACGAAAGGCAAGAGGGGCCGAAATGCTAGCAGTACTTGTATTGACCCTATTGAAACTCACCTCTGAACAGTGTGTAAGAGTGCACATGGTTGGCATTAACCTACAATATGGTTTTGTGACCTTTTACAAAGCAAAATCAAATGACAGAGGGTCAACTTTAAATGTGTTTTATGAAACAATGCAAGGTCTGATGGAGACCACGCCTGCAACCACCATTTGGACAATACAGACGATTTTAACGTTCGTAGGGTTGAAGGTCTGGGGGATAATCTGTATAACACAGAGGGTGACTTGGCTTTTGGGCTAAGTAAACCCATCTTAATAGATAAAAGATCAGATAATGCAGGTTTGCACTTAGGATTCTTGGTGATCCAACATGGTCTTAGAGCAGTAAATGGACGGACACCATAAGATCAACCCAGAAAACAATCTTTTGAAGGTCATCTTGGTAAGAGTCTGATAGACTACATTATTAGTTCTGCGTCCTGCTGGTACACTATTCTAGATTTTTGTTTTGATGATAGAGAATGCTCACCTTCCACTTACCTTTAAATACCCTCCTTAGTTGTGCTCCTCGTTGTTAGGGAGAATTCTCATAAATGTGCTAATTCCTTTCACCTTAGAGACCCCCAGCAACTTTTCTGGATTTTGAGGACTTGATTTTGTTACCCAGAGAGAGTGTGACCCTTTTTCCCACTCTCTCATGTATTTTGATGTGTGTTTTACCTCTGTGTCTTGGTTATGGAGTATAACCAACTCAATAGGCATCGTCTTTTTCAATTGTGTCACACAGCACCCTCAGTGGCACAGGGAAGCCTTTTCAGGCTTCCCCAAGGTTTAAATACATTCTCTGTGATAACTACTCTTTCCCAGAGTAAGTAAAGTGAAATTGACTTTACTAGTCTTTTAAATTCCTAGAGCCAGCCCACCCTATCTCACAATAGAGTGCTGGAGGGGTTACTTAGTGTCCCCTGTGCCTAGATACTCATGTAGCAGTCAAATGCTACCCTTTCTTCTCAGAATGGCTGGTGGCAGTGGTCTTATAACGAACTACCATTGATTTTTCCCGACCACAAATTATTCGTAGCTCCGCTAACGTTAAATCACGGGAGCCATGTTTTTCAAGATGGTGTCTGAGCACCCTTTGTTAAAACAGGTCCCGGTCTTCTTTTTTTGCAATTTCTTTGTGGAAAGGTCCTTCTAGAGTTTTTCTCTGCGCGCCAAACTAGGTTTGGTCTCTTTGTTCATTTGCCTTTGGGGGGCTTCAGAAGTGAAGACCGCCTCTGACGCCTGAGTTTCTGGGGTGGGCAGGAAGTGAGGGAGGTGCCCGAAACCTCCTGTGCTTAGTCTCCTAGGAGACCCAAATGCACTCTCTGGTGATTGGCTAACTGACTGTCCGGCAAGGACAGCCACCCTGCTGGGTGAGTGACAGCTAGGCTGGAATGAATGGGAGAGAACTGAATAAAAGGTGAGTATCTTGGCTTGAAAGGCAGAGTCGACCACTGGAACGAAGAAACCAAAGAAGAGCTTGAAAAGAACGGCTGCTGCAACTCCTAGACCGTTGGTTTGCCCGGTGAAGCCCTGCCGCAGGTCTGAATTGGCAAGTTCACATCAACAGAGAAGCCCCTGCAAGGACGACTTCTCCCTTTGAGTTGGTGGGACCAATCAACTCACAAGTAAGTCACCTGGATACCTATCTTGGAGCTGGTTGAATTTCCTCAGAGTTGCTGCAGGAAACCGTAGGACCAGGGAGAGGGACACCAGTTTGTGTGCGTTACTACAGCTAGCCACCCAAATTGAAGTTTGCCAGTTGCAAGCTTTTCGACCAGTCCCAGTGCAGTGCAGGAGTCCCCCAACGTCCTCCCTCTTGTCCCCACGACTGAGGCAAAGGAACAGCGAGATCTGCAGGATCTGCCAGGAACAGAAGTTATCAGCTGCATCTTTTTCTTCATTGTAAGGTACTGTGAAACAAGACTGAGAGGACATATTTCTCATGGTGAAAGTGCTTGAAACTTTTGCAACTCACAGGCCTAATCAGCTTGTGACCCAACATATGGTTCTTCTTTTTACAAACTACTTCTGAGAACTTTTGCAGAGACTTTACCATTTACTTACCAGAACCGCTTTATCCTATCCAAGACGTTAGCCCATTGACTTTGGCCTACCCTATTCTATTGAATTGACTCTTCTGGTGAACTCAAAGTATTTGCACTGTCTAAGAATAATTGTAACCTTTCATGTTCTAATAATCTTTGCCTTTTACTCCTTTTGAAAAGTATTCTGAAATAGTATTCAAGTGTATTTTTGTGTTATCATATTGCCTCCTTCTAATGAATGTTTTATAACTGACAGATAAATAAATTAATAAGTATTTATCAAAGAAACCTTGAGTGTTGTTTGTTTGAACACTTGTGATTGTAGCCCTCTCTGTAACATCATTACAGGTCACATTCCCTTCTTGAGATAAGCCTGGGTGCTCTGCTCCGCTACCAAAACTGTGTAGTACAGACATATATCAAAGGTTTGTTTGCTTACACCTGTAGTCCTAGTTGTGTGTAGTGGTCCCAAAGGGTACTGCATACAAACTTTGCCTAACACTCGTACTCATAACAAAATTACAAACAGGCTTGAGGAGTACTTTAGCGACAACCGTCGTACATTACGCTGGGACCCTGAGAATGCTTCTCTTATATTCAACCGAATAATAAGTGAACACACAGGTTTTATAAAGAAAATTTCAATTTCGAGCTGTTCATTTTTAGTAGCTCGAAGGTATCGTTTGAGGAGACAGAAGCGTTTTTGCTTTCTTCGTGTGGTCATAATAAGGGCTAGCAGAGCTGTGCCCAAAAAAGGCTGGGTTGACACCCATTGTAAGCTAGCAAAATCTAACCTCCTAATTGCCTTGACCTCAAACCCAATTGACGTTAGGGATATAGGAAAGAGAAGATCTGAACATAAATTACCTATTAAAAAAGAAAAAATGAATTAGTTGATGACTCATGGGATATGCTTCTGGAAGCTTCTCAAGCGAAAATTGGGAAAATATTTTGGAAAATCGTTAATTTAGCACCACCTTTTTTTTGGTGCTGGACAGGTACCAACATGCGCTGTTCCAGCAGACGCCTTGGTGGCCCATTTTTCTGAACTATACTCAGACAAGAATCTGACAACATTGAATGCCCATGATCTGGAAGTACTACGCCATGAGAGAAGCTCTATTCCTATCCCCTCCGAAGTGGGACCTTTTAACTGCAGTATGCAATTCTCCTGGGATTATGTCTGGAAATCAATCAAAAGCACAAAGGGCAGGTAAACACCAGGGTCTGATAGAGTACCTCCCAGTCTTTTTAAACATGATCCTTACTTCTGGTCAATTATCCTGTTTGATATTTTTAACATCATGCTAGCGACACATTTCTTTCAAGACCCTTGGAAAGAAGCGGTTCCAAACTCAATCTATAACATAAGTGAAATTACACTACCACCATCATATTAGACTATTTCACTACCGGATAGTATGCTTTATAAATGCTCTCGCAGTTTCCTGTTCAAGCTCACTGACTGGGTGGATTCAGATAACATTCTATCCGATTCAGAGCTGGGATTTCGTGATCGTCTTGGCACTGCAAATCAGCCTTTAAATTTGTATCCTATACTTCACAACGTAGTTCATATTAAAGAAGAGCCCATTGGTAGAAACCATGGGTGGCGTGGCCTGGCTGGAAGTATTTGGCCATCCACCCCCAGTAGCTCTACAGCTCTGAGAACCTAAGTGGCATTTGCAGCCTCTAAAACAGCACCACCCGAAACTATGATGGTGGATTGTGGGTCCTCAGCTGGTGAGCCACTGAACTTTAATATCCCCCGGCATGTCAAAGCAGTATGGTGGCCAGCTGAGGCGATGCAGCTGGGAGCCGGGAACCGCTCTGCGCCCGTGAAGGCCTCGCAGCACGCAAGTAAATCTAGTGCGAAAAGCAACCAGTGGGGTAGGCAACGGTTCCGTAGAGCGGGCCGCTGCCGGCGAGCATAGACTGCGGCTAGGATTTCTCCAGCCAGTGAGGATGGTCCCCAAGAATGGAGCAGGATCTGGGACACGTGCGACGGGCGGGCTTCCTAATGATCAAGCAGATTCTCCCTCGTTTTGGCCTCTTGCTGGCCCTCTCTGGGCGATAGCGAGTTGGCAGCCAGTAAAAGTCTTGGACAGAAGCAGGAGACCGCCTGAGTAGATGGTGGGTTCCAGGCTCCATCACAATGTTTGGGAGGCAGCTGGAGCATTTTCAAACCCTGCTATGACAAGGTGACATGGACCGGTGGTGCTCCAGTGAGTGGTGAGAGCCCATACACGTGGCATCCATATTCCTCCTACCACTGGCCTCCACTGTGCAGACCTGCTTTGGCACTTGGAAGGAAGCTACCCCTACGTGCTAATTACCCTTGCCAGCAGGAGCGTGCAGACTACTGTTGGTTTTGGCTTGCGTGGAGTGTAGGTAAATTCATCATCTATCCCCCTGAGCGTGGAGGGTCTCGTAGAGGGGGGGGCATACCTGGACTGCTTCTACTCGACAGAGACTGCCCAATAGGGTGCCGTGGGGATGCTTGTAGGAATGAAGCGCAGCCAGCACTGAACCTGTTACTTGTCTACATCACCTCTGCTATCCTAAGACTGCCCTTAAACCAACAGGACAACCTTGCTTGCGCATTGCAGTGTTCTTCCGGAAGCACCCTCCAAGGTAGCTGAGCACCCAGTGGCCTGTGGAGCCACAGCCTTGTGCCCGGCCTAGGGCCTTGGGAGGGGCAGTATTAGAAGGAGAGGAATCTCTGGTGCGCCACCCAGGACTAGCAGCCACTGCCGCGGGCTGAGCTTCTGGGGATCTCAAGATGACCAGTTCCACCCATGCACAAGATGAAGTCTGGAAAGGCTAAGGAGACGTCAACGCCTAACATCAAAGAGGTGCTTCAGCAACCAAAGGTGGTTTCTGACTGCAGGCAGTGGAGAAGGATGCCCAACCAGCCACGAAAGGGGAAATTCTGCACTTATTTTAATCCATTCAGAAGGAAATGGCGATGTCAATGAAGGAATTAAAAAGCCTCCTCCAGGAACTGTCTCACAATGTACAGCAGAATGAGTCTAGGCTGGGTGAACTTAAATTGCATTCTCTGACTAGGCAAAATCGCAGGATCAGTTAGAGCAGAGGGTATCAGCGCTCGAAGCCTATAGGCACACTGCTGAAGAGAAGCAAAAGGACGCTGAAAACTGATCCCATAGAAATAATATCGGGGGGTCCCAAGGGAAATTAAAGACCAGGACCTAGAAGAGTAGGTCCGGGGTTGTTCCGAGACATACTAGGGGATGCGGATGCTGACTTCATGCTCGACCAAACACAGAGGGTGTCTTCCAACTTCCAAATGAGGCAGAACCCCCTCCCGGACATCTTGGTAAGAGTTTACGTCTTCAAGACTAAAGACCTTATTTTTCAAAAGTCCAGAGAGCCAAGGGGCCTGGAATTTAGAGGATCCTCTCTTCAACTGTTCCAATACCTTTCCCAAGGAACGATACAAAGACGCCGACCAATGAGGCAGCTGACAAACTGGCTGTCGGACAAGAGGATCTGCAATAGGTGCAGATCTGCAATAGGTGGGGATACCCATTTCAAATCCTTTTTCAAATAGACTGGGTCCAACACCAATTCACATCTCTCTGAGCGGCTGTGAAGACCTTGAAGATTCCTGAAGCGGATATCCTCGTGCCCGATGAGAGCCCCCTATGGCTTTGTCTGCCTCATGTTCCCAAGCGTGCTCTAGATAGAGCAAGAGAAGGGATTGAAGGAGGGCCTCGATGGGCAGAAGGGAATGGAGCAAAGATTCCGAAGCTCCAGACTGAGCGGATTGTCTATGGGTCAGAGTCAAGAATTAATCTCACAGGTTGCTTACAGCAATAGAGTTGTTCATTGTTCAGAATTTGTGTGTGAAATTGTGCTAGGTTAAGGGGCATTAGGAACATGTGATCTCTGTCAGACAGTTTGGCCTGATCTTTACCCCAAACAGTGTTCTCGTTTTTATTTTTCATTTTTGTTTTGCCCAATATGGCTATATATGGTGCGATGCAATGCAGAGATGGTGCATTGGAAGTTGACCAGGTGTTAGCAGGGGATGTAATGGGGCTATGCCGATGGTGTGGGGAGACAGAGGTAGACATTTGGCGGAGTAGCAGGAGGTTGAACCAAGTATTGCAACGGCTGATGTGAAAATTGTGTTGCTGAATGTACAGGGGCTGAACTCTCTGAGAAAATAGAAAAGTGTGCTTTCAAAGATGGTGGACCTTAAGGCCAATATTGCCCTGCTCTGAGAGACCCATCTCTTGTGGCAGGACTGGCTTAGGTTGCGGTCTTGCTTGTTTCCCCATCAATACTTTGCTGCCTCCCCTTTGAAAAAGGCTGGGGTTGCAATTTTGATTTGAGCAGGAAAAAGTGGTGAAAGATGTCGAAGGATAAATACATTGCGTTAACTGTACGCATAGTGGGCAAAGATCTCAACCTTCTGTCTGTATATAGGTCCTAATCAGCAGCAAGATCAGTTTTATGCCCAATTGTTACCACACATGGCACAGTTCCAAAGAGGGGAACTAATGGTAGGAGGGGATTTTAATGTGGTGTTGGATGGGGGGAAGAATAGGTCTGGTTCTGTGGCCCCAACCGATACCCCCAAAGTGAATTCCCCTTAAACAGGCTATGGCTAAATATGCATTTGATTGACACATGGAGGCATCTCCACCCCCAACAGCGTGATAACCCACATTTTTCACATGTTCATCACACCTACTCCAGAATCGATTATTTCTTTGTTTAGTTTAGTTTATTGTTTGTATAGCACACCTAACCCTAGGTCTGGGCGCTTAACTAATAGTTACAGAGACAAGTCAGGTAGCAGTTAGCCGTTGACTAGTGTTACAAATCAAGTCAACATGCCAGCATAGAAGGAATGTGTACAATGTGAACTCAGGATACGGGTAGGATGACCTGAATCCCATGATCATGCCAGACAGTCGCCACATAAAAAAGATACAGTTAGGGCAATACAGATAGCGACTATCAAGACAGCATGGCCATAACTCCAGCGGTGGAGATAAGCAGAGCTGGAGGGACTAGTACGATTTTAATTCTGCTGGGCGAAGAGCCACACTTTTGCTCTGTTTCTGAAGGACCAAAAGGATGGTTCGGCCCCAAGTGCTGTGGAAAGGGAGTTCCAGAGCTTAGCCGCTAGTAGCGGGAAGCTGGACCCACCTGCTGTTTGAAGTTTATACTTAGGAATGTTAAGGCAGTGTGAGTAGTAAGATCTGGTAGGTCTGGTGGATTGGTTCCTAGAGAATTTGTTGACCAAGTATTTGGGAGCCGTGTTGGATAGCAGCATTTATGGGTGACTATTAGTGTTTACAGAGAGATTCTATCTCGTACTGGAAGCCAGTGTATGTCCCGTCTTATTGCAGATACCTAGTTGGTTCGTGGAATATGTAAGGCTGATCTGAGTGCAATGTGCTGTAGAACTTGTAATTTATTCAGGTTTCGTTCAGTGGAACCTATGAATAAGGTGTTACAGTAGTCAAGCTTGGATAGAATTAAAGCCATGGCGAGAGTAATGCAACTCTTGGTAGATAGATAAGGTTTGCAGGCATTAATCAATTTAGTGGTATATGCTGTAGCTGAGGCAGTAGCATTGCCTTGTGAGGGAAAGAGTGGAGTCTAAGTAGATGCCTAGCGTTTTGACCTCACTGGAGACTTTGATGATATTCCCATCAATGTTGAATGATTTGTAAAGTGTGCCTAGCTTGTTTAGTTGAGACTGAGAGCCTATGATAAGTATCTCTGTCCTATCATCGTTTAGACACAGGCTATGGGTGGCCATCCATGCCTGGATGTGAAGATAGATTTTGCTTAGCATTTTGGTATCTTTGTCATAGCAGCCAGTGAGAGTGATGAGGACTTGGGTGTCATCTGCATAGTTAGTGTAGGTGACACCCAAGCTGTCAAGGTGGTCACACAGGAGCTTTGTAAATATATTGTATAGAGTGGGAGAGACGCATGAGCCCTGAGGGACTCTGCAGAAAATAGGTACTGGATTGGCAGAAGCTGTAGGTGCAAAGACCCTCATTGTCCTGTTAGCTAAAAAGGCTGGAATCCAGCTAGCAGTGTTAGAGGAAAAAGAGGCAGCTGTTGTCAAATGTTTTGTAAGGATCTGGTGGTCAACTAGATCAAACGCTGCTGAGAGGTCCAGCAGCAAGAGGATGGCGAGGTTTCCTTTATCCTTGGCCTCGTCCATTTAAATGTTTAGATCAAGGAGGGCTGTTTTAGTGCCATGCCTTGGACTGAATCCGGATTGACTCAAGCCTAGGAGGTTGTTGTCCTCTAAGTGCTTTTGTATTTAGAGATATGCCGCTCTATCGATGATTTTTAGGAGGAATGGAACTGTCGTTAAAGGTCTGTAATTAGTAGGTATGTTCTTCCCTTGTTGTGAGTAGGGCCGTTGATGCAATGTTTGAAGCTGAGCTGTGAGATAGAGTTCTCTACAGCTGAGGCATTAATGTCGTTCACGTCATGTAGGCCTAGGTTGAGGTCTCCCAGCAGTACAATTTGAGAACTCAGTTTCGTGTTTCGTGTAAGGAGGAAAGTGATGTCTTTCTCGAAGGTGGAGACTGGACCAGGGGGTCGGTAAATGAGATGTAGCAGGAGGGTGCGGGAGGCTGACAAAGGGAGTTTAACTGAGAGAAGTTCACCTAAGGGGAAACATTATTTTGTGAATTCTCTTAGGCCCAGATGAGTTTTGGCTATGAAAGCCACTCCACCGCCTTTGCAGGTCCATCTATCTGCTCTAATGATGGTGTAGTTCCCAGGGAGAGCTAATGACAGAGCTTGTCCTGCAGCAGGGTGTAACCAGGTTTCGTATCTCAGCCCTTACTTTCAGGGATCACTTCAACCACCATAGAGATAGCACTGGTCTCGGACCACTCTTGCATCACTCTACAACTAGATGGGTATGGTCTGGGTGGGAGGAAGTCCACAGGATGGAAATTAAATGATTCCTTGCTGGCTGAATGGGCCGTTTGCACTACTGATTCTAACAGGAGCACACAGTATTTCCAGGAAAATTTTACTGGGTAAGTATCTGTGTCAGGAGGATGGGAGGCTCTTAAACCCACATTGAGGCGGGAGCTGATTAGCATAGCCTTGGCTCAAAAGAAAATTCTTTCAGCCCAACGGGCTCGAGTCAAAGAGAATGTTTGGGAGTGGGAAACTCAATATAAGAGGGACAGGGCCAGAAGGACTTATAGACAGCTGCAAGTGGTCAGAGCAGAGCTAAAGGCACTATGGGTCAATGATATTTCCCACAAGCTGCTTAGAACAAAACACTTTTATTATAATACATCTAACAAGTTGTCTCAAATTTTCCCTTACAAGCTTCTGGCCCGGAAGAACAGTTCCACAATTGGGGGTCTGAAAGATGAGGAAAGTTTACTTCACGATGATGAATCTGAGAAGATACATATATTGTCGCAATATTATACAGAACTCTTTGTGAAAGACGCCCTGGGTTGCCCGAAGCAAGAAGCGTTTATCCAGGAGGCCCAGCTTTCCAGTATATCGGCAGACCATAGACAATTGCTGGACTCACCTATAATGGCAGAGGAGGTTGGTCTCGCCATTCACTCCCTCCCATGCAACAAAGCCTGGGGTCCAGATGGGCCCACGCCCCTTTTTAATAAAATATTTTCTTGGGTACTTTCTCCTCGACAGGCAGAACTGTTCTATTCTTTTGCCTAAACAGGGTCTATTATGTCAACAATGAGGGAATCCACCGTAACGTTAATAGATACACCTGATAAGGACCCCCCCCCTATGCTCTTCCTTCCTGGCCAATCGCAGTCCTTAACTATGATTCCTGAATGTATTGAAAAGGCTTAGCCACACGGTTAACTGCAATATTGCCTGAGCTGGTAAAAGCAGATCAGACAGAGTTTGTCCCAGGAGGCCAGCCGTTCGATGATATAGAACGCACAATAGACATCATGGCCTGTGCACTGTAGAACTAAAGCGCAATGGCATTGCTTTTCGATCGGTGCTGAGAAAGCGTTTGATCACGTTAATTGGGCATATCTGTCCAGGGTATTGGAAGGGTTTGGTTTCGGCCCCAGATTTCTCAGATTGGTACTCGCTAACTTTGTGCTTCCATCCACCCAGATTAAGGTGAATGGGGTCCTCTCGAACCCTGTAGGTTTGCATAAGGGGACTCGACAAGGATGCCCATTGTGCCCACTCCTGTTTGCTCTGTCTATGGAGCCTCTGGCCCGTTTAGTGTGCTCATCAGGGGATATTTGCAGGTTATACATGGCGGGCTATTACCACAAATTGGCGCTATATGCAGACAACCTCGTTTCTTATATGCAGGATTCTAGGACCACGTTGCCCCATATCATTGTTGTTGTTAGTACGGTATCACAAGGTCTCAGGCTTCACAAAATCGATAATACGTAATATGCGGAAACACCGGAGGTGGTGAGCCATTTTAAAATGACCTTCCCTTTCTCATGGGCTTCACGGTCCCTGAAGTACCTGGGGGTGCATATAATGGCACAATACATGGATCTATACGCCGTCAATATTCTGCCGCTGTTCGCTAAGGTCAAGCAAGATCTGGCACAATGGGCGGACTCACACATTTCTGGGTTGGGGAGAGTAACATCATTCAAGATGACCACCAACTCTACGCATTCCAGGCTTTACCAGTTTGGATTCCGATGGGTGGCACTGAAAGACCTGCAGTCCCATATATTTCAGTTCATTTGGTCCAGGAAATCTCTGAGGGTAGCTAGGCACACACTTATGGCAGCCAAGAGTGCAGGGGTATTGGCAGTGCATGATATTGAAAGCTACCTGTCTGCAGCCCAGTTGGCTCCCATTATGGAATGCCAGACAGGTACACACCCCAAAAAACTGGATAACAATTGAGCAAGACACCTTGGGGACCCCCCCTGCACCGATGGTGTTGGCATTCCCCAGGAACACACAAGCGGGGTCGGCAGGGGCTTCCAACATCTAGGGCCACACTGGACTATTGGGATAAAGCAGCATGCAGATACACTACCACCACCTTCCCCTCACCAATTACGGATCTCTGGAATAATGCTGAGTTTCCCCCTCGGATGGACACAGTACGGTTTGTACGGTGGAAGGAGGGGAGTTTGGATAGGCTGGGCCAGATGTACGGAGATGATCATCCTCTCACATGTAAGCAGGCCTACATGGTTGAAGACACAGTCAGATTTGAGTACCGGCAGCTCAGACATTGTGTGGCCCGAACAAATGTAGCAACTCAGGGGAAGCAGGAAACTACTCACTTTGAGCACCTATTTAGATGGGACGACCCTGCTCCACTACGTACGTCCCTTTACAAGGTACTGAATGCAACCAGGTTTAAACCCGCATGCAGGTACAAGTGTAGGTGGAAAGAGGACAAAGAGTGGCCCATTGAGGACCTAGCGTGGTACAACATCTGGATGAGGGCAAGCAGGACATCCCAGGCTGTACAGCTAAGGTAAAACGGCGTTAAGTTGCTTTGCCGATGGTACCTCACTCCAGAACGGTTGCACAAATTGAACCCCAAGCTTTCCTCCCAAGCTGGAGATGTCGGCATCTCCGGGCTCCTGTTTCCATATGTGGTGGAGTTGCCCCCAAGTCCAGGGATTCTGGAGGGACATGGTTGCCCAGATCAGGGGAATATGTGGATTTGAGCTAGAAATTGACCCATTGGGTTTGCTCTTGGGAAATGAAGACTTTCAGGGCCACTACGAGCTAAATGCCAGAAGCTGATCACTCACTTTCTGGTTGCGACACACCTGGTTTGGTATGTGGCCTCCATGTCTAAAATTAATAGGGCATTGAGGGGAGAAATGACACAAATCTTGACCAATTGGAGCCCTCTAATAACTTGTGCGAGCAATCATGGCAACCCCAACATTCACCATAAGCCCCACAAGATGTCCTCTCCCTCAAAAATATAATCTATGAAGCTAGCTTTACGATCTGCACCAGGAAACATACTGCACACTGTATTTTGCACCGGTTCTTATGCTCGCTGTGGCTGATTTTGGACAAGGATTATTTATGTTTGTTTTTGATTTTGGTATGGATCAAATTGTTTCACAGTTTCTTATTCACAGTATTGTAATAGAGGACTTTGAGTTTCTTATCAAGTTCAACGTGACTGTACAGCCTTGACGCCCTTTCTTCTGCACGCGGAAATACAATGTTATTATAATTTGTGGTACAACGCAGAATATGTTTTAAGACACTTTAAATGGCAAAAAACAAAGAGCCCATATATGTTGCCTTTATGGATCTTTCCCTGGCTTTGAATTCTGCCAATAGGGCAAAGCTGTAGTAGATCCTTCGTGAACAGGGGATAGCAGAATTATGGTTAGTGTTCTGGTTGTGCCTCACAGAGGTAACACAGCTGTAGTTAGAGTTGGACCCTTGGGGATCGTACCACAAGGTTTAAGGTTGATAGAGGTGTATGGCAATGGTGCATTTTGGCACCCTGTTTTTCTCCTTCTATATCAATAACCTATAAAATGCACTGCTTCATGGTTAAGAGGACAGTACATGCTTTGGTTTAAAAAAAAAACAACAACAAAAAATCACCTGTTCTGGCATACGCATATGACATGGCCCTTATTGCAAGGACACCGTATTCGCTCCAAAAAAGGAATCACTGGATATGTGACCTTCAGGGCTTCTCATTAAAATGTAATGTGACCAAATCAGTGTTTGTTCTTTTTTCAGCCAATAAGCACCTAAAAGGTGCTTTATTTATAACACCGGCCCAGATGAAAAGATCCCAGAGAAATATAATTTTGCATACTGCGGCAAATCAGACGAAGGACACAGACTCTCTAAGGACATAGCGTCTGATATTTTATTAAACTATAATTAGAAATCCTAACTTTCCCTATCACTATGGGGGATCCCTACCAATGTAACTGAGGTGATTGTCAATCAGTCGTGAATTTCCAAAGAAATGAGTCTGCTGTCAAAAACTACCCTTAGTGACCCTACCACTATAAAAACTAACTTAGGTCAGGAGACTGGCTCCCTTCTCCTGAGGGTACTTCTATTACCAGTCTTTAATACACAATCTGCAAAAAGTCTCTCTTGACTTCTTGGATCAGTCTTGTTAGTTCCTTAAATGGGTTATTTAGTTTTCTTTCCTCTCTGGAAAACCCTTTTGGGAATCTCCTATTAGATCTATATTCTTGGCACTGGATCTCAGCGTATCCTTGGAATTTAATAATGATTTGATGTGCTTTCCCTTCTGGGTAATAACAGTTTAGCTTGTTTTTGTCTACTTATTTGTATGTGGCTTGACGGTTTAGTTCCTCCAATCTCTGGCTCACATCTTTCTCTCCCTTTAATGTTACATTCTTCTTGTACAGAATACTGAGTTGCTTTCCTCTTTTCCCAGGGTATTATTATCCACTGTTCTTCTCTCTCATTATTCAGCTTTTCAATAATTCTTTCTCATGAATCACAATATTTGGAGTTCATTTGTTTCCAGGTTAACTCTGTCTCATAGCTTCTACTGAGATGCGTTAATTGTGCGGAATAATGATTCCCATGGGTCCTCCCGGCCTTTCCGTTCTCCCTGTCACCTTCGTTCTTGAAGGAGAACGTCTTCAGGAGACTTCTTCCCAGAGACGTTTTTATAGGAGGGCAAACAGGGCACGTGCCCCGGGCCCCGACTCAGGGGCAGGGGGCAACTGTCACCAAATTGGGGGGACGGAAGGGGGCCAAAAACATGACCTACTCTATTGCAAACTGTAGTTGTGTCATTTGTTTGTCCAGTATCATAAACAAAATACCATCAAATGGGTTTACTGTTAGCGCCACTTGATTGCATAGATTTACAGTGCTATTACAAGTGGTGGTGTGTGGAATAAAGTTGGACCATTGACCAAAAATTAAGATCATAAAGTTCTGATTGCAAATTTATGTGTGGGGACTTTTGTATGAAACATAGCTCAGATGTAAAAATTAGCAAGTGGTATTATTACCCGTGCAGACGTTTCGAGTTTGTTTGTTTGTTTGTTTGTTTTTATTATTTGTATTGCGCGAGTGTACCCGAGGGTATCAGGGCGCAGCCTTTACAAGAATATTCGAAGCTTAGAGTTGTGTGTACTACGCATATGGTGGTCTGCTGCTTTAAGCACCTCAGTTATGGCAGCCTGCATGCCATTGTTCAGAAGTGCTGTTGCTTGACGGTGATATGTTTGGGAATTATTTTTAATTTATTATTATTGTTCCTTTGATCTTTCGTTGGCAAGGCCATATACCTGATTGTTATCAGGGAACGTTCTGGAAGGTTGCTTTCTTGTTTACTGTGGAAGGTAATGTCTGGATGCAGTTCCACAGCTTATTTGTGCTTCTTTTTTTTTTTTTAGCCAACTAGCAAAAAGTACCTGTACTCACGGGTTCTGTAGACAAACACGATAACACTCATCAAATTGTTGAAAAGAAATGATCCTGTAGGTTGCTGTTCCGCATCGCTTATCGCTTGATGTGCTTTGCACTCTGAAGTAAACTGCACTGAGAATAGGCATGTGTGGCTGGCTGACATACCGCGCAGCAGACGTGGAGGGGAGTTGAGAGTTGGCGCTCTGCGGCACACTGGGACCTTCTGTGCGCTCTCCCCACCTGTCGCCGCAACCTGGCATGGTGCAGTGTGTTGCAGTGCAAATATCTCAGACACAGTGCTTCCTAGGAATGTTTTTTCAGGTCCCATAGGGACCTTTTAGTTTTGCTCCTCGCATCAAGATGCTTAAACTGAGATTTGTCCGGTCCTTCTACCACCAGATTGATGTTTCGCTGATTTCAGGCAACAGTCTCATGTGTGAAGGGACTAAAATCCGCGGAAAAGGGTGGGGTGTCCAAATGTCATGTAGCCAGTAATGTCCAGAGGGTGTGTAAGGAAGGAATGAGCGAATTAGCCCCCCCCATACATTCTACATGAGATGAACCACTTGATCTTGCACTAGTGGGGGACGCATCCATTGCCCTTCTGCTGCCATGATGAATAAGGCCTCAGCTGGAGCAGAGGTGGGACTATTGCAAGACACACTTGGACTCCATTTTGTGTACCATTGACTCCATCTTTGGACTAGGCCGCAATCCGGCACTACAAAGTCTCCTCTCCCCTCTGCAGTGCCGCACACAGCGAGCACTAGCATCCCCCACCTTTTCTGCGTGGCCCAACTCCCTTTCTCACAGATGCACTGAAGCTAACTGCAACAATTAACATTATGTATCATATCATTCTTCCTCTGAGATCACTGTCCTGTGTGGTGTGAACCAGCCTGAACCATGTCTTGTAGCTCATCCATCTCCACAAACCTGCTCCTGTACCCTTCACCCTCGCTGTTGGAAAATTACTGCTTGTGTAACCCTGTGCCATCCTAAGGTATTCCCTTGATGTAACAGAAGTGTGCCCCCACTGTGCCCCCAATAAACTCAGACTTCTGTCAGAGTATATCTTGTCCTAAACTAACATGTGTCACTCCACCCCCCATTTCGCCCAGATGTGTCAGACCAGCCGAGTCCCCAGGTCATCGCATAAAGTAAAACCCCCATACCTTTCACCTTATGAAGGACCCACTGTGAAATGATGTAGTGATGTATGTACAACGTGCAAGCCTCTAAGATGTACTCAAAGGTATAGTGATGGTCATTGTTTATTGTATGCCAAGATTTAGTATCTATGCCAGTTTAGCTAGTTTCAACCGCAACACCAGCTTGACCTGACACTCAACCTACCCGGATAAGTCCAGATGAACCACGTGAGGCTCACCCTCCTGCCAGAGGAGTAGCCAATCCCGAAGAAGCAGCACCTACAAGCCCTATGCATCGCCGCCTTATATCCAATAGTATTGTATTTTTGTAACCCTTATAGCTGCCATCAGTGATGATGCCTTTTTGTTTCATAAACCATTGTAAGTGTAATGTTTGCCAGAGCGCTCACAGGGCAGCAGAGTTCTCTGGATGTCGATTCTTATAAACCTTTGGCAAACTCGCAATCTGTTCTCTTGGTCTCATTCCCTACTGGGATGTAGCTTTTATTCTGAGTTTGTTTTGGTAAGGTGGGGAGTGAGCCCTTCCACTTGGTGACCCTCGTGACGTGATGGAGAAGGTGCGCCGAGAGAGGTCCCCGTGCATTGCAGCAAGATCCGGGACGCCCCCAGCAAAACAATCGCCTCTGCGGTTGACAAGTGTGCGCAAAAAACGAAAGGTTCCAAGGGTCCCCGTCATCTCGCCGACTGCTCGCCAAGGCGGGTCACGGCTTGGTTGGGGTGCGGCCCCGATTGTGGATAGTCCATGAACGCAGGCTCTCGGACCACCTCAGGCACGTGAGTACCGGTTGCGAGATTCTTAAAAAGGGGAACATTTATGAAGTGGCTGGTGTAAGGGTAAAAGATAAAATAACAATGGGGAGTCAGATTTTGGACATAGGAACTGTGTGAGTGTAAATGATAGGCTTTTTCTTCTCTCTTCTTTAAATGGCCATTAGGTTGTGGATATAGAGGTAAAGGAATACAGGATCCCAGCTCCGAAGGGGGGGTAGAAGGCGGTGTCGCATAGTATTGTCTTGACCAGTGCTGGGAATAAGTGGAGATAAAAAAAGTAGGAGTCTCATATATGAAGTACACTCGGAGTAGTAATTTAGAATATTCTTTTTCTGGATGAATGAAACTTGTATAGAAGACAGCCCAAGGAGGCTCGGGTGAGGGGAGTGAATGAATGAATATATCAGGGCGAATTTAATTAAAATAAGGTAACAGTGTAGGGAGCATTAAAGAAATAATAAATGTTACATGTTAAATGTTACATGTTAAATGTTGTCAAAGTTAAATGTATTGTCCTGTCTAAAAGTATGTATGTAATTATATTAGGTAAAGAGTATTGAATGAACAGATATTTTTGTTGTTTCTGAAGAGGTGTAAGTAAAAAAGTTTTTTGTGGTTTACCCTAGTGTGGGACAGAAGGTGGTGATGTCACACTGAGTATCCAGATAACGACAAAGGCAGGGCAGAGAGCCATGGAAGGAGACACACCATTAGCTCACCTTTGCCAGCATCTTCCCCTATACAGTGAAAAAATACAAAAGAACCACAAACAGTGGGTGATGGAAATAAAGTGAGAGGGATCGTCCCAAATATGGCCAGAAGAAGGGTCCTTTTTTATAAAAGAGTACTAGATCTGGTAACAATACACTTGTTAGCAAAATACAGAGGTAAACAACTCCAGAACAGACATGAAATATTAGATTTGTGGAGGATGTTTGAAGATGCCTACTCCAGTAATGACACAACCAAAGAGACATCTTCAGAAGCGCTGCCAACCCCGGCAGGGGAGGAGGGAATAACGGTAGAGGCCCCCACAACAAAACCATGGGAAAATGACCTCACAAGGCTCTATCCGCTGTTGACTAGACCCGCTGCAGGTTACAGCAACCCAATATACGTGCCTGCGCTGAGCGCCCCAGCAGCCCCTTCAGCCACAGCCCCACCACCCTATGATCCCAGAGGCTTATATGGTCCAACTAGTGCCCCTCCAGTACATTTAGCGCGCCTCACTGGAGATCTAGAATGACAACTCGCCACCACACAAATGGACTTGACAAGATTAAGGGCCTTATGTGACAGGGGACAAATGTTGCCTGGGGGAGGGGAAGTGCCACTCAGCGTGACCAGTGGATTGATACCCCCACCTAGTGTAGCGGGCGGGTCCACACCTTCGCCACCACCACCACAAGGGTGTGTACCTAAGGGGTCAGAAAATGAGTGGCAATCAGGAGAGTTTTTCTTTCACCTAAATGACAAGCCAATAAGATTAATGCGGGCAGATCCTGCAGAAAGCCAGGTAGGGGAGGGACACATAGGTGATGATTCAGATAGAGGGATAGACGAAGTATGTAGTGATCTAGATGAGTACGAAGAAGGGGTGGCAGCAGCAGGGCTATCCCTACCATTACAAGAGGATCCTGAGGATGGGGGAGGGCTGGAAAGGTGGCAGGGGAGGCTGAGAAGCAGGTTAGGAAACATGTCACTAAGTAAGGTTAAGAAAGTAAAGGTAAGTAAAAAGGGAGGGAAAGCAAAATTGCAAATGCCCTTTATACACAAAGGAGCAGGGATACCCCATTACATACCATGGGCGCAGATGGACAAGAACAACCTGTTGAAACTCCTCCCTCCACTTTCAGGTGGCACGGGAAAGTGGATACACGCATTTGAAAAGAATACAGCGGGAGTGCCCCTGGTCATAGGAGATGTAAAGAGCTTGTTAGTATCTGCAGTGGGAGATCAGGCAGACAGAGTGTGGGTGAGAGCAGGTTTTCCGGGAAAAACAATAAACTGTGACCACCATGATGGGTCATCGTTCAACAATGCAAGAGCCCAAGTGTGGGATGCACTGCGGAAAACCTTCCCAGATACTCCAGACTTACATTTAGTAACGCAGTGTAAAATGGGAGAGGAGGAGGAGGCTGCGCAGTTTATTCTTTGGGTGCAGGACCTGTGGAGATCAGAAACGGGCACGGCTTGGGACCAATCCACCACCCTGTTCTGGTTTATTATCAAAGCTGCCAAAGGAGGTGCAGAAGGCCTTGGATAAAATAGCTGGGATAGAAGCCAGAGCATCATAGTACACCATTGTAGGAGGATCAAAGAGAGAGAAAGAGAAATAGTACAGAGGAGATTGGCAGACGAAGCAAAGCTTGTTCAGAATAAATTGGTGAAGGTCGCTGCAATTAACGCAGCCCTACCCTTGGAAAGACAGGAAAGCAGAGAGGAGGGGTCAGGAAGTACACCAGTAAGGATGGCAGCAACCTGGTCTTCAAATGAACAGGAGCAATGGGTGGGAAAGGAACAGTAAAAAGGCCGCCAGTGGCAAGGCAGACCTGCAAGAGGACGAGGTGGGTATCGAGGACAAAGAGGAGGATTCGGAGGACAGGGAAACAGACTGTTTGGAGGGCAAGGCATGCGGGGAGGGAGCCAAAGGTCTTGTTGGAACTGCAGAAGGTGGGAACATTTCTCTAGAGAATGGAGAATGAGACCTATGGGCTATTATCAAGGACCCCCTCTCATGGGAAATGGACAACAATTTGGTCACCCACATCTACGCAGCCCCTGAGCGTTGCCCATGGGTGGTAGCGGACGACAGGAGCAGTATTATAATGAATGCCCACAAGGACCACAACAAATGCAACCCAGACAGCAAACACAACAGCAAATATGCAACCACAAATAGCATGCCAGAACACGATGGGAAATGCACACACTAACATTTTCGCTACTACAGCTAATGGCGCGCCGGCACCATTTCGCGGTGCAGCAGTAATTGAAAACAGTGTTTTCTCAGTACCAGGAACAAATATATACCCCGATTAGGACAGCCCACAGAAAGCACTTGCGTGTCCAGTCCTATCAACTATCCTACGTACAGAAGAGGAACCACTAATGGGGGAGGAGATAGGCAACAAACAGTTCATCTTCATGGTGTAATCGGGAGCGGAAAAATCGTGCCTCATGGAAGGCCGGTTTCCCCTCTCAGGGAACAATTTGTAAACGCAGAGGTTTTCTGGGGCTATTTTGAAAGTTTCTTACACAAAAGATTTGGACATAACAGTGGGGGGGGGAAACAGTTTGGGCACCCCTGCTGTATCATGAAGACTCACCCATAAACTTGCTGGGCAGGGATCTCCTTAGTAAACTTAACATGACCATCTCCTTTATAGAAAGGGAATAGTGTGCTCCACCCCAGGAGTGTGTCCAGTGTGCGCAATGCTGATGAACAGTACCATGGTAAACGAGGTTGTAGTAAGAGGGGTGCCCACGGATGTTGACATGTTTATCTATGGGATACAAGTTCTGGCTAAAGTGGTACCAGAAGTAACACGAAAAGAATGGAGGGTGCCATCCGATTTTGTTTTTTGCACTGTGATAAGCCCCGAGATAGTGCCTGGCACCATCCTGTCAATTGACCTGCAGGGGGTGCAAGTATCAGTCAGAAGTATTGTGGCCATATGACTGGACACGTATGGATGTGAGTGGAGAACAGTGTTGTGCATAAACCCAAACATAGCGCTGAGAGAGTTAACAGATGAAGAGCTATTGACTGACAATGACACTGACAAGGAAATAATAATGGAAATATTTGTGCCGTGTGACATAATGATCCAGCACAGGGAGATACATAACCCCCTCATGGCCAGTGTCAGTACACCGCCTTCCATATTCAAGCAAGATATGGAGAAGGTACCACAAAAAGTATGGACAACTGGGTCTCATGAAGTAGGACTCTTGCAAGGAGTAATGCCCATAAAAATCAAACTAAAGCCAGGCGGAGTACCACCCAGAGTGAAGCAGTACCCCCTGTCTAGAGAAGCAGAGGAGGGAATAAAAGAAACAATAAGTGCATTACTACATCAAGGTATAATTGTGCCATCAAATTCACCATGTAATACTGTGATTTATCTGATGAAAAAGGCAAGGGGTGGGGCTTGGAGGATGATCTAGGATCTCTGCCCACTTAATGATGTCATACAGAAGGAGTTCCCTCTAGTACCAAACCCTGCATCCATTTTATGCAGCATCCCAAAAAATGCCATGCGCTTCACGGTTGTGGATTTGAAGAATGCCTTCTTCTCAATACCTCTTGACCCTAGCTGTCAATACTTCACAGAGTTCACCCTGGGGGGGGGGGGAAGATATGAACACTGCAGACTACCCCAGGGTTACTGTGAAAGCCCCAGCATATTCAGCAGAATTTTGCATGAAGACCTTGCCAACATTGATGTAAACAGCACAATAATTCTACGTAGATGATCTCCTTATTTGCAGCAAAAGTGAAGAGCAGTGTAGAACAGATTCAATAATATTATTGACCATGCTAGCAACAAAGGGGTACAAGGTGGACAAAGGAAAATTGCAATACTGCCTGGCAGAAGTTTTGTATCTAGGGCCGCTGATTTCGAAAGATGGTAAAAGGATTATAGCAGACAGGTCAAAAGCAATACTTCACACATTGATACCCAAAACAGCGAAGGACATGCAGACATTTCTCGGCATATGTAATTACTGCCATGCTTGGATACTAGATTATGCCACATACACCCGCCCCCTCCTCCAAGGATTAAAAGAAGCACAGAAAAACAGTGCCAGTACCAAATGGACACAGGAAATGATGACACAATATTTCAGATTTCAGGACCTCATCACACACAAACCCAGATTACGGATCTAGAATCCTTTGTGACCTCCCTTTTTATGACTAGTATTTGCTCAACCTAGCCAATTGCTGCATCCAGACCTTAGCTTAATTGTGTCTCTGAATAGGGGTAGCCTTTGACTCTCTTTCCCCTAATTGTGATCCTCCATACACCCTCTAAAGTCAGGCTCCTCTTTTCCCCCCTTTTTTGCCCCTTATACTACGTAAGCTAACAGGAGTGACAGCACTTGAAAAACCAATCAAGATACAAAAAGAGATCCAGCATGAACTTTGCTTCCTTGGTGCGGGGAAGGTATGAATGGGCTCCAACAAGCACTGCAACAAGACCATCATCCTGCCAGATATGAAAAAGGAACAGCAGCCTTAATGGACCCTTACTGGGTGTGTGGCAAACAAGCATACCTACACCTCCCGCCATCATTGAGAGGTACCTGTGCCATGGCAACGCTACACTCAGCCTTAATGGTGATTCCGAAGAGCCATGTCCAAGGAGGGAAGGTGCCAATCGAAACATCGCCGGCACCCCAGCCAGCAACCAAAGAGCCCTCCATGTACAACATCCTGACTGAAGACTGAAGATGAGTTGCAGGACAGAGTTTCCCTCAAGCTGTAACGCTCAACTTGTGTCTCCACTAGGGCACCTCTTGATAACCGGGAAGTTCTTCGGAACCCTTCACCTGCCCCTGGAATCGATAGAGGTAACACTGGAAGACAGGAGGGGCGATTTAGAAACTACTCCTTCTTCGAGACCCTCCACCCGGGTTCCCCCTGTAGTTTTCCCCCAGTGACGTCTCTCACCTTGTATAATGTAAAGATGCGCTCTCCTTCCTGCCACGCTGGGCAGGAGCGCGTCGATGTGGCACCGTATCGCCGAGTTACTTCACTGGCGAGGGCCGGAGTTCAGGCCGGCTGCAACTCCTATCCAGGTAAGTATTCAGGTGAGTCTTGACTGGTGGAACAATGTCTTTGGGTGGGGTTTTGCCGTGATGAATTGTCCGGTAGTAACCTTCTTACTATTGCTGTAGTTGATGATGCTGCGAAGTAGCCGAAGGCGAGTCCGAACAGGTAAGTGACTGCCAAGCGGCGTGGAAGCGTCCTTGCAAATGGCTAAACTGTGATTTGCTTTATCTTGCAGGCCAGGGCGGCCCGGAGGTGAATTGTCCTCGAAAATCCAGGAGGAGAGGGTACTGCCCAGGCGATGGATGCAACTGTGCAGGGAAGGATGAAAACAAGACTGGTCTTGGAAGTCGACGAAGCCGGAGGACACGTCTAGCCGACGGATGCAGAGATGCAGGGTAGGATAAAGAAGAGACTGGTCTTGGACGTCGACGAAGCCAGAGGACACCGTCTCGCCAACGGATGCAGAGATGCAGGTAAGGATGGAGAAGATTCGGGCCTTGGATGTCGACGAAGCCGGAGGTATGCTGGACAGGACCAGATGAGCGTCACGCTGCTAAGCAGATTAACGCGAAGCGCGTGCCTCAAGACGGGCGTGGTTTAAATAGCAAGGCGGTCTCCCAGGTGTCTTTGGGGCGGGCCCCACCCTGGAAGCTAGACCGCAGGATGCAGTTCTCCTGTATTCCACCTGGGGGCGGCCATGCTGGTCCAATCCTCATTGAAACCTCGTTCCTGCCAGCGTCTCCTATGCCAGCAACGCCAAGACTGGCTCGAGGGCATCCAAGGCAAGCCAAATGAGGTCCTTAAGGGCCCGTGACCCCTAGAAGGGGATAAGGTTGTGACACACTGGGAGATCATCAAATTACATCTCCAGTGAATCATCAGAACTCCTGGCAGAGATTCCGGACCAGTACAAACTTTTCAATTCGGCAGAAACATTCTTTGCTTCACTCATCCTGCCAGGACTCCAGGCGCGAACAAATGCAAAATGGCTGCAGATTGTGCGCTGGAAGTTGATCCAGCTGGCCAGTGACACTGAAGAAGGATTCAATCTTATTAAAGTGGAACTTCGTGCCTTGCGGTTGATGACCATGTAAAACCGGTACGTCCTGGACCTCCTCACAGCAATGGACGGTCGTGTTTGCCGAAAAATTGGGAGCGCATGCTGTACATTGGTACCTTCTGCAGATGCAGACAATGGGACCCTGTCCCATGTGATTTCAGTGGTGCACAACTTGGGTGAAAGGATGGGAAAAGAAGGAGGAATAACCCCAAGCAATTGGTTCGATGACACGTTCAACTGGATACCTTCCTGGTTCAGCCTGATGATGAACATTTTTGTCCCACTCATCGTTTTCCTATTGCTCATTTTTTGTGTTGTCAGGTAGGTGTTCGTTGTTGTGCAAAATCAATGCCAAGTTTTGTCATGATGATGGTGACGATGGGGCAACCGACAATGGTACCAACAATGAAAGATGCCCAAATACAGACAGGAGAGTCTAATCCCCCCAAATACCGCATGACAGCAGTGTATCGATACCCCGGGGACAGGGTGGACAAGGAGGTTTGGGTGGATCTGGATGGGGATGGGGGAATATACATGACCTGCACGCCTAATGAGTATGCTAGACGGGGCCAAAGCTTAGGAGGGGTATGCAGGGCCTGGATGCCTTGGGACGAGGCGGTAATGGAGGATGAGTATTATCGGAATGCAAACAATGATAAAAAATAATTTGTTACTTTAGATGTAACGAAAGGGGGGAATGTAAGAAAGGAAGGGGCGAATTAGCCCCCCCATACATTCTACACGAGATGAACCGCTAGTGGGACTATTGCAAGACACACTTGGACTCCATTTTGTGTACCCTCAAATCCATCTTTGGACAAGGCCGCAATCCGTCACTACGAAGTCTCCTCTCCCCTCTGCAGGGCCGCGCACAGCGAGCACCTGCCGCCCCATCTTTTCTGCGCGGCCCAAGTCCCTTTCTCACGGATGCACTGAAGCTAACTGCAACAATTAACATTATGTATCATATCATTCTTCCTCTGAGATCATTGTCCTGTGTGTGCACCAGCCTGAACTATGTCTTGTAGCTCATCCATCTCCACAAACCTGCTCCCGTACCCCTAACCCTCGCTGTTGGAAAATTACTGCTTGTGTAACCATGTGCCCACCTAAGGTATTCCCTTGATGTAACAGAAGTGTGCCCCCACTGTGCTGACCACCCCAGAGTACCCCCAATAAACTCACACCTCTGTCACCGTACATCCTGTCCTAAACTAACATGTGTCACTCCACCCCCCATTTAGCCCAGACGTGTCAGACCAGCTGAGTCCCCAGGTCATCGCATAAATTAAGACACCTACACCTTTCACCTTATGAAGGACCCAATGTGAAATGATATAGTGATGTATGTAGAACGTGTAAGCTTCTAAGATTTACTCAAAGGTATAGTGATGGTCATTGTTTATTGTATGCCAAGATTTAGTATCTATGCCAGTTTAGCTAGTTTCAACCGCATCACCAGCTTCACCCGACACTCATCCCACCCGGACAAGTCCAGATGAACCACGTGAGGCTCACCCTCCAGCCAAAGGAGCAGTCAATCCTGACGAAGCAGCACCTACAGGCCCCTTCGCATCGCAACCTTGTATCCAGTAGTATTGTATTTTTGTAACCCTTATAGCTGACATCACTGATGATGCCTTTTTGTTTTATAATCCATTGTAGGTGTAATGTTTGCCAGCGTGCTCACAGGGCAGCAGAGTTCTCTGGATGCCGATTCTTATAAACCTTTGGCAGACTCGCATTCTGTTCTCTTGGCCTCATTCCCTACTGGGATGTGTCTTTTTTCCTGAGTTTGTTTTGGTAAGGTGGGGAGTGAGCCCTTCCAGGTGCTAACAGGCAACTATGCAAAATGTGATGCAGATTGGTGGAACGTGTGGAATTGCATAAGGAACAAACTAACAGATGTTCAGCTTTATAAATAAAGAGATTAGATTGGGCTTTTCCTATGTTTACTTTACGGGATTTGGTGCAAGGTTAGTTTTATAGCTACTCGGGTTTAGAGAACTATTTAATTTATTGGCAACATTTCCTTCTAACCAGCTGTACCCTCTGCCTTTTTCCAATTTTCAGGTCAGTTGGAAGGATTAGCATCCTTGCCGGCCATTCATGGGTTTTTAGTTTCAGGTCCTCCATGTGTGTGCATGGGTTTTGTTTAGCTGCATTCAGTAAGCATATGTTTATGTTGTCATCGACAACCTTTTTTTCTTGCCTTGTTTATGATGGGGCATGTTCTCCTTTTCTGGAACCAGTTGTGTAGCTTTGCATCCTTCACTGATTTAGGGATGTCCCACTCTACTTTCCCAGCAGTGCTGATGACGTGAGCGACTGCAAAGCGAATATATTGGCCAGGTGTATTGACACATATGCGGTATATTTATCATATCGTAATTTCTCTGGGTGTTGCCCAGTTTCATGGCTCTCTTTTATTTTGCCCCAGAGTTGTTTCTGTGGTACCCTTTTCCTCTGGATCAGCCCCATGGCTTTGTGGTTTGACTGAAGGGAGTTACACATAACATTATTGGCCACTTTTTTTTATTTGATTGTGTGCTCTCTGTTTACGTGACTCTGTGGTGGGGCTTTGTTTAGTTGTCAGTGTATTTTCTGTAGCTCATACACATTTGCCAGAGGAAAGCTGAAAAAAAAACATTCTCGACATTCGGGATGGGAAACCATCAACTTTTTTAAAAGGGAGGGGCGTGCAACATACTGGAAGGAGGAGGAGGATGTCCAGCACAAGCGCACTTCGCCTCGCGCTCATGGGGATCAACGCATAGCGGGCCATCCCCCATTGGCCACCCCTTTTCTGGGGCCATGAGACATCATGCAATAGATACACATACCAAAAAATAGTAAGATAATAAGGACAACTGGTGTATATTTGGAAACACAAGATCACATTTATTGGAGTCATACAGCAATACGGGGGCAGTCCCAGCCCTAAGTAAAGTCACATGATTAGACTTCTAATGTGGCCCCTTAGGTGGCCATTGTCATTGTCATAAGTTCCCGGGGACACTTGTCACTTTCGGGTTTGCAGAGTAGCGGACATACGCCTCTGATTGTAACTGTCAAACAGTAATTCTTTGGGACCACTGAATCTCGTGGAGGAGAAGTCGCAACTGTCCCTAAGGGACTCAGTGCCCGTCATCCGAATTTGGCTCAAGTGCAGTCATCGGGAAACCACCCACGGCCGAAACTGCAGCGTCCTTCTCCTCCCTGGCTACGACTGCCCTGTAACTCTGCCACGCTTTGGGGGTGGCCCCCAGCTACATCCATGCCCCCACTAACTTCAGACCTTATCTACACTCCCTGTCTCTGATAGGCACAGCCTTCCCACTTAGGTGCTGTGACCACAACCACAACCACAAGGAGATCTTTGGCCATGTGTTAGCACAAATACCTTCCTTGCGGGCCTCTGGTAGCCAACTGCCAGGTCAGTCACCCCCAAAAACTTTGTATGTATCTCTCCTGTTACAGTTCCAGTGAGACCGGCCCACCCCTGATTACCAACTGCCAGATAAGTCACATACCTAACCTTTGTATGTCTCACTCCTGTTTCTATCCCTCTGTATGGCTCACTATGTCAACGCTCTTGGGAGCACTGCCCACCTCTGGACTCTGACCGCCAGGTCAGCACCCCCATCACTGCCTCACATATTTCGGGCCAGATATACTCCCCATCCTCTTCTTGGGTGTCCCTATGGCACAGTCATTTACCAATTGTGCCCTGTTTGTTGTGGGGCGTAAGGGGGCTGCAAACAGGGACTGGGCTGCGCAGTCCCCCCGCCTATATATGCCCCCAGATCTCTGCCGGATGTGGCTGGGCCCGAGGACGCCCCTTCCTCCTGGAGGAGGCAATGTGGGAGTGCACCCGCAGGGTTTGGCCCGAAGGACGGGCCGCTATGCAGGCTATCCCTCTAGCACCCCTTGCGGGGGCTGGACATCCCTTGAGCATACCTGCCTAGATTTGAAAATCAAAAACCCTGAGATGTATGCCCGGCCCATAGCCACAAAAGACTCCGCCCAATTGCACAAGTCTCTGCCCACATGTCAAAAAGGTAAACTATATTGAATGTGTGAACGGCAATGTGCACAAATGTGCCTCAAAAAACACATTTACCATTTTTACAATGCTCTTTCGCATTTGGAAACCATGCACTAATCCAGATAAAAGCATTTTTTGCTAACATGCACAGGCAGATCTTCGCAGGTACAGGCAAGGGGACCTCGAAACATCATTTTGAAATGTGCACCCACACAACATTCTATTCGAGCCTCCTTAGGTTGAATCTGGGAATATAGCCCTGGTTTCCCCGTTATAGTTCCAAGACTACAATTCCCAAAATGCAGTTCAGTCATTTCACACTGGCATGCATATTATTATGCTGGACGTAAATAAAATGTGCAATGCCTCATAAAGGGTAAAAACCTTGTTTTCATGTCAACCAACCATGCAGGGCACAGACTAGTATGCATTGTTAGTCGGGTATTTACATTAGAGTAGATGCAGATTATGGGGTTTATAAATGCTAAACAGCCCATCCCAGTGGGCTGTGGCTTGACAGAGAAATGGGCCATTCCCACACACTTGTCTGCTAATGCCTGCAATAAGACGTGCCAAAGGGCTTACTTAAAAGCAACAAAGAGATTGAGGGGACAACGCCTGCAGCCTGTGAAGTCCTGCTGAGACATTCCTTTAACATTTTATCAAGCCCTTGATCACCGTTTCCCTGGCAGGAACAAAAGTAACCCTTAATTATAAACTGCCATGATTTACAGTTTACACGTGCCACCATAGCCTTTCAAGCTTGACTGCTCCAGCACTGCTGGCGAAAGCCCTGAGACTCCACGCTCTTTCCGGGCGAACCGGAGAAGAGCATGAAAACCTGACTCTCCGAGCTAAACCCACAGGTTAGGCAGGTATGCAAGGCTGACCCCCTTCCTCTCATGGAGATGGAGAAAGAGGGCCCGCCTCGGAGAAAGTGCTGGCAAGCGCACTTATTATAAGTGGGTTACCAGACATTTGGGTGAAAAGAATTGGTCGACCAGACAAATGGTCGAACCAATTTGGTCGAAAACCAAATGGTCGAATTTTTTTTATTTTTTATTCTCACCCCTTTTTTTGGGGGGGAGGGGGGTCCCCCCTACCTCCTTTTTTTTCTAAAAACCCCTATTTTTAAAAAACGAAAACCCGAAAAATATATATATAAATAAAAAAAAAAAATCGACCATTTGGTTTTCGACCAAATTGCGTTGACCAAATGTCTTTCGACCAGTTTTCATTCGACCAAATGTCTGGACACCTTATAAGTGACTTTGGCCTTTTTTGCCCAAAGTCAGGGGCGTAGGAGTCCCATGAAATCTGGGAGGTACAGGGGACACCTTGGGACTTTGCTTTTTTTATTTATTTATTGAGTTTTAGTCAAAGAACTCGACCTTTTGGAAAAAATTTAAATATGAGTACGTATTAAATCACATATATCATCACTGTATAAAACAAGAGAAAAGAAGAAAAGAAAACAGAAGAAAATTAAGAAACAGAAAAGCAGTTCAGAGTAAAAAATCCTTTTATTTGGCATCTCACTTCAGAAGGCTCAGTTCACGTAAAAATGTTACCACTTCCCAGGTCAAAGACGCATTTGTGACTGCACCCTTTATCTGGGAACGCATGAGGCGAGGCACCTGCACTTTAATTATAAACAGGGAACCGTAACCTGCCCAGGAAAGAGGGTTAGCGTTCACTGGATTGCTATTGCTGGTAGCGGTTTCATTCAGATTTCGGGAGTAGTTTGTGTGCTCCAACATTGCACCCGGGAGGGGACTCAGGGCAGAGCACTGTTGGTATGTTTGTACTAAATTAAATCCTACACACTACACACAAACAGTCATTGTTTGGTTTAGGCCCTCCCCTAGATTCATTTATAAACTGTCATAAAACATGGGGTGTTTGAAGGTTGAAACATGTTGAAAAGAAAAAGCTGTACGCCCCCTCCGCCAAAAGAAAATAATGCGACAGAGTATTGAACACAAGCAGAGGAGGAAGACTTGCAAAGAATTAAAACGTGTTGGATGCTGGATCGAGTGAATAGTGTATCGGAGTCTAGACGATGAGCTGGAGTTTCGTTTGCCAAGTGAGATTAAACATATATATGACTTGTGCAATAACAACGAATTATCGCCAGCAACGATTAATAAATTACATGCTAAAATTAGTATTTTAGTGACAGCCACAGCATCCAGGCAAGTCTAAATTGTACTTTTTCAACTTCAGCACCCTGGTGGTGGAACCGAGAGCTATCGAAAGGGACTCAGCCAAACAAACAGATCCTGACTAAAATCAAGCCAAGCCCAGAAGCCACACCACATAGGGGAGGACAGGGATAGTCTGTCCCTAGTAATGTGGGGGTGAATTCCGATACCCCAAGGCCTATGTGGTAGGCCTGTTGTGAATCCTGTACCCAGAGGCCTGCTGTACACCTTGAAATACAAGGCCTATGAGAGAGGCCTAGTGTGAATCCTAATACCTAAAATCAAGGTTTGGGAACAGACCTGGTGTGAAGCCTGAATTCCAAGGTCCAGGGGGATCCTGTGATAAAGCTGGAAAGAACTAAGGAACAAGTCTTTTTATTAGAATGGGAATGAGAATTAAAGCACTGTTTAATCTTTGGAACTTTTATGTTATTTAGATTAGGGCAGCCAGGAAGCTACGGTCTCAAGAATAGGTTTGAAGACTTTGGCCACATTGTGAACATTTCTATGGTTGCGTAGGGTGCCCCAGGAGGGACAGGTACCTTTAGGTAATATATTTAGAGAATCTGAACCAGGGAATCACTTATATTGTTATCCCTTCCTGACACTATTTGTGGTGTAGGCATTCCTTTTCAGTTTTAGATTCCAGCTAGTGTCTTTAAATGTTTGTACTAGCTTGACAGTAAAATATGAAACCAGGTTTATAGGTGTGACGTGCATCATTGTCTCAAGTCCCCCAGACTAGTGGACAGTGCACAGCATCTTGAACTTCATGCTGCATTCTATTGGGAACCCGTGGAGGGTTTCCAGCCTGGATGAGATCTGGTCGGTCCTTTTGAGGCCCAAGACCAAACTTGGTACTTTGCTTTGTACTAGTTGGAAGGATTTCCAGATTTTGGTTTTGGTTGCAGCCTAGAAAAGTGTTGCAGTAGTCTAATGTGGTCAATAATACTGCTTGGGTTACTTCAGCTGTATGGCGGATCCCATGAAAAAGCAGGATTTTGCAGTTATATGGAGTGCGTAGAGGATGTTCCTCAAACTGAGCTGGATATGGGGGTAGTGAGTCAAAAGGTTAGCCACAAATTCCACAGTATTCACTGGTATGGGCAAAGTTGCCCATGGAAGCAGAAGGTTCTGGAGTTTGTGTGTACCGAATATCAGAATCTCAGATTTGTATTAATTGTGACAGAGGGCACACAGAATGTGTGAATAAGTTTCAGAAGTCCTGTTACATTATAGTTTTCTTATTACGCTTGTCCAGCTGGGTCACCAAGTGTGTAATATACATTTCAATGGGTTCTTGGAAGATTCCCAGATGGGTGGGAGAGGCAACTTCCATGCACTCTTAATTAGGGGTGTACTGAAATTCGGCTTCAAGTAAGTATTTCAGCTGAAAAAAAGCTATTTGGCTCCGGCCGAATAGTTTCTTGCTATTCGGCTCTTGCCGAATACTTTGACATTCTTATTTGAATACAATGCAACATGAACTCAGAAAGGCAGATATAGGGCCTCATTACACGGTTGGCGGTAAGGGTTTACCAGTACCGGTATTTTACCGGTACCGGTAAATCCTTACCGCCATACCACGAGGTCCCTTTGCGGGTTGGGGAATTTAACGCCTGCTTTCTGCAGGCGTTAAAAACCAACCGCAAAGGGACCCAGGGAGCTAATTACGGTACCGCAATTTGCAGTACCGTAATTAGCGCCTTCCCCATTCCCATTATGCCCTATGGGACAAAAATGGGAATGGGGAAGGGCAATGGTGGAAGGGGGAATTACCGCCCGCCAACCTTGGAATGGGGCGGTAATTCCCCTTTCCACCAAGGCGGTGCCGGTATTTTACTGGCATGAACCATGGCGCTAGTAGCGCCATGGTTCTCCCCCATCCGTGTAATGAGGCCCATAGACTTCAGTTTGCAAAACTGAATAGAATTAGACCACAGAGCTGAACAAAATCCTATATTGTAATCTGCTCTTTAGGGCATGTTTTGTTACAGATTCTTAGACATAAAAGGTGCTCATCTTTTATACTTAGCCTGCAACAATACAGGAAAATCTTTTCTTTTGGCAAATGTCTATGTGCAATGTGCACAGTTGGAAAAGACAAACTGAACGAAATGTGCATAGATACTTTCAGTTCCTGTCATGCCACTTCCCATTGCGTAGGTCATAGTCCCCCCTATTCTTTTTTTAAGGACTTGAGTCCTGAGTTTAACATTATCTGGTATTTTATCAGGAATGATAAGTTGCATATGTTTGTGCGTTGGCGAGAAGGAGTGGCTAAGATAAGTGAAAAGTGAGCAGCATTTGTTTGGGTGGGTGAATAGTTGTGAGATGAGTTCACACATTTCAGATTCCCTCTTGACTTGTGTCCTGCATGAGCCGACATGAACCATTTTATTCATTTCTATGTGAGCTGCAAAGAAGTTTCGAAACTCGACCGCAACGACTTTGCAACTGGATAGAGAATGCAATGCATCTGATTCACAAAGGCAGTGCTTTTGCATTTGTGAAGCCTCCTATTTTAACTTGCACTGAATATGCAACAATCTTCTGTACATTTGGTTGAACCTGCTTCATTTCTGGCTTTTATGCTTTAAATAAAGATGCTACATTGATTACAATGAAGAGAAATAAATGTATAGAATGCATTTAAAATGGTGCTTTATTTGTTTTTTTAATAAGTGTGTTTTTTGAAGTTTGGAACATGATTCATTAAATAAAGCAACTATTCGGCTTCATATTCGGCTTCGGCCAAATAGTTTTAAGTTGGTCACTGATATCTCTGATTGTACACCGCTAACCGCTAGTCAAACTGTTCCCATCCAAATGGTGCATGCCCCTAAACTGGGTGTGATGTGCCCTTATTTCATGTGCTAAGAGGGCGACTGCCTCTGAATGGCCAGCATGGCTTGTGAAGCGTAACTGCTGAAATGTGGCTCCTCAAGGGCATATGTGCCACCTTCAGCCAGTACTGCCCAACAGCACATCAGATCAGGGGTGAACTGGGAACCAAAAGAGGCCCTGGAAATAATTTTCAAAGTGGCCCCATATTACACATTTTCAGTAGGCTCAACCCTTTTCCTATGAGAACATTTGAAAATTCATTAGGTTCTCACACAAAAGAGGCCTAGGGTGCAGAGGCCTACTGGGAAATCGCTAGAGTTTCCTATAGGCTAGTCCCCCCCTGCATCAGATCCTGTGGCCAATAGTTCCACTTTTTCCGTTATCCCGATGATTTATTTTTAAAGTGATAGTATGCAACGGGTTACTGGATAAATAGAAAAGGAGTGACTAACAGTGACAGACAGCTCCTGGCGCAAATATGCAAAGCGGGCCAGGCTTCCACAGTTGCCTACTGCCCCCGACCGGACGACCCCATGCCATTAAAGTCACATGTATCCAGTCCTAGGCTTTTAACCCATGGCGCTTTGCATTCTGCTACACAAGTGTTAGATTTCCCGTTATAAGTACAGAACTACATTTCCCAGCAAGCAAAGTGATATGAGCTAAAAAACCAGAACTCGGGTAAGGTGGCCAATGACAAAAGGGACTAATTGTTAACTCTTATCTTTATCCGATTTTGTCTCTTATAATGTGCACATTCAGGCATCTCCCCGTAGTGTCCCCTGCTGCCCCTCTTTAGGGCAAGGCGAGAACTCCAGCCTACGTGGGCGTTTTTGAAGGAACGCAGTGGTGCGTGTGTTTCATTTCGGGAAGAGCATCGCTTTGGCACAAGAGGGCCCTTGTCCGCCGGCCATAATACCACTAGACCCACAAAGGCAAGCTGGCGAAACGGGGAGCTCCATTGCGAGTGGTTCCTTTCAGGGACTAATCTAACAGCCGATGGCCTCAGCAGAGACCCGGGGTTGCACTAATATCGCCCTTTGCTTTACTGCAGCGGTCCTCCATAGCGGTGCAGCATACCCCAGTTTCTAAAAGCGCTAGGAAGCACCACATATCCGATCAAGGCTGCATCTTAGCGCTATATAAAATATCACAATAACATGAGGCGGGCTCTGCCCCGGCCCTGCTGGCCCAGCCAACGCCCATGGCTCCACAGGCGATAATCATGTATGTTGAAAAAACACGTAACGAACAGCACTGCAATGTAGCCAATGCAAACTCCGAGAATCATACTGTCCGCCTGCTTTGCCACAATCACATTCATCTACCCCATCACCTAGCAGCTTCCTTATGCTTACACCGGCAATCTCCCTAGAACGGAATCCCACCCAGACCCATTGTTTACCGTTGCAAACCATCTGCCAGTGCCACCAAACCACATTGCACAATCCACGACCATACACAGACTTTTGTTGCCATGTCCAACCTCACCATTCACACAACACTCCTATGCTTAACTCACACACTCGCTCCCACTCTTTCCCCACAGGCACACCGATTAGCACGCCTCCCCATTCTAACCTGATGCCGGCCTTGCTGCGGCTCAGCATGCACTCAGGGGCCACTTTGACTTACCTTAGTAGGCTGAGTAAGTGAGGTCTCGTCGAGTCTCAGCCTCTCAGCACTCCAGGAGGTTGAGTCTGCATCGCAGCAGTCTGTCAGAGTCACACTCTCTCACGCTGTCAGTCTGTCAGGAGCACGCATCGCTGCCTGGCTAGTGGCTTCTTCTGGAAGCTGAGGAGGAGGCTGCGCAGCAGTGCACTGCGCACTCGAGTCACAGGGGCATGTGCAGTATGTTCCCTGGTCTGGGCACGTGACGCTCCAAATGCACAGGTGCGCGGGGGGGGGGAAACGCACGAGCGAGCTGAGAGCAGCAAAGTTCTTGTTGTAACAAGAATCTTTACCAATACCTGCTGCTGCTGAACTGTGTGCAAACTTCAGAGTCTGAAGTTTGCACGCATCACTGCACAGGCTGCAGACTCCAGAGAGACGCACACACTGGGGGAAACTGGGGGGGGGGGATAAATGCCATTGTATCCCCCCACTTAAAATGGTGGAGGGGATTTGTCCCCTCCCCCCATGTCCTACGCCCATGCCCAAAGTCACCTATAATATTTTGAGGCCCTTTTACGCTGCTTGTTTCACCAATTGGGCTGTTTTCCATTTCAGCCCAACCCATTCAACGTCAGAGCCAGAGAGCTGCAGGAATGGGCTGCTGCCTGGCAGTGCTTTAATGATCAGCAATCACTGCCTTGTTCTTGTGGTGTTCTCACTGCCCTTTCGCTTATGTTTAGGCATGTGGCATGCATGGGATCTTTCCATCTAAAGGCCCCTTACAGGTTGTTACCTAGCCGATAGGGGTCCCATCAGTGCCAAGTGCCCAAACATATGCAAAAGAGACAAAGCTCCCTCTTAAACGTTAGTCATGATGCCTATGACTGATATGCAAAAAAGGCATTGCTTTGTATGTATAGACAAAGGCTCCTAACACCATGCACCATAGAAAACTGGAAGTTTGTTACAAAGCTGGTCGGTATCCAAGTGACATTACCATTCAACTTTGTTGTTATTCTAAAAGTAATTAAAAGTACAGTGGCTTTAAAATAAACTATTTTTCATGCTTTCTGAGACATCTAGTTTCCCATTCTGCACGTGGATACTAAACCTAAAACAATATTCTTTTGGCTGAGCATATTTCTTTAAGAATGTAAGTTTGCTTTCATACAAGATCTGTATTTTGCAAGTACATTATCAGAGTTCTCAAGTTTCCTGTGGCCACGCATCAGGTCATCCAGTCCTGTGTTTTCCATTTGGATTCTGGGTCTTGCAGTTTTTTCTTACCTACTTAAAATTTAGGAGAAGTACAAATTCCTAGCAGAACAGGACTGGATGGCTTTATCACATGATAAGCGTGAGAGTGCTCCTCTACAAGACAGTATTATTGGAGGCTTTGAAATCCAAAATGTAAATATTTGGATCTGGTGGAGTTTGGAGTTATGTGGTCAACTGCGTAAAGTATAGAGTGGTTCACAATCCCAGGTTCAATGTTAAACCAAAGTGTGTGATCCTGGGCAAATGTCCTCTCTTTTAGTGTAGAGGACGGGTCTCAGACAAACCAAAATACATTTTATTCCCCTTTTGCTGCCAGACACCACTGCACCACAGGACAATGAGTGAAACTCTTTCCTTTGTCCTGCGAGTCTTGTATAGCACACTGTCCGCCATTTTCACTGTTTCTTGGAGTTCCAGGATCTGCCAGAGGCGGGGTATGGGACTAAGGAGTAGGGCAAGTTTGCTTTGCTGCCATTTTGATGTGCACATATCTCAAAAGAGTGCTCGGTTGTTTGTATGTTTTCGTATATTTTGTGAACTATCTGGAGCAGCGGTTAATGTATGCTCCATGTTGTTAACATAAATTGGTGTCTGCTGGAGAGGCATTTAAGGATCGTGGAGAGGTCTGTTGGTGTATCTGTGGTGGGCTACAACTGCTCAAGCTTGCATTGGATTATGGTACAATGAACCATCAACTATCAATTGACAAAGCCAACCACAACCCACATCCCAAGCACTAGAGAAATGACAGACCAGAGAAGCAACTCACAAGGAAGCCAACGACCAGAGGGCTGATGATCTAATGACCAGATGATCCGAAGACCAAAGGATAGCGAACCACCAAGGACCAGAAGGGTGACTAACCAAGAAGAGAGACTTTAATGACGAGAGCTCACCTCCCTGTGTCACTTCCCCTTCTCCACCCATGTTATCTGTCCCTTCTCCCTGTATCACCTCCCTCCTCACCACTTCTCCCCCATGTCCCTGCTTCTACCTCTCCACACCAGTGTCACCTCCATCCTCTTCTCCCATCTCCAGCCTATTCTTCTATTATAATCTACCCCATCTCCCCATGTACTGTGTCGTAACCTCTTCACCCCTTTTCACTAGCCTTTCCCCCATGTCATCTGCCCACTGCCCCATGTCACCAGTTTCTTGTTCCCCTGTGTCACCTGACCCTTCTTGCCTGTTCTCCTTCACCGTGTTACCTGCCCCTTCTTTTTCGGTCACATGCCCTTTTCATCATGTAATCTGCCCTTCTTCTCCATGTCATCTGCTCCTTTTCCCCGTCTCCAGCATTTCCTCCCACCAGTTTCACAAGCACATCCCCCATATCACCTGCCCATTCCTATGCCACTCTTCCCCCTCTTCCAGTCACCAGCCCCTTCTCCCCCACGTCATCTGGCCCTTTCCCCACCGTCACCAGCCTTTTCCCCCATCACTTTCACCAGTCAATCTCCGCCATGACATCTGTCCATTCACCAGTTTCATCAGTCCCCTTTTCCTCTGTGCCCCTTCTTCCCTTGCCACCTACCCCTTCACCCAATGTCACCTGCCCCTTTTCCTCTGTCGCCAGCCTTTCCCCCATCACTTTCACCAGTCCATCTCTGCCATGGCATCTGTCCATTCACCAGTGTCATGAGCCCCTTTTTCCTCTGTGCCCCTTCACCCCATGTCACCTGCCCCCTTTCCTCTGTCGCCAGCCTTTCCCCCATCACTTTCACCAGTGCATCTCCCCATGCCATCTACCCATTCCCGTGCCACCCGTCCTTTACTCCCTTCCATGTCATCATCCCCTTCTCCCCATATCATCTGCTCATTCCCGTCACCAGAACCTTCTTCACCCGTGCCCCTTCTCCCTGTGTTAACTCCATTCTCCGCATGTGATCAGCCCTTTCCCCCGTGTCACCAGCCTTCCCCCACCAGTTTCACCAGCCCATTTCCCCCATACCATCAGCCCATTCACCCATGTCACCAGCCCTTTTTCCCCTGTGCCCCTACTTCCCATCAACTGCCCCTCTTCCCCGTATGAACTCCCTTCTCCCCATGTCCTCTACCCCTTCTCCCCCTTGTTACCAGCCTTTCCCCCACCTATGTCATGAGCCCTTTTCTCTCATGTCCTCTCAGCAGAGAGGCGTTTGTATTTTGTGAAATATTGGATAGAGAACCATTTAGAAAACAGGGCAACATTATCTGCTCCCTCCCTGTATATGGCGCCATATCTACTAATAGACCGGATTGCCAGTGCTTGTTTGCCCGCCCTGTGTGTTTTGCAAAGGAGCATTGATCATTTCTATAGAACACCCAGAAACACAGCTCTTTCTTGCTGCATGCGTTACAGGGATGGTGCAGGTGGGAGCTGTGTGATCTTTTATGCAAGTGTTTATTATTTAGGCCAGTGGTGCCCATTATACTGTGTTGTGTAGAGTAAAAGGGGTTCCATGTAATAATTATTGCATGGAACATGCGGGGGACACCCCAACAACCCCCACATTTTTTTTTTTTGCCCCTGTCACCATATTTATGGTCACCCAAACAATATCGCCGCAACATTTTCCCGGCGATATTATTTACGGCGACCATATATGTGTCGATATTATTACCTGATTCCGTGAAAGGTGGAGTTGCAATCATGGGATTAAGCCCTGTTAATTTCAGGCTGCACCCTGATTCCTGCTCATATGTGTTACGCCACTGAGCTATTGCACCCTTGTTTAACTTATTGCCATGTGGCACAAACATTTCCCAGTGTATGCAATTAGGATGCAGAAAGCTCTGGTTGTGATTCCTAAAGTCTGTTGGGTCACAGGCAAAAGTGAAGGGACCTACATTTAATACAATTTAGTAACAATGAGTGCACAAAATATCTGACAAAGTCAAATGAAAGATGGCAAACGTGTTGCACAGTAGATTGTAGCGATGAGCGAGTCATGCAGCCCCACATGTGATATGCAACTGTTCACTAGTATGGAAAATGTGCATGGCAGGTAGGGGCCACACGGGGCCACACAGGAACATTTGAATGATTAGTTTGTTAAATAAGTGCAAATTAAGGGGCCCCGCAATTGGTTTGCTGCACTTGGCCCCACATTTCCTAGGGCCCCCCTGTGTGCAGGAGCTTTGTGATGAAGAGGTGGTGAGCCGGAGAGGCAAGGAGGGAAGGAGGCAGGCACAGCCCCAGATTACTGAGAGTGTGGGAGTGTGTGGTGGTGAATTAGTGGAGACAGTGATAGCATGCTGGTGGCCCATAGCATCCTCAGAGCCATCAGAATCCAGGGCTACAATGGCGGCACATATTGCCCAGAAGCCCTAGATCCTGATTGGCTCCCATGATTCCAACATTCCACACAGGGCGCTGAGTAATAGATGCCATCGATTTCTCTCCTCTTCACTGAATCTGTTGTTGCCCCTTTTTTCTATCAGGAGTTCGATCATGTCTTTGCTTTGCGCACTTATCTTTGGGAGAGTTTGCCCTATGACCTTTGACTCTTCTTTTATTGTCAGCATGCTCTGCTTAAGGTGATTGCTGCTGGATCCGACTATGGCCTTCTGAGTTATGTCTTTGTGTAGCAGGTCAGTGAGGTATTTTCCCAGGTGTTTACTGGCTTACTGATGAGTTTGACGTTCGGTGGGATTGATTGCACTGAGTCACTTGTAGTCAAACACAACTTTACTGGGTTCACAGTTCCTTTAAGACAGCAGGTATAAAGTACATAAGGGAAACAGGTACGTTCATATGTAAGTTAAGATCATGTGTGGGGAGACACCCACCTGTCCCCCACTCTGTCAAGATCCAGGTCCCGACTGACACCCGTGGAACTTCCAGGGGGCTTAAGTCATAACATTCCATACTTAGATTCTCACTATAGCATTCACACAAAGGTACAGGAAGCAAGGCATAAAACATAACACTTACCTATACACCGATTTCTTTTCTGTCCCTCACCTTGGTTTCTAAGATCCTTTTCTGGGGCATATCTGTCTGCTGTTGGTATTGTATGCATTATTGGCCTAAGGCTTAGTGTATTAGGGTCCACTCCTTTTTCCAAATACATGCTCACTCTTGTCACTGATTTACTTGAGGTGTTCTGCCCAAGGAGTCGTCGAGGAGAGCTCTGGTTTCTTAGTGGTGGGGGGCTTCCCAGTTCGTGTCTGTCATGCTGTTGTGCACATTGTCAATGGTTCCCACCTGCTTTTACTGCTTGGTGTCTTCAGGTTGGTGGGAGATCAGGCAGTAATCGGTTTTCTCAACAATGGGGTTTTGGGGTTTGCTGTTCTTTGCCATCTAGGGATGAGCCACTCCCAGATAGAGTGACCCTTATTCCTGGGATGATGGAGTCAATATGAAAAGTGTTTTGAAAGAAATCAGAACTTTTTAGAATGCATTGGCCATCTGCAGAGATCAAAACTGCAGCCTATGCTCGTTAGGAAAAGTGAGTTTAAAGGTCCATTGTTTCTTTCTGTCCATTGAATCGAAAAGTATGGAGCAATCTGTTAGGGGGATCCCCAAGCAGGCAGAGCCGTGCTAGGAGTCTGTGGACACCCATCTCACGGAAGGCCCTAACTCCTCCTCTCGTCCCAAAGAACTCGAGGTCCACACAAGTAGCAAAGTCTTACTGTGGTTTATTACAGCCAACAAGCACACAGGGGTCACATGCGTGGCGGGCAGTCTAGGCCAGTTTTCATACCTTGTGATGTCATATTTTGCGTCACTCGCTAGGCTCTTATCCAAAACATGTTGCCACTCAGGATAGGCCACTGAGTGGTAGTTCCTGTATAGGAACCTATGGAGGAGTGATGTTAGTGGACAGGACTGTCTCAGGTGGTATGCTTCGATCATGCCCGAAAACTGTTACTCCGAAATTGTTACAGTGAATAAGCCCTATGATTGGCTAGTGACCCCCACTAACTCCTCCTAGGGGCACAGGTTCTGATTGGTTAGGCTGTGAGCCACCCAAGCCTGGGACAAACTCTGTTCCCAGCCCGCAAGACACCCATTCGTAGTAAATGTATACTATGTGCCAACAAAGTGCAACTATTTGTCAGCATGTACAATGGTGCGTGGATGACTAATGCCATAAGAGAATTCCATTCCCACCGGACAAGAGTAGCTGGAGAGCAACAATTTGTTGTGACCATTGTCTGGTCGTGGGACGGCTGCTCCTTCCCAGCCTCCGAGTCTTGGCCCAGTATCAGCTCGGTCGGGTCACGTGTTTGGAGACCACATTTGCGAGCTCAATTGCTTCGAATTGATATGTATTTGCAGGGAATATCCTTTTGCTGCAGCCGGTGTCACCTTGGTTCAGCGTGTGGCATGTTACTTGCAACGTTGTAGCCTTGGCAGTGCCTTTGTCCCTGCCATGGTAGTTCTGAGCGTACAGCATCTTGTGAGGCTTGGGATTTCTCTAAGACAATCATGGCCTGCTAGATTTCCTAAGGCCTAGTCTGGCTTCTATTACGTGTCTTCCATAGTGTCCATAGGTTAGTGTGTCATGGCTTCCAGGTCCCTCGAGTGCTCCTGCCATACCACACGGTTATTTGCATGTAAGCATCTTCAAGCATATACACAAGCTCTTCTTGCTTCTTGCATTCCTACGTTGCTGCGATAAGCTAATGGCAAAATAATAAATGTGGAGACAGTATGTAGATGTGTCTGTCCTCTAACTCATAGACTTGTACGCACGTGTTCTTCGTTTAGTTGGGTGTGTGAGTGTCCTGAATGTGCGGATTACATGTGTGCTTCGTGTCTGACATAGCTATGTCGTCGTGATGTCTCTAACGACTTGAGGCATGGCTTCTTGGTGCTTTTAGTCGAGTCTGTCCATGTAGCGGTTTCCAGCTCTGTCTTGTGTATCTTCATCCACTCTGGGTAGAGGTCATATTACTGCAGGGTTGTAGGGTCTGCTGGCAGGGTAACTTTCGTGGTAGTTGTCCATCATGGAAGAAGTGTCAATTGATGAGATCTCAAAGGATCTGCAGCCATGTTGTCATTGGTGCTTCTTCCAGTTGGGGGGTCTTTCTGGACGGAAGGCATATTCTGATTTTCCCTCTTCAAATCCCTTACCAGCTCAGGATAAAGGTGTGATGTGCCTGGAGAAATGTCATTTACTTGGTGCTTGTTCCAGGAGCCAGTTGGTTTCACCGTTACACACATGCATGTAGAGCACTGATTAGCTAACCCTGAATCAGTCATTCTTTTGCTAGTGGCTGGGGCAAGTTACAGTTCAGACAAAAAGCACCCCCTGCAGTGGAGCCTCTACCCCAGAAATTAACAAGAGCGTCACTTTTGAGAAAGGTAAATAGCGTGTTGTGAACTTGACGGAACCAAAGCGGTTTTCAAGAGCACCTCCCTAGGCTTTAACAACATCCCAGGATGACTAAAGGTCCATTACTTTGATGATGATGCTCAATACTATGCTCAACCCTGGTCCATCCTCTCCTCTCTAAAGCACAGCAGCATCTTCATCACTCACTCTCTGCTTGTTTCTAGGACTTGAACTGCAGAGGCCGTACAGAGGTCTACTTTTCTGATCCCATAGCCATCTTCACATTCAATGGGACATGTAATTTCATGTCTAACCATGTCAGCGATACTCAAAGCAGCAAATTTGAGTCATAGCCTAGTCTCAATGTAAATGCTTTTATATTTAGTAAAATACAAGCCGCAAGATCAGTCTTAGCAATGTTAACTTAAATTACATCAGTGTTCTTATGTGAGAAATTGTGACGGGCGCCAGTGACCTTGAAGTTGGAACACTATAGTTGTTCTATAAACAAAGCCGTTCAGTGCTTTCTATGCATTTCTGGGACAAGCACCATTTTTTTTGGATAAATAGTAAACAAGAAATAGCAATGTGAAAGAACTACAGCACTGCCAAAAAACTACAGAACTCTTTCTTTCTAAACTTTAAGTGGTTAGTCAACTTTAAGCTACTGACAGATAGAAATGTGCCGAGCCGAGGTTGCTTTAGTATACACAAGCGCAATGATGGTTGCTGATAATTTTTGTTTGGACAACTTTGAGTTGGTGGAGGATGAAGACTTTGGATAGATTGCGCAAGCTAAATGCTGTTCATGGATACCACTGCTACGGAGCAGGTCTCTTACCCCCTCCCCTCTCTGTAGACAATTTTAGTGGATGTAGGCGTGGGACAGCTTTAGGTTGCGGAAGGATGGGCATGCTAATGATGGGCGATGACACCTCCTGCCTATTGATTATAAACAGACCAGACTTCAAGCCCAGACAGCAGTTTGGGGTGGTGCAGTTAGCAAGAGGAGAAGGAAGACAAAGGGCTGAAGGAATCAGAGGCCTTGCAGAAGGGAGGGGTCAAAGCATTCCTTTTTGCCTTGCTGGATTTTAAAGCCACTATGCTGGATTTGTAGCTGTTTCAAGACATTTTGAGTCTCTAAAGGGCTCTGCCTATTGACTTTTGAGCAGAATTTTGATTTTGATTGAGCTGTATGGGGAATAATGTTGCTTTTCTCCCCAAGGTAAATCAGCTCACCACCTAAGAGCAGACCTTATTCTTGATTGGCTTCTTGCTGGCACAATTAATCCCAATTGATATTGGGATAATAATTATGTTTTGGGAGCATTTATTCCTATTTTGTATGTTTTTATAGTGGTGATCTGATAGGTGGCTTTTGATACTTTTTTGCCAATTTGTTGGAATCTATTTGGCAGTTTTCCTGGATTGTGTAATCTGCTTCAGGCATCCAGTCTTCTCCAGCTCTCGTCTCACAACAGTGAGTGAGTATGAGAGGCTTTCTATCCTTCATTGACATGACATTGAGAAAGTATTGATACAGGTGCTCTATGAGGTTGCTGATTATGATGTGGTAAGGCAGGTGCTTCTATGAAGATTGCCTAGCATGATGTGTGAGGTTGCCTAGCACGACCTTGTGAGACAGGTAGTTGGTTTTTAAAGTGACTAGGATTTCCTGGAGAAGGTCGATCAGTCTTCGCCTTGATTTGAGGTATAGGCAATGGCAATGATTTAAGCTTTTTCATTAATGACTTTTTGCATTTTAAGTGCTTTGTATATAGTGACAACAGTAATTGAAATGTTTCTTTTTTACTTATTTCTCATAATTAAAAGATGTACTTTTAACATGAGATTGTAAGAAGCTTTGATTGAGTGTTCATTACTGAGTGTTCTGTGAGAAGTATTTGAACATGAATGTAACTAACAAATGGGGCATGTATCTGAATGAATTGTGTATCGATGTGTTATATGTGGTGCATGTCTTTCAATGCATATACCAAGCGTTACTTGATGGTGTGAGCAGTGGACGTTCAATACAAGCATATGTGACATTGACATACCCTCCTGGACAGATGAAAGAGATTAGCCACATTCTGCATGGGCTGTTGCCTACTATTTTGATGGGCAGTGAATGGTACATGCCTTTCCCTACCCCTACTCCTACTCCTACCATAGCCTGTGCATGGGTGTTTTTCTATACTCACCTGGGGGTGCAGGGAAGTCTCTGTAGATAGGGTTGATAATCACGCCAGAAGTCCACTTAAGGGGATCATTTTCAGAAGTTCAGGACGCTTTTTTTATTATGGAATTTACTGAGCACACACCTAGCTCTGAGAAGTAACAGAGCGCGATACAGAGGTATTCAACAATCCAGATACATAACAGAGCACTTTACAGAGGTATACAACAGTACAGGTGCATAACAGAGTGCTTTTCAGAGGTAACAACAGAACATATATATAGCGGGGGTAGGATACAGAGGGGCACAGAAGATGGGTACAACTGTACCAGGTGGCAGGGAGGAGAGAGGCAGGCAGCGTCTAGCGAGTCAGGTGGCACGAGGGGCAACATGATAGCCTAGGTGTTGAGGAGGAGAGACTCCTTGAAGAAGTGGGTCTCGAGTTCTTTTCTGAATTGTAGGAGTGCGGGGCGAGCCTGATGCAGACAGGGAGGTTCTTCCATAGTCTTGGGGCATAGGCAGAGAAGGCTTGTTTTCTGGTCTTTTCCTTTTTGCAGCGGCGGATTTCAAGTCTAAACATGTCCTGGCTTCTGTCATTGTCTGGCTTGATGTCATTGTCCAACAACAGTCCATGGGCGACCAAGCGTAGCAAGGGAGCACACACCAACCAATGTGGTTTGAGAGTTTCGATGTCCAAGAAAACATTTCAGATAATGGGCTGAAATAGTGCAATTTCAAGAGCAGTGAGGTAAAAAGCCATATTATATTGCATGCATCGGATAACACAGGAAATACTGTAATCAATGCCAGGTCACCAACAGTACACAAATGCACCTTCATTAATGTGCGTGTCAACAATATAGGTCAGTTGTTAGGAGCAAAGCATTTTTGACATTTTATCTGACAGTATTTTGGTTGGTGTTGTAGGAGATGGCTGGAGGACTATGTTTTGCGAAGGGGTCCTAACAAAATGTCCCAGCATCAGAGTTTTGTATTCCTAAACTCCTGGGGGTTATTCCTATTAGATACTATGAGGTAGCCCCATATTATACCACTGAAGATATTTCTTAAGTTTTATATTTGTATGAACCACTGAAAATCAGGATGGCCCTCCAAGTGGGAGAATGCTCCAGTAGGTGAGTTGGCATAGCCACTGACAACGCTCGGGCACAGATAGTGGAATGGGCTGATTTTCCAAGATTGATATACAGTGTAGGTGCCAAGCAAAGCCTGTGCAGCATGACCTGTGTATGCGACAGGAGCCCCCCTGCGGGTATATGCCCATGCCATCTAGGGTAAAGGATTATAGGTACTGACTGTTCACATGGTAGATCTAGGGAGAGCCTACAACAGAGTATGGCTCAACATTTACTCCGTTCGGGCGGCGTGTCTAGCGCATGCCCAATAGATAGACTTTCTAATGCTTTACTTTGCTATGTTGCAAGTGACCACTAGCTGCCCGTCTAAAATGCAAGGTGGGGTCCATCACGCTTAGTGTTCGTTACCCTTTGATATTTCCTCAGAAGTGCCTCACAGGTGCTTTTGGATTAGAACATGGTATCCACCGGAGTGCCCTCAACTTGCTCCTTTATAAGGGCCGTCTTTTCACCGCCTTCATGTTGGGATCGAGCACCCCTCTGGTGTTCTGGCTTTTGTGAGGCATTAAGAGGCGCGCAGGTTGTATTTTCTTTAATGGAATTTGTAAGGTGCCACATGTAGACTGAGTTAAGGACCACTAACAGAACAGGGATGTTTTCAGGGATTTAGGGAAGAGCGGATACTTGTCCCTCTTCTTATGACTCAAAGGTAGGTCATTCGATAAACGAGGTGCTCCGACACAGACACTCCAATCACCCCTAGAATTACATTTGGCTGTAGGCTTCGGGAGTCACTGGACAGATCCTTTGTTGCCACTAAAGGGTGGTGGGGTGGATCCCGAGCGTGTTAGGTCAGTGCCGCTACACAGTGTTCTCGGTTCTCCCTGTGTAGTCAGCTGAAGGGTATATACACAGCATTGCTGGGGAGTGAGCACTGTTTTCACCATCCATTCTTTCCACTGATGTATTACCCCATCTGTAATGTTTTATAGAGCCAGCTTGAAGCACAGACTTCGATCCCTATATATATGCTTATTGAACTACAGAGATCTATTTTTCCCTAGAGTTGGTTAGCCTGCAAAATAAAAACACAGGTTTGGCACAAAAAGTCACAAAACCACAGCGCTTGTTTGAATAAATATTAAGAGTGCACATAGGCTGCAGGTGCCTGAGAGGTGTGGGAGTACTGCCAAGTACAACCCATTGTTGTGGAAACAATTAGAGCATGTGCAATTCTCAGTCGCACTGCCCCAAGAGTGCAATATAGGCATGTGTTGCAAGTAATTGAAGAGAGATGTGGTTATAAGTCCAATGGATTTATTTGCAAAGTAGCCTGACACGTGTTTCGAGTCTAAACCGACTCTTCATCCGAGGCTGGAGATGGGACCCAAGATAAACTGCCCAGGTTGCTTCCTTTCACATCACTTTGGCTTTTCCTGCTGTGCTGAAATACCGCAATTGCGAAGCCATGAGAGAGTTTTCTGGCACTGTCCCTCATTCAATTTATCTTAGGTCCCATCTCCCATTTACAGCCTCGGATGAAGAGTCGGTTTAGACTCGAAGCACGTGTCAGGCTACTTTGCAAATAAATCCATCAGATTTATAACCACATCTCTCTTCAATTACCTGCAACACATGCCTATATTGCACTCTTGGGCGCAGTGCGACTGAGAATTGCCCGTGCTCTAATAGCCTGCAAAATAGTTTGCTTTATAAACTTGGTTTAGGCACTGCACGTGAGATTTATATAGTAAGGAGTATAAATGGTAAACATATTTATTTGAAGCAGAATCCAGCCTTGTCAATCAGTGCTAGGTGGAGGCACACTCAAACATACAATAATACATAGAAAATATACTCTACACATCCCTCCACCCCAAAGCCACCCTGTTCGCTAACAGAACTTTAGGAACTCAAATAGCCACACCTTACCAGAAATGAGTGCTTTCATTGCTCCCTTGAGCCATGAGGGAGGGCTGTGGTACTTAGGCTGTTCCAAAGAGAAGAACATGGTTGCATTCACACATTCTTCATCCAAATGTACCCCAGCCTGGCTAGCTTTGGGGATTTAGAAGTACACATGGCTTCCTTGTTAACAAGGAAAGGTGTGGCTTCATCACAGTTCAATTCATGGGTGAAGAAGGTTGCTGTCCTTTTTGCCCTCATGGCACATGCCGTCTCACATACACAACAGGGCTCCCCCGTCACTGCTGAATCCGAGTACAACAATATTGAGAAGATATGCAGCTATATACCTGTCTGGTTTGCTTGATCACCATCTGTGCTGGCAGAGGAGCATCCATCCGACAGGACATTGCAGTAATTGGTCATTTATAACACGCTTAATACCCAGAGGTTTCTAAGCGCAGACCCGGGTATCGAACTTGTGTTGCTCCACGTTGTCTTGCTTCCAAGGCAAGCTGTTGCCTCTGAGCTATTCTCCCGTGGACTTCAGGTGCGGGGAAAGCTTACCACTTGCTTCATTCCTCCATGAGAGGTATCTGCCAGTGCCTGCTGGTATAATGCAGAATTTTCAAATACCCAGCAGCGCCGGCCTCTCTATGGTCACATTAGGCCAGGCACAGGTGGGCATTGTTTAGGCAATGAGATGTACTGCACATAGAACCATTGTGCAATTGGGCCTAGCTGCAGTAACGCCAACCATTTGGTCCGAGGTCTTATATCTCTATGGCTGCTAATTCCTACTTATGCCTGGTTTGTACTTGTGCTCACATTTCAACCCCCCTCAATTAGCATAATCACTTACAAATAAAGCAGTATTACATGACGCATTATCTTTGTTGTAACAATTGTTATGTCCAAATGTTTAGTTACACCAACTCAAACGCCTCCTGAACTTATCCTATTTGTAAACTCATCAACTGGTCTAGACGTGCTTTCCTACCTGTCGGTCTCTTCCAGGCAAGATTTGACTAATTGTAGGTCAGTTAACAACTCCCTCAATTGAGTTACTACCTTCTCCTGGTGTCCAGATGATATCCCTTCTGGACTGTGTTGAAAGTACTCTGCACCATTCTTTAATTGCCTTTGTGGATGTATAGCAGAGATTGTTCCTTTATTGACTCAGTGTAGTTTTTTGTCTGTAAGGATAAACCTTGTTTGCTGTCCACTATCCCTTAGAATAATGTTACTGTTGCAAGTACAGGAAATCATTCCCCTATGATACTTTGTTCAACTTTAATTCTTCACAGTGTAGTCATTGCTTGTCTCTTCCCTCTGCGGTAGATCATGGAATATTTGACTCTCATTTTTTGATGGTTGGTACCTCGCATCACTTTCCCCATTGTCAGTATCCTCCCTCAAGCATGGGTGTTTGCCTCTTTTAGTATGGTTTTTCATAGGGTGTAGGCTAAGAAAGAAAACTGCCATGCAAGGGTCCTGACCACATGTTGACAACACTCGATGTACAATAATCCTAAAATAGTGAAACACTCACAATCGAGGAAGGGCACACAGCACAACGTGCACATCTAATACGCTTTATCCTTAGGTCCACTTGAGATATCAAAGACTACAATGAAAATAATAGGAGTTCAACTAAGGACAACAGGGGAATAATTTCTGGGAGAGATCAGAAAAGAAAATAGAGGAATACAGCAACCAGTCACAAAGGAATATCAAGATAATACCAGGAGAGTGTTTTAAATCTATTTGGGGGGGTTGCTTACTAACCTACGATTGGACAAATGTGGCCTAGTTGCCGAGTTTACAAATAGAATAATCTAGGGAAAGTTTAGGAAGTATTTGATTTGGGCTAATTAAGGAAGACAGAAGTGAGCACAAATAAAACCAGGCAAACATAGCAAATAGATTGGACATCACTCCGTCACTGAAATAAGGCAGCGATAGTCCATGTACAAAGCTCTTCCCTGACCTATCAGTACCAGGAATACTAGACTTCACCAGGTTAGTTGACTCTCTTGATGGGAGGCAATTCCATCACGCACCCAGCATTCGTGTCTCACTATGGGTGCTGGATAACACCGGTTCTGACAACCATTTCCATGCGCCACTTATATCTATCCACTTAGTCCACCTTATGGGCACACTGTAAGAGAGGCATGGTATCACAAGTATGAGACCAAAACAAGAGGTATAAGTTTCAAAACCTTTATTAAATTCTTGGGGTTTGTAAAAACTCCTACTTTGCCCTATAGCTATGATGGGAGTAGTGTCAACCATCAAATATTAAAGAAAACACAGTCCCAGTCAGTCTATGTCAAATCAAAACTAAAAGAAAACCTAATGCCTGCCCTCTCTCTTATAAAATAAAAAAGTGTGTAAAGGCAAATGTGTATGCAAAGTAAAGTCAGTGTTATAACAAAGGATCAAGATGGCTGAGTCAGCTCTCTTCCCCACTTTGGACAGCACAGAGTAAGGCAGCCCCTGTAGACAGGATGACACACTCTGGCTCAGGTTATCAAAAAAGGGCAGTTCAAAATGTGGGTCGAGGCCCGCTTGGCCTTCCACGTTAAAATCACTTAAGTTCACAAAAAGGTTCTTTCACGATTCAACAAAATTCACGTAGGTCTCCCTCTGTCAGGCTTGGACCTCTCAAGTCATCAATAGTTCACATAGGTCTGCCTCTGTCGGGCTCAGACCTTTCAAGAAAAGTACCTGATTCAATGGAGATCTCCCTGAGCCAGACTCAGACCTTGCAATCACTGCACATGCAGGGGGCTCCCTTCCCATCACTTATTTCATATTCTAGTTTTCCCTCCTTCAGGTTCGGATCTTTCACTCATGTCGAAGACGTTCAAATATGCAAGGCTTTTCCACAAACCTCTGCAATTTTTCAGAGACTTTCGAGTGGCTGCTTCCTTTCGCCGGACCACTCTGCTATTCTGCATCACTGGCTTCACAGTTACCACTGACTTTAAAGTTTGCAACAGATTTGCTTTCTTTCGTGTCTCATCAGCACACACACAACCTTCAATTGTGAGATACACTTTTGCACCTTCAATCTTTCCTTGACACAAACTGGTCTTTCGCAAACTCAGCAGTTGTGTGCATTCTTTTCTGTTCTCAGCGGCTTTGATTCACGAGCCAAGGTTATTACCAAAGGGTTGGCCTCACCTCCCCAACTCTGCCGTTCAGCCGGGAGGGTCGCTGGCGTACTTCAAACACAATGAAGGTTTCTTCTTGTCTGGGTTCTGACCTTTGACGCATATCTCTCATGGTTTCCCAGTGGCAACAACTTCCTGCAGGGATTTTCAGGGATTCGCAGTCTCTCACTCTGGTCCCTTGATCGGTCGTCCTGCTCCAGTGGGTTTGCCTTTATTCCAGAACCTCTGCTCCTTCTCATGTTTCACCTTGCTCAGATTGTGTCTCCATGTTCTGCCTTTTATCCATGTGGGGGGAGCTAATGAATATCAGATGTGTCTGATTAAGGTCAAGTGCCTTACTTTGCCTTACCTTATTAACGGGACTTGTCCAATGGGATATTTAAGAGTTAGCCTCTTATCTCTCATTTATCCTCTTCCTTGGCCCAGTGTTTGTGTAGAAGGAGTTGGCATGTCAGAGAATCCTATAAAATAGGATGGGGTATGGGCACTGGAAAGGGGGGATACCCCGTTTCACCATCAGTTGTCTCACCCCACTCCCCGATGATGCCTCACCCAGGTGATCCTCCTGCACTGGTCTACCCCCACGGTCTGGATCCAAAGGTGACGGCAGTGCCCTGGTCACCTGACAGCAAGATCCACGGGGACTAGCAAGTGAGACACCCTTTGGTTTCTCACAGCGCACAGGTGTCCAGTTTGGGATTTAGAGAAAGGGACTGGTGCACTGATTCATCAGTTGCTAGATGGCAGACTGCTGCTTGGCCATCAGGTCTGGAAAGCTGGGTGGAATTATGGGCAGTATAAACGGGGGTGGGCTTTGTTTTGTGGCTCCTCTGTGAGCAGTGCTCTGGCCCAGGCTGCAGAAAGTCCTTAAGACCTTCTAGGGGTTTATGGGAATGAGAATAGCAGTGCAGGAGGCTGAGTCCCTCTTGGGCAGAGGCTGGCCTCCTCAGAGTGATCTGCATAAATTGGCATTTTGTAACTGCCACTACCCGGTTGGTCTTTTAGTTTTAAAGAGGGCAGCAGGGTGATCTTGAGTGCCACTGGGGGGTGTTGAGCCAATTTACCACAGGGTTCAAGGCTGTGGTAGCTGCTATATTCTGATAAAAAGCCAGAAAGGAAGATGATGTCACTGTATTATTGTTCATACCTGTTTGATGCATAATTAATTTTCAGCACAGCACAGCTTTGCATGTATATAATGTATTTTTTTTATCTTGGCACAGTTTGTCCATATACAGTATACATAGCACATCTAGTACCTAGGGGGCCCTTGGCTTATTTTGCACCCCTTGTTTGCATATTTAGCATTTTAGGTGCTGTGCCTTAGGAAGATACAGTGAGCCATAGTTGCACATTTATTCACATAACTTATTTCGCCAATTCGGAAACGCAAAGATGAAGGCAGTAAAATCTCCCGCCAATAGTCTCGGGAGGATAGCTCAGTGGCAACGTGCTCGCCTTGGAAGCAAGACGACATGGAGCAACACAGGTTCGATCCCCGGGTCTGCGCTTAGAAACCTCTGGGTATTAATCTTGTTATAAATAACATATCATATCAATGGCAACGCAGGGACCATAGAGGCTACATTCACCAATCCATTGACAAAGCTAATGCAATGATAAATTAAACTGCTAGTCTACTCTATGAGATTGAGCTGCTGGGGAGTAGCATTGCGGCACAACCAGTGGGGAGAAAGAAGGGAGGATCTACAGTTTAGAATTGTGCAATACTAGAGAGGGATGACTCTATAGTGGTGGCGCAGGGGGACAAAGTAGAGAAGGCAAACGCCCCGATCAGGAAACAAACATACATGCAGAGATAAGCCCAAGACCTTTTGAAAAACACCAAAGTTCCCCCTCCCGCCTTTATTGGAGGTAGGAAAAATCCTCCCAGACTTTGAAATATCTAATCCATCCAATACATTGGGGCTAAAATGTTATAATATTGCGGTTGAGTTAAACAGTTTCACACTGGCCAGCATGGGGGGAGGAAGAAATTGAAGTACCACCAACAGAACAGGAACCGGCCTTGGTTAGTTACCCACCCAAGAATCAATTCCAGTGACTGGCCTCAGTGGGCACAGATCCGGAACCCATAGTGGAGGATTCCAATATGGTTGAAATCTCCCCCAGCCTCAGTCCATTAATAGGATGTGGCAGTGCATTGTTACTAGTAGGGCCTGGGTTCGAATCCCCAACGGGAAAAAGTTAAGAAAAAAGATAAAAACAAAGGTGGCCTTTCCTACCGTCCTGAAACGGTACTGCAGGTCTCAAAGTAAGGGAACAATGGCACATTTCCCTGAGAAGTAAGGGAACGCCACACCATTTCGTTCCCCCTCACTTTGACCTCTGCCATAAACAGTCATCCTCTACTCCCCACCATGTACCCTTCACTTAAGCACCATTCTCCGTCTTTGTTCCACGCACACACACCCCTGCACTGCCTCTCACTTTTGCTTTTCTCCTCCCCCTTGGGACTCCCTCTCCTCTAGTATCAAAAACATCTCTATCACCCCAGCCTTGAAATCTGCCCTTAAACTTAATATGATCTCCATTTCTAAAAGTCATTATGAAACGTCTTCAATTTATAACTTATTCAACATCATTAGGGACGTTCTGAGCCAAATTCATTAATACATCGGAAACTCACTATGCGATTAGCAATATGGTTCTTACGGGGGCAATATCTAACATAATGTGACTTCTGCAAGACTTAATGCCACATGGTTACCACATAAAATGTGATTCCAAAAACTCTGGGATAAATAATAAAGATAAGATTGAGCACAAATCTACCAAACTATTTTTATCCGATTATGTGTACATTTTGTACATCACCAGTTTTATCTATCTGTTAAGACCCCAATTTATGTTCCCACTAGAATATCACCCCTCCCCCAATCTGTATCCACCAGCAACACAGCACCTTGACTTTTTATAAAGTACCCTGAAAAGGCTTTGCTTCGCTCTCGTTCTCGAGTACATTTCTGATCGCAGGGCTCACCTTTTCAATAAATAGCATAATGTATTGGGGGAACTCCCTCCTTCCCGGTTCACACGGAGGGTATGGGGGTGGATTGTCAGTGGTGTGGGCAGGACTCGTGGGGTTAGGGGGACCGAGGTAATTTTCGAATGATGTGCATGCCCAGAATATAGGATGCTGGCTGCTTTGCATAAAATCAAAGTGCATTTTGGGAACATAAGAACGACCACTAATGTATTAAACAGGTCTGTACAAGAAATTCAAGCGTTGATACACTTGGTAAATTGCTTATTTCCTCTGTGAGAATAGTCAACCAGGCAGTACAATGTGTGCAAAACATGAGACATGTACACAGCTTTGGATGGTTTTATTGTTTGAGCTTCGGCTGTTGAGCAAAGGATGACTTTCAGATGCAGTCTGTGAATTCGGTGCATATCACGGCTCAGCTGAAAGCATAGAAACAATGGGCCTCATTAGGACTGTGGCGGTGACGGTATGAACTGTGCGGGTAAGGCACGAGCACCGTTCATACTGTCCCGCTGCATTACGAGTTCTGCTCGTGGGTTCCTGGCGGGCTGTGTGGCACCCGCGAGCAGAACTCGTAATTGCGCCGGCAGTGTTATCAACGGTGCCGGCGCAGCCATGCTCCCCACCGCCATTTGCCCTTGTCGGCATAAAATGTGATTCCAAAAACTCTGGGATAAATAATAAAGATAAGATTGAACACAAATCTACCAAACTATTTTTATCCGATTATGTGTACATTCTGTACATCACCAGTTTGATCAATCTGTTAAGACCCCAATTTATGTTCCCACTAGAACCCGATCCCCATTCTGCCCTTGTGGGCAGAATGGGGATCAGAGCCTGGCAATACCGCCACCCGCGAATGGGCAATTACCAGCCCATTCATCTCATAATGGACCGGTTATTGCCCAATCATGGGAGGCGGTGCCGGTAACGAGCATGGCAATAGCCGTGCCTGCCATACAGGCACGGCTACCGCCATGCTCATAATGAGGCCCACTGTCCCTATGCATGCAGCTGAGCAGGGATTTACAACAAGCACTGTAAGGCCCCTGACCGCTGTGTCTGAGATATGCCACAGTTTCCCGAGCAGGAGTGTTCTGGAGACTCACAGCAGTCAGGAGCAGAGAGCTTTCTCAACTTGAGGGGGTTTAGGCCTCATGTCTACACAGAACGGCGCTCTGGAAGACCGTTTTCGCCAGAGCTTAGCTCAGTCTTGTTCCGGCCCAATTCCTCCCCTGCAAAGTGTTATATGGTAGTTGAAGAGTTTACATTTGACATTGGTTTGGCAGAGGGGTGCAGTGCTGCCCTGTAACACAGCATTACATAACAAATGACCCTGCATACATGCATTTCGTGTACAAAGCACTCCATAAACATTACTCAACATTACCAATTTTAACACATAACGGAGGCAGGCCATATTTCCGCAGTAAATGTCACCGCTCATTGTTCCTGATCATTAATGCCTTACCCATACTCCTCTTAGTCCACTGCCAGACAGGGACGTCATTTGGGGGTTCCCAGGGGTCGCAGTTGCAACCTCTGAGGAGAACCATCTCTGGTTCCCAGAAGCACCTCAAGACCTTCCTCTTTGCTTCTGCCTTCGCTCCCCCTCTCCCCTGCTAATCCGTTCTATCTTGGCACTGTGCACCTGGCCACCCTCTGTCCTCCGGGCCCAGGTACCTGCTCTCCCTGCCACCCTTCCGCACTGCCTCCGGGCCACTCCTTGCACTGGGGTCTGTATCCGTACCCATATAGTCCTCCCCCCACTTTTTCTTGCTGCACTTATCAGGCCTACCCTGTCTGCTGCCTTAAACCCAGCACTTGCCACTTGCTGGCTGCATTACCACTGTTTGTTGCCTTTATTATTTATTTATTATTATTTATCCGTTTCTCCTTTGCTCCGCACTTTCCACTTCTTTCCCCTTCCATGCACTTTTCCCCTCCCCCTCTTCCCTGCACTTGTGCGTCCTCAATGTTACTGGGCCTAGTAAGATTGTTGTTTTGTTCTCCCCTGGTCCCCTCCCTTGCCTTGTGACGCTCTGAAACACTTGTGTACGAGTGCGATAAAAATAAAATATCAATATCCCTTGCTACCCCTGTGGTCTCCCTTGTTACACCTACTCCTTTTTTTTAAATGTATGCTCCTGGGCCGTGGCCAGCACCATGTGGCTCTTAGTTTCTGGAGGGGCTGGCTTTCTTGTTGAGGCCTCTTTAAACAAAACAGGGGGTTCCACGAGTGTAACACTTCGAGCAGTGCCGCTAAATAAGAAAGAACAGGAATAACAAATAATGTGTCTTTCTGGAATTCTAAACAATAATTGCTAGATTCATTAAAGGTTTATTTCAGGCACACTTCAGGGGGTGAGTCACTGATTTAGTCTGTTCTTAAGCACCTCAACTCAGCCTTTCAACCTTCTGAGGTTGATAAATGAGTAACAACACAGGTTGGGTGATCTTGTATGAATATTTGTTCTATATAAAGCATTTAAGCGTAACTGCTATATAATAACACATCATTATCATTTGGCCTTTGATGTCTGCTTGCATTCACAGTAATTTGGCAATATGGCCATATACACACTGATATTAACAATACATACAGTGATCTGATCTTGTATGAAATTTACATCACATTATAGTGATAGCATAACCATATTGTTCGTAGTGTACATAGGAACAATGCTATGCAATGCCACTTCCTGTTTTGTCAAGGGGCCAAAGGTCATGTTCCATCACTTCCCGTGATGTCACTTCAGGGTGGGGGTCAAATGACATCACTTTGTGTGATGTCAAAGGTTGTGTGATGTCACTTTCGCTACCCCTGGCATTTTGGTGAAATGACATCCCTGCTGCCAGGGATGCTGCATGCCCCGCTCTTGCTCCCATCTCCGACCACCCCTTCCCCATATTTGTAGGGCACACACAACCTTCACTTGCCTTCTGTGTTCCACAGCCCTGTCGCAAACCAGTCATTATTTTGCAGGTTGGGTGCCCCCCTTTCTGTATTCAAGTTGGGGGTCTCCTTTCATGTGGGATACCCCTGTTATATCCTGATATTTTAAAATGTTCCCACAGGGGGTACCTCCTCTGTAATCCCTAGCCATTTTCTGGCCCGGGTGTCTTGACTTATCCCTCCAGGCCCCACATCTCCTGCCCACTGCCATCCAGAAGACAAATACACACCCCTCTCCCTCTGCATTTCCCAGAGGCTGCGGAAATGTGGTCCATGGAATCTTGTCCATAAGACATCATTTGGGGGTCGCAACTGCGACCCCTCAGGTCTCCCTTGCTAGCCCTAAAAAAAAAAAAAAAGAATCTTTTAAATGGTCTCTCCTGGTCTGCTGGTCTGTGACCAGTGTCATGTGGCTGTTTGTTTCGGCAGTGTCTGGCTTTCTTGATCAGGCCTCTAAAACATGGGGTTCCACAAGTGTAACACTTTGAGCAGTAACCCTAAACAAGAAAGAATAGGAATATCAAATAGTCTTTCTGGAATTCTATACAATAGTTGCTAAACTCCTTAAAAGTTTATTTTAGGCACACTTCAGGGGGCGAGTCACTGATTTTGTCTGTTCTTAAACACCTCAAATTCACAATGCAGTAAATAAATATATGTATTTTGCTTTTCGCAAGTTGCAGTTATAGCATGTTTTTTTCTGCCATTGTCTCTTTTCCGATCATCACAAGACATTTTATCTCGATGTCCTCTGTGACAAAATCCTTATGCCGAAAAGCTTGTGTACAGTGTAGAAATGTTTGACCATAACACATCAAGTGGCTCTTGATTTCATTGTGCCACAATTAATGCTTTGTTGCAATGCGTCTGTCTTTCCCATCTCCATGGAATGCTGTTCAGGATGTTTGTTTCCATGAATGAGGTAACAAGTGCCCAGAGTACGGGATGCTGTGCGAGTGCGCTCCTTTTCCAGCGCTACTCTAAATTGTTTAATACACAGTTATGAACCCTCCCAATGGTATGTATTTTGCCAACCTCTTAAGCCTGAAAAGTAGATCTACATAGGCTTGACGTGTGGACAACTTTGCACCAGACCTACAGATGAAGTGGCCTGCTGTTAAACCTCAGTTACCAGTTTACTGGTATCCACTACAGAGTGTAGTTTACTTTCTGACTTTGAGAACATTCAGACATGTAATTGCCCGTTTTACTATAGCCGGTAAGATAGCTTTAGCTGTTCAGATAGCTCAGTGGGCTGAGTGCTCGAAGATGCAATGTGTGTGTTCTCTGCAGGTTGTAGGTTCGAATCCTGGCAAGGCCAACTTAGCCTTTCATCCTTCTAAGGTCTATAAAAGAGTACCAAAACAAATTGGGTGATATTGTATGTATATTTGTTCTATATAAAGCGCCTAAGCATAAGTGCTATATAATATTATTATTATTTGGCCTTGGACGGCTGCTTACATTCTAATTTGGCATTATGGGCCTATACACACTGATATTAACGATAAATATGGTGAATCATTCTTGTATGAAATGTATATCACATTACAGTTATATCGTAACCATATTTATCGTAGTGTACTTAGGAACAATGCTAGGTGATGCCACTCAGGGGTGAAAGATTGTGTTCCATCACTTCAGGGAGGGGTCAAATGACGTCACTTCCTGTGATGTCATCAGAGGTCAAGGCCATGTGATTTCACTTCCACTAACCCTGGCATATTGGTGAAATGACATCCCTGCGATTGGAGTATGACGCTGGTCCAATGTGGCACAGCAAAACAAAAATAGCAATACCAGTGCAACATTATGCACCAACACCTGCACTGCCATGCATGTGTTGTAGCTTCTTGCACCTGCACCGGTTCCATTTAAGTCACACCAAATAGGATTGGTAAGCCCAGCCTTGGGTTTAGAGCCTGCTGGGCCTAGACAGCATTGCAACATCTCACGGATGACGCCCAGTGAAGACTTAACATGTCTGGGGTTGCTTGTTGTCTCGTGCTGAAGGGACGTGACCTTTTGGATTGGACTGCCCTGTTATGACTGGGACGGAGCCTGATTTGAATATGGTCTTTCCACCTGCTGGAACCCCTTAGCAGCCTGCAAAGCAATGGTGTGGCTGGTGGCTAATTGAAAACCTTCCAGCCCTCAACATTCTGTTTTGCCTGGGGGACAGCTGGGCACGCTCCGTCCTGCCACATGAAGAGTCAGGTTTCCTGTACAGAGTTGGCTTGTGGCAGGAGCCCTCGCTACAATTACAGCATGTTTCAGATGTGTATTCTTTCTCGCAGCTTCGATTGTTAGGAGCCAAAGGCAGAACCAGGTCAGAGCAGCATTCACTCAATTCAACAAAGGAATCCGGCAAAGGGTCATTTAACAAATACAAGAAGAAAGTCACTGCTGGCAGAGCAGTAAGGCAGTGGGCGGGTAGGTGTAACAGGACAGTGCCCGTGGACTGAGATAAGAAACGGACTGGAGTAGGTGCCTGGGGCGGACTGGGATCTGTAGTGCAGAGACTGCATAGGAAGAGGAGGCCCACAGACAACTTAATGGAGGCGGGAACTCGACACAGCCTCAGAGGATGAAAAGAAGTCAAGATACAAAGCCGTCAATAAGATCATAGACAAAAGACAATGCAACAGGTGAAAGAAGGACTTCTGAACCAACTGAGCACTATGGGAGAAATAGCAGCCTTTGTTGGCTGAATGGGAGAAAACCATGAACTTGCAGAGCCCAACTCCTATTGCACCCATTTGCTATTACACAGAGACAGAGGCTCTATAGAAAAAGGGGAGCTAGGTTTGCCTCTCTGCCAGCGAGGCGCCAAAGAGTGCCCACTCACTGGCACCGTTGCTAAAAGAAACCAATATAAACCAGAAGAGAACCTACACGGAAAAAACCTCACGTAGTAGAGGAAGGCTGAGAGGGATCTACTGCAGACGGGGATCTAAGGAAAATATGGACCATGCCTTGAGGGAAAATGGAATGTAAATACAGGCGATAGAGGGCCACAACAGATATGAAAGACCAGGCAGGAAGCAAGTTCAGACAAAAGAACTATTCCCCACTATAGAACGATCAAAAAAGAACATGTAAACTGCAACAGGAAACAGGATTCTGTTGCTATGCCTACCGACCGGAAGCATGGAAGTGGCGCTGCATGGAAGGCTGGGAAACGGAGGGATCAAAAACCACTCAAGAAATCTGCAAGGAGGGGCTTCTGAGTGGAAACGGGGAGCATGCAAAGAAGGATTTTATATGAAATCTGGCCCTATGACATGAAGGCCTCAGCACATACCACTATCATAACTGATGCCATATTGGAACACAGATGCCTTTGCTTTATACTAACATCTAATGGATACAAGCTACTTTGGAAGCACTGTAGCCAATCCACAGGAGTACAATTTGTTCCAACTATCAGCAAATATGGTTGGATGCTTAGTGACACTGCCATCTCACCATGAGCACATTTATGTTTTGGCCTTGAGAAGTCCCCTTCAGGCACGAAACATGCCAGCCAAGACCTTTCAAAAACAGGATCGCCCAAGTAGCAAATAGAGAGCAGGCAAGTTCACCACGCATAATGGCTTTTAATGCTGAGGACAGAACGTAGAGAAAGCTCTGGCAAATGGCCTGAACCAAACCCATATCTCCCAATATCTTTAAAAAAAAAAAAGCTTTGCAGGGTACATATTATCATCATGTGTTAACAAGTAAGAATATTTTCAAAACATCTACAAACGAGAGAAATCTGAACACATTTATTTTCTCAGTATATTGAAACCAAGGACCGTCTCACAAGATGCTTTGTTGTGGGCATTGAACACGAAGGGACTGGTGAGTGCACACCACCTTTTTTTTTAACATAACTCCATGCAATGAGCCCCTATGAGGCCTTCAGACAAGAGTGCCCCAAAAGTGGCCTGTATAGGATTTATTATGTAAGTCCGGGTGGAACAGCATCGTATGTACTGCCATGTTTTGGGCAGCCATCACTAGAGAGGGCTCGTAGCCAGCCAAGCTAAACGGAGGAGAGGGGGGATGGAGGACCCTAGTAGACTCAGTTTTTTATATGCTGGGGCATTAGCAAATGTCAGAGTAGTAGATGGGCAGGAAGATCAATACACAGACTAGAGGTCCCTAGTTTCAAAGCAAGCTGGGTATTGTGTGTATCGCTTTGATGAGAGCTGCAAAAGGGAACCAGGTGGTCCACAAGGGGCTTGAGTAAACATTACAAAGCCAAGGCGAGATGACAGACCCTTGGGGGACACCACACTCGAGGAGGCTCAGTATAGAGAGGAAGGGGCGTGAGTCAACTTGTAGCTCGGGTCTTGGGCGCAGGAGGAAATCCAGTCCATTGCCAGGCCACTGATGCCAAGAAAAGGGTTTTATTTACCTCAGTTGAAGTCAGAATAGTTGAATTTGCACCACTGAACGCAAGTCACTACCATGAGTGCTGGCTGACAACGCAGCAGGCCGAATGGTTCTCTTCCAGCTGGTGACAGAGGACTTTCCCGGGTGCAGTGACAAGGAGAATATGTGTGGGGCGTGGCACGCGCAACTCAGGAGGCAACATCACACAGAGAGGTACGATGCAGTTGGGGGCTGTAGAGGGAGCGGTAAAGGGTGGCAGCTGGGCAACGGCGTATTGAACAAAAAGGGGTGCCAGAGCATAGGGTAAGGAGGATGAACAGGCAGAGCCGCCCATTGTCAGACACAGGGGGGAATTGGAGTGGGCAGGTTCAGTAAAAAGAGTTTGAGAGAGGCCTGTCGGAAGGAGAATTGGCAAAATGAATTTGATATGCCACAAAAGTGGAGAAGAAAGCCTCAATGCTTTTTAAAAAGGCAGGTGTGGTTCACTGTGTTTAACACCAGCAAGAAATCGAGGATGATAGTTGGTGCCTCATTGTTCAGTGAGCGCATCAGGTCATCCATCATAAGGAACAAGGCCATTTGAGCCCCTCTGCTGGGCCAGAAAACAGACTGGCAGTCATATAATAAGTTATGGATTCACAATAGCTCAGAACATGTTGGACAGCCATTTTCGGAACAATGTTCCCAAAATAGTTGTATTGGCAATTATACAATAGTTGACCAGGATGGTAGGGACATCAGATGGCTTCTTTAGGAGGGTAGCATGGTGTGGGTTTTTACCAGGACCAGAGCGAAACATTGTGAGCTGAAGGAGCATTGATCAGTGCTTCACTGCGGGTGGCCAAGGAAGAAATGTTCTCTTTGGTAGTAATGGACGAACACGCGTGAACCTGCTTTGACAAAGCCTTCACTTTTGGGACTACTTTGGTGACCTAAACAGGGGTCACATAATTGAAACAGATGATGTTTTACTCGGTGGAGGTGAAAAACAGAGGGATGTAGAAACATGGGTGTCCAGCAATGTTGGTTTTAACTTTCTCTGGAAGGGTATGCTCTTGGGAAGCTAATGGAACAGGTGTGATTGCTTGAGGGGGTGGGGGGGAAAGAGTTCCCCACAGAGCCCAAACACTTCAGTAGGCACGTTAGGCACCTGCATGATTCAGTTGTACAGACAGGCTTTCTTGTTCCATCTTCTGGTTGACTGGAAGCATCTTGAAGGCCGCAGGCAATTCAGCTGATCTTCCTGCAAGCAGCCCTTCTGCCACAGGGTTAGAGTGCCTGGCTTTGCCTATTCCTTAGGGCCAGATCGGTGTCATAAATGATTATTCTCCCTGAGGCTTTATTTCCTCTTGGTGACAATGGGGGCCAGGAGGTTGAGGGCTGTAGGCATCTCATTGCGCAGACTTCGAAGCGATGTGAAAGTGAGTATTCAATGTACCATTCTAGGGAGGAAGCGCTACTCATGAGAGCTTAGTGCGTGGCTTAGTATAACGATCACTGGAGCAAAAAGAAGTGCTTTCAAAAGAGAATGTAAGCAAAACAAGCATGTGTGTCCTTGTTGGCCTGTAGAACTTTCTTAAGTAGTAGTGGTGGTGGCATTGCATTAAGTGATGTTGTGGATGCGCAACAGCCTTGAGGTGTGCTCAAACGTTGCTGGATGTTGAGGGGGTTACTAACCAGAAAAATATTTGATATACATTGAAATGATCTTATTTATCCTCCTGCTGGTGGCCAAAGGGGGTTCTGGCAATGCTGAGCCCACTGACTGGAGTGGCAGAGCTACAAATAGACTGTGTGCAGAGTGAGTCCTGGGGACACAAGGAGAGTTTGAAAAAAAGGATCAGCCCCACCTAGAGTCATACCAGATTGGCTTCCCGGCGAGAAGAGAAGACAACTGTTGACCTTTTTTTGTAGAGAGCTGGTAAATAAGCCACTGGAATGCAGTATGAGAGAATTATGTTAGAGATAAGGTTGTAAAATAAAGTATGCCAGACTAGCTAAATGAAAACAGACAATAAGGACAGCTCTGTTGTCAGGCACCTGTCCATTATAAGGCCTGTTTGCAGAGGCTGTCCAGCACATTAAGCACAGGTTTTCAGCCCTTCCTGCACTACCTAGGCACTATTGAGAGATGCCCAACGGAGCAGGAGTGATTCAGAACACAGAGCAATATAACATCATGGTGAAGACACTTCTAGACGATGGTAACAATTACAAAAAACTGCAGAAAGACCCCACCAACATGATCAAAGTCAAAATACAAGAAATAACCAAATTTGCTTTAGAAAGAGACTGGATCTCGGAGAAAGAGGAGGCCTTCCTCAACACGACAGAGGGAAGAACCCCCGCCTTTTACACGCTCCCAAAGATACACAAAAACAGCACCACACCACCCGGGAGACTGATAGTATCATTCTGGAGCCTGTCAATTTATAGACCACTTTCTCAAATCACTCTGCCAACAAACAACGTCCTACCTGAAAGACACCATGACTACTATCACTGTCTTTGAAAACCAACCCTTTGACAACAGCAGGAACCAACTAGTCACAATGGACATCAAAAGTCTCTACACAAGCATCCCGCAAAACCAAGCTATTGAATGCATCAGGCGGCACCTGACCCTACACATGACACAAAGGAGAGTACCCATAAATTTTATTGTGGAACTACTAGAGCTAGCACTCACAAACAACTTCTTCAGCTTCAATGAATCATTCTATCTACAAATCTGCGGCACTGCCATGGGCGCGGCGTTCGCCCCCAGCATGGCAATAATATACATGGCCGAGTACGAACAAAGCTTCATCTTCAATGCCAACAACCCATTTAAGGACAACATCTATTCGTGGCGAAGATATATAGATGACATCATCTTTATTTGGGTAGGAGAGAACAGTGAACTACAAAATTTCTTCACATGGATCAACGGTCGATCAGAGGACATACAATTTACCATGGAACACAACAACGCGAGTATTCATTTCTTGGATCTCAAAATCAGTGCTTACAACAGCCAGCTGAAGTGCTCCATTTTCGAAAAAGAAACAGATAGAAACACCATCCTCCATTACAACAGCCACCATCCAAAGAACCTACGTGAAAACCTGCCTCACGGACAATTCCTTAGAATCCGAAGGAACTGCACCAACACAGAAGAATTCAAGTTTCATGCGAATCTTCTCAAACAGAAACTAATGACGAGGGGATACCCCAAATAATTGCTTAAAAATACGATGAAGAGGGCCCTCTAGGCGCCCAGAGAAACGCTGCTTACCCCAAAAATACATGACCCGGAGGCAGAGAAAATATTGGCCTGCAGCTCTACTTTTGGAGCAAACACCTCGCAATTCAGACATAATATTAAAAAATACTGGTCCATTGTCCAACTCAGCCTACCCGACGAACCATTACCCAGGATGGCCCTGAAAAGGAAGAAGAACCTTAAAGATCTATTAACGCATGCCAGAACCCGACGCAAGACAACAAGATCCACATTATGGAACATGAGGGAGATCAGAGGGCACCATCCATGTGGTACATGCCAGGCATGCAACCAGACGAAAAAAATGAAATCTTCTCAAATAGGAGGAATGGGAGCTCCGCCAATTCACCAACTGTAAAACCACCAACGTAATCTACCTCATTGAATGCACCTGCAAACTCAGATATGTAGGTCAAACATCCAGACCGGTTCACAAAAGAATTAGTGAGCACAAATCGAGGATCAGGTGTAAAGTACACACTGCACCCCTGGTATCCCACTTCATGGAACTACAACATCCACATGATTCATTCAAATGGTGGGTAATCGATCGGGTCACAGGTAGCACCAACATTGCCAACTCACTTAATTATAAAGAATCCTGGTGGATATTTAAACTAAAAACCTTGACTACAGGTCTGAACGAGGCTGCCCCCATGGACTACCAAAACACCACGTGAGCACCTCACCTCCAGGCTAGCCTCCTCAAGTCCTCGCCAGCATGTAGTTACGCAGGGACTTGTCCACAGCTACCCTTGACTAACTACTCACACCTTTATTCAGTAGGTGTTTACCTACAGTGCCCTCATCATCCAGGCACCCAGTTCTAGCTCCACGCACTACGCTTGCATCCAGCATACCGGCCGTGCCAGCTATGACACTTTCCCAGCACAGCAGGCCGCCACATGTATCGCAGTAGATCGGCCTCCCTTCCCTCTCATGTATATATTCCCCACCCCTACCTGAACCTAACATCAGGTCGGTGCTTGTGCGCCGCTTATTTCGAGCGCTTCACCGCACTAGGTTACCATGGACGCCGGACCCTGGCTACCAGACATGTATGCATGCGTCAAGCCGCAACACCGAGCCGCGAGGCTCCACGCATGCGCGGAGCATCTAACGCTAACCGCGCGCACATGCGCAGTTATTACAGCCCGACACAGCTCCTTCCCATTGTATCGCAGACTTCGGCCACAATACATCGTGCACGGCGACCGCGCTGGAGGCGAACCTATGCCCTACATCATACAGGTGAGGATCTCCAGGCCCCCCCTACCAGATCAGGGCCTGGTTTACCTAGGCCTTCCAGCTGTACTATTTGCAGGTGCCACCATCCGCCCCTGCTTCCCTTAGCTACCACAGCACCCTAACTGGTGGCCTCCATTTTGTCTCTCCCTTCTTCTGCAGGGTTTACTCACCAGGCACCCTGATTCATACAAGGCTGCCATGAAGAACTTAAATCTGCACGGGACATTCCCAGCATATTCTGATTGAACATTGTACCCCCACCTACCTCTGGAGACACAGGAGGTTCCACACTGCCCCAGGGGAAAGGTCAGTTGCTAGACTGCCAGGGCTCACAACCCTTCACTAAGTGTGTTTTTAACAGCACTAACATAGTGCCTTTTTAACTGTACTTCCTTTCAACACTATGTGACTTTCACAGAAACACTCTGGTATCCCACTCTAAGTGGTCATTCTTTCCTCTCTTTCCCCTAGGGAGACCTGAACATATAAGGCCCCAGAAGAAGATTGAGAATCTTTATCAATCGAAACGTCAGTGATTCTTGTGGCAATTTGTTGTAAGACCACATCTAAGAAACACACTGAACTCTCTTTACTTTATAAATAGACGTCGGACCAGTCTCTCTCGGTCTTGGAACAGCCTAGGCTGGCCACCACTATTTCTGAACTACCTCAACACAGAAAATGTTAATCACTTGAACAAAATGTTAATCACTTGAACAGAGTATTATATGCTAAGAAATTGAATTCAAATATAATACTCTACAGTAATGGTACTAGGAGGATATGCTTTGCTATGAAATAATAATGTACACACCGCCTACCAACTTTTTTTAAAAACACAAGAAGTTGTTGCACACTGTAAATGTTGATTTATGTAAGGTTGAATTTGGAAATTGCAAACCTCTTCTTTTTGTTTCAAAAGAACACAGCCCTAGACCAGCCTTTGACTGAATCATGCAATGTTAAAATCCTGGTGCTTCACTGTGTATTTCCATGCTTTTTCATTTTTACATTGGATTTCAACTGAATGCCTGCTTTTTATAAATATTAAAAAAGAAAAAAAGCCACTTAAAAAATAAAAAAGGCTACCATAAAAAACCTACTAATTGTTAATGGTTGTTTTCTCACCTCATGTTAGGGATCCTTGGACCTTGACATGGGACACCTAGGAAGGTTAAATAACTTACTGCCCTAAACCACGTGCAGTACCCGGGAATTCTTTGAGGACAGGACCACCCAATGTGTACATCCAACGGAGTAGGAGAGCACACACTAATTTGTTCACAATGCTGCTAAAAGCCAGGTTCTAGTTACAGGAAGGCTAGGAGGAACTTGCGCCACTATTAAATGAGAGACTTTTGGTCTGTGGCTAAACTGGGAGCAAGGTCCTGTCCCGGGCTGCCTGAAGTTTTTGAAGCCTGGTAGGTGGTTTTGGACGTTGATAATGGTGGCGTGTGTTAGGAAAGATTTCTGTTACATGCAATTTTCCCTCCATTTGGGAACCCGCCCCCCCAACTTTTTGCTTTTGTTTGGAGTACCTACTCTGACTTTCTTCAGTGGGGCACAGCCTTCAACTGCACTCCTGTGGGCTTTCACTCATTTGTTATGAGGAAACTCACACGTCCTTCAGGCTGTCAGTACTGGGAAACTGTTTCCCTTAGTCTTCGACTAAGTTGCCATTTCTTGGTAACCTTTTAGCTATGTGGTACCTTACAGTACCGCGCACAGGGGGTCCTTTGTTTTGTGGCCCTAGCCACCTTCTAAGGATTTTTTGGTGTTTGTACAAGTGTGCCTAGGACAAACTGGTGGCAGCAGTTTACTTTTAAAGTATTTCTACCTTTTTTTTTATGGACCATACCTCGTTTACTGCGTTTGGCCCAAGACCTTTAAATTTGGCCATGTAGCCTCCCACAAAAACCGCATCTTTGGCAGGCTCCTGAAGGTCACCTTTGCTTCTGCCCAGGAAGAGGGTTGGGACTGTCTGGTCCCAATCCACACTATTGGCTCTAGTATGTCTGGTAGCCATGAATGACTGGAACCAATGAGTGCCACGATTGGTCCACGCCTGGCATGCATGCAAGAGAGCAGATCTTTCATTGGCTATCTGAGATTTGAGCGCAAATCAAATCATGGATAAGAGAAGGGGCTCTGCATCCATTCCAGGTCGATCTACTGAGGTTCACAGCTAACCTCATAAGGAGCCAAGTATCATTAACAAGAAAGCAGACTTAAGGAACTGCCAGTGATGTGCTTGAAAGGTTTGGCACCCAGACCCCCCTGTTGTCCCATCAGACCCCTGTTTCTTCCTGGAACCAAGAAGGCCTGCAAGGGGGCTTCGCCCCTTTGGGGTAGTAGGAACAACTACTCTCGGCATCTCCTACTTACCCTCACAAATCACCTCTTCAGAAGTGTTCCTGGGCCATTCATTGAACTGACCAGCTGAAGCACATGGTATCGCACAGGCACGCCGCCATCCTGAGTTGAGACTCGAGACTTTGGGGATCGCTAGCTTGTGGTCCTGGGCCCTCTCCCACCCGTTGTCCTAGCTCCTCTGGGTCACCATTTATGGGAGTGCACTACACTGCAAGCAATTGCGGCCCCTGTGTTGCCCTGCTGTGGTTACAATCAATGAAATTGCCTGCAGTTCTTGCCTACCATGTCCTGAGATGTGCTGCACTGGAACGATCCTTTCTTCGAGAGCTAGGTAAAGGCTACTGTCCCACCACAGACTATCGTCTCGTCACGCAGCCGCTGAGAGCCGGAGCATCCTGAAACTGCAAGGTTAACACTTAAAGGTGAAGTGGGCTAGACTGCCAAAGTTTGGTCCAGACTGTGTCGAGGGTCGGTGAGGACTTTCCTAACTGACCAGTGGCCCCCTCGCACATGCATCCCTTTTTATGCACTAGTGTCCCTCAAAAGATACTCACCTTGGCTGGGATAGCCTACACTCCCCAGCTATTCCCGAACTACGAAAGGCACTCTATCTGCAAGGGTAGACCCTCCTCTAGGAATAGGCACTAATTCTTCATCGCCTCAAGCCCCTTCCTGAGCACCTGAGCAGCTACAGCCCCTTGAAGAGAAGTCGCTTTTTCGTTTAAGCACGACCGCGCCTTGTTAATGCACAACTGTACTTTGAGCGCTAGGCTCCTCACTTCATTGGGCTGGACTACATAAGTTAGGGAATGTTGATGAAGGACTGCCTAAACTGATATATGTGTTGATCTAACTCCTTTCTGTAACAGGTTGTGGTTATATTCTTCCCCCATCATCAGCCTTAGGTTAATCACATTATTGTATATATGTTACATAGTGAATAAGTGTGTGTGGTAATTGTTTCTTTGAAAACTGTGGTTTATTCCTGTTTTTGCAATAAAGGCCTATAAGGGTCATCTGTGACGTTTTACTGTGAGTGCTCATTGTGGGCTTCCGATCACTCTCACCCCAATTAAGTCTTGACCGCCTGCAAAGCTACCGTAGATTGGTCTGTTTGTCCAGACGGTTCCCCTGTTACACTAAACTAGGGTGGCCCCCTAAACTTCTGTCCACCAGGTCAGAGTTTAGAAATCCATCTTAAAAGTATGAGATGTTGGATTATACTTGGGCTGAGGCAGGGCTCTTCTGGGAGTTAATCTACATAACCCAGCCTTCTCGTCTGTTCAACCTGGGCTGTAGTTACCTCTTCCTGTTAATAGAGGGCTGCAGGTGGAGATTTGGTTAAGAAAAGTTTCTGCATTTGTGGCCCAACATGTATTATTTTGTGTTTCTGGAGTGATACATGTCATCTTCTCGCTTTTTCACAGCTCTTGTCGGCCGACTACAAATATGACATAACACAGTATCACCTAACACCATGAATCATAATGTGCTCAATCAATAAAACCACTGTCGTGTCTAAAATTGAAAAGGTCAGTAAATGTACATGAAGATAATAAAGGAGACGGCCTCCCTTGAAAACCAAAAAATGGTAACAAAACACAAGTTTGGCACAGAGAATTAAAATAAAATGCATGTAAGGAAAGAAGCGGAAGCCAACAGGAATGCATGTGGCCATACCCCCATTAAGGTGTGCATAACAAAATAAAAAAACAGGGTTACAAATGAGGGTGCACACTCTTTAAATTCATGATTGCAGGCTGGTGGGGTTGCAATAAAACATGTCAAAACACAAAATAATTTCCTTCAAAGCAGACTCCCAGTCCTGCGAAATTCGCTAGAAGCAGCATAAATAAGCAATTGGGCAGTACCTAGTCAGATAAATCCTTCACAAAACATTTTTTAAAACACAGAATGGATTGTATTAAAAGCCAAAGTCCACACTCATGTTCACCAACACTATTCCCCAGAATAAGCATTTTTAAAGCAGCCTGAAGAAGTGCATTTTAGGATATTTATTCAAAATCTTTTCAAATGCCTCTTTTCCTCAATAGGTTTCCAGAGGCAGCCAGGGTACACATGCAACCTTCGGTGGGTTTGGTGTAAGGAGAAAGCACACAGTAGTTAATGTCAATATTGTCACTGTAAGAAGACATGTCAAAGCTGGGTGTGCTTCACTCTCTCCCCGCATCACAGACCTTGCCAAGAAGGCCCACTACTAGATGTACCTCTTCAGAGGTATTCTTCCTTTTCTCACTTTCTCCCAGAATCTCACCGTCTCCTGAGCCCTGGTTCTCTCTTGGCTGGACTACTGCAACAGCCTCTTTCCTCAATCTGCCTTCCTCTACTCTCCATCCTCTGCAACTAATCCAAAACAGGACTGCAAGACTTGTCCTTGGCCCCAAGCCTAGGGATCATATCTCTACAGCCCTGAAGTCTTTCCACTGGCTCCCCGTGGCTGCAAGGATCAAGTTCAAGATCCTCTGCATCATCAACAAGGCTATCTGGGGCCCACACTACATCCAACTTTCTCTTCCAAAATACCTTCCTTCTCGAGCCCTTCACTCAGTTCCCTCATACTCGGAGGATCAGACGCTTCTCCATGCAGAGAGTGGGGGGGGGGGGGGGTGGTGTAGATCTCGCCCCTCTACAGGTGCCTCCCTATGGAAGGGCTTCCCTGCCCCTCAAACTTGAGCTGGATCACCTGAATTTTCGGAAGCAGCTCAAGAACTTCCTTTTCTCCTCTGCTTTCTCTCGCCCTCCCCTGCTGGCTGACCGACCTGTCTACTGCACCGACTGGTTGCTAGGCTACACTCGGAGTCAACTGGGTACCAGGTTCCTCCATGATCAGTCTCCCCTGCACTGCTCTGGGCCTACCACACACTTAGGGGCTGTAACTGTCACCCAATTATTGGCAATAAGTGCCTGTTGTTGCTGAGTTGCCATAGAGGCTCCCCTTTTAAATTTCTCTGACTAATCTTGAGTGAACTGCAGTTCCCAAGGGTAGAAAGTATCTTTGGATCCCTTTTACATTTTCTTCTGTGAAGCTAGCACACCCACCTTATGTGGAGTGTTGGGGAGATACAATGTATCCCCGTTCACACTAAAACTGTAACAATTCGGTTACAGGGACCAGCTTACCTTCAATGGCTGGTGGCAGCGATATCTTGTATTCATTTGGTGCACCTTAACAGTGGGTTGTGTTCACAGCTGCAGTAAAGGCACCTCAGGGTACTCATTTTACCAAAATTGCACAGTCGTCTTTTTTGCCATTTTAGTGTTTTTTGTCCTTACTTCCCCTGACATCCAGGGTGGGAAATTCCTTTGTGTGATTTTCATCTTCGGCTTCGGCTCCCCGCCCAGGCTCCAGTCTGTCTGTGAGGGCAGGGAGCAAGGGAGGAGTCCAAAACTCTGCAGCCCTTTGTCTTCCTCCTTGCCTGAATGGGGACAAATCCCAGTGGGGGGGCTGGCTGTCCAAAATGGACAACCAGACAGCCCCTTGTAAAATGCAGGGAGATAATGCAGAAGTTGTGCCATAGTTCCTGTTAAATACTGTGAACCTGGAAGCTGAAGACAAGTCGACCACTGGATCCTGAACTGAAGAGGATGATGAAAGAAAAGCAGCTGAAAGGATTTCCAGCGACCAGAGAGCCTGCTGTGTAATCGGAGCCTGCTGTAGCCCTTCCTTCCATTCAATTTGGGGATCCAAAAACGATGACCCTGACCCAGAGCCTGGTGAGATCAACTAGACTCAAGAAGACATGCATTTTGCGCCATCCCACATCATGATGTGACCTTGCATTGCAGCAATACCCTGGGACCTCAAGCCATTGTTCGGTGCATGATCTTCCGAATCTCGCTGAAACTTTGTGGGCCCTCCTGGTGGATCTCAAGAGACACGAATCGAGTCCGAAAAGTCCCCTCAACAGAGTGCTGGACCTTTGTAATAATGAGAATTCAACCGCAAATTTCTGTCTTCCTCTGTGTTCCTTGAAAAGGCACCAAATCCACAGAACCGCATTCAGCCACAAGGAAAACATTGCCTAGACCCTTCTCCATTGATCCCTGCTGCAAAGTTCCTTCTGAGGTCTTGTTTTCAGTCACCACGACAAGGAATCCACTGGCCAGGTATTTGGCTGCAGATCCTGAAGTCCCCCTGCTGGGAAATCTTCTTCAATGCTGAGGTACTGTGTTGGCTTGGGTATGTACTTACCTCAAGTCTGTTAGGATTTCTGTGTAGCTGTGGGGTATTTTCTGTGATGGGGAGGCCTCTCATCCAGTGCACCCAGTTCCACTGCTAGAATCCTGCCAGGGTGTCTTCTGTGAAGCTCCTGGACCCTCTTCTAACTCTAGAAGTAAAGTACTCACCTGTTTGCCTGGTCTTCCTGAACTCTGGCTTTTTCTACTTAAGAACCTATCTTGACACTGCCTGTTGGACACTAGATCCTAGTGATCCCCCTTCTGCCACTGAGAACACTCATGCTCCAAGAATAAGGGAAAGACTTAAGGGATTGGGCCTGTTTAAAAGTTACTTACTTGTAAAAGAGTTGGTTGGTAACTGTAACTAAGAGTGAACAGTTACAAAAGTTCTTACCTTGGATGTGCGATGCACTATTCTTAAAAGTATGGTTAACATTTTCCTTTTCTTAAAAAATGTTTTGCCATTCTAATAGAATGTAGATGTAAATGTATAATACTCACCTGTGATTAGGTTGTGCCTCTTCCCAAAAGTAATGTGTTGGTTTCACCAGATTGGGTCTTGCTTCCCCGACTTACTGTTGGCCTGTCCAGAATAAGTCTGTATTGGGTTGTTGCCTACCTAGAATAAATTTGAGTCATTCAGTAAAGTGTAAACATTAGGGTTTACTTTCCCTGTGCTATCTAACCCAGAGTCTGTGGTTCTAACTGTCCCTCATAAGTCATGCATAAGGTACTTGTAAACCTGGGAAAGATCTAACCTGGACTCCATTGTGAGATAAAAAATGTATATGGGTTTTACTTAGCTTGAGCTAGTTGTGTGCCATCCAAAAATAAGTTACAAGAGTTACTGCTCATCTCATTCTGTGTTTCACTTATCTCAAAAGCACCTGTAATTGAATATTACATCCTTAGGGTTTACTCACCTTGTATAACTTATCACAAAATTAGTTATAGGTTTTTATTGTACCTGGAATAAGTGTTCCACTATTCACAAAACGTATACTGTCCCGTTCACCGATTATGTGATTTGTTACTGAGAGTCATTATACAACTGGTAGGGTCTACTGCCCTTGCATTAATAAATGTAATCGTGAAAGTAACCATTGGTTTTTACTCCCCAAGAATAGGTGTGACCTATACTGAATGTGTATGAAAAGGTGTTGACTTTCCTATATCTACTGTTAGCTGTTCCAAGTAAGGTTCATGCTTTGGTCTGTGAACCTTCAAGCATAGTGTTGTGTTTTTATATCTGTGATTACATATAATGTGCGATAGTACCTATTTACCACTAGATTTATTTGGGCCTACCTGTATTTAAATAAATCATTTATTTTTACATACATAGTGTTTATTTGGACCATTTGTATTACAATTTCATTTGTACTGATTCTATAGCCCTCTCTCCCTCGTAAGGTAAGCTTGGCTGCTCGGTCTACGCAACCCTGAACTCAGGTGGTGCAGCCTTATACTAAGAGCGGAGTCTTGTTCTGCCTCAGTTGAAAGGTTTTACTAAGCCCTTAGCTGGACCTCAGAAAAACTGTCCTAACACCTCTCCCTTGCACTCCCCCTACACTTTACGTCATAGCACTTGCATGCTCTGAATGACACAAGGCATAGTGTTCTTGTCATCCCTCTGTCTTCTCTCCCTTGTCTTGTTGTGCCTAGAAACACTTGTGTACAGGCGCATTACAAAATGACATACAGCATATACACAAATTTTCCCATGTTACAACCAGTAGCTTGTCATGAATTTAACCCACAATGTGCATAAGTGAACAAGCCTGAACAACCCATTTATGTATTGTTTATTTTTATAGCGCTTATGCACAGGTGAAGTGCGTCAAAGCACTTTAGGGCGGGAAGGAAACAAGGGTATCTGGTCTTTCCATCTAACACCTTTCCATCAAAAACTATTTATTGAATTGCCTTTCCATCGAAAAGCATATTCATTGAATAATTTCTGATGGTCAATTTTGATGGTTAGGGGTTAGGGTTGGGGCTAGGGTTAGATTAATGGTTAGATTAGGGTTTAGGGTTGGGGCCAGGGTTAGATTAAGGGTAGGGATTAGGGTAAAGGGGGCGGGAGGGTGGGCGTGGTCGTTGGGGGGGGGAGCCCCCCCCAATATACAAAAAATATTAAAACGTTACAAGGTGCTGGTCAGTGCCGAAATGTCAGCACTGGGCAGCTCCTTGTAATGTTTTAATGAAGAAAATAAAAGCATCGAAATGCTTTCTTTTACATTTAAAAGTACATATCCATCCGATGGAAAAGTTTCGATGGATATGTAATTTTAATGCAAAACATAGAATTTCGATGCTTTTATTTTCAATGCATCTTTTTCGATGCATTGTCATTTCGATGCATCTTTTTCAATGCAATGACCATAAATCGGTAACCAGGGAATACAGTAATCATTCTTAGGCCTTGAAGATTCTGAATGAACTAAACAGAAAAACTAGCATACTAGGCCTGCTGACATTTCTTGTAGTGCAAGCGCATGAAGTGGTACAGTTGAGACCAAGCTTGGGGGTTTAGGGGGGCGAAAATGGTGGTGGGGGAGAACAGGACAGACAAACTAACTGGTCCTAGTACCTTTAGGTCATGCATGCGTACAGACAGAGGTACAGAGAGCAGGGTGGGGGGTTGGGGGAACAAAGAGTCCGGTCCAGCAGGGCCCTGGGGTAGGTGCAGAGAGATTATCCCGCTCAAGGAGCATAAGCTGAAAGTGCAGTAATTTTAACTAAAGTGCAGCAGCGCAGAGGCAAGTGCAAAAGAATGGTGGGGGAGCCTGGGACCTGTAGGCTCTGGAGGTGAACCAGGCAACCAGTCAGCAAAAAAACAGAGTTAGGGAAGAGAAGGTGGGTGGAGAGATAAGAAAGTAGGTTAGCAGGGAAGAGGGAGAGAGAAGGAGGAAGAGAATGAATCTAGCAGGACCTGGGCAACATATGAGGTTTTTTTTTTACGAGAAACACTTTCCAATATTGAGTATAAATTGTGCCTTTTACAGCAGACTTTATAAAAAGTATGGCTTTGCAACCAATGTTCCACAGTCCTTGTTGTAGGATAACATATGGAGAAAAAAATAACAATAGCTGTCAGGTCACCAAAAGTACCAGGTGCAGTTCTAAACAATATCAGGTTTCTTTTTGCCCACAATATATGCCAGAATTCTATGAGTGTAAGAAGGTATTGTCATGCTGGCTGTGCCCATAGAATGATGCCATTATTACCACTGTAAGAAGACATGCCCATGCATATGCCATTATCCCCCCATGTGGGAACACCCATATTCACATTGCCCATAAACCCATTAATGTCATAAGAAAACATATCCATGCTGTCTGCATCAATGTTGCTGTATGCCCATGTAAGAACACATTCATATTTACTTTGCCCATAAAGCCATTGTAAGAAAACATGTGGCATAAACTGATGTGGGTGAAAGGGAAGTCTGCTAATCAGACCCCCCCAATCCCGATTCATAGTTCAAATATGTGCCTTTGCTGAGCTATGACAAGACTGATGTTCAATGGTATCTGGTGTGATGGTCTCCACTACAGCCACGTGGAGTAGCCATGGGGCTGTCCATTTGATTCACCTGGAGGAAGGGCAACCCCTTCCCCAGGGCACAGGAAGTTTCCCCAGGAGGCCTCCTGGAAATTGGTGCTTTAACGACAAAACTAGCAAAGTCACTCTCAGACCGGGCTGCTGACCACTGGAGTACGCCTGAAGTCAGCAGGTATGTGGAGGGCAGGGGATAGAGCCCAGACAGTAGATTTGGTCTTGGAGAAGGGTCTCACCATATTGGTTTCGGTTAGGGCTCTCTTTCTTCTCCCGTCATAGCCATTTCCTGTAGGCAACGTACTCTGGATGTGATGTCATTAGGCAAAAGGCACTTGTTGCATCATGGATTGGTCTGCTTACAATAGGCTTGCTTTGGAGTAATCCCCTATGACATTTTGCCTTTCTAAATGAGGAGGAAGAAGGCACACTTTCTCTGGAAAGCTCCAAAGTGCTCTGCCATAGAGGTGTACGACATCAGGCATCCAAGACAGAAGAGAGCTATATTCCCCAACTATCTCTGGGGACAGTGGACTGTGAACTACTACTGCTGCTGCTAGACTATGGCCCCTCTGTTGACTGCACTGGAACCAGGCTCCTGTTCACTGGAGGTGACAGCTCCCCTATAGGTGCCAGACAAGCTCCCTGGAGTGAAAGTGCAGAGCAGAAGGTCTCACCTTGTCCTGCAGCACATGGATTGGGGCTCCCAGCAAATCCAGAACTAAGGTAGTGACCCCTGGCTCTCCCAGAATTGTCGAACCACCTCCACTCTGGTTTGGGCACCTTCAATGCGCTCCAAGTTGCTGCAAGTGAACTGCCAGAGTTATCCTGAATGCTCAAAAGCCTTGGCATCTCTGAACTCGCACGACACAGAAGCTCTGCTGTCCCCACCTCAGAATCCCACTCGACCGATGCCTGGTAACCAGCTTCTCCAAGCTCCCAGCCAATGTCGCTGCAGTGCCTGGACACCCTTCCGAGCACCACTGTGGTGTTCAGAAAGTACTCGGGCATGAGCCTCGGGTGTTCCGCTGCTACCACCAGGAACCAGACCCAGGGAGAGGTGTTTGCTTGACACCTAACCTGCTTCCCGGTTCTTGCCTGCAGGGTGCATGGGGTGGGCTTCCCTGAGCAGCGGCAGTGTGTTAGATGTCATTTATAGCTGATGGAAGCAAGCAACAAGCAGTTATGCATATTAAAAATGAAATAAACTGTGTGTATGTATGCAAGGAGTTGTATATATATGTGTGGATGTATTCATAGGGCATGCAGAACAAGTGAATGTTGGTGAATGCTCTGGGGCAGGGCGTGCTTACTGATTTGTGCAGGTAGTGAAGATATTGACACAGCCAATATGGGCATGTGACGAAATGACTACTACTCTGCATGAGTACAGGGGATGGGTAGTGGGTAAACTACCTACTCAGCCCCACACCACTGCTAAACCAGCAATGATCCTAATCCTAACTGTGAAAAAGACACAGCCCAAAAGGTACACCTCCTTTGCCTCCTATACACCGCTCCAGATCTACCGAACCGAATGCTAAGAAAGCCCACGACTGACAAGGCCAGGAAACAGGCCTCGTCAAGTGGGGATCAGAACCCTTCTCTGCCAGGGACTGAGAGGCATACAAGGGATCGATCCAGAGCCAGTCCGAACCTTGAGTTGATTGGGGGCAGTTTTGGAGGGCCCCAATTCCTACCCTCCCACCCCTTGCGCCAGCATGTTTCTATACAGACTACTGTCATCTCAAGCCTTACCTATACAATCAGATACTTGTCAGTGTCTTTCTGTTGCTTTTAGAAACCCACTACCCAGGTCAAAAAGCAAGAAAAACCATCAAAGTGGAAACCCACAGAAGAGAACCACATTGTCGCTTGTCCTTAAGTGTTATCAGCCGCAGAGAAGGAAGCCGAGACGCAGACAACCACCGGTGGCTGTAGTGCTCTGTGACCGGAGGACAGAAAAAGCTGCCTCCTAACACGGCAGACTAGCAGAGCTGGCAAGCAATACCAGCAAGCAAACTACAAAGAAGCCCCCTAGACCACTGGGGATGAAAGGGGGAGAAAAGTGTGCCCTGCCTCAGAAGGCTTGCCCTGGAGAGTCCCGCCACAGGCTCCCAGAACACAATAGGAACACTTGCCTTCCCAGCCGGCGATCTCCAGTGCGCGGCAGGACCACATGGAAACAGTGGGAGAGGCATAGCACGCTACTTATGATGTTTTGCTTTACAGACACCTCCCCGTTGGGGAAGACAAGGCTAGATTGGCCAAGGAGAGGGATCCAATCCCAGTAGTAAAAGAGGGCTAAAAGCAGGGAACCGGAAGGAGTAAGTGAGGGTTATTCGGTATAGGATGGGCAAGAGATCAGCCGGAGGGAAAAAGGAGTGGCAGACTGAAGGCATTATTGGAGCAGGTGAGGTATTGGCTTGAGGATGTAAGTGGTACTGCAGTGTGAGTATGCGTGTTAGTGTGGAGAGTGTGTAGGGGGTGACTGCGAAGTGCACAGTACTGAGTGAAAGGAGGGTGTGTATGGAGAGAAGAGTGGCTGTGATAGGTTGGAGGAGGGAGTAGTCGTGTGGAGGAGGGAGCAGTAGTGTGCAGGATGTAAAGTTTAAAGGAAAGGAGTGTGGAGAAAGGAGCAGTCTAGTAGTGGAAGAAGGGGTAGCACAGGTGGAGGCAAGACCTAGGAGGAGTGAGAACGCCAAAGGGACAGGCTATTTTCAGAAGAAGTGAGGCAAAGGGGACAAGAGGGAAGTGTAGGAAAGGGAGAGGCGAAAGTGAGCTTGCTAGTTGGGGTCTGAATCCAACAGGCTATTTGTAAGGAACAATCCCCAAAATCTCTGTAGAACACAAACAGTTGGATAATGTAGGCAAAGTCAGGAAGTTCCTGAGGGAGTTTAGCGAAATAAGGCATGGTGCGTTTAGGTCATCATCACTAACAGAAGATAGAAATACACAGTAGGGATCAACCATATGCATCTACTAACCTGGGGTCCAGGATACCTGGTTTAGGGTGGAGGTGCAAAATGAGAGAGAAGGGGACAGCCCTATGGCCCACAATAGCTTCAGGAAAAACCCTTGGACTGCCTCTGAGACTGGGGGAGATTCTTGTGCCATCTGTGACACTATGCCAACTAACAGAGCAAACACAGTGTCCACATATTTATGTTAAAGCTCATCAAAGAATTAAGAAACCTCTTAGCCTACAGCAATAAATCAATAGCTTCACGGCCTCTCGGTGACATCATGTACCGCCAATTTACTAAAACAAGTGACAGATATAGGGTCACCTTGACCGCAAGCAGCCTGCCTTGCAGTCACGAGAGAACATCTGGCCCTATCCCAGCCCTTTCACACTTACACAACTTTGCATTGTATTTATTAGAGATGGTGATGGTTGCTCCACCAGAAGCCCTTCACAATATTCCAGTGCAGAATGAAGCATTCCCATGACGGGGTGCTTTACATAGGAAGGGTTAAAAGTGATTGGGGGTAGGAGGATCAGCAGAGGGAGGCGTCACAACGGTAAAGGCACTTGGATGATAAAGGCTAGAAATTAAGCTGATGAGCAAAAGGGACATTAATGTACACTATTTATAGACATACGGTGAAATAAAAGGATGATCGAGGGAGCTAATGAGCAAGAGAGCCACATTCTGTTCAAGAAGGAGCTTCCTTAGAACCAATCTGAATCCTCTGGCAATGGCATCGTATTCAATTCCTGGGCATTAGGAGTTGGACAGTTCCTTCCATTCAGCGAGCAGGGATTCTCAACAGTAGCCAATGTCAGCAATCTATTGGCCACCTGGCAATTACCAAGACATCGTGGCACATGAATGTGTTCATCACTTCCAGACGTATCTACTACACAGAACAAGAAAACACCCCACACACAGTAAAGGCTGCTTTCATCAAGCTAAAACGACAGCGATCCCCACTGACAATCCTAGCTACCACACAATCTCCAACGTGGGAAAAATCATCTACCAACCACTAATGCACCACATGGAGCCCAATATCATACATCAAACACAGCTAGGATTCAGGCCAATGAGAGGAAGCAAGCCTATGCTCTCGGCTATATAGGACATTCTTTTTGAAATCTCAGCAGCTTTTGATGTCATTTGTCACAATATCCTTGTAGCTACTAGCACGACGCGAGTGGAATTCATTTCTTTCCAACAGGGTGAAAATCACCGATATGCCTCCTTTCAGCCCCACAGGGGATACCCGCTAATCCTCTTCAAACAATGAGACATGCCAAATGCTGATCTTTCAGATCGTGGATGATGAAAAACAGATTAACACGCAGCCCAGACAACATAGAAATGAGCTGCCCAGCAAAGAGAATACACCACACCACCATCCTTTGGCTGTGAGACACGAGAGACTATCCCAGACCAACAAGACAGTAAAAAATCCTGAGATTCCAATGCCCCCTAACCCTGGAACCACAAGTGAAATCATGCGTCAGGAACCGTGTCTTCCACTGCAGGGCAATCCAATGCATCACGCCGCACTACCCTCTCCCATGCAGAAAGCTTGATGGGCCGGGGGATAACTCTTAAAATACAAGCCCCGAATCCGGAGAAAGAAGTGGCAAGAACTGCCCACTTGGGAAAAATTAAGCCAGTTTATTAACTTCATGCAGCATTTATTTTATCCATACGGAATCATGGAATGCTTAGTTGTGAAGGATGATCGACTGGTGGCACCCTCTCGTTCTGCACGATCACTGCCACACGTTCCGACTGCAGATGATATAAGAGGACACCACTATCAATAAGTCACTAGCAACATTGATAGGGCCAATAAACGACACTTTTATATACTGAAAATATGTCTCCTGACCATGAAGATGGGCTTAGTGTACTATTTTAAAGACTGTGGTAAGAGAGGTTGGGCTATTGCTACAAATTGGAGGACGAGTGGTAGCGCACTTGGTCTGTCCTGAAAACTGTCCTTGGGTTTCTCTTGGTCTATCAGCAATAGAGGATTTCTAATCACTACCAACTATGCTAGTTGCCCAGGATGAAGCTGGACAGTGAGGACACTGATTTGTGAAAGTGTAGAATCAGATAACTTCCAGTGTTGTCTAGTGCGGTTGGTTGGGGAGTTCTCGGCCCAAAGCAATGAACGCCCAGTGGGTCAAAGGACCTATTCAGGGGTTTCAATAGAATTTACTGTCCACATTCCGCCTGTGTTTTTTTTTTTTACAAAGAGAGAAAGTTATCCAGCAGTGACTTTTGTCCTGTATCTTACAGTTTCATAAAGAAGAAAGTCGAAAGCCAGTGATTTGCATAAAACCACACAATTTGGGCCGATAGTTCAAATCAACCCTGGTGGGATTCTGACCTATGACCTTCAAGTAAAACAGAGAGCTTCATGGAGCAGGCACATTAACCTATCTTGCTCTGGTCTACAGTTGCTTATATAATTCCACAGCAGGTCCCAGTAAACACATGTGCTGCAATTTCTGTGCTTGGCTGTCTTTGTGGTTGGGACCACAACGATATGCAAATTGATAGTTCTACTGTGGTGAATTATAGTGCTCTAAAGTGTGCTTGTAGTCCCTCCTGAGTAGGGGACCTGAATGGAACAGATTATTTGGCCATGTTCATTCTTATTACAAGGGATCCCACATTCTTTCAAACATTGTTGGCTGGAATGCTTTGAATATATCATTGTCATTCGTGTAGACTTCAAAATGCGGAGACAACATAGCACCCAAGAAAGTACACAACTATACATTGAGTAAAACTGCCTTCGAGACCTGGAAATGCCACTATAGTCTAGAGCAAGAACAGACCTAATTTGGACTTTCAAAATAAAATTGCAGGGCTCTGCTGACATTTGAGCAATGGAAAGTAATTTCTGCCTTCAAGGCAGGTCTTGGGAAAAGGACTTCTGGGTGCTGTGACTGAGTGGTCAATGTTGGACTCTGACTACCCCACCTTTCCCAGAGCTACCTTATCTTTGTGGAGAATGATAAAGCTCTTCAGAACATATAGTGCACGTTATACGAAATAAAGTGGCTCTTGGAAACGACATCAAGAGACTCCTTTTACATAATCGTCCCTCTGAAGTATGCAAAGTAGCAAATAATTAAATAGTTCAACAATATAAAAGCTGGCTGAAATACCATAAGAGTAAGAAAATATTGATCTTTGGGCAATGATATTGAGGACACCAAGCAAAAAAAAAATACACATTAATTTTGGTAACTACTTAACCAGCTTAATTCAACATTAACCACACAGGCTATGCAAATTAAAGAAGACATGTGGGCTGTTTTCATTGACGATCACTTCACAGCTGCTGTTTGGAAAAGAATAAAAAAGAGAGCCACTAACATATCTCCAGAGATATACAAGATTGATAAGGAAAGACTAGAGCAAAATGTGTTTGATATTTGGAAACAGCAGAGGTAATTAGAAGTCTAAAAAAGTTTACAGCCCCAGGTTCTGACGGATTAGCCAATGTTATCCTGAAGGCTGAAACGGAAGCCTGGGTGAGTTTTGCGACCCTTGACTTTAATAAAATCGTAGACACTGGGAACATTCTACCCTCATTGAAAGAGGCTGTTTTAGTGCAGATGCATAAAAAAGGCTTCAGATATGATCCCACGGCATATAGACTAACGGCGCAGCTGGAATCTTTTTTATTTGTATTTGTTTCATCAGTGTTTGGCCTGTAAATCCAAACCTTTCACCTAAATTCACTTCATATTAAAATACATAACAATCTTTCCTTTCATACAGCTCTAAACCTTCATAATTGAACATTATGTCACAGCGTAAAAAATAAGCAGCTAACATCGTTCAAATCATCATCCGCTATTGGTTAAAAGGAGAATAAGTAAAAATAAGTTTCTTCGAAAAATCCGGCTGCAACCCTTAGTAAGTATACAGGCTGCACACACTTGTGTGACTTTTCATGAGGCCCATTACCATGGTTTATCAAATGTTTCACCCAAAAATCTTACAACCCCAATGATCAAAGAGATTATTTCCCCTACCCGAACCCATTACCATGATTCGTCCCCAGTCAGTGTTGAAACTTCATCCAAGTATTTGCCCAGGTGACTCACCATTGAGCCCCTAAGCCCTTGACAAATCAAAACTATTTTCCGTAATACTTTGGATATCTCCTTTGTTTTGCAAAATCTACAGTCCGGGTCACTGCTGCACCATTGTTTCCTTGCCAGAAGCACTTCCTTAGTCGAAAACAAATGTAATCGAAATCTTAGGAAATTCTGGCGGAACTGGCTACAGGGCATTCTCTACAAATACTTTGGCAGGAGCTCTCTCTCTCTCTCTCTCTCGCGTTAACGGGAACAATTGGAAGTCCGCTCTTTGTTGGCATGTTAATATCCAATCCCTTTGCCATAACCTTTTCTTCACCAGCATGGGATTCTGCACCAAGGTCTCCTCATTCAAATCCAGTTCTCCCAGGAGGGCTAGACAAGTAGCTTTCCATTTTACTAGGATTTGTTAATTTCCCTTTATAGTTGCCAACATCAAGACTTTAAAACCTCTTGCTGCATTTCAGTGATTTCCAGCTTACCTTTGCTTCCAATGACAGTAGAGCTAATTCATGCCTTGTCACCTGGATAGGTACTCCACCTGGGAGCCTCAATACTTTCCTCCAGAAAAGACCTTCCAATATGCCCCATGTCTTAATTGGCATGTACAGGGCACCTTCAGCTCCATAGGTTACTAATGGGACAACCTTTAACCGGTAGAAGTTTATCAGCGGTGTTAGAGTAAACTTACAAAACCTTTTCAAAAGCACCTGTCTCTGGCCCGCCAAACATCTCATTTTTGCCCTTAATGATTCGACCCGTGGTGCATCATTCCTGGTACTGTTTAGTAACATTCCCAAACATATAAAAATGTTTCTCAACTTCTCCCTTCTTCCCTGCAAAGGCTTCAGTACCAGAGTCCTGGAGTTAGAGGAGTTTATTCTTAACCAATTTTATGTTAGAATAACTGCTCCATTCAGTCTGAACCTAAAATATGTTCCTTCATGCAGCGCCCGTATGGCTGACATCAAAGCACCCGGGCAGTTCCACCTAGCCAGTTTCTGCCATAGTGTTGGTCTGTTAACTGAATCGAAGGCCTGTGCCAGACCTGTAAAGGCCATATAGATCGTTTTATGCTTAGATAGGGCCTGTGACTGGAGGACATTAAGCAACAAAAAATGACAACCTGACCCCATGCCGCTCAGAAAACCAGACTGCAAGGGGTCAAAGCGGCCCTCATCAATGACCCATTCTTCCAATCTTTGCCGGAGTAAACCTGCAAAGATTTTCCCAATTACGGCCAATAGGGAAATTGGTCTATAGTTTCCGGGGTCCTCCCGGTCTCCCTTTTTGAAAAATGGGATAGGGATTGATTGTTTCCAAGAGGCGGGGACCCATCCCGCTGCCATAATTTGAGTGAAAAGGTTCTGTATGAAGTCCGCCCATGCCATGAGATCTTTCTTTAACATGACGTTTGTTATGCAATCGGGTCCTGGTGTCAATGAATTGCACGCCTTTGTTATGAGCATCACAATATCAGTTTTATCAAACTTGATAGGCCTGCCCCCTCCTTTCCCAGGGGATTCAGATGTAGGTTGCCCCACAGGTGTGCAAAACAACGGACTGAAGTAGTCCACCCATTTATTCTATGTTACCGCGTCCGTTTGAGATGCCTGTTGAAGGGACCCTTGCGAGTTAAGCAAGGTCCACATTTCTCTTGTGTTTTTGGTGGATATAGCCCCTAGCATAGCTTGCCTGGAGTGAGACCAGTTGCTATAAAATAGTTTTGTAGCCCTCAGGAACCCTCACTTCAGCCATTCTAGGCATTGTAGATTTATTTTAATATCCTTTCTTAGTGAGCCCTTTGCCAGGACTATTTCTTTATCGCAGGTATGCCCTTTTTTGTACACTTTTTGCCTATGCACCCCTTTTTTCTCTTCAAACTCGAACAGGAGCACTGGGTAGATCATGAATGGGCCCTTAGTTCCACCTCTACCCATTTCCACCGCTGCCTTGAATTTCTCTGTTAAACTCAATATTCCCCTCTCCTTTTCTTGCGTACTCCTTCTCCAGACCATTTTCAAGCAGTTCAGATCACGGTTATCTGTATCCAGGATCTCTAGGGTTTCTACTAGGGGTGGGAGGTTGGCTGAGACATAGATATGGTCAATGGTAGAGCTAGACTATCCTCCAGGTGACATATCAAGATATACCAGCCTTTTAGTTTTAGTTCCACCTCCTATGCCCATGCATCCTATCACTCTCCCCCCTCCCGTTCCGACTAACCCTTCCCCAAGTTCCCGTCCCTACCCCCAGGAAATGGCATATTAAAGTCCCCACTTTATAATAACAGCATACTCTGAAGACACTTCAATACAAGCATCCAGGATGTCCTGCAGAAATGTTTGAACATAGATTGCTTCCAGTTGCCAATATATGTTACATAGGCTAAACAAGGCCATCACTGACCAACCCGGACCTGACCCAATAGCTGTCAAAAGGCCAGACCTTGGTCTGCCCGTTGCCCCTTTCATTGCTGGGTTCAGATAAACTTAATACCCATCCAAGATATTTTTTTTTGCTAACCATGTTTCTTGGAAGCAGAGGACGTCATATGCTGTGTACTCAAAGGCCCCCTCCCCAAACAAATGGGCAAATCCTCTCGTGTTCCAGGAGCACATAGTCCAACCTCCCTGCCTCTCCCCTAAGTCTAGCTATCATTTTCCACCCCCCTTAGCCAGGGTCCCTTGGTAGCCAATCCCAGCTTTCGGCCCCCTCACTGCCCTATCTGTGAGGGATTCAACTGTCCTGCCCTTGCCTTCTGGGCCCTTGATGGTTACTTTAAAAGCCGGTTTATCCTCCCACTTAAAGGAAACTTGTGGGCCAGGCTGAGCCCCCACTTCAACTATCTTCTTGACCTACCAATCATTCCACCCTTTTCCTGGAACCCTTCTTCCCTCGTCCCTCTCTCCACTCCCCTATCTCGGGGCCTCTCATTCTCTGGTATTACCTCAGTCAGGTCAAATCCCAAGGCCAGGAGCAAGGCAGCATCCTACATCAGTCTCTTTCACTAGCTTGGATGCCAGGCACAGTTTTACATTGTCAGAACAAGGGGCACTTATGAACTCAACTGACTGTCTTTTGATCGCACTGCTCGTAGTCACGGTAGGTGCTGCAACAACCTCAGCACATTTCCCCTATTTAGCACCAATCTATCTTTAATGTCCAGTATCCTCAGCAAGAAAACACACCTTCCATCATTGTCAGGTGTTTGGGAGACCCTTCGGCGCGACCATCGCCCTCCTTCTCCCTGCAATCCATCCCCTCAAGTTCAGCTTTAACCCTCTCGACTGAGTATTCAAGACACTCATTAGTCATTGTTCAAAGCTCAGGAACTCTTCCTGTTTAGTTTCCCTATTTCCAGCATACAGCCTATGCGCCCCCTCCCTTATGTCAGGAGCATCTCGACTTGTTGGAGAATCTGGAAAAGTGGTGCGAGACTCACACAGAGCCCACCAAGTCGGTAGAATACGTTGACAAATTCATGAGTTGCCTATTTGTCAGAAACTCATTCGTCCTTGCAACCTCGTTTGGCCCCTACTTACTCCCCTTCTGAATTGGGGGTTCTTCGCTCAATGTCTCCGATCTTCTCTTCTGCGCTTTGGATAATTTGGGACCTATAAGTGCCTTTTTTTGTATTTAGTGGCAGATGGTTTGTCAGTTGTCTGTACCTTTTGTTGCAGCATTTGATTTTGGTTTTTCCCCCTTCTGCAGGTTCTTAGTTTTTTTTCCCCCTGTTGCAGTGGGTTTTTCCTTTTTGGTCTGTTGCCACGGTCCTTCATGAAGATGCCGTAATTCAATAACTGTTCTTTAGGGGTTGGAGTATTAGCTTCCATCCTCAGATTTTGACCCCCCCATTTGATCCTCTGCCATCAGGTCACTAACGGGCAAATTCCATCGGCTGCCTATCTCCTCCTGCTCTTCGGGGATCTGGGCCACTTCGACCTCCACCAAACTGTCTCCACAGAAGTTTGCGACGACGCATCCACCGAACTTGGACCGCTAGCTTCTTGCTTCGACTCACCTGACCAATCTTCCGGTTTGCCTGGATTGACTATAGTTGACTCTAGTGCTGGAGTCGCCACAAGCAAGGCAAATGCTTTCCTTTTCGTCCCTTGGTAACATTTTCCAAGATGCACTGGATTGCTTTAACCTGCTGGTCAAGGTTATTACCCAGGTTTCTCTGTACGGCCGTTACAAATCCCTTCATGTATATGTTTTATGTGCATCATGGCCAAGAGAGCTGCCTGGTCTTTTATGGTCTCGCTTACGGATTCGTACAATTTGGTGAAGGGGGCCAAGAGTATAGACAAAGCTGCCACAGTGTTGGAGTTTATACCGTCATTACTCTCCTTCTGTCTTGACATTTCCAACTCTGCTTCTTCCATATCTGTTTGAGAGCTTTTCTCTCAGAGCACACTGTGCTTTTCCAAGGGGATCGACAAACTCATTGGTTGGTGCACGGCCAGACCCAATGTACGGCCATAACCTGGGCCCTCCACCAACTGTGTATTCTCCTGGGGCCTCTAACTATAGGGCTGCCCCCCGCACCCCTTCCTCTGCTAGCCCTTCAGCCGCCTTTTCTTTGGTTTGTTACTTGTCCCCTTGACAAACCTTCCATCCCTACCTCTATCAGCCTTTCAATGCCCTCCTTTAAACCCATCTGGCAATTAACCCCCACTCAATTTTACAAGACGGAGATTGCCTCTCCTTTGCTGGTCCTTGGAGGCATTAATAGATCCAAGTTGGACGATATATTTATGAGTTCAAGGTCTGAAACCTACTGTTCCGTGCTCTTTATTGGACCTGTATTCAACATTAATCCCGATTTATTCTTACTCGTTACCCCCATGCATCGCTGTCAAGTGTTTTATCATGCACCCGGTTGTTGAAGAAAAAACACCTCTCGGTCATGCTCTCAACCCAATGTCTTTTCTTTTTTGTGAGAACCCCACCTTGGGCTGGCGCTGGGCGGCCGGTCAGCTCCTACACCCTCCTGGGGATCCACCAAGGACCATCCTCTCTTCCTTCCTTGTGCCATCTGGGATTCTCTTGTCCATTGTTGATTTTTTAGGGCCGCACTCAGGAGGGAAATACATTTGTGATTCACCCCCCCCCTGGTCATCCTGCGGTATTAGTGCGGAACCCGTTACTGTATTTCCTTCCACTATCGCGTAGGGCTCAGGGTTCACCCCCTGCCATTCCGCCCTGGTAGTGCAAATTAGCCTGTCTTGGTCAATTCCCTTTCCAGCAGCTACTACACCGTTCCACTTCTGCCCCCGCCTCTTCAGTTGACGCTTGTTGGTTGCACATGTTCCCCTCCTCATGCCCCTCCAGCTCTATGCTTAAGGGAGCATTCTGGGCCATTGCTCTACTTCCACTGTAAGACTCTTGGGGAGTCGAGTCATCCATAGACCCGTGTTCTATGGAAGGGCTGACTCTAGTTTCCCCGTCAGCAACTATCCCAACACTCAAGTCCTCCCCGATCGCCCCTTCTAAGAGAGTGCTGATAGGTTTGCTCTGGGTCTGTTTGGTATGCAGGGAATTTCCAAGGCTTTCGTTGGCCCCCCCGGGAAGTCTCCCCAGTGTTCGGACAGCATGGTGTGCCCTGTTATCCCATGTATGATGTCGGCAAGAGTGGCAAATTAGTCTGCTTTGACTTAGCTTTACTACGAGTGCACCCCAACAGTGTATTTGCCTCCTCGAGCTCCTGCACCATGACTTTCCTTCCGCTAATGAGCCCCAGTGAGGGACGGGCTAGTCAGCAGGTTTGGGTGGTAGATTATCAAGACTTGGTGTCTGCACCAGGAGCCTAAATCGCTGATGTTAAAACCTCTCGCAAAATGTAATGTCACAAAGTAATGTTTAGGGCTTTACTGGGAAATTATCTGTTTAACGGTTCATTTTGGCGGTTCGGTTTGCTTTCACATGTATACAGTCACTGACAGGCCGCAGCATCATCAGCATCGGTACTTTAACCCTCGTGGTTCACTCTATGGATTTTAACAGTTTCCGCTCTGGTACCATGATGTTTTTGCTAGCCTCATGTTAATAAGAATAAAAATACAGGTTAGGGAAAAGGAGATGCACAACTATTTCCAACTAAGACTTAACATGCTTACCAAAGACTTATGACAAAAAGAAGCCTCCATATATGCATTCAACACAGTGTGTCGAAAACGTCTTGTTCTAAACTGTCAAATTGGGGCCTGTCGATTATAAGATGCACAGAGGAACTTCATACAGACAGAAAGGCGAAGCTTAGACTGGACACTAATGGACACACTACAAAGAATTGTACAACCAACATGGGCCTCAAACAAGGCTTTGTGTTAGCCCCTACACTTTTTAATCTCTACCTGGCTGACCTAAGCGTTGGAAAGATAAAAATACTTTCCCACCTAATCTAGGGTCGCACAAACTTCACTTTACATCCTACGCAGATAGCGTACTATAGGATCAAAGCCATAGGACTGCAAAGTTCTCTGAACACATTTTGCCAATATGCAACAATAAATTAAAGTTACTCACCGTAGTGACTAGAGGACTCTTATTCCATAGTCCCCTTTCCTCCATCCTTGTGGGTGTCCCCCCACATGGGGACGGTAGTGGAAACTTTGGCAGTACATAATTGAGCTTGTTTAAATTTAGTATAGCTCGTAGGGGCGTGGGAACGTCCCACCCAGGCCCTCCCGACCCCCCGCTTAGATACCTGGCTACTATTACTACCTATTAGCCATTGGCATACTAGTAGGGGAAGGTGGGTGGGACATATGGAGGAAAAGAGACTATGGACTAGGAGTACTCTAGTCACTATGGTGAGTAACTTTAATTACTCATATGTCCTGCCCCCTTTCCTACTTACTTGTGGGTGATTCCACCGAACAAGAACATAGGGTGGAGCTGTGATAACCTGCCTCATATCTAGGACGAAGGGAAAAGGTTCTTCAGAACTGCCTAACGAAATTCTGCATCGTTCCTGTAGCAGGTGTCCAGCGAGTAGTGCTTACAGAAGGGCGACGGAGGGGCTCAATTAGCTGCCTTGCTGGTGACATCTCAAGAAGCATGTCTCTGAAACGCAATGGCTGTGGCCTTCGCTCTGACCGCATGGGTATGAATACCCTCAGGAACAGGTTTGCCCATGGCTGTGTAAACCTCCGAAATGATCTCAACCATCCAACAGGCGATGGAAGACTGAAAGATGGGGGAAGAGCCCCCCAAAGTCATTAACAGTGCCTAAGACTTCCTGAAGGATTTTGTCAGAGTGATCAAACTTGAGTACCCTTTTGCGGTCCAAGCAATGTAGGGCCCTCTGCCTCAGACTGTGGGTTCAGGAAGAACATCGGCAGGCAGATCTCTTGATTCAAATGGAATGTGGAGACCACCTTGGGCAAGATGTTTGGGTGAGTGTGCAAGATTACCTTGTTGTTGTGAAATGTGGTGAAGGGCTTGCACAAAGACACCTGCAGCTCACTAACCCTGCGCGCTGAGGTGAGAGCCACCAATAAAATAATCTTTGGTGTCAGCAAGTGGATGTTCACAGAGGCCATCAGCTCAAAAGGCTTGCATTCCAAAGCTGCAAGAACCACATTGAGGTCCCAGACTGGATGCGGCCTGTGCACTGGAGGAAAAAGCCTAGGCAACCCCTTGAGGTGGGCCTTAACCACTGGGTTGGCTGCCGAAAACACATGCTATGGGGAATTCTTGTAAGCCCCAATGGCCACCAGATAAGTGGAGCATATGGAGAACTCCAGAACGAGCCAGGAGTGCTGAAAAAGCCAGTAGGTCATCCAGGAGAAAAGGTGTCAGGGTTCAGACCCTTGTTCCGAGCCCAATGGCAGAACCTAGTCCATTTTCTCTTATAATGGGGCCGAGTCAAGGGCCTCCGGGCCTGCTGAATGATGCCCCAGTTGTCAACTGAAAATTGAGCATGCCGAGTCTCAGCTGATCAGGAACCAGGGCGCCAGCTTGGCCGGGTACGGATGTTCCACTGCCCCACCAAGCTGCGCCAGGAAGCCCCTGCTGGGGATCGGAAGATGGACAGGACCCTGGGAGCACAACTGCAGCAGATCCAAAAACCAGGGTCTCGAAGGCCAGTGGGGGGGGGGGTCGACCAGGATGAGGCTGCAACCCACTGAAGGCCGGAACATTTGGAGGGTCTGTTAGAGCAAAGGGGTAGGTGGGAACGCATAACAGCTGTGACTGTGCCAACAGATCTGGAAGGCGTCTCCCAGTGACCCCCGACCCTTACCTGCCGATGAAGCAAACTGGGGGAACTTGGTATTCTGGGGAGATGCGAAAAAGTCCAGGTCTGCGAGCTGACCCCGTCCGCCCCCTCCCCCCAACGCTGAAACGGGGCATCAAGGATTCGTGCAACTCACACTTGTAGGTGTTGAACCCCAAGTGACTCAGCTACTCCGCTTCTGCATTGCTGACCCGCGGGAGGTGGAATGCCGAAATCCAAATCCCCTCCACCAGGGCCCATTCCCAGATCGATCCCACCTCCATGCAGAGGGAGGTAAGGGGATGCCACCCTCCTTGTTCATGTACAACATTGTAGTACAATGGCCTGTCCTGACCAGAACACACCTGTCCCTGATGAGGGGCAAGAATGCCTTGAGAGCTAGGCCCTCTGCCCGGAGCTCGAGCAGATTGTTATGCATAAGGGCTTCCGTCCAGGACCATGCTCCATGAATCTTATAGCCCTCCAGAGTAGTGCCCAGCCCGAAAGGGAGGAGTCAGTCATCACAACCAGGTTAGGCTGCGGTCAGGTGAAGAAGGCTCCCACTGAGACATTGCCCTCCATCAGCCACCAGTGAAGATTGGCCAGCAGGAGCAGTGGTATTGGGATCCTGTCCGACTGAGACCCTGTCTCCTGATCCCAATCGGCCGCCAGGTGGAGCTGGAGGCGCCTCATCTTGAGGCGAGTGTGCTGTAAAGCAAGCACGCAGTAGGACATTGGGCCCAGAATGTGCTGGAACCACCATGTCGAGGTGGTCAAGTTGGGCAGAAAGTGCCCCACCACCTTGCGGAGGGACATAAGCCTCTCAGGTGTAAGGAACACCCACTGAACAGTAGTGTTCCAATGGACCCCTAGGAAGACCAGTTCCTGAGACGGGCATAACTGACTTCCTCTGGTTGAAGGAAAACCCCAGCTGATGAAGGATATCCGCCAATCTCTGGCAGGAGTGCACCACCAGTTATATGGACCCCCTAGTCAGTCGTCCATATAAGGGTATAGATGATGGCCCTCCAAGCAGAGAAGGCCTGCACCTTGTACTGAAAGTGGTACAACATAATCGTGAACTGCAGAAGCCTCCGATGGGGTTGGTAGATGGGCACAAGCAGGTAAGCACCCTTGAGGTCCAGGGAACACATCCAATCCCCTGCACACAGAGACTCGCCTATGTGCGCGGCAGTAATCATCTTGAAGCGTTCCAGCGTTAAAACACTGATTTAGAACTGACAGATCCAAGACCACTCTCATGCCAGCCTAGTTGACCTTGGGTACCGCAAAAATCCTAAAATAGTAACCGAAGCCCCCGTCTACAAGAGGAACTGGTTCTATTGCCTGCATTTCCAAGAGCAAAAGGACCTCCCATAAAAGAGACGGGGACCCGATCTGACGAAGAGGAGGAGAGGATGGTAGAGGCAAAGGAAGAGGAAGACTAAAGCCTGTGGAGACTACAGATAGGATCCACAGGTTGCTGAAAAGACGCTTCCAGGTGTCCTGGAACAGAGCCAAACAGGCCCCTCACAGGCGAACTGTGTTCCCAGACTTGAAGTCCCCGCTTCGTGGTGTCAGAGGCAGTGGCAGAGGAAGGGGAGTAGAAAAACCCATGCAACGTCCTCTGCTGCTTCCACCTGTTGTCGCTGGGTGACCTGTCAGGCCATGTACCACGGTCCCGGAACTCCTTGAAGCCGAAGAAATCACAGGACTTTAACTCGGTCCTGCCTGACAAATGAATAAGGTCCACAACCTCAAAAAAGGCAGATCCAGGACCCACTCCTGCACGTCAGATGAAAACTGAGTGGTGTGCATCCACACCGTCCTTCTCATCTCAACCCCAAGGCAAAGGCCTCTGCATGGCTGTGTCGATGTGGGAGACTGAAGACTCCATGAGGTCCTGCGCAATGGCCCGGGCATCTTCCAGACCGGCCTCGACGGAGGCTAGCTTGTCCAAAGGGAGGTCAGGCAGGAATTCCCTGTGCTCCCGCCACAGCTTCTGGTTGGGCGCCTGCGTTGGCTTGCCGCTGAAGCAGTCCAGCAATAGAGTAACAGCATTTTCCCATGGGCTTTGTCCTCCTTGGAGAGGCAACTAGAGGTGGCTCCAGTGGTAAAAGACAATGGTTTGGAATACATGGATACCTCAGCCATCACAGAGGAATGAGGCTACAGGTGGGAGGCAAGAAGGATTGCCCCCCCCAATCAGCCTAAACCTGCTGTCCAACTTCTTGTTCATCTTGGTGTTGGCCCTGAGCTTCTTCCAGACCTTTCGCATCACCTGCAGGACATCCTTCGCAGGGGGAGGGGGATGCCAGACCGGATTGTTGTGAGTTTCCCCAAGATCGCTGCTAGCACACCCGACTCTTGGGGGGGCTTCCTCGGAAAGCGAGACCCGCCCCTCCGGCCACCATGGACTCCACAAGGCCCTGAAGGTGGTCATGAAAGGCCTTAACGGATGCTGAGGGTTCATCGTCCTGGACACCATCATCATCGTCCCCTCCCCACCCCCTTTTCACAGACCGAGGAGAATCCGGGCCCTGGGACACAGGTGTTAGCGGGCTTCCCCCTAGGTCCGGAGCAGCAGACCGGTCCAAATGCTGTTGAGGGGGAGGTGTTGGTGGTACAGCAGGAGGTGGAGGGGTCTGAACAATCGGTAGGGCCTGAACCGGTGGAGGGACCGGCACCAGGAGCACAGGAGGAACATGAGGAGTACCCAGAGGAGGGGGCCGGGCAGTGCCATCTGCGGGATGACCTTCACAATGTCCTTCAGGAGCCTCTTCATCTGAGGGGAACATGAGGAAGAGCTTAAAGAAGTGGTTCTCACAAGCCACTGGATCCCGGCCCTCTGAGGCTCTGGTGCCCTGCTCCTGGTCAAAGCGCTGAGGCGCCTGGTGGGTGTAGCCATACGGCTGTGATGGGTACTTGTACCTGTGAGGAGACAAAATGCCTGCACCGTAGTACCTGCTGCCGCTTCCAGAGGAAAGGGGGCTGGGATAATCCTGCAAAGCCCATTTAATTGGTGAAAGCACTAGCCGGACCCGAGCTGGATCTAAGACGGCAACTGCCTGGCAGGCTCTGCCACATGCTGCTCCACCATTTTCAAGCCATGCGCCAAGCCCTGGGTGAGAGGGTGGGGAAACCTTCAGCCACGAGCAGCCTCAGACACGAGAGGATACAGCTTGGGTTTTGGACCCCGAAGCAGATGCGTCAACCTCAGATCACTCTGGTAGGCGCTGAGCCCTCAGCAGGTAGTTTTACCGCCCCTACTCACAGCCTCGGAGTGAGCTCCGGTAGGCTGGATGCCCTTGGCACCTGTGCCGGGAGCCGTGCTGGATCGTGCCGAGGACAGACTCTTGGAGGTGGCACTCAATGATCCCTTACCCCCTGGGGTAAAAGAGGACGAACCTGATCGCCCTTCCAAGGACAGCCTGGTAGGGGACCCTGAGCCCCTCAGCTTGGGAGCCAGCAGACAGGACGGCTTAGGTCTGTCCACGGAGCAGCCAGAAGAGCCCCCAGGCCTCTTAGAGGCCTCAAACCTGCCAGAACCTGAATCCAAGGAACCCCGATCCGTGGGAACCCCGGGGAAGGAGTCACTGTGCTGTGGAGCCGTACTGAACAGAGGGCCCACCTTGTCTTGACAAGAGGTCCTGGAGACGAAGTCCTTAAAGTGTGGCAGAGGAGAGTGTGGAAGATCTCCCTCCACCGCGACAAACAATTCTTCAATGCCCTGTTACCGAGAGCACTGCAAGCCAAACATGAGTCCCAGCGGTGGTCGAGCCCCAAACACTCAAGACAGAATGCATGAGGATCCGGGGGCGGGAACGAGCGGTGGCATGAGGCACATCTTCTGACTCCTCCTGCGGCCGATAGGCGCTCGCTGGGGGAGGCGAGGCGAGGCACCGTAGAGAAGGGAAGTTAAGTAAGAATTGAAAAAACAAACTGGGGGCAAGCACAAAGTAAAAAAAAGTCTCCACGCCGGCTGCCAGGTACAACACCATATATATATATATATATATATATATATATATATAAATAAAAGGCAGGCCCTGACTAAAAGAATTCAGTACATTTCTGCCTGTGCCTGAAGTTTTGCAAAAATATATTACACATTTTCTAACCAAAGTCCATAAACTCATCCATTTAAAATGTGGACTTCACACCTTAGAAACGTTTGAGATAACTGGAACCAGACGAGGGATTCCGATACCTATGAAAGCCTGTAGGTTCTGTAATAATGGAAAAGACCGCACTACTAGCGGATAGGGCAGAGCTATTCAAAAAGTTTGTTCATAACACATACACCTGCTATGATTGGGGGACACATTTGGGTGAGGTCCATGAATTGGAAGCTTTTTTTTATTTTTAAATATTTTTTATTTTAACAACCACAACCAACAATAACAACACTCCTAGAACACAACATGTTTTATACATCTATATTCCAACGTTACCCAATTCTAACATAAACCCAAACCAATTTAGCCTGCAAATAACACATCTGGATATATGACTTTATTCACTCTGCAACTTTCTCCCCTGGCGTGGTTGTGTGGCCTCTTCTTCGTCATTGCACATGAACAGAGTTACAGTCAACGCTATCCACCGTTGTATGTCCGTACCCAGCTCAGCTTTTTGTTCGCTTAGTGCCCTTTCCCATGCTCCAGTTTCTGCAGTGACCCATTTTTCCAGCTCCCTCCACCAACTCGTTGCACTGGGTTCCCTAGAATCTTTCCACTTCATAGCTATATTCCGTTTGGCTATTATATACATCAAATCTTTAATTTTACCTAGAGGTTTATCTTTTACATTCCTTGTATATCTGCCCAACATACAAACCTCCGGGGATTGGATATCCAGTTCTATGCCACCTTGGTATGCTTTCTGTGCCACCTCCCTCCAGAACCCTTGCAATACTGGGCACCCCCAAAACATGTGTACCAGCACAGCATTTGTCAACCTGCATCGGGGGCATTCCTGTCTTTGCGCGCCCTTAAAGGTCGTGATTATAGCAGGCGTAAGGCAAGCTCTTTTTGTAATGTACAATTGTATTAGTTATAGCCTGGCGTTCCTGGAAACTTTCTTGTGGTACAACATCACCTTTTTCCACTCTTTATCCTCAAACTTCTTTCCCAAGTCCATTTCCCATCTCTCCCTGCATTTCAGTTCTGTTCTCGAATTCCTATCTATCAACACTTAGTAGATCCTAGATACAGTGTGTCCCCCCCTCCGCAATTACTAACAGTGTCTCAATGTCCTCGCTTTCTATAGCCTCATCGGTACTATTTGGCCATATATCGCGCAGTACCTTTACCACTGTGTTATGTAACAGGAACTGGCCTACGTGTATACCCGTGGTTTCCTGCAGCTCCGCAAACGTCATCAGCCCCTCTCATTCCTCAGGTCTCCTACTATAGCTATGCCACACACCTCCCATTTCGTCCTCACCATTGCCCTACTGCTCAGTCTACCCTCCAGAATTGCCGCTATTGGAGCTTGTGGCGAGAGGGGATCCTCCAGTCCCATGATCCCACAAGCCCTTTTCCAAATTTGAATTCCCAATTCTGCAAGGTAATGGTACTTGGTTTGTTTCCCACGGGGGATCCAAAGTAGGTCTCTTAAATATCTCTTTTTAATAGACAGTTGTAACAGCGCCGTCTCTGACGTGGGATCATCGGCCATCCATTTCAGTATGTGCTGCAGCTGGCATGCCAGGAAATACAGTTCAAAATTCGGGACTTTTAACCCTCCTTGCTCATATGGTTTTTGCAATATATTCAGGGCCACCCTGTTCCTTCTCTCCCTCCACAGGAAACCCCTGCATATCTTGTCCAGGTCACGAAAGAATGGTCTGAAATGGCAACTAAGCTTATCGTTATCTGTCACACGATTTTGGAAATCTGTTTAAAGCAAACAGAGCTATGGAATAAATGCAAATTAGGACCTTCTTACATTAGATTAGGTAATTACATTTTTAAATGATGAATGTATGGATGTTACGTGTTTAATGAAGTATTGTATTAATCATTGAAATATTTCTATGTAACCAGTTTTGAAGGTTTACTTTAAACAATATACTTTAAAAGAAAAATGCAAGCTTCCAGGAATAATTTAAGATCCATTGAGGCCAAGGGCTTGAACATTGTGTCGCCTAGACCGGGTGAGACGATAACAGAACGACCCAAGGGTGTTGAGGATTAACTGGAAGAAACATGGAACATCCCATCATTGGCAACTGGATTCTGAAGTGTATAAGAAACTGAACCAAGCTTCCAGAAACAATTTAAGATCCATTGAGGCCACGTGCTTTACATTGTGTGGCCTAGAACCGATGAAACGATAACAGAACGACCCAAGGCTGTTGAGGATTAACTGGAAGAAACATGGAGCATATTGGCAACTGGATTCTGAAGTGAATAAGAAACTGGACCAAAATGTAAGTAGGTATCTGCAGCAGGCATATGAGTGTGGCAGCATTCAACCTTAATTCAATATGGAACTTGAGAAAATTGCCTTTCTTGTAACAAGAAAAAAACTGGTAATCTTGCTCTGATATTGAGGCGAGTCAGACTTTTTCACTGTTCTGATCTCAAGATTCTCTACGGATAATTCTAAATTATGTTATTTGGATTAATTCCGAGCTCTGCTGCTATTTGCACAATCTGCAGGCACTCTGGTGGATCTGAAAAAGAGCGGGTGGGTGAAGTTAGAGGGGAAAATGCAAGACAGCTTTGCTGTTATGTTGATGCGTACAGACCAGAAGTACTCGAAGCTCTGCATGGGCGGCAGTTTTTAGATTTTCTGTGTCAAGAGCATAGAGGCATTTTTTTGTCCGAAGCGGTGCCTCGTGTGCCCACGGTGCTAGGATAAACTGGCACAGAGTGTGGTATGCAAGTTGGTTGTAGAGGTGCACTGCAGTGTGGGGGCTGTTCTGGTGCCATATGTTGGTGTGGCTATTTGTTGTTGGAACATACAATTTGAGTGAGTTAGTGCAGGAGAAGTCGGAGACCTTGATAGGTAGACGCAACCTGAAGCCAAACACAGACGATCATAACATGGCATAGCAAGGCACGCAAAAGGTGTTTACGTCATCACAAAGCATCAAAAAACAGATGGAAAAGGCCTTACAATCAGGTGTTCTCCACGTGCACACACAACTAGCCTTTTGCAGACAGGTCCCAATGCAATTTCTCGCGCTGCCACTGTGGCACCATGTGTCACGCTCCCCTTCGCTATGTTGCAAATAGATTTACCCTATGTACCCGACGGATCTGAGAACTGGCAGATGCGGGAAGATGGCAGTCTGGAGACTCCGCTCATTACAATAATCTACGTGCTAAGGCTAGTGAGACGCAATAACTATTGAGAAACAGCTACTTGATATATGAAGACCTCAGGCACCCCTTTCAACTTGCTTAGTATGTAGACTGCCACAGTGAGTGCCACCTTGCTCAGGTGCTATGACCAGTGGCCAGCTGGGACCTGTGCCGTTTAAGGTAGGAGCCAGAATCTCTTGTTCTCCCAGACGTGTACCCTAGTGCCTTTCAAACTTCTTTCACAAACTGTGACGAGCCACAGGACAACATGAAAACCCTGAACAACCCCCCACCACACACCTCCATATTATCAGTTTCAAAGAAATTGTGAAATTAGGATGGGGTTTTTTTGTGATGAAATGAGCAGGATAGGTGAAAAGAGGAGACTGAACTCCTTAAAGTGCCCCATGAAGCTGGGTGCTCCAAACCCCAGACCAATGGGGTGCCACGGCTGCAGGAAGGTTGACAATAACACTGCTCACAGGGAAAGAGGAATAGGATGGGCATTCCATTAACATGGCAATCTTGGGTTTGCCATGTCTCCTGCTGCTTGCAGGGCGCTGCTCTGTGCCTGGATTCCTAGGACAGCTTTGTGCCAGAACTAATGATTCCAGGACAAAAGCATGTATGCAGTATTTACCTTTCTATCGGGCCATCGAGAAAACACCTCCAACATTGTGTACACGGCAACAAAGGGAAGATTGTGGGGAGAGGAAAGCACATCTCCCTCCCTGTTGTGAAAACAGGCAGACACGTTGAGGAAACTGCCAGAGCACGGGACAGGAGGTTCATTTCACCGTGGGCGTGCACACTATCTGTGGCCACAGAGGGGCGTATGTGGGTAAGATGATATGAGAGGCTAAGTGACCTTCTGGATGACCTTGGGGAGTAGTGGAAGAAGATGGCAGCATTCCATCCCATGTAAGGACAGTCTCCTTCTGCCTCGCTGTAAGGCATCTCCCCTGCTCATCTACAGGGATCATAGGGGGCATGTTGTGTTCTTTGTGGTTGCAGACATGCCTACAACAGGCTTGCCACAGTTATGGAAGATCTGTGAAGCAATCTGCAGGGAAGGGGGAATGGGAATTTAGGCTGCTCAGGAGATGCACTGTGGCGTTGCCCTTTATAAGGAAATTGGCTGCCACTGGAGAACTGTGGTGCATGGATAGATTGCTTAGCTTTATTGACCTTGTTACCCACTAGTTTGTTTACCTAAAACAATGTAGTAGTGCTGTATTTAAGACTGGACATATGATTCAGAAGGGAAAGATCTTGAGGGCCCAGAGGTTGGATTTGGGCATCGCGTTGATTATATGTGAACTGGGAGAAATCATGGGACAATGCTAGTACCATGAGGCAATTCAGATAGCAATGGGATGTGACATGGGGAAGTTTCGGGGACAATGTAGATGCCAGGTTGAGGATGTGCTTAACTGGGAGGAATACAGACATGGAATCTTTGAGGCTGGCATCTCCATATTCTGGAGGTAAAGTAGAAACACCTACATTGGACTTAAGACTCTGAAAACAATGAAAACTGCCATGCCAGTGTTGCACCAGAAAAACTCATTAGCATGCCGGCGTGATAACGTGCTTTAGTGGGGAAACAACGAGATTTCTTTGTTTAGTCTGACCAGAGTGTTCTGGAGGGAATGTAGATGGCAATACAATACCGTGCTTTATAGGGCCAAAACTTGCATGGCATTTTTAGACCGGCATCAATATTTTCTGGGGGCGATGTAGATGCTAACATGATTGGGTTTTACTGTGGCAACACTGACATGCATGACACTACATTTCATAATATGTATCAACTAGGATTAACTTGGGAAGTTATGGCCAGATTTAAACTGAAAGGCTAGTAACCTGAGCTGAGCTTTTCCCATATTTAGTATCCTGGCATGAGGTGGAACTGGCAACACCATGTAGACAATGCCGATTATATCAGCTAGTACAGGAAAAGAAGATGGGCATTACACGATAAAGCTACAGAACACGTGCCGTTTCTACTGGCATACAGTTGACGCGTTCCCAGTGTGGTATACGTTTGAGTGATTTGGCTCAAATGTAGATTTGTCTGCCATGCACCCAAAGTTGTTATCGGGTGAACACGTTTTTGATTGGCATGTGGACCTATCTGAAGTGGTGTAATATTTAAATGTTCCCCTACAGTAATGCCTGCAACCCCTTTTTATGAAATATTGTGACCTATACAAACATTTTGTAGAAGTGATTGCGGGTGTGAGCAGTGTTTAAAATCCCCCCATACATCATGGACTGCGTCAGACTTGCTTGCGCCAATTTACATGCAGTGGTGAGAAACTATGTTCATGAAAGCTACAGACTTCTATTCTGTTGGAAGGTCGAACCATGTTCCTCCCATCATTAGGCACATGGAGAAGATGGACATTTTAGGAAAGATCAATTGGCATGCTTCTGCTTCAATTGAAGGAAGCCTGAAGAAAAACATGTGGCAGGACTTCAAAGGACAAGAGGTGAGAGTGGTATGAACAGAACATGTTCCTCGTATGTTCCAGGACCAGAGGGAAAAGTGATGAACCAGTTTTGTATTGTGCGCTTGATTCTGAAAACCATTGATAAATTCATTTTCTTCCACAATAAAATACCTCAACCCTTAAATTTGCTAGCTCCATCAAGTGCTCGAGCACATGTTAAGCGGCACGGTAGTTCCATACCCAATCTTTTGCTAAAAGCATCAAAAAGCAACTTAACACCTCCCCGCCAAAAATAAAAAAACAGCAGAGAACACAGACAAAATGCTAAAGCACACATTTATTTAAAAACATTGCACCGATTGAGAATTTCAAGAATATTCTGGAACAGTACAAAATGTCCTATGCTTCCACACCCAAGTCACACAGACAGCAATCGACAGCCAACAATGGCTTGGGCGAGTCCGGGTCCTCGATGGAGCACTTTAAAGGTGACCATTTCTAAATGATTTTGCATGTATGCAGTGCTCTACTCGATTCTAAGTGAAATCAATTGCTGCCCTTTAATCCTGGACACTTCAAGAAACCTAGATCTCCGAACTGTTCCGGTTGAGCTGGAATCAACACTCTTCCCTGAAGCAATAGGCAAGCCGCGACACAGCTGTCCCGCTTAGTTTCTACAATATCCCTGATCTCTTTGGTACGGAAAGGTGTCCATGTGCCTGTCTGTAAGAATGGAATTCGATCATGGGTAAGTAGCCGGTGCAGTCCCACAGTCTTGCTGTAGAACGTGGGATTGGAATGATCGATAATTAAAAGAAATCCGGGCTGCATCAAGAAAACCATTAAGCTCTGACACAATCATTTTGAGATGTGCGATTGTTTTGGGAGAATATGCAAACATCCTGCACTTGCACACGTACTAACTTCCTTGTAGCTTTTTCTCCAAACTGTCCCTGTTGGATGCAAATGAACTCCGAGCTATTGCAACAATGCCACTATCTTAGCCTACAGCACGTACAACTGGTGTGCACTAGACTCCTGCAAAGACTGTCCCACTTTGCACAACACACACTCATTTCATGCACACACGATTATAACAGCCACCCGAACACACAAAGCAGATTTGACAAGGACTTCATTTTTTTCTCTTGCTGCAAGCTCACAAACAGACCAACTACACACTGAGCCAACCTAGGCCATAACCCTCAAACAGTGATGCCTGGTCAAAAGCGCGCTGCAGAAAATTAGACCAGACTGACTGAGCAATTACTGTACAAGTGCAAAAATTCACTGCTCTCACTTCGAGCAGAATTCCAGGAAGTCAACGGGCAATTTTTCTCTGCATTTTTTGCTTTCCAGTGATTTTTTATTTTTTTATTCAGAAATCCAGCTCATCAGAGTCTGTGTTGCCACCTGACGTCGTTGCTTCGTCTGCGTTCTGATCCCACACAAACCGGTAATTGCTCTCCAGCGACTGCTGCCGCTTCTGCTCCCTGTGAACCTCCTCTGTGCCATGGATCTGTAGACATGTCCAAAAAACAAAACAAGTTACTCAATGTATCATCTACTGTACTTCTAGTCCATAGTGCCATTTCTATACGGGCTGAATGCCATGGTTACCAAACACCGGACAATGCAGAAATCAGACCAGGGTATGTTTGCACAGCAAAAGAGTTGTTTGAAAAAACCCACGCTGGTGATTATCTTTGGCTCTTGCCAGTGCTCCAACTCTCTCCCCAATACTCCTCAAGATTTGGCCTTTGGTTATTTTCCATCCCTCTAAGAAGGGAACTGTGATGAATCTAATGGAGTCATCACGGATTCCCCGGCAGTGACCTTCTCCCATGTGGGCAGGAGACGGCAGCCGCCACCCGATCCTGACCCTGGGGACTGCTTTATGAGGGAGGGTCCCATGGAAGGAGACAACTACCAGGGAGATGTCATGACTTCCATTGGACGAGATGTGGTATCTCCCCCTTTCCCATGAGGACGACCTTCTAATACCCAAGACCTTAATGGCCTATTGTCAGCTGCTTGTTCCCCCTTCTAGAGGAAGTAACGTAACCTCTTCTTCACAGTCTTCTGGTCAAACACTCATCTATGACCTAAAAACACAAAGATCCAACACAACACTTTTTGCTTCGGAGGAACCTTGATGTAAAATCACTGAGAAGAACCATTTAAACACCATGTATCCAATGACACCCATGGACGTCAATTCCCAGACTCGCCCAAGTACAGAGACGAGGAGGATGAAGGAGTTTGTACAAGGCAACAAGAGCTCGATGCAAAACATGCAGTCTAGTTGTTTTTCCAAATTAACTGTGCGCGGGACATTTAAAGATGGCAATCGTGCTACTGAGTGGGGCAGTGCAGGAGAAAACATTGGCTATTATCCGAAGGCTCGCGAATGCGAGAAAAATGCATCATTGTGGCGTAGCAGAGAAGGCCTCTGAGACAGAAGGAGAACCGCTGTGCAAGAGAAGGAAGTGCCGTGGAGACGCTGGGATCCGAGAGTGTTCCATGGTGCTCGGTATTGGAAAAAGGCTATGTTCCCCATTTCGAGACATGAAGGGGAGCGGGCGTGTGACCATGAAGCCGTGAAGGAAGCCTGAAGGACGGCTACACAAGTGTGGAAAGCAGGTGCATGTCACGCCGGAGAAGCTTGAAACAACTGGGGATGTAGGAGAGAACCGGTGAGTCTATACAAAGCCAGCGGGGGCCCCGGGGCATTCCAGCGATTGCACCAACAATTTAAATGTGATACCATTGTTAAAACTACAAGAAGATTATTTGAATGCAGAAAAGGCCCAAATGAGCTATGGATGCATGAAATGCATGTGTGGGGCAAAGTTTGAAAAAAACTTACCGCAAACATACACCAGGCAGTTGGTATTGCCTAGAGAGTCCTGGCAGGGGAGTATACCAGGGAATTATACTAAAGAAGGACAGTGTTTTCTAAACAAAGGAGACTTTTGTTTTAAAGAAAGACAGAACTGGTTTTCTAAACAGGAACCTTGTGAATCGAGACACAAAGGAACTGTTAGTAAAAGAGACAATTGTCATCCTACTTAAGAATCAGGGGGAAGGGGACATCACCTGTCCCCTCTGGATCCAAGGGCTTCCACCTTGGAGAACATTTTCGTTGGAGCTATTCTTATTTTTTCAGCTGTGAACACTTTTTTGCAAATATCAGGTTGAAGACATTTCCTCTCACATTTTTATTGTTTTGTTTGTAGTGTGAGGGACAGGATAGGATGTTTTGGACACAAGGATGGCTTTTCAGTCATTGACATACAGAAACAGACAGATCTGTAGTTTTTGGTTTTACGTAGGGCAAGTTCCTCTGTAGAAGAGGGTCAGAGAGGCATTTTCCCAACCCATTATTATTTAATAAATGTCTTTGACCAACAACATGACAACTTTACGAGGGACAATCCTACAGTAGCATTCCAGAATACCAGACTATACTCTAGAATGAACATTTCTTGTTTTAATGAAAAAAAAGAGCAGTCTTTCTAAATTGAACTGTTAACCCCACCCTCCATCTCACCGCACATAAGTGCACACAGGGGCTGACAGAAGCGGCTGGGCCATGCTGGAAGACTGAAGACGTGGAAAGGTAAGGTAAGTGTGTAAGTGTGTACTTATGTATGTGTGTGTATGTTGATAGGGGAATGTTTGCAGTGTGGGGGGAAGGGGCGGAGAAGGTAAGCATGCAGGGTAGGGGGCAAAGGTAAGTATTTCTGTGTGTCGACGAGGAGTGTTTGTTGAGTGGAAGGGAAGGGGCTGGTGGACGAGTAAGGGTGTGCGTCAGTTTGTGTGTGCCTTGGGAATAGATTACAGGGGGGTTCAGAAGGGTAAACCAACCCAAAAAGTGATATTTGCGTATACTGATGGCCGCAAAAAAGAAATTGCCCCAAAATAATGCATGCAGCCTTCAATATTCAACAATATCAAATAGATCCCAGACCATCCATGCAGCTATGGAAGATCAGAGTCACCAATGGGTCATCAACAGCTTGCCCAAAAAGCAGATGCTCGTCATTCATTCAGGTTAAGTATTAAAAGCCCTTTGCATGTCAGGATTGTACAGAATCATTACGCCAACAAAGCACAGGTTTAGGAAAACGGCAGAGAGCAACATCTCCAGGTTGACTTGACACTCTTACAGGACCTTTGGCTGAAAGCAGGGATAAATGTGCCGAGAGAACCTGAAGTTTGCTGACACAACAAAAATTGCAGCAACTACCAAGGAGCCAGTTTTCCAAGTGACCAGGAGCAGGTTAGTCATTGAGGTTTCTGTGCCAGAATTGAAAGGAGAACCTTCAACTCCCCATAAGGGCGAGGAGCATTGACTAGAGAAAAATACTAACATTCTAAACTGCGAGAAGGGCCAGTGTAGCCACAGAGGTCCTCAATGATTTAACTTCAGGAACAGAACTGGTCAGTTTGAAATTAAGGATACCTGGACTGGAGAGCTAGGCAAGGGGTTTACCACAGCACTTCTGGGGTCATTGACAAAGCATTATGCATTTATTGCTTGATTGTGAGTGGAAGGTTTTCGGCCACCTGGTTAATGTTGATATGAAAGGCCAATGTATGGCCCAAAGCCAGCTTTTAAGGAACCAAGCTGGTAAGTTCATACAAAGAGGGTTGGGGCAGAGAATCAGAACCCACCTTCCAAGTGTGGATGAAACAGATTACTTCTTATTGAAGGAGAAGATGGGTTCTCACAAAGCAGTTGGACTGAGAACCAGAACCTCGAACAGCAATGAGGAGCTATGTGGGGTGAGGGGGGTTGGTTCTGTGGGGGGTTATAAAAAATATCTAAATTGGGTGCGGGTGTACGGGAATATAAATAAAATTAAAGGGGATGGGGAGTTTGGGGGTAAGCCCCCCAAAAGAAATTCGGTTAGTTTTTTCGTAAAAAGAATCCACAAAAAACACCCCTCGATGAAATGACATGGAACCTTCTGAACCATGCTGGGAAGGAGAGCAGGTGAGGGAACAGATGAGGAAACGTCATCCACAATGAAGACTTGTGCCCATAAATGGGGCATACACGTGGCATCTCTACTCGTCGAGATATACAAAACTTGTCTCATAGAATGAGTCCTCAAGTTGCAAAGATACCCTGAACTACATATGGAGGGTAGGGTGTAAGTCGCACTCATGCGTTGAGTAGATGAGTCTGCTCCTATAGTGTCCTCACGTTCAGAATTACAGCTACTCGGCAGGCATGTACAAAAAAAAAAACTGTTGCTGCTAAACATCGCAACATCATAGCTCACGGCACTTTCCACAGAGGAGTAATTTCCATATGCACATCAGTCTTTGTCCCACCCAAAGGCAGTCCAGCACAGAAATGCTAGCAGGACAAAGACTAGCTCACTGTCCCTTTCACAGAGGAGACATATCCCTGAATATTAAAGACTTGTTTGAGACTCTCCTAGGGGCCGTCCACCCAAGATCAGGTCAATGGCCCGTGTTCGAGCCGGTAGATGGACTCCCAGAACCCCTTTTAAAATTGTCCTACTTTTTCCTTTGAAATCAATAGAGATGCGGATACCTCACGAGCCAATAATTGGGATGCCTATGAGGCAACCCTACGTTGTCATATCGCATTCCTCGGCAAAAAAAAAAAAAGGGGGAAGAAAGATTTAGATACTCTTTTTATTCGACTGAATACATTTGAAAAAAAGATAATTTCACTGCGGTTGATAGCATACTTAGGGAAATTTCCTCTATGTTGCTATTAACAAAACATTTCAGAACAGGCATGTGGAGGTTTACTTAAATAGACTGGTAAGGCACTCGCTTATTTAAAAATAAAAAAAGAAAGGAATAAAACATCGATCAAAAACGACTTTGGGGTGTTAGTATCCCCTGTTGTCTTTGCACCCTTCTCACTTGCTTTCAATGCGTGTCCTGAACATTCTGTAGTGTTGAGATTAGTTCAGATCCCCAACTGGTTTCTTGATAGGTCTACTACTGTATAGGTTTACGGTTGCTAGTCATCCATTTAGATGTTGTTGTAGTGTGTTCATATTGGTGAATGTAATACTAAAAGAAACATTATTCTGGGGAAACCAATGATGAAAAAATGCATTCAACAATCTTGCAACAGAATACGGCTCTAAGCACCGTCTCGTGAGGTGAAAACTACACCATTAGAAAAAGGCTGAGTTTCAACTACCTACATTTAAATACAGTAATACGTGGATGGTCTGGTAGTAGCCATTTTGGCCCTTGGACTTTTTGTGTCTGAAATGCAAGACAATTCGACGAATATGCTCAAGGTTGTAAAGTGTGCTATTTTTCCATCAAGGTAACCCTATTTTTTAATTTCTTTTTTATTAAAAACATGGGCAGCCACAATTCCAGGACCATGGGCCCCGGGCTCTATGGCAACTGTTGTGAGAATCACCTTATTATAGAAACACTGACCTTGTCAAACTATCAGTGATAGAATTTATGACAGATTGCAAACCTTATTGTAGGGTTGTTTTTGGAGATGGAGGGTTGCATAGTGATGGAGGACCAGTTTTATTTGTGCTTTTATGGGACCATCCCCCTGAAATCAAGTTTACATTATTCCCAGTCTATTGGGTCGATAGCAGAACACCCTTTCAAAAGATGCAACCTACAGGCAAACGATACGGCTATACCAATGAAACAAAACTGAGCTAGACTGTGCGGCTACAAAGCCACTTGGCATTTGATGCCCAGCACCCGAGCTGCCCATCCATTCCATTACGTTGGAACAGAATTGCAGGTAATTCGTTTTCCTAGACCATCAGCAGGGAATTGTTATTTGTAACGTTTAGAGTAGAGAATCATGTCGAACATTCCAAAAACATGAGGTTGGATGGAGGGGCAACCAATGAATGTGTATTATCGAAACAATGTCTTAAGCATGGTTTCCTCCACTTGCGTACACTCTTCTCTCCCTCAAAATTAAGACACGAATGCCTGGCAAGATATATACCAACTTCCTGGTATTCGGCAAATTGTACCAATTCCACACGCCCACTGATCTAGCCTACCCCCACTCTTTCACTCACCAGAGTGCCTGGAGACCATGCAAGTGACAGCAATGCATGGCAGAAGTCCCAGTAAAGCATATCACAACATCAGCAAAGCATCGAAGAGCAATTGGTACCAAACACCCCAATGGTCAAAATGAGCACTTTGTCTTCACTGGAGTGGGATTTTGGCTTCCAGGCAAAGGTCAACGTGCCTTTTCATAACTGAGCCTTGTGTAGAACACAATCCATCAGTTTGGACACAGGGGCACACATTTTCAGAATACCGTCAGGGTTATTCAAGGACAGAACTATTACAGATTTTGAGACCGGTGACCAGTAAAATATTCTTGCAAACCCAGCCACGTGATCGTCTTTAGTCTGCAAGAGTGCAAACAAAGGCTTACTGAAACATGGAAATGCTCAGCGCAAGTGCGCGTTGGGACACATGCACATTCATGTGCAAAGTGAAATGCACGTGAACGTTCATACTGCATGCGTGACAATGTGGGTACTGGCAGTGTAGGCATGACCGTAAACACTTAATTCTGTGGCTGGCCGGTGCAGCAAGGAAAAGATGTGCTGCAACAGCCCAAAGTCGCTTATTCAGGTGTGTTACAGCCATCCAAAGTACTGTATGCCTCGGCTGCTGGAGGAGAAGGTTAAGGGGAACGTACTGGTATGTGCACTGATAGATTTCTGCAAGAATCGGACACATTTCAGCAAGACGCAAGGGTGGGTATGCAGTGCTGCCGAGGTGCGAGCGCAAAACGGTGAAAAGCTCAACTATGTGAATAGCACAAGCATCACAAACCCTTTTAATATTATAGCCACCAGGAAAGCAGTCTTCAGAGTTGAAATGATTTTTGTGGACGTGTGCATAGGCTCAAAGGGAGGACCCATCAACTTCCCAGACTGGAGCTGGTCTTTTCAGTGGCAGAAAACCTTCCCACGGGCCATCTATAGTAATACATTAAAAGTTAGGCAAAAGACGCTGTGCAGTGATCTATGCCACGAGCGCTCCTCACGCCTTCATGAATGGTCTTCCAGATCTGTGACTTCCACTGTCATTACGTGAACGAGACTATCCCTCACAATATTGCCTTCAGCAGGCACTGTAGAGTGGCTTCTGCTGCTTTCCTGCAAATGCCGTCAAGACTATCAATTTGTCATTTCAAAATGACTTTACGAACACATTTGTAGTATAGCATCGTTGATGACAAACGCTTTAAGGGGTTATAATATAGCATTGGTGAGGATAAAGGTTTTAAAGGGTCCTAATGTATAGATGCACTTTAGGAGACTTGAATCCTTGCAGAACCACCTGCATTTCCGGGGGGGGTTGTGAGAATCCATTCTCCAAAAACAAAAATGTTTCCTTGATCGGAAGCAATCCACTATTGCTTGGTGGGTTAGCATATGGTCTAATGAACATGCTAGACATTTAGGAGTCGCGCTACTTGGAGGGTATATGTTTGGGCCGGCTTTGAAGTGCTTCTTATAGAAGCCAACTGCCAATATGGACATGCATGTCTAGTTTACTCGAAGGGTGCACTTACAACACGCTGAGAAGATTCTTGAAGCAGACTTACAACTCAATGGAAACACTTTGATGGGAAAGAAGGCCTACCCAGAACTGTCGATCTTTTCCCATGTGCTAGGTCCACAGAAGAACAAGTTACTTTCTTACCTGGTAACTTTGTTTCGATGGGATGTTCCACATCTATGACAGGTAATCACCACAACTGTGCTGCTTCGGAAAATGTTTGGCGTCTGCGTCCTGCTTCGATGACGTCGATACGCTGTCCTCGAGGCCGTCCGTCGAGTCGACATCACCGGATGTTATAAGCCTCAGTTGTAGTTTTTTCCCAGAACGTGTGGCACCAATCTTCTGCCAGTATGACTACAGAAAGCCTTGCGGCAACAGTAGCTGTAATTGCATAAGAAATTCAGGAGAGGGGCAGGCTGGGAGGGTACGATGTGGAATACGTCGTCGGAACATCCCATCGAAAGAACGTTACCAGGTAAGAAAATAACTTGTTCTTCGAAGGGATTGGTTCCTCCGACGTATTCCACATCTATGACAGACTCCCAAAGAAGTACCAACATAAGGAGGTGGGAAAAGAATTTAGAATTTTAGAATGCCCAATTAAATTGCAGAATAGAGGACCGCCTTGCCAAAGGCCAAATCTTTCCCATGGATAGAATCCAGGGAGTAGTGTTTTACAAAAGTATGGACAGAGGCCCATGTGGCTGCTTCACAAATGTTACGAATGGGAACACCCCTGTGCAGGGCAGTAGAGGCAGCCACACCCCTAGTAGAATGGGCCCGTAAGCCTACCGGAGGGTCCTTACCCGCCAAGCGGTAACTTTCAGAAATTGTCAAGATAATCCATCTAGACAAAGTCTGTTTAGTAACAGCATTTCCCAAACGCCTTGCAGCGTATCCTACAAAGAGCTGATCGTCCACTCTGACCCGGGACATGCGTAAGATGTAGAAACTTAAAGCTCTCCTAGGATCCAACCTATGGAGCCTCTCCTCTTCCTTACCAGGATGCGGAGGAGGATAGAACGGCGGAAGATTGACCATCTGGCTTAAATGAAATTCCGACAACTTTCTGAAGAAAAAAAAGAAGGGACGGACCCTAAGGACAACCCTGTCCTTATGGAACACTGAAGGGTGGCTTAACGGAAAGTGCCTGCAACTCACTCACTCTGCGAGCGGAAGTGACCGCACTAAAAATACAGTTTTCAAGGTCAACAGTCTCAAAGGACAAGAATGTAAAGGCTCAAACAGAGCTCCCATTAGGAATTTTAGAACCAGGTTCAAATACCAACCGGGCACCTGGAAAGGAGACGGTGGGAACACATTAGTGAGCCCTTTCAGAAACTGAGAAATCAAAGGAATTTTAAAATAATAGCACTCCTCAGACGAGCGCTTAAATATGGACAGCGCCGCCAGGTAACCTTTAATGGTACCCACTTGCAGGCCCTTGTGGGCTAACGAAAGCAAAAAAGACAGAACCACAGGAATGGCACATGAAAAAGGATCCACATTCTTAACCCTGCACCAGTCGCAGAACTTTCTCCAACGGCAACGGTACAGGGATTTCGTTGCAGGCCTTCTGGCCGAAAGCAACACCTCCATCACGTCTTCAGGGAGGACCCAATCCTTATACCTCAAACTTTCAGAAGCCAAGCGTGAAGGTTGAGGGACTTGACCTCTGGATGGAGAACCTGACCCCCCCCTCCCGTGAGAGCAGATCATCTCGTTAGGGAAGACGGCGTGGAGGGCAGATGGACATGTCGAGAAGGTTCGGGTACCACGTTCTCCTGGCCCATGCCGGAGCACTGAGGATCATTCGGGAACCGAACCTCTGTAACCTCTGCAGCACTTGCAGAATGACGGGGGCTGGAGGAAACGCGTACAGCAGTGGGAAGGACCACTCCACTACGAACATGTCCCCTAAGGCTCCTTTTGGAGGAAATTCCCACAAGCAGAACCTTTTGCACTTCCGGTTGACACTGGTCGCAAAGAGATCCACTTGTGGGGTCCCCAAAGGGGGCGAAGATCTCCAGGAGAATCTCCTGAGCCAGCTCCCACTTGTGAGAGACCGTGCTCTGCCTGCTCAGAGCGTCCGCCGCCGCGTTTTCGTCTCCGGCCAGATGAACTGCCGAGATCGGAATTTCCTGCTGGATGGCCCAAAACCAGAGCTGCATCGCCTCTCTGCACAGAGGGAGAGACCCTGCCCCCCCCTTTTTGTTGAGGTACTGCATGGCCACTGTATTGTCCGTCAGAATCAGGACAGTCTTCCCCCGCAGAGACGGCAGAAAAGCCTTCAGGGCTAGCCTGACGGCACTCGGCTCCAACAGATTGATATGGAGTCTGGACTCCGACGGAGACCAACGACCGTTGACTGTCAACTCGTTGGCATGAGCTCGCCATCCCGTGAGGGATGCGTCCGTCACGATCGTCACCGTCAGGGTAGCCAAAATGGAGCCCCCTTTATCAGATTGCCTTCCACGGCCCACCACAGAAGATCCTGGGCGACCGAGGGCGGCACCTGAACGGGATCTGACATCCTGCCGGAGGACTGACCACTCCATCTTGAGAGCCCACTGCAAAGATCTCATCCGCAGCCTGGGCTCTGGCACCAGGAGAATGCAGGATGCCATGAGGCCGAGCAACCTCAAGAACTCGAACGCCGGGACACTCTGGGCATGTTGAAACTTTTTCACCATCTGCAGAATGTGATGAGCTCTCACCTGGGGAGGAAAACAGCCCCAGGGATGTGTCAAGCACTGCTCTGATGTACTGGAGCCGCTGGGTAGGTGTCAAGTGGGACTTCTTTAAGTTGAGGGCGAAGACCAGCCTGCGAAGGGAGTGGCAGGCGACTGGCAGATGATCCAGGACTTGCTCGTGAGAGCGCACCCTGATCAACCAATCGTCCAGGTAGGGGTAGACGTGAATCCCTCCCTTTCCTGAGATACGCTGCCACCACCACCATGAGCTTGGTGAAGACCCTCGGGGCGGAGGTCAATCCGAACGGCAGGACCCGAAACTGAAAGTGCGAGTTGCCAACCACGAACCTCAGGTACTTTTTGTGCTTGGGATGAATCGGCACATGAAAGTAGGCGTCCTTGAGGTCGAGAGACACCAACCAGTCCTGAAGTTGAAGGGCCTGGAGGACTTGAGAAAGAGTAACCATCTTGAACTTGTCCTTGCCGAGGAGCTTGTTCAAACCACGCAAGTCCATGATGGGTCTCAATCCCCAGTCTTTTTTCGGGATCAAAATATATGGGCAATACCATCCCTTGTTCCTCTCTACTACAGGCACCAATTCTATGGCGCCTTTCTCCAGCAGGGATTTGATTTCCTGCGCAAGGAGCGGATGCAGACTCTTCAAAGATAGATTCCCTGGTGAATTGTCGTGAGGCCTCTGCCGGGTAAAGAAGACAGTAGCCGTGGGCTATGATCTCAAGAACCCACACATTTGAAGTAATGGCACGCCATTCTACAAGATGCTGCGCCAGCCTTCCCCCAACCGGCGAACCATGGGATGGTTCTTCGACAGCCTCGGCGACTTGCTCGGAGGCGGAGCCTCGAGAGAGTCCCTTGATGGACATGGCGCCGATGGTGTCGACGTCTTCTTAGAAGACCTCACAGGTTCCGCCGGTTTCGAGGGCGTCGAGGACTGGGACCAAGAGCGGGCATGGCTAGAGCGATCCACCTTGTCCGATCGGGAGCCCTGCGATTGGAAAATCACCATCATCTCCGTACGAAATGCATCTCCCATTCCGCAGGAGAGGAATGCTTGTTGGGACAATCAACCCGCCGTCTGGCGGAGTCCTCGGACGGGGACGGGGAAGGCTACCGGTGACGGCGCTTCCGCGAGTGCCTCGAGGAGGCAGAGGAATGGCGGGAACCACTAGGGACCGAGACCCCCTGGACTTACGCCGATGACGTGGAGAGTCGCCCCTCGAATCGTCGGTCGAAAGCCCAGCGGATTTCAACTTTCAGGGTTTGGAAACCCTATCTACAGTAAGCTTCTTCCGCTCCCACAAGGCCTTCGACGTTACCGACTGGCAATCGTCACAGTCATCGGTGGCGTGGTCCTCACTGAGGCACCAGAGGCAGACGTTGTGCGGGTCCGTAAGTGGCATCTTGGAACCGCAGTCCCCACACTTCTTGAATCCCGACCGCTGGGTAGAAGAAGACAAAGACAGGATATCTTCACAAACACCAAGTTCGGAGAACCAATAGAAGTAACAGAAGAACCAAGGCGTGCCGAGATCTCCGAAGCGAACACGTTCATGGAAAAAACGGAACTGAGGCTACGGGCATTGTGCGTCCTACTTATCACATCCGGTGACGTCGGCTCGATGGAGGGCCTCGAGGACAGCGTATCGACGCAGAAAATTTTCCCAAGCAGCACAGCTGTGGTGATTACCAGTCATAGATGTGGAATACGTCGGAGGAACCAAATCCCTTCGAAATGGGAAACTATGCATCCTGCATATTGACTGTGCAACCCGTTTTGGTGAATGACTGAAGAGATTTTACAGAAAGCTAGAATCCAGCATTTTCAATTATTTGCAAAATATTAGGATTATAACCCCTTCTTCATCAGAGTTTTAAGTTCAATCCATGGCCTGCTTTGCACACAAGGATATGGCAGTAAAGTGATTGCAAAGATTGGAGGTGAAAACTGCTGAAATCGAAGGCTGTAAACTCTGCATAATTTTGCAAAAGGGGTCACAGAGATTTCAATGCTGCTGGGAATTTCCTTCAGTCCACGAGTGTATGAGGAAATACATTGGAGCGTATGCTCTTAAAGAGAACATCCTGTCTTTGTGTCCCAAGATTGCCTTTCGAGTATATCATGGCAAAGCATCACTTGTGGTGTCAAAATGACAGACCTGTCTGGTGGACTTAAATACTAGGAATCAAAGACACTGAAGACAGAGACAAGAGGGGCTAAAAAAAAAACACACAAATGACAGGTGTCTGCACTTGCTGAACCTTTTCACTGTCCATAGCATAAGGTTGTACAGTCAACTCTATTGATGAGGAGTCTGATGCAGCAAGAGGGGCATCTCACTCCCCAAATAGCTCTGGGTCTCAGATGAAAAATGTAAGCATCTCCAGAAAGTTGATCCAACCCTTCATGGCCACTTCAGTGAGGCCTCTCTCTGAAAGATCTGCAAGCAGACCTCTCAACCCAAAAAGGATGCATCCATCACAACAATCACCTGTGGTCAGGGTTGACGTATGGGTTCTCCACTCAGATCATTCCATGAGGAGCACAAAATGAAGGCTGATCCTGTCGATCGCTCCAAATCGGAGACAAGTGAAATGCAAAAGGGAACACCGGAAAACCTCCTGGAAAGCCGAGGCCCTATAAGGAGTGATATGCAAGAGGCGATCAGCCCCTAAACACATAGGAACTCCAACGCTGGAACCATGGTTGGAATAAACTGACTGATGAATGTCCCTCACCCATTATGGGCAGGGAAAGGCCTTATAGTTGAGTGTCGCGATGGAGTTGATAAATTGCAGTCTCTTCATGTGTAAAGGATCAATTTTCGGAAGTTATGCAAAGACCTCAGAGAAGAGGCAGGTGCATGTCTTGACAAGATGGTTAAAGATCATGTCTCGAAGGTTTCCTTTTGGAACCCGTATCCCGGGTAGACGTGAACCACTTCCCTGCTGCAGGTGCACGCCAACCACAGCCATGCTTTTTATGGCGACTTGTGGCATGGATAGCAGTGCCAAGAGGAGTGAATTAACCTGGCAGTGCAACCTTCACAAGTAGCTCTGATTTTGGGATCTGCCTGAATGTATAAAGTGGCTAGCTGGCGCTTGAAGGAAACTTCAAGGCGCAGACATCGGCATCATTTCAGTCAAAATCTTCCTGTGAGCCCCATTCGTAATGTATTTGTCCTTAAGGCTGATTAACATAGATTTGAATTTGGCAGTCATCAGCTCCAGTTTGCTGCCATTCCGCTTGTCCTTTGTAGATGGACAGGCAAATGCACCCAGAGCACAGCGGCCACCTTTCAGCCACCCAGACCTAAGCAGAGGATGGGGGTAGGGTGAAGTACGTTTCAAAGATGTGTTACTATTCCAGCTCATTGCCAAATTCCATTCTGAGAATGTGAGGGTGGCCTGTGGTTTATGGTGACGTTGTCTTATTGGCCCCAATAGGAAGGGTGCTGTGTAGGAGGACCTTGATGGCAATGGTCTGAAGCAAACTGGGTAAAAAAATAAAACTCTCCCAGGTGGGTTGGACAGAAGGGAAAGATGTGTCAGAGTTGCCAAGTTGCCATAATTTGAATACTGCTGGTGGTGGTTAGCAATATATTGAACACTGTAGGTGTCACAAGAACAGAGAGGGGGCATTGCTGAATTGCGACTAACATCAGGCAGAGGATACCATAATCTGGAATTATTTTCTTTTCCTTCTAGCCTGAGCAAATCACTTATTTTCTTCACCCATCTCTTTTAGAGCCCAGAGGTGGTTGGGCTGCCTTGCAATTGGCAGATTAGTTAATACCATCAGTCAGAGGTGCATAAGATCCTTATGAACACACTGATCAGTAGCTGAAATCTGTCTCAACGTCGGAAAGGTAACCCTCAATCCACACTAAAAATGTTATTGTTCCATAAGTTTCAATTGAAACATTGTTTACTAAGTGAACCCCCTTTGAGGTGTTGATTTGTTAATAGATTTCCCCACGTTGGTCTGGTGAAGCTGGACACAAGACAGGGACATTAGATTGCCTTGCCCCGGCCTGAAGAGACATCAGAAGAAGGGTTAAGCCACTGAGAATACTAGGGTAATGGCACGGATGGGTTCCCATCTCCTCATGCTCTGAAGCTTAAACATAGGTGCACCTTTTTAAAGCAACTATGGGAAGTCTCAAAATAGATTACCACCTTAAGTGGCCATACCTTTCAAAAATAAAGATGCACACATAATCAACTTAAAAACATTCAAAGTTAATAGATATCTTGAGTGCTCTGGTCATGCAAGGGACCTGTGCAACTCTGTGTTAAAACCACACTGTGAGCTGAGGGCAGTTCCAGCAATGCTCTCTAAGACAACGTTCCTTTCAACCTGTGGTTGTCTATTCTATTCTGGACCCTACAATTGTACGGAGGGTGGGAGGCACTGTGACCAGAGGGGTTGGATTCTCTGTGCTAAGAAGACCAAGAAATAGGATGGGAAATCCAGAATGCACATTAGGGTTGCGAATCAAAAAGATGAGACATCAGGAATTTCTCTGATGGAAAGAGGACGGCTGTTCCAGTCTAGCAGCACCCAAAACAGTGTTGGATCTTCCTAAAGTGATGACTCTCCGAAATCTATGAATTAACAGCTTCAATTTCCTAGACTCATATCAATACTCTCCAGTGATCATATCGAACAAAAGGTTTCTTTAAATAAGCCAGGTCAGAGCAATAGAATGTTTTACGGATCACGCCGTTGACTGGTTCGGCTCCTTCACCGAACGCTGGAAACTGGTGAGATTGGATAGTTTCCTGTCGGACTCTCTTCCTCAAGAGTGTGGGGTGCCGCAGGAATCGTCCCTCTCGCCTTTGCTCTTTAATCTATATATGCAACCTCTAACGGATATATTGAGGAGCCATGGAGTGGGGTTTCAGTCTTAAGCGGACGACACCCAGATCTTTTTAAAAAGCTGGGGGACTTTTTTATTTTAATTTACCAGAATCAGGCAGTGCCTGGATTACGTGGGAGATTGGATAGCGTCTCATTGGCTCCAACTTAATCCCAGCAAAACAGAGGAAGCACCGTTTGGACCAAAACACCTTTTGTCAGATACTCACTCCCAATTCATGTTTGATGGAATCTAATCTGAAGTTTGCCCCAATGGCAGGACAACCATGTTTGCGAGATGCAGGTAGAAGAAAAACTGCAGTCAGTGTTTTATTGTCTGCCTTGCCATATCTACCTCCTGAAGACCACGTCAGGATTGTGGGTGCTTTGGTGAATTCTCTGCTGGATTATGGTAATGGGATGCTAGCTGGGATCCCTTGTAAACATTTGATCCTACTCCAAAAGGCGCAAAACGCAGCAGTGAGGCCGATTTATAAAGTACCAAAGTTCTTCCATATTTCTGGGTTGGACCACTCTCATCATTGGTTGCTCGTTGAAGATGGAATCGAGAATCAATTTTAAAATACTCTGATTTACAAAGGTCCACATAACCTCGTACCATCATATCTGGCAGAAAAATGTATACAATATTAATCATATCGTACCTAACATTCGGCCAATACGTTCTTACTGGTAGTCCCGCCATCTCGTTGTGTCAGGGGAGATGGATGGTTTTCAGTATACGGCCCCAAGATAAAATTACTAGCATTGGGGAATCCCTCTGTTCATGATGCAAGATGCTGGAGAATATTTGGTGTTCTTTGATGTCACCTGCGCCTAGATGCGGTTAACTCCACTCAGCTGAAGCATTATAAATGCATCTAAACAGCACCAAGAGTTTAAACTCCTTCCTGGCGCTAAACTCGCAGTGAAGCGCAACCCAACACAGAATCTCGCGATGCAGGGCACCAGCTGCCAGTCTCGTGGCTGCGGTGGGTGTGCTGCCCTTTTGACAGCGAAATCCTCCCTTGTCTTGCTGACGACATTCTCTAGGTAAGTAGGGCCTGGGAGGGGGATGTTTTCCCACATACGGGCACAGGTCGGGTGCTGGAAAGGGATTGGCTCCCTCTCGCCCTTGAGAGGGCCTGAAAGCAGGCCCTGTCCCAATGATCATGATCAATTTTGTGAGTAGGATTTCTGTAGCCGTCACCTTTTGTATGTCTCTGTACGAAATTGTCAGAGTATAGTTTACCTATGCCTTTGGAGGCAAAGCGCATCGGTTAGAAAATAAAATAAAATGGTCTGTCCAATCCACCCACCAAGATTCTTGGTCCAGGAGGGAAAAGGCATGTCCACATGCTCAATCTAAGGTCTGGCCTTTGATATGTGTAGAAGGCATATCCAGATGACAAAGCCCAAATAAGGTAGGCTCTGCTAATGAGAGGCTAATGGATCTACCAAATCATTAAAATCCCCATAAAGTGGAAGACTGCTTACTCAGAGGTATAATGTAATTGAGCAGATTGTCACCAAACAAAATCATACTTAGCAGCCTGCTAAACTAAAACTTCAAAAATACTTTCAGATTCTATTGTTATGCATACGTGCAAACGCTCACAGTTTGAGGTCTTATACTCAGGAAACTGATACGATATTCATATAATAATTTTAGATGTGAGTCATTTCACTCACCTCCATCTTCCAGTCCATTTGCTGCGATGGAGAATCCCATAGGGAGAGCAGCTGCAATCGAAGGTCCCAACAATTCCAAGCTTCCTCAATTGCCAGCACACCCAGATTCAAATCTCGAATAAAGTCCAGAATTAACACTACTTAGGGCCCATTTGAGGCCAAAAGCCGTGAATTTGGTGGAAATATTAGCCTGAATCTTAACTTGTGGGGAACTAGAAAACTTGTTTGAAAAATCAGGGAAACAGGGAGCACATTACCATTCCACTAAATTGAATCCTAGACTACAGAGAACGTGGATCTAAATGCCACGAGCCCATGGACTCGGGAAGTAAATGAACCAACAAGATAACAGTATAGTATGGTTGTGGATAGATTATTTGCCTCCAATCTAACAAACACAGCTTCATTAATATGTGAACTGATAAATCTTCATATTTGTATGCAAAGTATTAAAGGAGGTCTCTTTAGCCCCTGGCAGCTCGGCGTTATGGGGTACTGTCTTCATCGAAAATGTCATGTTAGATAAAAACATCCTCTCCTGGCTGGACTCGTGTTGGCCATATGGATGTTGAAACGATTGCAAGAGAGAAATGACCACTGGGGTCTGGTAAGAGTGAATGGGGAAACCAGCACATTAAGATACCAATAAACCTTCAGGGCATCCGCAATTTTGAATACATTGGTCCTGGCATACTAGTCTTCCCGAGATACCCATTTCTTTCTGGGACATAATTTCCGACTTGGCTGTGGTGGCAGGATGGATTTTTTAACATTTTATTAAGAACTAAAGTTTTATACGAGATTTGCTCTGTGACTGTTTCTGCTCCAGATACAGTACTGTACTGGCTGATCTTGCTTTCGAGAACCTATTCCTAATCCTCACAGTGAGCGGGTCTCTTCAGATAGTGCACCCCTGCCCCATGAGCCTGCTTTGGATCCTCGGATTCGCTGCACTGCAGGTGCTCCTAGAAGCCATGCTACGTCTGTCTCCCATGTTTTAGCTAGTTCTCTCTGCGTGGAATGTCCAATCCCAATCTCCTTGTGTTCACCTACCCCTCGATCTTCCAGCGCAGGTGACTCCTGAATCTGGGTAATCTAGTTAACCTTAAAGAGCGCATAGACTCACATGTGGTTTCTTCGCTCTGGGACCTAAATGACGATAGCGAGAGAGTTTAACTGGGAAATAAAGAAGAGAGAAGCAGTTACACTTAACTTTCAATCAAACGCTGGAGACGTGGAATGATACAAATACACAACTGGAGAGAGCTCCAGGGGGTAGGTGCCAAAATAGAATGCACGTCCTCTGCTTCCAAGTCAACCAAAATCTGGGGATCGACAAATTGGCAAGATCAGCTGAACAGAGAAGATTAAGGCGTTTGCAGTGGTTAAGGTTAACAGGAAGAAAGGTAGGCTTGCTGCTAGAAATACAGGAAAGCAACAAGACCATCTTGAAATTAATACAGAATAGCAAGCCAAGTTTTGCTAGGACCAGTATAGCATCAGCATAGTAGTGGAGCCCCAAAAACGAGATGCATAACAGAATTTAAGAATCTGGAAATCTGGAGTTGTGTTGTATCTAGCGGTGCCTGCATCGATTGCAAGTGAGTGGAATGCTGTGGTAGAATGTAGAGCAGGGAATGTTATCCTATGAGAGTGTTCCACGGTTGTCAGTTGGAGAGATGTGAGCCCTGACAGAGGATGCCGGTGGATGTCATCTGTCCCCATAACTTATCTGTGTTGATGAACTGGAGCTGATGTACTTTAAACTCAGTAAAGAAGTGTACAGTTCAACCAGAGATGTCAGTCATTTGTGGCCAGGGACCCAACTTAACAATTGGTGACGAGGATGATGCTGGCTGTGCTGGGGGGGACAGCACCAAAGAGGGTAATCCACCACCCCCAACGCCAAGATCCTCTCTCAGGCAAGAGCGCTGCAGGGGCAGTGGGGAGGGCAAGTGAGGCCCAACAAGAATGCTGCAGAGGCAATGGGGACAGAAAGGTCCAACTATGTATGTAGTACTGCAAGAGGCAGTGGGGATTGTGAAGACCAACCATTAATGAAGCGCGGCAGTGGGACAAGAGGTGCATTGATGAAGCGCTGCAGAGGCAGTGGGACAAGAGGTTCATTGATGAGGCGCTCCAGAGGCAGTGGGACAAGAGGCTCATTGATGAGGCGCTCCAGAGGCAGTGGGACAAGAGGTTCATTGATGAGGCGCTGCAGAGGCAGTGAAGAGGCACTGCATGGGCAGTGAGGCACTACAAGGCAGTGAGATTTAAGAGGCGCTGCAGAGGCAGTGAAGAGGTGCTGCAGAGGCAGTGGAGCGCTGCAAAGGGCAGTGGGGACAAGAAGTCCCAGTGCAGCAAGGTGCAGTGGAGCGGTCCAGACATTTAAGTGGCACTGTGAGGTGCAGTGGAGCCTCAACCAATGAAACATTGAAGGTGGTAGGGATCTCACAGAGTAGTTCGGTTTGGAGCAGACTTAACGAGCAGAGAAGCATTTAAGTGACCTGGGCCTACTGATATTTTAAGGAGTGTGAGAGCATTATTATTGTGGCTGCGCTGGAGTGCTGTGACTTTCGGGCTTTGCAGAAGCGTGTTCAGTAGCTCTTGGAGACCGTTGGAGTGGAGAGCTCTGTCATCCTCAGTGTCAACTCGAGTGATGACGTCTTATAGAATGTGGTGCCTGCATCGATTGCAAGTGAGTGGAATGCGGTGGTAGAATGTAGAGCAGGGAATGTTATCCTATGAGAGTGTTCCACGGTTGTTAGTTGGAGAGATGTGAGCCCTGAGAAAGGATGCCGGTGCATGTCATCTGTCCCCATAACTTATCTGTGTTGATGAGCTGGAGCTGATGTACTTTAAACTCAGTAAAGGAGTCAACAGTTCAACCAGAGAGGTCAGTCATTTGTGGCCAGGGACCCAACTTCACAAGATGCTTCAGTCTAGAAGTAGAAAGGCCAACATACAGGGTTGACCTAATCAAGGTGCGGCTGAATTAGTCAATGTAGATGCACGCAGAAAGTGTAAGGAAAGGTCCAAAGCAAAAGAAGCAGATAAAGACTGCAGGACCAAGAGATTGGATCAAGAAGACAGGGAAGTGACAGATGGATATGCAATTAAAATACAGGATCCCAAACAGGTACTGGACAAGGTCCTAAGAAAGGGTAAAAAATGGGGTGCCTAAAGATCATGCTGGCCAAAGAATTTGGCTTGCGGGAATACCTACTCCCCAAGCAAGGAATAGCTGTCATACAGGTTTGGAAGGCAGATGCAGTGGCACCAGCTGCGGGGCTGCTTGTGCTCTCGTTCTGAAGCAGCGATAGGACTTCGCTGTTTGGGCTGGAAGGACCCTTTTTGGGTGGGACCAAACTCGATTTTCATGCGGTCCGGCATCTTCTGTAATGGCATGACCAGCTGAAAATCGATGATCAGAAGGGTTGTCCAGATCAATTAGAGTAGTTATGATTCATTCAAAAACCTTCTTGGCATCGGTCTTTTTCTGTTTCACTAAAGTTAACCCGAGTGTGATACTTATGGGTTATTTGACAGTACTATGTTGTTTTATCAACTGAATTACGTTGTGGTAAATCATTTCAATTTAATTACTTTGTGGCTTTTTAAAATAATGTGTTGCTCTCTTCTGTACTCCCCACGCCCCACCTGTGCCTTTTATCCCCAAGCATGAATTACCATTAAGTGATTTAATTCGATAAAATAATGGTATACGTACTAGACTGTTGAAACTAGAGACCCAAGCTACACCAGACTATCCCCAACAAGGCTGAAACATGTCTACAGCTGCTTGTGGTCTGATGCACAAAGGGTGAGATTGTGTTGTTCTGGCTGGACTGCACCTTAGGAGTGCATCCCTGCCTGGTTCATACATGGTCTTTACCCTTCTATAATAACACGAGAGGCTAAAAAACGATGGTCAGTGGAGGGTTGCTCAGATCAATGCCAGTGGCTATGAAGGTTGCAAAAGTTCCAGCCATCAACCTTCGGTTTTGCTAGAGGCACTGAGCTCCGCAATCCAACCAAATGAAGTACTGGGTCACAGCATCATATGCACAGAAAAAAAAATACATGCGCAGAAAAGAGGTTGCAAAAACAACTAAAAGAATGGGAGAAGGGATCAATTCTGTGAAGGTCGAGGAGATGAAGAGAAAGGGGGGGGGGGGAAGAAGACATATTAAAAAGCATTAGTGAGGAAAGAAGAGCTAAGACGGCGCAGATGCAGTATTGGAGCACTCACAAAAGTGGCTAAGAAGTATTATGTGGTCAACACTGGGGACATATGGAGCATGACCAGGCCAACGACACTGCCACCAGCAGTCACGATGAACAAATCCTCTTAAGGGCAACGTCTAGCGTAGCGGGGGGTGGGGTGCTGTCGAGGGGGGGGGTATGAACCTCGACAATCCTAACAGATTTTGGGTGGATGCACCAGTGAGCTGGGACATTTTTTTTGGCATCAGAATATTTATTGAGGACAAGACCTGGTGGCTGCCCCTTTGGCTAAGCTAAGCACAGGCAAAGCCATCTGTCAAGGTCCATGGCCTGTTACAATTGAGCACCAGGAAAAGGATGGGTGAAAAACTAGTTTACAACAAAAAAGAAAGTTATACTTTGAAGAAACTTTCACTGAGAGCAGCTAACCTACTGACTGATCGGTAATAAGTCCAAATCCAACCAGACAAATGCTTGAAACGAAGTTCCCATCCTTCTGTGCTGGCAACTTTTGAACAGTTTGACCTGCCGTCTTCAGTCTCCAATTTCTTATCAGCTATTGTATCTCATACATTATGCTGGCCCACATTCTCAAGAATCGGTTCTTGGTAATATTTTTCATAAATATGCTTTCCATCCAGCCTGGAAACAGTTCACATTTAACCTTTACTTAGAAACATTAGATGACATACAAGATTCAGCCTATCTCAGACCTTTTAGTAAACTATTTTTTGGGACTGAGGAATTCGACCAACTGCACGGGGAGTGTGCGCTCTCGCCTGGGCGTTTTTGAGGTTTTGTAATTAAAATGAATGATAGATCAACCTCAGAAAATGTGTGGGGCTAATTTGTACACATTTACCTCTGCTCACCGCACAACAAACACATAGTCATGTGTACTCTGGGGGGACACAGCCAACAGGCGCCATCCTCCCTGTCACATTTAGCTGGAATGTGACAGCGACGGGTACATCAAAGCATCCCAGCAAGGGGGAAGGCAACACCTTTTTCCAGCCATGGCCAGCCTAATTAAAATGTAAAAGGCTCCATGGATCCGCCCTCTCTATTGTCTAAGTTCTACTGGTGGCAGCGCACACCGATGAGTTAATTGAAACAGGCTTGCGATAGGCCTGATCACAGAACTGACAAAAGGGGACAGGAAACCCCAACTCCTCTTTGATATGCAATGTGTCAACTTGAAGGTGGCACCCACCCCTCAGTATGAAGGGCAGTGAATGGCATGTCTGGGACAACTATTTACAGTAGACAACCTCTGCAGGGAGCCCATCAATTCACATACTTCTTCTGTCTGAAAGGGGGAGACAGAAAGTCTGTTCTTGCTACAAACCTCAAGGGAGACCTGCACATTCATCAGGAGCCACAAAGAGTACAATTGACTATAGAGACACTTTGATCCACAACAGACAGAAAGATGGTTGGGACTTAGTAGTAAATGTTGTCACCCCTTATCTTTCCTGTTGCAAAGCACTCTGTTTATAACCTCACGCATAAAAGAAGATTGTTGGTGTGGACCCCGGATTGGTTCCTTAAGGTAGGCTTAGCCTGCACCAATCACTGGGGCCCATTTGGCTTTAAAAGAGGGCCGAGCCTCACTTTTGGCAGATCTTCCTACAGCTTCGAAGAGAATGACTCATTTGGACCCTGGCTGACGGTACAGTGTGCCTTTCAGCTTCCACCAGTGTAGGAAGGCCAGAATTTTCAAGAGGGAAGCAAGATCCCTCCTCTAAACATCTCCCAGGGAACAGTGGGAGATAATGGACTCGGGGAACATGTCCAACATCTCCAGAACCAGTAACCAGTCAACACACAGTGTGCCCTGCTAGGTTCTGCCAGTAAGCTTCCTAGGTGGGAAGTGCCAGAGAGTCTCTGAACAAAGGACAAGGCCGTTGCCTGCAAACACTCTGCTCAGCTTTGGGCTGTCCGCCTTAAAGGATGACACGAGCCCTGCGAAGAAGCTAGGAGTGCCACACCAAGCATCAACCAGCGTCCAACCTTTAAGGACATTTTTGAGACAGTCGAGCCCTCGAACCGCGACCAGCTGCATCACTGACTGTTGTCACGCTGCAGTCACTAAAGCCGCTGAGATGCCTTGACCAGCGTTGCAGATCCGCCAACCAGCACAGAGACGATTCTTGACCCTGAACCACTGTGTAGGCCAGCCTGCAGCCGTCCGGATAACCTCGGCCGTCTCCGGTCTTGAACTCTGTCGCAGGAGCTGCAAAGAGTCCTGTAACTGACTCTACACTGTTGAGCATCAAGATCATCTCAAGCACCAGGTACATTGTGGTTCTGGCCCCCTGGTCCTTCTCCAAAGGCCCCAAGTGACATTTACGACTCCTTGCTCCCTTGGTGCTGAACCCAAATAACCTTGAACAGTTGAGACTACCTCCTGTCAGTATCGAGAGTGCTTCCCTTTCCTTCATGAAACTATCTGTCCTCTGTGTTCCGTTACAGGGTGGGTTGTATTTTGCAGTGTACTAGAACTGTCTGTTGTAGTAATAATAAAGTAGATGTTTTGTACAACCTTCACTGGACAGCCCCTTTTATCATTGGGTAACAATTGTATTTTCACTGTGTTGCAACTAACCAACGATCCACAACCTTGCGGAGATAAGCCTGCCGTTCCGTCCATGTTACCAAAATTGGACAAGGTGGTTTATAATTTTCCAATCTGTTCAGATCCCTTCTGGTGTACTGGAGGTGTGAGGCTGATTGATGGTTTAGAAACCGATCCTCATCCCTGGACCACTGGTGCCCTGGAAGTTGATTTGTCACAGGGACAGGCGAGCAAAAGGTTATTAGCACTGTAAATCCAGAACACACAGACAGCACTAATCTTGAGCAATATCAGTCATGGTTTAAATTCTGGTGCAGTAATGGGAGGTCCTGGAGGAACACCTAGCACATCCAATTGTTCAGATGCAGTGCTCCAGAATTTGTGCTGTGGTCAGCATTTGAAAGGTTTCCACTAAAAGTAATTTAGGTAGTCAAGGTCAAAAGGGACCAGAGAACCCTGGTCTTTTTCAGAACGAGAAAATCGTGGAGTAAAGCTTTTTTACTTTTATGTTCTGGAATCCACTTTACTACATGGGTGTTCCTAAAGTAACTGGAGAGGATTTCAGACATATGGGGTCATTATGAGGTTGCAGGTAAGCTCCCGGTACTACCAACAGCTTATTTCCACCTCCCAATATCCCAGCATTACCAGGATATTACGGAATTGTACAATCGGACCGAATAAAAAGGTCAGACCATACAAAAACCCCGAAAAATTCTACCACCAAAAGGTTCCATCCTTTGGTGGTAGCATTGAAGGCAAGTATAATAAAAAATAAAAAAATAAAAAATAAATAAAAAGACTGCGGGCCGTCCCCCGCAACACCCCGCTCACTATACTATGTGGTATAGTGAGCGGCATGTTGTGGGGGACACCCCCGCAACACTCACATTTTTTTTTTAAAAAACGGGCTGCGGGGGGTGTCCCCGGCAACACCCCGCTCATTATACTGTGTGGTATAGTGAGCAGGGGTTGCGGGGGAAAGCCCTGCAGCTCCTGGAAAATAAAGAAAGAAAGTGACCCTGCGGCGCTGGTTCTCGATCATGGAAGTGAAATGGAACTGGCACAGCGTCTGAAAAGGTAAGTAGGGTTTGAGTAGTATGTTGGAGGTGTGGGGTGGGGGTGTGTTAAAGGTGTGGGTGTGTGGTGGGTGTGTTGGGGGTGTGGGTCAGTGGATGTTTCAATGTGTGTTCGCATGGGAAATGTGCAAACCTTTTGTGGTTCGCACATTTCTCAAGCAAGCTTTTCCGTCGCTGACTTTTCCGCAGCAGAAAAATCGCGTAGATCCAATATTACGGACGATGGCGGTAAAGTAAGTTCCCATTTCCTCCATGGGAATGGGAACCACTGACGCACCAGCACCATTGTTAACGGTGGTTGTGCTTCAGTGAATTATCTGCCTGTAGGGGCCTGAAATACTGGCATGTCAGGCCTGCCAGTAGTTCACTGTCCATACCAGCAGACTCTGAGTATGCCAGTCCGGAAAAGTTGTTACTGGCATGTTATTTCCAGACCGGCATACTCCCAATAACCCTCATTGTCCTTTTTAGGGTAATACGAATGTTGAACAGATTAGAACACAACCTATGTGTGCATTTTAATGTTAATTGCAAGATTCAGTTTAATGATTATTTGTTCGTATCAATTCTTTAGGAAGGATTTTATCTGTTTATTAATATCTACGTATTTGGTGTTAATGGAGAAATCCGATTTAATAAAGATTACTATTACTGACCTTGTGGAGGTAATGCCAGTGGGACTAGTGGCACGGGGAGTCCAAGGGTCCCTAATTTTCAGAGTCTATTGCTAATTGGACGAAACATCCGATTTACAAGGATGAACTGCCAATACACAGGGGAAGAAGGCCCCTTGATGGAAAGAGGAGTGACCACCCCTTGCTAGAAGGGACACAAACTTATTGGAAGACCAAGATTCAATTTGGATCTTCAAACTTCTAGAAGATGTGGATACAAGTCCCTGCCTAGCTTTGTCCCAGGTTTTTAAGTCTGAGTCTTTGCAGGGGAATTGGAAACCTAACCGTGTCTGCAGTTACTACCCAAGTCTCTGTAATGCCTCTATTGAAGGGGCTAAATACCTCTTGCCATCAAGAGAAAGGTGAAGCCACTTATCCTGGATACCAGTTTGCTGGGAAGAAGTTACAGACCAGGCAATTTTCCTCACTTTTGTTGCTAAGCTAACAGCCCTAGAGAAACTATCAACCAAATCTTATTTTAATGTGGAGCTCTTGAGCCGACAAAGTGAAAGTGATGCATTGAGTTAACCAAGCCTCTGTCTCTTTAGAGAACACAGAAGATGGCTGAGGAGCAATGCTACTGCCTTTCGACAGTTTTGCTGAAACTACAGCGGATTGTGCTTAGATAGGACACGACCAGGAAAAACAAAAGGTTGCACTTCATGAAATTCACACTCTAAATCTAAGTACTTGGATAAGTTTGCCTCAATAGGCATTTCTTGGTCAAATAAGCAAAGATTTCTCAAAGGAAGAGTCCACGATTATATGTGGCTCATCACAGGGCCAATCTAGGAAAGAAAGTCACCAGTTAAGGTGGTGGGGGAGTTTCGGTGTGACAGGGGTAACCTCTCCAAAGCCTAGCTTTTCACAGTACAATACTGTACACCTTAACAGGATGCTACTATTCAACTTTGAATACGTCACCCAGCACCATGGGAATTGGAGTTCAAGAACCAGAAGATTGTCCTTTCAAAGCAACTAAACTGATGTTGTGTCCAGGGTGGCTGCTCCTTAGAACTCAGGGAAAGATCCGAAACAGAGGAGCACAAGTCCTTTGAACAAGCCCTGCAAGACAATGAGGTAGTCTACGCTGCCCAGGACTAACTCCCCCTTTTAACCAGGTCTTACAGCATGCAACCATTTACAACTTAGAATGGAAAAGTGTGAGGCCGGTCACCGGTCCAGCTCGGATCCACTGCAGGGAAATGCCTGCTGCAACCAATACACTGCTTGAATCCAGTTGTGTACATTATGTAGCGAGGGAGGTGGCATAGTTGGAAGAAAGACTGCTGCAGCAGTTTACCCAAAGACAGTGGAGATTTTGATTTAAAAAAAAAACAAGAGTGTACAAAGACACAGCCGCTCACCGAAAAGCACAGGTGCCCGTTACAAAACACTTCTCGACCTGGTGGATGGGACAGGAACAAAGGGCGAAGGTGACAGCACATCTTTTATCAATGCTTCAGTGCCCGTCTGGCGGGAAAGAACGAGCTTAATGGTGTTAGGAGGGAGAGCAAGACGGCTTGGAATAAAAACGGGACAAAGGGGAACTTGGACTACGTTCAAACGCTTTGCATGAAGGCGACGACGGAAATACAGAAAAAAATGGAGGAGGCACCCCGATAACCGGGGCAGGGGCCTTCCTCCTTCCGCTCTCTCGTCCCCCCTCCCCCCTCGGGGGCAGGGGAGAGGGCGGCAAGAGTCCAAAAGAGCGCCAAACGCAACGGTAAGCCCGCGAAGGGCAACAATGGAAAGGGGAGGAGCAAGGGCTTCATATGCAGCGGGCGCCCGGCACAGGAGCACTTGCAGCTCTTCCAGCAGCCGGGCGCCCGTCAACCAGGAGAGGATTTCGTTTTGTGCAGTTCCGGACATGGAGGAAGGAGGGTTCCAGTTTTGGCTGTCCGGGATGCTGTGCAGTGTTCCCGATCGAGTGGAAGAAGGTTTTCCAGCTTGTGCCGGGTTTCCAGCAACCGCGCGGCAGCCAGGAATAGGGGTCCGGTAAGGAGCAGGGCTAAGGGAGAGGGGAAGGCGGTAGAACGGGCCCAGTATGGGCGCGCTGGCGCCTTCGGGGTTGTAAGAATAGACCCCTGTCATGTGGCGGCCGCGGCGCTTTGAGCAAAGGGCGGGTCCGCGAAGTAATGGATTTAGGTCTCGTGGCGGGTATCACAGGGCTGGGGGTCAGCAGCAGGGGACGGCTGATCAGTCCCGGCGTCCTGCGCGACGAGGGGGGGCCGCCAAAACGAGTGGGCTTAACGGCAGAAGGCAACATAGGAGGAGCAAGGGGGGCAGGCGGGTCCAGTCCTTCGCATGCCTACATCGTGGTTTAGCCGTGCAGTTTTGGAAATAATAATAATAATGACAAAGAGAATAGTTTGCCATTTGTATAGCGCGGAGCGCTGCTTATTGTTACCCACGGTGTTGGGATGGAGGGCTGGGTTGGGGCCTCCCGGGAGGCGAGCCTGCGTTGGCGGGCTCTGCACAGATGTCGGAGCGAGCGCTCTGCTCGCTGTGTCACTTGACCGGCTGTATGAAGGTAGGGGTAATGATTAGGAAGAAATGAATGTAATGGAGTGGTCCCAGTGTCCTAATGGATAAGGCACTGGCCTCCTAGGCCAGAAAATGTGGGTTTGCGTCCCATCTGCGGTGGTTCGTGGCATTTACGGTCACGTTCGGGGAGAATGACGGCGTGTAGACAAAGGAAACGCATGAAAGGAACTCTCGTTCCCAGTTGCCAGGGAATGAAATGCAGCAATTGCAGTACGTTTAATGGTTGTTGTTAAATAGTTTTGCCCGGCATATTGTACATGAGGGAGGTTGTGTGCATTTGCCAACTGTGAGGTCACTAAGGCAATGGTTACAGCGCGGGCGCCACCTTGTTCCACTTTTTGGGCCATCAGGCGCAGGAATACCAACGCGTGTAGGTGTCCGGGGCGGTGGTGGATTGTGTGCTTCTAGAAATAGCTCGCGTTATCGAAAGCACAAATAATAGAAGGGGTGCGCTGCCACACGGAGCAGCTGTATTTATGAATGCTTACGGTATGATTATCGTGTTTTTTTGAATGAGCCCCAAGCACAAAACTAGTGCTCAGGATGAGGGAGGCCCTGGGAACAACAGCTCTTACCGGAATTTGTTTATTATAAATGCAGCTCCTTAAGGGAGAGACTGGTTGTTGTTCTCATCACGGCGAAGCGCTGGCTAACAAAACAGGAAGGTACTTGAGGTGAGGGAGCATTGTTGTTTAAGGAGGACTTAGTATGGTAAAATGCCACGCAGCATTTTGTTTTCTGGGTCCAATGGTATATAATACACGGCTAAGGTTATAATGATATATACTTAATAGCAAGTGTGATAATCTCTTACCGCGGCAACCGAACAACGTGTTTGCTGGGTTTGACGCTGCTGATGTCGGGCGGAGATAGTATTCGACAATGCAATGTCGCTGGTCGGCTGCTAGCATGATGTTAGGAGCTAGGTGACGAACGCCGTGTTTTTATTTCTTATACTAGCTGTTTGCGGGGCGGCTAAGGGCAGACGGCATGCTATTGATGAAGGGGATGCTATGTGTGAAAGGGCACAATAGCTCAGCGACAACGTGTTCGCCTTGGAAGCACGAGGGCACAAAGCAATACAGGTTCGATCCCCGGGTCTGCGCACGTTATAAATACCCAACTAGGCAAAGAAAGGGAAGAGAAGAAGAAGAAGAAGAAAAACATTTTTCTAAATTGCCCAGGGGTGGTTTAATTGTTGGTATATGCTGCCCTAGTTTCGCCCTTTGCGTTGTTTAGGGTAATGTATTGTATTTAATTCGAATTCTACGCCCAACGGTTCATGGCCCTGGGGCGCAGTAATTGAGGTAATACTGTGGGATTAAGTGAGTTAAGGAATGATGAACCAAGGGGCGCATTATGCTTGCGCCATGAATTGAACTCCATAAGGGCCGCAGTTTTTTAACCAGCGGATATGTGCAAGGAGAAGCCCATGTCCCTTAGGGCAACAGGGCAGCATATGGTGCTTGTGAAATAAACAGGGAGGCCGTGTTTGCAGAAGGAATGGACAACCCCTAAGGTTGGTGTGGCAATGTGGTGCCGTTACAGGGAGGTCTAGGTACGGCCACAGCTTTAAAGAACTGCTGCAATACTGGCGGGCCGAATTGAAAGGGGGGTCAGTGGTCGTGTTTAGGAGTTTGCGTTTAAGGTTTCAAGCCCATTTTGGTGCATTATGGGAATGGTAGTTGGGCACAGGATTGATAGCAGATTGGCTTTTTTATTCTGTAGATTCAATTTATGCCAGACGCAGTCATGCTCCTGGCCGGGGTTTAGTTCCCCGTATACCTGCAGGACTATAAGTCCCAGAATGCGTTTAGGCATTTGCCACGTGCATTTCTGAATAATGCAGCTTTCATGTAGCTGCTACGCATAGGTTAAGGTGCTCAAGGGTTTGGAAATGGAAAAATGGCGGCTTTCAGTGAAGGCATTTTCTTTCATTATACATGCAGGGGATTGGTTTTCCAAAAAACGAATGTAATCAGAGTTGGTTTCCAGTAACGTCCACACGAATAATAGGGAAGACTTTCAACGAATAGGGATTTTCTGACCATTGATGTTAGTAGGTGCAAACATGGTGTAAGTGCATGGCCATGGGATATGGTTTCCTGTGGTATTACTGGACACTGATGGTAACAGGGTAAGTGCATGGCCATGTAATATTGTTTTCGGGGGTATTCACTAGCCATCGTTGGTAGCAGGGCAAGAGGGGTGCATGGCCATGGAATTGTGCCAGGCGTATCGCTTAGGCTTATAAACAGCCCAAAACTGCTGGGTTTGAGAGATGGGTGCGTGCATATCTCCTGGGTTGAGCGCCTTGCCTTGGGGCAGGGGGGCATGTGTCCAAGGCATTTGGGGGGACAGCCCCGGGTAGTGTTGCGTGGGGGGGGGCACTGCTGTGCGTAGTGAGTCACTGGTCCCTCCCGCGGGAGGTGAATAGTTAAGTACATTTGCCATAACACAGCAACGTGCGGAACTCGTGTGCTTGGACTTTTATGCAACATCCAAGAGAAATGTTAGGATGCATCTGGACCGTGTAATGGTTTCTTAAAGTGGGTTTCTACGTCTTTAGGACAGGATAGCGTGCCACAGGACTTAACATGCTTTTAAGAGGCACAATTACTGAAAGATTAGCGGAAACATTGCTGGTGGATATTATAATGATGGCTAATAGTATAGGTTGTATGGATACAAATAAGCCCCACTTCTGGATAACGAGACTACAAATACCAGAATGCAATTCGGAAGAAGGCGGTAGCATGGCCTGAAGTTGTTTAGATATGGGAGTACCTAGTAGTTATGAGGAATGTCAATGGATAATATGCTGGTTGGTTTTCAGGAGCCATTAGAAAGGGTTTTCCAGGAGGCATTACTTGGGGGAGATGATCCATACGGACAGGTAGCGAGGGCACCGACCAAGATTTCCCGGAAAAGGCAGGGTGGTTAATTATTCACTCAGCGGACAAATGAATTTATGTATGGGGGAAGGTACCTATCCACAAGGCAATGCTTCTGGGACACAGCCTACAAGTCCAAAAAAAAAAAAAAAGGTGTCCACAGTATGCCTCAGGTCTGCATTGGGGGGATAACAAATTGTTTTCTGTTCAAATACAGGCAGGGGTGTCTGGTGTGGCAACGTTGGCTCCGCTTCCTCGAACAAATGGCGTTATCTCAACCCAAAAAACACCTGCAACGGCAGGGGGTATCAGGCACGGAGGGTTGAGAGAGTCGTGTCTACGAAGGAGATGGTTGGACAAGGCAAGGAACAGAGTCGGACCAGCACCCCTTGGAAGCCTGAAACAGCAGGGGCGTCTGGTGGTGGCAACGAGGGCTCCGCTTCCTCGAACAAATGGCCCTCTCTCAGCTCAAAAACACTTGCAGGGGCAAGGTGGTATCAGGCACGTAGGGTTCAGAGAGTTGTGTCTACGAAAGAGACGGTTGGGCAAGGAACGGAGTCGGACCGGCGCCTCTTGGGAGCCTAAAAACGGCAGGGGCGTCTGGTGGGGGCAGCGAGGGCTCAGCTTCCTCGAGCAAATTGCGCTCTCTCAGTCCAAAACACCTGCAGGGGCAGGTGGGCATCAGGCATGGAGGGTTGAGAGAGCGGTGTCTACGAAGGAGATGGTTGGACTATGCAAGAAACGGAGTCGGGCCAGCGCCCCTTGGGAGCCTAAAACGGCAGAGGCGTCTGGTGGTGGCAACAAGGGCTCCGCTTCTTCGAGCAAATGGCGCTCTCTCAGCCCAGAAACACCTGCAGGGCGGAGGGTTGAGAGAGTTGGGGCTACCAAGGGATGGTTGGAAGAAAGGGGAGGCAGTTGGCCTCAAAACGGTGGTCGAACAGGGAGCCGGTGTGCAAGAGCAGGTCAAGGTATGACGGAAAGATGGAGGGGACTGAAGTATCCCTAGAACAGGCACAACCGGCAAAGGTGAAATCCCTGGTCAAAGGAGGATAGACGGAGTTGCACTGGGCAGCAAGGTGTACTCAGAACTGCTAGAACTACAAAATAGGAAAAGGGGGGAGCCACAGTGGGCGGCAACCCACCTTTGGCATGGCGGTGTTGTGGCGACCAATGAGAAGAGAAAGACTCCGAATGAGCCATTGCGAAACCGGAAGGGGCTTCGCCCAGTCTGGACAGCGCCTCCTGGGTGCCTAAACGGCGGGGGTGTCTGGCGGTAGCAATTGGGGCTCAGCTTCCCTCCAACAAACGGCGCTCCCCCAGTCCGCAAATACCTGCAGGGGCAGGCGGTTCTCAGACTCGAAGGTCTTGGGGGAGTTGGGCCTGCAATGGACATGGATAAAAAGGGTGAAGCAGGACAAGGCGCAGTCGCTACATCTTTGGAACTATTTTCAAGATCTGTTTGCTGTGGTTGTATATATGTGAAAATAAATCTGCGGCCTTGTTACGCCAAACCAAAAGAAAATGTCTCATTCAGCACCTTACTATAGGGGAAAGGAAAGGGGCTGGCAAGAATGAGAAATGGGTGATACACTGGCCTAACTAATGGACAAATGCCCAGGTTACGGCAGTGCTCCATTACACAATTCTCTTAGTGAGGCAAATGAAGCCTCAGAACCTTGGCCTTTGTTTAGTATCCTGCGAACGGGCAACTCATCACCATTGAAGTAAACGATGGTTGCTTTACTTGAACAGATTAACACCTACCCTTTTACATATGTGTTCTTGTAATTCCAGAGTATGCTCTCTTCTTTCTGCCCACTTCAAAACTATTCACCTAGAAGTCATTCTTGTGTTGGCTTAGGGATCGGTTTGACCAGACACTCCATTGACGGTTCGGCGAGGGCTGCACTTCTATAAATACATGCCATCATTCACCAGACCCCATACGATTCGGAATACTTTCAAAATAAGGTTCTCTGGAAGAGGGAAGTGTGATAAAGGACGCAAGAGGCATGCAGGGAGGGGCACACCAGGACTGCTGCTGGGATTGTGGTCTAGGGGATGACTGCGCACTTCCAGTCTCAGCTCCCCTACTTCACCACAATGCGTCATCCTGGCCAAATCACAGGAAGCCTAAAGAAATAAGAGCCCCCTTGCATTGCAAGCAGGAACAGAGGAAGACCACAGGAAGATGAGACAAGACGGAGAAGAGAGCGCAAGGAGGAACACTGCGAGACTGCAAAGACAGCCAAGCGAAGATTCGCGGTTTGCTGCAAAAGTCCTGTGGTTGGACTAGTTTCCAAATGCTCACTCTACTGAGGCCCTTAAATGTGCTTCATTCCTACAAGCGGGCAGCTGACGCTGAAAGAGAACCGGCATCCTTTGCAGACACTTCAATCCACGTGAGGCACTTCTAATGGCGCTCTGCATCACGCGCCCATGGATCATCAGGAATGTCCCAGCACATGGATTAGCACCGCCACACCCAGGATTTCGCAAACGCACCAACAATGAGGTTTCGGGAAAAGTGTGAGCATTAGAAGCTTCTTCAGTGATAAGCCAGAGACCCGTTTGTCTGGAATCGGCATGGTGCACGTGCAGCACAGGTCGTGTGCTGGGGAAAGCAGGTGCGTCACATTAGACGTGGGCTCATCTACATACACCCCTTCGAAGGTAAAGCAGCAGATCCCACGGTCCACACACCATTGTACATCTAATCCTGGGAACACGGAAGAGCCAAACCGCATTCGTGCAGATCCTTGACGGCACTAAGCAGAAAGCACAGCCGCTGGAGCGCACATGTCCATTAACCTTTCCAGGAGGGGGTGGAGAATTTCAGAAGCATTTGTTATGTTGACCTCCCCCCCGCCCCCCTTGCACGCATAGATGGGACGGAGGCCCGATACATAGGTGGGCCCTAAACAACCCTTGACGCCCCTTCCTCCAAGTCCCTCATCCACTCCCTCTGGGTGAGAAATTGGAAAATAAATCATTCACAAACTAAAATCTTCAACCAACATGAAAAATATACACCGAGGTTCAGACCTTTACATAGGAGTCCACCCATTAAGTGAGTAGCAGTTCAATAGCTACAGACTCCAGAATGGGGAACATGTTCACCTAAATAGCTTTGGGTTTTGCTCAAAACCACACTTCAGGACTACATGGAAGATTGGAGTGAGCAGTCACTGCTGGGATGAAGTGGAACCTAGACTTCACTATACTGCAAAGCATAGCCAGCCTTGGAATATTCCTTTAGAGAACCAGAATGTGCGATCACGTGTTGCATCACTGCCCTCTTTACCAGAGAGTCTGCTCACTGTGGTTAAAACCTACTCTTAGGAGCCACAGAATTCAGGCTATCAGATAGGCTAGCACTTAGCGGTCTATCACTGACCAAAAGAACTACACAACCTAAAAGGTCTAGGAGTAGAGCACACACGTTCACCCCCAGATGGGCATCTTCACCCCCAGAGGGGCATCTTCGTGCTATTGACAGATAAAAGATGTTTGTTACCCAACTTAATGGAACTCATTTTATCGACCTCAGAAGGATGAAGTGTGGACCTTCTGAGATTCGAACCTGTGACCATGAGGTCAGACACAGGCCGCGTAGCGGATGCATTAGTCCACCTAGCCACAGACTCTGCTCTGTCATGGGTACTTGCTGACGTTCCTCAAAGTCCGCATCCGCCCATTGGCATTCATGTACAGCACAAAGAACATTAAGATAAACCTACCATCAACAGATCTGAATGTGAGTTGGTTTACATTTTAATAGGTTATGCTGTACATCTGGCCTTATGTTGTGGTCATGGTGTATGAAGCTCAGTAAATACTTGCACAATACTTTTGGCCGGACATAAGGCCAAGAGGTCATCTGCACAAGGATGCTTTGTTGACTGACATAGAAACCTTATTTATTCTCTAGAAGCTTGTTAGCATCCGATTAATTATATTCCATTCTTGTGCCTACATCAAGCACTGCAGTAAAAGTGTGCTGTAAGTTGAGGCCTATTTTAAAAGAGCGATTTTCCTCAAGCCTGCTTTCTTGGGGCCAGATAGATCAAGCCTACGTGGTATACAGGCCTTTTCCTCAGAGTTCCTAACTGTTCCAGGGGCAGTATGGCTCAGCCGTCAAGGCTGACAAAGAGCTGGTTTACAAAAGGTAGGGCCTGATCGGAATACAGGGGCCCTACAAGCAACAAGGATAATAAAGAAGGCTCTGTCACACAGCTCCACTCACTATTCCTCAGAACGAGATATTGCACAGGCGAGTAGTCGCAACACCAGCAGGCTCTGCCATGGCGATGACTAGGGTCATGACAGGAGCTCGACAATCATGGAGGAATAGATCCTCCAAGGTCCAAACGTGAGGGAATCGCAAACAGGAGATGCCATCGGAAATATTTGATCATAACAGCTCAGATTTGGAACCTGCAAAGGTAGCAGCAGGAGAGGTGGTGGATGTCAGTCAGATGGGCAAGGTTAGTATGGGAGTCCTGAAGTGCCGGGAGAATGGAACCACCACTAACAGTCTGGGTACCTCAAAGAAGATCTGTTGAAGAAATGAAGTGAGGCAAACCGCCGAGAAGCCCATAGAGTGAAATCCATTGAGGAGGAGCAATAATGGTTGCGGTTGTCAACCAGACGGGCAATGTATACAATCGAGCCCGAGAAGAATAGACCAAAGAGCACAGCTAATGTAAGCGACACCTCCAGAAAACGTGTAGATGAAGGAACCGAGGCTCAGTGACTTGAGATTGTGGTCCGAGCAGTACTGAACCTGATCTGGGGTCCAAGGTCGCAGTTCGATAGCGCAGAACATGCCACTGGCAATCTCCCCTCTGGCAAAAGAGTAGCAGGGTCCCACTACACAAAGTGCTACATGAAAGGTGCAGCCAGGGCAAAGGCCTCCAGACACCCAGAAGGATGTTGTGCTGAGTTCCAGGGGTCAAAGCAGCTGTGACGAATCTAGGGAGGGTCTCAATTTTCCCCAAGAGGAGCAACCCTTTTGGGACTATGGAGGTGACCCTCCACCTAAAATACTCCTTAGGGGACAGGGCAAGCAGGATCCCACTGGGGTGTCCCCACTTAAGGGGACAAGGAATCCCCAGTTGAAGCCTTGATTGGATCCATTGGGTCGAATCACAATATCAACATACATGGCCCTTTAAATGTGCTGGGTTCGGTTGCGGATCCTTCCATGATGACCAAAACTCATGACGGATGTGAAAGTGCTGAGAACCTTACTTGGAGAGGAGCAACAGCTGCAGAGCGAACCAGCCATGGGTAGAAGCCAGCCTGAGCAACGCTGCGTTCAACCATACAGTGCACTAAAGCAGGGTGCCAGCATATCTTGCAATCTCATAGGTGATGGGCAGAGAGACTGCAGAGCCCAGGAAGGCCAAGAGCCCCAGATGCGACGTCTCTGACACAAAGGCCCAAACGGCACTGGAGCAGCAAACCGCTGTGCCCGAACAACAGCTCCTGGCGAAGGAGCATAACCAGGGGATCAACAATCCGAGAAGCGCAGTTCTCATGCTGCTGGAGTGAACACCTCTCCTGCAGAACAGCACCACAAACAAGCAGGTATGCAAGTCAAACCGAGGAGAGAGACGAGGGTGGTCAAACGCTGCAACACTACAGAAAGGAGTAAGAGTTACGAGAAACCAGATGGAGTATGCCGGGGCTATAAGAACCGGGAGAGCAATAGAAACACCCAGAGGAGGTGAACCTGAACCAATAACCAACGAGGGGTTACCAGAGAGCAGAAGGGACATGGAACACCCCAATTGGGATGAACCTTTACCAAATAACCCACGAGGCGTTACTAGAGAGCAGAAAGCACATAAACCCAGAGGAAATGAACCTGAACTAAAGGATCTGCAGAGTCAAATTACATACTTAAAGAACAAACGTATCTTGAACAAAGCTTTGCAGGGATAAGGCGGTTCAGGAGTCCTGTTGGGAAGGAAAAGAACCTCTCCCACCCCCGTAGGCGCATTAGAGTAAGGTGAATCCCATAACTACACGTGCGATGTACTGGGGGGATAGGGAGCATGCTAAGAAACCCTGCACAAACACAATATTACATGAAATACAAACACGTAGACTTGGTGTGCACATATAAGGAAGCACCACTTTTCTAGTTACGGTAGAAACATTCGGCCCAAGCGCTGATAGAGAGAGCCACGCTGCTAGCTCTCATAGAAAACTTTCCTTTGTTCTATAGGTCTAGGCTGTATTTACCGAAAAAAAAAATGGTTGCAAAGACCAAAAGTTCTAAAAATGCTACCACCAAAGGTTCAAACACCAAACATTCGATCCTCTTTTGGTGGTAGCATTGTACAAAAATAAAAATAAATAAAAATAAAATGGGGGCTTTGGGGGTGTCCTCGGCATCGCCCTGCTCACTATACTTCATATAGTATACTTCATATAGTGAGCGGGGCTGCGGGGGACACCCCCGCAGGCTTCTGTTAAAAAAAAAATAAAACAAAATTAACAAAAAACTAAAGGATCCTACAGCTCCGGTTCCCGATCACAGAAGTGAAAGGGAACCGGTGCTGCAGGAACCCAGCGTGAAGATGAAGGTAAGTGGGGTTTGTTTATGTTGGGGGTGTGGGCGGGGGGGTGTCATGGGTGTATTGTGCGTGTGGGTGTGAGAATGTATGTGTGTTCGCATGAGAAAGGTGCAAACTTTTGGTAGTTTTTATCATTGCCAGGCCAAACGCAGACCTCCAACACCGTCATCCAGGCCACCTTGAGCTATGACACCCACAACTGTCCCATCCAAGACCCCTGAATCCCGCAATAGTAGGTGACCTCAGACCAACCATAAACCCAGTGGTCATAAAATATCTAAACGAACACGACCATTCCACCTCATTTCATAATGACAAACTTTGTAATACGAGGTACAGGGTGTAATATATTATAGTCCAATGCGACTGTGGAAGACTTGGGTGCAGAGAGTGCGATATGGACTGGATAAAGAATGTGTGCGCCAGCATGATCTTAAACCCCCCCGCCTCCTGTGCCAGTCCCAGAGTTTCCCAGGTGCACAATGAGTAGCATTGCATTACATAGTTACGAATGGTGAACTTAGCCTTGATTCCCTGGGGATGAGCCCAGCTGACCCCACATGATGAGAGAGACGGGGCTGGGACCAAGAGCAGCCTGGTATCCCCCCCCATGGAGCAGGCCACCCATGTATAGGGTCTCACCAACCAGCCACGTGGGTTTTTACTGTGTATGTAATGTCATTAGTGACAATGTGTTTCCTTATAAGATTCTGAAGCAGAGTTCTTCGCTGGCCTACCTATTTTTTGTGTGATTAAAACTGGTTATCCTTGCAAGAATCTCTCAGCCTTTTTTCCCCAGCGGGTTGCATTTCTCATGGCGTGAGCGTTTGTGGGCATGCCTTCATTTGGTGACCCCAAAGTGACCCCAGAGTTCGTGTACCGGCAAAGGTGTTCAGGCAGCCCCTCTGAAGGGGGCGCGGCCACCTACATCGACCAGTCCCAAAAAGGTGTACTTCCCAGTGGCTGTAAAGGAGCAGTCTTTGCAGAATCCGGTCTGCTCTTTGGAGCGGGGCGCAGCTCCGAGAAGTGCAGGCCGGTGTTGTTGGAACCCTGTGACGGAGGAGTTCGGGTGAGTATAGCCTTGCAAGGGATGCCAAGTAGGGGATAGATGTACGGGAGAGTGCAAGCACACAGATAGTGAAATTGTAGGTGTTGCATGAATGTGGATTGTTTTGTTTTTTGGTATTAATTTTTTGAGAAGAATTTTGAGGAAAAGAAAATGGGTTAGTAGGGAGCCTCCCAGAGTGAGGGGAGAAATGGCACCACTCATACTGTACAGCAAAGAGAAAAAGGAAATATATAGGAGCTCTGCTTAATTAGATGGCTCAGGAAGAGTTGTTGTTATTTAGTTTGTTAGTTTTATTGGTGTTTTTTATTAAGCAAGGTGGAGGCACATGAGGGACATTGTGTAATTTGTGGTCTATTTGAGTGTGTGTAGTCTGAGCGATAGTGTAACGAGGAAGAAGGGGGAGAAAATAATATTTCTTGGATTTTCTTTGACAGGAGGGAGGGAGTAAAGTACGGTTGTGTTTTTCGATAACCCTGTAACACTGTGTGCAGCGCGTCTGTACAAGCGTAAGGGCTGTGGAGGCGCAACCACTGCCAACATGGGAGGAGAAACACCAATAGAGTATATGTGTAGGGCCCTACGGCTATATCAGGACAGAATTGAGAAGTACCATAAATAGTGGGGGGTGACGGACAAGAGGAGGGGGGGATGCGCCGATCGTGGCCTGAGCAGGGCTCCCACAATAAGGGGATGCTAGAACACATGTACATTTTTCTAACAGCCAAATATAAGGGAAAGCAATTACAAAGACGGAAGGAAATATTAGATCTCTGGAGGATGTTTGAGGACACTGAAGAGTGTAAGAGAGGACGGACAGGACTGTAGCAATGGCGAGTGCCCAGGAAGAGGGGGCAGGGCAGCGACAGAATGCAGAGGGATACACCCACTGGCATCTTGCCAAGCGGTAGGCTATACCAATCCGACCTATGCGTCCACAGCGACAGCTCCACCGCCCCCAGATGCGTCCCCTCCGGACGCCCCAGGACATGCCGATGTCAATAAAAGATTTGGAGGTGGTACTGGCCTCAGCAAGAGCAGAATTAAACAGACTAGAAACAGTGCAAAAAGTAGTAAGAGCTAACAGACAGGTAGAACAAGCACCAGATGGATGGAAAGCAGGGAAATTCCTATTCAGGGTAGATAATACACACCTCATAAACATGCATGTTGAAAAGGAGGGAGAAGGAGTGAGCGGGCGGACAGCCTGGGATATGACAATGCTGACAGGTGGAGTACATTCAAAGAGGATGGCGAGGAAGCAGAACAGGCACTTGAATGAACTCCTATGGTCGAAAGTTTATAGGACGGGAGGTTAAGGAGAAGTTTTGGCCGGATGGCAAGGAAAAATGGAAGTGGGAAAAAGAGTGAAGGGAAGAAGGCACAGTTGCAAATGTCTTTCATACATAAGGGGACCGGCAGGGCTCACTATGTGCCATGAGCACAGATGGACAAAAACAATCTTATATAAGCGATCCTGGCACTTACGGCGGGCATGTGCAAATGATCTATGCATTTGAAAAACAAACTGCAGGAGTGCCCCTAGCAATAGAAGCCATTAAAAGCCTATTAGTGGCTACTATCGAAGACATGAAGACGCCGCTCAATTTATTCTTACGGTTCAAGAGATATGGAGAGGAGAGACGGGTAACGCATGGGACCAATCAATACCTTTCTTCTATTTTATTGCTAAATAGGGCCTACCCAAGGAAGTGCAGAAGGCACTCGACACAATTGTGGGTGTTGAATTGAAAGGATGGCCTGAAATACAGACCATAATAATATACCATTGCAGACAAATAAAAGAACGCAACAGGGAAGCGACTCCGAGGCAACAAGCAGAAGAAGAGCAACTGGTACAAAACAAATTAGCTAAAGTAGCTGTGGAAGAGTAGGTTTTGATGCCTGCCCAGATGAAGTGGCAGGGTACACCCGTAATTTTGAGAATGCCAGAATAGACGCGGTGTGGTCAGAAGGAGGCCAAGAACAGCGGGGGAGGAATACACAAAACCCAGCTCGCAGTGGCAAGGAGGACAGCAGCGAGGAAGAGGTGAGTTCCGAGGTTCAAGGGGAGGAGGGTTGGAGGAATGGGAACAAAGGGAGGAGGAATGGGGCAATGTTGAACTGTGGGAAGCACGGACACTTCTCAAGAGAGTGTAGCAGCAGACATGGGATGGGGTACAGTTATGGTCAACAAAATGATGGCATACCCCCCTCAAGGGACACCTCAGCGGCCGACTCCCAGGATGACTTCCATACACTATGAAATACACCAGGCCTACCTGCAGTTGCCCTCGCAGATACCAGGCCCTCTTCCCACACGGCCACAACCACAGCAGACAATGCAACAATACGTGCATCACAACAAATTCCAGTGGACACGAAACATGAACGCCTTTAAAGGGAACGCCTAATGGCACAGTAGCCCCATTCGAGGGTGCAACACTGGTGTCCGGTCCAATCGATGGCCCTCAACCCAGAAGAGGAACCCTTGGTGGGGGCAGACATAGGAAACAAGCAATTCATTTTTATGGTCGATTCTGGCGCTGAGAAATTATGCATCAGTGAAGGGGGACTTCCCGTTTTCTAGCAAAACTGTTGACATGGTCAATATAGTAGTCGTCCGTATCCGTCCCCATACCAGTGTCTACTGGGGGAGAGAGTGCCTGATGCAGAGGCTGAAATGGGGGAGTCGGATGATTATTCCTCCTCCTCCTTCTCGTGGATCATGTGTAAGGACTCCAGGACGACGTCGTCCGTGGACAAACTTCCATGGCTTGGGCCATGGCCTCCTTGCGTCCCCTCCCCTTTTTCCACCCTGAGGGGTCGGAACCGGGTTCTCAGACAGTGTCCCTTTCTCTGGCGTGCCAGCAGACTTTCCCAAAGTCACTGTTGCAGTTTTGTGATTCGGGGGCAGGGATTACCTTCACAGGGTCAGCCCCCTTAGCCTTCGTTAGAGCAGCCGCCACCAACTCTATCATCGACAAATTCTTATCCTGTGCTAATTGGGCCTTCTTGGGCAGTTTGGACTTATTCTCCTCTGTCTGAGGCTTCACAGGCTTCTCCCGCAGTTTAGCCGGGTTGGACCATTTCCTTTTCGGGGAGGAGCTTGATTGCCGGCTGGCAATGGAGGGAGATGTCGATTGCGCCCCCATCAACATGGGACCTGCTTCCGCTGCGGACCCAGGTGACCCGGACTTGCAGATCTTGGCCTTGTCTTGGGCCCCACAGATGAGACACCCTCAAAGGAATTAAAAGACCGCTCCTCGGATCGACCAGTCCTGGGTGAGGCATGACCCTGCTCGGAGCACGGGGCAGAGTCCTTGATGTTTAGCCACGCCGCCAGTCTACTGTGCCTGTCCTTCGTCGTCTTCTTGGAGAAACCAAGGTATATCTCACATTCTCCTCCCTTGTGGTCTGGATGCAGGCAGTAGAGGCATTGCAGGTCCTTGTCTTCAACAAACACATTCCGTAGGCCGCAATTGGTGCAGGATCTTCTTTCCTTATCCTCCATCATGGTCAGAGGGCGCAAAGTAGGCCCGATGGCCTTCTGGAAACTATGACAATCTTCGCCCTTGAGTGGCGCTGAAATTCACAGGCAACGAATACCCGCTGACGGCAGAAGGAGAAAAGAGCACACAGGCACTTTTGGAACAAAAATAGAACCGGAACGAAAAAACATCAAAGTTGCTCGCAGAGCAAACTCGAAGACTCCCAACATTGAAGCATGCGGTACAAATCTGAAGATGGCTGCCAGAGGGGGGGCTAAGGAAGAGGACTGTCATTGGATGGGTGCAGTTTAACCCAGAGGACAGTGATTGGTTTGAAGAAGACAAGTTTGTAAGTGAAAGTGAAACTGTTTCTTTTACGGAGGATTACCAGCCTGATGACAGGGAATATTCATGAGCATTTGAATCCATGACACGCCCCATGCTGGAGAAAAACTTGCTGATTCTGTTTATAAATGTCTAACCTAACTTTAGGTTTGTATACCTTTTTGTAACTGATGTGATATTGGTTAGTAACAACAATGCTGACCAATGAAATAAAATGAGGACTACCCTAAAACCCTGCTGTTCACCTAACTCACTTGTAGATGCCAATGAACCAATCACGTGTGGTGTTCTAGAAAGTCCTATTCTATGCTTCAGGTGCACATTCCTTAGGTTTTGGAGTGTTCCGGACCAGTTTGCACACCCTCGGATATGCACCAACACAATAGCAAAGCAATCTTGTATTTTCGCTCTTCTCCCACTAACCTTCTTCCCGCTTCTCTCAAATCCACCAGAGCACCTGTAGATCTTGCAAATAGCATTGGTGTGCGTTATAAATCCTAATAACGTTTGTCAAACATTGCTCGACTGCTGCACTATTCTTCTTCATAGGTGTGGTGTACTCACCATATGAAAGGTGTCAAAGTAAGATTATTATGCATCTTAAATTGTGTTGGTGCATTACAAAAGTGTAGTAACTTAACATGGACCATGAAACTACCCAAGATTACAATTTAGGGGGTTGAAAATGAATCCATTGTCAGACATATATAGATGAGGAATAAATGTGTGATTCAGTTTTTCCTAGAAATTATCCAGGTCTTGAGCTATTTTTGGTTTAATTTAAAATGAACAGGTGTTAAAATGGATTTCTAGAATACGGCCTGGTGGACAGATTTTAGGAGGCCATCCTAGTTATAGTGAACGGGGAATTCAGAGGTTAGCCAAAACCCAATCAAGGTAAACGTGGAAAGCAGTCAATGCTATTCTCAGGAGATGGTGAGTGGAGTCTGAGGGTCCTCAATTAGTCCACACAGTGAAGCACACAATAATTCAATTTAGACAGGTATGTTTACCAATACAATATTTATTCTAGGTCTTTTAGACACACTAAACAAGCATTGGCAATGCCAATAGTTTGGGCTTTTAAAACAGTGCAGGCAACAAATTGATCATTGGTTTATTCTCCTGCTAGAAGCGAAAATGGAGCCGCAGGGCAGGCTGCCAAGTGGAGGAGGAAGCTGGTACGGTGTACGCAGGAGAAAGGAGAAAGGTGCCAGGTGATGGGGGGATAGGCTCCTGTGTGTAGACTTTTGTTTTTCCGGGGAAAGAAAAGTCCCATTATAAGAATAGGGATTTACAAGTACAGGGCCTTTTCTGGGGGAAATGAGCCCAAAGATCCCGCTTACTCAGCGCCCCGTCTGGTGGACCATTCACTACATACCTCACCATTTCTTTATAGAATGCACAGTGGCCTCTGTCGGATTCTTTCATGAGCTACATACATCATAACAAAAAGCGACTGACTCCCTTATTGCAAAGAAATGGATTGGCGGGTGCATTGCAGGAGCTACAAAGTGAGTAGATATTGCTAAGTAAAGCTATCTGAGGACAACAGGATGCTTCAGTGAGAAAGTCAAATCTGGTTGAAGGGTAGGAACCTAGTGGTGAACTTTTGGGCAAATAGCCATTAGAGCACATACACAATACGCATGTTCTCAGGTTCTACATCCAGACATGTAAAAGACCTTATATATTTGTGCTGAAAAGGAAAACTTGCAGAGGATACCCAAGGGACTCTTAAGAACCATTTCATGAAGTTTGTTCTGAGAATCCTGGGTGCTATAGCTAATAAACCTTCCTGACGTGATACCTTAAGCAGACAGTTTTGACAATCCTGGCAATAAACTAAACAAGCATTGTCAAAACCAACAGTGTTGGCTTTTGTGTATGAATGTGATAGGACGTTGCCAAACAGTGTCATATTGACACTAACTGGTCATAAGATGGCAACAGTTCGACCTGGACATATAATGTTAGTGTCTGGAAAATGCCCATCTCATATCTATTCATAAGCCAAAAGTGCTGACTCTGCTAATGCTCTTTTTTTAACAGGACTTAATTTCAGATGCTAGAACACATTATCAATTAAGTGGCTGAAGGTACACTTTGCTTAGCAATTTTATTACCGCTGGAGTTCATTTACGTTTGTACTTGAGCCATTCAGTCACAGAAGAATGCTTCAAAAAAGGACCCTGGGAGGTGCTATAAAGCACACAGTTTGTTATTATTGTGTGGTAAAACTAGCTAAAAAAAAAAAAAAGGATTCGAGGGGAGTGTTTTGTGATGGAATTGGGCAGGTAGTGCATGAAGGCCGTAGGGATAAGCATGGTCACGTGCACTTAGTAGGTGGGGAAAACACAACACAGAAGCTGTGCGTCCCTTCTCGTATCCCACTTCCCTCCGACACGTCCCTTCTCGTATCTCACTTCCCTCCGACACGTCCCTTCTCATATTCCACTTCCCTCTGAAACGTAAACCAAGGACATTTTTTGACTTCTAGGTGCCACTAAGACGCCACCGTGCAACCAAATCTAATAATGGAAGACTGACTTATGGATGATGGATAATCATGTGTATAAGAAAGACATGGCAGTTCAACGATCTGCATAAACATATGAAACACCTGTAGAGAGCATTTGCAGGTGGGTAATGGACAGGCTGTACTATCTCAAAGACCCAAATAACTTCCGTAGGCCAAGTGTTTATTAATGACCATTTCAGTTGGAATTGCCAATAGGCAGAGGCCATTTCTGCAGAAACTTCTGTGACGTTTACTGCTACAAACACGTTGTGAACCACTATTCAAGAAAAGGTTGCTGAAATCATTGCAAATAGCCAAAAAGTCTGCTGAGGGGACACTCGTTTGGCAAATATTTTGAAGCAACACAGAGGAAGGTGTGGTGATACTGGCTCACTCTCTGCAGTGTTGCTTAAACACAGCGCACCTAGCGAGAATTTGAATGAAGGTCAAAAAGCATCCTTATTTTAATCATCATCGTCACACTTTAGTCAGAAACATAACAGTCCCATCAAAGCACGTAGAGACTGCCCCTGGGTGGTAGTGTGGCGCAGTATAGCATAACATATGATAAATATACACATTGCTAAAATTATAACAAATGTATCAAACTTTCCACCAAAACATGTACATTGATGAAAGGCTCCATACAACGTTGTAATTATAATTGCCTACCTTATGGTCATGGCAGCGGATGAACAAATTACAACAGCTTAACAAATGTAAGGGTCATTTAACGATGATATCAAATACATTGCAACTCAGCATCGATCGACAGCATATTTCTTGAAAGTCAGAAAATAAATAAATATATTCCTAGATGTGGACTCCATTGTGCAAGCATAAAGTTAACTTTTTGCACACATTGTTCTGTAGCTAGGGACTAAATTGGAACTTATGCACTTTTGATAATTGGCAAAGGTTTGGGGGGAGGGGGTGGATGACTCCATTAGAGTATATGGTAGTAGATAAGTCTTACGTTGCACGGGTGAAAATAACATCCCTCAAACATGGGTGAGGCGAGTAGTTTGCCTGTATTTGTAGGGGGTATTTAAATTAAAAAAATATTTCCCGGGCAATTGAAACTAAAGACCACTTGGAAAAGCAGCACCCGAATAAACCATGCTGTTCTTGTACCACCCGCCGGTTCACAGTTTGGGATGTGCTGCTTTCATCCTGTGTGATGTTACTTTCCAGAGTTATTTAGCGATTACTGATAAGACTCCCATGCCGGAAACACAAACGCCAGTGGAGTAAGGTGAACGAGTGACCTGCACGACACAGCTGCGATGGCGATGGCAGGACTGGCAATGATTAACTCTTAAGTCATCACAGTAAAAGGGCAGCGCTAACCAAAACAAACACGTCTTCGTGGATTGTTCAGCAGGCCTTTTATATAGGCCGAGTACCTTCATATCAGGGCTTGTCCCCGTGTACCTTTGCGGCCCCTGCGCTTAGTAACATCTTTTACTATTCAAGTTCCGCTGGTTCGACAAACAAGCATGGGTGGCCGTGCCTTCTCCGTGGCAGCAGTCATGTTGTGCAACTCTCTTCCCACAGTACTTCTTGCTATTGAGAATTATCTAAACTTTGGCCGCGCCTTGAAGACTTTTCTTTTTGAGTAATTTCTTGCTTGTGCTTTCCATCTCTGGATTAGCGCCAAAATGTCATTTGTTTGGTAAATGATTTGCTTACTAGATTGAAATAACAAAGCCGCTTGCCAGGCACAGCTGTTACTAACTACCCATTGGTGGTAGCAGGTGCAAAAAGGTGAATGTCGGCTTTGCCAATGCTTGTTTTAAACAGGACTTCAGTGAAGGACACACAGAGTGTTTATAAATCGAGTGGCCGAAGGCAGGCCTGGTAAGACATTTTTATTACACCAGTAGCGTGTTTACAACTACAATTAAGTCATTAACTCTCAGATGACTGCTTTGAACAAACACTGGCAGGCACTTTAAATGCAAAGCTTGATGGTAAGGCTTGAATAAAGAGAGCGCAAAGAGTTCCCACGAGGAGGTGTTTGGGTGGGCAGAGGCAGGAATGGGTGGGAATGGCATTAGGGATCAGCATGGTGGGCACATAACCAAACAATTCCTCTACACCGAATGTCCCTCCTCAAATTTAATTTCTCCCAATCTGTACTCCAATGCAATAGTTTTGGCTTATAGGTGTCACAAGCGACACCCAATAGCCAAAACTGAAAAAGGACATTAACCAGGTTCAAGGTTGGCACTGGTGGTACCTCTATTAAGTGAAAAAAAGGATCCTAACTTCCGCCAGGGATTCAGCAGTGGGCAGGTGTAAGGCAGTCACCACCGACGGTCCATTCGGGTAATTGAGCCCATATATTCTCCAGCCCACCAAATTCAAAAGCTCTTGTATCTGTGGGCCGGAAGTGCAGTACCCCCAGCACATGTCCCCAGCAGCACTTAAAAGCAGAGTGGCTCAGTACATGTTCTGTGATGACATTAGTGCTCTAGAGCCGGATGTACTTTTTGGGGGATTATCAGGTGGAGATGATCACATGTAGGGGTGTCAAGTAGGAAGGTCTCTGGAGTAGGTCTTAATTGAAAAGATAGCTGAGGGAAGTGTTCTGAGATAGTGGTGGAGTCAAGCGGGTGGTGTGTTCATGTAGTGAAAAAAAACAGGCAGTTTCATATAGTGAGCACTTTTAGGATTTATTTAGGGCTGTGGTGGGGTTGTAGGTGTTTTCAGGCTGTCAAAGGTGGTGGGTGCGCAGGTGGTGGAAATCTTAGGTGGGGCACATTAAGGGATGCTCCTAGGCAATGCCAATAGTTTGGCCTTTTGTGTAGTACTTTTTTTGTCGCCTTCTATTGGGGTAGAATTGCAATTAACTTGTCTCCTTCACCGGTACCTGCTTGCCTTGTCCCGGGGAAGACTTCACTTTGCTGTTATTCTTGTGCAGAAACAGACGCGCTTGCGGTAACAGAGATACATTTAGGAATGTTGTAAACAAGACGAGTTGCTGCATTTTGAAGAAGAGGTTGATGGTCTCGAGTGACAAGATATACTGTGTTAGCATGATCTAGTTTGTAATGGACTTGGGATGCTTGTTACAGCATGCAAATATGGTTGAGCATGAATAGCTCAGAGCGACCAAGGCCACCGCCCGCAGCCTGAAGCACGAGGACCGGCAACCCTAGAGCTGTCTCTGTTAAAACACAAAACAGGTTCCAGTAAACACCTGCAAGTTCTTCCCTGAATGTGAAAAGACCATGTTAGTGCTCCAGGTTGCTGGAAGAGGGTGCCTGAAAGATTCAATCAGAAGGTATTATTTAGGGCAGAGTTAAATCAATTCACTATTAAGGGCGGGTGACAGCAGGGGGTTTCAACAAGCAATGTTGAATGCAAAGGAGACAACCTGTAAGAGCAGATATGTTTTCGGGGGGCTGTGAGGGGTGTATTTTTACTTAAAGTTGGGTATCGCAGGCGGCAGTAAATACGGAACAGGCTTGTAGGTGCACGTGCATAGACCCAGATCCGTACACATCAGTAACATATACATGGATACTGATGTGTAGGTGTATATATGCACAGACACCAGTGGTCTAGAACCACACGTGCACAAACGCTGAAAGTAACTTCCGTGCCCTGCCACTGCCCATGGATTCATTGATCTTGAGTGCTGGACGTTCCACTGGCGGCCTATAATTGTTAAAAGTGACCTTGCACCAGGAGACGAGCCTAAGGCTTTGCACGTCCCCACCAAGAGCAATCTGCTGATTCCAGACACTGGTAAACACCAGAAGCCAGATCCCTTCCTCCTAGCGACCCACAACCCTGATGAGTAGAGGTCTGTCGAAGCGAAGCATTAGAATGTGTCAACTATCAGAGCTCTATGAGAGCACTGGCAGAATGCTAGAGGTTCAATTCACCAGACTTACCAAATGATAATCTTAAACGGGGACAGAGAGATGAAACCACTATTGAATTATGCAACGTGGTCTAAAGAAAACAGACTTGTCAAAAACCAAAGGTTGGAATTTCAAACATCAAGTGACAGACAGACACGCAATAGGTTATTTGTGGTGAAAAAAAGAAATTAGTTCTGTTGCCCTTTATCCGCATCATGCCAACAACCTGTACAATTTAATTATGGTGGCGTTGCCATGCATTAGCATGGAAGCAGCACACAAGCTGGGAATCGGACAATATGTTCTCCGGGGACCTTGCTCCATCAGCAGGTCATCTGTTTGAAAACATTTTTCTCTCTGTTTATGTGAGAGAATCAGGGCCTTTAAGGGAACATCCAAACGTAACATATCATTCGCTTAAAGGAATAGTGCGCTCAAAAATATTCCTGTCCCAAAAGATGGGCAATAATCGCAAACATGCATTAAACATAATTTTAAAGAAAGTTCCTATGTAAACTTTTGAGCAAACGAAGCTCAAAGCGTTTACATGGTAGCATCCATTTTGCTATTCCAGGCAGCCTCCTCAGCTCATGTTAAGCTCTGCCCTGGTGGCCTTAAACAAGCAGCAAAAGCCCCCTACTGGGAGCTTTTGCTTACTGCAGCCAGAGCAGAGCTGTACATGAGCTGAGGAGGCTGCCTTCACTTTCATTTTATGTTTTTGGTGCTCCACAACCTCAGGGAAGCACAAAAAACATAAAATGAAAGGCAAAAAGCAAAGGCGCAGCAATTATAAATACAACATTGTTGTATTTCTGACTGCGACAGCTTTCGCTTCGAGTCTCCTGGGCTCCCCCAACAACATTGTTCTATTTGTAAATGCTGCGGTTTTCTTTCTACGTTGCTCGGGTCGGGGGAGCCCAGGAGACTCAAAGCTGAAGCCACAGCAAACATAAATAGCCCCGGATTGGCTGAGTGAGCCAACATTAGCACCAATCTTACGCCGGTAGGCGTAGCCCGACCACCGTCCAAGGACCACGTCGAAGGATAGCTCCTGTCCTGAGCCTGTCCGCTGCCTGCCGGGCCGCGGGCCAGTCCCCCTGGTCGACTGACCCTACAGCACCTGTAAGTACTGCTGCTACCCACCTGTCTCAGGCCTCTTTATTGAAATACCCCACCGCTCTGCTCACCGCCATAAGTATTCGCTCCTGCAGTACAACTAACTCCACAAAGACGCTACCCAGTTACCGTCACATCTGTCTCAGCCACATCTAATCGCCTTGTCAGTATTGTGATCATCTATTGTCTTTTCTGTTTCAATAAGATCTATGGAGCGCACCTATACCCCACTCTTTACCCTGACCCATTATCTAAGCTGACAATTGACCTGCTCTGTATTATTACTGTGCCTGCCATGCTATGATCTCCACGCTACCTGCACAATTCGCCACTCAGGCCCATTGCCTGTAGCTGCCCCACCACGAATATGTTACACTTTGCCTAACTATCTTTTTGCAATGATTGTATTGTATCCTAGAAACTGTCTGCTGCTAGTATTCTGCTGCACTGTCTTAATTACCAATGGCCTAACATACAACCACAGTACCCCTAGTAGCGGCGTGAGCTGCCTTATCATGGTTAGCCAGATTCAAACCCAATATTGACCTGACCACTTCCTGTCTTGCCATGAAGGCTCCATTCGAATTTAGATGTGTCTGGATCTGGTATTCATCACTGTAAATTGCCCCAGAATGTGCTCAATACCTGCATGTTACTTTGCCTCGGCCTGGTAATGTGTGCCGTGCAATACTCAGCCCGCTATATCTCACCCTATCCATGCTGCCCTGTTCCTTACCTGCTCCGCTTACATTTGATGCAAGTGTCAGTGTACCTGCAGAGCCCAATTTTTGTGTGCCTTATGGTCGGTAACAGACCACATTTGATTTGTGTTGTGCCTCATGGTCGCTAACAGACAACATTTGATTTGTGTTGTGCCTTACAGTCGCCAACAGACCACATTTGACCTGTGTTGTGCCTCATGGTCGCTAACAGATCACATTTGACCTGTGTTGTGTCTTATGGTCGCTAACAAACCACATTTGATTGCGTTATGCCTTATGGTCGCTAGCTAGCTGCTACCTTAAACTTGCCTGTTAGTCGTGCCCTTTACAAGCCATTTTGCAAGTGTGCTTCAACTCCGAATGCAGCGCTACCTTTAACTAGCCTGTCTGCCCCAGGGCTTACAAGCACCAGCGCAGCCAACAACATCCACCACCCCTCTAGTATCCCGACCCAAATCCATATCTGAACTATGCCAGCCTGGCTAGAATTCATCATGTTCCCTTTCTGCATTATGTCCGATTGCACGCTATGTAGCAGAAATAGTTATATCCCATTCAGTAATGGACTCGCCAAGCTTGGCTGTCCTAGACACCACCCCGTTCCCTGCCCCACACCTTTCCTGCCCTTCCTGCCTCCTTTCCCCCACAGGGCACCTACAGACCACAGTACTAAAATCAGCGTTACTTTAGGTAACCCTCCACCTAACCTCGCCACAGATGACCATTCTGACAATATCCAGAACTCACGCAATATGCTAGAACACCGCCCTACAGCCTACCCTAACCTCATGACTCGTAACGACAGACTAGGCTGTAGACTCCCCACTTTACTTAGCAAAATGACCAACAATCCTACAACTAAAGTCACTAATAAAAACACTATGCCACTCAAAGGAGCCTTACTTAATGTTAGATCCCTTGTGGCCCACCCTACGGAAATTGCCGACATCATTCGCTCAGCAGACCTGGATTTCCTCGCCACCACAGAAACCTGGCTTCATGCCGCAGCAGGTCCCTCTCTAACCCTCGCGGTTCCAGACAACTACTCCATCCTCAGGGCCGACAGACCTAATGCCCGTGGAGGAGGTGTAGCATTTATATTCAAATCCTCGCTTGACATCAGATCTGTGACCTCCATTCCTCTAAATTTCTGCGAACACCTATCCATCAAAATTCAAACCACCCCTAAGAGTACTATCACCCTGGAACTAATATACAGACCCCCTCGAGGAAGATATAACTTCCCTCATAGCTGAAAAATCTAAACCTTCATCACAGAATATTATTCTAGGTGACTTTAACTTGGGATACAATGAACCTCACGACACTCCAGCATCCTCCCTTGCTAGTGCACTTTGCGAACAGAACTACATTCAACTTAACACCCTACCTACACACCAGAAAGGCAGAACCTTAGACTGGCTCGCTGCCCACAACTGTAACATTATCTGCAAGGACCCCCAACCACTTATATGGACCGACCACTTCCTACTTTCATTTGACATTAGCACTAATAACCCACACCACATACAGTGCCCACCCGCACCAGCATGTCTGAGAAATAAGCGGAACATCACCGCTGAAGCCCTCAACCCACTGGTTCTACCCACCCTAAACATGGTCCTCAACACATCCGACCTCAACTTACTAGTAGACACCTACAATAACGCCATGACCAAAGCTATCGACCTTGTTGCCCCTCTAAAACTACGTAAAGGTAAACCCAAAGCACATCTTAACTCCTGGTACACACCAGAACTTAAAATACTAAGAAATAAAAAAATCCAAAATGGAAACCCTTTGGAAAATGAACCCATCAGAGGAACAAAAAAGCAATCTCACAAATGCATCTTCCCTTTATAAAAAAGAAATAATTCGCACCAAAAAGGAAGCCTACAATATAAGAATAAGTAATGCAAGTTACAGTACCAAAGAATTATTCACCATCCTGAAGGAGTTGGAAAACCCCAATCCACCTACGGACATGTCCGTGAAGGACCAACTCTGGTGCACTAGTATCCAAGATGCCCTTGCAAACAAAAATCACTGGCCTACGAACAAAAATTCAAAATAAAAGACTACAACTTTCCAATAGTAGCCCCACCCCTAGCCCACCCACCACCCCTAACACTAACCATGGCTTCACCTTCAAAAAAGTAACCGTACTAGAAGTGCAAAAAATCATAACCTCCCTCAAACCGTCAAACTGCAAAGGGGACAGTTGCCCCGCACAGATTATAAAAGATGCAGCAAGAGACCTTGCCCCCTTAATTTCTAAGCTCATAAACGTGTCATTCTCCACCAATTCGGTACCCAATAATTTGAAACAGTCATGGGTCCTCCCGCTACTAAAAAAACAGACCTTGGACTCAGCCATCCCCACTAATTACAGGCCTATCACAACCGTTCCCTTCCTGTTAAAAATCCTTGACAGAGTTGCTTACTTGCAAATTCAGCATTACCTAGAGTCCAACCAATTACTCGGATTGCGTCAGTCTGGCTTCCGGTCTCAACATGGAATAGAAACTGCCCTTGTTGATCTTAAAAGTCAGATCGACGAAATTAAAGATAAGGGCAAGGCTGCCATCCTACTCCTCTTAGATCTCTCAGCAGCCTTCGACCTGGTCGACCATAAAATACTCTGCAACCACCTCTCCTCTGCGGCCCACTTCTCCCCCTCTGCTGTCACGTGGATACAGTCCTTCCTGGCCAATAGAACCATGAGAGTCTTCTCTCCGGTGGCAGCAGCAGACCCCATCCATATCACTTGCGGAGTCCCACAAGGCTCATGTGTTTCACCCACCCTATACAATATCTTTACAAAGCCCCTCTTTGATAAACTGGACCGTCTGGGTGTCACCTACACAAATTACACGGATGACACCCAGATACTCCTCACCATCTCGGGCAATTACAATACTGATGTAGTCAGGATCAACAAAATCTTCTGTGTCATTCAGGCATGGATGGCCACACATGGCCTCTGCCTGAATGACGAGAAGACTGAACTGCTCATTGTTGGTTCACGAACAACTTACAAAAAGTAAGTCCCAACTACTCCAATATCAGAATTGATGGCAATGCCATCCCGGTCACCAAAAATGTGAAAACACTTGGCTTCTATCTCAATGCCAATATTAACCTCACTAAGCAAGTCAACTGGACCGCTTCAGCCACTGCCTACTCAGGAAAACTAATTAGAGCCTGTAGACCATTTCTTTCCTCTAACAGTTGCCTCACGCTAGCTAGAGCTCTTATACAATCCAAGTTAGACTACTGCAACAGCCTTTTACTTAGAGGCCAACCAAGCGATAATTAGTAAACTCCAAGTCCTTCAAAATAATGCGCTATGGGCAGCGCTAAACATTCCCAGGCGTGAGCACATTTCTGCCACTAGAACTACATGCAAATGGCTCACCATCCAACATAAAATCGATCTAAAAACCCTCTGCCTCACTTACAAACCTCTCAACCATCTAGCCCCCCCCATACCTCACTAACAAAGTCACCATGAAATCTTCCATAAGAACCACAAGATCTTCCAATACCTTATGCCTCACAGTACCTAGATTTACCTCTAAAAGAGCCGGAGGCCCGAGCTTCACTGTCCTCGCCTCCCAACTCTGGAACGCTCTGCCACTGAATATTAAGTCTTCTAAATCCTTCCAGTTGTTCAGGAAACTTGCCATTGGGTGGCTTCTGATAAAAAGTCAACCTTTAAGTTAGACCTAGCTATAAACTGTACATATTGCACATGTTTCATTTTGTCATTATTGGTTGCTATCACTTCCACTGTCTATCACTGCTTATTACCATGAACTGTGCCTTTTAACTTGTACTAAGCGCCCTTTTACTCCCAGGTCTGGAGCGCTATAGAAATAAAATAAAACAAACAAATACAATGTTATAAATGCTGCTGTTTTCTTTCTAAGTTAGAAGGAAAACCGCATCATTTATTTTGCAGTGCTTTTAAAAAAGAATGACATTTAAAGCACTTACCAGCAGCAGCTTGTGTTCATCTCTGCTCTCTGGCAATAATGAAGCAAAAGCCACCTGCTGGTAGCTTTTGTTTATTACAGCTGGCTGACTTTTGCTTCATTAGTGCTGTAAGGGCAGAGATTAACACAAACACAGGAGGCTCATCCATTTCACAAAATGGATGCCTCCTAGTGCTTTAAATGTGACTTTGAGACTCATTTGCTCAAAAGTTTACATAGGAACCTTCTTAATGAATATTTTTTATATATATTTTTGATCATGGCCTATCTTTTGAGCCAATAACATTTTTGATGGCACTATTCCTTTAAATGCAAGCGATTCCCCGGTGCAATTCAAGGCAGAAGAAGCATTAGGGGGAAACTGGCAGTTATCACGCAGCTAATGATGACGTTTGAAGAAAAAAATTAAAAAAAAAAAATGAAACTGTCCGGCAGTTTAACCCCGAGAGGTCTGCAGCACAGCTTCGCCCCCCCAGCTGGCACAGCAAAACCATGGCTGCAATCCACTTATTCCTTTTAAAGAATCCCGCTGCAGACAGCACAGTTCACTCTAATTAGTGGTTTCCTTTTAATAAAATCCTATTTGCGAAAATGCTACTCGGGGGAATAATACTTAATGATATTATATGCATTTCTTTCATGTCAAAAAAGGCTAGGATATAATTTGAGCAACATTCATATTATAGGATATTTTGTTGCACATCTAAAATTCAAGGGGAGAACCCATGGAAATATTTATGTTACCAAGGGTGATGAAACCCTGTTGGGTTGGAGGGAACAGAGGTTGAAAATAAGGTTGGACCCAAACACCGAAGAGCAAGTGTTGCACATAATTGTGACATATCGGTTCCCGCAATGCCCGTTTAGATTCAGTCAGGCGGTGCACGTCTCCTTTCCTCCAACGCTAGAGGTTGCCTTGGAGACGCAGGACTCGTGTCTCTCGGATCCGCACCAAGTCACCTGTCAGGCCAGCTGTTCATGGCACGTCAAGGGTCCGCCCACCGGCAAGACATTCATAAACGCTACTCGCGTAGGAAGACGCTGCTTCTAATTAGCGTTTTCTTACCAATTCCATTTTCAAACCTCATATTTGTGTACCAGACCACGGATTTCCACCCGACTCTTCTACTTGTCTGCTCCTTTGGATTTCACGAACCGGTCCCGGTCTTCGGACCGGTGATTCAAACTTGCCCTTGAAACTCCCTTATTTCTGCAGCGTCCTGTGGACTACCTTCATCTGCTGCAGCCCCTTTGTTTGTTCTTGTGTAGAAGCATCAGCACGTCCCATCATTTCCAATCGTGCTGGCCGTTTTCCAACAGGCAGTTTATTTCCATTACTTCTTGCCTTCAAACTGGATACAGCCCTGCCTCCTTCTCAGGTGAGCCTTCAGCGCTTTTGCCAACTCTATGTCTTCATACATTACTTCACTGTTACTATCTGAAGGGACAAGGATTAGTATTACTTTGTTCTAGTTATCCCTTTGGAACTTTCTTCTATTTGAACCAAGAGGACCCTTGATCTACATAGAGACTCCTCCTGTGTGGAACTGTTTTCTCTGGAATCATTGTGCACTTTGGACGCTATCCTGGCTAGTGCACCATCCCGGCTCTAGTTTGCGTTGCGCTTGCCGTCCAGGGAATTTCCCTGTACTAACCTTCCCTCTTTGTTATTTTCTACTGTCGTTGGTTTTTCTAATAACTTGATTCATTCCCGTCTCCCATAGGGTAAGAGTTCACTAGTTGATCCAATTCTTACTCTATATTATCACATAGGGGATAACTGGGTCTTTATTGTTTTCTCTAATTCTTTCCTAGTTGTTGGCTAAATTGTTGACAACCATTCCAATCATCCCTTGCAGTCCAGGGTTATACAGGTAGATAATACCAAGGAAAGAGTGGTGCTAATATTATCTCTTTTCAAGCTGACTAACGTGTTCTTTGTTTCCCTTACAGCCTTGGCATAGCGGTGTGGGTATCTCCGCTCTTTTGAGTAATCAATCACTCTGTCATCTTACACAGCAGAGAGGTATATTGCCCAAAAGAGGTCCTCAAGTTGAGGAGGCCTGGTTCTGAGTGTATCCCTTTTGAGAAAACACACAGCTTGGTCTGAATTATTATCCGGAGCAGCTCCCTCTTATCTGCGGATTCGAGGTCGAACAATGCCCCGGCCAGTTCAGCTATCAGTGAGTTACAATAAGGGAGAAGTGGCACGGTAGAAACATTTCCCAAAGTCTTCTTCAAGGAGATAGGCCGCGTGAAGAGTATGAAGCATAGAATTGTCCTCAAGCAAGGGAGTGATCCAGTGACTGCTAAATTGCGTCCTGTGCCAATGGTGTTGAGAGAGGGAGGGTAAAATGGCATTGAGAAAACTGAGGGTGTCCGGTGTGATAGAACCAGCTGGAAGTGTGGAATGGGTGTCCCCTTTGGTGGTAGTGAAGAAAGCGAGTGGAGAATTGAGGTTGTGTGTTGACTTGCCGGAACTCAATTGTGTGGTTGCTGAGAGGCATCCGCTCTCAAACATGACAGAGATGTTGGCATTGATTGGAAGGGCAAAGTATTTTTCCATGTTAGATATGGCATGCGCCTACCACCAGATTGAATTGGATGGGGTTGGGGGATCTAGGGAATTGACCACCTTTATCACACATGAGGGTGCGTTTCAGTTTCGCAGGATGCCTTTTGGATTGGTTTGGGCCTCGTCAGTCTTCCAGAAGGTGATGGATAAGTTGCTAAAGGACATTCCCGATGTACATTGTTTCCAAGATGATATTCTGGTATGTGGAGAGACATGGGAAGGGCACAAAGAGAACGTCAGGAATGTTTTTTGTTATTTTGGAAAAAAAGAGGTACAACGTTGAGGGCAGAAAAATGTGTATTTGGAATGGAGGTGCTTGAGTATTTGGGCAATGAGATTTCGAGTTAAGGTTTGAAACCCAAAGATGACATGGTGGATGCAATTAAGAAAATTCTGTCCTGACAGGTAATGGAGAATTGAGATCCTTTTTGGGGATGACTGAGTTCTATCAGAGGTTTGTGCACAATTATTCGGATAAAATTGTGAAGATGAGGGGATTATTAAAGAAGGGTATAGAATGCAGGTGGGACATTGAATGTGAGAATGAATTCCAGAAAATTAAGGGCGAGACCGATATGGCGAGGCCCTTAGCGATGTTTATCACTAGGAGGAGGAGTATCATTTCGGTGGATGCAAACGATACAAGAGTTGGTGCTGTGCTGATGCAGGTAGGACTGGATGGTTGTGAGACAATAGTGACAAATGCCTCAAGAATATTGAGGGACGCAAAGGAATTAGTCTGTATTGGAGAAGGAGGCTCTTGCATGTCACTGGGGTGCTGAGAAGTTTCTGAATTTAGTATGGGGTGTGGCATTTACCATTAGGACTGATCATAGGCCTCTGAAGGTGAAGGGTCTGGAGAAGATATCAAGGTGGGTTGCTTGTTGGGGGGGCCAGGATGAGGGTCACAAATGTGTCATACAAGTGATTCCGGGAAGAGAGAATGTTTTGGCCGATCATGTGTCGAGGTTAGGGGGGAGTGAGAAATGTGATGGTTTGGCGACAGCGGAGGACATTGATTGATACAGTGTTTGTGACATATGAGGGCATTGTGACTGGTTGAGAGTGGTTAAGTGCCTTGAGGGAGGAAGAGGTACTCCGGAGAGTGACGCAGTTTGTGAGTGATGGCTGGCCAGAGAAAAGGTTGCTCGATAGGAAAGGAGCTTATGGGAAGTGAGATCGGAATGGAGTATCAAGAGTGGGATATTATATAGGAGGGATCGAGCTGTAGTGCCAAAGAACTTGAGGTTGGTGGAGATTGCCCATGAGGGCCACATTGGAGTTACAAAAACCAAGGCCGTGTTGAGAAATGAATATTGGTGGCCTGGGTTGACCGAGATGTTGAGCATGTTGGAAAAGTACCTTGAGTGCGAGGAGTCAGGAAAGGGTGTTGTAGCACAGCTGCAACCCATGATGAAGGTAGATGTGCCACAGAAGGTGTGGTGTGATTTGGTGTTGGACATTCTGGGTCCGTTTGACCTACGTGGTAGACGTGGTCGTTTTATTGCGATTATTGTTGATTTGTTTTTGCGGTGGACTGAATTAAAAAACTGTGTGGGACATTACAGCATCCGCTATGGTGGATTTTCTACAAAGTTTGTTTGAGAGAGAGGTATTCCCTAGTTCTGCATTGACGGATAAATTAATAGTTATTCACCATAGTGACTAACATACACTTAGTCCATAGTCCCCTATCCTCCATACTGTATGGGCATTACTCGCGAGGGACGGGAGACTGAACCTTTTTCACCAGAAACATATTTTCCCCCTTTGAAGTTAGAGGCACGGAGCGTGGCCCTGGGAGCATGCGCTCGCCTGACTCCGGACTCCGGCCATCGGCACCACTCCTCAGTCCCCATTGATGCATCGACAATATTCAGAATTTCCTAATGACACCAGTATAACTAGGGGGGAGATGGTGGGACGTATGGAGGAAAGGGGACTATTGACTAAGAGTATGTTAGTCACTACGGTGAGTAACTATTAATTACTTACGTTCCGTCCCCTTTCCGTCATAATGTATGGGCGATTACAACTGAATGTAGCCCCAGGGTGGAGAGGAGAACCTCCTTAAGAAAACAGGTTTCTTAGAACCGCCTGCCTGAAAGCCGCGTCTGATCTAGAGGTGGCGTCCAAACACTAGTGCAGAAAGCAGAAGGGGTGGCCCAGGCAGCCGCCCTGCCGATGACCTGCCACGGCACATGCCGTTGGAATGCAATGGCCGTGGCCTTGGCACTGACCGCATGGGCATGCAAGTTAGCTGACACCGGCTTGTACTGCCCCTCATAAGCCTCCTTGATGGCCACGACTAGCCACCTTGCTATGGAGGCCTTAGAAGCCCGATAATAGGGTCTTGATTGACCCACCGAAAGTGACAAACCGGGTGTCCAACTGGCGGAAGTCCTTGGTCCTGTCCAGGTAGTATTTCAGAGCGCATTTGACGTCCAGACAGTGCAGGACCCTCTGAGGCTCATCCTTGGGGTCAGCGGAGAACGTGGGTAAGCCCATCTCCTCGTTGAGATGTAAGGAGGAGGTCACCTTGGGCACCTTGCAGGGTTCTTACGCAGGGTGCATTTGCAGGACCACCTTGTCCCTGTGAAAAGTGGTGTAGGGCTCTGATGCCAGCAGAGCCTGAATCTCGCAGACTCTGAGAGGAGGTGATGCCCACGAGTAGAGCTGTCTTTATGGTGACCAGCCTGATGTCCCTGGACGACATTGGCTCGAATGGTTTGTGTGCCAAGGCACCCAACACAACATTGATGTTCCACGCAGGGTGTGGTTTCTTTATAGGCGGGTAGAGTCTGTGGAGGACCGTCAGATGTCGCTTGACCACCGGGTTGGAAGAGGAGAAGAGGACCTCCTCCGTATTCCTGTAAGCACGTCGTCCAAGGTGCACCCAAGGGGAGGGGGATCGATCTTCTTAGAGTCGGCCCAATGACAGAATCTAGACCATTTACTCCTATATTGACTCCTGGTATCCTTGCTTCTAGTGCCCTAGATTATCTCTAGGTTAGCTTGAGAGAGGTTCAAGTGTTTCTACGTGACCTACTCAGGAAACACACTACAAGGGCTAGTTTGTGAGGAGCGAGGTGGAGTACCCTGCCCCCATGCTGGGCTAGGAGAGGAGCCAGGCCCCGCGGGTGGTGAATGAGTGGCCTGTCCAATAGGCTGAGAAGCTTGGAGAACCACGGTCTTGCCAGCCACCGTGGAGCTAGGGACCCGGGGCCCTGCCCCAGGCAGGAGGCAAACTGCTGGCATTTCCTGTTGTCCTGGGAGGCAAACGGATCCACTTGGGGATGCCCCCACCGGAGGAAGACCTCCTTCAGTACCAAGTCGTTCAACTGCCATTCGTAAGGTCTGCCCCCAGTCTGCTGAGCCTGTCCGCCTCCAGGTTGGACACCCCCGGGACTGTGGTGAGGTAGCTGTTCTCCTGAGTCCACTCCCACATACTGATGGCTAGATTGCACAGTGGAGGGGATCTGGTACCTCCCCCTGCTTGTTGACATAGTACATGCTGGTGGAGTTGTCCATCTGGATTAGGACTGTCTTGCCCTCGATGAGAGGGAGAAAGGCCTCGAGAGCCAGTCATATGGCCTTCATTTCCAGCCAATTGATGTGGGACTCCTGGTGAGTCCAGACACCATGGGCGCTGTGGCTGTCCATAGTGGCTTCCCAGCCCTCTATGGAGGAGTCCGTGGTAACGGTGTCCTGAATAGCCGGCTGCCGGTAACCGGTTTGCCCAGCCGCAGGTTGAAGTCTGAGGACCACCACATGAGGTCCAGCTGGAGAAAGGGAGGAATGTTGACTGACTCCGCTTGGGAGCCCTTCTCCTGATTCCATGAGTCTGCAAAGTGCAGCTGTAATCTCATCTTGAGCCTTGTGTGGGGTATGGCCAACAGGACCACCGCCATTATCCCAAACAGATGTTGGTACCACCAGGCCAAGGTCACTGCCCTGGAGAGGAAGTGAGAGGTGGCTTTCTTGATGGCTGCAATCTTGTCCTCCGAGGGAAAGACTATCTCGAAGCTTGTGTCCCAGATGAGGCCCAGGAAGGTCAGGGTCTGTGTGGACTGCAGCTGAGACTTCTTGAGATTGATAGTGAACCCCCAGGTCGTGTAGTGTATTCATCAGTGCGTAGGAGGTATGGTGAACCACCTCTGGAGATGTAGCCTGGATTAGCCAGTCGTCCAGGTATGGGTAGACATGGTGGCCCTACTGGGCCCTGAGGAGGGCTGCCGCTGCATTCATCAACCTGGTAAAAACCCTGGGGGCTGAGTTGAGTCCAAAGGGTAGTACCTTGTATTGGAAAGGCAGCCCATGATGCCGAACCGCAGAAAGGAACGATGCAGCTGCCAAATAGGGACGTGTAGGTATGCGTCCTTCAGATCCAGAGGGCACATCCATTCTCCCCTGTCCAGTGTTTCCGCTATAAGTGCTGGCGTTACCATCTTGAATTTTTGAAGAGGAAGGGAGTGGTTGAGGGTGGAAAGGTCCAACACAACTCTCAGGTCAGCCTGGTTCTTCTCCTGTATGGCAAAAATCCTGGAATAAAAGCCCAAGCCTCGCTGGGAGGTTGGGACTTCTACCACAGCCTGGTTTTCGCCGAGCGATCGGATGTCCGCCAACAGAGTTGCTGTCCCAATCTGTGGGAGAGGAGGGAAGGAGGAAGGAGAGGAAGGTACCGGTAGGCGGTGCGTACCCCACAGAGACTGAGAGGATCCAGGGGTCTGAAAAATTCTAGTGCCAAAATTGCACATGAAAGGCAAGCCTGCCCCCCCCACCGGAGACACGTGGACCCGAAGGTGCATGTCATGACTTCTTTCCCTCTGAGGCTGTTGCGAAGGAGGGGGATTGGACCGCCCCCCCTTTTGTTGTTTTCTCCGTTGCTGACTCAGAACAGTCAGGTTGCCTGAACCTTCGTTCTTGAAAGCCCCGGAACCCTCCAAAGGCCAGCCCCTTGTCGCAGCATTTCTGTGACTGGGCATAGGCCTTGAGAGTGGCCTTTGTAAGAATAGATAAAGAATTTGCAGTTTGCGAGCTGTTTTTTAATCAAATACCTCATCCGTGGTGGAGTGAACGAGGTCACTACCCTTGAATGGAAGGTCCAATATGCGTCCCTGGACGTCAGGGTTAAACTTAGTAGCCTGTAGCCAGGAAGTCCTTTGCATTTCAGTGGCAATGCAGATGGCCTGGCCAGATGTATCGATGTGGGCCACGGTGGACTCCATGATGTCCTACGATACCAGCCTGGCTTCTCCTAGGCACGCCTTGAAGCGTGCTTGGCTCTGCGCCAGAGGTTCTGGGAGGCAGTCCGCAATCTCCCGCCAGAGCCTTCGGTTAACAGCTGCCAACATGGCATCCGCGTTAGCTTGATGCAGGTGCAAGGAGGCATTGGAGTACAGCTTTTTCCCGTACACCTCCAAGATCTTCTCCTCCTTACATAGCAGCGCCAAGGACGAGGTGGCCGAGGACGACTGAGGCTTAGAGTAAAGTGATGCTGCAGCGATCACGGAAGAGTGCAGTTGAGGATGCGCTGAAAGCAAGAGTGTATATCCCTCCATCTGCCTATACTTGGCGTCGAGGCGCAAATGGACAGGTTGTGCTGAGTGTGGCTTGAGCCACCCCTTCTTGGTCAGGGCCACGACATCCTTCTGCATAGGATTTCCCGTTTTGGTAGGGGGGTCTTAGAGTGAAGACTTCTGCCAAAACCCCCTCCTCGGGTTGCTCTACCTCGGGTTGAGGAAGACCCAAATATTCTGCTAAACCGGCAAGGCGTTTGTGGAAGGCACTGGCTGAAGATGGCGTGTCGGGGTCCTCCTCCTCGTCAGTGTCCAGAATTGGAGGACTGGTGGAGGTTTGCTGGGTGCCGTGTGCTGCAGTGTGGATATCAGAGCTGGTGGCTGCTGAGGCGGCTGTTGTGGAGTCGCCTGCAATGTGGGAGGCAGGGAAGCCGGAATCAGAGGAGCCGGTTGGGGCAGTGGTGGCGGCGCTGGGGCCTGTGGCACCGGAGCCATAGGAGGAATGACTATGGGTGCCAGTGGGGTGACCTGGGGGGGCATGTCCCTGATGGCATCCTGCAGGATGGCCCCCATCTGGGGAGTTCGCATCAGCCCTAGGAACCTTTTGAAGAACCCGTCTTCGGAGGCTTCAGAGGTGGCAGTTGATATTGACGGAGTGGCTACGGGCACCTGAGGCCAGGGCACACTCTGCCTGGGGTGCAGGAGAAACCTGCCCTGCGGTCCTGATGGATAAACTGTAGGCCGCACACCTGGTTGATGCCAGTCCCACCTTGTGACTCTTTCTTGCACCCGCTTAGCAAGAGGGGGTATCGGACCAGCGGCCATCTTGTCTGGCGCGGCGGTCATTTTGTCGAGCTGAGTGCCAGGTGCCGAAGTCATGGTGCCTGGCTCGCTGGAACAAGCCCCGTCCAAGACAGTTGGTGTTGGAACAAAAGGCCTATCCTGCACCTCAGACTGTGACCTGCCAGGCGTATTGCCCCTGGCAGAGCTCCTGGTAGTGTTGCGTGAAGGCACCCCCTCAGACATGATGCCAGTACTAGGGCGTTGCCCCTCGGGAGTAACCCTGGTCCCTCCCGGTCGAGCACTTCCTTGGGAAGGAGTCGCCTTTACAGGGTGCGATGGTGACTTCTGGAAGAGCTCCCTCCACCTAGCTAGCCTGTTCTTCAGTGCCCGTGGATTCAGTGCGTCGCACGCGGGATAACCTTCCCAGCTGTGGTCGGAGCCAAAGCAGCGCAAGCAAAGGGCATGGGGGTCGGATGTAGGGAAGAGCCCCTCGCAGGCTGGACACCTGCTGAAGCCCGCTGAAGTGGAAATGAGCCGGGGAGGAGCGTGGCATCGGAGGACCAAGCACCTAATTGAAAAGAAAAGACAAAGATAGAAGAATATCTGGGGAAGAGTGCGTCGTATTACACAGCCGAAGCCAAACCCAAGAGCGCTGGTGAATACGGGCCGTTCCCGTCGATGTGGAAAAGGAGACTGGGGAGTGGAGCTGGTGTGCGCAGTCAGGCGAGCACATTCTCCCAGGGCAGCGCCACTGCGCGCCTCTAAATTTAAAGGGGAAGAAGATTTTTCTGGTGAAAAAGTTCGTCTCCCGTCCCTCGCGAGGGACACCCATAAAGTATGGAGGAAAGGGGACGTTTGCAAGAGTATGGTAGACAATTTGTAAGCAGGTGTTTTGAAGAATCTCAAGCTTTGTGGGGTGGGGTTAAGAACAAAAGAACGGCGGCTTATTACCCCAAAGGAAATGGGGTGGCGGAGAGTGTGAACCGATGTGTGATGGAGGCTGTCAGAATGGAAGCTGGGTGTGGGAGACACAAAAAGAATGCCATGAGGGATAGGTTATACGCTTTGCGATTGGCACCTCATGCATCCATGGATGCAAGTTCTTTTGAGTTAATGAGGGGAAGAAAACCCAACATCGAAGGGTTGCCCCCCTGGTTGGGTAGGGGACGTGACACGGATAGTGTGGTGGAGGAATAGAGATCAAGAATGGACGAAAAGAAAAGTGAATGGGTGAATAAGGTGAATGAGAAATCGGGTAGACGGAGCAGAGAAGTGTCAGTGGGTGATTGGGTTTATATTAAAAAAAAGGTGTGAAAAAGAAAGGAGATCTGTTGTATTCTGATCCGGTGCAAGTGATGGAGGTGATGACGGGCTGTCCGGGTGCGTGGAGGACAGGTGTGGAACTTGTTGAGAGTGGCACAGGTTAAGCGTGTGTGAGAAACATCACTGCCTTTCTGTGCCTGACCACTCCAGCTCTGTGATACTGGGAGATTTGAAGAATTTAAGAATAATGTTCCAAGTACATAGCTGTTGTGTTTGTGTTGGAAAGTGTTCATGATTATCGCTGTACATAGTTGTGCGTTGGTAAATGTTGTAAAATAACTTCAAATGTTGTTGAGTAAACTTGAGCGAGATGTTTTATAATGTGCTTCTACCTGGGTGAAGCTGCAGTGTTCCAATGGAACCCTTTCAGTGGAACACAGCAGCACAATACAGAAGGGAATGTTCTATTTGGAAAAAGGGCAGTTGGTGGAGACTAAGGCAGAGCTAACAGTGCTGGGCGTTTGCTGTAAGGACTATCCTAATAAACTATTGCTGTCATTCTGCCTATGGTGTGTGGAGATTCCGTCATTTCACTTTCGGCTTTGAAGGTAGCGCTTTTAGAGCCACCTAGTAGCCCAAACTAAAAATGACACTAGCAGGTGATAGCCCACTTAAATCAACACAGGAGGCAAGTAAATCAATGCAGTAAAGACGGAACCAAGTCACAAGTGAATTTTCCTAACTTCAGTAGTCAAATTCCTAAGAAGAATGGGGCTTTGTGTCCAAAGGTCACAGGAGCCATAATGCTTCTCTCCAGAACGTAGTCTCTGTAGGTACATTACAATTTTACTTGTGCTGGGGATTGTTCTAAGAAGATATTCAACAAGGTTACTAGGTAAGTAAATTGTATTATTTTTCAGGAAATACTACCCAGGTCCGTTGTATCGTGCCCCAGACCTAAAATAATACAGAATTTTTTCCCGGTCCTTATAATTCAGGTTCTTCCCGATTAGGGGACGCGGAGACACCCCTGGCAGAGGTTTACGAGCAAGGGACATGCGTGCCCGTTCAACTGTGAAACCCTGCATCAGGCATCCGGGGCCTACCTCCTGCAGTAACATTTTCTATGAAATTTCTAGGATTCGCTCCCTCTTCACCCTCTGGAAGGCCCATCATCCTGATGTTGTTCCTTCTGGCCCGTCCTTCAGCATCTTCCACTCTTCCTTCAAAGTTCTTTATTTGCTGCTGCATTATTGATAACATTTTCATAGAGTCTTAGAGCTGTATTGTGTTTGTATCTACCTGCTTCTCCAATGTCCCTGTTCTTTCTGACAGCACTCTCACATCCTGCCTCAGGAGGTTAACTTCCAAGCTGATAGCGTCCATTTTATATTCTAATGAGGCCTTGGCGTCTGCAATGGCTGAAAGGACCTGTTGCTCACCTCCTGCTTGTTCCATGATGCCAGTCTGATTGTGCAGCCGACAGGGTTTGCGTCATCATACCCCCTGCTTTCGTGAAGTTGTCCAACGTGGGCTGTTTAGATTGGTTTCTCGATGCCTTGGATGACATGTGGACCAGAGAAACTGCTAGGTCGATTTCGCCTATTCGTTTTTCCACACTCCTGGTGGTGTATCTGTAGGCAGTCACCTGGATATAGTTTTGCTACCTGTATCTTGCTGCCCACTCTGGGACTATTGGCACTACCTCCACCTCAACCCTGTGCACTAGGTACACCCTGTGAGAATGCTCTGATCACTAACTTGGTACTCTATCTCCTGTGCTTCCCCATCTTGTTATCCAGACCTTCGTGCGGCAACTCTTTCAGCCTTCCTGGCGCTGTCTGTAATGCCCTGGGTGTGATGTAGTATTTCCCTATTAAAGGGGAGGGTGGGAAGGAGGCAGCCACGTGCGCCTGCCAGGCCGCCTTGTTCCTCGTTACAGCTGCACCCTTGGGCCGTCTAATCCATTTCGGCATGCCGACAGCAACCGTCTCGCAGGGTGGAAGGGGGTTGCACACTCGCACTGGGCAGCCACCTTTACGGTCGCACATACCTTTCAGCGCGTCTTCCCGTTTGGTACTCCCCAGACTGAGGCGACCTCTGCCGACTCCCTCTTTGGTCCAGCGTGGGCTCTGTGCTCTTAGGCGTTCACCTCCAGGTCTTATGCTTCCTTGCCCTCTGTGTGCTCCTCCAAAGGTCGCCGCGGTCGTTGGGGATGACACTCCCCCGAAATGCCCTCAGCTTCACTGCGGGTCCTCCAATCTCACTGGTGCTGGTCCGGGCGGTGTACCCGTTTAGTATTCCACTACACTGCTGTGTGCAAGGGCTTATTTCAGTGATTTCTAGCTCTCGGCGGCCGCATTCTTTGTTGTGGTCTCGGGACACTGTTCCGCTTCAACCATCCGGCACCAGTAGTCTATTCGTGCTCCCCAGCTAATCTACTTTGTAGTAATGCACTCCTCACTGCCTAGAACGCGTCTTTATGGCCAGGATAAGGACGGATCACACAGGAGCTGTAGGAATCAAGTCCTCACATCCTGGCAGTTGGCCACAACCCCATGCTACTGCTTTGCCATGTTCTGCCTTTGCATGCTTTGCCACAACTTTTAATGTTTTAAAATGCCTGGTCATGTCCTCGTTATGCCTTTCTACATGCTGCTTGATTGTTCGCGTCCCTGGCTTTCCTCTTCAGCATTCTACTTCCTCATACTTTACTGCTCTCATGCAGTCCACTGTAATTCTGCCTGCTAGGGTTTGTCCTCCGTATGTGTCCCATTGCAATTTTTCTCCGGTCTCTGAAAATGCAATGTAATTCGGCATGTACTTACAGCGTGTAAATTCAGGATTACACACTATATGAAATATTATATACACTTTTCTGATCGTTTGTATGATCTTGGTAGTGAGGTTTTTCGGTTGGCCGGTCTTTCTGGATGAAGTTTAAAAAGATCAATTGCTTTGGTTAAGACATGTCAGGCTTTTGAATTTGAGCGTGGAGAAGCAGTTTTATTAGTCTTAATAATCTGTGGTAGAAGGAAGACCTGCATCTTGGCTCAGATGTTCAATTCCAGGAGCAACAACTTAGAACAAATAAGGAGGCAGAAATTATTGAAAAAAGTCTTCAGTTTTCTACGAAAGATTCAGAGGATGTCTTCCGGAGTTCAGCAGGCAATGCGTTCCAAAGACGGGGGGGACCCTTGATTGAAAAATATCGATCACTCTGAAAGACAAAATGGGATGCGGAACATCCAACACATTTTGCTTGATAGAGCGAAGAGAGAGCGACTGGTGATCGACTGATTTTAGAAACCAGCTAACTAGGTGCCATGTCATGAATACATTTATATATTAGACAAATTGACCATTGACCCCAAATCAACATGATCCGGTTCAGAAATAAGTAGTAGAACAGGTTTTAATAACCTATGTGATGAATTCAATGAGGTCATCCCTCCTTTCCCTGAGGTAGCTCTCCCCATGTGGCCAGGGAACGGCAGCCGCTCCCTGATCCTGACTGTGGGTGCTGCCAGGGAGGACCACCTGTTGGAGGTAACCCTGAGGGAGATAAAGTGACATCATTGGGGGAAATCACATACACCCCTCTCCCTTCTAAAGATGTTCCTTTAATCCCCCAGACCTTAACAGCATATTATCATGTCACTTCTCAACCTCTTAGAAAAACGACTTTTGTTTCCACCACAAATACCAATTTGAGACCACTTATTAAACACTGACATGACAAAGAATGGCAGCGTAGTAATGATTACTGGGACTGAGTGTGAAGTGCAATGATCTAGTTATTGGAAATGAAATAGCCAATCCGGGAAGTTTGAAATGAAACCCGAACTCAGTTGATGGAGGGCAAGGCAGTCATGGGAAGGAGAAGGAGAAGGAGCTGCAGAGGTGGGTCTGCCTGCCGGTCGGGAACACTGACAAATACCACATGGAGGAAGGATGTGCTGTGGCAAACAGCAGAGAAGCAGACGTGACCTCGGGAAGGTGGCAAGGGGTGCTGGCGGTTTAACGCAGAGAAGAGAACTGCGTTGATGACGACGTTACGCTGTCCTTGAGGGCAACTGTGGAGCCGACTTCACCGGTTGTTATAAGTAGGACGCACGACGCCCGTAGCCTCAGTTGTAGTTTTTTTTCCCAGAACGTGTGGCACCAATCTTCTGCTAGTATGACTACAGAAAGCCTTGTGGAAACAGAATCTGCAATCGCATAAGAAATTCTGTAGAGGGGCAGGTTGGGAGGGTTCGATGTGGAATATGTCGTTGGAACATCCCATCGAAAGAACATTACCAGGTAAGAAAGTAACTTGTTCTTCGAAGGGATTGGTTCCTCCGACGTTTTCCACATCTATGACAGACTCCCAAATCAGTACCAACGTAAGGAGGTGGGAAAAGAATTTAGAATTTTAGAATGCCCAATCAAATTGCAGAATAGAGGACCGCCTTGTCAAAGGCCAAATCTTGCCCATAGATAGAATCCAAGGAGTAGTGTTTAACAAAAGTATGGACATAGGCCCATGGGGCTGCTTCACTAATGTTATGAATGGGAACACCCCTCTGCAGGGCAGTAGAGGCAGCCACACCCCTAGTAGAAGGGGGTCGTAAGCTTACCGGAGGGTCCTTACCCGCCAGGCGGTAACATTCAGAAATTGTCAAGATAATCCATCTAGACAAAGTCCGTTTAGTAACAGCTTGTCCCAAACGCCTTCCAGCGTATCCTACAAAGAGCTGATCGTCCACTCTGACCCGGGACCTGCGTGAGATGTAGAAATTTAAAGCTCTCCTAGGATCCAGTCTCTCCTCTTCCTTACCAGGATGCGGAGGAGGATAGAACGCCGGAAGAATGACATTCTGGCTTAAATGAAATTCCGTCACAACTTTCGGAAGAAAAGAAGGACGAACCCTAAGGACAACCCTGTCCTTATGGAACACTGAAGGGTGGCTTAACGGAAAGTGCCTGCAACTCACTCACTCTGCGAGCGTAAGTGACGACCGCAACTAAAAATACAGTTTTCAAGGTCAACAGTCTCAAAGGACAAGAATGTAAAGGCTCAAACGGAGCTCCCATTAGGAATTTTAGAACCAGGTTCAAATCCCAACCGGGCACCTGGAAAGGTGACTGTGGGAACACATTAGTGAGCCCTTTCAGAAACTGAGAAATCAAAAGGAATCTTAAAATAAGAACACTCCTCTGACGAGCGCTTAAACATGGACAGCGCCGCCAGGTAACTTTTAATGGTACCCACTTCCTGACCCTTGTGGGCTAACAAAAGCAAAAAAGACAGAACCACAGGAATGGCACATGAAAAAGGATCCACATTCTTAACCCTGCACCAGTCGCAGAACTTTCTCCAACGGCAACGGTACAGGGACTTTGTTGCAGGCCTTCTGGCCGAAAGCAACACCTCCAACAGGTCTTCAGGGAGGTCCCAATCCTTATACCTCAACCTTTCAGAAGCCAAGCATGAAGGTTGAGGGACTTGACCTCTGGATGGAGCACCAAACCCCCATTCCCGTGAGAGCAGATCATCTCGGTAGGGAAGACTGCGTGGAGGGCAGATGGAAATGTCGAGAAGGTCCGGGTATCACGTTCTCCTGGCCCATGCCGGAGCAATGAAGATCATTTGGGAACCGAACCTCCATAACCTCCGCAGCACTTGCAGAATGACGGGGACTGGAGGAAACACGTACAGCAGTGGGAAGGACCACTCCACTACGAACGCGTCCCCAAAGGCCCTTTTGGAGGAAATTCACACAAGCAGAATCATTCGCACTTCCGGTTGACACTGGTGGCGAAGAGATCCACTTGTGGGGTCCCCCAAAGGGCGAAGATATCCAGGAGAATCTCCTGAGCCAGCTCCCACTCGTGAGAGACCGTGCTCTGCCTGCTCAGAGCGTCCGCCACTGTGTTTTCGTCTCCGGACCGATGAACTACCGAGATCAAAACTTCCTGCTGGATGGCCCAGAACCAGAACTGCATCGCCTCTCTGCACAGAGCGAGAGACCCTGCCCCTCCCCCCTTTTTGTTGAGGTAGTGCATGGCCACTGTATTGTCCATCAGAATCAGGACATTCTTCCCCCCGCACAGACAGCAGAAAAGCCTTCAAGCTAGCCTGATGGCCCTCAGCTCCAACAGATTGATATGGAGTCTGGACTCCCACGGAGACCAACGACCGTTGACTGTCAAGTCGTTGGCATGAGTTCCCCAACCCGTGAGGGAAGCGTCCGTCACGATCGTTACCTCCGGCCAGGGTAGCCAAAATGGCGCCCCCGTCATCAGATTGCCTTTGACGGCCCACCACAGAAGATCCTGGGCGATCAAGGGCGGCACCTGAACGGGATCTGACATCCTGCCGGAGGACTGTGACCACTGCATCTTGGGAGCCCACTGCAGAGATCCCATCCACAGCCTGGCCTCTGGCACCAGGAGAATGCAGGATGCCATGAGGCCGAGCAACCTCAAGAACTCTAACGTCGGGAGACTCTGGGCATGTTGAAACTTGTTCACCATCTGCAGAATGTGATGAGCCCTCACCTGGGGAGGAAAATACAGCCCTAGGGATGTGTCGAGCACTGCTCCGATGTACTGGAACCGCTGGGTAGGTGTCAAGTGGGACTTCTTTAAGTTGAGGGAGAAGCCCAGCTTGTGAAGTGAGTGGCAGGTGACTGACAGATGATCTAGGACTTGCTCGGGAGAGCGCGCCCTGATCAACCAATCGTCCAGGTAGGGGTAGACGTGAATCCCCCCCTTTCCTGAGATACTCTGCCACCACCACCATTAGCTTGGTGAAGACCCTCAGGGCATAGGTCAATCCGAACGGCAGGAGCCGAAACTGAAAGTGCGAGTCTCCAATTGCGAACCTCAGGTACTGCTTGTGCTTGGGATGAATCGGCACATAAAAGTACGCATTCTTGAGGTCGAGAGACAACAACAAGTCCTGAAGTTGAAGGGCCAGGAGGACTTGAGAGAGAGTAACCATCTTGAACTTGTCCTTCCTGAGGAGCTTGTTCAAACCATGCAAGTCCATGATGGGTCTCAATCCCCCACCCCCCCCCATCTTTTTTCGGAATCAACAAATATGGGGAATACCATCCCTTGTTCCTCTCCGCTACATGCACCAGTTCTATGGCGCCTTTCTCCAGCAGGGATTTGATTTCCTGTGCAAGGAGCGGATCCAGACTCTTCAAAGAGATTCCCTGGTGGATTGTCGTGAGACATCTGCCGGAAAGGAAGACAGTAGCCGTGGGCTATGATCTCCAGAACCCACACATCTGAAGTAATGGCACGCCATTCCACAAGATGCTGCGCCAGCCTTCCCCCAACCAGCGAACCATGGGACATGGCCTCATGACTAAGCTGAAGCGGCTACGGCAGTGCCTGAGGGCAAAGAGGCAACTGCTCAAGCAGCATTTGCACCTCAAGTAACCTATTTTCCACCTCTGGTACTCCTACGTTGGCCCCTTTGACTGGCCGCTCCACTCGATCTACCAAAAGACGGGTAGCATCGAAAGGAACCTCCCCTCCATTGCTGTCCCCTAGGACGAAAAAGGTGGAGGTTGGCGGACTGCAGTGCTCAGGACTTTGCTGCAGCCTTTGGGGTCTGCAACCTCTCAAGGCTCTCGTCAGCCTTGCTGCCAAAAAGATGTACACCATCAAAGGGCATGTTCAGAAGCCGGGCTTGTACGTCAGGAGCAAACCCCGACTTCCGCAACCACGCAAATCTGCGCATCACGGTGCTCGCCGCCATGGACCGGCTGACACAGTCTGCCATGTCCAGACTCGACTGAACGGATTCACACATGGCAACCTTGCCGTCCTGAACGAGGGAAGAAAACCATCCCCTTCCTCCCCTTCGGGAATATGTTCAGCCGCTAAAAACACACAATTCCACAGGTACACACAGAGTTGGCTGCCTGTAAAGCCATACCCCCTGAAGAAAACACTTTCTTCACCCAGCCATCAAAACGTTTGTTGTCCCTATCAGGAGGGATGGTAGGGTACGACGCCTGCTTTGCCAGGGCTGTAGCCGCCTGCACCACCAAACTCTCCAGAGTGGGGTGTGTCGTCAAGAAGCAGGGGTCGCTACTGGCTGGACAGTATTTTTTCAGCAATGACTTGCTCACTGCCGAGAGACTCTCCAGAGCAGTCCAAGCCGCCGCCACCCTTCTCTGTAAAGCCATATGAAATGGCAGCACCGGGTGAGTGGGTGGACCATGGTCAAGGATATCTGTCAGGTCATCCTGCAGAAAATCCACTGGTGGCGCAGACCACCCCAAATACTCCGCCACCCTCGGCATGAGACGCCGGTATGAAGACTCGGCATGCGTGCCAAGCTCAGGCCTACCAAACTCAACCTCCGGAGAGGTATCCAGACCACTGGCGTTGTGCAAAGGCTGACGCAGGTCTTCCAACTGGCTATGACCAGACAAGAGTTCGTCAGGAACATCATCAGGAACCAAACCTTCATCAGACCCTTCATCCACCTCACAGATGTAATCCAGAGGCTGGAATAAATCCCTGGATGAAGGCACAGAAAAAGGTTCAAATACAGGCTTCACTGACTTCTTCAGAGCCTTCCTCAGAGTTTCCACCGATGCACGGGGTACCTCCGGTAAAGCCTCCACAAAAGGCGTCGAGAGCTTCGACGGAATCGGCGTCGACGTCTAGTGTGGCACCGATGGCTTTGACAAAGGCCTCGAGGACGGTGCCCCAAGCGTGTCCTTCGACGGCCTCGGCGCCAATGCCATCGACGACTTCCTCGGAGGCGGAGCCTCGAGAGTGTCCTTCGACGGACATGGCGCTGATGGTGTTGATGTCTTCTTAGAAGACCTCACAGGTTCTGCCGGTCTCGAGGGCGTCGAGGACCAGGACCTGGAGCGGGCATGGCTAGAGCGATCCACTTTGTCCGATCCGGACCTCGAAGGCTCCCGATGATCGTGCTGACCGCCCGAGCCCGAAGGCGGCAAACAGTGGCCCTAGCACGTTCCCTACCGACTTCTTTCAAAGGCGCGGTCGGAACGGAGCCCTGCGGTTGGAAAATCATCATCTCTATACGAAATGCATCCCATTCCACAGGAGAGGAATGCTTGTTGGGACAAGCAACCCGCCGTCTGGTGGAGTCCTCGGACGAGGACGGGGCGACCGGTGACGGCGCTTCCGCAAGTGCCTCAAAGAGGCAGAGGAATGACGGGACCCATTCCAGGACCGAGACCCCCTGGACTTACGCCGACGTCTCGAAGAGTCGCCCCTCGAATCGTCAGTCAAAAGCCCAGCGGATTTTGACTTTCGGGGTTTGGAAACCCTACCTACAGTCCGCTTCTTCTTCCGCTCCCACAAGGCCTTTGACGTTAACGGCTGGCAATCGTCACAGTCATCGGTGGCGTGGTCCTCGTCGAGGCACCAGAGGCAGATGTCGTGCGGGTCCGTAAGTGACATCATGGAACCGCAGTCCCGACACTTCTTGAATCCCAACCGCGGGGTAGAAGACGACGAAGACAAGATATCTTTTTCACAAAACACCAAGTTCGAAGAACCGATAGAAGTAACAGAAGAACTGAGGTGCGCCGAGATCTCCGAAGCGAACACGTTGGCGGAAAAAACGGAACTGAGGCTACGGGCGTTGTGCGTCCTACTTATAACATCCGGTGACGTCGGCTTGACGGAGGCCCTCGAGGACAGTGTATCGACGTCATCGACGCAGGAGCCGAAAATTTTCCGAAGCAGCACAGCTGTGGTGATTACCTGTCATAGATGTGGAATACGTCGGAGGAACCAATCTCTTCGAAGAAGTTAAAGAAAAGCAATAATGGTTTGAATTGTGAAGTGCTGAAAGGAAAGGCCCTGAGAAGAAAGGTGTCTTTGAAACTGGAAGTAAAGAGAAACCTTAGGGAAGGGAGCAGAGCAAGTCCCACAAGCTATGTGAACACTCTGAGGGGAGAGAAAAGAGCTCTTGAAAACGTGGTGGTTCCTTTTGAAATTGGATGTTGAATGCAAAGAACCCAGGAAAGGAGGTTGTCTGAAGAAAACCTTTTGTTGGATTTTGAACTGCGGTGTTGAACGTTGACCACTTTTGAATACTTTAAGATGACAAGGCATATTACCCTTTGCATCTTATAGTTGTTTTAGAGTGTGAGGGCCAGAATAGGTTTACGGACAAAGGACTTTGAACATCTTGACATTGACAGACTCATTAGCTTTTGGTAGAGATAGGGACATTCCTCCTAGACTAGGGGTAGTGAGGCATTTTCCAACCCTTTCCCATTTAAATAAAAGTTTGTAGCCACAAATGTCTCCTCTGTGTCCGTGTCTCATTCCTGGCTCCTCTCATATGGTGTCAGAAACGGGATCGGGCTCGGTGGATACAAACTGGGGAACCCTTAAGTTTGAGAAACTCAGCAACCGAGCAATTGATTCATCTGTAGTCACAGAAAAATCCATCAGGTTTGACCTTTGTAGCAGTAGGGTGGAAAGGATACCACCTGGGGAAAAGAATGTTAATGCTCACTGACTTGGTTCTCGTGCCTCCTCCTGGTACCCATGTTAGGCTCACCTCTAAATCCGGTCTGGCTTGGCGATATGGCCCAAATGTACTAGCTGGTGTCATAGACCCCGATTATAGGGGCGATGTAAAAATATTGCACCAAACAACGTGAAGGAGGCCTACCCAAGTTAGGGATGGGGGAAATTTGCTCAGGGAATTTTAGAAAGAGCTTTTTTCCACAAGCTGGAACAAGTAAATGTAGTATTGGATGCCCAAAGAGTAGGAAAAGGTTTTGGGGAGGGAGGTGACGATTCCCCATGGAGATCAACCTGTAAACCCTAAAACTCTGGATGAAGAAGTAGAAGTTATACCCTACATAGCTTTTGGCTCAAAGGAATGACCCCTTTTGACAGAAGCTTACCAACACAAGTTCAGAAGAGGGACTGCTAAAAAGTGGACCATATTTCTTCTTAAAACATGGGCTCCTCTACAGAGGTGATTATCAACACCAGGTCAGAAATTATGGTACCGAAGAGCCATAAGAAGATAGTACTTGAAATTGCTCATTTAACTACTGGAAATTAGGTTTCAAAATGTGCCATTTCAATCCATTGTTTCAAAGAGTTCTAGAGAGGGTGCCATGCAAACCACCTTATTGAAGTGGGATTGCGTTTTTATTTTAAATTTCATCAGTCTGGGCTACATATTTATCCCACCAGTTTTGAGAGTTCACCAGCAACCATCGACTTAATAAAAATCGTCCCATTCTGCCCCACTTCTTGTACTCACAAAAGATTGTGCCTTACGGTGGAACCATTAGTCTCCAGCTATACACTCCAGAAGCCCCAGAAATTAACAGAAAGACCCTTTAATCGACATTCATTATAATGGCCGTCACCGATCCCCAAACTCATTCTCCATCTCAGACACACTCACCCACCCCATAAAACTGCCTCCCTCTCCATCCCTGGGTCATCACAGACCCTATGCCTCTATCCAACAAGACCAGAGGCCAGACGCCCTCAAAACACCTTGGAGCCACTTGGGTATACATTCACAAATAACGCACCCATGTCCCCCAAAATAGTCACCCTAAAAAAGACTACCTCAGACTATTCCCTCTCTTTTGTATTTGTGCATATTTTGGTGTGGATTCCCTAATAAGGTGCTTCCCAGGATGGAAGGGATAACATTTTAGCTTATCAGGGGTACTGGGTCCTTTCTCACTACTGTTTACAGTCGACATTTGACCCATTAACTTACTCGCTATTACTTTGAGGTTTTCGGTTAAAACATGGCAACACATGACACCAAGGACGAACTCCAGACCCAACAAAATACAAAGATGATTGCTAGCATCTTTGAGAGTTGGTGGCCTTTTACCAGTTAACTTTGCCTTCACATTATTACCAGCCTTTTACTCAAATCATTGCAAATTGAAAATAGTCAATTTGTCTACTCCCCATGCCAGTCTGTGCCTTGATTCTGAAAGGGAACCAAATAAATTGATATTTTCTACTGTACACTAGAATGGACACTGATCTCTCATAACTTTGGTGTTATTCAATTGTCCAATAATCCTACAACTAAAAACGATCTTCCACTGTTAGCCCAAAATAAGCAAATATAACCCCACATATTAGCAAAACTTGAGCCTATTGTTGCTGGCATGACAAGCTGCAAACAAATTGAAATCTAGGTGAGGGATTTCAGCCCCTACTTACCAATATATTTAAAAAAATGTCTTTCAGGTTTTTGGTGTCCTCCTCTGACAGCCAGTGCGTGTCATCGTCATCATTGAAGGCCCCGGTCGTTAGAATCTTGATTTCAATTTTCCCTGCAAACCAGGAAAAAAAGAATTTAAGCTGTTAGGGTAAGCTGTGATGACAAGCTGTTGTCAGCTGCCAATTAGAACAAAGATCAGCAATTACCTGCCTCAGAAAGCAAAAAAGGTTTGCGACAGAGCAGTCTAGCAAAGAGGGGAGGTGGGAAATCACATGTTTAATCTGTAGATTTGGTTAAGCATATTCTAGTGTGTCAATAGAAAGGATGGTCTCTGCACAGAAGCACAAAGTTGGGATTTTGATGTTCACAAATCAAAATGTAAAGAGACCCTATTAATATGGAAATGCATAGTGATTGGCCACTTAAAAATATGCTGCTTCTAACAGAAGGAATTAAGCAAGATATTAGCATGGGGATTCAAAGACGTATGGCAATGTGCTACTGGTTAGGGCATTTAAGAGCATTGCCGCGCTGCTCAACGACACATAGCGGGATGGATTCCTTCCCCAACATCAGTTTATTTGGGATGAGCTCCTGGAAGAGAGCAGCAAAAAGATAGAAGACAGAAAAAAAACACACTGGGAATATTGGGCTCAAGTACCGTGGGTGTACACACTCCTGGTTGTGGCATGTTACTGTTTGCACCACCTGGTAGGGTTCTGCTCCTATGCATTACAGAGGGCTCACCCCCCCTCTGTAGATTCCTATTCATCCAAGAACACTGCTGCACAGTATGCACTCAAAGGACTTGTGTTTTTACCAAAAACACTGAACATTAAGGTCAACTATTGCAAATGACACATTCCTACTACTCAAGAGGTTGTGTTGATATTTATCACATGACAATGCAGGCGCCTAGAATCCACCAAGACCTGTCTAATTGCACATGGTTAGTGAGGAATAGTCGAATTGATGGAGTGATTCAAAGTTTGGAACTTTATAGCATGAACATCAAACAGTTGAACGCAGATAAGCAAGATTGTGTGTATTTCTTTTATCACAACCTCCCAATTCGTTACACTATATAGTGCAGGGGTCTGCAACTTGCGACCCTTCATAGGTTTTGGAGTGAGATTCCCATGCTCCCTCAAAATTGATGTCGCAAGCTAGTGTTTATGGGGGTTGTAGTCCAAAACATCTGAAGAGTTAAAGGTTGCAGACCTCTGAAATAGTGCTAAGAAAGAGCACATCAATAAGGAATAGAGATATGTATGGCATTTGAGCTCGTACCATATATACGTAAAAAACCTACCCGGTATAATCAAAGTTAAAAACTTTAAGCCATTTAAAAAATGAAATAAACACCACAGATGTAGGTAAGTAGTTCACCATGAACCTCAAGGAGGGATTTAATAGTGTTAAGCTCAAACATACACAAAGTTCAGATATGCACCATGATGTACCCACAAAGCCACATGAAAAAAAGGGATGGCTTTAAGGAATGTCACATATTTCCATACCTAAATATCACTTGAGATGTTGAGAAGTGTATGATGACCCCATTCCTCGATGAGGCATATGAAAACAATTGTACACCAGGATTTTGTGCCACCGCATAATGAAAGGTAGCCTGTGAAAATGCCTCTGATGAACACAAAGGTCAAAAACTGTGGCAGTTGCAGTTGAGAACACATTGGGGGTATTCACATCCAACAACTCAGGCTGATTTTGGTCATACAAGCACTTGGGCAAAGTTGTATCTGGGATTAAATGGGGGATGCTCTTGCCCGATTAAAATTCACTCCAATTCATACCAGTGACTTAGCTTGTTTTCCCTCCAAGTCTGTAACCATCCCTCCACAGCGGGAGACTTCTGTATTGACCTATTCAGCACATTGACAGTAAACCAAAAACGGAGGCCTTTAGGGCTCTAAGAATGGAAACACATTTTTAAAAACCTGTGCCTTAAGTACAAGAACAGTCAACAAGTTGGTGGTTAGGGGAGGTGGATGCATAAACTAGAGATGGCAGGGAGCACAACCAATTGATCAATTTAAAGTACCCTATTTGCCATTTTATCAAGTAGTATGGGGGGGCATGTCACAGTGCCTGCTCCTCCCAGGTGTAGGTGGCATTTTTATTTTAAAGCAGTCTTGAAGGTCTGGCCAACAGTTCTACTCTTGATCTCAGGGGTAGGGATTCCAGAGTTCATGGCTGTGCAGCTACATGGTGGCAATGAAACGGTCATTAACCAAGGTCTAGTGTAAGAAACTTAATATGCCGAATATTTCTCCTTATGAAGCACTATGCCGGGAAGATGTGTGTGTCTTGATACAGCTGCGATGACCCTCCCAAAAAGAGAACCTCAACAAGGTGACAATAAAATCCCTGGCTATGGCCATAATGCAACAAATTGCTTTCCCCTGCATGCAAGCTCATGAGGGGAAAGCAGTCAGGACGGTCCTTTCAATATCTTGATTTTCAGGGGATGTTGGAGACATTAATGACTAATCATCCACGAAAAATGAGGAGACAACCACTACATCCCTTGGCCAAGGGAACTCAGTACAACCCCAGCCCCATCGTCAACTGTAAAAAACCTGGTGGTCCGGATGGACAACAAACTTACTACAGAGCCACAAGTAAACGCTCTAATCAAGAAAGGCTTCTTTCTCCTGCGAGCGGCAAAAAGGATCCTACAGTTCCTATCATTCGCCAACAAAACACTTACCATCATCGCTCTCATCAAGTCCAGAATAGATTACGGCAACAGCCCATACCTGGGTATGCCTGAACAACTTCTAAAAAAAAACTACAATGCATACAAAATGCGGCGGCCAGACAGCTCCTCAAACTACCCAGAAGAGAACATCACACCTGCGCTAAAAACACTACATTGGCTACCAATAAAACAACAAATCAAATTCAAATCAATGTGCATCACACACAGAGCAATCCACAACCAAGGCGCAGAGTTCCTGAGAGACAAATTACGCCTACATCACCCAACAAGAAAGCTCATATCAAGCAACGACATCCACCTGGAACAGAAACCCTACAACAAAAGAAAACTCGGAGGATCTTCTTTCTCTCATCTCGCACCAAAAACCTGGAACGACTTACCAAAGAACATACGTAACACAAGAAACCATCTACTATTCCGGAAACTGCTCAAATCCTGGCTCTTCACTGCATAACCAGAAGAACGCCCACAGGGGCACATACATAGCTGAAACAATGAGTGAAGATACCGATCTGTAGAAATCAAGACCCGGACCAGGGTTGGGTTGCTGAAATTATACTTTATTCTTGTGATTTTAAACTAAAGAAAATATAGTCCACGAACCCCTTGAGAGTTACTCCACTCTTAGGCAGCCTTCCAGGGACGTGACTTAAACCCTCCTAAGTCTCCTTGGTGTCCGGATAGGCCCACCAGTTGTTCCTTCTCTCCTCGTCCTCCTCGTATGACTAGGAAAATCAAGAACAAACGCTGGATTAGTTCCCGGGCTTTTATGTGATGTGAGTGACTTGCTTCCCCCCCAATGGAAACCTCCCCTGTCAATCTGGCTTCCCATTGGCTGGTATAGCCATGTCCCGCCTCCTTTAAAGGCTGCCGTTGTTTCCCAAAGTGCCTGATTCTGCTGCCTGCCAGGAGAGTCCCGCTCCCAGGCAACTCCATCCCGTGAGTCCCTCCCCCCTTTGGAAGTCTCTCCCTCCCACCATGTGGGCTCATGCCCGCGGCCGCTCCAGAGCGGACCGCCCCGCCGAGCAAGCCGTCTCTCCCTCCTCTCCCTTCCTGGCGGTGAGAGACGCTCGGCGGGCCGTGTGGGCCGGCTCTCGGCGAGCACTCGTGCTCCCCGCGGGCTCGCCGCCACTAACCCGGATCCCGGGCTGCAAGCCCCGGCGTCCTCCCTGGCGGGTTCAGGTAAGGCTGGGTGGGAGGGGGCCTCGTTTTTTGTCTCGCGGCCCGTTGCCGCGATCCTGTAGAGTCCCGGGGAGGACGGGTGGGATGGGGCTGCGCTTTCTGTCTCGCGGCCCGTTGCCGTGATCCCGCGGAGTCCCGCTTCCCCTCCCGGCACCCCCTCCACTCCTGGTCCCACCTCACACGATCCCAGATACCACCAAGCAATCAACTACAAACAGAATTTAAGGAAAACATTCTACGACATACCAAACTACAAACAGCGATAGCTATGATAGGATGACACTAAAGACTGAATACATATTCGGCCCAAGAAGGAAGGACAAGGACGAGTCATCAATAGCACTGTGGCCCCCGAATTACAACCTAGATTCAACAGACCACCGTCAAAATAGATAGCAAGGGAATAGAGGGCGGCCAATCCGAAGCACCAACACCAGAGCAGGGACTATACATACCCAATCCCATTATTCTAACTTCAAAGACAATACAGCCGTAACGCGCCGCACCATCACCTACAACAGTTAGATGATTACGAATGGGAAGTAGCTACTAAGCCTACCCATAGGAATGTTAATTAAATAGAACAAGATCTGCTAGAACCAGAACATACAACCCACTAACCTAACTTCAAATCTCTGCATACCTAATTCACCGAAAATCCACACACCCATCTCTCGTCACAGCAAACCACACGCACTTCACCACACCGCAACAACCAACACAAACCGCACCAACAGCACACAAGGTCTCGCTCCAGTCCGATACTCACACCAAAGCTCAGCGCACTGTGGAAACCAAACTGATTTCACCAACAGCACACCACTTCTCTCACTCCCCTACTCCCTCTTCACCAGATTAACCTAACCCACCCGCCTTCTTGTTTACAGATCCGCCTGAGCGCCTGGGTACCAACTCAGTTGGTGATGGTGTACGATATAAATACCTTTAACATTAAACCCTACCTGAGTGAGACCAACGCCCTCCTCTAAACCTAGGACTGAGCAAGTGATAAATCCAGGTATTTGCAGAAAACTAGCCAGTCAGTCTAATCCAGTTGCAATTGATAATGTTGGGCTCTTAAATGTCAATAGTGCACACTATGTAAAGAATCCCCTGCCAATGCAGAACAGCAGCTTTGTGCTGTAGCTAGTCAGGCTCATCCTATTCCAAACATCAAAGCTTGGGATCTTTAACCATTAAGTAGCCATGCAAGCTACAGACACCTGGTGTGGTGCATGCGCATCTTGTGAAACACAGTGGAAGCTGTTTAATCAGAGAAGTCCCCTAACAGAGGCGTACACTTCTGTTTTGTGGAGTTAGAGCAGTGACTAACTGCACATGCTCTGTGTTGTGAAATGCTGCTGAGGCACCCAGTGAGGTCATGGACCTCAGTCAGGAAACTGGGGCATAGACCCTAATGTATACTCAGGAGGTCCTTTACCTTTGGACTCCTGAGGGCAGGAGGTTAACAGTTTGCCCGCAGACACTGCTTTGGCTCTCATTCAACTGCGTGGGGGAGTCTGGACCGTACATTTCTGATTCGGAAGACACATGGATATAATTCAGCGCTCGGTCAAAAGCAGTGTGCCATCTTCCGGACTCATAACCAGACTGCCTGTGTCCATTGAGGCATGGGACCAACACTGGAGTCCGGCCAAATCTGCATCTGCCCACTCAGGGTCCACTGAGAAACTCAATGCAGAGCAAATCTGTGGAAGAAACCAACTTGTCATACTTGGAAAATCTGTGCTTGCCCAGCTTCATCAATTCCTCACATCTGTGAGTAGACTGGGAGCTTGCTTAAACATTTTCTTTTAGAAATGGCAACCAAGTATACATATAACAGTATTGTATAGAGAAATCCAAAACCTTTGAATCAAGGGATAAGTATAACAGAACGAAAAGACACACAGAACAAAACATGAAAAGGAGAGACGGAACATATACAAAAGGGGCGAGGGAGATGCAAAATCATACATGGTAAGACCATGACAAAAATATTAATGGGGGCTTGTGTTAGATAAAACAACAATCTTGTTGTAGGTTAAAAATACTTTTGAAGGTATTCCACACGCAATTCCAAAATGGTTTAACATGTTGACATTCCACAAACATATGTTTGAAAAGAGCCCTGAGCACGTAGGCAGCCCCAGCATCTGTCGTTATGCGCTAGTCTACATTTGAAGAGTGAAACAGGAATAATATAAGCGCTGTGATAAAAAAGTAGGGGTTTAGAGCAAGCTGGCTGATGTGGTAACCTTGGATATATTCTTCCACGTTAAAGGCCAATGTAGTTGGTTATCTAGTAGTGTACAGTCTTGCTGCCAATCAATATGGAGATCTTCCGAAGTTTGAGAAGTGGTTCTTTCAGACAGGACTTTGTAAAACATGGAGGCGGTAATGTCAGGGTTTAGCATATGTAGCAATCTCTGCGCATTAGGAATGTTGGAATTGCATATTAAAACATCATAGTTTTCCACAATTGCATAGGTAATAGTCAAATATTGCTGTATAAAGAAGACTGGAACATCAAAGTTACTGGCAAATTCATTAAAGGTGATCGGAGCACCTTGTAAAAAAAGCTGATTGATATACGTAATGCCCCGAGACAGTCATGGTTTCCAACAAGTAGATTTTCCATTAACTCTTATGAATGGATTAAACCAAATGTAAGGAGAGATGAACCGGGAGGATTTTAAAACAGAGGGGAACATATATGTTCTAAGAAAATAGGCACTTAGGCAGATACAAGTATGTTTTGTGAATCTATTTTTCCCCTTGATGAGGTAAAAACCTGCAAGGTTATAGGGGAGACCATAGCTCTCTCTAGGAGTACTCAATTAGGTACGTTGATTGAGTCTTTGTGGGTAAACCATTGCTGCGTCTGCCTCAAAACAAAAGCCATATAGTATTTTTTTAAATATGGAAATCCTACTCCACCATGGGCATGAGTTTTTTTTTTAGCTTGCCAAGAGATTCTATGCCTCTTTTTCCCCCCATAAGAATTTAGCCAAACAGGAACCTATAGATTTGAAAAGGAAAAGGGAAAACGGAGTTGGCAACATATAAAGAACAATGGGGGGACATCATTTTAATAGATTCCAAATGGCCCCACCAGGAAAGATACAGGGGGATCAAAAGGGTGTTGAATCTTTGATTCTTCTTAGTAGGGCTTCAGTATTTTGTTTGATGATATCTTTACTGGATGCAGATACATGGATGCCCAAATATTTAAAGCCTTTCAGACACCATTTCATACCTACAGTTTGAGTGTGATCTTTATTGCAATATATATTGAGGGGTAGAACTTCTCATTTGTCAGTGTTCAACTTAAAGCCAGAAGCTAGTGAGAATTTTTAGATAATATCTAATAAGTGTTGAACACTTATATCTGATTTTTTAAGAGCAGTAATACATCACCTGCATATGCCACAGTTTTGACCTGTATATCCCCCAATTGCTTACACATCTTTACAGACCTCAAACTGGACAAGCTACAGATGGTGGCTTTATTCAACTTAGGCCTTCAAACTCGGGTACTTGGCACCCATGGACCTAAACCGCTAGCCAGTAGGGTACGACTTAGGGCCTAATTGTTTTGGGCAAGTAAATGGCCTGAAGGCTGTAACACATGCAGAGACTAGTACTCTGCGTGTTTATCTCACTCTGACCATTTTGGAGGAATTTCCGATGGAGTCGGAAATCACCTCTGCGTTAAAACTCCACTCGTTGCAGCCCCTCTGCCCCCATCAGATTTTGATGTAAGTGGAGAGCATGAAATCTCTATGGAGTATTTTTTTTATTTATTTTTTTAACACCTGTGAAAAAAGCTCTTTCCATAGGGATCGTGTGCAAAGACAGCTGCCATGTTTGTACATCCATTTTACGCCTTGGTTGGCAAACCAAACCAGAGAGCACCCATATTCCTGTTCCATTTCCATCCCCGGCAGAAAACGAAACCCAGTATAACATGCTGTAGACGTGGATACGGTCTCCCACACTAGATTTACCAGGACATTTTAAATGAGGCCATTAGCAGTTCCACCTAGTGTCCCAATGGAAATGAGTGTTTGTGAGGGCTCCAAAACCTGCATCCATTTTACCTTGCACAATGATACGCCAGAGGTCTCGGTTATCTGTTAGACTGGTCAAACCCTCTTCAACTGACCAACGTCCTGGGATAGTCACTGGAGTGGCTGGTGGGTTTACAGAGTTCTACCATATGTTATCAGGGTTTTCGAATTGTAAAGTGAAAGTGCCCATATAGTATTCATTGATGGATTGAATTCTGGGTGGCGTGTCTGATGAGGTTCAGTTAATTTCAGTCAATTTGCTTAAATACTAAGAATAATTTCTAAACAGATACTAACTAGGTACTGTGGGAACCTCGAAATACTCTACCATTGCTTGCATAAACGCTGATTCATGAGGAATGAAGATTAACAAAGAAGGTATTTTCCCTAGGTGCAGTAAGGGCACACTGGCTACGTTCATCTGAATATATATGTATACTGGTAAAAAGTACTTGTTCTCCGAACGGGTTTTGTGGACAGACATGACAACACTCAATTGTTGAAAATCGATGATCCCTTAGGTCATGGTTACGATTCGCTTACTGTGCTTTGCACTCTGAAGCAAACTGCACTGAGAATCGGTGTGTGTGGCTGGCTGACATACCCCGCAGCAGCGGTTGGGAAGATTCGAGAGTTGGTGTGTTGCTGCATACTGGGACCTAATGTACTCTCTCCTCACCTGTTGCCTCACCCTGGCATGGTGCAGTTTGGTCCGGTGTGGTCTCAGGAACTGTGCATTCTAGGACCGGTCCTTCTATGACCACAATGAGGTTTTGCCAATTTGTGGCAACAGTCTCATGTGTGAAGCTTCTGAAATCCAGGGAAAGGGGTGAGGTGTCCAAATGTTATGTAGCCAGTAATGTCCGGAGGGTCCTAGCTGGTAACTATGCAAAATCGGATGAAATGGTTTGGAATTGTATAAGGAACAATGCTTTGACAAGCCACAAACCCAGCCCCACATATTTTCACTTTTATAAATATAGATTTATGCAAAAATAAACATCTTATAGTGTTAACATTGAGTAGCTAGCTTTCTCTGTCAACTTCAATGGGACCCCAACATATCTGCAGATAGTTTGCATGGTCCTGGACTGACACTACTCCCTGCCTTAAATCACTCATTTTGGGTGTGTTGGTAAGTCCTTGTGACTACCACTGCAGGGGACCCATGTCCCCCATTTAAAAACTTTTTGAGTAGCAGTACTACATACCTTATTGTTTCCCCTTTATTTTCTTATTATTGTATTTGTTACACTTACTAGTAAAAACTGGAACGCTCTTAGCAGCGATACCTCAACCACTGTTTTGGGTGCACCGACGCAGCACCATATATTTTTACAGCGAGATAGCCATTTAACAACGATATTAGTTCAAAATAGCTAAACCTTGAGCTGTATGCCGTGCTTTTGTTCTGCCCCTTCTGTTGGCCATCTTCCTCCAAGCCAGGTTCGGAAAGGTTACTACCTGTGGGACTTACAGAAGCTAACCTGAGCAACAGGGATGTCACGACCAAAGTTTAACTTAACCACTCCCTTGATAGTAGCAAAGCTGCACAGTCAGGCTGGACTAAGTATGGAGGGGTACTGTTGGGAAGTACATTTAACACTTACAAAGATGTTAGATAAAAGACTACACATTTAAGTACAAACACTATCTAAATTCAATACACCATTTGTGGCTTTTGTCTGCTTAGAATTACATGGGTCATCATCCGTCATGAGGAATATTACATTTTGTTTTTTTCAGATTTGAAAAGGGGGCGTTGACAGGGGTGTTCCCGTCACATTATCCCTATTCCATGTGTACAGGTAACCACAATAGCCCATGTGTTGACATCCTCAGATTGTTTTTCCGAAATGAGTGCATAAGGTGTGCATATTGTAGCACTATGCCTTCGCGCAAATAGGGGAATGTGGGTGCATGCGATTCCAAGCGCATCAAGCCACAGAAACATTGTGCAAGAAATGTTGATCTTCCGAGGCTTTTCAATCTGCTTAGATTCCCATGGTTTGCATACACTATTAGGCAGTACCTGATGCTGGTGGATGAGCGGACAGTTGCAAATCAATGGCTAAAGACTGCTTGTCCCACTTGTGGATCTGTTTTTGCTGGACTGTCTACACGAGAATGCTGCGTGAAAGTGTATACTGAGCCCCATGTTGCTGCTTTACAAATCGCTCCAAGTGGTATTTTAGCAACGAAAGCGAGCGTTGCTCCTGCACTGAGTGTAGTGTGTGCTTTTGGGCAAACAGAAGCTATTTGATAGTGTGTAATATAGCTGTATGAACAATTCATCTAGCAATGCTTTACTTTGCTATAGGATCTCCTCCTCTTCCTCTTGCCACTGAAACAAAGAGCAAATCTGTTTTTCTGTTCATTCATTCTACTACGGTAATGCCCAACCGGCACATTGTCAAATGTGTGCATTGCTCTTTTACGCCTGTTTTGAAGGGAAGGCTGGCAATTCAATTGACGTGAAATTTGTATTTGTAGATATATTTTGGGGAGAACCTATGAAGTGTTCTTAAAACTATTTGTGTATAGAGACAAATGGCTTTGAGAGCGATAATGTCTGATATTTTTGAGTACACCAGACCACAAATCGCTTCCATTTATTCAAGTAACAAGTGCTGATGTTAGGCTTTCTTGACTCCATTAAAATCCGAAAACATTACGTAGGAAGAAGTAAATGACCAAATTCTATGGCCTCGATGTCCAGCTACCAAACTGGTTATCTGAGGATTCAGATGGGTTACATACAGCTGTTGTGATCGCAAATTGCAGTATGATAAAAAAAGATTGATTGGTGGGCATAGGACCATGTTGATCAGGCAGGAGTACAACATACAAATGTTATGATGAGTATCATTGTTAGGGGTAATTTGTGTACTACCTTATGCTGCAGTGGTGCCGGTGGAAAAACATATGCAAATATCCCAGACCAACTCATCCATAGTGCAGAGCCTGTTCAGGGTACCTGAATGCAAAGCTGGAAGATTTTGAGTTTTCCACTTTTGCAAACAGGCATCTGTTGGATTACCCCATTGTGAAAAAATCTGTTTAAGTGTAGTGGTGTGGAGTTCCCACTAATGTTGTTTTATCAGGACTGTGCGTAAACTGTCAGCAAGACAATTGCGTTCCCCCTGGAACATATTGTGCTTGTATGTGAATGTTTCTTTTGAGACACCATTGCTAAATGTGTTGCACGAAAAGCAACAATGCTATTGAGTGTGTTCTACCTTGCTTGTTGATATAGAACTTGGTTGCGTTATTATCTGCGCTGATGAGAATGCTCTTCCCCCGCCTCAGAAGGTTTTGAAAAGAGAGCACATTGTAATTTTGATAGCTAGTAGCTTCAACAAGTTTGTGCGGCTTTGGCTTGCTAAGGTGATAATTTGCCCTGGGCAGTGAAGTCTTCGACATGTGCCCCAGCCTGTCATGGGTCAACAAGAAGGAACAAGATACTTAACTACAACTCTTGTTCTCCAACATGGGTCTTACATGGATTCACATGCTATGAATATTCCCTGTGGACATGCTGGGAATCCGTCTTTGAAATAAAGCAGTTTAGCTTTAAGCAAAAAAACTGCATTTTTACTTGTAGAACCTATTCCTGTCACTTTGGGTCATACTGCCCCAACCAATGACATTCCTCGTCCTTCGCTCCGTACCTGGTGGCCATCTTCAGATTTGGTTGTGCACGTCAAGTGGAAGTAGGAACCAAGACGAGCCATAGAGGGTAAGGAAGAAGGGTTTGCATGTGAATCCATGTAAGACCCCATGCTGGAGAACAAGAGTTGCAGTTAAGTAACTTGTTCCTTCTCCAGCATGGGGTCTTACATGGATTCACATGCTATGAATACGATTACACAGCAGTATGCTTACAGAACCCTGGGAGGTGCCAAGGCTCAACAGAAGCAATACAGGTACCCCTGGAACAGACTCGCCTCATGCAAACACCTAGTGAAGCACCACTTCTTCGACACGAGACAAATCCCTTCCGACATGCAGAATCTCGTGAAGGTGTGAGTAGACCTCCATGAAGCAGCCCTGCAGATATCCTGTAGGGGAACACCAGAGAGGAAGGAACGCCATTGTAGATGCGATTGCTTTGGTGGACTGGGCCCTCGGTCTGCCTGGCAACAGCCTGTTGGCCAGCTGATGACAATGCATGATGCAGCAGGAGAGCCATCTGGTGATGGATGCTTTAGATAGGGCCTTCCCATGTCCCACAGGTCCAAAGTTTATGAAAAGCTGAGAATTCTTTGAAACACCCTTTGTGCCTGCAACATAGAATTTTAAGGCACGCACCAAGTCCAGCAAATGCAAAGATCTTTCAGCAGGCCAAGAAGGGTTTGCAAAGAAAACTGGCAGTCTGACGGCATAAAGGAAGAATGAGTCCTTAGTACTCGCGGCCAGGTGTACCTTGATGCATGGGAAAGGCCAGCCTTGGCAAGCGAGAGCAAGTATGGAAGAGGCTGTGGCACCGTAACGCACCATGGAGAAATCTTCTTTGACTGGTACCACACTGTAAAACGCATCCACTTGCGTTTGAAAAAGGCAAGTGTAGATGGAGCCCTGGCCTTAGCCACAAGATGTGAAGGCAAATGGACCACCACCTTGTGCTTTCATGGACGCTTGATTGAGGACTGCCTTATTCCTTAAACTGGAGGTCTGCTTCCACATGGCGTCCAGGAACCCCCGAAGAGGTCTCATGTGGAACCTGCAATGAGGGACCAAATGGATGCAGAAAGACATCATCCCCAACAGGGATTTGATGGACTGGATACCTTTCCTATGATGGTACGTATCCTTTCCTCTGATGGGGCCGCAAGGCATGAGACTGTTGAGTCAGGCCCCCAGGTACAGTGCATGTTGGGACAGGACCATGGTGGATTTGGGCTAGTTTATGGAGAATCCCAGAGAAGTCTGGATCATATCTGCTGTATGCTGTGCAGCCTGGGCTTGAGTACGAGACCAGACCAGCCAATAATTCAGATAGGGGTAGACATACACTGCGACGAAGGAATGCTGCCACTGGGGCTATGCAGATGGTGAACACCCTTGGGGGCTGATAAAAGGCCAAATGGCAATGCCTTAAAACTGGTAAGGTCTTCCTTGGACGACGAACCTTAGGAGCCTCTGATGTTTTGGGTGTATGCGGATGTGGAAATATGCATCTTCCAAATCCAGCATCTCCAAGAAATCTCCCTCTTCCAGTTGGCTGAGCACGTGCTGTAACATGACAACCAGAATTTCTGTGACTTTAGTAATTTGTTGAGACGGAGCAAGTCCATGATGGACCTCCACCGGCCTGACTTCTTGCAAAGCAGAACATATCTGGAGTATACACCGAGGCACAGAGTGAAAGGTTCTAAACCCCCTTTTAGCAGCATGGCCTCACCTTCTTTGACTGGCTGGGCTCCATGCTGCTCTCATCTTATCACCGGAGGAATGCAGGGGGCACTGGTCTTGCAACTCGAGAGAGTGTCCTAGCTCGATGACGTCTAGCGCCCATCCATGGAGATGCTGCACCACCTCGACAAACTGCGATAGCTGCCTCCCACTGGGGTACTGAAGTGAGGTTTCGGCACCCGAGCCAGCCAGGCTTCCTTCAGCGTCTGCGTCCTGGTGGCCTGTGGCGATAATGCTGGGTACCTCCCATATAGGCCTGGGAATGGCCTTTATACAGCTCCTGTGCAGTGGAGCAAGAGGGCTGGCAGTAGGAAGAGCTGAGCAGCTTGAAAGTTCAGACCACCTTTCGTTTCTGGGCGTGAAAAGACCGCTTTCTTTGTGCAGCGTGCACAGAGTGCGTGCAGTGCCTGTGTGCGTTTAATGGTGAGAAGAGATTTGTCCACTGCATTGCCGAAAAGGTTATTCCTGTCGAAAGGCATGTCAATCACCTTGGCTTGGACGTCCTGCCTGAAGTTTGTGTGCCCTGAGCAAAAGTTGACTGAGTTGCCCACCTGCCGGTAACCGGAGTCGGCAATGTCCAGGGCGACTGTGATTGCATGGTCAGATGCCACTTCCCCCCCCTCATGAAAGATGGCCATGGCCTCCACTTTTGTGTACTCTGGCAGGAATTCGAGAATGGGTCCCAACTTGTACAAAAGTTCTGTCATAGCGTGCAAGGATGGCTAGGGTGTTGGCAGCCTTAAAAGTAAACGCAGCAGAAGTATTTATGTGCTTTCCAGCCGCATACAGCTTCCTTCCCTCTGGGTCAGGTGGGACTGAGCAAGAGGATGATGGTTTAGATGACCTTTGTCCTCGTAGCAATCGAGACTACAGAGTCTGGCGTTGGAGGTCTCAGGCATTTAGGAGCTGTATCCAGAACCCTATATTTCGTCTCCAGCCTCTCCTTTTTAGTTGGTGCGGAAAAAGGTTTTTGCATCACCACCAGCCCCCTCCTCCAAGACGTTGTCAGGGCTGGGCACGTTGCTAGTGCTGTGTGGTATGGTATGGTGAAGGGGTTGACCTTAAGTGTGGGTCCACAACACAGTACTCCAGGTGAGTTCTCCATCCTTTTTCAGGAAAAAAGCTCAGGGACGGAGAATTGCCCAAAGACTACACTTCCCAGCAGGCCGTGAGACACATGGGCCTGCCGTTAAGGAAAACGCCATGCCTGATCTTCTGCGCATGCGTGAGCCATGCCCGCAAGACACCGCTTGCAATTCCAGATCTCGGAAGGAGAAGACGTGTTTCATTGAGCTCTGGCAGTCACGCCTTCTCGGGGCACAAGTTCACACCTGATCACCACAGGCCCCATGCCCACAAGCAAACGTGTTCCGAACAGGGGCACAGACTAATACGCATGAGACTTGCATGCATTTGATGAATACTCGCATGCTTTGATTTGGGCAATACGTCAACGCTCAAGGTAAAGGCAACCTCATGCAACGTGATCACTGAGATATGATCGAGTGATCCCACATAAGCAGACAAATTCCACACATGTAAAGAGAACAGTAAACGCTTCCGCTGCGCATACTCACAATTGTTTTGGTATTTTTCCAGCGGAGTTACAGAATTTTCAGAACATTGCCAAACCGCACAAATTCGCCCAGAGACACCGTGGGAAACGAAACCCACAGCCAAGTGCATTTTCTTTGTTTAATCTCAACGTGAGATACGAAATACATTGTGAATCCAGTACTAGTAAGCATGTTTATGTGATGTGCAGATAGCTCATGATGGGGAACTTTGTATGGTGTTAATGCAGGGTGCACAGTGTGTTCATAGAAGCTGGTTGAGCTCCATGCAAAAGCTCTGTGTAGACAGCACGCTTAGGGGCAGTTGCCTCCAGTGCATTGGTTAAGAAGCTCCAGTAAAAGGCTTCCTAACAGTATTGGAGCAAATAGAGAGAATGTGGTGTGCATGAGTGAAAGAGCGAAGTAGAAACACAACACCAAGCAGCAGCAGGAGCCGAGGAGCATGTTACCCTAAATCCCCTTACCTATCCACTACCATTTCCTAACCCTCTTTCTGGTTATCCTGAAACCCTCTACCGATCCAACCAACGGACCCGAACCCTCTTTCCGCGGCAGGTTGTGGTGGCCTGTGGTTAGTACTGTTCCTAGGTGCCAAGACCCAACGGGGAGGTAGGTTTTTGTGCTGCCTCTGCGCTAGTTCAGAATGTGCTACTGCCCTGACACACGTCCTCCAGAAACGGGACTGGGAACACAGTCTTTCTAGGGGATCTACGATGCTGGAAAAGGAATAACTCCTTTTCTCTTTTCCTCGGGACCAGGTTGAAAAGCTTGGTCGCCCAGGAAATCATCCACGGGAAAGACTTACAGGTTTGTAATGTGTTTTCTGAGGTTTATGGATCTGCTAAGATTCGCATGCTTTGCAGAGACTAGCAGGCAGTACCAGAAGAAAGTGGTGGGTTGATGGAAGGAACTGAGAGAAACAAAATGTTTTAGCACTGCGTGTCCCACCTGCGAGTCCTTCTTGGCATGGGTGTCAAAACCATGTTGTGTGAAAGTGTGCACTGAACTCCAAGTGGCAGCCTTGCAGAGAGTTGCTAGCGGCACATTAGCAAAGAATGCTAGTGTGCCCCTGCAGCACACGTGGACTGTGCTTTACCTTTAAAAGCAGTGTCTTGTTCGACAAGGGGCAACAGTGATGGATTCAGACAAGTGCTTGCGAAATTACACTAGATCTTCCCAATTGCCCGCTGCTTGCGACCACTGTTTCGCTAAACAATCTTGCATCGGACGCATACGAAGCCTTGCATGTGGCACAATGAAGATGTACTATGCCATTGTAGAAGAGGAGCCAAGTACCCCCACCTCAACTACCTCACCCATATTGCCTATATGTTGGGAGCCCGGATGTGAAAAACGCGCGGTAGCAGTGAAAATACTGATACCTAGGCGAATCCTGGAGGCAAGGTTCCCATTGAGAAAACCATACCTGGATACAAGGAAATATGATAATAGTTTAAATGAAATTCCGGAAGAAGCAGAGCAAAGAGGAATGGTGACATCACACAGAGCTGACGTACATGGAAAGGATGCAGAGACCAAAGAATGCAGATATTCTATAAGGCATCAAGAAAGTATTGAGGATAAGTGACATCTTGGCATCAAGGTGTAGAAACGTATGCCACAGAACTGGTAGAGATATCAAGTTAGTTTACACGAGTACAGATGCAAAGGAAACACGAGTAGACGAAGTAATCCCGAGGCTAGCTTTATAGAAAAGAACAAGTTACTCTCTTACCTGAAAACGTTTTCGATGGGATGGTCCGACGACGTATATCTATGACATATCTCTATGACATATCTATGACAGTAATCACTACAGCTGTGCTGCTTCGGAAAATCTTTGTGTCCTGCGTCGATGACGTCGATACGCTGACCGAGGGCCTCCGTCGAGCCGATGTCACCGGATGTTATAAGGACGCACAATGCCCGTAGCCTCAGTTGTAGTTTTTTCCCAGAACGTGTGGCACCAGTCATCCGCCAGTAGGACCACAGAAAGCCTTGCGGAAACGTAAGCTGCAATCGCATAAGAAATTCTGTAGCGGGAAGGCAGGGAGGGAGCGATATGGAATACGTTGTCGGACCATTCCATCGAAAGAACGTTACCAGGTAAGAGAGTAACTTGTTCTTCGAGGGGATTGGTCATCCGAGGTATTCCATATCTATGACAGACTCCCAAAGCAGTACCAACGTAAGGAGGTGGGAAAAGAATTTAGAATATACAAATTTAGAATACCCAATCAAATTGCAGAGTAAAGGACCGCCTTGCCAAAGGCCAGATCCTGCCCATGGATAGAATCTAGGGATTAGTGACGTATAAAAGTATGGACTGAAGCCCAAGTAGCTGCTTCACAGATGTTACGAATAGGAACATCCCTCTGCAGGGCAGTAGAGGCAGCCATACCCCTAGTCGAATGGGCCCGTAAGCCTACTGGAGAGTCCTTACCCGACAAGCGGTAACATTCAGAAATTGGCAAGATAATCCATCTAGACAAAGTCTGCTTAGTCACAGCTTGTCCCAAATGCCTTCCAGCGTAACCAATAAAGAGCTTTCACGCATGTCCACTCTGACCCGGGACATGCGTGAAATGTAGAAACTTAAAGCTCTCCTAGGATCTAACCTATGGAGCCTCTCCTCGTCCTTACCAGGATGCAGAGGAGGATAAAATGCTGGAAGAACAACCTTCTGGCTTAAATGAAATTCCGACACCACCTTCGGAAGAAAGGAAGGACGAACTCCAAGGACAACCCTGTCCTTATGAAACACAGTGAAGGGTGGCTTAACTGAAAGTGCCTGTAACTCACTCACTCTGTGAGCGGAAGTGACCGCCACTAAAAATCCAGTTTTAAGGGTTAACAGTCTCAAAGAACAAGAATGTAAAGGCTCAAATGGAGCACCCCGAGGACCAAAGGGCTGATGACTTCACTGTTTGGCTGTGGCGAGTGTCTCGATCAGGAAGAGAGGAGAAGTAGAGACTGAGGTGCGTGTGCCTGAACCTTTAATAACTGACCAAGTCACCTGACGCAGGTCACCTGGTACAAAAGGCCGCCTCTGCCGCCCTTGCAGCGCTAAGCCCTGAGGACCAAAGGGCTGAGGACTTCACTGTTTGGCTGTGGCGAGTATCTCTATCAGGAAGAGAGGAGAAGTAGAGACTGAGGTGCGTGTGCCTGAACCTTTAATAACTGACCAAGTCACCTGACCCAAGTCACTTGGTACAAAAGGCCACCTCTGCCGCTTTTGCGGCGCTACGCCCTGAGGACCAAAGGGCTGAGGACTTCACTGTTTAGCTGTTTGGCAAGTGGCGCAAGGCGTTTGCCCTGCCGCGCTCCGCAAATGATGGATCCAGCCAATCTCATTTCAAGGACCAGAGCCCAAGTAAAGCGCATGGCCAATTTAGAGGATCTCCCTGCAAAACAAGCGCAACAACAACAGGTGAGCCAATATTTTTCATGCGGGTCAGAGACTGAAAATACAGAAATATCCGGAGATCCAACAGTGGTGACGGTAGAAGATGTTTTTGAACCTTCAAGATCAGAGGAGTGCTCCTCTCCTACTTGTGATGCATTAGTGCCTCCTGTTCATCCAGAAACACCCCGTTCCACTGCCCCGTTGCTCCCCCCCACATTCTCCCAATAGCACTCAGCCAGCTGAGGACATGATTCAGTCTCCAACGACAAGCTCAACAAGTACGACAAGTATAATTAACAAGGCTGCGAACAACATTAATCACGACTTACCGGCTGGCGAGGCCTCGTCATGTGGGGGCGAGGGGGCAGTGTTGGTGGCTGCGGTGCCGAGTTACAGGGAGGCTGCTGTGGAGCGGGCACGGGAAACTGCAATACTGACCACGGCCGCTACTGATGACACTGGGGGGCTGGGTCAGGATGTAAGTGCGGCGTCTGTGAGCGAGTACAGCGTCGCCTCAGAAGCCTCTGAAGCCTCCGAAGCTGTGCAGTGCCAGTTGGACTTGGCTGAGGCGCGTCTAATCAGCCGATCGCTTGCCCACTCTGAGTCGGCGTGGCGGCTGAAAGCTGCGTCTCGTGGAAAATGCCACGTTGGATCTGAAGACAACTTAGAAGTAAGTGCAATCCTTGATTCTCCTAGGGCCGGAAACTCGCACTTGAACGGAATGTTAAGTGTTGATCAACGCGAGGCTTCTGCCTCCATACAGAAAACCCCCACCCCTACCCTTGATGCAAATTTAATGTATCTTCATCTTACAGCATCCATTTCTAACACAGCATTACAAAGTGAATGCGAGCAGAGGGATGTAGTGGAAGGCACATCCTATATTGACAAAAGAAATTCTTTGGAGGTGGTGTCTTCTGTATTACAAAATCTGATCAACCTAAACAAATCCCGCTCATGTAAACGGATAGCCGTATCTACCCCAGTTCAGGACTTGATACATGTTACGCTCACCTGACTCCCACGGAGGCGCAGATCTGGTTTGGAGTGTTGTTGCTTCTTCTATGGTGAAGCGCAGGACCCGGAAGATGGACTGGACCGGACCTTCGAATCTGGCTTGTCTGGCTCGCAGGAATATCTTTCTGTATGTGAAAAGGGAGTATTAACAATCTGCGGGAGAAAGTATAAGCCTCCCGCTCCCTTCTCACCCCTCTACGAAACCCTCCTGCGACCCCCACGTGAAGTCTCACCTTAGGGTTTGAAAGGTTGAGCTCTCCATCCTGCTTCTCATGCAGGGGCGCGTTGTATCTAGTTACTTCACTGGGATTTTGATTGTAGAGGGTTCAAGTTTTGTTTTCCCGGTATAGTACCATAAGGATTCTGTTAATGAGTATGATTCCGCAATAATAATTGTTCGTTGTCTCTTTTTCAGGTGCGGAAACTATTCCGAGAAGAGCTGTGGAACCGAAGAATGAGACTCTGGTGAGCTTGATGAGAGTTCTCTCAGTGTCCTTGTATCAATGCGCTCACTAACGCTGATGTCTTTTTTCCTCATAGGGGCCGGGGTCCGGAAATGCCTGGATGCGGCACCGACCCGAAACGAAGCTCAATCCAGAAGAAATCAGGTAAGTCTTTAATGGGCGTTTGGGTAATGTCTTTTCATGCGCCCACTAACGCTGATGTCTTTTTTTCCCCATAGGGGCAGGGGTCCGGAAATGCCTGGATGCGGCACCGACCCGAAACAAAGATCAATCCAGAAGAAATCAGGTAAGTCTTTAATGGGCGTTGGGTAACTTCTTTTCATGCACCCACTAACGCTGATGTCTCTTTTTCCCCTTAGGGGCCAGGGTCCGGAAATGCCAGGATGCGGCACCGACCCGAAATGAAGTTGGAATAACCCAACAGGTAAGCTTTGTAATGGAAATTAAGGTTTCCTTGTTTTCTTTCCCCTCTCACCTTTATTCTTGTTTTTTTCTCCCTAGGCGCGGTGATGTGTCTGAGAGTCCAGATGTCGCCATAGAACGTGGTGGCACCTTGTACAGGTGAGCGAGATGCGGCGCTGCAGCGATCGATGCGATGTGCTTTTAAATGGATGTCTTCCTTTTCAGGACCGTCGGCGAGATGTCTCCGGAATGTGGATTTAGCAGGTAAGGACTCTTCTTTACCCTTTTCTCTTCTCTTCTCTCTTTGCAGGTGTTCCAGGATGCTGGCAGGAGTGGCAGAAGACAGAATGCAGGAGCAAACACGGTGAGCGTCCAGCTGCTAGATGCAGAACAACGCGAAGCGTGAGTTGCTGCTTGGGCGTGGCTTAAATAGCCTTCAAAGTAGTTCCAGGTATGTATCCTTCCTCTCAGGTATGTATTCCTCCCCTGACCACACCCGTGTGGTTAAGTAGTTCCAAAGATAAAGTAGTCCCATTCAGGCCTCAGAAGGCCTGGATGTTGTAGCATGGTCTGCATCAGGTAAGTTAACACTAAGCACCTTTAACACAAAGTCCCCTTTTATGAGCCTGGCGCCTATGGCGCCAGGACTGTGGCCCGATATGAGCCTGCCGCCAAAGGCGCCAGGACTGAGTCCAAAGAGCCCCTACTTGAGGCTGTTGTGACTTCCCTTGGAGACATGATGTCTGCCTCTGGGGTAGCTGGGTCTCGTCTGGCACCTTGGAGGTAGGCATCATGACAGTACCCCCTCCCAAGGCCCCTCCCAAGGTCGTCCTTTCCAGGGGTTTCGGCTTGCTTGGGAATTTCCGGTGGAATCTTTGCACTAATCGCGGGGGCGTGTACATGGTCACTTGGTTCCCAAGATCTTTCCTGAGGTCCGTACCCCTTCCAATCAACTAGATAGAAGAGTTTTGATTTTAACATTTTGGAATCCAATATGTCCTTAACTTCAAATTCTAATTCCCCATCGATTTGAATTAGTTCAGGTGGTTTGCTTAGTCTGGTTCCAGGCTGCACCGGTTTTAACAGTGATGCATGAAAAACGGGATGAATTCGCATGTTGGCTGGTAGATCGAGTTTAAAGGCCACCGGGTTAATTATAGCTTTGATGAGATAGGGTCCAATGTATCTGGGATTAAAAGTCTGCGGTCCTTTGAGAGGCAAATGCTTGGTTGCCAGCCACACCTGGTCTCCAATCTGGTACGAAGGTGCTTCACTTCGATGTAGATCAGCATTTTCTTTGTATTTTTTCTTGGCTTGTTGCAAATGAGTTGTAGCTTCCTTGAAGGCTCGGGTTATAGTAGAATGCAAATGATCAACTGCAGGCATTTCCAGGTTTTGAGGAGGGTCTAGGTCTGAGGTTCTAGGATGATGACCATACAAGGTGTAAAAAGGGGTGTGTCCTGTTCCAGAATGTACAGAATTGTTATATGCATACTCTGCGATCCATAGAATATCTTTCCAGCTGTTTTCAGATTGATGCAACATGCACCGAAGATATTGTTAAGGGTTTGGTTAGTCCTCTCAGTTTGACCATCGGTCTGGGGGTGGTGACTAGTGGATAAGCGTACATCAATTTGTGCCAGTTGGCAACATTTCCTCCAAAAATGGGAAATAAATTGGCTTCCTCGGTCTGAGATTAATATGGATGGAAAACCATGCATACGAACTATGTTTTCCAGAAATTCCTTGGCCAAGATGGAGGCTGAAGGTACCCCTTTTAAAGGGATAAAGTGGGCCATCTTGGAGAACAGATCCACGATTACCAAGATAGTGTTATATCCATAGCAAGGAGGCAGGTCGGTAATAAAGTCCATTGACAAGGTGTGCCAAGGGGCCGGTGGAATATCCAAGGGTTGCAGGAGACCGGCTGGTCTCTTCTTTTGACCTTTATTTTGGGCGCAAACTCCGCAAGACATCACAAAAGATTTTATGTCTTTTCTCCAGGATGGCCACCAGAATAGTCGTTTGATCTTTTCCTCAGTTTTTGCGATACCAGGATGTCCTTCCATTAATGTATCATGATAGTGAGCAATGACCAATTCTTGCAGTTCTTTGTTGGGCAGAAATAACCGCCCCTGGAAGTACGGTAAATCGTTATTAACGGAAAAGTGTGACCCCTTTTGAGTCCATTCTTGCAAGGCTGTGGAATTTAAAAGTTGTTTAACTCGAGTTTGAACGTCCTCTATAGTTTGTAAAGAGGTCAAGCCTAAAATTCTTTGTTCGGGTATAATTGGTACTGGTTCTAAGTTTGAATTCGTTTCATCCATTCCAATCCGGGATAAAGCGTTTGCTTGCCATTCTTGCAACCAGGGCAGTAGATGATTATGAAATCAAATTATGCAAAGAATAAAGCCCATCGGAGTTGTTGGGATGATTGGGCTTTGGCCGTTTTTAGATATTGCAAATTCCTGTGATCTGTAATCACCATAATGGTGTGTCTTGCGCCGAGGAGGTAATGACGCCAAGCCTTGAAGGCAGACTTAATAGCTAGTAATTCTTTGTCGGTGATTCCGTAATTGATTTCAGGAGCCGTGAATTTCCTGGACCAAAAGGCTACAGGGTGCATCTGGTTAGTTTCTGGATCCCTTTGAGACAAGACAGCACCCATGGCCAAACTGGAAGCGTCGGTTTCAACAATGTAAGGGAGATCTGGGCGCGGATGCTTCAATACAGGGGCGGAGGTGAATTTGGTCTTCAGGTCTTGAAAGGCCTGTTCTGCCTCAGGAGTCCATTCGAAACGTTTATTCTTCCGTAAGAGGGCTGTTATAGATTGAACCACTCGAGAAAATTCCGGGATTAATCTTCGATAGAAATTGGCAAAGCCAAGCATACTCTGAACCCCCTTAACAGAGTTAGGAGATGGCCATTTGAGGATGGCGTCCACCTTTCGCGAGTCCATTCGGACTCCTTTAGGTGTCAGGATGAATCCGAGAAACTCGACCTCTGTGGTATGAAAAACGCATTTTTCGAGTTTCGCAAACAGGTTGTGCTGGCGCAATTTCTCAAGAACTGCCCTGACATGTTTTCTGTGTTCAGATTCCGAGGAGGAGTATACCAGGATGTCATCGATATATACGATGACACAAACATCGATAAGTTCCCGAAGAACATCATTCATAAAGTATTGAAAGGCGGCAGGTGCGTTGCATAATCCGAAGGGCATCACCTGATATTCAAAGAGCCCATATTTGGTGCGGAATGCAGTCTTCCATTCGTCACCTTCTTTTATACGTACCAGGTGATAAGCTCCTCAGAGATCTAACTTGGTGTATATACAAGCATCTTTTACCTGGTCAAGAAGTTCAGGGATCAGAGGCAGAGGATAACGATTCTTAATCGTTATTTGATTTAGGGCGCGGTAGTCAATACATGTTCTAAGGTCGCCTTCTTTTTTCGGCACGAAGAACAGAACTGAGGAAACAGGAGACTTTGACGGGCGAATAAAACCGTTGGCAAGATACTGATCTAAATACTGACGCAAATGAACGTTCTCAGGTTCAGTAAGAGCATAAATCCTACTACAGGGCAGTTGAGCATTGGATACCAGGTCGATTTGACAATCGTACGACCGGTGGGGAGGTAACGTGTTCGCCTGTTCTTTTTGAAAAACGTCTTGGAACTCTTGGTATTCAACCGGTAGTTGTATCGTAGTGGAAGTTACTGTGGCCAGACCCATATCTGGATTTCTTGGATAACAAGTCAGTTCACAATCAGGAAAGGTTATTCTCTTTGCTCGCCAGTCAATTCGAGGATTATGTGTTTCTAACCAAGGGATTCCTAGAATTACTTGAAATTGTGGGGCTTTGATTACATCGAACACAATTGCTTCCCGATGTCCATCCTGTCCTACTAGTGTTATTTCTGTAGTGGAATGTGTTACCGGCCCTGAGGCTATTTCGGTTCCATCTACTGTAGTAATGACATCCTTGTTAACTTTCGGACGGAGAGGAAGATTAATCCTGGAGGCCAATTCATGATCTACGTAGTTTCAATAGCTCCACTGTCGATGTATGCTTTTATAGCATGCAACCGCTGAGGCTGTTTCGGGTCCACGAGCACCATTGGCATGACAAAATGCGAGGTCAAAGAGTCTGTTTTCAAGCTCGGCAAGCGGACCTCTACGCTTGTCGGGCTTGACCGTTTCCCGAATCAGGTTCTATTAAATTGTTGTCCGTGGCTCCAACCACCTTCTTAGGTGGCTTTACCGGGCAGTCTCGTAGAAAGTGACCAGAAGCCCCGCAATAGAGACATAGTTGCTTTTGCCGTCTTCTCTCTCGTTCCTTCTGCGTCAATGGTCCTTTAACACCGCCGATCTGCATAGGTTCTGAAACGTCGGTACTCTTCGGGTTAGCGTGAGTTTTGATCAGCACTCGAGTTTCGAACTTGGACCGATCTGCTTTTCTAGTTTGCAGTCTGTGGTCAAGTTGGACCACTAAAGTCTATGTATTCTGCGCAGGCTTGAGGTGGATTTACTATTTGAGCTAGAACATCCTTAAGTTCTCCGCGCAGGCCTCGATGAAATAGTGTGACTTATTTTCGGGCCACCCCGTTTCTACAACCAGCCTATTAAAGGTGGCAATATAAGATAAGAGATCTTGGTTACCTTGTCGTAAGGATAACAGTTCGTTGTCAAGGGCCTGTCCCTGAGAGTGTCGAGCGAATAATCTTTCCATGCTCGCCTGGAAGCTTTGAAAATCCTGGAGAATTGGGTCATCCTGACTTACCAACGGAACAGACCAATCGGCAGCACAGCCACTGAGATAAGATAATACAAAGGTTACCTTGGTTTGATCATTAGGGAAGGCCCCAGGTCTGCATAGAAAGTGTAGGCGACATTGGTTCATAAAAATGGCATATTTCTTGGGTTCCCCCGCAAAACGTTCAGGCGGGGCCAAAGGCATGTTTCCAGGTAGATTAATTTGTACCGGGTTATTCGAAACCATTGACGAGGCATTACCCCCAGAACTAGGTAAACGAGTTTGTCCTGCTTGACCCTGCAACAAACGTTTGGCCAGGTCATCAGTTCTTTCCTTGGATAAGATTAATTCTCTTTTGAGAGCATTAGTTTCCTGGCGGGCGGAGTGTACTTCTGCCCTTAATTCCCCCAAAAGCTGAGCCAGCTGGTCTGTCTCGGAAGTTTCCATAGCGCCCGGGAGGGAAATTGTAGGTAGGCTTTGCGTTCTGTTACGCTCACCTGACTCCCACGGAGGCGCAGGTCTGGTTTGGAGTGTTGTTGCTTCTTCTAAGGTGAAGCGCAGGACCCAGAAGATGGACTGGACCGGACCTTCGAATCTGGCTTGTCTGGCTCGCAGGAATATCTTTCTTTATGTGAAAAGGGAGTATTAACAATCTGCGGGAGAAAGTATAAGCCTCCCGCTCCCTTCTCACCCCTCTACGAAACCCTCCTGCGACCCCCACGTGAAGTCTCACCTTAGGGTTTGAAAGGTTGAGCTCTCCATCCTGCTTCTCATGCAGGGGCGCGGTGTATCCAGTTACTTCACTGGGATTTTGATTGTAGAGGGTTCAAGTTTTGTTTTCCCAGTATAGTACCGTAAGGATTCTGTTAATGAGTATGATTCCGCAATAATAATTGTTCGTTGTCTCTTTTTCAGGTGCGGAAACTATTCCGAGAAGAGCTGTGGAACCGAAGAATGAGACTCTGGTGAGCTTGATGAGTTCTCTCAGTGTCCTTGTATCAATGCGCTCACTAACGCTGATGTCTTTTTTCCCCATAGGGGCCGGGGTCCGGAAATGCCTGGATGCGGTACCGACCCGAAACGAAGCTCAATCCAGAAGAAATCAGGTAAGTCTTTAATGGGCGTTGGGTAACGTCTTTTCATGCGCCCACTAACGCTGATGTCTTTTTTTCCCCTTAGGGGCCGGGGTCCGGAAATGCCAGGATGCGGCACCGACCCGAAATGAAGTTGGAATAACCCAACAGGTAAGCTTTGTAATGGAAATTAAGGTTTCCTCGTTTTCTTTTCCCTCTCACCTTTATTCTTGTCTTTTTCTCCCTAGGCGCGGTGATGTGTCTGCGAGTCCAGATGTCGCCATAGAACGTGGTGGCACCTTGTACAGGTGAGTGAGATGCGGCGCTGCAGCGATCGATGCAATGTGCTTTTAAATGGATGTCTTCCTTTTCAGGACCGTCGGCGAGATGTCTCCGGAATGCGGATTTAGCAAGTAAGGACTCTTCTTTACCCTTTTCTCTTCTCTTCTCTTCTCTCTTTGCAGGTGTTCCAGGATGCTGGCAGGAGTGGCAGAAGATAGAATGCAGGAGCAAACACGGTGAGCGTCCAGCTGCTAGATACAGAACAACGCAAAGCGCGAGTTGCTGCTTGGGCGTGGCTTAAATAGCCTTCAAAGTAGTTCCAGGTATGTATCCTTCCTCTCAGGTATATATTCCTCCCCTGACCACACCCGTGTGGTTAAGTAGTTCCAAAGATAAAGTAGTCCCATTCAGGCCTCAGAAGGCCTGGATGTTGCAGCATGGTCTGCATCAGGTAAGTTAACACTAAGCACCTTTAAAACAAAGTCCCCTTTTATGAGCCTGGCGCCTATGGCGCCAGGACTGTGGCCCGATATGAGCCTGGCGCCAAAGGCGCCAGGACTGAGTCCAAAGAGCCCCTACTTGAGGCTGTTGTGACTTCCCTTGAAGACATGATGTCTGCCTCTGGGGTAGCTGGGTCTTGTCTGGCACCTTGGAGGTAGGCATCATGATAATACATAAAGCCCCCCAGAAAAGGCACTGTATTAATGTCACTGATGTAAATCGAGATATATGGGGATCCGGCAACTACAAAAGACTCAAGTCACGAGAGATTGTGTCTTCTGACGGTACAGTACAGTCACAAGAGGAAAAAGGTAGCTGACTCCCAAAAAAGATTGCCTGCCCACCATAATGTACGGCAGGATCTTAGGATGAGAAGCCAAACCCAATTAAGTCAATCTTCAAATTGTGAGGACTCGTCAGATGACCCTACCACAAGGGACTCTCCGCTTGTCGAACTTCCATTTCCAAAAACTAGGAGAGAACGGGCTTGGTTTGCACGAGCCACACGTGAGCCACAGGGGAAAGCTGGAGGTGGGTGCCCAGCCCCTTGCGTACACGTGCCCTCAAATGACCTCCTAATAGCCCTAACGTCTGCAATGGCAATCTCTCTTACACCTTTCACCAAGTTGTACGAAACACTAAATGAAAATGTGAAGGATGTTACGCCTTTATTGGCTATGATGAACTCAAAATTGATGCACCTAGAAGTAATGCATGGTGCACAAAGGACCAAACAAGAAGAGGTGCATCAAAATATACTGGCGGGCATAGAATCAGCTAACGATGCTAAACGGAATGACATGATTGATAAAAAAATTGTTTGCAGAGGTTGCGAAGGAAGCACTGTCTCTTTTTCGCAAAGCACACACAGAACAAAGGGATGAAGAGCTGGGCAATGTTGGCAACTTGAAAGACTTGGTAACGAAAGATCAGTCTTCTCTCTTACAAGTTCCATCCAACACTGCAAAGTCAGCCATGAAGACTGATTGCCAAATGCAGCCATTTCAACTCGTGAACCAGACTCTCCAGCCCATCACGCTATCCGAAAGTCTTGTAAAGGAAGTGATTGACTTATCCAATGTAGGGCCTAAGGTCGCCTCTCCTTTGGCGGTAAAATTTGGAAAATTTGAAGAACCTCAGTAAGACACAAAGTAAAAGTGACGGACAGCCCAACTTACTCGAAATATCATTTAATACAGCATTTCTGCAAGCCAAAAATGCATTAAATCCAGCCTTACTGGACTCTCAAAAGGCTTCTGGCTCATTTCCTCCTTTGAAAGTAGTGGATCAGGCTTCTCGTCTGAATGAGGTGCCTGTCGTTATTACAAAGTCTGCAGGCCTATTTTCCATTTTTGGAAGTTTAGATGCTGAAGCTCAAACTAAATCAAAGGTGGACGCTAAAAAAAATCCCCCCCAAATAAAAAAGCATGCCAGCCCGCAAAAAACATCAACAAAAAGGAGCCCAAAAATTCCTTCGCAACATCAATATGTTTCAACTTGTCGATAAAGCAATCACTACCAGTTTGAAATTAGCGGACACCATCAAGGAGAACAAAATGGCCCAATTAGACTCAGGGGGAAATAATATGAAAGTTGCAGAAACTCAGCTAAACGAAGAAGAATTAGCGACTCATGATGAACTAATGGAACTATCAACCGATGAAGACCCTATGGAGGTGGCAGTGGAATTTGTGAATGCCCCTCTCGAAGTTCCTTGCACTCAAAAAGTCACCCTATTGCCAACAAACTCAAAATCGATCAGTGAGCCCAAGAACTCGCTAACAGAGCCACTAATCTCCAAACTGAGTATGCCGCAAAAGATTAAAGTATCACCAACTAACACATTACGAGAGATCAGTGACAGATTATGTGAGTTAGTTCCTCTTGTTGTAGAGGCAAGGGATGGGGGCCTAGAGCCTATCACGTTACAAGCAAAATGGGAAAGACAGAGGACAAACGTGCAGTTGATGCACCAGGATGTTGGTGGTCCATGCCTGCGGCTTTTGAACGGGGTGAACTTTGCAAGAGGAAATGTAGAGCATGCGGCGGCCGTTTCGGCTGTCAAAGTATCTATTTCCCAGAAATCTGACCTCCATCAGTCAGAGACGTTGGTGCAAAATCAGAAGACTAGGAACCTTCAGGTTACAGCTCGAACCGTGGAACCGACTCCTTTGATTAAACTAATGCTAGAGAGGCTCAAAGGCAGTGACAAACTAATCTTGAACAGAACAAACGTGTTAAGACTGCTCCATCATATACCTCGGCTGCGATCCCTTGGTTCGAAAGATTTGAAAATTGTCCAATTCCTGGACGATCTGTGTACCGATAAGGTGATTCTGCACGTAAACTGTAATCTAATTGCGAATGTAATCTTGGATGCAGACGAATAGTTGTTGTCGCTGGGTTTCGATACTTACAAAGTAATGGAACCTGGAGGGTGCAAAAAAGTGGAGATGAAAGATGGACCAGGCGAAGCATTGCTTACTCAAAAGGGTAATTCAAGGCCATTGGAGATCTCGCAAAAATCTACAGTAATCGAACAAAATCAGCAGGAACAGTCTGGTCAGAACGGACCAGCACTTAAAGTTCGACAACCCGCTCTCACCCCTCAAAGCGTAGTTGCTGTTGAGCAGGACGTGACAACCAGAACAAGTCCAATGGCGAAAATTAAAATTACCATAAATAACAGTGGCCCAGCCGACCAGTCCTCTTCCATGAAAACAAGCAGCCTAATGGACCAAGACTCTATGCAAGAATGGAATTGGATGGCCTTGGCTTTGAACGCTAATACTCGCAGCTAATGTTCGAAGACTAGCGCGGTTCAGGAATGCTCTTTCGCTTCATGGAACATGCGCGGCTTCATACATCTCCTAAATAATGATTGGCTACATGACTTACAACTGATCTGTCTTCAAGAAACTTGGATGTGCGATTTGCCAGTGATCTCAGAATTTTAATGTGCTCTGAACCCAGCCATTAAGGCTGAGAAGGGGCGTCCGTTGGCAGGACTCTTAACGATGATCAAACGGTCCTCAGGCTACCGGTTGCTGAATTCAAAGAACTATACGCCCTACATTCAAGTTTGTGAGATACGAAAATCCATTGATACACCTAAAGCGCTCAATGTTATCCATTTAATCAACTTATATTGGCACCATCGACAGACTGGGACATTCCATTCATTGATCAGGTCACCTCAATAATCGATAACCTGCTAGAGTCAAGCAGTGGAAGTGGCTTGATAGTTTGTGGTGATCTAAATATTGACTTTTTCAAACCACAGAGTTTCACCAAAGGACAATTAGCTAAAACCTGATCAGAAGAAATCAATGCAAGAGGTCTTTCAATGCTAAATGGCAGTACCCAAGGGGACCTTCCGGCGAAGCCTACGTGGCAGCGCGAAGGCCAAAGCTCCATCATCGATTATATCTTTGCCTCTGGTACGATGCATGCGAGGATAAAGACCATGAACATTTTCACAATGGTCAACAGTGATCACGAAATGATGGAATTAAACTTTCAAGATCTAAGAGGCGTGCAAAGCCAAAAATGGGGCACAAAAGTTCTGGTGGAGTCAAATCGCCTACGTGTGAGGATGGAGGAACATGAGGTGGCCAACATATGCTCCCAATTCAAGTCTACGCCGGAGGAGATTGAATATGTGCTTATATTGTCGCAATTTAAAGCCAAAAATACCGGACTGAAAAATTGGTCATTCTGGAAAAAACACTGTTTCGACCTAACGGTGATGCAACGCAAAAGAACGATGAGAGCTGAAATCCGGAAAAACAATCAAGGCCCAAAGGAAGAAATAACTGCAAGAAACAAAGTAACCAAACAGTCCTATAAAAATTGGATTAAAAGCCATCGATTTGTACTACACCAGAATGATGCTGAGGCTATGTTGAAGACTCTAACTAATAAGAACAGTGGCGAGTTCTGGCGAACCATTAATGGCATGGAAACATCGCAAGAGGCATTTCAAGTATGGCTGGTTCCAGAAATCGAGTGGGTACATCATTTTACCGCCCTATATTATAAAAATCTTGCTCCTAATTTGGCAACATCTAACCTAGCATCATGGAATTTACACTTTACAAGGGAAGATATCCGTGAGGTAATTATGAGTGTGAAAAATTCTGGGGCACCGGGCCCAGACGGCTTGTTGAAATTTATGATCGAACAGTTTCCTGATCTTTGGGCTGACCTGTGTTTCGATCTATTTGCAAGAATCAACTTGCAAAAACAAGTTCCAACTTCATGGAAGACAGGGATAATAGTGCCGATCTTTAAGAAAGGAAATAGATCATCACCGAAAAACTATCGTCCGGTGGCCCTGCTTTATGTACTGGGTAAGATTTACGCGTCTTTGCTGCAAACAAAACTGATCATCTGGGCCAAAACAGCTAAAAGAGTGGACGAAAGACAAGCGGGTTTTTGTGAAATTGTTGGTGTTCTCTGAACCCGCTTGTCCTACATCTACTGAAAATGGAAGCCCTGCGAACTAACACGAAAGTGTATCTGGCCTTTGTTGACTTTTCTATGGCATTTGACATGATTGAAAGTGAAGCGTTGTGGCAAAAAAATGGAAGTGTGGGGTTGCCCGGCAGGTTTGCTTGCGGCAATTAAAGAAGTCCACACAGACACTTTAATTGCTATTCAACTAGATCAATCAGGTTCCCCGTCAGCTCAAATTAAGACGCACAAAGGGGTTAAACAGGGATGCCCGTTGGCAGCTGCAATTTTCAGTCTTTTCATTTCCAACACTGGTGAGGCGATACAATCTGTGAGAGCTTTTCCACCTAAACTCAACTCATCAAAGATAAGCTGGCTGTTGTACGCCGACTATTTGGTAATCTTAGATTTAACCCCGATTGGCCTTCAACGTAAACTCGAGGTAGTGCATAAATACGTGAACATGAACAATCTGAAGATAATCACAGCAAAGACTGAAATACTGGTGTTTGAGAACTTAAAAACAAGCCAAAAGCCAAGGGACGCAAAATACGTGTGGTCATTAGATCAAGATCATCTATGTATCGCAAAAAGCGTAAAGTACTTGGGTATGATTCTGAACTCCAGCATCTGTGATGAGCCTTGGGTGGCTGAATCCAAGAGGAAATGCGGTCAACTGGCATGTCAGGGTGTTGTGATACACAGAAAATTCAGGTGTTTTTCAATGCGACCACTGCAAAACGTTTACGAACAGAAAGTTGTCCCGATCCGGTCTTATGGTGCGGAAAACGCCTTTGGATGCCAGTCGAATCACTGGGCTTCACTGGAACATATGTTCTGGACCAAGGCATTAAGCCTACCAATTGGAATTTCAACAGCCTGCATAAGGTATAAACTCGCCTTAATTTCGCTGCATGCCAGGATCTGCTGGCACCAACTAGCTTTGTTTCGAAAATCCAGAGCAGAGGAATTTTCCAATTTAAGATCTTTCACAATGCATCAGCTAGAGGCCCAGACATTCTATCTCAATGGGTGAAACGATGGGAAGATCTGTTACTAATCAATAACAACAGCTTGGAACTCTCCACTCAAATCCTACGGCAGCTAAAGTGATGATTTGGCACGCCGATTGGATCAATACATGTAGTGAGCGCCATTCTGCAAGCGCTATGAAAGACTCTCCTGCCGAAGCAAGAGGCTACAATGTACTTCAAAAATATCGGATTTGATTTCCGAATTCGAAAGCCAGTAGACTATTCATGCTATTCCGGCTAAATGCATTTAAAACCAAGGAGTGGACCAGCCATTGGGCTTGTAACGTAGGTTCAAATTTCACTTGTCGCTTTTGCAACAAAGAGCTGGAATCCCTCAAGCATCTTGTGCTTTTCTGTCCAGAACTAAAGGACGTAAGATCAAATCATCTGGCCCAGTGGTATGATGATCATCAGACTGTGTGCGCGGATGAATGGTGGCAGTGAATGTGGAACGGATTGGACATGAAACTAATTATGCCCCTGACTTCCTTCTTGGCCGAAATTGAAGAGAGATTAAAAAATGTATTTGAACGGCCGCCAGCATAAGATGTCAAGTAAACTGAAGGACGATTCAGTAACGCTAAAGACTCGGTTATGTGAAGTCTTCTGTAATAACTTGACATGGGACGTGAGAAGGGAGGAGGATAGTTGGGGCTAAATATTAATGTGTAACTTGTTGTTTTGTCTTGTTTGTGTAAAATTTTAAAGGTTTGAATTTAAACCAATAAAATAAAAATAAACATTTTTTAAAAATGGATCACCCATTAGAAACTTGAGAACAAGGTTCAAATCCCAACCGGGCACCTGGAAAGGTGACTAAGGGAACACATTAGTGAGCCCTTTCAGAAACTGAGAAATTAAAGGAATTTTAAAATAAAAACACTCCTCAGACGAGCGCTTAAATATGGACAGCGCCGTCAGGTAACCTCCAACGGTACCCACTTGCAAGCCCCTGTGGGCTAAAGAAAGCAAAAAAGACAGAACTACAGGAATGTCACATGAAAAGGATCCACATTCTGAACCCTGCACCAGTCGCAGAACTTTCTCCAACGGCAACGGTACAGGGACTTTGTTGCCGGCCGTCTAGCCGAAACTAACACCTCCATCACGTCTTCAGGGAGGTCCCAATCCTTATACCTCAACCTTTCAGAAGCCAAGCGTGAAGGTTGAGGGATCTGACCTCTGGATGGAGAACCTGACCCCCCCCCTGAGAGCAGATCGTCTCGGTAGGGAAGGCGACGTGGAGGGCAGATGGACCAGTCGAGAAGGTCTGGGTACCACGTCCTCCGGGCCCATGCCGGAGCAATGAGGATCATCCGGGAACCGAACCTCCCTAACCTCCGCAGCACTTGCGGGATGACGGGGACTGGAGGAAACGCATACAGCAGTGGGAAGGACCACTCCACCACGAACGGGTCTCCTAAGGCTTCTTTTGGAGGAAATTCCCGCGAGCAGAACCTTTCGTACTTCCGGTTGACCCTGGAGGCGAAAAGATCCACTTGAGGGGTCCCCCAAAGGGCGAAGATCTCCAGGAGAATCTCCTGAGCCAACTCCCACTCGTGAGAGATAGCGCTCTGCCTGCTCAGAGCATCCGCCGTCTTGTTTTCGTCTCCGGCCAGATGAACTGCCGAGATCGAAATTTCCTGCTGAATTGCCCAGAACCAGAGCTGCATCCCCTCCCTGCACAGAGGAAGTGACCCTGCACCCCCCCTTTTTGTTGAGGTAGTGCATGGCCACCGTATTGTCAGTCAGAATCAGGACATTCTTCCTTCGCACAGTCGGCAGAAAAGCCTTCAGGGCAAGCCTGACGGCCCTCAGCTCCAGCAGATTGATATGGAGTGTGGACTCCGACGGAGACCAATGACAGCTGACTGTCAGCTCGTTGGCATGAGCTCCCCATTCCGTGAGGGACTCGTCCGTCACGATTGTCACCTCCAGCCGGGCAGCCAAAATAGAGCCCCCCTCATCAAGTTGCCTTCGATGGCCCACCACAGAAGGTCCTGGGCGACCGAGGGCGGCACCTGAACGGGGTCCGACATCCTGCCGGAGGACTGTGACCACTGGAGCTTGAGATCCCATTGCAGAGATCTCATCTGCAACCTGGCCTCCGGCACCAGAAGAATGCAGGATGCCATGAGGCCGGTCAACCTCAAGAACTCGAACGCTGGGAGAGTCTGGGAATGTTGAAACTTGTGCACCATCTGCTGAATGTGGTGAGCCCTCACCTGGGGAGGAAAACACAGCCCCAGGGACGTGTCGAGCACTGCTCCGATTACTGGAGCCGCTGAGTTGGCATCAAGTGGGACTTCAAGTTGTGGGAGAAGCCCAGCTTGTGAAGGGAGTGGCAGGTGACGGACAGATGATCCAGGACTTGCTCGGGAGAGCTTGCCCTGATCAACCAATCGTCCAGGTAGGGGTAGACGTGAATCCCCCTTTCCTGAGATACGCTGCCACCACCACCATGGTGAAACCCCTCGGGGTGGAGGTCAATCCGAACAGCAGGACCCGAAACTGAAAGTGCAAGTCGCCAACCGCGAACCTCAGGTACTTCTTGTGCTTGGGATGGATCGGCACATGAAAATAAGCATCCTTGAGGTCTAGAGACACCAACCAGTCCTGAAGTTGAAGGGCCTGGAGGACTTGAGAAAGAGTAACCATCTTGAATTTGTCCTTCCTGAGGAGTTTGTTCAAACCATGCAAGTCCATGATGGGTCTCAATCCCCAGTCTTTCTTTGAAATCAAAAAATAAGGGAATACCGTCCCTTGTTCCTCTCCGCTACAGGCACCAGTTCTATGGTGCCTTTCTCCAGCAGGGATTGAATTTCCTGCGCAAGGAGCGGATCCAGACTCTTCAAAGAGATTCCCTGGTGGATTGTCGTGAGGCCTCTGCCAGAACGGAAGACAGTAGCCGTGGGCTATGATCTCCAGAACCCACACATCTGAAGTAATGGCACGGCACTCTACAAGATGCTGCGCCAGCCTTCACCCAACCGGGGAAGCATGGGCCTCATGACTGAGCTGAAGCGGCTGCGGCAGTGTCTGAAGGCAAAGAGGCAACTTCTTGCGCGGCCTTGGCACCTCGAGTACCTTGTTTTCCACCTCTGGCACGCCTACGGTTCCCCCTTTGACTAGCAGCTCCTCTCGATTTACTAAAGGACGAGTAATATTGAAAGAAACCTCCCCTGCATTGCTGTCCCCTAGGACGAAAAGGCAAAGGTTGGCGGACTGCAGCGCCCAACGACTTTGCTGCAGCTTTGCAGGTCTGCAACCTCTCAAGACTCTCGTCAGCCTTGCTGCCAAAAGATGTTCTTCATCAAAGGGCATGTTGAGGAGGCGGGCCTGGAGCAAAACCCGACTTCCACAACCACACAAACCTGCGTTAAACGGTGCTCGCCGTCATGGACCTGCTGACGCAATCAACCATGTCCAGACCCGAATGAACGGATTCACACATGGCATCCTTGCCATCCTGCACGATAGCAAGGAAACCATTCCGTTCCTCCGCTTCGGGAATATGATCAGCTGCTAGGGAAATACAGTTCCACAGAGTGTGCGTGAAACGAGACAAGGCACAAACTGAGTTGGCAGCCTGAAGCGCCATACCCCCAGAAGAAAATACCTTCTTCGCCCAGCCGTCAAAACATTTGTCGTCCCTATCAGGAGGGATGGTAGGGTACGATGCCGGCTTTGCGGGGGCCGTAGCCACCTGCACCACCAAACTTTCCAGAGTGGGGTGCGTGGTCAAGTAGCAGGGGTCGCCACTGGCTGGGTGATACTGCCGGGACTCTCCAGAGAAGTCCAAGCCGCAGCCACCCTTCTCTGCAAGGCCATATGGAATGGCAGCACCGGGTTCAGTTGGTGGACCATGGTCCAGGATATCAGTCAGGTCATCCTGCTGAAAATCCCCAGGGGGGGCAGACCACCCCAGGTAATCTGTAACCCTCGACATCAGACACCGATAAGGGGAGTCGGCATGCGCGCCAGGCTCAGGCCTACCAAATTCCACCTCCGGAGAGGTGTCGAGCCCACTGGCGTCATGCAATGACTGGCACAGGTCCTCAAGCAGGCTATGACCAGAAACAATGTCATCACGGACCTCTGCAGGAACCACACCTTCCTCAGACCCCTCATCCACTTCAGAAATATAATCCAGAGGCTGGAAAGAGGGAACCGAAAAAGAAACAAAGACATGTTTTGCCTTAGCCAGAGCCTTTCTAGGAGGTCCCCCCGTACCACGAGGCATCCCCGACAAAGCCGCCTCGAAAGGCATTGAAGGAATCGGCGTCGTCGGGCGCGGCACTGACAGCGTCGACACAGGCCTCGAGGGCAAAGCCCCGAGCGTGTCTCTCGACAGCCTGGGCGCCGATGGCGTTGACGACTTCCTCGGAGGCGGGGCCTCGAGAGAGTCCGTCGACGACCTTGGCGCCGCCGGCGTCCATGTCTTCCTCGAAGACTTCACAGGTTCTCGCGGTCTCGATGGCGTCGAGGACCGGGACCTGGAACGGGCATGTCTAGAGCGACCATCCTTGTCTGACCTGGACCTCGAAGGCGCCCGGTGGTCGCGACGACTGCTCGAGCCCGAAGGCGGACGAGCAGTGTCTCTAGCATGGCCAAGACCGGCGTCCGCAGATGGCGCGGACAGACCAGAGCACTGCAATTGAAAAATCGCCAACATCTCCTTTCAGAAGGAATCACATTCCTCAGGAGTGGAATGCTTGTTGGGACAAGCAACCGGCTGACGGGCAGAGTCCTCGGAAGAGGACGGGGAAGGCGACCAGTGATGGCGCTTCCTGGAGTGCCTCGAAGTGGCAGAGGAATGGCAGGACCGACTCCCAGACCGAGAACCCCCTGTCATGATGCCTACCCCTGGGGACCCAGACCACGTCCAGCAACCCCGGAAGCAGGCATCAAGTTATCCCAAGCAAGCCCAACAACCCCTGCTAGGGGCTATTTGGGTCCAGTCCTGGCACCTATGGCATGGGCTCATATGGAGAGTCAGTCCTGGAGCCATAGGCACCAGGCTCAGATTAAAACTTACCTGATGCAGACCATGTTGCAAACTTACCTGATGCAGACCATGCTGCAAGAGTTCCAAGCCAAAAGAGGCTTGGAAGGGACTACTTTACTTAGGGATTATTTTTTACTCGGGCGGGGCTGGGGAGGAATACTTACCTGGGACTACTTTGGAGGCTATTTAAACCACGCCCGAAGAGCAGCACATGCTTCGCGTTATTCTGCATCCAGCAGCGTAACGCTCACCGTGCCTGCAAGTCTGCATCCAGCCTTCTGCCACGCTCGCCTCGAGTTTGGAGCTCCTAGAAAAAGGGAGAAAGAAGGAAGGAGAAAAGGTTAGAACAAGAGCAATACCTTTAATCCTTACCTGAATTCCCGATCCATCGTGCCTTCGAGCTGGAAGAAAGAAGCAATTTTATGCGCGTCGCCTCGCCTGTTGCAGCGCCGCGCTGAACTCACCGGCCTTCGCAGCATCTTCACATTCCACCGCATCCTCCTGCATGTTCCCGCCGCACTCCGGCACCTAAGGAGAAAACAAGAACAGCAAAGTGAGCTAAGGGAATACACAGAGGAATATTAGTTACCCCCCCATAGACTTATCTAATTTCACCACCGGGGGTATTATTTCTCTTCACGGGTCGGCGCAGCTTCCACTGCATCTTTGCCGAACCCCGGCCCCTAAGGGGAAACAAAAGGACAGCAAGGTGAAACAAAGGGACTAACAAGGGGAACCCTCCTCACCACAATAGACTTACCGGATTTTACCGCCGGAGGTATTATTCCCCAAGACTTCATACTTTCTCTCAGCGCCTGAATAAGTGAGAAAGCAACAGGTTACATATTGACTTTATTTGGCATTTGAACTCTTACAAACTTTATACTTATGGCGTCTCACCGGGAATCTCGGAATCAATATTGTTCTGGAACTCACCAATTCCTTCGAGCCAGTGAAGCAACTGGTTATCAACGCGCCCCTGCACTCAATGCAGGATGGAGAGCTCATCTTTTCAAACCATCAGGTGAGACTATAAGAGGGGACATCAAAGGCGATCTGTGGGGAGAACAGCGGGGGTGGGGGGATTTACGCTCAACTCCACGGGTGGTTAATTCCCTTTCTCCATTTGCAGAAGAATATTCCTACGGGCCAAGCAAACGAAGCTAGGTGGGCCAGTCCAGTCCGTCATCTCGGCCCTACACGTCACATTGGTGGAGACCGCAGCTGTCCAGTTCCGATCGACGCCTCTGTGGGAACCAGGTGAGCGTAACACCCCCGGACTCCCGGTGACGATGCGGAGAGTCACCCCTCGAATCGTCCGTCGAAAGATCACTGGAACGCGACTTCCGGAGCTTGCCCACCTTACCGACCGACAGCTTCTTCTTACGCTCCCGCAAGGCCTTCAATGTGAGCGATTGGCAGACGACACAGTCGTCCGTATCATGGTCCTCCCCGAGGCACCAGAGGCAAGCGTCGTGCGAATCCGTCAGCGACATCTCGGACCCGCACACCCACCACTTCTTAAACCCGGACCGTGGGGTGGAAGAAGCCGAAGACATCATACGATAGCAACGAAGAAACAGGTTCGAAGAACCGAAAGAACAGGATTCAGTAGAATCGAGGCACGCCGAGATCTCCGAAGCGAACACGTTCGTGGAAAAAACGGAACTGAGGCTACGGGCGTTGTACGCTCTACTTAAAACATCCGGTGACCTCGGCTCTCGGAGGCCCTCAGGGACAGCGTATCGACATCATCGACGAAGAAAGATTTTCCGAAGCAGCACAGCTGTGGTGATTACTGTCATAGATATGGAATACGTCGGAGGACCCAATCCCCTCCAAATGCTATTACGTAAGTAATGCATGTTTTCTGATGCTTGTTAATCTGCTTAGAATCACATGCTGTGCAATGACTAGCTAGCAGTACCCGGAGTTGGAGGTGGGTAGTGAGAAGAAACAGTAGAGAAAAGATGTCTTAGTACTGCTTGTCCCACCTGAGAATCAGTACAAACACTGAAAAGAGCAGGGTAACTCTAGCCTCTGGACCAGAGTATTATAATAACATCAAAAAACAGAAAAGATATGTCCAGAGCATAGTATGTTTAGAAAAAATGTATCAAAATGTATTTAAAGTGATACAAAAATTGCAAACTAGTGAATAAATCACATAAAATTATTATACACTGATCATTTTAACATAGCAAAACAGCAGCAACAATATGCCGAAAATCGGCTAAAACTTCATCACTCATACTCAACATACATGGTGCATTCATACACACACAACTCATCATACCATGGCATACATACAAAGTACTAAAAGACACAAAAAACATGCTAAGAACCAATGGGGAAGAGGAATTCATAACTAGTCCCCATAATGACACACATTATTGCGATGTTTACAAACAATAGAAATAATTCACAAACAATCTATTGTCAGGGTGGATAGGAATAACATGCAAAGATCACATCCCTGTAGAATTTATCTCTCGACCGGTTTCGACGTGTAGTGGTGGTTAACTGAACATCTTCCTCAGGAGGTGGGTGTTTCCATTCTGATGAAAACCTAGCTGCTGCAACAACCTATGCAGTGTAGTGTGGCCAGTCACGCCAGACAATTCAGGACTAAAACATGACCTGGAGGGCGCCCCATGCAGTTTAAGGAGATCCAGAGCTGCATGTATTTGAAAAGTGAAGAAGCAGCACAACTTAGCCTGAGCCTTCAACGCCGTCTGCAAATCACTGCAGAACAGTTGCTGTATAATGAAATTGACCAGCAAAGAGGGAGAACAGATTTTAACCTCTTTGTTCCAAACTAATTGTAAATTCGAAACGCTATGCATGCATGTAGGGACCTGCAAGGAGTGCTGGCTGAGAATCAGACCTAGAATGAGTGTCTAGGCAATAGTGTTTTGTAAAGGTGTGTACAGAACTCCAGGTTGCCGCTTTGCAAATGGACTCAAGAGGAACATTTGCCATTAATGCTATGGATGCCCCAGTGCCTCGAGCAGAGTGTGCTCTAGGCTTGAAGGGCAGTTCTCTCTTAGCAAGAGAGAAACAGTGTGATGCATTTGACAATCCACCTTGAGATAGCTGATTTAGAGACAGGGCCCCCTTCTCTACCAGCTGCCACTGAAACGAAGAATTGTTTAGTCTTCCTTAGTGGTTTAGTTCTTCCCAGGTAAAACATGACTGCCCTGCGCACGTCTAGTGTGTGAAGGCTTCTTTCGGCCATGTTAGTAGCGTTCTGGAAGAAAGTGGGTAGTTCGATTGACTGGTTCACATGGAACTTCGAGATGAATTTAGGCGCAAACCTGGGGTGTGTGCGCAGAACTACCTTATCTTTGTGGACTGTGACAAAGGGGTCTAAAACAAAGAGCCTGTAGTTCGCTAAGCCTTCTGATAGAAGTGATAGCCACCAAGAAGGCTGTCTTATAGGTCACGGCCTTTACACTTGCTTTATGCATAGGTTCAAAGGGAGCTCCCATGAGCCTGGTCAAAACCACATTCAGATCCCACCCAGGGGCTGGGTGAGAGATGGAGGATAAATCATCTTAACTCCTTCTATAAAGGCTTTAATCACTGGTATTTTCCACCACAATACCTTCTGTTATGTGGTGTAGGCTGACAGAGCAGCCAGATGAACCTTTAGGTAATTGAAGACCAACCCAGAGTCCAACAGGTGGGTTACATACAATACAATGTGTGAGGGTGAGCAATCGATGGGATTGACGTCCTTGGAATTGCACCAGATGACAAAACGTTTCCATTTGCTGGCATAGCAATAATGTGTGTTAGGCTTTCTCGCTTCCCTGAGTATGTCCATGCACCTTTGAGGGAGCTGGGGGTGTCCAAACTCTATGATCTCAGGAGCCTGGCTGCCAAGTTCAGAGTTTGTGGGCATGGGTGTAGGGTCTCCCCCCCGTCCTGAGAAATGTTGTACAGGCAGGGCAGCTTGACTGGGGGGGCTGTAGGGGAGAGGCACATTGCCATCAGGTGAGCGAACCAGGGTTGGCGGGCCCACATGGGGGCCACCAGTATCATGGTAACTGGTTCCTGGTCATCTTGTGCACAATCTTGTTGAGAAGGGGAGTCGGGGGGGGGGGGGGGGAAGCGTAGACAAATTTCCCCGACCAAGTTATCCAGAGACCGTTCCCCTTGGATCTGTTCTGGGGGTACCTGGAGGCGTAGTCTTGGCACTGGGCGTTCTACTGAGTAGCGAACAGGTCGATCTCTGGGAAACCCCATTCTGCGAAGACGTTGGACACAATGTTTTCGTGCAGTCGCGATTCGCATTCTTCTGGCAGAGGAAAATCTCTGCTGAGTATGTCTGCCAGAAGATTGAGTTCCCTTGGAACATGTTGGGATAACAAAAACATCTTGTGTTTGAGAGCCCATATCCAAATGTTTTGGGACAGCTTGGCTAGCCCTGGAGAGTGAGTGCCCCCCTGTTTGTTCAGGTAATACATTGCTGTAGTGCTGGCAGTTAGGATCAGCACTGTCTTCCCTTGCAGCTGCATCTGAAAGGCTGTCAATGCTTTGAACACCACTAATGGCTCCAGTAAGTTTATACGATTGGACGCTACTTGAGGGGACCACACACCGTGTGCTGTCTGCTGAAGCAGGTGAGCCCCCCCCCAACCCGTGAGAGATGTGTCTGTCGTGAGAGTGGCTTCCACTGCAGGGGTGGTGAAGGTTTTCCCTTTCAAGAGGTTTTCTCTTGACCACCACTGCAGAGAGAGAACTAGGGGTGGCGAGACAACTACCAGATCTTCCCATTGTCCGCTGGCCTGACACCACTGGCTGTTGAGCCACTCTTGCATGGGACGCATGCGCAGCTGCGCATGGGGAACCATATATATACATGACGCCATCATTTCTAGCAAGCGCATTGCTTTGCGTACCGTCACATCCCGACTGGCTACATATTGAGGAATCTGAGAAAGCATGTTCTGAACCCTCTCGCTGGAGGGGAAGACAAGACCGTCTTCCATCCGAATCAGAGCTCCGAGAAATTGTTTTACTTGGCTCGGGACTAAACTGGATTTCTTTTCGTTGATTGAGAAACCCAGGCTGAAGAGGAGATCTACTGTTTTTTGGGTGTTCGAAAAACAAGCGTTGAAAGTCGTCGAGGTAAGGGTAAACTGGGACTGATAGTCTGCGCAGGTGTGCCGCCGAAGGGGAGTACCTTGAATTGGTAATGTTTGTCCTGGATCATGAATCTCATATTTTCTGTGCACTGGCAACATTAAAATATGAAAATATGTATCTTTTATATCCAAGGTTGCCAAGAAGTCCCCCTGTTTCAGCAATGGTATCACCTCCTGCAGTGTTACCATGTGAAACTTCTGGGGTTTTATAAACTTGTTCGCTGGGCGCAGGTCTAGAACAGGGCGCATGGTGAGATCCTTTTTGGGTACAAGGAAGTATACTGAATAAATACCCTTGTTTACCTGAAGAATAGGGACGGCTTCTATGGCGTCCTTTCCCAGCAGTGCTTCCACCTCTTGGATCAGGATATCCAGATGTTCTGATGAAAGGCGTTGTGAGCATGGCGGTCTGAACTGTGGAGTTCGGGCGAATTCCACGCAATAACCGTGGGCGACCTTTAAGACCCACTGGTCGGAAGTTATCTCCTCCCATGCCTTGAGGAAAGAAGTTAATCGCCCCCCGACCAGGGAGACATGGGAGGGGACCTGGACTTGGTGGTCATTTCTGGCCAGAGGCTGTGGCTCCTCTGGGATTGGGCCCTCTGCCCCTACCTTTGCCGCGTTTCTGACCCCTTGAGGGGTAGTAAGTGGGGCTTCCAGATATTTTTTAATCAAACAATTTTATTGATTTTATTACATAATACACAAAAGGAACAGTGACCCCGAGGGGGTACAACCACTAGTAACATCATCAAAGAAAATAAGGTCCGTCTTTCAACAACTTAAGGATATGTTAACAATTACTTATACACTCTTGCTTTGCCATTACATACTGGCCACTGGCCTGTGTCATGCAATAGTTTTATTGTGCGTTCTCCCACTTTTCCCATATTTTCCCCGCTTTCCCAGGGCATCCTCTGGCCGCATATACTCTTCGCTCCATCGCAATGCATGCTTCTACATCAACTATCCATTGAGCATGCTCAGGGGTTACATCCGAGCCCCGTAGCTTGGCAATGTTGCGCTTGATCAGTGCCGTGGTGGTTGCAAACAGTAGCTTGTCGGTGCGAGACATCTCACCCTCTTCCTCGACACCCAGCAACATCAATTTCGGATCTCTGGGCACAGTCCGACCCAGTACCTTACTAAGTGTGTCACAGCAGCGTTGCCAGTATAGCGTGATGTGTGGACAGCCCCATATGATGTGGAAAAAGGTGCCCTCTTCCTGGTGGCAGCGCAGGCAATTCGGGTCTGTGATTTTACCCCATCTATACAATGCAACCTGTGGATAGTAGACTCTGTGCAGTATTTTGAGCTGGACAAGGCGTAACCTGGCCGAAATGGCAGTTTCCCTCGGGTACATTAGGATTGTTATGGGCTTCCAGATATTTGATTTGTGTTGAAGTTACCCGTGCCATAGTTGTTTTGACCAGCACAGGCTTGCCCTCGAAAGGACAGCCGAGAATTACTACCCCTCTGTGAGGAGGGTTTCTGTGTAATTCGGTGCAAGGACTTTATAGTCTCATGCTCCTTCTTGGCTGTCTCCAACGCTTCATCCACTGCTTTCCCAAAGAGGTTAGTCTCCTCAATGGGTTTATTAATGAGGGAGGAAACAAAAAATGCTGACAGTGGTGCACACCTGGTAACATTTGATATAGAAATTCAAATCGTCATTATACGTACAGCAGAGCTGATTTAAGAATTTTAAGGTGCGGGGGAGGAAACAAGGCCTTGGCACAAAGCCTAAATCAGAAAAGAGAAAATAGAAGAGGGCCCAAAAGGTGGGGCCCTCCCGTCCCCTGCACACTATTTACTGATGCCACATAGGGCCTTCAAATATATAGATATAAATCTATCAATGTATAAATATATAACAGCAGTTTTGTTAGTTGAGCATATAACGATTTATTTGGCAAAGAAGAAAACAAAATAAAATTTGCCAAAAAGCACAATCTGTTATACAAAGTAATTCATGACGTATGACATATTAAAACAAATTGCGATGAAGCAATAAATGATGAAGAGATGATGCTGTCCAATTGTGGGGTGGCCGACGCGTTTCGAGGGTAACCTCTTCTTCATAAGGGCCCAATTGAACTTCTTTGGCCTGTGATCCTGACTTTCTGCACCAATAGTGTATTCAGGTCTTCTGTTGCCTGTGATCCTGACTTTCTGCGGGACACTGCAACGCACCAATAGTGTATTCAGGTCTTCTGTTGCCTGCGGGACACTGCAACGCACCAATAGTGTATTCAGGTCTTCTGTTGCCTGCGGGACACTGCAACGCACCAATAGCATGCGCATGCTCCTTGGGTTTAGTTTCATCTACCTGAATACACTATTGGTGCGTTGCAGTGTCCCGCAGGCAACAGAAGACCTGAATACACTATTGGTGCGTTGCAGTGTCCCGCAGGCAACAGAAGACCTGACATACCGTACACGGCCCACCGCTTTACACGGCGCTCCTTGAGGGTCTTGGGCTGAAGGAGTTAGCACGCCGCACACCGCTTTTCGTCGTGCTCTAGGGGGAGACAGGCGTTGCACGTCCTGTGTTCGTCCTTCCAAGGCTTTCTAACCCTACACTTAGGACAGAATCTAAAAGGAGTCCTTTCCATAGCAAAAGGGAAGGATGACCAGACCAACAGGGAAAAGAGTGTTAAAGAGGAAAGACATAACAACAATATGGCCACGCCGACCCCACTCTCCCTACTGTAATGGTCGGCCAGAGGGCCCGACCACGTGGAAAATCCGGCCGCCGGATCTTAGGCGCCGAAATTCACAGCCGTAGACGATTCCCCCATAGTCTTTGTCGAAGATGTTCTTATTGGGCAAAATGACTTAACAGGGAATAAACCGACAATTGGGTAAGATAAACAATGTCTCTAGTAAGAGCTCTGCTAAAAGGCGACAAGTTATCTGGGCGGAAAAAAACTATCTGAGGGACCTCGGCGCGTGAGGGATTTTGGGTACTACATACGTCACTATAGGGATAGTGTTTCAGACATGCCTATGCCGACGTCCCCTTTTGGTCCCCGAAAGACCAGACTCAATACTCCGCGGTTCCACTGGATGTCGGACCATACGCACAGCATGTGATTCTAAGCAGGTTAACAAGCATCAGAAATACATATATATATATATATATATATGCATAAAGAGTAAAGGATGGATGTTTCCAGTACGTATTATAGCAGTGCTGGACTTTAAAGAGAAGGCCTTGTTTCTAGTGTGTTGCAGTAAAAAAACAAATGGAATACCAAGCGAATTTCAGAAAGGCGAGGTTGGATGACCCATGAAGCCAAGCCAAGAAGCTAAGGTCATATCAGGCTAAAGTTAACTAACATTGGATACAAACCATGGGAAAGAACAGCTCCTGTTCAGAAGGCATGGACAAGAACAAGGAAGACGTCAGAAGTCTATTAAAAAATAGTATTTTAAAGATAGTGATTGCTCAAAATCATGGTCTTCAGACACGTGGAAGGATGAAGTTGGACGAGCAAGATGCTCACACCTACGCACTCCCCTGATTCTCCACAGTACAGAACAAACTCAAGGCCGAGCTTCAAAGCTTAATTGACTATGCTGACCACTGAGGTAATGCTAGATTCATATGCTAATTGGTGGGAAGCTGGGGTTAAGGCGAGCTCACCAGCACCTGGAAGGCCAGCCTGCGTGCTGCTAACATATGTGGAAAAGTACTGACGAAGGTTAGAGTGCCACCCAATTGTTGAGGACTGCGTAATTAAGGGTCCTATAGATTGTGTAGCCAATGGGACGTAGTGTATTTAGTTATGTTCATAGTGGCCATTTTGGGGGGAGGGCTTAGTTGCCTCAGCTAAGGTTAAGAAACCAATTATCTTCACGCACTGTCCCATACTAGTATGGATCATATACTTAGATGTTCACTAAGAGCCTATCACAGTTGCCACTAGGTTTGTGTAGCTTACCACATAGGATGACGTTGGTAGTGACGTAGGTCAAAGTACGTCACTAGATATGAAAGGCCAATTTTTTATGAAAGTAGTGGAGTAAGAGGATCGAGCGAATTCGTTGATGTTCGTTATGCTCACTGTTTTAGACAATTGAAAATAAAACAGTTATCCTTTTTTGACAACTAACGGAGTCTTTTTGATTATTGATGTATGAATAAAATCTGCATCCCCATCCATCTCCAGGGTAATTGCTACTCATCTTAAAGATCTGGCGGGTGCTTGTTTTTAAAAAGTATCTCCAGTTGGAAAACGAACGCTTTACTTTGTGCCTCGGAAATTAGCGCTGGGAGTTCCCTTGAACTCGCGCACAGCAAACACTCGCTCCCAGGAGGGGGCGGAGCTCAGTGCAAGTCACGTGACTGCTCACGTGACATTCCCTGCCCACAAAATCGGGCCAGTCCAGCAGCAAGGCGCAGACTTCTCCAGCATAGAGAAGTATCTCCAGTTGGAAAACGAACGCTTTACTTTGTGCCTCGGAAATTAGCGCTGGGAGTTCCCTTGAACTCGCGCACAGCAAACACTCGCTCCCAGGAGGGGGCGGAGCTCAGCATTCCCTGCCCACAAAATCGGGCCAGTCTACCCTTGCGGCGTTAAGCCCGGTGGAGTAAAGTCTACTGGCTGTTGTGCGGCTGTTTGGCGCGCCGGGGCCGCCTCACGAAAGTCAACGGAATCCGGTTGAATCCCTCTTCTTTCTCCCTGTGGCCTCCCCTGCTCCCCGCACATACCATCTTGCAGCCGAGGATACAATGCGCACCAACGCTACAATGCCCTCGGCGATAGGTAAATCTACGAGTGCTGCCATAAAGACTCGAGCTCAAAGGAAGCGTGCGCGTGAGTCTGCCTGTAACGACTCCGAACGCTCATGGCTCTCGGCGGACTCCTCGGAACCGTCTCGCATACCTGTCCCACCGCCTGATGCTGCTGAAGGCATACAGTTGACGAATGAAGCGGAGCGACATTACAACAAGGAAACCACAGTAAGTGCATGTGTGTCTTCTATCTTGCAACTAAATTCAGACTCTCCGGTTTATGCTGGCCACTCGAGAGGGCCCAGTGAGAGTGTGTGTCCTGAGTCAGTAGTGGAGTCTTCGACAAGACAGCATATTACTGACACTACTATTGTGCAGCCTAGTCCATTTCAAATGGACAACCTCCAAGACGCCACATCCCACTCCCCGTGTCAATGTAAATATGATGAGCCATCTGATAAATGTGATAAACAATATGAAGTTCAGACTTCTCCGAAAGTGATGATCACCTCGGCCCCAACATGTGGCTCTGCTGTACTTCCATCCTTTGCTGCTCCTCATAACAGTAGTACAACGCAACAGGTCTGTGGCACTGTGCTAATGCCTCCTCGCAAGTCTACTGGCGTAACGTCGGACGACCAGGCTCTTCCAAAGAGCCCAGGTGCATGCGATGCAGTTTGCGCTCTAATGCCAAAAGAAATAAGCAGCAGTTCTCCGCGTACAAGATTTTACAGTGCACATGAAAAGCTGTTACCGTCACCTATGACGCCACAGAACACAATGCCTGATGTTTATCTCCCTGACACAGCTTTTACATTCAACGAAGCGGACAAACCAGAGCAAAATCTGGAGCCGGAATCATTCTCCCGTGGCTCTTTTACAACCGCTGAGCGGGAGAGGTTGCCGGCCCAGCATGGAAAAGACTCTACCAATCGAAGAAATTCCTTGGAAGTTGTGAATAAGCTGTTAATGGACCTCAAACATTTGAATAAAAACAGATTGAACAACTCGGCATTAAAAAACTTTACGCCGGGTGCTACAGCCCATGTCAGGACATCCACGATCTCTGTAGTTGAGGCGCCCCCTCCTGTACTGTGGGATAAAAGTCCTCCGCAGAGCGTATCTATGACCAAGGTGAATCAAAGAAAACACAGACGCTCGAGCCTCTCTCCGAACATCAAGTGCTCACAGAAGAAACTTGTTTCAGCAAAAAGAGCTGACTCCCCTATTTCGCAAAATTGCTCTTCAATCATGGGTTCCCATTCCGACGCTACGTCAGATTCATCTTTATCGGACTCATCATTTATGGAGCGTCCTTTTCCAAAAATCAGACGCCTTCCGTTGAATAAAAGGCGATCCACAGGCCTCCCAACGGTCAGCTCTGGAAACGATCGCCCCTTACCAACCATACAAGAAATTCAGACGATTATTATGTCATCTACTACTCTTGCTTTGGCTCCATATTTGAAAATGTACGAACACATTAATGACAACTTGAAAGACCTAACAGCCTTAATCTCTGGCATGAATACAAAGATCGCTGAACTGGAGATCTCTCAGACGACCTTAAAAAATACTTCTCTGCACACTGACAAACAGGCTGAATTGGCGTTAGGTGCACTAATAGACAGTAACAAAAACGCTTTTTTGGATAGAAAATTATTGGCTGAAGTGGCAAAACAGGCTCTACATCTTTTTCAACAAAAAATCGATAAGCATGGCCATATTGGAATTCCTGAAGATAAACGATTACCGTGCTCCCAGACTCCAGACAAACCTGTAGCCTGTTCATCTGCTCGGATCCCACTAGCCACATGTGCCCAAATAGCAGAGGCCACTGCTATTGAATCAAAGCGAAGTTTAAATAAGCTGGCCTGTTATGAAAAAGCGCCGCAAGAAGCCGGTCAGGATCTATATTTGTCGCTGCCGGCTCCATGCTTTGTAGATTCGCAAACGGACGAGTTTGCTCCCTCTGCCATTGATCCAATTCCTCCTCAATTGACCAATGCTCAGGCCATTATTGTGGACATTCAAGCCGCAGCGACCTTGCCTCCTCTGGACTTTCAATTGGCTGCCTCCTCCAATCAAAATCTTGCTCCTGATTCTACTAAAGAGGGGTCCAATATTGCACAAAATCACGGAAATGACGCCGCTGTTGAAGTCTATGACATCTTTAAGCACCCCACGAACGGCCCCATTACAGGTCCAAAAACTGGAAACTGTGGAGGCAACGAAGCCAAAAAATCAAAAAACATACTAACAAAAAAAAGGAACCGAGGAAATCATTCCAGGAAATTTTTGCGTAACATAAAAACGGTGAATGTAATTGTTAATAAAACAATCTCAAAAGAAACAAAGGGTGCATCAGACCCTCCGTTAAATGCTGCATCTAACAATCTGGACCTGATCGCAAATCCTACAATCAATTTATGTGGCACATCTGAGGACCTGCTAAACATGTCTGTATACGAAGAGGATTTTGCTGAGGACGTGGAGAAGGCTGCTGAGTTTGACACTCTACCGGCGAGCCCCCTCAATGTACACAAGCAGCCTGGCAATTCAACCGGTCTTTTGAGTGCTGCTTGTCCTCACATGACTAACCAGCCTGACACTGGAGTAAATCCATCTGGACATAATCTCACTCATCCACAAGCGCCAGCCTCGAAGTCCTCCAGAATTGTATCCCTAGGTGAAAAAATTGGTCAATCCACAACTCCCATAGACGACACGGACACCTGGTCGCAACCCTTCATGACTTTAGAGGAGAAACGCCGTAAAACGTGTGACCCACGCAACACTGGCCAATCCAAGATGGAAGATCCTGAGTCACTAGTTCCCTCTGCTCCTTGTGTCAACCTGTCATCCTCGGTAGCTGCTAAAAATGACTCATCTGGCTCTAATTCTAGGGGTATCCTGCCTAAGCTGCTGCAACCCAAGGCTACTGGGGGGTTGCAAAGAAACTTATCATTGAGTAAGCAAACAACAAACGAATCCCTCAAGAACAAATATTGGAAGAATGAGCCTACTTACCACCAAGTACTTCTAGAACGTATCGACTCTGCTGATGACTTGATAATGAATCGCCATAATGTGTTATGGCTTTGTCATCTAGTACCGAGCCTGCGAGCAATAGAATCTGGTGATCTAAAAATTGTAGAATTTCTTGAAGAAAGCAAAAATGATGCAGTTATTCTACATGTCCAGTCCAAATTGATAGCTGATACACTGCTCCAAGCCGGACCAGTTTTAATGTCGCTGGGCTTTGACATTTCCCTAGCCCCTACACGGATTCCAGAAGAAGCTCTGAATAAAGCTGCGATCTTGCTGGAGGTCGGAAGAGACCACAATAACCCATCTGATCGCTCTTGTGAGAGGGTCACTGAAGTTCCGCACCTAACATCCTTCCCTCCGGCACAGAATACCAGCAAGTCCGTGAACGAGACATCTAGCTTAAAAAACATCAAGATTACAATCTCAGGTGCCAGTCAAACACATCATACTGAAGTTTTGCAAGGGTCTGATATGCTGCCGAGGGGTCAAGAGAAGGAATGGGCGTGGATTGCTGAATCTTTAAATAATATCACGCCTCGCTAACGCCAGGTCCTCAAACACCCTTCCAGCAACAAAACCCTTACTCTGGGATCATGGAACACAAGGGGCTTCACTCATCTGTTTAATACCACCTGGGCCGATGACTTGGACCTTATTTGCCTACAGGAGACATGGCTACGTGAAAAACCCATTCTGGAAGGATTTGAAATTGCCTATATTCCAGCCTTCAAACAGACTAGAGGAAGACCAATGTCAGGCCTTCTGGTAGCCGTTAGGATTAATTCAGGTCTTCGGATCCTAAACTCAATTGTTATTTCTCCATTTATTCAAGTGACCACGGTCGGGGTGGGCAGCATGGCTGCTGATGCGACAACTAACATCTGCATCTTTAATCTGTACTGGAACCACGCGGCCAGTGGAACTACAAACTTCATAGATGAAGTCACCAAGGCGTTGGACGAGCAGATTGAAGCCTGCCCCCTAATTAACTTAATAGTCTGTGGAGACCTTAATATCGATTGTCTTGACCATCAGGACACACCAGGTCACAAGAAGACTGTCAACAATTTAGAATCTCAATTGGCAACTCAATGGTCTCTGGAAATGGAACTACGCGACTTGATGATGTTGAATGGTCAAACGGTAGGCGATATTCCTGCTGCCCCCACGTGGAGAAGAGGCGACCTAAATTCAACCTTGGATTATATCATTGTCTCCAGTGGGATTCATACGAAAACATCCAGACTGTCCGTCCGATCAATGCAACACAGCGATCACGAGATGGTGGTACTGTCATTTGCGGCAACTGACATAAGACCTCAAGATCGCTGGGCCTTTCCAACTCGAACAGGAGTCGGTAGGATTCGCCTAAAACTAGACCACACTGAGACAGGTAATATCTTGAAAGGTCTCCAGATTTCCGAACTCACGGAATACAGCCACCTCCTAACACAATATCAAGAACGCAAAAATCACATGGCCAATAGTCTTTTTTTTCCAAAACATAAATTTGATCTTGAAGTGCAACAACGGAAACGTCTCCTACGTTGGCAGATAAGATCGACCCACAAACAAACATCTAGTGCTGCAAATGGACTTATAAAAAATTTCAAACAAAGCTATAAGAACTGGCTTAAGTCCCATAAATCTATTATGCTACAGAATGATGCGGAGTTGATGCTATCAAAAATGAAGAGCTCTAACGCTGCTGATTATTGGAGACTGATAAAGGACAACTTTGCTCCTCAACATGCTCTCCAGGCAAACCTGGTCTCTGAGTCTGAGTGGGTATCTTTTTATACCAACCTCTTTTGTAACAATAATGAGGTCGCTGATTGGAGCCTACCAGCGCTGCCACTTTGGGACTTGACCTTTGATTATGAGGAAATATTGAGAGTCATTAGGAATTTACACAACTCTAGAGCCCCCGGTCCTGATGGCTTAACAAACTTTACGCTCAAGCTCCAACCTGAACTATGGACTACCTTTTGTGAGCTACTGTTCAAAAGAATCGTCAACAACCGCAAGACCCCTCTGTCTTGGAAATCAGCAGTGATCATACCTATCTTTAAAAAAGGCGATCGTTGGAATCCTAAGAACTACAGACCCATTGCACTTCTTGACGTACTGGGCAAGGTGTATGCCACTCTCCTTCAACAAAAACTGACTGAGTGGTCAACAAAATGCAATCAGATGGACCCTAGACAAACGGGATTTGTCAAAGGCTTGGGCTGCGGCATTAACCTATTAATACTAAACCTACTGAAAATGGAAGCCTTGCGCTCCAATGCCAAGATATATCTCGCCTTGGTAGACTTGTCTCAGGCGTTCGACAGTATTAACAGAGATCTACTCTGGACTAAACTGACCAAATGGAATTGCCCTGCAAGTCTGCTGGCCGCTATTCATGAACTCCATACGAACACGACCATCAGAGTCCGCCTAGATCAAAAAGGCAATCTATCTGTACCCATCAACACCTCCCGAGGTGTCAAACAAGGCTGCCTGCTTGCAGCAACCATATTTAATTTGTTCATATCCGACATCAAGGACGTATTTAGTGGCCTACGCACGTTCCCGCCAAAACTCCATGGCTCCCATGTGGACTATTTAGTCTATGCAGATGATATCATTTTGATAGACTCAACCCCCATAAGTTTACAGCGCAAATTAAATGCCGTGGAAAAATACCTAACAGATAACGGGTTAGTTATCAATAGAGGGAAATGCGAAATAATGGTCCTTGAAAGAATGCAAGGTTCCAATTTAAACCGGCAAAAATTCAACTGGTACGTGAACAAAGAACCCATCGGACGCGTTCTTAACACCAGATACTTAGGAATGCAACTAAGTGCCAGCAGAAATGACGCTCCCTGGGTGGACTCCGTGAAGAACAAATGCCGTCAATTGGCGTGCCAAGCAGCCATAATCAACAAAAAATTTGGGAAATTTACCTTAAGACCGACGTTAACCTTCTTTCAGCAGAAGGTGGTACCTTCTCTAATTTATGCTGGCGAAAATGCCTTTGGATGTGGGTTTGAAATGTGGAATTCCCTAGAAAACATCTTCTGGACCAGGGTTCTCCACCTACCCAAAGGCACCTCCACTGTTTGCATTAGATATGAACTTGGCTATATATCGATGCAAGCGAGGGTCGCTTGGAATCTTCTAAGCATCTTCAGGAAAGTAAACCTTAACACCGTTCTGCCTCAAATGAAGATTCTTCACAGCCTACAGTTCGCCAAAGCACCCACAATTGCATTCCAATGGAATAAGACATGTTATGATGTACTCAGTTTCTATGACATTTCGATGCAATTGCTGCTCGAAAATCCAGATGCCGCAAAACTGAAACTTTGGCGGAATGACTGGATCCAGACTTGCGACAAAAGAGCTAAATCTAAATCGATGCGTGAAGTACCGGCCGAAGCAAGAGCTTACGGAAACGTAGCTCCATATCTAGCTTGCTTCCCGGACCAGTGGGCCCGGGCCGCCTACCTTCAGTTTAGGCTGAACGCTATGCCAACTAAAGAACGTCTTTGCTACTGGTCTCAATCTTCGGACTCGGACCTTGTGTGTCGATTCTGTTCTAACACAAAGGAATCACTTAAACACCTTATCATAACGTGCTCCGAGTTTGAGTCTGAGAGAATTAACATTTTCAACCCACTAATAATGAACTCTCAGTGCCTCACTCGTGATGACTGGTGGAAAGCTATGTTTGATGGAGCAAACAGAGCGTTGTTATATGCTTTGATTTCCTTCCTTCGTGCTATAAAGGAACGTTTACACGATAGCCCGGTGGTCCCGCTCGTTGTGAGATCCTGAGATCCGCATCTAGCACAAGTTATGGGAACCAGATGATGGGAGGAGGACTGGTATCGATTTGTGATGAATGTAGAATGCATAGCTTGGTTTTGTCTTCTTTCCTTTCTTCTTGCTTCTTTCTTTTTAAAGGTTTGTAATATAACCAATAAAAAATAAAAAAAAAATAAAATAAAGAGCTGAGGTTATTCAGTTCACTTGGTAGCAGAGAGGATGGGTTAGAGTCCCAGGTCCAAAGTTCACGAACAGCTGTGATGTCCTCCGGAAACTCTTCGTGCGGTCCACGTAGAACTTCAGTGCTCTAGCCACATCCAGCGAGTGCAAAGTCCTCTCGGCCGGCGACGAAGGAGACGGGAAGAAAACAGGTAACACCAAGGGCTCGTTAAGATGGAAGTCCGACGGCACCTTGGGCATAAAGGAGGGGTGCGTCCTAAGCACCACCCTCGAGGCATGGAAAGTCAAGTATGGTGCTTTGAAGGATAGGGCCTGGATCTCTCCCACTCGTCGTGCGGAGGTAATGGCCACCAGGAACGCAGTCTTCCACGACACAAACTTCATAGGTGCAGAGTGCATCGGCTCGAATGGGGGCCCCATGAGCCTGGTCAGCAGCACGTTAAGTTCCCACGCCGGGGCCGGGGCCGGGGCCTTCACCGGCGGGAACGACCGGAACAGTCCTTTCATAAACTCTTTTACCAGTCAATGGGACCACAGGGACGTCCGTCCTGTGGTTCTGGTATATCTGGAGATCGCCGCCAGATGAATCTTAATGGAGGCATGGGCTAGCCCAGCCTTTGCCAGCGATAGAAGGTACGGCAGCACTTGAGGGGCAGTAATCCGTAGGGGGTTGATCTTCTGTGCACGGCACCAGACAGAGAACCTCTTCCACTTATGACCGTAGCATTTGAGAGTCGAGGACGCCCTGGCCTTTGCAAGAACCTCTCTGCAATCGGCCGGTATATCGTAGCCTCCAAACTCTAGTGCTGCAGGAGCCAAGCCTGCAGGTTCAGCGACGCCGGGTCGTGGTGGAAGATGGTGCCTCCTTCTCTGGAGAGAAGGTCCGCGTCCGCCGACAGCTTGATGGGAGGGGACGTTGACAAGTCCAGAAGGTCCGGGAACCATCTGCCTCGGCCACGCCGGTGCGACGAGGATCATCCTGCACCGGGACCTCTTGAGCTGGTGGATGAGTCGAAGCAGCAACGGCAACGGAGGGAACGCATACAGGTATAGACCGTCCCAGGGGAACGAGAACGCATCGCCCATGCTTCTCGGCTGGGGAAACCTGCTGGCGACCTCTTGCACTTCGAGTTCGTCGCTGTTGCGAACAGGTCAATTTGGGGTTTGCCCCATCGTCGAAAGAGTTGATCCACCTGATCCTGGCGCAGTTCCCACTCGTGACACGCGCGCAGCTCCCTGCTGAGCGAGTCGGCGATGGTGTTGCTTTCTCCTGCCAGGTGGAAGGGAACCAGGAACTTCCCCTGGGCGACCGCCCAGTGCCACAGATCCTGTGCCTCCTTGGATAGGGCTGGGGATCTGGTGCCTCCCTGCTTCCGTATGTAAAACATTGTCGTGGTGTTGTCCGTGAAGATCCGCACCACCTTGCCCTTGAGCGACGGGAGGAACGATTTGAGAGCCCAGAACACGGCTCGGAGTTCCAGGACATTGATGTGCAGGGGCCTCTCCTCCGGGAGCCAGAGGCCTCTTGCGTGGAGATCTCCGGTGTGGGCGCCCCAACCTTCCAGGGAGGCGTCCGTCGTCACCGTCTCCTGGTACGCCGGCGTCTGAAAGTCCTTGCCCGCCGTGAGGTGCGCTCGAATGCCCCACCACTGAATCGCCCGCCGGAACACCTCGTTGAGGGGGACCCTGTCTTCGAAGGTGCCCGTCGTCTGTATCCAACGGGCGTCGAGAAATTCTTGAAGAGGGCGCATCCGTAGTCTGCAGAGGCGCACCAGGTAGATGCAAGAGGACATCATCCCCAGGAGGGACTTGATGGACCTCACCCTGGCCACGTCCGTGGCTAGCAGGCGCTGCACTTTGCCTAGAATGGTCTTCGTCCGTTCTTCCGACGGGGCCGCCAGGCGCCTCACTGTATCGAGCTTCGCTCCCAGAAACAGGGCCACCTGCGACGGCACCAGGTGGGACTTCGGGTAGTTTATGGCGAATCCCAGGTTTGTGAGTAGCTGGACGGTCCTCGCAGTGTGTTCGACGGCGAGTTCCCTCGTCCTTGAGCGGATGAGCCCATCGTCCAGGTAGGGGTAGACGTGAATCCCCTGTAGGCGCAGCCGCGCCGCCACTGGTGCTAGGCACTTGGTAAAGACCCTGGCGGCCGACTTCAATCCGAACGGCAGTGCTCTGAATTGGTAGTGGCGTCCCTGGACGACGAACCTGAGGAACTTTCGGTGACTTTTGAGGATGGGAACGTGGAAGTAAGCATCCTCCAGGTCCAACGACGATAGAAAGTCGCCCTCCTCCAGCTGTCCCAGTACGTGCTGGAGGGTGACCATCCTGAACTTTTGTGATCTGATGTATTTGTTCAAACGACGAAGGTCCAGGATGGGGCGCCAGCCGCCCGTCTTCTTCCTGACGAGGAAGTACCTTGAGTACACCCCGGAGCCTCTTCGGGACAAGCTCGATGGCGCCTTTCCTGAGCATCGCCCGTACTTCCAACAGCAGTTGCGGGACGTGATTTTCCTTCCTGGCCACAGGAGGAACGTGAGGGCACTTCCTCAGGAATTCGATAGAGTGTCCTCTTGCCAGGGTATCCAGCACCCAACGGTCAGTGGAGATGGACTTCCACACGCTGACGAAATTCGTCAGCCGGCCTCCCACCAGGGTGCTTTGGTGGGGGCCCGAGACCACGGCCGGTTCAGTCCTGCTTGGAGGTGGAGGCCTTGCCGCCCTGGCCACCTTGCCGACGGCGGCGAGGCGCTCCCTGCTTGCCGCGACCCCTATAGGCCTCCTGAGACGAGGAGCGTGCCGCCTGGCGGTAGGACGACGAGCCACCGCTGGATCCCTTGGAGGCACCCTGTCTGCCTCCGGAGCTCCGAAAGGGCTGTCGTTGCTAAAGGGCTCCTAGGGCGCGGGCCGTCTCCGTGTCCGTTTTTATGGCTTGGAGGGACTCGTCCACTGCCTTCCCGAACAGGTTGCTGCCGTCCAACGGCATGTCCAACACCCTGGTCTGGACGTCCTGACGGAAGTCGGTCGCCCGGAGCCAACCCCGTCGTCGTAGGCAAACACTGTTGCCCAGCTAGCGGAACCGGTATCGGCAATATCAGTTGCCACCGTTATGGCGTGGTCCGACGCCACCTCGCCCTCTTGCAGTATTTCCAGGGCCTCGGACCTCTTGTCGTCCGGCAGGAAGTCCAATATGGGGGCCAGCTTAAACCAGAGCTCCCTGTCGTAACGGGCCACGATCGCCAGTGCATTGGCCGCTTTTGATCGTCGTCGCCGCCGACGAAATGACCCGCAGCCCCATGGCGTCCAACTTCTTTCCCTCGCCGTCCGGCGGGAAATTCGATGTCGAGGCTCCTGACTCCGCCGCTTTCTTCTTCGCCGCCTCTGAGACGCCCGAGTCTGGCGTTGGCTGGGCCCTGAGGCACAGGGGAGCGGTTTCGGGGACCCGGTACTTCTTCTCGTACCGGTCCCGTTTGGCTGGTGCCGTGGAGGGGTTTTTGAGGACCGACAGGCCCTCCTCCCAGATGTCATCGATTAGGGGCACCGCGATGACCGTCTTCCTCTTGGCCTCCCGGCGCTGATAGAGGAAACCTTCCTTTCTCTGCTCCTCCGGGCAGAGCTGGAACAATTCGGACGCCCTGGCGATCATGGCGTGGAATGAGCCAATCTCGTCGGGCGGCGAGGCCCACGCGACGGGAGACCCGTTCCGCCGTCGTCGCCCTCAGAACCCGCCGTCGAGCCCAACGCACCGTTATCTCCCGACTCGTGGGAGGATGAGGAGGGAACTGTAGGCCTTACGGGGGCGAGCGGAGGTAAGTTCTGAGGACTTCCCGACGGGCCAGGTTGCGGGTCCTCCGGCCTGGGCCGTGGGAATCTCGTCCTTATCTCAGAACATAAGGACGGGATGGCAGACAAAATGGCCGCCGAGCCATCCTGAGGCCTAGGATCCGGCTGCGCCGGAAGGGAAGGCCGCTCTTCCTCACCATCGTCGTCTTCCTCGGTTATCTCCCGAGGATCTTCCTGACGGGATCGAACCTTCTCGAATTGGACTTCGAGGTTCCTCACGGCCTCGGTCAGTTCCTCCTCCGAGGCTGACTCTGAGCTCGAGGAGGGCACCGTGCCCCCCCTCGCTTCTTCCATCATGGCGGCCACAACGATGGGCTGAAAAGAGGATTCCCTCCTTGGCGGCAGGGAAACTCTAGTCCCGGAGGCAGTCTCCGCTGGCGGTGTCTCTGCCGGCTTGGCAAGAGTCGCCTGCTGGGTAGGGGCCCTCACCACCTTAGGTGCGTCCCGGCCCTTCTCCTTCGGGGGAGGGGCGACGCCTCGCCCCCCCTCTTCCGAGATCGGACGGGGCTTCTCCCGAAGCTTACCCGGGGTCTCGGACATTCTCTTCCCCGAACCGGAGCGTTGGCTCGTGGTTGACGGTGCCGGGGAAGGTGCGCCCAAGCCTGGCGACCGAAGAGCCCGACCTTTCGGCGCTCCCGGAGCCAGCGGACTCGCGGCGGTTGGCCTGGTGTTGGGCCCCCCGTCGCCGGGGCGCCCGCACAGGACTTAGAAGCCCGCTCGGATCCTTTCTTCTTCTCACCCGTCGAGCCCTTCTCCAACCAGCTTGCGAGACGGGATCGACGGTCCCTCATGGTCCGCTCCGACAAGTTCTTGCAGAACTTGCAGTCCTTCTCTACATGAGTCTTGTCCCCATGAAGACAGTAGAGGCATCGCGAATGTTCGTCTTCCTTAAACACATTCTGCAGCCCGCATCCAGGGCAGCTGCGAAATAGCTTGGGTCCGGGCGACAAACTCGCATCCTGGGCCATCTCGAAGTAGGCCGCGAATCTTCTGGAATCCTCCAAGAAGTTGATTCGACGAAATCTTCACCCTTGAGGGGCGTAGGAAAATCCCGCCACGGATAGCCGTTAACGGGAGTAGAAACGGTGGAGCTTGAGGCTCGATTAACCGAAAAAATGTGAAAATTCACCTGAAAAAGCACGAAACACGCAGTAAAACCTCGAGAGCTAAGCACGAGGACTCCCAACACTTGAACGTGCGGTAAAAATCTGAAGATGGCTGCCAGAGGCGGGGCTTAGGTAGAGGGCAGTCATTGGCTGTGGTCAGTATGACGCAGAGATCAGTGATTGGTTACTACTAGGAAAGACAGATCAGAAACGAAACTGATACTGATTTTTTCTTTACCGAGGATTCCCAGCCTGACGACGGGGAATATATTCATGAGCATGTGAATCCATGCCAGACCCCAGGCTGGAGAAGTACGGTTAAAGACGTAACTTAAAGAGGTAGATTTAAACTCCCTAGGAGTATTGATTTAGAGGGCAAGACAAGTCTTAGAGAAAAGATTGTAAGAGATAAAAGATATATGTCACTGGTCGCGTATGTCTGTTTGTCTGTTCGTTTTATGTATCTATGTGTTGTGGATGACGTAATAGTTAAAAGTGACTGTTCAAAAAAAGGAGAAACATGAGGTTGGCAAAATGTAATTGGTTGAATTAAAGCTGATGGTGTTTTTTTTAGCAAGATTAAAGTCAAAAATGTGATTTAAAGGGATTGGAGCCTGTTATGATTGGTGCACGCTCATATTATATTGTTTTTCTGAAACTTATTGTTTTTCAAATTTATGACAAAGGCAAACGAGCATTGATAGTCGAGAGTGACAAGTCAAAAATGGAGGATGTTACTCCACTTGTGCACCTCTGCAAGCAATTGCCGAAACACGATAGTGCAGAATGGGTTAAGAGAACCACAGATAAAATGTTTATGCCGTGGCCGCAAGGAGGGTCTCTATCGATGGCAGTACTGCAGCACATGACAACATTTTTGCATGCAGCATATATGGGAAAAAAGCTAAACAAGGGACTAGCGAGCTTAGAACTTTGGAAAATGTACCAGGAGGAAAGAGAAGAGCCGCTTCCTATAGATTGGATTCTTAATATATGCACAGAGGGCAGTGATTAGCATGCTGCTCCCCCCGCCCCACTGGAAATAGACAGCAAAAACGAGAAAGACGATGGGTTATACCCGTTGAGGGAGCTTAAGGCAACAACAGGGTATAGCAACCCGGCATACGAGTCGCAGGCGCAAAGCAGTGATGAGGACCTGGAAAAAGATACAGAGGTAGATGTAATCCCTAAAGTCCAGAGGGACAAGGAGAGAAGCTATCGAGCAAGCACATCTTTAGATATAGGCAGAGGAATAAAGAGATGGAAGGGAGAAAGAGATAAAGCTGATGAGTTAGCACCTCTACAGAACGAATGGAGGGGTGGACAGATTTTGCTCAAACTCTATGGTAAAGGCATCGAGGATGTAAGACAAAGAAGAGAACACAAACATACAGAGTCAAACGGCTACCCCTCTCTGACGCACAGGAGGTGCAAGCATGCTACAGAAGGTTAGGTTTAAATCATAAACTAACCCAATTGATCACACAATTGAAGTGGGAATACAGGTAAAACAAAGTTTATTCATATTCAAATTTAGTATTAAAAACAACAAAAACAGGGACTAAATCAATAGTCATGCGCAGAGCAGGAAAGCATATAATTCTGTACATAGTGTGGTTAGTTACAGTAAGAGTGATATTTCGTGTACTGCTGGAACATAAACAGTACGTAACATCTGTCGACACAACAAATTGGTGTTTCTGGTTCGGAGGTGGTTTAAACATCAAGTTCACAGAGTGACTTGAATTGAACAATGTTCCGAACTGTCGTCAGGACAATATGGAGTTTTGTTAACGTGGAGGTTTGTTGCAGCAGATTAGTCTATTCATCTAAAAAAATCAAAGGATAAAATAGTATTTAAAAGAGAGGTTTAAAAAAGCATGTGATCAAAACAACCTACTGGAAAAGGTTGGCGAGAGTACTGTAGGTGGTGACTTACCTATGGCGATAGGGTGGCGTCTTGAGATGGATTACTTGGGTGCTGTCTTGCATACAGGCAACAAGAAACCTTTATCCTAGGGGCTTTGAAGATAACTGGAGCAGAGGCTACAATTAGACCTAGTCATCGGTTAGTGTATGAGAAAAGGCGAGATATTCGTAAAAAATGGCATACCTTTTCTTTACCGAGGATTCCCAGCCTGACGACGGGGAATATTCATGAGCATGTGAATCCATGCCAGACCCATGCTGGAGAACAACAGTTACAGGTAAGTAACTTGTTCCTTCTCCAGCATGGCGTCTGGCATGGATTCACATGCTCATGAATATAAGAATACATAGCAGTACACACATGCACAATCACGGAAGGTGGCAAGGCTCAACATTAAGCATTTCATCAACTCAACATTAAGCAACTCTTACCTCCTCACTAGGCCCACCTTCAGGCGAACAGGTTGCGCAGCACTGCCTGGCCGACTCTGGACTCCTCCCTAGAATCCCAGTCGACACAGTAGAATCTCGTGAAGGTGTGCGTCGACCTCCACGTAGTAGCCCTGCAGATGTCGAGCAGGTGCACACCAGATAGGAACACCCTAGTAGCAGCGATCGCTCTGGTCGAACAGGCTTTCGGACGGCCGGGCAACAGTCGGTTTGCCAACCGGTGACAGTGCATGATGCAGCCGGAGAGCCATCTGGAAATACAAGCTTTCGAGAGGGCCTTCCCTTGGTTCACAGGTCCAAAGTTCACAAACAGTTGTGATGTCTTCCGAAGGCTCTTTGTGCGGTCCATGTAGAGCTTCAGCGCTCTAGCTACATCCAGTGAGTGCAAATTCCTCTCAGGCGGTGACGAAGGCGACGGGAAGAAAACAGGTAACACCAAGGGCTCGTTGAGATGGAAGTCCGATGGCACCTTGGGCATGAAGGAGGGGTGCGTCCTCAGCACCACCCTCGTCTAGTGGAAAGTCAGGTATGGAGGTTTACAGGAGAGAGCCTGGATCTCTCCCACTCGTCGTGCGGAGGTGATGGCCACAAGACACCCTGTCTTCCACAACAGGAACTTCAACAGTGCCAAATGCAGCCGCTCGAATGGTGGCCCCATGAGCCTGGTCAGCACCACGTTGAGCTCCCACGCCAGGGCCGGAGCCTTCACCGGCGGGAACTATCGGACCTTTCATGAACTCCTTCAGCAGGTGATGGGACCAAAGCGACGAGCGTCCCAGAGTTCTGGTGTAGCGGGAGATAGCCGCCAGGTGGATCTTGATGGAGGCATGAGCGAGCCCTGCTTTGGCCAGCGATAGCAAGTACGGCAGCACTTGAGGGGCCGTAATCCGCAGAGAGTTAATCTTCTGTGCAAGGCACCAGACGAGAACCTCTTCCATTTGTGTCCACTTTAGAGTTGAGGGTGCCCTGGCCTTTGCAAGCACCTCCTTGCAGTCTGCCGGGATATCATACCCTCCGAACTCTAGTGCTGCAGGAGCCAGGCCTGCAAGTTCAGCCATCCCGGGTCGTGGTGGAGGATGGTGCCTCCCTCTCTGGCGAGAAGGTCCGCGTCCGTCGGCAGTTTGACTGTGGGGGGGGGGCGCTAATATGTCCAGAAGGTCCGGGAAGCAGATCTGCCTCGGCCACACCGGTGCGACGAGGATCATCTTGCACCGGGACTGTCTGAGTTTTCTGATGAGTCGCAGCAGCAAAGGCAACGGTGGGAACGCATACAGGAACAGGCCGTCCCAGGGGAATGAGAAGGCATCGCCCATGCTCCCCGACTGGGGAAACCTGCTGGCGAACCTCCGGCACTTGGCGTTTGTCGCTGTCGCGTATAGGTCGATCTGGGGATTGCCTCACCATCGAAATAGGAGATCCACTTGATCCTGCCGCAGCTCCCACTCGTGGCATGAGCGCAGCTCCCTGCTGAGTGAGTCAGCGATGGTGTTCTTTATTCCTGCCAGATGTAAGGGTACCAGGAACATCCCTTGGGCGACGGCCCAGTGCCACAGATCCTGGGCTTCCTTGGATAGGGCTGGGGATGTGGTGCCCCCCTGCTTCCTGATGTAGAACATCGTGGTGGTGTTGTCGGTGAAGACCCTCACCACCTTGCCCTTGAGGGGCGGAAGGAACGACCTGAGGGCCCAGAACACGGTTTGGAGCTCCAGGACACTGATGTATAGTGACCTCTCCTCCGGGAGCCAAAGGCCGCTTGCGTGGAGATCTCCGGTGTGCGCTCCCCATCCCTCCAGGGAGGCGTCTGTCATCACCGTTTCCTGATGTGCCGGGTCTAGAAGTCCATGCCCACCGTGCCCCACCACCGGATCGCTTGGCAGAAAGTCTCGTTGAGAGAGATCCTGTCTTTGAAGCTGCATCCAACAGGCATCGAGGAACTCCTGTAGTGGTTGCATCCGCAGTCTGCACAGGCGCACGAGGTAGATGCACAAGGACATCATGCCGAGCAGGGACTTGATGGACCTCACCCTGGCCTCGTCCATGGTCAACAGCCATTGTACCTTGCCCAGGATGGCCTTTGTCCTTTCCTCCGACGGAGAAGCCAATCGTGCCACTGTGTCGAGCCTGGCTCCCAGGAATAAGGCGACTTGCGACGGCACCAAGTGGGATTTCGCAAAGTTGATCAGGAATCCCAGATCAGTGAGCAGCTGGACGGTCTTCGCTGTGTGATCGATGGCGAGTTTTCTTGACTTTGCTCGGATTAGCCAATCGCCCAGGTAGGGGTATACGTGGATCAACTGCAGGTGCAGCCGCGCCACCACTGGTGCGAGGCACTTGGGGAAAACTGAGGGACGTGGTTTTCCTTCCTGGCCACGGGTGGAATATGGGGACACTTCTTTAGAAATTCCAGAGTGTGCCCGTGGGCCAGAGCATCCAGCACCCAAAGGTTGGTGGAGATGGACTCCCACACGCTGAAGAAATTCACCAGCCGTCCTCCCACTGGGGTGCTGAGGTGGGGGCTGTACGCTACAGCCGGTTCAAACCTACTTCGTAGTGCCCTTGCCGCCTGCGACGACGGGATTCTCCTGTCTTGCAGCGTACTCTGTAGGCCTCCTGCGACGAGGAGCGGGCCGCTTGGCGGTACAACGAGGAACCGCCACCGAATCCTTCCGAGGCACCTTGCTTGCCTCCGGAGTTCCGAAAGGACGGCCATCATTGTTGAAGAACCCCCAAGGCCCGAGCCGTCTCGGTGTCCGGCTTGATGGCCTGCAGTGACTCGTCCACTGTCTTGCCGAAAAGGTTGTTCCCGTCGAAGGGCATGTCCAGACCCTGGTCTGCACGTCCTGGCGGAAATCGGTGGCCCTGAGCCAACCGCGCCGGCGAAGGCAAACGCTGTTGCCCATCTGACGAAAGCCGGTGGCGGCGATGTCCATGGCCACCGTGATGGCGTGGTCCGACACCACCTCGCCTTCCTGTAGGATTTCTAGGGCCTTGGCCCTCTTGTCGTCCGGAGGGAAGTCCAGCAATGGAGCGATCTTGAACCACAGCTCCCTGTCGTAGCGAGCCACGATCGCAAGGGCGTTGGCCGCTTTAATCGTCATCGCCGCCGACGAAATGACTCGTCCCATGGCGTCCAGCTTCTTCCCCTCGCTGTCCAGTGGCGATGTTGAGGTAGACACCGTCGCCCCCACCGCCGCCTTCTTGGCAACCGCGGAGACCACCGAATCCGGGGGCGGCTGTGCCCTGCGACAGATAGGGGCAGAGTCTGGGATCCAGTATTTCTCCTCATACCGGTCTCTCCTGGCAGGAGCCGTGGACGGGTTCTTCAGGCTCGCTAGCCCCTCATCCCAGATGTTGTCCAGTAACTGGATTCAGTGAACAGTCTTTCTCTTGGCCTCCTGCCGTTGGTAGAGGAAACCTTCCTTCTGTTCTTCGGGGCAGAGCTGGAAAAGCTCAGATGTCCTGGCGATCATGGCGTGGAAGGAGCCAATTTCGTCGGGTGGGGAGGCCCGAGGAGGTGGTGAGGGGAGGTCCATTTCCTCGTTGCCACTGTCGTCATCCGTCGCCGCTGCCTCGGTTCCCGTCTCGTCCCTCAGGGGAGGGGATGGGGTTGAAGGCTGAAGGGGGGATGGAGGGGGGAGGAGGAGGGTGGACTCGCCTCCACTTGTTAGGCAGGCTCCCCGACAGACCAGGCTCTGCTGGTTTCGGTGGGGGGTAAGGGCATGCTCGTCCTTATCTCTTCGCACAGGGTCTGTATAGCCATCAGGATAGCTCCTGAATTGTCCTGTGGTACGGGTACCGGCTGCAACAGGGCCGACAGTCGGGGTGTGGGATCCTTCCCGTGGGCCTTGGATTCCTCGAACTTCTTGTCCAGGATCCTTTGGATGCTTGCCAACTCATCCTCTAAGGTGGTATCCAAGTCCGTTATGGCTACCGTGCCCCCCCCCCCTTTTCCCTGCTGGGGTTTCACGGGGGTCTTCAATAGGGAGAAAAGACGATTCCCTCCTGGGCGTCAGGGAAACTCTAGCCCCTGAAGTTGCCTCCACCTGGGAAGCCTCCATAGGCTTTGCCAGGGCCACTACGACTCCCTCGACCGAGGCCTTAGCCGGGTGAATCAGGGCCTTCACAACCTTGGGCGTGCCGGAGGCCTTCACCTTGGGGGGAGGGTCACTGCCTCGCTCCCCCTCGGCTGTCTGTCGGGATCGACCGGGGCTTCTCCCGAAGCTTACCCAGGTTCTCCGACTTCCTCTTCACCGAGCCAGAGCGTTGGCTCGTTGTTGATGGCGTCGGTGATAGTGCGCTCTGCCTGGCAGCCGAGGAGCCCGACCGATCGGCGCTCCCGGTGACCGCGGACTCGCGGTGCTTAGCCTTTTGTTGGGGCCCCCGTCACCGGAGCGCCCTCAAAGGTCTTAGAAGACCGCTTGGTTTTCTTCTTCTTGTCACCTGTTGCTGGGCTCTTCCCTTCCAGCCAGTTGGTGAGTCAAATCCGACGATCCTTCATCGTCCGTTTAGACATATTCTTGCAAAACGCAGTCCTTCCCCACGTGCATTTTGTCATTATGAAGGCAGAGGCACAGAGAGTGCTCATCCTCCTTGAAGACGTTCTGGAGCCGGCACCCAGGGCAGCTCCTGAACAGCTTGGATCCAGTAGGCGTCATGCTTCCCTTGTCCTGGGCCATGTCCATGAGGTAGGCCTCAAAATTTTCCGGAATCCTCCGAGAAGTGGAAACACGAAGACATTTTGCCCTTGAGGGGTGTAGAAAATTCCAAAAACTGGTCCCCGTTAATCAGAAGCAAAGTCGGTGGAGCTTGAGGCTCGATTAACTGAAAATATAAGAATAAACTCTTCGAAAAAACACAAAACGCAGTAAAAGCTAGAGCATGATTGCACGAGGACTCCCAACACTTGAACGTGCGGTACAAATCTGAAGATGGTTGCCAGAGGAGGGGTTTAGGTAGAGGGCAGTCATTGGCGGGGGCAGCATGACCCAGAGACCAGTGATTGGTTACTCGTAGAAAGACAGTTCAGAAATGAAATAAACTGATTTTTTCTTTACCAAAGATTCCCAGCCTGATGACGGGGAATATTCATGAGCATGTGAATCCATGCCAGACCCCATGCTGGAGAAATACCGTTGTTATGGAAGCGATTCAACCAAAAAAGGAAGATTGGCGCCAGGTCTCATGGAGAAATGACTGAACCCAAAACTGGTCGTCTGAGGACACGTAATTGCAGAAAGGAGATCAAATGATGTTGTGGTGCATGCAGAAACTGCGGATGTGCAGCGCATACTATGGGTGATAAATAATCAAGAAGGTACATAACGTGTTGGTGCTGTATACAGCGTCATGTAGCTTGGCAACTGCCAACGAACACCACCATGATCTGTGGCTGCTTGCTGCAATGGAATCGTGCTGGCTATGCAGTCGAAAAACCATATGTCATTAAATATGTGGCAAATCGAACATACGAGCAATGCAAACCTTAGCGTTTAAGCTGCATCAAAAAGAGCTCACCAGACGTCCGAAGAAATGCTGGTCTTGAGGGTTAGTGGCTTAATGTGCGTGCATGCGCAGTAACTAAAGAGTCTATTTAAAGGCAAACTGAAACATTAGAAGTAATGCACAAAAAGACATGCAAGGAGCTGTATCTAACCTAAGGGTGTCTGAAGGTGAAAAGAGGGGCTGTTATGGCATGACAAACATGTCCATCAGAGGGTAAAACAGCAAACGGTAATGTAGCAATGAAAAAAGATGGCATTTAGCCAATAAAACCACATGACTCAGACTCGTGAATAAGGAAAACGTTGGTACAGGGGTATTGATATAATAAACAGTAATTGAGCACATTTCCTATATCTGTGTAGTGGACCAGCACCACCGTAAATTAACCAAAGGCAGAATATTACGCTCAAGAAGGCATGTTGGTGCATGTACACATGAGCATATTGTTTTATGCGAAAGAAATGAAATAAACTGAAGTAGCGCATAGAATCAAGTTAGAATGGTGGAGACAAAATAAATTTGGCATTCGATTGTGGCAGACAATTCAAAAAGGCATCGAGCAATTGACTGTTGTACAAAATGGTAATTGAGCCAAACAGTAGTTGGAAAACAAACCAGGTACACACACCCAGATCAAACAGAGGATACTGTCCATTAATGTCAAGGTTGTTTTAGACATAAAGGTAGGGGCTGGAGCAGAGGATCTTAGTTTAGACAGGGGCTTTTAGTTAGTTAAAGAAAAGATTCCAGTCTATACAAACGTTGATGCCTTTTTTAACAGAATCTAGGCGATAAATCAATTTTTGCTCCAGCTTGCGCAGCATGAGATCTCGGTTGCCTCCGCGAAAAGCATTTCTCCCAGTCTGTAGTATAAACCAAAACAGATCTGTACGATTACGTTTCATGGCCTTGAAATGAGCCACCATTGGCTTGTCATCAACTTCGTTTATTATGCAGGATTTATGCTCACAAATGTGTGGTCGTATTTTGCGCTTGCATTTCCCTACATATAGTAGGCCGCAGGGACATTTAATAGCATACACTGGCCATTTGGTCCTACAGTTAGTGAAAGTCTTAAATCTCTATGTTGTCCCATTGAGATCAATGTCCTTCATGTCTTTGGTTAGGCAACAAACAGAACACGTTCCACATCTATGGTGTCCCTGGACTGGGGGTAGGTTCCATAGAGTGGTTTGAGTAGCAACTGGTTGTTTCGGTTCCTCGTAGGTGTTAACTAAGCCATCCTATAGACTTCTGATGCGTTTAAAAACAAAATGTGGTCTCACTGAGAGGCGTGAAGGTGGTAATGCACATGATTTTGTCAACCGTTTCCTCTCTGGGAGATTGAGACAGACAAAGGTCTCCATTGATGTGTCTTGCTCTCTTCCATGCTCTGTGTATGATATGTCCTGGGTAGCCTCGTTCTTTAAGGCGGCATGAAAGGTCTTTGCTAGTTGTGACATAGTCGGGCACAGTAGTACAATTGTGTCTTAGCCTTAAAAATTGACCATACGGCAGATTTTCTTTTAAACCTGTAGGGTGGAAGCAGGAAACATCTAGCAATGTGTTTTTGGCTGTAGGCTTCCAGTATAAAGTGGTGCCTAAAGTAGTGTTGTCGGTCTTGTGAATTTCTAAAAAGGGATGCTCCTTTTGTCGTAATGCATAGTGAATTTGATGCAGGGGTTTTGTGTATTAAGCCAAAAGAGGAAATCTTGCAAAGCGTTTTCTGTGCCTTTCCATATCATAAAAAAGTAATCTATATATCGATGCCAGCAAGCCAAGTGGTTTATGAATATGTTCTCATGGTAGATGGATTGTTTTTCAAACATGTCCATATAGAGGTTAGCCACGTCTGGGGCAAAGATAGCCCCCCAGGAGGGTCCTGTGGCATTGTTGATAAAAAATATCTTTATGGATAAAGAAATGTTCCATCAGAGCAAGCCTAATACATTAAAGGAAAAATGCAGTTGGAGGGTCCATTTTAGTTCTTTGATCCAAATATGTTTAAAGTACATTGATGCATTCTTCTTGAGGGATGCTAGGGTACAGGGATTCTACGTCCAGTGTCACTAGGAAATCTTCTTGTTCGATCTTAAGAAGTCTGAGGATTTTGATCATAGATGTCGTGTCTTGTATGTACGATTGCATTTTGCTGATGAAAGGACATAGAAAGATGTCAACGTATATTGATAAAGCTTCTAATAATGAACCTATGCCAGCGACTATTGGTCTTCCTGGTGGGACTAAATCATTTTTGTGGATTTTTGACAATAGGTAGAAAGCTGGCAGGATGGGATGTTTCTTGATCAAGAAGGCTTTTTAATTGTCGTCTATCCACCCTTCGGGCCAGGCGTGGGACATCAGGCTCTGAATTTCCAAGAGGAGTCTTGCAGTAGGGTTGGTATTGGTTTTCTCATAGAATTTACAGTCCTGGAGCAGTTTGTTGATCTCGTTTTCATATAGTATTCTGCTCCACAGGACTATACCGCTCCCTTTGTCAGCTGGTTTAATAATGAAATCGCGGTCACTTTCTAGATTTTTGAGGGCTTGTCTTTCTTGTCTGGTCAAGTTGTCAGGAAAACAGATTTGTTTGGAGAACATGTTATGCATTTCCATGAGGATACGATTTTCAAATGCTAGAATCTCTGGGCAAATCATAGTGGAAAGGGGTGTGAAAGTAGAGGGTGGTTTTAGACCAGGTTCTCTTATTGCTGAGTCACGGAAGAAGTATTTGAGCCGAATCAGCCTAAAGAATTTTCTTAGTTCCACTTCAGTGTTGAATCTATCTGCATTGGAGCTTGGGATAAAGCTGAGACCTTTGCTGAGAAGACTGATTTTGTCGCTGGAGAGGGTATGGTTACTTAGATTAAATATTGGTATCACCACATCTGAGGGGGTGGCGGGATCCACTGTCTTGTCTGCATTTGTTGTGGTCTTGGTTGTCTGGGCCTCCCTCTTATCCCCCTCCCTCGAAAACACTGTGGTTGTCAAAATCATGTGCGTTACCACCTTCACGCCTCTTAGTAACCTATTAAGAAAGACGATACTATGCCACTGGGATACCATCCAGACAAACTTAAACCAGTGAGATCACGTTTTGCTTTTAAACACAGCAGAAATCTTAAGGATGGCTTAGTTAACACCTACGAGGAACCGAAACAACCAGTTGCTACTCAAACCACCCTATGGAACCTACCCCCAGTCCAGGGACACCATAGATGTGGAACGTGTTCTGTTTGTTGCCTAACCAAAGACATGAAGGAAATTGATCTCAATGGGACAACATGGAGATTTAACACTTTCACTAACTGTAAGACCAAAGGTCATGAAACAATCATATGGATCTGTTTTGGTTTATACTACAGACGGTGAGAAATCCTTTTCGCGGAGGCGACGAGATCTCATGCTGGAGCAAAATTTGATTTATCGCCTAGATTCTGTTAAAAAAGGCCTCAACGTTTGTATAGAATGGAATCTTTTCTTTAACTAAAAGCCCCTGTCTAAATTAAGATCCTCTGCTCCAGTCCCTACCTTTATGTCTAAGACAACCTTGACATTAATGGACAGTATTCTCCCTGTTTGATCTGGGTGTGTGTACCTGGTTTGTTTTCTAACTACTATCTGGCTCAATTACCAATTGCTCGATGTGTTTTTGACTTGTCTGCCACAATCGAATGCCAAATCTACTTTGTCTCCACCATTCTAACTTGATTCTATGCGCTACTTCAGTTTACTTCATTTCTTTCGCATAAAACAGTAAGCTCATGTGTACACGCACCAACATGCCTTCTTGAGCGTAACATTCTGCCTTTGGTTAATTTACAATTGTGCTGGTCCACTACACAGATATAGGAAATGTGCTTGATTACTGTTTATTACATCAATACCCCTGTACCAACGTTTTCATTATTCATGAGTCTGAGACATGCGATTTATTGGCTAAATGCCATCTATTTTCATTGCTGCATTACCCTTTGCTGTTTTACACTCTGATGGACACGTTTGTCATGCCATAAAAGCCCCTCTTTTCACCTTCAGGCACCCTCAGGTTAGATACAGCTCCTGGTGTGTCTTTTTGTGCATTACTAAAAGTTTCAGTTTGCCTTTAAATAGACTTTAGTTACCGTGCATGCGCGCACATTGAGCCACTGACCCTCATAGACCAGCAGTTATTCGGACGTCTGGTAAGCTTTTTTGATGCAGCCTAAACGCTAAGGTTCGCATTGCTCATATTTTCGATTTGCCACATATTTAATGACATATGGTTTTACAACTGCATAGCCAGCACGATTACATTGCAGCAAGCAACCACAGATCATGGTAGCCTCCGTTGGCAATTGTCAATCTACATGACGCCGTATACAGCACCAACACATTATGTACCTTCTTGATAATTTATTTATCACCCATAGTACGCACTGGACATCCGCAGTTTCTGCATGCACCACAATATAATTTGATCTCCTTTCTGCAATTACGTGTCCTCAGACTACCAGTTTTGGGTGCAGTAATTTCTTCACGAGACCTGCCGCCATTCTTCCTTTTTTGGTTGAATCGCTTCCGTAACGACGTTATTTGTAGGCACCTCTATGAGTAGTCATGTAACACCAACACTACGCGGTGCACACCCGGAGACACTGCATGCTCCCTTGTACCACGGCACTATCTTGCCACGCCATCTTCCCGGATGACCGATGTTGGGTATAGTCATTTTTACATGTGATTTGGTTCTCATATTTCACTACTTAGTAGCACAGTCTTTTTTGACCTACTTTCTATACTTTAAGTGGGCGCAGCCTCATTATTCCTTGCGCTCATTTGCACACAGCCTGTACATCTGAAGAATTGTCTTTGTGCTTGACGCTGGCGCCTACACCCTCCTGTAGGTGCCCGATGAAGAGCCAATTCCGTTGAAAGTGTCTGTGGCGTTAAAGTTCAGGTAAGCCATTTTTTGCGAATAATATCTCACCTTTTCTCATACACTAACCAATGACTAGGTCTAATTGTAGCCTCTGCTCCACAGTTATCTTCAAAGCCCCTATCAAAAAAGTTGCGTTCAGGTAACAAGCAAGACTCAAGTAATCCATCTCAAGACGCCACCCTATCACCATAGGTAGGTCGTCATCTACAGCATTCTCTCCAACCTTATCCAGTAGGTTGTTTTGATCACACTCTTTTTGAAATCCTGCTTTTAAATATTATTTTATCCTTTGATTTTTTAGATGAATAGACTAATCTGCTGCAACAGGCCTCCACGTTAACAAAACTCCATATTGTCCTGACGACAGTTATTGTTCAATTCAAGTCACTCTGTGAACTTGATGTTTAAACCACCTCCGAACAAGAAACACCAATTTGTTGTGTCGACAGATGTTAAGTACTGTTTATGTGCCAATGGTACACAGAATATCACTCTTACTGTTACTAACCAGACTATGTACAGAATTATATTCTTTCCTGCTCTGTGCATGACTATTGATTTAGTCCCTGTTTTTGTTGTTTGTAATACTAAATTTGAATATGAATAAACCTTGTTTTACCTGTATTATTTCCACTTCAATTGTGTGATCAATTGGGTTAGTTTATGTTTTAAACCTAACCTTCTGTAGCATACTTGCACCTCCTGTGCATCAAAGAGAGGGGTAGCCGTTTGACTCGGTATGTTTGTGTTCTGTTACTCATCTACCCTCTAGAGTCAGGTCCCCTGAAAACAAAAGCTGGCTCCTTTCGCCCCTTTCCTTTTTTCATAGACAAAGAGAAGATCAAGATGGGCAAGACAAAAAGGATAGAGAAAGGGAGGAACGATCGAAAGAAGAGGCGATAAGAAAAAGGACAATGACCAGAGCAGTTATATCAAGATGAACAACTGAAGAAACAGGAAACAGCAGAGGACCAAAGAAAACAAGATAACACAAAGGGCAATCGTTGAGCGGGAAAGGTTAGACAGAAAAGGAACAGAAGAGGAGAAACAAAAGTTAAGGGATAAGAGAATGATAAGACGAAAAGATGAGGGGATACGAAGGGCAAACGAAAGAAGGGATATGAAGAAAAAGGAGGAAGATAGGGTGAGGGAGGAAGCAAGAAATCGTAGAGACCTTGATGATGACAGAATGAAAAAGAAGGCAAAGAGCATGTGATCTTGATTGCCCAGAGAAGGAGGTATGGAATCCCGATCCAGAAGTAGCATGGAAGGACAGAGGAGTTCTTCCTGGAATAGGAGTCATTACCAGTCCCATCTAGAGTAAATCTAGAGGACGAGTTTGACTCAAAGCATTGGGGAAGCGATTTATCATGACAGGAGAACCCAGAAAGAATTGAAAGGGAAGGAAAAAAATGATTGACTTGAGAGTACACAGCTGTACGACAGAGGGAGCCTCATGTAGTACGAGGCCCAAGGAGTTGTCTTCAGATAGACTGACTCTACACAGAGATGAGGAGGAGAGAAGCTATGCGAGTTGGGCACAGGAAATGTCAGATGAAGACAGACACAGGGTATGCTGGTGTTACTACGGTAACACTGCTCATGACCGAGCACCATTTAATAACTGTAGAGCGGCAGTCTGGAAAGCGCTTACAGTATTGTATCCAGATATGTCAAATATGGAAGCTATAATGACGAAAAAGATGCAGGAAGGGGCAGACCAGCTTGTTTACATTCAGAATTTCCAAGAGCAGCGGGCCTTGGAGACACGCGAAGCTTGGGGGAAATCTATACCTGTGTTATATCATATTATGCCAAGGACTGCCAGACCCTGTACAGAAGCAGCTCAAGAAGTTAGTGGGTATGGAGGCAAAACCGTGGTCAGAAATTCAGCCGACCATTGCACATTATTGCAGACTTTTGCAAGAAAAGAATTGCAAAAAAGATGATACCAGGAAAGACGAAGAGGCAAAATGAGTGCAAAAAAAGGTATCCAAGTATGCTATTGAAGGGGCAATGATAATTAGTGGAGACGGATCAAATTCAAAGCAGGTGACAAACATGCCGCAGGGGAGTAATCAACAACAGTTTGATCAAGGCAATAATGGATTTGCTCCACAGGGAAGAGGGGGATTTTGAGGTAGACATCTTCAATATAATCAGGGGACTTTCAGAACAATCAAGAAAAGTTTAAAAATATGCAGAATGACAAACAAGAGATGCAGGATGGGCAGATAAGGAGATTTCCGCCTCCTGTATGTTGGGCATGTGGAATGACAAGACATTTAGCTCGTATGTGTGGAAGTCAAGAGTTTGTGCAGAATGGTCAATTTTCAAGAGGGGGGACCTTAAACCTACCTGCCTATTCACAGCAGAGTTGAGATGGGTTTGCTCAGAATCAAACAGTGCAACAGGCACAAGCGCAGAGAATGCAGCAAGATTTGCAAACGCAGCAAGCAGCAGTGAATCCGCTGCAAGGGCAGTGGCAGCATTCGCCTGCGCAGATATATCAAAGCAAGAGCATAGGGCAGTTAATGACTCCTAGGCTAGTGGGTGTTACTGTAGAGGGAGGGAATCCTTTTACAGGTACAGGAATGAGCCTGCATCCACAATAGGATAGCTCACTGGGAGACTTTATGTGTTCAATACTATCTGTGACGCCAAATCCTCACGAGGAACAGAGGGTAGACATCAGTATAGGAGGCAAACGTTTTTCATTTTTAGTAGACACGGGTGCAACACGCTTGTGTATAAAAGAGGGGAAATGTTCAATGTCTGGCAATGGCATGAAAACTCAAGGTTTCACAGGAGCTACAAGCAGAGTTCCTTTTACTGAAGACTTAACAGTCAACTGGAGAATGTGACATGTCTGTGCCACTGCTGTATTCGAGGCAGACACCTGTCAATATAATATATTATATTAGGCCGAGATCTAATGACTAAGTTGAATATGACAATTTTGTTTACCAATAAAAAGGTATAGTGGGTTCAACACCAGGAATGCGTTATTTGAACGTGAGTGAATTTATTATGGCATTTGCAGGACAAGTGACCATGCAAGTTTCTATTCAGGCTAATAATGTCACAATGCAAGAAAACAGCCAAGAAAGCCATAGGGATGAAGATTATGATCGATGTTGAACCAGGATTGAAGGCCAAAGACTTGACAGATTAAGAAATCAGAGTCTTGGTGAAGGCCAGTAACCATGCACCTGAGGGGATGAAGTTCCTGTATCCAAAGAACCATAAGTATGTGGGAAGATAGATCATTTGTAATCCAAATGGACAGTGTAGACCTCATGACATGGAACAAAGATGAGCTTGTGAAGTCAGCAGGATGCCTGAAGGGAGTCAAAGATATGGATCCCAAAGAAGCTCTTCTTCGGACCAAGATGTCTGGATGTGAAGGATGATGAGAGAGTGGTTGATAAATCGCCCAGAGGGGGGGGGGGGGGGGGGGAGTGTAGAGGAGGAGCCAAGTACCCCCACCTCAACTACCTCACCCATATTGCCTATATGTTGGGAGCCCGGATGTGAAAACCGTGCGGTACCAGTGAAAATACCGATACCTAGGAGAATCATGGAGGCAAGGTTCCCATTCAGAAAACCGTAACTGCATACAAGGAAATATGAATGGGAAAGACGAATGGTGACATCACACAGAGCTGACATAAATGGAAAGGATGCAGAGACTAGAGAATGCAGATATTCTATAAGGCATCAAGAAAGTATCGAGGATAAGTCACATCTTGGGATCAAGGTGTAAAAACGTATGCCATAGTACTGGTAGAGATATCAAGTCAGTTTACACGTGTACAGATGTGAAAGAAACGCAAGTTGACGAAGTAATCCTGAGGCTGGCTTTATAGTGAATAGATTTCGGCATGCGCCAAATATATATATATATATATATATATATATGATACATTACTCACCGTAATCGTATTTCTGATGCTTGTATCTGCTTAGATTCACATGCTGTGCATAGGCCGACATCTAGTGGAAGCTGCGGAGTATTACAGTTGTTTTTCAAAACTCGAAAATGGGCGTCGACACAGGGCGTGCCAGTAATACTATCCCTAGTGTGACGTCCACTGTACCCAAGATCCCTCACGCGTCTAGGATCCTCAGATTGTATTTTTTCTGACATGAGGTAGCATGAGGAGTAGCGCGAGTACAGATAATCCAAGCAGATAGACAGAAAGGTAAGACTACAAGCAATCATGCGCCTTCTCTCGGAGGGGAGGAAGGGTGGGTCGCATGTGAATTTAAGTAGATCCAAGCATCAGAAATACGATTACGGTGAGTAATGTATCCCTTCTGAGGCTTGTGGAATCTGCTTAGATCACATGCTCTGCATAGGTTAGCGAGCAGTACCAGAAGAAGGAGGTGGGATGTGAGAAGGGTCATGAGCAAATAAGTGTCTTAGAACCGCTTGTCCCACTTGTGTATCTGCCTTGGAATGGGTGTCAATGCAGTAATGCTGAGTAAAAGTGTGAATAGAGCTCCAAGTAGCTGCTTTGCAAATGGTGTCAAGGGGTACATTTGCAATGAAAGCCAGAGTGGCCCCAATGCCTCTAGTAGAGTGGGCCCTTGGCGTAAAAGGCAGAGTCTTTTCAGAGAGTGAGTAACACAGCTGGATACAGTTAATAATCCACTTCGAGATGGCACCTTTAGAGACGCGATCCCCCTCTCTGCCTGTAGCTAAGGAGACAAACAGTTGATCTGTTTTCCTTAGCGGTCTTGTCTTATTTACATAGTAGAGGACCGCCCTACGCACATCTAGGGTGTGTAGTTTCACCTCAGCCGAGCTTTGCGGGTTCTGGAAGAAAGCCGGAAGCTTGATGGACTGGTTTACATGGAATTTAGATATAAATTTAGGTGAGAACCTAGGGTGTGTGCGTAAAACCAATTTGTCTTTATGGATAGTAAAGAAGGGATCCTGCACTGACAGAGCCTGAATTTCACTGACCCTTCTGATAGAAGTAATAGCTACTAAGAAGGCCGTTTTATAAGTCAGGTGTTTGAGACTGCTTTTATGCATGGGTTCGAAAGGGGGCCCCATGAGCTTGGCTAGCACCACATTAAGGTCCCACCCTGGTGGTGGGTTTGAAATAGGAGGGTGAAGTCTCTTTACTCCTTCAATGATGAAGGCTTTAACTACTGGTACTTTCCACCACGAAACCTTGCTATGGGAAGTGGTGTAAGCCGAGAGGGCTGCCAGGTGTACTTTCAGAGAGTTAAAAACCAATCCTGCATCTAGCAGGTGGAGCATGTATGTAACAATAGTGGAATGAGTGCAATCAACTGGGTTGATTTGTCTACTCTGGCACCAGATAACGAACCGCTTCCACTTGTCAAAGTAACAGTGCCTTGTGTTTGGTTTCCTAGATTCCTTTAGGATGTCCATATACCTCTGTGGCAAATTGAGGTGTCCAAACTCTATGACCTCAGGAGCCATGCTGCCAGGTTCATTGAGTTGGGTTGCTGGTGCACTGTTTGACCTTGGTGCTGGGACAGTAGGTTGTACCAGGCTGGAAGTTTGATGGGCTCGCACACCGCCATCCTGCGTAGGTGTGGGAACCACGGTTGTCTTGCCCACATGGGAGCAACTAGGACGAGCGTCATCGATTCCCCGTTCATCTTGTTCACCACTTTCCTGATGAGAGGAGTTGGTGGAAAAGCGTACGCAAACATCCCTGACCAGTTCATCCACAGGGCGTTCCTCTGGGAGTCTGGTTGGGGGAACCTGGATGCAAATCCTGGGCATTGTCTGTTTTCGCTTGTGGCGAATAAGTCTATAGTGGGGAAACCCCACTGAGAGAAGAGATCTTCTACGACCTCTCTGTGAAGAACCCATTCGTGTTCCTCTGGGTGGGAGTCTCTGCTCAGAGCATCCGCTAGGGAATTGAGCTCCCCTGGAACATGTTGTTATGACAGGAAGATGTTCCGTCTGAGTGCCCATATCCAGATTTTCTGGGCAAGCTTGGACAGATTTGGCGAGCGAGTCCCTCCTTGCTTGTTCAGGTAGAACATGGCTGTAGTGCTGTCCGTCCGGATTTGCACTGACAGGTTTAGTAGATGGGGCTCGAACGCCTGAAGCGCTCTGAATACTGCCAGAAGCTCTAGCAGGTTGATGTGATTCTTGGCCACTGAGTGAGACCAGAGACCCTGAGCTGTGTGGTGGAGATGGTGAGCTCCCCACCCCGTCAGACATGCATCTGTAGTGACTACTGCCTGTACTTCGGGATCGTAAAAGGGTTTCCCCTGTGCGAGATTCTCTCTTGTCCACCAGTGAAGGCTTTGTACCAGTGTTGGCGAAATGACCACTAGATCGTCCCACTGACCACTTGCCCGAGACCACTGTTTCGCCAACCATTCCTGCATGGGACACATGCGCAGGCGCGCGTGGGGGACCAGGTAAATGCATGACGCCATCATGCCCAGTAAACGCATTACTTTGCGAACCGTTATTTGTTGACCGGACTGATAATGCGGAATTTGCAGTAGTATATTCCGAATTCTTTCTTCTGAAGGAAAGGTCAACCCCTCCTGGGTATCCAGGATTGCTCCTAGGAATTGTTTTGAGGTGCTTGGCACCAGGCTTGACTTCTTCTCGTTGATTGAGAAGCCTAACTCGTGTAGGAGGTCGATAGTCCTTTGAATGTTTGTCCTGCAAATTCCTGGGGTTTCCCCCGTTATGAGCCAGTCGTCCAGATAAGGGTACACTGGGATTGCCTCCCTGCGTAGGTGTGCAGCCGCCACCGCCAGTACCTTGGTGAATACCCTTGGTGCTGAAGCTATCCCGAAGGGTAGTACCTTGAATTGGTAGTGGCGTCTGTCCACCTTGAAGCGCAAGTACTTTCTGTGCGCTGGGAACATGGAAATATGAAAATAAGCATCTTTCATATCCAAGGTTGCCATGTAATCCCCCTTTTTTAGGAGGGGGATTACCTCTTGTAGCGTGGTCATACGAAATTTTTGGGGCTTGACGTACTTGTTGGCAGGCCGTAAATCCAATACTGGGCGCATTGTCAAGTCTTTCTTTGGCACAAGGAAGTAAGTTGAATAAATACCCTTGTTTACCTGGTGTCCCGGGATGAGTTCTATCGCGTCCTTTTGTAGAAGAATGGCGATCTCCTCGAGGAGAATCTTCTGATGTTCTAAGGAGTGTACTCTTTGTCGTGGAGGATGGTTCCGGGGACGCTGCAGTAGCTCTATACAATATCCTGTGGATACTGTTGACAGCACCCATCTGTCTGATGTGATCCCTTCCCAAGCCTGGGTGAAGTTTGAAATGGGTCCCCCTACTGGGGTTGCGTGAGAAGGGACCCTGAACTGAGCGTCACTGCTTTGGTGGAGGCGTGCCGCCTCCTTTGCTGGGGCTGCCTCTGCCACGACCTCTCCTATTACCTCTGCCGTAACCCTGGGTAGACTGTTGGTTGTTGTTCCACTGTGTACCCTGCCCCTGGGAATAGTTAGATCCTCTCTGGGAATTTTGGCCGCGTGGGCGACGAAAATTACTATTCCCTCTCTGGTTAGGGGGTTTATTGGTTAACTGGCCAAGGGACTTGAGTGTCTCGTATTCGTCCTTGGCATTTTTCAGTGCGTCTTCGACCGCCTTACCAAACAACAGATCGGCTTCCACCGGTTTGTCCAACAATGATGCCTGTGTTTCTGCCTTAAAACCAGACTGCCGTAACCACGCATGTCTCTTGATAACAGTACCTTCTGCTATCAATCTGCCTGCGTTGTCCGCGGCGTCGAAGGTTGCTTTCAAAATGCAACCAGACACGGCTCTACCCTCTGCGGAAATCCAAGCTAATTGGCCCTTTAACGGTTCAGGAGCAGAGGCTATGAGAGCCGCGACTTCTTCCCACTGATGGCAGTTGTAGCTGGCCAACAGGGTGGTGGAGTTAGCAATCCTTGCTTGATAGGCGGACGTTGAGGCTACCTTCCTGCCGAAACCATATAGTTTTTTGCTCTCCTTGTCGGGAGGAGCTTCTGACGAAGACAAGGGTGTCCCAGCCCTCTTACGAGTGTTGGTGACAACTAGGGAGTCTGGCTTCAGATGTCCTCTTATATAGAGGGGGTCAGACTGTGCTGTCCTGAAAAGTTTTTCAATCCTGGGATTGACTGCTCTGGTGAGGTTTGGGTTCACCAGGGACGGATCTATTCTCCGCTGAATGGATTTAAGGATAGGGATGGTCTGGGCAACAGGCCTCCTTTCTCCCACTAACTCCTTAGTCCCTTTCCTCCTGTACACCGTGGGTGTCAATGTGGAAATGTTCTGCTGCGCGAGCGAGAACCTCATTTAGGAGGGGCTGGTTATCGACCGGGGAGTCGGTAACCGGGGCTTCGTTCTCTACCGGGGAATCTACTCTGTATGTTTCCGGCTCATCCTCTTCTTCTTCCTGGTCCTCATCGTCCCCATAGTGGCCCGTGCCGGTTTGCTCTTGAATCATACCAAATTCTTGGTCTTCACAAAAGGAAGCCTCTCCTTGATACTGTGAGTATGGAGTTGCGTAGGGTTGCACCTCGAAGGGTTCAGACCTCATCGGGGTCTCAAACCGGGCCTTCTTACTCGGGGGGGATAGGATCAGTAGAGCCTGAGGGTGTGGCCCCTTGTGGATCATACGAGAGGAAATGTTCTGGATTTTTATCATAAAAATCAGCTAAAGAAGACATTCTTGACATGACCCTATCTATGTCTTCACTGGACCATTTTTTGGAACTGGGAATGACTCTCTCAGCAAGTCTATGGGATCCATCTTGAGTAGCTTTGCTGGTTGTGGACCTATCAGCAGACCTGGGTTTGTCTGTCTGTTTAGGGGGGGGGGGGGTGGAGTGTTTCCCAGGTGTGGAAGAATGTACAGGTAGTTTCTTCTGCTGTTTTCTCCCCTCCCCGTGCGTAGAAAAATGTTTTCCCTGTCCCTTAGTGGCTCCGGATTTTTTCGACGCCTGGCGTCGAGGATCGGGAGAGGTGTCCCTGTCCTTCGAGCGTGGGGCCTCGCTGGCTTTAATTGCGGCCTCCGACTCCTGGAGCGCGGGCTGGGGGTGGAAGTCGTCTTCGTCTTCCGACTATCGAACTTCTGTTAGCCTAGGGAGCGAGGCACTCTTGGCAAGAGTGGATGATTGCCTGGAGTCATGCAGCGATCTTGATCGAGAGCGCCCAGAGGACACCGAATCGGATCGTTCTGTCTGTGCCTCTTTCCGAGAACTCGACGTCGTCGAGTCTCGGTTGGACTTAGTGTGTTTAGTGTGTGTAGTATGTGAAGCGCTTGTGTCGCCGGGGGTCTTCCCCATAGCCGCCCTGCCGGACGACCTTCCGAGGTCGGGGACCTGCGCTCGGCTGTCTTTCGACGCCGTAATGCCCTCGCCGTCCGAAAGTACGGCGTCGCTGCCATCGCTGAAGGCGCCCTCCACTGCCATGGCCGCCTGCCTGGCATGGTGGGCCCAACGCTTCGTCGAACGGTCCTTAAGTGTCTTAGGTTTAAACCTACTACACGCTCTGCAGTTCGCTTCGGGGTGGTCCCTCAGCAAGCAGAGATTGCACGTGGCGTGCCTGTCGACCCAAGGGTATTTGCAATTGCACTTGGGGCAGAATTGAAAAGGGGTACCCTCCATACGCACCTTGAGGCAGCGGGCTGTTAAGTGTAGGAAATGTATAAGGTGTACCTATATACCAGAGTGTAGAGTATGTACCACCCCCCACTCTCCCTACTTGCAGGGCCGAGGCCAGCGGCCTACCAGGCCCGGGCCGAGGCCAGCGCCCTTCCGAGGCCCAAATCAGTCGTGCAGCAGCCGACGGTCGATTTCTTCTCCAGCCGGCGTCGAGTGTCGAAGTTCGACGTTGGGGTGGGGAAGGATGTCAATAGATTATTATTTTATCTTTTAGCAAAAGTATGGCTAAGGCCAGGGGACTCCGCAAAATGCTTCCGACCAGTATGGCGGAAAAAAACAATCTGCGGATCCTAGACACGTGAGGGATCTTGGGTACAGTGGACGTCACACTAGGGATAGTATTACTGGCACGCCCTGTGTCGACGCCCATTTTCGAGTTTCGAAAAACTACTAATACTCTGCAGCTTCCACTAGATGTCGGCCTATGCACAGCATGTGATCTAAGCAGATTCCACAAGCCTCAGAAATATATATATATAATACATTACTCACCGTAATTTTATTTCTGATGCTAGTATCTGCTTCAATTCAGAAAGTAACAGTGCCTCGTGTTAGGTTTCCTAGATTCCTTTAGGATGTCCATACATCTCTGTGGTAAGTTTAGATGTCCAAACTCTGACTTCAGGAGCCATGCTGCCAGGTTCATTGAGTCGGGTTGAGGGTGCACTGTTTGTCCTTGGTGCTGGGACAGTAGGTTGTACCAGCACGGGAGTCTGATGGGTTCGCACACCGCTAGCTTGCGTAGGTGTGGTAACCACGGTTGCCTTGCCCACATGGGAGCAACTAGGATGAGCGTCATCGATTCCCTGTGCATCTTGCTGACCACTTTCCTCATGAGAGGTTTTGGTGGAAAAGCGTAGGCGAACATTCCTGACCAGTTCATCCACATGGCGTTCCCCTTGGAGTCTGGCTGGGGGAACCTGGATGCGAATTCTGGGCATTGCCCGTTTTCGCTTGTGGCGAATAGGTCTGTAGTGGGGAAACCCCAGTGTGAGAAGATGTCTTCTACGACGGTTACCAGTCAATTGGTCGAAAGCATTTGGTCGACAGGACAATTGGTCGACACCATTTGGTCGAATGCCAAATGGTCGATTTGTTTTTTTTTTTTTACCCCTTTTTTGTTTTTTTTTGGGGGGTTCCCCCCCCCAACCCCCTTTTTTTTCTTTTTTTTTCTTTCCCCACACGAAAACCCACAAAACACATATATATATATAAAAAAAAAATTTCGACCATTTGGCATTCGACCAAATGGTGTCGACCAAATTGCAGTCGACCAGTTTGTTGTCGACCAATTGACCGGACACCTTCTACGACTTCTCTGAGTAGACACCATTCGTGTTCTCTTTGGGAGGCTTAAAGCGCCGCTAGAGAATTGAGATCCCCTGGAACATGTTGAGATGACAGGTAAATGTTCTGTCTGAGTGCCCATCTCCAAATTTTCTGGGCAAGCTTGGACAGATTTGGCGAACGAGTCCCTTCCTGTTTGTTTAGGTAGAACATTGCTGTTGTGCTGTCTGTCAGGATCTGCACTGACAGGTTCAACAGGTGGGGTTCGAACGCCTGAAGCGCTCTCAATACTGCCAGAAGCTCTAGCAGATTGATATGATTCTTGGCTACTGTGTGAGACCAGAGACCCTGAGCTGTGTGGTGGAGGAGGTGGGCTCCCCACCCTGACAGGGATGCGTCTGTAGTGACTACAGCCTGTACTTCTGGATCATAGAAGGGTTTCTCCTTTGACAGGTTCTCTCTCGTCCACCAGTGAAGACTTTGACCACTAGATCATCCCACTGACCATTTGCCTGAGACCACTGTTTCGCCAACCATTCTTGCATGGGTCGCATGCACAGGCGCGTGTGGGGGACCAGGTAAATACATGACGCCATCATGCCTAGCAAACGCATTGCTTTCCGCACCCTTATCTGGCGACCGGACTTGTAAAAAGGAACTTGCAGTAGTAGATTCCGAATTCTTTCCTCTGATGGAAAGGCCAACCCCTCTTGAGTGTCTAAGACAGCCCCTAAGAACTGTTTGGAGGTGCTTGGCACCAGAATTGATTTTTTCTCGTTTATGGAGAAACCCAACTCGAAGAGGTCGTCGATCGTTCTTTGAATGTTTGATCTGCAAATTACTGGGGTCTCCCCCCGTGATGAGCCAGTCGTCCAGGTAAGGGTACACCAGGATTGCCTCCCTGCGCAGGTTTGCCGCCTCCACCACCTTGGTGAATACCCTTGGAGCCGAGGCTATACCGAAGGGCAGCACCTTGAACTGGTAGTGCTGACTGTCCACTTTGAAATGTAAGAATCTTCTGTGCGCTGGGAACATGGAAATATGAAAATAGGCATCTTTCATATCCAATGTTGCCATGTAATCCCCCTTTTTTAGGAGGGGGAATTACTTCTTGGAGAGTAGTCATGCAAAACTTTTGGGGCTTGACATACTTGTTTGCAGGGCTTAAGTCTAATACTGGGTGCATGGCCAATCTTTTTTTGGCACAATGAAGTAAGTTGAATAAATACCCTTGTTTACCTGGTTGCGCAGGACGAGTTCTACCACGTCCTTTGCTAGAAGATTGACGATCTCCTCGAGGAGAATCTTCTGGTGGTCCAAGGAATGTACTTTTTGACTGGGGGGTGGTTTCGGGAACGCTCGAGCAGTTCTATGCAGTATCCTGTGGACACTCTGGGCAGCACCCATTTGTCTGATGTGATACCTACCCAAGCTTGGGTGAAGTTAGTAATGCGTCCCCCTACTGGGGATGCGTGAGAAGGGACCCTGAGCGTGGTGTCACTGTTTAGCGGGAGGCGTGCCGCCTCTGCTCGGGCTGCCTCTACCCTTACCACGACCCCTCTTGTTTCCTCTGTTGTAACTCTAGGTAGACTGCTGGTTGTTACCCCATGTTATACCCTGCCCCTGTGAATAGTTGGAGCCTCTTTGTGAATTTTGGCCGCGTGGGCGACGAAAATTACTATTGCCTCTTTGACTAGGGGGCTTGTTGGTCAACTGTCCCAGGGATTTCAGAGTCTCATACTCCTCTTTGGCATTTTTTAATGCGTCCTCTATCGCTTTGCCAAACAGTAGATTAGGCTCCACCAGCATGTCGATTAAGAATGCTTGTGTCTCGGGTTTAAAACCTGACTGTCTTAACCAAGCATGCCTCTTAATGACAGTGCTCTCTGCTATTAGCCTGCCGGCATTATCTGCGGCATCAAAGGTTGCCTTTAGGATGCAACTGGACACGGCTCTCCCCTCCGACGCAACCTGGGCCAACTGGCCCTTTAAAGGTTCTGGTGCGGAGTCGATGAGGGCAGCTACTTGCTCCCACTGGTGGCAGTTGTAACTAGCCAGCAGAGTGGTGGAGTTGGCAATCCTTGCCTGGTAAGCGGAAGTGGAGGCTACCTTCCTTCCCACCCCATAGATTTTCTTGCTTTCCTTGTCGGGGGAGCCTCAGATTATGATAGAGGCGTTCCCGCCCTCTTCTGGGTATTAGTAACTACCAGGGAGTCAGGCTTCAGTTGCCCCCTTATGTAAAGCGGGTCTGATTGGGCTGCCCTGAACAATTTCTCGATTCTGGGGTTTACTGCCCTGGTGAGGTTAGGATTGAGAAGGGAAGGATCAATTCTCCGTTGGATGGACTTGAGAATTGGAATGGCCTGAGCAATGGGTTTCTTTTCTCCTACTAGTTCCTCAGCAAAGTCCCTCTCCTCCTGTGCCCCCTGAGTGTCTATGCGGAAGTGTTCTGCCGCTCTAGACAAGACCTCATTTAGGAGGGGCTGGTTGTCGACTGGAGAGTCTGTAACTTGAGGTTCTTTGCCTACCGGGGAGTCTATTCTGTAGACTTCTGAGTTATCTTCCTCCTCCTCTTGGTCCTCCTAGTCCCCATAATAGTCCACCCAACGTTACCAAGTCAGGATCCTCATCGTGTAGTGGATCCTCACTATACTGGGTGTAAGGCTGTAAAAAGGGTCTGAAGACTGACCTTGCGTTGGGGTCTCAAACCGAGGTTTCTTACCAGGGGGCTGCGGGTCCCTAGACCCTGAGGGAGTAGCACCGTCAGGGGTGTAGGAGAGGAAGTGTTCTGGGTTTTTGGAGTAGAAGTCTGCTAGGGAGGACATACTAGACATAACCCTGTCCATATCCTCACCGGTCCATTTCTTGGAGCTGGGAATGACCCTTTCTATGACTTGACTGGACCTATGGGCTTGTGCAGGGGTCTTGGCTAGCTGTTTATCAGAAGACTTGGAACTGTCTTTATGTAACTGGTGCAGAAGAAGGGTGAGATGGTTTCTTCTGCTGTTTCCCCCCTTCCCCAGGAGTGGAAGGGTGTTTCCCTGGTGTTTTCACCCTCTCAGAGCTTTTCGACGCCTGGCGTCGAGATTTGGGGGTAGTGGCCCTTTCCTTAGAGTGAGGGCGTCGGGATTCGGAAGCAGCTGTAGACCGGTCTGCTGGCACCGACTCCTGATGAGCGGCCTGGGGCTGGCGGTCGGCTTCTGACGAGCGCACCTCCATGACTTTGGTGAGTGAGGCACTTTTGGCAACTGTGGAAGGTTGCCTGGTATCGTGAGGCGATCTTGACCGAGAACGCCCAGAGGACACCGATTCAGTGGACCGCTCTTTGTGTGCCTCTTTCCGAGAACTCGACACGCGCGTCGAGTCTCGATTGGACTTAGAGTGTTTAGGTGTGGGTAGCGCTCGTGTCGCCGGGTGTTTTCCCCATAACTGGCCTGCCGGACAGTCAACACCTCGTTGCCCTCACCGTCCGAAAGTACGGCGTCGCTGCCATCACTGAAGGTGCCCTCTGCTTCCATGGCCTCGCGTTGCCTGGCGTGGTGGGCCCAACGTTTGGTCGAGCGGTCCTTTAGTGTCTTAGCCTTGAACCGGCTACACGCTCTACAGTTCACCTCGGGGTGGTCCCTCGGCAAGCAGAGGTTACAGGTGGCGTGTTTGTCAACCCAAGGATACTTGCGGTTGCACTTGGGGCAGAATTTGAAAGGGGTACCCTCTATACGCACTATACGCGGGCTAGTGTGTGTAGGATATATATGAGTGTAGAGTATGTTTCAACCCCCCACTCTCCCTACTTGCAGGGCCGAGGCCAGAGGCCTTCCAAGGCCCGGGCCTAGGCCAGAGGCTTTCCGAGGCCCAAAGTCCGTTGTGCAGCTCTCACCGGTTGTTTCTTCTGCGGGCCGGCGTCCAGCTCCGAACTTCGATGACTCGATGAGGGAGAGGAAGAAACAGGGAAATATTAAGATATTTTAGCAAAATAAGGCTGAAAGCCAGGGAACTCAGCGGAATGCTTCCGTCAAGTATGGCGGAAAAAAACAATCTGAGGATCCTACACGCGTGAGGGATCATGGGTACAGTGGACGTCACACTAGGGATAGTATTACTGGCACGCCCTGTGTCGACACCCATTTTCGAGTTTCGAAAAACAAACTAATACTCCGCAGCTTCCACTAGATGTCGGCCTATGCACAGTATGTGATCTAAGCAGATTCCACAAGCCTCATATATATATATAAGTATATATATATATATATAAGTATATATATATATAAGTATATATATATATATATATATATATATATATATGTATATATAAGTATATATATATAAATATATATATATAAATATATATATATGACAATGCATTACTTACCGTAAAAGCATTTCTGATGGTTGTATCTGCTTAGATTCACATGCTGTGCATAGGTCCAACATCCAGTGGTCACTGCGGAGTATTGCATTTTGTTTTTCGTAGTCGAAAAGGGGACGTCGACAAGGCGTGTCTGTAACACTATCCCTATAGTGACGTGCGTCGTACCCACAATCCCTCACGCGTCGAGGTCCCTCTGTTTGTATTTTTCTCCCCTGAGGGAGCCTTCTAGACGTGAGTACAGAAAAGAGATATAAAAGGAAGTCTATGTTCCTTCCATCCGAGCGGGGAGGAAGGGTGGGCGCATGTGAATCTAAGCAGATACAACCATCAGAAATGCTTTTACGGTAAGTAATGCATTGTCTTCTGATGTTTGTTAATCTGCTTAGAATCACATGCTGTGCATAGACTAGCGAGCAGTACCCGGAGTTGCCGGTGGGTTAAGAGAAGGAACAGTAGAGAAAAGATGTCTTAATACTGCCTGTCCCACCTGGGAGTCAGATCTAGAGTGTGCATCTAGACAGTAGTGTTTTGTAAAGGTGTGCACAGAACTCCAGGTAGCCGCTTTGCAGATGGACTCAAGGGGAACATTTGCAATGAACGCTATGGAAGCCCCAGTGCCTCGAGTGGAATGTGCTCTTGGCTTGAAGGGTAGTTCTCTCTTAGCAAGAGTGTAACAGAGAGTGATGCATTGAACAATCCATCTAGATATAGTGGACTTTGAAACAGCATCTCCTTCTCTTCCTGCTGCCACTGAGACAAAGAACTGATTAGTCTTTCTCAGTGGTCTGGTTCTTTCCATGTAGAACATGACGGCTCTGCGTACATCTAGTGTATGCAGACTTTTTTCTCCCAAGCTGGAAGGGTTTTGAAAGAACGTTGGTAGTTCTATTGACTGGTTTACATGAAATTTCGAGATGAATTTTGGTGCAAACCTTGGGTGTGTGCGTAGAAACACCTTATCCTTGTGAACTGTTACGAAGGGGTCTAGTACAGAAAGAGCCTGTAGTTCACTTACTCTCCTAATGGAGGTGATAGCTATTAGGAAAGCAGTCTTAAGAGTGAGGTCTTTAAGAGTTGCCTTGTGCATGGGTTCGAAAGGAGGGCCCATGAGTCTAGAAAGTACCACATTTAAGTCCCATCCGGGAGCTGGGTTAGCTATCGGAGGGTGTATTCTCTTTACCCCCTCCATGAAGGCCTTGATAACTGGTATCTTCCACCACGACACTTTAAGTTGGGAAGTGGTGAATGCTGAAAGTGCCGCTAGGTGGACTTTAATGGAATTGAAGACTAGACCTGAATCCAGTAAATGGGTCAAGTACAGAACAATGTTAGTGGGAGAGCAGTCAACCGGGTTGATGCTCTTACCTTTACACCAGATGACAAATCTTTTCCACTTGCTAGAATAGCAGTGGCAAGTATTAGGTTTTCTGGCTTCCCTGAGGATGTCCATACATCTCTGTGGGAGTTGTAAATGTCCAAATTCTATGATCTCAGGAGCCAGGCTGCTAAGTTCATGGTCTGAGGGCATGGATGCAGAGTCCTGCCCTTGTCCTGTGACAGCATGTTGTACGGGCAGGGAAGTTTCACTGGGGGAGATAGGGACATCTCCATCAAGTGAGCGAACCATGGCTGCCGGGCCCACATTGGGGCCACTAGTATCATGGTAACCTGCTCCTGGTGCATCTTGTGCACCACTTTGTTGAGAAGGGGAGTCGGGGGAAAGGCGTAAACAAATTTCCCTGACCATTGAATCGACAGACCGTTCCCCTTGGACTGGTTCTGGGGGTACCTGGAGGCGTAACTTTGGCATTGTGAGTTCTCCATAGTTGCGAACAGGTCTATTTCCGGGAATCCCCATTGCGTGAAGACGTCTAAGATGATGTCTTCGTGCAATTGCCATTCGTACTCTTCGGGCAGGAGGAAGTCTCTGCTGAGTTTGTCTGCTAGCAGATTGAGTTCCCCTGGTACATGTTGTGATAGTAGGAACATGTTGTGTTTGAGAGCCCACTTCCATATATTCTGGGACAGCTTGGACAGTCCTGGAGAGTGAGTGTCCCCTTGCTTGTTGAGGTAGTACATGGCTGTGGTGCTGTCTGCGAGGACCATCACTGTCTTTCCTTGTAGGTGTTCCTGAAAGGCTTTCAGTGCTTTGAACACCGCTAGTAGTTCCAGCAGGTTTATATGCTTGGATGCTAAGCTCGGAGTCCACGCTCCGTGAGCAGTCTGATGGAATAGGTGAGCCCCCCATCCTGTGAGGGATGCGTCTGTGGTTAGAGTGGCTTCCACTGCGGGTGTGGCAAACGTTTTCCCTAATAACAGGTTTTCTTTTGTCCACCACCGTAGCGAGAGAACCAAGGCCTGCGAGACCACCACTAGATCGTCCCATTGTCCGCTGGCCTGACACCACTGGCTGTAGAGCCACTCTTGCATTGGGCGCATGCGCAGGCGCGCGTGAGGTACCAAATAAATACATGACGCCATCATCCCTAGCAAGCGCATTGCCTTGCGTACCATCACCTCTCGACCTGCCACATAATGGGGGATCTGAAACAGCATGTTTTGGACCCTCTCGTTGGAGGGGAAGACGAGGCCGTCCTTTGTTTGAATTAGAGCCCCTAGGAATTGTTTGATTTGGCTGGGGTCTAAGCTGGACTTCTTTTCGTTGATGGAGAAGCCCAGTTGGGACAAAAGGTCTACAGTCTTTTGGGTATTGGAGAAGCATGTTTCGTAAGAATCCCCTGTTATGAGCCAGTCGTCGAGGTAAGGGTATACTGGGATGGATAACCTGCGTAGGTGGGCCGCTGCCACTGCCAGTACTTTCGTGAATACCCTTGGCGCAGATGCTATCCCGAAGGGTAGTACTCTGAACTGGTAGTGCTTGTTCTCTATCTTGAACCTGAGGTATTTTCTGTGCGCTGGCAACATTAAAATATGAAAGTATGCATCTTCCATGTCTAGTGTTGTCATGTAATCCCCTTGTGATAACAGTGGGATTACTTCCTGCAAGGTCACCATACGAAACTTTTGGGGTTTGACAAACCTGTTCGCTGGGCGCAGATCTAATACAGGGCGCATGGTTAAGTCCTTTTTGGGTACAAGGAAGTACACTGAATAAATACCTTCTGTTACCTGAGATAGGGGGACAGCCTCTATAGCTTCTTTTTTCAGTAGCTCTTCTACTTCTTGAAGAAGAATGGTGAGGTGTTCCGGTGTCATGCGTCGGTTCCGTGGGGGTCTGTACTTCGGGGAACCGTTGAATTCGATGCAGTATCCGTGGGCTATGGTGGATAAAACCCAGCGGTCTGACGATATTTCCTCCCATGCTGATAGGAACGATGTTAGCCGGCCCCCGACCGGTGATGCATGGGAGGGGACCCGAATCTTCGGGTCATTTGTTGGTATTGGGCGTGGAACCTTTGGGGCTGGAGCTGCGACCTCTTCCTTTGCCACGGCGTTGGCCTCTTTGACTGAATTGGTTGTTACCCTGGTTAGAGGGCCAGTTGGTAGCAGAGTAAAATTGCTGTTGGTTTTGCTGGCATTGGCCACGAAAGGAGCGTCTATTGCCATAGCCGCGTCTGTTCGGGGGCCTAGAAATTTGGTCAAGAGTCTTGATGGTATCAAATTCCTTCTTTGCATGTTCTAGGGCCTCATCAACTGCTTTCCCAAACCGTTGTGTTTGTTCTATGGGCTTATTTATCAGGGAAGCCTGGGTTTCCGGCTTAAATCCATAATTGCGCAGCCAGACATGGCGTTTGAGAAGTATTCCCTGAACCAGGGAACGGCCAGCCGTCTCTGCGGCATCTAAGGAGTTCTTTACGATGCCCTGGTTTACAAGAGTTCCCTCTGAGATGATATCTAACAGGCGTGAACGCAGGGGTTCTGGTGCGTCCTCTGCTTCGCTGCGCAGCTTGCTCCACTGTGCATCTGCGTAGCTAGCTAGTAGGGAATTGTTATTTGCAATCCTAGTTGAGAAGGCTGCGGAGGTCGTGATTCTCTTCCCAAGTGCATAGAGCTTCTTGTCCTCTTTGTCAGGTGGTGCCTCACTAGTGGATAGTGGTACCCCCGCTCTTTTTCTTGTATTAGTAACTACAAGGGAGTCCGGAATAGAATGTCCTCTGATGTACAAGGGGTCAGAGGACGAAGGGCTGAAGAGCTTTTCTATCCGAGGGTTGACCCCTCTGACTAATGCAGGATTGGAAAGGGAAGGAGTTATTCTTCTCTTTATGGAAGCCAGGAGCGGAATAGACTGACTAACAGGGGCTTTTTCTTTAATAACTTTTTCTACAAAGTCTATATCAGGAAGAGTTTCCCCTGTGTCTATTTCAAAATGCGCTGCTGCCTTGCGCAATAGTGCATTAAGGGAAGGTTGGTCATCTATGGGAGAGGTGTTTCCAATAGGTGAATCCTTGGGAGGAGAAGGGTGAAAGGCATCAGGGTCTGAGTGCACAGATGGGGATTGCCAAGGCTGCACTGATGGGGATTGCCAGGGCTGCGAGGTGGCTGTATCTTCTCAAAAACTCCTGCACTAGTGTAAGGATCTTCTTCAAACCCCTCTTCCTCATGTTCTTCCTCTCCACCCAAACCCTCCTCATCTTCTTGGAGGTATTGCTCCTCTTCAGTGAGGTTATATACGTCTGTAGAAAGGGGAAACAGTCTAGGGATCTTGACCCTAGGGTCATCCTGGGGCCATTCTCCTGGTCTTTTGTGTGTGGGTGGGTTTTGGCTTCCCAAAAACCTTTCCATTTTCTCCATACAAGAATGGAGTCTTTCAAGGGTCTCATGGGGGACCCCTGAATAGTCTAGAGGGGGGAAATCAGTGTTTTCGCCTTCCAAACGCTTAGAACGCTCCCACAACGTCGACGAAAGGTTTCCCTCGCCCTCAGAAAAGCCCTCCGGTAGTTCAGAAGTGCCCTTAGATGAAGGGGGCAGTTCTTGGCTACTCTTGTGCTTTTTCGGCGTTTCTATAGCTTTTGGTGCGGTATTCGACGTCTGTTTCGTCGTCCGCTTACGTTTGTCTTCGGAAACAATTCTCGCCAGGCTCTCGACAACGAGTTTGTCGGTAGAGGGCTCTGGTATCGACGTTGCCTGCGTTACGCGTTGTTTCTCGACGGCCGCTCTATGGAGCGTTACGTCGGATGTTTTTGAGGTAGCACCCGTGTTTGATGAAAGCCCAATCGCTGGTCGCGGCTGCGTTTGTGGGTGGGGCTTGAGACCCTTACGGTCTGAGGTAGACGCCGGAGTGCCCTGCGTCCCCTTCGGCGCTGATGGATCCTTTGTCTTCGACGAAGAAGAGCTGTGGGTTGTGTGCTTAGGCCTATGGGGTCTATGTGCGTCCTTGTCGCCGGGGTGTTCATCCCCATAAGCAGGGCGTGAGCCGAGCCCGTCGGGGCTGGGGACGGACGTCGAGGAGCGCGAGCGCTCCTTCTGGGGGTTAATGACTTCCGTAACGGACGTCGAGTTATCACCCTCCTCGTCACTTTCTGTAACAGCGGCGGCGGGTGAGGAAACTGACTTCGACATAGCGTAGTCCGCCCACCTCTTAACTTTCCGTTCTTTAAGAGTTCTTGGTTTCAAGAGCTTACAGGCCGCGCAGCTGTCCTCCTTATGATCGAGGGGCAAGCAACGATTACAGAGCTTGTGTTTATCCTTCCAAGTGTATTTGCCCCTACAGCGTGGGCAAAACTTAAAAGGTGTCCTCTCCATAGCTGAGGCAATAATAACTGGTGATAACAACCCCAAGGGAAAGATAGGGGAGAAAGAAAGACATTCTCAAAGAGAAGATAAAAGTTCGAACCCCCACTCTCCCTACTGTATGTTGGCCGGCGAGGCCAGGCCACGTGTTCGGCAGCGCCGAAGGATCCCCTCCGTCTCTTCCCCTCAGTTGAAAACTTGTTCGGCGGAGAAACAGCTTCACAGCTAACGTCGAGTGGAGGGATCTTTAAGAATATAATAAGTATAATTAAGGACCGAGGTCCGTAGTAAGTATTTTACAATGTCTCTCTAGGAGCTCCGCGTAAGGCGACCAGAAGCTGGGCGGAAAAAAACTATCTGAGGGACCTCGGCGCGTGAGGGATTGTGGGTACGACGCACGTCACTATAGGGATAGTGTTACAGACACGCCTTGTCGACGTCCCCTTTTCGACTACGAAAAACAAAATGCAATACTCCGCAGTGACCACTGGATGTCGGACCTATGCACAGCATGTGATTCTAAGCAGATTAACAAACATCAGAAATATATATATATATATATATATATATAGATATAGATATAGATATATATATATATATAGATATATATATGCATAAAGAGTAAAGGATGGATGTTTCCACTACGTATTATAGCAGTGCTGGACTTTAAACAGAAGGCCTTGTTTCTAATGTGTTGCAGTAAGAAAACAAATGGAATACCAAGCGAATTTCGGAAAGGCGAGGTTGGATGAGCCATGAAGTCAAGCCAAGAAGCTAAAGTCTATCAGGCTAAAGTTAACCAACATTGGATACAAACCATGGGAAAGAACAGCTCCTGTTCAGAAGGCATGGACAAGAACAAGGAAGACATCAGAGGTCTATTAAAAAATAGTATTTTAAAGACAGTGAAAACTCAAAATTATTGTCTTCAGTCATGTGGAAGGATGAAGTTGGACGAGCAAGATGCTCACACCTACGCATGAGGGCAGAGCGTGCCTTCACTCCCCTGATTCTCCACAGTACAGAACAAACTCAAGGCCGAGCTTCAAAGCCTAATTGACCACTGACGTGATGACGATAGATTGATATGCTAATTGGTGGGAATCTGGGGTCAAGACAAGCTCACCAGCACCTGGAAGGCCATCCTGCGTGCTGCCAACGTAGGTGGAAAAGTACTGACGAAGGTTAGAGTCCCAACCAATTGTAGGGGACCGCGTATTAAGGGTCCCACAGGTTGTGTAGCCAATGGGATGTTGTGTATTTTGTGACGTTCATAGTGGCCATTTTGGGGGGGGGAGGGCTTAGCTGCCTCACCTGATGTTAAGAAACCAATTATCTTCACTCACTGTCCCCCATACTAGTATGGATCATATACTTAGATGTTCACTAAGAGCCTACTACAGTTGCCACTAGGTTTGTGTAGTTTACCACGTAGGATGATGTTTGTAGTGATGTAGGTCAACGTCAATGATGGCGAGTTTTGGATTTGAAAACTCAATTTTTTATGAAAGTAGTGGAGTAAGAGGATCGAGCAAATTCGTTGATGTTCATTATGCTCCCGGTTTTAGACAATTGAAAATAAAAGTTATCCTTTTTTGCCAACTAACTGAGTCGTTTTGATTATTGATTATGAATAAAATGTGCATCCCCATTCATCTCCAGGGTAATTGCTACTCATCTTAAAGGGTTGAGGTTATTCAGTTCACCATCATGCCGAGAATGCGCATACCCTTTCTGACTTATCTGCCGACCGGCTGTATAACAAGGTATTTGTTGAATTAGGTTTGTGAACCTCTTGTTGGAGGGGGTGACTAAGTTGTTGTTTGCTCGATTTAGTGTGCCAAAGATTGCTGACAGGGGATTACGCTCGACTACTTTTCATTGATCATAAATCCCAATTTGTACACAAGATATATTTTGTTCTGCGTATTTAGCTTGACACATGGTTTGCGTTTCTCATGTTATTATCCAGTTGTCCAGATACGGGTAGACTGGATTACTTTTTCTGCATCGGTGCGCTGTCACCATTGCTAATAGCTTTGTGAATACGCAAGGTGCTGATGCAATACCGAAGGGCAGCACTTTGAACTGTAGGTATTTTTGATGTGCTGGCAGCATTACAACATTAAAGTGTGCATTTTTCATATGTAGTGTTGCCATAAAGTCTCCCTCCTTGAGCAGTGGGATGACCCCTTGAAGTGTGGCTTATATACGTGTTTTCTGGCCTTCTGTCTAGCACTGGAGGTTTTGTATGGTTTTTCTTTGGAACAAGGAAGTACACAATAAATACCTGTGCATACCTCTGATGGTTGAACAGGTTCTATGGATCCCTTTTGGAGAAGTATTTGCATCTTGTCTTATCAAAGTTTCCGATGTTCTACTGGTATCCTTCGGAGTCTTTGTGGGTGATTTGTGTGGTTGTTTCTGAAACTCAATGCAATACCCATTTTTACCGTTGACAGCATCCAGTGAGGTGATTCTCCCACATATGTGGGAGAATGTTATGCATCCTACGACTGGTGTTATATGGGAGAGGACCTGGAACAAGGAGTCATTGTTTTACAGCAGTGGGCGACCCTCTCGGGGTTTGGCCTCTCCCTTTGTCTATTCCCATTCTAAATTGTCATGGAAAAGAGGATTGTGCGGTAAACAATTGTCCCCGTTTTCCGAACCATGAAGAGGAACCTGTACCGGAGGAGTACGTTGGCTGTGCTGCAGACCTTGAGTAGCTCTGGCAACAAAAGCTCCACCAGCTCGATGGTCCTCTTTGCTGAAAAGGGCGGTTCAGAATTTGATTTAAGGTTTTTAGCATCTCATGGTCAGTCTTTGCGGTTTCTAAGGCCAGATCAACACCTTTGCCAAACAGAGCCTACTTTTCTATTGATCTATTTAAAAGCGCAACTTGAGTATCTGCTCAAAAGCCAGAGTTCCTGAGCCACGCTGGTCTTTCATAATGTGCCCTCTGCAATGATTCTACCAGCACTGTCGGATGCGTCCAGTGTGTTTAAGTACTGCATTAGCAGTTTGTTTCCCTTCTGATAAGACTAAGTATTGCTGACTTTAGGGGCTCATGGATATTAGCAGCGAGTTCCTCTATGCAGTCCAACTGAGCTCTATTAAAACTAGCCATTAAGGCTGTGTTGTTGGTCGTGCCCATTTGATATGGTGAGAGGTTGCCACTTTTTACCTAGGGAAAATCTTAATCGGGAGATGCTTGAGATGTAGCTAAAGGGACGTGCCCTTTTACATGTTGTAGTTAAGACTAGCGAGTCTGGTTTTAAGTGACCCATGATAAAGAGAGAGTCAGTAGGCATTGGTTTAAATCTTTTCTCAACTTGTGGGCTAACTTGTTTGGTTAATACTGGAGTTGGCAAGGAGGCATCGAATCGCCTTTTTACAGATTTAAGCAGGGGGATGTACTGGCAAATCGCTTTTCTCAATGAGGAAGTCATCTATGAAGGCTATCATCAGAATTGTGTGCGTCAATTTTAAAATAATGGGCAGCTTTCCTAAGCAGGTCATTATGCAGTAAGTTGTCATCAATAGGCGGCGATGAGATGGGATCCTCGACATCAGGTGAGGGCACAGGGAGGTCTTCTAGGTCTGTACCAGTGTTATCCTCCTTAAAAGCCTCATCTTCATCTGTGTATATCTCAATTTCTACTGGCTCCTCATAAGGAAGGGACAAGTCACTTACCTGTACCTCCTGTTCTCCAGCATGGGTCTGGCATGATTGGGAATCCTCAGTAAAATAAAAAATCAGTTTCGCTTTAGCCTGAAAACTGCATTAACTCTATAAGCCACTGTCGTTTGGGTCATACTGCCCCCATCCAATGACAATCTCCCTAAGCTTCACTCCTGGTGGCCATCTTCAGATTTGGTAAAGCACATAAAGTGGCAGTATGAACCAAGAAGAGCCATAGAGGGGAAGGAGGGAGGGTTTGCATGTGAATCCATTCCAGACGCTGGAGAACAGGAGTTATAGGTATGTTACTTGTTCCTTCTCCAGTATGGGGTCTGGCATGGATTCACATGCTCATGAGTACGATTACACAGCAGTACATATACACAACCATGGGAGGTGGGAAGGCTCAACAGAAGCAAAACACTTACCCCTGGAAAAGACTCACCTCAAGCAAACAGATTGTGTAGCACCGCATGGCCGACCCGGGACTCCTCCTTGGACTGGCAGTTGACGCCAGTAGAATCTTGCGACAGTGACCTTCATGTAGCAACCCTGCAGATGTCGTGTAGAGGCACACCAAAGAGAAACGCGGTCGTCGCTCTAATGGCCCTGGTGGAATGGGCTCTCGGCATGCCTGGTAGAGGTCTGTTGGCTGGACGATGACAGTGCATGATGACAGTGCATGATGCAGCCTGACAGCCACCTGGATATGGAAGCCTTAGACAGGACCTTCCTGTGATTCACAGGTCCAAAGTTCACAAAGGGCTGAGCGGTCTAATGAAAATCCATTGCGTTGCCACATACAACTTAAGGAACGAGCAAAGTCTAGTGAATGACACGCCCCCTCAGCAGACGACAAATAATTCAGGAAGAAGACTGATAGAACCAAAGGTTTGTTGAGATGGAATTCAGAAGGAACCTTCGGCATAAAGAAGGGGTGGGTCAATAACTCCACCCTCGTAGCATGGAAAAACAAATATGGTTGCTAGCAGGAAAGTGCCTGAACCTCCCCAACACGCCTGCCTGAGGCGATGGCCACTAGAAAAGCAATCTTCCATGAGAGGAACTTCAGAGGGGCCAGATGCAAAGGCTCGAAAGGAGGTCCCTTTAGCTTAGTTGAGCTCCCATGGCGGAGCAGGCACCTTCACAGGTGGAAAAGCCCTGAAGAGGCCCTTGAGGAACTCCTTGATGGGCCTGTGTGACCACAGGGAGGGCTTGCCAGTGCGTAAGCCAGCCCAGCCTTGAAAGCAGGTATGGAAGGAGCTGCAGGGCTGTTATGTGCAGAGGCATATTCTTCTGGGTCCTGCACCACACCACAAAGCGCTTCCACTTGTGACCATAGCATGACAGCGTAGAGGATGCCATGGCCTTGGCCAGGATCTTCTTGCATTCCAGTGACAGAGCCTAATGTCCAAACTCTAGAGGTGCAGTATTGTTGAGTCTTCTTTGGAGAGAAGGTCGGGAAGGGGAGGCAGCTGGATGGACGGAGCCACCGACAAGACGGAGCCGGTCCGGATACCAGATCTGCTGGGGCCACACTGGAGCAATGAATATCATCCTGCATTGACAATGTCAGAGTGTTTATATCACACACAGCAGGAGCAAAATTGGAAATAAGGCGCACTGGGGAGAGCCCCTCCAATGGGAACAAGAAGGCATTGCCCAGGCTCCTCGGCTGAGGGAATCTGCTGGCGAACCCCTGGCATTTGGATTTGGCCCCCGAGATCAATCTGGGGCCAACCCCACCTGCTGAAGAGACAAGGTAAGCTCTCATTCGTGGCAGTACTGCAGCTCCCTGCTGAGCGAGTCTGGGATGGTGTTCTTGATGCCTGCCAGGTCAAAGGGTACAAGGAACATGCCCTGCAGAACGGCCCAGGGCCACAGAGCCTGGGCCTCCCAGGAAAGTGCAGGAAAGTGTCCCCACCCTGCTTCCGGATGTAGAACATGGTGGGGGTGTTGGCTGTGAAGATGCATGAGGTAGAAGAACTTGAGTGCCCAGACGACGGCCCAGAGTTCCAGGATGTTGATGTGGGGGTCCTTTTCCTCCAGGAGCCAGAGGCCGCTGGTGTGGGATTGTCCAGCGAGCCGTTTCTGATATGAAATGATATGGCATTTATAACACACCTATACACACGTGTTCCAAGGCGCAAAAAGGCAAGGGAAGGGAAATAGAGGGAAGACAGAGACAGCGACTAAACCAGATGACATTGAGATCGCGCAAGTGCAGGGGAGCGGGGGAGGGGATGTGCTGGGGGAAATGGGAGGGGCAATGCATTACATAGGATAACAGTAAAAATAAATAAAACAAAAAATAAACGTGCGGCCAGGCGGTGGCAAGTGCAGGGGTAAGTACAGACATCAAGTGTTAAGTGCTTGTAGGGGCTGTAAGGATACAGAAACAGTCCCCGAGTGCAAGGGTTGCCAGGGGGGCAGTGCAGGTGTGCGCCTGGTGGGGAGGGAACTGGCCCCGAGATCAGAGGGTACCCAGGTAACCAGTGCATTTTCAGATTCAGCCAGGACATCAGCAGGGGAGAGGAGGAGAGAAAGCAGAGGCTTGAGGTGCTTCCGGAACTGTAGATGGTTCTCCTCAAGTTTCAGAGAGGAAGGGAGGCTGTTCCAAAGGGAGGCCCCAGCAGAAGAAAGGTCTACCACCAACTCTCTGCTTGGAGAAGCGACTGACCCTGTGGGAGTTGGAGACGGATGAGCTAAGAGCTCGAGAAGGAAGATATTTTAGGAAGAGAGAGTGAAAGGTATTGAGGTCCCAGGCCCTAAAAGGCCTTGTGGACAATGCAGAGGGTTTTGAACTTAATACTCGCCGCCACTGGGAGCCAGTGCAGAGATTTCAGTCCTGGAGAGATACGATCCCTGGGCTTGAGGCCAAGGACAAGTCTCATAGTCCTGTTTGGGATGAGTTTCAGGGGGCGGAGAGTAGAGGCAGGCAGATTTAGAGGCTGTTACAGTAGTCCGTCCTAGAGCGAACCAGAACTCTGGAGACCGTGAGCTTCTGGGGGCAGGAGAGGAAAAGAAGAATACCTCTGTGGAGGTGCAACTGGTAGTGTGACTTCTTAGAGACGTCAGAGATGTGAGGAGAGAAGGAGAGTGTGGAGTCGAAGATGGCCCTGAGGTTTTTAGCCTCAGAGGTGGTAGCAGGAAGAGTTCCAAGAGAGTCCGGCCAGAGTGACAGAAAAGGAGGGAGCAGGTGTGCCGATGAGGAGAATCTCAGTCTTACTGGCATTAAGGCTGAGATCATTGGCGGCACACCACTCCTGGATGGTGGACAGACATCAGAGATGAGAGAAGGAGAAGAGGTGGCAGAATGGAGCCTGAAAATGAGTTGAGTGTCATCCACATAGCACTGAAAGTTGGGATACAGAGCGGCAATGCAGTGGGCCAGAAGTGCCAGGTATTGGTTGAACAGCCAGGCAGAGAGGTTAGACCCCTGGGGAACACCATAGGTAGAGATGGAGGAGAGGAAGGACCCAAGTTGGACCTGGGAGGGTCGATCGGAAAGAAAGGTTGTCAGCCAAGCCAGGGCCTGATCCGTGATACCCAGGTTATCACGGAGACAGTTGAGCAGGATGGCATGGTTAACTGTGTCAAAGGCGGAAGAGAGATCAAGTAAGATGAGGACACAGGGGGTGTTGGAATCAAGGTTGGAGAGCAGGTCTTCACAGATTTTTCAACAGAGAGTTTCCATGCTTCTGGCAGCTCTGAAGCCAGACTGATGGTCATGGAGACAACCAACAGATTCAGTGTGAAGATTAATCTGAGAGATGGGCAGCTTTTCCAGGAGGTTGCCCAGGAAAGGAGTGATGGAGATTGGGAGATAGCCGGGCAGGAAGATTCGGCAGAGGATTTCTTAAAGAGAAGAGGGTGCACAAGGGAGTGCTTCAGGGGGGAAGGAGTGGTTGCGGAAGGTATCCAGTCATTGCATCGACAACCAAAGCATCGACAGCCATACCATCTAAAAAATAAATCTAATGCATTTTTTTGATGGTAAAGGGTTTAGTTGAATAAAAATGTGTTTTAAAGGTTATAAAAAAATGGCATTGGGGGAAAGCTTTATTTTTTTTAGATGGTATGGCATTAGATGCTTTGGCTGTCGAAGGAATGACTATAAACCGTTGCAGATATCGGCCAGAGCAGGAGCCAGGGTGTCGATGTGGTCCTTGATGGTTTTGGAGGAACAGGGGTGACACTTTCATAGATCAGACTTGTCTAGAAACCTCGTCCGAGGAGAACAGGGGAAAGGCAGAGAAGGAGGCACATGCAGAGGGCCTGGGAGGGGACAGGAGAGGTAGAGACTTCAGCAGGATTGGCCAGCTCCTTGCAGATTTTAAAGAGTTTGACCAAGTTGTTAGATGCCACAGAGACTCAGGCTTGGATGTGGGCTCTCTTCTTCGTGCAGACAGAGAGCCGGTATTGCCTTTGGAGCAGGCGGCAGGCCAGTTTGTCAGAGGATGTACTGGAAGCATGTAATTTCCTCTCGGCCACCCTGCACTTGTGTTTAAGGGTTACGAGGTCTGAGTCAAACCACGAGTTGCACTTGGCTTTCAAGCGGATCCTCATGACAGGAGCAAGAACATCGAGAGTATCAGATATAGCAGAGTGGAGCATGGAAAGGGCTGTGTCAGCCAAGGGGATGGGGGGGGGGTGAGAAAGTGGCGGCAAAAGCCTCAACGGACACACGCTTCATGGGTCGGATAACCGAGACGGTAGGTGGCAGTGCTGGAGTTGGCTTGGCCTGAGGGGTAGAAAGGAAAATGTGGAGGTAAGGGGGGAAGAGAGGAAAGAGAAGAGAGACGAGAGAAGAGGAAAAAGGGGGAAGAGGGAAAAGGGGGAAGAGGGAAAAGGGGGAAGGGGAAGAGAAAAGAACAAGCCATTCGAAAGAGGAGTAGGCCTGCATAGGAATGACAGAGGTAGGAATCCACCCCCTCCGGAACGGTTGGATCTGTGGGGAAAGGAGCCCCTCTTGTGAGATGCAGGCATGCTCCCCAACATTGTAGAGCTTGTTGGAACTCCTGATCGAGAACGATCTTGTCCGTCCAAGTGCCCATGATCTACAGACATCGTGCATCCCGAAACTCCTGCGAGATCTCATCCGAAGTCTGCAAAACAGGATGAGGTGAATGCAGTAGGATATCATGCCAACAGCAACTTGATGGCTCGCACCATTGCATTCTGCGCCATCGACAAGCACTGCACCTTCCAGAGGATGGCCGTCACCCTCTCCTCTGATGGTGTAGTCAGGTATGCGACCGTGTTGAGCCGGGCACCCAAGAACAGAGCATTCTGCGATGGCTCCATGCAGTATTTCCAATAATTGATTAAATATCCGAGCCCCGTCTGAAGGCGAATGGTTTCCGTGATGTACTGCCGCTAGCACGTGAGAGAGGGAGCGGATGAGCCACCCGTCCAGATAGGGGTAGACGTGGATCTCCTTGAGGCGCAGGTGTGCCGCCACCAGTGAAACACTTTGTGAACACCTTCAGTGCTGCCTTTAGGCGGAAAGGCAGCGTCTTTAACTGATAGTGCCTCCCCTGGACCACGAAGTGCAGGAACGTTTGATGCTTTGAGCGAGTGAGGACGTGAAAGTAGGTGTCCTCCAGGTCCAATGTCGCCAGGACATTCCCTTCCTCCAGCTGTTGGAGCATGTGCTGCAATGTGACCATCCTGAACTTTTGGAATTTCAAGTATTTGTTGAGGAGTCTTAAGCCTAGGATTGGCTGCCATCTTTTTGACTTCTTCTGTACCAGAGAGCATCTGGAGTACACTGCGTTGCGTCGGAGGCGCAGTGGACAGGCTTATCGCCCCCTTTCTTAAAATGGCCTGACCCTCCAGCAGCAGCTGGGCCATGTGTAGTTCTTGACGTGCCACAGACGGAATGTGAGGACACCAGTGTTGGACCTTCAAGGCGTGTCCCTGACCAAGAACGTCCAGCACAAATGACTGTGGTGATTGTCTTCCACTCGTTGACAAAATTCGCCAGTCGGTGTCCCACGGGGGTGTGCAGCTTGCGGGCCAGGTTCATGGCCGGTTCAGGCCTGCATGGGCACCTGCATCCTGGTCTGCGGGTGACAACAACGCTGTCCTCTGCTGACATAGGCCTGCAAAGGGCCTCCTGAGTCGTGGAGCAGGAAGGTTGACGATAGGGGGCTTGGAGGACCTGCCGGACTTCCCTCTGGAGGATCGAAAGGACAACCTCCACTGTTACAATGTTCCCAATGAGTGTGCCATCTCCATGCCCGTCTTAATCGTCCGGAGAGACTCGTCCATGGTCTTGCCAAAGAGGTTGTCCCCATCAAACGGCATGTCCACTACTTTGGACTAGTCATCGGCCCTGAAGTTGGTGGCCTTTAGTAACCCCTGCTGTCAAAGGGACACCCCATTGCCCGTCAACCGGAACCCGGTATCCACAATGTCCACAGCCACTGTGATGGCTTGATCAAATGCCACTTCACCCTCCTGGAACAGGGCCAATGCCTCAACCTTCTTGTTCTCCGGCAAGAAGTCCCAAAGAGGTCCAAGCTTATACCACAGCTCTCGGTAGTAGCGGGATAAGAGGGCAGGTGCATTTGCAGCCTTGATTGTTGAGGCTATGGTGTAAATGATACACTTGCCCGTTGCATCTAGTTTCTTCCCCTCTTGATCAGGTGGCACTATGGCTGAAGAGGATGGGTTCATTAAGCGCTTCCTGGCAGCGGCAGAAACCACAGTGTCCAGAGAAGGCTGTGACCTCAAGCACTTGGGAGCCGAGACAGGAACCCTGCACTTCGCCAGCCTGTCTCGCTTAGCAGGCACGGTACTCTGCGTCTTCATTAATGCCAAGCCCTCCTCCCAGACATCCTCCAGTAGAGGAATAGATAGGACTGTCTACCGCCTGGACTCTCGTAGTTGGTAGAAGAACCCTTCCTTCGTCTTCGCCTCTGGCACCAAATTAAAGAGGATAGAGTCACTCAACATCATGGAGTGAAAGGAACTGACCTCATCCGGTGGCGAAGCCCTGGGGGCTCGTCGGCACCCAACATGTTTCCGTCTGCCAGTGCATAGTCATCGGACTCATGGTATGCGTTGCTGCAGTGTCCCTATCCGTACCTGTGACTGTGTACAGGGGCTCCTGCCCTACAGGGGGTCAAGGCACGATGCAGAGGCGGTGGGGGTGTCGGTTGACCCCTCGGGCCAGCCAGGTCCTTTGATCTACACTTTGGTCTCGATAGACTCTTGGTCAGCGGCCTTGTGTGGCTCCTGGCCAGATCTGGCGGAGGTGCAGCAGTCAGTCTTTGCTGTATCTCCGATATTAGCATGTGCAGTGTCGTAAGGATGTCCAACGACATGCCCCTGGCTGCAGGGTAAGGTGTCTAAGGGGCAGTTGGTAACGATTCGGGGCTGAGGCACCTCCTTGGGTTAGATGGCGATCTGGGTTCATCCTGTGGAGACCCCTCTATGGACATGGTCTCCCGGCCCCCATCATGATCCGAGTAGTAGTCCTCGGGCAAGTTGTCGTAGTCGGAGCTTGTGTAGATGTGCACAGTTTCCCTTTGATGCATCATTTGGCTTTGTCTGGGACACCCCCCCCCGCTACATGGAGTGTTGGCCCGCGGGCGTTGGTCGCTCCTTGTCCTCATCTGACTAGTTGTCCTTTCCCTACTCCTTCAGGAGTGTGGTGACGATGGGAACTGCCACCTTCACAAGGATGTCAGCGGATGTCGTTGGCGGGGCGGCCACAGAAGCCATATTGCTGTGGTGGGAAGACCACCCGTGGGTTTGCTGTCATGATTGCAGAGACCACCCTCGTTGCTAGGCCCCGTTTCAACTAAGTGGTGATGTTGTCAACAAGGTGGATGCCGAATCTTTTGTGGACGGGATCGTAAGGTCATCCACGAAATGGATGTCCAGGACGATGAAGCAGTCGTCAACTAAGTCGTTCTCTTGGTTGCCAATGGGGTCATCGACAGGGAACGAGAGGACCCAACTGAGGACCTCTCCTTTGAGGGCTAGTTTCAAGATGGTAAACAACGTTTTGAAGGGGTAAAGGACTTTCTCTTGGAGGGAGTGCCCCTCCCTGGCAGTCTCTCCGTGGATGTAGGCAGAAACAGTGATCGTGTCCTTCCTGAACTGTGACCCGTGGGCACAGCAAACCCAGCGTGATCCATAGTGCAGAGCTTCGCCTTCTTTTGGACACCTAGGACGGAGCACCCTCAAAAGACCGCTAACCTTTCCCAGAAGGAGTTTGCTTGTGGGACTGGCTGGTCCTGGGTGAGGTATGACCGTGCCTGGAGGCAGCGCCAGAGGCCTTGTCCAATTTGAGCCACGCTGCTAGCCTGCTCCAACGATCCTTTATCATCTTCGAAAAACCACAGCAAATCTTACATCCCTCCTCATCGTGGTCCAGATGCAGACAATACAAACACTTGTGATGTTGATGTTCAACATACATTTCTCAGTCCACATTTAGCGCACATCTTGAAGAGACTCCTCTTCTCCTCGGACATGGTGGAAGGTGTGAAGTAGGCCCAAGCCTGGGCCTCTCGAAATCTTTGAACAGAAGATCTGCGATGAAAGTTGATCTTCGCCGACAACGGGTCACCGCTGTCGGTAGTCGACCGACGGTCGAACGATGGAACAATATTAGTCAAAAATAATGTATTATATCGATAAACTCAAAGTATCCAAAAGCGTTTAAGAGAAAGAAGAGAGGACTCCCAACACTGAAAAGTGCAGTAAAAATCTCAAGATGCTTTCTTCTTTTACTTAGGATTCCCAGCCGGATGACATGGAATATTCATGAGCATGTGAATCCATGCCAGACCCATGCTGAAGAACAGAGGGTTCTGTTCTTAATTTGTTTTTAGACGGCAACTCCTCTAAAACCTTTAGTTTGTGTTTAAAATTGTATTTTTCCAAGAACTCCATTAATGAGTCAGTTTTGTTCACGGTTATCACAAACCTTTATTTTGTCCATTTACCTGAAGAAGCTATGGCTTTGTGTGGTGGGAAGCTAACTTTTTTCTTTGTTTTTTCCTGTTCCTGTGGTTGTTTCTACCTTTTGAGACTATCTGATACAACAAATGGTGTGTCAAGGCGCTACAAGACAAAAAGGGATGTGGGAACAAGGGAGAAAGAACAATAACGGTCCTACTAGACCTTGTGACATTCGGATTGTGCAATTGCATTAACCAAGTGTGAGGGAGAGGGAATGCAAAGTGAAAGGGTGGGAAGGGAAGTGCAGGTTAAAGAGGAGAGAGTGCAAGTGAAAGGGGAGGTGGAAGATGGTCGGGGAAGAGGGCCACAGGGGCTAGGCAAGTGCTAAAGGGAGGCCAGGTGCAAGGGATTGCATGGGGTGCACATGCTAAGTGCTAGGAGGGGCAGGGGGAGCCAGTCACTGCAGCAGATAGGGGTGTTAGCAGGCGAGAGAGAAAGGAAGATGAGAAAAGGAGGGTTTGAGAAGCTTCCTGAATTTAAGGAGGTGCAGCTCAAGCCTAAGAGGGGAAGGGAGACTATTTCAGAGGGAGGCTCCTGCGGAGGAGAGAGATCTTTCCCCCCGCTCTCCGCTTATCGAAGCGTTCGATGTGCAGAGAGTTGGATCTAGAAGACCAGAGGGCTCGAGCAGGGAGGTATTTAGGGACAGAGGGCCTCATTACGAGGTAGGAGGTAGCCATGGTGCTATTAGCACCATGGCTACCCCCTTACTGCATACCGGGGCCGGGTTCTCGGAATGGGTACTTACCGGGTCATTCCGACTTTGGAGGACCCGGTAAATCCCCATTCTGAGAACCATTCCCCATTCCCATTTGATCCCCCATAGGGCTCAATGGGAATGGGGAAGTAGCTAATAACGGTACCGCAATTTGCGGTACTGTTATTAGCTCTGAAGTCACTTAGCTGGTCCGGTCCTTAACACCTGGTCAGACCAGGCGTTAAGGAAGAGACCCGCTAAGGGACCTCGGAATATGGGGGTATGGGATTACCGGCGCCGGTAATCCCTTACCTCCTACCTCGTAATGAGGCCCAGAGAGTTGGATGTAGCAAGGTCTACAAGCCCCGGAAAGCCTTGTGGATGATGCAGAGGGTCTTGAACTTGATCCTAGCAGCAACCAGTGGATAGATTTTAGGGCTGGAGTGATGCAGTCCCTGCGCTTTAGGTCAAAGATTAGTCTCACAGTCCTATTCTGGAATAGTTGAAGGGGCAAAGGGAGGATAAAGGAAGATTGAAAAGAGGCTGTTGCAGTAGTCAAGCTTAGAGAGGACCAGAGCTCTAGAGATATCGAGTTTCTGGTGAAAGGTGAGGAAAGGGAGAAGGCCTCTGAGGAGGTGCAGCGGAAAGTGGGCCTTCTTGGCAAGGTCTGCAATGTGAGGAGAGATGTAAAAGATGACACCAAGGTTTTTTTCCTCACAAGAAGATGAGGGGAGGGGACACAGAGGGCGGTCAGAAGGTAGGAGAGAGCTGGGGTACCAATGAGAAGGATCTCAGTCTTACTGGCATTAAGGCAGAGATCACTGGCAGCACACCATGCCTGAATAGCAGTCAGACAGTCAGGGATGAGAGAGGAGGAAGAGGAGAAAGTAGAGAGAAGCTTGACGGGGAGCTACGTGTTGTCTGCAGAACACTGGAAGTGAGGAGAGAAGGATGAGATCGGGTGCGCCATAGGGGCTAGGTAGATTTTGAAGAGCCACGACAAAAGGATAGTGTTGTGTTGGATGCTGCAGGTGGAGAGTGTGATAGGGGAGAGAAAAGAGCCCAGTAGTTGAACCTGGGAAGGTCGGTTGTAGAGGAAAGGAGGTCAACCAGTCCAGTGCCAGGTGCAGGTCCGTGATGCCAAGAGTGTCACGGAGCAGATTCATCAAGGTGGCATGATTGACTGTGTCAAAGGCCGAACAAAGATCCAGAAGGATAAGAACGTATGGAGAGATGGAATCGAGATTTGAGAGCAAGTCTTCATGGGTGTTCAGTAGAGCAGTTTCTGTGCTCTAGCTGCTCTGAAGCCACTGTGTTGGATGAGTTGGGAGATGGGCAGGTTCTCAAGTAGTTTGCCCAGGAAGGGGTAATGGAGATAGGATGATAGTTAGCCAGGCAGAGGGCTTTTTGAGGCGAGGGGGCTCAGGGGAGTGCTTGAGGGGTAGTGGGAAGGAGCCAGTGGCAAATAAGCGATTAAAAAAATCGTCCATGGCAGGCAAACTTGCCCTTTATAGTTCTGGAGGAGCAGGGGAGCACCTGTTTGGAGGAGACTTTCATAGAGAGGACTTGTCTAGAGACCTCATCCTGTGCTATGGATGAGAGAGGAAAGGGGTTGGGGGGGTACAAGGGAGGTCTGAGAGCTCTGGGGATGGAGGGGCAAGGGTAGTAGAGGAGAGTGAAGACAGGATGTCCTGAGTTTTGGTTAAGAAGTGGAAGGCTAATGAAGTACAGAGGGTCAGGGCTGGCATGGGAAAAGTGGAGACTACAGTAGGATTGGAGGGTTACTTGCCCGTCTTGTTAGTAGCCCCAAAGATGCAGACTTGGATATGGGCCCTCTTCTTCGAGCAGATTGAGTCTGTAGTGCCTTTAGAGCAGGCAGCAGGCCAGTCTGTCAGAGGATGTGCCTGAGGCCCGCCACTTCCGCTCAGCAACTCTGCATTTGCTTTTCAGAGGGGCTAGGTCGGAGTCATACCAGGTGTTGCACTTGAGACAGGCTTCATGCGGAACCTGCAGAGGCAAGGATGTTGGCTCATAGAGAGGTGAAGATTAGCAGGGGCAGATTCAGTGTTGGTGAACCTAGGCAGGAGTGAGAGGGGGAATGAAAGTGGCCGCAAAAGCAGCCACAGACACTCGCTTCATCAGTCGAGTGACAGAGAAGGAGACTGGCAGTGTAGGCTGAGGGCTTAGCCGGGGGACCCAAGAAATCCAGGTGAGAGGATAGGAGAGCATGGTCAGACCAGGAGTGAGTTATATTGAGCAAGATGGTCATGTCTGCTAAGATGAGAGCATCCAAGTAATGTCCGGCTGAGTACGTCGGACCAGAGGAATGAATAGTGAGCAAAAGAAAGTCACAGGCTGCGGAAGAGTCCAGTGGATGAATCAGGAGAGTCAAGTTAAATATTGAAGTCTCTGAGGAGGAGAAGCTTGTCATGATGCCTACCCCTGGAGCACCAGGCCAGGCCCAGCACCCCCGGGAGCAGGCATCATGCCCCAGGGTAAAAGCCCAGCGGCCCCTGATAGCGGCTCTTTGGACTCTGTCCTCATGTTGGACATCAGTCCTGGCGCCATAGGCGCCAGGCTCATAAAGGAAAGTGTTTGGTGCACTTACCTGATGCAGACCATGCTGCATACTCACCTGATGCAGACCATGCTGCATGAAGACCCAAGCCAAATGAGGCTTAGGAGGGACTATTTTACTGAAGGGACTATTTTGTTACTTGGGTGGGGCTGTGGAAGAATACTTACCTAGGACTTCTTCCAAGGCTATTTAAGCCACGCCCAGACAGCCACACATGCTTCGCGTTGTTCTGCATCCCAGCAGCTGAACGCTCACCGTGTCTGCTCCTGCACGCCCACCTCGAACCTGGAACACCTGTAAGGAAAGAAGAGAAGAGAAAGGTGAAAACCAAGAACTTATTCAAACTTCTTACCTGCATCCGGAATCTTCACGCCAGCATTCTTGAAGAAAGACTTCCATTTAAAAGCATCGCGTTGCTCGCTGCAGTGCCGCGCTTCACTCACCTGTCCTCGAGACATCTCCCGGCTCCATCGCGGCTGTCAGCACTGGTCACCACATCTCTGCACCTAGGGGAGAGAAGAAGAGACAAAAGGTGAGCAGAGGGAACACAGGAGGAAAGCCGAATTTTCAGCCATAATCCTTACCGGCTTTTCTTGGTGAACCATTCCACATTTCGGGTCGGCGCCGCTTCGTTGGCAGGTACCGCACCCCGGCCCCTATGGGGAAAGGACAAAAGACATTACTGGGGAATTATAAAGACATTTAGAGGGGTCGCCCTCATCACTAACTCTCCTGATTTTACCATCGGCAATTTAACCCCTCAACGCATCGCCTTCGTTCTGCACCTGAAATAAAGGACAGATCACAGGTTAGGAAGACAACATAAAAAGAGGCTCACACTTGAACTTTTGAATCTTCATACTTACGGCGTATCGCTCAGAAAAGTCAAGTGGATTTTGCAAGCGCCATTCTGAAAACCAGTGAAGTAACTGGATGAACGCGCGACCCTGCACCAGAAGCAGGATGGAGAGTTCATCCTTCCAAACCATAAGGTGAGCTTAAACCGGGGGTTTTGGAGGAAGTCAGAAGAACGAAGGGGGAAAGGGGGGAGCAAGCACACTATTCTGCAGACAGTTAATCCCCTTTCTCATCTGCAGAAGGATATTCCTACGGGCCAGACAAGCAAGATTTGGGGGTCCTGTTCAATCGGTGGTCCGAGTTCTGCGCATCACGCTTGAAGAGGCCACAGCAACCCAAACTAGACCAGCACCTCCGTGGGAGCCAGGTGAGCGTTACAAAGCTTGTAGGTGAAGGCAAGAAGAGAAAAGGTGAGGTCAGACCACTCCAAGAGGAAGAGGGAGACCGGACCAGGGGTCCTGTAAATGGTGGGGAGTATCAGCGAGAGGGTTTGAGAGACACCAAGCCTGCAGACGAGGCATTCGAAGGAAGAGTAGGTCTGAGGTGAAATGATAGTAGCAGGGACCAAGTCAGAGAAGATCCAGGTCACTCTGCCTCCAGACCAGTTAGGCCTGGGCTTAGAGAGGATCTTTTAACACTCAGGGAGGAGTGTTTCAAAAGCGGTGACAGAGCTGGCAGTGAACCACATCTCAGTGAGAGCGAGAACGTTCAGGTGAAAGTCTTCAAGAAGGAGACAGATAGAGGAGTATTTAACAGCAGAGCAAGAGTGGAGGGTAGCTAGGTGAAGCTGGTTGCCACCTTTGAATGTGTTCCGAGGAGGGTGTTGGGGAGAATTCTCAAGCATGTGCCAATTCCGCTCTACCTTAGAGACCCCCAGCTCTTTTGCTGAACTTTGGGACTTTGTACTTTTAATTCTAATTGTTTTCTGTGTTCGTTTCCTATTGGTCATGGAGTCTAACCAACTCCACAGGCATCATCTCTTTTTATTTGTACTTTTAATTCTAATTGTTTTCTGTGTTCGTTTCGTTTCGAGGTCACACAGCACCCTCAGTGCAGTGGCACAGGGAAGCCTTTCAGGCTTTCCCCAAGTTTTGAATACCTTCTCTGGGATAAACTACTGTTTCCCCAGTGTAAGTAAAGTGAAATTGACTTTACTATTCTTTTAAATTCCTATACCCAGCACACCCTATCTTACAATAGTGTGGTGGCGGGGTTACCTAGCATCCCCTGTGTCTAGAAACTCATGCAGCAATCAAATGCTACCCTAAATGGCATTAGAGATGTTAGTGAGAGGAGGATAGATAAGGTTGCAGCGGTGAGATGAGGTATTAGGGAGAGGAATAGAATGGGTGTGGGTGGAGAGGGGAAGATTGAGAAAGGAGATGGCCATTAGAAGAATGTAGAGTATTGTGAGAGGGAAAAGGGAGGGGGAGAGGGAGGAGGGAGAGTAGCGGTATTGAGAGAGAGAAGGAAGCATAACAGGGAGAGTGATTAGAGTATGTCTGGGACGAGAAGCAGTTAGAGGGAGTATGTTTAAGAAGTAGAGCAGTGGGTGGGGGAGGAGAAGGGGGAAGGGAGAGGGAAGACGAAGGGGACAGGCACTCAAAGTAGTAGAACTGGACTGAAGGCCGCCTCTGGCGCCCGAGTGTCTGGGGTGGGCAGGAAGTGGGGGTGGTGCCCGAAACTACCTGTGCTTAGTCTCCTAGGAGACCCAAATGCACTCTGGCATGATTGGCTGGCTGACTGTCCGGCAAAGATAGCCACCCTGCTGGGTGAGTGACAGCTAGGCGGGAATGAATGGGAGAGAACTGAATAAAAGGCACGTCTCTTGGCTTGAAAGGCAGAGTCGACCACTGGAACGAAAGAACCGAAGACGAGCTTGAAGAGGACGGCTGCTGCAACTCCTGGACCATTGGTGTTACGCTCACCTGGACCCCACAGGGGTGTCGATCGGACCCGGACAGCTGTGGTCTCCATCAACATGATGCGTAGTGCAGAGATGACTGTATGGACTGGCCCGCCTAGTCTTGTCTGCTGGGCCCGAAGAAGTATTTTCCTGCAAGTGGAGACAGGGATTAGCCACATGTGGGTTTTAGTGATGGCCTCCCAACTGTTCTCGCTCTCCCCCACTAATCACCTCCGATATCCCCTTAGTAACCTCACCTTATGTTTGTAAAAGATGAGCTCTCCATCCTGCGTGTCTTGCAGGGGCGCATAGATACCAGTTACTTCACTGGTTTGAAGGCGTTGGGAGAGTTTCGGTAAGCATTGACTCTGAAGTCCCAGGCGCGATTGGTAAGTATCAAGTTCAAAGAGTTCAATGTGCCCGATGTTCACTCTTGTCCCCTTCCTTCCTTAAGTTGCAACTGAGTTCGTGAGAAGAAGGTCTCGTAGCTGCTGCTGGCGTTCAGGTAAGAGTCTGTGTTACCCAACGCTGTCCGGTAACTATTGCATGCGTTAACGTGTTGTTTTTCTCCCTCTTTACAGATGCGGCATATGAAGATATGGAGAATAATACCGCCGGTGGTAAATCAGGTAAGTCTATGGTGGTAAGAGGTATTTGTTGATTCCCTTGGCTCACCTTGTTATTCTTGTGCCCCTAGGTGCCGGAGTACGGCGAAGAAATGATAGAGACAGTGCAGGATCGAAAGATGCTGTGAGAACTGGTGAGTATGGCGCCGTGCTGGAGCTGGCGAAGCGACGCGTGCAGGACTGATGTACTTTCCAGGTCGGGAGATGAAATGGATCCGGAATCAGGTGAGGAATTTGAAATAAGTTCGTTTTCTAACTTTGTCCTTTTCTTCCTCTTTATTCTAGGAGCTCCGGATTCGAGGCGGGCGTGGCAGAAGACTGGATGCTGGCTGCAGGCACGGTGAGAGTCACGCTGCTGGATGCAGAATAACACGAAGCATGTGCTGCTGTTCGGGTGTGGTTTAAATAGCCTCCAAAGTAGTCCCAGGAAAGAAGTTCCCCAGGACCACACCCGAGTAAAAAATAGTCCCTGTAGTAAAATAGTCCCATCCAGGCCTCACGTTGGCTTGGATTTATTTGCAGCATGGTCTGCATGAGGTAAGTAATGTCTATGAGCCTGGCGCCTATGGCGCCAGGACTGATTTTTATTATGAGCCTGGTGCCTACGGCGCCAGGACTGAACCCAGACAGCCCCTAACTGGGGCTGCTGGGGTTTTTGTAAATGTCTGGATGCCTGCTCCCGGGGCTGATGGGCTTGATCCGGATGCCCGGGGGTAGGCATCATGACAGTTGGTTTGCTCGGTGAAGCCCTGCTGCAGGTCGGAATCGCTAAATTCATCTCGACAGAGAAGCCCGGCAAGGACGACTTCTCCCTTTGAGTTGGTAGGAGCAATCAAATCGACACTAAGCTACCTGGATACCATTCTAGGAGCTGGTTGCATTTTCCTCGGATTACTGCCGGAAACCGAATAACCAGGGAGAGGGACACCAGTTTGTGTGCTTTACTACAGCTACTGGAATCAAAGATTAGCCAGTTGCCAGCTTTGCGACCAGTCCCAGTGCTTGAGTCCCCTGACGTTCTCCCTCTTGTCCCTACGACTGAGGCTCAGGAACAGCGAGATCTGCAGGAACTGCCCGGAACAGACGTCTTCAGCTGCACATTTTTCTTCATTTGTAAGGTACTGTGAAACGAGACGGAGTACTTACCCTCTTGCAGTGAAAGTGCTTGAAACTTTCCCAACTTACAGGCCTAATCAGCTTGTGACCAAACATATGATTCTTTCTTTTACAAACTACTTCTGAGAACTTTGGCAAAGACTTCCGTTCAACTACCAGAACTGCTTTATCCTCTACAAGACTTTAGCCCATTGACTTTGGCCTGACCTATTGTATTGAATTAACCCCTCTGGTGAACCCAAAGTATTTGCACTGTTTAAGAGTAACTAATCTTTTTATTAACCTATGCCTTTTTGCTCCAACTTCAAAGTAGTATTTTGCCCTTCTAAAGTAGTTTACATGCCTCAGAAACATACAGTATAAAGTGCTGAAGTATATTTGTGTATAATATAGATTGCATCTTTTTAGTGAACATTTTATAACGGACTGTGAAATAAATTAATAGGTGTTTTACCAAGAAACCTTGAGTGTAAGAATTTATTTGAATACTTGTGATTGTAGACCTCTATGTAACATCATTACAGCTCACATTCCCCTCTTGAGATAAGCCTGGCTGCTCAGCAACACTACCAAAACTGTGTAGTACAGACTTATACCAAAGGTTGGTTTGCTTAAAACTGTAGTCCTAGTTGTGTGTAGTGGTCCCAAAGGGTACTGCATACAAGCTCGGACTAACAGAGGGGTACAGGGAAGCGTTACGCCCGTCGGTGGTGGTGAAGGGGCAAGAGGGGTGGCAGACGGATGAGTGACAGGAGAGGGGAGGAAGTTGATGAGAGACAGATGACTCCTATAAAGAAGGAGGAAGTTGGGCTGAGATCCCTCGGGCGTGACAGTGACGAGAAGCATGCCAAGAGTACTTCCCATCAGGTACCACCATTGATGGGTGACGAAGAGTAAGGGCAGTACACAGGTCCGGAGAGGGAGCGACAAACAGGGTGTCTGACAGTCTGTCTGGAAGAAGCATTGCCGTAGGTGTCTGCGATAGGCAGGCCTGGATTGGAGGGGGGGAGAAGAGAAAGAGAGAAAGAGAGAAAGAGAGAAAGAGAGAAAGAGAGAAAGAGAGAAAGAGAGAAAGAGAGAAAGAGAGAAAGAGAGAAAGAGAGAAAGAGAGAAAGAGAGAAAGAGAGATTCCCCTTAATTGATGCTTAGCCAGCCAGTCTGCAAAGCCCATCAGAAACGCTTCTGCGCATTCCAGCTACCATTAAGGGGCTCCTGCAGCACCAGGTGGGTAAATACGGTCAGCACTAGCACCCTCTGTCCAAACCTGGGCAGATTAGAGTCTGGAATTGCAGGGGAGAAGCCCGATTTCCTACATGGTAAAGAAATCAGGTTGGCCGATGTAGTCAGGCCAGCTCTGCCAGCATTCACTTCAGATCGCCACCATTCACCGTACCAGAGCATTAAGCCGTCCCAACAGGCCAGGTGCGGCTGCCCCCGGCCTCACAACGTAGCCTGGCACTCGTTCTCAGAGCTCCGGCCTGCCCACTGGAAAGTCAAGGGATTTCAGGATCCTGACATTTCGGGGACTTCTAGCCCTGAACCTTCCGAGGCAGGCAGGTCCCACGAGCTACCAAGAGGCACACAACGCATGGGTCTGTCACCAGGGGCGGCCAGCACAGGAAGACCCTCCACCAAGGGGGCAATCCACCCGCTGAACAATTTTAGGGGCAACACTCGTCAGACACCACTCCCCTACTGCCATACAGACAGGCCATTCCACCATACTCCTGGACTTATCGCAAGGCCACCTGCACAGGGGGTAGGCTGTTATAAAAAGGGGCCGCTCTCCCGCCGACTGTAATTGGGGCACACTGGATACACCAACCATGGAGCTCGCCTCTGCGTGAGTCCCCAGGAGAGCCGGGGGACTTCAGCTCCTGATTAACGATGGGTGCAGTACCGCACTACAGCTCCTTTTTCATGACTGCATTCGCCACACAATCAATCAGGGGCAGTCCCACTTGGCAATTCTCTGCTTATGGGAGGCATGCAGCCTTGGGCCAATAGGCAGGCCACACAGGCTGATGCGCTCAAGGTGGAAGACCTTTGTCTTCACCACCGCCTCCTCCATCTCTGAGAACCTACGCACTGCGATACAGGACTCGCCACTCTTGGTGTGATCAAGGGCTCATTTGCTCGGAAAGCTCCACTCATCACTGTCAGCTAAGGTCGGGCAAGTCTTCCCCAGCCCTGCGCTTAACACAAGGTTGCCGCTGTGACCACAGTGTTCCACCTCAACAACGAGTTCACAGGCACCATTTTGGGAGCTGTAAGTGCTTGGGTCACTCATGCCACAATTCGGATACCTTCTAGGGGCAGGTTCCAGGTCGCCAACAAGGGCTTCGGTGCTCCACAGCTTCAAAAGCAAGATAAGGGCAGAAAAACACAGTTTTTAAAATGCATTTAGGCTGGCTTGCGGGGCCAGCTCTCCCAGAGCTCACGGAGCTCACTAAGAACAAGTCTGTTCAGTCCGCCGCTGGAAGAACATTAGGTGTTTTAGGCTTAAAAAGCATTCACTGCCAACATGTGTCCTTCCGGTGATCCATACAAAGGGGGCAATAATTGCAGACCTTGTGTGTCTTTCCACAGAAACATTTTGTGCATGTGACGCCGAATTTAAAGGGGGTAATTCTCCATGTTGGAAGTTGGAGGACAGCAAGATAAATACTATTATAGGGTGAATGTAAGGAGGCAGTCTCCTTGGCTGTAAGTGTAAATGTCTTTCTATCACTCTGAAGGCCTGTAATCTGAGGACCTTGCCGCGTTAGGGATCATGGGTACAGTACACATCACTCACAATAGGAACAGTATTACAGTAACGCCCAGTTGACGTCCCTTTTCTGAATCAAAAAACAAGGATGTAATACTTTGCACCAACTACTAGATTTCGGCCTATGCAAAGCATGCGATTCTAAGCAAGTATACTCTACTCAGAACCTCTAAACTTTAACTTTGAGACAGTTAATCAACAGTTGGCATAATCGTAAGCAATGCTTTCAATAAGCGTGATTAGTAAAGAAGAACAAGTTACTTACCCCTGGTAACGTTCTTTCGACTGGATGTTCCTCCCATGTACTCCTCAGACTCCCAAAGCAGTGTTTGTTTTGGTGGAGGGAGTAAGAATTTAGCCATCAATGGTTTCCGTGAACCGAATGGAGGACAGCCTTTCCAAAGCTTCCATCCTGACCGAGGGAAAGATTCAAGGCAGTAATGCTTCATGAACATGTGTATTGTAGACCATGAGGCCACCTCACAAATGTTTATCGGGACACCCATTTGCCAAGCCGTAGAGGTAGCCATACCCATGGTGGAATGGGCCCTTAAGACTTCTAGAGGATCCTTGACCGCCAGCTTGAAGCATTCTGAAATTGCCAGAATGATCCATCTGGATAAAGTCGGTTTTGTAAGCGCCTGACCCAGTTTGTGACTTGTATAACTTATAAAAAGCTGAGCATCTATACAAAGTTTGGATAATCTAGAGATGTAGAAGCCTGGAGCTCTACGTGGATCCAATCAGTGTAATCTCTCCTCCTCTTTGCCAGGATGAGGTGGAGGATAGAAAGTGGGCAATACAATTTTCTATCCTACATGAAAATCTGAAATGATTTTAGGTAAAAATGAAGGCCTAACCCTCAGAAGAACCTCGTCTTTGTGGAAAATAGTAAAAGGTGGCTTAGAGGAAAGTGCCAGCAATTCACTCACTCTACGGGCTGAAGTTAGTGCTACCAATAGAATGGTTTTAAATGTTAGCAACCTTAACAGACATGAATGTAGAGGTTCAAAAGGTGCACACAAACATTTCAATACTAGATTAAGATCCCAAACTTGAACCTTCAAAGGAGTTACGGGGGGGGTGAGGGGGGTCGGGGGAGACACCTTGGCAAGTCCCTTCAGAAATGGTGCTACCAGTGGGATCTTAAAATATGAAGATTCCTCAGATGAGCGCTTAAAGATGGATAGCGCCGCCAAATAGCCTTTAATTGTTCCAACCTGGAGGTCAAGATTGGCTAGTTACAGTAGAAAAGAGAACACTTCTGGTGTTTTGCATAGTGAAGGGTCTACATTCTTGTCCTTGCACCAGCTGCAGAATTTGTTCCAACAGCAATGGTACTTTGTTGCTGGCCTTCTGGCCGAAAGCAAAATCTCTATTACATCATCCAGGAGGTCAGGAATCCTTGCATCTCAGCCTCTCAGAAACCATGCGTAAAGGCCGAGTGTCCTAAACTCTGGATGAAGAACCTGACCTTCCTCTTGCAAGAGAAGGTCCTCTCTTAGCGGAAGACGTATTGGAGGGCAGATGGACATGTCCAGAAGGTCTGGGTACCACGTCCTCCTGGCCCAATCCGGGGCAATTAGGATCAGGAGTTTCCTGAACTTTCTCAACCTCCTGATCATGTGAGGAAGGACAGGGACTGGTGGGAAACGCGTACAGGAGTGGAAACTCCCAGTCCACCACAAACACGTCCCCTAGTGCTCCTTTTGGAGGAAATTCCTTGGAGCATTACAGTTAGAACTTCCGGTTGACACTTGTTGCAAACAGATCCACTTGAGGGGTTCCCCAGAGGGTGAAGATCTCTTGAAGGACTTGAGCTAGTTCCCACTTGTGGGAGACTGTGCTCTGCCTGCTCGGAGCATCCACCACAGTGTTCTTCTCTCCGGCTAGGTGAATTGCTGATAGAGAGATTCCTTCTTGGATTGCCCAGTACCAGAGCTGCATTTGTTTCTCTGCACAGTGGTAGTGACCCTACAACACCTCTCTTGTTCATGTAGTACATGGCCACTGTGTTCGTCATTATCGGGACATTCTTTCCCGGTACAGAGGGCAGAAAGGCCTTCAGCGCAAGTCTGATTGCCCGCAGCTCCAAAAGATTGATGTGTAGTTTGGACTCCGATGGAGACCAACGACTCCTGATTGTGAGATTGTTGGCGTGGGCTCCCCACCCCGTGAGTGAGGAGTCTGTCACTACTGTTATCTCCGGCCATGGTTGTAAAAAAGGTCCTTGAAGAGAATAGCAATGTTGAGATGATCCAGGAATTGTTCGGGGGAACACGCCCTGATCAGCCAATCGTCCAGGTAGGGGGAGATGTGAACCCCCCCCCCCTCTCCTGAGACTCGCTGTCACCACTGCTATCAGTTTGGTGAAAACCCTCAGGCAGAAGTCAGCCCGAATGGCAGAACTCTAAACTGACGAGAACCGCCAAAGACGAACCTTAGGTACTTGCTGCGCTTGAGATGGATTGGCACATGAAAATAAGCATCCTTGAGGTCCAATGACATCATCCAATCCTGGAGTTGGAGGGCCTGAAGCATCTGAAAAAGAGTCACCATCTTCAATTTGTCCTTCCTGAGATACTTGTTCAAGTATATCAAGTCCAAGCTGGGTCTCAGTCCTCTGTCCTTCTTGGGTATTAGGAAATATGGAGAGTACCATCCTTTGTTCCTCTGCGCTACAGGCACTGGTTCTATAGCGCCTTTCTCTAGAAGGGTCAAGATTTCCTGCACAAGGAGCGGATCTGGAACCCTCAAAGAGTGGCTCCCCGGTGGATGGTTCTGAGGTCTCTGAATGAAGGGAAGGCAGTAACCTTGGGCTATGGTTTCCAATGCCCAAACATCCGAAGTAATGTCTTGCCATTCTTTCAGATGCTGAGACAGCCTGCCTCCCACTGGTATTTTGTGACTCGAGACCTCAGAGAGGTTTTGAGGCAGCTGAAGCAGTGGCTGTTGGTAAGGATGCCCATGTTTGAGCAGGCTTTGCACCGCTCTCTCATCCACCACAAGGGAATCTTCTTTGGCCCCTTTGACCAGCCATTCCTCTCGCTCTTCCAGCTGAGTAGTAGCAAAAAGATCTACCCCTCCAGGGCTGTCTACAGGGCCGAGGCTGCCCAATAACGGCACCTAAGGATATGGCTGCCGCCTTCGAGGTCTGCAACTTCCCAAGGCATTTGTCAGCCTTGTTGCCAAGAAGGTGAGACCCGTCAAAAAGGCATGTGAAGGAGTCTGGACTGCACATCTGGCGCAAATCCAGACTTCCTCAACCACGCAAATCTGCGTATTACGGTGCTTGTTGCCAGGGCTCTGCTGATACTGTCAGCAGAATCCAAACCCGACTGAAGAGACTCGCACATGGCTTCTTTACTGTCTCGAACAATAGCCAAGAATCTGTCTCTTTCCTCCCCATCGGGAATATGCTCGCCATGGAAATACAGTCCCATAGAGTGAATGTGAACTTTGCTAAGGCACATGTGGAGCTGGCCGATTTAAGCGCCATGCTCCCTGCAGAAAATACTTTCCTTGCCCAAGCATCTACTCTCTTGTCATCCCTACCTGGAGGGATGGTTGGGTAGGCTGCCTGTTTTGAAGTTACCGCAGTTGCCTGCATCACCAGACTTTCTGGAGTGGGGTGTTTTGATAAGGAGTTGGGGTCACTACTAGATGGGTGGTATTTTCTTGTCAGATTTTTGTTTACTGCCGGATTAGAGTCTGGCGTTTCCCAATTTGCTGCCTCCCTTTTTTGGAGAGCAATATGGAATGGTAAAATGGGATCCATTTGCGGACCCTTATCAAGGAAGTCTGTTAGATTATCCTGCTCGAAGGGTAGGTCAACTACATCCAAAGTAAGCTACAACTTTAGACATTGTCTATATGATGCATCTGCATGCTCACAAGCTTCACGTTACCAAATTCTAGCTCTGGTGAAGTGCCCACACTCCACTGGCTGTTTGCAAGTTGTCATAAAGACCCTTTAGTCTTGACTCCTCTAAAATAAAGCTCAGGCACATTTGGTGTACCATATTGTAGCCTAAATGGCGCAACGTTATCCGATGGCTCACTTTCCTCATCAATTGATGTTAGTGATTGAAAGTAATCCTTCCTTGGTAAAGGAATATGTGTCTTATCTGGAATGGGCATTGAATGTTTCAGAAATGTTGAACTCTACTCGAAGAGTTATAGTAATATTTGCTGAACTCTATTTCTGCTTCGACTGCATCGAAGGCTTCAATGGTGTCGAAGGTGCCATTGGTGTAGATGGCGCGGCTGGCGTCGATGGCGCAGCCGGCGTTGATGACCTCGATCTCGACTTATGCTTGGATTTATGTTTTGGGAGATCCTTTGATGATTTCTCACTGCGTCGAGTCCTCGATGGCTCTCAATGAGGATCTGGCCTTCCTCCCGTGCTCGAGGGCGCGCAGGATTTGCCTCAAGCCCTTTCCTTGCTCGCTTTGGAAGGAGCAGTAGAAGCATGGCTTGTCGAGGGTTTTTGTTGCTCAAATATTTTAGCATTTCTATCCTAAATGCTTCCCATTCGGCAGGAGTGGAGGCCTTTGTGGGACAAGATATAGCGCTCTCAGGGGAGGTGTCCGATTAAGTCGAAGGGGACTTCTGGTGCCTATTTCAACTTTCTCTAAGACTATTAGAAGTGGTGGGAGCCACTCCTCGTCTTGGATCTTTTTACCTTCTCTCTTTGAGTAGAGTCGCCTCTTGGCTCGTCCCAAGGCTTCTTCAACGGGGTAGTCTAAGGGGATTTTGTGGGGTTTCTACCTACTGCCAATTTCCCCTTTCGCTCCTTCAGAGCCTTTCCTTTCATCGACTGGCATTTGGAGCAGGCCGAGGTCTTGTGCTCAACAGAGACACCACAAACCTACTCGATGTGGGTCGGTTATCGATATCTTGGAGTCGCCGTCCTGGCACTTCTTGAACCCGGTCCAGGGTAGTAGGTGTCGAGGAAGAAGACATTGCGAATTGAACAATAGAAGCGTACTGTAGTTTCTCGAAGCGTAAGCTTACTCGGAAAAACGGAACTCAAGTCAACGGGTGCTGCACATGCTATATGGGATACATATAGCTCCCTACCTCTCAACCTGAGAGCAGACCAACCCTTCCTCAAGTTTAGATTCAACACCATTACATGGTTAAAGACAACAACCTGTAACTGACCCTCTACTTAGAATAGAGATAGTATCGACTGGCTACTACCCAAGTACCCTTTACTTGACGTGACATCTTCACTCTATACCAGCATCCTTAATTATCTCTTACCTATTTTCCTCTCATACACCTTATATATTTGCACGCTCTAACCATACTCTGAACACAATGCCTCACCGGAGACTGCCTGCACACTCTCCTATTGCATACTATTCTTGTAATTAAGTACCCCATGTATATATTCCATACATATTTCATTGTAATTATCACCTGCTTGTAAACCGAATACTTCTTCATGTAATTAATTATTACCTGTATGTAAACTGTATATTTCTTTGTGTAACTAAGCTTCGCATATACTTGTAACTGTTGCGCCCTGTTACCCTAGGGTATGCTGCGCATTACAAATAATAAAACAAACAAACATTACTCACCGTAATCGTATTTCTGATGCTTGTATCTGCTTAGATTCAAATGCTGTGCATAGGCCGACATCTAGTGGAAGCTGCAAAGTAGTACAGTTTGTTTTTCGAAACTCGAAAAGGGGCGTCGAACAGGGCGTGCCAGTAATACTATCCCTAGTGTGACATCCCCTGTACCCATGATCCCTCACGCATGTAGGACCATCAGATTGTATTTGGAGTAGCTTGAGTACAGAGTATCCAAGCAGATAAGATGGATAAGACTACAAGCATCCATGCGCCTTCTCTCAGAGGGGAGGAAGCGCGGGCGCATGTGAATCTAAGCAGATACAAGCATCCGAAATACGATTACGGCGAATAATGTATCCCTTCTGATGTTCGTGAATCTGCTTAGATCACATGCTGTGCACAGATTAGCGAACAGTGTTAGAAGGAGGAGGAGGAGGAGGAGGAGGAGGAGGTGGTGGGATGTGAGAAGGGTCATGAGCGTGTCAATGCAGTAGTGCTGAGTAAAGGTGTGAACAGAGCTACATGTGGCTGCTTTGCAAATACTGTCTAAGGGGACATTTGCAATGAAAGCCAGAGTGGCTCCAGTACCTCATGTGGAGTGGGCCCTCGGCGTAAAAGGCAGTGTTTTATCTGAAAGGGCTAGCACAGTTGAATACATCTGACTATCCACCTAGAGATGGCATTTTTAGAGATGCATTCTCCTTCTCTGCCTGGCGGAATGGAGACTAACAGTTGATCTGTCTTTCTTAGCGGTCTGGTCTTGTCCACGTAGTAGAGGACCGCCCTCCTCACTTCTAGTGTGTGGAGTGTTACCTCAGCAGAGCTTCTGGGTTCCTGGAAGAAAGCCAGTAGCTCAACAGACTGGTTAACATGGAATTTGGAAATGAACTTAGGTGAGAACCTAGGGTGAGTGTGTAAAACCAGTCTGTCCTTATGTTTAGTAAAGAAAGGATCCTGCACTGACAAAGCTTGGATTTCACCGACCCTTCTTAAGGAAGTGATGGCTACTAAGAAGGCAGTTTTATAAGTCAGGTGTTTCAGACTAGACTTGCGCATGGGCTCAAAGAATGGTCCCATGAGTTTAACGAGTACCACATTAAGGTCCCAACCTGGCGGGGGTTAGAAATTGGAGGGTGGAGACAAAGCCGCCAGGTGGACTTTAAACACTAACCCTGCATCTAGTAAGTGGAGCATATAAATTAGAATGTTGGATGGAGTACATTCTATGGGGTTGATCTGCTTAGTCTGGCACCAAATTACGAATCGTCTCCATTTGTCAAAGTAAAAGTGCCTAGTGTTTGGTTGTGCCTAGTGTTTGGTTTTCTTGATCCTTTCAAGATATCCATGCATCTTTGAGGGAGATTGAGATGCCCGAACTCTATGACCTCAGGAGCCATGCTGTCAAGTTCATTGAGTGCGGCTGTGGGTGCACGGTTAGTCCTTCGTGCTGGGTGAGTAGGTTGTACTGGCACGAGAGTTTGATGGGGTTGCACATCGCCAGTTTGTGCAGATGTCTTGCCCACATAGGAGCAACTAGGATAAGCGTCATTGGTTTCTTGTGCAACTTTCTCACCACCTTCCTCATGAAAGGAGTTGGGGGAGGGGGGGAGCATAAGCATATTTCCCTGACCAGCTATCCATAGGGCGTTCCCCCTTGGAGTCTGGCTGGGGGAACCTGGATGCGAAGTCTGGGCACAGACTGTTTTCGCTTGTGGCGAATAGGTCTACAGTTGGGAAACCCCATTGAGAGAAGAGGTATTCTACGACTCCTTCGTGTAGATGCCACTCATGTTCCTCTGGTAGGGGATCTCTGCTCAACGAGTCTGTTAGAGCGTTGAGTTCCCCTGGAACATGTGATGACAGGAAAATGTTCCGTCTGAGTGCCCATCTCCAGATTTTTTGTGCAAGTCTGACAGATTTGGAGAATGTGTACCCCCTGTTTGTTGATATAAAACATTGCTGTAGTGCTGACTGTTAGGATCTGCACTGAGAGGTTTGTTAAATGAGGTTTGAAAGCCTGAAGGGCTTTGAATACTGCCAGAAGTTCCAGCAGGTTGATGTGGTTCTGAGCTGCAGTGTGAGACCACAGACCCTGAGCTTTGTGGTGAAGGTAGTGAGCCCCCCACCCTGCCAGTGAGGCGTCCTTTGTGACAACTGCCTCTACCTCTGGGTCGTAGAAAGGTTTCCCCTTTCATTATGTTTTCTCTTGTTAACCAGCAAAAATGTTCTACAAGTGTTGGAAAAACGACCACTAGATCGTCCCACTGACCACTTGCCTGAGACCATTGTTCACTCCCGTATGGGACGCATGCACGCGTGAGGAACCAGGTAAATGCAAGATGCCATCATGCCTATTAAATGCATCGCTTTGTGCACCCTTATCTGGCGGCTGGCCTGATAATGTGGTATTTGCACTAACACATTTTTTACTCTTTCCTCTGAAGGAAAGACCAATCCTTCCTAAGTATTTAGGACAGCTCCTAGGAACTGCTTTGAAATGCTTGGCAATAGGCTTGACTTTCTCATTGATGGAGAAGCCCAATTGAAAGAGGAGGTTGATTGTTCTTAGAATGTTTTGTCTGCAAATCCGAGGCGATTCCCCCGTTATGATCCAGTCGTCCAGGTAAGGGTACACTGGGATTGCCTCCCTGCGCAGGTGCGCTGCCACTTCCACCAGTAGTTTTGTGAATACCCTTGGACCCGAGGCTATCCCAAAGGGCAGCACCTTGAATTGGTAGTGCTTGTTCGCTATCTTGCAACGCAAGAATCTTCTGTGCGCTAGGAACAGTGAATTATGAAAATAGGCATCTTTCATATCCAGTGTTGCCATGTAATCCCCCTTTTTTAGTAGAGGGATTACCTCTTGTAGCATGGTCATGCAGAACTTTTGTGGCTTGACATACTTGTTTGCATGGCGCAAATCTAATACAGGGCACATTGTTTGATCTTTCTTTGGCACAAGGAAGTAAGCTGAATAAATACCGCTGTTTACCTGGTTGGCCGGGACCACTTCTATGACGTCCTTTAAAAGAAGTGTAGTTATTTCTTCTAGAAGGATCCGCTGATTTTCTTCTGAGTGGATTTTCTGGCGTGGTGGGTGGTCGTGAGGACGTTGAAGTAGTTCTATGCAGTAGCCCCCTGCTAATGTGGACAGCACCCATCTGTCCGAGGTGATTCCCTCCCATGCGTGGGTGAAGTTGGAAATGCGTCCCCCTACTGGAGAAGCATGGGAGGGCACCTGCAGCGGAATGTCACTTGCTCTAAAGTGGCGTGCCACCTCAAGCAGGGCCTCTGCCTCGACCAAGACCTCTGCATTGTCCTCTTGGATAGCCTTGAAAGGATTGGCCTTGATTATTCCCCCAGGAGTAGCCTTGGCCCCGATTGTAGCTGGATCCTCGTTGAGAATTTTGGCCTGGAAAACAGCGAAAATTCCTGTTACCTCTCTGTCCTGTAGGCTTGTTAGTGAGTTGACCTAAAGATTTTAGAGTCATACTCGTTCTTTGCCGTTTTAAGTGAGGCTTCAACGGCCTTACCGAAGAGCACGTTAGGTTCCACTGGCATGTTTATTAGAGTGGCGCTTCTGGCCCAAAGCCTGACTGGCGCAGCCATGCATGCCTTTTAATAACAGTCCCTTCTGCAATGACTCTTCCGGCATTGTCTGCCACATCAAAATTTGATTTAAGGCGACAGGTAGATCCGGCCCTTGCATCTGCTGCCACCTGAGCTAGTTGGGATCTGAGTAGCTCTGGCGCAGATGAAAGTAAGGCAGATATTTCCTCCCACTTGTGGCAGTTATAACTAGCCAAGAGGGTTGCGTTGTTCGCTATCCTGGTCTGATAGGCCGCAGAGGAGGCGACCTACCTGCCCATGGCATAGATCTTTTTGCTTTCTTTATCAGGTGTAGCCTCGGAGGAAGCAAGGGGTGTGCCTGCTCTCTTTCTAGTTGTGGTGACAACTAAGGAGTCTGGTTTTAGTTGCCCTCTAATTTATAAAGGGTCTGAGAGCGCAGGCTTGAATATTTTCTCCACACGTGGGTTAACGGCCCATGTGCGATTAGGGGCTTCTAAGGATGGCTGTATTCTGCGTTGCACTGATTTTAGTAGCGGGATAAACTGGCCCACTGTCTTTTTGGCCACAAGGATTTGTTCTGCAAAGTCTCTATCCTCCTGTACCTCCTGTGTGTCAATCTGGAAGTGTTCCGCCGCCTTGGCTAATACTTCATTGAGGAGGGGTTGATTATCAACGGGGGGAATCAACAACTGGAGTGTCTTGATTAAGAGGGGAATCTATGGAGTAAATGTTGGCCTCTTGGTCTGCCTCTGGGTCCTCGTCATCCCCGTAATAAAGTTCATCTGTCTCCGCCTCAATAAGTTGAGGGTCAGACCCCTCCACAAAGGGGAGATCTTCTTGGTCTAATTCAGGGTCATAGATATCTATGACCGTACTTTGAAAGGGAACATTAGAGCGAGACCTCTTAGGAGGGGGTTGAGTAGAGGCTTGAGAGCCAGAAGGGGCTGTGGTGGGAGGAGTGGAGTGGAAACTCTGAAAGTAATGTGGGTTTTTCCTCATAAAAATTGGCCATAAAGGTCATTCTTCGCATTCCTCTGTCAATATCTTGGGAAGATCATTCTCTGGAACTTGGGATCACCACAGATTGAGAGGAAAGTGGGAGGTATTAATTTAGGCCTAGAATCCTTAGGTTTTTCTATGGGCTTGGATAGTTTAGGATTTTCCTTCTGCAGTGTTTTCTCCCTAAGAGGGCTCTTGTGCTTATAAGTGTTTTACAGACTTTGTGGCCTGCCGCCTTATCCGGCGCCGCGCATCTAATTTCGGATGTGGGTGCGGAGGTCTCGTCCGTGGACGATCGACCTTCGGAGGGAGTTTTGCGAGCGACGCCCTTGCCGTCTTTCGACGGTTTGACCCTGTCGTGCAGCAATCTTGATTGAGATTGCCCAGAGGACCAGGACTCGGCGGACCTTTCTCTGGGTGTCGAACATTGTTGATTACTCGACTCATGTTTTGAGTCTCGACTAGGGCTTATGTGCTTGGTGCTGTGTGTTTTTGAAGCACTGCCGCCGCCGGGTGTAGTGCCCACAACATGGCCGCCGGCCTATCCTACGGGGTCGGGGGCCGGCGCTTGAGTAGCCGAAGCTACCCCGTCGCCCTCACCGTCGGAAAGTGCTGCCATCGCTAAAGGTTCCCTCTACCTCCATGGCCTCGAGTTGCCTGGTGTAGTGGGCCCAGCGTTTCATGGAGCGGTCCTTTAACGTCTTTGGCTTGAAGAGCCTGTACGCTTAACAAGACGTTTCGACCTGGTCTCTTTGAAGACACAAGTTACAAACTAAGTGTTTGTCTAACCACAGAAATGTTCAGTTACACTAGGGGCAAAATTTAAAGTGTATTTTCCATAATTATAGGTTATGGTGGTTATGGCAGCTGGGCGAACAAAGTGTAGGAAGGGGAGAATATGCATCCTAAAATGGCCTCCCCCCCTCTCTCCCTACTGTCTGGGCCGAGGCCTGGGGCGGCCTTCCAAGGCCGAACGGTCCGTCACGGTGGACTCCGACGGGCAGTCTTTCGGTCTTCACCGGCGTGGTGTTTCGGAGGTCGGTGAAAGTATAGAAAGAAATACTATTGTTAATTGTGAAAAGTCAATGGCTTTGCACGGAAAGGAACTCCGCTATATGCGTCCGTCTAGCATGGTGGAAAAAAACTATCTGAGGGACCTCAACGTGTGGGGGATCATGGGTACAGCGAACGTCACTAGGGATAGTATTACTGGCACGCCCTGTCGACATCCCTTTTCGAGTTTCGAAAACAACAACTGTAATACTCCACAGCTTCCACTAGATGGCGGCCTATGCACAGCATGTGATCTAAGCAGATTCCACAAGTCTCAGAGAAAAAAAAAAAAAATATATATATATATATATATATATATATATCAAAGCATAACGCCCTCTGCCGAAAATCTTTTTTCCGAAGCAGCTGAAGCTAGATATCGAATAACAAAGATGAGGAATACGTGGGAGGGCACAGTCCATTCGAAGGTAAAGAGTTAGAAAACAGTTGATAGAAAACCAGTATACACAGGTCAGTACTCAAGTATAAAGATGTTGTAAAACCCTTATGAGCAATCCTAGAATGAGATCCTTATCCTTAGTCATTTCAGCCCCGAAGTTTAAATGCTGGCTGGTGTCAAAAATCACCTGTTCTACAAATTATATTGTTCATGTAGGTTTACTTTTGGATATGAGCAAAGAAAGTGGTTGCGGTTAAGAGATTCGGGAAAAGTTCAAGTACATGTCTCTCCCAGTCCCACCAAGCTAGGGAAGGCACAGGAAGGATCCTTGACCAAACTACCACCGATCTTACTCGGGCAATGGAGAGGTAGGGCCAGGACTTTACGCCCATGTAACTCTACGGAGGGAGGAGGGGCAGGAATAGGTAGTATAACCTAACCCCCTTTACTCTGATTCTTCCAGGGGCCACATAAAGGGTTTCTATCTCCTGAGCCCTCTGACTTCTGTGATGTGTCCAGTCTAGGCAGATTCAGGGTGCACAGGTACAGAGGTCAGTTTCAGGATTGGTCCAGGCTAGTACGCAGTAATCTGGTCCTGGACAAATGGATACCCTTGACTTAAAAGAGATGCGGACATTCATAGAAAAGAAGATCTCGTTGACACTAAAAAAGCAGGATGCGGAAAACGGCACCAAGATCAGGCAATCTTCGGTTGGCGAACAATGGAGCAAGCATGCCCAGCATGGCTTTCCTTTGGACTAGAAGACTGAAAATGCAAGAGCAGGAATATTTTAGCACAAGTTGAAGATCCTCCAAGTATGCACTCGGAACAGCAACAGCTAGAGTGAGATAGCCCAGAAGAAAGCTTGTCAGGCCACAGGGTGGCCTAGGGAAATGTAAGGTTCAGCAGGCATGAATCCTCGAGTAGGAGTCACCACCAGGTCCACTGATGGTAATCTGCACCATTCAAACTGTCAGTGGCTATGTAATCATGGATAATCACCAGTCAAAGATTCTGCCCAGCAACAGACACGACATGATTGTGGACTGGTCCCAGGCCTCTCACCTGGCCACACACAAAGACCAGCACTTTGCCAGAGAAGAGAACATATGGCAATCCAGGAACCAAGAGAGCAAAAAGAAGGCCAATACGGCCAAAGGACAGGCGAAAAGACCATAGCACAGCCATTTTAGAATATATGGTACTCCTTATGGCATTATGTGGTAAAATGCAAACATGCACAAGTAAAGACAAAAAAGACAAATATATGTGCTGCCATTAGCCCATGCTGGATAGCATTTGTAATCACAATGTTACAAACGAAGACGTTAAAGGATACAAAGCATCATAACCACACTTCACTTTAGGGTGATGTGTGCAGCTTTATAAATAGAAGAAATCCAGCACTGAGAGGGGCAGCTCCCACTAATACAAGCGGCCTTCTCACGCGGATTACCTGTAAGGAACAAGTTACTTACCTGTAACTCTTGTTCTCCAGCATGGGTCTGGCATGGATTCACATGCTCATGACTATTCACTGTTGTCATGCGGGGAAACCTCTGTAAAAGAAAAAACTGTTTTACTTTCATTTACAAACTGTCTTTCTCCTATAAACCAATAAATAAGCTCTGGGTCAGACTGCCCCTAGCCAATGACTGCTTTCTCCCTAAGCCCTTCCTCTGGCAGCCATCTTCAGATTTGGAAGCACATAAAGTGGCAGTATGACCAAGAAGAGCCGCAGAGGGACAGGCGGGAGGATTCGCATCCAAATCCATGCCAGACCCATGCTGGAGAACAACAGTTACAGGTAAGTAATTTGTTCCTTCTCCAGCATGGGGTCTGGCATGGATTCACATACTTGTGAAGAAAGAATACCTAGCAGTTCATAATACATGCACAACCACGGGAGGTGGCAAGGCTCAACAGAAGCAATTACTCTTATCTCCTCAACAGGCTCACCTTCAAGCGAACAGGTGGTGTAGCGCTGCTTGGCCGATCCTGGACTCCCTGTTGACGCAGTAGAAGCTTGTGAAGGTGTGCGTAGACCCCCACCTAGCAGCCCGGCAGATGTCTACTAGGGGCACAGCAGACATGAATGCCGTCATCGCAGCGATTGCTCTGGTAGAATGTGCTCTCGGACGGACAGGCAGCAGTCAATTTGCCAACCAGTGCCAATGAGTGATACAGCCGGAGAGCCACCTGGAAATGGAAGCCTTGGAAAAGGCCTTCCCATGGTTCACAGGGCCAAAGTTCACAAAAAGCTGAGAAGTCTTCTGGAAACTCATCGTGCAGGCCACATAAAACTTCACCGCTCAAGCCACATCCAGTGAGTGCTAAGTCCTTTCAGCCCGTGACAAAGGCATCGGAAAAAACACAGGTAACACCAAGGGCTCGTTGAGATGAAATTCCGACTGAACCTTGGGCATGCAAGAGGGGTGCATCTGCAACACCAGCCTTGTCTTGTGGAAAGTCAAATGGGGCAGTTTGCAGGAAAGGGCCTGGATCTAACCCACTCTCCAGGCAGAGGTAATGGCCATGAGGAAAGCGGTCTTCCAAGAAAGGAACTTGATGGGCGCCTGATGCATAGGCTCCAATGGTGGCCCCATGAGCCTAGTCAGCACCACGTTGAGTTCCCACGCCGGGGAAGGAGCCTTCACTGGCAGGAACGATCGGAACAGTCCTTTAATGAACTCCTTTGATAGACGGTGTGACCAAAGAGAACACCGTCCCTGTGACCTGGTGTAGCGCTAGATAGCCACCAGATGTACTTTAAGGGAGGCGTGCGCCTATCCCGAATAGGCAACGACAAGTACGGTAGGACTTGGGGGGGCCGTGAACCTCAGAGGGTTAATCTTCTGCAACCGGCACGAGGTCGCGAAATGCTTCCATTTGTTCCAGTAGCAATTAAGAGTCGACAACGCCCTGGCCAGGATCTCCTTGCAGTTTGCCGGCCCCTTCTAACCACTGAACTCAAATGCTGCAGGAGCCAGGCCTTCAGGTTCAGCGATCCTGGGTCACGGTGTAGTATTGCGCCTCCTACCCTGACGAGCAGGTCCGCTACCACCAGTACCTTCAATGGAGGTGCCGCCCATATGTTGAGAAGGTCCAGGTACCAGATCTGCCTCGGCCACGCTGGTGCGACGAGGATCATCCTGCACCGACACGGTCTGAATTGACTGATGACTGGTAGCAGTAGTGGTAAAGGAGGAAACAAGTACAGGAACAGGCCTTCCCACGGGAAAGAGAATGCATCCCCCATGCTCCCCAGTGGGGGGAACCTGCTGGTGAACCTCCGGCACTTGGTGTTCATATATGTCGCAAAGAGATCGATCTGGGGACTGTCCCACCTGAGGAAGAGGCTTCCACTTGATCCTGCCGAAGTTCCCACTCGTGGCAAGAGCAAAGCTCCCTGCTGAGAGTGTCGGCAACAGTGTTCTTTACTGCTGCAAGGTGAAAAGGAATGAGAAACATCCCCTGGGCTACGGCTTAGTGCCACTGCTCCTGCACCTCTCTGGAGAGCGCTGGGGACCTGGTGCCCCCCTGCTTCCTGATGTAAAACATTGTGGTGGTATTGTCCGTGAAGAACCTCACCACCTTGCCTTGAGGGACGGAAGGAATATCTTGAGGGTGCAAAATACTGGCCGCAGCTCAAGGACGTTGATGGGGAGCTCCTTCTCCTCTGGCAACCACAGACCTCTGGTGTTGAGACGTCCGGTGTGGGCTCTCCAGCCCTCCAGGGAAGCGCCCATCGTGACAGTCTACTGGTAAAGGGGGCCCTGGAAGTCCGTGCCTCCGGCAATATTGTAGCGCACGCCCAACCACCTTATCGATCGACGGAACTCCTTGTCGAGCAGAATCCTGTCTTTGAAGCTTACGGACACCTGGATCCAACAGGCGTCCAGGATTTCCTGGAGTGGTCACATCGGCAACCTGCAGAGCCTGATCAGGTAGATCCACGACGACATGCTGAGCAGCGACTTGATGGTCCTCACTGTGGCGATCTTCTGTGCTAACAGCCATTGCACTGTGCCCAAAATGGCTATCTTCCCTCCCGAGGGGGCCGCCAGGCAGGATCCCGTGTTGAGCTTGGCCCCTAGGAACAGCACATCCTGCGATGGAGTCAAGCAGGACTTTACATAGTTCACCAAGAACCCCAGATCCGTCACCAGCCGAATAGCCCTCTCTGCGTGATAGACGGCGATGTCCCTTGACATGGCACGGACAAGCCAGTCGTCAAGGTAAGGGTACACACGCTGTAGGCACAGATGGGCCGCCACTGGAGCTAGGCACTTCATAAAAGACTCTGGGCGCCGACTTCAGTCCGAAGGGGAGAGCCTTGAACTGGTAGTGTTTCCCCTGCATCAACTTGCAATGTTTTTCATGAATGGGGACGTGGAAGTTAAGTGTCCTGTAGATCCAACAAAGTCTCCCTCCTCCAGTTGCCGAGCATGTGTTGCAACGTGACCATCCGGAATTTTCAGGACTTGATGTAGTTGAGTCGTCGCAGACTGAGAATGGGCCTCGAGCCCCTGGTCGTCTTTCTTACTAAGAAGTATCTGGAGTAAACTCTGGAGCCCCGGAGTCGCTTCGGAACCAGCTCTATCGCCCCTTTTTTTAACCTGGCCCAAACCTCTAGCAGCAGCTGAGTGATGTGTTGTTCCTGCCGCGCCACCGGTGGTATTCACGGACACTTTACCTGAAACTCCAAAGTGTGCCCGTGGATGAGAGTATCCATCACCCATCAATTGGTGGAGATGTTTTCCCACATGCTGACGAAGTTCGCCAGCCGACCTCCCACTAGGGTGCATGGGTGGGAGCCTGATGCCCTGGCCGGTACAGTCCTGCTTGGAGGCCAGCGCGCCACCTTGAGAGCCTTGACAACAACGGCGGACACCTCCGAAAGCCTTGGAGCAGTCCCTGTAGGCTTCCTGGGATGTGGAACGTGAGGGCTGACAGTAAGAGGATGAACTCCCGCCAAAACCCTGAAGATTTGCCCGACTTACCTCCTGAGGAACGAAAGGATGGACAGTGCTGTTGCAGCGTGCTCATGGCACGGGCTGTCAGTCTTGATGGCCTGAAAAGATTCATCAACGGCCTTTCCAAAGAGATCGTCTCCGTTGAATGGCATGTCCATAACTCGAGTCTGAACCTCCTGCCTAAAGTTGGTGGCCTTCAGCCAGCCACGACGATGGAGGCAGATTGTTTCCCATTTGGCGGAACCCAGTGTCTGCAATGTCCAGGGCTGCGGTGATGGCGTGGTCCGACCCCACCTCACTCTCCTGGATAATCTCCATCGCCTCTACCAGTTTGTGTATCAGGGCCATCTTGTACCATAACTCCCGGTTGTACCTGGCCAGGATGGCTAAAGCGTTCGCCGTCTTGACCGCCATCGTCGAGTAGATAACCTTTCTAACCGGGGCGTCCAACTTCTTCGCCTCGCTGTCCGGGGGAATGAAGGCTGATGACAACGGGTCGGATGACTTCTTCCACGCAGCCACATGCCCACCGAGTCTGGTGATGGCTGTGACTGCAGACACTTGGGTGCAGACTCCTCAACCCGGTATTTCATCTCTAGCCGGTCTCTTTTCGCCAGGGCGGAGACGAGGTTCTTCAGCAGTGCCAGACCCACATCCCAGACGTCGTCCAGGAGAGGCACTGCTAGAATGGTCTTCATTTTTGCCTCGCAGCGTTGATAAAGGAAGCCCTCCTTCGTCTCCTCCAGCGAGAGTTTGAAAAGTTCCGATGTGCGGGCGATCCTGGAGTGAAAGGAACCCACTTGGTCCAGGGGGCGCGGGAGGGGGGAGCGAGCCCTTGGAGGCAGAGAGATACCCCGTAGTTTTGGGTCACTCATCGCCGTGTCCGTCCCTGTGTTTTAGCCGGCATCACCTGAGCCTTCATGGGCAGGTTGGGCACCTTGTCCTGCTTGGCCTTCTCCGGTTTCTCACGCCGCTTCCACGGGGTAGCTGCTTTTCTCTTAGATGAAGAGCTGGAGCGATGGCTGGAGACTGAGGCCGCTGGAGATGAGGAGAGCGCCCTAGCTGTCGTGGCACAGTTTGTGCGGTGACCCCGACGGAACTGGACTCGTGGTGCTTGGCCTCGTCTTGGGCCCCCACGCATGGAGCGCCCTCAAAGGACTTAGAAGCCTGATCTGGCTGGCTGAATCCGGAAGAGGCATGCCCCTGTGAACCACACGGGGCAGCGGCCTTGGCTTGGAGCCATACCGTCAATCCGATGTGCCGATCCTTCATAGTGTGCTTGGTAAAGCCATGACAGATCTCTCAATCTTCTTCCTTGTGTGACAGATGAAGACAATAAAGACACTGGGGAATGCTTGTCCTCATGAAAACATTGCGCAAACCACAGCTGGTGGAGAGCTTGAAGAGGGAGGTCCTTCCTTCTCCAACAACATGGTGCGGTGTACGCCAGGGCCTTCTGGAAACTGCGAAGAAGAAACACTCAACGATCCTGCCCTTGAGGGGCGAAGAAGGATGCCAAAAAACAGTTCCCAGTTAGTCAGATGTAGAAGCGATGGAGCACACAGGCTCGAACAAAAATAGGATTTTATTAGAAAAGAAGCACAGAAAACGCAGAAAGCTCTAAAAGCAAAACGCGAGGACTCCCAACACTTGGACGTGCAGTAAAAATCTGAAGATGGCTGTCGGAGAAGGGGCTTACGGAGAGGGCAGTCATTGGCTGGGGGCAGTATGACCCAGAGCTCAGTGATTGGTTTATAAGAGAAAGACAATTTGTAAACGGAAGTGAAACTGTTTTTTCTTTTACCGAGGATTCCCGGCCTGATGACGGGGAATATTCATGAGCATGTGAATCCATACCAGACCCCGTGCTGGAGAATAAGTGCGACCTCATCCCGCTATCGGCTTACTCCTGACCCAACCACATTGTCTTCAAGTATTTCAATGGAAAGAGCTTGCCGTCAGGCTACGTTTGTCAGCGGTTTATCAGAATGAATAAACAATATTTTTGTCAGGAGTGCAGTATGCGCATTTGTGGTGTTACTTATAGCCTTGCATTTCTCAAACAGAAGCGAGAGTAATTGCTCAAGCACCTGGAATTTAGTACATGAGTTTGAATCAATTTGAATCAAGGTGTACATTAGCAACATCTGCAGTTGACACCTCATTAAATAGCACTTCACACCCTTCATTCATACCCTTCAATCACACAATTTGAGGGGGAGCAGTATCTTTAAAGAAAATCATAGTAGAATCCTCAGTTGTGATAGCAGTCCCCAAACCATTATCGCTCAAAGGTGGAGCAGCAGGCACAGATAATAAAGTACTACTATGATCTAGCGTAGAATTAAGTGGGGACACTTCAAATGTTCCAATCATGCTAAAACCAAGCAGCACAACCATGTTACCAAGTGTAAGAGCTTCAATCTGAGTCTACGCTTGGTCACAAGTCATACTGTATGGGTTAAATCCTACTATTAGCAAAAGTAGATACAGGAGCTTTGGCTCAGTCGAGGCAATATCTAGTAGAGTCTGGTCCGAACAACCCTGTTTATTATTAGGTTACTCAGTTAAAAAGGTAACCACAGTTTCAATCCGTTTTGAGCCCAAACAGCCAAGTGTTGTATTAAGGGGAGTCTCCAGCTGAGTGCGCAAAGTGAGATCTTTCAGCGGCTTACTGATGAAACAATGAGTAATTTTAGATGGATCACAACTAAGCGTGTTCGGTGTCTTGATTATTTTCAGTGGGCATGTCTTATTCTGCCTTAAGTCATAATTGTGAATGGGGCCAGCACTCACCGGCAAAAGAGTAGAGATGTTTTCCTGCAAAGTTGAGGGCACCATTACGCAACTCAAATCCATGGCAGTGATGGACGATGTGGCATGTGGCTGCGCCCTGCCGGTTAACAGCAATGCGTGAGTCGCTGTTGCAGTGCTTCTTCATCCCAGGGTTGATTTATAGACTTGTCAAGCAGCTCAAAGGGCGGCAAACTGCCCAACAGTCACCACTTAGCCTTCTGGAGCTGGTAGTCCTGGGAGCAGCGTCTTCTACACAGTGAGTAGAAACAATAGCCAGCAGAAAGATGGAAATCCTGGGCCAGGGATAGTGAGCAGAGAGTCTTTGCTTGGTCTTCTTAGGGTCAAGATGGCCAGCCAAGTGCTCCTCATGTGGCAACTGCAGAAAGAAGGGCCTGTAGACCTCGAGTACATCCACCTTTTTAACTGTACCAGGTACTGGCACAGTGGGCTCAGTATAAAGGAGCTCACCCTCACAATAAATCGTAAAAGACCCAAGCATTTATCCTTGTGCCTGGGCCTGTCTTCTCAGACCCTCAAGAGAGTGGAGTAGAGGAGCAGGTGGACACTTCATCCCTAGAGCCCGCCGCCTCACCTCCGTCATACTGAATCAGCAGGAGAAGAGCCCTATGTGGGACACCAGGTATCATCCCAATACCACATTGAGTGTATGAGAGACGTTATGTACTCAGACAACCGTATCGAATGTACCCTCGGTTAGGGAGATTTATCATTGTGTTTCAGCCCCCTCTACTAGGGAGACCCCCAGCACTTTTTGCTGGACGTCTGGACATTTTTCTTTCAATCCTGAATGAGTTGAGCCTTTTTCCACTCATTCATTCTTGTGAGCTCTGTCTTTTGGAACTCTATTCTTTGTATTCACCTGTATTATGGAGTGTGTCTGCTCCATAGCTCTTAAAGGCATCTGTGTTTTTCTACTGCAGCACATAGCTCCTAATGGGCAGTGTTGCTGGGGTAATTGGTTCTGCAGAAAAGGCACCAAAACCGCAGAGTGAACCAAGAAGTTGCTGAAAGTCGTGCTACAGGTCCTCCCTCGAGACTGTTGAGACACCGTCCATTGTCATCAGACCAAGGAATCCGGAGGTCGGGTCCAGAGCTGCCACATCACGGAGAAGCCAACACAAACACTTTCTTCGAACCAAATGTAATGTGGGGAAAAAGGTATTGCTTACCAGATTCCAAGAAGTCGCTCCAGAGCGTTGGAGTACACGTACAGGTGTCCGGGGGAACCCTTCTCTTGCCTCTGACCCAAGCGGCTGCTTGTGTCCCGTTCAAGACTGTTTTTAGGTCTCCTTTGTTAGCTGCTTTAATAACTTCTGTAGGAACTCTTCATAATTTGCTGTTTGTCAAAACTTCAAGCCTCTCTGAACTGCCTCTAGCTATGGTTGCGTTTTTGGACTTTAAGAAACCACCTCTAGAACCTTGACCTAAGCTCATGTTGCACTAACCACTTACTTTCCTCCCTTTGAGTTACTTTTCTATATGTGTTTGTAGAGTAATGCATTATCGTATGACCTGTTGAAAACCGCGTGAGTGCGCAATAACCGATAATATGATAACATTGACTTTCCCTTTCTAGCGTTGCTGCAAATGTAACCACGAACAAAAGTCAATTGCCTTTTGACGTGTATTATCTAGTAGTCCTAAGTGTTCAATCGTAAATGTATGAAGTATTTAAAGTGATTCTGGTGTAAACATACACATGTATAAAAGAGTGCTTCTTTGTTGTGCCTGTCTAGCTACGATTCAGTGTACTTACCTACAGCTCACATCTTCCTCTTAAGATAAGCCTGACTGCTCTGCCACACTACCAAGGTCCTGAGCTAGCACAGACTGATTCTAAGAGTTTGGGGGGGGGGCGGTCTACAAACCACTGGGATAGCTTACTAAAGTCTTACAGCCAGTAGTCTTTAGGAAAACTCCCCTAACATCCTTGCACCAAGAATGTGGAAGGATGTCTGCACACACCATTGGACATCATAGAGCTATAAGTAAAATCAGACAAGAGCAGGGTGATGTCATGAAGGAGAGAAACAAAGACACACTGAAACGATATGCAAATACTTAAAGAATAAAAGTCTAAATGAGGTAACAAGCGAATTATGTTATCGAATACAAAGAAATAATATGCACCAAAGAAATAAGTGAGTAGAGATGAATTGAATGTATATACACAGAAACGCTTAACGTGGCTAAGGCGGCCATGATGAAAAAATGGACGTCGGACTTATGTTGAAATCAATCAAGCTACCTCAGAGACAGACCAGGGCTGCAGAGTCAGGGGATGCTGGAAGAACAGCTTTGTGTGAGGAATAAAGAGGAGTCTATTGGCCTGGGATCAAGGATGCTACTTCAAGGAATAATTGCAAAGGATAATCCATGTACGTTAGACATGTTTCACTTAGATTAAGTCAAGAGGAAAACATCTGCAAGAGCCAAGTATTGGACAATGAAAGATGTGAAAAGCCTATACAAGGTGGAGTGAGCAAGTCTCTAGAGGTTGAGAGGAGTAATGACACACAGCACAATTGAATCAAATAGCAGTACACAGAAGGTCGAAATTGACAAATTCATGGTTCTCCTCACACGTGATTCAGAAGTTGAAAACAAGGGCTATTCGGTAAGCTCTAGGCTAAGATAATGGTGTACATACACTCCCTCAAAAGTTCCAGAATAGAGAACAGGCTGCAAGGTCAACTACAAAGGAGACACCTTGGCTTAGGGCCGGACCGATGAGAGATGGCCCGATTGAGCAAGTGGGGAGTAGTCTGACAGTCTTGGTACCTGGGGTTCCATTTTGCTTACATGCTGCTAACAAGTCGAAAGTCCATTGTTGGGCAAGCATGCCAACCAATCAGAGGGTCTATGTAGCAATATGCTATACAATGTTGCATAGGCCAATCCGCTGCCATTATTCTGCGTCAATCTGTACTATAAGTATTTAGAGGTGGTCCAAGGCATGCCCTGCAGAATAGAGGCATCTAGTAATATTGTTAATACTTACCCTATATATACGTATATATGTTCCCGTAACCAATGCCTCCCAATCAATAGGTTTTACAGTATTCCATGAAGTATGATATGATATGATAGTTTATTTATATATGACATCATAGAGGACGTATATCGAGGTATAAAACCTTTGTATAATCAAATTTGGGTGCGAGTGTGTGGACTACAGTGTGTTCGCCAGATTGCTCTACTTTATTGTATGCTAATAATAATGTAGTACTTTGCCATTTTCTTTGAGTCTGTCCGGTTATTTGGGTCTGAGATCACTATTGTTAGTTCCATCTAGCACACAAGACGCTTCAAGGTGCCAGAGCACAGTGGCACTCTTACACAAATCCCACCTAAAGGGCCCACCTTCAGCCAGCAGGCATTGAAGGTCAGGGAGATCCTCTGGATTGAGTCCCCCTACCCGAGGAAGGTCCTCTGGCTCTTCTCGCTCAGGAGTGTAATCTAGGATCACCACTGGGTCCAGTCCCTCAGGAGCTTGGTCCACAGTGGGCACTGATGTAGCAGCAGGTAGAGAGGCCCATGCCCCTCCCCTTCACAGAGGTAGCCTTCTTGCTCTTCCTTCTTGCCATGGGGTTTCCGTTTGACTGATCAGTCAGACCCTGTTTGGCCTGTGACCTAGTGACTGCAGCAACCCCAACTCAGATAGGTCATTTCCCAATAGCACCTGGGCAGGCACATTGTTTTGTACAATTATCAATCTGGATGGTGTCTATGGCTACAGGGGAAGTTTGGGTGGGAGGGGCCACCTGCATAGCCCTCTGGCCTGAGCTGGGTCCTGTCCACCACTGTCATGCTGTCCTGTCCCAGTGTCTCGCAAATCAGTGGAGGTCTGGCCATTAATGAGGACACTTCTCATATATCTCTGGGTATTCAGTGGGATAGTATTCAGCACTTCTGACTACTGATATCAGGCCCCAAGGGAAACTAAGGAAATCTCTGCTCTAGCACCAAAGGTGATTCATGAAGAGGTGGTCAGTGGCTTCCACCTCAGACATAGGGTAAGGATAGGTCAGGCTGACAGCCTGGACTCGAAGTGCTGTGCCGTACCTTTACACTTGGGGTCACCATTCCTGTGATTCTTGGCCCCATATCCCCAACAAGTGCCAGGAATGTGAGGAACTGATTTAGGATCACTATTAGTATGCTTAAAGCAGGAGGATCACCACTCTTTCCCCCACCCTCATTAGACTTATCCCCACTAGATGTTTGGAATTTAGGAAAGGAAGGTTTTGGTTTATTTGACTGTGGATGCTTTTTAGACTCCTCTGGTTTCTGGAGAGGTCCCGTTTTCTTTTACCTTGTCCTTCCCACTGGGATCGTAATGGGACACCTTGTGGGAGACCCACTTGTCAGCCAGCCTGGCCAACTTGAAGGGATCAAAAAGGTTCTGGTCAGCAATGTACTGACGCAGCTCTGGCGAACATAAAGGTGAGATAATTCTACAAAGATTTTCACCTTGTATCCATTAATCCACCCCATCATGTTCATATGGCCAGCACTCAGTCAACCCAAGACACATTCTCTCTCTTAGGCTCATTGAACCTTTTAAGGTACTGGGTAGGTGAACTTGCCAAACTTGGCAATCGAAGCAGCTTTCATACACCGATACTGGCCTCTTTCTTCCAGACCCAGCTTCAGAATACAGTCATAACCAGTCTGAGGTACTCTCCTCAAACACTTAGCCCAATCCTTATGGTCAACATCATGGACATCACAAGCCATCTCAAGTTCCTCTATCCATTGGATGATATAAGAACCATCCACATACACACCAACCAAATCTTTCATAAACTTGGAAGCAGGAGACCTGGCACTCAACTTGTCTAGCAGTATTCTCAACCTTAGCTTTCGCCAGCTGGAGTCTTTGAGGTTCACTGTTTGAGTATTACTTGTTGATAGAATACTGAAGTGCAACCATGCATCACACTTAAGATAGAAATATGGAGATTAGTCATTTATCACGACAGAAAGGACTGTGTAGATTAGTCGCATAAAAGAACTTCGCAAGTAGCTAAAGCACTAACCACCCCGCTTCTACTTCCTCAAACACACCTCACAAACACTATACACGCCCACTGGGCTACCCAACATACACCCTAAAGCACCCAACACAAGCAACACACACTTGCAGCAAAAATAAACTGACAATGGACCTTACCTGTACGGACACAACAAGCCAGTGCACACAACCTTAAACACCTGCCAATCTACACATAAAACGCACATACACACCCCAACTTAATATACAGTCACATAGAAACAACCCAGGCATTGGACCTTACCTGTACGGATACAACAAGCCAGTGCCACAATGTAGCATCTGCAAGCCAACACACACAGATGCCAGTTTCTCCTGGTTCTGGACTTATCCTATCGTTCTTCCCTCACTAACCAACCCCGTCCTCTTTCTTGCAGAGCCACGTTAGCGCCTGAACACTGCCCTTGGGTGGTATTGTGCACAGTATAAAATAGGCATAACAACAATTCCTCCTTTTTTTAACTCTGCTTCTGTTTCCAAGTTTTTGCACTGAAAGGCTAACATTTCTCTTTGTAGCTCCCATTTAAAAAGTTCAGGTTTCAGGGCATCCCCTGAAGAGCAACGCTGGGTTTAAGAATAGAAGTCACAGCAGTAGAATCTGTAATAACCTCGGGCATGGTCTCCATCAGAATGTCCCCTTCATCAAGAGTATCAGAATCCATCTGGTAATCCACAAGGGCAGCTATATGCTCTGCCCTAAACCTAAGTCTAATTCTCGCTCTTCACAGACCCTCTGTAGAGCCTCCAAGCTCATTCTCGTCAATATACTATTTGCAATAGGTTCCACTGTTTGTAATGATGCCTTTAGTATACAGCACTCAACTTTTTTTTTTTATTTAAATTTTATTGGTTTTTACACATCGGAGATTAGCATATAGACTGGCGCATGTTATTTTCACATGAATACATCATAAGAAGGAAAACAAAAGTAAACCCTTTTCATTGCACCTAAACAGCATTTTAACATCAACTACATGATTCTCCCCATTGCAACGAAAGTTTATACCCTTAGCCCCCTCCCTCCCTCCCTCCCTCCCCTTAACATTGGTCTGAGATCTTCCAAGTCCGTGGCGTTCGTTAAGTTAGTTTGTAGTGGGAGACACGTTTATCAATGGTCATCATTTTGGTTATGAGTTAGCAGATGGGCTTGTGACGGGCTTGATTCGTGCTAGGGCAGGGTGCTTCATAATGCTCCTGGTGCTTCGAGTCGCTCGCCGCTGAGACGGGAATATAGTGACTGGCAAAGTCGCCCTATGCTGCTTCGTGGCGTGCAGCCTTATCGTGAAGGGCGGCCTTTATTTTCTCCATTGTGTATATGCTCGTAGCAATCCGTATACAGTCTTTTGTCCGGAAGACGTGGGGATTTCCACTTGATGACCAGGCCTGTTCTCGCAGCTAATAGTAGGGGGGATACTATTCCTCTAATCCTGATCAGCTCATCTTCTTCTTCAAAACCAAAGAGGACCATGAGGGGGGGGAAGGAACCCTTTCTATGCCATCTAGCTGTTTGATCCATCCCAGCACTTCTTGCCAATAGATGCGAACTTTGGGGCAGTCCCACCACATATGCCAATAATCGGCGTCCATCCCACATTGTCGCCAGCATCTTGGGCTGGAGGTCTGAAACATTTTGGATAGTCTGTGGGGATCATACTGCCATCTATGGAGTAGCTTTATAGTGTGTAGCTTGTACTGGGCTGCAATTGATATTCTGGATGGCGTTTCACAGATCCTGTCCCAAGCCTGCTGATCAAATTCTCTACCAAAGTCTTTTTCCCCCCCATCTCTCTTTAAGGCAGGAGCTTGAAGTTTGTTTCTTGCAGATCAGGGCGCTGTACATGCATGCTATTAGGCCTTTGTTTGTGCTGGTTGTGTCCAAGATCAACTCGAAGGGCGTGAGCTCTCTTTGCGTGTTGGCCTTCCACTCGCTCCTTAATAGTACACCTTTCAGTCGCAGATACAAGAAGATTGGGATCGGGTGTAGTTGGAGAGCCTCCTCTAGTTCTGTAATAGATATGAACTTTCCGTTTCTCCATAGCTGTCCAATTCTCTCAAGTCCAGCGTCAAACCAGGCCTGGTATCTGGCGTGTTCAGTGATTTCTTCCCTGATCCCGGGACACCAAAGATGGCTTAGAGGAGAAGGCCACGTGGTGACTCTGGACATTCCCTTCCCCTTCTTCCATATGTTCCACACTGTGCCGAGTATTGGGTGGACACGCAGTCGTCTTATGAGTTTCGATCTGGGGACCCAGAGCCATTCTGCGAGCAATGCGGGTGTTAGGTTATTGTTATCTAACTGGACCCACTGGAGGTCCTTTCTGTCCCGCAGGTGCGGAATCAGGATTCTGAGTTGCGTCGCCGGATAGTATCGCTCTATATCCGGGAGACCCACTCCTCCCTGGTCCTTCGGTAGTATCAAGGTTTCGCAAGGTATCCTGGGTTTCTTTCCATTCCACAAGAATTCCGATATGGCCTTCTTAACTTGTTTGAAAAAGTGGTCAGGGAATGTGATGGGCAGTACCTGGAAGGGATATAGGAAGCGTGGGAGGCTCACAATCTTGATAGCATTTAGGCGACCCATCCAGGAGATTGTGAGTGATTTCCATTTCGTGAGGTCTGCTTTGAGAGCGTCGAGGAGCTGCTGAAAGTTTGCGTCGTACAGGTGTTCGAGGTCTCTTGTCAGATTGATCCCCAAGTATCTCAATGTTGGGCCTCCAATAGTCAGTCCAAGGTGCTCGAGATCTATTTGCTGGTCTGGGGAAGGTTCGCAGAGCGAGAAGAGGATGGATTTGGTTTTGTTCATTTTAAAACCTGAGAGCGCACCATATTCCTCTATCAAGTGAATCACTCGGAGGATTGATGACGTGGGATTTAGCACATGGAGCAGGATGTCGTCTGCGTACAAGGCCAGTTTGTATTCTCTGCCCCTTACTCGCATCCCCTCTACGCTGGCGTCTGCTTGAAGCATTTGGGCAAGAGGTTCCAGGGATAGTGCAAAGAGTATTGCCGAGAGGGGACAACCCTGCCTCGTTCCTCTACTGAGGGGGAACCATCAGGAGTACTAAGAGTTAACAACCACAGATGCACATAGGGCCGTGTAGACCGCTTTGATCCCTCGTCGGAGAGTGGGGCCCAGACCTATTTTCTTTAATGTAGCCTCAAGGAAGTGCCCTTCAACTCTGTCGAACGCCTTCTCAGGGTCAATTGAAAATAATGAAGGCATGTTTGGCAATTTTTTGGCCTCGTGTATGAGGTGGAGAGTCTTTCGGGTAGAATCCGCGCCTTGTCTACCAAGGATGAAGTCCACTTGGTCGTTATGAATTATCGCTGGCATGTGTGACTCAAGCCGTGCTGTGAGGACGCTTGTATAGATTTTGGCGTCAGTGTTAAGGAGGGAAATTGGGCGGTAGGAAGCGCACTGCTTGGGATCCATACCTTCCTTGGGAATGACCGTTCTCAGATTTTCTGAGAAGGATCCGGGCGCCAGACCAGATTGGAGGATGCTATTGAAAAGGTCAACCATGAACGGGAGGAGGGTGCCTTTGAAAGTCTTATAAAACCCGGCTGTGTAGCCATCGTTTCCCGGGGCTTTCCCAGCTGGAAGTCTTTTGATCGCCTCTTGGATTTCCTCCCCGGTGATAGGAGCGTTTATGGCTTGTACTATGACCAGGGGGAGGGTCGGCAGGGATACCTTGTCCATGTATTACGTGATCGCCTCTGGGTGCGGAGCGGCGTCTGAAGTGTATAGTTTCTCGTAAAAGCTAGCAAAGACTTCGGGGATACCAGGGGGGCAATGCTAATGGGGTGATTCCTCATTGTGTATCGTCAGGACCTATCTCTCTCTTCGTTGCCCACGGAGTCTTGCGGCAAGCACCTGCCTTGTCTCCATGTTCATATTGCTTTTGCTTAAGACATTGGAGTTTGCGTACTATACTACCAGTTTCTAGTTGCCACAGTTCCTCCCTTTTGTCGTTGGCTTGCTTGATTTTTTGCGTTCCGTCAGGGTCTGAGGATTGGGCGGAGAGATCGAGTTGGGAGATTTCGCTTCGGAGTCTATTTTCTATTAGTTGGCGTTCTCTTTTCTTCGCTGCCCCTTCTTTAATGAGTATTCCCCTCCAAGTGGCTTTGCCTGCTTCCCATACTGTGTTTACAGAGATTTCGCCCGTATTGTTTTGTTCAAAGTATTGGGCGATATCCTGCTCAAGCTGTTCCCGAAAGATAGGATCTTTAAAGAGGGACTCATTGCATCGCCACTTAGAACTTCTCTTGGGGAGAGTCATCTGGTCAATGGTGACCGTGACCATGTTGTGGTCCGACCATGTTACGGGAGATGTACTGGATTCAGATATTCCCCCGGTGAGTTCTGGCATTAAGTATATATAATCAATTCTAGAGAACGTAGCGTGCGGTGTTGAGTAGAAGGTGAAGCCCGTTCGGTCGGGGTTCATATATCTCCATGCATCCTTGATATTATAGGCGTCCAGCATGTCCGCGACCTGTGAGCGTCCAGTTTGGTGGGGGGGGCGGGGGGGGGTGTGAGGGTCTTCCGCTCGCCTGTCCTGATTTGGGTCCATCCATGAATTGAGGTAACCTCCTATGATCACTTCGCCTTCTGCTGCATTCATGACTTTATGGACTGTTTGTTGTAGGAACCTGGACTGTCCGGTGTTGGGCGCATATATAGTAGCGGGGGTAATGATGGTGCCCTGAATCTTGCCGACCAATACAAGCGCTCTGCCACTTACATCGGACCAGGATTTTAAGAATTCGAATTGGATAGATTTGTTGACTATAATGCCGACTCGAGCATTCTTGAGTGGGCCTGAAACCCAGCATTCGGAACCTAGTTTGGTGTATATGACCTTCCTCTCCTCCCCGTTGCTGTATCGAGTCTCCTGTAGAAAAAGTATGTCTAGTTTCGCCCTCTTGAACTCTCTGGACACCAGTGACCTTTTGGTGGGAGAATTAAGCCCCTTGACGTTCAGTGTGCCGTGCCTGCCACTTGATTCGTCATGACCGTTGGTCAGTGATGCGTTCTTTGGATTTGTTCGTCACATCGTGTCGCTCGTCTCTGAAAGTCGCCGCAATAGAAGTAAACTGGTGAATGCCTCCACCCAACTGAGGCATTAAACTTTTTGGCCTCCCTCCCCCCCTCCCTCCCTTTCAAGGTATTGAACATAATACCCGCTGCCCTCAGTTCTAGCTCTTCGTCCTTTACTTTACCCCGAGGGTCTGTGTCCCGGTTCAGTGGCGTCAGAGTTGGACTGGGTGTATACAGCCAGCCCGCTATCGGACCACCAGTGAGAGTCGTACCCATGCGACCCCAACTTCAGCTATTATCGCCATAGCATTTTGAGCTCCCCCGCCCTTTCCTTTAAACATCATGGTAAACAAAATTATAATAAACAACAACAACTTGTACTGTTAAATAATAAATGTAATGATACATGCGGTTTCCGGATATATCGTCCATCAGCTGGTCGTCCTCATGCTCCTTGTGAAAGGCCTATTACGAATCGAGCCCAACGGTGGAGGCGAACCAAGTTCTGGAGCGCAATTAAGTTTCAAACATTGGCGTCAAAGAGCATCGCTTAGATTTGGGACTTAGATGAGCAGTATCATTTGTTCCTGTCTGGTGTGTCATTGGGTCCTCTGTATTTTCTTGATCCCTTGACTCTTTTCCTCCTCGGGCCCTGGAGCTCCCATCGCTCTCTGTCCTGCACAGGCTCCTCTTGTGTACCCTCCCTTGGGGAGCCCCCTATGAGTTCTGAAGTACACTCACGTATTTCTTCTTCAGAGCGTAGCATTATCTTTCTGCTTGAATGCTCCAACGTGAGGGAGAAGGGGTATCCCCATCTGTATCTTGTACCTTGGTCTTTAAGCCATTTCGTTAGGGGGCTACAAAGCCAGCGCAGTGCCAGGGCGAGTGAGGACAGCTCCTGAAAGATGGTGACCTGTGTCCCCTGAGTGTGAGGGGGCCGCTTGACCTGGCCTTCACTAGTATCCTTGTCCTGTCTTGATATCTATGGAATCTGGCGAGGACCGACCTCAGGCAGCCTGGTGGGCCGCCGGCTCTATGTATTCTCTCAATTTTGGGTTCATCGATATTCCCATCTGCTGCGAGGATTCTAATGACATTGTTTATGGTTTGTTTGAGGTCCTCTTCCATTTCCCCCTTTCGTTCCGGGATGCCAAAAAAACGTAGGTTATTTCTTCTTTCTCTATTTTCTAAATCGTCTATCTTCAAAAGTATTTCGTCCTCCCTCTTCTCTATATTGCGCATTCTGAGGTCCAGTTGGGTTTCTAACATATCTATCGAGGCTTGGTTGTTCTCGACGCCCTCCAGTCTTTCCTCGATGTTGTCCACTCTCTGGGCCATCTTATCGATTTTGCCGCTGAGGTTAGCTCCCATGTTTTGGATTTCACTCAAGAGGTCAGCAATGTCTCCCTTAGTGGCTGCCACTCCAGTCTCCGAGAATTCCAGAGACATTGTGATTGTGTCTGGGACAGGGTGCAGCGGGATATATGCGTATCTGGCCAACTTACTTTTGATGCTCATATGATGGTTGGGTGCGAGGAGGCACACGCCCCAAGGATGGGGGCCCTACCCTCAGCGCCGTTATGATATGCGGTTCTTGAAGTGTACTGGGAGACGTTGCCCGGAGTGTTCCGTGGATCAGGTGTGTGAAGATGGGAGGAGGCACACTCCGAGTCCAGGGGCCCTACCCTCCGTTTAGGTTGGCCTCTTTCGAGGCGCTCAATGCGTTGTCCGGGATGCCTCAGTGTTGATATGGGACAGGTGTGCTGGCTGGAGGGTGGGAGAGGCTCTAGTCAAAGTTCGGGGGGGGGGCCTCAGGCGGATATTCCTTTTCAATACGTCACTGTGTCGCCAGGACAGTTCTTGGAAGGACAGCAGAATGGCAGTTACACAGAGGAGGGCACACTCCCCTAAAGTGGGGGCCCAACCCTCTGCGTCGTCATCAATGACGGCACAGGCTCCTTGATTTGTTCGATGCAGACTCTATTGGTGGATTCAACTGGGATTTAGGGGGTAGTGCCACAGTCACTCGTGGTTGGTCCAGGACCACTTGGTATGGGGTTGTGGTAGAGTAGACAGGGATAGAGCCTGATGCGGAGTGCTCCCGGCGCAAGGGCGCTTCACATGACATCTGAGGGGAGGCACTTGGCTCTGGTCTTGGTATTGCCCTCCAGGGGGATCCAGGAGACTGTGGGTGAGGCCTGGCCTGGGGGGAGCAGCGCCTCCGCCGGGGGGGCCTCGTGCAGCAAAGTCGCTTTGTTGTGCACTGTGCTTCTGCTCGTGGTGAGGCTAGGTGCATCACGTGGCGCCTATGGTTGGAGGCAGTTCTCGGGGGCGTAGACCTCTGCTGGGTATTGGCCTAGGACGGCACTGGGGTAGTAGAAAAATGTCCGGGCCACCACCGGGACAAAGACCTCCCCCAGGCATTGGGATCTCCACCCCAGGGATCCTATATCACGTTTGCTTAGGCCTCCCGGGCCTTCTGTGGCAGGGATGCGGGCAGAGGCCGGCTAGCGAGTGACCTGCCTGGGGGAGTCCCACGTTGTGAGTCCTATTGTAGGTGAAGGCGCTCTCGGGAGGGGGGGCCAAGCCTGCCCGTGCGCCGCCCGCCCCCGTGTCACCGGGCCGGTAATCAAGTAGGAGTTGGAGAGCGGGGGCAACCCCCCTCTGTGGTCGGGGCCGCGCCTCTCGATCGCAGGCCCCGGGCGGGAGACGCTGTGCCGGAGGAAGACGCCTCGGGCAGCGTATTCCAGGAGGGAGGGGGGGGTCCACTTACCCGCTCCACAGAACAATCCGGCTCGGCAGTGCGCCAGAGGTTGGAGTCAGTCAGGAGGCTGTAACGCTCACCTGGTATCCACGGGGAGGTCACTCAGCCTGTTCTGACCTCTTACGACCTCGAACCCTTCCCTGGAGTCTACTCAACTGGAGACGGGGCTTTGTTTTCTTGGAAAGTGTGCTCTCCGTCCTGCTTTCAGCGCAGGGATGCGTTGATTGATGTGGGCCCTTTGCTGCCTAGTTACTTCACTGGCACGAGTCCGACAGGTAAGTATAATGATTCTTTTGAACAGTTCTCCAACTTCGTGCCTTTCCTTCCTTAGATGATGGCCGGCGTCCGGGGATGGCGACGTGCTGGTGAGATGAGTAGCGCTCAAGGTGAGTGAGCGCGATGCGACCCTTTCGTATTTAAATTGAACTGAGTTCTTTTTCTGTCTCTTTTAGGTGCCGCGACGTTTGCAGTGTGGATGCCGGTTATGAAGAAGAAATGCGGTGAGTAAGCATGGTATGCAGCACCTCTAGATGTTTCCACGCTAACCTGGAGTGTCTTTTCCCTCTTGCAGATGGATGAGAAGTTCCGGAGACAGAGTTCACCCAGAGCGGCTGGGATTCAGGTAAGCGTTTGAAGCTCGTACAGTCTTTATAAAGAAGCGAAGATTTGCTGAATGCTTACTAATGCCTTTTTTCTGTTCTTTTCCCTTTTCCTTACGAAGCGGCATGCCGGGATGGGAATGACACTGCCGAAGATGCCCGCAGAACAGAAGGAGCGATGAATGATGGGCAGAAGCGCCGCAAGGTAAAGCTGTTCCTAACGGTGTTCGTGCAGGAGCTGAGCGCAGAAGAAAGATGCAGGCCTACTGGCGAGCGATCCGAACACGGTGAGTGTCACGCTGCAGGTGCAGAAAACACAAAGCATGTTTCTCAGCCTGGGCGTGGCTTAAATAGTCTCTGGGTATCCCAGGTGTCACTGGGCTGAACCACACCCAAAAGACTAGACTGCACATGCATTTCAGGGAACCGAAATATGTAGGGGCATCCATCTTGTCCCCATCAATGCACTACAAGTCCAATCCCCAATGTTATCCTACGGGAGGGAGTGAGTGAGTCTGGTGCCACAAGCGCCAAGTCTGACTCCAAGTGGGTCTTTGGAGGGATGGAGAGGCCCTTGAGGGCCATGTAGGTGATCGTGGACTGGGTCTAGCCTGACATCTTGGAGGGCTGGGGACATGAGGGGCAGGAATCATGACAGAGGCCGCACGGGGGTTGCGCTCACAGTTGCCGGCGCCGTTTGTGCACTGGTTCCGCGAGGGTTCCAATATAGGCGGTGAGAAAGGGGCCGCCGAGGGAGAGCCGCAGCACAGCCTGTGTTCACTGCAAGGAGATGGTGGGAGGGGCTGGGTGCCTCGAGGTTCGCGCTGGTGCGGCCTGTGCTTCCGCTGCTGCGCGTGCAGCGGGGAGAGGGAGGCATGGGCCGATGAGCTTTTCTCCACTTTGGATCTTCCTTTTTGGACCAGAATTTCGCCCAGTCGGGGGGGGGGGGGAACCGGTTTACGCTGCTGAACTGCTGTTGTGCGGGGGGGGGGGTCAAAAGTGGGGGCTCAATTCACTTTTGGGGCCCCTGGGTCTGGAGCTCACACGGAGGTGCTCCTCATCCGTGCGCCCCCTGGTGGCCAGAGCACTCAACTTTTAAGTGTATTTAGTTTGTAGGTAGCAAGGCTAAACACTGTCCTAAAACCAGTGATCCCACCGCTCGGCCACCAGTGTAACGACTGCAGGGGGTATCTGTATTTCGGCTCACTATATAGTTGGGATAGAGGCTCAGAGCACCCCAGCCAAAGTTATCTAATGGTAGCTATGGACAAGCAAAAAAAGGCTGAGACTCAAGAGAGGGGATGCAGGCTGGTTCTTAGGTACAGTGAATCCCCAATCTTCCACAAAGGAAGGCCCACACACTATGATAGGTGATAACAGTCCTTTTTATTAAAGGATAAAAGTCAGGTAGATGTACACAAATGAATAAGACACACAGTGTATTAAAAATCTAAATGGGTAATTTAACTTAAGATTTATATACAGTTCTAATGCGATACCACTGTTGGCATTAAATTCACTTGTAATGCACCAACAGCTGGCAGTTATTAAAAAGCATTTAAATTATTAAGCACGGGTAAACTCATAAAACATTATTGTAGAAAGGCAGGTAATCATTAGAACAAAGTGTTACGCTCACCTGGTAGCCACAGGAACGCCACCCAGCTCTGGTCGGATGATTTGCACTCTCGAACCCTCTCCCGGTCCCTTGGTAAGGCCTCTTGTAAAAGATGAGTCTGCAATCTAGGAGAGCTGGATTCAATACCAGATTGTCTTTATGTTTTCCCACCTCCCTTGGCCTCAACTCCTTCCTCCCCCTTGGGCCTTCTCCTCTCCTCACCTTAATATTGTAAGAGGTGGATTCTCCGTCCTGCTCCTCGTGGCAGGGGCGCGTAAATGTGGGGGGCGAGCAACGACCAAGTTACTTCACTGGTGCAAGCCCCCTTGTGTGAATCCAGGCCTGCTGCGACTCCGTAGGTTTGCTGCTTTACTGTCTTTATATGCAGTTCCCCTTAGTTCGAATAATAATGTCTTGCTGCTTTCCTTTTAGGTATGGAAAGGTATTTTGGTGTTGTCATGTTGTAAAATGAGCACGGGCCGGTAGGCGAAAGCGCGGTGTGCACGATACTGTCCGGTGAGTAATGCGCGATGCGCAGCGCTGTTCGCCTTTTATATTGCTCTCCTGTGTCTTTTCTCTCCTTGCAGGTCGCGAGGTTCCTCACCGAGCGCCGTAATGTTCCAGCGATGATACTGATCAGGAGATGACTACCCAGGTAAGAATTGTGTGGCTTTCTTCGATCGGGAGAAAACGTGAGTAAACGCTTACTAATGCTGTCTTTCTTTCTCCTCTTTCCAGGTTACGGTATTCCAGGATGCACGCAGTGCTGGATGATGGAGTTCCTACCTTCAGGTGAGTGGAACTGAAGTCGGTGATGGACTGAAGACAGGATACTGTTCCAGATAAGTTTCGTAGTGTTCTTTCTCTCTCTGCAGGTCCTTGGTTTCAGGTAAGCTGGCAAAGAACTGGACACGGTGAGCAATATGCTGCCCACAGCAGAATAAAACGAAGCATGTTCTGCTGTTTGGGTGCGGTTTAAATAGTCATCGGATAAAGTAGTCCAGGTAAAATAGTCCCAGGCCTGCCACACCCAAAGTAGTCCAGGTAAAGTAGTCCCAGGCCTGCCACACCCAAAATACTAGACCGCAGAGCTCAGTTCCTTGTAACTAAGCTATGTATGTGCCTCCATGTTGGCTGAACCTCCCCCCACCCCCCAAGTTAAATAGTCCCAAGTAAATAGTCCCATTCTAATGTTGGTCTTCATGATGGTTATGAGCCTGGTGCCAAAGGCAAGAGAGTCTTGGATGAGGTTTTAGAGCCTTTGACCTGGCCCTAACTGGAAGGCGGACTTGCCAGTGAGGGCCAGGGGGCAAGGGTCATGACACATGAGCAGAATGCTTTCTTTAGAATAAGAACGCAATACTAGGTGAGGATCCTCCTGCCCTCCCTTCTGGGCAACCTGTAAGGAAACATTACGTTGTACTTTATGTTGTATATTAAAGTCCAGTCCAAATATGTTCATTAATAGTCTGCTTCCCTTTCTACAGATCCCACTACCCCACAGTACCTGGGAAGCCACAAGAGAACAGGATCCAAGACAAATCTGGGATCACTGGATGAATCCTGAGGATGGAAGATGCTCTTCCTCGTCACAGTAACTTTGGGACCTTGGCAGGCGAAGTGGTGGAGTCCCTCTTGGCTTTGCTTGACGAGACCCCTCGAGTATATACCCCCTTTGGAAGAAGGAGGCGCGGATGTCGGTGTCAAGCAGAAGAAGGCTGTGCATGTCTCAATAAGATGAAACTTGCTGTGGACCTCGACAAAGCTTTGCTGAGGAAGTGAAGTCCTTTGGTGGTCATGGATGACTTTCGGTGGCGACGGTTGCAGAAGTAGGCGTCTGGTGTTGGGGTTTCGTGGTTCACCACCTTGTGGTTCTTCGGTGCTGCAATCGCAGCATGGACCTCAGGATGGCTTCTGGTGACCTGGACACACCCACTGGACGGGACTGCACACCATCACCAAGTCTGGACCTCAGGATATCTTTGGATTTTGGAAAACCACCGGTGGACACTCCCCTGCAGGCAGAGAACCTGGACCTTCTCCGGCATGGAAAAGTGGATAGAAGTCATGGCAGGAAAAGTGGATAGATGTCGTGGCAGGGATGCCCACTGAAGATTTCATCGGATGGTTGGAACTGGCAGCTCTGGGTTTTGGGTAGTACCCTGCCAGGGTACCCACCTTCTGGGTGATACTTAGCAGCTTATTTTACCAGCATGAGTCGGCGGCTGACATCGGGAGAGGCAGAGAAGAGTCAAAGGAGGACTATTAAGAGGCACGGACCGCGCCTGGGTGAAATGGGGGCTACAACGAATTAATTTAGCTCACCTAAGACCCGGGCTGCATTGGGACGAATAATACGGCAGCAGGATAGCACACAGCGTGTAAAGGAGTCGGCCAAGGACTCGGGCTGCCACGCGGTGGAATACTTTGGCAAACAAAGTGAGGCTAGCGGCACGAAGGGGGTGGAAGTAGATATTATTTTACCCAATTCAGGGCACAACAGTCTCTTGAACTTTGAAACAGCCCGGACACATTGGGGTGAAAGACACGGTTGTTTAACCCCATACCAAGCACACAGCAGTCTTGTTTTTACTTGGGAAAAGCTGGGGCATTGGGAGAGAACAAGCGCACCTGAACATAGGAGGCGTAGGGAGACAGCGCTAGTCACAAGACACGGATGAGGAACTAGAGCATTGCCTGAAGGCTGCTGCAGGTCGGGCAGTGCATGTGCCTAGGTTTTGCTGAATAAAGCTAGTTGCCAAGGCTGCTGAGACAACAGGATTCACATTGCAAGCTCAGGGCAGGGCCAGGATACTTCTGCTGAAGAGGAGGAACCCAGGGGGAGTTGAGCTTTTGTGCAAAACAAACTCAAGCCATTGCCTGAAGGCTGCTGTAAGTTTCGCAGTGCATGTGCCCAGGTTTTGCATAAGGAAGCCCATTGCAGAGAAAGAAGCCTACAACAAGAGAGATGGCCACACAAGATCAGGGAGCCTCTGGGTTTTGCTGTCCTGATAAGGATCTGGAAGCCTTCTTATCTATGTCAAGGTTGGCCGCGGCCAAGCATGGGCCAAGCTGGTTGCACCTGTTGAAAACACCTGGGTGATGAGGAAGCTGGGCCGAGCCAGAGGGCTGATTCACCTCTGTTGTTCCCTAACATTTTGGCCGATGAGGCCATGCAGGAGATCCAGGCCATAGAAGAAGAGGAAGAATGAGAGGGGGAGGACTGGCAGAGCGAGGAGGAACCAGAAACCAAGAGAAAGAGGACCATGACAGCGAAGACGAAGGCCAGCAAACAGCAAGCAGAGGCTGCTAGGAGATGCAAATCAGCTGGGGCTAGAGGAAGGGGGAGAGTGCAGGAGCCTGTGCCCTTGACGGTGCCCTTACCTGCTGAGGCTCCAAGGAACAGTGGCAGTGCACCCAGCGCTCCTGTGGACAACTCGGCGGTGGTAGCAGCAGAGGGACCCACATCCTTGGAGCAGGTGAAAGGTATGTTCATGCAGTGTATGCAAGCATGGGGGAATGGTGGCAATGGTCAAATGTTATGCGGTATCTGGTCATAGCATTGAATTCCATACCTTTGAATGCCATACCATAGAAACAAATTAATCGAAAAAAAGCATTGAATGCATTTTTATTTTAAATGGTAAAGGGTTTAGTTTAATTTTAATGGGGTTTAAGGTTAAAAAAGGAGGGTTGGGGGAACATTTTTTTTTAATGCATTTGATGCTTTTTTTCCTCGATGCTTTTCTTCTATGTTATGGCATTCAACTGTTTGGCATTCGATGCAATGACTGGGAACCGGTAATGTGAATGCATTTAATAAGATAGGAAGAAATGCTGAGGGTGTTCACAACAGGGGGAGAACCTGAGGTTGGGGGGCTTGGGTCGGGGGCTAAGTCCCAAGGGGCACACTGCAAGCTTCAGCTGTGCCCAGTGTAATCTCATCATCGGCAGGGGTTAGTCAATTAAAACAGGTCTTGCCAACTCCATCAGGCCTGCAAGTGCATGGGTCAGCCTTGGGGGTGCAAGGGGTGGCTTTCTCACAGGAAACCCCTGTTTGTGGGGGCAGTCTTTAGGGACAGCCGTTGCCAACGCCGTCAGCAGGTCAATTGCAGGGTGTGATGGTGGGAGATGCCACACAATATGGAAGGGCAATGCCAGGTTTGGCCTCCGCACGGGCAGCAGGGAACTCATTGGTTTGGCACATTCCATTGGCTTATAAGGAGAGGATATGGCAGAAGAGTTTTTTGAGCTCTTTATTGGACATGGAGCCAGTGGGGATGGGATTGCGGGAATTAACTGAAAAAGAGGGAGAAGAAGCATAGGGAGAGGCCCAAGGTGGAGGAGACCATTCACAATTGGTCGGCAGCCTTTAGGATGCTGGCATCCATCATGATTGAAAACTAACCGCAGGATGCTGGGGCTCTGTTTGCTTATGAGCAGTATATACATACATTGCATTTGATTTATGGAGGTGACGCCTGGCTAAAATAAAACAAAAGTTTTAGGCTCAAAATGCAGGTTTGGCCCGCCATATCCTGGGATGAGGTAGATGTGAGGGGGTACATAGAAAAGATGGTACCTTCAAGGGAGACCGGGGAAAAGGCACAGGGTGAGAAGCCTAATTTTGGGAAATTCAGAGGGTCTTGTTCATACCGGGGAAGGAGGTCCCTTCGAGGACGCTCCTCCTGGAACAGTCGACCCCGTTGCCAGGGGGAGCAGGCACCTTGCTGAAAATTTGCAATGGGGTACTGCCCCTTTGGTAAAACATGTCAATTTAAGCACACTGGTGGCAGAAGTTCAGGGGACCACAGCTCTTCTTCCAGCAAGGGGAAACAGCAGAGTGATGCCAAACCCAAAGAAAAGGCTAAGCGTAATTAAAACCCATGTGCCCACACCGGTTCTCCTGCATAGATAGAGTCCTTTTCTAATTGTATATCAAAACAGTGCAGATGCAAATAAATTTGCTCTGGGAAGGTTTCAGGTGGGGGTTCAGGATCCCCTACAAGGGTGTGATTGTGAGCAGGGAAGCTGATAATTTGAAGTCAGCACTGGGTATTGCCTGAGGCTGTCACACAAAAGGTGGCTAAAGAGACAAAACTGGGGAGTGTGGTGGGCCCGTTCTCTCCACCACTGGAAAATGTTCTTGGGTACCAATCCCAAAGGTGACACAAGGAGGAGGAGGAGGGTCAGTTCCGCCTAATACAGCACCTTTCCTTGCCCGAAGGGAAGTTGGTTAATGACGGCATAGCCAAAGAGATGTGCATGGTCCACTACTAATTTGACGATGCAGTGGAGCTGGTAAGGTCTTCTGGAAGAGGCACCCTCATGGGGAAGGCCGACATCGAGTCGGCTTTCAGGTTACTACCGATTCACAAGGACAGCCATCATTTGTAGGGCTTCAAGGTAAAAGGAGTACTTTTATGACAAATGCTTGCCAATGGGCTGTGCCATTTCATGTGCCTACTTTGAAATGTTTAGTACCTTTTTGGAATTCGCTCTAAAACAGATGGCACAAGGGGTAGGGGTCCTGCACTACCTCAATGATTTTTTGTTCATCGGGAAAGAAGTGAAGGTCACTCATGGGCACGTTCCAGGAATTGGAGGAAATGGGGGTCCCGTTGGCCAGGGGTAAGACAGTGGGACCTTTAACAAAGCTGACATTTCTGGGGATCGAGATCAACTCAGTCGCAGGGGAGTGCAGGCTGCCCAGGGATAAAGTGTTGAAATAGAAGGAAATTATCAAGGAGTTGAGGGGCAGTGACAAGGCTACCCTGAGGGAGCTCCAATCACTGGCAGGTAACCTTAACTTTGCGGGTAAGGTTATCCCAGCAGGGAAGGTGTTCGCTAGGAGTATTGAGCTCAAAACAGTGGAAGTGTCACAGCAAACGAACCTCTCCTCCCCACCACATATCACCAGAAACTGAACTGAAGCAGAACCCAGCACCCAAACCCCGCCTACACTGGCGGAGGACTGACTAAACTAAGAACATAACGTGCGTTGAATTACAGAAAAATCTTATGAAATGTCTGATGTACCTCTGTAATGTTAAATGTCAAATAAAATGTTATATTGAAAAAAAAAACAGTGGGTTTGCAGCACGCGTCGCAGCATGTGCGGCTAGGGACTGAGGTAAAAAAGGACCTCAGAACGTGGGAGGTTTTTTTTGGATGAATTCAACAGTGTCTTGCTATGGAGGTAGGAGTGGGCCAAGAGCAATAAACTCAAACTATTCACTGACTCATCAGGCTCACACGGTTTCGGGGCCATTTTGGGGATCAATTGGTGTGGCCAAGCCTGGCCTGCAGCGTGGCATCAGGAGGGGTTTACCAGGGACATCACATTGCTGGAAATGTTCCCTATTGTAGAGGCTTTCAAGTTGTGGGGGAATGAAATGAATAACAAGAATGTGTTGCCCTGGTCAGATAACTTGGCAGTGGTTCAGATAATCAATCAGGGGACGTCTAGCAATTCGAGGGTACTGAAGCTACTCGGAGAACTCACTAAAAGCTTGCTTACATTGAACACCGAAGTAAGAACGCGGCATATTCCGGGGGTGAAAAACGTGGCCGCTGACTCTCGCGTTTGCAGTGGGAGAAATTTCGGGGGAATTATCCAGAAGCAAGCAAGACGATGAACCCATTCAAGGCACAGAGGTAGGGCATGATTGGGGTGATCTGAGTTCTTTAATCCACACGGATCTGGCCCCTGGCACCGCAAGGAGATACAAGGGGTACTGGGAGCGGTTCTTGGCCTTCCAAGACAAAGTGTTAATGGATGGGCAGAGGGGAGCGCCGGTGCGCGCCTTTGTCAGATGGGGATGGTGGTCTGGGAAAACCAGATCATGGATGGCTTATCACTTGACGGCAATAGTGCATTATTTCAAACTGGGGGGCAAGGCCAATACCACCAAGGAGCATTACATTGTGATGGTGTTGAGGGGTTGGGCCAAACAAGCTGAGGGGAAACCAGATGCAAGGCGGCCCATTGATATTTTAAAGCTGCAGTTTAATTGAATGCCTGCAGGTGGTTTGCCATAGCGAGTTGGAGAGGATTTTGTTCTCGGCACCCTTCGCATTGGCTTTCTTTGAAGCCTTTAGAGTAAGTGAGCTTGTGCCTGAAAACAGGGATGGTAGGGGCTCTGGGTTTCTACGGTTGGAAGATGTACAGTTAACAGAAGGACAGATATGCATTTATCGAAGAAGGTCCAAGACCGATCAGAAGGGGGAAGGGAGGACGGTTACACTCCATAACATCCAAGGGAGCATAGTGTTCCCAGTAGCGGGCTTGGCGACATACCTCCAGCATAGGCAGCCGGCGGGTGCAGGGTCTCCTTTTCTTGCACAGGAACAGGTCGGCCTTGAGCCGTTTCCAGTTCAGGAGGGTCATGGACATGGCATTGGAGAAGATGGGGGTAACGGAAGGTGTGTTTGGGACCCACTCCTTCAGGATAGGGGCAGCCACATCAGCGGCTGAGGTAGGCCTGGGTCCGGATGCCATCAGGAAAATAGGGGGATGGAAGTCGGGGTGTTTCAGGAGATGCATCATGCCGGAAAAAATGTAGGGTTAACATGTTCCTTCTCATCTCCTTCCAACTAACAGCGACACGGAGGAGGAGTAGTAGGGCATTCATTTGTGTCAAGGGCCAGGACAAGCTGGGCGGCCGAGAGAGAGGATCTGACCGCCGGCGAGTACCGGATTTGGTGGCACAGGGTGCCTGGAATGAGATGGGCTCAGCTGCATGGGCATATCAACAAATTTCTGGGTAAGCAGCAAAAGCCGGATGTCCTGATTATACACCTAGGGGTAACGATTTGACAAGCCTGGGGAGGAGGTCTTTAATGAGGGAGATGATGTTTTCATTACAGGAGTCGTCCGCGCTGCTGGACGAAACTGAGATTTTGTGGTCAGATATCATTCCGAGGCAAGAATGGAGGGGCGCTGAGAGCCACTCAGCGGTGGAGACGTCGAGAAGGAAATTGAATGGGGCAATGGTGAAATTTTGCAGGGGCAGAGGTTTCCCCCAGATCAGGCACTGCTTGATCAATTTGAAATCCCCAGAGTAATATTTGAAGGATGGAGTACATTTGTGGGATGGATCTGTTTTACTGGAATGTATGCACAAAGCCCCTGGAATTGTAAAGTTGGAAATGGGGGGGGGGGAGCGGCGGTGGGCAGTAACCCACCTTTGGCGTGGCAGTGTTTTGACGACCAATGGCAAGATGCATACTCTGAACGAGCTGTGGGGAAGCCGGAAGGGTCTTCGCTCTTCTCAGGACCAGCAGCTCTTGGGGGCCTAAGCGGCAGGGGCGTCTAGTGGTAGCAATAAGGGCTCAGCTTTCCCCGAATAAACGGCACTCCCCCTGCCCAGGAACACCTGCAGGGGCAGGCGGGGCTCAGACACGAAGGGTTGGGGGAGTTGGGTCTGCTGTGGACTTTTTTCGGAAAAGGGGGAAGCAGGTTTTGGACACAGAGCAGTCGCCGCACCTTCGGAACTATTTTCACAAAATTGTGTTTTGAATTTATTATGTTGTGAAAATAAATTTTATGCCAAAAGGAAGACACGTCTCATTCTGCACCTTTCCTGGGTGGGATATGAAAGGGGCAAAGAGAATGAGCAAATATGATGGTACAAAGATGGACAAATGCCCAGGTTATTACCGCAGCGCCTTGGGAGTAGGCCCCGCTTCGGCGTGCACTGTTCCCAGTTGCCAGCAGGGCGTGCCAAAGGGGAACACCGTTTCTTGAATATGCCGACATCCAAAAAAGACTAATAAATGCCGTGTTCACGACGTTTCGGCGCAGGTCATTTTGCCGCACCACTGTGGCCACAGACCTCCTTCCGGCACAGCCACAGTGGCGCGGCAGTCGACTGGGCACTGGTGATTTGAGTGAGGGCTATTTTGGCGCAGCAGCTAAATACTGACATTAGCAGCGGGTTCCAAATAGCCATAGCACCAAATGACATGTGCGCCCAGCCCTCCGTCCGACACTACCTTACATCACTGCCAAAAACTTCAACCCCTGCGTCCACCTCAAAAATGAAAATGCTAACTCGCAGCAACAAATCTTACTTAAATTCTTTCCAAAGGCCGATTCTCAGTCATTTTATTCTTCAAACACACGCAGGAACCTTGTTTGGGCATTTCGCTGCACACTGTAAATACACAATTAATGCTGACTACAGCAATATTGCCGCGACATTGTCTCGGCGATTGACTGCAAATGATCCGAGTAACAGTCAGCTGTTGATACCCAATTTAATCCTGATCGGCTATTGATGCATTTCAACTTTAATTACATTAGACCTCGTCAAGCCACTTGGACAGCTACAATAAGAATTAGAAAGCATTTAATTTCCGATGAAAGACGGCAAGGCGACGTATGCCTGTGATAGGACAGGGAGCTCCCACGTTCAGCCTCAGTGTCGGCCCCAGGTGTGCCGCCCCCTGTGTGAGATTTTTAGGTGCACCCCCCCCCCCCTTTAGATATGAAGAAGCAGGGGGGCTCAGTTCCGTTGTTCGGCTGATACTTGATGAAGACATTATCAGCTGAACAACGGAACTGAACCCCTGGCCCAGACCGATCCTTAAGCCTCCAGGTCAGTGTCATGCCCTTTGTTTGCTGCGCCGGGGGATTGGGGGGGGGGGGAGGCTTGTGCGTAGGCGCTGTCCATGCCACAAGCGTTTCAATGTTCTCACTTTCACTGCAGCAAATGTACCAGCAGTAAGTGTGGGACGCGTAACTAGCTTCACAATTAAGAACGCTGCCTCCAATCGATACACACATGCTAAATATGAAACATTACGTGTGGTAACAGCCGAGGAGATGTGTAGCACCAGACCGCACAACAATCCAAGTCAGCATTCCTCACATATGCGGGGGTGTGCGTTGCAATTACTACAAACATGTGCATTCTTGTGGTAATTTTGAATGATGGCAATCCATGGGGAACATTAATTTGTAAAGTATATTTTTCCCTGGAATGTTGGGACAGCTGTTCTGCGGCCACCTTCTGTGTTCGCCAGCTACATGTTTTATTGTGTGCGGGTCCATTGCTCACACTTTTAGACTGCACTGGTCCATCTTCTCGCTCAGTTTCTCGGATCACGGGTGTTTTAACGGAAGAGTGTTTTTCTTAATTTACACTTTGCTATTACGGTCATGTTTACTATCTTGAAATGCATTATAAGGCACTGTAAACTGAGCACTGTAAAAGGGAGTCCGTGATGATCTTCTAAAATTCCACTAGATGGCACTGGTGGGCCATTTTAGGTGCGGCGAAAAGTACGTCTATAGGTACCTGCGCCCAGTTGGCCGCGGCCAACAGGGGACCTGAGGCAACATAGCCGAGCCGCACAGCTCGCGCCCAAAAGTTCTGCTCCATGTTCAGGATGCCAGTATATTATAGGGGTGCACGGCCGGCTGCGCAAGTGAGGATGACCGCAAAGTTTCGGGAACTCAACATTAATTTTAAGAAAGAAGCGCCATCTAGGGCCTCCTTGCTCTATAGCAAGCCGAACTGTACTAGAAGGATTTAGGAGAGTAGATCAGCAATCAACCATATGGAGCACACATGCTAACTGTGTGAGGAGACGTGCATGAGAGATGGGATGCCCTCGATACACTAATCATGCGCTGCCTAGGAATTCACACGAGGCCCCGGATAAGGACTCATTCCGGAAATAGGGTTGGCAAATGAATGGGGGATTTTGGGGAGGGAAGCAAAAAGAGCATGGCTTTTGGCCAGAGGTACATTCGATTCCGCTGGGAACAGAAGGCCATTGGTCGAAGTGTACCAAAAAAAGGAGTGGAACTATGCTCCCTGCTGGTCTGCCCCCGCTCCCCACAAACCCCATCGCTGCACCCCCTCAGACACACCATCCAAGCCCCCAAACAAACACACCTGCTGTTTATGGAAATGTTCAGTGCTTTGCACTGATGTGCAAGCTTCAACTTCTTCCTACACTTTTATTTTAAAATGAAACTATTCCAGAAAGGTTTCATTTTAAAATAAAATTATAGGAACAGTGAAACTCAAAAATAAAAAAGTATAAGAGCACCGCTCCCGACCGCTCCCACCCACTTCGACCTCTGCAGAAGGCAGATTTCCTGGTTCATTGGCTAGCTACGAAGCCACTAGTCTATATATCCCCTTCCTAATAAGTAGCTCCAGCCGGCCATGGGGATATTCAACTGTACTGTACATTGCGTTAGCTGTGCCTGGATATGAACTTTTGAAACCACAGCCTGTGCTCGTTAGACAACCCAGCTTAAAGCGAAGCGTGTGTGTGTGTGCGCGTGCGTGCGTGCATTGCCAGCCCGCTGCAGGAATAGTCCGGGCACACTCACCTTCTGCATTGAGGCCTTCTTTCTCCAGCAGGTCTTTCACCACTTTCTCGATTTGCTGCAGCTGCGGGTGTTCGTGGCTCATCTCCCGCACCTTCATCTCTTTCTGCAAGGGGCTGTGAGGCTTCACCTTCGTCACTCGGACTTTAACACGGGAATCGGAGTCCTCATCTGCGGGGAGAACGATGCATTCATCATGCCATGTCAAGGACCCTGGGCCAACATCTTATCACAGAGAAAAAGGCTCGGAATCGAAACCAGGACACTCCCCAGGAACGCGCCATTGAACAGGAGAAGGCCCCACGCTACATACGTGTTCAGTGGCGTTGTTCTCCAAGCGCGAGTCCAACGCAAGAGGCATCTTGACCAGGACACATGGGGAATAGCTAAGATTTGCTCAAATGGCATCAGCTTTAATAAAGAAACAGATGGGGTTTTAGTGTTTCACGGAACGTCACGTGGTTCTCTGTGTGCCACGAAGCCGTCGGTATTGTTCCATCTAACTGATTGATGTCAGAAAGAAAAAAGCTCACCCACACCATTTAATTTATTCGTTTATTTTTAAAATCCTTGGACATGCACCAAAGACAAGTGCTTTGGTTTAGGAAGGATTTTCTTTTTGCATCTTTGCCTGCATTAACATGAACGGAAGACCACACATTTTTGCTATAGATCGATTCCGCTCCTGACTTTTTAAGGTAAGTCAAGTGTTTTTGCTTTACTTCCCTTGCTTAGCTCATCTATTTTGGGGGTACTGTCCAGTGCCAGAGGCTACCAGAACGGGGTTCCCCATTCCCCCTTCATGAAATTCTTTATTAGACTCCACATGTCACCTTAAAGTGAAGTGCATAAGGATATTTCGTATCCCTTTAGGTAACATTTTACTTGCATGACGTGTGCAAGATGGGCTGGAGGCACGAGATATTTTCATGCCGTCTTTTTACCGCATGAAGCCATTTTGAGTACCATATGCTCAAAGAGATCATGCCACACGTTTTTTAGCCCTGTCATTTGACCATCTTGTCCTTTGCCTGCCTTCTAAGGTGAGGAAATAACACATATGGAAAGCCCTTTCCCAGGAAAAGGCTCTGCTTTCCCAGATGGAGAAGCAGTGTCCGCATCTGGCCGGATGTGGGGGCCAGGAATGTCTGGTCCCAATCCACACTGTGGCCCGGGGAAGGGGGGCTGTTGTTGGTAAGGTATGGGGAAAGAGGCTGCTCAGGATTGGACAGCCCTTGCTAGTTTGAATGGTGCACATCCTTCACACTGCACAGCTGAGGGCAACTTAGCTCAAATCTAGGATAAAAGCAGGACTCCTGTGATCATTCTTCATGAAACTGGAGCCAAGACTAATAAGAATTGTAGACAGATGAAGACCTATGGAAGGCTGCCAGCATTGCCTCCAGCCTAGTGAAGCCGTTACTCTACACCAATCTTGTGACCACCCTCGACGGAACTTTGGGCTAGTGGGACCAACTAGCCTCGAACCCTGCACACAGACCCTGCTCTCTGGAGCTTTTGGAAGTGTCCTGAGCCACCCTATGATCTGACCATCTCCATCCAAGGCCTCTTCTGTGCACTGGTTGCGGTTAAAAGTTTCAATTTGGGACTTTGCAGTTCTCCAGCTTGTTGACCACGAACAAGCCTGCTGTTGCCACAGGAGACTCCCGCCACAGCTGGAGTGTGATGATCGTCATTGCTAGCTGCCTTCGTGTCCTGGAGTCTCCTGACATCGGGGGGACTCGTGGTGGTCGGTCTCATCCAGCATCAGGAACCATCTCACAGGAGCATAGAACACTATTGATCTGTACCCAATCCAGACATCAAAAGTGACCATTGCACCCAGAGCTCCTGGCCTCCTGCAACAGGATCTTGAACCAAAGTAAGTAATTTAAGGGTGTCGAAGAAGGAGACCGACACAAAGATGGCATGATTTTGGTTATAGACTTATTGTAAGGTGAAAAAGATCCTCAATATCCCCAACTTCTAAGAGGGGTTTCCCTGCCAGAAAACTAAATACTAAAAGGGTCTGTAAGAATGTCAAAGTAAATTCCACCGTTCTGTGTCCTAGCCTGCCTTTATCCCTCACACTACAGCTAAAAAAAGGTAACTAACAAAGTTCCTCCTTTAAGGAGAATGGCTCCCTTCTCCTGCTGCTTGGAGGGTGTTTAACAAACTGTTCCTTCAAAACAAAAATACAAGGAAGAATGACTCCCTTCCCCCGATTTCTGTCTTTACGCCGATAGACCATGGAGGGTGATGTTGCAAGTGGGTGATGTGGTCAGTTTAAGAGACAAGGTATCGCTCTTCTCTTCCAGAGAGGCCTGTCTGATAAGTAAGGACTCTTTGGCCATGAGGGCAACCCCCACCCCCCCTCTGGATTGAGGCGGTCTTTTCAGTAGATTGTGTACCCAATGGGGCAGGCCAGCATGAGGACAGGGCCAGAAGCGTTCTGGTTCCAGGTTTCTGAGATGGCTAGGGCATCGAGGTTGTGTGAGGGTAAGTAGGTCAATGTCTAGGGCATGTGCTGGGAGAGAGCGGGTGCAATTCAAGGGCGCCGTGGACTGCTCCTGTTTCTTAAGCATGGTTGGGAATGTGGAGGTAGGAACATCTCTGAATGTATGGTTGGAGAGTTGATCTGAAACGTGCTGGGGCTGGTAGGAGGTAGAGGCAGTTTTGGGGGGCAAGGAGGTTTGTGAGCTGGGCAGTGGTTTTGTCAAAGTTCATACTATTGGGGGCAATGCTAGTAACATTGTAAATAGAAGGCCTAGAGACATTAGCAGAATTGTCACTGGGGAGTGGAGGGGGGTGACATTGGCAGCATTGCAGATACCAGGCCTGGAGACATTGGCAGAATTGGCACTGGAGGTGACAATGGCCCTGAAGGATGCCTTTCTTCATGAAAGGGATAGCTTTTCTAGGAACAGTTGCAGCAGAATTGACATTCATGAGAGTATTTTTTGCAACGGTGGGCTCAGATTTAGTAGCATAGGCAGCAGAAGTGGCACAGATGGGGGCATAACTTACGTTTTCAACAGGCATAAACGCATTTAAAATGAGTGTGCACAAGCTTAGGGCCCTTTACAGCAACAGTAATCAGAGGTAAAACATGTTTAGTAGGGCGAGCATTTTTCATTTGTTACATGATTAGTCAGACGCAAGGGAGTCTTTGTTGCAAAGTTAATGTATGTTGTCCTTTCCGGCCAGTGGCAGGGGTGGCATGGTTTAGCACTCGTTGGGAACAAGGTGTGCCTTCTGAGCATGCCATCTCTGTTAAATAGGTCCTGTGAGGGAGAGCGGCGCTGCCGGGGCTTAGCGCAAGCTCTCAGGACATTGTTGCGATGCTTGAGAGGTTGGGGGACGGGGGTCTTGATGTCAGAGTGCTTGCCTGCGAATGTGCCGCATGAGTGGAGCAGATGTAGACTTTGCTGGCTGAGAAGGGGGCTTTCTTGGTGGAGACATCCGGGTTCTGGATGGAGGATGGCCCAAGTGATGGCTAGCACGGAGCGTGGGAAAACCGGTTGGCGTGCTTGGATTTCCTGCAGTAGCCGGTGTGGGCAACTGTGCAGCCAAGACTTGCTCTCGATCTGCAGGACGTTTAGACATGGGGTGTGCAGGTGCTTGTGTTGGTAGGGGTTGCATAGGCAGTGGGCCTATAGATCGGTGTGCGGCATGGTGCGGGGTTTTCAGCATTTTTAGGCACAGGTGGGTAAAAGTTACAGGAGGGAGTAGGTGGGAGGGGGAGGGAGTCAGGATGTGCTCGGAGTAAGTTAGATTGATGACCCGGGAAGGGGGATAAGCATGATATGACCTCAGTATGATTGGAGGCATAGCTTTTCGCCTGCTGCTTACCTTTTCTTTGAAGAGTTGTGTGGTGGCCCGGCAGGCCGGCAAGGCAAAGGGGTGAGTCTGGCTTGAATCCGCATTCAGATTTGTTGCGGTAGCCACCCAATGCGAGGCAAGGCTTAACAGAGCCTCCGTGCAGACGATTTTCTCCCTCACGAAGTCGGTGGCCATCTCATCACCCCAGGCTCCTCAGTGTGCTAGTGGGGAGAGTGTTGCAGGGAAGGGCAGATGCGACTCTGCTTGAACTTAGCTTCAAATGATAGACACGATCAGAAATCGCACTCGCCATACTCTGCCATGAGTGTTCTGTTTGGGGTGTAGGGGGAAAGGTTCTTGAGAGGAGAATTTGGTCCTTTCTCAATCTTGGGCGCCTAACTGCCAAACGTTGTGTATTGAAAAAGTGTAAAGAGGCGGCTCCGCCGCTTGGTAAGGACTGGATGTCTGACTTAACTTGGGCTGAGAATTGGGAGGACCTCTATATAAACACGCTGCTTAACACGTGCAATCCAAAAGATATTTGGTGTAAATACTGGGTCTACTTAGCACAATTCCAACCTACCTAAAATGTTCCTTCATTGTGATGTTAGTGTGCTTGTGCCCCGGCCAGAATAGTTTACTATGCCAAGCCAGCTGTTTAATCTTGTTGTCGTATGTTGTAAGTACTGCATGCCATATATGGGTTTGACTCCGAATGTATGTTCCAATGAATGTGAACACTGTCACTTGACTGTTAAATTGTTTCGGCCAAGAATAAAGTTGAAAAAAAACATTACACCAACGGGGGAGACCCCCAGCTAGCTAATGACCCATATATAAGGGCAATTAAAAAAAACGAAAAAAGAAAGAAATATGGAAAACGGTGCACGTCTCAGGCCATTGCCAAAATGAATGTCCTTCCCCGTCCGATACATCAGTTTAAAAATGTTCTACTCAGCAATACCAAAACGTTCAAAAATATTGAAGACCTCTTAATGATATTTATTTGGGGAAGACTGAAACGCTGAATTGGCAGAAAGCGGATGGTGTCAAGCAGAAGGTGCGGCGGAGGGAGTTGGGGCAGGAATGGTCTTGCCCAGATATATTGGAATACTATCTGGCTGCACAAATAAGAGTTGTAGCCAAATAGATGCAAAAGTCGTCAGAAAATCACTGGGTGGTCCTGCAACAATCTGTTGGGAGATAATACCTGTGGAAACAACCGTAGCTGCCTAAATGTCAGAGATAAGGGGTTGTATCTAAATATTATGACAAGGGGCACATGGAAGCATGGGACATGATCTCCGTAAACTGGGAGCTGATAAGCACCCCCACTCCCAGTTCACACCCACCAATCCATGAGAACACAGAGTTTAACCCAGAACGTACAGATAAGGGGTTTGACAACAGGTACACAAGGGGGCTGTAGGAAGCTGGGGTACCACCGTAGCACGATAAAAGGATTCAACGATGCAAACTCAAATTCAACATCCAAGAAATAGATGGTCCCGTTACCAGCAATTAAGGCATTGGGCTAACAAAGAAAGCAACAAAAAAGGAGCAACTCAGACAATATTTGACCCATATTATAGGGAAATGCGTCGGTTTTCAAATTATTGATTGATGTATCACTATATTGATTAGGAATTTGAAATGGGGAATTAAAGGCTGCCCTGGGCTGTTGTGGCAACGGACCCCTATTCAAATGAAAAGCTCCTCGGTCCCATGCCGGAGCACCCAGCGTCGGCACGGGATCAGGGCGCTTCATTTAAATAGGGTGCCTCCACACCAGCTCGGGGTAGCCCTTGAAAGAATCCCCCGAGATGGTGTGGCAGAGACGCTCTTTGTAATAGAAAAGCTGCCCCCCCCCATGCTGGCACGGCAGTGGCACCCAAAGTAAGTGAAAAGCTCCTTCCACGGATCTGTGTTCGTTTTTCTTTGATTTCCAATCTGTTTTTGGCTGGTTGGTGGCCTTTGGAGGGATTTGTGTGCGTTTTTACTTTGACTTCCAATCTGTTTTTTTAGCTGGGCTGCAGCTGGAGTTCATTTATTTAACTGTTTTTTTGTAACGCGCTTAATACCAGAGTTCAGGTTCTAAGCGGAGATCCAGGATTCGAACCTCTGTTGCGCTGCATAGTCTTGCTTCCAGGACCAGCATGATGCCCCTTTGCTATCCTCTGTTCTCTGGCTTTGTGTAGTAGTCCTTTGTTTCTGTCTTTCTTCCTTTCACCACCCAACCCCTTAGCAATTGGCTAAAGGCAGTCGGGTGTGCCTTTCCTTTTGTCCTGGCAGCCTTCTCAGACTGCTTCCCTCTGCCTTCTCCCATTCACCTCATCCCCCCCAGACCCTCTTTCCCCACTCCCTCTGCTAGCCCATTTGGTTCTCATTGGTCCGTGCCCCCACCACACGACTGAAACAGCTGCATTTCAGAGGCCCTCCCAGGGCAAGGCTGTCAAAGGGCCACAGGCAGAAAGCAGGTCACCTCTGGGCAGCTCCCATCTCCTGTTCGCCCATGGACACCTGGCAGAACACCCTACAGCTACACCCAGATAAGGTGATCTGGGCAGGGAGTACAGCCAATACTTTGCTCTGGTAAAACCATACCACTCCTACATTACTATCACATACTCATAACATTATGTTGTCCTGCACTGTGCTCTTGGATTTGCTGTTGTATTGCATTTAGAAGAAATGGGAAGGCTAGCCTATGATGTATTTCTGGGGCAGGCAATGTATTGCAACTAGATGAAATTTGGGGTGGGAAATGTGTTACACTTGGGTGTATTTTGATGACTATCCAGTGCATGGTATCTAGGTGAAGGTATAACATGAGAGCCCCAGTGCCCTAGCTACGTTCACCTAGAATCTCTGCACTACCTACGTTGCAGCCAATGCTTTTAAACCTTTTGGACCCCATGTTGAGTGTCACTGCATTACTGACAGGGTCTACAACCCTTGTATTACTGTTAAGTAATCTGAAAGTAAGTTATGGTTTTACTCCCTAGGAATAGGTGTGCCCTATACTGAATGTGTATACAAAGGTATGACTTACCTAGAAATATTGTTAGGTGCTCTAAATAAGGTCTGTGCTTTGAATTGTGTATTTAAAGCATAGTGTTGTGTTTTTATAATGTGTTCATATGCTTTATGATGGTACTTATCCCTCTTCAGCACACTGGAGCACGAGGTCCTGCATCCACCCACCTTTACCACCTGCATTGCATGACTTGTGATCGTGCCGAGCTGCCGCAGCCCCCTCCACGAGGCACGTGCACTCTTGATTTACTGCACCCCCACGGGAATAAAGAAGCAATTTCCATCGAAAAACGAAAATAATTGAAAATAGTTTAATTACGGGCCGAAATCACTGTTTTTAACAGCGCTTTGCCATCACACTGCCTGGCAGTCTTTCTTGCTCCCACATGCTGCCTGCTGCATGAAATCTCCAATGTTTCCTGATTGTGCCTGCTTATCTTGAGACCTTGCAGCACTTCGAAGATTGCCGCCGTTGTGTCTTTGTTTAAAGCAGTGTTGGTAAACTGCTTTATTTCTACTGCACTCTCATTGGCTGCAGAGTGCATTTTCTGACCAACTGGGGACCGGCAGCCTTTAGCCGGCCCCTCACCAAAGGCCCACCCTTAATGACCCTGTCCGCTACCAGAATGCTACTTGGGGTCTTTTCTGCAGCGCAGCACCTGATCTTACATGATGCTGCAACCCCACTCTTCTTTGAATTCCGGACTACCATGACATTTCCACCGCCTTTACTATGGGTTAGATCCCGCCTTCCAACTACCCTTACCCTCTTGACTTTCACCCTCCTCCTCTGCTTGTCCTCCATGTTTATGCTCTCAATTGCACTAGGTCTCTGCACCCACCACTAGGCATCTGAATCCAACTGTAATTTCAAACTCAGCTGTGCTTTTTGCATTTTATTTGAAAGTCAAATTTAGCTGTGCTTTTTGCATTAGGTTTTAAACTGTGTTCTTGTGCAGACTTGTTGCGCCCTTTGCTTCATTTGAAAACATCTCTGTAACCTGCTGGCCCAGTGACTGCTCCATAATGCTGTACTTGTTTTACTCTTCCCACTTCTCCCCTCTCTACTCACCTATGGCACTTTGTTTCTTTATTTTTTATTTTTATTGGTTTATTCAAACCTTTAAAAAAGAAAAAAAAAACAGAAAACACACTTTTACATCCTACCCATTTCCGTCTTCTAGTCATCATTCTACACATAATTTACAGTATGTTACATTTCAAAGTTGTCATAAAAGATAATTTAGTCCCACTTTTTAACTGAGCTCTAGATTTGCTTTCTCAGCATCTCGATGTTCTTTGGGGACTCGGAGGAAGATTACTAAAGCAAATAGCACTGATCTATTTGACCCATCAAACAATGCTTTCCACCAGTCCTCAACACTTAATGTTTGATGTTTACTAATAACTGGACCAAAGATGTTTTTTCTTTGCTGCTGAAACACAGGACAAAACAGCGTCAAGTGTTTCAAGGTCTCCTTATTAGCTCTGCAAAATCGACATGCGAGATCTAGTTCAGCGAACTGAGACCAAGTTCCTAGATGCTCCTTAGTTGCCAACGCATTAAGCCTAAATTGCATATTTAATGATCTCGCATGCTGATCTGGAAAGCGAGTTAAGTAGGCTTGGAGCTGGCCATATGCTCTTGCTTCCCGAGGGACCTTGTTCATCATTTTTCGATTTGAATCTTAAGTCACGTGTTAATCCAGTCTGATCTCCATACCTTCTTTTTGGCCAGATCTGGATTTTCGATTAGTGTCTGTAGAGTAATGTCGTGCTCTTTCAAGACTTCGAGACATAGCACATTCCATTTATAAAGGATTGTGTACACTTTGTCCGTATCTGGTTTGTGCATTATTTGAACTTGAGACACTGGTACCTTTAACATTGTTTTTCTAAACAGGCTCAACAAGTTCCAGGATACTCTGGCTTGAATTGAGATAAGGCCCAGTTCAAACCGTAAGCAGGCTGTTGAGATTCCCTTGGGGAGGTGTAGCACTCTGGTCCAAAATATATTTTCAAGAGAATTCCACAGACCGTGAGCGCATCCAAAGGCATTTTCACCACCATAAATAAGTGCCGGCACAACTTTTTGCTGAAAAAAGAGGACAGTTGGCTTTAATGAAAATTTCCCATATTTTTTGTTGATCAATATAGCTTGGCATGCCAGCAATCAACACTTGCTCTTAGTCACCTTGTCCCATGGGGCATCGTTTCTGCTCGCACTAATCCTCAAACCTAGATAGGTAGTATTTTTTACGATCGTAAGTGGTTCTTTGGCGAGGCACCAGTTAAATTATTTCCTTTTCCCACTGTTTCCTGACAGTTTCTCAAAAACCAAAATTTCACATTTTTGTTTATGTGAAGCCTGTTAGTAGTTATGTAGGTTTTGAGGATAGTTTACGCTGAAGCCCTATAGGTGTCTAGTCTATTAGAATAAGATCATCAGCGTAAACAAAATAATCAATACGGGAGCCGTGATTTTTGGGTGTAACGGTGGCTGCGCCATTGAATACATCGTTGATATCTGATATGAATAGGTTGAAGATAATGGCTGCCAAGGGGCAGCCTTGTTTAACGCCTTTATATGTATTAATTGGAGCAGATAGCGTGCCTTTGGAATCCAATCTGATCTTGACTGAGGTATCTGAATGTAGCTCTCGGATTGCATCCAACAAGCTCCGGGGACAATTCCACATGCTCAGTTTTTTCCACATCAGCTCTCTGTTGTTGCTATCGAAAGCATGTGAAAGATCTATTAGAGCCAAATAGACCTTGGTGTTAGAGCTATGTGCTTCCATCTTCAACAGATTCAACAGTAACAGGTTCAATCCACACCCAACCCCCTTTACGAACCCTGCTTGTCTTGGGTCTACGTGATTGGTTTCCGTAGACCATTTAAAGAGTTTTTGTTGAAGGAGGGTGGCGTAGATTTTCACCAACACATCGAGAAGCGCTATAGGTCTATAGTTTTTTGGATTCGTTCTGTCATCTTTTTTGAAAATTGGTACAACCACAGCACTCTTCCACGATTTTGGGATGGCACGGCTCTTAACAATTCTGTCTAATAGAATTACGCAAAAGTCTGCCCACAGGTCCGGATTACGCTTGATGGTATAGTTCGCGAATCCGTCTGGGCCAGGGGCTCTGGAATCGCGCACGTTAATTGCGTGTAAGATGTCCTCTCTTTCAAAGACTAACTCCCAATGGTTCCAAACGGGAGCTTTCCAGACCTCAGTTGCTGCATCTTTACAGAAAAGGTTTGTATAAAACAATGCCCACCACTCTACTTCCGGAACCAGATTTGCCTTTAAGGCGTGTTGCGGTGCTAAATTGTTATTTATCAACCTCCAATAGTCCGAGGAGTTTTTATCTGCCATTTTCAACAGCATAAGCTCCGAGTCATTTTGTAACATGACGGCCATGTGCGACTTAATACAGTTCTAGTATTTCTATTTAATCACTCTTTTACAATCGCAAGTGATATAAATATCAGCTCCTTCTAATTTCCTTAGTTCATGCTGCATTGTTCTTTTCCGTTGCAGTATCGCTAAGTCGAATTTGTGTTTTGGAGCAAACTCAGCGTGTTTCAGGTTGTGTTTGCGTTCCGCGAATTGTATCAGGAGATGTTGATATTCCGATGACACCGATTTATTCTGAAAATCAGATGCGATGTGGGTTACTTCGTCCTCTTGAAGATGTAGACGAATCCTGCAGGCTCCGGTTCTCACCACGTGTTGCCAAGTCGCTTGTTCACAGAGTGCAATAGTTAAATCTAAATTTAACCATATCGCGGTCACTGTGGATCATTTTGGTGACCTCTAGGCGAGTTGTCCTCATGTGAATGTTTTCTGACACGAATACATAACCGAGAACCGAGCTTTGGTCTAGTCTTCTCCAAGTTGGCTGTGCTGGAATGTCTCCCGCTGTGTTTCCATTTAACATCATCAACCCACGGAGGTCCATTTCTAGACACCATTGATGTACTATCAGCTCTTGTTGTCAATTACCTTTCTTCTTGCCACTGGATGTTTCTTTGTATGCGATACAGTCGATGTTTAAGTCTCCACAGATAATTAAGTCTGTTGGATTTTCCTTTTCAATTAAGTCATCAATAGAGGTTGTTACTTGGTCAATAAAGGCCAAAGAGCCATTCGCCAAGTGGTTCCAGTATAGGTTGATGATATATATACGTGGTACCTGGGACCTTTCCTTTAGCGATGAACTAACAATGGACACCTGAATAAATGGTGAAATGTTAGAAGATTTCTCGATCCTGAAGCCGGAGTCTTTCATTACCGCCAAGAGAAGGCCAGCCATTGGTCTTCCCTTCATCTGCTTTATCGCTGGATTAATTGGTATTTCGTATCCTTCTAGAATAGGACTTTCCGTTAACCAGGTTTCCTATAAACACAGGAGATCGAGGTCTTCTGCCCAAGCTGTCGAAAAAAGGTGCATGAAACCCCTTGTGTTCCAGGAACCCATGGTACAGACTCGGGGCCCTCCTGGTTCTGGCATTACTTGTCCTGTTCCGTATTTAGTATACCAGCAAGGCAGGACCAGTCGTTTGCCTTGTTTGCCAAGTTAACCATTGACTCTATGCCATCTGGATTAGGTGTTAATCTTTCTGGGCCTTGAATTGTTATCCTTATGAGTTCTCCCATCTGAAATTTAGCCGACGGTTCAGAGTTTGAAGGGCTTGTAATCAGTGGGACTGGTAAGGGTGAGGCAACAACAGTATTTTCTGTCACGTGGACTTGCTTCCGTTTCACTCCACAGTCTGACACTCTAGGTGTTCCATTTTCAGTAGGTCTGGGCAAAATACCGTCGGCCGCTTTGGAGATGTCGCATCCAAGTGACATCAACACCGGCCCAGCTTCAAGCAGGGTGTCCGCTATGAGTTTTAACTGCAAGTGAAGGATCACAGCAGCATTTTTCGTTTCGTTGAAAAATTCAACAATGTTCAGGTCCTCAGATTCGATGGCTCTGGGGCTAGGAACAAGGTGACAGTCATAGCACATTGTGACGATTTAAAATTATGTCGTCAGATGACTCTATGCGTTCCAATAACAAGCGATGTAGGGCTTGTGTTTTCTGTATTGTTAAGTTTTTCCTTTTCCCATTTGATGTTTGAAGATGAGTTTTTCCGGTTTGACACATTTGGTTGGTTGTTTACAAAGTCACGTGGGGTAAGGACCGACTTTGAGTTTAGTTTTAACTCATTAGGTAAGCCATTCTGGGCATTATGTAGAGGACAGCAAACAGATTGCAGTGACTTATGGATGGAAAGTCTGTTTATTGTGTCTTTCTCACTTGTGTGAACACAAGTTGATAGAGACTTGGCAGCCAACTTTGTTAGTTTTTCATCCAAAGTCATAAAGGTTAACACTGATCCAACTTTTTCATCTTCAAACGTGAGAGGTGGTTGAATCAGTTGGCAGGATCTTGACACTTTGCCTCTCCTGAGCCCTCACTGCAGGGCATGGCATGTATATCCTTACACTCTTCTTGCACAGGTGCATCAGGCTCGCCCACTTCAGAGCCTTCCTCGTCTTCATATGTTGACACATTCATCAAGTCCGCAGATACATCACTAATGCACGTGTAAGCAGCCACTGCTTCATCAGACAATGTTTTTGAATCTTTCGGAGCAGACTTTATTTCGCAGCTTTTGTCTTTTACAATGGTTCTATTTACCGTCACATTGACTGTTTTAATGTTGCGTAGAAACTTACCCGAGTCATTTACTCGTCTCATTTTCATTGGAGGTTGGTTTTTAGTTTTTTTTGAACTTGCACTTGGGGCTTCGCTGATTTCAGCCCTTGACTGTTCGGTGGATTTTTAAATATATCGAACAGTACTGGTGGATAAACGTAGGCTTCAGGCTTTAAGGATGGATTGTCCTGACTAACCAGCTGTGGGTTAGTAATTATGTTGGATGTTGACACCGTTTGTGGATTTTGTAAGGCCACATTTCCTAAGGATTGGCTCTCTTTTAAGATGGCTGTGAACAGACTAGTCAGCAAATTGTCTTCAGGGGTTGTATCGTTTGCTTGTGGTAGCAAGGTGGCTCGAGCTTCCTTTTCTGCACTTGCGGCCACGGGCTCCTCATCCAGCTGATTTAACACAACTGGGGGTGTCCCGCTCAGGGCAACAGTCTCCGCATCCTGAGACAGGGCCGCTGGCCACTCGACGTTTTTGTCAGTTTCTTTGATTGATGCAACTTTCTCCTTGGACCTGCCCGACTCCCCCGAGTCTATATTGATTGTAGCCAACCGCATGGATTTACTAGTAGGCACAGCTCGCTCTGTGAGGGATGTGGGTTGGCACCTTACACAGCTTTCACAGGTGAATGACATACCTCTTTTTTGTTAAAAAGAGGTTAAAGGCTTCCTTGTATACCTCTGCCAGATGTTTTTTGTCCAAATTGGCGTTTTTGGTGTGCTCAGCCAAAATGTCCAATGCCCACTGCGTCTTATTATGCATCCCATGTAGCACTTCCTTGCAGTAACTATTTCCATTTTCAATAATCAAAGGTTTGGTGTACATTGTGGAAACCACAGTTGAAAGTTCTTTGATGTTGTCAATAAGGTGCTCATACATTTTAATAAATGGAGCAATTGTTATTGCCATAGAGGACATTTATGGTTGCTTGCAGGTCTTTCACATGTTGTACGTTTCCCACTACGTCCTCATCCTTACCCACATGCCCTGCACAGCACCTCAGACGGTTTGTCGGCCATCACATTTTTGGAAACGGACGTTCCATTAGTGATGAATCTAAAGAGGCTTTATCACCTCCGCCTAAAGGCACTTCCTCACTTGAGGAATTAATCTGAGTTTTTGGGGAAGTATTCGCCATTTTAACTTTTTTTTCTGTGAGCAAATGATCTGGGTGAAATGCTCGAATCTAATCTCCTGCGTTTGGAGAGACTCCTTGTCCCAAAGGCTTTTGCCTGTTGCTGCTTAGAGACTGGAAAGTTTTCAGCGACAGGAGACTCAGTAACAGGCTCCAGCAAAGCTGATACCGCGTTGGTTGTACTTTTAGAAGTTCTTTCTTTGTTAAGTCGAGTGAGATCGGTTAACACTTTGTTAACAACTTCCAACAAATTTCTTCTGTTGTCGTTGCAATGCGAGTCTTTAGGATCAGGTAATTTAGGAGAGGACTGGATTGCGTAAAGTCTTGCGTTGAGACCCCCCTCAACATCACACTACCATGTGAAGGGCAGAACACGTTGTCTTCTTCCCCACGAGGACAACTTCAGGGCTGAGCAGTATTAAGGCGCCTGGGTTCTCAAAGGCGCTATAGAAACGATTTGTGCCACTGCCCCCATCTAGGCACAATCTGGGGCAACTCGGCGTGAGCATGTGACAGCCCTCACCAGCCGCAAGTTCAAGGGGGACACCGACGCCGTCACTGGTTGGTGTTGTGTGGACTCGTTCGTTAAGCGAACGCCACACCAGGTCGCGTAGGGAGGCAACATCACAGGAGGACGACGCTGTCGACGGAATGCAGCTCGCCGAAGCGTCAAGACACCTCACCCAGCAGGTGGGCCACACTCACACCGTCTCTCCCATCCAACACAGTCGGATGCACCCCTCTTTCAAGTTCATGTATGTTGACAAATTGTGTTACATTAACAAGTTGCACTTCTCGCATGTTGTTTTCGGCTTCGTCTGTGTTTGCAGGTAGAATGTCAGATGTATGAAACACGCCCACCATGCTGTCACTTACTTGAGGCAGGAGCGATGGCAGGGACACAGGCGGTACAGGCGATAGAGACGGTGACACAGTATACACTTCCTGGGCCTTGGACGCAGCCGATTCCAGCCTTCGGTGCACGCGTGCCTTTGAGAAGGAGACAGATTTCATGCTATCGCGCATGCTTCAGCAAGGTACTGCAGCAGCAGCAGCGGCTTCGTGGGTAAGGCAGCAGGGGCTGGGTGTGGGGCCAGGGCCGGAAAGGCAACAAGTGGAGCAAAGGCAGGAGGCAGGATGAGGCAAGTCCGAGGAGGAGCACAGGACTACTCAGACTCTGCGTCCACTCCGCAGGGGGAAGCAATTTTTAAAGGTGAACACCCCCAGCAAGATAGAAACAGTAGAGTTTCAGGCAGCACAGCGAAGGAAAGCAGACTCCACTCCTTCACTCCTCAGACTCTGCCAGACTCTGTTTCTCCTATCTTCTCCAACTGCTTCTCCATCAACCATCCTTCCCTTCTCACCAAGTCTGGTAGGAAGAAATTTAAAAAGGATATCTTGGCCGCCAAGCCAGGTCCTCCCATCCCGGATACCTATTCCAGCGCTTCCTCCAGACAGACCCTCACAGACATCCTCTTTGTCGTTCCGTCGCCAGATCTATGGACTTGTCATATAATTTCTGCTCTGTCCCCTCTCCTCCTCTCCCATCAAGGGTGGCACCCGCTGGGAAGCCCTTATGGTCCCCTTTGACTCCTCTAAGGTCATCATTAATGTCCATCTAAATGGTACCATTATGGTCCAAAACTCTCAGGCCAATCTCCTCCTCTTTGATGGGCGCTTCCCTCGCCTCATCAATCTCCTTTCATCTCCTGCTGTCCCCTTCTCTCCCTCCCACCCCCCGACTACCCTGCCCTCTCTTCCTTCCGTTCCTGCCCCACCTCGGGCCCCTTCCTCACCTCCGCAGGGCTTACCTCTGATTTGTACCCCTCCCTGGAAGGCCTTTGAGGCTGGCAACCTTCTTCATCTTGCCGCTCTCAACTCAACTCAACTCTCCTCTGACATCTGCCACCTCCTTGAAGAACTTTAACCTTTAACTTGATATCCTCTGTCTCACCGAGGCATGGTTCAAGGCCAGCTCTGTCACAAGCTTTGACACTCTCCTCCCTGATGGCTACAAAATCCTCTGCATCTAGATCCACCCCGTCTGGAATGGGTGTAGCCCTGATCTTTCCCGAGTGGATTCCTGCCTCCATCATTCCCACTCGGACATACTCCTCTTTCGAATGCCTTGTCTGCAGGCTCTCTCTTTCTCATAGTCACTCTCTTACTGTGGCTACTCTCTACCGACCCCCTGGTTAGATCACCTCATTTCTCGCTTGAGTGGGCGGACATCTCCTCCCTTCTGGCCTCAACCACCCAACTCCTCCTTGGTGACCTCAATATCCATCTAGACTCTCTTCGTTCCTCCTCTGTACTCTTCTGTGATCTCTGTGATTCCCTCTCCCTTTCTATCCTACCCTATGGCCCAACTCACTCTGCAGGGCACACACTTGATGTCGATCTCCTTGGACCACCCCCCTCTCCATTCCTCTGACCACTTCTCTCTCCTGGAGTGATCATTCCCTGCTCTCCTCCCATCTCCCCCACTCTACCCCCCCCCCCCCAGGCCAAGCCAACCCCAACACTGCCACCTTACTTTCTCGGACATCCGGTCCATGAAGCGTTTGTCGGTTGAGGATTTCGTTGCCACCTTATCTCCCCCTCCACCTCCACCTCCGGCAGACTCCCATCCTGACAGAGCCCTCTTCCATTTCCGATACTCTTGATGCTCTTGCCCCCGTCATGAAGACCCGATTCAAGCCCAAAGCCAAGTGCAATTCTTGGTATGACTCTGACCTAGCTACACTTAAACGTAAGTGTAGGGTGGCTGAGAGGAAATGGAGGGCTTCGTGTTCATCCTCTGACAAACTGGCCTCTCGCCTGCTCCAAAGGCAATACCAACTCTCTGTCCACACTAAGAAGGGAGCCCACATCCAAGCCCGTGTCTCTGCGGCATCTAACAACTCAGCCGAACCCTTTAAAATCTGCAAGGAGCTGGCCAACCCTGCTGCAGTCTCTACCTCTCTTATCGCCTCCCAGGCACTTTGCGCGGCCCTTGCCTCTTACTTTATCTCAAAAACCCAGGACATCCTGTCCACCCTTTCATCTCCTCCCTCTCTTCTCCCCTCTCCCTCTGTGAACCCTGGGCCTCCTCCAGCCACCGTCCACCTTCTTGCTCGCCCTTTCCCCCACTGAGGAGATCTCTACACAAGTCTGATCTATGAAAGTCTTGTAAAAACAGGTTCCTCCCTGTTCTTCCAAAACCATCAAGGATTACCTTGACATCATCGCTCCTGCCCTGGCTGATTTCTGCAACCACTCCTTCGCCTCAGGAGCCTTCCCCTCCCCCCTGAAGCACTTTGTGACCCTCTTCTCAAAAAACCCACAGCTGACCCTTCTTGCCCAGCCGACTATCGCCCAATTGCCATCACTCCTTTGCTGGGCAACCTCCTGGAAAAGCGGGCCCCCTCTCAGCTTAACCTTCACTCCGATTCTGTTGGCTGTCTCCATGACCATCAGTCTGGCTTTAGAGCAGCCAGAAGCACGGAAACTGCTCTCCTGAACATCTGTGAAGATCTGCTCTCCAACCTGGACTCTAACATCCCCTCTGTCCTCATCCTACTTGAGTGCTGTTCTGCCTTCGACACGGTCAACTGTACCATCCTGCTAAACCGTCTGTGACAACCTGGGTATCATCGATCAGGCTCTGGCCTGGCTGACCTCTTTCTTCTCTGATCGACCCTCCCAGGTCCAACTTGGGTCCTTCAGTTCATCTGTTCCCAGGGGTCTAACCTCTCACCCTGGCTCTTCAACCAATACCTGGCAACTCCCGCCCACCACATTGCCATTTTCTGCTCCAATTTTCAGTGCTATACTGACAACTCATTTTCAGGCTTCCCTCGGCCACCTCTTCTCTTTCTCTCATCTCAGGTTGCCTATCTGCCATTCATGATTGCGGTGCCACCAACCATCTCTGCCTGAATACCAGCAAGACGGAGATCCTTCATATCGGCACACCTTCACCCTCCTTTCCTGTCGCTCTCTGGCCAGCCTCCCTCGGCCCTCCTACTACCCCCACCTGCGAGGCTAAGAACCTCAGGGTCATCTTTGACTCCATGCTTCCCTTCTCTGCCCTCATCTCTGAGGTCTATAAAAAGTGAAACTTCCTACTGCATCTTCTCAGAGGTCTTCTGCCTTTCCTCTCCTTCCCCCAGAAGCTCACTGTCTCACGAGCCCTGGTTCTCTCTAGGTTGGATTATTGCAATAGCCTCTTACTAAATCTACCTGCTTCTACTCTTCGCCCTTTGCAACTTATCCAGAACAGGACTGCAAGACTTCAAGCCCTGGGATTGTATCTCTCCAGACCTGAATTCTCTCCACTGGCTCCCTGTGGCTGCAAGGATTAAATTCAAGACCCTTTGCATTGTCCACAAGGCCTTCTGGGGCCTGGGTCCAAAATACCCTCAGCTGTCCCTCTGTAAATACCTTCCCTCCTGAGCTCTTCACTCCTCCACCTCCAACTCCCTCAGGCTCAGTTTTTTTCAAAGAAACGAGCTGGGGGTAGATCTCCATCTTCGGCTGGGGCCTCCCTCTGGAACAGCCTCCCTGCCACTCTGAAATCTGAGGAGAACCATCTCCGGTTCCGGAAGCACCTCAAGACCTTCCTTGTTGCTTCTGCCTTCTCTCCCCCTGCTGATCTGTTCTGGCTCAGCCTCGTGCACCCGTTCACACTGACCTTCCCGCCCAGGTACCTGCTCACCCAGCCACCCACCCGCACTGCCTCCTGGCAATCCCTTGCGCTGGGGTCTGTATCTGTAACCCTACAGTCCCCCCTCTTTTTCTGCACTTATAAGACACCCCCTGTCTGTTGCCATAAACCTAGCACTTGCAACTTGCTGACTGCACTACCATTGCTTGTTGCTTCTTATTATTTATTGGGTTGCTTCTCATTATTTAATCGGTTTTATTTATTTTTTATTCCTTTTGCTCAGCACTTTCCACCTCTACCACCCATGCACTTTCCCCCTTTCCCTCTCCATGCACTTGCGTGTTCTCAATGTCACTGGGCCTAGTAAGATTGTTGAATTGTTCTCCCTTGTTCCCCTCTCTTGCCTCGTCGCGATCTGAAACACTTGTGTACGAGTGCAATACAAATAAAATATCAATACCCAATAATCTCTGTCTGCTTGTATATAAAAGAAACTTTATTTTTACAATACATAGTATGTCAGTGTTTCTTTGGACCATATGTATAGTACACTTTCTTTGTACTCATTCTACAGACCCATCTCCCTCCTAAGATAAGCCTGGCTGCTCGGTCTATGCTACCCTGAACTCAGGTGGTAAAGCCTTATACTAAGAGTGGAGTCTTGTACTGTCTCGGTTAAATGGTTTTACTAAGTCCTTAGTTTGACTTCAGAAAAACTGTCCTAACATTGGGCATTCTGAAATGTCATGACCATTTGCCGAATATGCTGCGCCCTGCTCTCCCAGAGGAAGTATCAAGGACCGCTCCAATAAATTGAAGCTTTTGGGAAGGTATCATATGGGACTTCTTGAAAATGAGGGAAAAGCCCAGTTTGTGGAGGAAGTGGCAGGTGATGCCGAGTTGTTCCAGAACCCGTTCGGGAGAACGAGCCCTGATCAGCCAATCGTCCAAGTAGGGGTAGATGTGAATCCTTCCCCTCCTCAGACTTGCTGCTACTACTGCCATCAACGTGGTTATGACCCTCGGCCGGAGGTGAGCCCAATGGGCAGAACCCGAAATTGAAAATGAGAACTGCCAATGGTGAACCTCGGGTACTCCTTTTTGACCTCTCGATCGAAAAGAAGGACTGCAGAACCTCAAGAACTAATATCGCGAACTCAGAGAACTAAGATCCTGCAAGTTGAGAAAGACCAAGTCATCCTTTTGAAGTTTGAAACTACAATTACATACCAAAGTAAAGACTAGGCTACTAGAGCCTTATCCAGACCAATCCAATTCAATCAATGACCGTATAGCTTTCAAGTAAGAATCTAGATCCAGTCTATGGAAGCTATTCTAGATCCATTGATCTTTTATTGAAGGACTGCATCCACTCGCTGGAACAGTTCGACCAGTCCTTTGAAAAAAAGGACTTCATTAAAGGAAGAAACCGAGTTTTACTGCAATCATGGTCTAAGTGACCCACCTCCTGATTAATGTTCCGCACCAATGATGAGAACAGAAGCATGTTGAGTCTAAACTTCTAGTATAAGTCTAACAAGAATGATATGTGAACAAATATTGTTAAAAAGCAGAAAGATTACAAATTATTTTGATGCCGTTTTGTCACCAATTGTGCCCATTTATTGCTCAGTTTTCCTACCACTAAGGATACATTGTCACAAGACTATTGTTTTTATAATAGTTTTTAACATGTATGCACTTTACAATTCAACATGATGATATTGTTGTTTAACCATTAAGTTCTAAATAAAATTTGATACATTTTGAGAAATATTGTATTACGGGTCAAACTGTTTGCATAATCTAACTACCTTCCATATATATTGCCTAACCTCCCCCAGAAAAAGGTAGGGATGTCACCCTAGTGTAGATTTGAGTTCTCCATACTATTTGAGTGAATCTCAGGGACTGCCTGTGCTTGGGACTTATGGATACACGGAAGTAAGCATCCTGAAGACGGAGTGAAACCATCCAATCCTGGAGCTAAAGGGCCTGGAGTATCTGCAAAAGAGTGACCATCTCCAACTTGTCCTTCTTGAGGAACTTGTTGAAGCATCTGAAGTCTGAGATGGGTCGCAGTCCACCATCCTTTTTGGGAATTAGGCAATAAGGGGGGGTACTACCCTTGTTCCTTTCCACTACACGTACCAATAGATATTGCACCTTTCTCGAACAGGCTGGAAATCTCCTGTAAGAGGAGCGGATCCCGTTTTTGTAAGGATCGACTCCCTTATGGATGATCTGGAGGCCTTTTCATGACTGGGAGGCAGTAACCCTAGGGTACAGTTTGTAGTGCCCAAGCTTCGCCATTCATCATTCACTCCCCTCCACCACCCCTGTCCTGTGGGCCAAGGACTCAGAGGTTTTGGCGCTGCAGTGGTTGTACCCCCATGTCTTCGTCCACAAGGAAATCTCCTCTGTCCCCTTTGAGAACTTTGGCCTCTTGTCCTTCCAACGGAAGAGTAGTACCGAAATGACCAACCCCCTCCAACCCAGAGAGGTCACATGCGACTGCTGCGGTTGACGAATCGCTGCACTCAGTGATTTCTCCAGTCTCAAGTCTCCAGTCTCAAGCCTCCCACCCTCGTCATATTTTTCAAGCTCTCTCTCGTCTTCTCTCTCCTCCCCACTCCTGTTCCCTCATCCAATTCCACTCTTTCTCCTTCTGACTTTGCTAACTTCTCCTCCAAAATCCTCACCCTTTGGCAAAAAATCAACTCCCTCTCTGACTCCCCCTCTTCTCCTCCTTCTTCCTTCATGTCCATCTTCTCACCTGTTTCCCCCTCCAGTCTCCTCCCTTCTACTCAAAGCCCACCCCACGTCTGCCCCTTCTGACCCTCTCCCCTCCGTTCTTATCCCCAAAATCTACCCTCTTCTTATCCCTTACCACTTTCTTCAACACCTGCCTCTCCTCATCAACCTTTCCCTCTGCTTTCAAACATGCAACGATTATTCTTATTCTAAAGATACCCTATGCCGAACCACTTCTCACTGCTAACTACAGACCTATCTCTCTTCTACCATTCCTTTCTAAGCTTCCGGAGCGCCTTCCCTACTCTCAGCTCTCATCCTTTGTCACTACTTCCTCTCTCCTTCCTCCCTTACAATCTGGCTTCCGTCCCAAACATTCCACAGAAACTGCTCTCACCTCTATCTTTAACTCCCTCCTCTCTGCTCGACATGCCAAGCAATCCTCTATCCTTATTCTCCTTGATATCTCCGCAGCTTTTGACACCGTCGATCATCCACTCCTGCTCCACACTCTTTCCTCCTTTGGGTTTAAAGGTTCTCAAATGGCTATCCTCTTACCTCTCCTCCCGTTCCTTCGCTGTATCATGGGGTGGCCAGACCGCTCCTTCCTTCCCTCTTATTTACGGTGTTCCTCAAGGTTCTGTACTTGGTCCTTTCCTCTTCTCTCTTTACAACTCCCTCATTGCCCCTGTTATCTCCTCGTTTGGCAGCTCCCACCATTTCTATGCTGATGATACTCAACTCTTTCTCTCTTTCTCCTCCTTCTCAACTGACCTTCACCTTAAACTCTCCTCCTGCCTCACTGCTATTAAGAACTGGATGTCCTCCCGCTTTCTCTCTCTTAACACCGATAAAACCGAAGTCCTTTTCTTCCCCTCTAATTCTCCTCCCCCTCCCTCTCCCTCTCCTACCTCTTTCATTCACTTTCCTCCCTCCAATCTCCCTATCTCTCCACAAGCTCGTAATTTAGGCATTCTCTTTGCCTCCTCTCTCACCTTCTTCCAACACATTTTACTCACCTCCCGCATCTGCCGATACCACCTCTACAATATTCGCAAAATCCGTCCCTCCCTCAAATTCCACGCTACCAAACTCCTAATTTCCTCTCATCTTTTCCCGCCTCTTCTACTGCTCTTCTCTACTCTTTGGACTTCCTGCATCTCATTTTGCCCCTCTTAAATCCATCTACCACTCTGCTGTTTGTACCCTTTGTCTCCTTACCTCCCGTGACTCCATCTCTACCTCGCTCTCTTACCTTGGCTGGCTACCGTTTCACTAACAGCTAAAATTTTACTTTCTCTGCCTTGCCTTCAAATCCCTCCGTGGTCTTGCTCCTCCTCATCTCTCCTCCCTTCTCTACTACTCCCCCTCCCGTTCCCTTCATTCCGCTGACCCTTTCCTTCTCACTGTACCTCCATCCCCCTGTGCTTCCTCCCGTTTCCGCTCCTTCCAACTATTTGCACCTCTGCACTGGAACTCACTCCCTCTCACAATCCGCTCTACCACGACCTTCACCTCATTTCGCACGTCCCTCAAATCCCTCCTCATCCATTCTCCTCCTTGAAACCTCCCCCTCTGCCCTCTCTACTTCCCCCTTCCCTTTGATTTTCTCTCTCCCCTCTCCTACTCCTACTCTCTCGCCCTTCCATTTCCCTCGTCCAACTCCTCTCCACCTCCCCCCCACACCTAATCCCACTCCCCTTTCCCCCCCCCTTCCCCTTCAGTTAATTGCTATTTGCACTGTTTTTTGGAATGATTCATGATGTAATTTTGCTTCCACTGTTATTTTGTTATCATGTATTATGTTGTTCCACTGTACAGCGCGTTGGTGTGAAGCGCTCTATAAATAAATAAATCAATTTAGCCGCTGCCTTAGTGGACTGCAGTTTAAGCGCTCATCGGCCTTGCAGCCAAACAACTTGGGGCCATCAAAGGGCATGTCCAGAAGTCTTGCCTGAACATTAGGAGCCAATCCAGATCTGTGTAGCCAGGTAAACATTCATGAGACATTACCTGCTGCCATCGCCTGACTGACAGCATCAGCAGAGTCCAAATCAGACTGCAATGACTGGCACATAGCATCTTTGCCATCCTTGAAGAGGTTTAGGAAACATTCCCTTTCCTCAACTTCAGCAAGGTGATCTGCAGCCATCCCTGTCACCTCCCACGAGGTACATGTATACTTGGCCAATGTGCACATGGCTAAATGGCCCTCAAAGCCATGCTACTTGCTGAGAATCCCCTTTTTCCTAAGGCATCATATTTCTGGTCATCCCTAGCCAGAGGGATAGTAGGGCATGCAGATGCTCTAGAGGAGAAGTAGCTGTCTGAACCACCAGACTTTCCGGGGCCGGATGCTTAAGTCTGGATCCACAGCAAAAGGTCTATATTTCCTTGTGAAGTCATTATTGACAGCCGGAGTAGTGTCTGGCTTCTTCCAATTCTATAGAACCCAGTTCTTCATAGCCATATGAAACGGTAGAACATGGTCTTTGGGAGGACTTCCATCTAGGATGTCAGTAAGGCCATCCTGCTCAAATACAACAACTGGCTTCCCCCAACCTAGGGACTCTGTCACTTTCCCAATGACAGAACTATGTGAAGCATAATGATCTATGGTGGCAAAATCAAATCCTGCTGAGGTTTCTTTGAACAGCTTGCACGTCAGAGGTGGTCCCATTGCTGATGGTAGTGGAGGTACTGCTTGACGTGGCTACGCTGCTAGGTCCGTTCTTTGCACCCGTTCATGTCCACTCTCTGTGTCTTCTGCAGCTGCTGGCTGGCGTGTCTTCTCTCTAGACGGCTGGCACCCTCCATCCGTGGTTTGGGGCAGCTGGGTTCCATGCTGCTAGCCACGCCGTACCCATCAACTGCTATTCTGCCATCCTGAGAGGCACGCAGTGCATCGGAACACGCCGATGAGCAGCAGCATGAGAGTGAGAAGGGCAACGGATGACATGGAAGCTCTTATTTTGTTTTAATTTTTTATTTCATTAATTTTTTTATAATGTATTTATTTCATTTATAAAGCACTTCTAGCCCTCAGGCATCTGGGCACTTGATTTAAGAATCCGGTTGCATATACATTTAGAAGACTTATGAAGGCGGTTACATATACCTTATATGACTTAAAGGTGGGGTTACATATGCATTTCCTAAGAATGCATAAGAATGCATTTACTTTAGCAAGCAGTTATATTGTTTAACATAGCTTAATCCCTTGAGCATAATGGGTACAGTGTCGAGAGTGCGTTGCGGTGAGGTGAGGTACATGCGAAGGTTACAGAGCTGTACTTTGTGATATTGTGTACAGAAGAACAAGTTACTTCTTACCTTGTAACGTTCTTTCGATGGGATGTTCCTCCGACGTATTCCTTATCTTTGATGATTCCTCTCCAGCTTGCTGGCCTCGGAAATTTTTTCTCTGTAGAGGGCGCTGCACGTCGACGTCCGCCGAGTCGATGTCCCTCGACAGCCACCGTATCGGCGCCGATGTCACCATGCCCATAAATAGCCACGCACGGCGTCCGTTGCTCAGTTTTGTTTTGTAGCATAAGATAAGTCATGCCTGAATTGGTTACTGACCTTGAAGGAGCGTAAGATGCAACCACAAGGGAAGTATTACTGCGGGGATGGATGGGAGGGGTGATAAGGAATACGTCGGAGGAACATCCCATCGAAAGAACGTTACAAGGTAAGAAGTAACTTGTTCTTCAAAGGGATTGTGCCCTCCGACGTATTCCTCATCTTTGATAGACTCCCATAGCAGTGGCATGTAATTGGAGGTGGGAGTAACAATGTCATGTATCCCCTTTGGGAAATAACCGCATGTAATACGGCTTTTCCAAATCTGGTCTCTTGACTAGCGGAGGAATCCAGTTTGTAAAATTTTGTGAATGTATGTGCGGACAACCATGTGGCAGCCGCACATATTTCTCAGACCGGTACCCCTCTTTGGAGGGCCGAAGAGGCTGTGATACCCCTGGTTGAATGAGCCCTAAGATTTTGGGGTGGCTCTTTCCCTGCCAGTTTGTAACATTCCAGAATGGTCAAAATAATCCACCTGGAAATGGTCTGTTTTGTTATGGGTCTGTTTTGTTATGGGTAGTCCCAACTTGTGACCTGAGTATCCTACAAACAGTTGGACTGCTTGCCCAATTCTAGCCAGTCTGCTGATGTAAAAGCTCAGAGCTCGCCTTGGGTCCAGCCTATGTAGCCTTTCTTCCTCTTTCCCCGGATGGGGAGGAGGGTAGAATGAAGGTAAGGTAATTTTCTGAGTAATATGAAATTCAGAAACCACCTTCGGGAGGAAATTAGGCTTCACCTGAAGGACAACTTTGTCCTTCTGGAAAATTGTATGGGGGGGTTTACAAGAGCTTGTAGCTCGCTCACCCTCCTAGCAGATGTTAGTGCTACCAATACGACAGTTTTAAGCGTGAGAAATCTCAGCGAGCAAGAGTGGAGTGGTTCAAATGGAGTACCCATTAGGAAGTTTAAGACTAAATTTAAGTCCCATAAGGGAACTTGGAATGGTCTTGGAGGATAAACATTAGTTAATCCCTTGAGCAATTGAATTACTAGAGGTAGTTTGAAATACGATGGTTCCTCCGCAGTGCGCTTGAAGATTGAAAGCGCTGCGAGATAGCCTTTTACTGTGCCAACTTGAAGGCCTGAGTTTGCCAAGTAGAGTTGAAACGATAACACTGTTAGTGTACCACATGAAAAAGGGTCGATATTCCCTTCTCTACACCAGCTGAAAAATTTGTTCCAACGGCAGCGGTATAAAGACTTTGTTGCTGGCCTTCTGGCCGAGAGCAACACCTCCATGACGTCATCAGGGAGGTCCCAATCCTTGTACCTCACCCTTTCAGAAGCCAAGCGTGAAGATTGAGGGTTCTGATGTCTGGATGGAGAACCTGACCTCCCTTCTGCGAGAGAAGATTCTCTGAGTGGAAGACGGATTGGAGGGCAGATGGACATATCTAGAAGGTCCGGGTACCACGTTCTCCTGGCCCAGTCCGGGGGAATTAGGATCATGGTTTTCTGGAATCTTCTCAACCTCCTGATCATTTGAGGAATAACAGGGACTGGTGGAAACGCGTAATGGAGTGGGAACTCCCAGTCCACTACGAACGCGTCTCCTAGAGCTCCTCTCGGGGGAAATTCCCTTGAACAGAACAGATCGCACTTCCTGTTGGTGCTTGTGGCGAACAGATCCACCTGAGGGGTTCCCCAAAGGGCGAAGATCTCTTGAAGGACTTCCTGAGCTAGCTCCCACTCGTGGGAGGCAGTGCTCTGCCTGCTCACAGCATCCGCTGTCAAGTTCTTCTCTCCGGCTAGGTGGACTGCCGATAGAGAGATTCCTTCCTGAATTGCCCAAAACCAGAGCTGCATTGCCTCTCTGCACAGTGGCAGTGACCCTACGCCTCCTCTTTTGTTGAGGTAGTGCATGGCCACCGTGTTTTCCGTCATTATCAGGACATTTCTCCCCTGTACTGATGGCAGGAAACCTTTCAGCGCTAGTCTGATCGCTCTCAGCTCCAATAGGTTGATGTGTAGTCTGGACTCGGATGGAGACCAACGACCGCTGATGGTCAAGTCGTTGGCATGGGCTCCCCACCCCGTGAGTGAGGCGTCTGACTACTGTTATCTCCGGCCATGGTTGCCAAAACAGTTGTCCTTTCAAGATGTTCTCTGGATAGGCCCACCATTGAAGGCCGTGGGCTACCTTATCCGGAATCCGGAGGAGATCCGTCATTCTCCCTGAGAATTGCGACCACTGAGTTCTCAGTGCCCACTGAAGAGATCTCATTCTCAGGCGAGCCTCTGGCACAAGGAAGATGCAGGATGCCATGAGGCCTAGCAACCTCAAAAAGTCGAAGGCTGGGAGACGTTGGGCATTTTGGAACTTGTTGACCATCTGCAGAATATCTTGAGCCCTCACCTCTGTTTGCGAAACTTTTCCCAGAGAAGTGTCCAGGACCGCTCCAATGAACTGGAGTCTCTGTGATGGTATCATCTGTGACTTCTTTAAATTGAGGGAGAAGCCCAGTTTGTGAAGGAAGTGGCAGACGTAATCTAGCTGGATCTGAGCTTGTTCCGAAGATACAGCCCTGATCAGCCAATCGTCCAGGTAGGGGTAGACGTGGATCCCTTCCCTCCTTAGACTCGCATCCACTACCGACATTAGCTTGGTGAAGAGCCTCGGGGCGGAGGTCAGCCCAAATGGCAGAACTCGAAATTGATGAGTCGCCAATTGCGAACCTCAGGTATTTCCTGTGTTTGAGATGGATTGGCACATGGAAATAAGCATCCTGAAGGTCCAGAGATACCAGCCAGTCCTGGAGCTGGAGGGCCTGAAGGATCTGAGAGAGAGTTACCATCTTGAACTTGTCCTTCCTGAGGAACTTGGTCAATTCTCGTAAGTCCAGGATGGGTCTCAGTCCTCCGTCCTTCTTTGGTATGAGAAAGTAGGGGGGAGTACCAGCCCTTGTTCCTGTCCGCTACAGGTACCGGTTCTATGGCACCTTTCTCTAGCAGGTCTATAATTTCCTGCAAGAGGAGCGGATCTGGAACTTTTAGAGAGCTGTGCCCCGGTGGATGACTGAGGGATGTGTAGAAAGGGTAGGCAGTAACCCTGGGCAACTGTCTCCAATGCCCAAGCATCTGACGTTATAGCCTGCCATTCCGTCAGATGGCGAGTTAACCTGCCCCCTACAGGTGTTTTGTGTGGAAAGACCTCAGAGTGGTTTGGGGATGGCTGATGCAGATGCCGAGGGTAAAGAGGCACCTGCTGCTGCTGCGGCTTTAGTACTTTTGACCCGTCCACCTCGGGTGGATCTCCTTTGGCCTCTTTGAGCCGGCTGTCCTCCGCCTTTCCCGAATGCAGAATAATAGCGAAAGGACTTTCCTCTTCCAGAGGTTCCTGAGGGGCGAAAAGGAGTTTGGCGGATTGCAGCTCCTAACGATTTTGCCGCTGCTTTAGATGTCTGCAACTTTTCCAGACTGTCATCAGCCTTTTTTCCGAATAAAGAAGAGCCGTCAAAGGGCATATTCACAAGTCTGGCCTGTACATCTGGAGCAAAGCCAGACTTTCGCAACCACGCATGCCTGCAGATTGTCGTACTTGCGGCCATGGCCCTGCTGATACTGTCAGCGGAATCGATGCCAGTTTGAAGTGACTTGCACATGGCATCTTTGCCATCCTTAATAATGTTAAGGAAGGCTTCCCTTCCCTCTCCTTCGGGTATGCAGTCAGCCGCTGATGAAGCACACTCCCACAGTGTGTGACTGAACCTGGCGAGCGTACAGGTGGAGTTGATGGACTTCAACGCCATACTACAAGCAGAAAATACTTTTATTGCCATAGAATCGTACCTCTTGTCATCTCTATCCTGTGGGACAGTAGGGTAAGCGGTCCTGCTGCTTGATGAAGTTGCCGCTTGGACCACCAGGCTCTCTGGAGTCGGGTGTTTTGATAAGTATTCAGGGTCAGCCGCAGCTACCCTATACTTGGCTGACAATCTTTTATTGACTGCAGGGATAACTTCAGGAGTTTCCCAATTAGATGAAATCTTTCTTTGTAAGGCTGCATGGAAGGGGACCACAGGATCCTCCTGTGGACCTTTGTCTAATATGTCTGTCAGGTCATCCTGTTGAAAAACAGGCGAAGGCGCAGACCAACCCATAAATTCAATAATCCTTGACATCAGGGTTCTATAGGGTGTTTCGGCATGTTCCCCTGGGTCTGGCTTAACAAATTCCACTTCTGGGGAAGTGTCCAGCCCACTTGCCTCATGTAATGACTCCTGTAGGTCTTTCAACCTTCTTTCCTCAGAGGTGAAATCCTCTGAAACAGGTAGTGTGGTCCTCTGCAACCCGAAGGTTTCCTGGTCAGAATCCTCCCCTTCTCCATAAATTGAAGATAATCCAGGGTACTCTGACCTCGGAAATGGTGTAAAACCCATTTCTAAGGCAGAAGGCGCCAAACTCTTCATTATTGGGCGAGACAACGTCGATGTCGTTGACGCCGATGTGACAGGCTTCGAAGGCGCTGAGAAAACTGGAAGAGGCTTCGAAAAACTCGGGAGGATCCGGATCCTACTCGAGGTGGTCGACGACGGTCTCAGCGTTGTGCCGGAGGCTCTTGGTATCATCGTAGGCTATGAAGTAGCCGTGGTTTTCTCTTTCATCTGCGTCGATGTCGGCGTCGACGATGGCGTCGAGTTGATCGACCGATGCATCGAAGAACCCTTCGACAACGGTGTCGATGGCGCCGATCCATGCGTCGAAGGGATCTACGACAACGGCGTCGAAGACGGTGCCTTCTTACCCGATGGCCCATGGTGCCCTCGTGCAGCGTCTGGCGGCGTTTCGAATTTTTGGGTTTTTCACCCGGGTCATCACCCTCAGCTGTCTTCGAGGGGGTCGAGGCTGCTTTCCCGAAGACGCTTAACATTTTCTTCCTGAATTCCTCCCACTCAGCCCGAGAGCTGTGTTTTGTGGGGCAGGAGACCCGTTCTGGGGAAACAGAAGATGATGAGGAAGGGATCTTCGATGTCTCTTCTTTGAGTGTCTTTATCTCGACGAATGGTGGGAGCTACTTCGAGATCTAGAATGGGAATGTTTTCAACGGTGAGGAGATGAATGCCTCGACTCAGCCGAAGAAACTTTCAAGGAGGTTTTGACTGACTTACCTCTTTCGAACTTCCCCTTGCGCTCCTTCAAGGCTTTCGCCGTCATTGACATGCAGTCCTCAAACTCCGAACAATGGTGCTCGGCTCCCAAGCACCACAAGCAGATCCTGTGTGGATCCGGTATCGACATTTTTTGAAGCCGGATTGCAGCGTTGTCGGTTCCGATGAAGATGCCATCGAGAACGAGTTGGTATATTCGAGTAAATGTAGAAGGTTTATCTGACTGAACTGAGCAACGATATTCCGAGGCCCCACGAGGCGCGGAAAAACGGAACTGAGCAACGGATGCCGCGCATGGCTATTTATGGGCATGGTGACATCGGCGCCGATACGGTGGCTGTCGAGGGACATCGACTCGGCGGACGTTGACGCGCAACACCCTCTACAGAGAAAAAATCTCCAAGGCCAGCAAGCTGGAGACAAATTATCAAGGATAAGGAATACATCGGAGGACACAATCCCTTCGAAGCAAGGTTACTTAACAGTCTACGCTAATTGCTTGTGTCCTGGTTAAAATGCCAGGTTTTCAGTTTTTTTCTGAAGGACCATAGTGAGGGGTCTGTCCTGAGTTCGGGCGGTAGGGCGTTCCAGTAGCTAGTTAATTATGAAGTATAATGACAACAGCTTTGGTGGCATCAATCTATCAGCTAGCCCTAACCTCGCAGCCTTGGCCTCCTGTCCAAGGAACTACCGCAACAAATGGCGACTCTTAAATGGAACTGAGCCCACTATCATCCCACCTAAATTCCATCCTCACTAAAGTGGAGGTGCTGTTCTCACCATGTACAAATTTGGCAGCAGAACATCAAGAACTAAAACATTATCATAAGAGTTGTAGATGTGCTCTTGGCCAGCAGTTCGGAGCAACACAAGCAATAACATCTACTGAGACCCACACCCATCAGCCAGTAGAAGGGGATGAAACTGCAGTGACTACCGCCTTGGGGTCTTCAGCAGGAAACCAGACAATAGCAATGGAACCACAGCAATCTGCGTTTCTGCGACCTATCCCGTCACCATGCACAAATATACCCCTTACTATAATAGCGCCAACAGAAGAGGGTGCAATCCAGGCAGAGCGCCTAGAGATGTCTCTCCTAAGCAACCAACACAAACAGCTAAATAGCTATGGGAAAAGGCTGGCAAAAGGAAAGAACTCAAGCAGGCTGAGGCGAGTGGAGTTTCCCTCTGTGCCAAAAGGCACTGAAGCCCAGTCAATTTGCCTGCCCAACTTCACATACCATTACAAAAGAACTGGGTAATGAGACCGAAAGGCAGGTTGAACTCAGGGTCCCCATGGATAAATGGACAAAGAGCAACATTAGGGTAGTGAGTGGGTACGTAGCGGCCCATAAGGAATTGGGAAAATGGCAAAAAACTAGATGTCAACATCACGATTGACACTCAAAGAGTTGCCAGATACACTTCTAATAGTCTGCCTGGCTCATTGCCAACGCAAAATGCGACAATGGACTTTTATAAAGAACACCCAAGTGACCGCTCAAAGTCCTTGCAGAACCTGAGCCCTTTAATACCCCTTGGTCAATTGATCAAACTGAAGGAACAGTAGTCAACGGCTGCCGGCCCCTTCCTAAACCAATCCAGATTACTGGCAATATGGAAGGATATCCCGTGGCTCTCATCAATCAGAAGTAGGGACCTAGTATGTGTGGAATTAGCAAAGTGGAATAGCCCGGCAAATTGGACACTTCTCAAACTGGCTGCATCTGCCATTGCATCTCTACTTTGCACTTGCTCGCCTGCACTGTCTGAGTTGGGTCTCAAACTAACGGTATGCCTCGACGATTATAAGAGGGGGAGTACGTTTGAAGTGGTGGGCCACGGCCGGGGTGATGTTATGAGCAACCTGGAACAGGCCGCCTGACCGAGCCAGGAAGGTGGCGTAGAAACAATTATACACACAACAAAGATGATCTCCTGGAATATAGCAGGGCTCAATAGAGTTATATCTGATCCTGATCAGTTTAACTTTGCCAGAAAACATAAGGTGCTGCTGCTCCAGGAGTCTTGGTCACATAGCCCTGTGAATCTCCAAGGGTATGTGAACTACACTATCCCATCGACTGGGGGTACAATGGGTAGGCCATCAGTGGGGCCTACAGATTTGGATTGATATAAACATGGGGTGGAAGATGACCCATGTGGAGACCCATTCAACGGATCTGCAGGTCCTCTCGGTGGCAACAAAAGAGGCGGACCGATTCTTGCTAGTTCACTTCTATAACCGGCCTAAACTAGACTGACAGGGGTGTCATGTCAAAACTCCATGGGCTGATCGAATTAAGCATCCCCTTGAACCTCCAGGAAGAATTTATCATAGTTGCCGGAGACATGAACTTCCTGATTGAACCTCTGAAACAACACTAGAGCTTTGGAACGATCAAGACGTAGCTTGGTCTATTCCAGTTCTCAATACCGCTCTGCCAAAAAGGGTCCATAGATGGGCACTGAAAACAGCATGTACTGCTGTGAATCTGAACCTAAGAGCCTGTAATGGCAGAACACCAGCCGACCAGCCAGCAAAAGCAAAATTCATTGGTCATAATGGCTTGTCGCGCATAGACTATATTTTCATCAAAGGCACTAGCTGGTCTAAGGTCCAGAGCTTTGAAAAAATAGTAGAAAGAAGGTAGAGCGATCACTATCCCCGGTTGCATTTTTGCGCAAAGGCATTAAGCCAACTGTCGAAGCCAGACGGTACAGGAGCCAAGCTGCGAATGGCTTCGATATGCAAGGAAAACTACGAATTGGGCTACATGGATCAAAAGAGACCCAAAGCCAGAGGTGTAGGACAGAGACAACCTGGGAAGTATCCACAATAGTAGTCCAATAAAATGATCATCGCAGAATTCAAACTAATAAGCAAGAAACTGGCACCCTTTCTAACATACATACCAGGTCGACCGAAAATGAAGACCACAGGGCTAAAAGCTTAGTATGTGTAGGACTGTAGAAAGGCAAAGAAAGCCATTGTATCATGAAAAGGAGCCAGTGCAGTCCTGGCTAAGCACTGTCTCCGGCATCTCAGGGCAAAATATAAGGCTCTAATACTAACAAAAAAGCAGAGTCAGCCATGAAAAGGTGGGTAGTCTTGCATATGGCACTGGAGCAGGGAGATAATGCGGCCTTCTGGAGTCTTGTAACATCAAGGGTGCAGAATCCCGACCAGACTCTCTAATGGCACATCTCTGCAGAAGAGTGGCAGACTTATTTCTCTAGATTGTATGCAAACCCAGACGCACTAGCAGGGACTGAGGCTGAGCAAAAACAGAATGACCTAATCAAACCACTGCTTTGGTGGACTACGATTGACTAGGTCAAAAAATGCCCTTAACTCACAAAAACTGGGAAAGACGGCTGGCCCTGACCTGATCCCCGTGGACTTCTACAGAAATGAAATTTGAATCTGGGCCCCAATCCTGCATAAGGTTTTTAATGCTGTCATTGGTGTGAGAGAAATCCCCAAGACTTGGAGAGATGCAATCATAGTCCCCATATACAAGAAAGGGGGAGGGGACTCCCATAGAACGAACGCCCGATCTCGCAAAATACAATATCTTGTGTCAGCAAAATATTTGGAAGAATAATTCTGACCAGACTACAAACTTGTGTGAACAAAGGTTCTTACAGGATTGCTTCTGCGCTAGCAGAGGTACTGTGGACCATGGCTTCCTTTTATTATTATAGGTTAAAAAAAAATATGTAATTCTATCCAAAACAAAGCTTTACGCCATCTTTCTCGATCTAAACTAGCCTTTGACACGGACTCAAGAACTACCCTTGGGCAGCTATTAAGGGAACGTAATACACCCAAGCCATTGGTGGATTCTATTAAATTATTATATTCAAAATCTGAGGCCTCAGTCCGCTGTGGCCCCGGGGTCGAGCAATCATAGCCATTTGTAATGAATAGAGGGGTGCGTCAGGGATGTGCCCTGGCGCCCATCCTCTTCTTACTTTATATACAAGGCCTAATAGATGAATTAGAAAAGGATGCTCCATAGGCCGCAAGAATTGGGAACAAGAAATGGCCTACCCTTTTCTATGCTGAGGACGCGGTATTCCAGTCCACATCTCCCAAGGGTCTCAAGACATCATTGGCAATTTTTGAGAGCAAGTGTAGCGAGCCCGTTTTGGAACTAAATGCTGCCAAAACTAAAGTCGTCGTCTTCAAGCCTCTCCACATGAAGAATCTCCCTTTCGAAAATAATGGCAGATGGCATAAAGTTGGAACAAGTCAAATGTTTCAATTATCAGCTTCCACGAGTCAGGTGGCTGGTCTGATCAACTTACTAAGGCTAAGGCTAGCCTGGCGAAGTACAGTCACGGAATACATTATTTTTTCTCTAGTCATGGTAGTGGGGCAATTTCCCCAGGACTAGAATTATACTATAAGCAAGCCATACCAGTGGCACTCTACGGGACAGAGCTGTGAGGCTATTCCAAATCGGTACCGCTGTCAAGTACTGAGAATACATTCTTGAAAAAGTTATTGCTGCTACCTACAAGTGCCCTGACATCCCTGGTGCTAGTGCTCCTTATGTTTTTTCCATGGCCGACCAGGTCTCTCTCAAACCAGTATTTTAATGGGTCAGACTATGGTCTGTACCGGCCCTGACAACTTACCGGGAGGCATTGAATTTCTTTTTTACTTTTGGAAGGGGCAAACAGCTGCGGCTGGCTGGCCCACTTAAAGAATCTATTTCATATGTACGTGGTACGAGAGCCCTCTGGGATAATCCACTGAATTGTAATAATTCCATCAAAACTGAGCTTAAATCAAAGGCAAGGGAGAAAGCTATGGAAAGGACGGAAGCCCAAATGGCCTCCCTGAAGAATGCAGAGTTTCCACGCAGTAAAATGACAGGAAACTCACTGAGCTTCCTTGATGAAATTCAACCCTCCGATGAGCGTTCTCTGTACGTACAAATGAGGCTGGGGATATTGGACATAGCATGGTATACTCGCACATGGTAAATAACGAGATCTGGGCTAAGCCCACTGTGTGCTTCTACCAACGAAGCATTAACACATTTTATGCAAATATGCCCTGTTACTACAGACTTAAGGAGAGTGTACCTGAAACCATTATGCACCACGCTGGGACTGCGTGACACGAAGGTAGCTATGCAACTTTTTATGTGCTCATTCAACAGGAAAATGGAGTCTTGTTATTAAGGCAGTGACACATGGGAAGTCTTAGAGTTTGCTAACATGCTCTCCTAAAAGCATTCTTGTTGAAGATGTAATACTTTTTTTGACTGGTGTTTTACGACTTGCTCTGTTAAACTGATAGTTCGATACAGATGCTATGCGGATGACACTCGGCCTCTTTTCAGGATCACCTCTGCCACCTCTTTTCATCTCGGACTGTCTGCTATCCAGGAGTGGTGTGACACCAACGATCTCTGCTTTTATGCCAGTTAGACAGATTCTCCTCATCAGCACACATGTACCCTCCTTTCCAGTCACTCTCTGGCCGGCATCCCTTAGCCCCCTTCCTGCTTAGCTAAGGACCTCTGTGTCATCTTTGACTCCACACCCTCCTTTTTTCCTCACATCTCTGACGTCTCTAAGAAGTCAAACTTCCAACTCATCTCCTCAGAGGTATTCTTCCTTTCCTCTCCTTCACCCAGAAGCTGACTGTCTCTAGAGCTCTGGTTCTCTCTAGGCTGGACTACTTTAACAGCATCTTTCTAAATCTGCCTGCTTCTACTCTCTGCCCTCTGCAACTCATCCTGAACAGGACCGCAAGACTGGTCCTTCGCCTCAAGCCCAGGGATCGTATAGTATCTCTCCAGCACTGAAATCTCTGCATTGGCTCCGAGTTGCTGTAAGGACACTCTGCATTGTCCACAAGGCCTTTTGGGGCTTGGGTCCTCAATACCTCAGACTCTCTTCGTAAATACCTTGCTACTCGAGCTCTTCAATCCTCCAACTCCCTCTGGCTCTATCGGTTCTCCAAGCAACGAGTAGATCTTTCTTCGGCTGGAGCCTCCCTCTGGAACAGCCTCCCTGCTTCTCTGAAACTTGAGGGGATCCATCTCTGGTCCCGGAAGCACCACAAGACCTTCCCCTTTGCTTCTGCCTTCACTCTACCTCTCCGCCTGCTGATTTCCTGTCTGATACTGCACTGGTCACCTGGCTACCCTATGATTTTGGGCCCAGGTCCCTGCCCGCCCAGTTGCACACCCGCACTGCCTCCCACCAACCCTTGCACTTGGGTCTGTATTTGTAACCCTACAGTCCCCCTAGCTGCACTTTTGTACACCAGTCTGCACTTACCTTTGCACCTGCCACCTGCTGGCCGCACTTCTGGTTATTGTTTTGATCTCATGTACAGCAATGCCCCCTCCCCCGGCACTTTTTCCCTCCCACCTCCCCTGCACTTGCGCCATCTCAATGTCACTTGGTCTAGTAAGATCGTTGTCTCTGTCCTCCCTCTGTTCCCTCTACCTTGCCTCGTCGCACCTTGAAACCCTTGTGTATAGGTGCGTTACAAATGCCTTATCATATATGTTTTTTCTTTTTATTATTTTTAACGTTTGTATAACTAATTTATTGTATTTTCTTTTCCTGTATAAATTGTCAAAACTGAGTTTATGCTGAAGGTTTTTATGCCGAATAAAGCTATTACTAATAATAAGTGGCAAAATCTAATTCAGGTGAGGTATCCAGCCCACAAGCCACATGATTGAGAGATCAACTCCAGGCTCATTTGGAGTTTTAACTCCGGGCCAAATGGAGGAGTATCTTCATCCTTTAACCTCAACCTCAACCTCAACCTCTTAAAAAATTGAACTCATTGGGCCTTATTACGAGGTTGGAGGTATCCATGGAGCTGTTAGCTCCATGGCTGCCTCCAAAACCCTTCCAACTCTGCCCTGGTGAATGGAGCAATTACCGGTCCATTCCGAGGTCGGAGGGACCAGTAATTCCCCATTCACCAGGGCCATTCCCCATTCCCCATTCCCATTTGAGCCCCCATAGAGCTCAATGGGAATGCGGAAGGCGCTAATAACAGTACCGCAAATTGCGGTACCGTTATTAGCTCTAGAGTCCCTTTGCGGGTCCCGTCCTTAAAGCCTGCAAAACAAGGCGTTAAGGAAGGACCCGCAAAGGGAACTTGTAGTAGGGAGGTAAGGGATTACCGGCACCGGTGCCCTTACCGGTGCCGGTAATCCCTTACCTTCCACCTCGTAATGAGGCCCATTGACTAAAAAAGTACTTATTGCCAAAAGGTTTGAAAACCTTTGACGAATCTGTCGAAGTCATCGATCGCTTTGAATTAGACGGTGTCAAAGAAGCCAATGAGACTTCCCTCGAGGGAGTGGAGGATGGAGGCTTCGGCTTCGATGAGTCTCGAACCTTCAATAATCTCCCTGCTTCTCGAGGACGCTTTGCTGCTTTCTTGCCTGGGCTCATAGGCGCAGGAGCAGAAGCTTCAACTGACACCCTGTCGGCCTTACGAGGCGCATTCAAAGGGGCAGGAGAAGCCGCCTTCTCAAACACTTTCTAAATTTGGAGGCAGAATTCCTCCCATTCGACTTTAGATGCATACTTACCAGGGAAACTTACCAGTTTCCTATTGGGTGAGGAATCCAGTCTCAAGCGAGAGCGCTTACCATGTTTCGAGCGCTTTTTCTTTCGCTGAAGTGACATATTCCTAAAGTTTCTCATATCCCTCAAGCTTCTTTCGTCCGATGACCTTTTCTTGGATGGAGTGTTAGAAAGAGCCTTGGATGCAGGCCTACCCAGGGTAAACTTCCCTTCCTCACTTTCAAGGCCTTAACAGTCATTGACTGGCAAGAGCGACAAATCGACGACGTGGCCAGTCCCAAGACACCAAAAGGCATATTCGATGGGGATCAGTTATAGAAGTTTGACTGGCAATTGGTAAACCTTTTAAACCCGGTTTTCGGAGTAGACCTCTTCGAAGATAGGATAAACGCAATTTTAAACAATTGAGGATTTTAAACTATTCAAAGCGTGGTGAGCATGCGGAAAAATGTAAGGGGCACGCGCATGTGCTACTTATACCATTGTCAACATCACTGTCGAGAGTGGGGCGCAAGCATCGGAAGGCCACGAGTTGATGAGGCACGCGCGCTATGCTGATGAAAGTTTTCCAAAGGTGCAAGCAGGCTATTGGAGAATATCAAAGATGAGGAATAAGTGATAGGACACAATCCCTTAGAACAGTCCTTTCAGTAATCCATATCATCCATGAAGTTGGAAACAGATGCAGACAAATAAAATCGCCAAAGCATTTTGGATTAAAAAGTCTTATCGGTGCAAATCTAGAACAAACTAGAACAACATAATCCCTCAACCAATAACATCTTTATACATGGGCAATACCTGTCCTTCTCAATTGAGAACGGTCTCTGTGCAAGAAAAAATAAAAATAGATAACAATTGTAATAGCACCCAGTAGAAAACACACCAGATTGACTGAATTGCATTATAGAATCAATTATATCAAAGCCAAGCTGGATGTTTTAGAACATGGTTGGTCTATATGACCATGTTAAGCATCGAGCTAGGCATACATATCTCAGGTTTCGGGGGGTGCTATATTGATATCTTTGGCATTTCAAATGGATCCAAGACATCTGTCTGAATTCATAAATTACCTTAATACGATTGATTCTAGAATTGAATTCATAGACCAACTCAGTACACCAGAAATTAATTTTCTGAATATACTGGTTTCTCCCAGTCCAAATGGTTTTGTGACCAATCTCTACCAAATACCTACAGACAGGAACAACTTGTGAGACTCATTTTTCACCCACCCAACTTGGGTACAATAGAGTAAACTACAGAGGGTGAAAAGTATAGTTAGCAACAACAACCGAGTCAAATTCAAAATTGACAAAAAGATGCGCAAATTCGAACAACAAGGTTGCATTGATGACAAATGAATTCCCTTAAGAAACAAGGTTTGGTCCTACCTAGAAAAACTGCCATGAATATCACTACTAAACGTGACCATCCTAATTTGACTTTGGCTTTGAAATATTCTGTACACAGCAATAGATTTAGAAAAATAATTCTATAACTGATACCAAACATTCATTTAGATATTCACCTGTATTCACATACAAGCACAGTCATCTTAAGGAATCTATGGATGGACACCAGAGGGCCCAAGACATTTTGTGTGAACACAACAAAGGTGCGGCACTTTCCCTTGTTTACACTGCATCAATTGTAACATTATCAAAGGTGACATTGTGTACCAACATAGGAAAGGTGACATTTAAATTTTAAAAAAATGTATGCCTCACTGGATGTTTTAGGAACGCTGTCGTGGAGACAGACCATGCTCTAAAACATCCTTGATACAATTAATTCTAGAATTCAATTCAGTCGAACTAGTGTGTCTTTGAATGGGTGCTATTGCTACTGTTATCTCTATTTTTGTTTTCCTGCACAGAAGCAGATATTATCCACTGAGAACGACAGGTATTACCCACGTACATAAATATAGGTTATTGGTGGAATTTTATTTCTGAGGGTGAGTTTCTTTTGGTTTGTTCTAGATTTGCACTGATGAGGGATTTTCAACCCCAAATACACTGGCCATTTTATTTGTCTGCTTCCGTTTCCAACTTCATGGATGATATGGATTACTTAAAGGACTGTTCTACAACTCTTAGAACTTTTTGAGTCTTCATTTTCAGAAACTTTACAACCTAAGCTGTGAGGACACACGTCCCGAGTCAATTGCTCAGGTTATTTTTCTGGTTATGTTTTACCCAATATTGCCTGTTGAGTGACTTGTGCTCCTATTATTCTTGTTACAGAGTATATATGTCTTACCTGATCTTAGTAGTGGTACTGCCCGCTCCTGTTCTACTGTTGATGCGTTTGGCACCACAATGTTCTGGTGACAACGTACACAAAAGCTTTAGAACACTTTTTTAAAATGAATTATTTTTACAGGGACATGGCATTTCTGGAGACTGGCACCACCGTTTCCGGGGAGCAATGTATGTGGCTATATTGCCTCCAGAAATTTGTGATGCAGGTTTAAAAAGATGGCATGTCATTGTTAACACTGGCAAACACATGAATTTGTGTTTTACTGCAGCAAAAAGGGCATTGCTTTATGCAGGCTGAAATCATCCTCTGTGGATTCATGTACATACTTTTAGATTCAAGCAGCAATCGATGTGCGTTAAAGGAATTGTGTACAATGTTTAAAATTGGCATGATTTGTAATAGAAAGAGTTCTTCTACATCTCTTCATGCCACATTCCATTCACTTCCAAGCCCTGTAATAACAGATGGTGGTATTCTTCCATTTAATGGTACCTTGGCATTTCTTCTAGTGTGATAGTGGCACAAATAAAGAAAGCTCTTCTGTGTCTCTAGTGTTTCTAGCAAGAAGAGCATTTTCCGATTGGCACCAACAGGATTTCCTGCAGTGAAACACTCCTGTATACGGCTAGTGTTAGTACCTCAAATAAAATTATTTCATGGGTTTTTTCCCCAAAGAACTTGCTGCACATTCTATGTATTCTAATCTAATTTCACCCAAAACTGTGCTGCAAGGAAAACTATGAGGAATCATGTTATTCTACACAAACCCACTCCTACCCATAGCCGCCCCCCCCGCCCCCCCATCACCATGGGTGGTTTGGGGCTTGCTATCCTTCACCGCCTGTATTCACCACCTGAGACTGTACAGACAATTTGACAACATACATATGCCAGAGAAGAGGGATGCTTTTTCTGATGTGATGCTACCACGCATGCACACAACTGACCAACTGAATGTAATGGCATTTCTTTTAAATCGAAGGCACAACTAAACGTTATGAAATGTCAATGGTCACCAGGAGTAGGCTGTCACAAACTAGTTCTAAATAAGAACCACATCAAGCATGAGGCAATTCAGAGGATCACCAATCCAACTGAGTTGCGATTATTTGGTTGAAAGAGTGAGTAGGAGAGCAGTGTGGGGGAGGCCAGAGTTGGAGGCCATTGTGGTGGAGGCCCGGCAGGTCTACCCCTTTCCTTGGGAAGGGAGAGGAGAAGGCTTCAAAAAATATACCTAACACCACTAATGTACTAGAATACAAAATAAGCACACGTCAAAATTAAATACTTAGAATCGCAATAAAACCACAGCAAATCCATTATAAGATCACAAAAACTAAAGTGGACAAAAAAAATAAGAAACCCTTAAAAATTCTCAATACCAAATGTTCTTGTAAAAGAGATAATCCACATTTCATTCAGCACTAAAAATGTATAGTATCAAGGGTGCAAAATATTAACCATTAGTAATATGCTTTGAGTCCAGATGAGTCATTCCCAATCTGTTACCAGGCTCTTGATACAAACACTAAGGCTGAAAAGACTGCAACTATCCCTCTGCTACAAAGGAGCTCAACCAACTACTTATTTGGCAGGCACGAATGCCAGAGAAAAAAGTTTTAAAAGAAATAATTAATGGAACGATTCTGTTTCCGCACTACAACAGAGAGCCATCTAAGTTACCACCATGTTTGGTCCCATCCGTATAGAGAGGGAGGTGGCATAGATGCAGACAGTGAAACAATTGCCTTATTTTAGGAAGGAGTAGAGAGGACAACTCCCACTTAAGAGCTCTGATTAAGGCTTATAATTAAACCATCTCCAAATAAAATCCTTTGATTCTGGCTAATGGCTTAAGGAAAGGGTCTAGGATATGCTAAACATCCTGAAGGCCAATGGGGCTCTCCAGACCTTTTTTTCAACGAATGCCAACTAGACAAGTCTGCTTGATTTTTTCAAGCCTGCAAAACTGACAACAAAATGCCAAGGAGGGAGAAGTTGACAGGCAGATGCAGAACACCAGGAGTCTCCGCTGCATTTCATCTTATTTGGAAGGTGAGCCAAAATGTTAGCAGGACACCCAATCAAAAATAAAGGGCTTTCTGCATTTTCAAGTGTGGCGGGAATACATGTGGCCCAAATCACAACCCCAAAGGAACTTGCTGGTCTTGTATTAGCCTTATAGATTGAATAACATTTAAATAACTGACTTGCCCACTCTCCACACAAGAGGTTCCTGCTGGAAACATATTCAAATTCAAATATATTGTGCCTCTCTATTCACATTACTGATCACTTATTCAGGCATCTGTACATATTAAATGCCTTTTAAACAGATCAACACATTTTATTCCAAACGGTTTTTACTTTTCAATGCAATGTATGTATTTTTTGGTTAGCCGAAAAACACTTTATGCGTCGACCCTGGGATATCTGAAAATTGGATTGCTAGGTATATTTAATGCACTTCACTGATTAAGTCAGCTTTTGATGTAGATGTTTCTTTATGCAAGACGCAAATCTTCTTGTCACTGTCCTTGCAATTTAATTTGTGTCTATGGAATTCTTCTGTTATTTTGCAAAAAAGATGTTGATTAATGAAATCAACCACACAGTATATTGAAAAGTAAAAACCTTTTGGAATAAAATGTTATGATCTGTTCATTTAATATGTCCAGATGCCTAAATAAGTGATGAATAATGTGAATAGAGATGACACATATTTAATTGACTTTGAATACGTTTCCAGCAGGAACCTCTAGTTGTGTATCGATGCGTCATTCCCAGTTCCTGTTTGTGAAGGGGGCTATCCCTTTGGTGTAAACTCCACATTACATTGGCTGCATCCCGAGCTAGTGAATCAGGTGCCTTCTTGCTACCACCCTGGCGGTGACATTACCATTCTCTTAAATTCATGTCCAACTTTACGAGTTAACCTCTGCATGCCCATATATACCCACGTACATTCCACGATATGCAGCACGAACTGCATACACATTAAAGGCACAAATGCACTCCCATACTGCAGTGCACATAAGCATTTCAATTACCAATTACAACAACATGAAATCACCTCCCACATGCCCTACTGGGCAATTACCATTTCGGTATCCCTCAATCTGCTGTGTACTGTGTTTTGTAAGCAGCCCAAACAAGCATTTACAGCAACACACCACACCTTCTCACATGCCTATTAGTGTTTTCCCATTCTAAATAACTGCTGTGTATTCTAGCAGCCCATCCAACAATCAATTATAGCAACACGATTGATACAATTTTCTCATATGCATATTGGTTTTTCCCATTCTTATTACTAATTATGACCAGTCACGCAGATCTTACCGTCACTTTGCTCTCGCCTGACCAGCGAATCAGAGCACGCGTCTCATCAGGCCCCTCCGACCAATCCGAGACATGATCCTAAATTATTGCACGCATTTTGGCAAACAGGATCTAATGATCGCTGCGATACACGAGAACACACCGGGCCCTCCAGGTAAGCTAGCTTGCTAGCACTCCGCCAATGCGAGCACCCCCCGTACCCCATAGGGACGCAAAGTTCCAATCCTGAGACTTTACTAGCAGTACACAATGCTCTTCCTTATCTTCCCTCTGCGAACAGCCCTCACTTTATATCAGGTCACTCACTAATTACTAAACTCTCCAAGTGATATCTGCACTGCAACACAGCCTGGACAGCAAGCGCGCCTCACACCACCCTCGACCCCCCCACGGGACTAGATGTAAGAAACAAAGCGCACTGCACTTTCCATTCAGACCCACGGACAAGCCACGGAGACAAGCCACACCGTTAGCAGCCGTTACTTAACCTTGGTATCTCCAGAGCAACCGCTCACATGTGCAATGCAATTGTAACTAGTAATCTAGCTAGCCCCTTAACTATTGATCCTGTCCGAAGGCTTCATTCCCTGCAGGATTCTCCTGACTAGCACCTTACTCCTTCGCTCATCTGACACCCTCTTTCGATACAGGTCAGCTTTACCAATCGTGCCACTTATCACAGCGCTCTTGGTCAAACCATCCATGCATATTACACCAGAGCGCCCGCTCCCCGCAAACGTGCCCCATGCACCCAGCGAGGCATCTAGCGTTCTCATATGCGACGCCTCTGCCAGGCACTGGGACCTCTAGCACTGCACATGACACTGCAAGGTTTGCCCCACCCGATGACTATAACCCACGCCAGGCTAACACGCCAGTGATTGCTCCATCCTCGCCTCCTGCGCAACCAGCCGTGCCCCCCCACTACGGGCCAGGCGACGCACCACATCCACTCAGGCACTCGCACACGTTCACGTTCACACACCCCCAGGCAAGAGGCCCCCTGGCACACATAGGTCAAACTTTCCCTAAAACACAAACTTAATTCACTAAACTGTGGGATCACATCACACATTACACCCACATGGTTCCAATTGGGTACACTTTCATGACACCCCCCCATTCACTATTTCCCTCCTGTCTTTTCATTCCAGAAGCTAATCAGCACCCTATCCAAGGACCCTACCTAGTCTTATACTCTTCTGGTAAGAACCAACAATTCTAGACCTTCTTAGTATTTGTAGGTGCTTGCCCACAATTCATCTAACACCATCTTCCCTCCTTTTCTCTCGCCCTTGGTGCAACTTTCTCCCTTGTTAATCATACCGCATGTGTTGGCACTACTATCGTAATGTGTATAATTGAATTTGTGCATTTTTGTCACCCCACAACCACCTTATTGTCAACTGTATGTGTAATTATGAAATTTTAAATGTATAAAATGTAACACCTACTAGGGGTCTAACAAACAATTGCCAATTCATGGCAATTTACCTCACCACCATCACGCAATGTTATCCAGCCTTGATAAAGACCCCTGGTCGAAACACGTGTTGGCTTTTTCTCATACAAATGTTAAAATACTTGCTTGCAAGATTGTGGCAACCATTTGCCATTTTAAAAAACATTGAAAAAAACAACATGAAACCATAACTGTTCACAGAAGTGATTCCGTGATCAAACATTTAGGCATCACTGAAACAATTGACAACAGTCTGATTCAGCGCCCTTATCACCAGGCATCCAACAAGTATGCCTTCTTGGATGGCTCAGGCTTCTGAGACTAAAACTAATCGGCAAATAGTCATACTGTTGGGCCTTCAGTTTTGTTGCTACCGAGACACTAATATGTATGCCCATGTACATTTCTAGCTGGGGTGGGATTCATGAATGAAATAGCAAACATCCATTTCCAACGTAATGTCCATTTGTAGTGCAAGATATTTCTAGAGCAAAGTCTGCATGTGCCATCCAAATTTTCAAATTCCACTGCAGGCTGGCCTTCAGCTAGAAATCGCCTGTGCTAATAAGATTTCCAGTAATGACTGTTAGAAATTGTAATTTTTCCTTTTCTAGAATGAGGCCAGTATGTCATGGAAATTGGAAAAGGTTAGTGCAAACAATTTCGAGCGTAATTCCACTTACATAAGAAGTAATTTGAAAACATTTCTAGTGCACTCTTCCATGCAATAGAAATAGTCTTCAATTTCTATTTTCACGAGGGCAGGTTATCAAGTGTCTCTGGTGGTATTCTGAATGACTGAGTGACCCACGAATATTTGAGCATGACTAGCCATTATACATTTAACATGTAAAATTCCATAAGCAAACAGATGTTTTTGATGAACTTATTTCAATAATTTTGCCTATTTTAACATCTATGGTGAGAACAAAGCTTTAGGTTACACAAAATGCCCATCTTTTTGCATTTTTAGGAATCATCATCATCATCAGGGCGGACCCACCTCTATAAAATCCAAAACACTTTTTTCATGGGTGCCGCGGGCGTTGAGGGGAATGGTGGTGAACGGAGTAGAAATCTTAGTTTTTGTTCTATGGTCCACCCATTATAGTTAATGGAGGAATATTAACTTTTTACATATCTTTATGAGGCAAATAAAAGGTGAACATTCTTATGTAATTAAGCAAAGGTGTTTCTATTACGTTTCAAGGAATGAATAAGATTGTAATACTTGCATTATGTTATAACCATCACATAAAGTTACCATATGTTTCTTCCCCTAGGAAAAGATTTTACAAATCTTCAATACATTGCATAAGATCTCTCCATTAATGTACTGCCTACTATACGAATCTAACTTTAAAGTTATAAAAGAAATACAAAAATAAGTCTTGAGCTTATTTTATGCCCTTTAACAATGTTGGAAAATTCTAGAGATTTGCAAATGACCATCCTTTCGTAGAATTAGAAGCTACTTAAGAGGATTCAGGCTTGAAATGGAACCTAATGAAGAGCAAGCAAAAGTGCTGCTTCCAGTCTGACGGATTGCATTAAAGAAACAAAAAGGAAGTCTGTGGAAGACGTGAAACATTCCCTGTTAGCAGATCAATGGGGAAAAGGGAGGGCACTTGGACACCTGCCTAAAAGCTGCTGGGCGATGAACTGCCTAGACATAAAATGCTTTTCAGTGGGAGTAGACTGAACATAAAGGTACTTTTCCTAGATCCTCAGCTGCAGCTCCTGCTACTAGCTGAATCATCGTGTCACAAGGTGCTGCAGGGCCTCCAGAAGAAAGGGACCTTCAGGCCACCTACAATGAACTATGGTGGTCCTCAAGATGGTGATTAGCAGAGCTATGAGCTTATTATAGGACATCGCTAGACTTGTGTGAGCTAGTGCCAATCTGCTTTTTAATGATTTCTGTTGTAAACATACGATTGCTATACTTTATTTCTAAATGTGAAACTAGAGGTGTGCAATCAAGTACCATCAATATTTCTGGCAGCAGGGCCTGGGTTTCCCCTTGCTGTGTCTCCATCACCATCCTCTTGAACATCCCCTTGCTCCGAGTCTTTATTGTCCAACTTGTTAATGAGTTTGTTCAAAGTGGAGGCCAGATATTTGGATGCTTGCTTCCGGTCAAACTCTCCTTTCAGGCCCTCGGCAGCTAACTCCTCCCGGGTCTGAAAATGAGGCACATAACAAAACGTGTTCAAGCTCCACTGAAGGTGTTAATTTGTTCATTTTACAAACAATTGAATATGAAAAGGAAAAGGTCTGACGCAGTGTTAGTCAAGTTTTAAAAGCACACAAAGTCCAGGTTTTTATGCCTTTCTTTGCACTAATATTATGCTAGGAGGAACAATGCATTGCATTTCAAAGTCTCATACTGTAATGAAATGGTGGTCAGAGAGAAATTAATAAAATAAAAGAACAAGTTACTCTCTAACCTGGTAACGTTCTTTCGATGGGATGGTCCGACGACGTATTCCATATCTATGACAGTAATCACCACAGTTGTGCTGCTTCGGAAAATCTTTAGGCATCTGCGTCGATACGCCCTCCACGAGGGCCTCCGTCGAGCTGACGTCACCGGATGTTATAAGTAGGACGCACGACGCCCGTAGCCTCAGATTGATATGGAGTCTGGACTCCAACAGAGACCAATGACCGCTGACTGTCAGCTCGTTGGCATGAGCTCCCCATCCCGTGAGGGATGCGTCCGTCACGATCATCACCTCCGGACAGGGCAGCCAAAATGGAGCCCCCCTCATCAGATTGCCTTTGTCGGCCCACCACAGAAGGTCCTGAGGGAGGAGGGCGGCACCTGAACGGGGTCCGACATCCTGCCGGAGGTCTGTGACCACTGCATCTTGAGAGCCCACTGCAAAGATCTCATCCGCAGTCGGGCCTCTGGCACCAGAAGAATGCAGGATGCCATGAGGCTGAGGAGCCTCAAGAACTCGAACGCTGGGAGACTCTGGGCATGTTGAAACTTGTGTACCATCTGCTGAATGTGAAGAGCCCTCACCTGGGGAGGAAAACACTGCCCCAGGGACGTGTCGAGCACTGCTCCGATGTACTGGAGCCGCCGAGATGGCGTCAAGTGAGACTTCTTTAAGTTGAGGGAGAAGCCCAGCTTGTGAAGGGAGTGGCAGGTGACGGACAAATGATCCAGGACTTGCTCGGGAGAGCGCGCCTTGATCAATCAATCGTCCAGGTAGGGGTAGACGTGAATCCCCCCCTTCCCTGAGATGCGCTGCCACAACCACCATGAGCTTGGTGAAAACCCTCGGGCGGAGGTCAATCCGAACGGCAGGACCCGAAACTGAAAGTGCTAGTCGCCAACCGCGAACCTCAGGTACTTCTTGTGCTTTGGATGGATCGGCACATGAAAATAAGCGTCCTTCAGGTCGAGAGACACCAACCAGTCCTGAAGTCGAAGGGCCTGGAGGACTTGAGAAAGAGTAACCATCTTGAACTTGTCCTTCCTGAGGAACTTGTTCAAACCGCGCAAGTCCATGATGGGTCTACCATCCCTTGTTCCTCTCCGCTGCAGGCACCAGTTCTATGGCAACTTTCTCTGCAGGGATTGAATTTCCTGCGCAAGGAGCGGATCCAGACTCTTCAAAGAGAGGTTCCCTGATGGATTGTCGTGAGGCCTCTGCCGGAAAGGAAGACAGTAGCCGTGGGCTATGATCTCGAGAACCTACACATCTGAAGTAATGGCATGCCATTCTACCAGATGCTGCGCCAGCCTTCCCCCAAACGGAGAAGCATGGGCCTCATGACTGAGCTGAAGTGGCTGCTGCGGTGCCTGAGGGCAAAGAGGCAACTGCACGCGCGGCGTTGGCACCTTGAGTACCTTGTTTCCCACCTCTGGCACTCCTACTGTTGCCCCTTTGACTTGCAGCTCCTCTCGATTTACTAAAGGATGAGTAATAACGAAAGGAACCTCCCCTCCATTGCTGTCCCCTAGGACCAAAAGGCAGCGGTTGGTGAACTGCAGCGCTCAACGACTTTGCTGCAGCTTTCGAGATCTGCAACCTCTCAAGGCTCGTCAGCCTTGCTGCCAAAAAGATGTTCACCATCAAAGGGCATGTTGAGGAGCCGGGCTTGCACATCCGGAGCAAAACCCGACTTCCGCAACCACGCAAACCTGCGCATTACGGTGCTCGCCACCATGGACAGGCTGACGCAATCAACCATGTCCAAACCCGACTGAACAGATTCACACATGGCGTCCTTGCCATCCTGCACGATAGCAAGGAAACCTTCCAGTTCCTCCCCTTTGGGAATATGATCAGCCGCTAGGGAAATACAGTTCCACAGAGTGTGCGTGAAACGAGAAAAGGCACAAACCGAGTTGGCAGCCTGAAGCACGATACCCCCAGAAGAAAATACCTTCTTCGCCCAGCCGTCAAAACGTTTGTCGTCCCTATCAGGAGGGATGGTAGGGTATGATGCCTGCTTTGCGGGGGCCGTAGCCGCCTGCACCACCAAACTCTCCGGAGTAGGGTGTCAAGTAGCAGGGGTTGCCACTTGCTGGGCGATATTTCTTCAGCAAGGACTTGCTCATTGCCGGGAGACTCTCCGGAGAAGTCCAAGCCGCATCCACCCTTCTCTGCAAGGCCTTATGGAATGGCAGCACCGGGTCAGTTGGAGGACCTTGGTCCAAGATATCAGTCAGGTCATCCTGCTGAAAATCCCCAGGGGGGGTAGGTATTCAGTGACCCTCGACATGAGGCGCCGATATGAAGATTCGGCATGGGTGCCAGGCTCCGGCCTACCAAACTCCACCTCCGGAGAGGTGTCCAGACCACTTGCGTCATGCAGCGAATGACGCAGGTCCTCAAGTTGACTGTGACCAGAAACAATGTCATCAGGAACCAATGCAGTAACCTCACCTTCCTCAGACCCCTCATCCACCTCAGAAATATATTCTAGAGGCTATAAAGAGGGTACAGAAAAAGGCACAAAGACATGTTTAGCCTTATCCATCGCCTTTCTTGGGGGTACCACCATGCCACGGGGTACCTCTGACAAGGCTGCCTTGAAAGGGGTCGAGGGAGTCGACGGAATGGGCGTCGACACAGGCCTCGAGGGCGGAGCCCCGAGCGTGTCTCTCAACAGCCTAGGCGTCAATGACTTCCTCGGAGGCGGGGCCTCGAGACGGTCAACGACCTCGGCGCCGCCGGCGTCGATGTCTTCTTCGAAGACTTCAGTGTCTCGCGGTCTCAATGGCGTTGAGGACCGGGACCTGGAACGGGCATGCCTAGAGCGACCATCCTTGTCCGACCGGGACCTCGAAGGTGCTCGGTGGTCATGACGACTGCTCGAGCCTGAAGGCGGACGAGCGGTATCTCTAGCGTGGCCTCGACCAGCATCCTCAGACGGCGCGGCCGGACCGGAGCTCTGCGATTGAAAAATCGCCAACATCTCCTTTCGGAACGAATCCCATTCCTCTGGAGTGGAATGCTTGTTGGGACAAGCTACCCGCCGACGGGCGGAGTCCTCGGAAGAGGACGGGGAAGGCGACCTATGAAGGCGCTTCCTGGAGTGCCTCGAAGAAGCAGAGGAATGGCGGGACCGACTCCCAGACCGAGAACCCCCAGACTCACGACGACGATGCAGAGAGTCGCCCCTCGAATCGTCCGTCGAAAGACCAGTGGAACGCGACTTCCGGGGCTTGGCCACCTTACCGACCGACAGCTTCTTCTTACGCTTCTTACGCTCCCGCAAAGCCTTCGCAAAAAAAACTGAACTGAGGCTACGGACGTCGTGCGTCCTACTTTTAAATTCCGGTGACGTCGGCTCGACGGAGGCCCTCGAGGACGGTGTATATACGTCATCGACGCAGAAAGATTTTCCGAAGCAGCACAGCTGTGGCGATTACGGTCATAGATATGGAATACGTCGGAGGACCCAATCCCCTCGAAAGAACTCACACTGGACATTTCCTGCTCATAGAAAAAGAAACAAATCTCAATTTTAAATGGAACGGAGGAAGTATGGAATGCAGGCATGGAGCAACCACCTTACCCGCAAAGGCAAAAATGTGGCACGACAGAAGACACACCAAAGTATGCATTAAACGATTCACAAGTCTAACATTGTTTTGAATTCCTTTTTTGGAAGGTACACATTCACATGAAATAGTTACTTGAAATATGTTCACAAAAAAAGCACGAGCCAGTAAGTTTTTTTATTTTTTTAATTTTAGAAACCTCTTAAGAAGAACGCCTTAAAGAGACCTTATTTAAAAGCAGGGTGTGCAGTTTCCCCATTTACAACACAGGTTCTTATTCAGTGTGCATAAAAAGGTAATTGCTAAAAGAAGCCTTCAGTTCTTTTAAATAGAATGTTTGTCTGCATCTTCCCGGCAGTCTCACCCAGATAATTACCTGCAGAAATGTCATTGTCAAATTAATTTAAAGAATTGCACTTGGTGTACGCTAAATCATTAAGTCAGCATTAAGTCAGAGGAATCTATAAGTCTCTTTCAGTTTCTATGCAGTGTCAGGGCTTTGAATGATTTCAATACAAACTCACAGTTTCCCAATGTTAAAAATGTTGCATTTGGGAAAGCCACCAGGGGGCGCGTGGATGGAGGACTCGGGATTGTTTTCCTCCGTGGCCCAGACCCCTAATTCGTAAGGGTGCCCCCGCTTGTGCCCCCTGCTTGCGCCCCCCCTTCCCACGACATGGTTCCATAGCGTCAGGCAAGGACGACGGACTTGAGAGGCTCTTGACAATCTGAAAGATGAGAGATGATCTCTCTCAGAGAGAGGATCTCTGGGAGAGATGATGGGATAGGACTGGTAGTGTCACTGGGGCCGGGGCCTGGATCTCGCCCCCCCACCCCGCTCTAAAGAAGATTTGTGGAGTCTTTGATCTGCGGAGGGGTTGGGTGTCCCTCGACGGGTGCATACTCCCGTTGAGCCCCGCAGCTGGGAGGCTCTGGGGGACCAAGGAGGCCTGAGGAGGAGCGCTGGAGATCGGGCCTGAGCAGGGGCACAGAAGGCTTTAGTCCCTCCTGTGCCTGGAGGTGAGGGGGGGTGACTTGCGGCGCACAGCGGTCCCGGAACACAAGGGACCAAGAGGCGCCGAGTCCCTGGATGCCATTGGTGAGGAGCAGAAACAGTGAACGGTCTGCAGGGTATGGGCCCCCTCCAGAGGGGCATGTGCCCGCCCTGCTGGCATAGGGAGTGATACCCTGCACCAGTGAGGAGGGAGCCCTGATGTCTGGGAGGGGTGTCTCCCCCTGAGCCTGGAACACACTTGAGGAAGTGAACCTACACAGGGGCCCTGGGCTGGGCAGCGGCCCCTGGAGAAACATTGGGCCTGGGATGCGGCCCCCTGTGCCGGGGTCCGCCCAGGTGCTGCTGCACACGGGGCCTTGGGCGCCAGGGAAGTAGTGGGAATCTGGCCCTGAAAGTAAGGAGGAGAGGTGACAGAGGGGGAGAGGAAACCCCTGGAACGCACGAAGGGGAACACCGGGGCCTTGAGTGTGCGGTGGCCGTGACGCAGGTGTGTGGCCCTCAATTCAGGGCGTGTGCCCAACTCCCTCGTCCCACCAAAGAAGATATACAACCACTGGGTAGCTAGTTTGGTGGCCTCTCAGGGGGGGGTGGATATTTCTCTGGACACCGGCACGTCCGAAGTGGCCCCGAGAGCCCTCTGTGACCGTAACAGAAACTCTTCACTGACTGCATCGTTTGGGGATGTCGAGCAATTGCTGGGGTCTCGTGGTAGTCACCGACATGAGGGGGTAGGGTGCGAATCCCTGGGGGCCCAATCTCTGGGGAGGGGCTCTACTTGGGCACAGTAGTGCATGGAGCCTAGAGCCCGGTTGGCAGGGTTTGCATATCCGGGCAAGAGGGAAAGCACCGATTACAATAAAGAGGACGATGGCGGCGGCAGGTGAAGGCTCGATGGCAACGAAGGAGGACGTTGCCTCGCTATTGGAGGAAATCAGGGGCATGAGGGCCGACATCGGGGGAAAAGTGGATAAGATCAATGTCAGGCTTGATAAAATGGAGAGGCTACATGAGGTGGAGCACAACCAGTCTTCGCTGGACACCATGGAAACCCAAATGGACATCCGGCTCTGAAATAGAGCAAAGGGAAGTGGAGATGGTCCCAAAGATGGACGATTTCGAAAATCGCAAAAGGAGGCCCAACCTCTTTTTTGGGGGTCCCAAAGGAGTGAGAGAGCGGAAAGGAATCTCAAGAGAATAATCCACAAAATCACGAAACTCCTCTTAGACGAAAAAAAAGATCGAAAGAGTACATAGAGCTGGCGGCCAGTCGGGAGGTCCAAGATCAGTGTTAGTGTGCTTTCACAATTATTCAAACAGACTTAAGATCCTAGACAACGCGAAAGGGCCGGTGACGTTGGGTATGGCGAGGATCAGTATATCCCAGGACTTGTCCTCTCTCACCCTCGCAAAGAGGCACTTCTAACTACCCCTGACAAAGTGGCTGAATGGAAAAGGTGTGCACTACCGATGGGGATTTTCGCTCTCCATTTCTTATGAACTTGACAGGCAGAAGTACAGGCTGGCAACGGAGGAAGAAATCCATACAGCTACAAGAGAGTTACTGGGATCCCAGAGAAAGACCGGAGGAGACAGAGGATGGCGAGTTAAGGGTCCGAAGAGGAGAAAAATCCCGGCCTCTAGGAAATTTATGAAGCTCAACGCCTCCCCTCCGAACACATCCTGAATATATTCCAGGAGATGACAAGGAGACGATTTAGGGAGACCTTTATATATAAGTGAGGTCCACTATGGGAGCAAAAGAGAAAACACAGTCGTACATTGGGGGCTGCAAAGGAGGGAGTTCGGGGGGGGGGGGGGGGTGAAGAGGTCGGACAGGGTGGCTCTTGCAATGTTCACCAGTGTAATAGGGCTTGTAGAGCTCGGGGTGGGGGGGGCTTCCTTTTTTCGCATTGAGAATCTATGTGAACACAGGTCTTGCTTATGGCTGCGATAGTGGGAACTGGTAAGGGCGACAGTCTGTGTGTATGTACGTTGAATGTTAAGGGGCTCAACTCTCCCACGAAGAGGTCACTTGTCGCCAGAGAGTTCAAGAGATGAGGGATTGATGTCCTATTCCTACAAGAAACTAGATATCAGAGGGGTGACCAACGAAAGATCCCTGTGGTCTTATAGGGGGTGAATATTGGGGGTCGGAAATTTCCACAAAGGCAGGAGTGGGAATTCTGGTACGGATGAGGTCACAAAGAGGTAGTCAAACACGGAGGGGAGGTCCCTGCTGATATCGGGTCTGATCCAGGAAATAAGGGTTACCTTTACAACAATGTATGCCCAAAACCAGGGTCAGAAGTGATTCCTCCAAAGGACTCTAGAGAAAATAATGGGGGAGGCCCAGGGGCACCTTATACTTCCGGAGACGAGGGGAGGGGCCTTCAATTTCTGGATGGATGCAACTCTGGATAGGCAGGCTAGGTGCAAAGAAAATGGTGAACACCAGGGACGGGGAGAAGTGAAGCTCTGTATGGCCATGGAGCTCTATGGTCTGAGGGACATTTGGAGGCACTTTCTATCCCGCCCCACACAGTACACTCATGAGAGAAGACTACCGGCATGTATCGAGGGACCTATAGGAGGTAATGGGGGACTCCGGGATTCACCCAATCTCGTGGTCAGACCACGACATGGTCTCTGCAGACATCAACTGGGAGGGATTATGCCCCAGGAACTCCAAGTGGAGATGTAATGAGTCATTGAGGAAGGACCCGGTCTTGAAGGAAGAAATGGAGAATGGAATTAGAGACTTTTTTTGCTATTAATGAAACAGGGGAGGTGAGAAAGGGCATGTTATGGGTCGCGGCTAAAGCCATGTGGAGGGGCATGCTGATCGAGGAGGGGGCCCATAAGAAAAGGGAGCCTGTCCTCATGGAGAAAAGATTAAGGAGTAAAATGGGAGCTCTGGAGAGGCTCACTCAGTTATCACTCGCAGATAGACATGAGTGTCTTCTGGAAGCTAGGGGCTTGAGAGAACAATTAAAATTGTTGGAAGAGGGGAAGATAGTCCGTGACCTACAGTTTCTTAAACAGAACTTTTACGAGAAAGGAGATAGCGATGACGACCTCCTGGCTGCACGACTACGGGGACAGCAGGCCGAGAGATGGGTCACTGAGATGGAGGGAGGGGACGATAGTGAAATAGGTATGGCAGAGGGTATTCAAGAAGCGCTCGCCTCATTTGAGCTCATATGAGGCTTTATATAGCAGTGAGGAAAAGGCTCCCATTGGAGGGGGGAATTGATTAATATCATGAAGGCTCCCACCTCTCTTCCCTACTGGAGATCGAAGCAGAGGCCATGGAGGCCGGAATTACAGGGGAGGAAATCCAGAGTCATAGGGCGCCTCAGGCTGTGAAAGGCACCTGGTGAGGACTGTTTCACCCCAGGCTTCTAGAAAACCTCAGCGGTCCTGCTCCCCTTCTTGACACTACATTTCAGTCATATTTTGGAGACAGGGAGAGAACCCGACTCCTCCTTACAGTGATACCTAAGGAAGGCATGGACCCTAGATATTGTGGTTCCTACCACCCTATCTCACTACTCAACATTGACACCAAAATCTATGCCAGGGTTATCGCAAGACTAGAGTGTCACTTACCGAAATTGGTGCACTCTGACCAAGTGGGTTTTGTTGGGGGACAGCAGGGAGCGGATACCATGAGAAAAACAAATCAGTCTTCTCTTGGTAGATGCAGAGAAGGCGTTTGACAGGGTGGAATGGGACTTTCTGGAGGGGGTTCTTTCAAAAGATAGGACTGGGCGAGAGACTCATCCAGGGGGGATTAGAGCGATTTATTCCTCTCCGAGGGCGTCTCGGTTAACAGGGGATACTCGAGGTGTTTTAATCTGGGTAGCGGAACGAGACAGGGTTGCCCACTGTCCCCAGCTCTTTTTCTTCTTTCACTAGAACCACTTGCTCAGAAACTGAGACGGGAACAGTGGGTGGAGGGGATGGCAGTTGGAGGAAAAGATATATAAAATGGGCCTATATGTAGATGACTTGTTACTTCACGTCGTGAACCCACCAACATCGATTCCCGGATGCGGTGGAGCTGATTGAGCAAAATACATACAATAAGAGTGTGGGTTACCGGCCCAACCGGACTCAGAAATCGAGTTTTGAAGCCTTGAATTTCCCATCTTAGAGGTTAACATACACGGAATGGGGTGGTCCTTTGTTTGGAAGATTGAGGATTCCCCTTCAGGGTGTAATGAAGCATTGGTGTACATGAGAGAGCCTTTTGTTTGTTCAGCGGTTTAGGGACAGGAGTTAGTGGGTTGGAGGGGACTAAAGGATGCACCTGCATAGTTTGTTTTCTTAGTATTATGTTATATTAATGTCGATCCGACTAATGGATCAGTTGATGCATGTGTAAAATGTGATTCTCATAAAAAATTGGAACAGAAAAAAAAATTGTGCATTTGAATGGGTGTGTCTTGATAGGTAGAGTTTCATTTGTATGTGAAATCCCCATCACATGTTTTGAGTCCCCCACCACTTTTTGCTGGTCAGTACCCCCAAGTGAGTTGGAACCTTTTTCCATAAATCACTCCTTTACCCTATCTGCGGGATCCTTTTATATCTTTTTTTTGGAAGCATGCCCCCCCCACCAAGATTTGTGGCATCTGTCATTGACTTTCGCAGCACACAGCACTCTGCACAGTGTTTCTGGGAGCCTGTTGGGCTTCCCTTTTTATTTTCTGCTATTGTCCTTGTGGGAACACACGTTAACAAGGGTAGGGGGATATTTAGTATTCTTTCCATCTTTTATATTGTGAGATCAACACACCACACCTTATGTGGAGTGCTGACAGGTTACACTGTATCCCCTTTCTCACTGCTCGTGTAGCGTTTTGGTTGCCTTCTCTTCGGCGGGATCCCTTTGTGAAGCCCGCTGACATGCCAGTGTGTCTGAGGACAGGAAACAGGGGAGCACATCCAAACTCCACTGTTCTTTGTCTTCTGCTGTACCTGCCTGGACCCAATTAGAACTGGGAGGCTGGCTGTCCTGAAAGACGAATCAACGGGCTGTAATCGTTCTTCAGTGGTGCTTCCCAAAATGCGCCAAAATCTCAGAACCCCAAAGAATCTTTTGCTGGAAGTCTCTTCACTCAACTGTCGCTGCAAGATCCACTCCAGTGTACCCTCTTGTCTGCCTTCAAAACAATCCGGTGACCGGGTCTGCTGCATCGTGGGGGCATCATGCTGCAACCTTCTTCACTCCTAAGGTACTGTGAGACTCTTGTTAGAACTTCCCTAGAGCTGAATTGCTGCTCCTAGATAGGCATGGACTTCTGAAGTGTTAGGCCTTTGTGGAATTATTGCAAAGTATTTACTTACATAGTGTCATTTATCTCACCAAAAACCGTTATTACAAAAGCATTTTACTTACCTTTGAAATGCAGACTGCCATTCTAAAAAGAATTACAAAGTGATTTTAATTACTCTGGATAATGCATTGGTTTTTCTAAAGTTATGACTGTATGTTAAAGTACTTCAGTTTACCTTAATGTATATATAAATTTAACCATTTTTATATAAATCTTTTAGTTTGTCAGTGTTTCCTTGTGCTTATGTGTATACTCCAAGTTCTTTTAAAAAATGTACAACAAAAAGAGAAAAGTTCAAAAAGAACTATAATACTTAAAAAAAATAATAATAATAAAAAAAAATATAAAGGTTGCTTACTGCCTACAGCCCTTTCTCCCTCCTAAAATAAGCCTGGCTGCTCAGCAATATCTACTTAAAAATAATAATAATAATAATAAAAAAATATATAAAGGTTGCTTACTGCCTACAGCCCTTTCTCCCTCCTAAGATAAGCCTGGCTGCTCAGCAATATCTAGCAACAAAACGTGTGTGGTTCAGGACTATACTATGAGTGTCTTCCAAGGTTGAGTCTTCACAAGTCCTACCATTGGTGGACTTTTGTAAAACTCACTAACACTCCTGTGTTGCTGGAGTAATGATGTGTGTGTTTGGGAGTTTGCCCATTCAAATTTGCCCAGGCCCAAAGCTTATGTGCCTTCAGGGAGCCTTCCCTGAGATCCCTGAACCTTTTTCTCAACAAAGAGGGTTACTTACTTGCTACTGAAGACTTGCTCTGGAACCTTTGAGGTTGTACAGCTCGCAATTCGCTTGTTTGGCTTGCCAATCTGACCCATACACACTCATAACTACATAGGGATAGACTAAAAGCCTCTGAAATTATTGCAAGTATTTACATGCCTTATGTTGGTTTGGTTTAATTAATTCTTACCTGAAATAAATATTCTGAAAAGTAAAACACTTTGGCATTAACTTACCTTTGAATTTCTTACTGGCATTCTACAAGTATTTTAAAAGTGATTTACTTACTGCAAGGATTCCACTAGTTGTCCTAAGTTACTAATTGTGCGTTATAGTACTTAACCTTCTGAAGAATCACCTTTTCCTTAGTGTATATATAAGGAACAAGTTACTTACCTGTAACTGTTCTTCTCCAGCATGGGTATGGCATGGATTCACATGCTCATGAATATTCCCCGTCGTCAGGCTGGGAATCCTCGGTAAGGAACAATCAGTATCAGTTTCGTTTCTGATCTGTCTTTCGTAGTAGTAACCAATCACTGATCTCTGCGTCATACTGACCACAGCCAATGACTGCCCTCTACCTAAGCCCCGCCTCTGGCAGCCATCTTCAGATTTGGTAGCACGTGAAGTGGCAGTATGACCAAGTGAAGAGCCGCAGAGGGGTAGGCGGGAGGGTTCGCATGTGAATCCATGCCAGACCCATGCTGGAGAACAACAGTTACAGGTAAGTAACTTGTTCCTTCCCCAGCATGGGGTCTGGCATGGATTCACATGCTCATGAATAAAGAATACATAGCAGTACACACATGCACAACCACGGGAGGTGGCAAAGGCTCAACATTAAGCATTACATCAAACTCAACATTAAGCAATTCTTACCTCCTCACCAGGCTCACCTTAGGCGAACAGATTGTGCAGCACTGCTTGGTCGACCCTGGACTCCTCCCTGGAATCCCGATCGACGCAGTAGAATCTCGTGAAGGTGTGCGTTGACCTCCACGTAGCAGCCCTGCAGATGGCCAGCAAGGGCACACCAGATAGGAATGCCGTGGTAGCTGCGATCGCTCTGGTGGAATGGGCTCTCGGACGGCCAGGCAGCGGTCGGTTTGCCAACCGATGACAGTACATGATACAGCCGGAGAGCCATCTGGAAATGGAGGCCTTTGAGAGAGCCTTCCCCTGATTGACAGGTCCAAAGTTCACAAAAAGCTGTGACGTCTTCCGAAAACACTTTGTGCGGTGCACGTAAAACTTCAGCGCTCTAGCCACATCCAGCGAGTGCAAAGTCCTTTCGGCCGGCGACGAAGGCGACGGGAAGAAAACAGGCAACACCAAGGGTTCGTTGAGGTGGAAGTCCGACGGCACCTTGGGCATGAAGGAGGGGTGCGTCCTGAGCACTACCCTCGTGTCGTGAAAAGTCAAGTACGGGGGCTTGCAGGAAAGGGCCTGGATCTCTCTCACTCTTCGTGCGGAGGTGATGGCCACAAGAAACGCTGTTTTCCACGACAAGAACTTCAACAGAGCCGAGTGCAGAGGCTCGAACTGAGGTCCCATGAACTTGGTCAGCACCACGTTGAGCTCCCACGCCGGGGCCGGAGCCTTCACCGTCGGGAACGATCTGAACAGTCCCTTCATGAATTCTTTCACCAGACGATGAGACCACAAAGACGTCTGCCCCGTGGTTCTGGTGTATCGGGAGATTGCAGCAAGATGAATCTTGATGGACGCGTGTGCGCCAGTCCAGCCTTGGCCAGCGTCAGAAGGTATGGCAGTATCTGGGGAGCCATAATCCGTAGAGGGTTAATCTTCTGTGCGTGGCACCAGACAGAGAACCTCTTCCATTTGTGTCCATAGCATTTAAGAGTTGAGGACGCCCTGGCCTTTGCAAGAACCTCTCTGCAGTCGGCCGGTATGTCGTATCCTCCAAACTCTAACGCTGCAGGAGCCAGGCCTGCAAGTTCAGCGACTTCGGGTCGTGATGGAGGATGGCACCTCCTTCCCTGGAGAGAAGATCCGCGTCCACTGGCAGCTTGATTGACGGGGACGCTGACAAGTCCAGAAGGTCCGGGAACCATATCTGCCTCGGCCACGCAGGTGCGACGAGTATCATCCTGCACAGTGACCTCTTGAGCTGGTTGATGAGCCGGATCAGCAATGGCAATGGAGGGAACATGTATAGAAACAGGCCCTCCCAGGGGAACGAGAAAGCATCGCCCATGCTCCTCGGCTGGGGAAACCTGCTGGCGAACCTCCGGCACTTGGAGTTCGTCGCCGTCGCGAACAGATCGATCTGGGGTGTGCCCCACCGTCGGAAGAGGCGGTCCACTAGATCCTGTCGTAGTTCCCACTCGTGGCACGAGCGCAGCTCTCTGCTGAGCGAGTCGGCGATGGTGTTTTTTATCCCTGCTAGATGAAACGGCACCAGAAACATCCCTTGGGCTACGGCCCAATGCCACAGATCCTGCGCCTCCTTGGACAGGGCTGGGGATCTGGTACCGCCCTGCTTCCTGATGTAGAACATGGTGGTGGTGTTGTCGGTGAAGATCCTCACCACCTTGCCCTTGAGGGACGGAAGAAAGTACCTGAGGGCCCAAAACACTGCAAGGAGCTCCAGGACGTTGATATGGAGGGACTTCTCCGTCAGAAGCCAAAGATTTTCAGTGTGCGCTCCCCACCCCTCCAGGGAGGCATCCGTGGTCACTGTTTCCTGGTGGCCGGGAGTCTGGAAGTCCATGCCCGCCGTCAGATGCGCGCGGGTGCCCACCACCGGATCGCTCGTCGGAAACTCTCGTCGAGTGTGATCCTCTCCTCGAAGCTGCCCGTCGTCTGGATCCAGCGCGCGTCCAGGAACTCCTGCAACGGGCGCATCCAGAGCCTGCATAGGCGGAGGAGATAAATGCAAGATGACATCATTCCGAGGAGGGACTTGATGGACCTCACCCTGGTCGCGTCCGCAACCAGCATCTGCTGCACCTTGCTCAAGATGGCCCTCGTCCTTTCCTCCGACGGAGAGGCCAGAAGCGACACTGTGTCGAGCTTCGCTCCCAGAAACAGTGCGTCTTGCGCGGGCACCAGGTGGGATTTGGCGTAGTTTATGGAGAATCCCAGGTCCGTGAGCAGTTGGACGGTCCTTGCCATGTGCTCCACTGCGAGCGCCTCCGTCTTTGCTCGGATGAGCCAGTCGTCCAGGTAGGGGTAGACGTGGATCCCCTCTCGGCGCAGCTGCGCCGCCACCGGTGCAAGGCACTTGGTGAACACCCTGGGTGCCGACCTCAATCCGAAGGGAAGGGCTCTGAACTGGTAGCGACGCCCTTGGACCACGAACCTGAGAAACTTTCCGTGTCCCTTTAGGATGGGAATATGGAAGTAGGCATCCTCCAAATCCAACGACGACAGGAAATCGCCCTCCTCCAGTTGAGTTGGCCCAGGACGTGTTGGAGGGTGACCATCCGGAACTTCTGTGCCTTGATGAATTTGTTCAGTCGTCGTAGGTCCAGGATGGGACGCCATCCTCCCGTCTTCTTCTTCACGAGGAAGTATCTCGAGTAAACTCCGGAGCCCCGAAGCCTCTTTGGGACAAGCTCGATGGCGCCCTTCTTGAGCATCGCCTTTACCTCCAAGAGAAGTTGAGGGACGTGATGTTCTTTCCTGGCCACAGGGGGGACCCGTGGGCACCTCTTTAGAAACTCGAGCACGTGACCCTGAGCTAGGGCGTCCAGCACCCAACGGTTGGTGGAGATGGACTCCCACACGCTGATGAAGCTCGCCAGCCGGCCTCCCACCGGGGTGCTTCGGTGGGGGCCCGACCCCACGGCCGGTTCAGTCCTGCTTCGACGAGGCTTTGCCGCCTTGTCCTCCTTGGCGACGACGGCAGGGTCCGCCTGACTTGCCTCGTCCCCTGTAAGCTTCCTGTGACAACGAACGGGCCACTTGACGGTAGGTGGAAAATCCGCCGCTGGAACCTTTGGAGGCACCCAGTTTGCCACTGCCGCTCCGGATGGGCGGCCACACGTTGCTGGAGAACCGCAAGAGCCCGGGCCGTCTCCGTGTCCGCCTTGATGGCTTGAAGGGAATCGTCCACTGTTTTCCCAAACAGGTTGTTTATGTCGAACGGCATGTCAAAGACTCTGGTCTGCACATCTTGACGGAAGTCGGTAGCCTTGAGCCATCCACGCCGCCTAAGGCACACGCCGTTGCCCAACTGGCGAAATCCAGTGTCCGCGATGTCCGTTGCAATCGTAATGGCGTGGTCCGATGCCACCTCCCCTTCCTGCAAGATCTCTAGGGCTTCCGCCCTCTTGTCTGGTAGGAAGTCCAGCAGGGGGGCCAGTTTGTACCACAACTCCCTGTCGTAGCGGGCTACGATAGCCACGGCGTTGGCCGCCTTAATCGTCGTTGCTGCCGACGAGATGACTCTGCGTCCCATCGTGTCTAATTTCTTTCCCTCGGCGTCCGGCGGGGAGGTTGACGTAGAGGCCGCACCCGCCCCCCACCCCCGCTTTCTTCCTGGCCGTCGCGGAGACGACCGAGTCCGGGGTCGGCTGTGCTCGAAGGCAGAAGGGGGCCGCGTCCGGGACCCGGTACTTCTTCGCGTACCGATCCCTTCTAGCCGGCGTCGTGGTTGAGTTCTTGAGGAGGGCGAGGCCCTCATCCTATAATATCGTCTAGTAGAGGTACAGCTAGGACCGTCTTCCTCTTGGTCTCGCGCCGTTGATAAAGGAAGCCTTCCTTCTTCTTCTCTTCCGGGCAGAGCTGGAAAAGCTCGGATGCCCTGGCGATCATGGAGTGAAACGATCCAATCTCGTTGGGCTGGGAAGCCCGGGTGGGAGGTGACGACGGGAGATCCTCGTCGTCTGTACCCGTCGCGGCCGTGTCAGTCCCCGTATCATCCCCACGTGTCGTGGACGGGGAGGAGGGCTGAATAGGGCGCGATGGCTGAAAAGGAGGTGGAGGATGAATCCTCCTTCTCTTAGGGGGAGGGCTCCCAGAAGGGCCTGGCTCTGGGAACCCCCGTCGGGAGCGGTTCCTCCGTTGGTGTTAACGGCAGTCTCGTCCTCATCTCCGAGCATAAGGACTGTCTAGCCAACAAAATGGCCACCGAGTTGTCTTGCGGCACTGGTTGAGGGAGATCCAACGGGAGATCAGGAGCCCCGTCGGCATCCTTGACGCCCTCGTCGTCCTCCACGTCGGGGTCCCTCCCGACAGGATGGCCTTCTTCCACGCCAGAGCCGTGGCCTAAGACTTCGATCAGCTCCTCCTCAGAGGTTGAGGCCGAGTCCACGACGACCTCCTGCCCCCCCTTTTTCTTCTCCGTCGGAGGCTTCACGGGGGTCCTGTCGATGGGCATGAAAGAGGACTCCCTCCGCGGTGGAAGGGAGATCCTGGGCCCCGGGGGTCACCACCACTGGCGTAGCCTCCACAGGCTGAGCCAGGGCCGCCGCGACTGTCTCGATAGAGGCCTTGGCCGGATGGATCAAGGCTTTCACCACCTTAGGTGCGCTCACCGCCTTCTCCTTGGGGGGGGGGGAGGGTCACCACCTCACTCCCCCTCCGATGGGGCTTTAGGGCACGACCGGGGTCTCTCCAGGAGCTTCGCTGGGTGCTCGGCCTTCCTCTTACCCGAGCCAGAGCGTTGGCTCGTGGTTGACGGCGCCGGGGAGGATGCGCCCTGCCTGGCGCCCGTAGAGCCCGACCGTTCGGCGCTCCCGGTGCCAGCGGACTCGCGGTGCTTGTCCTTCTGTTGGACCCCCTTCCTCGGGGCGCCCTCAAAGGTCTTAGAAGACCGCTCGGACTTCTTCTTCTTCTCGCCTGACGGGCTCTTTCCTTCCAGCCAGTTGGCGAGACGTTGATGGCAGTCCTTCATGGTCCGCTCCGACATATTGCCGCAAAACGCACAGTCCTTCTCCACGTGCGTCTTGTCCTCATGTAGGCAGTAAAGGCAAAGGGAGTGTTCGTCCTCCTTGAAGACATTCTGAAGCTGGCATCCAGGGCAGACCCTGAACAGCTTTCCGGACGTCGAGCTTCCCTTCTCCTGGGCCATGTCCGAGATGGGCCTGAGAAACTTCTGGAGTCCTCCAAAAGCGTGGCTCGACGAAATCTTCACCCTTGAGGGGCGTAGACGAATCCGACACGGGTCCCCGTTGATCGGATGAAGAGACGGTGGAGCTTGAGGCTCTTTTGACCGAAAAAAAGAGACATTTTTCTGAGAAAAAACGTGAAAAAAGCACTAACGCTCGAGAGCAATAGCACGAGGATCCCAACACTTGAACGTGCGGTAAAAATCTGAAGATGGCTGCCAGAGGCGGGGCTTAGGTAGAGGGGCAGTCATTGGCTGTGGTCAGTATGACGCAGAGATCAGTGATTGGTTACTACTACGAAAGACAGATCAGAAACGAAACTGATACTGATTTTTCCTTACCGAGGATTCCCAGCCTGACGGGGAACATTCATGAGCATGTGAATCCATGCCAGACCCCATGCTGGAGAAAATATACCATTGTTTATTTATAACTTTTAGTCTGAAAATGTTACTTTGGCTTATGTGTATACTCAAAGTTCTTTGCACCTCCCTACAGCCCTTCCACCATCCTAAGAAAAGTCTGGCTGCTCAGCCATTGCTACTAACAAAACGTGTGTGGTTCAGGCCTATACTAAGAGTTGGAGCCCTGTGTCCCAAGTGCGAGTCTTCTAAAGTCCTACCTAAAGTGGACTTTTGTAAAACTCCCTGTCTCATGCTTGGTAACGGCTTACTGATTTGCACACGATAGGGCAAACAAAATAAGTTTCCTGTGTTTAAACGGTACAATATACACCGTTATCTCAGTGTGCTGTATGCTTGATAATTGGTAGCAACCATTTAAGGTTAGACAACAAGGACTCCCGTTGTTGATGTCATGTATCTTCGGCCATTAGGGGCTCTGAACAGTAGTGTTTCACATCTATTGATGAGGTGGTGCTGGAAGGTTGTCCTAAGGTACTGCTGATTAAATGATGGCAATAAGCACCCGTTCTGGGGGCTTCACTGGCCGGTAACGGCACAGGGTCCAAGTTATAACACTGCGCCCCAGTGCCAATACTGGCCAGTGAAGCCCCCAGACCGGGTGCTTCTTGCCATTAGCACCCAGAGGCAAACCCTTGAGGTCCTAATAGCAATACAAATTCAAAAAAACATGCCTGCGCTGCTTTGTTGGCTGTGGCCGGGGGGGTTGTCATGGAAATGGTTGATTGCTAATGGAGAATGAAGCAGAGAGATGCGTGCCTGCTGGAGGCCCCATTAAGTTAAGGAGAGGGGGTGGGGTGTATTGAGGGGCTTATGGTGGGGTGGAAGGCAGTATTGGAGGTGGCACAGGTGGCGCTGGGTGCGGCGCTGGGTGCACCAAGCAAATTTGTTGCTCAGAGCCCGGGCTTGGATCTTTTGATTCAGCCTGGGTTTGGAGCAACCAGACTGGCTTACACACCCGCCAAAGGGTGCTAATGTGTTGATAGTGCTGGGCTCAAGGTGGCCATAGATGTAGGATGCCCAGACCTCTATTGTTTAGGTTCAGCACCTTCAAATACTTGAGCCCCCACATTCTTCTGTGTCGTACTGGAAAGGCCACTTCTCATTAACTTCACTGACAGATCCTGCAGAGCAAGCCCATCCTGAGTGCAATGTGTCCATCCTATGTACAGTGGTGGCCCACTGTTTCGGTTTTGTCGTTCAAGATGGACCATCCATATAGGTTCACTCCCATTAAGTACCATCTACATATTTCCATGCAGACATGTTCTGCATTGGATGAGGTATACAACATTGGACAGTTTGTAGTGTTATGTTCCTTGTATCTGTACTGTTTTGTTTGCTGAGGTTATGACAGAATTGGTGTGGATGTGTGGGCATGTTTTGCATCCCACTTTAAGATTGCTTGTGTGACTGTGTGAATATGGGTAGCTTCCTAAAATGCATTTCCAAGCAATGCTAGAATTGTGAATGGTTTTCAACAAGTACCATAATTGAACTTCCTTGGTGTCAGGTGCAAGACTGCATTCCATGCATATTCTTCCTTCACACAATTAAGTTTAAAATGTAGTTTCTCTTTTTCCTATGAGTTCCTGGTTTTTTACCCTTATTCATTTCGCTCTCTGTCCTCCATCTAGTGAAGAAGTATATTTGACTTGATATCAAAACTTGTATTTTGTGAAAAACAATTGGAAAAAAATCATCACCATTCCCCTTCTCCGATTCTAGTCTGTGGTTTACATGAAAATATCCAAACACTGTACATGGCAAACGCAAAAGCATGGTAGTCCAGACAAAGGCAAACATGACTAGGTAACGCCTTAGAGACATGAGCAAAACCAGGCACAGGCAGGGAAGATCCAGTCTTGCCAACAGATAAAAGCAAGCATTGACTTGGTAGGCAGGAAACAGTGGCAAAGACAACAGGAAGCATTGTCTAGGTAGCACAGGCCCTTCTCCATACCCCAGTGATGGTTAGGTCAGACCTGGAATATACAAATTAAAGCTTTGGGTAGGCAAGGCAAGTCCGAAACCCATAGATTGCTTCTATTAACTTGAAGGTATTTTAATTCCAGTGGCACAGACAAACCATGTCTGGATAGCAAAGCACTGGATCAAGGCAAGCAGCAGTTTAGTATGGAATACCCAAGGACACAGCACAACTGAATCACTAGTTAGGTAGGGCCCGTGTATTATGCAGTTCCCAAGGAAAGCATTGGCTAAGCTGTGCAGACTCAGGACTACAGACTTAAGCAAGGTTTAAATGGGAAGGGTAACCCAAGGGACAGACTAACGCATACAATGGCTCGGCAAACCAGGAACAAAAGGACAGACAAAGGTCACTGTGGGTAACTCATTGAAAGCAAAAGAACCAAAAAAGTACACATGTAGTGTAGAGGAGCAGGTGGATATGTTATCCCTAGCTCCCGCCCCCTCACCTCCTTCAAACTGGGACAGTAGGAGAAGAGCCCTATGTGGGGCAACAGTTATCACCCCAATATCGCATCGAGTGTATAAGAGACGATATGCACTCAAGACAACCGTATCAAATATACCTCCACACTGAGAGGGTGGAAGGATGTGTGAACACACCATTGAACAGAGCAGAGTGATGTCAGAGGAAAGATCCTGAGATTCACTGAAAAGATATGCAAAGACTCAAAGAATAAAGATTTGTAACAAGAGAAACATGTAATGGAATATGAAGAAATCATATATGCAAAGAAGATAAAGTAACCTGCTGATTAATAAATATATATACGCAGAAATGCAAATTAGATGAGGCACATAAAAGCTTGCTGCAGAGGAAAACGTAACATAGCTAGAGCGGCCATGATGGAAAGATGGACATCGGACTCTGACTCGTATTAAAACCAACCAAGCAACCTTGGAAACAGACCAGGGCTGCAGAGTCAGGAGACTTTGGAAAAATAGCTTTGTGTGAGGAATAAAGAGGAGTCTACTGGCCTGGGGTCAAGGATACTACTTCAAGGAATAATTGCAAGGCACAAGGGGTGTAAAAAGGGTAAGCCATGTACGTAAGACATATTTCTCTTAAATTAAACTAAGGAGAAAACATCTGCAAAGGGCCATGTAATAGACAATTAAAAGATGCAGAAAACTTAGGTAGGATGTAGTGAGCAAGTCTCTAGAGGCCAAGAAGGGTAATGATACCCAACTCAATTGAATGAAATAGCAGTAAATAGAACGTTGAGATGGGCAAATTTGTGGTCCCTCATATGTGATTCAGAAGTTGAAAACAAGGGCTATTCATTAAGCCTAAATGAAGATAATAGTGTGCCTACACTCCCTTGCATGTCCCAGAACAGAGAGCAGGCTTCAAGGTCAACTACAAAGGAGAAGCCTTGGCTTGGGGCCTGACTGATGAGATGATATATTGATGATCATATTTGGGTGCTAGTGCGTGAATCACTGTCCGTTATTCGCCAGATTGCCCTACTTTATTTTTATACCAATAATAAAGTAGTACTTTGCCATATTCCTTGAGTCTGGGTATGCCCAGACGTGGGTCCCTTGCTCGCTGCGCCACAGGGAACCAGGCTGCACCTCACTAAGGCGGTCCAACAAGGCCGAAAGATGTCTGGGGTTGCTTGGTTTTCTGTGCAGAGGGGACCTGGCCTAGCAGTTCGGGCTGGGCTGCTACCTTCGGTGGCGGCAGCTGCTGGCTGATTTGCACATGGCTGGTCCCCTTTTGCAATGGCGCAGATGGGCTAAAAAACGGTGGTGTGGAAGGTTGCCCAGAGCAATTGCCAGTGGTTTCGATTCATTCGTAACCTTCCACCCATCACTTTTGTGGTCATATTCCTTGAGTCTGTCTGGTTATTTGGGTCCGAGAACATTACTGGTATTTCCATCTAGCACATGAGACGCTTCAAGGTGCTAGAGCACAGTAGATAAGAACTTTGCTTGCAATATGCCTTGTTATATAGTACAAACTGTGCTTCTAAATCCACTAACTATTCCATAAAGTAATGCTTTATTAAAACGTTATGTTCAGCCTCGTCTCCTGCACCCCTGACGGCGGAACAATTCCAGCAGCATAAATTGCTTTTTCAGCTGGACGAATGCATCTGGAAAAAGGATGAAAATGTTCAAAAACCAGGGGCCACTGAAGCATCAACTGCATGAAATGCAATAAAAGTTCAATTTACCTCATCAAGGATATTGTCAAATTCATTTTCCATTACTTCTTTCACATCTAGTTTCAATTCAGACAATTCCGATTTGGGTAGAAGGAGGATGTCCTCCAACTCCCTCTCAAACTCTCGGAGGATCTCACGTTCGTCCTCATCCTCAACAGGTGATTGCTTTGTGGATGGTGCCTCGTCACTGGTTGGGATGTCTGTACTTTGAACCGGCTCCTCAGAAGGAGACCCTTCTTCCGCCCCCTAAAAGATAAAAAGAGGAACAGGTAAAACCTGATCAAACACAGAAATGTACTAACCTTGCAGGGTCTGGAATCTAAACCTTATTGTGCTGTAAGCAACTAAAATGTCCTTGAACTTTGCCCTGAGACAGCGATTCTCTTCTAGGTGCGTCAGTATTCTGTAATAGAGTGTTCAGTCCCAAAAACCATGTTCACAATCACAGCTCTGCCAGCAGAAATCAGGGTGAACATGAGCAAATGCCATTTCTTCAGCTTCACATAGTAGGTGATTTTTGTAATACCAAAGTTCACTTCTGAGGTGCCCCGCTTCCTTAGTAAGTGCTATGCTAACACAGAAGACCGGAGCAAGTAGAAACATTCTAGGGTAATGAGGCGGCAGATGTGAACTTGCATAATAACGGGGTCTGGCATGCAGGGGAGGTGGTACAGAAAGGTAAAAAGAGGACAACCAGAACTACTGATGTGGATGTCAATAAAGAAAGAAAACAAACCAAGACAATGTTAAGCCCACAGCAAGTGAAGGGTACGCTGCTGTTTTCGCTTTTTGCCTGGAGGCCGGCCCCAGAGGAAGGAAAACGCGCTCTTTTTGATAAGCACTCAGATTTACCCCAAGAGGTGGTCTGGAACATACCTGAAGAGGCTCTATCGTTATCCTGCTGAACTACACATGCGGTGTAGGCCCTCCCGCTGATGATGCTGACGAGTGCTAGAATTGAATGCACTGACTCGAACTCTCGACAACAACATACAAAGGGCAAAGGTATGTGTGCAACTTTATTGCAGAAACGTAGAGACCGCCCCTCTGAGATCACTAACACTGGCTGGACTGCTGGCATTTAGTAATCCCCAATTCTTGCCACCTGCTAAATAGATTTTAAAAAAATAAATAGATAAATAAAATAAAAAGTATGAACGACGTCCATGAAACCGCATTTCAACTAACTTACTGCGGCTTCCCACGGGCTCAGATTTACATTTATTAAAAATGGCTCCTATCTCAACGTGACAAAAACAAAAGCATCAACTTATCCTGAAGCGGAGAAAGCAGACGGGCATAGACTGAGGATTTACTCGACCCACTGCCCTCTAGCAGCAACAATTCAAACGTGTAAACACACCAATAATGAAAACGGCTACATAGTACGACAACACTTTAGGGTTCGCTGAGCGCCCGCCATTCATCTTTGACTCACCACCTACCAAGCTGCTCTGAAGCTAATGTGAAATTTGCAGCAAACAAATCAATAAAGAGACTACGGGCTCCCCTGGCCTTGACCCATTGCAGGTTAGGTACCAACGAGCAGATTAGTTCCGCCTCTATAAACAAAGAAATACGCCTGTACATCGGTAGAGACTGCGGGCCCCCTGGCCTTTGATCCACAGCACCCTTAACAGTGCACACTACTACGTGTGGACAATTCCCAACCTAACCAGACAAGAAATACACCTGCACATCGGTGGAGACTGCCGGCCCCATGGCCTTTGATTCACAGCACCCCTAATGGCGCACACTACTATGTGAGGATAATTCCCAACCTAACCAGCCAAGAAATACACCTGCACATCGGTGGAGACTGCGGGCCCCCTGGCCTTTGATCCACCGCACTCCAAGCGGGACCTACTACAACGTGCGTGCAAGCACTGACTTAGACTGCTAAGATCTACGCCTGCATACTGGTGGAGACTGCGGGCTTTCTTGGCCTTTGATCCACCATTTCCCCAGCAGCATCAACAAGTAACGCACGACCCAGTATCTGCTCATTTGACCGCCCAGCATACAGGCTCCCTGGTGGAGACTGTGGTCTGCATAGTCCCACGAATAAAACTAGGAGCATCCAATACAGCATCTCGACCAACGCCAAACTCGGAAATGACCCCACCACAAACAAGACTTCAGACAAAGAACACGGGTACTCCCAATATCAAGAACAAAGGCCCAAAGAAGATGGGCATTAACAGCGCAGTAGAAAGCGATCATTTAATAACAGATAATGGCGAAACTCAAAAGGAAGGGGGAAGCAGACATGAAACAAAGTGAACCACAAAAATCATGTGGCAAGGAGTTGGAAAAAGACCCATCAAAGGAATACGATGATACCAGCGCACACTATATGGTAGAGAAAACCCTCCCTTTACCTGCATTGCCAGAAAAAAATGATAGCGTCTCAAACCATCGAAAAACTAAGGACGAGGAACAGGATTTAATAAATACAGAGGAAAGAAGTGACAGAAAAGAGATGAGAGAGGAAATAGCGACAGAATGTAAGAAAATTGGGAATAACACTACCCCCACAACAACTAACGAACAAAATAAGCCAATGAAAAAAAGCAATGTGGCCCAAGTGGACACAAAAAGCGATCGACAAGAAAGCGAATTAAATATCATAACAAATGAACTGAAGCATGAAAAAGAAATATGGAAATACCAGATAGCACACAAGGATGAAGAGAAGGGACTAACCCAGCACCAGAAAGCCAAAAAGGCAAGAAGAAAATGGCAATCACACTACGAGAGTAGAAGACAATCTCAAGTGCCATCAAATAAAACGGAACAAGCAAACCCCAAGGCAGAGCGTCTATCGCTAGACACAGCTGAAATAGAAAATCTTATGGAAAGCCATGAAAAAAGGAAAGAGGTATTTGGCAACAAACAACCTCCTAATACAACAGACGTGAAGAACATCAATGCCCAAGAAACACAAGAAAGCAGAAAACTAATTGAGAGAGAATACAAAGAAAGACAGAAAAGGTCAATCAAAAGCAACCCTTTTGTAGATGAATCCGCTAAAAAAACATATTTTATCCTGAAGAATCATCAACTCCAAACATATGGGGATGCGAGAAGGGCCATAATCATGAAATGGCATCAATACCAACATCGATGCTGGATCTCCAAAACATGTTAATCACGACAACATCACAATCTCTCATTCCATATATGAAATTGCAAGAAGCTCTAACCGAAACAATAAAAGATCAAGCCACCTTATTAGCACTAATACACTCAAAACAAACTTACCAAGATGCACATATGAAGAAACTGCAGGAACGTCTCGACACAGAAGCAACTGCCAGCGATCTATGGCAATCAAGACTGATTGATATTGCAAGGAGCGAACGTGCTGAAAAATCAGATCGAACGCACGCGCTGATGACGATGATGACTGAAAGAAACTACCAGAGAAACCAGCCCAAGATAGATATGACAAAGGGAAAAACAAACAATCAGTTGAGCAACAAAGTGCAAAAAAGGATAGAGAACGATGCTGCTGAAGAAGTGGAACAGGCTGCACAAAAAAACAATACACAACACCCCAGTGGACAAATTAATTGATCTAACTGAGCCTTTGAATCAACCGGTAATTCCGACAAAAAGAACATTAGAAAAACCAGAAAATTACGACATCTTTAGCAAAGGAAACAAAATGAAGACGGAAGAAGAAAAAAAAAAGGCACCAAAGGGAAAAACAAAAGAAAAACTGGTTCACGAGCATTTCTGAGAAATCTAAAAATTCCAGAAAAAGAGCGCAGAAAAAAACAAAAATAAAGCGCTAAAGGCAAAAACGCCCTCAATCTCCTCAAAGGGCGCAGATAAGGAGAAAATAGAACCCCCAAGATGTGAAGGAGATTCAGAGGAAAGATTAATGGAAGAACTGATGGAGATGTCAGTACATGAAGATGAAATTATTGATCTATCAGAAGAGGCACAAATTCAAATGAGCCAAGCCTCTATGATTACCTTCGATCATTACGAGGAAATCCATTTGCAGGATTCCACGGGATACGATTTTTCACTTGAAGACATATCAAATGAAGAAACACAAGATACAGCATACACTCAAGAAGATTCAGAAGAAAATTACAGAACAGATGAAAGGAACGAAAAGTCCTATAGAAAAAGCAGATCCAAGGAACACGAAACCTTGACTGAGAAAAATAGAAAGAAAAATGAACAGCGAGAATCGCCTGAATTAGAAGCGAAAACAAAACCACAACTGCCGATGTTCATTGACCCACTTGAAAAAATAAAAAGACAGCAATACAAGATAAAACTGCAAAGAACAATGAAGCTAAACGATAACTTGATACTGAATCGCACAAATGTACTAAGACTGCTACATGTGATACCGGATATCAAAGAAATAACGACTAAAGATATTAACACCACAGAATTCTTGGACGAAGTAACAACAGATCAAGTCTGGATTGAATTTACCAACAAAAAAGCATTAACAAGGATGACTGAAAACATGATGATTCTAAAACAACTGGGATTCAGCCTAGCGTTTCCAGACCCGGAAGAAACAAGGAATAGAGAACAAAGATCGAAGTCCGGCATTCAAGAAATGACGCAACAGAAAAACAAAGATTGCAATAATGGAAATGAAATCCAAAATACACCCAAGGAGATGGCGCATACATCAAGAGAGACATAGTGCAGAAGACTAGAGAAAGAATCACAGGGACAGGAACCGACAGAGAAAGAAACACAGCGAAAGTGGCAGGAATTGCGGAGTAAACAAGGAATATGGCGACAATTCGAAGATTCAGACATAAGTGAACAGGACTACTACACCAACCAAAGATGATAACTAAAGAACGTGAAGACGACATCACTCTCAATATGCTCCTGGAATGCCTACGGCCACAACCATCTTTTTAGAGAAACAGGTCAAATTCTACACTGTGGCGACATTGTTTGCATACAGGAATCCTGGCTAATAGATCAACCCATATGTGACGGACACATTGTACTGATGAACCCAGCGATAACAAGGAAAAAGGGTCGGCCATCGGCAGGACTCTTGACTATGATAAAGTGCATAGCAAACATAGAAATAATTGAGTCGGAAAACATCACTCCCTGGGTCCAAGTGACTACGATTAAATTAAGGAATACACAAGCTGGGACCAATATGAAAGACTGCACATGGTGCATTTTCAAAATATATTGGAACCCTATCGCAATAAAAGAAGAAACTTTCATAGACAATGTGTTCACAACAATTGACCAAGCCAAAATCAAACACCCAGATTCAGAATGTATTATCTGTGGAGACTTAAACATACATTTGTACAATAAAGAAGGTAACGAACTAAACGATCTTGCACTAGAAAATCGTGCGAGAAAATGGAACAAAGATCGCAAATAGACAACTGCTCAGATCAGACTGCAGGGATAGCACAGGAAGCCGAATGATTGAAACCTGGGCAAACGGTAACAAAACTGCAATAAAAGACTATATTTACATGTCCAAAAGACTACATGAAGAGACAGTTTGCTACCAAACTCAAAAACCCAAACAGCGACCACTACATATTGAAAAGAGTTCTGAATACCGTGTCCATGAGGAAAGCCACCTGCTCCCTACTTGGTATGGAGGTAAACAAAGGAATGAACAGACTAAGGATCAGCCAGCATAAAGTGGGAAAGCTACCAAGCATAATGTCCAAATCAAATCTGGAGGACAAACAAACACTGAACTATGCGTGGCTCCTACTTCCATACAGGAAAGAGACCAAAAGAATCTAAAAAACAATGCAGAGACATCAACATGCGTACAATCACAAAGTAGTACAAAAGAAGAAAGATCTGAGACACGCAATAAACGCATTAAAGAAAGAGAACTCACGAGATTTGGTAAAAAAAGTAAAGTGGGCCAAGCAGCAACACAGAAACTGGATGAAAAACAACAAAGCAATGATACTGCAAGACGATGCAGAGAGCATGTTACATGCCACAAGAAAGCAGAACACAAGGCAGCTATGGTCACTACTGAATGCAAAGCCACAGACACAAGACGCCATGACAGCAAATGTCCCGGAGGCAAGCTGGACAAAATACTTCAGGGATCTATATGGTGAAAAGACATGGCAGAAGAACAAAAAGTGCACAAAGACTCCTTCATGGCACCTCGAGTGGGAATTAGATGACATTACTGACGCAATAAAGAGCCTGAATGCGTCAAGAGCACCAGGGCCTGATGGACTGACCAACATGATCATCAAACACAACCCGGAGTCCTGAGGCCTAATATGCAACAGCATTTTTGACCTTATACAGAAAACAAAAAACATACCAGAAACGTGGCAGCAAGCCACTATAATCCCTGTATAAAGTAGTGGGAAAACTGAAGAACCAAGCAACTACCGCCCACTGGCCTTACTGGACCCGTTAGGGAAAGTATTCGCGAAAATCCTATTAAGGAGCTTGAACAACTGGCCTAAGGAAAAAAAATACGCCAGGAGGCAGACGGGATTTATAAAAAACATAGGAACGAACATCAACCTTTTCATTCTGAACTTGCTAAAACATCAAGCGATACAATCAAAGACAAATCTATGCAGGATTCATAGACCTCAAACTAGCATTCGATTCAGTCAATAGAGACCTCCTTTGGAAGAAACTAAGAGATTGGGATTGTCCAAGTAACATCCTGGAACCGATCATGCTATTGTACCAGAATATCACCATAAGGATAAGAATGTCCAAAGGTGGTACACTATCAGACAAGATAAAAACAACCAAAGGCCTGAAACGGGGATGCCCTTTAGCTGCCACGCTATTTCACCTTTACACAGCTGATTTAGAAGAATGCATATATACACACCCCTGATAATCCTCCAAAATTGAATGGCACAATACTGACATGCATTATGTATGCAGACGACATTGTCGTACTCGCAAAAACACAGCAGGGATTGCAGATAGCTCTAGAAAACATACAGACGTACATGGTTAAAAACCAACTCGAAATAAGTGTAAAGAAAACTAAAATCATGACACTGAAGAAGCAAAGACGTAAGAAAGGGCCTGCCAACAACTTCCAGATTGGAAAATAAAAAAAAAAAGAAATTAAAAATAAATAAAAAATGGAGGAAGTAGCCAGAGTCAAGTACCTTGGAATATGGCTGAATCAATCTGCAGTCGAGACAGACAAGACTCTGCTCCTCAAAGATAAAGCACTGGCATTAGCGCGGCAAGCAAAGGTGCTACACGCAAAATATGGAAAATTTTCCTTGATACCAGTCATAACTTTCTATAAGCAGAAAGTGACGGCAATACTCACATATGGCTCAGAGGCTCTGCTAAACATAGAAAACACCATATGGCAACAGATCGAAGGACAGTTCTGGAGGAAGGTTCTAAACTTACCAACATCATTTTCCATGCCACGCTTACGAGCAGAACTATCACTATAATCTCTTGTCACCTGGAAACAAATAGATTTGTACAGAAAGATCACGAGCGAAAACTATGCTCTGCCGCTAGAAATTTTTCAAACAATAACCAGCGGGATGAAAGCCCAACCACTTGAAATTTGGAAAAAATGTATCGAAGTAAAATGCGAAGCCGAAGGTATATCTAGAGACCAGCTCATAAACAGACCCCAGAGGGCAAAAAAGAGACTGATAGAAAATGACTGAATAAAGACAAATGAGATCAAGTCTACATATGCATTGGACGTCCCGTGTACACTAGACATCAGGCCAATCAACAAATTACCAGAATACCTTAAGTGCTTCCAGTCAGCAAAAATCAGAGACACTTTTATGCGAATGAGATTGAACATCCTTGACACACGAGAAATTATGGCTGCCAGGAAAACAATATCTGTCCAAGAAAAATTCTGCAGGTTCTGTAGAGACGGAGCGATAATAGAAACCTTGCACCACATAATAATAATGATATGCCCCGCTCTAAGCGAGAAAAGAGACTTAGCTGTAGGATGGTTTATTCAAAACCACACATCGCTCTCGCAAGAAGACCGATGGGCATTCATTCTAGCTGGAAAAGAAAATAAATTGATATATGCGGTTGTCTCATACTGGAACAACATGGAGCATGCTCAAATGGGCTAAGAAACAAGAAAGAAAGAAAATAACCTACAAAGGGCAACAGTACTGGACACAATGCCCAAACTTTACAAAAAACTAACGAAAGATAGAGTGAACAGTGAAAAAACAGACAAAATGAAAGGTTTGAAAGACAAACCAAAACATTGTAATAAAAAAAAAAAAACAAGACCATGAACAGGTTAGAGGGTAATAGTTCAAAGCGCATTTAAGGAGTCTTACAATGAAGTCATTTTAGACATCTATCACACAATCAAGCTACGGCAAAGCTGGCATCTAGAGTGCCAAACAAGAAAAATGGCTACAAAAAATGACTGGAGAAACGTCTCCTTAAGTACTTAAGAAAACAAACTCTGGGTACCTTACCAGCCAGCAAGTGGAAATAAATAGATCGTAGTATCAAGTAGCTATGTAAATAGGTCTCATGATCTGGCAAGATGAATACTGCGGTTTGTTGGAGGTGAACATCCAGTGGTAGCTACAAGACAGGGCTGACCCATGTGTGACGTGTTTGAAATGCCTCATTCTGCAATATATATATATTGGATGGGGTTGCCAGCCACAAATAACCACTCTGATTCGGATAGCAAGTCCAAGAGTCTTTAAAGTAAAATAAAAGACGGACTGGCTGTAGGGTCTTCGAATGGTCTCTAGGGCCTATCTGGCTTTTAAGGATGTTTGGTGCAAGGGCCGTAACCTCTCTTGCCATTTCTTGCTGGCTTACACTCTCCCTAGCCCAGGAGTCCTTAACAGGGCGTTAGAAGCTCGCCAACAGGGACGCCTATCTGTTCCGAATAATCCTATTTGTCTTCCCTAAAAACCATTGGCTAACTTGTGGGGTTTTCTAGGCTTTCCCTGACCTATCCCGCTTAGTAGTCGAAGGGGGTTAGGGATGGTGCCTTCTTCCACTTGGTATCACTCTCCCTTCTTCCACACACGTTCTTACCTGACCCTTCACTACACTGGGCTTATAAAATACTCCTACCACAACGTTACTCTCCAATCTCTCACTCCCCCTTTTAACCTCCACCCTTGATTTTACTTTTCTTACTCTCGGTCGTACCTCCAACTACCCCTCTAACTCAGTTATCTTCTCTCCTTCCTCCCATTCTACTTCCTTGCCTCTTGGTATTGTTCCGTTTTAATCTGTCTGCTCCATGCTAATAGTTACTCCTTTTCTCCCACTCACTGTCACTTACTATTCTGTTGCTCCCATTTCTACTGAGTACTTAACCCTTGCTATCACACTCTATCACCGCTCTAACTGCTTCATTTATTCCCCAACGTTCTCTACTAACTACTCCACAACCAATATCATCCTTTAGCCCACTACTAATTGCTCCCTCTCACTTTGCCATCTACCGTCTCTACTCCCTTTTACAACTACCTCTGTCACTACCACGCCACTGATCCTACTCTACCTCTACTCCTCACACTCTCCACTCTCGCACACAAACCCTTCTATGAACCCCTCCTTATAATAGCTTCTGCACTCTGGTTGCTCAAGCCTCTGGTCTCGGATGTCCTACACCAACTCCTGTCCTCTCCCAACTAACCCACCCTGAATCATTCCCACTCAACTACTTAAACACACCACCCCCTCCCAGGATTGGATACTTACCCTATCCAATACACTTACCAGTCACCTTGGGGTTGGGGGATGTCAGGGGAAGGCGTGGGAGGGCTGAAGAGGGCTTGTAAGCCCAGCCCCTTTCCAACATGGACCCATATGTTCTATGTTTAAAGGGCTTTCTGTAGGCCGAAGCGTGCCCCAAATCCCTGGTGGTGTCGTGGGTAAAAGCCTTAGTGGAGGCCTTTTAATATAAACCAATCCCTGGTGGCATAGTTGGTGATGAGGGTGGGTTGAGGCCTTCCTGGCCTTTAATTAATAATAATTCTGAGGATGCTAGTGGAGGCTTCCTGTGGGTGCAGGCTCCAGTAGACAGTCTGCTGGAGCTGCGCAGGCGTTGTTGATGCAGAACCCCTTACTGATGCTTCCATCGTTGCCACGTCTTGCCTGAGCTCTAGATTCAATCTCCCTTCCCGCCTGATTGTGACTGGCTGGAATTAGGTGCCTTCCCGGGCACTGATAAGATAGGTGCCCTCTGCCTCCACACACATAGCACTCCAGGCAAGGTCACTCAGTTGCTCTGCCCACATCCAGTTTTCATGCCTTCCAAGTCTCTACTTAAGGACTGTAGGCCAGTTCCAGACAGCATCGAGTAGGCTGATGGTCACACGACCAGACCCTGACACTCAGCTGCTCTGTCCACAACCTATTTACTAAGTCCTCATTAGGCATCCTCATCGCCGGCATGCTCAGCAAAGGACGTGCAAAGACAAGGACCTCACCTGTTTGGGCCAAGGGCCTGACCCGCTATCCTGCATTTCACCTACAAACTAATTGCTACTACTGCTACTCACCAAAAGACATCACCATCCGTCTCCTCCCTCCACAGCCCAACCCCCACTCTCCTTAGGGTTCGAATGGCAAAGTGCCCTGGGCAGCCTCAGCAAGCTACCCTAGCGAACCTCATCAATAGTGCCCTTGACCCCATCCAACACCCACGGACATCATGCACACCCCCTCATGTGGATCCATGCTCGCTCAGGAGTCGCTCACGCTGCAGAGATTGCAGATCTCATCTCGTATAACAACCATGATGCCCTGTTCATCACTAAACAGGGTTTATCCCATCCACCCCACATGTTTTCAACGTCCTCCTACCCCAAGGCTACTGCATCCAACATGCCGACCAGCCAGTAAGTGCAGAATGCGGAGGGGCAATCATCCACAGACGTGATTGGCCATAGTCCATCATCCCCTCTCCCAGAACAAGGCAATTTGAATCACTTGCCTGCCAGTTCCCTCTATAGCACAAAGAATCAATCACGGCTCACTTCATCTACAGACCACCTCAAAGAAGTGACTTTTATTGCAGACATCCCCAAAGTACTCTCCTCTGCCAAATAAGCACATTCAAATAATGAGTGTGATTTTAACATCCCAGAGGAACAGGCTGACAACCACTCGGAGCACGCTTTTCGCACAGACCGCTTCCATGGACCTACGCACAACAAAGGCAACACCCTAAACTTAGTGTTCTCATCATCCCCTGCAAAACCTGTGCAGACCCTATCCCACTTGACTGGTCTGACCACGCCGCCATTCCACGCCGCCATCCCATTATCAGTCACCCACTCGACTATGGCTTACAAAGGTCAGGCTAAACGCCCCCTCACTCAACACAGCTCATTCAAAACCTTCCAGACAATAAGCTAGAAGCAAACTATGCAGATTCCCCCCACCACAGGGAATGCCTAAGGCCTCCTGGAATTATTCAGCAACTCTTCTATGGAATTGGTGGACACTAATGCCCCTCTAAAATCCAGCCAGGCTAAGACCACACCATCTGCCCCATGGTGCACCCCACAGCTAGCTCCCAACAGGTGCTCAATCAGAGCCCTAGAGAAATGGTGGTGCAAAAAATAATAACTTTGGAAACCTCTCCAACCTCAAATCTCTGCGCGCAAACCATAGGATTCTGATTACTGAGACCAAAGCTGCTTAATACTGCACCACCGTTGGGGCAGCCTATAACAGAAGCAAAACTGCATTGTATCAAACCCTCACTCGACCCGAGGTACCCGTACTTCAGGAAAAATTTGACAGAATCAACACATTTTCTATTGAAACAAAATGCACAAAATCTGAGCGAGCATTGAATCAACCTCTCACAGCATTAGCATCCCCTGCACCCCGGAGAACACACACTGCTCCTCTGGACTGTATTCTCTCCTCTTTCCCCCGGGTTATCTAAAAATGATTGCCTCCTTCAAACCTACTTCTTACTCTGATGATATAACTTCGGCTTCCATCATTAAACAATTGACAGGCCCGGCGCTCAATGCGCTCCTCCGCATCATCAATGCCTCCCTCGCAGAAGGATCATTCCTAGACACCCATCAGACTGGTCGCGTATGACCTTGTTTGAAAAAACAAACCCTAGATCCAGAAGACCTGGCCAACTACAGGCCCATTACGAACCTCCCGGTTATTGGTAAAATCTTGGAAAAAAGTAGTTACTACACAACTACTCACCAGAATCAAACAACTCTGCCTCCTAATGACCATCAGTCAGGGTTCTGCCCGAAGTGTAGCATCCAGACAGCCACCATCCAGGTGGTGGATGATGCTCTCCAAATCATGAATAAGGGCGGCTCATGCCTCCTCGTCCTCTTGACCTTTCGGCTGCTTTAGACACTTGCGACCACTGCATTCTTCTCTCCCTCCTTGCAGACATGATGGGATTCTCTGGCACTGTCCTGAATTGATTAACCTCCTACCTCTCAGGCAGACACCAGGCTGTTCAGATTAACTCGTTGCGTTGTAACAGACTCCAGGTGTCCTGTGGAGTCCAAGGCTCCATCCTCTCACCCATCCTTTTTAACCTTTACAAAATCTTTAGGCTTCACCATTGACGGCAGGCAATCTGTCCTTCCAGAAACACAAAGTCAAGAAGGCCCCAATAGCCTGGCTCAGAATCTCTAACCCTCGAGAAAAACCAAACCCTTCATCCCCTTGCAGGACTTCCGGACCATAGTGCAAGCCCTTGTAGTCTGTTAGTACAGTTTTTCTGAAGTCCAAACAAGGGCTTAGTTAAACCATTCAACTGAGACAGTACAAGACTCCACTCTTAGTATAAGCCTGTACCACCTGTGTTCATGGTAGCATAGGCAAAGCAGCCAGGCTACTCCTATGAGGGAAGGGGGACATAGGAATCAGTACAAATCAAGTGTATTATACATATGGTCTAAAGAAACACTGATACACTATAACTGGTTTATTTTATATACAAGCAGAGCAAGATATTCTTGGGTAAGTAAGTACTATCATAAAGCATATAAACTCATCACAAAAACACAACACAATGCTTTAAATACACAGATAAAAGCACAGACCTTATTTAGAACACCTAACAGTATTTCTAGGTAGGTCAGACCTTTCTATACACATTCTGTATAGGGCACACCTATTCCTGGGGAGTAAAACCACACGTTACTTTCAGATTACTTTCCAGTAATACAAGGGTAGTAGACCGTGTCACTTATGCAGTGACACTCAATGAGGAAATCATATAGTCAACCAACTTGCAAATATACTTTCTGAATAGTGGAACATAGATTCAAGGAACAGTATATACCTCTACTACTTTTGTGATAACACACAGTTATACTAGGTGAGTAAGACCTTTTTGTTGTAATATACAATTACAGCTGCTTTTCAGTTCAGTGGAACTCAGGCTAAGATAATCAAGAACGATTTACGCTAATGTTGTAGGCACCCGGCAGACCAAGGTCAGCTACACATAAAGGAACAGTTTTCAGGAATGGCACACATCTATTCTAGGCATGCAAGACCTAATGTTGTAATATACTATTACAGTTGCTTTTTAAGATCAGTGGAAAACAGATTGAGATAAGCAATAACTAAGTTGCCTTAGGATGGCACACAGCTAACACAAGGTAAGTAAAACCTATATACTTTTTAAAGGCGTTATCAGCAACTTCAAAAGTTAAGTATAACCTTAGGTAGACCTATTCTGGACAGGCTAAACACAAGCCACAGGAAGCAAGACCCAATTGGGGACACTCGTACATCTATCCAAACAGGAATAGTAAAGAGAAGCCAGCAGAATTACTTTTGGGGAAGAGTCACAACCAATTCACAGGTGATTATCTTAACCTTATATATATATTTTTCAGAATAGTGCAACACACATTCAAGGTAAGTAAGAAATGTTATAACTGTTCCCTCTCGGAGTAAGTTACCAACCAAAGTCTTTTACAGGCAAGTAACTTTTGAACACTTGTTATTCCTTTCAAGGAATAACGCTTTGATTATCCAGTCCTCCCTTTATTCTATAGCATGAGTTCAATCAGGGGCAGTACAGACACCCTACTGGTCTATGTGCCAGCTGTAGGCAGGGTGAGATAGGGTGCAGTTGCAGGCAAAGTCAGAATTCCAGAGGAAGACTGTTCAAACAAGTATTTGACTTTAAAGTTAGTTGAGGGTCCAGGGACTCCAAAGAAGACACCCTAGGAGTATCCCACAGTGGGCCTGGGTGAACTGGATGAGTGGCCTCCCAATCACAGACAACACCCCAAAGCTATACAGAAATCACAAAGGCTTAAGGTAAGTAAAATACCCCAGCCAATTGAGTACCTCTGCACAGAAGAAGAGTTGCACCATGAAGACTTCATGATATGCTGCCAAAAACCCAGTCGATGGATTCATTTGTCTAGAAGACAGGACTTTGGAAGGACTTTTGCAGCAGGGATCACAGGAGAAGGATCCAGGCAAGAGTTTCCTCGTGGCTGGATGCGGCTCTGTGGATTTAGGGCCTTTTCAGGAGCACAGAAGACGACAGAATATTGCTGGTCGGATTGTCGTTTGCAAGTTCCAGCACTCTGGTGAGGTGACTTTTCGGACCAGAATTGTGCCTCTGGAGATCCAGCAGGATGCTCACGAAGTTTCAGCAAAATTCAGGAGACTGTGCACTGCACAATAGCTCGAGGTCCCAGCGTATTGGGACATTGCAGCCCAGCAAGGTCGCAGCACAACATGGGATGGCTCAAAACGCAGGTCTTAGAGTCCAGTGGGTCTCACCAGGCTCTGAGTCTTGGCTGTTTTCGGAGTCCCCAGGTAGATTGGAAGAAAGGGTTACAGCAGGATCCTGTTACACAGTATGCTCTCTGGTCGCTGGAAATTGTCTCAGCTGCAGTTTCTTCATCTTCCTCTTCGGTTTTGGTTGCAGTGGTCGACTACTTCTTCGGCTTCCAGGATCAGACTTTTGTGCAGGAACACAGCCAATCAAACCACCTTGCAACATTCAAACTTGGGGGGTTGGCAGTCCTTTCAGGACAGCCAGCCTTTCAGTTTAAACTGGATTCTCGCAGTCAGGCTGGAAGACAAAGGCCTGCAGAGTTTTGGGCGCCTCCTTGGCTTCCTGCCTTCACAGTCTGGGCGGGGAATGCACAGGATTCCCACCGGAGATAAAATTTACACAAAGGAATTTACTGCCCTGGATGTCTGGGGAAGGAATGGTAAAAAAGGGGGCCCCTTTTTGTTAAAATGAGCACCCATGGGTGCCTTTACCAGACTGTGGATACAGCCTGTGGTAAAGGTGCACCGAATTAATAAAAAGGTTCACTGCTACCAGACATTAAATGTAAGTTTGTCCTTGTACCATAAATGTAACATTTATAAATAGAAAGGGATACGCAGTATCTCCTCAGCACTCCACATAAGGTGGGAGGGTGCTGGTCTCACCTAATAAAATGCAAAAGGGATCCAAAGATCCTTTCTACCTTTTGGAACAGTTCTCACAAGGTTAGCCAGAGAAAGTTAAACGGGGAGCCCCTAGAGCATCCAAGCAACAATAAGCACTTATTGCCAAAAAGTTGTCATAGCATAACTTTTTAAAAGACACTATGGAGAGTCTTAAAAAGGACACCCATAAAAAGAGTGAAAGACTCTGTATGTGGAAAAAGATTCCCACTTATTGAGGTATCAGGAAAAATAATCTACCAGTGCAGCAAAAAGTTCTGGGGTTGACACAGGTCAGGAGGATTGATCATTGATCTGAAAATCTTAACAGTCTTGCACATGGATGAAGGAAATGCTCTCCTGACAGGGCTCCCCGCTGCTCATTTGGCTCCCCTAAAACCAGTCCACCACGCTGCAGCATGTCTTATTACGAAAGCACAGAAATTTGACCAAATTACTGCCATCCTACGGGAACTACATTCGCTTCCACTCCAAGCCAGGATACCGTTCTAGACATGCATCATCTACATAGTAGTCACAAGTATCCCACCAGCGTACCTGGTGGCTAAGCACCACATACCTGGTGGCATACGCTCCTCGCGCAATTTGTCCAACCGGCTGAATCCCAACTCGTCCGCAAAGAAGGACGCGAAATAATCCTTCTCTTCTCATGCCCCCACCCTCTGGAACTCGATACCAGTGTCGGCTCGGAATGACCCCACCATTCTCCAATTTCGCAAATCTCTCAAAACATGGCTCTTTTAACACCTGACCAAGTACTCATTTAAATGGACGCACAGACCTCACAGTACTGAGCTACTGTTAAAAGATGGCACAAATGCCGGCTTCCCACACTCTGTACACCGCTGCGCTGCTCTCGAGCTAGGTCCACGCTTTAAACAATACAATAAATTACCTTAGGGTATTCAGAACTTTGTCGTTGGTCCTTGGAGACCCGAGAAGTTAACAATTGGTTGAACCCAGGCAATTCCTTCTCAATAGGTTTCTCCAGAAGGTCTGGAGTCACGAGGAACTTGGTTTAGTAAACATTTTCTCCAATATGGAGGGTCACCCTGGTTGATGGATTTGTAACCTAATTATCATGGACACAACAGGTTGCTCTAGGACTTGCATCAAATTGGCTGTTTGCGGGTAAAGACTCTAGACGATTGGTGCTGTAAGTGCTGCCAGAATCCAATTAGGCCCAGATGGTCTTCCCCTGTACTGTCACTGCCCCCGTTATCCATCTTACAGGAAGTCACCCTGGGCGTACAACAACCAGGGCCTGGAGTATCTTTTGGGAGATCTTCCCTATTTCTCTGTCCTTTACATTTTCTCTTGGTATTCTGGTATGAGGGTGTATCCTTGGGGTATAGCTGCCAGTCTGTCAAGGGTGACTCATTCTCCTCTTCCATCTGGTATGACATTTCCCCCTCCTGCAAAAAGGCTTCCAGCCATTGTTGGAACCGTACGGCCTGCAGCTGGGCTACCTCTTCTGGAGAGGTACCTTCTTCTTAATCTGAGAAGGGGTCAGGTCTCAAGGCTGGGGGGCCCGGGTCGGCTTCCAGTTTTGCTTCTCGGGAATGGTCATCTTCCTGTGATTCGGGAGGCGCTTGGTGGTATGGCCATTTTGGGACTCCTAGATATCCTGAACAGGCTTCTTGCTGGATTAATTCTCCAAGGAAGCAGCCAGCTTTGGACATATTTGCAGTTTTGTTCTTGGGTGGTTAAGACTCGCCTTAAGTGAGTTCTTATCCTGCTGCTTAGTGGGTACAGGACTGGATTCCTCCTTCCTGTTACAGTCACCCGGAATGGTCATCAATGTTGGAGGCAACCTTAGAGAGTGTCTTTGCATTTCTTCCCATGGTAGGGTATCCCTGCTCCCAATCTCGTTTGGAACTTTCTGGCTCTCTGACTCTGGTTAGCTGCCAGTCTTCGGCTCCAACTGGGACTCCCCGGGTATGAACAATGGGTTCAAGGGCCTAGATTTTGCCATGCACCCCTTGTCTTCTTCGGACAGGGTAGCCTCACTGTCATTTTCGTAGCTGTCCCTCTATCTTCCCGGCTTCGGGTATGGTCCACACTCTGAATGCTCGCCATGTTGTTTAGTTTCTGTGGTATTTTTTGGGGTTTCTCCACGTCAGCTCCCGGTAAGCTTAATTTGTTCCCTCAGACAGCATCCAAAATGAAGGACCCGAATACTTCCCCTGCTTGAAGGGGACAAGGTTCTGTGTACAAATTAAGAGAGAGGTCAGATGTTGGCTGGATACTGGGCATGACTGAGCACCATCGGAATGTTGTACTGGGACTTCTGTTGAGACAGATGGGACCGATACACTAGAGCAAAATATTCCACACAGTCCCGGGGTAGATTCACTAGCAAATCTGTCTCAATCAGGGCCTTTTCATTAACTGTAATACAATGCTCATATGCACTTCGATCCTCGTAGGAATATTCCCACGGCAAACCTCGGGCTGGCATATGGGCACTGGTGGTCAATGGTCGAAAACAAATCAACATGGTAATTCTGGTTGTAAGTGGTTGAAGTGCCAATGTGTCTTCCTGAGGATATCTCCTCTGTCTGGGTAATCGTCTTTCGATGGGTGTAGGCGATCTCCGTTTCGGGATCTGGCCTATCCCACTTCTAACACCACATATGACAGGGTAGCCTGTCACATATAACCACTCCGATGCAAGTCTAAGGGTCTTTATTGTAATAGATAAGACAGACTGGCTGTAGGATCTTAGAAGGGTCTCCAGGGCCTATCAGGCTTTAAGGGAAGACTGGTGCTAGGGCGGTCCCTCACTAGTATTTCCCCACCAGTTTACCGCCTCCCTAGTTCAGGCATCCTTAACGGGGTGTTAGTCAGAACAGACCGATGGATGTCCTCGTTGGCGAGCACCTAATCCCATTTGTATTTTCCCTAAAACCATTTTCTAACTAACTACCTGACGTTTTCTAGGCTTTCCCTAACCTTTCCCGCTTAAGAGTCTAATGGGTTAGGGATGGTGCCTTCTTCCGCCTGGTATCATACTCCCTTCTTCCACACACGTTCTTACCGAACCCTTCACTATACTGGGCTTGGAAGATGTTCTCCTCCCACCACATTACAATATCCCTCCGATCCCTCACTCTGCCTTTCCGCTTACACCCTTTGCTCTTACTCCTGTTCTTACTATCGCTCGTACATCCAACTACCCCCCTACCTCCATTATCTTCGCTTCCCTCCTTCCTCCTACTCTACTTCCTTGCCTCTTGCTGTTCTTCAGTTTTAGTCTCATTCTATGCTAATAGTTACTCCTATTCTCCCCCTCATTGTCGCTCTTACTATTCTGTTGCTCCTATACCTACTGTGTACTTCACCCTTGGCATCGCCCTCAACCACCTACTACTGCTCTACTGCTTCTATTCCCTAACGCTCTCTACTAGTTACTCCACCACCAGTATTATCCTTGACTTCAGAGGTCTTGTAAGCCCTGCCCCTTTCCAACATTGACCTTGATCGGGTCCAGGGACATTTTATGTTTAAAGGCCTTTCTGTAGGCCTAGGCTTGCCCCTAATCCCTAGTGGTGCAGTGAGTACAGGTTTTAGTGGAGGCAGTTTAATATGAACCAATCCCTGGTGGCATAGTGGGTGATGGGGGAGGGGGGAGGGAGGAGGGAGGAGGCCTTGATGGCCTTTAATTAATACTAGTTCCCTGCGGGTCTAATGGAGGTTCCCTGTGGCCACAGGCTCCCGAGCCGTGCCAGTGTTATTGATGCAACACCCCTTGCTGATGCATCGATATATGCAGTGTCCTGCGGCCGGTGTTGGGGTGGGCCGGGCTCCCTCCCACCTCTCGCCAGGGCCTGAAAGCTATAATATAAGACATACATTACTTACTGTAATCATATTTCTGAAGCTTGTATCTGCTTAGATTCACATGCTGTGCATAGGCCAACATCTAATGGTGTGGTAGGTGCAGAGTATTGCATCTTGTTTTTGATGTTCGAAAAAGGACGTCAACTGGGCGTGTCTGAAACACTATCCCTAGAGTGAGGTGTACTGTACCCATGATCTTTCACGCATCGAGGTCCCGCTAATTGTTTTGTTTCTGACATGAGTGAGCACTTCGTGTATGCGCGATTACAGGAAGTAAAGAAAAGTTTAAAATGTCCATGTACCTTCAACTCCAAGAGAGGAAGGGTGGGTGCATGTGAATCTAAGCAGATACAAGCATCAGAAATACCATTACGGTAACTAATGCATTTTCCTGAGGCTTTTGAATCTGCTTAGAATCACATGCTGTACCTAGGCTAGCAAGCAGTACCAGAAGACGGTTATGGGTTGTTTGAAGGTACAGTGTCAAAAAGATATCTTACCCACCTGTGAATGTGTGTCTAAGCACTAATTTTGTGTAAAGGTGTGAATGGAACTCCAATGAAAGCTAGAGTAGTCCCAATGCCTCAAGTAGAGTGAGCTACAGGCGTGAAAGGTAAAATTCTCTTTGAAAGAGAATAACACATTTGGATGCATTTCACAATCCATTTTAAAATGACCAACTTAAGAGACAGGATCACTTTCTCTCCCAGTGGCAATGGAAACGAAGAATGTATGTTTTCCATAGTGGTTTTGTCTTTCTGAGGTAATGCATCCCAGCTCTCCCCACATCTAGTGTATGTACGCTCCTTTCTGCTAAATTTGTTGAATTTTGGACAAAAGCTGGAAGTTCTATAGACTAATTGACATGAAACTTCAGGATGAATTTAGGAGAGAAGTGTTAATGTGTGTGCAAAACCACTTTGTCCTTATGAATGAGGACAAATGGACCTTTAACTCAGAGAGCCTGCAGTTCATTCATCCTCATTGTTGGAATGGCCACGAGAAAATAAGTGAGGCACTCAAGACTAGTTTTATGCCTCGGCTCGAAAGGAGGTCCCATACGTTTAACATTCAATATAGACTTTAATGACAACAACCTTGAACCATGAAACTTTAATTGGAGAAAGAATATTTAGAAAGTTCAATGAATCAGTCGAAGAGGTAAAGTAGGTATAGAACAATGTGAGAATGTGCGCAGCCAATTAGAGAGATGCTATGTGAATTACACCAAATGACAAAGTGTTTCATGTTTGTGGCAGGTTTGAATGCCCAAACCCTATGAACTCCGAACCCACGCTGCTAGGTTCAGTGCTTGAGATCATGGATGTAGCATTGAACCCCCTGATCTTGGGACAGCATGTTGTAAGAGCACAGTAGTTTGACTGGAGGGCAGAGTGATATTCTCATTATGCGAAGACAAAAGAAAAGGGGAGTGACAAGCTGAGGTGCGCTCAACTTTTCCAAAGTGAGGATGGTCCAATGCTGCAGACACTGCACAGGAGGTTCCCCAAGGTTCCTCCAACAGACAATGGCATGAGTGTAATAGTTGTGCAGTTCTACTGCGCAGTGACCTCAACATTAAATATTCACTTCTTTAACAATAGTATGAATGCTAAGAGTCCTTGAATAATAAAGATGAACATCTGAAATTTAGAGTGGTCATTTATTGTGTCACGTTTTCAACCAATGGGTCGTCCGCAAGGCAAAAAGCAACGGGTTAACCCCCTAATAGAACTACTTGGATATCACACAGTAAAGTAATGGACAGCGTTCAAAATAATCTTAAACAGATAACCAGTGCGTGTACCGAAGTACATAATGCGTGTACCGAAGTACAACAGTCAGAAGTCATTCAAGGCAGGTAGCCGGTCTATGTATGACGTTCCCGTATCCAAGTTAAGAATCCCCTTTACTCTTTAACAGGTATTTTAACACGAACTGATCTGTCGTCATGTCCTCCCATGTGTGGGTGAATTATGTAATTCAACCTTCTACCAGAGATGCATAGGAGGGGACCTTGACTGATTCATTGGTGGGGTAGAAGAGCCTCCTCCCTCTAGTCTTGCCTCACCCGAAACCTCATTGTTGTAAGGTTTGGGAGTTCGAATATGATCCCTGTGACGAGTACCAGGGAAAAGAAATTGAGGAGAACCGCGATAGTGTGGGTCTGGAAAATGTTTGATAATGAAAGGAACGGCGGGTGTTGAAAACCCCTCATAGCACGTATGGTTTATTGGAGATTTGGCTTAAGGCCTTAAATTGTATCATGTTCTTTCTTAGCTGTCTCGTGCATCGTCCAGACCCTTTACAAATTAGACTGATTCTTCAACTGGCTTATAAATAAGAGTGGTTTGGGTTTCTGGTTTGAACCCAGAATTGCAAAGCCACAAGTCTCTCTTTATAAAAGGTACCCTCTGCAAGGACCCTGACCGCTGTTTCCACAGAGTCAAAAGTATTCTTTAAGAAGTTGTGTAACCTGCCTACCTAACATTTTTTTGCAATTGAGACCTTGTAGGATCAGGGGCATTATGTTGATCTTAAAGGTTTTTGTACAGCAGACAGGTGCCACTTGCATTGTCTCAGTGCTCGGGGAAGAAAAAAAAGGCACAGGGTAGGGTTAGTGGGGGGAGCAGGAAAAGAGCAAGGGAGCTGTGATGTGTTGGCAGCTTCAGTTCGGATGGACCGTTCACTGAGCTTCGGTGCGAGATTTCGGAGATGGCAGTCATTTGGTGTTGTGCACGGTTGTGTGTGCTGTTTTGTTGTTGCAGTGTTGTGAAGTATGTGCAGTTTGCTGTTTTAAGGAGTTCTGGTTGTCTGTAGTGTGGTTTGTGAGGTGTGCGCAGAAGGTTGAGTCTTAGTATTAGTTTGTTAGGTCAGATCTTAAGTTTTTCCGGTTGTTTAATAGTGCCTTACCCATTCTCTGTTGCCCTTTCTAGTTGCATCAGTGAGGTCGCTTCTTAGGCGCTGGCTTCCAATGCTGCACTGCTAGTATGATGGCGCTCTGAGCTCAAATTGCTGGCTCTGTTTTGGCTGGGTGCTGCTTCTCTGATCTGGGGGTGGAGCGTGGTGGCCGGGAGTTCTTTAACAGGGTTCCCTGGGGGAGTTTTAAAGTTTCTTGAAGGGGTGGGGTGGATGCTGAGTTTAGTTCCCTCTTATTGCCCTAGCTCATGGGCAGGGGGTTGTTGGTTGTCTGGTTTTCTTGGCGCTCAGAATTTCAGTAGGGGCGGGTTTGAGGCTTGGTTTGTTTCCTCTCGTTTCCCCTTACTTGTGGCACACCTGGGGGCGGATGTCATTCCCCCCACAGCCCCCGATGTCCCTACCTTAGTTTTGCTGGGCCTTCTTCCCTGGCCCGGTCAATTCTGCCTTGTCATCTGCTCTTTGCTTGGGTGTTCTCTGTTCTGGTCAGGGGTGTGGGACTGTGGGGTGCTCCCTTTGGTTTGGCAGCCACATTTTTGTTTTTTACCCGGTTGCTTCTCCTTTTTCCTGCGCTTGATAGGTTGCGCGGTGCGCAGGCTTCGTTCAGTCGGTTTTGTTATGCTCAGAGTTGAACAGCCAGGTTTTCAGCATTTTCTCCTTTTTCTTCGTGTATCGTTTGGGTTCAAGGTGGATGTCAACGCAGTATCTCCGGGTTCTGGCTGGTTTGTAGGTGGAATTTTTTTTAAAATGAATTCTGCTGCCTGGCCGTGTACTGCTCTGTGCGTTAAGCACAGGGTTTTGGAAGAGATACTTTTTTTACCCAAGAGCCAGTGTAGCAGCCTGAGAGTGGGCGTGATGTGGTCTCTTCTGCCAAGTTTTAGGAGAAGTCTGACTGTTGCCTTTTGTATTAGTTTTAATTTTCTTAGCAGGCGTTCCGGCATTCCGAGGTATATGCTATTAGCATAATCAATCCTTGACTTAATGAGGGATATGATGGCTAGTGTTTTATGTGTGAAGTAGAGGAATGGTAGGATCTTTTTCATTGTAAGAGGAAGAAGCATTTTTGGATTTCATTGACTTGAGGTTCGAGTGATAACGCGTTATCGATGATGATGATTCCAAGGTTCTGAACAGCTTTGGATGGTGTCGGATGGTTTCCCAGTTCTGTCAGACATGGCCTGTTTTGGTCATTTTTTCAGGTGTAATCATGATTTCTGTTTTGTCCGGGTTGATTTGGAGTTCATTAATGTTCATCCATTGGTAGAGCTGCATGAGACACTCTCCTAGGAGTGTGTTCTCTTCTTTTATGTCTTGTATGAAACCACGCATATAACATACAGCAGGACCCCATCATAATATTAGCAGGGCAACCAAAATTGCATTGATGAAAATATTTCAAGAACCATCCCAAAATCACATCAGCCACATATATCCTGAAAGAATCCCCAATATCAGTGTCCATGTATGAGAGGGACATTTTCAAGCACAATGGTGAAACTGTTAAATTAAAAGTGAACAATTCCTCCACCCAATTATCAATACAGAAGGAATTGGATGATTTCCACACAAGTATGATCATCCTTTTCGCAAGCATGCAGTTCTGCAGCAGCCAGGTTTTCTCTGAAAAAGACATATCCGTTAATAGAGAGACATCCCCAAGACATAAAAGGGTAGCCTTCCTGGAAATAGTACACTCCACATCAGGCACATCATCTCACAGACCCCTTCTGAAAAGTCTCTGGTATTGCTGCAAAACGAGAGTAGGTGGTTCAATGTACCCCTTGCCTGCTTACATTTCGAGCACTGCTCACCCTCTAAAAGGTGTCTCTTAAATATTTGTTCCGGGGTCCGATAAAGAGTATTTTAGTTTGAGAGGCCCTCAGACCCCAATCCATGCGAGCCAAATGGACATTGTTACAGCATTTCTGCCAGCAGCCAGTGCCAATCAACTCACGCAGTTCACCAGGCAAGACATTAGCAAGCTCAGAATCACCTTTGCAACTTGCCACAAGGACATTGTGGACAGATGGGCTGCCCAGGCACAAAGTTCCAGCACTAATCAGGCCGCACTCCGCTAAGGGGGATCACTGCGGCTAAGCTTGCTCTCGCTCCGCTGTTGACCGGAACCCCAAATGAACATCTTAACTTGACAAAAGAGTGGTGTTAGTAATGCATGCTGAGAAAGCGGCAGAAGTAGTTACTCTTTCCTAAAGCATTGCGCTTTTTGCATTCTTTATCTGGAGGTGCTTCTGCATTGGACAAAGAGTCTTGGCATGCTTTCTACTAGTTGTAACTTATAGTGATCGGGTGGAACATGCCCCTGAGTGTAAAGAATGCCAGTAGGTGCAGGTTTAAACATTTTCTCTACTCAAGGGTTAAGCACTCGTTTAAAGGGATAGTGTAAGCAGTGAAGGTGCAATTCTCTTTAATAGAAATTTAACAAGAGAATAGGTTAGTTGACAGAGAGCTGACGCCCAAGACAGATCAGCTAGAGTAAACTAAGGATTTAACACTTTATCTCATCAAAGTGAATTGAATTACCAATGATCACTGGACTCATTGACTTACTATGCCCCGATTTGAAAAAGACCAATGGCTGAAACGTGTCATCAAAGGGCACTACACTATCAAGAATAAATAGTGATGATTAAAGACAAATTGGCGCTAGTCTTCAATGGAGTATTGTTTCACTAGTTTAAGCGGCTTTTAGCTTTTTTACTGCCATACTCCAACAAGACGCAACAACTGGATCATTTAGGACACCGACTACTGAGTCGCCGAGCCACAATAGAGTACAAAAATGCTTGCTTGTTTCTTTCACAGATTGGTTGACAGCCTTCCTTTAAGATATTTTTCATAAAATCAGGGTCTGAAACCGACTGCGTAGCCTTCAGCTGCTTTTTTAAGCAGGTTGTTAAAAAGAAGCTGGTCATCTATAGATGAGTCGCCGGGCTGATTGGAAGGATCAGTGTCTCCAAGGATTGCTTCTGGCTCATCCGCATCATGTGTGGGAGTAGCTAGCCACGTATCCTGATCAGTATCCCCCTTCCAAATACCCTGATCATTTTCCCCCCTGGTCTTGGCGATAATAAACATCATCCTGGTCATTTTCAAATGTATTGGATGTCTGGGCAGTAACATCCAGTAATGCATGTACCGGGGACAGCTGAACTCTCAGTAATTTTGGAAGAGGTTAATAGCCTTCTTAAAGTAGTGTTATTTTGTTTAATGGGATGATTGCCCATGAGTGCAACTCTGACGCCGTGTCCATAGTTCTTCAAACCTCTCTTTAGTCCATGGCACCTGTTCCAAGGGTGTCTGGGAGGGGAAACACAATCTCCTCTCGGTCCATGGTTCTTCTTTTACCCTATAGTGATTAGGACAATGTCACAGTTATCTTGGTGTAACCTGAGGTAGTTACTGGTGTAATGATAGAAGCCCCAGTAGCAGTAGGCCCTGTATCAAGTTGCTGCAGTGTGTGCGTTTCTCCCACTGTGTGGAGTGATAATGGTGTTTTGACAGCCGTTGAGGGTTTATGCGAGGCAACATGTGTTTCCTTTGTATTGGAGCCAGCATTGGATTGGATGCGGAAGCGCAGCAGGCTTCGAACTTAAAGGGTCGACAGAATCTGACAAATGTTTCGACGAAAATGTGGTTGTCACATGAGCCTCCTTCGATGGTCCCGTCAAAGGTGGACTTGTAATGAGTGTGGGGAGGAATCAAAGGTGGGCTTGTAATGAGCGTGGCGTTGTGTGTGTCCTTGTCGCCAGACGATGAGGCTGGGGACTGTGAGAAACCAGAATTAATCCCTCTCTCCTCCCTCCATCCCTCTCCTCGCCTCTCCCCTCTCTCCATCACCTTTGGATCCAGAACTTGGGGGTGGACCAGTGGAGCAGGATCACCTGGGTGAGGGGTCTTCGGGGAATTGGACACCTGATGGCGAGGCGCGATATCCCCCTCCCTGACAACTTTACACTGCCCCGCCCACCCCTTTCCCTTCACAAACACTTTCACACGGACAGACTGCTCTGGGAGAAAACAGACTCACACCCAAGCATTGTACCTGACATGTCCCACTACTATGGTCAGGCAATTACTGGTAACCACTCGCACCAGACTTCCATTAAGCTTCCCCACATGGATAAAAGGCGGAGCATGATAGCACACTCCCAGTGAGGCAAAGCACACGAAGGAACAGCATTTGAACAGACGGCAGCTGAACGAGGGAAGAAAGACCGCAAATCAAGAAGGGTGGACAAGGAGGGAGATACCCTTCAACTTTCCAGCGAGAAACCGTTACTTTCCAGAATCCTTCAGATTAAAAATCCTAAACCCAGGAAACCATGCTGAAGAATTCTGCATTGTGTGTCGGAGATACCCAGGGCCCTCCTGCATGGCTGACCAAGTCGGGAAGGAGCATCAGCCGCCGTGGTACCGTCCTGGGCTCTAGGATCAAAGCAGTGCCAGAGAGATCAACACAGCCGATGAGTTGGGGAGACCGATGCAAGACTGGTCTGTGTTGAAGTCAAGGTTGCAAGTGGCAACATTGTATAAAAAGCGCAAGAATGAAGCTTGGTGAACCGTGTGATGAAAGATGTGAGTAAAGCTTAATTGCTGATGGATGTTAACAGCAAAAGATACAATACCAGCAACAGAGTGCTCCGGCACCGTGAGTGTGCTCAATCGAAGGTCTCTGAGGTATCCAGACAATAAGTGGCAGAAGCGAAAGTAAAAGGTGAGAATGAGAAACTAAGTGAATCGAAGTGGCCCTACGACAGTTTAAGCAAAATCCGTCACACAATTGAAAGTCTGATTTTTTTTATTCAAAGAGGAAAGCTTAGAAAGTGAGATTACATGGTCCTAGCCCGAACGAGGGAGATCTGTGGTCCGAGCCCGATTGAGGGAGACCAATTGTGAACATTGTGTTAAAAGGGGGTCCGAGTCTGAAGGAGGGAGACCCATGGTGAACAGTGGACCAGTGAATGTGAAAATACTGATAAGATAGGTACTTGGTGCTGGTTTATTGGAAGAGAGACTTTGGCAGAAGGCCCGATACATATGGTTTGAACTGTATCCTTGTGACAGAGAAGCCAGAGTGTGTCCGAAGCTAAAACGTACCGCCTTGTCCCCCTGCTGAAAACGTGGGGAAGGGAAGCCAACTGCTCAACTATCCTGATATATCATTTCTTGAACACTTTTCTTTTTGCATACATTGTTGCCCACACCATTTGAATTTAGAAGGAAGGATTGGCAATACGTTTATAAGCATAGGCCCTTTTATTTTGACAAGTTATTTGATTGTCGTAGCTTGCTTCCATCCTTAGATTTAGGGTCAGATAGGCGTTCAACCAACCCATTGACGTTCAATAAAACACCCTTGCACTGTGATCACTTGTGTCTGTCTTCACTGTTTGATACCATTCCTTCCTTACATGACAGACACACGGCAGAATGTCATCAGCATCCAAAAAGGGAGCCGTAGCTTCAGAGTTCTTCCTTGTCGGATACAACAGCGCCGGCAGGTAAAGAGGATTCAGCCTACATGTAGTAGGCCGCCCACCGCCTGGAGTGCTGATCTGTGCCAAAAGAGTTTGAAGGACTTGCAACACTGTTCCAAGTGATCACGGGGAAGGCAATTACTACACACTCGGTGAGTGTCCTTCCAGGGGAATTTGTTATTATAGGAAGGACAGAATTTAAACAGCGTCCTCTCCATTTTTACATGCAACTCTAACAGCAGCCGGACAAATTTAAGTAGAAAAAGTGAGAAGAGGCATTCTCTAAGAAAGTATCAAAATGTCGAAACCTCCCCACTCTCCGTACTGCAAAGACTGAAGACTCGTGAAGGCCGTGGCTAGCTGCCGAGAAGTCAACATTGGAAAGTCGAAAAAGCATCTGCCGAAAGATGCTAGAAAATGACAATCTTTTTTTAAATCGCAAATATTAATGTAGCAATGCTACAAACTCTGCATGAAGTGACCGACCAGGATGACAGAAAAGAACAATTGGAGGGCCCTCGGAGCGTGAAAGATCATGGGTACAGTACGGTATCCAGTCAAAATACCTGAAACAAAACAGAGTGGTAGTTTTCAGAGTGGACAAACACAAAAAACGCTGCGAACATTAATTAAATAAAGGGTAGTGGGGTAAAAGGGTTAAAATGGGTCAGGATGAGGTTGCGGTGGCATTTTAAGGGTTAAAAAACAAGGGGCGGGGCGTGTGCCCCGCCCACATACAGTGTTTTTCCATATTTTTTCCACAATTAAATTTACCACTCTGCAATTGTGGTCGGTAAGATCGCATATAACTGTACAGTACACATCACACTAGGGATAGTGTTAGACACACCCAATCGACATCCTTTTTCGAACATGGAAGATGGAATACTCCGTGCCTACCACTAGATGTCCACCTATAAACAGCATGAGATTCTATGCAAATTCAAAAGCCCCAGGGAAAATAATTTGTGGTCTCATGGCAGAGATGGCCAAAAACAACTTTCTTAGTAGTAGAATGTTATTATTAAGTAATAGCATTCAGTTTAGGCCCTTGTGGCATTGAGCTCATCGATTGGATTTGTGGGAAAAGAAAAACTACACATGTTCCAAAAAGTCACATTCAGATTTTCCCCATCAAAGCAGATTTAGGGTACCTGGATACAGGGATGTGGCATTAGAAGTGTTTCTACAGATTAGTTTAAACTGTTTTAAGCTGGTTTGAATGATTTTATTTAGACTGCCTTCCCTCTATGGGGGGACGGGGATGTGTGTGTGTGTGTGTGTGTCTGTGTCGGTCCCATAGTTTGTATTAGGTAACCAGAGTCCACTGTTGAAGGTTTAAAATGGTTCCTTTTATTCAAAATATAAAAATGTAAAAAACATCTGTGCTGCAACACAGGATATTCACCACGCAATAAACCATAATTTGTATGCAACTTTTAGTGTGCCAGTGTTTCTTTGGGCCCATATGTATACTCAAAGTTCTTTTCTTTCTTTTTGTTGTACATTTAAAAATGTTGTACTGCCTACTGCCCTTTCTCCCTCCGAAGATGAGCATGGCTACTCCACCATTGCTGCCACCAAAACTTGTGTGGTTCAGGCCTATACTAAGCTTTGGAACCTTGTGTCCCAAGGTTGAGTCTTCACAAGTCCTACATCAGGTGGACTTTGTAAAACTCCCTAAAATAATTCTCGGCCCCTGCTTGAGTATCCTTCCCTTGGAGGACTCTGGAAGTGTTCCGATACCATCCTGCGACTGATCACACCATTTTTATTACTGGGACTATCATAACAAAAACAATAGCAGGCTTTTACAATGCACTTCATGTCATATTGCCGCCTACCCTAAACATACATGAGGAACAATGTTCAACCATTGCCTACTTGTTACCCACTGGTGTATGCTTCATGAATGACCAGTTACTGCCCACTGCCAGAGAAACCAGCCCCCTTCAGGGCGCCTCAGGACATCTCCTCACAAATACCTTACACAAAGGGCATCACTACAGGGATGCTGCCACCAAATGAATGATCCAAGTTTCCCACCAGGCCTTCCACTAACCTACTCAATCTCTACAGTCATGCACATTAAAAGTATCCACTAAGCCAGTCAAATGCAGCAACTGAATAACCCTCCCAACAGATATACAACAGAACCCTAGACCTCTACAATCTACACTTGCGAAACAGGACACCAAGTAACACATCCACATGCAGGGCTCAGGGTACTTCTGGTCTAGCGAACCGGCACATCATCAACGTTATCTTGCATTTTCCCACTCTCCCTGCTAACCTTTATTTTTACATCTGACAGAGCTCTTGAGAGACCATGCAAATGGCAGCGTTGTCAGTATAAATTCCAATAATGTAACATAACTTCTTAGCGCTGTAATTAATGCTGGTATTATTAACCAATTAAAAAAAAGGTACTGAATGTATCGACCTTGAAACAATGAAGGGATGAACCAGTCAAGATGGAATTCAAAACTGGCTACAGGACAAGAGGTCAGGAGATCACTTAATAGTATAGTTGACTATGCACCACTATCCCTCGCGACAGTGCTATAATCTCTCAAGCCCAGCCCCTATCCACCGCCAGCACAGGCCACCTAGCATACCCAACCTAGATACGTTAACCTGGCTCCTCATCATGATGCTACCATTCTGCATTATCCCAGATGACATCCCATGTACTGGGTCACACTACCTATTCCAACCCAATGGCCTTAGCAGACTAGCCTGCCCAAGACATCATCCTATCCCTTGCCCTACCCCTTTCTTACCCAACAATAACCCATTTCAACTGCCACTCACCAAGCCACTCAGCTCAGACATCATATCCAAAACCCAAAAAGGACTTCCAACCACCTCCTCTAGCATACCCACCCATAAGATTGCCACCTCCAAGACCTCCTACCCCAGAACTGGCGCATTAAGACTTAACCGCCTCAGATCTAGAACTTACGTCCACCCGACCTTGCCAAAGCCAGACAACAAAATTAAGCCCAACCCCAGCCTCTCCCCACTCATACCGTACCACCCAGAGACCAGACCTCCACCTGCCCCAAAACCTCACCAGTCCATACCGCCGAAACAATCAAAGGTGCACTTATCAATGAGAGATCCCTAGACGCCCACGCATTAGATATAGCCAATATCATCTCCAGCAACGACCTTGACTTCATAGCTATCACCGAGACTTGGCTCCACCCAGCCGCCGGCCCTGCATTAGCGCTAGCTATACCCAATGACTACACAATCTACCGTACAGACAGACAAACTACCAAAGGCAGAGGAGCAGCCATCATCGCTAAAAGCTCCCTCAACATAAGGCACATTCAAAACCAATCCTTCCCATCCGCCGAACTACTCACTATACAATTGACCACAACCCATACAAGTACTATTACCACCCACCTCATCTACAGACCACCAGGCCCCATACAGTCCTTCAACGATGACATAGCTCTCTTACTCTCCAACAACACCAAACCCAACTCACGACTTCTCATTCTAGGCGATTTTAACTTGGGCCTCAGTGACCAGAAAGATGACAATGCAAATACCATAGCCAACACCATCTCCAAACTAGGTTTCACCCATCACATTTCACAACCCACCCATAATAAAGGCCGCACCCTTGACTGGATTGCTGACCTCAACTGCACCACCACCATCCTCTCCAACACCCCATGCGCTTGGACCGACCACCACCTCATCACCTTCACCATAAATAAAGGCACCCAAACGCCCGGCCCCCAATGCACCACTGACACTCACTAGAAATATCAAAAAACATCACAGTAGAGAAACTCCTCCCCTTACTCCAACCCATCATCGACAACTCACCCTCCATCACCAACCCCACGGAATTAGTAGATCTCTACAACACAACCATCCTCAAGTCTATAAACACCATAGCACCTCTCAAACTTCGAAAAGCCAAACCACGCACGCATCTCAATACCTGGTTCACTCAAACTAAAAATACTCCGCAAATCCAAAAGACAAGCTGAACTCTCTTGGAAACAAATGCCCACCACCACCAACAACAAGACAGCATACACACGTGTCTCCAACACCTACAAGATAGCCATCATCCAGACCAAAAAAACATGTACAATGAAAGAATATGTAATGCCAAATCCAACACTAAAGCGCGTTTTAACATTCTCAGAGATCACAAATCCCCCTCTCCCATTACAGATACCTGTACCAAAGACATATCTTGGTGCACTAACATTCAAGATGCACTCCTAGGTAAAATTGCCATGTTACAAGCCAAAATTGTAACTAAGAAAGAAAGCCTCACCATCACTGACAACACTGTCCCCCTCACCCACTCACCAACAGCAGACTATGACAATCTATTCGAGTTCACCCCCATATCCATCAAAGAGGTGGAAGACATAATCAACTCACTGAAACCATCCAAGTGCCAAGGCGATATCTGCCCAGCGCCGATTATCAAAGACGCAGCCAAACACCTTGCTCCCTTCATCACTGCACTGATTAACTCGTTGTTCACATCTAGCACAGTGCCCAACAATTTAAAGGACTCATGGGTTCCACCCCTACTAAAGAAGCCCACCCTCGACCCTAGTGTCCCCACCAACTACGGACCCATCACGACTGTCCCCTTCCAACTCAAAATCCTTGACAGAGCTGCCTATCTACAGATACAGAACTACCTCGAGAAAAACAACTTATTAGGACTCAATCAGGTTTCCGACCTAAACACGGCACCGAGACTGCCTTGATTGACCTCAAGACACAAATGGACAACATCAAAGACAATGGCAAACTTGCACTTCTCCTCCTCCTCGACCTATCGGCGGCCTTCGACCTGGTCAACCATGACATCCTTTGTAAACACCTAACATCAGCAGCCAAATTCTCTGACAAAGCCAATGCCTGGATCCAGTCCTTCTTGAATAACAGATCCATGAGGGTCTTTTCCGCAACAGCTTCTGCCAAACCAGCCCCAGTCACATGCGGGGTCCCGCAGGGCTCCTACGCCTCCCCCACACTATATAATGTATTCACTAAACCCCTTTTTGACATACTGGACAAATTGGGTGTCATCTACACGAACTACGCAGACGACACTCAAATACTTATCCCACTAACAGGCGACTACTCTACTGACAAGGCAGTTCTCAACAACATCTACTCCATTATCCAAGAATGGATGGCCAAGCACGGCCTCCGCCTCAACGACGAGAAGACTGAGCTCCTACTCCTAGGCACCCAACCTAGACTCAATAGATTGGACAATCTGTATCAGACATTCTCTATTGATGGGAACATCATCTCTGTATCCAACAATGTCAAAACCCTTGGGATTTACCTTGACTCGTCCCTCACATTGACAAGACAGATCAACGCCATCTCCTTGGCCACCGCCTACACCTGCAAGCTTATCAATGCCAGCAGACCATACCTCTCACCCTCCAATTGTATTACATTAGCCAGAGCGCTAGTCCTCTCCAAAGTCGACCACTGTAATGCTCTTTATCTGGGCACCAGCCCAAAAAAACATCAACAAGCTGCAAGTTATTCAAAATAATGCCCTACGAGCAGCTCTGAACATTGCCAAACACCAACATATATCTGACACCAGAAGATCCTGCAATTGGCTATCTATACCTCAGAGAATTGAATACAAAACCCTCTCGCTTACACACAAGTGCACAACTAACCAAGCACCCAGATACCTTTCAGACAACTTCACATTCCACATCCCACCTCGCCCAACCAGATCAGCTCAAACACACTGTCTAACCACCCCCAGATACAAACTTATAAAAGCAGGCGGCGCAAGCTTCCCCGTACTTGCCTCCAAACTTTGTAACTCATTGCCACTGCATCTCAGATCTGAAGCCTCTTTTCATAGATTCAGACACAGCGCTAAATCTTGGTTACTATCCAACGAAGCCTGAACTACCGTCACTATTCTACTAACCATTCATACTATCTACAACCTAGTACAACGTGTATTATGACATGTTCCTGACCTTTAACCAAGTATTTTGACATAACCTACGCTTGCTATACCTCGCATTAATCTGTACTTACCTGTTTAATGTACCGAATCTGCATTGTATTACATTATTCTGTAATCTGTATTGTATTGTATTACTCTGTAATGTTGCTCTTAATTTGAGCGCCTGGATGTGCCAGGGCCAGGTGGCGCTATACAAATAATAAACTAAACTAAACCCACTGAAATATCCTAACTACATGTGGAATTGCTCCTAAGAAAATCAATATATCATGGTTACAAAGGAATTACCATCAAGCTAGTCTGGAAAAAGAGTTGAGGGCTTTCTCCACTATACCCACTAACAAACTACATTTTTGGCCTCATATCAATTTCTTTATCCCCAATGGGAAAGTTTGTTAATTTGTGCTGTAGGGCCCTCTTAATCTTCGTGCTGTACTAATGCGGGAACTGTAGAAATCACCATTTGAAAATTTCTGAAGGGATCCAGCTTTACCGAGTAGAAAGATTCCTTCACACCCAAGGCTTGCGAGATGGCCCATTACGAGGGGTGTGGTAGTTGCAGAAGTTGTACATACATAATGAAACATAGATGTTTTATAAACAGAGGAGTTTGCTTAGCTCGGTTCATCTGTACATTAATGCCGTAGCAGGTTCAATATCCTGAACCATGCTCATTAGCTTGAGCCACTGGAATGCTAATGGCAGTACAAGAGATCTTGGTCGTGGTCTCCTTTAGGTCAAAAGATAAATCAGCAAAAGGAGGACAACCTCAGATGCCCCTTTCAGGGTTTGTTCTGGCTGAGGACAAAGCTTGGTCAGAATAGGATTTAAGAGGTCTGATCTTGGCCCCAATACAGATCGCCCCTTCTTTCCAACATAACTTCCCAGACCGGGCCCTACTTATTGCTATAGTGGACTGGATTGGATACCCCATAGCCCAGCCTGCACAGCTTTACAGATAAGGTGTGTACTGGTACTCTTACTCCCTAAAAATAGGTAAAAACTCCCAGAAAATAAAATTGGAGGAAAAATACTCCCAACAAAAAATGGGAAACCAACCCATAAGAGCTTGTGCCCTTAAATTCACCCACAAAGCTCCATGGAGATGTTTGGACCAGTAGTGCACATAGTACCATAGGAAGAAACGTATTACTGCCTGATCGAAGAAGTAAACATGTATTATTTCATGAGCATGATTAACTAGATGCAAAAATATATTACAAATACACTTCTGTTTAACAGTTAAATAATTTCTACTCACTTGAGTAATACTCCGATTGGAAATGGGACTTACTTTTTTTACTCCCTAAAAATCATTTTACTCCTCCCTAAAAATCATTTTACTCCTCCCTAAAAATCATTTTACTCCTACTTTAAAAAAAAAAAAAGGAGCAAAATACTCCCATTTCAAAATCTTATCTGGAGCACTGCCTGAAGGCAAACAGGATAAGATGACCTCCTCATGCATGGCACAGGACAATGTGAAACCTCTGCAGAGATGGGCAATAAATAGTTCCAGCTGCACACATGGGCAAGTGTCCAAAGTCGGGAGAGCCCGGACAATCGACCCAAAAGCATGTAAAATGTTCCCCTTTAATGCCAGGCAATACAAGCCTCAGTAAGACAATGTGTTCACAATGCATCTTCCTTTATTTGAGAGGGAACAACTGGTGCTTTATAATATGTCCAAAGAAACAGAGCACTTGCAAATCAGAACCTTCCTGAATAAGCCTTAATGGGGCCTCCCGTGTTTCTGCAGCAAGTCCTGGAAAGCCCACCTTACAAGAATCCAGAGAGAAAACACCTACCAGGGCTTCTGCATCGTTTCTATCTTCAGGCTTCAACACTTTATTCCAGAAGTCCTCTTCAGAGTTCTCCAGATCTTCACCTTTACTGTCTCCTGGAGTTGCGGTGGGCAATTCTTCGGACCCTTCCAATGTAAGAAAGAAAACAATTGAGAAAAAAAATCCACAGAACAGTTTAACAAAATAATCATACATTTTAAAACCATGCATATAAAATACAAGAACTAGGAAGGTATTTGATAGCCATTGGCTTATGTTAGAAGCCCAATGCATCAAATGGCAAATTGATAAGTTAACTACCTAATGCGATTTCTAAATTGACATGAAAGTAAACTAGAATTGGTTCTTCATAAATAGTGGAAACTCGCATAGCTCAGTTTAACAGGCCCAGCAAGACGGGCTCTGCAACCTCCAACTGCTGATTTTAGATAAAGGGCTTCCTCGATTTTGCAAAATCCATTATGTTCAATATCATTTTGCAACCCATCTGGGATTTTGCAAAATCCATTATTTTCAATATCATTTTGCAACCCATCTGGAACACGGCAAAGAGCTTTTGGCATCCCAAAATGAACCTCATTAAACATCCTGAATATAGTGTCATTAATTATCCTGAATATGACAATGCATTACTTACCGTAAAAGCATTTCTGATGGTTGTATCTGCTTAGATTCACATGCTGTGCATAGGTCCGACATCCAGTGGTCACTGCGGAGTATTGCATTTTGTTTTTCGTAGTCGAAAAGGGACGTCGACAAGGCGTGTCTGAAACACTATCCCTATAGTGATGTGCGTTGTACCCACAATCCCTCACGCGTCGAGGTCCCTCTGTTTGTATTTTTCTGCCCTGAGGGAGCCTTCTAGACGTGAGTGAGTACAGAAAAGAGAGATATAAAAGGAAGTCTATGTTCCTTCCATCCGAGCGGGGAGGAAGGGTGGGCGCATGTGAGTCTAAGCAGATACAACCATCAGAATGCTTTTACGGTAAGTAATGCATTGTCTTCTGATGTTTGTTAATCTGCTTAGAATCACATGCTGTGCATAGACTAGCGAGCAGTACCCGGAGTTGGCGGTGGGTTATGAGAAGGAACAGCAGAGAAAAGATGTCTTAATACTGCCTGTCCCACCTGGGAGTCAGATCTAGAGTGTGCATCTAGACAGTAGTGTTTTGTAAAGGTGTGCACAGAACTCCAGGTAGCCGCTTTGCAGATGGACTCAAGGGGAACATTTGCAATGAATGCTATGGACGCCCCCGTGCCTCGAGTAGAATGTGCTCTTGGCCTAAGTGGCAGTTCTCTCTTAGCAAGAGTATAGCAGAGAGTGATGCATTGAACAATCCATCTAGAAATAGTGGACTTTGAAACTGCATCCCCTTCTCTTCCTGCTGCCACCGAGACGAAGAACTGATTAGTCTTCCTCAGTGGTCTGGTTCTTTCCATGTAGAACATGACCGCTCTGCGGACATCTAGTGTGTGCAGAGTCCTTTCTCCCAAGTTGGAAGGATTTTGAAAGAACGCTGGTAGTTCTATAGACTGGTTTACGTGGAATTTTGAGATGAATTTCGGAGCAAACCTTGGGTGAGTGCGTAGAACCACCTTATCTCTGTGAGCTGTAACGAAGGGGTCTAGAACAGAAAGAACCTGAAGAACTAGTTACTCTTACCTTGTAACGTTCTTTCGATGGGATGTTCCTCCGACGTATTCCTTATCTTAAATAGAAATCCTTCAGCTTTGCTGGCCTCGGAAAATTTTTTTCGCCAGAGGGCGCTGCGCGTCGATGATCGCCAAGTCGATGACCCTCGACGGCCTCCGTGCCGACGTCGACGTCATCCTGCCTATAAAGGCCGCGCGCAGCGTCCGTTGCTCAGTTCCGTTTTGTAGTCCCCAGTAATGTTTTTGGATTAGACTAATCACCTTGAAGGAGCATAGGCTGTAAACCCACAGGAAGTCATACTGCGGGGATGGATGGGAGGGTCGATAAGGAATACGTCGGAGGAACATCCCATCGAAAGAACGTTACAAGGTAAGAGTAACTAGTTCTTCGAAGGGATTGTGTCCTCCGACGTATTCCTTATCTTAGATAGACTCCCATAGCAGTGGTATTGTGACTGGAGGCGGGAGTAATAAAAGTTATGTTACCCTTCCAGAATGGACAGAGTGTAACACAGCCTTGCCGAATCTAGTTTCTTGACTAGAGGAGGAATCCAGGCTATAGAATTTGGTAAATGTATGTGCGGACGACCATGTGGCAGCCGCACATATATCTCGAATTGGCACCCCTCTTTGAAGGGCTGAGGATGTTGCGATACCCCTGGTAGAATGAGCCCTTAGATTTTGAGGAGGCTCCTTTCCTGCCAATTTGTAGCACTCCAGAATGGCTAAAATAATCCATCTGGAGATGGTTTGTTTTGTTATTGGAAGGCCCAACTTATGTCCTGCATAACCTACAAAGAGTTGGTCTGCTTGTCTGATCTTAGCCAATCTGCTGATATAAAAGCTCAAGGCTCGCTTAGGGTCCAGCCTGTGCAGTCTCTCTTCCTCCTTCCCCGGATGAGGAGGAGGGTAGAAAGAAGGTAATATAATCTTCTGAGTGATGTGAAACTCCGAGACTACCTTCGGGAGGAAGTTAGGCTTCACCTGAAGAACAACTTTGTCCTTGTAAAAGATTGTATGTGGAGGTTTACACGATAAGGCTTGCAACTCGCTAACCCTTCTAGCAGATGTCAATGCTATTAGCAAAACAGTTTTGAGGGTGAGAAGCTTCAATGAACAAGAGTGTAGTGGTTCAAAAGGGGCACCCTTTAGGAAGTTTAAAATTAGGTTTAAATCCCATAAGGGAACTTGAAAAGGTTTCGGGGGATAAACATTAGTTAATCCTTTTAGGTATTGTATTACCAATGGAATTTTGAAGTATGAAGGCTCCTCTGCAGTGCGCTTAAAGATTGATAGCGCTGCGAGATAGCCCTTAATTGTGCCAACCTGTAGGCCTGAATTAGCCAGGTAAAGTAAGAATGACAACACCATAGGTGTACCACAAGAAAAGGGTTCAATATTCTTTTCTCTGCACCAGCTGCAAAATTTGTTCCAACGGCAGCGGTATAGAGTTTTAGTTGCCGGCCTTCTGGCCGAAAGCAACACCTCCATAACATCATCTGGAAGGTCCCAATCCTTGTACCTCAACCTTTCAGACACCAAGCGTGAAGGTTGAGGGTCTTGATGGCTGGATGGAGAACCTGACCTTCCTTCTGCGAGAGAAGATCCTCTCTGTATGGCAGTCGAATTGGAGGGCAGATGGACATGTCTAGAAGGTCCGGGTACCACGTTCTCCTGGCCCAATCCGGGGCAATTAGGATCATGGTCTTCCGAAACCTTCTCAACCTCCTGATCATTTGAGGAATGACAGGGACCGGAGGGAACGCGTACAGAAGTGGGAACTCCCAGTCCACTACGAACGCATCTCCTAGAGCTCCTCTCGGGGGAAATTCCCTTGAGCAAAATCTGTCGCACTTCCTGTTGATACTGGTGGCGAACAGATCCACTTGAGGGGTTCCCCAAAGGGCGAAGATCTCTTGAAGGACTTCCTGAGCTATCTCCCACTCGTGAGAGACTGTGCTCTGCCTGCTCAGAGCGTCCGCTGTCAAGTTCTTCTCTCCGGCTAGGTGAATTGCCGATAGAGAGATTCTTTCCTGAATTGCCCAAAACCAGAGCTGCATCGCCTCTCTGCACAGTGGTAGTGAGCCTACGCCTCCTCTTTTGTTGAGGTAGTGCATGGCCACTGTATTGTCCGTCATTATTAGGACGTTTCTTCCCCGTACAGACGGCAGAAAAGCCTTCAGCGCTAGTCTGATGGCTCTCAGCTCCAACAGGTTGATATGTAGTCTGGACTCCGATGGAGACCAACGACCGCTGATGGTCAAGTCGTTGGCGTGAGCTCCCCACCCCGTGAGTGAGGCATCCGTGACTACTGTTATCTCCGGCCATGGTTGCCAAAACATTTCTCCTTTCAGGATGTTCTCCCGACAGGCCCACCACTGAAGGTCTTGGGCTACTTTGACCGGGATCCGAAGGAGATCTGTCATCCTTCCTGAGAACTGTGACCACTGAGTTCTCAGTGCCCACTGGAGGGATCTCATTCTCAGGCGAGCCTCCGGCACGAGGAATATGCAGGATGCCATGAGGCCTAGCAACCTCAGAAAGTCGTAGGCTGGGAGATATTGGGCATTCTGAAATCTGATGACCATCTGCAGAATATCTCGAGCCCTCACCTCTGGTGGCAAGGCTCTTCCCAGGGAAGTGTCCAGGACTGCTCCAATGAATTGGAGTCTCTGTGATGGTATCATCTGTGACTTCTTTAAATTGAGGGAGAAGCCCAGCTTGTGAAGGAAGTGGCAAACATAATCTAGTTGTCTCTGAGCCTGTTCCGAAGATACAGCTCTGATCAACCAATCGTCTAGGTAAGGGTAGACATGAATCCCTTCCCTCCTTAGACTTGCAGCCACAACCGACATTAGCTTGGTAAAGACCCTCGGGGCGGAGGTTAGCCCAAATGGCAGAACTCGAAATTGATAATGAGAGCTGCCAATTGCGAACCTCAGGTATCTCCTGTGCCTGGGATGGATCGGCACATGGAAATAAGCGTCCTGGAGGTCTAGAGATACCAACCAGTCCTGAAGCTGGAGGGCCTGAAGGATCTGAGAGAGAGTCACCATCTTGAACTTGTCCTTTCGGAGGAATTTGTTCAATTCCCGTAAGTCTAAGATGGGTCTCAGTCCTCCGTCCTTCTTCGGTATTATGAAGTAGGGGGAGTACCAACCCTTGTTCCTTTCCGCTACAGGTACCAGTTCTATGGCACCTTTCTCTAGCAGGTCTAAAACCTCCTGCAAGAGGAGCGGATCTGGAAGCTTCAAAGGGTTGTTCCCCGGTGGATGACTCTGAGGGATATGTAGGAAGGGCAGGCAGTAACCTTGGGCCACTGTCTCCAGAGCCCAAGCATCTGACGTAATAGCCTGCCATTCCGTCAGATGGTGAGTTAACCTGCCCCCTACTGGTGTTCTGTGAGGGGAGACCTCAGAGTGGTTTTGAAGCGGCTGATGCAGTTGCCGAAGGTAAAGTGGCTCCTGCTCCTGCGGGTGCGGCTTTCTTTCCCCTACCCCGTCCACCACGGGTAAATCTTCCTTGGCCTCTTTGAGCCGGTCGTCCTCTGCCCTTTCCATATGAGGAATAGTAACGAAAGGACCGTCCTCTCCACGATGATCCCGAAGGACGAAAGGTATTCTGACGGATAGCAGCTCCCAATGACTTGGCTGCTGCCTTGGACGTTTGCAGTTTTTCCAAACTGTCATCCGCCTTCTTTCCAAAGAGGGTAGAACCGTCAAAGGGCATATTCAAAAGCCTGGTCTGCACGTCAGAGGCAAAACCAGACTTCCTCAACCACGCATGCCTGCGGATTGTGGTACTTGCCGCCATGGCCCTGCTGATACTGTCAGCAGAATCTAGGCCAGTTTGTAGGGTCTCGCACATCGCATCTTTACCATCCCTGATGATGTTTAAAAATGCGTCCCTTTCCTCTCCTTCTTGGAGGCAGTCAGCCGCTGATGAAGCGCACTCCCAAAGGGTGTGGCTGAACCTAGCGAGCGTACAGGTCGCGTTAATAGACTTTAACGCCATGCTACAGGCAGAAAAAACCTTCTTAGCCATGGCATCATACTTTTTGTCATCCCTATCCTGCGGAGCAGTGGGGTATGCAGATGTGCTGCCTGATGAGGTTGCAGCCTGTACAACTAAGCTCTCAGGAGTAGGGTGTTTTGACAAATATTCAGGGTCAGAACTAGCCACCCTGTATTTTGTTGACAGTTTTTTATTTACTGCCGGGATAATTTCCGGCGTTTCCCAGTTTGTCAAAATCCTTCTCTGTAGAGCAGAGTGAAATGGAACCACAGGATCCTCCTGTGGGCCCTTGTCCAGTATGTCAGTGAGATCATCCTGCTGAAAGGCAGGAGAAGGTGCAGACCAACCCATAAATTCTATGATTCTAGACATCAGAGCTCTATATGGAGTCTCCGCATGTTCTCCTGGGTCTGGTTTGATAAATTCTGCTTCAGGAGAAGTGTCCAAGCCACTAGCTTCCTGAAGTGCATCCTGAAGATTTTTTAATCTTCTATCCTCAGAGGCGAAAGTCTCTGGCTCTGGTGATGTGGTCCTCTGTAAATCAATATCTTGGTCTGAATCCTCCCTTTCCTCAAAAATCGAGGTTAAAGGGGGATACTTTGGTTTTTGGAATGGTATAAACCCCATTTCCAATGCAGAAGGAGCCATCATCACAGGCCTTGAAAACGTCGATGTCGTCGACACCGACGTGAAAGTACTCGAAGGCGCCGTGAAAAGCGTCGAGAAATGTGTACTAGGCCTCGAGGAACTCGAAAGGATCGGAGTCCTGCTCGAGAACGACGTCGACGTTCTCGGCGTCGAGTCGGAGGTCTTTTGTCTAACCGTTGGCTGTGGAGTAGCCGTGGTTCTTTCCTTCACCGGCGTCGATATCGGCGTCGACGTCGGCGTCGACTCGATCGACTGATGCGCCGATGAATCCTTCGACAACGGCGTCGATGGCGCCGACCTCTGTTTCGAAGGAGTTTTCGACGATGGCGTCGATGATGCTTTATCTCCCGATGGCTCGAGGCGCTTTCGGGTTGACTTTTCCGCCGGGTACTGCGACTCGCGGCGTTTAGATTTTTTGGGTTTTTTACCCGGGGTATCACCCTCAGCTGTCTTCGAGGGGGACGAGGCCGCGTTCTCGAAGACGCTTAGCATCTTTTTCCTGAATTCCTCCCACTCAGCTTGCGAGCTGCGTTTTGTGGGGAAATGAACTCTCTCAGGAGAACTCGACGAAGATGACGAAGGGGATCTCCTACGTCTCTTCTTCGAGTGTCTCGATGTCGACGAGTGGTGGGAGCCACTTCGTGATCTAGATCGAGAGTGTTTTTTATGGTGAGGAGACGAACGTCTCGACTCTACCGAAGAAGCTTTCGAGGAAGTTAAAGTTGACCTACCTCTCTCGAGCTTCCCCCTACGCTCCTTCAAGGCTTTCGCCGTCATGGAAAGGCATTCCTCACACTCCGAACTCTGGTGCGTGATTCCCAGACACCACAAACAGACCCTGTGAGGGTCCGTCAACGACATTTTCTTCCCGCAGTCTCGGCACTTTTTGAAACCGGACCGAGGGGTCGTCGGGTCGGAGGAGGATGCCATCGATATCGAGGTTAAATATTATATACGTTATCTTGACGAGAACTGAGCAACGGTGTTCCGAGGCACCACGAAGCGCGGAAAAACGGAACTGAGCAACGGACGCTGCGCGCGGCCTTTATAGGCAGGATGACGTCGACGTCGGCACGGAGGCCGTCGAGGGTCATCGACTTGGCGATCATCGACGCGCAGCGCCCTCTGGCGAAAAAAATTTTCCGAGGCCAGCAAAGCTGAAGGATTTCTATTTAAGATAAGGAATACGTCGGAGGACACAATCCCTTCGAAGTTCACTTACTCTCCTGATGGAGGTGATAGCTATTAAAAAAGCAGTCTTAATAGTGAGGTGTTTAAGAGATGCTTTGTGCATGGGTTCGAATGGAGAGCCCATGAGTCTGGTAAGTACCACATTAAGGTCCCATCCGGGAGCTGGGTCAGCTATCGGGGGGTGTATTCTCTTTACTCCCTCCATGAAGGCCTTTATAACAGGGATCTTCCACCACGACACCTTGAGTTGGGAAGTGGTGTATGCAGAAAGTGCCGCTAGGTGGACTTTAATGGAATTGAACACTAGACCTGAATCCAATAGGTGGGTCAGGTATAGAATAATATGTGTGGGAGAGCAGTCAATTGGGTTGATGCTCTTACCCCTGCACCAGATGACAAACCTCTTCCATTTGCTAGAATAGCAGTGGAGAGTGTTAGGTTTTCTGGCTTCCCTGAGGATGTCCATGCATCTTTGCGGGAGCTGTAGATGTCCGAATTCTATGATCTCAGGAGCCAAGCTGCTAAGTTCATGTTCTGGGGGCATGGATGTAGGGTCCTGCCCTCGTCTTGTGACAGAATGTTTTATGGGCATGGGAGTTTCACTGGGGGGGATAGAGACATCTCCATCAAGTGAGCGAACCATGGCTGTCGGGCCCACATTGGGGCCACCAGTATCATGGTTACTTGTTCCTGGTGCATCTTGTGCACCACCTTGTTGAGAAGGGGAGTCGGGGGAAAAGCGTAAACAAATTTCCCTGACCATTGTATCGACAGACCGTTCCCCTTGGATTGGTTCTGGGGGTACCTGGAGGCGTAACTTAGGCATTGTGAGTTCTCCAGGGTTGCGAACAGGTCTATTTCTGGGAATCCCCATTGTGTGAAGACCTCGAAGACGATGTTTTCGTGCAGTCGCCATTCGTACTCTTCGGGCAGGGGGAAATCTCTGCTGAGTTTGTCTGCCAGCAGATTGAGTTCCCCTGGTACATGTTGTGACAGTAGGAACATGTTTTGTTTGAGAGCCCACTTCCATATATTTTGGGCTAGTTTGGACAGTCCTGGAGAGTGGGTTCCCCCGCTTGTTGATGTAATACATGGCTGTGGTGCTGTCTGTAAGGACCATCACTGTCCTGCCTTGTAGGTGTTCCTGGAAGGCTTTTAGCGCCTTGAACACTGCTAGTAACTCTAGAAGATTGATGTGTTTGGATGCTACGTTCGGAGTCCACACTCCGTGAGCAGTCTGATGGGATAGGTGAGCCCCCCATCCTGTGAGGGATGCGTCTGTGGTTAGAGTGGCTTCCGCCGCGGGTAAGGCAAAGGGTTTTCCTTTTTCCAGGTTTTCCTTTGTCCACCACCGTAGCGAGAGAACTAAGGCCTGCGAGACCACCACTAGATCGTCCCACAGTCGGCTGGCCTGACACCACTGGCTGTTGAGCCACTCTTGCATTGGGCGCATGCGCAGGCGCGCGTGAGGTACCAAATAAATACACAACGCCATCATGCCTAGCAAGCGCATTGCTTTGCGTACCGTCACCTCTCGACCGGTCACATATTGAGGGATCTGAAACAGCATGTTTTGAACCCTCTCTTTGGAGGGGAAGACGAGGCCGTCCTTTGTTTGAATTAGAGCCCCTAGGAATTGTTTGATTTGGCTGGGGTCTAGGCTGGACTTCTTTTCGTTGACGGAGAAGCCCAACTGGAACAAAAGGTCTACAGTCTTTTGGGTATTGGAGAAGCATGTTTCGTAAGAATCCCCTGTTATGAGCCAGTCGTTGAGGTAAGGGTAAACTGGGATGGACAACCTGCGCAGGTGGGCCGCTGCCACTGCCAGCCCCTTCGTGAATACCCTCGGTGCTGATGCTATGCCGAAGGGTAGCACTCTGAACTGGTAGTGTTTGCCCTCTATCATGAGCCAGAGGTATTTTCTGTGCGCTGGCAACATTAAAATATGAAAGTATGCATCTTTCATGTCCAATGTTGTCATGTAATCTCCCTGTGATAGAAGTGGGATCACTTCCTGTAAGGTCACCATACGAAACTTTTGGGGTTTGATAAACTTGTTCGCTGGGCGCAGATCTAATACAGGGCGCATGGTTAGATCCTTTTTGGGTACAAGGAAGTACACTGAATAAATACCTTCCGTTACCTGAGATAGAGGCACGACCTCTATGGCTCCTTTTTCCAGCAGTAGTTGTACTTCTTGGAGAAGGATGGCAAGATGTTCCAGTGACATGCGTCGTCCCCTCGGGGGTTTGTATGTTGGGGAACTGTTGAATTCGATGCAGTATCCGTGGGCTACGGTGGAAAGTACCCAGGGGTCTGACGTTATACCCTCCCATGCTGGAAGAAAGGATGTTATCCGGCCCCCGACCGGTGTTGCATGGGAGGGGACGCGAATCTTCGCGTCACTTGGTGTTGTTGGGGGCTTGGGAGCCTCTGGGGATGGACCCCCGGCATCTTCCTTTGCCCCGGCCTCTTTGGCTGTACTGCCCACTATTGGTCTGGAAATTGGTGGCAGTGGTACTGTTGCTGCTGGTTTTGTTGTTGGCGTTGGCCACGAAAAAAGCGTTTGTTGCCATAGCCGCGCCTGGTAGAGGGCTTAGAGATTTGGTCAAGAGTTTTGATAGTATCGAACTCTTTTTTAGCCATCTCCAGAGCCTCATCCACCGCTTTCCCGAAGAGGTTAGAGTCTTCAACAGGTTTATTTATTAAAGACGCCTGTGTCTCCGGTTTGAACCCGGAGTTGCGCAGCCATACGTGGCGTTTTAGGAGTATTCCCTGAACCAGGGAACGTCCCGCTGTTTCTGCAGCATCCAGAGAGTTCTTTACAATACTCTGGTTGACCTGGGTTCCTTCGCCAATAGTTGTAAGCAGGCGTGTACGTAGTGGTTCCGGCGCTTCTTCGGCGTCTTTGCGCAGTTTGGCCCACTGCGCGTCCGCATAGCTAGCGAGCAAAGAATTGTTGTTCGCAATTCTTGCCGAAAAGGCAGCCGAGGATGTAACTCTTTTTGCAAGGGCATATAACCGCTTGCCCTCCTTGTCAGGTGGTGCCTCACTGGTGGAAAGTGGTACCCCTGCCCTCTTTCTTGTATTGGTTACTACCAGGGAATCCGGAATGGAATGTCCCCTGATGTACAGCGGGTCTGAGGGTGAAGGAGTGAAAAGTTTTTCAATTCTAGGATTGACCCCTCTGATTAGTGCGGGTGTGGACAGCGAAGGGATGATTCTTCTCTTCACCGAAGCGAGGAGGGGAATGGTCTGACTGACCGGGGGTTTCTCCTTAATTACTCTTTCCACAAAGTCTAATTCAGGAGAGAGCTCCCCAGTGTCCAGTTCGAAATGTGCTGCTGCTCTGCGCAACAGGGCATTGAATGTGGGCTGATCGTCAATGGGAGACGTGTTTCTAATAGGTGAATTGTCAGGAGGATTTAGGTTCAGGACATCAGTGTCGGAATATATTGATGGGGATTGCCAGGGGTGAGAAGGTCCTTCCTCTGGATTTTCTCCGAAGCCTTCTCCTACCAAGTCTGGGCTGTCTTCCAGACCTTCCTCCTGGTTCCGTCCCTCTTCCTCGTCCATAAAATCATCCTCTTCCTCAAAGTAATGTTCCTCCCCAGTGAGGTCATACACACTATGGAAGTCTGAGGCTGTGTCCTGGTGGGGATTGACTAATCTCGGAATCTTGGCCCTGGGGTCCTCCTGAGGCCCTGATCTTATTCTCTTGGGAGTGGGAGGGTTCTGGGTATTCATAAACCTCTCCATTCTTTCCATGCAGAGATGGAGCCTCTCCATGGTTTCATGGGGTACCCCTGAGCGGTCTAGCGGGGGAAAAATAGTGTCTTGTAGCTGAAAACGGCTCGACCTCTTCCACAACGTCGAGGAAAGTGTCCCGTCGCCCTCCGAAAAGCCTTCAGGTGTGTTGGGGGTCCCCTCGACTGAAGGGGGTAGTCCCTGCCTTTCTTCAGCCTTTTTCGGCGTGTCTTTTGACCTCTGCGTAGCGCTCGACGTGTCTTTCGGCGTACGCTTGTGGGCGTCGGCTACCACGATCCTCGCCAAGCTCTCAGCGACTCGTTTGTCAGCGGAGGGCTGTGGTTTCGACGTTATGGGTGTCGATCGCTCTACGGCGGCATGCGCTTTCTGCTGATGCGCGCCTGCCGATGATTTGGGGGCGGCGCCCTTATTTGCCGAAAGCCCAGTCGCTGGTCGCGGCTACGGTTGCGAGAGGGGCTTCGAACCCGAACGGTCCGAGGAGGCCGCCGGTGGAACCTGCGTCTCCTTGGGCGCTGATGCTCTCTTCGCCTTCGACGAAGAAGAGCCATGGGTTGTGTGCTTATGTGTGGTCTTGTGTGCGTCAATGTCGCCGGGGTGTTCATCCCCATAAGCAGGGCGTGAGCCGAGCCCGTCGGGGCCGGGGACAGACGACGAAGCGCGTGTGCGCTCTTTAGGGGGGTTTTCGACTTCCGTAGCGGAGGTCGTGGTATCACGTTCCTCGTCACTGTCGGTGGTAGCAACAGTGGGTGAAGCGTCGGCCTTCGACATAGCGTAGGCCGCCCACCTCTTGACCCTACGGTCTTTTAGAGTCTTAGGCTTAAGAAGCCGACAAGCCGTGCAACCTTCCTCTTTGTGATCGAGGGGCAAGCAGCGGTTACACCGTGAATGCTTGTCCTTCCAAGTAAACTTGCCCTTGCAAAGCGGGCAAAACCTAACGGGTGTCCTCTCCATAGCCGAGGCAATAAATCGTGATAACCACCCCAAGGGAAAGGAAGGGGAAAAGGAAAGGCATTCTCAGAAAAGAACCAGAGATGTCCCACGACCCCCCCTCTCCCTACTGTATATGGCCTGCGAGGCCAGGCCACGTGTTCGGCAACGCCGAAGGATCTCCTCCGCTCGTCCCCTCTGTCGAAGATCTTGCTCGGCGGAGACAGCTTCACAACAGCGTCGAGGGGGGGGGGTCGATATGTTCTATATTAATATAGGAAAACGACCAAAGGTCGAGGAGATGAAATCTGCAATGTCTCTCGAGGAGCTCCGCGTAAAGTCGACCAGTAGCTGGGCGGAAAAAAACAATCTGAGGGACCTCGACGCGTGAGGGATTGTGGGTACAACGCACGTCACTATAGGGATAGTGTTTCAGACACGCCTTGTCGACGTCCCTTTTCGACTATGAAAAACAAAATGCAATACTCCGCAGTGACCACTGGATGTCGGACCTATGCACAGCATGTGATTCTAAGCAGATTAACAAACATCAGAAAGTGTATTACACTTGCTGCCAAATATTATTCTCTAACCCCAAAATACAGCTTTCATCCCGAAAATGATCTTCATTTGACCAGCAATGAAGAGCAGAGGATTGGGCGAGATCAGAGGGTGTAGAAAGTGAGAGTAGTGTAGGAGGGGTAAAAGGAGAATAAGGAGCTATAAGATCAGGGTAAATAGTGAAAGAGAGAGAGAACAGGATAATGGCTAAGGGAATACAAACCTCATACAAAAAACGTCTAAGACTACCATTTTGGGGAATACTAGCAAAGAATACCTTTTTGAAAGCCTAGTAGAAAGTCAGATAAGGCCTTTAGGACCATCCACAATCGAGAGATTGCTGAAGATAGTAGGGGTTACAGATCGCTATTTTTCACACGGACCAGCAGCAACAGGGAAGCCTGGGGTAGGGAGGAGAGTGCCCACTGGGGGTTGAGGGACTACAGAAACACTACATTAGTTGGATTATTCGACAAGTGCAAACTTCTGACAATGAAAACCATAAAGAGTTGAGAACATAAAACCCTTAAAACATCTACTGGATTATATCAGCTTCTCAAGGCCATCTCTGAGATAGTCCAGTTCAACTCTTCTAGTTGCTTCCTCCTCCTCCACATTCATACCTCATTCGGTGTTATAGCAACACGGACTGGAAACACTTACGCCCTTCCACTTCGAACTACAACAAAATGCAATAATTTGGGAGAACTAACCCCTGGAACCTATCCTGTATTTGCCCCACAGTTCACGCAGCTCCAACCTTCCAACTACACCACTTATAACTCAAAATGCTCACAGAAAATGTGACAGCAGAAGCATACCGTAAAGAATGAAGCCTTTTCACATGCACCAATATCTATTATATATAAAACATTTTAATATCTTACTATCTGAATAATCCATTATATGTTTAGTTGTTCTTGATGGGCTATTCGCTCTATTGGGCTTTCAATCTAATGTATTTCTTTCGACCTGAAAGTGCTGTTTTTAATAACAATTTATTTTGATGTGGATAGGAGAAAAGGAGCTTTGACGGTCGCTCAATGGTTTCATTTTGCTGGAGATATAATTATTTTATCTCCACAAGAGGAACGCCATTGATTCTTGACAAACAACATTACAGAAGGAATGCGGTCTCACCAAGCAATGACTTGAAGCATGTGCCACGTGTGGTGAATGACACACTGGTGAATGTAACATTCCCCCAATGAAGTGCAGAATGTGCCTGCGATCTCAGTGGCCAATTTCATACATGTTCACTTGTTAATTTCAATGTGATAATTTTGACACTGGCACAGTTATTTGAGGCAATACCATGTACACAGTATGCCTTGTATCCAGTGGCTGACACTGCGCACCATTTTCACCTCCTCCTGGCTCCTCGCCGTTTTCAAGAGCAGACTCCTGCTCCGAGGTCTGAGGACTGGCATTGGATCCATCAGTACCCTTTTCACGCCACACTTCTGGGTCCAGGATTTTCAGCTCTTCAGAGATCTCTTCTACAATCCGCTTTGTATCCGCTTTTAACAGGGGAACAAGTGGAAGGGAAAAAAAACAGACACACAAGCTATTATCTTAGAAGAATCATCCAGTGGCTACCAATGTGGTCTAAAGCAAAACATGAAACTGAAAGCAGTCTAGTGGACACAAATAACTTGACCAGACACCACCATCCTGGAAACCAGAAATGTAGACCCATCAAAATCGCCAGAGCACTCAGACAATGCAAGAACCAATGTGCAACACCAGATCACGTATTTCTTTGGAAGAGGGAAACAGTAGGCTTTTTATTTTTTAAAGCCGACATGCACACGTTTTTTTTTTAAAAAACGCACACAAAGTACTACACCTTTTCATGTGGCCACCTATCCTCCCCCTTTCTCTTCCTTTCCTCTGCTCTCCCCTGACGAGTATTCTAGACAAGTCCGATCTATGAAAGTCTTGTCAAAAAAGGTTCTTCCCTGTTCTTCCAAAACCATCAAAGACCACATTGACACCCCTTCTCCTGCCCTGGCTGACTTCTGCAACCACTCCTTCGTCACTGGAGCCCTCCCTTCCCCCTTGAAGCGCTCTTGTGCACCCAATTCTCAAGAAACAGTCAGCCGACCCCTCCTGCCTGGCTAACTATCGCCCGATCTCCATCACTTCTTTCCTGGGCAAAAAGCTGGCCATCTCTCAGCTTAATCTTCACACTGAATCTGTTGGTTGTCTCCATGACCATCAGTCTGGCTTCAGAGCAGCCAGAAACACGGAAACTGCTCCTCTAACCTGGATTCTAATCTCCCCTCTGTCCTCATCTTACTCCATCTCTCTTCTGCCTTTGACACGGTCAACCATGCTATCCTGCTCAATCGTCTACATGCTAACCTGGGTATCTTCGATCAGGCTCTGGCCTGGATGACCTTGTTCCTCTATAATCGACCCTACCCGGACCAACTTCGGTCCTTCCATTCCTCCATCTCACTCTCTACCTGTGGTGTTCCCCAGGGGTCTAACTGCTCTCCCTGGCTGTTCAACCAATACCTGGCCCCTCTTGCCCACTGCATTGCCGCTCTCTACTCCAACTTTCAGTTCTATGCGGATGACACTCAGCTCGTTTTCAGGCCACCTCTTCTCCTCTCACCTCATCAGAATGACTGTCTGCTATCTATTAGTGGTGTGCCGCAAACAAACTCTGCCTTAATGCCAGGAAGACAGATTCTCATCGGCACACCTGCACCATCCTTTCCAGTCACTCTTTGGCAGGCCTCCCTTGGCCCTCTTCCTACTGCCACCTGTGAGGCTAAGAACCTCAGGGTCATCTTCGACTCCACTCTCCTTTTCTCCTCACATTACTGACGTCTCTAAGAAGTCAAACTACCAAATGCACCTCCTCAGAGGTATTCTTCCTTTTCTCTCCTTCCTCAGAGGCTCACTGTCTCTAGAGCTATAGTTCTCTCTAGGCTGGACTACTGCAACCGCCTCTTTCAAAATCTGCCTGCTTCTACCGTCTGCAACTCATCAAGAACAAGACTGCAGGACTTGTCCTTGGCCTCAAGCTCAGAGATCGTGTATCTCTAGCACTGAAATCTCTGCATTGGCTCCCAGTGGCTGCAAGGATGAAGTTCAAGACCCTCTGCATTGTCCACAAGACCTTCTGGGACCTGGGTTCTCAATACCTCCAACTCTCTCTTCGCAAATAACTTCCTACTCAAGCTCTTCGCTCCTCCAACTCCCTCAGGGTCAGTCGCTTCTCCAAGTAACGAATTGGTGGTAGATCTCTTTTTTTGGGTGGGGCCTCCCTCTGGAACAGCCTACCTGCCTCTCTGAAACTTGAGGAGAACCATCTCCGGCTCCGGAAGCACCTCAAGATCTTCCCCTTTGCTTCTGACTTATCTCTTCCTCTCCCCTGCTGATTTCCTGTCTGATGCTGCACTGGTCACCTGGCTACCCTGCAAATTCGAGCCCAGGTCCCTGCCCGCCAAGTTGCACACCTGCACTGCCTTCCAGCAACCCTTGCACTTGGGTCTGTATCTGTAACCCTACAGTCCCCCTACCTGCACTTTTGGACACCTGTCTGCACTTACCCTTGCACCTGCTGGCCGCACTTCTCATTGTTTTGATCCCATGTACAGCACTGCCCCTCTCCCCTCTCCCCTTTCCCTTGGCACTTTGACACTCTCCTGCACTTGTGCGATCTCAATGTCACTTGGCCTAGTAAGATCATTGTCCGTCATCCCTCGGTTCCCCCTTCTTTGCCTCGTCGCGCCTTCTAACACTTGTGTATAGGTGCAGGACAAATGCCATATCATGTATCATGTTGGTTAAATTGAAAATTAAAAATTGAAGCATCTTTTCAGGATCTTCCTATGCACTCGAGAATGTGGTTGCCGAGCAAATATTTTAAATAACAGGCATGATCTCATCTGAAAATGGTCATATCTCAGGTGCCCAGGTTGATAAGCTACTGCAAAGCCCTCAACATGTGGGAAAAATACTGCAATATAGGTGGGCTTAAAATAAAAAAATAAAAAGAACAGAGATTCAACGATAAACCTCCCATTTGTGTCGAGAACATGCACTTCCATTATTGGCCGGATTAGGATTCTTAGCTGCAAGCTGCAGTACCCGGACTTCAACATAATTTAGTTGAGATCAAAAGACTACTTTCGAACGACTCCTTAAAGACCTGTCATCTATGGAGACTGTACACACTTGCAGCATAACCATTTCTAATATTTACATCTCTTTAGCTACATTTAGCTAAGGGCTCTGAACACGACATTGATTAGGAGGTCTACGGTATAGAAAACAAATAAACAATTAAGTGGGACAGCGCCAAAGTTACTCACAGACTTGTGCTTTAACATACTCCACGTATTGCTCAGGAGTGAGGGCAGGGTGGCAGTGGATAGACTGCGGTGTGGCGGTGGACGGGGGCCGTAGGAACGGATGATGACAGATCCGCGTAGTGTGAACCGTCAGGACGTATGTGCAGGACTGTGGCTCATCAATGCGCGCAATGTAATCTCCTGCGCCTTCCTCACACACATACTGCACAAGAGAAAAGAAGATTGGCGCAGTGCATGGGTGAAACAATCGTAGTGCACATAGGACTGGCGACAATGGTTTTAAGTAGACAGTTAGGTTATATGGCACTAAGAGCCAGAAACTTAATCTTGGGCGTTGGGGGGTGGGGAGGGCAGAGATGCCTCAGTGCTTCAAGGATTTATTTGAGTCAATGGGACATTGACCATGGTTTTTTGTATGGTCAATAAAAAAAATAATGCAGAGGGTAAGTGGCACTGAGGTGGGCAGTGGGACATAAGGAGCACAAGAGATGAAAATCTTTATAGGTTGACCGATTCATCAGACAAGACTGATGCAAGGACCAAGTTCTCTTAATGCTGTATATTAGCTGTGATGACTGCTGCGGTTAGTACTCATATCGCCATTTACGTGAATTTGTGACAGTACTTAATGCAGGTTACAAACGTGAACTATATGGTAGAGGTAAAGGAGCTGGGTAAACCAGAAAATCCAGAGGTGAGCCGGGTTTGGCACGTTGCCAAGAGCAAATGCACAACTCCAGTTTCCAGAGGTTTAACAAACAACAAAAGTCTAAACAATATAAAATTGCAGGAGTCAAGCAGAACATCAGCGGTACGACAAACCATTTTTTTTTGCTTTTCTGGACAAATCAATCAGAGCTCCCTTGCAGAAAGCAATCGCCGACCTGCCCACCTCTTTGAGGGGGCAGAGGGGAGATAGAAGCTTGGAGATGGGCTCCTTTCCTTGGTGCCAGTGGTTCAGTAGGGTAGCAGAGGACAAGACTGGTTTGTGCATTTAGCATCTTTCACCACCTTCCCCGTTAATGCTTTTTTATTATACATAGGATTAGAAGATGCCCCATCTGCAGAACACTACCAATGTCCAGTTTAAAAAAAATAAATTAAACTAAAAGGCAACTTGATCATGTATTTGGCGCCATAAAACAGAGCAAGGTTGTAGCTGCTCACACTTACCCTCACTTCTGATTCCCTGGTCCGGCCATTGAGGTCACACTTTGATCCATTCACGTACAGCTGACTGTGGTACCGCTTTAACCGGTGGTGCTTCGAGGCCTGCACACAAACATTTGAAAGGACAGTGTTCAGACATATGTAAGGAAAAACACAAAACATCTGCGTTATGATTTTCCAGGACTACCGGTTTATGCTCGTTTAAAGATGAACCGAGCAGCAGAAGTTTAGCAACAACGAATTGCCTCACAGCCTATCTGTGGAGCCAGGCTTCCTATACTCTATGCCAGGGCAAGAGAGGACTACTTCACGGATTTCCTGGAGCGGGGACTGTACGATTCTGAGTGCTTCAAGAAAGATGCCCTTTTCAATAGGTTAGATCCGGCAGCGAGAACAAGGCAAGCGATATGACCCGCACAGCATACAAATAAAAGGCTCCACAATAAAAATATTTTTAAAAAAATAAGGTATAATGGTACTATTCGCTAGGTTTCCTACAGATGCCAACTGGATAAATGAAATTATGCTTAAGGAGCTATAGGGCCTACTTCAGCAATGGAGGTTTCAACAAGGAGCCAAGTTATCAGAGTTAATTTAACTTTAAAGTGATATACAAAAGGACATTTTTAGAATCTATATATAGGAGATGTTCGACTGGCCCAAGTGAAAGCAGAGTGGGGTGGTTGAGGGCAAAACCATTAACCAGATAGAGGGGTGGAAAGACGGCATGTACCAAAGCAGCAAAACGAGACTGGAGGGAAAAAAGAATATTCAAAGTTAGTAGGGGAACAGTGAAATGTAACAGAGGTGGGTGTGGTGGAGGAGGGAGAGAAGGCGAGCAAGAAGCATGTCAGGATGATAGAGTAAAGAAAACAAAACCACCGATGATGCAAAAATCCAAAGAGATGGTCCAAAATGCAGAGAAAACTAGTAGTTCATATCTGCATTCGAAGCCATCTGACTGGTTCAGATGCACACCTCACGTACTAATAAAACAATAATCCATAGTAAATTCTTCAAAACAAATCACTCAAACATTTAGACATGTAAAGAAATATGCTTAAGAACATTGCCTGTGTGTGAACATTCTTACTCGTTCTGTTTAAATGGATTTCTAGAATCTGGCCTGGTGGACAGATTTTAGGTGGTCACCGTATTAATAGTGAACAGTTAATTCTGAGCGGTTAGCCAAAACCCAGTCACGGTAGCAATGTAGAGCAGTCAAGGATTACTCTCAGGAGAGCGTGAGCGGGGTCAGAAGCCCTCAATGAGTCCACACAGTGTAGCACATAATTCAATTTAGATAGTAAATATGTTTTATAGTAATTTATTATAAGCCTTATGAATACACTGAAAAATTAATATAACCTGGGACAAACAAAGGAATAGGGCCAGTTTAGCTTTCGTTTATGCAAAGAGGCTGAAAATGCAGGAGGCAGTGTCTTGCTGTACAAGTTGAAGATGTTCCAAGTTTTCATCCGGAATGGCGATGGCTGAAGCAAGGTAGCCCAGGAGAGAGCTGGTCCGTCCACTGGTTGGTCCAGAGTCATCTCTGAAGGTTCAGTAGGCACAGATCCTTGCGCTAGGGTGGTTGTTCCAACCAGTCCACGGACCGAAGAACAGGCAAGGGTCTTCTTGAGATCAGGCAGAGGAGCACAGGTTCACCGGGACTACACTGGAGGTGGTTTTGGTCAGCTGCAGGAGTTGTCCTTGGATCGCCAACTGGCTAATTTTCTTTATAGAGGACACTGCAACAATGATATGGCGAATGGCTGCTGGAATCCCCCCTTTCCCAAGATCTGGACTGGAAGATAGTCCAGTCCACCAGTGGCAAGCATCTGCACCATTCAAAAAGGCAGTGGCTTTCCACGATTGATAACCGCTAGTCGCAACTTATCCCCAGCAACAGACATTCAGGCAGCAGGAAGTGTACTGGGACTAGACAGTCCCAGTACCAGAGAGGTTGCAGGTGTCTGACGGGCAGATGTCCGCACAGGATCATTGCATTGCTCGAGGAGTGGAACCATGAATTCAGTGCGGGGTTGGGGGCCTGTGAGAAGATCCGCCACAGAAAAGTAGTTGGTGCCATACCTTACTAGAGCATTCTGAGAGGGATCCTTTATGCAGCAAGTGAAGATGTCAGGAGGATGGGCAAGGTCAGCAAATTAAGACGGTGACCCCGTGGAAACGGGCCACGAGTCCCATCAGAAGTCAGAGGGACCTCCTCAAAAGGCCAGGCAAAGAAATGGCAGCTCAGCAACTTGAGATCAGAAAGAGCAATAGTGAACCTAGCTGGATCACAGGTTGAGGGAAGCACTGCAAAACTTTTTGCCACACAATATTTCACACAAAACATGAAATACTTATCACTCTGGGATAAAGTACAGCGTCTTTGAGCAAACGAGCATATACATTTTTAATGCAGTTTAAAATGCTTGAGTCCCAGCAATCCAACAAATATTGTTTCAAAAGCATGCGCCGGCTTGCCATTTCTGTGGGACCCCCTTATAAGGTCATTGGGTGGTCAATGTTTGTGTGCAGTCTCTATGAACTTTACAATTTTAGTGAGCTAATGCCACCGATTCAAATCCAGAGTTCCCCCCTTGCCAAAAGTAATGTCATCTTGAGCAAATACATTGCCCCATCTGCTCCAGGTTATTAATCTAATGAATGCGAGAATCCTTGGAAATAAACTGGCCATCATTATATCAAAGAAGTGCACGTGGCAGAAATAAGGCTACTTATTGAAGTGCCAGGGTGGTAACATTGGAATTTGAAGATATGGATCCTAATCTGGGATTCCCTACTTGACCAAAATTCATTTGAAGATGGGTAAATCACTATAACCCTTTCCTTCGGTTCACATTAATTGAAAATGTAACCTCTCCTCGTTTTAAACTGGTTAGATTGAGACAGCCTGACTTTCTAACTGTTCGACAGCAAGGGTGGACGTGTGCAAAGTGAGCTCAGTCATCTAAACTGGTGCTGGGTAGGCTTCCTGGCATTGGTTTATTTCATTTAACGTGCATGTAATAGGACTTTTCCCCTGCCAGATCTGTGCTCTTTGGAATCCCCTAATCCAAGGGTTGGAAACTATTCGTTATTCACACAATGCATGAAATTCCTCTCAAACCTAGCTCCCTTGTTTGGGTATATATTCTGCATATCTTATTCATGTTGCATTAAAGTGCAGAATAATAATCCATTACTATCTCGGCCTTCGGAGGACGGTACCAGTGTCCACTACACTGTTCAGTCATCCAACAAAGAGCCCAACTGAGGAAACCATTGCACAATAACAGCAAAATCATTAGTACTCGGGTTCAGAGGTCAAGCAGCAAATACAAGTCCTGAAGTTGGAGGAGTGAAAAGAACTGGCCTGAACAATGCCTTCAGCCCATTGATCCAGAATGGGTGTAGACATTTTGGATGAAACTTCTACGATCCCTTTGGATTATGGGTCCGTAGAAGGCTCCTTCTTGTGGTCAGATATTCAGTCTAAAAGATGCTGGTGCAGGGGCTTCAGTCATCATACTCGGGCCAGTAGTCTATCTGGGTGTTCAGGATCAAACCCCTATAACTGACAAAATAATGGTTCAGTGGCTGCTTTTATGCGGAAACAGGGAGGCTAGAGGGGAACCCAAACACTCATGCACCATTAAAAAAATGTGGCGGGCAACCAATGTGTGCTAGTTTCAAACACAAACACTCATGGCCATCTATGATCCCCTCGGACATCCATCCATCCATCCATCCATCCATCCATCCATCCATCCATCCATCTCGGGCAACTTATTACAGAAATTACTCATTTCCAGTCACCTAGCAATCACACAAGGGCGCAAAAGTAGAGTTGCCTTGCTACTGGATTTCCAAACAGACCACCTTCTTTTTGGGAGCCTCCCGGAAGAAAGGCTTCTTGAGACCCAAAATGACTGCACTGGGTACAGCTGATGGTTTCAATTGAACTGCCTCCAACCAGAACAACTGGATGGGCATGGTTACTTGCACAAAGTGACTAGGGCACTTTCACAGCAGCGCCCAGCTTAGAGAGCCATGCAAGTCCACAAAGTGCCACATACATCACATCCCCACTGAGACCTGGATGCAACTTGCTGAGAAGAAATTGCCAATGCGTCACAGAAAATTGTGACTCAAAGATATTTCCCAAATAATGACTTACTAGCTCACAATAGCTTACTGCAGAGTGAATGTATTTACAGCTGATTTTATCGCATTGCGAAACAGATTACGGACCACCATTTATAAGATGTTTTAGACACGTCTTTCCATACATTATTTTAAGAGCAGTGCCAGTCAGAATATTTTAGTGGAGTGGACCCACGGGATCTGCAAGTATCAATCACGGGGGTAGCTTGTACATATGGAGCAAATTTCGGAATTGTGTCATCTGCAATTTCGGAATTGTGTCATCTGCAATTTCGGAATTGTGTCATCTGCAATTTCGGAATTGTGTCATCTGCACTCTGTTAGTAATTGTATCAAATTAACCAACTGAGTTAAAGACTGACAAGACACGCAAACATGGGATTACCATGCAAAATGAGACACCAATCATTAAAAATCCAGGCAAGGGAGGAGCCACTGTGGGGCTGAACTGGATGGACAACAAGGAGGTAGGAAGAATACCAAGTGATACCACCACCTATAAACAGTAGATAAGGATCCTTCTTTAAACATAACTAAATTGATTACTTGATGCAGTAGTATGAACGGCCAAAAATTCAAGTTGCACCAGTAAATGAATGGCAGAATTCTAGGAGGGAAAAAAACTGCACTAAGACCCAGATTTTCTTTAACGTACCAAAATACATAGTAACTGGCTTTACCACTGGGAACACCAATAGTATCTCAAACAGACAACACATTTGAACCTTTATCAATACTGTTGGATCATGACGACAAGGATGTATTATTTATATAGCACCGTCGTCAAAACGCTCTACATAGAACATTTTACATACAATAATTTATAACGTGATTAAAGAAATTAGCATCTAACAGCAGACCCATCTGCACTTTCGCCTTTAATTCTTCAATAAAGAAAAAGAAATCAATGTGAACAAATGGAAATTGTACAATATAATCCCAATTAAAAAGAAAGTAATTACAGTGGTTTGTCGATAAACTCGGTGGAAACTAAAGACCTATTGGGGAGGTCAAATTTGATTCCAGTAGGTACACAAACCTTCTTTGGCACGCAAAGAAAAGGAACATTTTCAGGTCAAAATTGCACAACGTTTAAAAAAAATCCCTTAACTCACATCCAAGGACAGGTAAAGACATTCAAAGGGATTATGCCATGTTCTTAAGTAAATATCGGGTTCCCTTCATACAATGCTCTTGTGCACCGTTTCACGGTGAGGTAACTACCTTGACTTTAAGAGAATGTGTTACAGAACACAAGTCAGACAAATCACCAGGGGCAAGCAATTTCAACCGCGAAACAGCCATATGCTGGTGCAAATTGTAAAGTTTTGGAAATTGTTCTTAGTAATCCTGGAGTAGGGGGAAGTCTTGAAAAAAGTTGATAACAAGAGAAACTTGCAGGAGAATTTTTCCAGCCCCACAAACGATTGAACTGGCAGATTGGTTTATAAGAATTCTTGAATGAACCCGTGGGACTACAAAGACCAGAAGGCATTGAGTAGAAATCATCAATTTCAGGGTCAGAATTGGGGAGCAGCATGCAACTGAGATCTGCGGGAAAGAGGGGCCCATCTTTATATATGAATGCCGCAGTGGATCTGGAAGACTACGGAACAACATTTCCTTCAGCATCCCTTGTGCACAGTGTGGGCGACTGTTAGATATTTTGTCCAAGTTTTGTAAGTAAATTGGTTTTATTCGCTTAGTAATATTGCACATAAAGCCAGGCCCCATGGGCATGGTAGTTCACACATAACAGACACATATAAAACAGAAAACCTAACAATCTCAGGGGTTAGGGGGGGAACCAGAAATTTCAGAAGAATAGGAGTGTCTTCAACGTTTGTTTAAATTTGGGCAAGGATCAACACAGCCTTGGGTCAAGTGGGAAGTCATTCCAGCTCTTCAAGGCAGCATAGCTGAAAGACCCTTGATGCACCATCTTGAGCTTGGCTTTAGGAATCTAAAGGAGGCCAATGTTGTTAGACCTCAGTGCCCTGCATGCCGGTAGATCGGCAAGCGGTTAGATAGATAGCCTGGCACCATTTAGGCATTTATGTGTCCGACACAATGCGCGGCAAGACACCCTGCTAGTCATAGGAAGCCAATGCAACACGCGCTGAGCTTCTGAGACACGTTCCTTTCTACTCAAGCCTTCCACTACTCTAACCACACTATTTTGAACAGTTTGAAGGCACCTTATTTCTCCTTTGCCAACGCCCTGAAGCAGACAGGAGCCATAGTCCAGGTTGGCACCCACTGCAATGGTAGCGCAGATCTCCAGTGATCGGACTGGTCTAAACTGTGCAAGCAGTTTGAGGTAGTACTATGAGGATGCCACTAGGCAGCTCACATGTGCCCTCATGCTCAGCTTCTGGTCAATAACTACACATAAGTCTTAACCTTCGGGAGAGTTGGAATACTGCAGCCAGCTATCTGAAACACAGGGTAGTCTGGAGTAAGTAGTTTCAACTGTGCTGCTCTGCCGATGATCATCAACTTTTTGCGTCATTAAGCGGCATATCGTTCTCCAGCATCCAAGATTGTATAATGGATTATACAGAGTTGATGATCTCAGTGTCCCTGATGTAATCACCAAAAAGCTGGATGAGACACTGAGTATCATCAGCATAGTTGGTATACAGCACTTTGTTGGCATCGTGGAGTTCAAAGAGCGACATGATGAACTTGTTGAAGAGAATGGGCTCTGAGGGACTCCACAGGGTACCATGAAGTCACCCGCCTTGTGGGTATCCGAGAATACTCTGGCAGTGCGGTCAGACAGGAAATATAGCACCCACGTTGCTGCAGAGTCTGAGAAGTAGGATGAGCATGGCGTTCAATTTAGAATGATCCACCAGGTCGAAGGCAGGCGAGAGATCAATCAGCATCAAGAGATCTCTACTTCCCTTATCCAGAAAGTCTAACATATTTGCCTTGTAGTCCAGCAAGGTGGTTTGCGTGCTGTGGGCTCTGCGAAAACCAGACTGCCTCTGCCCCAAAATCTGATGACTTTCCAAGAGGTTTTGTACCTGCAGATATGCAGCTTTATCTAGCAAAGTAAGAATAGCACATTCGTAATTGGGCTGTAGCTAGCTAGAACATCAGGGCCAAAAGAGGGCTTCTTTATTAGTGACGATATCCAGGCTCGTTGAATGCTGGTGGGAACCACACATTCTTAGAAGGAAGAGTGGATACATTTTGTGACCATTGGGGCTACCTGCTTAGCACAGGCTTTGACCATTTTTTACGGGCACACATCGCCTTTGCAGAAGTTGGTTTGAGTCCGTCCAACAACGTGAAGGGGCCGGAACCCAAACTGTGGGACTCATGGCTGTAGAGCATTTTCTTCCTTTGTAAACTCTGCTTGTGGAACCTTATTCTGGCATTCTTGTTTTGTTGTTCCCCTGAATTGTCTTAATTTTTATCATTCATGGCTTTCTGAATAATTCTTATGTTATTTGAGTTTCAAGAATGAAATAGCTGGTGGTTGGAGATCAACAATATGATACTAAATTGTGTTTGTTTAATTTCATAACACATTAAAGGTGTGGTTACACAACACGTGATTACCAAGGTCATGAATAAAATCTGTTGAACTTGACTGTGTAAGGAGTCTGTTCATTTAAACATGGGTGCTCGGATCAACAGGCTAAATAACATTTTGCATTCCATTACACATGGAGCACACATTTGCCAGATTACTGGCCAAAATGTCTAAATGTCGTGGCAATTGATCATCTGGAGTTAGTTGACCTAGGTCAAGCTGCAAAGCTAGTTGCCACAAATGGGGAGGACTGAATTCTCAAACATAAGTGTGCTTTAACAGATCATGTTTGACCGGTTTCATATTGGCCATGGCCTATATCTCCATCTTGTTCACACCCTCAAACTGGCTCACCATTTGATCACATCTTAGTGCTATTTTACAGGTACCCATCTAGGGAACACATCCACCATCTGTAAATGCGTTATTGCAATTTCCGATTGGAATGGACATCTTTGTTCTTCAAATAAATACAAATACCTTCCTCTTTAAATCCCAGACTAAAGTCACAAAATAGCATAGGACTTCTGGTCCTCGATATTTGGCTTTCCTCAATGTTTTCCCACCCCTAAAAGAACTCTCCACTCCCATGTGCCATATGTAATGGACTATCTGGTTCGTAGAAACAGTCGCCACAGAGTTCTGATGCAGACACCTGGTCTCCTTGGAGACTTTTCCCCATAAGCTGGTTTGGAATAGCAGGCAGGGTGCTCCACAAAGGAGGTGGGGGACTAGCAGGTAGTGAGAGGCTTGACCAAGAGGAACTTCGGTATGACAGTCTCCCTCAAATCACCTGTGTAAGCCAATAGTACCAGTAGGAGAAAGGAACAAGTTACTTACCTGTAACTCTTGTTCTCCAGCATGGGTCTGGCATGGATTCACATGCTCATGAATATTCCCCGTCGTCAGGCCGGGAATCCTCGGTATAGAAAAAAATCAGTATCAGTTTCGTTTCTGATCTGTCTTTCTCAGTAGTAACCAATCACTGGTCTCTGGGTCATGCTGCCCCCAGCCAATGACTGCCCTCTACCTAAGCCCCGCCCCTGGCAGCCATCCTCAGATTTGGTAGCACGTGAAGTGGCAGTATGGCCAAGTGAAGAGCCGCAGAGGGGTAGGCGGGAGGGTTCGCATGTGAATCCATGCCAGACCCATGCTGGAGAACAACAGTTACAGGTAAGTAACTTGTTCCTTCTCCAGCATGGGGTCTGGCATGGATTCACATGCTCATGAATATAAGAATACATAGCAGTATACACATGCACAACCAGGGGAGGTGGCAAAAGGCTCAACATCAAGCAATACAACAACTCAACATTAAGCAACTCTTACCTCCTCACCAGGCTCACCTTAGGCGAACAGGTTGCACAGCAATGCCTGGCCGACTCTGGACTCCTTCCTGGAATCCCGGTCGACGCAGTAGAATCTCGTGAAGGTGTGCGAGCAGGGGCACACCAGACAGGAACGCCGTAGTAGCAGCGATCGCTCTGGTCGAATGGGCCCTCGGACGGCCTGGCAACGGTCGGTTTGACAACCAGTGACAGTGCATGATGCAGCCAGAGAGCCATCTGGAAATGGAAGTCTTCGAAAGAGCCTTCCCTTGATTCACAGGTCCAAAGTTCACAAACAGCTGTGATGTCTTCCGAAAACTCTTTGTGCGGTCCACTTAGAACTTCAGTGCTCTAGCTACATCCAGCGAGTGCAGAGTCCTCTCAGCCGGCGACGAAGGCGACGGGAAGAAAACTGGCAACACCGAGGGCTCTTTGAGGTGGAAGTCCGACGGCACCTTGGGCATGAAGGAGGGGTGCGTCCTCAGCACCACCCACGTGTCGTGAAAAGTCAAGTATGGAGGCTTGCAAGACAGGGCCTGGATCTCTCCCACTCGCCGTGCAGAGGGGATGTCCACGAGGAATGCGGTCTTCCACGACAGAAACTTCAACGGCACTGAATGCATAGGCTCGAATGGGGCCCCCATGAGCCTAGTTAGCACCACGTTGAGCTCCCACGCCGGGGCAGGGGCCTTCACCGGCGGGAATGATCGGAACAGTCCTTTCATAAATTCCTTCACCAGTCGATGAGACCTCAAGGACGCCCGTCCTGTAGTTCTGGTGTAACGTGAGACGGCAGCCAAATGTACCTTGATGGAAGCTTGAGATAGGCCAGCCTTGGCCAAAGACAATAGGTACGGCAATACTTGAGGGGCCGTAATCCGCAGAGGGTTAATCTTCTGTGCACGGCACCAGACAGAGAACCTCTTCCATTTGTGTCCGTAGCACTTGAGAGTTGAGGATGCCCTGGCCTTCGCAAGAACCTCTCTGCAGTCGGCCGGGATGTCGTATCCTCCAAACTCTAGTGCTGCAGGAGCCAGGCCTGCAAGTTCAGCGACTGTGGGTCGTGATGGAGAATGGCGCCTCCTTCTCTGGAGAGAAGATCCGCGTCCGTCGGCAGCTTGACTGGTGTGGACGCTGACAAGTCCAGAAGGTCCGGCAACCAGATCTGCCTCGGCCACGCCGGTGCGACGAGGATCATCCTGCACCGGGACCTCTTGAGCTGGTTGACGAGCCGGAGTAGCAACGGCGGGAACACATAAAGGAACAGGCCATCCCAGGGGAACGAGAAAGCATCGCCCATGCTCCTCGGTTGGGGAAACCTGCTAGCGAACCTCAGGCACTTGAGTTCGCCGCCGTCGCGAAGAGATCGATCTGGGGTTCGCCCCATCGTCAGAAGAGTCGGTCCACTTGATCCTGGCGCAGTTCCCACTCGTGGCACGAGCGCAGCTCTCTGCTGAGTGAGTCGGCGATGGTGTTTTTTATCCCTGCCAGATGAAAGGGTACCAGAAACATCCCTTGGGCGACGGCCCAATGCCACAGATCCTGGGCTTCCTTGGATAGCGCAGGCGATCTGGTTCCGCCCTGCTTCCGAATGTAAAACATCGTGGTTGTGTTGTCGGTGAAGATCCTCACCACCTTGCCCTTGAGGGACGGAAGGAAGGACCTGAGGGCCCAGAACACTGCACAGAGCTCCAAGATGTTGATGTGGAGTGTCTTCTCCTCCGGGAGCCAAAGGCCTCTTGCGTGGAGACCCCCGGTGTGCGCTCCCAAACCTTCCAGGGAGGCATCCGTCGTCACCATCACCTGGTGGGCCAGGGCTAGGAACCCTGTTCACGCCGTCAGATGAGAGCAGATACCCCACCATCGTATCGCCTGACGGAACGCTTCGTCGAGCGGGATCCTGTCCTCGAAGCTGCCCGTCGGCTGGATCCAGTGGGCGTCGAGGAATTCTTGCAAGGGCCGCATCCGAAGTCTGCAGTGGCGCACCAGATAAATGCAGGAGGACATCATTCCCAGGAGGGACTTGATAGACCTCACTCTCTCCACGTCCGTGGCCAGCAGACGTTGCACCTTTCCCAGGATGGTCCTTATCCTCTCCTCCGATGGCGAGGACTGCCAGAAACAGGGCGACTTGCGACGGGACCAGGTGGGATTTTGGAAAGCTGATGGAGAACCCCAGGTCCGTGAGCAGCTGGACGGTCTTCGCAGAGTGTTCCACGGCGAGCTCCCTTGTCCTTGCCCGTATGAGCCAGTCGTCCAGGTTGGGGTAGACGTGGATCCCCTGCAGGCGCAGCCGCGCCGCCACCGGTGCTAGGCACTTGGTGAACACCCTGGGCGCTGATTTTAATCCGAACGGGAGGGCCTTGAACTGGTAGTGCTGCCCTTTCACCACGAACCTGAGGAACTTCCGGTGTCTCTTTAGAATAGGGATGTGGAAGTATGCATCCTCCAAGTCCAACGACGACAGGAAATCGCCCTCCTCCAGCTGTCCCAGCACGTGCTGGAGGGTGACCATCCGGAACTTCTGTGCCTTGATGTATTTGTTCAGTCGTCGCAGGTCCAGGATGGGACGCCATCCTCCTGTCTTCTTCTTTACGAGGAAGTATCTTGAGTAAACTCCAGAGCCCCGAAGCCTCTTTGGAACGAGCTCGATGGTATCTTTCCTGAGCATCGCCCTTACTTCCAACAGCAGTTGAGGGACGTGATTTTCCTTCCTGGTCACGGGAGGAATGCGGGGGCACTTCTTCTGGAACTCGAGGGCGTGCCCCAGGACCAGGGCGTCCAGCACCCAACGGTCGGTGGAGATGGACACCCACACGCCGACAAATTTCGTCAGCCGGCCTCCCACCGGGGTGCTTCGGCGGGGGCCCAGACCCGACGGTCGGTTCAATTTTGCTTGGAGGCCGCTTTGTCTCCTTGACCACCTTGGCGACGACGGCGGGATCCACCTGACTTGCCGCGTCCCCTGTAGGCCTCCTGCGATGAAGATCTTGCCGCTTGACGGTACGTAGAGGAGCTGCTGCCGGCTCCCTTGGAGGCACCCTGTCTGCCTCCGGAGCTCTGAAAGGACGGCCATCGCTGTTGGAGCACACCCAGTGCACGGGCCGTGTCCGTCTTGATCCCCTGAAGGGACTCATCAACCGCCTTGCCAAAAAGGTTGTTCCCATCGAAGGGCATGTCCAAAACCTTGGTCTGTACGTCCTGGCGGAAATGCGTCGCCTTGAGCCATCCTCGTCGTCTCAGGCAAATGCCGTTGCCCAACTGATGGAAACCGGTGTCAGTGATGTCCGTAGCCACCGTAATGGCATGGTCCGAGGCAATCTCACCTTCCTGTGAGATTTCCAGGGCCTCAGCCCTCTTGGCGTCCGGAAGGAAGTCCAACAGAGGGGCGATCTTGAACCACAACTCCCTGTCGTAGCGGGCTACGATGGCCAGGGCGTTGGCCGCCTTGATGGTCGTCGCTGCAGATGAGATGACCCGTTGTCCCATCGCATCCAGCTTCCTACCCTCGCCGTCCGGCGGGAAGGTTGAAGTCGAGGCCGATGCGCCCCCCCCCCCCCGCTTTCTTCTTGGCCGCCACCGAAACGACCGAATCCGGGATAGGTTGCGCCCTAAGGCACAAGGGGGCAGCGTCGGGGACCTGGTACTTCTTCTCGTACCGGTCCCTCTTCGCAGGAGCCGTGGCAGGGTTCTTGAGGAGGGCGAGCCCCTCACCCCAGATGTCATCAAGAAGCAGTACGGCGAGGACCGTCTTCCTTTTAGCCTTGCGCCGTTGGTAAAGGAACCCTTCCTTCTTCTTTTCTTCGGGGCAGAGCTGGAAGAGCTCGGATGCCCTGGAAATCATAGCATGGAAGGATCCAATCTCGTCGGGCGGGGACGCCCGGGCAGGGGGCGACGGGGGACACGTCCCGTCGTCGCCTCCGTCGTCATCCGTACCCGTCGTAGTCGTGTCCATGCCTTTATCATCCCCGTGGGTAGTGGACCGGGGGGGAAGGCAGAGAAGGCCACAGAGGCGGGAGAGGAGGCCTAGGATGTGTCCTCCTCCTCTTAAGTGGTGGGCTCTCCGAAGGTCCTGGCTCTGGTTCTCCCGTCGGGTCCGGCTCAGGTACCTCCGTCGGGGGAAGGGGCAACCTAGTCCTTATCTCCGAGCATAAGGACTGGATGGCTGACAAAATGGCTGCCGAGGTGTCCTGCGGTGCCGGAAACGCCGGGAGCGAGGGCTCGAGGAGCCTCATCTGCGACACCGTCGCTCTCGTCGTCGCCCTCGTCGGGAACCCTCCCGATGGGCTGGGCCTCTTCCACGACTTGGATGAGCTCCTCTTCAGAGGTCGTGTCCGTATCCACGATGGCCACCAGCCCCTCCCCCACCCTTTCCAACGAGGACTTCGTGGGGGTCTTCTCGATGGGCCTGAAAGACTCCCCCCTCCGCGGTGGCAGGGAGACTCTGGTACTTGAGGGCGCCTCCACAGGCTGAGCCAGGGCCGCGGCGACATCCTCAATCGAGGTCTTAGCAGGGTGAATTAAGGCCAACGTCACCTTCTGTACGCCTGGGGCCTTCAGCTTGGGGGGGAGGGTCCGAGCCTCGCTCCCCCTCTGCAGGAATCTTTGAGATCGACCGGGGCCTCTCCAGAAGCTTCGCCGGGTTCTCGGACTTCCTCTTACCCGAGCCAGAGCGTTGGCTCGTGGTTGATGGCGCCGGGGAGGATGCGCCCTGCCTGGCAGCCAAGGAGCCCGACCGTTTGGCGCTCCCGGTGCCCGCAGACTCGCAGTGCTTAGCCTTTTGTTGGGCCCCCGTCGCCGGGGCGCCCTCACAGGACTTAGAAGACCGCTCAGACTTCTTTTTCTTCTTCTCGCCTGACGGGCTCTTCCCTTCCAGCCAGCTGGCGAGACGGAGGTGGCGATCCTTCATGGTCCGCTCCGACATGTTCCCACAAAACGCGAAGTCCTTTTCCTTGTGTGTCTTGTCCTCATGGAGACAATAGAGGCATAACGAATGCTCGTCCTCCTTGAAAACGTTCTGAAGCTGGCATCCAGGGCAGGTCCTGAACAGCTTCCTGGGCGTCGAGCTTCCTTTCTCCTGGGCCATGACCGGGGTAGGCCTCGGAACTTCTGGAATCCTCCAAAAGCGTAACTCGACGAAATCTTCACCCTTGAGGGGCGTAGAAACTCTGAAACGGATCCCTGTTGATCGGATGTAGAAACGGTGGAGCTTGAGGCTCTATTTAACCAAATAAATGAGAAAATCGGAAAAAAACGCGAAAACACAGCAAAAGCTCGAGAGCTACAGCACGAGGACTCCCAACACTTGAACGTGCGGTAAAAATCTGAGGATGGCTGCCAGGGGCGGGGCTTAGGGAGAGGGCAGTCATTGGCTGGGGGCAGTATGACACAGAGACCAGTGATTGGTTACTACTGAGAAAGAGAGATCAGAAACGAAACTGATACTGATTTTTTTCTATACCGAGGATTCCCGGCCTGACGACGGGGAATATTCATGAGCATGTGAATCCATGCCAGACCCCATGCTGGAGAAGTGTATAGATCCCAGGACAATTCTTGCTGCTTTTCTGCTGTGACCTGCTAGAGCTTAAATTTCCCCCTGATGTCCTAAACCAAAACCTGTTCTTGACTTGTGGTGTGGTATTTGACCTTACTCCACAAATCCTTCCTGGTTCTTTGTTCCCTTAAGTTCTCATAGTTCAGATCTCTACATGGGTTGAGCTGGAGCTAAAACCAGCATTTATCTGCCTGTGCCAAAGAGCAAGTAAAGCCCTCAATGCTGCATGAGTTGCAATTGAGTCTTAATATTAAGTTTGCAAGATGGGGGAATTTACCTTTCCCATAGTGGTGGTGCGGCTAGTGGATGGCCAATGGGAACAAAAAGCGAGCCTAGAGGAAGTGTCAGAGCTGTTGTACCCACCGAGCTTGCAAGTGGGACCTGTGGGCTCCACTCCATCTCTGCCAGAATAATGCCAGGCGCTGAAGAGTGGTTTTGCGTCTATTAACACCAAATTAGACAGCATGGAATAGAAAATGGATCGTAGGCAAGATCGTTTTGAGAAGGAGAGTGGCCGTCTTCGCGAGGGTGAACAAAGAATTGGGGCGTTGGAGGACACGAGCACAGAGGCGAGCCAGGCGATACGCTCATTACAGCTGGAGGTGAAAGATCCATGATCAAAATTAGGATTTGTAGGCGAGACCTTGGTGCAACATTAGGGTGGTGGGGATCCCGGAATCTAGTTCAGTGCAGAATATGGAGAGTTTCATGGAGGCCTTTGTTAGAAAGGTCTTGGGTGACCCGCCCCGCCTTTCTTCCCAGTTTTTGATTGAACATGCCTATCGACTGACAGTGCAGAAGCCTAGGCCTGGGCAGAACCCGCTCTGTCATTGCGCGCTTGCTCAATTATCGTGACAAACGCTATCCTCCGTAAAGCATGTGATCTGGGGGAACTACAGTACACAGGAGCCAGAGTGTCATTCTACCCAGACTTTACGTACAGCCTGTTTCTCCTTTTTGGCAGCCAAGCGTGCACTGAGAGATCAGGGGTTACAGTATGCCATGTTGTATCCCTCTAGACGGAGGGTCAGTCATGATAAAACTCACTTCTTCTCCGACCCGTCAGAGGTGCACACTTTCTTGGAATATTTGCCTAGGGGCTGATGCTTAGGGTTCATGGGGACAACATGCTGTTGACTTTTTGTGCTTCTGTGCCGTCAGCTCATTTGTTTGAAAAGATGCCGATATGTGGTTGATATGTGCACAGATATCTTGTTGTTCATAGCTATGGACCACTGGCGTGCTATCAACTATTTATGTAACATAACGGGTCAGTTGCTTAAGATCCTACTACGGTTTTGAGCCTCCTCCCCCGGTGGGTCATTGTTGGAGGCTGCGTCACTGGCGTCACTGAGTCTGACGTCCGCAGGCAGTTGCCCTATGTGTTGCAGGGACTGGGGGACAGGAGGGGTTCCATGCTGGTTGGGGTTGGGCAGTGGGGCATGAGGGTGGCCACAACCTGGTAGAGGTTGGCTGTGGGGGAGGGGGTGGATTGGGGGTTGGAACGCATCTTTAAAAGGTTTTGCATTGCGGTTACGTCAAAGTGTTGGTAAAGGTCTATGATGGCGACTGGGGAAGGGACGTCGGGGCCATGTACCCTTCTAAACTGAAATGTGTGCCGCCTCAGTAATCATGCTAAAATGTGCAGGATTCTGGGGTATGGGGAGCGGCATGGGGATAGAATCCTGATGCTTCAAGGAATGTACTTGGTGGGGAAGTTAAATGAGATGTTCGCCAGGTCAAGGGGACGGGGGGATTCTTGCAGGGTTCTGATCATTTTCCACAAGTCCTTGGAGTTTTGACCATCGCAGTCAGAATGTGATCTGGAGGGGAGGTACGTGATTGTCTCTGGCACAGTAGTACATCGATTTGTCACACTGATCAATGCGTATGGCCCAAATCTGGATGATCCAGGCTTTTATAATGCTCTCTGGACCAAGTGTGCTGCATTTTCACATACTCAACTTATAGTCGAAGGTGATTTTTAACACTATTTTGCAACCAGGGATGGATAGATCGACTCCTGGTACGCTCTCGCTAGGGTGATCCTTGGGGGATGGGGAGGGACTTTGGGCTCCTGGACCTTTGGCAGACTCTGCACCCTGATAGGGATTTTTAATTTCATTCTTCAGTACAGGACACGCTCACATGTTGATTACATTATGGTTTGGCAGGACTGGATGCATAATACTAGTGACTACGATGTTGCTGAGGATGTTATTGGATCACAAACCGGCTAAATAGCGGCTTACAATGATGTAGTTGTTGGTTAGGAGGCTACACTAGCGCTTTAAGGGGCAGGCTCTGCTAGATGTGATGCATCATGAAAAGTGCATGAGGTTATAAAGTCTTTCTTTGCCATTAATGAGGGTTCGGAGTCTGATTAGAATTCTTTGGGAGAAATTTAAAGTGGTGTCGCATGGGCCCAACCTCTCCATGGAATATGGGGTACTTAAGGCTATTTGGGGGAGGTTGGCGAATCTGGAGGCGGAGTTGAAGGAGTTGCAGTCTGAGGGAATTGAGCATCTGTCTCACAATGGCCAGGCCGCTGTGAGTAAGGCGATTGATCTTTATCAAGTTGAGTTGGACAGAGAAGTGCACTTCCTCGCGACTCTGCACTTGACCCAGCATTACAGGGAGGAGGGGAGGCCTGGAAGGTTCCCAGCTAGGTTGGTGCGGAGAGATCGGGGTCAAACAAATGTTCTGGTCCGAGAGGATGGGGGTTGGTGTCCGAGTCTGATGCATTTGAGGAATTTAGAGGATTTTATGACAAATTGTATATGGGTCGGGGGACAGCGGACCACGAGACTTTGAATGCCTTTGTCGGCGACACTGATTTGGAGGGTCTTGTTGGGCCTGCTAGCGAATTATTGAGGGCCCCATCACAGCTACTGAGGTTCTGAAGGCAATTCAAGATCTTCTGGCTTCCAAGGCCCCTGGCTCTGAAGGTATCACTTAAGAGTTTTGCAAGGGATTTGGTCCCAACATAGCAGATTACCAGATTCAAATGTGGCAGGAGTCCTTGCAGACCGAGTGTTATTAATATTGATATTTTATTTCTATCGTGCTTGTACACAAGTGTTTTAGAGCGCAACAAGGGAGGGGAGGGGAGGAGAACAGGGGAGAACAAAACAATGATCTTACTAGGCCCAGTGACATTGAGAGCGCGCAAGTGCATGGGAAGAGGAGAGGGGAAAAGTGCATGGAAGAGGGGTGGGGGGGACAAGTGGAGATTGAGGAGCAAAGGAGAAACAGATAAATAAATAATAAAGGCAATAAAAAGTGGTAATGCAGCAAGCAAGTGGCAAGTGCTGGGTTTAAGGCAGCAGGCAAGGTATGTCTGATAAGTGAAGGAAGAAAAGAGGGGTGCAGGGGTTTGTATGAGCACAGATACAGACCCCAGTGCATGGGGTGGCCTGGAGGCAATACTGGAGGGTGGCAGTGTGAGCAGGTACCTGGGCCTGGAAGACAGAGGCTAGACCAGGTGCACAGTGCCGAGAGAGAACAGATAAGCAGGGGAGGAGGGGCGAAGGCAGAAGCAAAGAGGAAGGTCCTGAGGTGATTCCGGAACCGGAGATGGTTCACCAAGTTTCAGAGTGGCAGGGAGGCTGTTCCAGAGAGAGGCCCCAGCCAAAGACAGATCTACCCCCAGCTTGTTTCTTTGAAAAACGACTGACCCTGAAGGAGTTGAAGGTAGAGGAGCGAAGAGCTCGAGAGGGGAAGTTATGTACAGAGGGATAGCTGAAGGTATTTTGGACCTGCAGTGTTTCCCCCAACGATGCAGGAAGGTGTTATTTCTCTGCTTCTAAAACTGGGCAAGGACCCGTCGGAGTGTGCCTACTATTGGACAATTTCCCTAATCAATTTAGATACTAAAATATTCTCCAATGTACTGGCTGGTAGTTTGCTTCCTTTTTTACGTTCAGTGGTGCATTGGGATCAGTCTGGGTTTATTCCGGGCTGCTCTGCAGTGCTGAAACTGCGTAGATTATTTGGAGTGTTGTCTCAGATTGATCCATCTGTGCATGTGGTGGGAGCGCTCTAGGACATGGAAAAGGTGTTCGATTCTATTGCCTGGGACTACCTTTTCACGGTCCTAGAGAAGGTAGTGTTGCCACCATTCTATATGTATTGTGTTAGGGTCTTATACTCAGGAGTGACTGCATGGATTGGGTGGTTTTGGGATGCAGTCAGTGTTTTTTTGATTTGGGTCGGGGGACGTGACAAGGCTGTCTGCTGTCCCCAATTCGATTTGCGATAGCTATGGAGCCGAACACGGTTAGGTTGCGATTCCTGCAAAGGCATCGCAGGCTAGCACTGGGTGGGGTCAGGGAATGGATATCGCTATATATGCCGTCAATATTCTTTATGTCAAGGACCCCCGAGAGGAATTTGCAGGCACCTTCAGGGCATATGGAGGCATTTGGGGGAGAGGGGGAATCACGGGACGGCAGGTGAACTGGGCAAAATCTATTTTATTCTCTTTCAATGAGAATACACCACGGCCGCCTGGTATTGCAGGCTTTTGCTGGGAACAGATCAGCACTAAATATCTGGGAGTAGTTTTTACCAGAAAATCGGCCACAGTTATTGAAGGATAACCATGGGGCATATTTGGAGGCACTGCGTGGGAGGATTGAGAGGTTGACTGCTCTCCCAATCTTGCTTATGGGAAAAGTGGTGGTTATAAAAATGGCGATTCTCCCCAAGCTACTGTATTGGTTTCTCAACATTGCGGTTTGGCATGGTTTCTTATTCTTTAAGGAATTGCAAACGCTGCTGATTAAAGTTGGTGTGGGGCCCTAAGTCTCTAGGAAATAAATGAGAGACACTTACTAAGGCATGGGACAAAGGGGGATGGACTGCACCCGATATAGAACTGCACTATTTGGCAGCACCAGCATCGTTTGCGTCATAATGGATGCCTGGTTCTCAACCCATCCCAAATGTACGTATTGCGTGGAGTTCATCTTCCCCAGATAACTTGCAGGGAACTTTGCTATCCAGAAAGATAATCAATAAGTGCCCTTTTGATCCATTTTCGTGTACAGTCTATGCATGGTGGCAGTTGTGCTTGCGGATACAGTGTCTGCATACCTCGGAGGTGGCGATTTGGGACATTCAATGTATTGCCCCGACGTATGATGGTGTGATTAAGAGGGAGTGGTCTGGGGATAAATAACATTTGATTTTTATGTGTATGGCACCTCTGCTATGTGGAGGCTAAACTGGGATGGAGATTTGGGATAGCTTTTCAGTACTTTAGGCTTCAGGAGGAGTTTTGTGTGTGGTCTCTGGATTTCCCTGCTGAAGTACCGTACTAATTCAGCAAATGCTGGGTCGGTGGTGTCCACTATAGATCGAATGGTCCAGGGGCTACGCCCATGGTGGTCTTAGCGTGTAGGTCTCAGTGGGCAAAATATATAGGGATGGACGTGGAGGACAAATTTGTATGGTTCTAGCTATAGTCTAGTTCAGCGGTCCAACTGCTGAGAAATGGTTACAAAATTTGGTATGGTGCTGCGATGTGGAACACGAATACTGTAGGATGCAACCTGGGACCTCTAGGCCAGGGATGTTTGGGAACCAGTTCAGGTGTTTTTAGCAGTGAGAGAAACTACCAGGAATGAGGAGGGAGGGTGTTGTGGAGCCATTGCCGGAATGCGGATCAGTTACCTGACTGTATGCTGGGGGTTCCCGGCCATTACGCAGAGGTCGCTTGCATGTGGGGGCTGTGATTTCGTTACTTTATCATTAGTTTATGTTTGCCAATATAGGCACTTTATGTTGAGGAATAGGCAGGTGGAAAGAGGGGGATGACTACTGAGGGTTTGAATTGTTTTTGAAAGACTGCTGATTGCTGATGTATGACAGGGGGTTTTCTTTTTGCTGTTTTTTTTCCTGAGGTGTTGGTTGTAATGTGAACTGGTTACTAAATAAAGTTTGAATTAAAAAAAGAAAGTTTGCAAGATTACTTGAAGCCATTTTTCTCTGCTACTTCAAATGTTCAGTTCTGTAGTAATCATAATAGAAATTGTAAACTAAGTTCGGGAAGTTTGGAAAAAACAGTGTTTCTTCTTTGCAGGCAACGTAGACTCTTCCGATCCAAACTTCCCATGGGGGATACCAAGATTAGGAGTGGATCCCAGAGCGTACCAGGTGAGCTGTGTTCTTAGTCAGAGTTTCAGCCATGTAGGTCGTCAGTCAGTAAATAGTGTCTGTTGTATCTTGCAGATACCGCATCAGGTGTTTTTGGACCATGAGGTCACAAGGTAAGCTACCGCAAACGATTGGTACAGGATCATGTTGGGCGAGAACTTAAATAGGCAGGCTGCGTCCTGCTGAATGGAAGATCCTGCAAGTCTTGGTAATCATGGAAGATTTCATGGTCTCGCAAGATTAAAATAATTCTTGTATTACGGCAGTCTCTCCTCCTTCAAGACTGCCATAGCAGTCTACTGCTGCAATAAGTGGACCCCTTACCCTCGCTCCTCTCCCTCACCCCCTGGCAGTCCCCAACAGCACTATAGGCCCTCTAAACCACTTTCCCCAAGGGTGTGGTCTTTGTTTGTGGAAAGGTCTGGTGTGGTTGCGGTAGTCATGACCGGTCATCCCGGATCCTCAGTAGATCACACCCTTGGTCAATGGATTTCCAGACTCTGGATATGTACTACTGGATTCTCAGGTATGGCTGGAAAAAGGTGGAGGATAGGTTGAGCAAACCGTTAGGGTAAGGCGGATTAACAAAAGTTGCATGGAAGGACCTAAGCTAATGGATCGGGGCCAGAATCCAATCCCTGGTCTAGGATTAAAAGACCCCAGGCCGTATGCCCAGGACAAAGTTCTACATATCACTCACAGTTTCAGCACACGTCTTTTGTAGGATGTCGCCTTTGTCATGGCTGTGGGACTTCATCTGATTGTGATCTTTGAGCTTGAATTGGTCTATCCTGAATCCGAATACAAAGGAGAAGCCTCTCAACAGCTACTAGGGCAGGTCCAGCGTGGGACCCCTCTTGTCCTGAGGGTATAGCTGTTGGTAGGTATTCTTCCCCCTGACACCCTATGGAGTACTGGGTAGTTAATTAGCAAGACCGGTTCATTTGGGATGGTGGCTTTGCTACTCCCAAGCAGGTCGTGGCTAGCGGTCACAGTCACTGCTTAAGGGATTTTAGGCTTTAACCTCTGCCAGTCTCTGGACTCAGGTCAGCAGGCCTCCCAATCTAGCCGGTCCTCTCAAAGTGACTTCTTCTAGACTCCGGCTCCACTGGCTTAGTCAAATCCCTTTCTAATTCCTAGTACTCTTGGCTTGGCCAACACAGGTTCTTCCCGCATGGTTCTCTTTTCTGTGCTTACTCTACCTGACTGGCTATTTTGTCTCAGCCAACACAAGTTCTGCTCTCCACCAACTCCACTCAGTATAGCACAACTTTCTTCCAGGATCACCATCATACCCATGAATATATATCGGGAAAAGGCCATGGTTTTGGGGGCTGCAGGGGTGTCCCCTGCATTTTCAACGTGATAAAAAAAAGGCACATTTTTGGCAACATTTTTTCAAGGACATTATCAGGAGGTTTCTGCCTCTTTGTAAAGGTGTTGATAGAATAATTGACACAACAAGGCATATGATTCGCACATACATTTACCCATTAGCTTTGTGAATTGAGATTGGCCCTGGCTTAATAGTTCCACAATGTTCCAGGCTGGTGTTTGGGCTTACCTCCAGATGCAGTGCCCCTTTTAGCATTCAGGATCAACCAGCTTCTCTGTCCCCACAGCCTGAAGTTATAAATACCCATTCAGCCATGTTTGAATCCGGCAGTGTGAAAACTGGCTTGGAGAACCAATGCTCAAGCTTAACCATGCCCCTCCGAGTAGGTTTGTCTGTCTTCTGGCATTACTCAGCAAAGCATGTGTGTTCATGGCTTGTATTTTTGTTGTTTAAGGAAGAAAGCCTTCTTTTGGGTACATTTGTGAGCCCCCACATGTTTTTGTGTTTTCTTTAATGCCCTGACATTTTTCCCCCAGTGAGTTCCATCCAGCTCTACCTGGCGAAACAGGGGGGCTACCACAAACATGACCCATAGTCTCACTGGGTCAGTACTCTGACCTGGAGAGTTTTACTGGTTCTGGCAGGTTGTAGTTTAATATAGTAGCAGCATGGATAGTAGCCTTTTTAACTCATAGGAAGCCTCTCCTTCCTGGAGGCTCCCAAAATAGAGTCTTTAGTTTTGTGAAATGCAGTACATGAGAAAATGTACTGCGCTGCCCTAAAGTACAACTGTGTGGCAAACAGGAGCAACCATGTAGGGTATTTTCCTCCAATGTGAGCTCTGACCAGAGGCTCACAAAGGAATGGTTGTGCGGGCCCGGAAAGGGAAGGCTGTCTGGGAGTCCTCTGGAATCCACATCCCCAGAGTTTGCCAATGAAGATGGCTGCAAACGTTTGTGCGTGGTGGTCAGCATGGATACACTGGCTGCAAAATGACTGAATGGTGCAAGTGTGTATGATTGGTGTTTGGGTTTACCCTCTCCCCACCAGTTTGGCATAAAAGTGGATACTTAAAACTAACAATTTCAACTGCTGGACTTTAAACCTGAAGCATCCAGAGAGCAGAATGACTAGAGGACGACGACGCAAGCTATGCACTAGCATCATTTGCACTCTTGAACATTAGATAGTTACGTTCTGCCTCTCGCCCAGCAAGCAGAAATGATGCCCACTGCTCCAGTCCCTTGATACAGCAAGGCCAGCTGGAACAGCTGGGTCAGCTCTTTAGGAGAAGTTGGAACTTTGGAACTCTGATGATTAGCCGGTCCTGGCCGACCTTGAAAACTGAGCACCACATAATCATGTCTGATTTGATCTTAATAAAATGTATATAGCGCAACAAAGGCCCGAAGGAAACTTGGCACAAACGAGAGGCAAGGATCCGATTCACAAAATTAAAACAGAAAAGTCTTAAGAGTACAGCGAAATGCAATGTGGGACTTGGTGCTGTGTAGCAGAAGGGGAAGTTGGTTCCAGGCTTTAGCAGCCGCCACAGAGCATGCAAAGCCCCTGCGCGGGACAGCCTGTACCTCGAGGTTTATATCTGATGGAACCTTTACGCAACTGTTCACATGAGCAGTGTGAAATTGTACAGTTCTCCTGCTCTTGAGATCTCCAGTGACATGTTCTGCTACACTTTCTTCAAATTGAAATCTATGACCCATGGCTAAGAATACTATTTCTGTACCAAAGATCAGAAGTTGCTGAGCCTCCATTTCGTCAAATGCATGCCTTTAGGGGGCCATCTCTGCTCTCAGCTGGACTCATTGGTCAGATCACCCATGGGAAAAGTGCTGATCCTGCCCATTTGGCTTATAATTGACATTCCCTGCAGTTGCTCCACAATGGTGTAACGTTGACGCTTTTCATCAATCAGACAGGTCCTAAAAAGCTGTAGTGGTTCTGTACCATAATGCTGCAGGGCTCCATTTCTAAACATTGTCCATCCAGCAGGCAATGCAATCTCGCCTGCTGTTGCCCCTGAGGCTGCCCTCTCCAGATCTCAAACCTGAATAGACTTCCTTGATAAATCTCCTGCTGTCGGTCACCCTCTCACCTGGTTTGTAGCGTTCATCCACGGCTGTAGGACTACTATGCTGAGCTAGCCTATTCCAAACCTATTCCGAACAAAAAATGCAATCTTCCTTGCTGGTGATGTCACAATTCATCTATGCAATCTGCACTCCTTGGTGCACACCATGTACATATAAAGATCTTATGTGGGCTCCTTGTGCCGGCTGAGCCTTGTGCGCAGCTTTCTTACTTACCTCTATTGAATAACACTGGATAATTCGCTTAGAATGAAGGCCATAGTGCCCAGGGGGGGGGGTTTATGTAAGTGGAAACAGCTACACGTTATGATCCTGTGAGATTGCAAGTCTATTTTGGTCATTTTGTAAAATGTGAACACATATTTCTTGACTCCATACTTTGTAGTCAATTTCTATGCACAACTAATAAAGAAAATATTTTTACAGATATATGGTTTATTTACCTTTTGGGTTGCCTTAACTACTGTAGCCATTCTATCACTTGGAGAGCCTGGATCTTAAAGGAAGCAATGTAAACTAAGAAGAGGGATAAATCTGTGCCGTAAAAACAAGTACCCCAAAAAAACTCCCTAGCCTCCCATGCATATGTTTTTTGTTCAGCTTCGGGTCAGAATCCAGGCCGGACCTTACTGACCCAGCATCTGCCACTCACACTCTGCGCCTGCCATGTAAAAAAATCATGACTTTATGCATATGTGAAACACTCATTTTGGGGAGATTTTCTCGGGGCTTTCACCCTAGGAAGCTGGTACCAGGCTCTGGGACTAGGGAAACAGCCTTACACTCACCATTAGTAAAGCACATATCTCCCTTGCCAAACTGGGATCTCCTCACCACGCTAGGGGTTATCTGCATTCTTAAGTTACCAAAGAAAGGGCTGCAGAATCTCGAGGGGAGGTGGGGGAGGGATGTTTGGCGGAATCCTTATAAAATCTTTTGGGATCACATCACAACCCAGGTGAGCAGAGGCGGCGCGTGGCTGCAAGTGTGCAGAAATGGTTTACATGAGGTAAGCGGAGCGTACTATGAATAATATGACACTAAACGTAATGTTGCGTGCACGTCCGGATCCTTCTGTAGGGTGCCGATAGGCCAGAGGAGTGTGGTCCTTGACTCTATTCCAGAACTCAGTATTATGTTTCCCGATGGTGTCTGGTCTCTGTATTACTTTGAAAATACTACCTAATGTTATCAACACGGCGGAGCGCTTGTGTTGTGTCGCAGCTGAATGCCATGCCCAGCCCCAGTCAGTCTGGATTACAGCGCTGTTTGTGTCAAGAGCCAGTAACCATTGACAAGTCAACTCTAAGCTCATCTCATGCACGACTGTGGCTTACTACGCACCTCTTACACTCTCCGTGGAATGCTACACATTTTGGTTTCCAGCAAATGCAGCAATGCTGCAGTAAAACAAAATGCCATCATCTGTGGTTGACTTCAAAGTTCAATTTCAAAGTGAACTTCCAAGCTGTGCTGCTTCCGTAAGAATAGTGTGCTTTCACAGGAGCGTTCCCGTATATGAACTCGAATTAGGAGAAATTTTGACCTTGACCAGGGCAGCACTGACAAAATGAGTTTTTAGCTCATCTCATGCACGGGAAACTACTGCACTTTCGGTGGAATGCTACACATTATTTGGTTTCCAGCAAATGCAGGGATTCAAGCAGCAGTAAAATACGGCAGTATAACGTGCAAGGAGAATGACTGGCGAGATTGGGAACTACTGCCTTCAGAGTCATGATATTACATAATGCCATTAACTCATCTTTCAGCGGTTTGTAACTTTAGGGTGGAAGATGGAAGTAGAGACGAGTGACATGGCTTGCTGCACACTCCATGGGGGCTGAAACATGAGGGAATATACAATTATATTATATGGCATTCTTCGGTTCCATGATGAGTTGAGCAATATAAGGCTTTGGCATTACAAGGCCTTATGGATGAAGTATTAATAGCTCTGTTTTGGCTGTAATACAGGGTGGTGCAAGTCAGGCTTTCTCTGGGAATTAAAAAGGAAGCAGAACCAGGAAAGGGTCATAAAATACGCTACAGATGTAATTTCTAGACTTAATGTTGAGTAGAAGCATCCACTTAGTTAAATGCTTCCGATTTATGTGTACGACAGCTTCAACTTTTTGCTTTTACCTACATTATCTTTTACCTACATTATCAGAGGTTGAGGCTGGGCTTCCCTTTCCAATATGGTAGCACAGAACAAGGAAAGGTCCATGTTAACGGAAGCAGAAAGATCTATATTTAGAACTACAGTCATTGGATCTTGGCACTCTTCCACTGCTGCCCGGTCACAGAAAAGCTCATTATGATTGTGCTTACAAATGGGCAATATTATATTACTGCGTTGTTTCATTATTGAGGATGAATTTGGATGAGGTCGTACAATCCGTAAGTGAATGGGTGAAATGACATCTGGTAATAGGAATGCAACTGGCAGATAGACACGTTAGGCTGAGACATGCGTGATTTTAATGTGATCCTGATGCATTTTAGGATTGCGATTTTCTTGCTATTGCCTCTGGAAAGCTCAATGCCACCCCTTTGTTTATCAACTGGCTATTGGCTTTGCAGAGGTGACATTTGATTTGATTTCAAATGTTAATGTGGGGATTGGGTCTGGGAGTATTACTTAAAGCAGTAAGGAAAAGAGGTTATCAGGAGTTTATTTTGAACCATGGTTAAATATGATGGGCATTGATTATTATAAGATCTTCAGGGAATGTATTCTTAGGGGGGACAATAGATCCCCTGGACATATTTGACTGTCAGTCATCTGCTTTGTGTTTGAAATATAAAGGCTACTGTTAAGGATACAATATGAATAAATGGAGCTGGGGGACGGTGTGTATTGTTGGTGGTGCTTACCTTTAGTGGATGGGACGTTTGTGTATAAAGGTGGGTGGGGTCATGATATAGAAACATGACAAATGGACAAACAGGAAAATTCTGGACTAAAATGTGAACTCTGTTCTTAAAAATGTATTTTGTTTAGCTGGGGAGTAGCTCTAAAGACCATATCGGGTTCAATCATCAGTTACTGGATGGATTTAGTTTTAATACAATGGGTTGAGGATGGCTGAGAAATGGGGGCTAGAGGGGGGGTTTAGATATTGAGACAATAAATTGGGGAGAGTAGTGATGATTATAATTTATGTTTCTTGGGGCATGGGATTGCTGGTAGGTATGGTTCAGGATACAGTTTTAGTTGTATACATGTTAGCTCATTTAAGGTTTGCGAGTTATCGGACTTTACACAACGTGAAATATTCTTGGTTTCTAAATGTTAGTCTATTTGTGTCTGGCGTTATGTTATTTTTTGTTTTCTTGTTCTTGTTTTCTCACCTCCCTCTTGCTTTGTTTCACAGTGTGGGTTAGCTTGATATATTGGAAGTTGTATGTTTGTTATGGTTATGTTAAAAGTAATTTAGTTTAGAGTATTGAGGTATGAGTCCGTTAACTTTTATTTTGTGGAATGTGAAAGGGGTTGGCTGTGCTATTAAAAGATGGAAGGTAATGGCAAGGATTTGGAGAAGCAGAGGGGATGTGATTTTCCTACAAGAGATTCACTTAAATGAGCAGACTGGATGTTAGACCATTCCCAAATATTCACAGGCGATTTCGAATTATTATGAGTCCAGGTCAAGAGGGGAAAGTATAATGATCGGGAAAGGGTTACCGATAAAAATAGAGAAGACAATAAAGGATGAGGAAGGTTGAATTCTATTGCTTGATATACTGTATTATGGTAGGAAGGTGACTATTGGAACGGTGCATGCCCCATGCTCTCCGAGTGTGCGGTTTTTCAGTTTGTTGAGTACTCTGCTGGATAAAATGGAAGGTGAAGTGGTAATTTTGGGAGGCGATTTCAACGTGGTGATGGATAGCAAATTTGATAGAAGATCAGATTGTAGGTATAATAACGAAAAAGTTAGTGAAGAATTACGAGCGTTTGCATTCAAATATGGACTAGTTGATGTATGGTGGGAACTACACCATGGGGAAGAATAATTCATTTTATTCTGCAGTCCATAACTCATACTCGAGGATGGATTATTATCTTATTAATAAACTGGTCAGTCAGACATTGAGTTTTGAATATCAAAGAGGTATTTTGGATCATGCACTGCTTGACATGCAGCTCCATTTAAGGGATAAAGGGGAGCAATCCAAAAGGTGGAGGACGCAAGCAAATATACTTAAAGATCCATTGATAACTACAGGGTTGGAGGACTTGATTAGGAAATACTTCAAGGAAAATGAAAGTTCAGCTGATGTTAAAACTGTTTGGAACTGTTTTAAAGCGGTGTTAAGCAGAACTATGCATGCTAAAAAGAAAAATCAGGAAATGATCAAAAAGATGGAAGAGGAGGTTAAGGAGTTACAAAAGACTTGTTCAATTTTGGAACCAGAATCGAATAGGATAAAACTGAAGAAGTTAGAAGGTGAGATGAAGAACCATGTACAAACACTAGCGGGGAAAGGGTTATTTTATACGAAGCAACGGTTTTGGGAGTTTGGTGATAAGAATGGTGATAAGAATAGTAAGTTGCTGGCCAATAAACTTAAAGGGATGATGACGGTTACATGTGTTTCTTCCATACAAACTGAAGAAGGGGACACTTTGCATAGGAGCACAGAAATTTGTGAGTATTTGAGACTTGTATAATGGGTTATATAGGGAAGACCTCTATCCTAGTGATGAAGACCTAGGTAACTTCTTTGATAAAATCATTCTTTCAGAGTTATCTACTGAGAAGAAAACTAAACTTGAATCTATGATTGTTGTTACTGAGGTCTATAATGCAATTTTGCAGATGAAGGAGGGAAAGTCACCAGGGCCGAATGGTATTGTTTCAGAAGAGGTTTGCAACGCAGCCATCACCAATTTTGTGTGAGATCTTTAATAATTTTATATCGTCGGGAATACTGTGTGACGCAATGAGGGATGCATTGCTCATTGTTATTCCAAAGCCAGATAAAGATCATAAAAAAATGGGGGAATTATAGGCCAATCTCTTTATTGAATGTGGATCTTAAAATCTTCACAGAAATATGGACAAATCAGCTGATGACTTGTATGGGGGATCTTATTGATGAATCTCTGGTGGGTTTTACTCCAAGAAGGTTTGGTTATGATAACATAAGGATTGTGTTGAATGTTATTGGGGTGCATTATGGAAAATAATCGAATGGGATTATAGGTTTTTTTGATGCCGAAAAGGCCTTGGATAGGGTTAATTGGAAGTTCCTGGAACATGCATTGTTGAAAATGGAGTTTGGTCCAGTGTTTATGAGAATGATTGATTGCATTCATCAAGATGTTAGGGCAAAGGTATTTGTAAATGGGTTAATTTCTGGATCCGAATATAAAACTACCGATTTGGCCACGCAAGGAGAGAGAAATGTGTGCTCCCTATCGCTTGGATAACCTCTATACTTTGGGAAAGCTGTCAAAGAAGAATTTAAAATTACAACCAATAGTATCGACTAGACAGGCTTTGTGGTCGTGGCTTAGAGAAAATGGACAGAGTTATGGTTTCAGCCATGATGCGTCTATTTGGCATAATGAGACATTACAACTCAATATGGCAGAGTTGGATTAAAAATGGTATATTGAATCCAAGTTATAGGCTTTATGGAAATAGACTGCTGCAATTTGAAGGGTTGCAAAGTAAGTATAATTTAGGGAGTAGAGAACAGAGTAAATATCTGGATTTGATTTCACTAATTAAATCAAAGGAAGAGTATGGCTGGTGACTCCTTAGGGAAGAAACCAGAGATTTGTAAACTGTTGATTGGGCAGGAATACAGTGTGCGTACCTATATGCATTTCATGCCCATGGAGATAGGACACATAGTTGCTTGGAATGAGCTAAAGAATGCATGGTCGGATGATGTCAATGTGGTCATTTCAGAAGATGATTGGAGAGATGTTCTTAGAGTAGGCATGAATTTGGGAAAAGATATGAATTTATGTTTAGACAGAAAATAGTTGGTAGAGTTAATTGGACGCCAGTAAGGATGTTCAAATTGAAGTTGAGGATGGATGAATTGTGCTGGATTTGGGAAAGTGATAGAGGTACCCTTCTACATCTACTTTGGGACTGCTCGAGAGTGCAAGATATTTGGAAAAAAATAGTTGATAGAATGGATATGGTTTTTGGAATAGTCATGCAAAGATAAGCAGCTAATGTAATCTTGCTTCTACATAAAGAGAGGTGTGTAAACACCAGGAAACACAATATCTGGATTAATAAAGCTGTGATGGTGGCGATTCAGCTGATCCTTAGGGTCTGGAAGACTAGAAAGAAACCTACTGTTGAGGACTGGTTGGTGGAGTTACAGATTTTATCAAAGTATGAACAAATGTCAATGGAGGATAAAGGTAAAGAGGGGGACTATCTTTTGTTATGGGGACCATTTAATGCCTTATACGAGTGATGCAGTAGAGAGATGGTGGGAAGGCGGGAGAGGAGTGAGAGGGCAATTCCGCCCCCCTTTCTTCCCCTTTTCTGATGTATTTTGTGATGTTTTATGTATGTTAGTGTGTTTTATTGATATTGTTTTTACTTTTTGCATTGGGTGATTGTATATTGATGTATTTAGGAGATAATGTACTGGGATTCTGAATGTTGATAAATGGTGTTATTGACACGGTATCGTTGTTGTATTGGCTTTTACTGTAATACTATATTGAAACCTATATGATGCAACTATGTTTTGTTGAAAATGTAATAAAAAGATCTTTAAAAAAAAAATCCAAACCAGGTGGCTATGCTAGAAACCCCACCAGCGCCAAACCCCTTAGCAAGCTTCCTCCAAGGACTATTAGGATATGATATTTATTGGCCACAAACCTACCTTCAGGAAGCCATGGAGCACTATACTAATCAGAGAGGTGGTGTGAGGAAGGGAGGTGATCCCTTCACACAACATACAAGGAGCATTTAGCTGCATTTAAACGTTTTTGAAGTGGTTAAAAAGGCTTGTAAAACAATTAAAATAAAATTTAAAAAAAAAAAACACAAGAAATGCTTGGGTCCAGACTTTACTCAAGCGCTCCTCACCAAGAGTGAGTTTTAGATCTTTCTCCCATTCTTCAATGACTTTGCAGGAACAGTATTCTTGAGGGGAGCTGGCATTGTTTAACCAGTGATGGCATTTCGGGAGAAATGTTTGTTTTGTTAGGAGCCATCATTAAAATTAAACTTTCTTGAGAATACTATGATTTGCATATTGAAGAAGAGAATGTAAAGCTGAAAAGTTGACCATCTACGAAATCCTCCTGAATGTAAACCTCTCCTGCCTCTGTGATGACCATCATAGGGTAGCACCTCCACATTTGATAAGAGTATTTTTCTACAGCAATGGCTCTGCCCCACCACGATTCATTTTTGAGAGTTCGAAGTAACTTGTTATTGTTTTCCCTGGTATTAGTGAGGTGGAGGAAAAATTCTGGATTCAGGTCTGCAGGTTACCTGCAAAAGAGATGCTGAGGTAGACCAACACCTGCGGCTCCAATGAAAGTTTGCTTAATTTCCCCTTGACACCTTCGGCGGTTCCCCACTTTGCCATCTGTTTCCAACGTGCCCCTGTTCCATTTCCCCCTCCCCAACCCCACTTAGCTGCCCCCCCTTCACCTCTGTGCCAAATCTTCCAAGCACTCATTTCCATGTCACCCTTCCATACCCCCACCCCCAATGACCTCCCGACCGCAATCAAGAATTGTATTCCATACATTTGATTGACTCCAGTTGCCAGATTAGGCCTGAATGATTAATGTGGGAATTTGTATAAAAGGTCTACCGGGGTATGACAGAATGCCATCTGTGAAAGAGTACTAAACTGTGCTTTTTTATTCTTAAAACAAAATGATGCTGGTAATTTTATTTCAAAAAGTGAGATCTGCCAATCACATCTCACTTTCATATTGCTTTGTGGGGAAAAGTATAGGGCAAACTCTGCTGGCCCAGTCTACTGAGACCTACATTTCCAACAGCCAGGGGACGACCTTAACTGTGGGCAACCCTGATCCATATTATATTTATAATGGTGTACCCTCAAGGTCTGGTGCAGATTAATACATGCATGTGAAACATATCCGATCTGATAAGGTGATCTATGAAAATATACAATTAAACTGACCGAAACCCTTTTGATGCAATTGTAATTGACAGCATGGTTTCTAGTTCCACTCATAGCCACAGTTACCTTGCCCTTCTATTCTACCCGCCTCCCCTTCTACTCCCCACCATCTGTCTCTCTGATGTTTCACTCCACAATCCTCCTGCCGCCACCCTTTGGCGTTTAGTTTCCTTTTCCTCCTACACTACTACCATTCCTCCCACTACCACCAAATAGTTTCCTCCCACTACTCCCCTCTCACCACTACTCTCTGCAACCACTACTCTCCTACTGCCACCCAGTACCATTCAATTTACACTCACTCCTTACACTAGCTTATATTCACCTGCAACACAAACATGCACACTACACAGCCTTTGCACTTACTAAGCTAGTACCTCACCCAGTTCCAATAAACGCCTCAACACTAGTCACTGCTTCCTTCTGCTGTTCTATTAGTCCACCAACTTCGCCTCCTCTAACCTCATCCAGACCACCCAGCACTTCTCACTTCCAGTCTCTTCCTTTATCCTCCCCCCCTCTTCCTGCCATTGGCCAGCTTTCCCTAGCAAATCTATTTTCTTTCTTTCCCTACCAGGGAGTGTATATGAAAGAAAAAGCTTTAACATGAGACCAACCAAGCCCTGCCCACTACTGCATGTCGATCATGGTGGGTATTCCAGTTCAGTGTCCAGGTCTGCGTTGGGGTTTCCATGGTAGCCTTTTTCCCTGGTAAATATAGTCTCTGGAGGGGGTGAGGGGGTATGGCCCCTCATGACATTGGTGGCCTAGGACTGAACACAGGTCTCTGGTGGCGCACCTGCCTGGGTGCTGAAGTGAACGGATACTTGCCACGTGCTTGCTTGAGTCCTGACATACCGTTCCGTCTTTCCCAGGCTCTCCCCACTGCAGGGCACTGAGTCATGGTATCCTGGAGGGTTGCTTACGTTCACGGGTGTCTCGGTCTCTGAAGCTCTCTCGCAGACATGTTATGTCGGTTGGGGTTTGGCACTCTGCCAATCATCCCCATGACAGCCTCTACAAAAGATAGTGGCTAGCGAGCATCTTGGGGTAGAGGCATTGTGTGAAACAAATATGAACTGCCAATGTATAAACTGGTACCAGGTGAAGGGCAAAAGGGCAAGGGTTGGGGGGGACTAGACTGCTTCTGAGTTGTTAAGGCTGCTGCACGACGCCTGGAGCAGATTTGACACTCGTTGCTTTTTCAAACCGTATCTAGTATCTGCGCTCGATTAGTCTTTTGAGCCATTTGCTTTTGCTGAATCTCATCACATTGCCTGGACCTCGAATTAACTAGACTGCTTTGGACAGTTGACTTGATCATCGCCTGCCTGCTCCCGAGCTGCTTTTAGCCAATCACTGCACCGCTGAACTGACTTCATGATGACTCAATCCATTGAGAACACCCAGAAAGCGCACACCGCTCCTGAAGAATATAGCATTCCCTCTGCCCAAGTAACCACAAAGAGGGTACATCTGTTTGGTTGTGCACGTTTCACCTTTATACTTCAGATCACTGCTGGTTTAGTAGTAGTGTGGGGCTGAGTAGGAGAGCAGACACTACTATCTATCCCTGTATTGCTGCAGAGCAGTAGTCATTTTATGATAAAGTGCATGATTTCAGATTTTCTTTTTTATATTTTAGCCTGAGAGCAGAGTAGTGGATGACGATTTAGAGCTAAACTGCTAAAATCAAGTCTGCAGATTTTGTTAGGAAAAAAAATGTATTGGCATAAAAACTATCAGACTTTGTATTTACACTTGGTGACGCCCTTAATTACTGCGGGTGAGCCAAATGATATTAGTAAAGGCTCCACAATTAGTACTGTAATTGGTGTGCCCAGGCCCCGCGTTGCCCCGTGTCTCCCGGCCTCCCCTCCTGGTTCTCGCTCGCCCGCCCTCCTCCCAGCCCGCCCCTCACCTCTGATTGGCTGCATCCAAGTTGTTTCCTGGGTCTAGCGACCCGTGCTGAAGCACCCGCTCCCTTTCAATCGATCAAGGAGCAGGTGAGTGCGCCCACCCATCCGCGCCCCCTCTTGCCTGTAATTATACTGTAATTTTACTGTAATTGGTGTGCCCAGGCCCCGCGCTGCCCCGTGTCTCCCGGCCTCCCCTCCTGGTTCTCGCTCGCCCGCCCTCCTCCCAGCCCGCCCCTCACCTCTGATTGGCTGCATCCAAGTTGTTTCCTGGGTCTAGCGACCCGTGCTGAAGCACCCGCTCCCTTTCAATCGATCAAGGAGCAGGTGAGTGCGCCCACCCATCCGCGCCCCTCTTGCCTGTAATTATACTGTAATTTTACTGTAACTGGTGTGCCCAGGCCCCGCGTTGCCCCGTGTCTCCCAGCCTCCCCTCCTGGTTCTCGCTCGCCCGCCCACCTCCCAGCCCGCCTCCCGACCAGCCCATCCCGCCCTTCATCACTGGTCCTCCCAGGGCAGCCCTCTGCCCGGCAGCCCCCAGCGGTTAAGGGCCCCAAAGCCAAGGGCGGCTCCAACAGAGGCGGCTCCAGGAGTGTCAGCAGGTGTCTGCAGGGAAAGCCAGGGAAGCCACCGGACACCAACAAAACCGTAAGTGTTGGATTGGGTGGGGGGTAGAGCAATTACTCTACCCCAGAAAGCTCCTGCCACTCTAACCTACCTCACAATAGCCCACAGTATAATGTCAACCAACGATTGTTAGCATACGCCACACTTAGTTGGAATCTCTAAAAACCTCTCTGAGAAAATTGAATTTAGAAGTGTACCCAACTGCATTTCGAAGCTGCCCCCAAGAGCCTCTCTGAGAAAAGCTGAATTTAGAAGTGTATCCAATTGCATTTGAAGTTGCGCCCAATAACCTCCCTGAGAAAGTTGAATTTAGAAGTATACCCAATTGCATTTAGAAGTTGCGCCCAATAGCCTCTTTGAGAAAGTTGAATTTAGAAGTGGACCCAACTGCATTTCGAAGCTGCCCCCAAGAGCCTCTCTGAGAAAAGCTGAATTTAGAAGTGTACCCAATTGCATTTGAAGTTGCGCCCAGTAGCCTCTCTGAGAAAGTTGAATTTAGAAGTGTACCCAACTGCATTTCAAAGCTGCCCCCAAGAGCCTCTCTGTGAAAAGCTGAATTTAGAAGTATACCCAATTGCATTTAGAAGTTGCGCCCAATAGCCTCTTTGAGAAAGTTGAATTTAGAAGTGTACCCAATTGCATTTAGAAGTTGCGCCCAATAGCCGCTCTGAGAAAGTTGAATTTGATGTATGCCCAATTGCATTTAGAAGTTGCGACCAATAGCCTCTTTGAGAAAGTTGCATTTAGAAGTGTACCCAATTGCATTTGAAGTTGCGCCCAATAGCCTCTCTGAAAAAAGTTGAATTTAGAAGTATACCCAATTGCATTTAGAAGTTGCGCCCAATAGCCTCTTTGAGAAAGTTGAATTTAGAAGTGTACCCAATTGCATTTGAAGTTGCGCCCAACAGCCTCTCTGAGTAAGTTGAATTTAGAAATTTCCCCAACTGCATTTGGAAGCTGCACCCAAGAGCCTCTCCGAGAAACTTGATTTTTAGAAGTGTACCCAATTGCATTTAAAAGTGTACCCAATTGCATTTAAAAGTGTACCCAATTGCATTTAGAACTGTACCCATTTGCACTTAGAACGGTACCCAATGGCATTTAGAAGTGTACCCAATTGCATTTAAAACTGTACCCAATTGCATTTAAAACTGTACCCAATTGCATTTAGAACTGTACCCATTTGCACTTAGAACGGTACCCAATGGCATTTAGAAGTGTACCCAATTGCATTTAGAAGTTGCGCCCAACAGCCTCTCTAAGAAAGTTGAAGTTAGAAGTGTACCCAATCGCATCTAGAAAGTTGCACCCAATAGCCTTCTCTGATAAAGTTGAACTTAGAATTGATCCCAATTGCATCTAGAAGTGTTCCCAATTGCATCTAGGAAGTTGCGCCCATTACCCTCTCTAAAAAGTTGAATTTAGAAGTGTACGTGGTCTCTTGGAGTGGACGAAGGCATGGAGCAGATGGATTTGTAGAGAGGATGAGTATGCTGAACGGATAAGTACGTGGAGCTGAGGAATAGTATGTTGAGTGTAGCAGTGGGTAGACCTGAAGAGTGTATAGATCAAATAAGCGTACTGATCAGAGGTGTTTACAGAGCAGTTGAGTATACAGAGCAGACGAACGCATAGGCAGACATAAGCACAAGCGCGGGGTAGACTGGAATGCACGCGCAAGTACACGAGTGCATACGTATGGAACACATGAGAGCATGCATGAACCTCACTGGAGAATGAAGACCAGACTCGAGCACGCAAAGTGAACCAGAGTACATGAATATGTCGAGCAGACATGAATGCGTAGGACAATCCTGAACACCTGAAATGAATAAAAATACATAGATCGGACCTGCCCGTCCGGAACAGCATGAGAAACATAATATGCTTTGGAATGCAGGGAACGTTTGAAAAACATACACCATATCACACCAAACGCTTACTCTCTCCCTTACACCACCACTCAACTAGAACACAGAGATACTATGACACCATTCGGTATAACTGTTCTCATATCTACATCTTCCGCTCACCCCACATCACTATGTAAACACTGCTGGTTTCACACACCCCCAGTCAGGCGTTCTCCTCAGGCCTAACGCAGCCACACTCGTTCTGGATAAAGCCGGCTAGAGCGAACACATACTCCTGATCTCTCACCACCACACCTACCGCTAAGAAGCAGCTACCACCTGAATTCCGCACCAGCTGCACACATACCTGGTGCGCACACGCACTTTTTGGACTCTCTCTACGGACCCGAACTTCGGTTCCCAAGGGCGTTCAACCTACCAGCGCCTTCAGACCATACCAATGGTATATAAGGCGCTATATAAATGCAAAATAACATAACATAACAAAAAAGGGTGTTCGAGGACAGCCATACCTGGTGGTTTGGATTACAGAAAAGAATAATGATGCAATACAATTGAAGAAAAAGCAGACTGTTTTTGGAATTGAGCCATAACCATACCAATGAAGTGTCTCTTCGAGAAAGGCCTTGGACCATCAATGAAAGGCTTTTTCTGGCTAGAGGTCCACAGCAGAGTCTAGGCGGTCTATTGATAATTCAACAGGAGGGTGTATGGGGGTGGGTTGAGGGGGATCTGTGGTTGCCAATATCTTTGCTAAGATTTTAGAATACAGTTTATTTTGCGGTCATGGTTAAGGAATAGGTTGATAGTTTCCTGGTTGTAGAGGTTTCTTTTCGCTAAGCTTCAGGATGACAATTATGTTTTGAGGCAGTTCCAGCAACTATGCCGAATGAACGAGAGAGTTAAATAGGTCCAATAGAAGGGAGCTGGTCCAATTACAATATGTCTTTTAGAATACTACATGGATGCCCTCGGTATGCAGAGGTTCTACAAATGTATAACCAGAAGATTCTCGATTCAGATTCTTTAAAAGAGACCATCACATATTCCTCTAAACTGCTCTTACATTTTTGGTCGAATTATGTGTAGTAAAGACATTTCCACAAATGTGCACTCCCACCAAAATCAAGCACTTCCCCCAAATATTCTAGGACTGGAGTTCAAATAGAACAGGTTACTCATCGTAGAATACATGGCGGACGGCTTTTAGGGGTGCAGGGAAAAACAAAAAGTCACCTACCTGGCAACTTTTTTCCAAGGGCCATTTTCACCTAAAACCGAATTATGCTGCTCAGGTAATTTGTGGTCACATGTTTAGTAGTGGGGGTTTTACTTTGTTTGTATAGATGGCTGTAACATACATGGAAGGGATAGACAATCAAATGGCATGGTTAGGATAGCACCAGCAAAGTTAATTTCTCCTACCATTAATTGTGGCTCCTTCCTCAATTCCTTATTTTTCTTGCTTGTGTAATTTATGCAAACTCTTCTTGTGTAGGCCTTGAAGGAATGCCTTAGAATTGCCAGATCTTGGTCAGAACCAGAATTATCTCCGGGGTCTATCGGGAAAGACCTCAAACTGACTAAAATGTGCCATGGGAATGTTTGTGGGCTGGGCCGCCGAGTTGAGTTATGAAACTGGTCAGGATCACCGTTTACTGGGCTTGGCTATTGCCCCTATTATTGTAGAATGTACATGATGTATATTCCATACTTGAGTTCCAATGAAGGTACATTTTGCTACTTGATTTCTGACTTACAGTGTTTGACAAACAAAAAGAAAGTGTAGAAAAAAAAAAAGAACCAGAATTATCTCCAGCTTGTAGTGCCTGGTACCATGCATTTGGTTATCCTATAGTGCTAGCGGTTAAATTCCTAGCAGTTTCATTATGTTGTGATGCGAGGTAAATATTCACAGACTTTTGAATTTCCTCACGTCTGTTCTAGTGTACATAATTCTTTGTCTAGCGGTTTTGATAGATTCCAGCAGGACGAACCAGTGGCTAAATTATTTAAAGGCTGATAGAGGCCATCTTCCTATGCTCAGCCGCAGCTGCGATCAGATCATCTAGGGGTTCATAGATGAGATTGGGAGCACCATCAATGCGTTCATTCGCTTTTTTGCTTTGTGTAAATGTTGCATATTTCCTTATTATGGCCGCGCAAGCAATCTCACTTTGTTTTCATGGGTGGGAAATGGTACGTATAAAACACTTTGAGCTGGAACTAGTTTGTGGGCACACCATTTATAGGCCTTTCTTCTGGTGTCATTTTCTTGTGCTTTGGCGGGTGGTTTTTGTAGAAGTTCTATACAATATCCGCCTGCAACGGTGGACAACCACTTGTCAATGGAAACTGCAGTGGTGTGATTAAGAATGGACCTGCACAGATTGGCGGCTCTGAAGTTATGGCTGTAGGAAAGGTTAAAGTACTGAAGAGAGCAACTGCTTCCAAAATAAACTACATCTTGTCGAGGATTCCACTGACAACCAGAAAACAAGTTGTCCAGGAGAATGACAAACAGATTCCAGCCTTCAATTGGGAAAGGCAACAAGGGTTACGGTAAAGGGGGTATGAATGTGCTTAAATTTGCAAAATTAACATAGCATTTACCACATGGCACATCGTGCCTTTCTGTCAGATGAGGAAGACAAGTGGGAGAGAGCAGGGAGAGAGCAGAGGGAAGCTGGTTTTTCAAGGCAATTGGGTCATCCAAGAAGTCCATATTGAGAACAAGGAAATTAAACTGGTCACCAACAAAGGAAGAATGGGTGCCAGCCCAGATCAGATTGACTTCCTAATCAGTGTTTGTGCTGAGAAGTAGAGGGATTAGCAGACATGGTTGTGCTTCTTGGTTGAGATTGCATGACACAATAGGGTTACTGTAGGACAGAAGGGAAACCTAAAAGGAGAGAAAGAAGTAAAGCACCAGTAAAGTAAGGACAAGCAAAGAAAAGGTTATGCAATAGCCTTCGAGCATGGTGTGGTTGAGGCATCTGCCTATTGTACAATTGGAATGCAATGAACATGCAATGCATGGAAGTGGTGCAGAGAGGAGGTTATATAGGATACTGTATTTGGAGCATAATGGCATGGGTCAAATCAAATTTGGTTTGGATGAGTATGTACATGTTACGCAATTCATCTTTTTTAAACGCATTTAATACCAGGACCAGTCTCTAAGCGTGGCACCGTGAAGTGTTTCTCTGTGTAGTCTTGCTTCCAAGACAAGCACATTGCCCAGTGAATAAGAAAAAAGTTTTCCCACCCCAAGATTCCCACACAGCTGCAGCATCCAAGATGATTAACCTTCTGGACATCTGATATCTACCTCTTTATCAAGATATGCTTCTTCCCTCGCCTCCTGCATGTTTTACCTCCACCTTCCCTTTCCTTTAGCAGGCAGAGGCAGCCTATAGCAATTAACAGAAAACACATTGCAATAAACGATGCCATCCCATACTCTCAGCCCCAAAAATCGATTGCACCAAACAAATGCAATTACTCTGAACATTTTAGACTACTTCAATTACCCTGAACTACATTTAGATTACCTTTGGTTGCCCTGGATTCCCTTAAATGGCTTTCAGAACTTTATTTAGTTCTCAATTACCTTAGATTGTTTTAAAATGTAAAGGTAATTTACCTTATATTATTTTAGATAACTGTACAATATCTTGGATTTAATATTAATTTACCTTGAATTATTTACTTTAATTTTATATTGGATTACCTTAGCTTACTTTTAGTTTTCATTGTATTTCTTTAAATCATATTACCCCAGGTTAAATAGAACGTTAAATTATTCCTTTACTCCAATCAATTTGATACAAAGTCTCCTCCTGTTGCCTTTTTTCCTGCTCCCCTTATTCACGCCGCCCCATTCCCTCAGCTCTCCCTTGTATATTAAACTTCTAGTTTTGACTGCATTACATTTTACATTGCCTGCAAACATGATATTACCAAAGATCTGCCTGCATGACTTTCCCAGGTAGCTGCCATTTTAACTTTCAACAGTCGGCTCCCATATTGACATTACTAGAAAGCTGGATATTATCAGTAAGATCGCAGAAGGTTTGTCACTCCAAATAAGCTACAGATTTATCATTCCGAGCAAGATTCCAGTCATCACAATTCAATATATTTCACCAAATAAAAATAATCATACAAAAAAGATGTTCCTATGATCGCTATTAGTGCCCACATAAAAGTACAAGCAAAATTAACCACAGCAGATGTGGCGACTTGATGGAAAAGCAGATTAGTCTATGAACTGTGGCATACAACAAATTTCCAATATGATGTTTGAATGCAGTTGCTACTTACTTTTGCAGTTTCATTGTTCCAGTCAAATTCTGACTGATAATAGCCAAGGTATAAAACATCCCCTTTGACTTCCAAATCTGAGGAGAAAAGAAAAGTACATTTAAAAAAGGAACAAACTCTTAACATGGGGACCTTTCACAAATGCACTACATTTAAACATTGGCCTTTCCTTTACCCATCTTCAACAATTGTGATGAAAGGTGCAAGTTACCAAAGCCGCTCTCCTCTACAGACTCATGGGACAGCTTCACCTTGCAAATTATACACAGTACAAGAGCGAAAACAAAATTTGGAGCCATCCCAGGACCTTAGGCCCTTTCCATCTTCCCGCAAACAAATGCCCGTCAGCTTCCATCATCCTCAGTTACTTTCTCTTTGTTACTCTCTTTGTACCATTGCTACGGACATACAAAGAGGCAGGATGCTCTGCGTGCTATCTGTAGAAAGCCTGGGCAAGCTGAACATGTAGGACTTCAAGAGACACTATGTATCTACTCAATTGTTTCATATCCAGTTTCCCTGCACTACTGCTAGGAGGAATTTCAAGCTTCAGCAAACTCAGATAAGTATGTGATGGTAAAAGCATAGTGTACATACTGTGAAGCAGCCAATTCTGACAAGCCAGTAATAGTATTAGTTACTTGTGATATGCACACTAGGAGGTTGAGCATTTTGAGGCACAGGACTAAGAAAGAGACCATAAGGGCACAGTGAGTCAAATCAGAGCCTAACGGTGGGTATGGCATCTGTGGAGGGAGGCTGTGGGGACAGGTGGTGCGGGGGAGGTGAGGGTTTTGCACTAGATAGCCTGGTCTCATGATCCATCGATTTTCTTACAACCAACCTTTCACAGCATCTGTGAAATGACCCTTACTGCCCCCTCAGTAAACCTACCAGACATCTGCAGAGCCAAGAGTGAGCTGGAGAGTGTGATAGCAATGGGTTTCCAGGTAAACACACAAGAGTTTCCTTAGGTTCATTCCAGGAAGATTTGTCCAGTGTGCTTAAGAGTAGGCCTAGGCCTGGCTCTGAGAACTTCATGCTGTCTAGGTAGATCTGGTGAGACCATCATTGTTCTAGTAGTAATGGCCAGACAAGGTAATTACACAATGATGCCATTGGTTGGAGCGAAGGAGCATTTCAGACTCTTGTGAGGACGAGCAGTAATATTTTGCCCTAGAATTTCTTGGTTAGCAGGTGGCGGAAGCAGATGAAGCAACAAGCCTGAGGAGCCTTGGGAGTGTAGTAAGTGGCCAGATGGATAGTGGCAAAGATGTGGCTTTCACAGTCAAATCACTGATGAACAGCATAGCTTCTTTTTTCTTTAGCTAGGTCTATACTAACCAAAGGGCAAAGCACAATGAAGGCGAAAACGGGTGCAACACCAAAAAAAGATTCCCTCCCACACCCCACAAAAGTAAAAGGAGCATGGGACCACCGACCATCTCTAGAGATACTGAAAACCAAAACCGGTTTGATCATTAGTGTCATCATCCACCCTACACTCTTCGTCAAACTGCAAAGCAGTTTTGGAATGAGAGAGAGATGGGAGGAAATGCATTAGAATTATACTTTCCACTAAGCAAGAAACACAGAGAGGAAACCTAGTCTTTGCCCATCAAGGAAGCAAACCGATTGCATTTGCTCTCCTCCCTGGAGGACAGCAGCGTCGGTATAGTTGGAAAAGGAGAACAATCACTTAACTGTCCAATTCCATTGTGTAAGGAGCAGAGCATCGATTTCTTAGATTAAGTGCTCTGTCACTTGATGAGTGACAAGCAAATTACATTCTTGTTTATGTAAAACATTGCATTTGATTGTGTAGACTAAACACCATTTGGAATACCTGCACTGTCAAACGGTATTTTTCAACTCTACCACATTGATATGGATTTCTCAGTCTTGATTATAGGACTTTTGGTCTTCTGCAATGTGACTTCCCATCTGCCTAGGGAAGAACCCTGTGCTATGTATCTCTCTTGGTGCAGTAGGAGGAAGAGGGAGGTTGTTGAACTAGGACGACCAGCATGACCTACTTAGAGACAAGCATGAGATGGGATACTATGTCAAGATCGAAGACGAGCCTTATGCGCGACATTGCCAGACTGCTCGCTATGATCCAGAACCTGTCAGTGAGAGTAGTGGATACGGGGACACTGATAAACCCTCTTGTGCTACCAGGATGGACATAACACACGTCTGCTTTCTGGGCAATGCCAACTGCACCATCTCCGCCCAGAGGCGTAAAGGTGTACTCAAAGATAGACACTACGTTAGAAGAGCTGCCCACTTCAGAAGCAGGTTGTGCAGCACAAGGGATCCTCAGACATCCTTTCAGCAAGGAAATGGGCAAATGTGTCAGTAGTACTTTCACAGCTCTCGAAAAAGTACAATCGTTGATGAAGCGCATTTCTACCTCCAAGATTGTTGCTAGGGCCACTCGTTCACCCACTTTCCAGGTCCCGACAGAACAGAGCAACCTCCCAGTACTGATAGGAACAGAGAGTGGACAATTTCTTCCTCACCAGGGGCAGAGCAATAAGTCGCTGTTGCACTCAGTCTTCCTGTGGGTATGATTTGTGCAGCATCAGCGCCACTGACCCCAACAGGAGGCAGTACAGCAGGTGTCACGCAAGTGTGCAATGCATTACTGAGCGATGCTTGGCTCAGGGGGGACACAGTTCGAGGCTTTCACCTGGAATACTTTGTCAACCCATCCAGTGGCAGTCGCCCAGGCCAATAGCAAACCATCTGGCACGAGATGCAAGATGTAGCCAAGCTGGCGCAGAAAGAGATAATTTGTATGGCCATTGAGCAAGCTCAGGGATTTTCAGCAACCTCTTTTTAGTAAAAAGTAAAGCGAAGGCCTGGCCCGTCATCAACTTGCAGTGCCTAAACAGTTTCATCTCAGACACTTCAAGATGAAGGGCATCCATAGGCTCAGCAACGTCTTAACAAGGAGCTGGCTAAACCACCTGGACATGACGGAGCTTACCTTGCAATTCCAATCTCCCCAACCCCACTGACGAATCGAGAGAATTCGGCCCTTCTCCCCATGGTCCTGTGAGGCTAGGGAGGTGAGCCAACTTCGCAATAACCTCCAAAGGGATAGAGGTAAGTGGGACTCACCGGAAGTGAATCACCTTAGGGGACAATAACTCCTGGTCCTGTGAGGAACTCCCTCAAGTGGTACATGCTATGGTCTACATGCAATGTTTCACCAGACTCAACGACAAACCAAGACTCGGCCGAGGATGCTGTAATAACAAATCCTGTGAAATACCAAAACTGGGACGAAGAAGCCATAACATCAGAAACGATAAACTGTCAATACTGGGACGAAGAAACAACTAATGGATGTTATCTCAGAGAAAAGCCCATGTCCCTTTAAAACTGAAAATCCAATCCACGGAGGTGTGGATAAATGTGACTCCAGCAAAAGACGAAAGAGGGAGACAGAGAGAAACCCATGCGTGTCAGCTGGGGAATCCCTGAAGCAGAATACAGCTTGACAGAGAGGAACTCCAAAGCCCGTGAGTTTCAAACTCACAAACTTTGCAAAACAGTGCGCCGGATCAAGGGTGAATTCAGAACACGAGAACGTGAAAGGGCAATAGCCCAACCGGAGGTGGTGGCAGGATCATTGCCGATATCGCTTGCTTGTGTGGTCAACTACGAAGAACCGCAACGTTGTGAAAAGAACAGAAAATACGAGGAGAGAGAGAGATGCCAGAACAGGAGAGACGCAAGTGGTCTGAACCAAAAAAAGGTCTGCAAGAGGGAAGGCTCCCACAGACATTCCCGTACCGCAAGAAAGGTAAAGGGGAAAACAGGAGACCATCAGTATGACTGTGATAACGTGATAGAAAGAACTATTGAATTACTAAATATTTAGAGAAGAGAAGAATGGATAAAAAAATACCCTAGGGGAAGGGGAAGATAACTAGACATCCTATACAAAACCAAGATAAACTGGAAAAGGGAGCATGATATGAAAGAGCCTAAAGAAAATGGGCAATTGAACCACATAGCTCCAACAAAGCTCATTAAAAGGGTACTCTGAAAATCACAGACAAGAAAGGAGAACTAAAAATTCCAAGACGGATAAACCAAGAGAAGAGAAAGCCAACTAACCAAATTAAGGAACTGAAGAGTTTGATATAAGAAGTTACAAGAGACTATTTGTGACATCTATATTGAAAGCCTGGTACTAAAAGTACCAGCTGAAGAGTGGAGTCATTCTCAAGCGACTATTTTCGAATCCTGTAGTTATGTTATGTTATTTTGCACTTATATAGCGCCTTATAGACCATTGGTATGGTCTGAAGGCGCTGGTAGGTTGAACGCCCTTGGGAACCGAAGTTCAGATAAGTAGAGAGAGTAGAGAGTCAAAGGTGCATGTGAGCACCGGGTAGTGGAAGATTGAAGGGAGTTTTTTTCCATGCCCAAGTTAGTTTTTATAGTGGTAGGGTTAGAAAAGGGTAGGTTTGGGCAGCAGACTTCTTCCTTTGTTGAACAGTCACGACTGACTGGCGAGCACCTTCGTTAAACAAAATAGGCAGGGACGACCCATAAAGATAGGGAAAGTAAGGCTTTAGCCGCATTTTATTTTGTATTTATTGGATATTTGTAAGGCACCTATACAACAAATGGTGCTTCAAGGCGCCACAAGACAAATAAGGGGGGGATGGGGTTGGGGGAGGAGAAAGATAACAATAACGGTCCTACTAGGCCTTGTGACATCCAGATCATGCAAGTGCGGTAATAAGAAGTGGGGGGGGGCTGGGGCAGTAGGCCAAAGTGTGAAGTGCTAGGGAGGGAGGAAAAGTACACGGTCAAGAGAGGGTGGGCGAGGGGGTGGGAGGAGGCCCAAAGGGGCTAGCTGATAGCCGAGTGCTAAGGGGAGGCCAGGAGGGCAAGGGCCAGGGATTGCATGGGGTGTAGGGGGTGAGGGTCCACATTCCAAGTGCGAGGAGCAGGGTGTGTACTGGGGGGTGCTGCCCTGTAGAACTCAGAGGGAACCAGTCACTGCGGCAGACAGGTGTTAGAAGGGGAAGGAGAGAGGGAAGGAAGAGAAAAGGAGGGTCTTGAGGAGCTTCCGGACTTAAGGAGATCCAGCTAAAGCCTGAGAGTTGCAGGGAGACTATTCCAGAGGGAGGTTCCTGTGGAGGAGAGACATCTACCCCCAACTCTCTGCTTAGAGAAGCGCCTGAGCAAGATTTAGGGATACGGTTTAATCTAGCGGGGTCCCAGGCCCCAGAAAGCCTTGTGGATGATGCAGAGTGTCTTTAACTTGATCGTAGTAGCAACCAGGAGCCAGTGGAAAGATTTATTACGGTTGGAGAGATGCCCCTGTGCTGGAGGCCAAGGATAAGTCTCACAGTCCTATTCTGGATTAGTTGAAGGGGCAAAGGGAGGATAAAGGAAGATTGAGGAAGAGGTTGTTACAATGGTAGGACTCATCTATTGAAGATGGTAGAGCTCTTGAGACTACTTAATCACTTTACTAATGTCCCGTCCGACATACCAAAAGCCTTTTTTTTTCTTTAATGAACCTCAATACCATATGTCGAGTATTTCTATGGCGAGAAGCAGGTTGGCACTAGCGAAATTGCAGAGCCCGTATGATCAAGGTAGTATAAAAGCACAACATTTCGAAGCATATTTTGTGGCGAGCCAACTCCAATTTGTCACAAACTGGCTGTCGAATGTTAGGGAGAATTCTCTTATAAGGCTAATTTCCCAAACCTAGTGACTCCCCCAGCAGCTTTGCTGGATTTTTGTGGTCTGTTTTTTTTCTCCTGCTAAGAGCGAGACTCTTTTCCTCCCACTCTTAGACATGATTTGAGGTGCTTTTTGACTTCGTATGTGTTCATGGGCTATGGGGTAATCTCTTTCTACTACATAGGGCATCATCTGTTTTTGTATGCGTGTTACACAGCACTCACAGTGCAGTAACACAGGGGTGTCATAGTGACTCCCCAACATAGACTCCATACCCTGGGACGGACTACTGTCTCCCAGAGCATGTAAAGTCACCATTGACTTTACTAGTCCTGAATTGTGAACAGAACCAGTACACACCATCATATTGTGGAAGTACTGGTAGAGGTAATTCGATTGCCCCTGGGTCTGTTTCCAAGGGGGCACTGTGCAGTCCCCCCTGTAGAGTTTCTGGCTGGTGGCAGTGGTTACCACGCAAAATATTCCTTAGGAATATTCTCTATGGGAATTTCCCATTGATTTTAAACGCACCACTTTTTGGTGCAATGTTAAAAAATACTGCTGCTTTATTTATTTAATATTAAATCCACGGTTGGGTCTTTTTGCCAGAACTCGGTTCCAAAATGGCGTTTGTGTCCGTCTCTGTAACTCTGACCAAGGTCGAGCCCTTTGTTCCACTATTTTGGCGGGCTTCTCCACAGAAGCCTCCAAATGGTGCCACTCTGTCTGGGTTCCATAGGAGGGGTGGAGGGGGGATTTGGCACCGTGGACTGAGTTGCCGTAGAAACTCAAGTTGCACACTTCTCCGATTGGCCCAGACAGCTAGGCTGATGAATGGGGGTTTTTCTGCATTAAAGCAGGGCCTTTGGGACTCGAACTTCAGAAGTCGCCACAGGACCTAGGAATCCGAAGAGGGAGAAGCTGAGCCATCTGCAACGACGACACCACCGGTGAAGCCCTGCTGCAACAAACTCGCCACTTTCCCAACGACAAAAGAAGATCTTCTGCTGGACGAGTCTTCCCCCCCCCCGGCCCCTGAGCTGGTGGGACCAACCAGTTCGCCTCTTTCGCCTTCCAAAGACGTCTCTTGGTCGAATCGCCCGTGCCAAGCACCTTGGCGGCCGGATAGCCAAGCTTCACCACTTTGACCGCAAATAAAAGGACTGCACCTTTTAATCGGCAACTCCGCGGCTGGTTTCATCCCTGGGCAGTGCAACGACTCCAAGTTTCCTCCTCGACGAGATCCTCTCTTCCCGTGGTCGGAACAACTGCCACCGCTGGAGCTTCCTCTCTCTTAAGATACTATGTCCTACCTGGCCTCCCTTTCTACAGATTGCTAAAGGTGACCCTTAAATCCTTGGCTTTCCATACTGGGTTGGCCCCAGACCTTCTAACTTAGTTTCTTGAACTAAACCAACCTCTTTTGAACACTCTGCAAAGACTTTTAGTGCAACAAACTGTGTGATCCTGGGCACATTTTGCTTTGCTCCATTTAAAGTGGGCTTGGCCTATGAACTTTGGCTCTACAGTATATTCTGCCTTTATTCCCTTGCTATGACTCAAGTGTTGGGACTGTATTATTCTTATGCTCTGCCTTTTTCTCTCCCTCTAACCAAACTATTGGAGTGCCATCTTAGTTAAGCGCTCACATCTGTCTTAACAAATAGTGGTGTTTTAACTCTGGCTTGTCTAATAGTTATTAAGGGAGGTGTGTATACTTTATCTGACTGTGTTTTAACTTGCTGTTGATTTAGAGTGCTAGTGTATTGCCTAAAGTGTGTTTTAAATAAATAACTCTATACGTTTGATACAAAGCTCTGGTCAGTGTTTGTTTGCTCTACTGTGTTTTTAGCCCTATTGTGTATACTCTACATACTGCCTTACTCTTCTTGAGGGAAGTCTGACTGCTCAGCCACAGCTACCAGATACATCTGGGTGGTGCAGACTGCTACCAATTGGGTTTACTGCTTACTCCTGTAGTCTTGATCTTTTTGCAGTGTTCCCTAAGGGAACTGCACAGGATTCTGCCTAACATTGGAACAGACCCAAGACACTCAACTGCTAAAGGCAGCATGTGCTCCATTCTTTCTAAAAGAGCTGATATGGAGTGTAGCGCTGCAGGACCCACGACCTCTGTTGCTGCTGCAGCTGGGCAGGACAATTTGGCATAGGGCTTGTTTTTTTGGGAAAGAAACACCTTATTCCCCACAGATCCCATTGGTGACACTGAAGCCGGAGGATGCACAACTTAGACTGAACGTGAGGAAGTACTGGGAACCCGTGGGGGTGGCGACGGTGGGTGATGTTTTATGGGAGGGGAGACCGATTAATTTCAATGTACTCGCCCTAGAAACAGGTGTACAAATGGGCCAGCATATAATCCACACAACACTTCTTACACGACTTAAGCAGAAATGGCCGGGGGAAGACATGGAACTGCAAGACGACGAAACAATAGAAACACTCTACGATATTTCAGAGGGCAGGCACGCTGTGTCGAGAATATATGAGATCATGCCGAGACCGGGGGATATGCTGGTGCAGACCAGGCGTAACTGGGAAGCAGATTTGCAGAACAATTGACAGACAGAAGCTGGGGCAGAGCGATTTATTATCATAAAGTGTCCAGAAACGCTAAACGACAGCTGATCGAATTGTATGTAACTGATAGGGCATATCTAACCCCGAAGAAAAAAAACAAATTCAGTAAGGCACATGAACAATATTGCCCGAAATGTGTTAATGCCGACCTAGTGCACATGTTTTGGGCTTGTACGGAGATCAGAAAATACTGGGAAGAGATAGCCCAGGCCTTGGCCAGAGCAGGTATAACATTAGATTCCCCCACTGCTTGCTTGCTGGGTAGCTTTGCGAGGCCAAAGCAAACAAGACATGTTAGTAAATTGAAAGATCTGACATATATCCTGGCGAAATGAAGGCTAGCTATGGGTTGGAATGCACGCAAAGGCCCAGAGGTGTGCCAGTGGTGGGTTGACTTCTAGAAATGGACACTGGCAGAAACCGCAGTGTGGCAAGTGGCGGCCCATCAGGGCCAGGGCAAACAATATGTAAATTTAGAATCCCGGAAGCACACGTTACAGGAATTGGTAGCCTCCACGCACAACAGTAACATTGGGGATGGGCAAGCACAGTAGCAAACGGCAGACTAGGGATTACTTGATATAATGGGTACAGACTGTTTCATGTTAATTTAATCTATGATCGGAAGGTAATGGGCGCGGAAGAGGGTGGGGGACTTGGGAGGGGAGGTCAGTAGTGAATGAACAGACATAATCAGTCAAGTATTGTCATGTGAAGAATATAAGAGTCTGTACATTGTACTGTTAAAAAAACAATAAAAGTGTTTTATTTATTTTTTTAAAAGAGGTTGTTGCAGTACTCCAGCCTAGAGAGGACCAGAGTTCTGGAGACATGAGATTCTGGTGGAAGGTGAGGAAAGGGAGAAAGCTTCAGAGGAGGTGCAGCCGATAGTGGGCCTTCTTGGCAAGGTCCACGATGTGAGGAGAGAGGAGTCAAAGATGACACCAAGGTCTTTTGCCTCACAAGAGGATGAGGGGAAGGGACCCATAGAAGGTGGCCAGAGGGGAGGGAAGGAGGGAGCTGGGGTCCCATGAGAAGGATCTCAGTCTTACTGACATTAAGGTAGAGTTCATTGGCAGCACTCCATGCCTGAATAGCCGTCAGTCAGGGACGAGAAAGGAGGAAGAGGAGGCAGAAGAGGGAAGCTTAAAGGAGAGCTGTGTTTTATCTGTATAATATTGGAAGCGAGTAGAGAAGGAGAAGATACGGTGGGCCAGAGGGGCAAGTTAGATGTTGAAGAGCCACGGCGAGAGGATAGAGCCTTGAGGTACACTGCAGGAGGAGAGTGCGATAGGGGAGAGAAAAAGGCCCAGTTGAATCTGTGAAGGTCATTCGGAGAGGAATGAGGACAACCAGTCCAGTGGCAAGGGTGTCACAGCACAGATTTGCCAGAGTGGCATGATTGACCATGTTGAAGGCGGAGGAAAGATCCAGAAGGATAAGAATGGATGGAGAGTTGGAATCGAGATTTGAGAGCAAGTATTCACAGGTGTTCAGTAGAGCAGTTTCCATGCCTCTGGCTGCTCTGAAGCCAGACTGGTGGTCGTATAGCCTAATACTTTAATAAATAATATAAACCATGTCCTCAATAAGTCTGTGTCCTTTTGACTCGCCACGTCACACAGACATTTTCACCAGTTCCAGTGGGTAGGCGACGTCTGGGAATTCACTAGACTCATCTGCACCATGGTTTTTCACCAGACTGATGAAACTCATAGTAGAGGCTCTCTGAGAGAGGGGGCGGGGGGAAGGAGAGCAATTTGGCGACATGATCATCATGTCACAGGACGAAGGCCTGATGAGGCAGTAAGCCCAAATAATGCACCTGCTGCACAGTTTAGGACTCCTGGTAAATTGGGAGAAGTCAGAATTAACTCCCTGGCCCTGCCCGAGGTCTCTGGGTTTCCTGGTTGACACAAAAGAGGCAACCTTGAAGCTCCCTCATTAGCAAAATCCAATCGACCAGACGGGAGAGTCATACTCTGCTGAGAAAAAAAAACAGGGTTTTGTGTGTGAACTAGCAAGAGTGCTAGCATTACTTCCTTTTCCATTCAACCTACAATTCTCAGTACCTTACGCCATCTGTAGTTGCAGAAACTCAAGAGCATTCACTTACTTCACAGTCTGTCATATGCACAGCTCTTAACTCTCCCAGTGGGAGAGGAGTTAAATCGTTGGCCAACACACATGGAGGCATGGAATGGTAGGATATTTCAGGTCAGGCCCAGATAATATAGAGTTGATCCCTAGTCGAGAAGGATACAGAGCAGTCTCCACAGGAGGAAAATGGTCATCCTGTGAGGTGGAGCTTCAGAAACGGTCTAGAGCTCCTGGCCTGGGAGGGTCTTTCACAGTCCATTTGATCACTAAGGGCAGAGCTAGCCAATTCAAGTGGGCACTGGGCCCGTAATGGGGGAAATCTCATGGCACGTACCTTAGAAACATACTGGTATATTGCACATGACATATATGATCATTTGAAAAGGAAAAAGAAAATATTGTTACTAGTTCAGGTGGTGTGAGAAGTGGCATAACCCCTGAAATTCAACTCCAGAATTTCCCACCTGCGCAGCTCATGAGCATGTAGATGCCATGAATGGAGAGTGGGACCATCAGCTGAATTTCATGGGTTTTGTTGAGATTAAGTGCTAAACCTATCGCCAAGTTAAACTTTTTTCACTGCATATATACTATATATGGACAACTCTCTCGACAAAGCAAAAAAATAAAAACTACACCAGGCAGGATTTTGAGTAATTACAGAACTCAACAAAATGCCCTTATGAAAAATACCCTCTAGACCATGAAACTGTTTTAACTAAAGAAGATAAAAAATAAAAGTACCTATTCACCTCCAACGGGAATTAAAACTAAATTCTGAACTATGGAAGACAAGACATTCCCAGACAATTGATGTTAATACTAGTAAAGATTTCAAAAAGGATATCAACATTTTCTAGCTCCTTATCAACATGTCCTTCATACCAACTGATTTTTAGAAACAGTTCATCTGGTGACAATATGATTCTAAATAGAGCTAATCTCCTTTATTTTCTCCATGATGTACCCAGCTTAAGATCGCCAACATCTAGAGACATTCATCAAGTGGAATTTATCAATGACTCTAGATTTGATCAGGGAATTTTGCATGTTCATTCGCAAATTATAGCAGAAACATGGTTTGCAGCTCCTGGCCTACTAATAGGTTATGACCGATATGAAAAAAGCAAATGTGATAATATGGTAACGCCGATCAAGGCGGATACAAATAGTAATAGATATTTTCACCCACATTCATCTGAGATTACTTTTGTATGGTAAATTAGTCATCTCTCTGGTAAGGTATATTGATAATGTATGTTTGACAAAAGATTTTCACACAAGACTGGTCCTGGTTGGCAAAAGCCCTTCAACCATAAAGGGAAGTTACAATACTCAGCATCTTTAGAACCCATTTAACAAGAGGTCTTGGAATACTGAGTGCTTTTTACACACGTTCCAAGTAGACCGAGTATTTCTAATTACAATGTATTTATATTGCAAGAAGTATGGATGAGAGAAAGGCCCCTTTTTAAACAGCTTTACACTATTTTTAAAGTCAGCTTTAAAAGGATTGATGTACTGCCCTGCAAAGGCATCATGAAGTAGACACAGACAACGGATCCAAATTTGTACTCAAAATGTTTTAACTTAAAATGCAGGATGGAATGAGGCCTAACTTGCCCTACGCTAAGGGGTGGGGGTCCCCTACCTAAAGAAAACCAAGAATAGTCTGTGGCAGAATGTCCAACTCAAAATAACCGTCTGTGTTGAAATCCAATACTTGCTCTCACAACTAACTGTATACAATGTGTAGGGATGTCGGCATCAAAAGAAATAGTGTTCGAAGTAAAGTTCTGCACTTCTTCCAACTCTTGGCTTGTAATCAGCTTCCCCTTCCCCAAGTTCAAAACAATTTACAAGATATCAGGGTTCCCTTCCCCAAGAGTTCACATCTTCCAGCTTTCAAAACAATACCATTCCTTGGGACACTTTGCAGCTCTTGTCATCAGTACTTTCACTGGTTCATAAAGATAAGTCAGTTTCTTCAAAATCACACAGGCGGCTGTTAAAAAAACACAAGCTTCTCTAATGGATACTATCATGGGCTTTTTCAATAAGGGGGGTGGGAGGTCACTCTGTCTCGGTGCAGTTTTCAGACCATACGGTCTGACCCCATTACAGGTCACGCAACCGATACCCCTCATCTGCTTTTCATCAACAATTGTCCATTGCTTTTCTTTGTCAGTGAATTGTGAAAAACCATAGGGTGTTTCACAACCTAATACCCAGAGATCCCGTACTCGGGTGGCATGGGGAAAGCCATCGCTTTTGGATCCTAACCCTGGGGGTGGATGAGGGAGGATCACCTGGGTAGGGGGACCTCGGAGATTGGGGTATCCCCCTATTGCCACAACCTATCCAATCCCTATCCCCGCTTATTTCATGGGAAACTACAGCTCCCATAATTCCTCCCCACATTACATTGGCAACACTACTGAGCTGAGGAAGATGAGGAATAAGGTTATGCAGATTACCTCCACTGACTTGTAGTGGTGCTGTAGCAGTGATGAGGCCAGGTCGAGTCAGGCATGTAATTCTAACTATATGCACCTGCCACTTGTTAACACTCCCGTGCAGACAAATCAAAGGTGGCGTGCGCAGGCACACTGAGCGAGGTTGGGTAGGAGAAGGAACAGCTCTTTCGGGGTATGGATGTGAACCAGGCGGTGAGAGTCAGTAGGCCAAAGGGCTGATCTGCAGTTACGAAGATTGAGAGAGCCAGGCGAGCATCCTACACTTTTGGGAATCCATTAGCTTTCCAAGAATGAAACAGAGTGAGCGGAGGAAAGAAACCTTCAAGGTTCTTATGAGCAGCCTGTGACCCTCCCAGGTGAACAACGAAGTTGGGGAGCAGCAGAGGAGGCGTTGGAAACTGCCTTGACTCCTGCAAGAAGAGCGATGATGAAAGAAGGCGGATTAACACAACCGGTGAGTGATTGAAGGCAACATAAGTCCGGTAGATCTTAAAAGCATAAGTAACTAACCTAAAGTTGAAGGTTGCACGTAGGACTATAAAAACGCATAATCGAAAAGGACAATTGCTGAAATGTAAAAGGAATTGATACAAAGTAACAGTGATCCTGCAAGGTGAAATTGCACATTCGAAAGTCTCTGAAATGTTATGAATTAATTGGTAATCAAAGGCAAGAAAGTCAATACGATCCTGAAGGAAAGCTGAATGTATGAAAAGCAAAGTATGTGAACTCTGAATATGCCAATTGGGCAAAATGCATGAACTTTGAAAGAGGCAAAACAACAGAAATTAAGAAAACTACAAATACCAAGAAGTAACAGTGTTGCATATGAATTTTGGAAAAAAGGCCCAAGAAGCCAAACCGAAGAGAATAAGACACTACAAGTACCAAGAGGCGTTGGTGTTGTGAGAAGGAAGATTGTAGAACTTTTGAAAGAGTTCAAAGTGGCCATGCAGAGGTCTATATAAAATCCTTGCAGTTTTAAAGTCTTCAACAATGAAAAGACACTAGAGACAAAAAGGTGGGGACGGGAACCCCCATGAAGAGAAAAGACAGAATCGAGCCCGGCAGAGAGCAGAGAGAAGACTGTACAGAATTGTCTGATAAAGTGAAAAGTGAGGCTTGAGCCGAGCAGGGGGGAAGCCTGTACATTTATTACAAGGCGAGTGAAGCCCAAGGAACTGAATGAACTACCAGAAGCTTGAAGCCCAAGCCTGAACTGTTAAATTGTATCAGTAAGCCAAAGTGTGCAAGACTGAAGGAACTGTGCCAGCCACCCATACTTTTTGGGAAACTCTCTGGACCCTGTGGTACTGAACATGGGGAAGGGAGTTTGTTAAAGCCATTCTGACATTTCTTTTGAGATACTATTTTCCTTTTGTATTCCCTTAACACATTTGTCATTTTGAGAAGGAGGAGTAGGTTATGTTTTCTTAGTATAGGCCTTTTTATTTTATTTTGACTAGACGGACTTGGACTGTTTGTTATTCATTTAATGGTCTAGAGTTTGGGCCAGTTTAGAATTCTACCAACCCAACCAAAATACCAAATAAAAGTTTTTGAAACTTGTATCTATTGTGTCTGTGTCTACTATCGATACAATGCCTTCCTTACAGAAGCTTGTCTCGTTCATCAGAGTCACACTCTTCCAACACTTTACTGTGGCTTGGTGTATTCTTCTGGCTCCTGCCAAAAAGGTTTTCTCTTAACCTGCAGTTCCTTGAACTCGTTTTGCTCTGCCCAATACTTGGTTTCTTCTCGCATACCCTTCTTTGTATTCTCTTGGCTTTTCGAACACTTGTGTCTCAAACTATTCCTTCCGCGGCATCTGCTACTTGCACCAACTTGCTTTCATTCTATTCACAAGTACTCATAACTTGCACTTGTTCTGAGCAGCATTCAAAAGTGATTATAATGTCTTTCAATTTGTTCGGTATTCAAAGTACCCGTTTAAGCCTTCGAAAGTGCTAATAACTTTAAGTCCATTAGATTTTCTGAAGTACTTGTTTCGGCATTCAAAAGTGCTTTTAACCATTTTAAGTTCATTCGATATTCAAGAGTGCATGTTTCAGGCTCCCAGAGAGCCCCGTTCAAAGTCTTTCCCCGTTTTCACTCACTGGCTCCATATGGCATCTCCCTTCGTCTTCCCTCTGCTCCTCGCACTGCTTTCCGGCTTCCCATAACTCTGCTCTCTCTTCGCAGAGAGAACAGAGAGAACCGCTCACTCTCCTGGCTCTTGCTGCAAATGGAGTGCTTCGGTGCCCCACAGCTCCCGCTGTGTGCACTTAGCAAGGGGGGCTTGCTGGGCTTCCAAACCCTCTCGTAGCCAGCCTCTGCCACAGCATCACTCTCCTGCTCGACATGGCTCCTGGCTCCAGTGTCTCTCACTCCTCTTTCGCCAGTCAGCTTGTGTGTTTCCTTTCTTGCTGTGCGGCAAGGCTTTTCATACTCATTAGAATTGTAAAATGACCACAGGTATGGTCATTAAGTTCACATGCCTGCCCATAGTGAAACTATTAGCTGGACATGCCTGGCTGTTCCATCGGTACAACTCCATAGCCCTCTTCTTCGTCTCAGTACCAGAGTGGTGTTTGGGTATATCTGAATTAAAGGCAGTGTGCATAGCTGTGTTGGTCCTTCCTTGTCTTGGCACTTGGCGGATATGTGTTTCTATTAACAATATAAGACTGGCATGGGTTTATCTAACCCAAATGAGGATATGTCCTCCTAGTTGGTCTCTTCCTCGTCCCAGTGTTGTGATGGTGTTTGTGGGGGCATTTGGATGGAAGAAAAGGGAAAGGGCTGACAATAGCCTACAAAGGCTTCAGGGATAGAAGGTTCATTCTGGTTTGGGAATGGGAGATACCATGTCTAAGCTAAGGACATCCTCTCCCCACTCCCGAGGTTCCCTCCACCCATGGGATCCTCCCACGCATATCATCCCCCAGGGTCGGGATCCATAAGTGATGGCCTTTCCCTGGCCACCGGGGGAAAGCAGTGAGGACGCCTTCAGGTTAGTTACAGCTCTTATTGTAAAACTATGATTGGTGTTAGAAATTGTATTGGCATTGTTATTACTATGTGGCTTGATTGAAGTTCTTTTATTCAAGCAATAGAAATTAAAGTGGGGTACTAAAATCTGATTATGAACCCTTTGCCAATAATTTGTATTGGAACTCACTAAGAATGTGTCAATTGAAACTGAACGATTAAGCGATGTGTTATGTAAATGGATTACCCTTCATGATTCTAACAGTATCTTATTAGCAGGTGACTCAAATGGTTTCTGCAATGAACCGGACAAAGATATACCCGAACCTCTGATTCGAAAGAAGCCCTTGATGACAGACTAATTGGCTTGCGTTAATGGCCACATGGCGGATACACAAATGGAATGCCAACATTGAAAGCAACATCCCTCCTGGGGTGGCATGGCTAAAGAGCCATGATATAGGACGCGATTCTGGGTGCTCCTGCAGATACTCAAGGTTTTCTCAAGGCGACATGATGCCTGCTCCCGGGGCTGATTGACGTGGTCTGGATGCCCGGGGGTATGCATCATGACAATAACACATACTCAAGACGCACAGTAGCTATTACAGAATTATCTGAGATTGTTATACATGTGGAATGTCACAATGCCAGGCATCACAATTTGCTAAATGCAGGCAACACCAGGGCAGCATCGACCGGGACGGTGCCAAGGAATCACACTATAACCCACAGTAGCTTAGATAGGTTAGGATACTAGTAGTACAGTATCATCCTGCTGCACTCCGAATACTTGCACTTGAGCAGGGATAGGAGTGAGATGCAGGGATGCCTGAGCTCTAGTTGTGGAGCTGGGCAAAGGGTGGGAATTGTTGGGGGAGGGGGAGGTAGGGGGAAGGAAGGGACTTGGGGTAGTTAGAAGGAGGGCTGCCCTACAGACATGCATGGGGGTGGGATAGTGAATGCAACATGGTAGAAATGAGAGCAAGAACCATGAGAGAAGATGGGGGATCTTAAAATAGCGACCTGGAATGTCGGAGGCCTGAACAGCTACATTTAGAGGAATCAGGTAATGCATATTTAAGACGCCAAAAAATAGATATAGCCCTCCTGCAGGAAACCCATCCGACTAAAGAAAGACAAGATACCTTGGTAAAGAAATGGGGAGGGGTGACCTTAGGCTCAATCTACTCAACATACGCTAGAGGGGTCCTAATATGAGTGGCAATGACTGTCCCATTCAAGGTCCTCCAGACCTTCCTGGACACAGACGGTAGGATGGTAGTACTATGGGGAATGGTAGAAAATGAGGAAATGTGTTATTAATACGTATGCCCCAAATCATGACTATTTTAGATCCTTATATCCCAAGATAGGCCCGCATAGGAATTGTGCGCTGATATGGGGAGGAGATTTTACGCGGGACCCGGTGATAGAAGATTGGATGATACTCGCTCATCCAGCCTCCTCAGCAAAGGCTTTATACAAACATTCAAGTTGGAGGATGTATGGAGAACAATGTACAAGCAGGGCAGAGTATACTCTCACTACACCGCTCCTATGAACCTCTATATAAGACTAGATTACATGTTTGTGGGGGAAGAAAATCTGGGAGAGTTCATAAGGGTGGAATATAAAGCAAGGGTCCTCTCGGACCATGCACATCTGGTAGTTACGTGGCAGGTCCCTTAGGTCCCCAAGCTAAGATTCCAACACGGAGACTGAGGGTTGAGGCACTCTGAGATACAGGGTTCTGAGAAAACCCGAGGGAGGGCCTGAAGGAATATTGTGAGCATAACACTGGCAGTGTGAAATCTGCAGGCACACTGTGGGAGGCTTTTAAAGTAGTGATGAGAGGGGTAGCTATAGCAAAGTCGAAAGGGATGCAAGATGTCATTGTACAGGATTTACAAAAAGCAGAAGGTAGGTTGGAGGCCATCGCGCAGGTGGGAGAGGGGTCCCCAGAAGAGGCACAGGAGGTGTCCCGCCTACAACAGGAATGTCAGGAACACTGCAATAGGGTAAGCAACTTAAGCTATAGGAAATAAGTTGAGACAATATGCAGAAGGGGACAAGCCGGGGGCAATTGTGAGCCTGGCTTTGTAATAGTGAGAGTAAACGGGAGACAGAGCAATTGTGGGAACCGACGGACAGTTGTGTGAGACGCAGGAAGGGGTGAACAAATGATTTTAAGATTATTATAAGCGATTGTATGAAGAAACCTCAGAATGCAATATATCGGTGGTACAGGAAGCATACATTGTCAGAGATTAGTCTACCCAAGCTAAATAGGGAGGAGAGAGACAGGCTTGAGGCCCCCATCACGAGAGAGTATGTGATCGTAGAACTACCGACCAGTAAAGCCCCAGGAGCGGATGGGCTTTCCAGTGAATTCTATAAAGAATACAGGATGGAAATCCTAGATCCAATGCTAGCAATGCTTAATGAAGCATTGGACACAGGCAGATTGCCCGGGTCCTTGAGGGAGTCGGAAATTGTCCCACTCTTTAAAACTAATAAGCCGGATAAAGACTGTGGTTCGTAAAGGCCGCTTTCATTACTGAACCAGGATGGGAAGATTCTTACAGCAGTAATGGCACAGACTCAAACCAGTTATAGCCAAGCTTATACAGCCGGATCAGACTGGATATGTCCCACATAGAAATATTATCAATAACCTGTGAAAACTGCACCACATAATAGATTGCACCCGAGGAGATACACAGCAATTGGTAGTGGCGTCAATAGATGCAGTCAAGGCGTTTGACTCAGTCAGATGGCCTTGGCTATTATCGGTGTTGGAAAGGTTCGGTATTGGGCCCATGTACATCAAATGGGTGCGATTGCTGAATAATGAACCGATAGCTAGGGTCAAGATGGGCACAATCACCTTCGAACAATGTCAGTTAAATAAGGGTCTGAGGCAAGGATGTCTGGTCTCCGATGCTCTTCATCCTAGCGTTGGAGCCATTAGCGGTCTAGCTAGGGAAGGAATATGGGGAGGCTGGCATAGTCACCCTGGGAGGGAGGCATTTGATTTCATTGTACGCAGATGACATGATCCTGTACTTGCAGCACCCAGAGATTAATTTGCAATACATCCGAGATGTGATGGAGCGATATGCAGCCTTGTCCGGCATAACAATCAACCCACAAAAGTCAAGTCTGTTCCCCTTGCGGGGGATACATTGGTGCTACCAATTAAATGGGAAATAAGACACATTCCGGTACCTGGGGTAGACATCTATCACAATCCTAAGAGCACACGCACAGAACACGATGAGAGCAGTGAACAAAATTGAAAACTCTATCTTTCTGGGCCAGATTGCCGTTGTCCATGATTAGTCTTGCAGAACTGCTAAAGATGGTGGTGCTACCGAGGCTCCTGCATTGTTTTGCAAATGTCTTGTATGCAATACCGAAATTATTTTTCAAGAACCTGCATGGTATATGTAGGAGCTTCCTGTGGCAAAATTCAAGGTGCAGGGTGGCAGTGTGGAAGCTCCAAAATCCGTATGAACAAGGGGGAATAAAAAGGCCCAATTTTGAGGTATATGTTTTTGCGAGCCAGTTGCAATTTGTAACTAGATGGCTGTCTGATGAACAAACGGCCGAATCACAGTTGTTGCAAGCAACGAGTACTCTGTTCTTTCTGAACGAGGCGATATGGATTACCGACCCTCACAACTCGCTTGCCTTTGCTGTTGCGACTGGGGCGTTTAATGTGGCGCAGGGCCCGATAATTGATGGGGAACACAACACTGTATTCCACTCAGATCCTGTTTGTTTTGCGCTGGAAGGAGTAGATTAACAATTGAGGTTAAATGTGACGAAGTACTGGGAAACCCGAGTGGTGGCGACAGTGGGAGATGTAATAATTGAGCGTTTGCCTAAAGATTTTGAGGAACGGATAGGAGACACTGGAGTGCACCAGGGCAGCACCTCAGGTATTCCTGCCTTCTGAGGAATCTTACACCAGATGGCCAGAGGCTTCAGCGCCCTTGCAACTAGACGAGACGATGGAGGCATTCTATGATGTGTCAGAAGGTGGACACGAAGTCTTGCGCATATATACGCTACTGATGTCCAAGGTGGGAAAGGAGTTAGGGCAGACAAAGCCAAATTGGGAGGCAGACTTACAGGAACCCATGTCAGACGCACTGTGGATTAGAACTATGGCGCATCACAAGTTTCTAGAAACACACAACTTCAACTGATTCAATTATATGTGACCCACAGAGCATATCTAACCCCGAACAGAATAGCGAAGTTCAGCCAGGCAGCAACATAATCATGCCCGAAGTGAGTAGAGATTAATGCAGATCTGGCCCACGTGTTCTGGGCCTGCAAAGAGATTGGTAGATTCTGGGAAGAGGTAGCCCAAGCATTAGAAAAGCGGGTATCACCTTGGATATCGGATCCCCCCCCTAGCTTTTCTGCTAGGGGGCTTCGCAAGGCCCAAGAGGACTAGACATGCAAGTAAACTGAAGGATCTTGCATATACACTGGCGAAATGAAAAATGGCGATGGGATGTAAAGCACAGAAAAGGCCTGTAGTACAGGTATGGTGGAGGGACCTGCTAAAATGGGCGAATGCGGAAACTGTGGCATGGCAAGAAGCAGAAGTAGGGAACATGGAACAAGGGGGGAGGATGCTTGGAGGCAGTTGATCGTGGATTTGACCACTTCTGCACAGGGCACTACAAACTGAGAATGACCCAAAACGAGAGGGTACTGATACCAGGGTGGCCGACTAGGAATAAAGGAGCGAGGTGGTGGACCTATTTGGTGAGACGTAGGACAGGGTGGGGAGGGGGATGGGGTGTGGGAAGAGGGGGATCAGACATCTAGGAATTGAACTGCAATATATATGTTTATGCAAGTCTGTAAATTGTTATGGTTACACAAAAAATAAAACTTTTTTTAAAAAAAAGGTGACATCCCTCCTGTATACATACATGGTTGAGAGGCTTGGCGGGGCGTGGCCTGGCGCGCATGGCGTGAGGTGGCTGCAGTGCTTAGCTCCAGCCAAGATCCTAACACAAGATCCTACACGGACGGTAGGATTGCAAGAAACAATTCGCAAATCACATCTGCAAGCAGGTGGAACGCCTCTCCACAGCTTGGTCACCGAGGCAATTTGAATCGGAGCTGCAAAACGAAAGAAGAAGAACAAGTTACTTTCTTACCTGGTAACGTTCTTTCGATGGGATGTTCCTCCGACGTATTCCACATCTATGACAGTAATCACCATAGCTGTGCTGCTTAGGAAACTTTTGGGCGTCTGCGTCGATAAGCCCCTTAGAGGATGTCCTCCGACGGCCGACGTCACCGGATGTTATATGTAGGACGCACGACACCCGTAGTCTCAGTTGTAGTTTTTTGCCAGAACGTGTGGCACCAATCTTCTGCCAGTATGACTACAGAAAGCCTTGCCGAAACGTAAGCTGCAATCGCATAAGAAATTCTGTAGAGGGGCAGGCTGGGAGGGTGCGATGTGGAATATGTCAGAGGAACATCCCATCGAAAGAACTTAACCAGGTAAGAAAGTAACTTCGAAGGGATTGTGTCCTCCAACGTATTCCACATCTATGACAGACTCCCAAAGCAGTACCAACGTATGGAGGTGGGAAAAGAATTTAGATAATTTAGAATGCCCAATCAAATTACAGAATAGAGGACCGCCTTACCAAAGGCTAAATCTCGCCCATGGATAGAATCCAGGGAGTAATGTCTAACAAAAGTATGGATAAAGGCCCATGTGGCTGCTTCACAGATATTACGAATGGGAACACCCCTCTGCAGAGCAGTCGAGGCAGCCACACCCCTAGTAGAATGGGCCCGTAAGCCTACCAGAGGGTCCTTACCCGCCAGACAGTAGCATTCAAACATTGACAAGATGATCCAACGGGACAAGCTCGGCTTAGAAACAGCTGGACCTAAAAGCCTTCCAGCGTATCCAACAAAGAGCTGATCGTCCACTCTGACCCGGGACATGCGTGAGATGTAGAAACTTAAAGCTCTCCTAGGATCCAACCTATGGAGCCTCTCCTCTTCCTTACCAGGATGCAGAGAAGGCTAGAATGCCGGAAGAACTACCTTCTGGCTCAAATGAAATTCCGACACAGTCTTCGGAAGAAAAGAAGGACGAACCCTAAGGACAACCCTGTCCTTACAGAACACAGTGAAGGGTGGTTAGGCGGAAAGTGCCTGCAACTCACTCTGCGTGCGGAAGTAACCGCAACCAAAAATACAGTTTTAAAAGGTTAACAGTCTCAATGGACAAGAGTGTAAGGGCTAAAACGGAGCTCCCATGAGGAACTTTAAAACCAAATTCAAATCCCATCCCGGCACCTGGAAAGGCGAGGGTGGAAACACATGAGTTAGCCCTTTCAGAAACTGAGAAATCAAAGGGATCTTAAAATAAGAACACTCCTCAGACAAGCGCTTAACTATGGACAGCGCCTCCAGGTACCCCTTAATGGTACCCACTTGCAGGCCCTTGTGGGCAAATGAAAGCAAAAAAGACAGCACCACAGAAATGGCACATGAAAATGGATGCACATTCTGTACCCTGCACCAGTCGCAGAACTTTCTCCAATGGCAACGGTCCAGGGACTTTGCTGCGGGCCGTCTGGCCGAAAGCAACACCTCCATTACGTCTTCAGGGAGGTCCCAATTCTTATACCTCAACCTTTCAGATACCAAGAATGAAGACTGAGAGACTTGACCACTGGATGGAGAACCCAACCCCCCCTCCGTGAGAGCCGATCGTCTCAGTAGGGAAGACAGCGTGGCGGGCAGATGGACATGTCGAGAAGGTCCGGGTACCACGCTCTCTTGGCCCATGCCGGAGCAATGAGGATCATTCAGGAACCGAACCTCCGTAACCTCTGCAACACTTGCGGAATGACGGGGACTGGAGGAAACGTGTACAGCAGTGGGAAGGACCACTCCACTACGAACGCGTCGCCTAAGGCTCCTCTTGGAGGAAAATCCTGCCAGCAGAATATTTCGCACTTCCGGTTGACACTGGTGGCGAAGAGATCCACTTGTGGGGTCCCCCAAAGGGCGAAGAACTCCAAGAGAAATTCCTGAGCCAGCTCCCACTCGTGAGAGACCGCGCTCTGCCTGCTCAGAGTGCCCGCTGCCTCGTTTTCGTCTCCGGCCAGTTGCACTGCCGAAATCGAAATTTCCTGCCGGATGGCCCAGAACCAAAGCTGCATTGCCTCTCTGCACAGTGGGGGAGACCCTGCCCCCCCCCCCTTTTTGTTGAGGTAGTGCAGGACATTCTTCCCTCGCACAGACGGCAGAAAAGCCTTCAGTGCTAGCCTGACGGCCCTCAGCTCCAACAGACTGATATGGAGTCGGGACTCCGACGGAGACCAACGACCGCTGACAAGTCGTTGACATGAGCTCCCCATACCGTGAGGGATGTGTCCGTCATGATCGTTACCTCCGGCCAGGGTAACCAAAATGGAGCCTCCTTCATCAGATTGCGTTTGACGGGCCACCACAGAAGATCCTGGGCAACCGAGGGCGGCACCTGAACAGGATACGACATCCTGCCAGAGGACTGCGACCACTGCATCTTGAGAGCCCATTGCAGAGATCTCATCCGCAACCTGGCCTCTGGCACCAGTAGAATACAGGATGCCATGAGGCCGAGCAACCTCAAGAACTCGAACGCCAGGAGACTCTGGGCATGTTGAAACCTGTGCACCATCTACAGAATGTGATGAGCCCTCACCTGGGGAGGCGAACACAGCGTTATTTCATTCACAGTTGCCCCACACTACGGTGAAAATCCCTCCTACCTAGTGAGGATATAATATCTATTTCATCAAAAGAAGGGACATATACATACTTAATGACGCAAAATGTTACCCTCAGAAATCTGAACACCACCCACCGCCACACAACAAATGTGGGCTGTGTCCCCCCCAATTAATAACGTATACCAAAAAATTCACTAAAATATATTTTAATTCATTTGCTTCATCGCACAAGTATCAAAAACATTTTTAAAAATACATTTGTATCACATAAAAAATTATACAATGTTAAAAATAGTTGTTCCACCACACAGTCTCAAGTTTTACAAATACTTGAAACACTACACAGTAGCAACTCAATTCCTCTTGCTTCCTACTGCGTACAAAAATTAGCCCAACTTATATAAGTTTCTGTCCTTGATGTTACTATTAACTGGAATTCCTCAGGGACAGAAATGTGTCTTGTGCTTCCTGTAAACTACGCTATTTATTCCTCTATTGTCACCAGTTCCTACAGCTGAGGGTACATATAAACACAAATACATTACTACATGAGCATGATTGGTTATCTTACTAAACCTAGCCAAATCTAATCACCATTAGGATGCAACAAGTATACAATTTATAATATACTGGTGCTTCAAACTTGTAGCAATAAATGTTTTCAAGTTTATTTAACAATTGCAATTTTTGTTCTTCACATTCACAGTGGTGAGGAGAAAAAAAAACAGACACTAACCACATTCTCTTGTGTCATTTTTAAATTCACCGTGCCTTGAAATGCACCATATTACCCTGAGCATCTATCAAAGAATATATCGGGGGGAGGACAACAAAAGTATATACATTGGGGTCCTCACCTCGGTGCCTTACCCAAATACTCTCTCTCTAGGGAAAGATTATTGAGTCTATCTTGAAACCAAACAAACGCAACACCATTCGTCCACCATGCAGGTTATTTATTAGATCTGTTGTTCAGCGACTCCGGGTTGTGGTGAAGAATGACGCCTCCTTTTCTGGAGAGAAGGTCTGCGTCCGTCGGCAGCTTGACTGGTGTGGACGTTGACAAGTCCAGAAGGTCTGGGAACCAGATCTGTCTCGACCACGCCGGTGCGACGAGGATCATCCTGCACCGGGACCTCTTGAGCTGGTTGATGAGGCGGAGCAGCAACGGCAGCGGAGGGAACGCATGAAGAAATAGGCCGTCCCAGGGGAACGAGAAAGTATCGGCCATGCTCCTCGGCTGTGGGAACCTGCTGGCGAACCTCCGGCCCTTGGAATTCGTCGCCTTCGGGAAGAGATCGATTTGGGGTTCGCCCCATCGTCGGAAGAGTCGCTCCACTTGATCCTGGCGTAGTTCCCATTCGTGGCACGAGCGCAGCTCTCTGCTGAGAGAGTCGGCGATGGTGTTTTTTATTCCTGCCAGATGAAGAGGCACCAGAAACATCCCTTGGGCGACGGCCCAATGCCACAGATCCTGGGCTTCCTTGGATAGGGCAGGGGATCTGGTTCCGCCCTGCTTCCAGATGTAGAACATCGTGGTGGTGTTGTCGGTGAAGATCCTCACCACCTTGCCCTTGAGGGACGGAAGAAAAGACCTGAGGGCCCAGAACACAGCGCGGAGCTCCAAGATGTTGATGTGGAGTGACTTCTTCTCTGGGAGCCAAAGGACGCTCGCGTGAAGATCTCCGGAGTGCGCTCCCCAACCTTCCAGGGAGGCCTTCGTCGTCACCGTCACCCGGTGAGCTGGGGTCTGAAAGTCCGTGCCCGCCGACAGATTAGAGCGGGTACCCCAACACCGGATCGCCTGACGGAACGTCTCATTGAGAGGGATCCTGTCCTCGAAGCTGCCCCTCGACTGGACCCAGCAGGCGTCGAGGAACTCTTGTAAGGGGCACATCCGAACCCTGCAAAGGCGCACCAGATAAATGCAGGAGGACATCATCCCGAGGAGGGACTTGATAGATCTTACCCTGTCCGTGGCCACCAGACGCTGCACCTTGTCCAGAATGGTCCTGGTCCTTTCCTCCGACGGCGAGGCCAGCCGCGCCACTGTGTCGAGCTTGGCTCCCAGAAACAGGGCAACTTGCGACGGAACCAGGTGGGATTTTGGAAAGTTGATGGAGAATCCCAGGTCCGTGAGCAGCTGGACGGTCTTCGCAGTGTGCTCCACGGCGAGCTCCCTTGTCCTTGCCCGGATGAGCCAGTCGTCCAGGTAGGGGTAGACGTGGAGCCCCTGTAGGCGCAGCCGCACCGCCACCGGTGCGAGGCACTTGGTGAACACCCTGGGTGCCGACTTCAATCCGAACAAGAGGGCCTTGAACCGGTAGTGCCGCCCCTGGACCACGAACCTGAGAAACTTTCGGTGTCTTTTTAGAATGGGGATGTGGAAGTACACATCTTCCAAGTCCAACGACGACAGGAAATCGCCCTCCTCCAGCTGTCCCAGCACGTGCTGGAGGGTGACCATCCGGAACTTCTGTGCCTTGATGTACTTGTTCAGTCGTCGCAGGTCCAGGATGGGGTGCCATCCTCCTGTCTTTTTTTTTGTACGAGGACGTACCTTGAGTAAACTCCGGAGCCCTGAAGCCTCTTTGGGACGAGCTCGATTGCACCCTTCTTGAGCATCGCCCTTACTTCCAACAGTAGTTGAGGGACGTGATTTTCCTTCCTGGCCACGGGTGGAACGCGAGGGCACTTCTTCTGAAACTCGAGGGCGTGCCCTTGGGCCAGGGCGTGCAGCACCCAACGGTCGGTGGAGATGGACTCCCACACGCTGACGAACCTCGCCAGCTGGCCTCCAACCGTGGTGCTTCGGCGGGGGCCCGACCCCACGGTCGGTTCAATCTTGTTTGGAGACCGCCTTGCCTCCTTGACCTCCCTGTCGACGACGACGGGCACCACCTGACTTGCCGCGTCCCCTGTAGGCTTCCTGGGACGAAGATCTTGCCGCTTGGTGGTATGTGGAAGAGCCACTGCCGGATCCCCTGGAGGCACCTTGTCTGCCTCCGGAGCTCCGAAAGGACGGCCGTCGTTGTTGGAGCACTCCCAGTGCCTGGGCAGTCTCCTTGTCTGTCTTGATGGCCTGAAGGGACTCATCAACCGCCTTCCCAAACAGGTTGTTCCCGTCAAAGGGCATGTCCAAAACCTTGGTTTGTACGTCCTAGCGGAAATCCGTCGCCTTGAGCCATCCTTGTCGTCTCAGGCAAACGCTGTTGTCCAACTGACGGAAACCGGTGTCGCCGATGTCCGTTGCCACCGTGATGACGTGGTCCGAAGCAATCTCACCTTCCTGTAGGATTTCAAGGGCCTCAGCCCTTTTGGCGTCCGGAAGGAAGTCCAACAGCGGGGCGATTTTGAACCAAAACTCCCTGTCGTAGCGGGCTACGATAGCCAGGGCGTTGGCCGCCTTGATAGTCGCTGCGGATGAGATGACCAGTCGTCCCATCGTGTCCAGCTTCCTGCCCTCGCCGTCCGGCGGGGAAGTTGATGTCGAGGCCGATGCCCCCCCAGCTTTCTTCTTTGCCGCCGCCGAAACGACCAAATCCGGGGTAGGTTGCGCCCGAAGGCACAAGGGGGCAGCGTCGGGGACCCGGTACTTTTTCTCGTACCAGTCCCTCTTTGCCGGCGCCGTGGCAGGGTTCTTGAGGAGGGCGAGCCCCTCATCCCAGATGTCATCAAGAAGTGGTACGGCGAGGACCGTCTTCCTTTTAGCCTCGCGCTGTTGGTAAAGGAACCCTTCCTTCTTCTCTTCTGGGCAGAGCTGGAAGAGCTCGGATGCCCTGGAAATCATGGCATGAAAGGATCCAATCTCATCGGGCGGGGACGCCCGGGCAGGGGGCGACGGGGGACACGTCCCGTCGTCGCCTCCGTCGTAATCTGTACCTGTCGTAGCCATGTCCGTGCCTGTATCATCCCCATGGGTAGTAGACCGGCGGGAAGGCCGAGCAGGCCGCAGAGGTGGGAGAAGTGGCGTAGGATGCGTCTTCCTCCTCTTACGCGGTAGACTTTCCGAAGGTCCTGGCTCCGGTTCCCCCGTCGGGTCTGGCTCATCGGGGGGAGGGGCAACCTTGTCCTTATCTCCGAGCATAAGGACTGAATTGCTGACAAAATGGCCGCCGAAGTGTCCTGCGGCGCCGGAAACGACTGGCGCGAGGGCTCTTGAGGAACCTTATCGGCGACACCGTCGCTCTCGTCGTCGCCCTCGTCAGGATCCCACCCGATGGAATGGGCCTTCCACGACTTTGATGAGCTCTTCTTCAGAGGTCGTGTCCGTATCCACGATGGCCACCTGCTCCTCCCCCACCTTTTCCAACGAGGACTTTGTGAGGGTCTTCTCAATGGGCCTGAAAGATTACTCCCTCCGCGGTGGCAGGGAGACTCTGGGTCCTGAGGTCACCTCCACTGGCGTAGCCTCCACAGGCTGAGCCAGGGCCGCTGCGACATCCTCAATCGAGGTCTTAGCAGGGTGAATTAAGGCCATCGTCACCTTCTGTACGCCTGGGGCCTTCACCTTGGGGGGAGGGTCCGAGCCTCGCTCCCCCTCTGCCGTAATCTTCGAAATCGACCGGGGCCTCTCCAGAAGCTTCACCGGGTTCTCGGACTTACTCTTACCCGAGCCAGAGCGTTGGCTCGTGGTTGATGACGCCGGGGAGGAGGCGCCCTGCCTGGCAGCCAAGGAGAACGACCGTTCGGCGCTCCCGGTGCCCGCGAATTCATGGTGCTTAGCCTTTTGTTGGGCCCCCGTCGCCGGGGCGCCCTCACAGGACTTAGAAGACCGCTCGGACTTCTTTTTCTTCTTCTCGCCCGACGGGCTCTTCCCTTCCAGCCAGTTGGCGAGACGGGGGTGGCGATCCTTCATGGTCCGCTCCGACATGTTCCCACAAAACGCACAGTCCTTCTCCGTGTGCGTCTTGTCCTCATGGAGACAGTAGAGGCATAACGAATGCTCATCCTCCTTCAAAACATTCTGAAGCTGGCATCCAGGGCAGGTCCTGAACAGCTTCCCGGGCGTCAAGCTTCCCTTCTCCTGGGCCATGTCCGGGGTAGGCCTCGGAACTTCTGGAATCCTCCAAAAGCGTAACTCGACGAAATCTTCACCCTTGAGGGGCGTAGAAAACTCTGAAACGAATCCCCGTTGATCGGATGTAGAAACGGTGGAGCTTGAGGCTCTATCTAACCGAAAAATGAGAAAAATCTCCTGAAAAAGCACGAAAACGCAGCAAAAGCTCGAGAGCTACAGCTCGAGGACTCCCAACACTTGAACGTGCGGTAAACAATCTGAGGATGGCTGCCAGAGGCGGGGCTTAGGGAGAGGGCAGTCATTGGCTGGGGGCAGTATGACCCAGAGACCAGTGATTGGTTACTACTAAGAAAGACAGATCAGAAACAAAACTGATACTGATTTTTTTATATACCAAGGATTCCCGGCCTGACAACGGGGAATATTCATGAGCATGTGAATCCATGCCAGACCCCATGCTGGAGAATATTTTAAATTGTATACTTGTTGCATCCTAATGGTGATTAGGTTTGGCTAGGTTTAGTAAGATAACCAATCATGCTCATGTAGTAATGTGTTTGTGTTTATATGTACCCTCAGCTATAGGAACTGGTGACCATAGAGGAAAGAATAGAGAAGTCTACAGGAAGCACAAGACACATTTCTGCCCCTGAAGAATGTCCAGTTATTAGTTATCAAGGACAGAAACTTAAGTTGGGCTAATTTTTGTACGCAGTAGGAAGCAAGAGGAATTGAGTTGCTACTGTGTAGTGTTTCAAGTATTTGTAAAACTTGACTCTGTGTGGTGGAACAACTATTTTTAACATTGTATAATTTTTTATGTGATACAAATGTATTTTTAAAAATGTTTTTGATACTTGTGCGATTAAGCAAATTAATTAAAATATGATATTTTAGTGAATTTTTTGGTATACGTTAATTAGGGGACACACAGCCCACATCTGTTGAGAGGCGAACACAGCCCCAGGGTTGTGCCGAGCACTGCTCCGATGTACTGGTGCCACTGGGTAGGTGTCAAGTGGGACTTCTTTAAGTTGAGGGAGAAGCCCAGCCTGTGAATGGAGTGGCAGGTGACGGACAGATGATCCAGGACTTGCTCGGGAGAGTTCCCCCTGATCAACCAATCGTCCAGGTAGGGGTAGACTTGAATTCCCCCCTTTCCTGAGATACGCTGCCACCACCACCTTTAGCTTGGTAAAAACCCTTGGCTGGGGTCAATCCGAACGGCAGGACCCGAAACTGAAAATGCCAGTCGCCAACCACGAACCTCAGGTACTTCTTGTGCTTGGGATGAATCGGCACATGAAAGTAACCATCCTTGAAGTCGAGAGACACCAACCAGCCCTGAAGGACTTGAGAGAGAGTAACCATCTTGAACTTGTCCTTCCTGAGGAGCCTGTTCAAACCATGCAAGTCCATTATGGGTCTCAATCCACACCCTCCCCCCCCCCCCATCTTTTTTCAGGAACAAAAAATATGGGGAATACCATCCCTTGTTCCTCTCCGCTACAGGCACCACCCCTTTGACTGGCGGCTCCCCTCGATCTACCAAAGGAAGAGTAGTATCGAAAGGAACCTCCCCTCCATTGCTGTTCCTAGGACGAAAAGGCGGAGGTTGACGTACTGCAGCGCTCAACGACTTCACTGCAGCTTTGGAGGTCTGCAACCTCTCAAGGCTCTCGTCAGCCTTGCTGCCAAAAAGATGGACACCATCAAAGAGCATTTTGAGAAGCAAGGACTGTACATCAGGAGCAAACCCCTACTTCTGCAACCACGCAAACCTGCGCATCACGGTGCTCGCCGCCATGGAGCGGCTGCCACGTCCAGACCCGACTGAACGGATTCACACATGGCATCCTTGCCATCCTGAACAAGGGCAAGAAAACCATCCCGTTCCTCGCCTTCGGGAATATGTTCAGCCGCCAAAGATACACAATTCCACAGAGTGTGCCTGAATCTTGCAAGGGCACAAACGGAATTGGCTGACTTTAAAGCCATACCGCCAGAAGAAAATACCTTCTTCGCCCAACAGTCAAAGCGTTGGTCATCGCTATCAGCAGGGATTGTAGGGTACTCCGCCTGCTTTGCTGGGGCCGTAGCCGCCTGTACCACCAAACTCTCAGGAGTGGGGTGCGTGGACAAGTAGCAGGGGTCACCACTGGCTGGACGGTATTTTTTCGGTGACAACTTATTTACTGCCGGAAGACTCTCCGGGGCAGTCCAAGCCGCCGCTACCCTTCTTTGTAAGGCCATATGAAATGGCAACACCGGGTCAGTGGGTGGACCTTGGTCAAGGATATCTGTCAGGTCATCCTGCAGAAAATCCACAGGTGGAGCAGACCACCCCAAGTACTCCGTCACCCTCGACATTAGACACCTGTACGAAGACTCGGCGTGTGTACCAGGATCAGGCCTGCCAAACTCAACCTCCAGGGAGGTGTCCAGACCACTGGTGTCATGCAAGGATTGACACAGGTCTTCCATCTGGCTATGACCAGACAAAAGTTCGTCAGGAGCCTCATGAGGAACAAACCCCTCAACATCTAACCCTTCATCCTCTGAGATATAATCCAAAGGCTGGAATAAATCCCTGGATGAGGGCACAGAAAAAGGCTCAAACACAGGCCTCACTGATTTACTCAGGGCCTTCCTTTGAGTTTCCACCGCCCTCCGGGGTACCTGCGGTAAAGCCTCCACAAAAGGCTTCAAGGGCGTCGACGGAATCGGCGTTGACGTCGAGCGAGGCGCCGATGACTTCGACAACGGCTTCGAGGCCGGAGCCCCGAGCGTGTCCTTCGACGGCCTCGGCGCCGATGGCGTCGATTACTTCCTTGGAGCCGGAGTCTCGAGAGAGTCCCTCGACGGACATGGCGCCCACGCCGTCGATACCTTCTTAGAAGGCCTCACAGGCTCCAATGGTCTCGAGGGCATCGAGGACCAGGAACTGGAGCGGGCATGGCTAGATCCACCTTGTCCAATCGCTGCCTCGACGACTCCCGATGATCACGCCGACCGCCCGAGCCCATAGGCGTGCGAGCGGTGGCCCTAGTGCGTTCCTTTCCGGCTTCTCTCGAAGGCGCGGACGGAACTGAGCCCTGCGATTCGAAAATCGCCATCATCTCCTTACGAAATGCGTCCCATTCCACCAGAGATGAATGCTTGTTGAGACAAGCTACCCGCCGTCTGGCGGAGTCCTCGGACGAGGATGGGGAAGGCGACTGGTGACGGCGCTTCCGCAAGTGCCTAGAAGAGGCAGAGGAATGGTGGGAACCACTCTGGGACCGAGACCCCCCCCCCCCCTGGACTTACGCCGACACGGAGAGTCACCGCTCGAATCAGTCGAAAGCCCAGCGAATTTCGACTTACGGGGTTTGGAAACCCTACTTACAGATAGCTTCTTCTTTTGCTCCTGCAAGGCCTTCGACATCAAAGACTGGCATTTGTCACAGTCATCGGCAGCCCGGTCCTCGCCAAGGCACCACAGGCAGACGTCGTGCGGGTCCGTAGGCAACATCTTGGAACCGCAGCCGCAGCACTTCTTGAAGCCCGACCTCGGGGTAGAAGAAGACGAAGACCTAATTCTCACAAGAACCCAAGATACGAAGAACCACTTCAACAGTAGAAGAACAGAGGCGCGCCGAGATTCTGAAGCTAAAACGTTCGCGGAAAAAACGGAACTGAGGCTACGGGCGTCATGCGACCTACAAATAACATCCGGTGACGTCGGCCGTCCGAGGAGGTCCTCGAAGTGGCGTATCTATGTCATCGACGCAGGAGCCGAAAATTGTCTGAAGCAGCACAGCTGTGGTGATTACGTTATAGATGTGGAATACATCGGAGGACACAATCCCTTCGAAACAGCCTTTATACATCCCACCCCTTCCCCCCTCAGGCGGGCTAAGATGGCAGACGGGCCTGTGCACTGAAAGGTGGGGAAGGGTAGCTCACCGCAGCAGACACAAGGACAACACGGCATGTAACAGATTGGAAAACCATTGCGCACCCGTTGTGGCACAGGGCGACTCCCCGACTCGGAGCTACAGGGAAGGGAAAGCACCAGGAGTAGCTGCAACTGGTGATCGGAGAACGGGGCCACACCACAAAGGCACCGCATTCACCAAGCAGGGCCCCGCAACCAAACGCGGCAGCAAAGCGAACCGGCCACAGCAAAAGTAGCTGAACGAAGGGCAATACTGACTGCCTTGTACTACGGAATGGGAACAGAGAATACTGGAGGACAGCAGAGTTGCGCGGAATGAGGAGGCAGCAGAAGAACAGCAGCGGACCGGCCTGTTATGGTCAAGAGAGACACAGTGAAGCGCTGACCGGACACTAGAAGGCAATGACAGGCCGCGTCTGAGTGCGGCTCGCACACCCAAGAAGTATAGTTGGCACAACCGGAGGCGAGGAGCAAGAGTCATTCCGACTTGATATGTGACGGGTTCCCCAACCAGTATGTGTCACGCACAAGGTGAGAGGCTGGGTGAATGGAGACACGGCGGTGAGAGATAACAGAAAATAAGCAGTCAGTCAACACGTATCCATAGAGTGTTGAAGCGAGCAAGGACCGTATGCAAACACGACCCGGGCTAAAGTGGTTGAATGCTTGCTGCAACGTGAAGTCAAAGCTCAGAAACCGCATGCAATTGCGGCATAAGAGGTTGTCCCGCCTTGAAGTCCTGGACAAACAGTTGTTGCACTGGCCAACACAACAGTCCAGAGTAAAACTGCGTTGAGCTGCACACGAAAAACTAACAGGGATAAACCCAGCTGCTGATCAGTCGGGGTCACGGGGCCATGCTGAAACAGGAGGCAACACCGGCGTCAGCAAGCGAAGGACTGCAGGAGGTGCACAGCATATTCCCCCTCTTTGTCAATCTGAATGCCAGGAGACACTATAACTCTCCCTGTCCGCGGGGTCACACTGAAATGCACACTAACAGGGCGTGATAAAGGAGCAGCCTGCACGGGGGCCCATGGACAATGACCACGTAAGAGGAGTGTGGGGTTACAATGCCTGGCAAAGGATTAGTGCAAGCTCTGGTAACAAAGTGCGCTAAATAAGGGTCAGTTACAGGCGATTACAACGTAATTTGAAACCAAAGGTATGGCTGGCACTGCAGAGACAGCCACACATACAAGTCCCTGGTCCTGATGCCTGTACAAATGTGGAAACTTTGCCAAGACGCACGAGGGTGCTGGACATAACCAAATGGCTGCAACACGACACATGAGTTACCATGCCGTCCACCAAAGATGAGGACAAGGCGAAGTCGATTGTGGCAGCAAAAATGCGGCCCATGCAGCAAGATGGGACAGCCCCGCTGGAAATCTGCAAAACGCCAGAAACTGATGATTGTGAAGGGCAAGTGCTTGAGGTGATAGCTGCCCTGAGGACCTTCATTGACAACAAAAGAGAGAGAGTGTCTACTGCTGAGGCCGGACTACTGGAGTCAACAGAGTCTACAATGGACCTGAAGTCCAGAGTAGCAGAATTAGAGAAAAGAGTTGCAACACTAGAAGAAAGAGCTGAGGAGGCCGAGGGGAGGTCCAGACACAGCAATATCAGGCTGCTCGGGATTCCGGAAGGAACAGAGAGCCTGAACCTGACTGGATTTGTGGAGTCACTATTGCAACAAGAGATAGGTGCGGTCAAGGTCTCGTAGGGCTTTGCAGTGGAGAGCCCACAGATCGCTTCAAAAGAAACCTCCACCAGGTTCACACCCTCACCCAATAATCGCGAAGATCCTTAATTTCCAAGATCGGGAGATCATACGTAAGTGTTCCAGAGAAGGTGGGGTGATAGAGCTAGGCGACTCCTAACTATATATCCGGACTACACACCAGCTGTACAGAGAGCGAGGAACTCCTATGTCCCGATCAAGGCACATCTGAGACAGCTAAACATAAAATACATGTTACTGTCCCCCTCTAGGCTGAAGATAATCCATAAAGGGCGTCCTATATTCCTTGAGACACCAGCAGCAGCCAATATGTGTCATGATGCCTACCCCCGGGCATCCAGACCAAGTTCAGCCACCCCAGAAGCAGGCATCATGTTACCCAGAGAAAGCCCAGCAACCCTAGTTAGGGGCTATATGGGTACAGTCCTGGCGTCTATGCGCCAGGCTCATATGGGGGAACAGTCCTGGCGCCAAAGGCGCCAGGCTCATATGTTAAAACTTACCTGATGCAGACCATGCTGCAAGAGATCCAAGCCCATGTGAGGCTTGGAAGGGACTACTTTACCTAGGGACTATTTTGTTACTCTGGTGTGGTTGTGGAGGAATGCTTACCTGGAACTACTTTGAAGGCTGTTTAGACCACAACCGAAGGGCAGCACACGCTTCGCGTTATTCTGCATCCTGCAGCGTAACGCTCACCGTGCCTGCAGTCAGCATCCAGCCTCGTGCCACGCCCGCCTCGAGTCCAGAGCGCCTAGAAAGAAGGGAAAGAAGAAGCAGCACCGCGCCATACTCACCGTTCCTCGTAGCATCTCTACGATCTGGCGCTGTCTTCATTATGTTGCCGCATTTCAGCACCTAAGGGGGACAAGAAAACAACAAGGTGAGCCGAGGGGAAACAAACGAGAACAATCTCTTGCCACCATATACTTACCTGATTTTACCGCCGGAGGTATTATTCACCAGCACGCCAAATCTTCTTACGCCGCACCTGTAAGAAAAGAGAAAGTAGCGAGTTAAACTTTGGCATCATTTAACGGACAGTGTGGGATAGCGCAGACTCTTACCTGAACACTTTCAGCTGCCACAGAACTATCTTGTTTTGGGTCTAAACTGCAAGATAAACCAAGGAATTGGACAAGAGTGATTATTCAGACATTTTTGAACTCTCAAGAACTATATACTTACGGTCCTCCGCCAGGAGTTTGAGCCAAGATTTGTCTAGAACTCTTCCAATATCATCAAGCCAGTGAAGTAACTGGCCATCAACGCGCCCCTGCGTTCCTCGCAGGATGGAGAGCTCATCATTCAAAACTATAAGGTGAACGGGAATATCAGAGGTGATAAATGGGGACACAGTGAGGGGCTACTACTCAAATCCACGGCTAATTCCCTTTCTCCGCCTTTAGGAGACTACTTCTACGGGTCAAGCAGATGAAGCTAGGTGGGCCAGTCCAGTCAGTCATCTCTGCGTTACGCATCACGTTGGTGCAGACCGTGGCTGTCCAGTTCCGCCCGACACCCCTGTGGGAACCAGGTGAGCGTATCAATATGTGGCTAGAACACAATAATCTTGCAGATGGCAAGGAATAGGTCACACGAAGCATAACACTACTGCGAAACGAACAGGACCTGGGAACTACGACAACCTGCGTCCACTACCGAAAAAATGAGTCACTGTAATGAAACGGCATTTGAAGCTTTTTCTTTTGAATGGCTGGAAGACACGCTCGGCCGGCTACCCTGCACACGGAGGCCTACCCCACGGAATGACCCGTGCGGACCTGTTGTCAGCACTTTAAGACTCGCGCTGGATGCCCCGGATGAGGCAGGACAGTGTGGGGACGCCTGAGCACAGCAGTTGCAATGCTGTAGCTGGGCGCAACTGTTTGGTTTGTGTTAATTGTTGTTGTTGTTTTACAATGTTCCGATGTCTTCATGATGGGAAACGGCGGGTGAAAAAATTCCATGTTCATAAATCCACATGGGAGCGGGCACACGGCGGGGTGGTGTCAAGGGGGCTACTACTGGGACCATGGCAACATTTTGACGTGGAATGTGCGCGGGATGGGCAACTATATGCGTAGAAATAGAATCAAATCCTATTTGCAGAGGAAAAGGGTGGCTATAGCACTACTCCATGAAACCCATCTAACAGCGGAGGCCATGGTTAAGTTGAAGAAATGCTGGGGGGGCCATGGATACGGGGGCAATTACTCCAGATACGCCAGAGGAATGTTCACTTGGATTAACCCGAGGGTGCCCTTCAGGCTGTTAGGGGCTGAGGCAGACACAGAAGGTAGATATTTAGTATTGTGGGGCGCAATTGAACAAATTGAGATCTGCATTGTAAACTCATACTTCCCCACCAATTGCATACCTGCGCACCTTAACACGCTCTACACTAAACTATTCCAACACCGAGAGGGCTTATTGGGACGGAGACTTTTACTGTGTAAAAGACATTGATTTAGACAGATCTGAGCCACCACGAAATCGAGCAGAAGCCGCCCCGCTAGCGCTGAGCTCCATGATAGAAGGAATAGACTAGATGCTTGGAGAGACTGCTACCCGACGGTTAGAACCGACTCGCACTAGTCTTCGCCGCATGGCCTTTATACAAGAATAGATCATCTCTTCATTGATAAAACACACATGGCACAAGTGGAATCTATACAATACATGGGCAGATAAATCGTTGACTATTCCCCGCTACTCTTGCACTGTGTGATGAAGGGTTCCCAGCCTCCCATACCGCTATGGCGAATGCCTGCAGAAACACTCACAGATGGGGCCTTCAGGGGGCAACTAGGGGATAAACTAGCGGAGTACATCACCATTAATCAAGGTAGCGTAGACCACTGGAGCACGATGTGGAAAGCCCTGAAGGTATTAATACGAGGGGAGGTCATGGCGGGTGCGGGAGGCTGAAAGGGGAGCTGGAGAAACAGGAAGAGGGTATAAAACAGTTGGAATCTGCCAACCTAGGATCCAGGGAGCAGGAAACGAAACTAGTGGAGGCCAGAACTGTTTGCCAAGAAGCATGGGGGAGAATGTCCAAGTTTGATTACGTAACACGCACAGCAAGAACACACAAAGAAGGGGATAAACCTGGCAGGCTTATGGCATGTCTGTGCAGGCGGGAACATCTTAGACACCCAACAACAACACTCAAAGGGGAGAATGGGGAATTGCACAGAACACATAAATCAATTAATGACACTTTTGCAGCCTCCTACGCTAAGCTATATGCCCATGACACCCCGGTGCCGTTGGGGGAGATACGCGACACTAGAGGAAATTGGACTCCCTACACTGGATAAATCGCAATGAGAGGCCCTCGACGAGGAATACACCCCTGAAGATGTGACAGACGCAATCAGATCACTCTCCACCTGCAAAACCCCAGGTAGTGATGGCCGCCACCCCGCCCCCATTTCTATAAAGCAAATGAATCAACACTAACCCCAGTGCTCCACAAGGTGTTCCGTGAGGCATACAAAGTTGGAACACTGCCGAAAAGTTAGAGGGAAACACTAATAGTTCCAATACCCAAGCCTAATAAACCAACTGACGACTGATTCCTACCGTCCTTTAGCCATGCCAAACTATGACGTTCAAATATTGACCACCATACTCGCCAAACGCCTGTCCAGAGTGATGGGGAGCCTGATACACGAGGATCAAAGCGGTTTTGTGCCAGGACGCAACACAACTGCTAATCTACGCAGACTACAGCATATTATGGAGCAAACGCATCTAGAGGGGGACCACTAAGCGGTGATGTCATTAGATGCCATTAAGGCGTTGGAATCCATATATTGGGAATGCCCGACAGAGGTCCTGCGGGAATTTGGGTTTGGAGAAAGCTTTGTGGGGTGGATACAGGTACTATACAAGGACCCAAAGGCACGAGTAAAGACGGGACAGATGGTGTTGGGGGCATGGGGAATACAGAGGGGAACTAGACCAGGTTACCCGCTATCGCCCATGCTTTACATCCTAGGGCTGTAACCCATTGCGATATACATCAGAAAGCATTTTTTTCGATGCTGGGATAAAAATAGGCGGGAAATACCACATAATGTCACTCTACGCAGATGATGTGCTGCTCTACTTGAGGGACCCACAACATAATGCTTCGACAATACTAGAAGTACTAGACAACTTTGCACGCTAATCTGGGATACGCTTCAGTAGACACAAATCTTGCATGTTCCCCACTTGCAGGACCGAAGGGGAGGGGAACTGTGGAACTACCAGGGGTTGAAATACAATGGCAACTGGACACGTTTCGATACCTGGGAGTTAAAATTAGACACACACCGGAACTTCCACACGAACACAACACAGTGGCTGTGATACAGGGTCTGTGCAGCTCAATGATGTTCTGGTCCAAGCTATGGCTATCAATGATGGGGAGGGAATCGATCACCAAAATGATCATACTACCAAGGTTCCTATACTATTTTCAAAACATCTGCTACTACATTAAGCCATCTTTCTTTCGCACCCTGGAAGCACTGATTAAGGATTTTCTCTGGGGGACGACGCGCCACAAACTAGCACTGACTACACTAACACTGCCCTACAAGGAAGGGGTTAACTTGTGTCGTTAGGTAGTACCTTTCCAAATCCCGGATTTAGAAAGGTACTACCTAGCGGCACAACTTAACCATACAACTAGATGGCTTTCGGATGAGGTCACAACAGAAACGGGATTACTGCAAGATATGATTGCGCCAGTGCATTTGAAAGAAATCATATGGTCCCCGCAGAATCACACAAGTCAAGAACCCATGTTAGTGAAGCTGGGTAGGCAAGTGTGGAAGAGGGCTAAAACAGTCTTACACCTGGTACACCCTTACTTGCCTGAAATGCCCCTAATGGCAGAGTCAGGGATGGTTGGCACTGACCTCCACACCATAGGATACTGGGAAAGGCTGGGCTTGTGCACATGGGGGGATATGTATGAGGGATCATTTAGAGAACTCTAATCACTGCATGAGAAGGAGGGGCTGCCAGGAGGGAACTTTTTGTGGTACCACAGGATTAAACATGCGGCTAAAACAAACTGGGATAAATGCCCGGTAGAACCAGAAGCAAACTCTGGTGACGGAATTATACAGCCTGAGTGATGGATGGAGGCCAGTGTCAAGGCTGTATGCCCAACTAAATGACAGGCCCAATCCCCAGACTACCACGCTGAAGGCTAAATGGGAGAAGGACCTAGGGGTGGACATCACAGAGAAGGAATGGGAGAGAGCGAGTATGCACCCCAAGGAAGTTCTAGGAATGCTAGATTCAGATTAATACAGATGAATGTCCTATACAGAATATATATGACCCCTATGAGGGTGGCGAGCTTTAACAAACCAGATCGGCATACCCGTGGTGTGGAAATGAAGAACTGAAAAATAGGCAAATGCTCCTAAAAATTAATAACCGAGAGCAAAAATACTACAACAAAAAATAAGAAAGACACGTAGGACCTTCTGCCTCTGCTTTCACCAAACTAGCTCCATGGATATGCTTGGACCAGTAGTGCATATGAAGAAACTGCTATTACTTCTTGATCGGAAGAAGTAAACCGGCATAGTTTAATGGGCATGAATAACTAAATGCAATTAAATAATTATTACAAACACATTTTCATTTTCTAGCTAAATTGCCTTTACTCATTTCTATAATACTCCCACTAGGAAATAGGCTTACAATTTTACTCCCTAAAAAAGCATGTTACTCGCAATGTGAAAAAATAGGGAGTAAAATACTCCCCCTTCAAATTCCTATCCCTGAGCACTGAGTAGGACATATAGTGGACATTTGGGTCTAGTCTTATTCAGTTATAAGGAAAAACACCATCTCTATAGGGGCTTCACAACCTAACTAAATTATACTATATGTGCTTGTCTGTCAAGTAGTCAAAACCCAAAATGTCCTCAGTCAAAACCTAAATCTACCTGACCCTAAACAACAACTAAAAGTGGGCAAAAGAAGGTTTCTCTTCTGGCGGTCTCACATTGGCCATTTTTCTTAAGGCTCTCTCAGGGTTTTCTTGCTCTACATCAATCTTCAATATGTAAATGTCTCCCTTTTAGAAGTCGGTTCCTTATGATAATTTCTTCTGATACTTTCAGATTATATCCATGAGCTATTGTAGCTCCTCCCAACTGTTTAGAGATCTTGTCTTCCTGACAACATGGCTCTTAGAATTGTTCTCTTTGAGATATTCTCGTAGACAACGTCCTTTTATTTTATGTTGTTCCCTTGTTTTATCAGGGTTAAGAGTTCCCAACACTTGGTTTCTTTTAAAGCAACTCATGCTCTCCTTGTTTGGTTTACTCTGCGTTTTTAGCCCATACCTCTTGACAGTGTCTCATTAAATGGTCTCCCCACTCTTCATTAATTATCTCACCTAGAATTATCTCTTGTGGCTTTCCCTCTCTTGCCCAGGATAGGTTTCTCCTCTTTCTTAGTGATTCACAATCATTCTAATTCTTCAGGTTCTCAACTTATTGACTCAGTGTAGTTTGACATCTAAGCAATGTTCCGTTATTGCCTTTATTGTAATCATGGTCCCATCTCCTTATTACGTGATGCCTGGCGGCCTACTGCTTCTGTCGTTCACCCCTGTACCTTCTTTTGATGTGGGTGACCTTGCGTGCCTGGTGTTTTCTAAGGTACATAGGTTTGCTTTCTCGCTTCTTCCTTTCAGGCTTCACTTGTGTGCCGGTCTCAGCGAGCTGCGTTCAGTGAACAACGATGGACGGGAGCCATCAATACTCCCCCTCTTCATGTTTTAGGTGTTAGATGGACACTTGGCCCACCACGTTACTGCTGTGGTCACGCTACCGCCGACGGTTCCTTGAACTCCGTCCTGATAACAGCCTCGCTGTTGTCCACATAGCCCGGTCTCCAAAGATTGAACTTGACATTCTCGGCTTCTCGCAGATCCGCGGGTCACGCCGTTCTTCTCCGCTATGCCTCTCAACAGCGTTCTGGACGTCAGGGGGTTTCCCCTGCTTACCGTTCCCCCTCTCTGCACTACTGGCCTACTCGTTCAAATTTCAGGAGTTCCTTCTTAAAGGGGTATTCCCCTTTCCTTCAGACAGCCTGCTCAATGCAACATTATCTAAAGCCAAAGAGAAGGAGGTGTGAAGGCATCATGAAGTAGACAGACAAGAGATGTATAGTTTTGGCTATAAACTTCTATTAAATGAAAAGGTTGGGAAAAAAGCCTAACTTGCCCCATTCTAAGGGAAATTTCCTTACCTAACAAAAGGAAAGTCTGTGTCTGGCTGTCCAACTTAAAAGTTCTGTCTGTGTCCAAACCTAACCTGGCCCTGACTTGACACTTGGAAAAATGTGTATGGGTTAAAGGGTCTAAATAATAAGTGCTCAATAACAGTTCAAAGCTTCTCCCAAATCTGGGCTTACAAATTGGTTCTTTCCCACACTTCAAGACAGTTCACAATACCAAGGGGTTCCCTTCCCCAAGCATCAAGTCTCTCAACGTTATCAAAACAGAGTTCTCAGAGATGAGTTCCAGCTCCTCTAATGTGGTTACTTTTCATCGGTTTCACAGAGGTAAATTCCACAGTATTCACAAAGCAAAAGTTCCTTGACTTGAAACAAAAAAACTTCCTTTATATTCAACACATGTTTCTCCATCATTATCGGAGTGGCTTTTCAATATACATGCACAGTCGTTGGATCAAACGGCCCACTCATTACAGGTCACGCAACCAATAAACATTACTTGACACTTCTCATCAGTTCCTTGTATACGGAATTGTACTTTTTGACCGACTATAAATGGTCGCAAGGACCAAAAGTTCTAAAAATGCTACCACCAAAGGTTCGAACACCAAAAGTTCTAACCTTTGGTGCTAGCATTGCAGGTAAGTAAAAAAAATTATTGCGGGGCCTGCGGGGGTGTCCCCTGCAACACCGTCCATCTGAAATCCCTGCGGCCCCCGTATTATGTACGTGTGTTCGCATGAGAAAGGTGCAAACTTTTGGTGGTTCGCACCTTTCTCATGCGAACATTCCGGCCGCGGCAAAATCAGCCGCGGTCGGATCACTTAGAACCTTGTATACACAGTATCATTGATTTGCCACCTTTATTCCGTTACTGCTTTCATGCATTCATATAGCTTTGCCAATGTTAATTACTACAATTTATAACTTTCCTTCATAGGAAATGCTAGTTGCTGAAAAGTCGTCCTTTCCTTTCCTTTCCTCACTGGGTCTTTCCAATGGTTTTACAATTCCTCTTTAATATCTTCATTTTTAATTTGGTATTCCAAAAGTATTCATTTGTGTTCAGATCCGTATTCAAAAGTACTGGTTCGGTATTAAAAACCAAGGCCCTCACAGGTTTGAGACCATTTGCCATTTCCAGTGTCCCCCTCTACTAGGCTGACTCACCGGTTTTTGTACACGGCGATGAAGCAAGGCTTCTGACCACCACGACCCTTCTATCGATGTATATATCTGATCCGTCGCCTCCTCACTTCAGGCGGATTCAAACCTTGTGATTCCAGTATTTATTACAGTTTTCTTAGCCCTGTTTCTCCGATCCTGATTCTCTAGCCTGGGAGCACCTATGGTTCATATATTTTCCTGAATCGCTTTCTCTTTCCACCTTATTTCATCTCCGTGGCCTCCACCACTTCTTCAGCCGTTGGCCTCCTCTCGCTCTACTCTGCGAGCGGGAGCTTTGGAACTCACATCGCCCAACGGCATTCTATACTGTCGGGACCTCCTGTCACCTCCTGCCTTATCAACGTCGGCTGCCTGCCTACCCCGCACCTACCATCCTGTCGCTCTAACTGTGATTTCAACTCCGGTCTGATCACCAGCTGGCCCTGCACAGCGATCTGCCTAGTATATGCTCCTGGCGTCTTGAGCGGCGTTACAGCTCCTGCGGCCGAATCAAATGATGACTGTTGATCGGAAAGGTATTCCAGCCGCAGGAGGCTACTTGATTCCTGGTACAGGCTCAAGTGGTGTTCACCTGCCGCGGCTACACTGAGGGTGGAGCCTATACCCTCCACACTGCAGAGCCTTCCCTGCAGTGCCCGGCTGCCACAGATTGCTGCTCCACCAGATCAGTAACTTCCGCGGCCGGACTGAGGGTGGAGCCTACACCCTCCACACTGCGGAGCCTTCCCTGGGGTGCCCGGCTGCCACGGATTGCTGCTCCACCAGATAACTAACTCCCTTGTGACAGCTCGAATACTGGTGCAGGGTGGAATTCGTTCGCCTATTGCCGTCGCACTGAGTTAGGAGCCTTATTCCCTCATCACTACCATACCTCCCCTGCTGTGCCCTACTGCAACCGATTACTGCACTTGCAGATCTTTGCTGCCAGAAGGCTCCCTGCTGCGCAGCCTGCTCTGCTCCCATCTTCCACCGAAATCTGTCATCCTCCATTGGGCTACCTGCAGTGTCTCGGGCCCTCCTCCTGGCTGACCTCACTCCTCTTCTGGGCCTCATCCTTCTTGGCCTGGAACTTGCTAGTTCTGTGACAACACTTCAAGATCGGTGGCTGAAGGTGCAGTGTATGCGTCAACTTCACTCCTGATCTTCCATTGCAATTTGTCTCCCACCGCTGGACTGCCTGCAGTAACCTAGGCCCACCAGAACAGTTGATTCTTACCGCCCTGAACGAGCGAGAACCTCATTTAGGAGGGGTTGGTTATCGACCGGGGAGTCGGTAACCGGGGCTTCGTTCTCTACCGGGGAATCTACTCTGTATGTTTCCGGGTCATCTTCTTCTTCCTGGTCCTCATCATCCCCATAGTAGCCCGTCCCGGTTTGCTCTTCTATCATACCAAATTCTTGGTCTTCACAAAAGGAAGCCTCTCCTTGATACCGTGAGTATGGTCTTGCGTAAGGTTGTACCTCGAAGGGTTCAGACCTCATTGGAGTTTCAAACCGGGCCTTCTTACTCGGGGGGATAGGATCAGTAGAGCCTGAGGGTGTGGCCCCTTGTGGATCATACGAGAGGAAATGTTCTGGATTTTTATCATAAAAATCAGCCAAAGAAGACATTCTTGACATGACCGTATCTATGTCTTCACTGGACCATTTTTTGGAACTGGGAATGACTCTCTCAGCAAGTCTATGGGATTTATCTTGAGTAGCTTTGCTGGTTGTGGACCTATCAGCAGACCTGGGCTTGTCTGTCTGTTTAGGGGGGGTGGAGTGTTTCACAGGTGTGGAAGAATGTACAGGTAGTTTCTTCTGCTGTTTTCCCCCCTCCCCGTGCGTAGAAAAATGTTTTCCCTGTCCCTTAGTGGCTCTGGAGTTTTTCGACGCCTGGCGTCGAGGATCGGGAGAGGTGTCCCTGTCCTTCGAGCGTGGGGCCTCGCTGGCTTTAATTGCGGGCTCCGACTCCTGGAGCGCGGCCTGGGGGTGGAAGTCGTCTTCGTCTTCCGACGATCGAACTTCTGTTAGCCTAGGGAGCGAGGCACTCTTGGCAAGAGTGGATGATTGCCTGGAGTCATGCGGCGATCTTGATCGAGAGCGCCCAGAGGACACCGAATCGGACCGTTCTGTCTGTGCCTCTTTCCGAGAACTCGACGTCGTCGAGTCTCAGTTGGACTTAGTGCGTTTAGTGTGTGTAGTATGTGATGCGCTTGTGTCGCCAGGGGTCTTCCCCATAGCCGCCCTGCCGGACAACCTTCTGAGGTCGGGGACCTGCGCTCGGCTGTCTTTCGACGCCATAATGCCCTCGCCGTCCAAAAGTACGGCGTCGCTGCCATCGGTGAAGGCGCCCTCCGCTGCCATGGCCGCCTGCCTGGCGTGGTGGGCCCAACGCTTCGTCGAACGGTCCTTAAGTGTCTTAGGTTTAAACCTACTATACGCTCTGCAGTTCGCTTCGGGGTGGTCCCTCGGCAAGCAGAGATTGCACGTGGCGTGCCTGTCGACCCAAGGATATTTGCGATTGCACTTGGGGCAGAATTGAAAAGGGGTACCCTCCATAGGCACCTTGAGGCAGCGGGCTGTTAAGTGTAGGAAATGTATAAGGTGTACCTATATACCAAGAGTGTAGAGTATGTACCACCCCCACTCTCCCTACTTGCAGGGCCGAGGCCAGCGGCCTACCAGGCCCGGGCCGAGGCCAGCGGCCTTCCGAGGCCCAAATCCGTCGTGCAGCAGCCGGCGTCGAGTGTCGAAGTTAGACGTTGGGGTGGGGAAGGATGTCAATAGATTATTATTTTAAATTCTAGCAAAAGTATGGCTAAGGCCAGGGGACACCGCAAAATGCTTCCGACCAATATGGCGGAAAAAAACAATCTGAGGATCCTAGACGCGTGAGGGATCTTGGGTACAGTGGACGTCACACTAGGGATAGTATTACTGGCACGCCCTGTGTCGACGCCCATTTTCGAGTTTCGAAAAACAAACTGTAGTACTCCGCAGCTTCCACTAGATGTCGGCCTATGCACAGCATGTGATCTAAGCAGATTCCACAAGCCTCAGAAATTATATATATATATATAACCCAACACCACCCCCACCCCTCCCTCAGTTCAGTGATTTCAACATCCCTTCTCCTACTCCTCTCAATCTTCCCATCTCCTCTCCATACGAGACTCCCATCTCCTCTCTCCCCTCACTACTCCTCCAACCCACTCCTGTCTCCACTCTTGATCTCATCTTTATCTCAACCTATTCCTCGTCATCGGTTTCTTCTCTTCCCAACTATCTCTCAGACCATGCCTTACTCTTCTTCTACCTTACCCCCCTTCCTCTTTGTCCACACCCTTTCCCTCTCCTCACCTCCTCTCCCTCCTTCTCTCACCGTGACCTCCGGAACTTTAACCCTTTCCTCTTCTTCAACTCCTGCTCTTCGTCCCTTCCCCCTCTCTCCGACTTCTCTTCTTTCTCGGTCAATGATGCCCTCTCCTCACTGTCTTCCTCTATCTCTCTATCTCCACCAGTCTCGATCAACTCTAGCCTCTTCCATCCACCGTTCTCGTAAACCTTCCCAACCCTGGCTTTCCCCTCACCTTCTGTCCATGCGTCTCCTCTGTCGCCTCGAACGATGTTGCCTCAAATCCCCTTCTCTGACCAACCAATCCTCCTATTTTTCATATCACTCTCTCTATGACTCTTGCCTCAAATCAGTCAAACGTTCCTACTACTCCAACCTCCTCAAACTCACAAACCCCTCACCCCCGCCGAATTTTCCAAACCCTCTCTCGCCTCCTCTCCCCTCCTACTCCTGCTCCCTCTACCAACTTTTCTCTCTCATCTGCCTCATCCTCCTTGACCTCTCTGCTGCCTTTGATACTGATGATCACCCCTTACTCCTTAGTACTCTTTCCTCCTTTGGCTTCAAAGGCTCTGTCCTCACCTGGCTCTCCTCTTACCTCTCCAATCGCTCCTATGCTGTCTCCTGGGGCGGCCTCGCCTCTTTCAACATCCCCTTGGACTACGGTGTCCCCCACGGCTCTGTACTTGGCCCTTTTCTTTTCATACCTCCCTTCTTGCCCAGTTATCTCCTCTTTCGGCATTTCTCACCACTTCTACGCTGAAGACACCCAACTCTTTCTCTCCTTCACCTCTCTCACTCCCGATCTCCATCACTCATCTTCCTGCCTTACGGCTATTAAAAATTGGATGTCATCCCATTTTCTCTCCCTCAACACTGACAATACGGAAGTCCTTTTCTTTCCTTCTAACACACTTTCCCTTACCCCTCTGCCTTTCATCCACTTTCCCCCTTCCAATCTCCGCATCTCTACCCATGCTCGTAATCTTGGTCTCCCCTTCGACACCTCCCTTTCCTTCTCCCACCACATTTCTCTCACCTCTTGTGCCTGTCGTCACCATCCCTACAACATTTGTAAGATCCGATCCCCCCCACTTTCCACGCTTCTAAACTCTTAATCTCCTCCATCATCTTCTCCCATCTCTTCTACTGCTCTTCTCTCCTCTTTGGACTCCCTGCCTCTCATCTGACCCCCCTCAAATCCATCTACCACTCCTCTATCCGTACTCTCCGTCTCCTCGGTCCTCTCGACTCCATTTCCTCCTCGCTCCCTCACCTTGGCTGGCTTCCCTTCCTCTCTCAACTCAAATTCCAATTCCTCTGTCTGGTTTTCAAATCTCTCCATGACCTTGCTCCCCCCCTATCTCTCTTCGCGCCTCTCATTTTACACTCCTTCCCGTTCTCTCCGCTCTGCTGACCTCTTCTTACTCACTGTACCCCATCACCATGTGCCTCTTCACACTTCCGTTCCTTTCAGCCCTTGCCCCCCCCCCTACAATGGAACTCCTTACCTCTCTATCTGCTCCATCCCCACCTACACCTCCTTCCGCACCTCCTTGAAAGCCCTTCTTCACACCCCCCTTGACTTTCCTTCTACCATCTCTCCTCCCTATCTCCCCTGTCCCCCTCTTATCCCCTTCATACCGTCTCCTTCCTTCTCACACTCACTTGAATTTAAAATCAGATAATTGAATTATTGTTCCTCTTCCCTCAACTACCTCCTTCTCTCACCTCCTCCATCTAAGGAAACTGTTCTACATATTGTTTCACTGGTTTGTCTCATGATTGTAAATATGCGTCTTCCATTATTGTACCTTGTTGTTATATTGTAAAGCGCCTTGGATTAAAGCGCTATATAAACCTAATAAACATCTTGTGCGGCACCTAACTTTTCCATCACAGCAGCTCTCCGTGGCTTTGTGTCTGCCACCGATGCATCTCTCGCAGCTCAGCCTCCTCTCCAAAGCTTGGCCGGGTCACGACTGCTCCCTCGCTGCAGTCTGCCACAGGCTTACAGCTTCTCCCAGCTCCACTTCCCGCTCCATACGCTCTGCATCCGTCTGGTGTTCTCGAGTGCTTCTTCTGCCACGCCGTCTTCAGTACTGGTTTGTGCTCCTCCAGAAAACCATCGACTTGCTTTTCCAGCCGCTTGTCCAGCTGCCTCCTCTGTTAATGTCAGTTTTAAACCTCCCGCCAGGTTTATTGGCCCCAATAATAATAATAATCATCCAACTCCTCCCCCCCCCCCCCCCCAACTCCTCCTCCATCCCCCCCCTGCTCCTCCTCCTCGTCGTCTTTCCCCTCACCCTCCCCTCTTTTCCTCCTTCTCCCCCCCCCTTACTAGTACCTAACTGGTGTAGGTGATTGTGCGAGTCAATGGGAAAATGATGCATTGATATAGTTTGCCTATTCCTCGTCCCAGTACTCAACTGGTCGGTGTTAGGAAGTGACTGGGAATGGCATTAGCCTACAAAGGCTTGAGAAGGGGAAGGTTCATTATGAAAGGGAAAGGGGGATACCAGGTCTCACCTAAGGGTACCTTGCGTCCTCTCCCCAAGTCCCTCCCCCCAGATAGTCCTCCCTCACATATCCACCCCCAGGGTCAGCATCCGATAGATTCTGCCTTTCTTTCCCTGGCCACCTGGGAGGAGTCGTTGCCAGGGAAAGGGGCGAGGATACCCTCAGGTTCCTCACAGAGGACAGAGTTTTTAACGAAAGGCAGTCCCATATACGCGGATAAGTGTCCTGAAGAGGGAGTTCCCTTTGGGAATGGGAGTACTTGTCCCCTAAAGAGGAGTAACTCCCAGTGAACTCCAATTTGCCCAGGCCCCTAGGGAGGGTCTTCCAGAACAGGATCACCTCCCTAGCTTCAAAGCAGGTGGTTCCTCCTTGGGGAGAAGGGACAAATACACCAGACTCATCACAATGGTCATTGAAATATAGTTAAGGACGATACTGTGGAACTTATTAACTGTACAGAGTCCCTGGCCCAGATGGCCTTTTAATCCTCACTTTAAAACGTAAATCCAAATATACAGTCAAAGATTCTAAAAAGTCTATTTGACCAAATAATATAAAGCATTTCTACTATGCCTTCTTGGAAAGTCTCCTATTTGGTGCAGATTTATAAAAAGGGGGACAGGTTGAGTCGCAGGAATTATTGTCCTATAGCCTTGCTGGATGTTCCCAGTAAAGTAGTTTCAGCATGATTACTAAAGCAATTGGAATGCTGGGCATAAGAAAAATGGTACTCTAGACAGCTACAAGTCAGGCTTCAAGAGAAATCTTGGTACCTCTCTAACTGGCCATATTCTGCAGTTAAGATCAGTTAATAATCACCAACCGGTTCATTTGGCCTTTGTCAATTTTTCGCCTTTGATTGTGTTGACAGAACCCTACTTTGGCATAAGCTTGGGAAATAGGGATATCCGCCTGTCCTGGTTAACATCTTATGTCAGTTACATACTGACAAATAAAGTACAATTTCCCATTTCCTACACCCAGAGGACTGCAACAGGGTTGCCTGCGCACTCTGACATGGTTTAATTTATTTATATCCAACATTGGCTATGCTTTGGGGCTTATTAGATATCCCCCGACCCCACACCAAAAAAGATCCCCATTTGTGAGATGGCTGGCGGATGACTTGGTCCTTCTGGACTACAACCCCATTGGGTTACGTCAACTAAAGGCCTTTAAAAATGCGAGTATTAACGACCTTGACATTAATGAGCCTAAAACAAAAATCTTGATAATGACCCCTTCTAAAAAGAGAAGAAAAATGGTCTGTAATTTAGTTAATACGAATGTAGAGGTGGTTAATTCCTTTACGCATCTTGGATTCCCACTAACACGGCTTTTTTTTTTTTCAAAGAAAATTTTAAAAAATGCTGAATTACGAGCCAAATTAGCATTATTCTTGCAGCCCAGATGAAAAGGATACATTTGTGGCACGGTCACTTTTCTTTATTACTTGATATACGGGCCAACATAGAAGGACCGTTCATAAATATGTTAAGAATGGCTCTTACTCTTACAAAAAGGTGTCCTAGTGGCAATCATATGTTATGAGCTAGATGTATTAGCCTTACAGCATGTTGTGAACTTTTAACTTCTCTGTTTGTATAGAAAGATATTAGTTCCTCAGTGTAAAGCACCAGATGGGGGTATCTGTACTCCTGCTCCATAGGTGGCGGAGTCGAGGCACAGAGCACCCCAGCCAATATTCTCTATTGGTGGTAGTAATGGCCGAGCAACTAAGGATTAGCTCTCAGGCGGCGATGCAGGCTGGTTCTTAAGTACAGTGTAGTCCCCAAGCAGCACCCACAAAGGAATGTCCACACACTATGTTAGTGAAAACACAGTGTTTATATAAGCAAGGTTCACATTACATACACAATCACCATTTGTATTTGTATTTATTAACTTTCATATAGCGCTTTATACCAAAGCGCTTTACATTAAACAGGAATACATGAGAAGCAGTAGAATACAATTCATGATTCAAATAAACAAGAATAGTATGAAGACCAATTTGCAGAGTTTGTTAGGTAAAAACCTGGAGTGGGGAGGGACGGGGGGAGGGAGTAGAGAAGGGCTGTCAGGAGGGGGAATGAAGAAGGTGAGATTTTAGTGAGGAGCGCAAGGAAGAGTAAGAGGAGATAGAACGGATGGGCAGAGGTAAGGAGTTCCAATGAAGTGGGGAGAGGAGCAGAAAGGAACGGAAGCGTTAAGGGGCACAAGGAGGGGGGGGGGGACTGAGAAGGAAGAGGTGAGGGGGAGAGTAGGGAGGGGCAAGATCATGAAGTGATTTAAAGACGAGAAAGGAAACTAAATTTAAGTTGAGAGTGAAAGGAGAGCCAGCCAAGTGAGGAGAGCGAAGAGGAGATGGAGTCGAAAGGAGACAGGAAGGAGAGAGTGCGGATAGCAGAGTGATAGAGGAATTTGAGTTGGGCAAGATGAGAGGCTGGGAGGCCGAATAGGAGAGCTGAACAGTAGAAGAGATGGGAGAAGATGAGGGAGGAAATTAAGAGTTTGGGGTCGTGGAAGGTGAGAGAGGAAAAGATTTTACAGATGTTATAAAGATTGAAGCCCCAAAAAAATCATTACAAAATCCTTTAAAAAAAAAAAAATCATTAAAAGAAATCATAAAGTCATGGAAAAGATGTTTACAATAACACTTTGTACTCTGAGGATGCTATAATGGCAAATATATACAGGTCTATGTGGCACCACTCTTTCTATCGATTCCTTTGAAATTCGACCACGGCTAACAGCCCCAAATAGCATACGAATCAAATTGTAAGATGAATCAACGAAGAAAGCAGGTTAAATCAAGCAATGGTTGACAGTTCTGTGCGAGGGTCCCTCCCACCCCCCACCTGGGCAACCTGTAAATAAAGCGTGTTGACAAGCCCCGTCCAGTTATGCTTAATATGGTCTTGATTCCTTCTAATGGTTCTACGTCCCCAAAGTACCTAGTTTCGTAGAGTTCTACGGTGAGTCGTCGACGGGCCCTTCTTGTGTTCACTCCCTTTAAGGCAAGAGCTACAGGTCGTCAAGAGTCGGTGAAGAAAAGGGTGAATACTGTTGTTGCGGCAGCAGCTTCATTTTTTACAGTGCTTGTTGACGATCGGTTGAAAACGTCCTGCAAGCTGAGGCGTGCAGTGCACCTCGATGAAGGGTGTTTGTTGCCGCAAACAGTTCATGAAGAACTTTGGCCCAGCAAGGGTGTTGGGTTGTAGGCGTCTGTGGTCTTTGGGTGGCGGGAAACCCACCAGCGGATTCTCCTCAGTCGTCAGCGGCCTTGACTTTCTCCGGCGGGACGAAAGCGGTCGACTGTGATGAGAAAGGGAGTCCTTGTTTCAATGTTCTTAGGCAAAGGAGCACTGCGTCTCCGGTCGGCAACGGAGGTCGGCAACGGTGATGGACTTCAATGTCCGGGTGCTTCACTTTGCAATTCCGGGGCGGTCCACTTCTCCGATCGGCAGCCTTTCGAGGGTCTGACGTCCAGGGAGCTTTGGCAAAGATCATCTGATGCACGATGGTCCCTAGTAGCTCGGGAAGAGGTCTCCTAGCCAGGCCCTCTCTTGGATCAGTTCCTTGACAGTCACGCAGCTTTCATATTAGAGAAGGCCTACAGCAGCAATTCTTCCAGTGGGCTTCAGGGTTAAGCATCAAGTATCAACTTCAGCTTTTGAACGATTTCTAGCAGTGAGAGGCCCCCCAGATATACTGTTAATCCCTCATTCACTCTGCTGGGGCACACTCAGGCAACCAATCACTGAGAAGGGCATTCAGGCAGTCAGGCAGCCAATCAGGCTCGCAGTGCAGTCAGGCCATTCTTTTCCATCCAGACACTCACAAGCACTCTGCCATTCAGCACTCCACACTGCATTCATACCAGTTTCGGGCAGGGCGGTCTCAGTCATTACATCAGCCACCAGATACTAGACACCCATATCATGAAATACGTATTTGTCACACATTCCATTCACCCAGGCCCCCCCAACCCCCACAGGCGTACCCACACCATACAGTCATTGGGAAGGCTCCAGCAAGTCTGGCCTGGACCTTTCCCACACTACCATATATGGAACTTCAACCCAACAGCCAGTCAGGGGGAAGGGACAGAGTCAGGGCTTCAGGAATACAAAGTAACCGGCAATAGAAAGCAAGAGGCAACAGGGGCCATCTTGTTTCCTAACAGGAATCAACGGATTCCAATGGCAGGGCCTGGGTATCCCAAAATGGAGGATACTCAGAGAACCAGTCAAATTCAGCATGGAGCTGCCCACCAGCCCATACCCTATTCGGTGGGCCACACCCAGGCGCCCAAAAACATACACTAGGAGTACAGGGTCGTACTCCCGCCCATGGGTGCCATAAGGGTATCGCAAGGGTCTGTTCACCAAACCAAAAAAAGGAAGAGCCACAGTGTCAGGAATCCCACATGTCTCCTGCGCAGAAAACAAGACAGAACATACATGATAAAGCAATAAAGGACAAGGATATGGAGAACCTGTTCCTCCAATGCATTTCCAGCATCACACTCAGGAAGATGTCACTGTTTCACAACCTTAATTTTGTCAAGGTGTCCTAATGCAGAATTGTTTATTTGGTTGCACTACTGTGGTTCCCTCTCATTTAGAATTCATGTCTCTTGAGGTAAAAAAAGAAACTCTGGTGCACTACAAGAGAAGATTGTTCTAAATTTAAACTTTACTCGTAAAAGTAGAAAATTCACTGAATATTATCCCATTTTATTTGTCAAAATGTCCCAACTCAAGATGGAGAAATGCATTTTTAAGATTAAGATTCAAACTGTATCCTACCAACGAGATTATAGGATTGAGTGAAATAAACAAACATGCAGATATTGCAATGACAAAGTGGAAACATTGGCTATCCGGTACTCCAATTCCCTTACTTGTTCCCTTTGAGACAACATTATTTTCTAAAATGTTCATCTAAGTTGAACAGCCAAAACTCCATCACAACTTTGGTATAGGAATTTAACAGGAACACAACTACCATGGATTTTGACTGCTATTAGATTGTTATTGTGTTTACAACGGTTCTAGAATACTGCACATATTTTAACAATTCTGAACTTTGATAAGTATTATCTGCTTATCTTTTTTTCACTGTACATTTTAAGGATTTAATTACTTGGTTTATGAATTGATGTATATTAACGGATTTTAACACCAATATGTTTGTTGGACAAACCATATCACAAATTAAAAAAAATAATATATACAAGAAAATAAAAAGAATATCTAAGCTCTAGTTAAAAGAGATGTTCTGGTACATTTTTCCAGAATAGCACCAAAAAAAAAAAAGCTTTCACTAAATGGAAGTTATGGTTGCAAAACAAAATCTCACAAATTCAACAGTTAGGGCTTCAAGAACCATAAATCGGCACCACCATGCATTCCTTACGATGCCACATGGCATGCACATACCCAGTGTTCAAACACAACACAAGCAACAAAACAGCTAAAGAAAAATAGCACCCCAAACATTTGACCAAGATTTTAAACATGGATGGGAAGGCTAACCCCAAAAAACACAAAATGTTTTTATTGTAAAGATTGTTTTGAAGACCAAACATGTTTTGGGTAGTGCATGATGGTGGCAGAGTTGAAGTTGCTTTACAAACCATAAATAGTTTTTCTTTGTCCTGCAGCCATGGGCAACTTTAACAAAAGAAAGTGTTCACTGAATAGCTCACACACACAGTATTGTAACTTGTAAAAGCTTACCTTCCATATGATACTGTTGTACATGTTTTCCATAACATAACTCATATGTCCACCAGTCCTTCGTCTAAAATATTCAAACAAGAGAAAATAAAAATAAACCTTAGTATATACACACGTTAATACTTGCAGATTCTTTGCAAATACGTGTCACACCTTGTTCCTCCACTACTCCTCTCCAATGTGATAATGTCACGATTACTTACTGGTAATCGTTTCCTTCAGAGTCCTTCTCTTCCTCATCCGAGTCTTTACAAAATGAGGCATCCAAACCTACCAACGCAGAAATCTCCTTTTTTCCCCCGATAACAAATCACTCTTGCCTAGGTTGACTGGACTCAAGTGGAGTACAAGGGGCCCCATTGCAATCATTTATTCCCCAGTAATTCCAGTCTTCCAATAGGTGAACGTCCAGTAAATATTTACTAGACAGACTCAGCCTGGACACCACTTGAGAAAGTCAAACATCCATAGCGGGGTACAGGTAAGGGGGATCAAGACTGAACTTGACTCCAATGGCAAAGTAGCACCTGTGGCTAATATAAGGCTTAAAGATAGACTGGCGTCTGCAACTGTATACTGCCTGGGCAAGATTCAGGGAAAAGACCCTCCCTTTCCAGCCTCAGCCATAAAGCAACAAGGCCATAAAGCTAGGGTGAGGCAGGGTGCGAGCTAGAAGAGGAGGCCACCTCAGAGCATACAGACCCAAATGGATGGCAGGGCCGAAGTAGAGATGAAGGAGCTGGTACCAGGGTTTTCTTGGCCAGAAGGGAGGCACCAAAATCAAACTCCTTTCCCATTTGCTCAGCTAATGACCTGCAGAACAATAGCGGCTTCCGTACTCACTGCCATTGAATACCAGGACCTCAGTATGTACTTTGGGAGGAGAGCATTCCAGCAGGAGGCAAGCTGGTCTACAATGGGAGCCCAAAACCTTTTGCGGATAGTCCTGAAGGTGGGTATTGTTAAGGAAACTCCACCGAGTAGGGGAAACCGCTGTTCAAGGTGTTTGTGTCATTCTCCACCGCAGGATATATAGATGCCTGAGGTGAGAGGTTGGCCTCTGCCCAGCTCATCATCTAGGGAGCCATCAGGTGCAGGGAGTGAGACCTTGTGCACCACTGATTAACTGCAAAAGCCTTGACCTCCAGATTCTCTAAGAGAACCAAGACCGCTTCACTCTTGGCAAAGGAGCTAGAGAAAACAGAGCCCTCAAGAATGCAACAATCTCGCTCTAATTCAAGGATCTCTCCCTGGTACATTTCACTTCAAAAGAAGGATCCCAGATTGGCTCCACCCCCAAGCTTACAGGCATTAGTTTTGAGGATCAGGGATTAGGGGGCTGAGTTCAGGAGAGGGTGACCATCCATGAGCCAACACACTAAACTACCCGTCATGGAGGTGGGGGGCACATCCTGATGCACATCCTGATCTCTCCTGGTGTAACCCACCGAAGCAGCATTCCAGTGGTACAGCAAGACTGAGGATCAGTGGCCTCTTGCAGTGCCTGGCCCAGGGAACCACAAAGCGAGATGTCACCATGTCCCACTGGACTGTCAAACATTGGCGAACAGAGGCATTCTCTTTCCAGATAAGAGTCTGCTCTCAAGATTGCAAGCCTTGGGGTATGGAAGGGAGTCCCCCATTGTACTGCATCCCATGGGTGGGAACCGGATGGGACTTCCACAAGTTCAGTACCCAACAAACTCCATCCAGGAGCGAGTGTACAGTAGCCAAGCTCTTGTAGGCAAGAACAGAAAAAAGTGGCATGAATGAGCCAGTCATCCAGGTAGAGTTAGGCACAAATATCCTGGGCATATTATATTATTTGGTCCTATACCACGCACTGCTGCCACTTACGCGGTCTCTTGGTGCTCTGGCGGATCAGTAAAGGGAGGAGGCCTTGGCGGGAGCTTTGTTAGCTGCATAGAGAGGGAAAAGTAGAAGAGCTTTGATGTGCTGTTAGTAGCTTCAGTTCGAAAGAAACGGTCACTGTGTGCACGTTTGTGATGTTTGGAAATTGTTGTGTTCTGCTTGGTGTGTGTGTGTATAGTTTGTGCAGTTGGCTCGTTTCATGTTTGGTGTTGTGTGGTGTTCGCTGTGGTTTGTGATGGTGTTTTGTTGCAGAAGAAGTAGGTTTAATATTGTTCTGTGTTTTAGGGTGAGTAAACAGAATATTTGACTGTTAGTGGGTTTGAGGATAGTTATATACGCCTTCTAAATTCAATACATTGGCTACCCCAAGCTTATCCAAACACACTATTACCTTGGACACCCCTGAATTACATCCAAATTCAACACACTAGTTACCTTCGAATTATATCCAAGTTTAACACACTGATCCTCCTCAAACACATCCAAATGCAACACATTGTCCACCCTCAAACACATCTAAGGAAGTAAAACACCTGGGAGTCCTAATGGACAACGTTCTAACCTTAGAACCACAAGTAAACGCAATAATTAAGAAATGCTTCTTCCTCCTTCACACAACAAGAAGAATCCTACCTTTCCTTTCCTTCACCCACAAAACACTGACAATCGTCGCCCTCATCATGTCAAGAATCAACTACGCAAACAGCTTCTACCTCGGGATGCCGGAACACCTACTGAAGAAATTACAACGCATCCAAAAAAACTATCCAGAAGAGACCACATCACTCCAGCACTAAAAATACTACATTGGCTACCTATCAAACATCGTATCACGTTCAAAACAATGTGCATAACACACAGGGCAATCATCGGAAAGGGAGCAGAATTTCTACAAAAGAAAATAATCTACAAGCCAATGAGAACCCTCAGATCAAGCAAGGAAATCCACCTGGAACCAAAACCATACAACAAAAAAAAACTAGGGGGGCCCCTCTTTGTCCCACCTAGCCGTAACAACCTGGAACAACCTCCCAAAAGAAATAAGAAACACAAAAGACCACCTAAAATTTAGAAAACCTCCAAACATGGCTCTTCAACACCTCAGAACCAAAATTAAACCACTAAAACAATCAAACAGGAAACACAAAGAACAGATTAACAGAACGTATGATGGCACAAACAGCACCCAAGATCAACTAAGGGAAACTCCTACAAGAGCAAGAGAGACAACGCTAGGTGGAATAGAACACTAGCAACAACCCCATGAGGAGAGAAGTTAGCACACATGCCCAACACTACCAACAACCTTACCCACTCAGAAAGGACATAGGATACGGGTGTAGCTTGGAAGTAAATCAACCCAAAAGACTAGGTTACAGCAAAGACAAACTGGGATAAAAGGGCTGGCCAAATACAAAGATGGGAGCATGAAAATAGCAAACCTAGCATCATGACAGCGATGAAACAGCCTTATCACGCTGAAACTTAATCACCGAAAGGAAACAACCTCCTCTAATCACGAAGGAGCCGCAATAGGAATATGCATTTCTCCTAAACAATGATACTAACCAACACCCCCCGAAAAACTACTAAAAACCTCACCACTCCTCACACACCTCTCACACTCTAACCAAACACAACCACACATCTTAAAACCGCAGCAACCCGCACGCACTTCACCGCAACACCACCACCCCCACCACCACACAAACCCCTACACGACGGACTCAGGACTGAACAACACACCAATATGCTCGGCGATCGGTGTTAACCGAACTGAAGCTGCCAACGGTACTTCACAGCTCCCTTGCTCTTCTCAAAGCTTTGTCCTACTAACACGCCTAACCCACCCCCCTCTGTTTTAGATCTGCCAGAGCACCAGGGGACCACTCCGGTGGTGATAATGCGCGGTACAAATATACTTTAACATGAACATCCAAATCCAATACTGGCCACCCTGAAACACACCAAAGCGTACTACATTGCCTTCCCAATGCAAGACACAGCCCAATGGCAGTTTAATTCTCGTGAAATACTCTCGTTTCGCGGTGGACGCAATTTGTCGCTCAGACATTTTCTTCAGTTTGGAGTGTGTTAAAGAGTCATGTTTTTAAGAGCTTCCTGAAGTTGAGGTGATCCTCTGTTGTATTTCCTTTGGGAGCGAGTTCCAGAGTCTTACTACTATGCAGGAGAATGCTGATACTTCAAATGTTTGTTTTGAGTATTGTTTCGGTTCAAGGTGGAGGTCTGATGGATCTTAGTGTTTGTGCTCGTTTGTAGAGAGTGAATCTTTCCTCTATGAATTCCGCTCCTTGGCCATGGATCGCTCCATGTTTTATGCAAGGTTTTGAAGATTTGTTTTGATTGGCAACCAATGAAGCGTTCTTAGTGCTGCTGTGATGTGTTCCCTTCAGGTGAGTTTAAGGAGTAGTCTTGCCATTGCGTTCAGTATACGTTGTAGCTTTCTCAACAGGTAATCTTGCATTCCTAGGTAGATGCTGTTAGCATAGTCCTTTCTTGACATGACGAGAGAGATGATGGCAAGTGTGTGAAGGATAAAAAGGGAAGTATCTTCTCGATCGTGTGCAGGTGGAAGAAGCATTTCTTAACTATCATTTTGACTTGTGGTTCTAGCGTTAGCTCGTTGTCCAGTAGAATTCCAAGATTACTTACCACCTTGGATGTTCTGGTGAGTTTCCCAGCTCGGTCGACCATGTAAAGTGGTGGTTGTTTGACAGGTCATTGGGTGCGATCATGATTTCAGTTTTGTCCAGGTTGAGTTGAAGGCTGTTGGTGCTCATCCATTGGTTTAGTTCATTGAGACAGCCAGTTAGTGTTGGTCTTTCCTCTTCACTGGCATTGATTTTATAGATTATTTGATTATCGTCTGAATAGTTGTAGCAGGTGAGGCCATGTCTTTTGAAGAGGATGATTAGGGGTGTGATGTAGATGTTGATCAGTAACAATGACAGCGAAGAGCCCAGTGAGACCACTTTTTCCGAGGTGTTGATTTGAATGACAGTAGCCAAGTTGTTTCAGTTTTGTCTGTCAGAAATGACTTAAGCCAGAGGAGAGCAGTGTAGCCGAATCCAATATCTTCTAGTCTTTTGATGAGTGTCGTGGTTAACAGTGTCGAAGTCTACTGAGAGCTCTAGTAGTATTTGTGTTGGTCTGCAGATCATCCAAGATAGATAGAGCAGGTTCAGTCCCTCTAATAGCTCTAAAGCCTACTTATGCCTGAGCTAGTAGATGTATTTTTCCACAAATTCCAAGATGTGTTGGTGGACATAGCTTTCTAGTAGCTTGGGACGGGTATGGGTTATTCGAAAATTAGTCAGTTGTTGCTATGAATTTATCGATTGAGATGGGGGTGGGAGGGAGGTAGACAGAGGTTTAGTCTTGTTGGTGGCGCCGATGTTGGTTGGTTGTAAGTCTTTGCTTTGTACGATTTGCTGAATGTTGGCTATTTTGTTCTTAAAATGATTGGCAAGGCCGTCGCATAGTTTGTGCAGGGATCAGTGTATTGTTGCACATGGATGGGTTTCTTATCTCGTTTATGATGTTTAACATTTCTTTTTGGGTGTTGCCTGCTCTAGCAATCCATCCATTGTAGTATGTCTTTGCTTTAAGTACTTCAGCTTTTTATAATCTAACCTGTCTTTGATATGACATGCATTACTCACCGTAATAGCATTTCTGATGATTGTATCTGCTTAGATTTACATGCTGTGCATAGGGTCCGACATCCAGTGGTAACCGCAGAGTATTGCATCTTGTCTTTCGAGGATCGAAAGGGGACGTCGGCATAGGCGTGCCTGTACCACTATCCCTAACGTGACGTGTAGTGTACCCAAAATCCCTCACGCGCTGCGGTCCCTCTGATTGCATTTTTTCTGCCATGAGGGAGCCCAAGGCTAAACGTGAGCGAGAAAGTTACCAGGTAAGAGAGTAACTTGTTCTTCGAGGGGATTGGGTCCTCCGACGTATTCCATATCTATGACAGACTCCCAAAGCAGTACCAATGCAAGCATGTGGGAAAAGAAATTAGAATACTGAAATTTAGAATGCCCAATCAAATTGCGGAGTAAAGGACCGCCTTGCCAAAGGCCAGATCCTGCCCACAGATGGAATCGAGGGAGTAGTGACGTACAAAAGTATGGACCGAATCCCCAGTGGCTACATCACATATGTTACGAATAGGAACACCCCTCTGTAGGGCAGTAGAGGCAGCCATAGCCATGGTAGAATGGGCCCATAAGCCGACCGGTGGGTCCTTGCCCGCCAAGCGGTAACACTCAGAAATAGCCAGAATAATCCAGCGAGACAAAGTCTGCTTAGTCACAGCTTGTCCCAAACGCTTTCCAGCGTAACCAATGAAGAGTTGATCGTCCACTCTGACCCGGCACATGCGTGAAATATAAAAGCTTAAAGCTCTCCTAGGATCGAGCCTATGGAGCCTCTCCTCTTCCTTACCAGGATGTGGAGGATGATAAAAAACCGGAAGAACAACCTTCTGGCCTAAATGAAATTCTGACACCACCTTTGGAAGAAAAAAAGGATGAACTCTAAGGACAACCCTGTCCTTATGAAATACCGTGAAGGGTGGCTTAACTGAAAGTGCCTGTAACTCACTCTGCGAGCGGAAGTGACTGCAACCAAAAATACAGTTTTAAGAGTTAACAGTCTTAAAGGGCATGAATGCAAAGGCTCAAACGGAGCCCCCATCAGAAACTTCAGAACAAGGTTCAAATCCCAACCGTGCACCTGGAAAGGTGACGGAGGGAAAGCATTAGTGAGCCCTTTCAGAAACTGAGAAATTAAAGGAATTTTAAAATAAGAACACTCTTCAGACGAACGCTTAAAGGAATGGTTCGCCCAAAAATGTTTATTTCAAAAATAGATAGGCAATATAGAAAAGAAAAAAAAAACACGATTGGCATTTTTTTTCCCGAAGTCCGGATGTAAACTTTTGAGCAATTCAAGCTCAAAGATAGCACATGGGGGCATACATTTTGTGAAATGGATGCCCACTGCTGTGCTCCCTTTGGCTTTTGCGGCACTAATGAAGGAAAAGCCAGCCAGCTGTAGTAAACAAAAGCTACCACTGGGTGGCTTTTCCTTCATTGGTGCTGTACGCGGAGGACGGGGACCGGAGACTACAGGCAGAAAAGCTGCATCTCGGTAAGTGCTATTTTTTCAATAAAAATAAACACTAGCTGCATTTTTTTTTCTAAGTTTTCCGGGCTGGAGGAGCCCGGAAAACTGAGAAATAAAACCGCAGCTTTAAAAACGTTGTATTTATGTTTGCGGTACCTTTTGAAGCGACCGCAAACAAATACAACGTTATTGTGTTTGAAAACGCTGCGGTTATTCTTTCTAAGTTTCTCAGGCTCCTCGGGCTCAGAGTCCCAAAGTGAAAGCCAAGGCAGGCAGAAACACAACGCAGTTGTGTTTACATGCCGCAGTGTTTCTGCCTAAATCTGCTTTCCCATTTGGGGCTCTAGGGAAGCCCCAAATGGGAAAGCAGATTTAGGCAGAAACACAACGCGGTTGTGTTTGAAAACGCTGCGTTTTTTTCTTTCTAAGTTTCTCAGGCTCGGAGGAGTCTGAGAAACTCAGAAAGAAAAACCGCAGCGTTTTCAAACACAACCGCATTGTGTTTCTGCCTGCCGTGGCTATCACTTTGGGTCTCCGGTGCTCCCCCAGGAGAGCACCGGAGACCCAAAGTGAAAGCAAAGGCAGGCAGAAACACAACACAGTTGTGTTTACATGCTGCAGTGTTTCTGCCTAAATCTGCTTTCCCATTTGGGGATCTAGGGCTCCCTGGGGGGAGCCCTAGAGCCCCAAATGGGAAAGCAGATTTAGGCAGAAACAATACGCGGTTGTTTTCCGCAATGCTAAATGCTGCAGTGTTTCTGCCTAAATCTGCTTTCCCATTTGGGGCTCTAGGGCTCCCCACGTTCGAAGGAGCCTGAGAAACTTAGAAAGAAAAACCGCAGCGTTTTCAAACACAACCGCGTTGTATTTACGTTTGCGGTCGCTTCAAAAGCGACCACAAACGTAAATACAACTCTTCTAAAGCTGCGGTTTTATTTCTAAGTTTTCCGGGCTCCTCCAGCCTGGAAAACTATAAAAAAACCGCAGCTAGTGCTTATTTAAAAAAAAAAAAAAAATAGCACTTAGCGAGATGCAGCTGCAGCTTTTCTGCCTGTAGTCTCCGGTCCGCGTCCTCCGAGTCCTGGCACCAATGAAGGAAAAGCCACCCAGTGGTAGCTTTTGTTTACTACAGCTGGCTGGCTTTTCCTTCATTAGTGCCGCCAAAGCAAAAGCCAGCACAGGCGGCCAGCCATTTCACAAAATGGATGCGCCCATGTGCTTGCTTTTTCAATTTTTGAGCTTGAATTGCTCATAATTTTACATAGGGACTTAAAAAAAAATGCCAATTGTTTTTGTTTATATTGCCCATCTATTTTTGAAATAAACATTTTTGGGCGAACCATTCCTTTAAATATGGACAGCGCCGCCAGGTAACCTTTAACAGTACCCACCTTGCAAGCCCGTGTGGGCTAAAGAAAGCAAAAAATGACAGAACCACGGGAATGTCACATGCAAAAGGATCCACATTCTGAACCCTGCACCAGTCGCAGAACTTTCGCCAACGGCCACGGTACAGGGACTTCGTTGCGGGCCTTCTGGCCAAAAGCAACACCTCCATCACGTCTTCAGGGAGGTCCCAATCCTTAGCAGAGGATTTAGGAAAGCAGATTTAGGCAGAAACACTGCAGCATTTAGCATTGCGGAAAACAACCGCGTATTGTTTCTGCCTAAATCTGCTTTCCCATTTGGGGAGCCCTAGTGCCGCAAATGGGAAAGCAGATTTAGGCAGAAACACTGCGGCATGTAAACACAACTGTGTTGTGTTTCTGCCTGCCTTTGCTTTCACTTGGGTCTCCGGTGCTCTCCTGGGGGAGCACCGGAGACCCAAAGTGATAGCCACGGCAGGCAGAAACACAATGCGGTTGTGTTTGAAAACGCTGCGGTTTTTCTTTCTGAGTTTCTCAGACTCCTCCGAGCCTGAGAAACTTAGAAAGAAAAAAACGCAGCGTTTTCAAACACAACCGCGTTGTGTTTCTGTCTAAATCTGCTTTCCCATTTGGGGCTTCCCTAGAGCCCCAAATGGGAAAGCAGATTTAGGCAGAAACACTGCAGCATTTAGCATTGCCCATTTGGGTCTCTTGGGCCCCCCTTGGGGAGCCCGAGAGCTCCAAATGGGAAATCAGATTTAGGCAGAAACACTGCGGCATGTAAACACAACTGCGTTGTGTTTCTGCCTGCCTTGGCTTTCACTTTGGGACTCTGAGCCCGAGGAGCCTGAGAAACTTAGAAAGAATAACCGCAGCGTTTTCAAACACAACAACGTTGTATTTGTTTGCGGTCGCTTCAAAAGGTACCGCAAACATAAATACAACGTTTTTAAAGCTGCGGTTTTATTTCTCAGTTTTCCGGGCTCCTCCAGCTAGTGTTTATTTTAATTGAAAAAATAGCACTTACCGAGATGCAGCTTTTCTGCCTGTAGACTCCGGTCCCCGTCCTCCGCGTACAGCACCAATGAAGGAAAAGCCACCCAGTGGTACCTTTCAGAAACCAAGCGTGAAGTTTGAGGGATCTGACCTCTGGATGGAGAACCTGACCCCCCCCCCCCTCCCGTGAGAGCAGATCGACTCGATAGGGAAGACGACATGGAGGGCAGATGGACAAGTCGAGAAGGTCCGGGTACCACGTCCTCCGGGCCCATGCCGGAGCAATGAGGATCATCCGGGAACCGAACCTCCGTAACCTCTGCAGTACTTGCGGGATGATGGGGACTGGAGGAAACGCGTACAGCAGTGGGAATGACCACTCCACCACGAACGCGTCTCCTAAGGCTCATCTTGGAGGACATTCCCGCGAGCAGAACGTTTCGCACTTCCGGTTGACACTGGAGGCGAAGAGATCCACTTGAGGGGTCCCCCAAAGGGCGCAGACCTCCAGGAGAATCTCCTGAGCCAACTCCCACTCATGAGAGATGGCGCCCTGCCTGCTCAGAGCGTCCGCCGTCTCGTTTTCGTCTCCGGTCTTGATGAACTGCCGAGATCGAAACTTCCTGCTGGATTGCCCGGAACCAGAGCTTCATCGCCTCCCTGCACAGAGGAAGTGACCCTGCCCCCCCCCTTTTTGTTGAGGTAGTGCATGCAACTGTGTTGTCCGTCAGGATCAGGACATTCTTCCCTCGCAGTCGGCAAAAAAGCCTTCAGGGCTAGCTTGACGGCTCTCAGCTCCAACAGATTGATATGGAGTCTGGACTCCGACGGAGACCAACGACCGCCGACTGTCAACTCGTTGGCATGAGCTCCCCATCCCGTGAGGGATGCGTCCGTCACCATCGTCACCTCCGGCCAGGGTAGCCAAAATGGAGCCCCCTTCATCAGATTGCCTTCGACGGCCCACCACAGAAGGTCCTGGGCGACCGAGGACGGCACCTGAACAGAGTCCGACATCCTGCCGGAGGAATGAGACCACTGGAGCTTGAGTGCCCATTGCAAAGATCTCATCCGCAACCTGGCCTCTGGCACCAGAAGAATGCAGGATGCCATGAGGCCGAGCAATCTCAAGAACTCGAACGCTGGGAGACTCCGGGCAAGCTGAAACTTTTGCACCATCTGCTGAATGTGATGAGCCCTCACCTGGGGAGGAAAACACTGCCCCAGGGACGTGTCGAGCACTGCTCCGATGTACTGGAGCCTCAGAGTTGGCGTCAAGTGGGACTTCTTTAAGTTGAGAGGGAAGCCCAGCTTGTGGAGGGAGTGGCAGGTGACGGACAGATGATCCAGGACTTGCTCTGGAGAGCGCGCCCTGTCCAACCAATCGTACAGGTAGGGGTAGACGTGAATCCCCCTTTCCTGAGATGCGCTGCCACCACGACCATGAGCTTGGTGAAAACCCTCGGGTGGAGGTAAATCCGAACGGCAGGACCCGAAACTGAAAGTGCAAGTCGCCCATCGCGAACCTCAGGTATTTCTTGTGCTTCAGATGGATCGGCACATGAAAATAAGCATCCTTTAGGTCGAGAGACACCAACCAGTCCTGAAGTTGAAGGGCCTGGAGGACTTGAGAGAGAGTAACCATCTTGAACTTGTCCTTCCTGAGGAGCCTGTTCAAACCATTCAAGTCCATTATGGGTCTCAATCCCCAGTCTTTCTTGGAAATCAAAAAAGAAGGGGAATACCATCCCTTGTTCCTCTCCGCTACAGGCACCAGTTCTATGGTGCCTTTCTCCAGCAGGGATTGAATTTCCTGCGCAAAGAGCGGATCTGGACTCTTCAAAGAGATTCCCTGGTGGATTGTCGTGAGGCCTCTGCCAGAAAGGAAGACAGTAGCCGTGGGCTATGATCTCCAGAACCCCACACATCTGAAGTAATGGCACGCCATTCTACAAGATGCTGCGCCAGCCTTCCCCCAACCGGCGAACCATGGGACATGGCCTCATGACTGATTTGAAGCAGCTGCGGCGTTGCCTGAGGGCAAAGAGGCAACTGCCCGAGCGGCCTTGGCACCTCGAGTACCTTGTTTTCCACCTCTGGCACTCCTACGGGGGCCCCTTTGACTGGCAGCTCCTCTCGCTTTACCAAAGGATGAGTAATAACGAAAGGAACCTCCCCTCCACTGCTGTCCCCTAGGACGAAAAAGGCAGAGGTTGGCGAACTGCAGCGCCCAACGACTTTGCTGCAGCTTTGGAGGTCTGCAACCTCTCAAGGCTCTCGTCAGCCTTGCTGCCAAAAAGATGTTCCCCGTCAAAGGGCATGTTGAGGAGCCGGGCCTGCACATCAGGAGCAAACCCTGACTTCCGCAACCACGCAAACCTGCGTATTACGGTGCTCGCCGCCATGGACCGACTGACGCAATCTGCCATGTCCAAACCCGACTGAACGGCCTCACACATGGCATCCTTGCCATCCTGGACCATTGCAAGAAAACCATCCCGTTCGGGACGATGTTCAGCCGCTAAGGAAGCACAGTTCCACAGAGTGTGCATGAAACGTGACAAGGCACATACGGAGTTGGCTGCCTGAAGCGCCATACCCCCTGAAGAAAACACTTTCTTCGCCCAACCGTCAAAACGCTTGTCGTCCCCATCAGGAGGGCTGGTAGGATACGACGCCTGCTTTACCAGGGCCGTAGCAGCCTGCACCACCAAACTCTCCAGAGTGGGGTGCTTGGTAAAGTAGCAGGGGTCACTACTTGCTGGGTGGTATTTTCGCGGCAAAGACTTGCCCACTGCCGGGAGACTCTGCGGAGCAGTCCAAGCTGCCGCCACCCTCCTCTGTAGAGCCATATGGAACGGCAGTACCGGGTCAGTTGGTGGACCTTGGTCAAGTATATCCATAAGGTCATCCTGAAGAAAATCCCCTGGGGGAGCAGACCACCCCAAGTACTCGGTGACCCTAGACATAAGGCGCCGGTACGAGGAGTCGGCACGAGTGCCAGGATCAGGCCTACAAAACTCCACCTCCAGAGAGGTGTCCAGACCACTGGCGTTGTGCAGGGACTGACGCAGGTCCTCAATTTGGCTATGGCCCGAGAGAATCTCATCTGGCACCGTATAAGGAACCATGCCATCATCAGAGCCCTCATCCACCTCCGAAATGTAATCAAGATGGCGGTAAGAGGGCACAGAATGTGGAACAAAGCCATGCTTGACCTTGGCCAGAGCCTTTCTAGGGGGTTCCTTCGTGCCCCGGGGTACCCCCGCCGAAACAGCCTCGAACGGTGTCTAGTGAATCAGCGTTTATGCCGAACGCGGCGTCGACAGCATCGACACAGGCCTCGCGGGCAGAGCCCTGAGCGTGTCTCGACAGCCTGGGCGCCACAGGCGTCGACGTCTTCCTCGAAGACATCAAAGGTGCACACGGTCTCGAGCGAGTCGAGGACCGGGACCTGGACCTGGAACGGGCATGACGAGAACAATTCCCCTTGTCCGAGCGGGACCTTTCCCGCGAATCGTGCCGACCACCCGAGCCCGAAGGCGTAAGAGCGGTGTCTCTCGACCGATTACGACCGACCTCACTCAGAGGTGCGGATGGACCAGTGCCCTGCGATTCGAGAATCGCTAACATTTTCTTCCCGAAGGAAGCCCATTCCTCCGGCGTCGCATGCTTGGTGGGATAAGCGACCCGCCGATGGACCGAGTCCTCGGATGAGGATGGGGGAAGGCGACCGATGACGGCGCTTCCGGGAGTGCCTCGAAGAGGCAGAGGAGTGGCAGGACCTACTCCGGACCGAGACCCACTGGACTTCCGACGACGATGCAGAGAGTCGCCCCTCGAAAGCTCTGCAGACCTCGACTTCCGTGACTTGGACACCTTACTTACCGAAAGTTTATTCTTGCGCTCCCGCAAGGCTTTGGACGTAAGCGACAGGCAGTCTACACAATCTTCCGTGTCATGGGCTTCCCCGAGGCACCAGAGGCAGGCGTTGTGCGAGTCTGTCACCAACATCTTGGACCTGCAGTGCCTGCACTTCTTGAAGCCGGGACGCGGGGTGGAAGACGAGGTAGACATCACAAAGGATAACTTCACAAATGAACAGGTTCGAAGAACCGATAAAGAACAGAAACTCCAAAGAGTCGAGGCGCGCCGAGATCTCGAAGCGAACACGTTCGCGGAAAAAAACGGAACTGAGGCTACAGGCGTCGTGCGTCCTACTTATAACATCCAGTGACGTCGGCCGTTGGAGGAGGTCCTTGACGGCGGCGTATCGACGTCATCGACCCAGGACGCAGACACCGAAAGATTTTCCGAAGCAGCACAGCTGTGGTGATTACTGTTATGGATATGGAATCCATTGGAGCACCCAATCCCCTCGAAATGCTATTACGGTAAGTAATGCATGTCTTCTGATGTTGGTTAATCTGCTTAGAATCACATGCTGTGCATAGACTAGCACGCAGTGCCCGGAGTTGGAGGTGGGTTGTGAGAAGGAACAGTAGTGAAAAGATGTTCTAGTACTGCTTGTCCCACCTGAGAATCAGACCTAGAATGAGTGTCTAGGCAATAGTGTTTTGTAAAGGTGTGTACACAACTCCAACTTGCCGCTTTTGCAAATGGACTCTAGGGGACCATTTGAAATGAATGCAATGGAAGCCTCAGTGCCTCGAGCAGAATGTGCTCCAGGCTTGAATGGCAGTTCTCTCTTCGCAAAAGTGTAACAAAGTGTTATGCATTTGACTATCCACCTTGAGATAGCCGACTAAGAGACAGGATCCCTTCTATGCCAGCTGCCACTAAAACGAAAAATTGGTTTGTTTTCCTCAGCGGTTTTGTTCTTTCCAGGTAAAACATGTCTGCCCTGTGCATAAACGCGTGTAGGCTCCTTTCGGCCATGTTAGGGGGGTTCTGGAAAAAAGTGGACAGTTATATTGATTGGTTCATGTGGAACTTGGAAATAAATGTTGGCGCAAATCGAGGGCGAGTGCGCAGAACCTCCTTATCTATGAACAGTAACAAAAGGGTCTAGTACTGAAAGGGCCTGTAGTTCACTAACCCTTCTAATAGAAGTGATAGCCACTAGGAAGGCTATTTTATAGGTAAGGTGTTTTAGACTTGCCTTGTGCAAATCTTGCATAGCCCTGGAGAGTGAGTGCCCCCTCGTTTGTTGAGGTAGTACATGGCTGTGGTGCTGTCTCAATATCAGGATTGTCCTCCCCTGTAACTGTGTCTGAAAGGCTTTCAGTGCTTTGAATACCACTAATAACTCCAACAGATTTATGTGGTTGGACGCTACTTGTGGGGACCACACGCCGTGCACCGTCTGCTGAAGCAGATAAGCCCCCCCAACCCGTAAGTGATGCATCGGTCGTTAGAGTGGCTTCTACTGCGGGGGTGGTGAAGATCTTCCCCTTCAAGAGGTTTTCCCTCGACCACCACTACAGAGAGAGAACGAGGGCTGGCGAGACAACTACCAGATCTTCCCATTGTCCGCTGGCCTGACACCACTGGCTGTTGAGCCACCCTTGCATGGGACGCATGAACAGACGCTCATGAGGGACTAAGTAAATGCAGGACGCCATGATCTCTAACAGTTGCATGGCTTTGCGTACCGTCACTTCCCAACTGGCTACATATTGAGGGATCTGAAACAGCATGTTTTGTACCCTCTCTGAGGTGAAGACGAGGCCGTCTTTTGGCCAAATTAGAACCCCTATAAACTGTATGACTTGACTGGCGTCTAGGCTGGATTTATTGTCTTCTGAGTGTTCAATAGGCATGTTTCGTAGGACTCCCCTGTTATGAGCCAGTCGTCGAGGTAAGGGTAAACCGGGACAGATAGCCTGCGCAGGTGTACTGCCGCTATTACCAGTATCTTTGTAAACACCCTCGGTGCCGAGGCAATGCCGAAGGGGAGCACTTATAAACGATAGTGCTTATCCTCCATCATGAACCTTAGGTATTTTCTGTGCGCTGGCAACATTGAAATATGAAAGTATGCATCTCTCTTGGGAGCAAGGGCCTCAGAATAGGAGACATGTTTCCAATCTGTCCATAAAACCCTCAAATTTCTCCCTGGTCCATGAGGATGAACCAGAGGGATCCAGGGGGTTCATCTTCCCTATGGCATTGAGATTTTTGCCCTAATGTGTCTGACAAAGGCACAGGACTCTCAACATAGTCCTGGCAGGGTTCGGTGCGCTGTGGCGTATCTTTCGATACGTCTCTCACCTGTTCTTGGTGTTTCGCTGCCTCCTCCTTCCGCTATTTCAGTCTAACTGCTGAAGTAATCCTAGCAATGCTGTCGGCAATGGTAGGAGAATCCGGGCGGTCTACCGGCTGAACCGGAGGCTGAGCGGAGGAATTTGCCGACACACCAGGAGAACCGGAGGCTGAGCGGAAGATTGACACCACTGGATGAACCGGGGGCTGAGCAGTGGATTTCACCGCCACTCGGCCCTTAAGCGGCGTCTGCGCGTCCTCCTGGAGCACTTCGACGTCCGCGTGTCTTTTAGTGTTAGCGCTCTTGACTTTGGATTGCCCAGTCGCAGGCCGCTGCTGCGGTTGTGGGGAAAGCTGCTGATCATGCCGATCAGAGGATCCCACCGAAGATAGACAGTTCTGTTGGCGCTTTGGTAAGCTTCGACACAGTCGCAGAAGCAGAACCTTGGGTTGTGAGTTTGGTGTTATGATCGTGTGTGCCCACGTTGCCGGGTGTTTTCCCCGTAGCGTGACTCGCATCAGGCCTGGTGGGGTCAGAAACTGGCGTCGTGGACCGAGAGTGGTCTGCAGTTAGGTCAATGGCTTCCAACACGGGGGCCTGGTCATCGCTAGTTTCCCCCCGCCCCCACATCACTTTCTGCGGTCGCAACAGCGGGAGAAGATAATTCGGCCTGCAACATGCCGTAGGCCGCCCACCGCTTTAAGCGGCGCTCCTTAAGCGTTTTAGGGTGCAGGAATCTACAGGCCGCGCAACTCGCTACTTTGTGGTCGAGGGGCAGACAATTGTTGCACCGAGCGTGCTCGTCCTTCCAAGGATATTTGGCCCTGCATGAGGGAAAAAACCTAAATAGCATCTTTTCCATAGCAAAAGACAATTAGAGCGATGATGAAACCCAGGGAGCATAGAGGGTGAAAGAGGAAAGGCATACTTGTAAAGGATATGCCCACCCGACCACGTGGACGGCAGCGCTGCCGGGATCAGCAGGCGTCGAAAGTCCACAGCAGTCTTCGTCATTGTTTCACAGGATTCAACAGTCGAAGTGACTTAATGGGAATAACGACAAAGTCGATAATAATGACAATAACGCTATCTCTATGTAAGAGCTCTGCATTCGGGTGAGCAGTAATCTGGGTGGAAAAAAACAATCTGAGGGACCTCGGCGTGTGAGAGATTTTGGGTACACTACAAGTCACGTTAGGGCTAGGGTTACAGACACGCCTATGCGACGTCCCCTTTTGATCCTCAGAAGACAAGATGCAATAATGTGCAGTTACCACTGGATGCCGGACCATATGCACAGCATGTGAATCTAAGCAGATTAACAAGCATCAGAAAGGTTTTTTTTGTGTTGGTGGAAGTTTCTCCTCCATTCTTGTTCTAGTTTCCTTTGTTTTTTTTTCAGTGCTTTGAGATGGGGCGTGAACAATATTGCTATTGTTTTCTTTCGTGATGGGTTGAAAAGTTTTTCCAGTGCAAAGTCATCTATTGTTTTCATGACCCATTTTTGGAGCGTCCGTTTCTTCAATGCTGGTTCCGTCTAGGGTGGTGACCGTCTGTTTTGTGGCTCTTAGTTTGATGCTTATTTGCACATTGATAATGGTTCTCCAATTTCTTTTCTAGGTTGGAGGGCTATTCGGGAGCTTATTGGGTGTTCTTGATGGAGATTGGATAACAGAGGGTATAATGAGGTGGTCACTCCAAAGGATTTGCATTGGGGGTGCAGTTGAGACAAGGTTTTTGTTGCCGAAGATTGCAGCTAGAGTGCGGCTTGCTGTGTGCGTCACCCTTTCCACCATTTGTCATAGTAGCATTGTCGCTAGTTAGTGGCTGGTGAATCTATGTTCTTTTCTTCGAACCAGATGTTGAAGTATCCAAGGATGATTACGTGGTCATGCTGAATGGCCATGTTGGCAACAGCTTCCACAAAGGTGTCTACGAATGTCATAGGTTGGTGGCATGTAGACAAATGCAACCCTTAGATTGGTTTGAAAGTCTGAGGCCAGTTGTATGATGAGTGATTCGCAGCTTGGGATGTTTAATGGTTGAGCTGTTATTTTTAGGTGGTCTTTGTGCCACGGCGAGTCCTCCTCCTCTTTTTTCATCTCTGTTGGCTTGCTTGATTTTGAAGTTGTTGGGTAGGCAGTGGTGCACTGTGATCTTGTAGTTTTGAGTTAGCGAGGTTTCAGTGAGGAATAGGAGGTCTATTCCTCCGTCGCATAGCAGACAGTACACTTCAGTTGTGTGCTAAGACATCAATCTGGCGTGGACTAGGTCGCAGTGTATAATGTTTGTTGTGGTCCGTTTGATTTTCGGCTATGTCTTTTGGTGGTCATGTTGGTGGTCATTATTGCCACCGGATTGAGAGTTTATCTGTGGAATCCGTTTCTTCATCGAGTAGTTTGGTTAGGTTCCAAAGTGGTTTGATGTATTTGTTGTCTTTTCCTTGTCATGGTTCATAGTGCCTTTGGTCATGGCAGGTTTTTGTGATGAATGGCGTGGTGATGTCTTTTCCTTCCTTTTTGTTTCTGTGTGTGTCACAACTTTCCCCTTGTTGTCCCCTCATCCTGCTGATGTGCGTAATGGTCACGATTGTCGGTGGCTGTTCGAGTGGGTCGACATGTAGGGTGTTCGGGTAGAGCGATTTTTGTCTTGTTCTAGTGAATGGATTTATTTCCCTTGGGCATGTGGGTGTGTTGTCCCTTGGTGTGCTTCTATTTCCTGGTGTGATGTTTTGAGATTGTTCCAATTTATTTGCTCAGTTTTGGTTGTTCCTTGTTCATCGGTCTTTCCTGGTGCGTGGCACCTTGGGAAGGGTACTGGTGGCTTTATTCTGGGGAGGGTGGGGGAAAATGGTCACGGGTCAGGCTTTCTGGGCACCGGGATATCACTTAGGTAGGGTGATGTAGGGGTTAAGGGCAGGTCCTGGCATCATTTACCTGGCCGTATGGGGAGATCTTTTGCTAACTAACTCTGTCTATCTGGGATTAGCCTAGGTGATAGGTCACTGACTTTGGTGGTCGGAATTAGGTTTGGCAGTTGGTTGTGTCAGTAGGTTACCCTGGATGTGGGAGATCTACTGCTGCCTCAGACTAACCCAGCCTTTCTGGGATTTGCCTAGGCGATAGGTGACCGACTTCGGTGGTCGGGATTAGGTTTGTGTGGGGTTTGGCGTTTACGCAGTGGTAGTTGTATTGGATTGTCAGTTGCGAGGGCTTTCCTATGGTTCCCTTGGTTTGATCTTCCCTTGTGTAACCTGTGGTTTTGTAGTTGTACGAGATTCACAGTGGTGTGAAGCTTCCCTGTGGTGATTAGTGATTATAATGGTCTCTTGTGGGTCCTGTATTGGGTTTACCTATTGCGGGTGCCTCCTTTGTTCACCTCTGGAGGTTGGTTCTTCTCTTCTGAGGTTTGGTGCGCTCGCCTTTCCTGTCCATCTCATGGATGGGTGGTGTATCCGGTTCACAGAGGCGTTAGCTTGCCTGTGGTGACGTGTGGATTGGTTTTCCTTGTGTGGTCCTGTGTGGTTGTCTCCCTTTGCAGGCTTTTGTTATTGTAATGGGTTCCTTTGGTGAGCTGAGGTGCTACGTTGTTCCTGTGGGATCCCATATAACCGTCTCTCCTTGTGGATCTCTTTGTTGTTTCCTGCTTCCGATTCACAGAGGCGGTAGTGGCCCTGGGGTGGTCAGTTTTTTTTGTTTGTTACCAGATGGGGTCGTCTTACGTCCACTCTATACTATTGGGGTGGGACACACTGTGGGAGGAAGTGGCGCTTGGAGCGGTGCAGCGTAGCCTACTGCTACCAGTGTCAGTTCAGCAGTGTTTGTATTGCGAGAATTCACCTAGGTTTGAAAGGGCTGTACTGCAAAATCGCATGGGTTTGGCAGTGTTTAAGTAGCGAGGATTCACCTGGCAACAGTGGTGGCGGTATAGCAGTGGCTGTGTAACAACATTCATCTGAGTTAAACCAAGTTATATTGGCCACTTCTGAGAAAGGCAATGAGAATGTACCACACAACGGTTAGTTCAAGGCTGAGAAATGTACCACATAATGGCTACTTCCGAGCACGCAAATCCAAAATCACATGAGTTCAGCAAGGTTTACATAGCGACATTTCAATGGCAAGCTAAATGGCGCAGCAAGGTTCAATGCAATGGGAAACTAAAGAAGATGGTGAAGTTCAATACAATGGCAGACGAACGAACATAGTGGACAGATGTAACATCTACAATGGAGGCGAGGAATGTTGGGTATACCCTGGAGACTGAATGTAGACCGATTGGTAGAACCAGGAACTAAAAGTGATTCACACCCAGAGTGAATCAGTAGACGTGAAGACTTTCCACTTCAAAAGCATGAGAACGATATCCTAGAGATTCTCCATCTTGATAAGGGATGCCCCTTCAGAACTAGGATCAGTTGCCATGCCCCATTTGCCTGGCCTCAAAGGGAAGGAAGAAGATGGAGTATACCTCACTCCCAGTTTCCAACTGGGCCCTGGACATATTGCCAACTTCTGCAGGGTCTTGAGACAAGAAGCAACCACAACTGATCTCAAATATTAAGGAAAGGACCTGAACACAATTTGAATACCCCATGGAGGTGGATGTCCTGGACCCAGAAGTCTCAGACCTCCTCTTCCCACACTGAGCTGAATATATGCAGGAGACCGCCCATCCTCCCAGGAGGGGATCCATGGGGCTCCAAGAGTCGGGAAGCTGCCATGCTGAAGAGGGGTTAGTCTTAGGCTTGATGGACTTAACTCCCTCCTCCCCCATTCCCTCCACCAGGATACCTGGGCCAGATAAAGCCCCTTGTGTCTGAAAGAACTGCCTGGACCGGTACCTTTAGCAGGCTTTAGGCTGGGCTGGTTTCAGTGGCACGATCAGGACATTGTCCTCCTTATCCTGCTTAACAGTCATTCATCTGAGAATTGAGGGGCTTCTGGCCTAAGAAGGGAAGACGCACTGTGGTGCCCTTCTGGGATATCTGAGCCAATATCTGAGCCAATACTATAGGCTGACACCACAGTTACGCCCCCCATGATGACACCTCATCACATCAAAGGAGGTATCAGAAGCCAGCATGATGAGCTTTTTGACAATCTCCACAGGTCATTGTGGTCCTGCCCCTCGGCCAGAGTGCGTATGACATAGGCAGTGCAAGCGCCAACTCTCAGTGCAAAGCTTGCAGGATCATGTGGCCTTTTGAGTACATATACCAACAGTTTGTCCATGGGGTCTGATAGAGCAGCATCTTCCATGGCCACAGCCATATGCCCTTCGAAAGAGGCCAGGATGGAATCTACCTTTGCAGTCTCTAAATATTCTTGCTCAAGTAGATAAAGCTTGGGCCATCCCTTGAAACGGAAGCCTTGACCGGCGCTTTCGAATTTTTGATGAGAACATCACAAATACTCTATAGTACTGGTAAACCAGTCTCCAGCATCAATACAGAGTGGATGTAGACCTCAGCCACTACCTCGGACACTGGGGTGGCCATCCCTTCTCTTAAATCTAGGTTATAAAATGGAGGAATAGCCACTTATTTCACGATCTCCCTTCTGCCAACCATTACCCCCTTTGTCAACAGGAACCCAAGAGTATCCTGGAGTGCTGCCACTGGAGTATGCTTGGTAGCTGGCAGCGGCTGCAGCAGAGGCAATCTTGCACCAATTGCGCTGTAATAATAGCCCTCAGCTCGGCTGCAGAGATTGCGATGGACAGGGCAGGCTCAGGCAGTACTGGTGGTGGAACTCTTGCTGGGGAAAAGGGGGGTAGTAGAGCAGAGTCCACCTTCCTAGGGCTCCATCTGTATGAGTGGTTTCTGGAGCGATGTCTCTCGCTCCTGCACCACTCCTCCAGCCCTCTCCACCCTCCAGTCACCTCTTATGTGAATGAAGGCATGGGATATTCTTTGCTCCAAAGGTTAGAGGCCCGCGAGGCCCTCAGGCCACAGTTGCCACAAAACACAAAGAAGATGGTTCACCTGCTACCTGGTGTGCCACTGTTAGGCAGAAACCTGTGCAATTCCCTCTGGGACCACTGCAAAAGATTTAGGACTACAGGTGTTTGGCAGTAAACCCACTTGGTAGCAGTCTGTACCACACAGATTCACTTGGTAGCTGTGGCTGAGCAGTCAGACTTCCCTCAAGAAGAGTTAGGCAGTATACAGAGTATTCACAATAGGTCAAAAGAACACAGTAGAACAAATAAACACTGACCAGAGCTTGGTGTAAAAGAGATATAATTATTTATTTAAAACCACATCTAGAAAAACACACAGGCACTAATAGTAAGCAATTCAAAAACACGGTCACTAAAAGATATACACTCCCTTAAAAGAATATTAGACAAGTCTTAAGTAAAGCCCCACTTATTTACAGACAGCGGTGAGCGCTTAACGTAGATGGAACTCTAATAATTCGTTTTAAAAAGGGAGAGAAAAGCAGAGAATCAATTGAAACAGATCCCAACACTTTTTCACGAACACAACAAGAGAGGAAGGCAAAGTAACACTGTGACTTCAGAGTCAGTAGGCCGGACCCGCTTTAAGAGGATCAAAACGAAATGTGTCCAAGGTCCCACGGCTGCAGTGCACAAAAGTCTTGTAACGGTTCAAAAAGGAGTTGGACCAAAGAAAGGGACCAGTTAGAGGGTCAAGGCGGCCATCCCAGTCCAGAAGGTTAAGGGGTTATTATTACCTTGTAGCAATCTTTAGAAAGGGAGGCCTGGCGGAGACGGTACCTTAAAGTGGTGAGAATACTCCAGCGGGGACAGTTGTTCCTGGCAGCGGATGCAAGTCGGTGTTTCGTCCGGAGGAAGAGAAGATCTCATAGGGGAGGAAGACAGGAGTCCGTTGCACTGCCAGGGAAGAAACCAGCCGCTGAGTTTCTCAGGTACAAGGAGCGGTCCGTTGGTTCGCGGTCCAGTGGTAAGTGGCTATCCGGCTGCTGGGGTGCTTGGCACGGGCAATTCGACCACAGACCGGTCTGGGGTGCGAAGAGAAGAAGGGAAACTGGTTGTGCACACCAGTCAGGGGAAGAAGCCTCTCCAGCCAAGAGATCTTCTCCGTCGCCGGGAAGCGGTAAGTCGGTTCCGCAGGGCTCCACCGGTGGTGTCGTCGTGGTAGGTCGGCTCAGCTTCTCAGGTCATGCGGCGACTTCTGAAGTTCCAGTCCCCAAAGCCCTGCTTTTATGCAGCATACCCCCATTCACTCAGCCTAGCTGTCAATCAAACATGCTAAGTGGTGAGCTGGCCGGCTCACCACTTGGGCCAATCACACAAGAGTGTGACTTGAGTTACCAAGGTAACTCAGTCCAGGGTGCCTAAACCCCCTCCCACACCCTCTGTGGTACCCAGACAGAGTGGCACCACTTTTGGAGGCTTCTGTGGAAAAGCCCGCCAAAAAGTGGAACAAAGGGCTCGACTTGGGTTGGAGTCACAGAAGCGAACACAAACGCCATTTTAGAATCGAGTCCTGGCAAAAAATACCAACCGGCGAATTAATATTATTTAAATAAACCGGCGGTATGTTCGAGGCTATGAGAATTAAATAATTAAAGTTGGTAGCCTCGAACAATGGGAAAATCCCATAGGGAAATATTCGCGGTCAAATATAAAAAGTAGTATCCACTGCCACCAGCCAGAACTCGATCAGGGGGGACGGAGACGTGCCCCCTCGACTAACAGACCTCGGGGCAATCGAATTGCCCCGACCAGTACGTCCACAATATGATGGTTTGTACTGGTTTCTGTTAATAATTTGGGACTAGTAAAGCCAATGGTGACTTTACATGCCCTGGGAGACAGTAGTCAGTCCCAGGGTATGGAGTCTATGGTGGGGGGTCATTATGACACCCGTGTTACTGCACGGAGGGTGCTGTGTAACACACATAGTAAAAACACATGAGACCCTATGGAGTAGAGGACCCCATAGACCATAAAACACATTAACAGTCATAGGAACACCATAAATCATGTCCAAGAGTGGGAGAAAAAGAGTCTCACTCTTGGCAGGAGAAAAAAAACAAACTCCAGAAATCCAGCAAAGCTGCTGGGGGACTCACTAGGTTAGGAAATTCGGCCTAAAGAGAGAATTCTCCCCAACAGCCACACTCTTCATAATAATCTTGCGAAACTGGCTCCGGAGCGGGCCTGGTGTAAGGTCCTCCCCAAGCCACCTTCTGGCACCAACCTGGTGGAAGGTCTCTGGAGGCCACCCAAGCAACAGCGTAACTGGGCCTCCCCACAAGGATCGTGGTAGGACATGGTCACACAGGGCGTCTTACAGATCGGTTTCCGCCATACGCTGCTCGTTACTGCATGGAGCTGGTTGACAGTAGGCGTACATGCAAGCATGTACTAACTATGCTCAAACTAAAGAGGACAGGGGAAAGAAAAGAAGAAAGAAAATACTAAAAATTAAAGAAAGACTGGAATAACAGGAGGATCAATGGCTGGACGGGGCCATTATACCTACTATGCTATCAGGGATCCCTCCAGGTAAGGGGGATTGTATTGGAAAATAATTAGTAGAGTTGCTTGTCTCAGGAGGCATGAATGCCTCATTCGGCAAGGACTGGGATGAGGAAGTAATGACGGGCTCTTGTTGATTGGGGGACGAAGAAGTGTGTGACATGCTGCAGCTGCACCAGTCCGTGGCAATCAATCATTCAGCAAGCTGTGGGCTTACTACACAATATGCTATGCTACAAGCCAGGCTTTACAGAGTCCAGACCCCTCTCACCTCCATGACACTTCAGGCAAGACTGCAAAAAGACCAGAAACATTTGGAGGTAAAAAGTAGCTATAGTATCTGTTAGGAAAGATTTCTCCTTTAGGCAACTTTCCCTCCATATTCTATGGACCCCAAACTTGGTTTGCTTTTGTTTTTGAACCTGTCCAGACTGTTTACAGGGCAGTTAAGAGGGAGAGGGATTGCCAGAAACTCAACTCCCATGGGCCATCCGCACTGCCAAGCTTGCTTGCAGAAGAGGAGTACCCTCAGGAAGAGATTAGTAAGAGCCACCAGAAAAGACCATTGCGTAAAGGCCTATGGAGAAAGGCCTGATTCCAATTGTAAGCCCACAGAGCCCACTAGAGGAGACCATAAGAGGTTGATGGTTCCTCAGGATGTGTGGCTCTACCTCCTGCAGTTGGTGGATGAAGTACCCATTGCAGTTCATCCTGACATTAGGTTAACCCAATTGTGGTCACCCATGCAGTCCTGCTGGCCCATGATGGGAGTCCCTGTGGAAGACCACTGTAGGGGTTACACTTATGGTCACCAATCTGACAAAGGTGGGAAAATGATTCTAAATCCAAACACCACTACCAGTAGTGGGTGCATCCTTTGAAGAGACGGGTCCTAACTTTGTTAGACCTCTCTTTGAACTGCCTCAGGCAATAGAATTACCTTAGTGGTTGCTGATCACATCACCGGATATCCTGATACTAACCCACATCAAACAATGACTGCCAAGTCGGTCATTAAAGCTTTACTGGACACTTGAAGTAGCTTCCCTTCAGAAGCTGTGCCCGACTGTTGCAGCATCTTCAGGTTCAGTTATAGCGAGGCCCCGTGGAAGTCATCCACATCCCTCCCACATTCAGTTGGTCTGAGGGAGTGATTCTTTGCAACTCTCCAAAAGTATAATAATTGGAGCCCTTAGGGAGCCGGAAAGAAGGTACTGTAACTTCTATCAAGCTTGTTGCTGAAATCCTTGATCATAAATTCATGGTCAGGGCCTTACCAAATTGAAAGACTTAGTAATGTAAACTATCCAGTGGACCTTGAAAGACCTACAAGGGCTCCCTTAGTGTTTCCTATAAATAGACACAAGGATTTCATCCTTGGGGATGAACTAGAAGCCCTGCTCCTGGTTTCAGAAAGTGAGCCAGAGGAATCCGAGCCTCTCACTAACCTGTCCCAGGTAAACCCTTCATATGACTTAATTGATGACGGCCTAGTGTACCCTCAACTGATTTTACAACACCAAGGTGAGGTGAAAACCTTGCTGAGTCAATTTTCCCCTTTATTCCCCCCAATTCCAGGATTTACACTTTGGTGCAAACAGGACTTTTCTCACTGGAGTTGGTGGACCTACCAGGTTTAGGAGTTGTAGTGGTTCAGACCAAATGAGATTGTACGTTGTGATTGAGGTAAAACATTTTTCGGAACTAAGTGTGATAGAGCCCTCTAGTAGTCCTTGGTCCAGTCCTGTGGTTCTGGTACCAAAAGCAGGTGCATCTGATTTGATATTGTGTGCAAACTACAGAGCTCTGAATGCGGTCACCAATACAGATGCTCATGCCCTTCCACAAACAGATGAGTTGGTGGACATGCTAGGTGCTGCCAAGTAACTTTGCACCTTTGACCTCACTGCAAGGCAAGATTCAGCCAAGTACCTATTGTACAAGACTGGGCAACCCCACAATCCAAACCCCTCAGACTGCTACACTACTCAGAAGAATGTTTCTTGCTCTCAGAAGTGTGAGAAGGCCTTGGTCATGGCCCTGTTCTCAGGCCATCCTATTATCAGAGTCCTTTCATTGTGCAGACAGATGCCTCCGACACTGGGATAGGTGCTGTACTTTCACAGTTAGATAAAGGCGGGGAACATCATATATGTTTAATCAGCTGCCAGCTTAGGTGCAGAGAGCTGAAGCGAGCAACTGTGGAAATTGAATTTTGTTCCATAGTGTAGAGTCTTCAGTAGCTGAGACCCTACCTCTAAGGGACTCACTTTACTGTGCTAACTGACCATAAGCCCTTAAAGTGGTTGATGAACACAAAGGGAGAGAATGCCAAGTTGACTTGGTGGTCCATAGGTCTTCAAGGCTTTCACTTCACCATTGAACATTGGCAAGGTGCACAACATAGCAATGCTGATGGTATGTCCAGAATGTATAACCAATTGGACCAGGGACCCTTATCCAGGGGTGGATTAGATCCCCCCTACCCCTATTATGTGAAGGGGGGGGGGTCTAGTAGGGGGTGGGGGGAGGAGGGGTGTTAAAAGGAATCTCTTTTAGGCAACATTCCCTTTGTCATGGGGAAGCTTCCAGTACCGATGGTCTAAAGGACTGCAAACGGTTACCCTTTTGTTGTTTTACTTTTTACATGTTTTGGTAACTTTTACACACAGCATCTTACAATGCAGTGCACAGGGATACTTTTGTATAACGCTAGTCTTTTACATTTGGGATTTTTGGTTACTTTTTAATGTGCCTAAGTACTAGCTGCTGGCAACAATTACATTTTTACCATTTGTGCATTTATTTTAGTGTGCACATTCGAGTTTGCCAGATTTGGCTACTAAACATGACCAGTGTTCCAATATGGCCATGCCACGAGGTTTTTTGCTTATCCTTTGGGCGTTTTGGTCCTTAGCCTTCATACTGCCTTCTCAGGTCAGGAAATCCCTAATAGGGTCATGCATTTGCCTGGGAAATCTGCAGCTTTTGTGGGCCGGTGCACGTCATGTGTGCCTGGGCCCAGGAAGTAGGTGGTACTGCCTGGTTCCATTCTACAACTGTGGCGCCTGCAAGTCTGTTGTGCATGGATGAGTTAAACCCACAGTGGTCCCTGATTGGACCACTGCGGGCTGAGTGAATGCTGCAGATCCTTATCATTGGTGGGCTAGTTTTTGCCATGAGCCTAGATTTTGGATAAGAGGAGAACTCCTGCAGCCATTCCAGCATATCATCGTTGCAGCCAGGTATCCTGTGCAGCCGTGCAGCTGACAAGACCCGTGGATGACTCCTGAAGAGGCCTGGCAAATTTTCCTGCAACTGTCCCTGTGAATCCCTGAGATGGGCCTCTGCAGTGCTTCATCCCTTGGACTGGTGGGACCAACCAGTCATCTTCTCGCGTAACCGCAGCTTTCAGCCTTTGGAATCGTCCCTGGACCACTAGGTGGACCAACAAGCTCTGAATTGGGCTACCGCACCAGCAGCGTTGTCGGTCTGCTGTTTTACCCAGAACTTTGGTAGTCGCCAGCTCGTCCTACAAGTTGCCTTCCTGCCAAGTCTCAGCTTCCCAGCATTAAGGGATCCTGCAAAGGAAGGACTTCTTAAACCAGGACTGAAGAGACAGCTGCTGTTGCCAATGTACGGCTACTGTCATTGGAAACGGCTTCCTTCATCTAGTAGTGTGTCCTGTAGAGGCCCGCATCAGTGCCTGCAGTATTTCTTCTTCGGAAAGGGTTGCAATCAGCTCCTGGCCCGAATGGAATCTTCCTTGCAACAGCAGCTCCGGGCATCTTTTACCAGATCCAATGTCAGGAAAACCTACCACGAGCGACTCCCAATCAACCAGCCACGTCACTTGGGGAAAATCAGAGTAAGGGTGGTGAGTAATCGCAATAATTACAGCCATTCATATGTCCCCTATAATAACTTTTTGAATAACTTTGATTTATTCCATTACTTAATGTTTGTTTTAGCGGCTGTTCTAAGAGATAGTAAAAGTGACTTTCTTACCTGTAAATGCCTTGAGAAGTCTTCTGGAACATGTGTTACCACCAGAAAAACTCTCCCTGCATTTGTCCCCTCTCTGAGAAGGAACTTTGTGACTTTTGGTCACAAGGCCCCATTCAACATAGGGACTGGACTCAAAGTTAGGGTCTTCATTCTTGTGAATGGGTTTATTTTACTGCATAGTTACATACCTTCCTTTCGGGTGTTCAAATGAATTGTATGCATTTCTACAAACAAAAAAGGTGGCTGTATATAGATTTTATGAGTGTTGTGTGATTGTGTTACTTGCTTGATTCATTTTTCTACTGTGTTTTTGGCCTATAAAGGGAGTATTTTTGTACTTCCCTTTCTAAGCAGAATCATTGTGCATTTCATTGTGTGGACCCCTGACCACACTCATGAGACCACTCTCCACGCTTACCTTGATTGGGCGTTGCTAACCTCTCAGAGTTCTCCTGTTCACTAGAACTATGGTGGCCTCCTGAAATCTGTCCACCAGGCCAGATTTTAAAAATCCATCTCAACAGTATCAAATGGGGAGAAAGGTCTGGGGCCACTGAGTAGGAGGCTTTGTCGTATCCCTAGATAAAGTAAGATTGGCTTCGGGTCTTCGATTAACAGCAGGGCTTTTGGCTAAAAGCTTGATACCTGGCAGGATGTAATGGCCTTTTGGGCCTGGGTCCTCCATACCGCCAACTCTCTCTTTGAAAATAACTTCCTACTCGAGCTCTTCATTCCTCCAACTCCCTCAGGGCCAGTCACTTTTCCAAGCAACGAGTTGGTGGTAGATCTCTTTCTTCAGCGGAGGCCTCCCTCTGGAACAGCCTCCCTGCCTCTCTGAAACTCGAGTAGAACCATCTCTGGTTCCCCTCAAGACCTTCCTCTTTGCTCCTGCCTTCTCTCTTCCTCTCCCCTGCTGATTTCCTGTCTGATACTGCACTGGTCACCTGGATACCCTCCGATTTCGGGCCAAGGTCCCTGCCCGCCCAGTTGTACATCCGCACTGCCTCCCAGCAACCCCTGCACTTGGGTCTGTATCTGTAACCCTACAGTCCCCCTACCTGCACTTTTGAACACCTGCTGCCTGCACGTACCCTTGCACCCGCCACTTGCTGACCGCACTTTGTGTTATTGTTTTGATCCCATGTACAGCACTGTCCTCCCTCCCCTTTCCGCTGGCACTTTTCCCCCTCCCCACTGCTCTGCACTTGTGCGATCTCAATGTCACTTGACCTAGTTGACCTAGTAAGATCGCTGCCCCCTCCCACCCATCACCCACCCACTCACCTGCAGCATCAGCCCCAACATGGATATGCATGCACAAACAAACAGAAATAAATTAGACTTGTAGGCACAAGTAAAACAAACCACCATTTGGTTTTTAAATAGGTATCCAACACCCTGTTAGTAAATTCATCTGGTCAATTAAAAGGGGCAAAATCTCCTACTCCTACTCCACCCCCCAAAGCGAGCATCTGCTTTCAGCAGTAACCAAGATGATAATCACCTCCAGGGATGCCTATAGCTTTAACATTTACCAAATCACCCTTTCCTGGTCCTGAATGCATCCTGTTTCCTCCCCAGGTCAACCTCAAGTGTTGTATTCATTAGTTAATAAAAAATCAGTGTGGGTTCACTTTAAACAATTGGTGGCCAAACAGGAGCTTACAGACCCTGGGGATTAACGTTACTTAACATTGTGGTTCTATCAGCACAACATACCTGGTAGGTGGGTGAAATAGGCACTTATGGACTCTGGAAACTTTGGGTCCACCACGTACCTTAAATGGTAATGCCACAGCAGTAAAGCCATTAACCACCTACACGAGAAGCACCCCATCCACACTGGCATCACTGTGAAGCCTGTCCTGGTAAAGACACTACAGGTCTTCAATTCAATACATACAAATAGCTCTACACTCATCAGGCATGACATTTATCTACATAGAGCTTGGATCACTCCATGTCTGCCACTAGTATGGCCACCTTATTTGTACAATGTCCGAATAAAAACATAGAATAGACCTGCATTTTGAGGTTCTCAACACGGTTACCTTTGAGTTAATTACCCCAAAGACTCCTGCCACAAGTGACTCTCCAAGCCGTTCCCTGCCTGGGATGAAAACCCCACATCTCAAAATCCCTGCAGTTGAAAGAGGGTGCAGGGGAATTTCCCTGGATCCCGTTATTGAAGACCAGTTAGCTGCAAAAGACAGCTGAGTTACTTATGTAATGATGCAGAAGTACCTGCAGTGCTTTGGCTAGGGTGCAATCATAGTGCCTACAGGCCAAGCGCCATAGTACTTCCTTTTCGCTAGCTCCATGCCTCGTGACTGCTGCAGTAGTCTCCGATGCTGTACCAATTCTGAACGAGTTTGTTCCATACCAGGCCGGAAAAGAAAACAATGCGCCCCAGCCAACATTTCAGCACTGGGCTGAAGTGACCGTCAGCGGACTCCCATCGTCATGTCCCACCTTGAGGGCTTACATGCACATCATCTTTTGTCTCCACCACTGAACAAGTCTTCAATTTGCATGAGCCTTTAGTAAAGTCAAGCTACCTTACCACTCAGGTCTGTTCTAGACACCAGAATCACAAAACCCACCCTGTCCTCTATCTAGGAATCCTCTGATTGAGCTACTGTCAGCTTTCCTCCTAGGAACTGCTAGTTTGCAACTGTAGTGTCCCCCAAAAAGGTGTACCAGAACAAAAACTATTTAAAAAACAGCATCCATACACACCCTATAAACTGTTTAAGAGCCCTTACAGAGTGGCCAAAGATACCCTAGCCCTCTTACTGTTCTCTACCAGCTTAGCCTAACCTTCCATTGTGTTAACAGGAAACCATTTATAAAGGTACTCCTTTCAGCAGGCTTTTTGCTTTGAAAATGACTGCCTACATTCCCCTTTGTCTCTACCCATAAGATACATTCCACCACTGGGCACCCATAGAACCAAGGTGATATTCGTACGTACTCATCGTCCATGCCTGAAATCATAGATACTAGCTTTGAAGCCAGCTGTTGTTGCTTTCGACGGGGCATTAATTGCAAAGAAATTGAGCTGTGGGGCCCCAAAAAAATCAAGGGTTGGATGGGAATGATGCAGCGGCCTCTTTTGCATTTAACCCCAATCCCAAGACCTTCCCTTCCTAGTCCGAACAACTAATGAAATTAAGCATACGCAAGATTATTCTTGCACCGCTCCACACCTTTTTCTAAGTTAATGGTCTTTTTTTCGGATTAGAACCAATGCCCCTAATAGTCGCAGATTATGCAAGCACCACACACACTGTTTAAACAAAAAGCGACAATGGACCAGCTATCTGACCAAAATACTATGCCTTAGTTGGTTGGCCAACTGCCCCCCCCCCACCCTCCACCTGCACAAAGTGTTAATTGCAATAAGGTACGGAAGAGAGGGGGCGTGGCTACATGGCCAGAGGCTAGGACGTGTTCCCTGGGAGCTCCTGCTGATCCGACGTCGATCCGGTCGAAAAAGCATACTATGTATTTACAAAGTGCTGCCTGTTTCAAGCTGGAACTACATGAATATGAGAAGGATGCAGGGATCGAATAGCTGACGAGAACAGTAAATGAAACATCAAGTTATGAGTTAATGAGGTTGGCGAGGTGGTAGGTGCTACATATTCGGCCTATGCTAGAGGAGTGATCCCATGGGTGGCGCCGCATGTCCCTTTTCAGCTGTTACAATCTACGGAGGAGGCGGACGGGAGGATGGTAATAAGAGGGCTGGTGGAAAACAGAGAAATATGTATTATTAATACATATGCCCCGAACCAGGACACAAATAAATAAATGGTAGGGAAGAGAGGGATGAGGGAGCGTGAGAGAACAGCTGCAGGAAATGTCAAATCCCCCACTACTTGCGGCTACCATAAAGATCTTGGTGGTGTGCCCTCAAATACTTATAAAAGGCATGGAGATGTCATTGTGATGGCCAGCAGTCTTTCTAGGTCACCCCATCTTGTGGGGCGACACTGGTGTGAGAGTCCTGGTGCCCTGGCTGATCCTGCCTTCTGCCAAGCGTAAAGGCCTGCATCTGGAGAGGAAAGACAACTTGAGCAAAGAGCACACCACTTCTTGCCAATATAACTGTATTCAAGATATTTGTGAAAGTCATCCATTTGTCTATGGCGAGTGGTTTGCAAGATAGCAGGCTGCATTTGACTGTGGTGTAAGTGAAACAGCTTGAGACCAGATGGGAATCCCTCCAACTGCAAGGATGTCAGTGGTTATAAAATGTAGGCAGTTCTACCCAGCAAGCAACTGCATACACCTGAAGCTGCTTTATCAGAAGCTTGCACCTTGTGACGTGCTAATTAAACAAAGGATGTCTGTAAAGAAAATCTAACACTACTGTATAGTGATTTACAATTACCTTCACCAAGCAGGGGGCAGCTTCCATCGGCTTGAGCAAATCAGAGATCCCTTCTCCAGAATAACTCTGCGGGTCTTCGTCGCGATCCTGGTGGAACTTAACAGCTAGCGCTGGCAGGCGGCACTCGTAGCTCTGCTTGTATTTGGAGGAGACCAGCACGATATCCTCAGATTTGCTCTGAAAAATTGAATTTGTAACTATCAATGATACACAGGAAACAACAAGAAAAGCCAACACCGCTACCTCAAAGATTCAGCAGTACTTACAGTCCCTTCATACCACATTCTTGCATACAAAAATCCAAGGAAATAATTTCTGTTGGGGGGGGGGGGGGTGGGGGGGCCTGGCTTGGCAGCCATGCGGTAAGGAGCACTGCTCATGAGCTCCTGACTGATCTTTCAGAACATCTGAGGAAACTGGCGAAATCCAAAGCAGAACACCACGGAAACTATACACACAGGTTTCAGAACACCCGCAGAGTGTCTGGGGATCTCAACGTGGAGAAAGGGAGAAGATTTCAGGGAGAGAATCGCAGGTGCAGATCCTACCCACACACCTAAAATGGCAGGTGCAAGCTCCGAGGCCAGCTGATGAGCCGGCACACTTCGGTACTGGGGCAGACACACCGAGCGAGAGAGCAGCAGGACAGAGCCCGGCTACCGGGACCCAGCGGCTGGGCTGCACCGTATGGGTGCTGGACGAACAAGGACCGCACGGTCCCGGGAGGAAGTGAGCCGGGGAAGCCTTACCGCTGAAGCAGGGATCGCCGGGCCAGGGCGGAGCTGGACCACCAGGGCGCCGGAGGCCGAAGAAGAGGGAAGACCTGGGAGCGCGCCCCGGCGTCGGTGCTAGCAGATGCGGCAGAGACTCGAGCCAGCTGAGGAGCCACGGGCCAGATAGCGGAGAACAGCGACGTCGCAGGACCTGCGCAACCCCTTTATCACTCCTGGAAGTGAGCAGACGGGGCTACACACAGCATACGCCTGACCGGTGCTCTGTCGTGGTGCCGCACCACCTTGGTGTCCCTGGGCGGGGCCAGTCCACCAGAGGAGGACGAAGAGCTCAGCAGACCCAGCAACGTGGAGGGGATGAACCGCGCCCGCAGTGTGCGATAGCCCAAGAGGAGCAACAGCTGGAAGGGACGCACGTATCACTGCGCTGCCCCGGAAAAGAAACAAAGGCAAATGCAAACGTGTCGGACAGACACGTGAAGGCCGCGGGCCATATCTCTGTAGCCGGCTGGAGTGCAGGCGGAAACGGCACAGAGTACAGGATTGCCAGTAACTCGTGGTGGGGGGGGGGGGCCGTGGGGAGAGTGCGGCTGGCTGAAGATTGTCACAAGCACTTACAAAGGCGGGAAAGGCATGGCTACAATCCTGCAATTGAAGATGACTGTGCCTATGGGGACCCGGTTCTGCCTTGAGCATGGCCAAAGTTTCGTTTTACGCTTGAGACGGGCGGTGCTGGTGATGCCTGAACTTTCCCCAGGTGAGGAGGGATAAGGCAATCAGAACGCGGGGGAAACAACAACGAGAGGCAAGACCCGGCCCGCTGCTAAGGGGGCACTAACACGAGGGGCCCAAGCGAACACCTAAGCTTATGATGGAGGGTGCGCAACACGCATGGGAGGTGGACGGGAGCCCTATGTGAAGAGACTACAGCAGCCATAGGGAGTGGACAAAGGAAGGAAATCAGGAGCTCGAGAAGTGTGGGACCGAGGTGGAAGGCCACGCACAACGGCTACATCCACAGAAGCCACATGGGTCCAGACCATCCTGGGTGCACACAGCTCTGAGCAGCCTTCAGGCCCACTCAGCGAGATGGCAGATCAACAATGAACACTGAGCACACACGAGGCACAGAGGCAAGACCTACAGCAAGCCGGCATGCAGGGGAAAACCAGCTGGCCCAAAGGTAGCCTTTGGCCTGCATTTACATATGGTGGGGCAGAACATGAACAATAGCATACATAAATAAGACAGTTGCCCGAGCAGGAAATACAAGCGCCGAAGAGGACAGGGGGCAAGCACCAGACGGACCATACCCAAGGGGCACAATACTTTGAGGGGGTGACAAGAGCGGCATTGCAGGTATAACTAGCAGACGTGGGAGAACACAATCCACTGGACAATGTGCGCTGCAAGAACCTGCTCAGGGCAACTTTGTTAGGAGAAGACTGCTGGACGGGGGTGGGGGGGGCAGACAACCCGTCCAAGATAAAGGAATGCCAGACAAATCGAAAGGGAGCAAAGGCAAACAAACTAGCATTGAATCCTTTGCTAGACAACCGAACAGGGGCCAAACCACACCGTCGGAGGCAACCATGGCCTCGTCTAGTCCAGCACAATAGGAAGAAAGCGAGAGCTCGAGAGTTCGAAACTGGACGCTATAATGGCCCTGAAGGCGTCTATGGAGATCAAGCTGGATACAGCCATAGCCCTAAAGACGTCCCTAGAGAACAAAATGGACACAGTGATGGTGGACTGGAGTCTCCTCCGGCAGGACATAAGGACCCTGGCAGACCGAGTGGGCATGGAGGAACAACAGGTACAGCAAAATACCACGGACCTGTAGCAACCCAGACTCAAATGTCAGACGTGCTCCGGAGGGTCACGGTCCTGGAACAGAGAGCGGAGGACGCAGAAGGGCGGGCTAGAAGGTATAACATCTGGATCGTTGGACTACCGGAGGGAGAGGAGGGACATGACCCTACGAACTACATTGAAAACCTCTTGGTCCAGGAGACCGGTATTATCCCAGGGCTTCGCAGTGGATAGAGCACATAGGGTCCAGACCAGAAGGCCCCAATTCGGGATCCCCCCTCCTCCGCGAGATAAATCTTCACGAGGATAATTAATTTCAAGTACAGAGAGAAGATCCTGAAGTTCACTAGGGAAGAGGGGTGGGGGAGAGGGGGTCCATAACCAGGAACTCTTCCAGGATTATGATTTACCCGGACTATACAATCCTAGTAAAGAGGCAACAAGCAAGCTATGGCCCCACCAAGGAACACCTCAGCTTTTATACCCGCTGAAACTTAAGGTGATACCAGAAGGCAGGTCACATTTCTTCAAGACAACAGAAGAAGCCCAAGCATGGATGGTCCATCAGAGTATCTTGCAAGGGATACCCAGGAATGGCAATAATGACGCAAATCTACCCAGGTTGCAACGAGAGTGAGACCACCACGGAAGAGAGGGTTCCGACACCACAAGTATTGCATATGCCAGATGGAATATAATTAAAGGAACGAGAGATGGTAGTGCCGCAGAGGGTGACAGGACATGAGGCCCCAAGACATTTGTTAGTTAGGATGCCAGTTTTAAGGTACCACACTGCCGCGGGCCGGCCCCACCTCGGTGGGCGAAGCAAAAGAGGCAGCGGAGCCCGAGCAGGGGGAAGGAGGCTCGTCGTTTGTTTGATAGTTATGGTTAGAGAGTGGTTAGTTAGTAGGAGTGAAGACACGGTTGGAGGAAGAAGCACCAAGCAGCTGGAATGAAGCGCAAATGGCAGGCAAATGGACATAAATCTTGATGATGGATACCAGAGGATAATCGGGTGGTACATTTGCAATAGGCCCACACATGTAAGACACGGTATGAACGGAGAGGGACGGTCCCACCAGGAGAAATCAGTGGCCGAAAGGGACAAGAATGCCCGAGAGCAGACAGGCAGACCTATGGGAAGGGATGGGCCACTAGACAAAACACGTAAATGGGCCATGATAAGGCGGCCATAGCCACTTGGAACGTCAGGGGACAAAACGCCTAAATCAAGAGATTAAGGGTCTACGCCTGGCTGAATAAAGCAAAAGGTACAAATTGCTATGCTGCAAGAAACACATCTGATGGCGGAAAAGCAAATTAAGATAGCTAAGAAATGGGAGGGCAAATATATAGCTCAACATACTCAAACTATGCCAGAGGAGTTCTGACATGGGTAGCTCCGGGAGTCCCCTTCCAGCTAATAAGAGAATAGAGGGACAAGGAAGGCAGAATGGGGATCTTACATGGAATGTTGGAGAACAAAGGTGTGCCTGATTAACACGTATGCTCCCAACCATGACGCGACAGAGTTCTTTAGGACAATCGCACCCCCGCTGGCCTCCTATTGAGGAGCGTCATTCATATGGGCAGGAGATTTCAACTGCACGTTGAACCCCCAGGTGGATAGATCCGACAGCAAACAGACAAAACTAGCGCCACCGGCCAGGGCCTTGAAGAAGACTCTGGACCAGCTGGAATTGGAAGACGTCTGGATGAAGGTACATGCCAACACCAGGGGTTACACACGGCATACACACCCACATAGACTACTTATTTACGGGCAGGGAGTCCCTCAGGCAATTCACAGGGATACATATTAAGGCAAGAACGTTATCCGACTACTCCCGATTGTAGCAACAGGAGCCCCCATACCCACTTGGAGACTAACGGTGGAGGCGCTGACAGATGAGGTTTTCCAAGAGCATTTCAGGGAGGTGATAGAGGATTACTTTGATCATAATGTGGGCATTGTGGATAGCACTGGTATGGTCTGGGAAGCCTTCAAAGTGGTGGTCAGAGGAGCGGCGAAAGGGAAGGCGGGCGGACTTACGGGATCCATTCATGCTGAACTAGGGGAAAGTGGAAAAAGTTTGAATGGGCAGAAGCACATGCAGCGGAGCGGGGGCGGGGGGAGACAGAGGAAATCATAGCGCTGCGATTACAGTGTAGCTCAATCTGGGAAAAACTGGGCAAATTAGACTACGGGAAGTATGTGCAGAGACTACATGCTGAAGGGGACAAGAGAACAGGCACGACCCAATAACTGCTATCAGGGACGAAAGGGGCGATGAAGTGAGGACTCAGGACGGGATTAATGGGGTGTTCTCGCGGTTCTATGCAGAACTGTATTCCAGGAAAGCAGAAGGGGAAGATATAACTGATGCTCTAGGGGAGATTCCCCTCCATAGGCTATCGGAGGAATAGGCGCAGATACTAAATGCGCCCCTCACGCTTGAGGAGTTGACCGCAGTGATAACCGACCTCCCAACAGGTAAATCCCCCCACCCAGATGGGCTACGCTGGGAATTCTTTAAGAAATACAAAGACACCCTGGCTGCACAGCTGCTAGAGATGTTTCAGCAGGCATATAAGAGGGGAAGGTTGCCATAGAGCCTGTAGGAATCGGTCATCATAGCCATACTGAAACCGGGGAAGCCGCCGCTCGAGTGCGGCTCCTACTGACTGATCTCCCTAATCAATCAGGACTCCAAAATTCTGACCACAGCAGTAGCGAACCTACTCAAGCGGGTCATGTCGGATGGATAGCTTTAGCGACAACGTGCTCGCCTTGGAAGCAAGACAATACAAAGCAACACTGGTTTGATCCCCAGGCCGCGCTTGGAAACCTCTGGGTATTAAGCGCGTTATAAATAACCTATCATATCATATCATATCCACGCTGCTTCACCCAGACCAGACGGGATATGTACCACAAAGAAACATGACGTTCACGTCCACGTCCCTGCCCGGAAGACGGCGCTGAACGGAAAGGAGATTAACTGCATTAAGTTGTCTGCACACGACAGACCCTGCAGCAGCGAGCACGGTGTAGGAACAGCCACATGCACCAGGGCTTCCCGTTCTCCGTTGGATCTCGTATGTCGGGAACTCCCACCCACTACGAACGAGAATCCTCCCTCGGAAGAATACACTAGGTGTACCAGGAAATGTGCTTTCCGGTGGGTTAATATCCCATAGTGAGGATGTCTATGCTCGGTGCATTTACCGCCCTTGGAGTCACCCCTGTTGGGGATTAGTTTGCTGGGCTTCCCGGACCCATCCGATTGATGGTAACAATTGGATTCAACAAAGTTTTTTGCTGTGGATGTATACTCTATAGGAAAATTGTAGTGGCCTTTTGGTTTTACGCCATTATTTGTATTTATATTTAGATATAGATAGGACTGAATTGTGAGAGACCCAATTGACGTGTGGGTTCTTGTGTTTTATCTATTAAAGCGCCTTGGGCATTATACAGTGCACAAAATTACAGACATAGACGCGACAGTTCCCTGACGAATTTCCCTTCATTTTTGTTTATACCCCTTTTTTGGTTGTGTGGTTGACGGAAAGAAACATGTTGGATGATTGTATGTTGAGAAGGGTGTGTACGAAATATGTTGAATGAGAGAATGTTATATTGTTTGAGAAAATCCTGTTAAACTTTGCTAAAACAATTGCGTATTTGCACTTGCACGAAGACACTTTATGTGCTGAATACCTCAAACCTGGATGACAGTTACCTTGCCCTGCCCTCCACACCCAAGACTGACTGTTTTTTCTATGGTGTTGCACTGATGTCTCTCTTCTTTTATTGCTGTTAAAACTGAAGAACAAGGGAGGCCAATTTGAATATAAGCAAATTATATTGTTCCTCTTCTTTGAATTACTTAATGCCAGTACAATCTGTACAGATGTATTGCTCTGTTCTTCAGTGTGTGTATTGTCCTTGTATATATTTTTATGATTGACCTTTGTGCTTATCAATAAAATGTATATATTTTTCCAGAAACTGCATGTTGATTTAATGAAACAAGGGCAGATCTCTTTTCTTCAATCACTTTGTTGACCCAAGATTACCGATGTGGAACATAAACAAGATGCCCGTTGGACCCTAATGTATAGTACTAAAGGTTGTTGACCTTTTTGAGGGTGGTCTATTACGGGCTTTTCTTCCCTTTTACCTCCTTCCGTGTTATTGGTCTGCGTAGACTCCACCACGTAATCGACAGCACAAACCAGGGCGAGGCGGGAAAGGAGGTAGCATCTTTAGACGCAATTAAGGCATTTGATTCAGTGAATTGGGACTGGCTCCTGGGAGCACCAGCCCATTTTGGGATAGGGGAGGGGTTCCTTCGCTGGATTCGGCTTCTTTACAATGACCTCCGAGCAAGGGTGAAAACGGTGAGACACATCTCAGAGAAGTGGAAGATCGGCAGGGGTACGAAGCAGGGATGCCCACTTTCCCTGATGCTATATATACTGGCTCTGGAGCCATTTGCATTTTCTCAGGGCAGAGTATGGGAATGCCGGAATAGAGACAGACGGGGTAGTACACTTACTTTCGATATATGCAGATGACACTCCTTTATGTTGAGAACCCAAGAGAAAACATGCCAGACCTGCTAGAGGCACTTGGGGCATTTGCCAGCCTGTTAGGTATCAAGATTAACAAGGAAAAATCCTCACTCTTCCCCCTAGCAGGTTTGAGAGAGGCCGCCCCCGACCAGTTACCAAACCTAGGACTCGCATGGACCCCAATCACCTTTCGATATCTGGGAGTGGACATACACCACAGTATCCCGGCAACGCACATGGCCAACACACAGACGGCCCTTGCCAAAATGGAAAAAGCTATGACGTTTTGGAAGACACTCCCACTGGGGATGATAGGAAAAGCAGCCCTATTCAAGAGAACAGTCCTGCCCCGCCTACTGTATTACTTCACTTATATCCCATACAACATTCCCAGGGCCTTCTTTAGACTGCTACACACACTGGCAAGAGAGTTCCTGTGGGGCGGTGGGAGGAATAGGATAGCGCTGAAAACACTACAAAGGGGCTATGAATGGGGGAACGGGGGCTGAATCAAGCTACCAGACTTTGAACTGTACTATCTGGCGGGCGAGCTCCAATTCATTGTGAAATGGTTGGAAGAAGACACGTCCATAGATACACTGCTCTTAAAGCCAGCAATGTGACAGTACTACTTGAGGGAATTCCCATGGATGGACAAGGCCCTGGTCAAACCTCTCCCTACCAACCATAGTTCACCTGGGCCCGACCTTGTGGAAGAGGGCGTGGAAGATACAAATGGTGTGTGACCCCAACTCGAGACAGAGCCCCCTTATGGGACTAGTCGATAGTTGCATGGTGTCCCGGACCATCTACCGCACGCAGTGGGAAGACAAGGGAGTGGCATAGAGCAGAGATCTATGGAGGGAAGGACAGTGGGTGGATTTTCAGACCCTGATGGACGACAAGAGCGTACATAGCGGACAATTCCTATTGTGCACTAGCATGATAGAGGATCAAGAAGAGGTGGAGGACGTTGCTGGGAGAAGATGGGGAGGGGGCGCTGGATGCCGGTACGCTGTGTCAGAGGGATGCCACACGATATTCAGACTCTATGAAGAGCTCCTGTGGGTTAATAATGAAAGGGCGCTACAAGCAAGAGCTAGATGGGAAGAGGTGCTCCACAAGCCCTTCACAGATGAGGAGTGGAACAGGACACTCCAGTACGCTAAAAACTTCTCCAGAAACGCGAGATTCAAGCAAATGCAACTGTACCTCAAGCATAGGGCTTACCTAACACCCAAGAGAATGTTTCATATGGGACACAAAAAAAATCAGAAGCTGCTAACGATGTGTGGAAGAGCTGGCGGATATGATACATAGGTTCTGGTCCTGCCCAGTGATACTTAACTTTTGGGACACAGTGAAAACGAGGGCGGAAGCAGGGGGGATCCAAACGCAAGTGTGGTCACCGGAATCCTACCTCTTGGGGCTGTTCCCGAGAAGCGCTAAACAACGGACGCATATAGCGAAAATGAAAGACCTAATGTGTATTTTTGCGAAACGCCGAATAGCGATGGCATGGAACAAGAGCACAGGGCCATCAGCAGAAATGTGGTGGGCGGACCTGAAAAAAATGACAATAGTGGAAACATCAATGTGGACCAGAGCGTCACAGAGGGGAGAGGGAGAGAGCGGAGCCAGACTACTTGCATGAAACGCTCTCATACTAGATTTATTTAATAGCATGGAAAGGCAAGACACGACAGGCCCTAGTGAGCCAGAGGACGACAGACCCCCTGAGGACAATGGGAGCGACAGAACCTGGAAGGAGCTGTGGATATGCTGAAGAGGGTTCGATGCGAGGGACAGGGATGAGCAGTACTGAACGTGATGGACAGACAAGGAGAGAGCCTAGCCGAGGCGCCAAGGAGATAGAAGATAGTGCGGATCCCAACACAACGTGCCAGCTGCAGTGTGATGTTTGTTTTGTTGTGGTTTGTATGTTCAGTGTTGGAATTAATGAAGAGTTAAAAAAAAAAAAAATTCCGTTAGGACTGGGTTTCCCTTCCCATGTTCAGAGAAAGAAATGGACAGACAGCTAGGCAACAGATTTCCACAGGTTTTCCCTGGCTCACCTAGTGGTGGACATGGGTGATAAGCGAAGGCTAACTCTTAAGCGTCCAATGGGGCGATTAAGATACAGTAACACAAACTTCAATAAGGGAATTTACACACACGGGTTCTAAAAATAGTGATTTATTTTCTGTGAATATAGGTACCCTTGTTCAGGTTAGAGGAGAGGATACATGAGTATTTTAGTGCTCCGAGGTTGGGACACTTAACATGTACAGTTACTGACCGATATTCAGGGTCCCAAATCTGGTGGCAAGTATCCTGGGATGCTCGAGAATCTGTATTTGCTCATCCTGAGGCTAGTCTCTTATACAAATAAATGGAAGAGACAGACCTCTGAACAGCTGAGCAGGGTATTGTGAGGAGTCAGGAACAAGACGCGGACACAGAGGACTCATGGTTTTGGATATAGACTTATTTAATGAAAAAGGGGTCAGAAAATGCCTCACTATCCCCAAGCTAAGATGTATTTTCTCCATCTCAACCAAAACTAAGGGTCTGTTCTTTGTCAAGATATTCAAATCGAAAAAAGTACATACAGTATCCGAAATCCTATCCTAGCCTTCACACCATAAAAACAAACTCTAAAGTGCAAAGGATATTGTCTCCGATTCTCCAAGTGCACAAATGTTCAACTCCAATAAAAAGGTGTACATCCAACAAAATGTTCTCCAGGAACAATATTCACAGTTCCAGGGAATGATTCTCCTTCCCAGGTTTCTCTGCTCTCAAATGAAATGAAGCAAGAAGTTCCAACAAAGAATAATCAAGTTCCTAGTAGCCCAAGAGGGCAACTCCCTCCTGGTGCATTCACAGTTCCATTGAGCTACTCCTTTCCCCATATTCGCCGTTCTATGCAAAACAAGTCACAATCCCAACAGGTATAACTCATCCTTCTCTAGTGCTTGAAGTTTGGGTGCAGGTCCCAGATTCCCAGTTCACCTTCCAGGTTTTCCCTTCACGTTCTAAACAATTCACAATCTCGAGGGCATGGGCCCTCCTTGACATTTCCTTTCACTGTTGTTCATCAACACACCTTTTCACTTTGCCTGGTATATTCTCCTGCCAGGACTTTTGGGTAATCTTTCAATCACATGACGTACAGTCTCTTCCAATTGCTTTAGTTTACCTGGTATGCTTTTCTGCCAGAACTTGTAGGCAGTTTTCCCCTCTTTTACCCACAAAGATATTTGTTGGTGTCTCATTACCAGTTTAATAAAGTTAAAATTCTACATTCATACTGTTATGTGTTGGAATTCTTCTTTTCAAGTATGGGTCCAGTGACTCATTCATGGTATGGTTCAAGATTCCTTTAAACCTATCCCACTTTTCGCATGGTGGCAGTCCGCTTCGGTTTTCTTTTCCCTTGTGGTCTCTGCCGTAGCTTGCGGTTTGGTCTCCTTGTGACTCACGGACCCATCCAGCTTCCGTGGGTGTCTCTCACGCAGTCTTTCAGCAATTTAAACTTCCCGGCAGCTCAAAACAACTTCCAAAGACTAGACCACTTATTTAGCTTATCGGCTACAGTCATCTTTAAGCTCTGTTCCTCTTTCTCATCTCAGTGGTGGTTACAGTATCTTCAGTACGATGTGGAAGCAAACAATGGATCTCAATGGGGAGTAATCAGCACTGCTCCCTACCTCTTCCTCATCTCAGTCATCAACATATTGCTCCCCGTTGGATGTTGGGGATTGTATGAAGCAGACATCACAGGTGTTTGAGGGAGAGGGTTGCAATAGGCCATTAGGGTATAAGGAAGAGAAGGAGTATCCCTGAAAAGAAAAGGGAGGACATTTGTTTTCTTCCAATTATGTCTGGTGGCCCCTTGAGGATTGCCTCCCCAATATGGTCCTCCCTCATATAGCCGCCCCCAGGGTCAGGATCAGGTAGCAGCTGCCATCCTTTGGCCACATGGGAAGACGCCACCCCCAGGAAAGAAGTGATGACATCCTCCGATTCATCACAGTAAGGTCCTGATGCTGCAGTACAACCAAACATTAAACAGAGGCCCAATCTTAAGAGCAGGGCACAAATGAGGAGGTTGGTAATCGCAGTACACAATTTCTTGAGGTACACAAACAGTGACTGCCAAAAGCTGGAAATTATAAAAAGTCTAAGTGCATTATTGGGGACTGTTCCTGGTCCAGGGTGAGGAAGGTGGACATCCTTGCTTGGGCCAGGTCCAGAAACAGGGGCTACAAAAGTATTCAGAACGTGATCAATCATGAAGGACATTTTCAGTCAAGAGGAAGTGAGGAGATTGTTTTAAAAAGGAAGAACGAAAGTGGAAAGCGTCCGGGAAGATGACAGTATGAGGTGTACCATTCCAGAATTTAGGGGACAAGAAGGCAAAAGAATGTAAAGCGGATTCTGCACAAGGAAGGCGAGGAACAGGCAAGAGAAATTAAAGTGTATGAGAAGGATGCAAGGGGGTTAGTTCATGGATATATTTAAAAAGTCAAAGGAAGCCAGCAGAGTGTGGCTAAAAGTGGAACAATATGAGACCATGTTGGAATAACAGAATGTAAGCAGATAGCGGAATTGAACATAGTTTGAAGAGAAGCGAGAACACAAGCGAACAGCCCAAGAAAAACACCATAGCCAAGATGATGAGTTTTAGCAGCCACACAAGTAAGAAATTGTCGGTTTCTGCGAATCTCTTATTAAGTGGATGTCTCAATGTTGGTTTGCTCAATTTCCAGGCACTGGGTTTGTGTCTCGAGTTATACAGGTACTGTAGGCAAGCACAAGGACAGAACACCCACTAGAGAAAGTGTAGGTCTGGAGATCAAACTATTGAGGCTAGGTTGAGGTGCAGCTCAGCCTAGGCCTTCAAATCAGAAGTGCCCCCTGGATTAAGGGAAACTAACACATAGCGGACAATTCCCTCTGGCCCTTGTCTGCAGGGTTTCGCAGTCAGACTGGTCGCGGCACAACGCAGCAACAAGTCCTTGGTTCAGCATAGTCTTCTCAGGTCAAGTAGGAACAACGGATAGCAGAGTGGAAACTGAACTTCCCATGAGGAGGGTGCATACTTTCAAACAATTTGGCAGGCACTCAATCAATGGTGGTCCCCAAACATAAGCTTTCCTGGCATTTCACTTAAAGTATGGAATACATACGATCCAGGACATGCAACATTAGACGGCTGTTGTTGTCCTGTGCCATATCCCAACCCTTCCTAGACCGGCTAGGTTCATGAGTATATATTGTATGTCTTAATCCCTTCCATGAACACGAAGGGAGCAAAGTTTACTTGAGGAACACAAATTAGGGTGCACTTTAGGGCATCCCTCTGGATGCAGCAAGCTGAACCCCATTAAATTAACTTGCCATTAGTCAACCTGGCAAACAATCAACTGAGCAAGGTTACTTTACACAGGGAAAAGCGAGCATTCAGAGCAACCCAACCCTGAGAGGCTAAAGGTCTCTCAGAGGGTGCATCACAAAGCCATGTCCCGGATAATGCCATCGATGTGAACATTTTTGCCTGAGAAAAAGGTTGATAAAACTAGCCAGGAAAAATAAATGTCAGGGTGTCTCGCCAGAGAGTTTTGGACTTAGGCCCTTAGAATTATGACTTTTCTAATGCAGTAATGAGCATGCTACTGCCAAAGTTATACACAGCTTCACCAAGATGGCATGGAGCATGGGTAAGGAGCTGCCCTGTGCATGCTGCTTATGCCCGCCCCTGTGTGTGTATGGAAATCATACATGGACAACACAACTTTGCTGTGATTACAAATGTTTCATTCTTGCACTTAGAGGTAGGACTCTCAAAACAAAAGTTTACAGACACACCTGAAATTCTTCTAGGGGACTCTTGGAAGTCCTACAAGCAAATCCATGTTAAACATTATGGCATATTACAGCTGGAAAACAATCATTCACCTGGACAGCCCTCATAGGCACGAGACACAAGCAATACAATGTTTAATTTACTGCTTTACGGAGTCACAAACTTACAGGAGTAAGACTTCAAAGCAGCAGGGATACAAAGCATTAAGTCAGTATAGAAAAAAGTAAAAGCCGGGGAGGCGGTGGTATACATTTCAAACCCATCTAGGGGAAACAAATAGACAAACATGTAGTAGCTACATGCCCATGGTATCGGGGGGCGTGGCCAGCACTCATGCCGTGAAGACAGGTTCCTTCAGAGCTCTGTCCCGTGATCCTTGAAACACGGATAAATATTGCAGAAAACCACGCTGTGGAGAGCTACAAACATATATTCCGGAACGAGAACAGATTGCCAGCGCTCGACGGAGTTTCCGAGTAAAATCGGACAACAGAAGTTTCGAAACGGGGTGCCTGAACTCGCACCCCCTGGATTCCCAAGATGGCGGCGCCCGCGATCGAGTGAAGCCGATTGTGGCCGCAAACCCAGGACGCCCCGCAGCTCGTTGTGACGGATCGACCACAGGGTGGAAGCGCTGAAGGAAGGAGTGTGATCGGAGCCCTTCAGCACCAGCGGCGACAACACACAGAGGAAGCTCTGTTAGACAGAGGCGGAACGGAGCGGAGCCAATCCGGGTGAACGAGAAGAAGCCGGGAGACATACCCACGTTGATGCGGGGAGGCGCCGGTGACTCGAGGTGAGAGACTTGAGCCCGCGCGTCCCTGGGACACTTTTGCGGGCTGCTGTGGCGGAGTGCTCCCCCCTTGGCCTCGTCCGGGCTCCTACTAGCGGGAGACTGAATTAGTGGGACCGTGACCGGCCCCCCCTGCTGCACCAGCGACAGCGACTGCGACACATAAAGGAGGATCGGGCGAGCTGAAGTGGAGCGAACCTGGACCTGCCCCCGAGTCGAGGGTTTGTGGCCGACTCGACGCCGCCCACACACAGGTGAGCCTGATCATAACCGCACAGCTGTGAAGGCGGTGGGTTGCGGCATTAATAAGAGAGGGGCACCAGAAGCTCCCGACCCCAATCGCCTACCTGGCAAGCGGGGGGCCGGGGAGGCATCCATAACTTGGCCCCACGATTGAGGCGGCTCTACTCGGGGGAGGAAGTGTACCTCACTAGATCCACAATAGCTCCGTCGCTGAAGCAGCCAGAAGCACATTACAGCGACCTGCGAGACTCCAAAAATCCGAGGAGTAGGGGGTTGGGCTCGCTCACTCTTCCGAACCCTGGTGCTCGCCTTACCATAAACTTGGCCCCGCTGCCAGGCGGAGGAACACCTGGAACGGCGCAAAACAGCTTAACAAGTGCAGCTACAACACTACCAATTGACGGTTAAACCCAGGGACCGCCAGCCACTGGAGCTGGCATTAAGAACAACATAAAACACCTGCAGCCGGGACACCATGAACAGTGGAACCCAATTAAAATAGCCGGAGGCCAGCCTAGACTGTACCTCATCTGCATGATTTGCGGGCAGGGAAATTGGACTTATAGGGTCAGCGCTACACCTATAGCCATTGAATATTGACCAGATAGAAGGCCCCCATCTGAGAAACTTCACTGGATAACTCAATCCTGAGACATGATTTAAGGGCCGTAGATGAGACTTCCATAGAGAGTACAGCAGGAACTAGAACTGAAGTTTTAGGATCTAGGGAGGGTGATGTCTCCCCCCAAAAGCAAGCTGAAGTTGGTCACAATGGATTCCTTTACAACGGCCAAGCCCCAAAGACCACCGCAACAGGCCCAGGAAACGGTAGCGGAACCCTCCCAACAGGGAGAAGATCTTAAACACGCACAGGTCCTGCAGGCAATAGCAGCCCTCCGCACGTCAGTAGAAGGGAAAATTGAGGAGATGAGAACAGACATGCAGCTTATGCGTCAAGACGCCCGCAACCTCACGGAAAGAGTGACGACAGCTGAAAACACTCTACAAGAGAATGTAGAAGGCACCCAGGAGCTGAAATCGAGAGTCCAGGTCCTAGAGCAAAAGGTGTCGAGACTCGAAGCGCGCTCGGAGGATGCTGAGGGCCGAGCCCGCCGTAACAACATTCGTCTGCTGGGGGTTCCCGAGGACTTGGAAGGCTCAGACCCGACCGAATTCATTGAGACACTCCTACTACAGGAAATTGGCCCAGGGAAACTCTCGCAGGGTTTTTCTGTGGAAAGAGCCCACAGGTCCCTCCAGAAACGTCCACCTCCGGGTTCATACCCTCGCCCAATCATAGCTAAAATTCTGAATTTCCGAGACCGAGAAATAATACTGCGACACTCCAGAGAAGGAGGTGAGATCAAACGGAAGGACTCGACAATAGTCATATACCCAGATTACACCCCCACTGTGCAACGAGCAAGGAACTCCTTTATCCCAATAAAAGCACAATTAAGAAAGCTCAACCTAAAATACATGCTGCTTTACCCATCACGCCTCAAAATCCTCTACAAAGGAAGAGCCATATTTCTGGAGACCCCAGCCGCGGCAAATTTGTGCCTACATGTGGGAACATAATAATCTGGCTGACGACAAGGAAGACCCTCCGGGGTCGGAAATGGGATGATCACCCTCACACTGAATTAAGAGATACACCTGCACTTCCACCAGCGAGCTTATACAACCAGACACCTATGTTATATCAGAGTTCTACTGTAAGGATTGCTAGATCGGGCAAGAACTCCGGGAACCACACGAGCATCTGTTGAATGACCCACCCCTCCGGACATTGTGTGGGCAATTTACCCACACGCCTCCCGACCCGGAAGACCAGAAGTGGCCTGGAAGGCTCGGGACCCCCGAGCGTTGCAAGTTCGAAGCAACTGCTGGGGGCATTTCAAAGTTTTGTTCCTCTGTTTAGTTTGTTTTGTTCATCTTCCCCATTCAAAGAAATGGGAGTTACTCAAATTACAAAATCTCCCATGAGTGTGATAGATGCTGTAGGAGGGGATGGACGGGTGGGGGGAGGGCTGGGGATAGGAGTATTTTCGGGAGGAATTGATGGTCCTCGGATCGATCTGGACTCAATCAAAGAGCCCCGACATGTTATCTAACGTCACAATAAAGATGGTGACGTGGAATGTGAGGGGATTGGGAACCTACTTACGCCGGAACAGAGTCAAGTCATACCTGAACAGGAAAAAAGTACAAATAGCAATGCTGCAGGAGACACACTGCACGGCGGACGCCTTGGCCAAACTGGGGGAACACTGGGGAGGACAGGGAGTGGGCACTACATACTCTAAATATGCAAGGGGGGTATACACCTGGATTCACCCCCAGCTCCCATTTCACCTAGATGGGTCAGACATAGATCCTGAGGGTAGGTTTGTCATTCTCTGGGGCCGACTGGAACAAGACGAAGTATGCATAGTGAACTCTTACCTCCCCAATACTAACATCCCAGCACACTTGAACTCCATGTACACTAAGATCGCACCCTATAGACATGGCGTTTTTCTTTGGGGGGGAGATTTTAATTGTGTCCATGATGCGAACCTAGACCGATCCCTGCCTCACCCAAAAGGCTCCTCATCGGCAACCACGGCCCTGTCCTTGTTAACAGATAGATTGAGCCTGGCCGACATTTGGAGGGAACGCCATCCGAACTCCCAGGGGTACTCATACTTCTCCTCCCCACACGACCTTTATACGAGGATAGATTACATCTTCATAGGCAAAGAACACCTATCACAAATAGAGGAAGCGCGTTATTTAGGTAGAACCATCTCCGACCACTCCCCACTCCTAATAGAATGGAATCAAACTGGCCCGAGACCCCCCTATCCCTATGTGGAGGATGCCGATAGACGCTCTCGGTGACCCTGTGTTCAGGGAGGAACTACATGAATTCATAGATAACTTTGTTGAAAGAAATAAAGGAAGCGTAGACCGCCTGAGCACGGTATGGGACGCTCTCAAAGTAGTGACGAGAGGCGAAATCATCACAAAAGCTGGGGGCATCAGAAGACAATTGAGGGGAGAATTGGTTCAATGGGAACGACAGGTTGAGAAGCTGGAAGCCGCCCCGGTGAGCACTCACCAAAGGGAAGACAACCTGAAGGAACTTAGAGCTAAATGTGCCCTCGCATGGGAAAGACTAGCCAAATTTGACTATGCCGCCAAAACAAACAGAACACACAAAGAGGCTGATAGACCTGGTAGAATGCTGGCCTGGTTATGTAGGAAGGAGCACCCTAAACACACTATTACCAAGCTACAGACTGAAGAAGGGGAAATAGTACAGACCCAGCAGGATATAAACGACACTTTTAGGGGCTTCTACGAACTCCTCTATTCTCATAACGACCAGGTCCCCCGAGAACAAATTATGGACACCCTGGGGGAAATAGAACTCCCCAAAATCTCCCCGGAACAGGCAGCAGTTCTAGATGCAACTATCTCACCAGAAGATATATCTGAGGCAATCAAGTCACTAGCCATGGGTAAAACCCCGGGGAGCGACGGACTGCCCACTGAGTTCTACAGGGCCTATGAGACCTCCCTAACGCCCTTGCTATACGAGGTTTTCCAGGAAGCACATGAGAAGGGGATACTCCCTGATAGTATGAGGGAGACCCTGTTGATTCCAATTATCAAACCCAATAAGCCGGCTGATAGATGTGACTCCTACCGCCCGATAGCCATGCTTAATTATGATGTTAAGATATTGACCACTGTGTTAGCAAACAGACTGGCCAAAATCATAGGGGAGGTGGTGCATGAGGATCAATGCGGCTTCATACCGGGCCGGAACACGTCCATGAATCTACGAAGAGTACAACAGATTATTGCTCAGACAGAGGCTAGCACGGAGACGTATGCACTGTTGTCCCTTGATGCCATTAAGGCGTTCGATTCGGTATTTTGGGAGTGGCTACTGGCGGTCCTGGTAGACTTCGGCTTTGGCCCGGGGTTTATTACTTGGATCAAGATCCTTTATACCAGACCTAAAGCCAGAGTAAAAACGGGAAAGTACATATCAGAGCCCTGGGATATATGCAGGGGCACCCGGCAGGGATGCCCGCTCTCCCCCATGCTTTATGTATTAGGGCTGGAACCTATTGCGGTTTACTTCCGCAGACAATTTTTTGATGCTGGGATACAACTAGGGGGAGTAGACCATATAATCTCCCTTTACGCTGATGACGTACTGCTATATGTCAGGGACCCACTGAACAACGTACCCACGATGTTAAATGTCCTGGACAACTTTGCAAAGTACTCTGGCATTCAGTTTAGTAGGGCGAAATCTTGCTTATTTCCCCTAGCAGGCCTCAGGGGGAGAGACATAACAGATCTCCCGGAGGTAGGAATACAATGGGAATTGGCCTCATTCAAGTATTTAGGGATACACATATTGCACACCCCTACTCTAATGCATGAGCACAACACGAAGATAGTGGTCCTAGCCCTGAAAAAATCCATACAATTCTGGGCGAAGCTTCCCCTGTCCATGATGGGCAGAGCGGCAATAATAAAAATGATCGTCCTTCCTAGATTTCTCTATGGGTTTCAGAATATTCATTTTTACATTAAAGTGCCCTTTTTCCGCCTGTTAGAAAGAATGATCCGGGACTTTTTGTGGGGAACAGGAAGACGCAAAATAGCACTCTCCACCTTGATGCTGCCGTACGCCCAGGGGGGTATTCAACTCCCAAACCTTGAAAAGTATTATTTGGCGGCACAACTTAGTTTCGTCACCAAATGGCTGGCAGATGAGGTCACATCTGAGACCCCCCTACTACAGACCCTGGTTTCCCCGTTACATTTAAAAGAACTCATCTGGGCCCCCTCCCACTTGATGCGTGGTGCCCCCTTCTTAGCTGCACTGGGACAAAAAATCTGGCGCAGAACAGTGACCCTTACATGCATCAAACATCAGTATGCCCCAGACATACCACTAATCTCTGACCTATGTGGATCCGCTATCGATCTGCAACACCTCAGACACTGGGAAAGAAATGGGATATACTCGTGGGGGGACCTGTTTCTGGACGGAGCCTTCAAAGATTTTAAAACACTCCAGGAAGAAGATGGAGTCCACACGGGCCAGTTCCTGTGGTACCAGAGGTTGAGAACCACAGCACGTACCAAATGGTCGTCATGCCCGGAGGAACCGGAATCAAACCCCCTAATCACGCTTCTTTATACTCTGGGAGAAGGATGGAAACCGGTGTCCCAGATATACGCCCAACTGAGCGACATCCCCAACCCACGGAGTGCCAACTTGAGAGGCAAATGGGAAGCTGACATAGGCCGGGAAATGTCTGATGAAGAATGGGAAAGGGCCTTGTCATTTCCTAAATCTGTCTCCAGAAACCACAGATTCAGACAAATTCAACTTAACCTCCTACATCAAACATACCTGACACCATCCAGGCTAACAAAACTTAACAACAAGTTACCCTCTAACTGCACATGGTGCGGACAGAACAATGCAGACTTGATCCATGTGTTCTGGCAGTGCGCTAAAACGCAATCCTTGTGGACCACCATTCAACAGACAAGCATCAACATGGGAGCGACTGGATACAAGTGGACCCCGGAGGAATGCCTACTGGGCACGTATACCAGGCCGGCCAAACTCAAGCATTTCACCAAACTAATGGACATCATGTGTATATTGGCAAAAAGGGCCATGGCAATGTCCTGGAAGAAGGCAGCAGGGCCCCAACAGAAATGCTGGCACTCTGAGTTGAAACGCTGGGTGCGAGCAGAAACCTCAGCGTGGGAGGAAAGTGTAACTAGATCGACAGATGAATCCAGTTCGTCCTTGGAAGCTTGGAGGGAACTTACAGACTCCCTGTTTTATCCCTCTGATGATAAACCTCCGTGACTTAACGAGAGCCAACCGCAAAACGGACCTGAGACCATAGTCCGCCAGTTTTTTAAGCTGTTTCCCTCCTTTTCCTTCCCCCTCACTCCAAACCGCCTGGAACTCTTCCCCTCCGGCCCAACTGGCGACACCAACCCAACTCAGCACGCAGAATCACTGGGAGAAAGTTAATGTTTTATGGTTTGTTTGTTACTGTCTTTCCTCATTAACACTCAACATCCTGGTGCTTTGATATATGTTGTTCTACAAATGTGTTAATTAATAAATGCCAATAAACAAATTTGAAAATAAATACATGCCCATGGTATCAATCAAAAGGTAGAGCGTAGTAGTCCTATTCCAAAAGGGAGGGGCTCCACAGAGGGGGGGAATATGCATTATTTGGTCAAACAGTGGTGTGCGGCCTCACTCCAGGGGGCGGGGTGCAAGACCCCCAGCATGCGCCTCCTCACACACACATACATACAGAACGAGCAGGCAGGAGTGGGGCGTTTCAGCACCCATGCGCAGGAACCAGGAAGCTCTTGCTTCCCAATTCCTGTTCATGATGCAGGAGCTTGGGAGGAAATGTCCGGACCGGGGCAGAAGGTACGTTTGTGTTCATTTATTTAAATAGGTGTATGGATGCGCGATTGGCGATGGGTGTGAAATAAATAAAAATATATTATACATCTTTAAAAAAAACAGAGGCTTTTGGTGAGTGGGAGGAGGACTGTTGCACAATCCCCCTACCCACCTCACAAAATCAGCTCTCCTTCTGAGGCGCTGTGGAGCCCAGGGGACAGGGATGGTATTTTATTTTTACTGGATCTCTATCAGATGTCCAGTAAAAAATACCATGCCTACCCCTGCACCAATTGCAAACCGTTGGGCTTTTAACCCAATTTTTTTTTAAACGATGCTCTAAAATGTAACATTTTAACCCATTATTTAAAGAAAATTCCCCCTTGATTGGTTCAGGCTCCCTCGCTATTCTCGGTCACTACGCTTGTTCACTAGGGCATATCTAGATGAAATATGTGTTTGCCTCCATTTAAAAAAAGCCCAGGGACATGGTGGGAGTGGGATGGGGAGCCCAGAGACTGATGGGAGCATTTGGGAGAGCCCAGGGACTATACTGGGAATAGGGTGCGGTGACGGCGCACAATAGTTCATAGCCATTTGGACTTACTGTCGATTTGGCATTTTTGCGGAGGGGGCCTGGCCTGCCCACATTTTGCCCAGGGCGGGGGACCATGCCAAAATAGTTTGAAGACCACTGTGCTAGAGGCTTAAAAGTGCTAGACCTGCTGATGGCATGTGGGCCAAACCACACATAGCAAAATAGAGCAGTCACAGAGGAAGGACAGCTGTTAAGAGTTAAGGGGATGGTGAGCCAGTGTTTCAGGTTTCATTTGAAAACGGACCTCATGTGTCAGTACAAAACGAAACACAATTTAATTTTTTTTATCATCTAAAAAATGGAAAATAAAACCATCCAAGGGAGAAAGGAAATCCAAATGAACATAACGTTTGTCAGGCAAAATTCAAAAGAGGTTAGTTTACAAAAATGAAGGGCTGGTTACTGCCACGTACAGGACTTTTTTAAAACAAAGTACTTGGGCCTTATGGTCTAAATGTCTCCGTAAATGGCAGTTTCTGGGCTCTTGAATAAAAGATGGAGTTTGTTGCTTGCAGTGGCCTCGCCTTTGGATTCCAGCAACACCAAACAAGGCTATGGTGCTTCTGAACATTTTAGTAACCTCTGAATGTAAGATCCTTGGACAACATTTTGTTATCATCGGCTGCCCCATTTGCGTTCACCGAACAGGGGGACGGGACTACAGTGGTGTTGGGTAATATTGTTTTCCAGACCACTGAATTCATAATGTTCTGCTCCATGTCTCTGCGTGCAATCTTTGTACATGCTAGGAGCTCTTTCTGCTGGCCTAAAGTCTATAGCACTTATTTTTTACAAGTGACGTTTCTTTCCTCAGCTCTTTATCCAACAGGTCAGTTTGAAGAAGATTTGAGTCTGCTCTCCCTACCATGGCACAAACCATCAAAGAGAACAATTCCTGTATAATAATACTTAAAAAAAAAAAAAGAAAATGTCATCCTGCGTCAGGACCACTCCTGACCAATCATGGTCACTAGTCACATTCTCTTAATTTTCTTATGTCCCTTTTTGGCAATACAATTTTCTTGATCAGCTATCGTACTGTTGTGTGTTTTTTCACCCCAGTTTACTCACTCATCCTGGCCCTTTGTCTGGGCACGGACATCTGAATTGTAGCCTCTTGACATGGGACTTGATTGGTCTAAGTTGCTGCCATTTTCAAGGTCTTGCAATCAATACTCTTATTCTGCGTTTCCTCTTTTATTCACATGTATCTTTTCTCATGCCGAACTTGACCAGGACCGCCTCGAATTGATTTCATACCTCTCCACTGGGGACCATTGTTGGCTCCTAAATTTCACTGGAAATTAGAGACCCTAGGCCTACTGTTGGCAAAATGTTCGAGACAACAGAAGATAGCTTTTTCCAAGCTTCAAGTGTTGTTTTCTGTTTGTGCAAATGAAGTGTCTCACCTGGTGTGGACAGGAGCAAACTGTTTGGTGGTGGTGATCTTGCATCAAGCGGTTAAGTAGGAAGAACAACGTTTGGAATAGGGATTCCATGTGGACCTTTTAAGATTCTTCCAAAGTTTCACTTTCTGATGACCATTCCATTGCATTGCATTAAAAGCTTTGGGCAAAGACTCCATCCTAAGTGGAGGGTGTGGGTGAACTCTAAGAAGGTTAAGGAGACAGAGAGGATTGTTCTGGCTTTCCTGGGAAGACATGTGGTGCGGTGCTGTGCTGTCCGAAAAGCTTATTTCAGCCTGTGTGCCACTGGTCATGTCATGTATCTTTTGTGGATCTGATTTTTTCGAATCTACCCGAAACCAAAAACTAAAAAAAATGTATGTCAAGTGACCTTCTCCTGCTGGCAGCTATACTGCGGTCTTCTGGCCACTTTTTAATAAATAATTGTGCTCTTGGTCAGAAGGAAAGTGAATGGATACAGGACAAAGGCTGCAATTACTGTGTCTCTAGCTAGGACCTCTTTCTCTACATGAATGACATACAAGGGAGAGGGCCTGCCTCTTACGAGACGCTAGGGGCACATTTTGCAGATGGTGGTTATTCCATGTGTATGCAAGTCCACAAACCCCACTTTAACTTCACCCTGTGTGCGCTACAGATACACATTTAACACGGAGGAGATCTTTCTTTGGAGTACATTTTTTTGTTGATGTGGTGGAAAGGTGCGTTTTAGGTAGATGTCCGGATCTTGTGCATATATAGCACTTCTTGCCCCCGACCCCTTTGAAATTGTTCACCACTCTGTGTGGAACCAGGAATGAGACGCAGCGACAGTGGACTCCTGGTATTGGTTAAAGACTTTTATTAAACAATAAAAAGGGTTGACAAATGCCTCACTGTCCCTAACCACAGAGGTATTTTCCCTACCTCAACAAAAACTGTCTTTCTTGAGTCAAGATGTCCAAAGCAAACACATCCCATTCCGAAATCCTAACCTAACGCTTGCATTCTAAAACTAACTCCAAGGCGCTAAGGGTATGGTCTCTGACTTGAAAAGTGCACAATGTTCAAGTTCAACAAAAAGATGTAATCCAACACAAGTTGCAAATGGATAATTTCGGTCTCGGGAGGATAGCTCAGGAGCAACGTGCTTGCCTTGGAAGCAAGAGGATATGGAGCAACACGAGTTCGATCCCTGGGTCCACGCTTAGAAACTTCCGGGTATTAAGCGTGTTATAAATAATCTATCACATCATAATGTTCACAGTTCCTGGGAATGGCTCCCTTCCACCAAATCAAAAGTTCCAAAGAATAACCAAGTTCCTCAAGGCCCAAGAGGATGACCCTCTCCTCTTGGTGTCACAATTCCACTCCAGGAGAACAACTCCCTTCCCCAAATGTTTTTTCTCCATAAACAATCATTCAAATCCCCAAGGGCAGGACTCTTCCTTGGGATTCTCCTCTCAAAATAACACAATTTGGGTACTTTTATTTATATTTGCCATTTATTTACGTACGGTACGGTTCCAAGACTTGCAACATACCGGGTATACTCTCCTGCCAGTCGCTCTTGTAGATCCTTTACACAATTTAAGTGCAGTTTCCAGACTCACAAAACACCTGTTCTCCCTTTATTCTCGCATTTACATAGCTCCAATATTCAGCATTGTTTTCACCAAAACACCGGTTCTCATATCCTCTTTCATTCACTTATCTTGTTAAATGTCCCTGTGTACCACCCTCCTTCCTTTGGGTCACCTGACTCATGAACCTTTAGATTGGTATCCGGTGGAGCTGCCAAAGTGCCCCGGTGACCCAGCTTCCCTTCTCAGGGCTCACCGGTTTTCTCTGGCGTTCTTCGGATCTCACAGCAAACATATAGAAGCGCCCCAACATCCCGCCTCCACTTCACAGGCTTGCCGGCTTTGTCTGGCAGCTTCCACATCCTTCACAGCTCTGACCTCACTCCTGAGACTTTCTCAGTGTTCGGGCGGCATAGGTACTGCTTCTCGGTTCCCACGGTCACCAGGAAGTGACCTCCTCTGTTCCTACAGTCCTTCCTCCCTCATTTCGCCTGTAGGCTTATCCGCTTGGCTTCCCTAGCAGTACCTAGCCAGCTGCAACTCTTTTCTTCAGCTGTTCCACCTTTAAACTCCTGCTTCCAGGAAAGGTGTTGCTTAAAGCCAATGGGCTTCCTCACTAGCCTGCTCGGCCCCACTTCCTCGTCTCAGTCTTTACTATTATGTTGGTTATAGAATATTGAGTGATATTAGCTGGCTTTAAGGGTGTTTGAAGGGGGTAATGACATTATGCTATTAAGGCATGAGGAATGAAAAGGGTATCTCTAAAAGGGAAAGAGGATACTTTGTCTAATCCCCCCCCCCCCCGAGGGTCGCCTCCCCTCATGTGATCCTCCCTCAAGATAGCTGCCTCCAGGATCAGGGTCAGGCAGCGGCTGTGGTCTCCTGGCCACACGAGGAGAGGCTACCTCTGGGAAAGGAGTGACATCAGATTTGTCACAACTCCAACAATTTAAAGCAATTTGCAACATTTACCTGCTCACATAGTTATGTAAGGAAGGCATGGCACCAATCGTAAGAAAGACAAGTGACCAGAGTTCAAGGGTGTTTATTGAACTCAAGAGTGTGGTAAACACCCATCTAATCCTAAATCTACAGATGGGCTCAAGTTACGACCATCAAAAAATAATAATGCAGTCCTAGTGGAGTCTCGTCAAAATAAAAGGGCCTAAACGAAAAAAAAATGATTGCCAATCCTTACCGCTAAATTCAAAGAGTGTAGGGTAGTGTTCATGAAAAAGAAAGAAGTGTTCACATAATGATAGGTCGAGATGTTCAGGCCGCTGGCCTCCCTTTCCCACGTTTTCTGCACGGGACAAGGTGGTTCACTCGAGCATAGCAAACTCTCAGGATTCTTAAGCATGAGGACACTGTTCCATTAGAAGTATGAGGGCCTTCTGTGACCGTCTCTTAAGTTATCAAAGTCTCTTGATGCAGAGGGCTTGATGTAAAGTTCCTTTCCTCTTACAAGCACTCAAGTTAGATCCCCCCCTCTTCCGGGCTCAGATACCCTTCTCCAATGTTCAGAGGCTATCCTTTCTCTGGCAACTCACGGTTCATTCCGGATCTCCCTCAGCCAGGCTCAGATCCTTCCTCTTACACAACCAGTCTCCCTTAGCCGTGCTCGGATCAATTGCAGTTCTAAGACTTTCGAATGTGCGATGGAATTTAGCTTGACCCATTGCAGGACCACTTCAAATTTCAGATTTGCCACCCCTCGGTTGTACACCTAACCGCGACCTTCGAATGAACACCCTCGTGGTGCCGGACCACTCTGAACTTTTTAAGCCAAAATAGATACCATATATTGTCACTCCTTGGATGTTCAATTATATTCACGTCGCTCATCAGATATGCTTCAAACACTGTTTCTTCAGATTGCTTCATACAGAATTGCCGCTTGCAAGCTTGGTTCTAACACAGACCGGTCTGCTATCAGTCTCCCCGACTCACCGGCAGTGCTGACTTTACTGGCACTGCTTTGTTATAGGAGAGAAGGACAGTACCACGGCGGCAATCGCTCCTCCACACCTTGGTTATCGAAGCGGGAGCGGTACCTCAGACACACAATGCATCTTTCTTCAGCTTTAATTCCGGGTTTTAGGTTTCTTATTCTCAAGGGCTTGTGAAAGTAGCGCTTTTCCTCCGAAAAGGTCATGGGCACTTCCCTACTTGCAACCCTCTATGGTCTTGCCGTCTTTCTCCTCGTATTAAACTGCCACCTCAGAACTGCTGCTTCCTCATGTGTTTTGCCTTGCTCAGAGTGTGCTTTCATGCTCCACCTTTTATCTGAGAGGGGAAGTGTGATGGAAGTCAGGTGTGTGTAATTATCACTAACTGCCTCACCCTTGTGTTGGCGACATGTCAGGTATACGGCTTGAGTGTTAGTCCGTTTTCTCACAGTGAGCTGTCCGGGAGAAAGTGTTTGTGTCTGAAAAGAGGTGGGGGTCAAGTTCCAAAGTATCCTACCCCTACCTGGTAGGATGGGGAAAAGGGGTTACCGGGAAGGGGATACTGAGTCTCACTATCCGGTGTCCCACTCACACAAGGACCACCATTCCCCTCCACCCCCCATCCAGGTGATCCACCCACACTTGTCCACCCCGGCGATGACTGTGTCCAGGCCACCTGGATGACAGATTCCCTGGGGACTAGCAGGTGAGACACCTTCTGGTTTCTCACAGTTATGACAAAACTCTACACATTTAAAATGGGGGTGTTCACATTTTTTTGTATCCCCTTTACTGAGCTAAACATCATAACATGGAAGCTGTGATAAATAAAGTGAAAAAAATCAACAACAAAAAAACAAACAAAACAACAACAAAAACATTACTAAAATTTCCCAGCTAATTGACATTGATTTGGATAGAGTACGAATCACATTTGGCTTGTTCTTCAGTGTACCAGGAGGAGAAGCTCGGATGAGGATTGGGCAATCTGGAGGATGGCAACATTCTCTTTGGGCCACCGCCCTTTAGCACTACCCGGTGTAAATTAAGAAAACAATGCCTGCCATGTAAGTAGGCTTTTACAAAGGATTCCTAATGACTCAGTCTGCTTTTTCCTGATGCAAAAAGCTGACAGACTCTATAGGAATACACAGCAGAGGTGGCGGAATAGTGAGTTAAGATACACCCCTCCCCTGCCCTCCACCATACAAATTAATGAAAATGAGGCGTACCGGAAACTAAATGCGTAAACTCAAGGCTTTTACGCATTTTGTTTCCGGTATTCCTAGCACAAAATGAGCTATGTATCTGCCCTCCATCTCCTGCTTCCTCCAGGAGTGCCCAGTCAAAGGTTAGGTCGTTTTGTTCAGAGTGCTGCAGGTGCTGTGAGAGACCCCCATTTTGGGGTTAGTAACTGCATGGTAATGTGCAGTCTACAAATGATATTAAATTGTTTACCAAAATTACTGGGACACAGACAAATCAAACTTCAGGACTGAATCATTTTAACAAAAACTGAAAAAAAAACTCCAGTCACTATCTTAACAGAAGCATGCGTGCAGGTGTGAAGAGATCGAAGCGTGAGGTCTTTGGGCCATATTTGCTCAACCGCCTCTAAAAAAGGTAACGCTGCCAAGAGAAGATGCACAGCAACAGGCGGAGAGCACAGTGGGCCCAGAAGAGCAAAGTGCCAGTTCAGGTAAGGGGTTTGTTGAGATTTGGTGGTGGGGGCAATGTTCAGGCAGGGACGAGGAGCCAAGCGGGAGGGAGGCAGGAACAGCACTGGGGATTGAGATTCAGGGTGTAAAACCACCAGATGGAGTAAAATACTGCCTGTTGAAGGCCCCCAAGGTGAACAAAAAAGGCAGTTTTTTTTCAGTAGCCGCCTCTAATAGGCAAGATAATGACCTGGTACCAAAATCAGAATATAAACATATAGTCCTCAAACATGAAAGATACTTGGGTTGCGTTATTCAAAATTGAACTACGAAGGAATAATGTAATGCCGAACAAAAGTAAGAAGGTATATAGAACCATTATGGCACTGTTAGGATGCTATTGCATTCCATGATCTCTTGGAGGACACCCCCACTCCTCAAGTTCTATGGTAGGAAACATGAACTTGAAATACATTTTGAAGTATGCCATGCGGCCCCAGGAGATGCTCAATACCTCCAACCAACCCTGGTTTTCCAGAATACAGCAGTTTGAGTTCTGGAACAGTTATTTGAGAAAGTGCTGGGTGTCAAAAGAAGGGTCTATTGAATTTCCGGCTGGCATACAGTCACAAGGTGATACCCTATATAAAAGAGGGGGGTCACACAAAATCCGCTTTTTGACCTTTGCTGCTCTAGCCCCACGGTAGCGCACACCATAGCTAACAGCAAAATGTCTGGTTCACGTTCAACCACATTTAGGGGTGGGAATCAAGGAACCTGTCATGGATCTGAAGACTGGTTCCTCATATTCATATAATCAATCGCCCGAACCGCATACTCGCAACTAAACACCTTTGTCGAATCAAACAACCTCCTTGACCCCACCCAATCAGGCTTCAGACCGCGACACGGAACTGAAACCACTCTGGCCTCAATCTGGGACGATCTGAAGATCACTGCTGACTCTGCAGGATGCGCTGCACTAATCCTCCTAGACCTCTCTGCCACTTTCGACATAATTAACCACTCAATCCTTCTTGACCGCCTCCAATCCTTAGGAATCCGTGGAACTGCTCTCAAATGGATCACCTCCTTCCTCAACAACAGGAAACAAATAACCCTCCTCTCCACTTTTGCCTCGGCCTTTCGCCCAGTTAACACTGGAGTACCGCAAGGCGCATGTCTATCAGCCCTCATATTCAACCTCTAGATGTCCACCCTCCCTGGAATCATCCGCCCGCACAATATCCTGTGCTACAACTAGGCCGATGATACACAAGTCATCCTGAAACTCCTCAACTCAGACTCCAATTCGCAGCCAGCCTCCTCGACATTGACCACTGGATGACTACCAACCACGTCCTCCTAAACCCCACCAAAACCAAAATCATGATTTGCGGCAACTCTGAGCTTCTCACCCGCCCTCTACCTTGGCTCCATCCATGGGCCAACCACCCACCCCCTCTGCCACAGTAAAAAACCTTGGATGCACTCTCGACTCCCTAACCCTCTCTTGTCAAATCAACAACGTATCTAAGTCTTGTCATTACCATCCCAAAATTCTCAGGCGCATTTTTCCCAACCTCTCCTTTCCGAATAGACTTGCCGCTGTTAGTTCTATTGTAATGTCAAGACTGGACTATGCCAACACCCTTTACCTAGGAGTCCAGACATACCACCTTAATAGATTGCAAAGAGCGCAAAACGATGCCACCAAAATGCTACTAGCACTGGGCCCAAGAGGCCACACCTCTCCAGCTCTCAGAACGCTCCACTGGCTCCCAGGTGGACAAAGGGCCACATTCAAGACCCTGTGCATCACCCACCGTGCAGTGCACAAGACCGGCCCTCAATACCTGAAAGACAAGCTAAAACCCTACCTCCTGCCCTCACCCTAAGATCAAGCTTGGCGTCCTTCTAGTGATCCCAACCACCAAGTCGGTCAGGATCAGAGGATCCTCGTTCTCAGCCCTGGCCCCCACTCTGTGGAGCTCACTTCCACCTCACATCCGACACACCGAAGACCATTTGTCATTCGGCAAATTACTAAAAACATGGCTCTTCCCATAACACCAATAATGTATGGTATAGACAGAATTAGTTAGAATGTATGGAATATATGGAGTGGACCGAATGAATGGATGGAAGTACATAGAGTGGATGGAATCGGATGGAGTGGATGGAACTGGTAGTAATTGGCCAGAATTGGATTGAGGGTATGGAGTGGATCGAATGGAATGAGTGGAATGAATGGAAAGACTGGATGAGGCAGATGGAGTGGAAGGCGTAGGCGGAGCGGATGGAGCCAATGGAGTGAATAGAGCAGGTAGAGTACATCGAGCGTATGGAACGGATGTAATGAATAGAGCCGAGGAGTGGATAGAGTAGATAAAATCAACGGAACTGGACGGAGCGATTGAAATTGGGTGAAAGGACGGAGTGGACGGAATACATGGAACGGATAGAGTGGAAGTAACGGTTAGAGTGGACTGAACAGATAGAGTGAATAGAACAGACAGATCAGATAGAACAAATGTAACAGAGTAGAACGAGCAAATAGAGGGGATGAACAAATAGAGTGGATGGAACAGATGGAGTTGATGGAACGGACAGAGAGGATGGAACGGGCAGAGTAAACATGGAACGGGCAGAGTGAACATGGAACGGGCAGAGTGAACATGGAACGGGCAGAGTGAACATGGAACGGGCAGAGTGAATAAAACAGATGGAGTGGATAAAGCAGATAAAGTAGATGAAACAGATGTAATGGATGGAGCGGATGACATGAAGTGGGTAGAATGACGGTGTGGACATAGTGAACTGAATTGGATGACCTGGATGACATGGACGGAACTGGTTGGACATGGATAGAACTGAATGAAACAGATGGAGTAGATTGACTGGCCACATGGATGTAGTGGATGGAATCGGATGACCTTGATGAAACAGGATAGTATCTTTGATAAAGTTAAGGATTTCAATCTGGCGACACACACCTTAGTCTCGGCCAAGTATGTAGCGCACGACTGAGATGCTTTTCTCCTTATTTTATGCAGATTCAATTTGAAATGGTACACAACTCGTATCACACCCCCTTTATAAAATACCCCGGGTCATAATGGACCATGAACCAGGCTGGTTGGTGAAAAAAAAAAATAAAATAAATAAATAAAATAAATAAAAATATAATTTTTTTTTTAATTCAAAAGAAATCACAACATTTTTTATTTGGGGCAGCAATCACCAATGGTGTAATAATCACAATAAAAATGGAATCGGGACACTTAGTTACCCTTCTCCTAGGACATATACATAGAACAATTGAATAAGAGCACTTTTTGATTTAGGAAAGATAGCACCCAAGTTAAGGTTTCCCCTGCAATGTTCCCTCAACCCACAGATAATCGAATTCTGAGTGGACAGAAAGAAGCAGCAGGTAATCGGGAAAAAGAGGCAGAAGACAGAATAAAAATCTGACCTTCCCTCACAGAATAAGAAGCAAAATGGACTTTAACCCCGTAACAAAGGCCTAAAATAACACTCGGAAATGGCAAATAATTAATGTGTGGTTAAATAATAATATACATAGGTTTTATCACAATAGCATGTATGTTATATCACTGCCAATCAGGAGGCAATGGATCAGCAAAAGGCATACAATTCGAAAAAGAGTAGAAAGTTTAGAGCATGCTGCAACCAAATGACACGTGGGAAAACTTTCTCAATTCCGCTTTAAATTACCCAAACAGTTTTTAATAAAACGGGTGAAATACTCTTGATATGGAGGGCTGGGGGATAGGTATATATCACAGAGACACTAAAGAGTTGAAAATAGGTCTCTAGCTATGAAACTGGATGAGATATGCAAGATATAAGGTGTGCTTTGAGTAAAATGAAGCCGTGAACTAGGAAAGGAAATCATTTGGGACAAGAACAGTTTTACTTTAAACTAGAGTCTTCAGACTAGACCACCAAAGATGGACACAGTAAGATCCAAGGTTGATTTGCGAGTTCAACCCTGTCACCCCAGGGCCCAACCCTGGCGGAAACCAGTCCTCCGATCACTCGAAATAGGACAAATGGTTTAGGATTACGCAAGACAAAATTGAAAAGAGATGGCGCTAGCCCTTAAAAATTAAGGACAGGATACGAGGATAAGTCTAACAGTTTCAACACGTTACCAGGGTAAAAATAGGATTGCTTTAGGTAGTGGGATAGAAACAAAGGCAAGACAAGACAAGGTAGGCTATGTATGTCTATGGGGTAGGGATTATACTCACAGTCGACTTTGAGTTTTGGGATTTTTGGACAGTCAACAGGGTCTGGCCACCACACGGCTGCCGCGTCTGGCAAAAGACAGCTGGGCAAGGTCTAGTACCGGGTAGCGAACAGCTGGGCAATTCGGATCACTGGATGGTAATAATTCTGGCAAAGGACAGCTGAATGGAAGGATTGCAGTGGGCATGCATGTAATGGGCAGCAAGCCAGGCTGGTTCAGGATGCTTCCCAAAAGAATACCACAGCTTTCCCCTTTGGTTATTTGGGATTTTAGTAGGATTTCAGAACCGAGGCCTTGCTGGAAGGGTCAGCAATGCTTAGGCCTTGTAGTTGGAATCAGCAACTTCAGGAAGAATGTGTCTATAGTCTTGTCAGGGACACTTATATATAATGCATAGTGACAATATCAAAGTATATGGCTGGGCAGGCTTAACTAAGCACACCTCTAACCGACTGTATTGGTCAGGGGTGCTAGTCCCCGCCTTGCTCTCACAGGTTGGGTTTCAAGGCAAAATGTCAGATTTATGAAGCGAGTTTTGCAATGTTCAAAACCCTCCCACAGTTACTTTAGCTAAAATCCGATTATACAGTTGAAGTCTCCTAGCAACTTACATAAACAGGTTTCATATGCAATGCAGACCATTCCACTCCAACTCTGAAATCTGTGAGACATTGTTTCACCCTTCTAATACTTTTTGGTAATTTTGAGTATGAAAGATTAGGCCTAAAATTCTGTAACTTTATACACGTGTATAGATTATCATAAGGGAGGTAAGTATTAACATTTGCAATGGCATCATGGATACTTTCCTTATAATCCCCAATTCTTTGCCATTTCTGTCCCCAAGGTGTCAGTGAATTCTACAATATCTCAAATTATAAACCACAAAAATCACTTTTTTTTCTCCCAAATAAGTTTTTATTAGCAGTTTTTAACAAGTTATATGTGAACACATAACCCCCTCAACCCCCCCCCCCATTGCCAGGCCAATGCCCCCCTCCAGTCTCTCCCCCCCCTGATCCAAGAGCACACCTTGCTTGTGTCTGTGGTTTGTAATCTGGGCGCAACTGCTATAAGTGGTCGTTGGCCTACTCCCCTGGGCCAGCCGCCCAGTAGGACCCACTGTGTCAGGCCTTCACAAATCAGACTCATCTTGCTGCTGAATTATTCCAAGGAGTTCCATGGCCTTGGGGCACCAGGCCCGACGAGCTCCAGCTTTTAGGTAAGACAATATGTTAGACCAATCGGAAATGAACCTCAAGTGTTCGCCTTGGATAGAGTAAGTGAGCCATTCCATGGCTACTAGTGACCAGATTTTAGCTATCCATTCATGTTCTTGTGGAGGTTCTTTCGATTTCCATTTTCAAGCCAGGACCAATGCTGCTGACATCACCATCACGTATAGCTTGCGATCTGCCTTCGTTGCGATGCCTTCCAGGACCCCATTTAGACCTAATAAATCCAGGCCTCTGTTCCGCCCACCCGTGATCCCAGGACTTGGGTAACAGCCCGCTGTACTCGTTTCCAGAACAGGTCAATTTTTGGACATTCACACCAGATATGAGCCCAGGAGCCCTCTCCCCTTACTCCCTTCAACATAGCTGTGAAGTATTGGGGAATATTTTGTTTAGCCTGATCGGGGTTAGGTGCCACTGGAGCATCAGTTTCAGCCACATCTCTCCAATTTGGATCGATATTGTAAGTTTGGGGTTCTGTGCCCACAACATTTCCCAATCTGGTTCCCCTAGCTCCCTCCCCGTGTCTTCTTCCCATTTCTTCATATAGTTTCTGCTCGGTAGGGCTTCTCCCTGCTTGATATGTTTATAAATGGACACTAGTACCCCCCCTCCCAATCACCCGAGTCTGTGCATAGGTACTTTTCGAAAGGGGTGAGAGGTCGGGACCCTGCCTGCTTAACTAACGGATGAGAAAGCCAGTGCCTCATCTGGAGATTGGTATAGGGGAGAGGCAGCGGTTTTCATAAGTCCTTTTTACACTGCTCAAATTTTTTGACCTTATATTCGTCAAACATGTCTCGTATCATCCGGCATCCCCCTTGGTGCCACGGATGAAAAGCCAAAGCTTGGCAGTAACCTGGGGTGAACTGCGGGTTGCCAAGCAGGGGCGTGTAGGGGGAGGGGGAAGGAGGTGATGTGTGCCCTTTTTACAGCTTCGTCCCATGCGTCTCCTGTTGTCGCGGTTATTTCGCTGCAGTACATTTGGTTTGTTCTGTCCGATCACGGTAACCACAGCGTCCCCTCTAGGTTTGCTCCCACCACCGCTCTGTCCATCAGCCTCCAGATGTCCCCCCCGCCTCATCGTCCCATTACCAATCCCTGATGATTCGGATTTGTGCCGCCAGATAATATGCCCTGAAATCCAGCTCTCCCATGCCTCCCCAGGCAGTCAGTGCTTTCATTAGCTTTGCCCCTACTCTCGGGTGCTTCTGGTTCCAAACAAAACAGTTCGTTATTTTCTGGATGGCTCTGAAGAAGGATGCTGGGACGGGTGTGGGAAGGGCGGTAAATTAGTAAACCAGCTGAGGTAATATCGCCATCTTTAAGGCGTTGATGAGTCCCAGCCATGATATCGAAAGGGGCCCCCAGTCGTTCATTTTGGTTTTGAGCCTCTCTAAGAGAGGAGGATAGTTTGCCTTGTATAGGTCCCCCACTGTTTTGGCAAGGTGAATTCCCAGGTACTTTAAAGATTTGTCGACCCTTCTATATTTATAAGCCCTTCTGAGATCTTGCTCTGCACTGTCTGACAGGGAGAGGAGTTCGGATTTGTGCGTGTTCATTTTGAGCCCTGCCACCTGGCCAAACCGGTCTAGTTCCCTGCCCACTACTCGCAAAGAGGTGACGGGCTGAGTCAATGACAGAATCATATCGTCCGCAAAGGCGGGCACCTTGTGGCCGCGGCTTCCAAATGGTATTCCCTCTAATAAATCCTGAATGGTCTGCGTGTATTAATTTGGGGAGAATCGTGTCAAGCCGATTGGCTAGTACTTTGGTATGTATTTTGGCGTCAACATTTATTAAGGCTACAGGACGATAGGACCCACAATCCGTCGGATCTTTGCCCTTCTTATGTATTAGGATCACTTTTGCTTCGTCCATTGTTCTGGGAAGGACCTTGGTGATACCAATATGGTTAAATAGTTTAGTAAGGAAGGGAATTAAGACTTCTTTGTTTGCTTTGTAAAATTCAGATACAAACCCGTCTGGGCCTGGGGATTTGTTGGGAGGTAGGTTGTTGATTACCCTTCTAACTTCGTCTGAAGTCATCTCGCCTTCCAGAAACTCCCTATCCTCCGACGAGATCTGTTGGAGGTCGGTCCTGTCTAGGTAGGCCTCCTGATCAGGGAGAGCCGGATTGTTGCTGTATAGAGCAGCGTAAAATGTATAAAATTAGCTTTCTATCTCTGTATTGTTGGCGCACCTATGACCTCCCTCCCCTTCATTTTTAGGATGGTTTTGTCCCCTACCGCTTTAATATAGTATATTTGGCGCAGACAGAGGAGGGTACGCTCTACAGCCCTTGTTTGTACTGCCCTCTGACTGCCCTGTATTCTCTTTTAATGGCTGCTGACTGTTTGGAGCCCATCTGAGCCATAATTCCTTTGAGTTTGGCTTCCAGTTGTTGCTCTTCCAGTCTCATCTCTCGTTCTCTTCTGGCCTTGATAGCTAGGATTCTCTTTTTCTAATCGTAGCTTTGAGGGCGTCCCACCATAGTTGCAGTGCGGAGTCGTCCCAGTTGTTGTGTTTAGCGAACTCGGCTAACTCTACCTCTATCTCCCTGACAAGGGTAGGATCTTTGAAAAGCGAGACCGGATATCTCCACTTCCATAGGCCCCGGGGACCCCGTGGTCTAGTTAGCGATAGGGTAAGTGGAGCTTGATCAGCTAGGGTAATTGCCCCCATTGCCATGTCCATTTCTCTCCCTACCAGGGGCTTTGACAGCCATATGTAGCCGATACGCAAGTGTGTCCTGTGTGCGTGCGAGTAAAAGGTGTAGCCCTCTGTGTTTCCTTGGAGTTCCCGCCATGCATCGACTAAGGCCAAATCTTGGATTTTCTTTAAGAGGTCACCGGAGGGTCTCCCTTGCATACCCCATGAGGTCGAGCTCTTATCTTTCGAGGGGTGCCATGCCAAGTTAAAGTCTCCCTAGCAAATTTCCCCAGGCATGGGAGGGTATTTTGAATTAACGGGTCCTGAGCCTGGTTTGGTGCATAGAGGGTCGCTAGCGTGTAGGTCTACGCCCTTCCCTCAAGGGTCACCACTAAATACCTCCCCTGGTGGTCTTTCTGCATCCCCGTGATTGATAAGGACACTTATCAATCACGGGGGATAAGGACGCTTATCAATTACCTCGCGCCGGCTGCCTGCAGATTCACTGCAGATTCACTGCAGGCAGCCGGCGCGAGGTAAGAAAGCCCACCTCTGGGCGCTCGTTCTATAATTTAGGCCTGAACTAGGCCCCCATGCCCCGAAGCGTCCCTTTACCACCCCCCACCCACTTCCTGGTCCCTGTTCGCCTCCCAACCTGCCCATCCCCGCTGTGATTGGGCCGTGAGCCCGACTGGAAAGGGTCTACCGACCCTCCTCACACCGACCCCTGCATTCACTGCAGGTAGCCGGCACGAGGTAAGAAAGCCCACCTCTGGGCGCTCGTTCTATAATTTAGGCCTAAACTAGGCCCCCATGCCCCGAAGCGTCCCTTTCCCACCGCCCACCCACTTCCTGGTCCCTGTTCCACTCCCGCCTCCCGACCCGCCCATCCCCCGCTGTGATTGGGCCGTGAGCCCTTCATCACTGGTCCTCCAGGGGCAGCCCTCTGCCTGGCAGCCCCCTTCGGCTAGGGGCCCCAGGGCCAAGGGCGGCTCCGACATTGGCGGCTCCAAGATGTGTCTGCGGGTGTTCGCAGGGGACGCCAGGGAAGCCAGCAGCTAACAGACACCGACAGAGACTGTGGGTGTGGCGTGGGTGGGGGGGTGGAGCGGTCGCTCTGCTCCGGAGGGCCCCTGCCACTCTACCTTACCTCCAAATAACAGAGTGCCATAATATTAGCATGTCCACACTTAGATATAATTGGGAACATTAGCCTGCGTCGCATATAGATAGAATTGTGAATGTTGGCATGTCCACACATAGATAGAATTGTGAACATTGGCCTGCGTCGCGTCCGGACGGAATCGTGAATGTCCACCCTTAGATGGAACTGGTAAATATTAGCATGTGCACACTTGGATAGAATTGCGAATGTTAGCATGTCCACACTTAGATAGAATTGTGAACATTAGCCTGCAACGCATCTGGATGGGGCTGTGAATGTTGGCGTGCCCACACCTAGATAGAACTCTGAACACTGGCCTGCGCCGCATCTAGATAGAATTGTGAATATTAGCATGTCCATACTTGGATAGAATTGTGAACATTAGCCTGCGTCGCATCTAGATAGAATTGTGAATATTAGCATGGACAATACTGTGAATGTTAGCATGCAAAAGGTCAGGTAACCAACTAACCAATATAACCTCAAACTCTGCATACTTATCTCACTCAAAAACTCACACACCCATCTCTCGCACCACAAGCCGCACGCAATTCACAACACTGCAACAACACATAAGCCGGAGCAACAGCACACGCGGACTGACACCGATCCAATACCCGCACCAACGCTCAGCACCCGGTGTCTACCGAGTTGAAGCTGCCAACAGAACACCACTCCTCTCACTATCCTACACCTTACTAACCCATCCCCCCTTATCGTTTGCAGATCCGCCAGAGCGCCTGGGGACCAATCCCGTTGGTGACGGTGCGCGGTACAAATACCTTTAACATAAGTCCAGACCATCCTTCAGAGCAATCAAAACTCCCCTTTTTTGCTTGCTTGTGTGGCCTGAATAATTCTTGAGTATCCCCGGAATTTTATCCTCTGCGTATCTCTAGTATGTACGTGGGCATCCTGTAAAGTTGCTATATGGGGTTGTTCCCTCCTCAGAAACCTCTCTACCTTCTTCCTTTTGACCTGCGAATTGAGCCCATTTACATTTAATGATAGTAGCTTCAATATGTCCATGCTAGTCATGTTTGGAGCCTGTAGTTTTACTTTTAGACCCGGTGAGAGCAGATCCCCCCCCCTTCTTTCCCCTCCCTGGAGGGGGGGTGGTCGCACCTTGCACCCTACTGGATGTCCATCTGACTTAGGACTCTTGGATCTTCCCTCTTCCCCTCCAAGGCCCCCCCTCGTAGTGCGATGACGAGAGCCGGACTCTAGAACTAGCCCAGAACAGCCCCACACAGGATCTCCAAATACCATTCCAAGCCCCCAGCCCTCACCCCCCTTCCTGCTTCCAAATAACAAGATCTAACTGACAACCTGAAACATAACCATCATCTTTATTGGCGAGCGCCCTCCCCAGGCTTGGCATAAGGACTCAGAAGCTCCTCACTGCTTCAGGATCTGTTAGGGGACCCCCTATCAGTGCCCTGGGGTTCAGCCTCCCCTTTGTTGCGTTTTTCCTTGGTGCGAATCCCTGTTCCCCCCCACTTTCTCGCTCGCTTGGACCGAACCGTAGACCATTCCCACAGTTTGCGCGCGGTGGGATGTGACTCCGCGCCGACGGGGGACTTTGTGGGCTGCTCCTCCAGGCTCTTGTGGCGAGTGCCCTGCCAGGCGAAGGTCAAGCAGAACGGGTGGGACCATCTATAGCGAATTTGTTGTGATCTCAAATAAGATAATACAGGTCCCATTTGCCTGCTTTTGATCAGAGTTATCTGCGCCAGGTCTTGGTATAAGAACATATCGTGGCCATTGTAGGTGATCCGTGTGGCCTTCCTGGCCTTTTCCAGTACTCTTTTATAGCAAAGTTGTGGAAGGCCACCAAGACATCCCTCGGCCTGGATCCTGGTTCCGCTCTGGGTGCCCCCCCCCTGTGGATTCTGTCAAATTGCATCTCAGGTTCAGACTCGAGGAGGTTGGCAAATATTGATTTGAGTGCTTATGTTAGCTCTTGGTCTGGTATGCCCTCGGGCAGGGATTTGACTCTAATATTTGCTCTCCTTGATCTATTTTCTAAATCTTCGGCCTGTAGCTCGAGATTTTGTGTAGCCACGGCCAGTATTTCCAGAAGATTATCAACTTTCCTTGCATCCTCCGTCAGCTCTTAGATGGCCCTCTCATTCGGGTCAACTCTCTCTTCGATTTTGTTGATATCCCTTTTAATTTCTCTTATTCCTTCTGCCAGATCTTCTCGCAGAGTGTCCATCTACTTCTGCCCAGCAGCTGTAATCTTATCTACCAATTCACCCATGAATTGTGTGAGCATGGCCTGGGACAATGGTCTATCTTGATCCTCCTGACAGGAGGCTGCGGCTTGTTCGTAGGACCAGTCACCCATCGCTTGGCCCTCTGTTGCCTCAGGGTCTTTTGCCCAGATCTTTGTGAGGGCCTTCCATCCCCTTTTTGGAGCTTTTCAAGGAGGCCGGCGTGTCCTTCCCTCTATTCCCCAACATTTCTGGCTGTCGCTGTTAGCTGTGCTGGTAGCTGTCTTTGGGGCGGCGACTTGGCTGCCAGCGAGACCGTAGGTGAGGCGAGAGGAGTGTCTTGCCACTGCGAGGGTCTTCCTGGGGCCGGGAGATGTTGGGGCACTGATTATCGACCTTCTAGGCTGCACTGCCACTACAGGGCCCCGCATCGCCTCTGGGTCTGTAGTCCCCAATGGGTGGACCGGTTTGCTATCCACATGGGTGCTGTCCCTCTTCCGTGTGCCCCCCCCCCAATCTGGGCATGCCGAGCTTCCCCCCCCCCCCCCCTGCGGGGTCACCGTGCCCAGGTGGCTGGGATCACTTGTGAGCTACGCAGTAAAGTGAGGCCTGTCCAGGAGTTCCCCCAGGCGTTGTGACCAGTACTTCTAGAAGGCCCCGGGGGTAGGGGGGTTGCTGCTCTTACCCGCGCTAGGGTGGTGGGCGGGTCAGAGGTGTCGGGTCCACCAGGTCCAGGGGGGTCCCCACCACGGTAGGGCAGCCTCCAAGTGTGGGCGGGGGCAGACCGAGCCGACGCGCCTCCTTCAGCCCACCCGCAGTGTCCTCCTCTGTACCTATGCCCCTCTGGAAGCTGCCGGGTGGCCGATCTGCTGCAAAAGCCTGGGAGAGCACTCCCTGCCGGCCCTCCTCGCCTACCCGGCGGGGTCTGCTACCACTGTCCCCTGCGGGACTCCGACCTCCGCTGTCAGGGGCTCGATCCATTAGACCCGGCCTCCTGTCTCAGGACCTCGAAGGATGTCAAGGGGATCCCTCGTCGGCCTCTGTGGCTTCTCCAACCGCTTGGCCCAGGGAGTATGTGTAACGCTCACCTGATTCCCACGGAGGCGCTGGTCTAGGCAGGAAGGTGTCTGCGACTCGAAAGGTGATGTGCAGGACTCGGTTGGCTTCTGGGGCTGAGTCTCTTCGCACTGTGTGTCGAACTCGAAGGGTGAGATTTCTGCAGGTGAGAGAATATGGGGGTTAATGATCTGGGCAGTTGAGTGAGTGTCTCTCTCTCTCTCTCTCTCTCTCTCTCTCTCTCTCTCTCTCTCTCTCTATTCCCAGCTTCCCCGTAGAATCCCCCAGGTCAACGTGCTCACCTTAGATAGGTGAATGCTGGGCTCTCCATCTGCGTCTGGTGCAGGGTGCCGTTGCCAGTTCCTTCACTGGGTAAAACGTAGGCCTCTTAACATCAGAGGATCGCTACCGCCGTTAACTGCACGAGCGGTGAGTTTCCGGACACCTTTTGTCCTTAAAGTCTTTAGGTGCGAGGGCACTTTTATGTAGATCAGGGTTTGGTATAATGCTTTCTCCTATTTGTTTTGCAGGGCTCTGGAGACAGAAGATGGTGTGAAGGGAGCCGAAGCTGGAGCCAGAGCCTTGGAATGAGAATGAAGCGCTTGGAAATGCGTGAGTAAATGCAAGCGCTCTAACTGTTTCTTTTCTCTTGCAGCTGCAAGTTCGTGCTGAAGAGATGCTGGAAAACGCCGGAGTATTTGCAGGCGTCCTATTATGGCGAGCGCGATGGGGGTAAGTAAATACCTGTCTAATGTCTCTCCTTTTGTCTTTGAGGTCCGGATTGCAGAGTTGGAGACCCAGAGTGCCGGTAAGAAATAACTATGCCTTTGTTTTCACAGGCGGAGATGCAGCGTGATGAAATGATCGCTGCCGATGGATCAGGTGAGTAATGCGCTTCGTATGAAGGTTGCCGTGCTAACCTGTAGTTTCTTATTTTGCAGGTGCTGCTGAAGACTGGATGCGGGGATGGTAAGTATTGTTCTTGCAGGTTCTGCTGAAGACTGGATGCAGGAATGGTAAGTATTGTTCTTGCAGTTTCGGGCCCGGATAGAAGAAAAGCTGGAACAGACTCGGTGAGCGTTCTGCTGCAGATGCAGAATAACGCGAAGCACGTTTCATCAATCGGGTGTGGTTTAAATAGCCTTGGAGTGCTGAGGCGTCTTCCTCCACGGCCCCGCCTAGGTAAGAAAAGAGTTACTGTTCCAGAAGAGTTCCAGTGTTGTATCCAGGGAGTGGAGCTTGCCCCACCCAGGTAAGAAAGTAGTTCCGGCTTACTGAGGATTCCTATGCAGCTGGTAAGTAAGCAGCATGGTCTGCTGCAGGTAAGTCCACCCAAGCATCTTCATATAGATTATGAGCCCGGCACTTCCAGTGCTGGGGCCGATGGCATTGATGAGCCTGGCGCCACCGGCGCCAGGACAAGGTCCAAAAGGTCCCAGTGGGGACCGGCTGGTGCCTAGGATTAAGGTTAGGGGCCTGCTTCCAAGGACGTTGGGCTGGTCCTGACTCCTTGGAAGCAGTGATCATGACAGTATGTGCCGAGGGCCGCAAAGTGCCGTGCCTGTGCCGGGTTGCTGGTCTCCACCGCACCTTTTCGGGATGCCGTTCTGCGCCAACCTGGGTGTCCCGCTCTGCTCCGGTGCCTTTCTGTGCAAGCTGCGGGAGCCGGGCAGGGCTTGTGCCGCTTATGGAGGTATTGCAGGAGCTACGCAGGTCAGGAGCTTGGGAGTCGCGGTCCTCACAGAGATGCGGCCATCTTGGAATCCACAAAATCACTTTTAAACTGCGTGATTTTCATATTTTTACAAAGTCCTGCTGCAGAGATAAAAGTCTTTACATTTTTATTAATAGTCTTTGGAAGAAAATGGCAGTCCTTTGCCCGTCACTGGACTGGACCATTTTTCTTTCGTGAGGTTGGGTTTCCCAGCTTGACTGAAGATTTATTGCCCCTTCCCCACTTCACACTTCCTTGTCCTGGGAGTTCCATTGACAGAGGGTTCAACCCAGACCAGATTCTGTGCAACCTAATAATTATCACTGGGGTGTTAGTATCTACTGAGGGGCCCTTTTGTTTCGGCCATCCTCTCAGCAGAAACCTGAAAGTTTATGGTGGTTCCCTTTCTTTGGGGGAAGCCTTAGCTCTTCCAACTGGAATAACCTGTTTTTGGGAGCTTGCAAAATCTGACCAAGGCAGTTTAAAACCTTTATTTTCCTTTATTTGGTCCTGAATAAAAAAAAACAAGCCTGTTGAATAAACATCCCATATGCGTTTCCCAGCAGCCAACCGCTTCACATTGCTAGGGAGACAAGCTTTCATTCAACATTTTACTTTTCAAAACAGGCATTTTTTTTTCTTTAGTTTGCACAGGCCCATTTTGACACATGGTGTGAAAGCTGGCATTTCTTTTTTAAATTCGGTTTTTGCATCTCCTTTCCAAGATGTTTCTGTAGCTGTAGCCAGCTTGTTTTACACAACAGTCTGTACAAGGCAAAGGTCTCCATGGAATTGACGTGCACAGAAAGCTATGATTTCTTTTCAAACAGTGATTTTGATACTTGGGAGCAAAAGTTAAGCACGTTTCCGTGCTGCTGAAATAAAGCTTTTGTGGATTTTTCTCATATTTGGTTTGACAGGGCCTGTCATTCAGATGTCATGCTCGTCTGCTGGAGCGCAATGTGAATGTGAATAAGCATACCAGGGCAGGGTCTTTTTAATATGTTGTGATAAGGAATCAGAGGAAAAGAGCATCAGAGCGGCATCATTTTTAAATGTGAATAATTCCCTTTTTCCATGGAACTTTGGGCTGGCAGCAAAACAGCGCTGCTTTTTCACTCTATTTCGTTTGTATATGTAAGAACACATTGGCACGCTCCCTTGTTACATCCTGCCCAATATGTGCTTGGCAAGAAGGTGCAACCATCTTTGTCGCTGCAAAACGCAGTTTTGAGGCCATGGTGCTCGCTGGAGCCAGCACAACCATTTTGCTGTTTCTGCTGAAGCGGAGCTTGGTTTTGGGTCAATGTAGCCCACAAAGTAGATGAAACTGGACAGAGTGGAAGGAATGAATAGAGCGAACATGGAACAGATGGAGTGAATAAAATGGATGAAGCGGATGAAGCAGATAAAGTAGATGAAATGCACAGAATGGACGGGGTGGATGAAATGAAGTAGCTAGAATGACAGTGTGGATCGAAATTGGACAACCTGGATGGAACGGGGTGACATGGTTGGAACTGGACGACATGGACGGAACTGGATGAAACGGATGGAGTAGATTGACTGACCACATGGATGGAATCGGATGACCTTGATGAAACTGGATAGGGTCTTTGATACAGTAAATATAACTGGATGGAATAGATGGAACTGGACAGAGTGGACGGAACCGGTTAAAGCAGGCTGAGCAGATCGAGCTGATGGAACGGATGAACTGGAATAGATAAAATGGATGAATTGGATGGAATGGGAAAACTGGATAGAATGGGCGAACCAGAAAGAATGGATGAACTGGATACAGACGAACTGGACTGAATGGATGAACCGGATAGGAGTGAAGGAATAGGTAATAGATGGATGGAACAGATGCAATGGCTACTGTGGATGGAACAGCTAACGTAGATGGAATTGATGAACGGACAAAGTGGACAGAATCGGTCGAATAGATTGAATGAATAGAGTGAACAGAATAGGTAGAATAGATGACAGATAACATGGACGGAATAGATTGAGTAAACAAAGCAGAAGAAATGGACGGACTGGCCGAAATGTATTGGGCAGAATGGAATGAGTTGTAGCACTCTGCATCCTATTCCCTTTGTTGTTGCTGTACATCTGTAACCACTCAATATATGCTATATATATGTATCCCCATACATACATGTATCGACCCCTGTCCCTATACATCTGTATGTGGCTATGTCCCCCACCATCCTGTTTCACGTGCCTGGTCTCGGGCGCTTTACAGATAATCACCATATCACACCACTACGCTCACTCTCTACTATACACCCTCATTCAACTAGAACACAGCTATACCCCTGATAATTCGGCCTAGCTGTTCACATATGAATACGACCCCATGAACACCTCATCACCCGAATTAAACGCAACTAGCCGAGCACATTCCGGCCTAGCTGCTCACATAAGCGTTCCTCAGGCCTAACGCAGCCAGAACCCATTCTGGGTGTCCACCTACCAGACTGCACACATCCAACTGATATCCTCAGCACCACCTATCGCTAGGAAGCAGCTACCATCCGACAATTACACCAGCTGCACACATACCCGGTGCACCCACGGACCTTACGACTCCATCTCTCTCTACTGACCTGAACTACGGTCCCCGAGGGCTTTCACTTACCAGCGCTTTGAGGTCGTAGCAATGATATATAAAGCGCTATATAAATGCCAAGTAACATAACAGGATGGGGAAGCACCCAATGCCGATGGTTTAGGTAATGGGCCAACAAAGCAAGAGCCTCCTAATTTGCCAGAATAGCCTTCTCCGGCTGGTGTTTAAGTATCTAGCAGATCACTTAATCATTACCAAGATACACTGCAGATTCTTAAACTCCCCTTCGAAACACAGTGCCCTTCCTCCTATTTCTCAGCTTACTAGCAAACATTCTACCATATTACACTTCAGGAGTTATCCCTACATTTTGAACAGTCAAAGAATAAAAATCTTGATCAAAGCCAAAAAAATAAAAAAGCCAGGGAATAAGTAATACTCTAAGCTTTTCGTCTCAACCTTTAACGCAAATGGAGGCCAGCTGGTGTTACGGAATTGCTTCCCAAGTTAGACCTAGCAAAGTTTTGGGAATATTGCCTTTGTTTATTACCAAGAACCTTCTTTTGGTGACCATAAAAGATCTTCGTGTCCATTCAGCTTCTTATTGATTTTACTGGCGACACCTAGACTCGCCCCCCACCATTCTACCATGCACTGCACTCGTTCCCATAAGTGGCAACAGCTCCACTTTGGGCGTGAAGACCTGAATGCTCCTTCTCACACCTCTGAAATGCCTAGCAGCTCAGAGCCTTGCTACAGATTCTTAACATGATTCCGCGTGCCTTTGCTTCAGATTGCAGACCGGATTTAAAGGTTGATCTGAGCATGACCTGGTTTTTCCAAAACTGGTTTTAAAGTATTCTTCAATTGCAGCATGGACAAAGATGGGCCCTGAAACATATGCACACTTGACCCACAAAACGCCATAGGACCTGTGACGAAAAAAGGGAATTTGTCCCGTCTCCCGAAGAGGGGAGGGGCACCCTCTTTGGTTCTAGGGAGGTGAGCCTGTTAAGCTTAAACCCCAGGGGGCAGGGCAAGCGAGATACCACTGGGGGTGACCCCACATTTAGAGGACAGGCAATCCCTTAACAGGGATAGAATTTATCCTTCCTGGTCTCAAGAGGCTGATAGTTTTTTGGGGGAGTTAAACTGTATAATAGCTTACAACTTCATATACAAATGGCTGGTATGGTTTCTGACCCTTTTCAGACACCAACCTCACTTCAGCAGAGAGTGAGAGATAGACCCCACGCCCCTGCTGTATGATAGATGAAGACCCAATCAGTGCTGGAGACAGCCCATAGAGCTACAGAGGAGGGGAGTCTTCCTTCTGGGAGTGGTGGCCGGAAGAAGCAAGTGGCTGCTTGGCGTGGTGGATTGATCCGTGGCTGATTGAGTCGTGGCTGAACCCAGTAGAAGCTCAGTGTCCTAACTAAGACACAGACTGGAGAAGTCCGCTCCAGGAGGTAGTAAGGGATGCCAAAGCCCTGCAGAAGGGCAGCGGGAAGGGAGCAACAGCTTTGATAGATGGCAAACACTGGGAAGAAGCTGGGAGAGAGAAGCAGGAACAGCCTATTGGACCACCTGTCCAGAGGAGCACCACACAGAGAAAGAAGGTATGCGGTCCCTCCAGTCCAGGACCCAGGAGGAGGGCAGAAAGGCCAGACCAGGCCTCAAGGAGGGTTACAACCACTAGGCCCAAAAACCACAGGGAAGGGTTAAAAACCAGGAGGTAATTAACTGGTGCATATACCATGAGAGCTTTTCGTAGGAAGGCCAAGCAAAGGACCTGCTATGGACATATGAGCATGGGGGGGAAGAGGGGATTCCGAAGGCTGGTAGAAGACCAGCAACTGAGTCAATAACCCTGGTAAGGCAGTGAGAAGACAGATTAACCAAAGACTGATACTCACCTAGAGGGGAAGAAGCAAGTGAAAATGCACGTCTTTTACTTGCACTGTGCAATAGGGCAAGATCCCTTTTCTGATGAAGGGGCATTATAGTAGGATCAGAAACCAGCCACCAGTAATTTGTTTGGGCAAAGAACTTTAATGTACCCCTGGTAAAATGGTCCCAATGGGTTTCTGGACAGCAGACAAACTCTTTTGTAGGACATCCGGACAAGCACTCTTTCTTTCATGTAGAGTAGGGCCAACAAGCTTCGGGATAGCTTAGGTTTTTGACTTTCAGATAAAAAAAAATACCTACAACAAAAGGCCACCTTGCCAGTCTTCGGATCCTGACCCCTCTTTCTTGTCATGTAACAGTTTCTCCTTAAACACGAGTGGGTTTAAAGAGAACCTACCGTGATTTTTCAGTGTTAATGTTCAGCGGTAGACCCACCCATGCGTACTCAACTGTAGCTCCATGTTAGATGCTGGTACATCTAACATAGGAATCTATTTAAAGGGCGTCTTTAAATGGAGCTTCCAGGGTGGTTGGAAAATCTCCTTCCTCTGCCCCCCTCCTTCAAAAATGTCAGCCTAACATTTCCCCGACATTGATCTGTTCAAGATCTTCACATCTTGCTGCCAGATCGTATGCTAGATTTTGCAAAGAGAGCATGTCTACATGTACTTTGTGGACTACTGACATTAATGCTTGTTGATTCGCATGAACTCTACTTTCTAGACTCGCAATTTTAGATCTCATCTAAGGACATCTCTTAATTTTGCATTCCAAGATCAACATTTCCTGTTTAGGGTAGGTTGAACAAAAAGGGACAAGTCCAACATTTATCCACTTTATTCTAATTAATGAGGAAGGGCGGGGGTGAACAGTGTTTCCTTGGAGTGCTATAGTCCCAATCAAGATCCACATGCGCTCAACATACCCTGCATTGACGCCCAACCGCGCAGTATTCAAACCACATCTTTTCACAGCAACTAGTGTCCACAGTCGATAAGAGGGTGACAGGGATTGGGACATTAGGCAGGGCGGAGAAGCACCCACCCCACAGATATTTTCTTTTAGGCAGCATGGCAGGGCAAGGGGGGTGAGGGATGGGGAGAATTTCCTCAAAGCCAGTCAGAGCCCACACAAACTCCCAGATAAGAGTTAGCTGTATACTGCTCTTGTGGCATCCTGTGATAGAATTTGGTTTCATGCCCAAGCCTTCCTGTAAGGAATATGCAACCCTCCCTGTCCCCCGAAGCAGTTGACTGTTCCTCCTTACCAGGGTCCCAGGGTGATCTGGACCTCATTCTTTACTAAGGGGCGTCATACTTTCTTTGTGCCTCTAGGCTTGCCTCTACCTGGGTTATCTGTACTAGTCCCACCCCGTCCACCCCGTCCACGTTTCCCTGTGCTCCTGATCTGTGTGCATGGTATATTTAGCCGTGCCTGCCTCAGTGCACTATTTTTGGGATAAACCTAGCAATGGAAAACCCCATTTGTAGCCAGGCATGGAAAAACAGAGCTTTGACTTCCAACGTCATGCGCTCCATTGCGATTTCCTTCACAGGGAGTCCACCATCAGGCTACACTGCCTTCAGTTCATACACAGTGTAGCGTCTAGGAGACAGCATCTAATGCCAACTCTCTGCCTTCAGGGACCCAGCGCCAGTGTAATCACTCTTGCTCACCCCTTTTTGTCTCCTTTAAAAACACCTCGGCAAGCAAGAGCCTTACTGAAAGGCAGCCATTACAGGACATGGTTGGCCACAGCCAATCATCCATTACCTTTTAATTTATCTACATTTCCCCCTCTAGAATTACAATTTTGTTTACCTACAAACCCAAAGAATAGATAATTGTATTCTACTTGTCAAGCAAAAACAAAGGAGGTGATGACTGGAAGGTTTAGACTGAATCTTAACCACTGGCATTGCTCTGGGCAACCCTCCGGAAGTCCCGCCCGAACTGCTAAGTCACATTCCTTCTGCACGAGACCACAAGCATCCTCAGACATATTTAAATCTCAATGGGTATCATCTGTGAGGAGTAGCTTGGGTCTCTAGGCCCAGCAGGCACGGGAACCATGTCTGGGCATACCCGTCCTAATCAGGTTGACAAAGCCAAAACAAAGAGGTGATGGCTGGAAGGTTTAGACTGAATCTTAACCACTGGCATTGCTCTGGGCAACCCTCCAGACCCTCGTTCTTCGGCTGCCAAGCCATTACAGAAGGGGAAAGGCCATATGCAAATCAGGCTTGGTCCCACCACAACAGGGGCAGTCCAGCCCAAACTGCTAGGTCACACCCCTTCTGCACGAGACCACAAGCATCCCCAGACATGTTCCCCTTTTGTAATGGCTTGTCAGGCGAAGATCGATGGTCTGGAGGGTTGCTCAGAGAAATGCCAGAGGTTAGGATTAATTCAAAACCTTCCAGCCATCACCTCTGTTTTGGATTATGTCTGTAAAGTACCTCAGTTGGTTGATGCACCTAATGCAGCGATCTATGTGAAAGGTGCAGGTCACATATTGCATGCTAAATGAGCCACCAAACTGAGGCGACTCATTAAATAAACTTGAGCAGACTCATGCCCTCCTGTCTGGGGAGCAGGTAGATGTGGATAGAGCTCTGCAAATGAGCAGCTGGCAGTCTTAAGCCCTAGGGTAGCCATCACCAGTCCCCTGGCAGGCAGAAGTGGGAGTAGCAAGCAGATCCCCACAGACCATGGATAGTGGGAGACGGGGGAGAAAAACAAAAGCAATGTGCAGCAGGTGACGAGCATCCCCCCCATGACCAAGATGGTTGAAAACTGCCTGGCACTCTAACCTTTAGCTCCTGCTTGTAGCTTTGAAGGGCCTGGTAAACTTAACCCGAACAGGTCCTAGGTTCCAAGTAATAATGATCCCGCAAAAATGTCTCCTGACTAAAAAGTTGCTGTTTTTTGCAGAGACAATATTACATTGAAGACGTAGGGGCCACCCCGCAATCCTCTCCCCTCCCTCCCCCAATTTATTTTTGTTTTACAAAGGGAGCAGGAGACATCCCCGCAACCCGTCCCCATACGTAATGGCACCATATATAATGTCGCCAATGGCTTTTCCCGGAGACATTATGTATGGGGACAGTACATATGAGGACATTATTACCCGATACGTCCTAGGAGCTACAAAGACAAACAAACCTCTGTGATATTAGCTCTGTGTATATAAAGTAGCATAAGGACACAGACAAAAATAACGCATTTAAAGCATACATGTCAATTTATAATCAAAAGGTTATATTAAGCATCTCAAGTTGAAGTTAGATTTGTGACTCGCACTGCACGAGACCCTTGTTCCTGTGATGAATCCTATGGATCCCTCACTGAATCCCTGCCTACAGTCTCCTCCCAGCTGGCCAGGGAAAGGCAGACGTTTCCCAATCCTGACCTTGGGTGTGGTGCTCTGTGGGAGGATCACCTGGGAAGAGAAAAGGCTCAGGGAGGTGAGAAGAATCCAGGGGATGAGACAGCATTTGCCTTATTGTGAAGCAGACATATTTCCACTCCAACGGGGTGTCATGGCTTGTTGCCAACATGATCATTCTGTGGCGCGAGTTAAGCATCTTAGTGTGGGTAGAATTAGTCAGAAACTCTGTATAAATAGAGCAGATAGACATCTTTCTAACTCCCGACAATTGAAAATCCCCCTAACTTCCAAAAGTGCAATCGAAGGAGGTTTGTAAATGTTAACCACATTTCATCTAAAAACGTATATTCCTCTTCACCATCCAGTCTGATGACTGACTCATGTCATATTCCCTTAGTAAAGTTTGTAAAGAGATCAGAGTTTAAGAAAGAAGCCAGTTCAGAAAACAAATTGTATTATTAGTTCCCTCAGTCCTGGGACGAGGAAGAGGTATGCAGAGGAACCTGCTTGTAGTGGTCAGCTAATTAACCTAAATGACCCAACACCAGAGGGACATTGGGAGGCTTAAAAATGCCCCCCTCAGGTGCGGGCTAGAAAGAAGCTGAAGAAGTCAGAGAAGCTTAAGCAGAGGAAGCAGTGCATGTTGTGTGGGCCGTGCCTGCAGGTGGAAGCAGGATTAATAAAGCGAGAAGGCGCCGGGACCACCAAGGATCCCGAGAGGGTTGGTGCCTCTCCATATCCCCTTGCAGAGGTTGTGGAGGCAGCAGAAAGCCAGCATGATGGAAAACACAGATATCCGGTGACTGGGATGCGCAAGAGCTTGGGAAGCTCCGAGCTGGTGTGGCAGTGATGAGAGCGAATAACCAGAAGCTGTTCAGTACCGAGCGAGAGCGACTTACCCAGCGAGTTCCCCACTTGCAAGTGGTACCGGAGTGGTTGAGTGCTACTTGCGCACGTCGGATCAGCCGCGCTGCTCGTGTGTGCATGACAGAGGCACTTCAATTGAATAATGAACAATTAGAAAACCACAAAAGTAGCGATTGATGAAACAAAGTAGCTGTGATGTACCTTGTGTGTGTTTTTGGAGATCCCGACAACTCAATGAGAAACCAGTGTTAGGAATTAAGAATACCAAGCAATGCCAAAGCCAAAATAGAACTAAAGCTGGGTCAATGAATAACACTAGGTAATACCAAAGCCAAAAGAGAGCTAAAGCTGGGCCAAATAAGAACACCAAGCATTGCCAAAAGCCAGGAGGGGAGGAATAAGAACCCCAAGGGTTGTAGGAAGAGCTACTCCAATATTGAAAATAATGTGCTTAATCTAAACTCACAGTGCCAAAACCAAGGTAGCCACAAGGAAAGACGGTATCCTAGCAGCTTTCAGGGAATAGGGCTTTCACTCTACAAACTATGCTCTTCTCTCTCCGGATAACTTCTTCCAGAAGGGCAGCTTGTTTGACACCTTTCTGTCCCTTGTGCATCAATGGTTAAACAGGTTTAAAAGTAGTTTACAGTAAACAGTAGTTTAACCATTGATGCACAAGGGAGAGAAAGGTGTCAAAACAAGCTGCCCTTCTGGAAGAAGTTATCCAGATAGAGAAGAGCATAGTTTGTAGAGTGAAAGTCCTATTCCCTGAAAGCTGCATTTTGATACCAAGAAAAAACGATTGAAGTTGTTATTCTAAAAGAGAAAGTTACCATTGAAGCACTTTCCTCTTTTTTTGTGGAAGCTTTAGACAGGCAGACGAGCATACCCGCAGGGCAAGAAGTGATTGGCCAGAAGAAAGCTAGTGAAAGGATAAGCCAGGTGGTAGAAGGTGAAAGAGCTGAAGAGTGTTACTAATGGAGAACAACATGTTGAGTTGCGAGTATTGCAGTAGAGTTGTGGAAGCTGGCCGAAGTAAAGTTACAATTCTTTGTCGAGTTGAAATTGTGGTAAACCATCCTGACCAAATTAATTGTCGCTATAACAAAGGTAAAACAATTTTGTTTTCCAGGAGGAGTGAGAATGTATGACTTTCTCAAGAATTGTGGTAAACCATCCTGATCAAAATTACTTGCTGCTACTACGAATCGGGAACAGTTCTTATCCCAGGAGGAGTGATAACTTATGACTTTTTTCAAAGTACTTTTTGAAGCAACAAAACTTTGTGAATTTGAGTAAAAGAACTTAAGAACTATACTGAAAAGTTATAAGTTATGACAAATTGGATTTCCTTGGGTTTCCTTTTTTTGGAAGAAAAACCCTTGTTTGTATCTGGGGAAGGGATTTTCGCCGAGACCAGGACACGAGGCATTGATGATTTTGTGAATCAGGTCGTATGTTATACAATGTTGTGGAGTTGAATTGCCATATATTTCCATTTTGCTTTGATTGTTGTGTGAGGGTTAGAGTGTTCCCCTTTAGTTTATTATAGGCAGGGAAATCCCATTAGGGTAGGGATAGTGAGGCGTGTGTTCAACCCGATTTACTTAATAAAATGGCAAAGTTGACAAATCTTTACAAAGTTGTCCGCCTCACATTTCTGACCCCTCACATTCCCCAGAGGTTGCTCCAGCTTATTGGCAAGTACTGTTGGAAGAGGGGGCGAACGTCCAAACCCCCCCCACCCCCAAGAGGTTTACAATGCAGCAGAGGCCTAGCAGTGCGTTGAAAGGGCTCAGGAAGGCTGCAAGGGGAAGGGGGTGTCCATAGAAGCTGTACTATAATAGATTATGTAATTGGGGGTGGATCCTATCAGAAAATGAAACGCCATTTTAGGAGACACCTGCAGACATCTTGAAATCGAGGCCTGGCGTTGCGCTGCAGCCAGGGCAGTAGGCCCAAGTGCGAAACATAGAAATGTGGGTGTGAACGCAGGAGTTGGTTACAGGCTGGGTAGCACTGAGCAAGCCAAATCCACAGGGATTAATAAACCTCTCATTGTCTCCTACTTCAAGGCCATGAGGAGGCCGAGAGCTCCCTGCGAGCAGCTATCCCACGAGAAGGAGGGCACAACCCTCTGACCTACCCCAGGCCAAACACTAAGTTATAGTGCACAGATACAGCTCAGTCCCATACCGACCACAAAGCTGTTAGATCACCAAGCCAACAGAAAGTTCATAGCAAAATACCCCAGACCCCTGTGATTTGTGCTGCGAGGTGCCAGGGAGGGAAAACAAATACAAACCTGGGGCAGGAAGAACTGGAACAGCGCTGACGCATCTGGGAACGAGCTGGGGTTTGTAAGATAGTGTGACCTTGAAAGAAGTCTACGTGACCCATGTCTGCAGTACCAGGCGCACATTGGGCTAACAGATAAGGCATACTATGATATCTAACTTTTTTAATAACAAATTTTATTGCATTTTCCCATAAAACAATAAAATTCAATACACAACCATATAACTTTGCATACAAATGGTAGAGCAGTGCGAGCAGGTACTATATGAATATGTACGTATGTGGAAACACATAAAAAATAAGGTACAGATAGAGTTAAAACAACAATCGGCTCTTTATTAATAGCCACATTCAAGCGGCGACAGGTATTGCGGTTATACTCTGTGGCCACGGGAGAGTTGTGCCCCAAAGTCCAGTAGTTTGTGCTGTGCGTGACCTACAATGTCTGTTCCCACTTCCCCCAGATTTTGTCAGCTTTGCCCGGGCAGCCTCTTGCTTGGTAGACTCGACGTTCCATTAGGATGATAGCATCTACATCTGATATCCATTGGTCATATTTCGGAGTATATTCTGAGCCCCACAGTTGTGCAATGTTTCTTTTGCCGATTCCTGTGGATGTTGAGAGAAGTAACTTTTCGAAGCGAGACAGGTCTCCTTCCTCTTCAATTCCTAGGAGCAGGAGTTCGGGGTCCGTTGGGATCGGTCAGCCCATGACCCTTGATAGTCGTTCACTACATTTATGCCAGAAGTGCTGTATTCATGTGCATTGCCATAGGATATGGTAAAAAGTTCCTTCCTCTTGTTTGCAGCGTAGGCATTTAGGGTCGGTCGTTTTACCCCAGTTATACAAAGCTACTCGAGGGTAGTATATTCTGTGAAGTATTTTCAGCTGGACTAGTATGATTCTCGCTGAGATTGCAGTATCTCTAGGATACATCAGGGTCGAGATCCATTCTTTGGGTAAGATTGGGCCCACATCTCTTTCCCATTTCATTTTCAGGTGCAACAACTCCTTTGTGGCAAACGAGGAGATAGCATTATGCATGGTAGATGTGACCTTGTTACTTACACGGTCTATGGCTATGTTTCTTTGTATGGGTGTACACTCCGGCATGTCTGCCAGCTGAGCCCTATGTACACTAAGTGCATGATGTAGTTGCCCATAGTGGTAGCTTTCGGTGGCTGGAAGATCGTTTGTGGCTGAGATCTCATCAAACTGCAGCATCTGATTGTTTACATATATTTGCTGGATGGTTTGTATACCGGCTGTCACCCAGTTCGGCCACTTCGGGAGGTTACTGAGACTTGTAAGGTGGGCATTGTTCCAGATGGGCTGGACTGGGGTGACTGTTGTCCCATCCTATGTGTTTATGCACTTCCTTTCATACTAGGGCCATGTGCGCTACTACCGTTCATTTGGGAGAGCAAGTCTGCCCGTTGTAGAGACTTTCAATTGGGGACATGTCATGTCGTGCAGCTAATTTGGCCTTTATATATGGGATGACCGGGTTACCGTGTAGTATGTCGTTTACCGTCGCCATTTGTGTCGCCCCGTAGTAGATTTGGACGTTGGGGAGTCCTATTCCCTCCTCCCAGACTGAACGTTGGAGGGTTTTGAGGGCTGTCCTCGGGTGCTTCCCTCCCCGCAGGAGTTTACGTGTTGGTCTGTCTATTTTACGGAACTCTGCAGTGGGGATGTGGAGAGGGGCGTTTTGGGGGATGTACAAGAACCGAGGTAGGGCCAGCATCTTGAAGAGCGCTGCCCTGCCTAACACTATCAATGGCAGTGCTTCCCAGTGGGCTGCATCTTGCAAGTATCTTTTAATTAATGGATGTAGGTTTTGAGTCAGGTAGCTATCCAGCCTATTTGCGATTAGCATACCCAGATAGCGAAACTGTGGGGTTTCGATTTGGTACAGGGGATCCAGATGTCGGAATGCAGTCTACTCCTTTCACCGGGAAGAGCACGGATTTGGCCCAGTTCACTTTGGGACCACTGAAGGGTCCATAGTTTATCAGTATTTGAGTGACTATAGGGCAGGAGATCGCCGGATCTCCTAGATATACTAGGAGGTCATCTGCGTAAAGGGATATCTTATCCTCCCAGTTTGAGTTCCACCGGAAGCCAGTCCACGTGGTCGTGCCCCGCAGAATGACTGCTAACGGTTCTATCATTAGTGCGAACAGCATTGCCGAGAGCGGGCATCCTTGCCTGGTGCCTTTTCCCAGTCGGATGTTGCGTGAGGGCCATCCATTCACTCTTATTTCTCCTGACGGGTTGTTATAAAGGAGCTGTACCCATTTTATAAATGGTTCCCCGAATTGCATCTTCCGCATTATTGCCCATAAAGCCTCCGAATAAACTGAATCAAAGGCCTTTTCAAAGTCTCTATGGCTAATAGCGCTAGTAATTGTTGTAGGGCGGGTGCTCTCTCCAGCGCCAGGAGCAACCTACGAATATTCATTCTTGTTGACCTTTGAGGCATGAAGCCGCATTGATCCGGGTGGATCAATGCTGTAATCACTGTTTGTAGTTTATTAGCTAGTAGTTTGGCTAGTATTTTAGCTTCCCCATTGATTAGGGATATGGGCCGGTAGGAAGTGCATTTGTCTGGGGGCTTGCCCTTTTGGGGAACACTATAATAGTGGCCTTACGGAGATCTGGTGGGAGCTCGCCCTTTGTTAGGGAGTGCCGAAACATGTTGAGCAGATGAGTGGATATGTCTAGGTGATTTAGCTTTTTCCAAATGTCAAGTAGGAAACCATTGGGACCTGGGGTTTTGCCCGTTTGGAGTTGGGTAATGGCTGCTGATATTTCATCCGCTGTTATTTTGTTGTCCAGCATTTTGGCTTGCTCCGCGGTGAGTGCTGGGAGATCGATACCATCCAGTATGGTACTGTCTGCTGCATCAGTGGGCAGGGGGGTTTATAGAGATCTTTGTAAAAGTCGCCAAAGCGTTCTGCTATCTCTCCATCAGAGTAGACTAGTTCTGTATCCGATGTTCTAATGCACTTCACCTTCAGTTGTCCTGCGTCCCGCCTTTCCAACCATGCAAGCATTTTGCCGGCTATTTCCCCCGTTTCGTACAGACGTGCCCTCATGGCACTGCGTGCTTTTTTGGCACAGTCCACAGATAGGTTATGCAGCTTCTTCTGCGCCGCAGCTTCTTGTGCGCCAGTTTGAGGGCTCTGTTCGTCTCGGGGGTGTCATTGGCGATGAGTTCTGATTCCCTGGACACAACCACTCCATTAGCTTCGATGATCCATTCACGTTGGGCCTTCTTTTTTGCCGGTGTCCACGAGATGATTTCGCCCCGTAGGACTGTGTTGTATGCCTCCCATAGTATATTAGGGTCATCAACCGAGCCTGCATTTAATTCAAAGTAATCGGAGGTGGCTACCTCTATCCTCTCTTGTAGGTCTGGGAACCCCAGTTAGTAGGAGTTCAGCCGCCATGTGGGAGGCGGTCGTGGCCTCTCTGTTTCCAGTTCAAGTAACAGTGGGGAGTGATCGGAGATTCCCCGTGGGAGGAAGGATGCGCTGCATGCTTTATGAATGTTCTGATATGGTAGGAAGAAGTAATCTATTCTGGACATTGAGGCGTGAGCTCCAGAATGGAAGGAGTATTCACGAACATCACTGTGTAGGTCTCGCCACGTATCATGCAGCCCCACTGCAGACGCAAAGGAGGCCAGTTTGGTGGTGGTGGCAGGATTTCTGGCTCTCAAGTGCGTGCGATCCAGGACATTGTCCATGACTTCATTGAAGTCCCCTCTTATTACCCATGTGTCTGCGGTCAGGATGGGGGTAATATCTGTTAACAGAGTGTTGAGGAGGGTTGACGGGAAGTACACTGCCATGAGCGCCAGGGTTTGGCTCCAGAGTGTTGCCTGAAGCTGTACATAATGACCGGCTCTATCTTGCGTTATATGCGTGATCTCCAGTGGAAGTCTTTTATGAATTAGTATGAGCACCACTCTCGCTCCCATGGCGAAACCCACATGCACCGCAGTGCAATAGTTAGATCTTTGGAAGAATTTGCATGCGTTTCCCACTAGATGCTTTTCTGTCACAAAAGCTATATCCGGGGAGTGCCCGTTTATGTGCTGCAGTACCAGTCTTCTTTTGATAATGGATCCTAGCCCATTCACTTTCCATGACATCGAGTCTTAGCCTCTTTTTGGTTGAAGTAGTCTCAGGTGCGACCGGTTGTTTGGAATTTAGATTCGTGTGCGTGTTTCATCGGTTGCGGACACGACAGTTTCACAGCATTCATCCAGTTTGTTGTGCTCACATTGCCATTGTATGCTCAACATTGAACAAAGCCGGTAACTCCAACTCCCCCCCCTCCCCATACTCCTTCCCCAACTGAAGCATCTGTCGACCCAACATAAACTTCTAAACAGTTAAACTTTATCATACATATGCCCGCCCTGTATTAGCTAGGTTCTACAGTTCGAGTATAGCTTAGAGCCGGGCGATGCAGCACCCTCTGACGGCACTTCGGGTTTGTTACTTTGTTTGGGGGGCGGCTGTTCGGTTGGCCGTCAGCCTTGGTGTGACTTGTATCGTAGTATGTAATGTGGAGCGTAGGCTCCAGTGTGTTATGTTTGCAGTGAATTGGACATCTTAAGTGATTGTTGCAGTTCTCTATGCGTTTCCTTGCTGTGGATTCTCCATTTGTTGCTGTTGCTGCAGATCCAAGTCTGGTGGTTGCAGATCCAAGTCTGGTGGTCTGTTGCGCTCCCCACTCTTCTTTCCTTCAGAGCTCCAATCGCCATCTATATGCCTCTCGGCTCAGTTCCATGCCTCCTTAGGGTCTGTGAAATGCACTGATGTGCCCTTGTGAAATATCTTGAGCTGTGCAGGGAATATTAGCCCATATTTGACTCCCATTGAGTGCAGACGTTTGAGCGAGTGGAATGATTGGCAAGCTTTTTGCACTTCTCCGGTCAGGGAAGAAGGCAATTTTTGATCCATTATATGTGACTGGCACTTTTGATCTTGCCAGCTGCAATACCATGTCCCTTTCCCTATAATTTAGGAATTTTGCGATGACCGTGCGCAGCGGAACACCTGGTGTGGCTTGCCGGTTGGGATGCGGTGGGCATACTCAACGGAGAAGAACCGTGCATCATATGTGTCCGCAAGCCATTCCTCAAGGAATAGTTCCATACAGGCCCCCTGCCTTCTCGAGGAGGCAGAGTATGCGAATGTTGTTTCGCCTACATTTGCCTTCGCTGTCATCCACTCTCGCTTCTAGAAGTTTAATACGTGCATGCCGGACATATGGCGGTTTACCACTCATAATTGTCTTCGGTTAACGAGATCCGTGCCTCCGCGGTACGTGAGGTCAGGTTTTGCAGGGCATGTCTTAGTAGGGACACGTCCGCACCAATACTGTCCATCTTCTTCTCCATTGAAGTTCTAGAGCTGGCGATAGCACTCATAATGTCTCTAAGGGAGATATCTTCCTCCGTGCAGTCCGTCTAGGATAATGGCATCCGCTCCGGAGAGTGAGTGAGTGAGTGAGTGAGTGAGTGAGTGAGTGAGTGAGTGAGTGAGTGTGTGTTTTTTAAATTACTCTGCTCTTGGGCCAGTAGCCCGGTGCTTGTCCTTAGATGCTTGGTACACTATCGTGCGGGAGCATCGGGGGAGGCGGGCAAAGCCTCTTCTCCTTGCCACCAGCACCCCTCCCCACACCACCCCCCGCTCCTTACCGCTATGGTCGTCCGTCGGCAGCGGGGAAACTGGAGCAGCGCTCCAGCACTGATAAGGTTGCAGCAGGCGCTCAACGCCTAGCGGAGCGCCCGCGATCCTGTTGCAGGTCCTGGTGAATCTTGGGTCTCCTCTCGATGCATCAGCAACGCCGCAGAAGCAGAACGCTATATGTCCATGGCGACCATCTTGCGAGCTGTGTGGTGTGGAGCTTATGATCAGGCTTCGGATGAGTGGCCCCCGCCGCACCGTGGTGTATTCCGCAGGGTTTATCTCAGGAGACATGTTCACCCTTCTCGGCGGTATCCTGTGCCTTTCCAGGATCCTCGGCGTAGCATTGAAACTATTCGCATTCACTTAACTAACATGTGTTGTCCGACAAACAACAGGGTGGGTGGGTGGGGGACGGGGGAGATCCGTGTGGCAGCTTCCAATCTGCCGGCTGGGTTCGCACGAGTCTGTTGCGATTTCGGTATCGGTCCGGGCCGCAGCTCCAGAGTGTGCACCACGCCCTTCAGGTCTCGTGCACTGTAGTGCCTCCGGAGACAGAGTTTGTCGGGCAGCCAGGCTGGAAGCCTCTGCCGCTCGTGCCCGGCAACGTAACAGGAGGCCCCGCACTGCGCTACCGCCGAAGTGACACGGCAAGAGTGGCGCGGGCAGGCCAGGCTTCGCCTCACCCCCAGCCGCCACCCGAATCAGGGTATGACGCTGCCAATGTCTCCAAATTGAGTCGGGTCGCCTCGCTGTGAGGCTCAGGATGCCAACGTCGACTTTGCCCGCGCCCTCCCCACATAGCAGCACTTTTTCCCTCCTGGCCTCAGTGCCGACTGACCAGGCGCATTCACAGGCGCCCACGGCTGTATCAATTCAATACTCCCGTGCCGCTCCTCTCCGCCCCACCGGCGCGACGGCCATTTTAAGCATGCTCCATCCACAGGCGCGGCTTTCTTTTAGAGAGGTTATCTCGTAGTCTGTGCTCTGATTCAGCCTCCCAATGTAGCGCTCCGTTGCTCCACAGTTCCGCTACCCGTGGGTATCGTTTCTGGCGAAAACTGTCCAATTTCACAGGATAGAATCAGGATTTAGCTGGCGGCCCCGGGAGCTCTGAGGAATCAGGTCCTCATCGTACTCTTGCTGGCCACGCCCCCCTGATATCTAACTTTTAATTGTTAATTAGTAACTGTGTGCCTAATGACATACCAAGAACTCCAAGCAGAAGCAGAACAGCAGGAGGAGCTGGGATCAATGACCTGTCATCCCCTATGGTGCAGGCCACCTATGTATAGGGTCAGAGTGTAGTTCGACCAACTGCCCCAGAAAGTACAGACACCCTCGCCATGCAGAGGGCTCTACTCGATGAACACTCTCAGCCATGGGATACACAACCCCAACCTATGTGCCTTCAGCCCCCTCCACAGCACCGTCCCCCATATCAAACACTTAACACTACAATGCCACGGGATTGCAAACCACAGAAATAATTAGAGAGGCATTAGAAGCAGTACAAGTGGAATTGGCACAGTTGAGAGCTCTCTGGGAAAGGGTGAGCAAACCGGGGTGTGACCTGGAAAAGTGGAAGGCTTGTGATATTTTGTTTAGACTGGATAGCACTGCAATAAAGGACGTGCATATTGAGAAAGGGAAGAGTAGTGACAGGGAAGAGGAAAGTGCTGGGAATGGGACAGTGAGGTTGTGAGGGGAAGCAGACCGGCAGTTACAGGAAGAAGAGTGGAATACCATGAGTGAGTTAGAAGATGAAGAAGAGACAAGAGGCACCAGAAACTACCCCCCCCCCAAGGGTAGAGTGTGTGGCCCCCGCAGTTAAGGAACATATTTGGGTGGGTGGCCGTAGCAAGAAAAAAAGGGAAGCGGTGGGTGGAAAGTAAGGCGTGGGGCGTAGACGCAGCTGCCATTGCTGCATAAAGGCCCCATGAGGGCGCATGATGTCCCCTGGGCCCAGATGGATAAAACAACTTGATTAAGGCACTCCTGGGAGGGGCTGGGAAGTGGATATATGCTTTCGAGAAACAGACTGGCGGGATCCCTCTAGCTGTGGGAGGCATAAAAAGCTTGCTCGTAGCAATGGTGGGAGACCAAGCTGGAGATGTGTGGGTTAAGGCTGGATATCCAGGAGTTAAGATGGATGATGCACATGACGGGACACCCTTTATTAACATCAGACCAGAGGTATGGGATGCCCTGCGATGAACATACCCCAATACACCGGATTTGCAGTCCATAATGCAGTACACAATAGGGAATGACTAAGACCCCGCTCAGTACATTTTAAAAAAGTGTAGGAGCTGTGGAGATCGGAGAAGGGAAACCAGTGGCACCAATCAGTTCCCCTCTTCCATTTTGTCATTAAGCGGGGATTGCCGAAGGAGGTACAGAAAGCACTTGAGAAGATCGTGGGCATTGAGGCGAAGGGGTGGGCCGACTTACAGGCTGTAATTATACAACACTGTAAATGTGTTAAAGAGAGAGAGAAAAAGGAAACGGCGCAAGCGGAGGAAGCAAAACTGGTACAGCAAAAGCTAGCGAAGACAGCACTTGAAAGGGCGGTAGCAGCAGTTACCCAGGCAGAACAGGCGGCAGCACGGCTAGATGTGAGAATAGCAGCATTTTGGCCCGGACGAGCGCAAGGACAGTGGAAGATTGGATTGCTACCTCCGTATCCAAATTGGTATCAACGAGGTCAGCAACGCAGGAGAGGGGTATTTCAATGAGAAAGAGGGAGCAGGGGGGATTTGGTGCAATGGGGCAGAGAGGGGACTGAGGGTCCTATTCAGTGTTGGGAATGCGGGAAATTGGGTCAGTATGTAAGGGAATGTAGAAGCAGGATGGGAGTGGGTCACACTCAGTTTGCTCCTACAAGCCCAACACCACAGCATCAACGCTTGCCTGCACACCCTATGCAAACGTCCATACCATATGAGATACACCAGGCATACACACAATTGCCCCCTTGGCCCTCACAGGTGCAGCCGTCAGCCCCGGTCATGTCCAAATACAAGCAGCCACGCAAAACCAATCATACGGGGGGGTCCACACTTACAAGTAACACCGTCCCAAATGGGACATTGTGGCACCATACCCCAGCACATACCCTGATTAGGAAATTCTTCGCGTGGCCGGTCCTTTCCATGACTACCCACCCAAACGAGGAACCCTTTGTGGGCGCTGAGATAGTTAATAAGCAATTCAGCTTTATGGTCAAAACAGTTGCCACTAAATCATGCATCAGTGAGGGAAATTTTCCAATATCAAGTGAGACTCTCGACATGCAAGGATTCTCTGGGGCTCTCACCACCATTCCATACACAGAAGAGGTAGCCATCAAAATAGGAGGAAAAGTGGAACGTCCACCCTTGCTATATTCAGAGACTTGCCCAGTAAATTTGCTTGGCCGTGATCTCCGGAGCAAATTGTACATGACTATCTTTTACAGATGGGGGGGAATAGTATGCGCCACTCCAGTGATGTGTGCAATGAGAGTAATGGTGATCATTAGGGCCAGGCGAGGAGAGGTGGTGGTTTGTGGAATTCCTGTTGACCCCAATATGTTTGTTTATGGGATCATGGTTTTACTTGCTGAAGTGCCCCAAATTGGTAAAGCATGTTAGCAGGTACCATCAGATTTTATTTTAAGGCTGTTGTGACCCCAGAGCTTGTAGCAGGGCCTGTACTGTTGGATTTGCAGGGCATTGGGGTATAAACAAAAAGGATTGTCGTGGTGGGGACAGATTTGGATGGGTGCGAATGGCGCACTGTGCTGTGTATTGATCCAACAGTACCCCTAAAAGAAGTAACCGATACAGAGTTGTTTGAGGATCGTGCTGACTGACGATGGTGAAATAGTATTGGCTATCTGCATCCCCTCCGAGATTATGGTGCAATATCGTAAGGTGCAATGTTGCTTGATGGCTGTTGTCGCCCAGCTCTCCTTCACTGACAAAGATCTAGAGCAGGTACCTTAACAACTATGGACAACCAATGCCCACGATGTAGGGTTCTTGCAGGGAGTTATTAACACTCCTCAAACCAGGCGCAGTACTGCCCGAGTGAAGCAATACCCCCGTCTAAAGGCACACAGGAAGGCATACGGGACACCATCAATGCCCTCCTTAACCAAGGGATTATTGTACATTCCACTTCCCCATGTAACAGTGAAATAACCTATAAAAATGAAAGAGGGGAGTTGGAGAATGATCCCAGATCTCTGCACCCTAATTGACATTGTACAGGCAGAATTTCCTGTTGTTCTTAACACCGCAACCAGTTTGTGCAGTATCCCCAAGCAAGCAACACATTTCACTGTGGTGGATCTAAATAATGCCTTCCTTCCTATACCCGTGCACCCAGACATATCTCACTGTGTTTACGCATAGCGGAATGCGGTTCGAACATACAAGACTGTCCTAGGGTTACTGTGAATCTCCTAACAGGATATTACAGGCAGATCTAGGGAACATCCAAGTGCCTAGTACAATCATTCAATATGTTGATGATCTGCTAGTGCGCAGTGACAGTGAACAGAAGTGCTGGGGTGACTGTCACTCTCTTGCAGCTCAGCTGCTAGCATACAAGGGGTACCAAGGAGACAGAGCAAAACTACAGTACTGTCTCCAAGAAGAGAAGAAAATCATACCCGAGCGCGCCACATCAGTGAGCAGAGCCCCCAAGTGCAGAAATTCCTCAGGCTGTGCGACTATTGCAGGGCATGGACTTTAGATTACGCTGAATACACCAGACCAGTGTTGCAGGGCCTCAAGGGAGCGCAAAAAACAGACAAAGATAGTGTGGACAGAGGATATGCTTACCAGAGTCAATTACCTGAAAGAGGTTATCTGTACTTCACCAGTGTTAGCAACCCCTGATTACACCCAAGAGTAGTATGTATTTTCCCATTGTAATGGCAAAATGATGCCTGTGGTGCTCACGCAGAAAAGCAGCATGGGTCACACGCTATTGGCCTATTACAGTGGACTGCTAGATTCAGTGATGTAAGGCCAGTTCGCTTGCAAACAGGCGCTTGCGGCTGCAGCATTTACAATTGAGAAAAGCTCCACAATTGTCATGCGATGCTCAGTAACACTGTATGTAAAGCACGCTGTATTTAACATCCTGGAGTGGTCAAAATAAGCACTCCCCACATAGAGGGCCTCCGCATGTTAGGTAATTTTGTCCAGCCCGCACATACACATAGTACGATGCAAGACTGTAAACACTGCCACCTTTCTCACATAACTGTGCACGGACGAAGACCTTGCAAAGCATCACTGTGTGGCGTTTGAAGGGGAAGAAGAGGACATACCAAAAGCAAAACACAGTGGCGTGGGGGGGGGGGGTCCTTTTCATTGATGGGTCAGCAACCATTGACCAGGGGATTGCTTTGAGGCACATTGGTGCAGTGTTTTTCCACCTAGTGGACAAAAAATACAAAGTGATTGTGCAAAAGAGACTACCCATGCACTATTCGGCCCAAGCGGCAGAGCTAATAGCGCTCAATGAGGTGCTTCTAGTACCCAAGGGGTGTTGCGTGACTGTTTACTCTGACTCCGCTTACATGACCACTATGGCACATTCTGGACTGGCAAAACGGAAGAGGAGAGGGGTTAGGAAGGCTGATTGGTCCCCTGTACAACATTCACCGTTGCTAGACAAGTTAATAGATGCCCTTTCCCAACCCTCCATGACGGTGGTGGTTGTGTGAAATGCACCACCCATACCAACGATACTGACAAGGTCTCACTCAGCAATGCCACCGCAGACACGACGGCCAAATAAGCAGCATACCTCCCAAAACCCAGCATCCTAGAATACCCAGTCATAGCACAAGGATTACAACTCATTACCCCTTGCCCAAATTATTGAATTGCAAGGCCATGCTATACAGGAAGAGAAAGACCCATGGCAAAAGAGGGGATGTAAACAGTCGCAAACAGATTTATGTGGTGACAGCAAATATAAGGGAAGGCAGTCATGCCACATGGGTTGTTCCTGGTTGCTTTCTACCAGCTGCATCATCCAGCCCGTGTCAAAACACCTTATTGCTGCAGATATACAGGAGCACTGGTTTGTCCCCAATCTGCAGGAGATACATTTACTAAAATGGTAATTAAGTGCACTACTTGTCGATCCTACAGTACCGGCCACACATTGAGAACGATCCGAGGTACCCTGCCACGCCCAACTAGTCCATTCCGCAAGTTGAACATCGACTATGCATATATGGAAGAAAGATGTAAAAGGATACTGTTACCCATCATGGTCATTTGTCCCTTCTCCTGATGGGTGGAGGCAGGCCCTTGTTGTAAGGAAGGCATGGTATCATACAGTGAAGACAGGCACAAGTGATAACAGTTCAAGGGTGTTTATTGAACTTCAATGGGTTGGTTAAACACCTATCTAAACCTAAATCTAAGGATGGGAGCAAGCTACGACCATCAAATAATAATAATGCAGTCCTAGTCGAGGCCTATACTAATAAACCTATTGCCAATCATTACTTCTAAATACAAAATGGTGTGGGACAATAGTGTATGCACAAAAGAAACGTGTTCAAGAAATAATATGTCCGGATAATTGAGCAGTTGGCTTCCCTTTCCCATGTTTTCAGCATGGGGCAAGGCAGCACGTTCGAGCTTAGCACACACTCTGGCTTCTCGGCCACAAGGATACAGTTCAAAGTATAGGTATCGGGGCCTTCTGCCAAAGCATCTTGCCCAATAACAGTCTCTTACTGCAGACGGCCTGTTGTAACAAAAGCACCAAATTTCCTTTCTTGTCAAGATTTGTACATGTACTGTGAAACCATATAATATGGAGAAGCCTGGTTTGTTATCATTAGAGAATCATTACCCATTGTTACAAAATCATTACCCATTTAGGGATCCAGTTATCTATCATTTTGATTGGTAGTGACATGAAGTAGTGACATTAGACTACCCACATATATGTAGCCATTTGTATTTGCTATAGAATGAGGCCCGTTATATATGAAGTGTCATGTAGAGACACATGTTATATTTGTAGAGACATGTAGAGATATACGTTATGTATTATGTATGCATTTAGAGACACAGATGAGTATGCATCGAGTCTGCATTATAGATAGCGCTTGGAACGAGTGAATGCGTTGGGCACAACATTCGAGAATAGAAAGCATGAGGCCTATGGCATTTTGAAGCCATTCCATTGAGAAGGAAGAGAAGCGCCACGGACTGCGGAAGATGTTATGAGTTACAGTGTGAACGAAGAAAGCGTAAACAGTTTCTTAGCAGACAGAGATTAGACTTGACTTTTGCCTTAGTAGAGACACGGAGAAGGAGGCTTTATCAGCCCTTGGCTGGTGTTCGCAGACAGATGGTGGGGGCCATGCAGGGAGTGCTTTGACTTGCACGGAGAGACATGCAGAAGAGAGGGAATTCAATGGAGTGAATGGAGAAATATGAGGAGATGGTAGGATGGTGAACGCAGACAGAAGAAGGCCATGGGGTATAGATGTGATGTAGAAATGTCACGATGACAGAACACGCAGTGATTGAAAAGTACAAGGCATGCATCACAGACCTTTAGGCACTGCTCAGATTTAGAAATGCTAACAGATAGACAGAGAGGCATTTTAGCTTAGAGAGACATGTAACCATGGATATGTATGTACGTCATTGAACAGTATAATGAGAGGTTAGGCTCTGAGATTTGGTATGCTGCTCTCTGCTGGTCTGCTCTCCGAGATGTAGTTGGAGATCTAGTTCGAGTTTGTAGTTCGAGATGGAGATGAGAGAGAGATTGAGAGATCGAGGGAGCTACTCTCGGAGAGGGAAGAGAGATGTTTAGCGGTGGCATAGGAGAGAGTTTTGGAGGGAGCTGGTCTCAGAGAGGAAGCATTGGGGAAGCATTCCGATGAGAGCTGATGAGATTGATCTGGCAGGAAGACTGGCAGAGAGACTACTGAGAGGCCTGTCCCTGACCGTCTAGCTGGTTGAAGAGTTAGCTGGAGAGGCAGAGCAAGAGGGGAGTATTGAGAAGAAGACACGTGCATGGGGAATTAGGACAGCCACTCACACAAGAGCTTTGGCTGACACGATAGATGGGGTAATCAGACAAGGATTGTCTTAGAGAGAGACTGAAGTATGGTGTGGATTGGAGAGTAATGGTGTGCATTGGAGTTGCTATTAGATTGCTTGCATTAGAAACCTGTAATGCTTATAGTAATTGCATTGCATTGTAGATTTGCACTAAAAGCATAAAAAAGGTGCAAATTCAAGATTTGCATTATAGTAGTGTTTGCATCATGCATTGCTGTGCATGAATAAATATATTGTATTGTTATAATTGAAACTGACTTGTGTGTTTTCATTTTGTGTCCATTGTTCATTTTATTTCGTTTTGCGTTTATTCTTATGGTAATAGCTTATGTTAGTGTGTCCATAGTATAGTAACTTAGCAGTAACAGTGCACAAATCACCCTGAGAAACAAGAGCAGGGGTGGCATAGTGATCCACACCCCTGAGGTAAATAAGTGCATGTCAGTACAAGTTCTCGTTTCCAATGTTCATCATGGGTCTCCCTCCTTCAGGCTCGGACTCCTTTTTACCATAATGCTCACGATTGGTCTCCCTCATTCGGGCTCAGATCCCTTTAGCAGTATATTCACACTTGGTCTCCCTTGTTCAGGCTCAGACCATGTAATCTCACCTTCTACATTTTCCTCCTTTCAAATGTGCAATGGGGTTTGCTTAAACCATTGCAGGACCACTTTGACTCACTTCACAGAATGTTTTTGCCAATTTTCTACTTTAGTTTCTGCCGCTTCTTGGCTGAATACCTTAGAGGGACCTTTGATTGAGCACCCTTGTGGTGCTGACCCACTGTCACTGGTATTGTAGCTTTCTCCTTTAATGTTCAAACATTAATCAGCAATTAAGCTTTGCTCCGATCTTTCATCACATGCGTTTCCACCTTCGTTCTTGCGCCCTTTTTACAATGTTGCCACTTGCAACCTTGACTTCAACACAGACAGGTCTTGCATCGGTCTCCCCAACTCACCGGCTGTGTTGATCTCTTTAGCGCTGCTTTTGATCTTGAGTCGAGGATGGTACCACAGCAACTGCTGTTCCTCCCCGATTCGGTCAGCCGTGCAGGAGGGCCCTGGGTATCTCCAATACACAACACAAGTAAGTAAGTTCCTTCCTTCCTCTCTCCTTCCAGCCCTCCCTCGTCGGCAAAGTACTGTTCATTCGTGAGCTTTGCCTCGCTCAGAGTGTGCTCTCATGCTCTTGTTACACTCACCTGGCTCCCACAGAGGCGTGGATCTGAACTGGACAGCTGCAGTCTCCACCAAGGTGACGCGTAGGGCCGACATGACGGACTGGACTGGCCCACTTAGCTTTGTTTGTTTGGCCCGTAGGAATATTCTTCTGCAAATGGAGAAAGGGAATTAACCACCCGTGGAGTTGAGCGTAAATCCCCCCACCCCCGCTCTTCTCACCACTGATCACCTTTGATGTGCCCTCTTATGGTCTCACCTGATGGTTTGAAAAGATGAGCTCTCCATCCTGCATTGAGCGCAGGGGCGCGTAGATAACCAGTTGCTTCACTGGCTCGAAGGAATTGGCGAGTTCCAGAACAATATTGACTCAGAGATTCCCGGCAAGACGCCGTAAGTATCTAGTTCGTAAGAGTTCAAATGCCTGACTTTCACTCTTGCAGGTTGCAGCTTGACCCTAGCGAAGAGTTCCTCGTGGCAACCTGTAATATTCAGGTAAGGATTTGTATCATCCAACACAGTTCGTTAAAATAATGTCAATATGTAACCTGTTGCTTTCTCCCTTATTCAGGCGCTGAGAGAAAGTATGAAGTCTTGGGGAATAATGCCTCTGGCGGTAAAATCAGGTAAGTCTATTGTGGTGAGGAGGTTCCCCTTGTTTGTCCCTTGGTTTCACCTTGCTGTCCTTTTGTTTCCCCTTAGGGGCCGGGGTTCGGCGAGGATGCAGTGGAAGCTGCCCCAACCCGTGAAGAGGAATAGTACCCCGGTGGTAAAATCAGGTAAGTCTATGGGGGTATATTGCCTCTGTGTATTCCCTTGGCTCACCTTGCTGTTCTTGTCTTCCCCTTAGGTGCCGGAGTGTGGCGGGAACATGCAGAAGGATGCGGTGGAATGTGAAGATGCTGCGAAGGCCGGTGAGTTCAGCGCGGCGCTGCAGCTGGCGAGGCGACGCGCATAAAAGAACTCCTTTCTTCCAGCTCGAAGGTGCGATGGATCGGGAATTCAGGTAAGGATCAAAGGTATTGCTCTTGTTCTAACCTTTTCTCCTTCTTTCTCCCTTTTTCTAGGAGCTCCAAACTCGAGGCGGGCGTGGCAGAAGACTGGATGCAGACTTGCAGGCACGGTGAGCTTTACGCTGTTGGATGCAGAATAGCGCGAAGCGTGTGCTGCTCTTCGGGCGTGGTTTAAATAGCCTCCAAAGTAGTCCCAGGTAAGTATTCCTCCCCAGCCCCACCCGAGTAAAAAAATAGTCCCTAGATAAAGTAGTCCCTTCCAAGCCTCTTTGGCTTGGAGCTCTTGCAGCATGGTCTGCATCAGGTAGGTTTTAATCTATGAACCTGGCGCCTATGGCGCCAGGACCGACTCTCCATATGAGCCTGGCGCCATAGACGCCAGGACTGCACTCAAATAGCCCCTAGCAGGGGTTGTTGGGCTTGCTTGGGAAAACTTGATGCCTGCTTCCGGGGTCGCTGGACTTGGTCTGGGTCCCCGGGGGTAGGCATCAAGACAGCTCTGCCTTTTATCCATGTGGGGAAGTTTAATGGAAGTCAGGTGTGATTGATTACCAATCATTGCCTGACCATAGTTTTGGGACATGTCGGGTACAATGCTCGAGTGGAAGTTGGTTTTTACCCTGAGCAGACTGCCCGTGTGAAAGTGTTCGTATAGGGACAGGGGAGTGGGGTAGAGTTTTGAAATATTCTATCAGGTAGGATGGGGTAAAGGTGTTACAGGGAAGGAGATAACGCATCTCGCCATCTGGCGTCCAACTCCAAGAGGACCTTTCACCCAAGTCATCCTCTCACACTGGTCCACCCCCAGGAACTGGTTCCAAAAGCAATGGCCGTGTCCTGGCCACCTAGATGACAGAGCCCCGAGGACTAGCGGGGGAGACACTTTCTGGTTGCTCACAATGCGCACATCCTGAAGCCAAGTGCGCTGCCAAATTATTGATTAGAGATCCCTCGTTGGGATGTGTGCGATATATTGAAGTCCGAAAAAAGTCACCCACTTCTTCAATGAGCCGTTAGGAAATAACAGTATTATTGGACATTGGATATGCACAATTTACCACCCCAGGCCATGGGTTGTAGAATGGATCAACTGTCTGTTGAAAAGCAAACTTTCACCACCACAATGGGAAAAAAAAAAGAATGAAAAGAAAAACTGGGTGCACCGTTTGCCCCTCGCTTGGTTTAGCATGTACACACAGCCCTATAAAAAATAAAATCACCATTTATCACCACATGAGGTGGTAACGGGCCGGCGAATGCACATGCCCCTTTATCCCATCGGGAGAGCATTTGATGCTCATAGGGCTGCGTCCATTCTAGGGGACGAGCTTCAAGAGTATCTTTGTGCTGTCACAAAAGCAATTAAATGGATTAGCGCACCACACTCCATGCCACACCCCCACACATAACAAATGAAATATTAAATGGGCTCTCTCTCGCTCTTCTACAATGACTAGATTATCTTCTACGTATATGTGTGTTATGCACTGCATAGCTGGACCGTTTGCATTCGCGCCTTGAAACACTTGTGTATAGGCGGTTATAAATGCCATGCCATATATCACAGCAATGCTTTGTTTAGGTATACATTTAGAGTCTAGTTTTATATGGAAGGGGCATATAAAAGGGGGTGTGGGAGACAGCAAACACTTCACTTGTCAATACCTCCTTTACAAATCATCTGATCAAGATAACACCACTGCCAGTAACATACGTATGAGTAGCAGTAACATGAATGCCACCCAGAAGCAAATGAATGGTTTGACTAATATTGCCATGTCACTATTTTTTCAAAATGTTTTCTTAAAATGTTACAGAGTATTATTTAGACTGTTCCACATGCCATCTAATCTCAATGCTTTAAAAAAAAAAGACAGTTAAAAAGAGCAAAGTGCGATGAGTACTAGATGTCATTGAAAATGTGCACCATCCAGAACTAAACAATAGCTGGTACGACGACATGAGCTTGGTGGGGAAAATGAGGGTTAATAGGAGTTGCTACATTTGTTCCTTGATATCACACGAGTCGGGGCCCCCAAGGTATTAATGCCACAAGAGGTGCCGTTCTTAGAGGCTCAATGTTTGGTCCATCCAACAGTATGCAGGCTACAAAGCACTTTTCAGGCCAGGAGTGTACAACTTCTGATGATGGACCCAGACGAACGTCAGTGTGACCGCAACCCCAGAAGCACACAGTGTTTACAAAGACCATACTTGAAGTTGGAGGGTGTGCAATTTATAGCGAACAGATGACAGGAGACCACAATGAGATGCATGGCAGGAGGCCTTGTGGGATTCGGAGAAGTGATCCAGAATGTAAATACCTTATGCAGAGACTACTGGACGGAGCATTTGGCAATGCTCACCTGGATCGAGACGATGGAGAAACCTGTAAAGGTGCAGAAGCAAGGGGAATATGAACAGTGTTTTAATAACGAAGGAAGCGTTTTAGTAGAGGCCACCAATAAGTGCAACAAGACATTATATATGCCAGACCTCAAGAAAGTGATGGACAGTTACTGCATCTGTGGTCAGCAGGCGTTTCTGCATCTCCAACACTATGGATGGGCACCTGCTAGCTGGCCACACTGCAGTCAGCTCTCCTGGTGGTCACTGAAGAACACTTGATAGTTGGACCAGGTGGCTTGTCGATCCAAACACCAGCACCAGTATCCGACAGCCCTATCACAGTTCTGCCACAGCAGCCCAGCTTTTGTATTCTGCCGGAAAAGGAGAAGAAAGAAACTTTGCCGAGAAGGCGGAGGTCCAACTACGCGTCTCAAGAATCATCACAGTTGTTCAAAGAAATACCAGATCAATACAGACAACATCACAGAAGAGACGTTCTTTGCGTCATTGCTTTTGCCTGGGGTGCAAGTAGCTGCTCCAGATTGTCTGCTGGGAAGTGATCCAGTTGGCAAATGACACCGAACAAGGCCTCAATGCTATAAAGATGGAGATGCAAGCAATCAGGTTGATGACGCTTCAGAACCGTTATGTTTTGGATTTACTTACAGCGATGGAAGGTGGGGTGTGCAAAAAGATTGGCGATTCCTGTTGCACGCACGTGCCTCCAAGCAATTCAGACAACGGGTCTCTCACCCACATAATAAAGTCCCTGCACAGCCTTGGCACCCACATGCAAACAGAAGCTGGAATCCAAAGTAGCGATTGTTTCGACAACCTTTTTTCCTCGGCACCATCGTGGATGGGGGGCCAATATGAAGATATTGGTGTCAGTGATCGGGTTTGTACTGGTGGTCTTCTGCACCTCCCAACTGTGACTTGGATGTTGTGCTAAAGCGATGCCTAGCAGTGCAGCAATGATGGTTTCAATTGGGGTACATGGGGCACCTTGTGGTACAAAAGACTATGCAGTGCAAACAGATGAACCTGACAAGACATGCATGGTTGTAATAGCACAGAGCATCCACCTACCACCCCCTGGTACCATTGCTACTTCCCCACCAGCCCCTGAGAACTATGTAGAACACTGAGTTGACCTAGCAGATGCTTTAGAGGGGGGCTAGAGGGTGTGTGTATATAGGGGATGGGGTGTATACACACACATGACATGCACACCAGAACAGAATGCCCAAGCAGGGGAAAGTTTGCAGTTTTTGTGCAAAGCATGGGTACCCAAGAAGGGTTCCCTGACATATTTTGAGGAAAGGTTGGAGAAAATAGGGGGAGAGGAAAAGCCTCAAATGGAGGTTTGTTAGTGTAGGATTAACAAAAGGTGGGACTGTTGGTACGCGGGGGCGACCATCCCAGCCCCCCTCCTTCCACCCCACCCCCTCCCAAGAGGTTTTGAATGCCCTTTCATTGCAATTTATATATTTTGGAAGATGTTGCCAGAGCCCAACCCTCGTCCTCTGCTTGCGTTTCCTGGTGGATGGTACCCTGGAACAGTCACTAGCCCCAATATCCTCTTTTTCCACTGCATTGCTCATATATCCTTCAGACCAGCTAGCAGCCCTAGACACTACTTTAGCACTGTATGTACCCTGGCCCCAGCGATGCACACACCTCTTGGATATCTCCAAGCACTAGAACCAGGAGCCACTGCAGCCAGTTTTCCTGGAATTCTATCTAACCCAGAAGAAGAAATAAACCTCCACCGTATTGTCACTTCAGTGCTTCGATGAATCGCTGTTGTAGCTGCTTCTCACACAGAGCAGGCCGAGAGATAGATGTGAAGCCTCTAGGTTTCAATTTGAAGGACAACAATGCAGGTACACTAGAGCATGCTAATGAGAACCTCCCTTATTAAAGCACCACAAAATAATTTGGTTTGTAATAATGATATAATCTTATCATGCATCCAGATTCAAAGGCGGAGGGGAGGGGATATTTCCTGTGACACAATGAACTAGCTACAACTTCCTTGAAGCAGGAACTCAAAAGGATATATGCACATTCTGGAGTTTCGGAATTAAACATGTAAACCAGGATGTCCAAAGCTTGCATAAGCCTTTTCTGCTTGTCCGAACTGAGAGTCGACTAACAATAAACTCTGAACCGGCACGTAACGTATTTTAGCCTTCACCCATTATGGCTGCCCAGCAAGAGAGGAGGAAGACAAATGTTTGCACAGCTCAGATGGAGGCATGTCTACAGGTCTGGGCCCTTCTCATTACCAGAACATTTAACATGAACATAGGCACTCGCAACCGTCTCTCATTTTTATAAGTGTTGAAGACTCCAGTATTCCATGCAAAAAATAACTTGGCTAGTCGGTAAACAACAACCCTTTCAGGAGCCGCCATCTTTGGTACTCAAGAGGATAGTGGGGTGGTGATGGGGGAGGTGAATACCATTATTTGGCAACTCTGGTAGAAAACCAGAAAACTGGTTTGGCGAAAGAATTGGTCAAAAAGAACAAAAAAAATGTTAATCTGCTCTGTTGACAGATGTTAAGAGGGCAAGTGATAGAACCACTCATTTAAGTTTATCAAATTCAAGTAATGCCAGCAATAATTGATCTGTTGGAGACCTGCCAGTCTCTAACAAAAAGAATTTAGAGCAAAATATGGAAAAGGGGTGTATTCACAATGTCACAACAGTAAAACGAATTGGGAACATACTCCATGTATCCAAAGCTTTACAGATCAAAGTTATGTTTGTGTAGACAAGAAACAAATGCTTGTTGTTTCTAGAAAGAATGGAATTGAAATGGGGCTTATTTTTCAAGTGCCTAGAGTATAGGAAAAATAAATTATATATATTAAACTGCTAATGATGAGTGTAAAGACATTACACCGATCAAAAACTTTATGCTAAGGCATGCTTGTGATTTCTGGTGGTCTTACACCAGCATGATATGTTCCGCTTTTTCACACCTTCAATAACCAGGCAGGATATTCTATGTCAACAGAGCAGATTAACGCATGCTTTTAAGCCTTCCTTTTGCACGTCTGGCAATTTGTAATTTGCACTACAGAGGGGACCAGTTTACATGCAAGTGCATCAGTGGTCCACTTCGTGCAATTTATGCAACATTGTAAAAAAGTATTTCCAATGAGTGAAATGTAATGGAAAGGTCGGATAAAAATATAAATGTGGTACACTACCAACTGGAACCGTTCAGATTGCGGACCCAAAGCATTCTTGAACAGTAAACAGAAGAAAAAGATGCCACTATATTAAGGCAAAACTATTTTATTTGAAGGAGCTTCCTTGCCTATACAAGAAGTCAAATCATGCAACTTAATTTCCGTTAGGTCCCTTGTCGAAAAGATTACAGCTGCATTGAAGAATATTGCTAGTGACTGAAGTCTATAACATGTGTAAAATAATGCTGTAAAACATTGAAACATTTAATGCTGGTCTGTTATGCAACCAAAGAGGGAACTGAAGTTGGGCAAACTGTTGGAAAATCTAGTGGGGCAACAAAAACCAAAGAAAAAGCCGACACACAGCACGGCACCCAGCAATTCTAACATTACACAAACAAACTGGGGCAGCGAGACCGACCCTGCAGTGATGATCACACGTTGGACTCCCCATTGTTTTGCGATGCTTAGAACTTTGGCGTAATTTAATGAAGCAACAAATTCCTGATCCAAAAACATATCTTGTCACAGATGTCCTCAGAAATCCTTACAAAAACAGTAGATTTAAGGTGTTCTATTAAAGTTTTAAAAGGACTGGTTTCGGAACACAGGGACAGTTAAAACTGAGGGGCCGCCTAAAGCTCGCTCAACCTCTCCATGGGCTCATCCCACCCTAGCGTCCCTAAACGTCCCCACCGCCCCCCTCTGCCTACACCCCTCCCACCCAAGACTCTCTCCAAATGACTTAAGATAATCCCTACTAAACCCTTCACAATCTTAATGGGGAAACCTAAAAGGCAGAGGCTATACATCTCCCTCTGGTCTGCTCTGTCTCCTCGACTGGAAACCTTTCCTTTCGCTTCCAACTGCTCCCCTCTCCCACCACCCTCGCAATACCTACACATCTCTACTCTCCCTGCACCCCACTCAGCTCTCTCCCTCACTAACACACTCTCGGTCTGCCTCTCCCCACTAAGTTCCTGATACCCTATAGAGTGGCTCAGGAATGCATTAGCCAAGGCCACTGGGCATGGACCCAGTCCGGCTCACTGATCACTTCCAGAGGAGCAGGAGTTGGCTGAAGATCATTTGTTGGACAAAATGGCCCATGGCCATGCCCAGTGACAACTTCTGCCATGCCCCTTGAACAATGGATCCACTGCCAATTGTCATGGCCGCTGGCCGTATATGACACTGTAAAACGTTTAAATCCTACCTTGTCATAAGCCAGTATGCTTCTATAAAAGCACATTTTCACCCAGATGCCGGTATTGCCACTGTAAGAACACATGGTCATTCTGCCTGTGCCCAGTTTCCACCATTGCCCTATAAAGACACATTTTAATGCTGACTTTGCCCAATACATGCTAGTATTGCCACTGTAAAAACTATTATCTCACATATTCATCGCACATCATACGCAATGATGGATGCAACATCAGTCACAGGCATCTAGGTTTCCCTGGAACTGTGCATGTGTCATGACTGGTTTGCAATGGTCAGGTCACGTCCCTTGACCATGCACAACAGTGGGAAGGGTGGCAGGGACAGCACTCTTTGCATGCACAAAGAATCTTAAACTATTTATACTCTTTGCAAATGCAAAGACACGGCACTTTTGAAAACTGAATTTCCATTATCAAGCGAGCCAAAGAAACACTATGTAATGCAAAGTGGTCACAGGTTTGACAGAAAACAGAGAGAGAACTCAAAAGTGAAAGGGTTGAGCCTGGCCATCCATAATAGTCGATCCACCAACCACACAGCTACGCAAGTATGTACAGGTCAGTGGTCCCACCAGAGCAGTCCCACAGGAAGATCAAAGATCTGTCTAATCTAAAGAGAATATTTTTTTTTTAAAAAACATACTTTTCACTTTCAAGCATTAATACTAGTTGTGGGAGGGTCGCCCCAACACCCCCCCACTTTTTCATATGCTTTGAAAACCACCACAACCCCTTACCCACCCGTTTTAACCCAACCCCTTATACATTTTAAACACAAAAGGCAATATCTTTTCGTTATAACAGCATTCTATATAATTTAATTTGTTAAAATCATTGCATACCGTTACAAGAAGTATGGATTGCACAAAGATCCAAATTAGAATTAAAATATGTTTTACTGGATTAAAAAGACTTCTTGGGAAAGGGAATTACTTTTTTACTCCATATAGAATAAACAAACACATATTCCCCAACTTCAAAATGTATGGGTAAAATTCTCCCACTGTATAAGGTTACCTGAATCTCTGGTCACATGCCACCTCTGAACGACTCATACATACTCTATATTTCCCAGATTTTCTTGTTCAATTTCTCTAGATGCCCCCCGAAGGCAATTTGGCAGTAAGGTTCTTTGCCAGAGTACTTGGTACACTGCTCAAACAGTTGCAGTTTGAAGAGAACAAGAAAACGACACAGGAGTACAGGCACACTCACTAGAGACTTGCATTGGGAAGTATTTTTACATCATGTAAATCATCCTATGCACGACTGCCAGCCACGTGATTTTCAAAAGCAAATACTCTCTGGGGTACTGCTCAAGAAGAAACCAGCAGGGAGAACACATGCCCGCTGTGCCCAGAGCATCTATTGCAACAGATTACAGGACTCGAAATTAAGATTGAATAAGCAGGAGCTACAAGCAGCCCCTGGGTATCCAGCAGTAACCAGTCACCCAGAAGCTACCACTGCGGAATGAGGAGCGAGTACATAATGTTATGTAAATCTAACTTCCACATAAAATGCCAACATAATTGTATCCATTATTTATGAGCCTTTATGCTTTAAATGTCATATAGATGTATCCTACTGTTTATCTAGCGATTTAATTTACCTCTGTGCATTTGGGACACAAGTTGTGTTTGGTAGGCATCAGTTGGCCTGGGGAGTCAAAAGTAGCTCCTGGTAACTGTTTTAAGATAACCAGGCTCTTTTATGTTATAAACGGTAGCTAAATAGCTCCCTGCCCCCCTCAATTTCGAGCCCTGGATTATGGACAGCACATCAACACTTGTGTAATGTTTTTGGCGACATCTTGACATTGCTCCATCCAGCACAATATGGGAACTCTGACAAAGCAGGGGTACATCTGGCAAAGTCGGTATGATCATGGCCACCGAGTTTAGTTGGGAGTAGCATAGGAGGGAGGAGAGGGAAGATGGCACTACAGGGGACTGTTTTTAGAAGAAGGATGCAATACAAAACACCATAAGAACCACCAAGGATTCCAAGTAGGGCAACAGTTTTTGCGGTTTCTAAATTTTATTTAAAGACGAATAATGGTATTGGTCACAATTGAGACTGCTGCAAAAATAGATGGATAAAAAGCATTGGGAGAAAACAATTGTTACATGACAACAATTTGGTCAAGTGAGCATGCCAGCAGAAGGACTGTGAAACCAATTTCAAGTTGACATCTCAACTGTCCCCTTCCAGATGGTAAGCGGGCTTGTATTGTGCACCACTGCTCAGCCAAATGGTTTCATAGGTCTCTTGATGGAGGTGGAAAAATAAAATAAAAATCATAGGCGCATTAGCACATTTCCATTTATGCCACTGCTGGCCCGTGAGACGTTGCATCCACCGCAACCAGCAATGTAAGGTTATCCAGGGTTCCCATTGACACAGAAACCATGGTGCATGCAGTGATCCCAACTGACAGTGGTAGCTGGGGGGTATGGGGGAATGGGTGTGTACAGCAACAGCTTACCGAGTAGAGCAAGTGCAGTACACATCGTTGTTCGCGTAGCAAGACTGGCTGGGGTAGTTGGTAGCTTAATATGGCCATTATGAGAACAGCTCCCGTCTGGCTTCACAGTATAGGAAGCCAAAATAGGGTAGTCTTCTAAAGACAGTACTGCCCTTTGCATGACTGAGATCCAAATTCTTGTATCGGCCAATAACTCCTCTCCATCATATACGAAAAAGAGCCCTAGCACCTAAAAAGCTCTATCTATCCAAGGCTGGACCAAAACTCACGAATGACGAAACCAGCTTTGATGTTGCAGACACCATATTCGGATATACAAAATCAAGCCTACTATAAAATACTGATTTGCAACATCATGTCTGGGCTGACATGGAGGAAAGCAGAGAGATCACAAAAATCTCAACTTACTCAAATAGAGAGAAAAGTTAAAGCAAGCTGGAAAAGAAAACTTGCAGGTCAGAAGCAAACGAATGACTAACCTTGCCAGCGTTTCTAAAAACGGACAGATTCACAAGGGCTAAACAACTCAGGGAAAGTCCCAGAGAAGGAAGGGCCATCTCCTCCAAAGGACGAGGAAAGTAGAATTAGTAGTGAATACCAGAGACCTGTTCCTTAATGTCTACCAACTCCACATCATGTAAGGGGAAAAGGTTAAGGTTGCCACAAATAACACTATAATGAGGTATACCAACCAAGCTGCTGCACAGTAATAGCCACATCTCAGCCCAAATCATGCATTTAAGGATTCAATTCTGCTGCTCAATTGGCAAATCAGCATGCAGAGACAAAATCGGCTCTACTCCAGGATAAATGGAAAACACAAATGGACAAGGATATCGAGGCAAAGTTAAACCAAACCTCATGGCCCAAACGTTCAGAAACCTATGGCATCTTTTCGGATTTATTGTCATTGTATCCTGCTGATTGATCTTAAGAAGCACATATGAAATAATCAGAAATGGATGAAAGTAAAACTATGCCTTAAGATGGTGTGAGAAACCCGAAGGTGCTCTTACACATACTCCCCAGGGATCTTCTGCTCAGGTGGCCAGGTAAGGGCCATCGCTTTTGGATCCCAACCATCGGGGTGGATTAGAGAGGGATAGAGTGCCTGAAGGTGAGACACGGTATTCCCTACATCATGGTGACGACTTGTCCTACCTTTCATCTGAATTCATGGGCTATTGTCTACCCCTCTGACATTCTCCCTTCATCAGACTTTCCAAATGTTAGGATTGGAGTAGTACAGCAGGAGCAATATTTACTCCATATATGTTTTGTTAAATTTTAAATCTCCACAATTCGATCTAGATGCAAGTCATGCTAATCTCCACAATTCGATCTAGATGCGAGTCATGCTAATCTCCACAGCTCCATCTAGCAGCGACGCAAGGTTATCTTCACAATTCTATCTAAATGTGACACATGCTAATCTCCAAAATTCTATCCGGATGTGACGCATCCAAACTATCTACATTTGACGCACATTTATCTTCACAATTCTATCTAGATGTGACGCAGGATTATCTTCACAGTTCACAGGCCAAAGGACAAGCCAAATAAACATGTGGCATGTCCACGTTTGGACACTATCCAGTTAGTAGTCAAACGCAAACTAATCCTCACAATTCTGTCTAGGTGTGACGTAGGCTAATCTATACAATCCTGTCTAGATGTGACACAAGCTAATCTTCACAATTATTTCTAAATATGATGCAATTCTAGTCTTCACAATTCTTTCTAGATGTGACGGAGGCCAATCTTTACAGTCCTATCTAGGTGTGGATTTATGTTTTACAGATGAAAAATATTGCCTTTTTTTTTTTTTTTTTTTTTAGAACAAGAAGAATGTCTATAGGGCCTTAGTGGAGTACAGCAATATAATGGGAAGAAATATTATAGTATCATAAAGGTAAGTACTAGTGAACGAGTAGAAATAAAAAGGGAGGTACGTACTAGGTGACTCAGCAAGTGTGTGAACAACCTTATTGATCATTATTAGGAGTAAGACGACCCAGGTGAGTAAAGAAAAAAGGTAGTAAGGGATACAGTCCTTTTGAATAGGTAGCATTTTCCCAAGAAAGGTGCAAACGGGTGTGAGCATATAATTGCACATGTATGCAAATATGGCTATATCTAATGACGAGAATAAAGAAGACTTTTGGATAGAAGAGGGAGTAACCTTTTTGCAATTCTGTTGATAGGGAAATGCTAAATATGTGCAGTTTGGCAAATGCATGAAACTTTAAGGAAAGGCAAAATAATGTATGTGTATATGCCACATTCACATGCACATGCACTTAATAGAATCAGTGCTGGGTTCCCAATAACATGGGTAGGCAAGACAACAGAAAATGTTCATTATTTTAATTTATTGCATTTAGAATCCGCCCAAACCCTTAGGTGTCACTGCGTAGTTAGACATCTTCAGCAAGAATTATTCAGCGTGTGATATAGCAACGTGCTACAATTTAAATATAGAGTGTGCTGGTAGGAACACTGTCAAGCAGTAAACAGGTTACAATATACATATTTACAGGGAGCTCATTATACACGAGGAATGATAGATTAACAGATGGTAACTGGTTATCATAGGAATGGAGGTGGTTGATCTAGTATTTATTGAATAGCCATGTTTTTAGGGATTTCATGAAGCGGTAGTGAGAGGGTTCAAGTCAAGTTTGAAGTGGGAGCATATTCCAGATTTTTGGTGCGATCACTGGGAAGCCGCTTCCCCCTGCTCTGGCGCATTTGAAGCGTGCCGTGGAGAGGTGTGCTAATTCGCTGGATCCGAGTGTTCCGAGTGTCTTGTTGGGTGTTACGGTATTATTGAGGTAGGTGGGTGCTTTCTTTGCTAAGCATTTATGTGTGACACAAAGGGTTTTGAAAATGATTCTAGCTTTTATGGGTAGCCAGTGGGCTTCTCTCCTGATGGTGGAAATGTGATCTGATTTCTTGAGTCCAAGGGGTGCTCGCAGCGCTTTGTTTTGCAATAATTGCAGCTTGGCAAGAAATTGGAGAGAATTGAGAATTATGTCTCAACAGAATAAATACAGCAAAGAAAGAAGAGACCGCAGTCCCATGCCATTAGGAGGAGGACTTCAAAAAGGTACAAAGAAAACGTTCAGCATAGCAGAAGAAATTAAAAAAACAAAAAAAAAAAACTGGCCCGTTACTACACTAATGACAGATCAACTAAAAGTGCACCAACATTTTTTATTTTTCAGAAAAGCGTGCTGGATTTTATTGAGCTGAGGATGCCAAGAGATGACCTCAGTAACATCATATCGAAAGAAGGTCTACTTTGAGGAAGTAACTGATCACTCATGACTTTGCCTCTATTTTGGTTTCTACAGGGAGCAAGAATCCATACCAGAGTCTTTTTCAACTACGGATGCACCAAGAAGAAAGAAAGGGAGCGTCCAAGACCACATCCTTTTTTTTTAAAATGCTTTGAATTTGTTATGTCTTTTATTATTTTTATCATAAAGAAGGTGACTGCATAAAGTCTAGTGGTATGAAGAACGACAACCACAGAAAAAACATTCCTTTGCCATTCAGAATAAGTGCACTACACAAATGTCAGAAAAAAGCCCATGAAAATAATAGGGCAATTCCAGTAAAAGGCAAACGTGTATATGCTTTATGGTCTCATTTTATAGTCACACCCTGGTATCAGCCAGTATGTATGAAGCATATGTGACATCAAGATATACAGGAACGGGAGAAGGAAAACAGCCATCTTATATGTTAGAAAAAGAGAAAATGCATTAGAAATAGTTTTAGGAGGTAGGAATGCTTAAAGAAAGTACATTAATTATTTTAAGGTTCAGGTTTGAAGAGGCAGTACTACTGATAAAAAATACACTTATTATTCAAGAAACTCATTCACTTTTTATATTACAGATGGACAGGAGGTACCTGCACACTAGGCGATTGACGGCAACCGATCCTGCAAGCAGGGTGAAAAAAGAAAAAAAAATGATAAACATTGTGAGGGTTTTGAGGGACAATAGACAGATGGCCAGTTTCAACCAACCGTGAAGATTTTTTATAAGACTCCCCCACCCTTGTGTTCCCCAGAAACAATCTAATGCCCCCACCTTGACTATTCTATGTGAATAAAGAAGATTGAGAGCGAGTCGTCTGAGGTCACAAAAAAGTGAATCCAAAAAGACCGGCCTATGAATTAAGGGGCCCTTGCACTTACTGCAAAGCAGTCAAAAGGATAAAGAAAAGAAACATAAATGGATTAAGAATGAAGAAGATCCTTGGACGCAGAATAAGGAAAATAAGATTTGAGTGGAAGATGTGCCGATGGAAGACTAACAAAACGAGGACAAATTTAAAATGTACATGGAGAAAGAGCAGTGTCATGGGGTGGGAGGAAAGAAAAAGTGTATATGGACAGTGAAATGGTGCATGTGGACGGAACAGGACAACATGGGCTGGTGGGTTCCCTCAGTAGAGAGAGTCAAAGGTGCGTGTGAGCACCGGGTATGTGTGCAGCTGGTGCGATATTCGTGTAATAGCTGCTTCTTAGCGGTAGGTGTGGTGGTTGAGAGATCAGGAGTATGTGTTCGTTTTGGCAGGATTTATCCAGACTGAGTGTGGCTGCGTTAGGCCTGAGGAGAACGCCTGGCTGGGGGGTGTGTAACCAGCAGTGTTTACTTAGAATGATGGGGAGTGTGCAGCGGATGTTGGCATGAGAACAGTTATACCGAATGGTGTCATAGTATCTCTGTTCTAGTTCAGAGGTGGTGTAAAGGAGAGATTAAGCGTGGTGGTCTGATATTATAGGTTATATGCTCTTTCAAATGTTCTCTGCATTCCAAATCATAATATATACATTACGCAATTCTATGCGTTCCAGTCCGTTCCATGCACTCCTATCCACTCCATGCACCCCAGTCTGCTCATCACACACTCCGGTCCGCTCGACGCACTCATGCACTCCAGTCCGCCCCACGCATGCACTCCTGTCAGCCTCATGCAGGCCCTCCTGTCCGTCACAGGCACTCCTGTCCGTCACAGGCACTCAAATGCGCTCTATTTACTCCGATCTGTTTCGTGTATTCTAAGTTGTTTTATGCACTCCATCCACATATTTCACCCATACTATTCTGTGTATTCTAAGTTGTTTTATGCACTCTGTCCACATTTTTTGCCCGTAACATCTTCATACTTCATCCTTCATCCTTTCCATCCACGTATTTCACACGTTTCATCCACATACTGCACCCATTCCATCCACCTACGGCACCCGATCCATCCATCTATGGCACCCGATCCATCCACATGTCAGCCATTCCATCAATGTACATCACCCGTTCCATCCATATTTGTGATCAATTCCATTCACATATCATTTGTTCTATCCATATAGACTCCATCTACATACTTCACTCGTTCCGTCCGCTCTACGCATTCAGCAGCTCTACGTACTCATCCATTCTACATACTCATCAGTACTGCATGCAATCTGCGCTCGTTCGTTCTACTTACTCGTCCGCTCTACGCAACACGTCCGCTCTACGCAACACGTCCGCTCCACTCAAGGCACTCGTTTGCTCTAGGAACTCGTTCGCTCTAGGCACTCACACGCACTATGCACTCATCCCCTCTACGTACCCCTTTTTTCATATGCACTCATTCGCTCATATGCACTCGTCTGCTCTATATACTTGTCGGCTCTACCCACCAGTCTGTTCTATGCAGTCCTCCATTCTACACATTCTTCCGCTCAGCTCATCAATCCCGCTCAGCTCATCCATCCGTTCCCCGCACTCATGAGCTTTGCATGCATTCCACACTCATCCGTTCTATATGCTTATCCGTTCTACGCACTCACCCGGTCTATGTAACTCATCTGCTCTAGGCATTTGTCCGCTTTATCCCCTCGCATGCACTACACCTTCATCTGCTCTACGCATTCACCCACCTAATGCACTCACCCGCCCCCCCGCACTCACTCGCTCTCCACACTCGTCTGCTCTCCACACTCGCCCGCTCTCATCCGCTCTATGCACGAATTCAACAGCAATATGCACCCATCAGCCTTATAAAGTCATTCGCTAATACGCAGTAATCCTGTTCTATATATTCATCTGCTCTCATCCGCTCTCTGTGCTCATCCACTCTCTCCGCTCATCCGCTCTATACATTCGCCAGGTCTGCACATTCATCTGCTCCAGCAATCTACACACTCTCCGCACTTCCGTACTCATCCGCTATCCACACTCATGCACTCTACACACTCATCCGGTTTATGCTCATCCGTTCTGCACATTCATCTGTTCTACGCACTCCTGCGTTCTACTCGCTTCTCTGTATTTGGGGGGTGGGGGAGGGGAGGAGGACACGGTGGTCGAATATCGACCAGAGGGGGTTTGGGGGTGTATATGTGGGTGCCGACCCTACCCCCCTCAACTGAGTACAGATAACATGAAAGGCAGATCAATAGTTCTTTTATTGTAGAAATCAAGGTTATAGCGCCTTTATTAAAAGGTTAAAAGTGTACATGTCGCGGCAATATCTGGGTTAAAAGGACCCAGGAAGTGATAGGTGCTTTAAATATCACACATTTATCATGAATATATAAAAATATATTGATGGCTCCCTGAAGGGTAGCACAGTGGCAGACAGATATTTCAAAATGGATACCTCAAGCTCAAAATGGTGTCCACCTCTTAGCCAGGTGTGGAAACTCCAGACTCATACTGCTAAAGTAGAAAGCCTTTTCCAGCATCTCGCTGTGAGATAATTAAGTCTGGGAGGTTAAATCTGGAACTTGGCAGGAAAAGCACACACGATCGATGATGGAGTCGGATAAAGGCAAGGGAAAAAACAATTTTAACAGACCAGCTGTATTACTTGGCACCACTTAATTGAGAAGGGCATAAAACTAGAACCTCAAAGAGTAGATAAGAGATTGACAGTGATGTGATTAAAATGGTTCTTGGTAAAAGATGAAGAATGTTGTAATTGTGTCCAGCCAGGTTTAAAATAGCCCATCATTCTATGAGTCAGACAAGTGTTAATGCCAAGTATGCTAATGTGGGCTTGGGGTGCTCTTGATTAGTCACCCTATCACAGAGAAGTGAGTTTTCTTCCTCTGGCTAAGAGAACCCATCAGAAGCATACTTCGAACAAATAATCATATGCATGGGAGTGTTGCATCATCCAAATAAGCCTATATAAGCAGGTTGAAGGAAAAATGTGCTGTGTGCTTTTCAGGAGTGTCTTTTAATCCTATTAAAAAAAAAAGACTTCTGAGAAAACCATTCAGGCCCCTGATTTCGTTTATTCCTGTCTCAGCCAGAATTCATGGATGCCAGAAAGCTTGATGGGAAGAGATCTCCCGGTTGAATAACCTCCATCAAAGACATCCAAGGGTTCACCTCACATGGATCGAATCCTGTATGTAGTGCTTACCTGAAGCTCAACCCCTCCAAGACGGAATCCCTACCGCTGACCACCAACAACGATGAGCACCCAGACAACCAGACCAGGCTCTCTGCAATAAATCTCAAGAGCTTCACATCCCAGCTGACCACCCATGCAAAATGCTTTTGATTCTACAGCAACAGTCCCCTCTTTCAAGGAACACATTACAAGGAAGACAAACAGATGGCAATGCCCTCCTAGAAGGCCTTCCGGTGAGCACCCAGGCACCACTGAGATGTGCCCTTTAAGCTGCAGCATGACTCGACAGACTATTCAAATTTGACATCACCCGACCCTCATCGAACAGCACTGGCTCCCTCTGCAAAAATGTATTGCCTTCATCTACAAATCTGTCACATTTTAGGAGGCCTGTGATCCACCAGAAGCAAGCATATGTGCAAACTAGAACTCTGCCAATGCAGGAAGGAAAGGACCAGAAGACAGGAATTTTCAGTCTAAGCCCCCAGACTGTGTAACCTCCTCCCTATTAATACCAGACTCTCCACATCACTTTTGCATTTCATGAAGAGGCTCAAGACCCACCTCTTCAAAGAAAGGCTGCTCCTCCCCAACATGATACAACCACACACCCTCCACTCCCCACCTAAGCTAAGACCAGGTGATCTGCCGATTCCACCCCCTCTCTTACTCCCACTCAATGTACTCAACCAATTGTTAGTTGATCCCTTGCTGTCAAAGTTGTCCACCATCCACCTCCCCAGTTCTCTTGTTTGAATCCCTTTTTATCTACTTCGCCTATGAATTGTAAAGTGCTCCACCGGTTCATGAAGCCATGTACAATAAATAAAAAAATTAAAAAATACAATTAAAAATATTAGCCAGAAATGATGGTCATTAGTATCTATGGGAATTACTGGTTTAGGACCATGCCAAGAATATGAGAATATGATCACCCAGAGACTCACATAAGGCTGGAGACAGATGAATACGTTAATGGCTTTTGTTCAGGTCAAAAAAAAAAATAACAAAACAAAAAAAATGAACATGACCAGTCAAAGGCTCAAATAAAATCAGGACTCCAGAAGACTTAAAGTCCTTTAGTCACAGGATATGCTGATCAAACAAAGGCACTGTCAAACCTCAGTTCAGGAAGGGATGATAGATTCAACGCTTTGCTATTGAGTTATGATGCAGGTTTCTGCTGGATTTTCGGATTAACAGCCACAATTTCGAGGTTAAAATTAAAGCTTCAGAAGATGTGCTATCCTGGCTCCAGCAGTCCCACTGGATTGCGTGCATAAATGATTTTGGAGATCAACTGAAACCCACAAAAGGATTTTGCAATGTTTCCACTTCACAGGAGTGGCCTTGTTAAGGAACGTAAACATGCAGAAGCAAACCAAGAAGCCAGTATGGGCCACCCAGACCTGGGATCTGTGCTTTAACAAGTCAGTAATATCACCCTTGGGCTATGCGCCACATGGCCAATTGCAGATACATTTTGCAACATTCACAGAATGTGGGGAGGGGAATCCTGATCTGGTAAGGTCCCACAATTGGTGCTTCCAACTGGATTTCTCCAGCTTGTAGGAGCTGTATAATAGTTTTCAGCATAGCCCATTTCCATGGTACCCAACCTTTTGGCCTCAGTACTATGAAGGCCAGAAGTGGCCTGCATTGGATGCAAAGTTGCGACTTTGGCCTTCCCACAGATCGCTCATGTGCACCACCAAGGAAAAGAGCTCTCTCATTAGTTTGGAACTCAGCCAACTGAGGGTCCCAGATTTCCATCAAATAAGCACATAGCCGTCCCTGTGATATGGAAACCCCATAATCCTATGGGCTGCTCTGGTCCCCAATGCTATCCCAGGGGTTTTGAGGGGTGCAGGGAGCTTTTCCCAAGACATATAGCGGTCCTACGCGTGCAAATAAGAACAAACAAGGCTACAAAGTAGGCTATAACAAATAATCCCACCATGGGAGGGTTTTTAAGGTCCCATTAAAAACATTTGCCTCATCACCAAAAGCTAAGCCATTTGATGGATTTCCAAATGTTATCTCTTCGCATGAAAGCAAAGAGTGACAAATACTTTGAAAACACTAGAAGATGCAATCCATTGCTGCCATTATGAAATGTTCAACTGAACAACAACATGCACAAAAGAAAAAGGATTTCTTTGTACACTGGGAATTTATGTGCTACGTTTTCAATCCCACACATGCCCTTCACATCACCGACCTTCACATATCAGCCACAATTGGCCATCACAGCACAGGATTTAAAAGATCACACAGGAAGACTTTTTGCACAACAATGATGTGTGAATGGCACAAAGAGTACTACACAAATCCCACATTTAGACCCAAGGCTTCAGGGAGGATTTGGAGGCAAGTATTTTCCGTCACCACACTCCGCACTGGTTAACGTTTGCAGCTTCATCGGCCCCCTTTGAGCTCCAGGTTATCGTCAAATAGACAGCACACAGCATGGTGACATTCTACTACTTCACATTGCTTCAGGGCCAATACTTCTTGGTTTCCATTCACCCTGAAACAAACAAAATGCCATTCACTAAAAAAACAATATCTGGACAACTCAAATTAGACAAATGTCGGACCATTTAGCAACCTCTCTTTCAGGAAGTATAGAATAGGTTGCCCGCTTTAATCCCACAACATAGTACACAGCGATGCCAGAAAGCTTCTACAGGAGGGCCCGTCAGGCCCGACATAATATTACGGTCATTGGAACATTTGATCTGGTGTCAGATAGGAGATTTTTAGCCAATAATTAGCTGCATTTTAGACGTGTACTTTGGACAGTTTGGCCCATGTCTTTCCACACTGCCAATGCAGTCAAAGTTCCAGTATTTGCAGAATAATCACGCAGTGTAAGAGTGCTTTACAGGGTTGGAATTGGTAGACCATTTCTGCTTTTCGGACACTTATTTTGCATTTTGGCATATCGTCGTCCAGTGTTCACATGTGGAGCAGGAAAGCTGGGAGTCGCTGTGAGGCTCCAATTTCAAAATGTGGGTTCACTGGTGAGCAGTGGGACTCCTGCGCTGTCTTACAATGGGGAAGCGAGGAACAGAAAAGGGGACAGTGTTGTTTAGCTGCTGCAGCGGCGACTTCCAGGGGAGTTCTGTTTCTTGTGTTCTCTGTAGTTTAGTATGGTGGCTCTCCCGTTTCTACCAAGTCTTTCATAGCATGTTCCTTTCCTTTCCCCGAAACCACTCCGTTTTTGGCAGGATAAGCAGTGTGGAGTTGGTCGTCTTTGTGAGATGAGGAGTTCTTTTTTGGGAGGTTGGAGGATGGACTCTGGTAGATCTATAAGGAGGGACAGGCATGAGCACCCATTGCTACGGCCGCAGGGTTGAACAACGAGAATATTGTTTTGCCCTTATCTAATTGCCAGGTGCAGTATAGATGGATTGTGCCAGAATTTCAGGAGGGATGCCCAGTGACCACTGAGAAGGGACAGAGATGTCCAAAAGACCACTGACCGCAAGATGGATTGTAGTTATTTGACAGAGCAGGTCTCGTATTTCCCTTGATTTACTAGTGCATAACGACATATGTCTAGTTAATCCACGTATTGACTCAATTGCCAAATGTAGGTCTAGGGGTGTTGTACACAACTAATTTAGAGGCAGCTTGTATGTTTCTGTAAGCTTTCCTTGTTGCATAAGCTTGTTTATATTGTAATCTCCAGTGCATTTCGATAGCCTTCTGACAACTACGAATACATCATCAAATATATAGTTTTTATCAACAGGAGCCTGTAATGCTCACAAGGTTTCATCCTTTTGTTCACCCTTCCTCTTAGATTCCTTCTGCACCCTATTAATCTGCGTACTGGGCGCCCCTGGCTTACCTTTTTATGCAAGAGCCTTAGCACCCATGGACCATTGTTGAGGTGAATTGCTCAGTGTAGTAGATAATCTAAAGGTAATATAATTGTTGCCACATGCAACTACTGCCATATCCTCTTAAGTGTGTAGGGGACAGCCCTCTGATGCATACTATTTAGTGATTGTATAATGAAATGGTCCATGCAGTAAATTACCTAACATATCGCTTGACATCTAGACCTAGGGGTCAATGTTAATATTACAAATGGATACATATTACTAAGATTGGATAGACTACTATCAACTACTTCACTATGTTTTCTCACATCGCCCATTATTGATCACTCAATCTCATCCTTCATCAAGTGGCCAAGCAGATAGAATAGTTGCAGGGTCGAGATGAGGCTACCCTCTCTTTGGTTTCCCCACTTTCCTCTATGCACAACTATGATGAATCAAATTCCGGGTACAAGTGGTCCAGGGGTGAATATCGGTTTCTAAACCATCAGTCAGCTCCACACCCCTAATACACCAGAATGAATCAGAACAGGTTGGATTAAACAAGCATACAACTACAGGCTCATCTCCTCTTAAGGGCACGGATCGTTGATTATTTGCAACACAGTAAAAATACAATCATTACCCAATGATAAAAGGAATGTCCAGTCAAGGTTGTATACAACATCTACTTTATTATTATCAAAACAGACAATCTAATAACACTACTAAATACAACCTACCCTGAAAAGGAATGCATAGAACAGACAGTTTCAAAGAAGGAAAAGGGATGCACTCTGGATACTGACAGGAGGATAGTTGGTATGGTTAATAACCACAATAGTTGTTTTAAAGGCTTCGTTGCATCAGTAAAAAAGGGAGAAAGGGTCTTAAAAATTCCCTGGTGGCCTTCTGGGAAGGACCACAGGGACAGAACCAAAATGTACCTCTTTATGTGGTTGTTCACGGTACTCAACAGTGTAAAGTTGGCTTCAGGGCACTTTTCAGGCTTCTGCTACAGAGTTCGAGATGGGAGTCAGTGGTTGGTATCAGGCGGCAAGACTGTTCGGCGAGCGAAGTTTGGCGAACGGATGCAGGCTGGCCTTCACAGCGACTTAGGGTCAGGAATCGTCTCACATCAGCGGCTCTAAGCGCTGGTCGAGACATCTCAGGTTCATACAGCGACTGTGGCTTGACGGTGGTATCTTGAGGCTGGTCATCGTTGCAGGCGGTTGCAGATCGAGCAACTCGACTGACTTGAAAATGTCATTTAAGGAGGACGGCGGCAGGCGCTTGTCGTTGCACCTCTCCCCGCCTCTTTAATGGGCTTGCATTGTCCTTTAAGGCGGACGGCCCAGAGCTTGCGAGTATGATGGAGGCAGTTACCTTGGCCATGGTTTTGGGTTCAGAGATCTTCTGGCACTCCGTGTCCAGGCAGCTTGCTGCAGAGCCTAGCAGGGCACACTGTGTGCTGGCTGGATACCGGTTCTGAAACGGATGCAGGGTCTTCTGAGTTCTTTTCTCCCTCTGTTCCCTGGGAGAAGTTAAGGGGAGGGATTTTTCTTCCCTCTTTGGGTAATGTTTATTTTTTCATTTATAAAGCACAGAGGTATCAAGGCGCTGTTACAGTTCCAATTACACACATGCATAGTTAGGTACAGCAAGGAACAGCAATAACAGTTGCCCACAAGCAATGTTGGGGATTGAGAGCAGATGAATAGTCAGATGAGGACGGATACACAACCCACTATCGCCAGTGCAGTTATGTGAATAATCAGGTTTTCAGAGTTCACCTGAACACCCAGTATGATTGCTCAGCTCACATAGCAGGTGCCATCGTTTAGCTGCAAAGATGGTAAAGCGTGCCCACCAGAATTTGTTTGTTTGAATTTCGGCTGTATCATTCTTTTAGTGTAGGCTGCTCTGAGGGGCCTGCCCGATTGGGCTCTAGTGCTTTTCTGAGACAGGTAGGGTGGAGCTGAGTTGGAAAGGCATTTATGTGTAATGGACAAGTTCAATACGATATTGTTCACAAATCGGAAAGCCAGGGTACAGCTTTTCTTGCTGCAGAGATGTGTACGAGTTTTGGAAAATCGAGAGCAGCTCTGATGGCATTGTTCTGCATCACCTGCATCTTCCGTTTGTTGTGTAGACAGGTGCCAGCAAATAAGGCATTACAGTAGTCTAGACCAGATGGTGGCTCGCCAGGGTCCAAGGATGAGTTCTTTGTGCTTCAGGATCTGCCTAAAGAGGGGCCACATCGATTGGTGTAGGGTGAGCCTAGCTTAGTGACCCAATGCTGGAGTCCCTACCAACAATTTTCTTTATGTGTGCAACAGGAAAAGGTAAGGAGGTCCCAGAACCAATATGGCGGAACCCTTCTCTCAATGTAAACAGCTCTGGGCTCACTCCCCTGTGATACTAGGATCCACCCACCTACTTGTCTGCTGTGATCAAAGAGTATCTCTGGTCAATGGTTCTCCATGTGTGGTTCCTTTTTAAAGTGGCAGATCTCTGTTGAAGATGCTCAGAGACCAGAATCGATGGCTTCTGCAAACCACATTCTTGTATCTTATGAATGAGGTCCGGCTAGCGGGGGAGGTCTACTGCAAATAAACTCTCACGTCAGTTCACGGTCATTAATACCGAGAGGCTGCAGCTGCCTTCAGGTTGACACAGTTACATATTAAAGGTTTGCTGGGATTCTGATCTCCTTTGTTATCCTCTGCAGCCAGGCTCTATGGGGGCTTCTGAAGTACCCTCTACCAGTATGTTAATTGCATTCACCAGCTGCACGGATTAACAAAAGAGCAGGGATGTTCCATGGAGCCTTTGTCAGTTACTCAGGCTGTGCATGGCAGGGGGAAGCTTCTCCCCTCCCCTCTTTTTGGGATGACATCATGCTCTGATCTCCTGTCATATTCCAACTAAATATGAAAAGGATGGACAGTGCCTGTAGGCTGTGTCCATGCCAGAGTACATGGGTCTATGTGTTTGTTGTGGTGAGAGCACAGGAAAATGTGTGTGGATTAGCCCCACTCATTTTTCTGAGGCAGGTCTACCATCATCCATTTACTTAAAAATGTCAAAAAATCCTGGGTGAGCCCACGCCCACCATGCGGACGGTCGTATTCCTCACAACAACTAACTTTTGGTGCTGGCACATTTATCGGTTTGCTTGGTCACGGGCAGATTATCTGCCCGATTTACAAGGAGAGGTTTGAGAAAACATTACCTGGTGGACGCCTCCACACTTCAAGGGCATGCAAAGCACTTACCAGTTCCATCACACAACCACGTGCTTACTAAGGCCAGTACTGCGCAATCAATGTACTAGAAAATGCCCTCAGAGAAGGGTGCCTGGCATTCCTCTTTCTTCGGATCAACATTAATTTCATCCACTACCAGTGACTAAATACACATGGATGGACTCTTACTACCCCAAGCAAGTACCCTTCCAGGGTAAAAATGTCAAGCTACTAGCTAGCCATAATAAGTTACTCGTCAAATAATTTCCATACATGCAGGACAGCACACAATCTTCCCTTAAAAGCAAATTATCGCTAGCCAACGGCTAGTGGCGAGTGCCAATTTTGCACCCTGAACCCTCTACACCACCCTTTTGTACCCTTCTACCCGTTGTCCAGTTAATTGCTATTCTAGTCGCCTTCGCCTATCCGCTTCCCTTTTCCTCTCCATTGTCAGGTTTACCCTGGCTGGGGCACAATATCCCACTTTCCAGACAAGCCTCAGCACTGTAACACCAGGACAGCGTTGATGGCTGCAGTACAAAAGGTTAAAACACAATATAAGAAACACACACATGGATGGCCTTAAAAGGTTTAAGAGGGACTAGCAAAATGAGCCAAACAAAAGAAAGCTTCTGCAGCAACAATCAAAACTATTTTACAGCAGCAAACAAGCACACTTTACTTTTTAGGCAATGAAGATTTTGATAAAACAAGTGAAATTTTATTTTCAAAATGGTCTATTTTGCTAGGTCCATCTATTAATTTAATTCCAAGTTATTTAAGACAACTTTTATTTACATTGCAGTAATGTTATAATGTTGGGTAGTGCCGTGTGGAGTATGGGGGTAAGAGCACATAGTGTCGCTTGGAGCAGGGCTGTCCAACTCCAGGCCCGGAAACCCAAAAGGTTTTCAGGTTATCCCTCATGAATATTCACTAGAAAAAAAAAAAAAAAAAAAGAATAGGCCAAAATGACCGTATCCACATTACCGACCCCACCAAAAGACCTAAAATATATACCACAAAAAGTTAAAACTACCAAAAGTTTGAACTTTTTGTGGTATTGGGTCGTGGGGTCCGTAAAAAAAATTAAAAAAAAAAAAAAAAACACAAAGGCTGCAGGGACTGCGGGGTTGTCCCCCGCAACACCCCGCTCACTATACTACACAGTGTAGTGAGATCGGGTTGTTGGGGACACCCCCGCAGCTCACCCGATCAAAATAAAAAAAAAATAAAATAATAAACATTTTTTTAAAAGTACCCTGCGGCACCGGGAGGAAAGGTAAGTAGGGGGGGGGGATGGAGGTTTGGGTAGGGGTTTGCGCACATCGGGAATGTTCAGGGGAGAAATGACCGAAGATTGTTTTGAGCAAATAATCTTCGGTCATTTCTCCCTCGAACATTTCAGTGGACCACAAATCACAGATTCAGAAAAAAATGTGCATACATTTACAATCATTGTATGCAAATGTATTACATGAATATTAATGAGGGATAGACTAAAAATAAATAAATAAATCAGACATGGATCCGGTCCTCGAGTTGGACAATTCTGCTCTTGAGACTGCTGTGCTTTTATGACTACATTGTGCAACGGGCCCAGGGCAGCATGCCCAGGTTTTCTTAGCTTACCGCCTGTGCATTTTAATAACCAGCAATCAACTCAGAGCCCCCAGGCATTGAAAAGCAGCTTCAGCAAGCACTCGAATTGAAAAAGTAGACGGGTTAAACATTTTGCTAGTAACAGGATGGCACTTTTTTTTTACTAAAAGAAAAGTAAAATATAGAGTGTTCCCTCCAAATGTGGGTCCCCTGGGGAATTGGCATTATAATAGCGCCCACCACAAAATAAACTGTTTTTTGGTGCTCGTAGAAATTATGCTCCGCCATTCACATCAACAGAAAAGTATGGTTTACGGTAGCAGCCCAAAGGACCTTAAATAACCCCCCTCACGACACTCTTGAGCACGGCTCCTCGAATCTCCTTTGCCTTCTCCCTCTACTGCTATTCCGCCCCTGTTGCCCCAAACAACACCTTAACCATCAGTACAAACTGTACTCTGAACACTCCAGCTGCTGCCCCTCCCTTGCCACCGACCGAAAATTCTACCTTGATCCTCTGCCATTTCTTTATTAGGCCCTTTTGCAATTGCCATGCACGCAGCACCATGGGGGTAATCGGCTCCCCCAGTGACTACTGTTGATTTTATTTATTAACGGGGCGTAAATGTGTCCCAATAACATGTTGTAGCCAGAACTAAGCAACAGTTTGAGGGGACTCATGGGTTCTCCCCAGAGAACATTTTTAAAACAATGGTTTAACACTGTGTTTTAGAGCACACTTTCTGTGAAAAAGGGAGCAAAAAAAGCACACAGATAGAAATCGGTTGTGCGTGACAATACATGAAAAAAAATCCAATAGATACAAGTTACTAAAAGAACAGAAGCATTTTCAACTAATTTTCATGATACATTGGGGGAAAAGCTATGCCGGTATTAAAAAAATAAAAATAAAAAAAATAGAACATTAAAATAAAAATAATCTTCATGCTCTGTGCTCATATATGCCCATGTAGGCAATGCCAATAGATCATAGGAACATACGACTATCGTATTTGCCAGTAAAATATGCCAGATCACAGTAAGACAATCATATATATTTTGTTTTTTTATAAAACTTCACACATTTCCCCTTTATCACACTTTGGATCCTTTTATCCTCCAATACACTCCAATTCCCTAAACCATCGTCTCTTCTCTAGAATAAACCAAATGCTACTTTTCTTGCGAGTCCGTGCTATTCTTTCAGAAACTTGTCGGTTTGTCAATTGTCTCTTGCTCTCTCAGAAACGTGTCTAGAAAATGTATTCCAGCACACGCAAATCGCGGGTTTCTCCCTTATAAGAAGTATGTCAACCATTCCTCTAAATCTGGTCTTAAAGTTATCAAAATAGCCATCGTGCTCTTTCTTCTGCCACAGCTGTACAGTCTAGTAGCAGGTGTTTTGTAGATTCCAAAGTTCCTTGTATTTTACAAAATCTACACTATCTGTTGTTCCAACCTCGCTGCCCACTCTTATGTCCAAATTCGTTGTTTGGATACGCGTCTAGCTTTGTCTGCATCATCTTCTCACTATGATGTTAGAAAATCTATCCAGACTGGCCACAGCAATGTAGGCCAGTCTAGCCACAATAAGTTAGTTTTACCCTCTATGCCGGTAAAACTATGTTATGCCACAGTAAGCAAGCATGTTCAACTACCTGCCCATTCCCCCAAAAAAGGTCTGTTCCCAGACAGACACATTCATACAGCATTCATAAACATTCACTTGTGCACGAATACAGCATTATCTCACTCTCAATCGCGTACCCAGGCAACATACACTCTGTTACACTTGCACCCATACCCATTCAACATACATACATTTTCCTTACCGGAAGCCTGGTCCAGAATCTGCTCCACTTCATGCTCCCATGGCAGCGCTCTGGCTCTGACACACTACCAACAGGAACTCGGACACAGCAAGTCCTGGTTCCAGCACATGAGTGGGGAATTGGTGTGGCCTCACCACCATCAACAATCCAGTGGAAGAGGTCTTCAATAATGCTCCAGCATGGTATCGTGGGGGTAATGCAAATAGTGGAGTCAATCCCAAACACTCCAATGACTGGTCAGAAATCACAAAGGATTCAATACGCGATTTGTACAAAGTTTTGTGTCGATGTTTGAAGTACTGCGAAGAACGTTGCCCCAGTGAAGCAATCAAAGGCATGCAAAGAATTTGGGCACATACTTGGCAAAGCACCTTTGTGATTCGGACCAGTCATCGGAGCATTTGGGATTGACTCCACCACTATTTGCATTACCCCCACGATACCACACTGGAGCATTGTTGAAGACGCCTTCCACTGAATTGTTGATGGTGGTGAGCCACACCAATGCTCCACCCATGTCCTGAAGAAGGTTGGGCGAACGCAGGGCACCATTAGTAGCCCACTACAGACCGAAACACGTGTAGACAGTGTTGGACAAGCTCTTTTGCTGTCTAACAGGAGCGGCACACCTGTATTTGTGTAAAGGGTGTCCAAGACTAATGAAACAGTGAATGTATTGGGAGATTTTTAAGATATTGATAACCCATTTGATTGTTAAATTTGTTTATGTTGCGAGTAATGAGAGAATGTGTGGAATGAATTGTGTGATTTAGTCTTATGGATATTTTAGTAGACACATATTTGGAAAAAGAAGTGGTCTTGTAGTTAAATGGATTTTTGTGAAAACAAATTATATTAGTAGTACCTTGCCAACCCCATAGCTAAGGTCAATTTTTTACATACCTGTCTGTGTATCTGCCTGGAGGACCTGTAGCTTTACAGGCACCTTTATATTTTGATATATAGCTTCTAAGGTGATACACATTGTAGTAGTAGTTTAACGCCCCCCTGGCTAGGACTCTGGGTTTGTTGATCTTTTTTGTGATTTTGTTGCATCATTGCAATTACAGTATTCCGATCTTATCGTCATCAGTGATTTTAACTATAAATGCAATGATCCCTCTGGCAAAAATCGTAGCCAAACTGACTGCTGCCATGGATGTTCTCTCCTTGCAGCAGCTGTTCTCCGAACCGACCTATAAAGCTGGGTAATCAGATTTGGTATTTGCAAAACTTGATTCTTTAATGGTCTCCTCAACCTTTTCAGGTTGCATGGTCGGACCACTTTGTCTTATCATTTGTTGTTGACCATTCTGACACCCTTCCAGCCCTGGTTAAACAGAGAATTAAGAAGTTGAACTGGCGGGCGGTTGTTATTTCCGTTGTGGCTGCTCATGTTGCTACCGGTTGTAGCATAGCCCACTCTGCTGATCTTGGGGCTCTGTAAGAAATATTTTCTACTACAGCGGATATGATTGCTCCATTGGCTGAGATTTTGGTCCATAGGCAGCCGTCCGAGCCTTGGTTCAATGAGGACCTCAAGTCCCTTCGCCTCAAGCGTAGGCAAGTGGAACGCAAACGGCGTTCCTGCTATAGGGTGGAGGACCGGATTTCCTTCTGTGCTGCTACCTCGCTATATCATGCAGCTATCAAACTTGCTACTACACTGTCCGAATTGAAAACGTCATATCCCAGCCTAAAGAGCTTTTTTGGGTTGTTTGTTGCCTTTCTACTAAGGATTCTTCCGACAATGCTATGCCTTCTTCTCAAGAGCATTGCGACTCCTTGGCTAAATTTATTATGCATAAGATTGTGAATATTCGTGAGCACATTCTTTTGGACCATGATCCTTTGGGGGTCAAGTCTGGTTCCTTACCCTCTTTAACATCTGGGACTATGACATCTGCTAAAGCCTGGTGGGATTTTTTCCCGCTGCGGCTGATTTGACTTTAGCAGCTGCAGGTATTAAGTCAGCTTCTCCCACTGATGCCATCCCGCTGTTTGTGGTAAAGGATATTTTCCCATTGCTTCTGCCCCAGCTTACTGCTGCGGTTAATCTTGTGTGCTCCTCTGGGATCATTCCCTCTGTGCTGAAGTGTGCTAAGGTCATTCCAATGTTGAAAAAGCCAACTCTTGACCCACTCCTTCCTGCTAATTACCGTCCTATTTCTCTTTTACCTTTTTCATGAAGCTGCTAGAGTAGCTGGTTACTCCTCTACTGGTCAAATTTTTCGAGTCCATGACTGTAGCTTGACGTTTTCAAGTCCGGCTTTAGACCAGGCCAGGGCACCGAGACTGTCTTGGTCTCGGTGCTCGATGATCTGACACTTATTTCTGATCAGGGTGGAGCGGCAGCCTTGATCCTTCTTGATCGGCCACTTTTGATCCCATCGACCATGCCATCCTGATCAGCCGTTTGTCAGCTGCTGGTATGTCGGGTTCCGTTCTTTCATGGTTTCGCCCTTTCCAATTTGACCGGTCTCAGCAACTCCTGCTTCGATATTTTCTTTCAGCAGTTGTGCTTTTGCTGTGTAGGGTCCACCCTTCCCTGTCCCCCTCCCTGTTCAATATCTACATCCAGCCTCTCATCGCTCTGATCCGCTCCCACGGCTTTAGATGCTACTTGTACGCTGACGATACTCAGATCTTGGTTCGGCTCAATTTACTCCATCTTGCCAATGCCACTCACCTGCGAGATTGCCTCTCTGCCGTGGGTTGCTGGATGAGCGAGAACTAGTTAAGCGCGGTTATGTTTGTAGGTGCCCGACACTGTTCCCTCTCTCTGGACTCCATCTTTTTGGCCATCTGTGTTGGGTGCCTTTCCTGTGGCGGTTCTGACTGTTAAAAATCTGGGGGTAAAATTATCAGCCTCTCTCCCTCTATGGCCTCTAGGATCGGGTCGGTGTGCCAGGCTGCCCATTTTCAATTGAAAATACTCAGGAAAGCTTTGCCCTACATTCCGCTTCAACAGCGCGCGCCAGTAGTATTTGCCCTGGTCATTAGCAGAATTGACTAATGTAACTCTATATCTGGCTCAGCCAGATTACCTAGTACATCGTTCACAGGTACTGCAAAACTCTGCTGCTCGCCTTGTCACTGGTACGCCATATCGGGAGCACCCCTCATCTGTTCTCAGGTCTCTCCATTGGCTCCCAAATGGCCAAGCACGTGTCTAAGTCCCTTTGCTTAGTGCGTAGGGCCTTTTATGCTACTGGCCTGGAATATTTGTAGTTGAAATTTCGTCCTCATGGATCGACCCGTGCGCTACGCTCTGCAGACCGCTCCCTTTTGGCGGTCCCCAGAGTTCGATGCACAGGAATGGGAGGTCACTCCTCGCTCAGAACTGCCATGCTGTGGAATGCTCTGCCAATTGCCCTTCGGGCTTGTCCGATTCATATCAACTTTAGGAAAGCTCTGAAAAATTGACTTTCTAGTTCTTCTCATAGTGGTACCTTGTTTTCAATCATAGCGACAAGTTGCCTTTGGGTGTTGGTTGCGCTGCACCACGGTACAAAAACTGTTAACATAACATTTGATGCTCCAGAGTATTAAAGAATAAGGTCACGTCCAGAGATGTCAGAGATGTTACTAAGTGAAACATAGGGTGCACGCTCATCTTCTGCTGCAGAGGTCTTCGCAAATCTTATGAAATGACTGTATCAAAATGCATACCAGACCGAGGGGTTCTGTGTTACCAAACTTCGGGATTCTTGCTCCTTCCTACCCAGGGAGGCTATGAGAATTTAGAGAGTGCCTATAACAACGTGGGGCTTGTAGCTGCACAAGAGTTGTGCAGAAACGCTGCTAAATATGCCAAGTCAATCAGACATGTTGCCATGATTAGCCGGTTCTTAATTTTCTGGAGCAAGTGGCACTAGCTGCATTGTAACTTCATGCCTGCAAATTCTGGCTTGCATCACACAACCAACCATCAAACCCTGGGCCTCAAATAACACTTCCAGTAACGTGAGCTAGCAGGTTTTTCCTTTCTCTTTGTCGCGTAGGAATGGTTGGATTGTGGGACTGGGGCTGGTGCTGGATTTTCAGTACAAGTGCTGCTACCCTCCTGGGTACTAGTGTTCCTCGACGGAAGCCAGGGCTGCTAAACTCCAGTCGCCACATTTGGGTTGCCTGGCTGGGGGTGGAAGGCAGAGTATACCTGGTGGGAACTCTAACTCCTGGCATATTCCAGGCTGACACACTTTCCATAATTAGGTGCATGCTTTGATTGATGCAGGAGCAGTAGCAGCTTCAGCTCTGGGGAACATAGTGGTTAGATTTATTAATTGTAACAGAGTGGAGGAGGCAGTAAACTGCTACAAGATCGTCAACTGTGGAAATATGTGTAGTTATTGTTGCTTCTATAGCGCTTTATGCCAAAGCGCTGTACATAACTGGTGAATATTGGAACAATAGCTGATATGATGGCAGGTTATACGAATGTAAAATTTAGAAGGGCTCCTGGTTGAGATCTATTCTGCCCAGGAGGGCTCTATAGTAAGTAACAAAATTGAAAAGTATATACAATTGAATTCTTGATATTGAAACAATCAGATTAGAATATCATCTGATATTGCTGTATTCACATGCAACATCACTTTAGGTTTGCTGCATACAACTGTTTTGAAATCATTTAAATAACAACGTATGTAGAAACCAAGTTACATTACATGAAAATAAGCTAGTCAGACAGCAATATTCCTGTCCCATTTTGTTTTTCACATTGACAGGCATTTCGACCTGGCTAGGTATTCAAAGCAACTCTACGTGGACTCACGCTCCACCACCACAGAGTGAATATCAGACTGATGTGCACAGGTAAGCCCTCCCTTCGAGTGGGTGCTCCTCAGTACTTGGCACCCTGTTGATGCGATTCAATTAGTCACAAGACATGTAATGACACCAGTCTCTAATCCATAGATTGAACTTCAAGCATTGATAACATGAAGTCCATCCAGGAGAACCTCTAACAAGCCTTAGACCTCCACCGACATTTAAAAACTTGAACCATGCAGAGTTCTTCGCCACAGCACGGTAAGAAAATGTACAAATCAGACATTAATAGATCTCAATCAAGAAATAACAAACACTGGGCCTCATTACGGCCATGGTGCTCCCGTAATGAAGGGTGCCGGTACGGGACCGGCACCCTTCATTACGGGATGCCCTATTACGAGGTTCCCTTGCAGGACCCGGTAAGGACGCGGGTCCCGCGAGGGGACCAGGGAGCTAATAACGGGCCCGTTATTAACGGGCCCAATATTAGCCCCCTCCCCATTCCCATTGAGCCCTATGGCTATGGGGGCTCAATGGGAATGGGGATGGGGTTTTCCAATGAGGACTTACCGGGTTATTCCAACCATGGAGGACCCGGTAAGTCCTCATTGGAGGAACCCGGTTTGGAGGCAGCCATGCCCTTTTTAAGGGCATGGCTGCCTCCATACTCATAATGAGGCCCATTGTCTTGCCTCTTTGACAAATTCGAAATACCTAAAACTATCCCTTGTCTCCTACTCCTTAGGCAGCACACTTACCGAACAGGCTTTCTGCACAACTCCCTTGTCGTCCTGATGAAGGCCCGTACAAGACAGGCTCATTGAGTAGCCCATTAGGGCCGAAACACACCTGTGTAGACCACTTTATCCTTTGTGTGCCATGTATTCACACTGTTTTATTTGTTGTCCTATTTTCTTGTTTAGAAATTGTATGAATTGTTTTGACCTCTGTTCTTCACAGCAGTAGGTGGTTATGCATTCAATGTCAAATTTGTATTAACACATTCCAACTACTTTTCTCGAATATGTATTTCCCACAAGCAACATGTACTTTGTCCATGTCCAGCCAGAAATGATTTGTTCTGTGTTTTTTGTGTGCCGATAGACCAATAGGTCTTTCTTTGAATATAAAATATTTGTTGAAGAAACAGACATGACTACTATGATATGTTAATGAGTCTATGGCAATATTCATTTAGGCAAGACTGACCTTTTTCACTTGTATTACTTACTAGTTTATACAAATGAACACAACAAAACAAAACAAATAGAAGAGACAAAAAGAACACCATGAGAAATACGAAATGGTAAGAATAAACCAGTTATATAGTTTAGGATTAAGATCAAGCAAAACAAACAAAATGGCAAGAAATATTACAATAAAACCAGCATAAGTGATATGTAGTCTAGACAAAGCAGCAATGATAAACGTCCACTAATACAAAGAAAACCTCTGGCAGCAAAAAATTGTCCCAACGTCCAATATTCCAGCATTCATTAGGTAACTAAGAGTGACAGCTATGTTGGATTGATTGGATACATCAACGAGATGCGGACAGAGGCTCCAATGCCTGCCCTTGAATAGCAATACACTGTTTTCTGCATCCCACCACCACGTCTCATCAGTCACTCTTGTTTCTGTATATGGTTAGGGTATTTTGTTTGATCAACATAAACAGGATCATTGGCTTCCCTTCTGTAGTATGTTAGCAAGCAGTAGCGGATGCAGCTTTTGGTGCAGGGCGGATATTAGGGCACTGGCGGTTGACTGGGGCGCACTAGGCACCAGGGGGAGCAAGGGGACGTGACCGTCCCTCCTTCCCCCACACTGGCACTGTTAGCAAGTCCCCCCAAGTAATCACCCCACGCCTCTACACATTCCTTAGCATTTTTCTCCTGCATATAAAACATTGGTCCAGCAATAATCCAGTCCTGTTCATTCCACTGTGCATAGTTCAACTGGTCAGAAGGGACGCTGCCTATATTCGCGTTACATGCGGTATGATGCTCAGAAGGGAATTATTTCTGGTTATTTAGCTCCTGGCAGTCCTATTGTACAGGGCTGGTGAAAGGATTAATTGGGCCTCATGCATGGCCATTTTTCACAGCCGGCTTTTACATTAGGGACACAAATGGTGTCCTCTTGTATTACTTTGTTGGTGGTCGCCTGGACATGAGCTAATGTAGCCCTACTTTGGCCTTAATCCCTGATCACTTGTTTTGACAGGACAATATATATTCTCACCAGCCCTTCAGGGCAAGAGCTACAACAAAACAGCAGACTCACTGCGGAAGAATCAATTATAATTTCCTCCCCTTCGAGTCGTCACTCCCCAAAGGTGCTTGGGCCAGGCAGAACAACTCCTCAGGGGAGAAGGAGTGAAACTTTTTGTCCGGCCCTGTTATGTTACAATGATTCTAAAAATACCACCACTTCTGCTATTTGCATGGTTTTGTGGTGCTTCACGGTACGCAAGAGATCTGGTAGAGACGGAACTAATGTTAGTCTAGCGTGAGCAGGGCAAGGCTCATGTGAAGAGATATGAAAAAGGTATGGTGTGTAAATTCTAGATTGCGAGTTGTTTGTGGCAGATGTTAATGTACGCTCTAGTTTGGTAATGAAACATGTGTGGTTTTCTGGCAGAATGGTGTTTAAAGAGAGCATGGAGAATTGCGTTAGTGCATCTGTACCCATGGCTTGGGCCGGTGCAAGTGCCAGTGTGTTCATCTGTGTTCGACTTGTGTGTTGAGACATATTGTCAGCGAGAATGGTTTTGACTTAGTTTTTGTTACCATAAATAGCCTGGCAGACAACCCAATACAACTTCAGATATCCTTTCTGACTTTGGGCCTCCTCACAAGTTGGGCTGTAGCCCTTAAATGCGGCGTTAACCCCTACTGCCACATTTAAGGGCTGGACCTGCCACGAGCCTGGCGTGTTCACCCCCAGCTCAGAGCTGGGGGTAAACACAAGAAAAGCACTGATTTTCGGTGCAATGGGGAATAACGTTTACTGCTAAACCCGCGATCCAGTTGTAATACCGACGGGCGGTACTCGTGATGAGGCCCTTTGTAAACATCAAAGAGGTTGGTTGCATTTATTTGTCGATTTCAATGCAAAACATTCTCTCTCCAGCTTTTATCCCGCATTATGCTATAAAATGCGTTTCTTGGCTAGGTCAGGTTACATTTTGCTAGCGCACATATTTAGGGTCCATGGTTTGTGGTCAATTGCGCAGAGCCTCACTTCTGATTGCACAAATCATTTATATATGATTATGGTATAAAGCAGATGTATGTACACCACGTACTAGCAACGCACAGCCAAACACACCACAGCATTAAAGTGGTGACAAGTACCAACAAAATTGTGCGGTATCCAGTGATTCCATCGAATACAAAGCATTGAATGCAAAAGCATCGAAAAAATGCATTTTTTTTTTTTTACAGGTAATGCTTTTAGTTTTATTATGATGGGTTAAAAAACGGTTTGGGGAGGATCCCCTCCATAAAAGAAAAAATGTTTTTAAAAAATGCATTCTTTTCTAATGCTTTTGCATTCGATGCTATCACTATAAACCAAATTGTGCATCTTGCTTTTAATATCCCCCATCAAGTTTAGGCATCTAAACCGGGCCAATGTGCTTAAAATGGCATAATTTGCTGCTAATTTGACACGAGTTCCAACAAATATTCCTTGGAAGAGATTGTAAAGGAGGCACCCATGCAAGTAGTATTGCAGTGCCTGATAAAGTCCAAGACATTTGAAGTGTTAGCCCCAACCAGATGTTTGCGTCCAATTAAGTCTCTGGCAATGGCTCTCTCTCTCTTTCCTCACTTTACTATCACACTGTAATACCATTTCGTATGGGATCCCAACCATGTTTTTGCTGCCCTTTATCAGCCCTTTCGGACATTTTTAAATCTAGAAAAATGCAAGCCATAATCAAAGGGCTTGCTTAGATGGAACAATGCTTAAAAGAAGACTGAGTTGAGGCGCCTCAGATATATTCTTAAGCAGACTGATGGAATGATGTACTCTCATTTAACATCCCCCAATGTCACGCCTACCATTCCCTGTGGTCAGATTCTTACTTTAACAAATACAACTGCTATCCTGTCTTCTGTTTTATTCTCAGTGTTGAAAACAAAACAAAACAAAACAAAAAAAAAAAAAAAAAAGACATGAGAATTCTACCTGGGCTTTTTTTTTTATCCAGTAAGTGAGTGGATTGAGAGGTTCTGTATACCCTAACGTGCCAAATATGTGTACATCAACATATGTTAAATGTATTTATACCACACACATTCACCAACGGAATTGGTCCCCAGCTTCAGTTTGGTTTCCACCGTGCACCGAGCTTTGGTGTGGGTATCGGACCGATGCGAGACCTTGTGTGCTGTTGGTGCAGTTTATGTGTCGTTTGTTGTTGAAAGAAAAAGGCATCACATATGTTTCAGTCAATACCCAAGCCACACCACAATGGCCTTTCCAATCCCAAATGCACAAGTTAGTGGATTGTGTGGACCCAGACAACACAATAAGTCATACGTCAGTCCACAGGCTACTCATGAAAAACGCTTTCACTAGAGCCATTTAAGACTCCTGAAATAATCACTATAATACCAGCTCTCCTACGGTCGGCTCGCCACACCCACAATGCCAACATTATCCCACAAATGTCTTAAGCAACACAACTTCACACCTGACCTGTGCAAAGGTGAGTGCCCCAAAATAGAAAATGAATCGCATAGCTGCATTCTATAAAGAGACTATCCATAACCCGATAACCAAAAACCTACTAACCATCTCCTTTCTCAACCACCCTCGCTCACAACACACTTACCATACACAGAGAAAACCAGCTCACTAAACACCTCTAACCCACACAACTTCTCAAACCAACTAATACACCTCAATGCTAGGCTCAAACAGCCAGCATCCCAGACAATGGAGGTCTCCCACCTCGAAACCATATGACTCCAGTGTAAAAACAAAAACACACAGGGACAGACGCCAGTTACTCCTGATTATATATACGCACATTACTGAGCAGCTGGAGAGCACGAACATGGTTGCGGTGCAAATCAACAGAACATCTCAGTGTTTCTTGTAGCAGTCATTTGATCTTAAAAAGTTAAGCATGGGAGTAGTCTTCCAAAAACATGTAATGCGTTCCAAATAGTAGGCTTAGAATTGCAGGACTCCTCCCTCCCTCAAAAAAGTTAAACTAAGCACCATCTGCCTCAATTCATTTGCAATTCACCCCCTGACCCTTCTCCTCCCCTGCCCTTACTTGTTCGTAGGCACAGCCACCTCTCTCTCCTCCCCTTAGCAAAGAGGCATGTGCCCTTTCATGTGCTCCCTTAGAACCCCCTACCCCCGATCTCGTTCGCTCTTGTTCTTAAAGATTGGCTTCTTCACAGACCACCCATCTCTCCTGCTCTCACTCATTCACCTCCCACTCTGTCTCCACGCATTAGCCAGGGCATGCTCCTTCACCCTCACCTGTCCTCTCAGCACAGGCTCTGCCGCTATCTCGATTCCGTACTTCATGTGGCTCAGCTCCTCCAGATTCAGGGAGCCGTGTGCGGTCTTGTAGAGCCCCCATAACAGCAGCAAAGACCGTAGACATACAACTCCCTGAGCCGCCATGTTGGAACGGCTCTCTTTCCGGCTCTCCCCCATGTCAAACTCTCACCCGCCCACTAATGTCGATAGGACAGCAATGCAATGAGAGCCTTCCGATTCGCCGAGATTGCCATCCGTTGACCTGAAGTCCCAGTCTTCTCTACTACTGTCAGGGGTTTCGGGATTGTTTTGGTTCTCCACTTCTCGCAGCGGATTGGTCTGAGTCAGCTTACTCCCAGCCAATAAGTACAGGCGTTCTTTACCAAGACCAAGGGTGACTTTCGAGCTGTCATTTGAGCCAACCAGAAGCCGTAATGTGAGCCAATCAGGATCCGTTAAAATACAACAATATGGGAAATTATACATACCCCCTATCGCTAAACTTGCAAAAAAGTGTCAAAATGGACCGTTTTAGTTCATTAGGAAAGTGTACAATATGCTAATTTCTGCAACTCGGGATTATTCATCCGCAAAACAAAAAACGAACATATGTCATCAATAACTCGGACTAGAAGGTCAGAAGAGCCAAAGGCATCTGGCTCTTCTGACCTTCTGATCATTTTAGCAGGCAGCCTGCTAAAATGATCAAAAATCGAATTTTTGATCATTTTAGCAGGCTATGTGCATATTTTCTATTTCTGAAGTTGAAAATGGTGATAAATATAGATATTGTTAATTTTGTGTTTGGTGCTGTCCCTACACAGGCGGACACTGACATGGTTATTCCGTCTCGGCTTCGCCTGCGCTTTGGCGCACATGCACGCGGATGGCCCTTGTATTCCTGCTATGGCGTTACATCACTCCGTCGCTGCCTTAACGTGACTACGTCACTACACTCCTCCTTTTTCATAAAAAATATATCATAATAATTATAATGTAATTATAATAATTGGTTATTTATAATGCGTTTCATAACCCGAGGATTCTAAGCGGATCCACGGATCGAACCAGTGTTATTTTGCAATGTCTTGTTTTCAAGGCAAGCGCGTTGCCCCTGAGCTATCCTCCCAAGACAACAGATTTACATAACATGTACACTAAAACTGTCAACACTTTAAATACACTTTAGCAAAGCATTTGAACTCAGAAATACAGCACACCAATCTCTGGTTTCTCTCAGTGCAACACTAGCAGCATGTTAATCGTCCACCACATAGTTCTTCAGACAGGACGGACGGCACCTGGATTCTTATTGGGGGTACCTCCAACCTGTACTCCCTCAGGACTCTTCTTCTATGCCTGGGCCAGGATCTGTCGTCTCCTGCGGACTCCACGCTTGATCAGTAGTTTGGTCAGCCTCACTCCACACTGGGCTTAGGTCCACTGTATTGCTGCCAATTAGCATCTTGAGTTCCGGGTCTCCGTCTTCCTCCCATCGGATGCAGTCACCATTGACCCCTTTACTCCTACCACGTCCAACGGCTTTAGGTCATAGGGTAACGAGATCTTGCCTTCCGGAAACCAGTTCCTGACCAACACTTCATCGCCCAGGGATATGTCTGGTGGTCGCAGTTTCCTCCTGATATTCGCTCTCTCATTGCACATCCTTCGTTCTTCGCCCACCTGCTCTTCATCAATCACTCCCAGTGCCCTATCCTCAATGCCTTGCAAGATCCCATGTGGGCACCTTCTTAACAGGGCTTCTGCTAGGACACTCGTGTGGAGCAGTGCAGAGTGGCCCTGTATTCCCTCAGGGACTGATAGAGCACTCGACGCAGGGATTTCCCTTGTCCATGAGCAATCATAAACACCTTGTTCAGAGTCCCCATGAAACGCTCAGCCTCCCCATCCGCTCTGAGCCACAAAAGAGATCTCTTCCTGTGCTTGACTCTGCACTCCTTCAAGAAGCCTGCAAAACTCTCTCAGTGAAACGGCGGGCCATTATTGATAGACACTTCTTCCGGGAATCCATGAGCTGCAAAGACCTTCTCCACCACCGGTACAATGTTCTCAAATGAAGTTGATTCCATGAACTCCATCTCCAGATACCGGCCCCATTTGTCAATTACCACTAGGAAGTGCACGCCTCTCCCTATCCATTCAAAATCGATGTACACCACTTCCCGTGGTCCAGTGCCCCAGGGCATCGACTCAATCTGGTGCTTTCTCCGCACAGGGGCTGCAGCCTGACACCACACACAATTCTTCACAAACTCATCCACCAACAGTTCTAGGTTGGGGAACCACACCTTCATCATTAAGCGTGACTTGGTCTTGGCTGACCACTGATGAGCCAGTGTTATTACTTTGGGGACCAGCGCAGATGGCACGACCACCCTCTGACCTCTCAACAACAGCACAGATTCCGCAAATGACAGTTCATTCCTCACTTTCCACAGCTGCTCCAGCACTGCCTTTGCGTCTTGTGTGCTCTTGTCCAGCCCCATCAGAGCCCACTTCCAATCGCCTTTGGCGAAGGCCTCACAGAGTAGGCAGAAACATTCAACTCCTGCAGAGCTATATGACAGCTCTTGCACGGACATGGAGTTCAGAGTGCTGGACTCTACCACCAGTCTGACAAATTCCTCAACATCCATCTATCCATTCCCAGACTTCACTTCAGACTTCCCTGAATGTCTGGACAGGTAATCTGTAGCATTGTTTGCCCTGGCTGGTACACCAAACAGACATCGTACTCCAATAAGGCCAGCATCCAACACTCAATCCAAGCCGGCGGGCCTCGATGATGATCCAGCCATGATTGGTAGCAACGGCTTATGGTCGGTCACAACCGTCACCGGTCTCCGCAACACATAGAGCCTGAAATGCTTGCAGCCCCAGAGCACTGCCAGCCTCGCGCTCAATCTGGGAATACCGATGCTCAGTATCCGTCAAGGCTCTTCACTGCAAATGCCACAGGCTGCACCTCACACTTCGAGTTCTGCTGGGTCAGCACTGCTTCAAGTCTAAAAGGGCTCGCATCCACCACGATCACTGACGCTACGGCTGGATTCAAAAACGCCATAGTGCTGTCGGCCATTAGGGCTTCTTGATTTCCTTGAACGCACTCTTTGCCAATGGGGCCCACTGCCATCCGCTCTCTTTCTTCATCAGATTTGGTAGTGGTTCAGACAATTTCAGCAGATTCCTGATGAATCGTCCACAGCATGTTACCACACTGAGGAAACTTCTCAGCTCCTTGACTGACTCCAGGGGTTTTGCCTCCTTGATGTCCCTCACATTTCTGGGGTCCGGCGACATGCCTCCGTGCTGAAAAACAAATCCGAAAAGCTCAATCATTTCCTTGAAGAATTCACATTTCTCCTTATGGAGGGTGAGTCCCAGCGAATTGATCCTCTCAAGTGTATTTACTAGCCTCTCCATGTGGTCATTCTCGGACCCGGCGAAAACCAAAATGTCATCACTGATATTAATGACCCCGGCCAGGTCAGAAAGCACTCTGTATATAATATTCTGGAAAAACTCTGCAGCCGACGATATGCCACAACTTAGTCGCTTATATCTGTATAAGCCCTTGAGTTGTGAAAGTTGTAAAGTACTGAGACTCAGGGTGCAGGACCACCTGATGATAGCCCACCCTCAGGTCCAGTTTGGAGAAAATCCTTGCTCCTTGTAGTTCTGCAATTATGTCATCCAGTGTGGGCGTGAGATGCCCTTTCCGCTTGATGACCTTGTTGGGCAGGCGCATATCTACACAGATCCGAACCAGCTCTGGCTTCTGTGCCACCACTATCGGGGGCACCGATGGGGTTGGCCCCTCTACTGTCTCAATGATGGCCATTTCCACCAGGCATTCTATCCCCTTTTCCATCTGGTCCATAAGATGAAATGGCATCCTCCTGTGCTTAAGGGCCACTGGGTGGATGGATTTGTCAATATGCAGTTTCACCCGCTCACCCACCAGTTTTCCTAGACCCACAAACACACATTCGAACTTCCGCTGCACCTTGTGAATGTCTTTCATGACCCCATATGCAAAGCTGACAATCTTGAGGGCCTCTGCCGTGGCACAGCTCAGCAGAGTGTGCTAGCTGACATCGGTGTCAAAAAATGTTGGCCCATGACCCACCTTCGAGACAAGCGCCCCTTTTAACGGCAGCAGTTGTTTACTACTTTTACCTGGTTCGGAGCCAGCGGGTCTGGCAATGCCTCATAGCGTTCCAAGGCCATCACACTCACAGATGCCCCTGTGTCGATCAGGATTTCACATCCATCAACAGACACAGCGCATCTCGGCTGCCTCTTCTTGCCCTTCAGGTCACTGAGACTGGAGATGAAGAACACGTCTTCTTCCTCATCCTCCGGAGCAGGCCCATGGTCCGGCTGGTCCTCATCTTGATCCACCTGGGCTAACCTCAGGAAATGTCTCTGATCAGACCGCTTGGTGTGACTTCTGGCACGGGGCTTTACACATGTGCGCAAATGATCGACTGCCCCACATCTCCCACACACCTGCCCTTTTGCAGGACATTCCACCGCGTGCGGAAGGTCGTATCCGCACAGTGTGAAATGAGTTCGCATCTCCGGTTCCTTGTCTCTTCTAGGGCCCTTTCCACGCTGTACATCCCTGGCGCCTTGCTGGCGACCTATCACACAGACATCTTCCAGCTTCACCATTTTCATGGCTCCGTCCATCTTGGAAGCCCTGGTGTCTGCCAAATCATAGGATTGCCCCAGTTCTAGAATCCACACCAGGGTGAGCTCTGGTTCCCTCAGGACCTGTCGCCTCATCTTTCCAGAGGCACACCCATGAATTAACTGATTGCGCACCATCTCCTCCTCATTGTTCCAAGCGCATGTGGCCACCAGCTGCCGCAGCCTGCCGTAAAAGGAGTCTGGCAACTTGTCGTCCTTCTGTTTAGCTACACACATTACGAACCTCTCATAATCCACATTCACCAATGGAATGAAATGGTACCTTAGCAAGTCCTTTGCCGCCCCCTAGGAGTCATCCACTGGCCGCAAGTCTCAATTTTCAATACTGCTGGACCCGCAGCGTACAAAAGGCTCAACTTCTTCACCTGGTTATTCACCTCCCCAAATGCAGCGAAGCACATCACCAGGTGCTTCAACCACAGGTTCCATCTGGGGCCAGAGCTGGTGGCACCCCAGATACATCACATTCTGGCATGGGAGCCAGTGCACCCTGCTGACGATGCATTTGCACCACTACTGGAGCATCTGCCACCGCCGCCTGGTTGTCCTGCATGCCATCGCTGCACCACACTCAGCAAAGTCACACCGATCGCACAGAGCCCCCCCAGTGAACAGAGGGCCGCAACCCAGTGTTGTTGAAAGTTTGCACTCTCAAGTGCTCCAAAATTGGTCCGAGAGGTGCATGTGCACTTTCTTAACTGGGAAGCCGCAACCTCTTCCTTGCCGCATTACAGGGTGTGTCCCACCTTCTCCTCATGTGCCGACACAGCTGCAGAGTGGATTGCTCACTAGTGCAATGTCCCCATCACCTCAGCTGATTCAGCACATGGGTAAACATGAGCGACCTCCTTGTCGCCATTGTAATGAAGACGCACAGCCTCGTGCAATGGTAGCCCCTGTGCCCCTCACTGACAGACACTGACACAGGTATTCCTTACGTGCTGCGCCTGCGCTCTGGTGAGCATGCGCGGGGATGCCCCTTTTATTCCTGTGATGGAGTTGCATCACTCCGTTGCGGCCATGACGTGACTACATCACTACAGTTCGCTCAAAAAAATTATTATTTAAAAAGATTTCCCATGATAAACTATATACAGAAAAAAATATTTGTATGAAAAGTTCTTATGCAAACTTTTCTGCAAATGATGCTCAAAGTCCTGCTTAGGAGACATCCATTTTGTGAAATGAACAAGCCTCCTGTGTTCATGTTAACTCTGCTCTTGCAGCAGTAATAAAGCAAAAGCCCATTACTGGGAGCATTTCTTATTTCTGCCAGAGAGCAGAGAATGCTGGCAGGCTACAGCCTGCCGGCGTTGTATTCATAGTTACTTTTGCTTGAAGCTTTCTGGGAGCCCAGGAAACTTCAAGCGAAACTCACAGCAATTATTTGCCGGTACTTTCGTTTCACCTCCCGCCGATTACGGCGGGAGGCATAGTATTTATAATTGCTGCTACTTTCGTTTTAAGTTTCCTGGGCTCCCCCTGCTGGGTGAGTCCAGGAGACTTATAGCGAAAGTCACAGCAATTAGGAATACTAAGCAAATCGTGGCGGGCGGTGTAGTATTTATAATTTCTGTACTTTCATTTTAAGATTCCTGGGCTGCACTGGCCTGGGGAACCCAGGAAACTTAAAGTGAAAGTCACAGCAATTATGAATCCTACGCCGATCACGGCAGAATATTCATAAATGCCAGTACTTTCCTTTTAAGTTTCCTGGGGAGCCCAGGAAACTTAAAACAAAAGTACAGGCACTTATGAATACTCAACCGCACGCTGCAATTCTATATTCATGAACTCAGAGAACACAAATTCATGAATATAGGATTGCGGCGGCCAGAGGAATTAAAAATAGAAATTAAGATGTGGGGGCAGCACTCACCAGGAGCACAGGGACAAGAACGGTGGGCAGCCAATGCAGCCTCCAGCTGTAGCCTGACAGCAATCTCTGTTCGCCGGCAACAATAAGCAAAATCTCTCAGTACGGGGCTTTTGCTTGATTACTGCATCAAGAGCAGAGTTAACATGAACACAGGAGACTTGTTCATTTCACAAAATGGATGCCTCCCTGGTAATACAAATCCTGACTTTGAGGCTCATTTACCAAATATTTTACATAGGAACGTTTTGTAAAAATATTTTTTATCATGGGCAATCTTTTTAAACAATACTATTTTTCAATGAACTACCCTGTTAAGTGAGATAAAAAATCAAGGTGGGCACTAGCGCTCCGTGATACACATTTTTGGGGGTGTTACCTAAAAAAGGACTTGCACACCCCCAAATCCCAAAGCCTTTGAAGAGGTGGTGCGTACCTAATTAAGAGTGAACTAAACAGATCCGAGTTTTCATACATACAATAACAGGCAGTAAAAAAAGGAGATCAGTTCTACTTCAAAATATATGTTATATAATATAAATGTGTTTAAAATATTCACCAAAATAAATATATTCAAGTATAAAAATAGAAATTCAAATCAAAATAGGTCACTATACCATGAAATCCCATACATCCTTTGAAAGAGATATGTGATTCTTATGTACTAATCAACATCATTGTAATTCATTCATTAATTATTGCCGCTTTTATGTCGCCTTTCACCATAAGTATGGTCCCAATGTGCTGTTGGCTGAACGCATTCAGAAGGACCAAAGTCGAAAGTACGGGCAATTAGGAGGTGCTATTATGCGTGTGTGAATTAAGACCATTAAAGTTATGAGCCTGTGACCAAGTCCCTGCTAGACACCCATGTCTAAATGTTCTGTGGATGGGTGGCAAGAGGTAAACTAGGAGCTAAGCTGGAAGAGGTGTGTAAGAGGATAGCCAATTATGCGTGTACCTAAAGTCTGAATTTTTGTCAGTAAAAGTATCTGCATTCTTATGGCAGGGGTGTTGTGCAAAGTATTTTTTGAGTTATATTTGAACGCAGATGTGTGTGGGAGTGAGTCCATGCCTTTGGCTAAGTTCCGAAGGTGCGTAGTGCGAAAGGAATGAATGGCTATACATTAAACATTGCCGACCCCTGGATTCCATCTAGGAGCAAAAGCGATACTCACTGTCCATCTAAGTGCAATAAAATAAATACAAGACCCACCATCTGTGTTCCTCTTAGTGCAATATATTGCCCATCCCCAGGTCCTTCCACGTGTGATACAAATCCCACCTTAAATGTCCAGGTGCATCGACAATGCCCACCCTCATGTGCATAAGTGTGTTTTCCATTGTCATTCTTTAAACTATTCAGATGCAACTAATTGTCCTCTACATCAATCCGATTCAATCCAATTGCTTTGCGTATAGGTGCGATACATTGCCTACCCTCAAAAACCATTTAAGTGCACTACCTGGCCCACTCCCAGAACTCTCAGAAAGCTATTGGATGCCTGCCTGCTTCCTCCGGGTACCGAACGCCTGGCTACTTTGCTAGGAGGTGGGACAGTGGCTCAGAGGAAAGTATATGGCAGGGCAAAGCTCAGAAGATTAATGAAAGCCAAAGCAAGGTAACTAAATGGCAAAAGGGCGGGAGTGAGTGAACAGGGTGGGTGGTGCCTACCGCTGGTCAGTGCATGTGTGTGAGGAGGAAGCGGAATGGGTTCAGAATGTAGGATGGAAGAGCCAGGTGTTGAGTGCCTTCCTGGAGCCAGGTGATCCTCTATGAGATGGAGGGTGTGGGAGAGGGAGTTCCAGATTGTGGGTGCAAGGATGGAGAAGGAGGCGCATCCTAGTTTGGAGAACCTGAAGGGGGGTGGGACTACCAGGAGGTGTGTTGAGTCTGATCTGAGGCGACGGGTGTGGTGGCAACATGTGAGTTTGTTTTGGAGGAATTCAGGGCCTTACTTGTGGATGGCACGTTAGGTAATGCACATGGCTTTGAAGGAGGCCTGTCGTCTGATGGGCAGCCAGTGGAGGATCCTGAGTGCAGGGGAGGTGTGTTCTCTGGGGAAGATTGAGAGGAGAAGCCTTGCTGCATCATTTTGGATCCATTGGAGCTTTCTGAGTTAAAAGACATGGGCGCCTAGATAGAGGCCATTGGAGTCGTCTTGGCGGGAGAGGATGGTGGCCATGATTGCTGAGACTCTATGGGGGTAAGAGAGATGAAGAAAAATCTGCTTGATAATGCGGAAGTGGAAGTTACATGATCTAGAGAAGGCATTGATGTGGCGAGAGATGGTCAATTCTGAGCTAATGGTGCATCCTAGGTTTTTGACTGAGGATGATACAATAGGTGGGGGTTCTAATGAAGGTGATGAATGAGAGCTGTTTTGCTTAGGATTTTGGTTTGTCCAGGATTGGGGAGGAGGTGTTTGTTTGTCATCCAGCGGTCTATGTCTGAGAGGTAGGAAGAGAGGTTTGGGAGGACAGAAGTTGACGAGTTGAGGATCTTGAAAATAATCTCTGTGTCGTCAAATTTGTTGTAGCAGGTGAGATTGGGGGAGCGGATTATAGCGGGGAGAGGGAAAAGGTAAAGGTTGGAGAGGGGTGAGGGAAGCTCCCTGAGGGACTCTGTGAGGAACTGGCCATGGAGCAGAGGAGAAATGGCAGAGGAAAATTATTTGGGAATGGTCACAGATGAAAGAGGATATTCATCTGAGGGTGAAGTCCCTAATGCCTAGGGAGAAGAGTCTGTTCATGAGAATGGAGTGGTTGATGGTGTCAAAAGCTGCAGAGAGGTCATGGAGAAAGAGAACATAAAATAAAGAGGTATGGGTATGGTCCCTGAGGTGTGCGCTGTGACCACTGACCCCTTCAATTGTGGCCGGCTGCGTGGCCAAAATCAGGAAGTGAGTGCACCCATAAGCACCTACAAATTATGCAATTTTAATAATACTGTCATGAATCGTCGGACGTGTCCCTTTTGGACTTCCTGGTCCCTGGCACATCGGGGCTTGCACTCTGTGCTACTACCAACATGGCTGTCAAACATGGAACGTTGCTTACCAGCTTCCGCGCCGGACGTAGCACGTTCTATAAGTAAGCCACGCCCCTGCGGCCCCGTGCGTCTCAACGCTACCGCTTGCAGTGGCTAGACGTGTGCTGCCGTAGTTCGCTCTTGCTGCATACTCGATTCCCGGTTCCTGGTCCTATTATCCCTTCCGCCTTCATTTCCCTTCCGTTCACCTTCCTCCTGCTTCCCGGACTTCTGTGTACCCGTTTCCGAGTACTCTTCTTCAACTCCTGGATTTCCCGGACATACTGAACGTTCCCGGCGTTGGTACGCCGAACGCACACTGGACTCCGAAGATTTCCACACGGGACTATACAAGACCCGGACTGTGCGCAAGAAGGCCCCTTCCAAGAGCTCCAGCAAACAACAGCGACAGGTGAGAAGGGGGGAAACCTGTGTCAGATTGAGACGCCAACGAACTGACATAGATACGAACATGGAGGCGGCACTTCAAGATCTCATGCAGGAGCTAACAACTGAAGTGCAGAATCTTAAGGCCGAGAATGCCGCGTTAAAACAATTAGTTCTGTCCCGGGATACCGCGACCAAGGAAAGTGTATTGCTGGGCGGAGTGGTTGATAAATACGACGGTTCTTCAAAAACCCTTCGCGGATTCCTTGACTCATGCTTAGTCCATTTCACCTTCAAGCCCTACTACTCTTCTACCCCCAGGCCAAAGGTGGGCTTTATGATTTTGCATCTTGTTTGTTTGTTTGTTTGTTTGTTTATTCACTTTTATTGCGCACCAGACCCGTAAGTAACAGGGCGCAGTAAGAAAATGCAAAGCTTACATAGTTATAATAGATACAATATATACAATAAAGGCTTACATAGTATCCCTAGTTATAAAATATACACAATATACAATAAAGACTTATGTGGTTACAAAAATATGCAATGTACAAATATACAGGTTACAGAGAGGCACAAGGTTTAAATGAGAATATAAAGGCGAGTGAGACTCAATTGATCAAGGTACGAAATAGACCTAAAGGTAGAAGACTAGGGGTCGGTGGAGATGAGGTATTTGATGACATTTTTTCGGAAAAGTGGGAAAGGTTGGTCTACTCTTAGATCAGGTGGCAGTAGGTTCCAAGATTTAGCAGCCTTCACTGGGAAGCTATTACCACCAATAGTGGTGAGTCTGTATCTAGGTATGGCCAAGCAATTGGCATTGCCAGCTCTAGTAGGTCTGAGAGAGGTTCTTCTATGAAGTTTATCTATGAGGTAGCTAGGGGCAGCGTTATTTAGAGCTTTGTGAGTCAGTGATATTTTGTTACCAGTAGACAGCCATTTATGCTGGTGTCTAATGGAGGAGATATGGGTTCTTATGTTTATGCCAAGTGCTGCTCTCAAGGCATTATTTTGAAATGTTTGAAGCCGCTTGATGGTATTTTTACTAGCCCCACTGTATAGGGCATTACAGTAGTCAGTTCTAGATTGTATTAAGGCTCTGGCCAGGATCAAGCAGCTGTCATTAGAGAGGAATGGCTTGCCAGCTCTGATCAGCTTGCAGGTGTAGGCTGTGGTGGAGGCTAGGGATTTTACCTGTTTATCAAAGGACAGGGTGGAGTCCAGGTAGAAGCCAAGGGTTTTTACTTCCTTGGAGACTTTGATGGTATTTCCATCGATGTTGAATGAGGAAAATTCCTGACCTAGTTTTTTGATGTTGGCATGTGTTCAATGATTCAATCCATCTGATAGCCTCAGGGGAGAAGTGAGCAGCAGAATCTAGGTGTCTACAGAGGATCTTATGGTCCACAAGATCAAATGCAGCTGAGAGATCAAGTAGGAGCAAAAGTACTGACTTCCCTTTGTCTCTCAGCTCATCAATTTGGGATTTTAAATCGATAAGGGCAGTTTCTGTTCCGTATAGAGGGCGGAAACCAGATTGTCTGTCTCCTAGGAGTTTGTGCCGTTGTAAGTGTTTCTGAATTTGGTTATAGGCAGCTTTGTCCAATATTTTGAGTAAAAATGGTACAGTGGTAATGGGGCGGTAGTTGGTCGGGATGAGGGGATCTAATGTCTGTTATTTTAGGAGAGGGAGCACCCAAGACTGTTTTAGGTTGGCAGCGATGGAGCCTGAAGTAAAGGAGGCATTAATCAGTTTAGCAGCATCTTTTATTAGTTGCGCAGGGCAGATGTCGCCTTTACAATTAGAAGGCTTCAATGAGAGGATGATTTTTTCTACTTCCAGAGTAGACATTTTGGTGAAATGGAAGATATTATCGCGTGTCTTCGGTGGGTCGCTAGGCAGAGGGTTTTTAGGTGAATGCTGTAGATTCAGGGTTTCTTTTTTGTGCTGGATTTTGTTTTGGAGCATATTAATTTTGTTTGATAATGCCTGTTGGATGTCTGTACACCAGGATTTATCCTTAGTACAGATATCGGGTGTGGCTATTGGTGACTCTAATTCTTTTAGTATACAGAAGAGTTCCTTCATACTAGAGTTGGATTTGGCGATGCGCTCGTCATAAGAATTATGTTTAGCCAGGCAGACTTCATTCTTATAGTGTGAGGAGAGCAAGGTTAATTTGGATTTATTATCGGTGGAGGGGCAGAGTCTCCAGTTGGTTTCGCTTTTTCTTTTGAAAAGGCGTAGGTCTCTAAGTTGTGGCGTGAACCATTTATTTAAGTGGGCTTTGGGTTTGCTAGATCTGAGTTTAAGAGGGGCAATTTTGTCCAATGTAGTGAGCTTGATATTGTTGAATTCATGGACTAGGATGCTAGGATCTAGATTTTCTGGTAAAGCATTTAGAGTGGGAAGGATCGCAGGGATTACTTTATCAACTGTAATACTCTTTTTATTTCTTGTAAGACATGGTGGCGCTAGTAGAGGGGCAGTAGGAGTGGGTCTGGTCGTAGATAAGTGAAAGGACACCAGTGAGTGGTCTGTCCAGGAAAGAGGAGTGATGGATGAGATAGTAACTGCACAGTTATAATCCGCTATCCAATCCAATGTTCTCCCCTTCAAATGGGTGGGTTTATTGACTTTTTGAGACAAGCCTAATGCCTTGATTGAGTTAGCTATGTCTGTAGCATTTTTGTCCATGAGGTCATTAAAGCCTATGTTGAGATCCCCTAATAGGAGTAATTGAGAGGTTGGTTTGAGGTTATTAGAAAGTATATTATGCAGGTCCTCCTCGAAAGTGCCAAGAGGACCCGGCGGTCTGTATATTAGATGGATGGTGAGTGATTGAGAATTATTTATCTGGAATTTAGCAGATAGAAATTCACAGGATTGTGACAATTGGGTAGGGGCTAGTCTGAGGGATAGGCACATTCTGGAGATGATAGCGATACCGTCTCCTCGTGCACCATCTCTGTCTTGTCTGGCTATTGTGTAGCCATCTGGGATGGCTAGCATAAGCGATGGTCCTGCTGCGTTATGTAGCCATGTCTCGGTAACCGCAAGGAAATCAAGATTGCCTTCTGTGATTAGATCAGCAATGTCAAGGGCATGGGCGACAAGCGATCTTGCGTTGAGAAGTGCTCCTTTAAGGGAGGGGGCCTCAGTAACAGTTTTGACCTGGACAGGTTTAGCTGTGATATCGCTTGATTTCCGTTTATGATTATTGGTTTGGTGGGCATTAGTATTGGCGATAGAATGTGAAGGTGATAAATTAGAATGAATAGGTTTCAAAGTATACTGAAGGTTAGACTTCAGGTTGGTGGGAGGTAGGGATCTTCTTAGTGGTTCGTGTAATTTTGTTAATCTGGTGCGGAGTCTAAGGTTTCTATTAGACGTGGCACACGGTCGGGAAGCAAAGGATGCTGGCCCTGGGGCAATATGGAATGTGGGTTGTGAGGGCGTAGCATAATGTAAAGCTGTATTTGTCAGTTTGAATGGGCTAGGATCTAGTATGGGTGCTAGAGGGAGCTCAGTGAAGCACGCTAGGCTTCTAGTACCAGTATGTAATGTGGCAGCCATAGTGCAAAACAGAATAGTTAGAATTAACATCTTCCTCAGTTAAGCGGCAGGGATATGGCGGTGCTAATAATTGCACCTATTCCGGGTACCAGTTGGTCAACACGAATAAGGCAGTACTTGTGAGGCAACTAGGCGCCTGGGCCAAAACACAATTGGGCAGCAAGAGTAAACAAAGTGGGTCAATGCAGGTAAGGCACCAGGGCCAGAACACAATTGGGCAGCAAGAATAAACAAAGTAGGTCAATGCAGGTAAGGCACCTGGGCCAGAACACAATTGGGCAGCAAGAGTAAGCAAAGTAGGTCAATGCAGGTAAGGCACCTGGGCCAGAACACAATTGGGCAGCAAGAATAAACAAAATAGGTCAATGCAGGTGAGGCACCTGGGCCAGCTCACCGCCAAGCAGCACGAGTGTGGCAGTGGCAATAGGCAACAACAAAATATGTTAATACAAGTGAGGCATGTAGGCAGGGTAACAGTTAGCTGATAAGCCGTTTAGACAGCTCTGATAAGGTAATGCAAGTAGGGCAGCAGGGTAAATTACCAAGTATGGAGTAAGGTCAATACCTATGTGGTGCCACGAAGTGTGGACAACCAGTGGGCAGCAGTTCAAAAGACACAAATATGAGGGGTTTCACCAAAGAAGCAAGTGTATCATAGAACACATGCGCATGATTGTGGCATAGTACAGTGCAGCAATAAAGATAACACATACAGTGCAGCAGTAATGAAAACACATCAAGGTGAATACGTGGCTGTGGGAGGAGGTGAAGACGAGAGTAATGGGAGATGGGAGTACAGGTCGCTGAGCATAGTTAAGAAGCAAATATAGTTCGAGCGTGCACCTGTGACACAGCAGGCTAGTGAAAGTAGGATAGCACTATGAGTCGGTAGGTGGCGTGTACACATGGGCAAGAGGAGTAGTTCAGGGACAGGTGTTCAAACAAAGCAGACAATGGTCCGATAGCCACTGGGGCTGTAATGTTACCTTAATACCAAGGTGCAGGGGTTCATGCAGAGGCAGACGGCTGGTGACAGGCTGAGGACAGGTGCTGGCCTTGTCTCCTTGGGCCTTGCAGACGTGGGCCGTCTTTCGCCTGTCGGCTCACTGGATAGGCTGGTGAAAAACGGCCAGAAAGCCAATCAGAGCCATGTAGGGAGGCCTGAGGCTGGGGTTAGGATAAAGAAGGCAGTGAATCTCGGCGGGCGGCCCTCTTGTAAGGTGCTTCCTTCCTCGTGCACCGCAATGGCATCCACAAGCACAAAGGACCACAGGGCAGGGCAACTGGGCCTGGGACAGGGTGGCAAGGTGCAATAAGGCACAGAGGGCAAATATGGAGGCAGATAGAGGCAATTCCGGCGCACGTGGCTGGGAGCGCTATTTCCGAATTTGCATGCGCAGTTTAAGTGCGCTTACCGTCGCTTCACAGGGAAATCAGCTGGGACATCCGAGGATTGCCCACTGCTCCTGCAGTGGACCGAAGGAGCTCCTGCTCCATAGAGGGCTGGTTCCAAGGAGACACAGGCTGAGGACAGGTGCTGGCCTTGTCTCCTTGGGCCTTTCCAGGAATGCACTGACTTGGGCCATGCCCTTAGTCAATTCCAGAGATGCCCTCCTGGATGACTACGATGGATTTGTACAGGCTCTAAAGACCATTTTTGACCGCCCAGAACAGGTCTATAGTGCCCAAGAACGCCTATTGGATTTCCAACAAGGTTCCCAAGACATGCTTACATATGTGACACGTTTTAAGCAATTAGCCAAAGAAGCAGATTGGTCCTCAGAAGCCTGCTTTACCCTTTTTTGAAGAGGATTAAATCAAGAAATAAAAGATGAGCTTGCCAGAGTGGCTCGACCGGGAACATTCCAGGCTCTTATGGACCTCTCCCTACAGATAGATTTCCGTATCCAGGAAAGGAAGGCAGAAAGGAAGAAGTCTAGACTGTCTTTCCAAAAGACCTCCATGGAAACCTTCTCGAAGACTGAGCACACTCCTACCCCCGCTAATGAACCAGAACCCATGCAACTCGGGGCCTTCCGTGGACCCATATCCCCGCAGGAAAGAATGCGACGGATTCACACCGGGCTTTGTATGTATTGTGCCTCAGACAAATATCTAGTGAGGGAATGTCACTTAGCCCCTCCACAGCGTTCAGGAAACGCCAGCTCCCGATCCTAGATGGAGCACAGTTTCGGGAGAGAGAAGTCTGCTCCACGTCTATTCCATCCTTGAACTCTCCTGGACAAAACAATCTTGTGATATTACAGGCCTTTCTATCGCCATCCAAGAACAAGACCTACCCCATTTTGGCATTGGTGGATTGTGGAGCAATGGGGATATTTATAGATCAAGATTGGGTCACTACCCACAACATTCCATATGAAACTCGAGGCATCACGCAACCCGTAGAGGCTATTGATGGAAGACCCCTCTCTTCAGGACCAATAACTCTACAACCTCAGAAGTTGCAGCTCTCGATAAATCATCATCGAGAGGTGATAAAATTTGACATCTTTCAGTCTGCTCACTACTCAATGGTGCTGGGTATGCCTTGGTTACAAAAGCACAACCCATACATCTACTGGGCAGCAGGTTCTTTGTTCCTGGGTTCAGAGCATTGTATGTCTCATTGTCTATTCCTGGATTCCTCACCGACATCTCCTGGAGCTACGCCGTCAGACCAGCAAGGGCCATTCATGGTCTCAAATATCATCCAGGTTCCTAGGGCCTATCAGAATTACACTGATGTGTTTTCAACTGCCATAGTGCAGGCCCTGCCACCTCACAGACCTGAAGACTGTGCTATAGACACTGAGCCCTCAGCCGTGATTCCCTTTGGAAGAATGTTCATTTTGTCCGAACCTGAGAAAAGGGCCCTCGGTGAATACTTGGATACTAACCTTGAAAATGGCACTATACGACCATCCAAATCACTTGCAGGAGCTTTGTTGTTTTTAGTTGCTAAAAAGACACCAAAGAGCTTAGGCCTTGTCTTGATTATCGTGGTTTGAATCAGTGCACCCTGAAGGAACGCTATCCATTGCCCTTAATCTCAGACATCTTGGAAGCAGTGAGAGGAGCTGTAGTCTTCACGAAATTAGATCTCAGAGGTGCCTACCATCTGATCCGTATCAGAGAAGGTGACAAATGGAAAACGGCCTTTAGAACGCCCTTTGGTCTTTTTGAATACCTGGTCACTCCCTTCGGACTCGCCAATGCTCCAGCGGTCTTCCAACGTTTCATGGATCGGGTGTTTTCTGATATGTTGTTCCTCTTCGTAATAGTATACCTGGACGATATCCTAATATTTTCTAAGGACCATCTTCAGCATGAAGAGCATGTGAAGGCAGTGTTACAGCGACTACGCAAACACAAGCTTCTGGCTAACCCCGAGAAAGGCCTTTTCCACATCTCCACTGTTCACTATCTAGGATTTGTCCTTAGTCCAGAAGGACTAGGAATGGACCAATCAAAGGTAAAAGCCATACTATCCTGGCCTGTTCCAACAACTGTGAAACAGATCCAATCCTTCCTGGGGCTTGCCAACTTCTACCGGAAATTCATACCCTCCTTCTTGGAGATAGTTCAACCAATCGTTAAATTGTTGAAAAAAGATACTCCCTTTCTCTGGACCACATCCCAAGAGGAGGCATTTCAACGGTTGAAGACAGAGGCTACACAATCCCCCATGCTGGCTCAACCTGACATCAATCGACCATTCCGAGTGGAAACGGATGCCTCTAACTACGCCATTGGAGCAGTTCTGAAGCAGGAATTTGAGGATAAACTAGAACATCCCATTGCTTATCTTTCACAAACTCTAACTCCCAGCGAAACCCATTATTCTGTTTTGGAAAAGGAACTGTTAGCCATCCGTCAAGCCTTCACAGAGTGGCGTCATCTACTCCTGGGAGCAAAACATCCTGTTCAAGTCTGCACGGACCATCGGAATCTTCAAGTTTTACAGTCCCTGGAATGTAGAAATAGCCGTCAGGCTCGCTGGGCCTTCCTCTTTGCCCAGTACCAATTCCAGATCCAGCATGTCCCTGGAACACAGAATATAATTGCTGATGCGTCCCGACTACAAAACTCTCGAGGATCAGTCCTTCCCAAAGATGTTTCCCAACACAATTTTTGTAGCTCAAGCAAACAGCCTCCTGGAAGACGTCCGAATACAAACCCAGTCCTCTGAACTCTGGAAGGAATTTATAGGGAAGAATTGCTGGGGTCTAAGAACAAAGGACGGGTATCTGTTGAAGGGTAACGGTCTGGTCATCCCCACACAGAAACTACCACAGAAAATCATAATTCTCTGTCACGATACCCTTAACTCAGGACATCGTGGTATCAACAACACCCTCCGCCTAATACAAAGACAATTTTGGTGGCCATGAACAAAGAGTGATGTTCAAGTGTATGTCCAAGCCTGTGCAGTTTGCAATCAAAATAAACACGATAACCAGAGACCGGCTGGCCTCCTACTTCAACCTACATTACCAACAAGACCCTGGGAAGTCATCGCTACAGACTTCATCGTAGAATTACCCCCTTCCAGGGGATACACGACCAAAACACTCAAAAACTTCACTCAATGCTTTCTTTAAAGCACTTGAAAAAACTTCAACATCACATTCCGCCCATAAAACTGGGCCAGCGTCAACAGTAAACCATGCTAAACTGCCAATAAAGGTGATGGTTGACCTTCAGCATGTTGACTCCAACGGTGCCACTAGTCATACGCAAAGGTAAGATAACTCTTTCTCCCCACTTTCTCACTTGGTACATACACTTCAACATGCAAGGGACACTGTCCCGCTGGTTGAGAGCGCACTTGAGACTAGCCAATTCAATGCCTCCTCTGGGTCTGCCAAGTCGTTTCCAGCTATGAATCCGCAGAGGCCTATAGACCCATCCGCACAGGAAACAGTGAGAGAGCGCACATTTATGAGCGAGCCCTCTTTACAACCGAGAACAGTGACCTTTGCTCCTCAAGCTAAATACAGTTCCACCGACGACTCAGATATGTCACAAGCTGTAGTTGAAGAGCTTAAAAAGAGAGTGGACGAATACCTGGCTATAAATTTGGCCAAAGTGTTTAATAATTCGGCAGAGCCTCAAAATGTCATGGCTGACACATCAAGGGTCACAGCGGACCCACGCCCATGCCAACAATTAGATACACCTGCCAGAACCAATGGGATATTTCTCCCAGAGGCACATTGTCATCTAAAGACCCCTGGCCCGGCGGCCTCATTGAATGGACGCCTCCCAGGCCTGAGTCACAGATCACGACCCGACACATGCATCCTCAATGGGCAAACTTTCACACATTCATTTTAAAATGTAGAGAGGGAAACCATCCAGTATATGATTTAAACCGGCAGATGTCCTAAATATTTTTGAGGAAATTGAAGAACTGCATAACATATCTACATTAGATATCGACCAAACTGAATTCCTCACTGACTGTCCACTCTCGGTAGTTCGAGTATGGATTCCCTCGGGAGTGGATTGGCAATCCATATGGCGTTGCAAAATGCAACTTTTTGATATGGGTTTCCTATTAACCGAGGACCCGGAATGTGCACCTCTAAGATCTCAAATCTCAAAAATTAAACCAAATATCTACCAGGGTACTAACAGAGAGAGTCGAGATTCAGCAAGAACTACGAGCTCATATCAGTAACCATCAATCTGTAGCACCCTATCACATCTCACAATTGTAAGTTGGAATACAAGAGGCCATGTCCATCTATCCTCCTCATTCAAAGATATGTCCAAGCTATACAATATTATAGCTGTTCAGGAAACATGGCTAACTAGTATTCCAAGATGGGATAATTGTGAGCTTGCTTTGATCCTAGCTGTCCCTAGTGGAGGCAGACCATCCTCTGGCCTTCTTGTGGTGATCCACATTAAGTCAGGCTTTTCCATCATGCCGTGAGCTTCTGTGGGTGCGTATATTCAACTGGCAAAAATGTCCACTAATGCTAAGTCTCTTGCCTTGATTAACATATATCGTAATGTTGTGGCGATGTCAGACGAGGCCTTTTACTCTGGTTTAATCAATATTTTTCACTACATAATATCAGATTCCTCAATCGCTCACACTGTCATTGTGGGAGACATCAACCTTGATTGTTGGAATGACAAGCACCAAAATCAAACAGTGCGCAAATGGATGAAATTTATGAGTGAAGGCAATATGGTTAATGGTGCAGTACCGGGCGACTTGCCTCCGCATTATACGTGGCACCGTGGTCTGAGCACCAGCATTTTTGATTATATCTATGTTGATCACAAACTTTTTCAAACTGTAAAAAAACTAACTGTAACAGATCATTCAAACAGCGATCACTGTCTGGTGATTTTACAGTTTAACTGGAATTTTTCCAAAATAGACAAAAAAATGTATTATCATTCTAGATTTACTGTAAATACAGCAAGATCTCGAGTGAGCTGGAACGTGAGTGCATTAGCGAAGTTTAAGAACGTGAATGATGTTAAAGGGATGGTCTAGTAAAAAATTTTATTTAAATAATAGATAGGCCACATAAAAAAAAAATACTAGCATCCTCCGTTTTAAAACTTCCTATGTAAAATTTTGAGCTATTCAAGCTCAAAATTCGAAAAAGCAAGCACAGGGGCGCAGCCATTTTGTGAAATGGAGGCCCTCCTGTGCTGGCTTTTGCTTTTGCGGCACTAATGAAGGAAAAGCCAGCATGCTGTAGTGGCTTTCCCTTCATTAGTGCCGGGACTCGGAGGACGCGGACCGGAGACTACAGGCAGAAAAGCTGCAGCTGCATCTCGCTAAGTGCTATTTATTTTTTTTACAAAAAATAAGCACTAGCTGCGGTTTTTTTCTAAGTTTTCCGGGCTGGAGGAGCCCGGAAAACTTAGAAATAAAACCGCAGCTTTAAAAACGTTGTATTTATGTTTGCGGTCGCTTTTGAAGCGACCGCAAACATAAATACAACGTTATTGTGTTGGAAAACGCTGCGGTTTTAAAACCGCAGCGTTTTCCAACACAACCGCGTTGTGTCTGCCTGAATCTGCTTTACCATTTGGGGGAGCCCCAAATGGGAAAGCAGATTTAGGCAGACAACGCAGCATTTAGCATTTCCCATTTGGGGCACTCGGGCTCCCCACGGGGGAGCCCGAGAGCCCCAAATGGGAAATCAGCTGCAGGTAGAAACACTACGCGGCATGTAAACATAACCGCGTATGTTTCTGCCTGCTGTGGCTTTCACTTTGGGTCTCCGGTGCTTCTGGGAGCACCGGAGACCCAAAGTGATAGCCACAGCAGGCAGAAACACACGCGGTTGTGTTGGAAAACGCTGCGGTTTTAAAACCGCAGCGTTTTCCAACACAATAACGTTGTATTTATGTTTGCGGTCGCTTCAAAAGCGACCGCAAACATAAATACAACGTTTTTAAAGCTGCGGTTTTATTTCTAAGTTTTCCGGGCTCCTCCAGCCCGGAAAACTTAGAAAAAAACCGCAGCTAGTGCTTATTTTTTAGCACTTACCGAGATTCAGCTGCAGCTTTCCTGCTCTGGTCTCCAGTCCGCGTCCTCCGAGTCCCAGCACTAATGAAGGGAAAGCCACCCACCGGTAGACTTTGTTTACTACAGTTGGCTGGCTTTTCCTTCATTAGTGCCGCAAAAGCAAAAGCCAGCACAGGAGGGCCTCCATTTCACAAAATGGCTGCGCCCCTGGGCTTGCTTTTTCGAATTTTGAGCTTGAATAGCTCAAACTTTTACATAGGAAGTTTTAAAACGGAGGATGCTAGTATATTTTTTTTATGTGGCCTATCTATTTTTTAAATAAAATTTTTTACTAGACCATCCCTTTAACACTTTGTCCGCGCACCCAAAACAATTGTAATTCCAAACTGTAATAAAGTCCGTAATTTTCATTCATTTGATCTGGAAACCTATTGCATCAAGGCTGAGTTCAGGAAAATTAAAAGACAACTTCTTGCATCTTCTCAACCGACCCGGTGGCAAGATATAAAAACCGCCAAATGTAGATATAAAAACTGGCTACGAGGTCGAAAAGCACATTTATACCAAAAAGACAGCGAAGCCATGGCACTCGCAATGTGCAATAAAAATTCTGCAAGAATGTGGCATCTTGTAAACAACCACACTTATCATCAGCAAGGAGATGCCCAAATTAATGGTGTACATGAACGAGAGTGGATTGCCCACTTTTCAGCCTTATGTGCTGATCCACATTATGCTAATCTTGTCTATGAGCCAGTATCTGAATCAGCGTGGCAGCTTGAGTCCTCATATGACACAATCTATGCCCTCATACTAAAGATTAGCACTTCAAGAGCAGTGGGCCCTGACGGGCTCTCAAATCATATGTTTAAAACAAATACTCATCAATGGGCGCACATCCTCGAAATCATTTTCAGAAGTATATTAAATACACAACTTATACTGCCATCTTGGAAAACCTCTATTATCATTCCCATCTTTAAAAAGGGTGACCGGTGCATCCCTTCAAACTATCGCCCCATTGCGCTTTTGGACGCACCAGGTAAGATTTGCCAGGACAATGAAACACAATCTGCGTGATCCTAATCAAACTGGGTCTGTGGCGGGAATGGGAACCAACATCAATTTATTGGCCCTTAATGCCATTAAAGCCCAATGTCACGCACAAAGGAACACATTTTTTTTGTGTTTGTAGATCACAACGCCGCATTTGACTCAGTTAGTCGCCTGCTACTGATGTCCAAGCTACGAAAAGATCAGTGCCCAGCCACCTTGTATGACATTATCCATTCTTTACACTCTAACACATCCATCCGAATTCGAATTACCAAGGATGGTTTACTTTCAAAGAATATTTTCACTAATCGAGGTCTGAAGCAAGGCTGCTCATTGGCGTCTGCTATTTTTAATTATTTCATACACGATGTCAGAGTACCATTGTCTAACATCGTATCAGAATCGCCTAAATTTAATAATCATCAGATACAAACATTGATGTACGTGGACAACCTTGTTCTAATCTCTAAAACCCAGATTGGGCTTCAGCAGTTACTAAATGCTTTTCAGCACTATATTCAGCTGAATGAGCTAAAAGTCAACATAGCAAAAACACAAATTGTGTAATACTCGCCCTCACGCAATGGACCACTAACAAACGTCTGGACCATCAATCACTCCTCAATCATTGCAGTGCAACATTATACATACCTGGGAACGCAGTTTGAAGGAAAAAGAAGAGCACAGGGCCAAGTAGAGCACGTGGAGTCTAAACTGTCCTCAGCCATCTCCCAAGCTCGCATCATAATGTACAGATATGGCAAATTTTTGATCAGGACTGCTTGGTATTTCTGGAACAGGAAAATTGTACCATCCTTAATGCATGGTTTGGAAACTATGCCTATTGATTCCCCTTTTCAATTCACAAGGTGGAAAGCTAAATTTTGGCGGAATGTACTACATCTGCCACAATGTACCCCGGCGGCTTGGATTAGATATGAGCTTGGGCTGGTTTCACTCCAGGCGCATTATAATTGGCGACTGTGCTCTCTCTTTAAGAAATCTCTGATGTCAACAAAGTTAAATGTTCTATTGAAAATTGTATCTCAGTGCATGTTTTTGGTAAACCATACAAGTAACTGGCTTGGGAAAGTATATCAAATTTCAGCTGAAGCAGAGATATCTCTTGAGCTACTGCTCGTCAACCCGGACAAAGCAGATCTATCAAATAGATTGGATAAAAACCAGAGAATGATGTCTAACTTACTATGATGGTGATGACCTTAGATTTCCCCCTAAAAAAGTCAACACATTGTCTCCGTATCTGCAACGATGTCCCTCGTCAAAGTACCGAAGTGGAATACTCCGTCTTCGTTTCAATCTATGGGCCACTAACAATATAAAAATAAAATGGAGGCTTTTGTCAACCGATAATAACATCTGCTTCTTTTGCTTAGAAGGGGCCACCCGTGAAACCTTAGTGCACCTGATTAAAGAGTGTCACATCCTTCGGTCCAAGAGAGACATTTGTTTTTAAAGACACTGCAAACAATTGGGGAGCATAACACAACAAGAATGTTGGTCTATAATATTAGGTTCTGGCAACATGACAATACAAATTGCAACCATCAACTTTCTACTAAGCTTAAAACTGGATGAGGGAGCGGATGACATAGAACTATTAACTTGTTGTCAATAACCTGATAGTTCCCTCATTTCAATAACTTTGAATTCTCATCTGGTGTATCATATTAAGAAGGGCTATTTGCTGCAGTGAGATGTGTAGTGTTAATCTGCCACTGATGCTCGCCTATTGGTAATCATGGCTGCGTAATAGAGATTGTTCAAACTTAGTTTCCTTTTAAAAGAACTGAACTGGAATCTCAACATATGGTTGGTTAGTTCGGAAGGGGTTTTAATTTGTACTTGTTATCTACAGAATCAGTCTCTATTGGTTAGTCAAGAATGTCAGTCATGATTTTCTTAATGTTGTTTGTTTGTTTTAAATTTGTCCAACTTTGTTTAAATTGGATTTTTTAATGTATCCTTGTTATATGATTTTGTATATTTGAAAGGTTGATTTATTTCAGACGATACAAATAAAAAAAACTGCAACATAAGATGCAAACTTACATTTTTTATTTTTCATGATCTGTTACGCTCACCTGGCTCCCACAGGGGCATCGATCGGACCCGGACAACTGCAACCTCCTCCAATGTTAAGCGTAGTGCAGAGATGACAGACTGGACTGGACCGCCTAATCTCGTCTGCTTGACCCGTAGAAATATTCTCCTGCAAGTGGAGAAAGGGATTTAGCCACCCATGGATTTTAGTAATGGCACCCCACTGTTCTCCCCACTAAACACCACCAATATTCACTTTCAGTAAGCTCACCTTATGTTTGTAAATGATGAGCTCTCCATCCTGCGTGGAATGCAGGGGCGCGTAGATACCAGTTACTTCACTGGTTTGAGGGCGTTGGAAGAGTTCCGGATGAGTATTGACTCTGAGGTTCCAGGCGAAAACCCATAAGTATAAAGTTCAAAGAGTTCAATATTTCCGATGTTCACTCTTGTACATTACTTTTTTGTGTTGCAGCTGGATCCAAGGGAAGATTGTCTTGTGGCAGCTGATGGTGTTCAGGTAAGAGTCTGTATTACCCAACACTGTCTGGCAAAAATGTGTGTGTTTAAATTGCTGGTTTCTCTCTCCTTACAGGTGCGGCGTAAGAAGTTGAGGTTTGTTACAGGATAATGCCTCCGGTTGTTAATCAGGTAAATCTATGGTGGAGAGGTTGTATTTGTTGGCTCTCTCGGCTCACCTTATGTTTCTTTTGCCCTAGATGGTGGAATTCGGCGGAGAAAATGATGGAGACTGCGCCGGATCGAAAAATGCTGTGAGGACTGGTGAGTATGGCGCGGCGCTGCAGCTGGCGATGCGACGCCTGTTGAATAATGTCCTTTTCAAGTTCGAAGACATGATGGATCCGGAATTCAGGTAAGGATTGAAATAATATCTGTTTTCTAACCTTTCCTTCTTCTTTCTTCTATTGCTAGGAGCTCTGGATTCGAGACGGGCGTGGCTGAAGATTGGATGCTGACTGCAGGCACGGTGAGCATTACGCTGCTGAATGCAGAATAACACGAAGCATGTGCTGCTGTTCGGGCGTGGTTTAAATAGCCTCCAAAGTATTTCCAGGTAAGAAGTCCCTAGAACCACACCCGAGTAAAAAATAGTCCCTGTAGTAAAATAGTCCCATCCAGGCCTCACGTTGGCTTGGATTCATTTGCAGCATGGTCTGCATGAGGTAAGTAAAGTCTATGAGCCTGGCGCCTATGGCGCCAGGATTGATTTCTATTATGAGCCTGGCGCCTAAGGTGCCAGGACTAAACCCAGACAGCCACCAGCCGGGGCTGCTGGGGTTTTATTAAATACCTGGATGCCTGCTCCCGGGGCTGATGGGCTTGATCCGGATGCCCGGGGGTAGGCATCATGACAGCACCCCCCCCAAGGCCCCTCCTAAAGTTGCTCTTCCCCTTGGTCCTGGTTTGTCTGGGAAGTTCCGATGGAATTTCTTCACCAACCGAGGTGCATGAACGTGGTCACTAGGTTCCCATGACCTTTCTTGTGGTCCGTAACCCTTCCAGTCGATTAAATAAATAAAAAGGTCTTGATTTAACCATCTTAGAGTCCAGGATATTCTTTACCTCGAATTCAGGTTCTCCATCTATTAGGATGGGGTCAGGTGGTTTGGTTAATCTTGTCCCAGGTTGAACTGGTTTTAGAAGTGAAACATTAAAGACAGGATGAATCCGCAAATTAGAGGGTAATTCCAATTTGACGGCCACCGGGTTGATAATGGCCTTATTGGTGTAAGGTCCCAAATATCTAGGATTGAAAGTTCAAGTTCCATTTAGAGGTATGTGTTTTGTAGCCAGCCAAACTTGATCTCCAATCTGGTATTGTGGAGTTTCACCTCGATGTCGATCAGCATTTTTCTTGTATTTTTCCTTTGCTTGTTTCAAGTGTTCTATTGCTTCCTTAAAAGCTTGTGTAATAATAGAGTGCAGATGAGTCACTGCAGGCATTTCTAAGTGTTGAAGCGAATCGAATTCTGAGGTTCGAGGATGATGTCCATATATGGTATAAAAGGGGCTTTGTCCGGTTCCTGAATGCACGGAGTTATTTTATGCGTATTCGGAAATCCATAAAATATCTTTCTAATTGCTTTCGGTTTGGTGTAGCATACAACGTAGGTATTGTTCAAGAGTCTGGTTGGTCCTCTCCGTCTCACCATCAGTTTGGGGGTGGTGACTGGTTGATAGCCTTATGTCGATTTGCGCCAATTGACAGCATTTCTTCCAAAATTGCGAAATGAATTGACTACCTCGGTCAGAGACCAATACGGAAGGAAATCCATGGATTCGAACAATGTTTTCGAGAAATTCCTTGGCCAAAATCGAAGCGGAAGGTAATCCTTTTAAAGGAATAAAGTGGGCCATTTTGGAAAAAAGATCCACAATAGCTAGAATGGTGTTAAATCCATTACACAGAGGTAGATTTGTAATGAAGTCTAAAGACAAGGTGTGCCATGGTGTAGGTGGAATATCCAAAGGTTGTAAAAGGCCAGCTGGTTTTTTCTTCTGACTTTTGTTTTGGGCGCAGATACCACAAGACATCACAAATGACTTTACGTCCTTTCGCCAGGTAGGCCACCAGAATTGTCTTTTAATTTTAGCTTCAGTTTTTGCGATACCTGGGTGTCCTTCCATAAGGGCGTCATGATAATTGGAGATGACTAGTTCTTGTAGTTCCTTGTTTGGCAGAAATAGACGTCCTTGATAGTAAGGCAGGTCATTGATGACTGAATAATCTTGGCCTTTCTTTACCCAGTCCTGCAGGGCTGCTGGATCGAAAAGTTGTTGGATTTTTAAATGAATGTCTTCTAGAGTCTGTAGAGTAGTTATGCCAAGAATTCTTTGTTCTGAAATTATAGGCACCGGTTCTGGGTTCGAATATACTTCTCCCATTCCTATTCGGGATAGGGCATCCGCCTTGCTGTTTTTACAACCTGGTCGATAAGTGATCACAAAATCGAATTCGGCAAAGAAAAATGCCCACCGAAGTTGACGCGATGATTGGGCCTTGGCTGTTTTCAAATACTGCAGATTCCTGTGATCGGTGATTACAGTGATGGTATGCCTGGCACCGAGAAGATAATGCCACCAAGCCTTGAAGGTGGACTTGATGGCTAATAACTCCTTATCAGTAACCGCATAGTTTAATTCGGGTGCTGAGAACTTTCTTGACCAGAATGCTACTGGATGAAGTTGACCGGTTTCGGGATCCTTCTGGGACAGGACAGCTCCCATGGCTAAACTGGATGCATCGGTTTCAACTATGTATGGAAGTTCAGGGCGTGGATGCTTTAAGACAGGTGCAGATGTGAATTTCGATTTTAGCTCTTGGAAAGCTCTTTCAGCCTCTTCAGTCCACAAAAAACGTTTTTTTTTTCTCGCAAAAGTGCTGTGATGGGGTGTACAATATGTGAGAATTCAGGAATAAATCTGCAATAGAAATGAGCAAATCCAAGCATGCTTTGTACCCCTTTAACAGAACTGGGTGATGGCCACTTGAGGATTGCGTCCACCTTTCGAGAGTCCATTCGAACTCCTTTTGGAGTCAGGATAAATCCCAGGAATTCAACTTCTGTAGAATGAAAAATACATTTCTCCAATATTGCGTATAACTTGTGCTGGCTTAGTTTCTCTAGGACTGCACGAACGTGCTTCACATGGTCTGATTCTGAGGAGGAGTACACTAGAATATTGTCTATGTATACGACAACACAGACGTCAATGAGTTCACGAAGGACATTGTTCATAAAATACTGGAAGGCTGCTGGTGCATTGCACAACCCGAAGGGCATCACCTGGTATTCGAATAACCCGTACTTGGTGCGAAAGGCAGTCTTCCATTCATCGCCTTTCTTTACACGTACCAGATGATATGCCCGCTCGGAGGTCTAACTTAGTGTAGATACAAGCATCCTTTACTTGGTCTAGTAATTCGGGGATCAGAGGCAATGGGTGTCGGTTTTGTACCGTAATCTGATTTAATGCGCGGTAGTCTATGCACGTTCTAAGGTCACCTTCCTTTTTAGGCACAAAGAATAGAGCTGAGGATGCAAGAGATTTGGATGGACGAATGAAGCCATTAGTAAGGTATTGGTCCAAGTATTGTCGTAGGTGAAAATTTTCAGGTTCCATAAGGGCGTAGATTCTACTGCATGGAGGTTGTGCACCGGGTACTAGGTCAATTTGACAATCGTATGATCTGTGAGGTGGTAAGGTATTTGCCTGTTCTTTTTGAAAAACATCCTGAAATTCTTGATATTCCTGAGGTAACTGCACAACTGGATTAGTAACGGTGGCCAGGCTTTTGTTCAAGGTTTTTTCCGGGTAACAGGTGTGTGCACAATCTGGGAAGGTCACTCTCTTCTCTCGCCAATCAATACAAGGATTATGTGTTTCCAACCATGGCATTCCCAGAATTATTTGGAATTGCGGGGCCTTGATTAAATCAGACACAATAGTTTCTCGATGCCCATCTTGACCCAACAGTGTCAGCTCAGTAGTGGAATGAGTTACAGGCCCAGAGGCAATTTCAGTTCCATCGACTGTGGTGATGACATCCGAAGCGGTCTTTTTGCAAAGGGGTAGATTCATCCTTGAGGCCAATTCGTGGTCCATGTAGTTTCCTACGGCCCCGCTATCAATGTATGCCCTTACTGCGTGCATACGTGATGGCTGCCTTGGATCAATTAGGACCATTGGTATAATTAGGTGGGAGGTCTGAGTGTCCTTCTTTAAGCTCGGCAAGCGGACCTCTACGCTTGTCGGGCGTGGTCGTTTCCCGAATCAGGCTCTATTTGAATTTTGTCAGCAACTCCTACTACTTTCTTGGGTGGTTTTATAGGGCAATCCCGCAGAAAATGTCCTGCGGTTCCACAATACAGACACAATTGCATCTGCCGTCTCTTTTCTCTTTCCTTTTGAGTTAAGGGTCCTTTAACCCCCCGATCTGCATAGGTTCTGATGCATCTGTTCCTTTGGGGGTAACATTGGGTTTAACCCATACCCGACTTTCGAACTTAGCTCGATCAGCCTTTCTATTCTGAAGTCGGTGGTCTAACTGGACCACTAAGTCTATATATTCTGCGCAATCCTGAGGTGGGTTCACAACTTGAGCTAAAACATCTTTGATTTCTCCCCGAAGCCCACGATGAAATAATGTAATTCGTTTCTCCTCAGGCCATCCGGTTTCCACCACCAACCTATTGAAGGTTGCGATATAGGTTAGCAGATCCTGATTACCCTGTCGAAGGGATAAAAGTTTGTTATCCAGGGCCTGTTCCTGTGAATGTCTGGCGAATAGTCTTTCCATGCTTCTTTGAAAACCATGAAAATCCCGAAGAAGAGGATCATCCTGGTTGACTAGTGGAATTGACCAGTCAGCTGCGCTGCCACTAAGATATGATAGTACAAAGGCTACTTTGGCTTGGTAATTTGGAAAAGCTCCAGGTCTGCATAAAAAGTGCAAGCGGCATTGATTCATAAACACTGCAAACCTTTTTGGGTCCCCAGCAAAGCTTTCGGGTGGAGCTAAAGGAATAGCCACTGGTAGGATTACTTGCACAGGATTGCTCGATGAAACAGGAGCTGGGTTTCCCCTGAGTCCAGGTAGGGGTTTTTGCCCAGCTTGATTTTGCAGCAGTTGTCTAACAAGATCATCTGTGCGTTCCTTTGACACAATCAGTTCTCTCCTGAGGGCATTAGTCTCTTGGCGCGCAGAGTGCACTTCCGCCCTAAGTTCCCCTAATAACTGGGCTAGTTGGTCTGTTTCGGAGGTTTCCATAAAGCCCGGGTGGGAATTTGTAGATAGGCTTCGTGTTCTGTTACGCTCACCTGGCTCCCAAAGGGGCGTCGATCGGACCCGGACAGCTGCGACCTCCTCCAACGTTAAGCGTAGTGCAGAGATGACAGACTGGACTGGACCGCCTAATCTCGTCTGCTTGACCACTTGCAGTAGAAATATTCTCCTGCAAGTGGAGAAAGGGATTTAGCCACCCATGGATTTTAGTAATGGCACCCCACTGTTCTCCCCACTAATCACCACCGATATTCACTTTCAGTAAATGATGAGCTCTCCATCCTGCGTGGAATGCAGGGGCGCGTAGATACCAGTTACTTCACTGGTTTGAGGGCGTTGGAAGAGTTCCGGATGAGTATTGACTCCGAGGTTCCAGGCGAGAACCCATAAGTATAAAGTTCAAAGAGTTCAATATGTTCGATGTTCACTCTTGTACATTCCTTTTTTGTGTTGCAGCTGGATCCAAGGGAAGATTGTCTTGTGGCAGCTGATGGTGTTCAGGTAAGAGTTTGTATTACTCAACACTGTCCGGCAAAAGATGCCTGTGTTTAAATTGCTGGTTTCTCTCTCCTTACAGGTGCGGCGTAAGAAGTTGCGGTTTGTTACAGAATAATGCCTCCGGTTTTTAACCAGGTAAATCTATGGTGGAGAGGTTGTATTTGTTGGCTCTCTCGGCTCACCTTATGTTTCTTTTGTCCCCTAGATGGTGGAATTCGGTGGAGAAAATGATGGAGGCTGCGCCGGATCGAAAAAACATGCTGTGAGGACTGGCGAGTATGGCACGGCGCTGCAGCTGGTGAAGCGACGCGTGTAGAATAATGTCCTTTTCAAGTTCGAAGACGTGATGGATCCGGAATTCAGGTAAGGATTGAAATAATATCTGTTTTCTAACCTTTCCTTCTTCTTTCTTCTATTGCTAGGAGCTCTGGATTCGAGACGGGCGTGGCTGAAGAGCTGACTGCAGGCACGGTGAGCGTTACGCTGCCGTGCAGAATAACACGAAGCATGTACTTTTGTTCGGGCGTGGTTTAAATAGCCTCCATAGTAGTTCCAGGTAAGAGGTCCCTAGAACCACACCCGAGTAAAAAATAGTCCCTGTAGTAAAATAGTCCCATCCAGGCCTCACGTTGGCTTGGATTCATTTGCAGCATGGTCTGCATGAGGTAAGTAAAGTCTATGAGCCTGGCGCCTATGGCGCCAGGACTGATTTCTATTATGAGCCTGGCGCGAAACCAGACAGCCCCCAGCCGGGGCTGCCGGGGTTTTATTAAATACCTGGATGCCTGCTCCCGGGGCTGATGGGCTTGATCCGGATGCCCGGGGGTAGGCATCATGACATGACCCTTATGCAGTAACTGTTACATAGATGCACCCTAATGCTTATTTATACATTGTCCCAAATGTACAGAGTTACAGTCACATGGGTATGTTTGTTTGGCATCAGTTGGCCTGGCAAGCCAAAAGAAGCTATTGGTGCCAAGCTAATCAGGATCGTTTAGGCAACAAGCAGAAGCTAAATAGCTCCATGCTTCCCTCAATTTCGAACCGTGGGGTGGGTCCCGATATCAGTTGGGTCATATTGAGGGCTTCCATGTTGTTGATGAGATGACAGGTCATGAGGTTGGAGGGTGTGGGGAACCAGATGTTCAGATCACCTAGAAGGTTAAGCATGGGTCGAGAGATTATGATGGCCACTTCAGAGTCACTAAGAGAGTTTGGAAAAGTTCTGTTATAGCCTGGGAGTCTGTAAAGGAGGAGGACGCGATGTGTGGTTTGTGGAGGATGACTATCCCCCTTGCTCTGCTGTACCTGTTGTGCGTGATCAGGGGCTAACGGGGCGGGGGGAGGAGGCCTTGTGAGCGGTAGGGAGGAAGATGCCAGAGGACCAGGTTTCAGTGATGGAGAAAATGTCTGGCGTTTCATCAGAGATAAGGTCAAATATCATGTGTTTGTTTCTGGTGACAGGTCTGGCATTGATGAGTATGCATGAGAGAGGCTGCAGAGGGCAATGGCTGGAGGAGGGGGGTGGTGTTGTGAAAGGGGATTCTAACGGTGATTCTAACAGTGATTCTAACGGTAGAATAGGAGGGGTGGCGGGGTCCTAGGACGGAGAAGAGGGGATGAGGAGAAGAGAAGGTGATTGAGGGAAGAGCAGGGAGACTTGCATCTTGAGGGAGGTTGAGGGGGGCTAGTAGAGTTAGCGGGAGAGAGGAAGAGAGGATGGATACGATTGGGAAGAGGGGGAGGTGGTAGGGGTGTAGGAGAGTGGGACTGGATGCAGTCGCAGAGGGAAGGTGAGGCAGGGGTGAGGGTGGGAGGGTCCTCAAGTGGAGGGTCTTCTGTGACTAAGATGGTGCCAGAGGTGTGTGGGTGAGGGTAGGAGTGTCTGCTGAGTGGTGGGTCTTCGCCAAGGATGTGCGTGCTGCGCTTAGGGATGTGAAAGTTGAGTCAAAGGCAGGAGGAGTGGGAGCTTGGGGTTGGAGTAGAGAGGGAGGAGGGGGGCTAGGGAATAGTGCCAAAGGATGCAAGGTGGGTACCAGGGTCGTAGAGGAGGGGTGTGTGATTAGGGGGGGGGCTTTAGTAGGTGTTAGGGAGGTGTAAGGAAGGCATGGTATCAAGATTAGACAGACACAAGTGATCATAGTTCAAGGGTGTTTATTGAACTGTACAGGTAGGTTGGAAAAATGCCTAATCTAAACCTAAATCTAAGATGGGAGCAAGCTACGACCATCAGTCCTAGTGGCGTCATGTGAAATAAAAGGGCCTATACTAAGAAAAATCTATTGCCAATCCTTACGCTAAATACAAAAAATAGTGTGGCATAGGATTCAAAGGAAATAAAATAGTGTTCACAAATAATAAGTGAGGATGCGGTAGTCCGGGTCCCCCTTCCCCACGTTTTGAGCATGGGACAAGGCGAGACTCCGGAGCACAGCACACGCTCAAGCTTTCCCAGCACGAGACTACAGTTCCGCTCCCAGGTAACAGGACCTTCGGTGGTTAAGTCTCTTTTCTACAGAACCACTCTTGCCTCAGAGGATCTGATGTATTCCAAAATGATAAACAAAAGTTCCTTTCTTCTTGGATGTTGGGTGATGCCTTTTCCCCCCAGCATCCCCCTCCTCCGTACTCAGATCTACAAACTGTTCTTAGCGGTATCAGGACCTTTGGTGATAATATTCTGGTTTCCGAAGGCCTGATAGGTTCAAAACAACAAATTAAAAGTTCCTTTCATACAGTACTTCAGGTGACGATTCTTCACCCCTCACTCCCCCTCTTCTGGGCTCAGACCCTTCTCGAATATCAGCCTCCCTCCCATCGGGTTCACTCTGGCTTGTATTCAAAAAGATTTCTCAGTTGTGACATTGGGGGGATAGCTTCTCACCCCTGGATCCCCCTCCTCTGGGTTCAAACCCTTTCTTGAATGTTTGCCTCCCTCTGTTGGGTTCACTATGGCTTTTCACAAATCAATTTCTCTTTTAGAACTCACATATCTTAATGTCTCTTTAAACAGTTCACCGTAGACATCCCTCTCGCCGGGTTCACTTTTGTCAACACACTGTTTCTTGGGTCTTTAGACTTTGCTCCTCTTTATTAGCATCCCTCCGTCGGGTTCACTCTTGCCATTTCACAATACCTTCTACTTTCTTCTGATGCATGATTTACATCCCTTGTGTTCTCAATGGTTTGTCGGTCAAAGACTTTAGATTGTACAGGGATTTTGCTAGACCCCTGTATGACCACTTTGACCTTTTCCTCACGGCTCCCCTTGGGCCTTCTGGTATCAGTAGTTTCATTCAACGTGGGATCAGCCAGAGTCTCTCGAGTGAGCACCCACGTGGTGCCGGACCCCTCTACAGCTAGTTTCCCCATGACAATGTACAGTTCTTCGAACTTTCCTCAATGTGCCACTTTGTGACTTTTATTCACTACAGTTCGGTTTCTTTTTTGGTTCCCCTTCGACTCACAGGCTGTGATGAACTGCTTGGCTTTTCACTCTATCTGGAGTCAAGGCTGGTACCACGGTAGCAGGCGTCTCCCTCTGTCCTGCTTATCAGCGCAAACACTCTCAGTGTACCATTGACATCTGCTGCAGCACATTCAGGCTATTGTTTGGGGTCTGATGTTTCCTTCTGCAGATCCTTCGCGGGTCTGGGTTGGAAAGGGTAAGGTCGCATCGCCCCTTCGGTACTCGCAGCTTTTTTCCTCCTCTTGAACTGCCGTGCTTGGACAGCTCTCTCATTGTGTGGTCCACCTCGCTCGTACTGTGCTCTCATGCTCTACCTTTTGTCCCTGTGGGAAAGGGAAAGGGCCATCAGGTGTGTGTAATTCTGGTCAATTGCCTGACCCTTGTGTTGAGACATGTCCGGTAAATGGCTCTGGTGTTTGTCAATCTTATTTTAGGTTGTGCAACAGTGTTTGTGTCAGAAAGGGGAGGGGGCTGGAGTGTTTGAGTATCCGACAGGGTAGGATTGGGAAAAGGTGTTATAAGAAGGGGGATACCACGTCTCACCCGTCAGTGTCCCACTTCCACTTACAGAAGACCCCCATCCAGGTGATCCTGCCTCTCTCGTCCACCCCCACAAACTGGATCCAATAGCAATAGCTCTGTCCTGGCCACCTGGATGACAGATCTCTGGGGACTAGTCAGGGAGACACCTTCAGGTTTCTCACAGTGGGGAGTGTGGTGGGGCTAGCTGTGGTGTGATGTGGCAGGGAAGGAGGGAGAAGGGCAAGGCAGGCTGGGGGGAGGTTTCCTGGTTTCTGGTAGGCCAGAGGGCTCCTCTAGCCTTGGAGATGTTTGGCATGGTGGAGGAGTGGGCTGGGAGCAGGGTTGGAGGGGGGTGGGGTGGCAGTGCCTGAAACACAGTCAGTATGAACGTTGCATAGGGTCTAAAAGGCACTAACAACAAAATATGAACATTGCTTCAAAACATGCCTAGATTCAAAAGTTGCACATGGCCTAAAATGCCGTACCAGTAAAAGTAGCAACAGTTTTGCAGTCAAAGTAGCAGCAGTTTTGGAAACACCCCTAGATTCAAGAAGGTGCCCAGGGCCTAAAATGCACACACAAACAAAATAAGAACATTGTTTGAACATTGCTTGAAAACACATATAGATTAAGGGCCTAAAAAGAAGAACAGTCAAAGTAGCAAAGAGTTCTGAGAACCCACCTAGATTCAAGATGGTGTCCAGGGTCTAAAATGTAGATGCAGTCATAATATGAACATTGCTAGAAAACACACCAAGATTCAATTGTAGAGGGCCATATAATGAAGGGCCTTATAGTTTGAGAGCCAGTGATATACCGTGTACTTAATAGTGTTGAAGATGACTTGCACTAGAGGTAGGCATACATTGTCCATCTGACAGTAGAGATCCAATCACAACCCAACTCTGTATAGAAAGTATACTTAGATCACAACCACTCATAGGTTTTTCTTATTTGCCCCGTATTATGATGTCATGTATGATGAATTTTCACTATATAACTAAGTTTTTGTATAGTATGCAGAGAGCTTGAGCGAACGTCCATTGATGTCCATTGTAACTCCCTGTTTTAGACAATTGATAATAAAACAGAACACTTTGCCATCTTCCTGAGATGGTTCGATTATTTGGTGTCAGAGGTATTCTGCATCCCATCCATTACATGCATGCTATCCAAAGGGCTCTAAGCTCAGATGTTATGCAGCCGAGGGTCTCAGGAGTGGGAGGAGCTCCTTAACAGCACGGGAGGGCCGAAAACACAGTTACTGAAGAGGGTCTGTGTCCAAGAGAAGCCAGAAGCCGCCGGTTGCCAGTCATTTGGTCGAAAACAATTGGTCGACTGGACAACTGGTCGAATCAATTTGGTCGAAAACCAAATGGTCGAATTTTTATTTTTTTATTTTTACCCCTTTTTTTGGGGGGGGGGTTTACCCCTTTTTTTTGGGGGGGGTCCCCCATCCCCCTTTTTTTCTTTCCTTTTTTTTTTCTACACGAAAACCCACAAAACACATATATAAATTAAAAAAAAAAAATTCGACCATTTGGTTTTTGACCAAAAGACGTCGACCAAATTGCAGTCGACCAGTTTGTAGTCGACCAAATGACTGGACACCGAAGCCGCCCAAGCCCTGCAGCATGCAAATGGGTCAAGACAGAAGCCGGTGAGTGTTACTGAGCGTTCTGATCCCTTGCACAAACGAAGGCAGTAGAATCGCATAGGAGTGAAAGCTATCTTAACACGACCGTTGCTTGCTGGACTATGGGAAGAATTAAAAGTAGCACTTGCATATGAGTGAACTTTATTCACTTGACTCGTGTAAGATTAAAACATCTTGAAACACATTAATTAAACATTCAAACTTTTGAAAACAGATGAAAGAATGGTTGCATGCACTTAAATATTATTCTAAGGTGAAGGTGAACTTAAGAAGAATGAAATACAAAGCAGTCAAAGTACAAAGTAACACTGAAGTTAAGAGAACATTAACTTTCGCGAGTTATGGAGAGCAAGCATTGCCGAAGCCAAGAGTGAAACAAGAGTTGTCCAATCCAAGAGTGAAACAAACCTCTACCAAGCCAAAGAGAGGTGCAAGCATTGTCCTAGACCAAAAAAGATACAAACATTGCTCAAACCAAACATTTGCAAGCATTGCCTAAAGCCAAACAAAACTGACAAGGTCTGTGGTTAACTTACTATGGTTGGCAGAAAGTAAAGAGACTAAGGCAAAGTTGGGAAAAATGGAAGCTCGTTGATTGGGACTGTTCTCTGAAAGTTGTTATAACTCACACTACCAGAAGCCAAGAAGAGGAAAGGTAGAATTATATCCTTAAAGGCATTGTGGTTGTTGTTGTTTCAGAGAGACAATTGTTGCAAATAGGCCACCCTTCTGAAATTAAATGTTCAAAAGAAGTGTGCCTTGCTTACTTCAAAGTGTTGAGATGCACGTAAGTGAATATTGTCTTTTTTGAAAAGTTGTGCAAAGTTACAAAGATACACATTGCTGAAGTTGTGGAAATACATTGGGCCTCATTACAAGTCTTCCGGTAAAATTCTGGTGTTTCCATGTTTGCAGCACCCCGTAGCACCGGAACTAACGGTCGATTATGGCTTGTCGACCGCGCGCATAACGACATGCCAGAAATAGTGACACAGCTCCACGGAAACAACGCAGTGGCACCGTAAACAGCAGCACAGCAAATACCGTGACTGGGAACACTGTGACCGGAAAGAAAGTGATCACCGTAAACTGGCTGGCAGCCATTTCTGAAAACACAATCCACTTTAAATCTGCAGATTCCAGTAGCCATCCACTCCTACTGACTGTGGAATGCCATCCCTGGCAATGGCATTAAGGATACCTGAGAGGCGCCAGCGCAAGTCACACTTTACTGAGGCAGAGCTCCACATGCTCACTGACCCTGTTGTTGAGCACGCTGGGGAGCTGTTTGCCACTGACCACCGCCACAGAGCCCAGCAGAGAAAGAATACCATCTGGGAGGAAGTTGTCCAAAAGTTCTAAGCGGTTGGAACCACCCGACACACAGACCGCAACTGCCAAAAGTGGTGGGATGACCTCCGCTTGTGGGTGAGGAACCTCCTGTCTGCACACCGCAGGCAATATATGGCCACAGATGGGGGAACCTCCTCACCTTTCCGGCTCATACCCTGGAAGGAGAAGTGCAGCAGCGTGATGCATATGGAGGGAATCGCAGGAGTAGGTGCTGCAGAGGGAGCTGGGACACCCGTTGAGGGAGTTGAGTACCTAAAGCCCAAACATAAAACAACACACCTGGCTGCCAGGCAGCCACCAACCCCCCTTGCTTGCCACTGGGGTGTGGGTGCCCAACACAAACCACATTCCCACTGCCTGCAAATACATTGCCACTGGGACAACACCAGCCCCTGTGGCCCGTGATTGCACGCACCACAAAACCCAAGTCCACCCACCTGTGGAGGCCCACAGGAAACAATGGGTATGGGTAAACGTAAACACTGCCGCCTTCTGAAACCATCAGCAGACCCATACCCAGTGCAGAATCCCTGTACTGCATCCCATGGCAATGCACAACACCACCCCTAACCCATGCACAAGTCCTCCCCGGCATGCCACAGCCAGGTGCAATGTGCACTGATCAGTCACCCATTGCCATGGCTGACCCAAAGGTGGCCTGATGGACCATGCCAGGCAAGTGGAGATGCACATCTTCCATACACACATGGCCAAGTGTATTGCGGCCCTATCCAGTGCACAACACCACCCCCCATCTTCGCTGGGACACATGGGCCAACACAACTGACCCGTCAGCACAACAGTAACCCTCCTGGCCACCCTGCCATCTCCACCATACAGCTACAGCACTGAAATCGAAATTCCACAGTCCCCATGCCCCAAATCCCAACCAGCACTACTACCCCTCCGAACCATGTCAAAATGGCACCAACCAAGTCACATGCCCTGTCTCCCATGCCAGCCCCATTCCCATCCACATGACAAGCCACCTCCTTGTGTCACCTGCATACTGTGACACCCACACCCTGCAGGCACACTCCCACACACCTGAAAACACACTGTTGCTGGCATACACCCAAGTCCCTTGACATGGATCTGTGCTCGAAATCCCTGATGAACACTGCACAGGCAGCTTGTATTGCCCAGTGAAATTGCATTTCCCACAGACACAAGGCACCCTGACACTGCGTAATGCATGTGTGCCGGCAGTGCCACAGCATCCACTACAACACAACAATGCCAGCCCGCACATGCACCCACACATAGCCACCCTCCCATACAATGTCGACGGCATGTACCTTCCATGTCCCTGCGAGACCTACCACGAACCCCCATTCACAAACTGGACCTGCCACTGTGTCACCCATCAACATGTGCCTTGGCCCTTCATCCTCTCCCCCCCTCGTCCACACTCCCCCCTTCACATCTCAATACCCCTCTTCCGGACAGCACTGCATGGCACCGTCCCCAGCAAATGCAACGTCACCCCTCCAATAGTCCCACTCTAGCTGTGTTACATGGGTCAACAGCCGACAACTTGCCGCTGATGCCTTGTAACACATGTATTATGAGTGCACCATACCATGTACCACTGCATGTCACCTCAACACTACACCACACAATGCCGATACTGCATGTATCGGCGCATTTGTAAGCCACACTGGTCCCTAACATCATGCCTTTCTTCCACTCTCAGGCACATCATCTGACAGCGATGGAGCTCGACCAGGCACCTCAAGGGGCACCAGACGCGGAAGGCGGGCAACTCCACGGGCCACCACCAGCCGGGACATGGCAGCACCCCCTAAGCAGGCCACTGGCGCAGGGATAGGGCTGCCTGCCCAAGATACCACTCCTGCAGCACCCAATGTAGCACAACCTGCAGCTACAGTCACAGCTACAGCCACCACCAGCTAGGTTCCATCCGAAGTGTCTGTCACAGCAGCTGTCACCACCAACCAGGTTGCACAGGATTCTGGGGAGTCCATGGGAGACACCAAAGATCACACCCCATACGAGCAGCCAGCCTTCATCCCCAGCAACATGCATAGCCTCCCATGCCCGTCCTTCCCCAGTGTCAGGGACATGGATGGCCATCTGCGCCGTATATAAGAATGGCATGAACAAATGGCAGCCATGGTGCAGCAGCACCTGGTGGAGGGCTGGCTGATGCGGGAGGAGGCGGCTCTGCTGCGTGCTGATGCTCAACTAATCAGGTAGAGTTCAGGCCACTGGTCACTGCAGTGCATGTGCCCTAGACATGCAACATCAGCCATTGTGTGCCCTGGGACATGCAACATCAGCCATTGTGAATCTGGCTCGGAAGGTCAGCGAGGGGAAAAGTGCCATTTCTGCCATGGCAGAGACCCTATCTATGTCCCTGCAGGCGACTGTGGATCAATGGGCCATTGACTCGTCCCGCACCCACTCAACCAGCTCCACGGCCACAAGCTCACTGCAGAGCAGCCCAAGGCGCCGGTCCATGTGCCTGTCTGCAATGCAGCACAAGGGCGGCCCATGTGGCAAGAGGCCACGTAATTAGACCCTGGACTCACCTGTGGCATGTGACAACCTAGAACCTTGTTACTGACATTGTTCCACAAGTTGGGGAGGGGGTGGGAGGAGGGATAGTTGGGGAGGGAGTGTGGTGAGGGATAGTTTGGGAGGCGGTGTTGGTCCACCAGTTCACATTTAATCATACATTTGGAAATACACTGGGTGTTGCACTGCAAATCATAACTGGACTTCATTATTTTTGTTGTAGTTTGCTTTATTTCCTGTGCAGTGTCACAGGTGGAGTATGGCCTAGGCCATGTGCTTGTGCTCTGTGCCTAGAGGTATTTCCTGATGAGTTCATAGCAGGCTTCACGCCCGTCCAAGTCATCTCTGCGATTGGGCAATGGTCTCTGTGCCTCACTTTCACTGGCATGAGAAAAGAGACGAGCACAGGCTACCCCACCCTTATCACCTCACAGTAAGGTGACTGGCAACAACCTATACGGGGTACTGATTCTCCATCAATCTGGTCAGTAATCAAAAGCAATCATGTAAAACGAAATGTATTCTTCAAACATGAAATCATACACATATAAACCTCATATTAACACATCCCTATAGCTAAAAGCCATGTCAGTCAATAAGGTAATGCATCCCATACTCTGGGTATTGATATTCTGCTAACTATCATATTCATAAGTACACAACACAATAGTGTAGTTAGTAACCATGTGACAAATTACACAGTATTGGTCGACACATTAGTGTTTCGAACTCAAAGAGTAAAGTTTAAATGATTTCAGTTTAAATTGGCATCATCCCCCTTCAAGCTTTCTTCAGGATCCATAGCTCAGCGTAATGTGATCTACTTATATTCTCCCAGAAGACATATGGAGAAATTTGACAAGAGCACTACAATAAAACAGAAAAGATACCATAACTTTCATGCGAAAAAACGAAAACACTAAAAACGGAACCAAAAAGGATACCATTTAATGTAGCCTATCATAGTTGTCGCTATCTACCTACCTTGAATTTCTTCTATCGTGTGTTGGGCCACTAAACCATTCACTCCTCTAATTCGGAGGTATTCAATGAAGATAACACATGTTGTAACTACATGGAGAAAAGACCTGATGATTTCCTAGAACAGTTTTTAAACGGGTCCATTGCCAAACAACCCCTTTGTTTATTGTGAAAAAAGTATTGTGTACCTTGGTACTCTCCTCTTGGTCTGGCATCCCATGTAAAGCTTTCTGTTGGGCAATTCAGGTGGTGTTGCACCTGATTAGTGTGAAAACCCGGAATGGTAATGTTATTTTCGTAATTCCTCTGAGAAGGAAATTAAGAAGACCCAATCAAAACCAAGAACGCTGACTGCTCCCCTGGCATCTTGGGTCCACAATTATAGTCCTCGGAACGTGCACTACTTGGAGATACCCATGTGTCTGCCAAATTGCCCACGTGCGTGCCAGTCATCTATACCTTCATGCATGCATGCTGTGTGGTTTAAACCTACGGCCTGCACTACATTACTTCCAGAGTTCTTACCTGCTTTGTTGTTTGTACAACGCAACGCCGTTCTGATCTATTTCCTGGAGTGGATACTCTTTCAAAAAATTCACATGTGCATATCGGATTTTTATACTAATTACTTTTTTTTAAATTAAAATGTTTTATTGGTTTTTGCATACACAAAATAAACCTTTAACATTATTACATCTTCCATAAATAAAATCCCAAATTTCCAAGATTCCAAAAAGCTGTCACTGCTTATTAAATTATCATAAGACAGCTTCTAGCATCTTCATTACGGCAATTAAAAGTTTCGTTTGGTCTCCCATTAACATCCAATTCCACCAATCTTTCCGAGAAAGGGTATTCCCCAACATTTTAAATTCATCCAAAAAGAAACTTCGAGTTTCATACAGACCCACACAATGCATCACTAGATGCTCTGGCGTTTCAATAGGCCTCTCAAATGTACAGAAACAACACAGACCATTCTCAACCCCAAGGGTTTTCCTCATAAACAAAACTTCTCGGGTATGCAGGATGTTTAGCCTACATCTATGAAGAAGGTTTCTGTATTTCGAAGAAGGGAATTTCAAAAGAAATTTTGGGAGAACGTTTACCTTCCCACTCTCCAGGATTAGGAATTGTCGAGATTTCAAATTTGCGGACTGGTCCACCGTAGTGATCCAGTACCTAGTGATTAGTTTCTTTTTGGCCATATCAGGGGTTTGGATTAACATTTCCACTGTGATGTCTTTTTCCTGTCGGACTGCCTCCATCTTCCTTTTCCAAATTTTAAGGGGTCCATCTGACAGGGTTTTATTAAAGGCCAAGATTTCAAACGGCCTTCTCACTTTCTCCAGTGCACACTTTCTATAGAGAGAAATTGATTTCCAGATTGCCATGGATTCTAAAGATTGGACTCTGAGTTCACGCCTAATCCCACAGGGGGAATCGAAGAAGGCAATCTTAGTATAGATCTCCAAAAACGAGCCTCCAATTTTCCCCACATATGCCAAGGAAGGCATAGGGTTGACTCTGCTCCATAGGTTAGAATGTGTGCCACCTTCTGCTTGTAGAAGGACAGGATTGGCTCCGTGGTATATCGGCCATATCTACGTTGGAATACTCTACCGTGGTTAATCAACGGTGTTAATCTCAACCGTAGGTATTCTAGCTGGGCTACATCATTACACTTTTTATTTACTGTGACTCCCAAATAGACTATTGATTCCACCCTTGCGAGCGGGGTTCCATCCACCCTCCATGTGAATCTCTCTATTTTAGTCTTTCCCGCACTTTTCATTGGGAGGATTTTAGATTTTTTAACATTCAACCTCATTCCATTTTTCCTCAAGTATAATTCAAAGGCGTCCAATCGACGCTGCAACCCTATTTGGGTTAAATAAAAAAAAAACAGATCATCCACAAACAGAACCCATGGCACCTCCACACCATTTAATTTATGAGGGAAAGTGCAAATCCTCGACTGAGAAGATGCCATGTCCGTTATATATAAGCAAAATAGCAGCGGCGCCAGGGAGCATCCCTGCTTTAACGCTCAGAAATTGAAGATCTCATCAAAGAGGTTTCCTCTAGAAGATAGCCTAATTCTTACCGAGGTGCCCGTGTATAGAGCTTCTATTGCCTCTACCAGGTCCCAAGGACAGCCCCACATATGCAGTTTCGACCATAGACGCCTCTGATAACTCCGTCAAAGGCCTGTTCAAGGTCCATAAAGGCCATGAACATAGTGGATCCATCCCCCAAAACTCTCTCCTTCAGAAGATTAATAATAAACAGATTTAGTATGTACCCACTCCCTTGACGAAGCCAGTTTGTCTAGAGTCCAATATTCCCTTGCACTCCGCCCAGTTTCTTAAATCTCGCAGTAAGACTGTAGTGAACAGCTTTCCAATGGAATCTCAAAGGGCGATTGGGCGATAGTTTTTTGGGATCAGCCCGATCGCCCCTTTTAAAGATTGGCTTAATATGTGCTTTTCTTCATGAGGGGGGTATTTTCTTGGTAATCATGATCTGTTCAAACACCGTCACTAAAAGTTTGGACCAGAGGAGACTGTGTTTTTTAAGTTCTTGGTTACAGAGACCATCCAGTCTCACTGCTTGCGATCCACTCAGCTTACTGATCATAGTAAGAGCATCCTGCTCGTCTAATGTAAAATTCCATCTCCCCAATCCCGGCTCTGTAGGCAATCCTTCCACCACCCCCAGATCTGCAAAAAGGGCTGAGTAGTGGAGGATTGTTACGCAGTTGTTGGTCGTGCAGAGTATGGGCTATCCCTCTGTCCCCAAGTATCAGACTGACAACCACGGTAATACCACCAGAGTGATGTTTAGGGCCAAAGGTGGTAGTCCGTAGAGTCAGGACGCGGGAACAACCGGAAGCACCCCTGGAGCGCTGCAAGGTAAGGTATATGGTTATGTAATAGTACAGAGTGCAGTAATCTAAGTGTAAACATCCAAAGCACTGAAATACCTGTGAGCGCTGGAGCGTTGTCCCAGGGAGACTGACGTAGGCGTCAGACGGTGGTTTGAAAGTGGCAGCAGGTCCGGGCAGATGTAGCAGCAGGTCCGGGCAGGTGACCACCTAAGGCAGGACCGAAGTCCCGATGTAACACGTGATCCGTAGAGTATACCAGAGCAGTCCGAGGTCAAAAACAGGAGATCCAAGGTAGAAGAAGGGCTAAACACAAGGCAGTCCGTAGGGCAGAGCGTAGGTCGGCAACAGTGGATCCATGTTCCAAGGCAAGTAAAGGGCCAAGACACGAAGCAATCCGTTAGGGCAAAGTAGTTCGGCAGCAAAATATCCAAGGTTCCAAAGCAGGCAAGGGTTAGGCACTGAGCGGTCCGTAGAACAAAGCCAAAGAGTCCTGAAATGAAGCGTGAGCGACACGTGATCCGGAAGAGAACAGCTGTGAAGCAACGCTTTCCGTAACCGGACTCCTTTTATCCATCGAAAGAAAACACGTGACAACTGTCACGTGACGCATGTAACCAAAGCGTTGCAGTATTGCTAGGCAACGAGTCACGTGCTCCGCGCCGCGCTGTGTCGCGCAGTTCTCCGTGAATGGTGTGTTTTCCTGTGATGAAGGAGCGTCCAGTTCGCTTGCCACAAACGTGAAGGGCGATACACTCCAGCCTTGCCAAGCATGCCATGCCGTGCCCTATAGCGTGAAACATGATGAGGCAATAAGGTACCCCTGTCGGGACGTGTGTGTTTGGGTGGTGGTTGGGAAGAGGCTGTGGACGTGGAGGGGCGTGTCTTCATAGGAAGAGAAGTAGCCTGTGCGGGGAGCGGTGTGACAGAATCCCCCCACAAGGGCCCACGACCCCGTGGACTAGCCGGGTTATCCCTATGAAACCGCGACACCAGAAGTGGGGCCTGGACGCCACGGGAGGGAACCCAGGAGCGGTCCTCGGGACCATAACCCAGCCAGTCCACCAGGTACTGGAGGCGACCCCTATGGAAGCGAGATCCAAGGATGGCACTGACCTCAAAAACGTCCTGGGAAGACACAGAGACGGGGGCGGGAGGAACAAGGACACGAGTGGAAGCAAGGTATGGCTTAAGGAGGGAGACATGGAAAACCGGGTGGATCCGCCAAGCACGCGGAACAGACAGTCGCAGGGCCACGGGATTCAGGATGCCGATGATCCGATAGGGGCCCACAAAGTGGGGCAACAGCTTGCGACAACCAGGGATTCGCAAGTGTCTGGTCGATAGCCACACCCGATCACCAACATGATACACCGGCGCCTCAGCCCGCTTACGGTCCGCCTTAACCTTCATCACCGACTGAGTCTCACGGAGGTGGACCAGAGTTTGTGCATGAACACCGGCTAGATCACGCACGCAGGCGTTAGCAGCAGGAGTGGCAGAGGAGAAATCAGGGAGCGGTAGGGCGCCTGGATGTTGCCCATACAGAGAATAGAAGGGAGAGAACCCAGTGGCCGAATGACGGGAATTGTTGTATGCGAACTCAGCAAGGTAGAGCAGCTTGGACCAGGAGTCCTGGTATTGAAGGGATAGACAACGCAGGTACTGTTCTAGGGCTTGGTTAACCCTCTCCGTCTGCCCATCGCTTTCGGGGTGGTATGCCGAAGAGAAGCGAGCATCGATACCCAGGAGCTTGTTAAGAGCACGCCAGAAGCAGGACGTGAACTGGGATCCCCGGTCCGATATAATGACTTGTGGTAGACCGAAAAGACAAAAAACCGTCTTGAAGAACAGGCGAGCCAGTGTTGGGGCCGATGGTAGCCTGTGCAGGGAACGAAACGGGCCATTTTGGTGTATGAATCGACGATAACCCATATGGTATCGTAACCCTGTCTGCGGGGTAGATCAGTGATGAGGTCCATAGAGATGGTGTGCCAAGGCCTGGGAGGTATGGGTAACGGCAGAAGCAACCCCAACGGCCATCCTCTGCGTGTTTTGCATTGTGCACATATAGAACATGTGTTTACATAGTGTTCTATGTCCTTTCTCATGGATGGCCACCAGCACCAGCGATGTAACAATTCAAGGGTGCGTTGTTGCCCGGGATGGCCATTTATGGCAGCATCATGTGACCAGGCAAGCGCCTGGTTGCGTACATCGCATGTAGGAAGGAATAGTTTGCCCTGGACGAACGGCAGCCCGTGCTGGAGTATAATGTCCCATTCAGTGAGTGCATGAGGATGTTGAAAAACCCATTGTCTGATGGCAGTGAGCATGGGTGGCGAGGGTGTACACATGCAAACAACATGGCCTTTCCCTAATAGTGTGTCTGGAAATGAAACCAATGATTCTCCACCGGGAGATCGGGACAAAGCGTCAGCCTTGCCATGGATGAGGCCTGGTCTGTGTTTTACAACAAAATCGAAGGCAGCAAAAAACAAGTTCCAGCGTACTTGCCAGCTGTTTACACACTTCAGGGAGGCCAGATCTTGCAGGTTTTTGTGGTCTGTATAAACCACCGTTTGATGCTTTGCCCCCATGAGATGATGTCGCCATGTCTGGAGGGCGTCCTTGATGGCCAGCAGCTCTTCCTCGGTTACAGTGTAGTGAGTTTTGGCTGCCGAGAATTTCCGAGAATGATAGGCCACCGGATGCAAACTACCCGTGGTTGGACAAGGCTGGGACAACACCGCACCTAGTGCAAACGAAGAGGCATCTGCCTCCAGGACGTAGGGGAGGTCGGGATCGGGGTGTTGCAGGACAGGGGCAGAAACAAACCTGGACTTGAGTGCCTCGAATGCCTTTTGATGCGTAGGGGTCCAAGAGTAAGGGACAAGAGGACTGGTCAAAGCGGTCAGGGGGGAAACGATAGAAGAGAAGCCGGCGATGAACCGTCGGTAGAAATTAGCGAAACCAAGAAAGGACTGGAGTTGTTTAATGTTAGCCGGAGTCGGCCACTCCATGACAGCACGAACCTTGGACTGGTTCATGGACAAGCCCCCGGGGGAGATGTGGAAACCTAGGAACTCCACTTCCTTCGAATGGAACGTACATTTCTCAGGCTTGGCGAACAAGGCGTTCGCATTAAGGCGAGAGAGGACCTCTCTGACATGACAGACGTGTTCCTCTAACGAGGATGAGAAAACCAATATATCATCCAGATATACCACCACGAACATATCCAAGATGTCAGAGAATACGTCGTTGATAAATCGCTGGAAAGTTGCGGGAGCGTTACAAAGCCCAAAGGGCATTACGGTGTATTCAAATAACCCCTGCCGGGAGCAGAAGGCCGTCTTCCACTCGTCCCCAAGTCGCATACGGATCAGGTTGTATGCCCCTCTTAGGTCCAACTTGGTGAAAATGGAAGCCCTTGTCAACCTGTCCTGCAGTGTGGAGATGAGCGGTAGAGGGTACCTGTTTTTTACGGTAATGGCATTCAACCTCCTATAGTCCACACATGGACGCAAATCGCCTTCCCTTTTTGGCACAAAAAATATTGGGCTGACAGCCGGGGTACACGATGGACGGATGTGACCTAATTGTAAAGCCTGATGGATGTATTCTTTGAGGGCCCGCTCCTCTGATTGTGACAATGAATATCCTACCCCTGGGTATAGGAGCATCCGGAACCAGATCAATCGGACAATCGTATGGTCTATGTGGGGGTAGACCCTCCACAGTGGCTTTGTTAAACACCATGTGGAATTCATGATACTCGATGGGAATATTAGCCAGGATGGCCCCCACGGTATGCGAAGGCCCAGTGCCTGACGTTACGTCATTAATGCGAGTAGAGGCCATGGCGCCAAGGATCGTGGCAGGAGAGGAGAGCGATTCGTCTTCTACAAGACAAAACTGCTGACACACCTCCGACTCGAACGTGACTTGTCCTGTCCCCCAATTAATCAACGGGTTGTGTTGCCGTAACCAAGGTATTCCCATTATAATACCGAATTGTGGTGTAGTGATAAGGTCGAATGACATAATTTCCCTATGGGTGCTCTGAATCAATACTTCCAAGGGGGCAGTCTGGAACTGGATGGGGCTGGAAGACAAGGACGTGCCGTCAACCGCATGTACGGGTTCCGGGTTTTCTTTTCTGACCAGGGGCAGATTGAGACGATGGGCCAAGGCTATATCGATAAAACAACCTGTGGCCCCAGAGTCGATTACAATATGAACCACATGTGTGACCTCCCTAGTGGGTTTCATAAGGGCATGGACTACCACTGGTCTGACAGGGCCGAAGGCGGGTTCAGATGGGTTTGTAGACAGGCTCGCCGGTGCCCCCTGAATCATGGGCGAGCCCTCTGAAAACCCGGGGTTTTGTTCTTAGGGCGTCGGGGGCATTCCCTTACATAGTGCCCGTTTAACCCGCAATAAAAGCAGGCGTTATCCGCCCTCCGGCGTTCTCGCTCGGATGGTGTTATCAGGCTTCGGATACCACCCATTTGCATGGGTTCGGAAGGGGTGGTAGAAGAGGCTTGGCCGGACTGGCTAGTGAACATTGTTTCTGTCCTTCTCTCGGATCTCCTTGCGTCGATCTGTAAAGCGAGATCCACCAGATCCGAAAACACTGAGGGAAGGGCAGGAACCACTGAAAGCGCATCCTTCATGGTGTTACATAAGCCACGGTAGAACACAATCGCCTTTTTCTCCTCTGGCCAGGAAGTCTCAGCGGCGAGTTGGTTATACCAAGCGATGTATTCTATCAGTGATAGTTTACCCTGTGTTAGGTCCAGGAGTTCCAGATCCCTTGATTGAGCCTTATAGCGTGTATCAAAGACTTTGGCCATTTCGGTAATGAGAAGATCAAAATCATACAAAGCGGGATGATCGTTTTCCAACATTGGATTTGCCCAGGTGGCCGCCACCCCAGATAAATGCGACAGAAGAAATACGGCCTTTGTGACTGAATCGGGGAAAGCCAAGGGTCTGCACAAGAAGTGAAGCTTGCATTGATTAATGGAAGTACGATACTTCCGAGGGTCCCCCTGGTAGCGTTCTGGGGCGGCAAGAGGAACGGGTGTTGGAAGTAACACAGGAGCGGGTACAGAGGCCGGAACAGGTGCTGGCTGATCCGGGGGGGCTGAGTCCCCGAATTCGGCGTCTGGGGGCAATGGGTAACGCGTGCTCTGTAAGGCGTCAAGACGGTCATGTATGGCGGTCGTGGCGGCGGACATGTCGGTCCTGAGGGCCGCCACTGCTTGCATCAAAGCGGTCACTGGGTCCCCAGTGGAGGGATTCATACTCTGGATGACCAAAAAAAGTCTTCACAGTCTGTTACGCAGTTGTTGGTCATGCAGAGTATGGGCTATCCCTCTCTCCCCAAGTATCAGACTGACAACCACGGTAATACCGCCAGAGTGATGTTTAGGGCCAAAGGTGGTAGTCCGTAGAGTCAGGGCGCGGGAACAACCGGAAGAACCCCTGGAGCGCTGCAAGATAAGGTATATGGTTATGTAATAGTACAGAGTGCAGTAATCTAAGTGTAAACATCCAAAGCACTGAAATACCTGTGAGCGCTGGAGCGTTGTCCCAGGGAGACTGACGTAGGCGTCAGACAGTGGTTTGAAAGTGGCAGAAAATCCGGGCAGATGTGGCAGCAGGTCCGGGCAGGTGACCACCTAAGGCAGGACCGAAGTCCCGATGTAACACGTGATCCGTAGAGTATACCAGAGCAGTCCGAGGTCAAAAACAGGAGATCCAAGGTAGAAGAAGGGCTAAACACAAGGCAGTCCGTAGGGCAGAGCGTAGGTCGGCAACAGTGGATCCAAGTTTCAAGGCAAGTAAAGGGCCAAGACACGAAGCAATCCGTTAGGGCAAAGTAGTTTGGCAGCAAAATATCCAAGGTTCCAAAGCAGGCAAGGGTTAGGCACTGAGCGGTCCATAGAACAAAGCCGTGGTCCGACAAAGGAAAGAGTCCTGAAACGAAGCGTGTGCGACACGTGATCCGGAAGAGAACAGCTGTGAAGCAACGCTTTCCGTAACCGGACACCTTTTATCCATCGAAAGAAAACACCTGACAACTGTCACGTGACGCATGTAACCAAAGCGTTGCAGTATTGCTAGGCAACGAGTCACATGTTCCACGCCGCGCTGTGTCGCGCAGTTCTCCGTGAATGGTGTGTTTTCCTGTGATGAAGGAGCCTCCAGTTCGCTTGCCACAAACGTGAAGGGCGATACACTCCAGCCTTGCCAAGCATGCCATGCCGTGCCCTATAGCGTGAAACATGATGAGGCAATAAGGTACCCCTGTCGGGACGTGTGTGTTTGGGTGCTGGTTGGGAAGAGGCTGTGGACGTGGAGGGGCGTGTCTTCATAGGAAGAGAAGTAGCCTGTGCGGGGAGCGGTGTGACAAGGATCCAATAATTTTCTGCTACCTTCACCATGGTACTGGAGTGCCTAAAGACTCCCCCATTATTTATTAATTCCCAGATGCTTTTTGAATTTTTGGAACAGACAGCTCTTAGAATACATTCTGCATCCTTCTGTAATTGTAACAGCTGCACAGACTTCCGGCAATTTCTATAGCCTTGATAAGCTTTTCTTATTCTTTCCAATTTATGCTCTCTCTGATCTCCTCTTATATCCTTTATGGTCTTTCTCAAGGTTTTCCGCCTTGCAACTAAATCACGGTCACGGTCATAGGTATGTTTTTGGGACCAGGAAAATTTACAACCTGGGTGAGATGCCTGGAAGAATTCTTTAAGCAATCCAGTATAATCCACCTCCGAGGGATATTTAGAAAGCAGGGTCCCATAGGCCCGATTTACGTTCCTTAAATCCTGCACTCTTAGTCACAGGTGCAAACTGCAAGGACTCAGGATCACCTCTACCATTTTTTCCCTGGGCTTTGGGGCATACCACTTCCTCAAGTGGATAGCCAGCAGGTCATGATCACTAAAGCACGGAGGCCTTACGGAAAAATACTCAATCCCGTCCCTTAAATTCTCAGAAATAAAACAAACGTCTATACATGAGACTCTTTCCAAAAACCGCCACGTTTGGCATCCCGGGATATCCCCCTCCGTTTGCCCATTTAGCATAGACTTCCATGTTCCTCATCCAAACCAACTCTCTTTCCTTCCATTCATTCTTCCCCAATACTCTTCCCTCAGTGTCAACAACTTAATTTTGAGGTCACCGCATATCAGAATCTTAACACCTTCCACTTCACCCAACATCTCATCAATTACACTTGTGATCAACCTCATAAAGTTCACATCCTTGCCCATATTAACACGCCAGTATATATTAATCACCACCAAGAAAATGTCACTCAGGTCCTTCTCATGTTTCAGACAAATTATCTGAATATATGGATTCAGGCATCTGGTTTCAATCAGGGATCACTCCAAATCATTGCTCAGAAGCATCAGGAGAGCCGCATAAGGCTGACCCATCACCCCCTTAGAAGCCGGATTCAAAAAGGCTGAGTAGCCATCACAATGAGGCTGAGTCCTCAGCCAGGTCTCCTGGAATAAAAGCATGTCAAACAGGGCTAAGTCTAGAATCACTGAAAAGTGATTGGAAGCCTTAAGTATTCCAGTAGTCTCCTCCCTTCCCGGCCCATTTGGACCTTTCATTTCGCTTTTTTGGTAAGCCACCGTAAATTTCAATTAATGTAATTCGTTGAGGGCAGTAGATGATACCCCCTTAGTTTTTTCCTTTTTGGTCATAGGATCATCCTGGGCCCTAATGGGTGCCGGTTTTTAGACAGAGCCACCGTTCTGTTTTTTTTTAGCATCAGTAGCTTCCATCCAGTTTGCTTTGAGCTGCATCTGATAATCGAGACTTCATATCCCAAGCCCTGAAATGTCTCCTTTAATGCTAGTATTAAATCCTTCTTAGTTTGTGAGAATAAATGCAGGATCCCCCAATCAGTCCGCTTTTCTTCCACAAATTCAACGACCCTGATATCATTCAGGATCAAGCAATGAAACAGGCGCAGTACATTTCTTCTATTTAGGATGAGCATGTTAACATCCTGTTTGGTTCTCTCGAGACAGAGCTTGTGGGTCGGGCAAGCACGATTTCTAGGGGCCACCTCTTTAAGCGCTGTCTTATATTGTGAATGAGCTGGACAGTTTTTCAATAAGGGTCTTTGAGGGAGATCTTTCACCCCTTTAGACTTCCCAGAATCGATATTCATACTAATTTTTCTGTTCTCAGGCGGCTTTTGCTTTTCTGTAGGCTTTAAAGATGGTTTTTCCACCCGATTTGGACGAGTGAGACTTTCATTGCAGTTTAGAGGACTCTTAGATGACTCTTGCATAGCCACCAACGCCGGTCCCTTAAAGTTCACTTGAAATTTAGAGTCCTGCTGCGTAGGGTCTTTTTTCCGCACAGATTGATTTGTCTCAACAATGAGACCCTCAATCTTTTCCCACTCTGAGTTACTCAAGTCGTTCCAGTCAAGGTCCTCTTCAGCTCGCTCCAATTCTTCTACTAACATGGTCAGCTCACCATCAGCTGGCGGGCACTCATTTACTTCTGAATTCACCTCCCAGCCCAATAAAGGATCCGATCCTTAATCCTCAAGCAGCTGGAGCTCGATTCTGGATTTTTTTGCAACTGGAATATTTTGTATTGTAGCTGGAGGAGATCAAATATTTCTCAGAAAGGCTCTGGATCCCTTTGCTTTCCTTCTCATTTTTGCAGGCATGTTTTTTGATTTTTTTGTTTGCTGGGGCACTGCCTTCTTTGCAGAGGCTTTATACGAAGAGTTTTTTACTCCATCACCTAATGCTGCAGCCGTTTTCTGATCTTTTTTCCTATTGAAGACTGAGAAGAGATTGTTATCCAGAAGGTTACTTGGCTGGAATTCCACCCCGGCTGTCAAGTCCACCACTGGCATCCTCCGACCCTGTTCTAGGAGGGGGGTCGCAGGATCGATATTTCTTTCCTTAAGCGGCCCCATCCTTTGGGTGTCACCCTTCACGTTCATTCGCATCCATTGACAATCCTGTAAAAGGGCTTCCATCATCGCGGACTTGTCCGCGCATTCCCGACGGGCCAAGTCACATAAGCGGCCTTGCCAAAAAACTGAAGTTTCCGCTTCTTTATGAAGTCTTGAGTCCACTTTTTGCACCAGGGACTCCCACAGCAGCATTTTATTCGATACTGAGGTAATCAGGGCAGATTGATCCCTCAAGGAGCAATTTAGTCTTTCATAAAGCTTAGTGAAGGGGATTAAAGATGTGGAGATCGAGGCTATCACCAGTTGTTGGAGGTGAGCCAAACCCACCACCACCTTCCGCTTATCATGCTTTAGACTTTCCCCTCTATTCATTGGGGACGGCATTTGCATATAAATTGAGGAGACTGATGATGTGATGGAAGAATCCACTTCCATTTGTGCATCATTTCCCTCATTCTCCTCCAGGGGCCTTGCCTCTGACATAGAGTCAGATGGAGCACAGTGGCTTCTCTCATTTGCAAGCCACCTCTCTTCACTTTCCAGAAAAGCAGATTCCCTCGAGCCCTCATTCACAGTATCTTGGGATCCCTCCCCATTCCAATCGCCAGAGGGGATCCCCAATTGTTCCACGAGTGGGCCCCCTCCTTGTGCACTTTCAGCATTGACTTCACATTCCACCGCTCTGTCTGCTTTCAGCATCGATTTGCCCAGCATTTTTAAACAATCGTTTACTAGATATAGTCTTTTCTGTCTACCTATTTTTAGGAAGAGATCAAACAGGTCTTTGGCCAGCTTATTCACCAGATCTCCATTTTTGCGAATACATTTGATGGAGAGCTACTCTTTTCCAAGCCGCCCACCGGCCTTGCCTGCCTCTCCAATGCACACTTTGCGGGGACTTCATCCAACTGCCACATAGGGTCATTTTCCTCACCCAAGGGCAGCCCCCTCGGGGGAGGGTGAACAGAGGGTTTTTGGTACTACCCTCCTCAGTCACCTCTTTATCTGGGGGGGAACCCCCGCTTTTTCATTCCTCAACACCTGCGCAGCAAATCCCACCTCCGGGGTCTCCATGTCAAGTAATAGTCGCGGGCTCTGCGCCCCCTCAGTATCAGCCATCTCATCCGCTGCCAGCAGATTGAGCCCTGCCCCACCTCTCCTTACCTGCAAGTGCGTCCGTGCGCTGAGGGGACTTGCAGCTTTTCCTCTCTCCGTCATGCCGGGGCTGAAGCTGCAGTTTATGGAGCCCGGAGCACACACCTCCTCACCTCCCGCAAACTCCTAGAAACTCCACTTGCCTCCGCTTCGCGTAGGAAGTGGGGTATAAGTAGGAGTAGGAGGCAGGAAATTCAAGCAGGGGAGGGGCTCACAAGGGCTCACTCGGTTTCCAAGGCTTTTAAAGGGACAATCCGCTATATTTGCAAGCAAACGTCCAAAATGTCCTGCAGCGTCCCGCGGCACCAAAAACAGCAGCAGTGTATCCAAAACAAGCAGAGTAGACTCCTAGCAACTCCACTTGTCTCCACTTTGCTCTACTTCACGGAGGAAGTGTGGTATAAATTGGAGTAGGAGGCACGAAGTTCAAGCAGAGGAGGGGAGGAGCTTACCAGGGCTCACTCGGTTTCCAAGGCTTTTAAAGCGACAATCTGCTATATTTGCAAGCAAGCGTCCAAAATGTCCTGTAGCGTCCCGCAGCTCCGAAAACAGCAGCAGTGAATCCAAAACAAGCAGAGTAGACTCCTAGAAACTCCACTTGCCTCCACTTCGCTCCGCTTCGCGTAGGAAGTGGGGTATAAGTAGGAGTAGGAGGCAGGAAGTTCAAGCAGGGGAGGGGAGGGGCTCACCAGGGCTCACTCGGTTTCCAAAGCTTTTAAAGGGACAATCCGCTATATTTGCAAGCAAATGTCCAAAATGTCCTGCAGCGTCCCGCGGCACCAAAAACAGCAGCAGTGTATCCAAAACAAGCAGAGTAGACTCCTAGCAACTCCACTTGCCTCCACTTCGCTCTACTTCGCGGAGGAAGTGGGGTATAAGTTGGAGCAGGAGGCACGAAGTTCAAGCAGAGGAGTGGAGGAGCTTACCAGGGCTCACTCGGTTTCCAAGGCTTTTAAAGCGACAATCTGCTATATTTGCAAGCAAACGTCCAAAATGTCCTGCAGCATCCCGCAGCACCGAAAACAGCAGCAGTAAATCCAAAACAAGCAGAGTAGACTCCTAGAAACTCCACTTGCCTCCACTTCGCTCCGCTTCACGGAGGAAGTGGGGTATAAGTAGGGGTGGGAGGCAGGAAGTTCAAGCAGGGGAGGGGAGGGGCTCACCAGGGCTTACTCAGTTTCCAAGGCTTTTAAAGGGACAATCCGCTATATTTGCAAGCAAACGTCCAAAATGTCCTGCAGTGTCCCGCGGCACCAAAAACAGCAGCAGTGAATCCAAAACAAGCAGAGTAGACTCCTAGAAACTCCACTTGCCTCCACTTCGCTCCGCTTTGCGGAGGAAGTGGGGTATAAGTAGGAGTAGGAGGCAGGAAGTTCAAGCAGGGGAGGGGAGGGGCTCACCAGGGCTTACTCGGTTTCCAAGGCTTTTAAAGGGACAATCCGCTATATTTGCAAGCAAACATCCGAAATGTCCTGCAGCGTCAAGCGGCACCAAAAACAGCAGCAGTGAATCCAAAACAAGCAGAGTAGACTCCTAGAAACTCCACTTGCCTCCACGTTTCTCCGCTTCGCTGAGGAAGTGGGGTATAAGTAGGAGTAGGAGGCAGGAAGTTCAAGCAGGGGAGGGGAGGCGCTCACCAGGGCTCACTTAGTTTCCAAGGCTTTTAAAGAGACAATCCGCTATATTTGCAAGCAAACGTCCAAAATGTCCTACAGCATCCTGCAGCATCAAAAACAGCAGCAGTGAATCCAAAACAAGCAGAGTAGACTCCTAGAAACTCCACTTGCCTCCACCAATTATGTCCTCATTTCTAGAATGGGGAATACCCAGATGGACAACAAGTATAACTTTATCAGATCCCACTCTGCGCTCATGTTCGAAAAACAAAAACAGGCTGTCCTACATAAGGATCAATCCGTAGGCAGTCTAGTGGTTCCCTCTCTCTTGCTTGTCTCTTTTCTTATGTTTCTGTTGCCCTTATGAGACAGGTACCCTGATAACAGGCATGTCATGGCACATGGCACAGGCCAGGATGTTCTTCCCCACTTTCAGGGGACTGTACATCAAGGCCCCCTATCTACTTAGGCAGCAGAACCTTGCCTTCAGGAGTCCAAAGGTCTGCTCTATGGTGCACCTCGTCTGGATTTGCGCACCGTTTCATGCATACTCCTGCTAGGTGTGTGTGTGGGTGCCTGACAGGTGTCATTAGCCATGGCAGCACGGGGTATCCGGAATCACATGCATGGGAGGGATACAAGGTGGGCGCTGTCATTCGGGCGGTTGTGGCATTGCAGCCATGTGTGGATGTGGGTCTCTGTCACATGGAATTACTGCAAGACGTAACGAATGGCACAAATGACCCTATTTTTGGTCCTTTTATTTTGCAGACCGGGGTGGCCACCGCATTCCCTGCCCCATATGACACCCACCATTGTCATTACTGTTTAGCCGACACATGCGTCTTCATTATTTTTAAATGGGCGCCATGTCTAATCTGGTTTGCATGATGATAATTGGCCATCTGCCACATTTGTTATTATGTAGTCCTTCATTGTTCAGATTTCTGTAACACGCATATGGGTATGTGTGCTTGTGACAGGCAAATCACCTTGCTTTATGTTGTGACACTGGTTGGGAGGTTGCTGTGATTTGTCTGCATTGCTGTGATGCAGGCAGCGCGGGAGTGATGCATACTGGTACCTGTGATGTGCCTGTTCATCGCTGCCAAATATGTGATGATGTGTCCTTCCATTTACACATGCCCCACATGCCAGCCATGGCCTCCCGTTCATGCATGCAGTCTGTATACTTACTGTTGCCTAACGCACATGCACTGGTGACAGTGGATAACCCCCCTCCATTCCACATTGAACATGCTTGTGTGGTGTGTGTAGGTACTTTCACCCACCCAACAGCCGGGTTCGCTCTCTGCTGTATCGTGCTATGTACCCTGGCAACGTGGTGTTAAGCAGTACCGTGGAGTCATTTGTGGATCCAGGGAAATATACACTGCAGTGTGTAATGATGAGGTCTGCGTCATACACACACTGTATGTTAAGCGAGTGGAATTGTTTCCTATTCCGGTATACTTCCTCATTGGCATGTCTAGCCACCAGCCGAATTTGCGTGCAGTGCCAGCGCACAAAATAAATTGGGCATGCCTGCCAGGGCATGTAAAATGTACTTTAGTGGCATTGACCTGGGCCGGTGTTGTGGGGAGGGCAATGTGCTTGATGCGTGACGCAGGAGGACATCCAGGATCTGCACTAGCACCTTGGAGAAAACAGGCTGGGAAATTCCATGCAGCTCCCCAACAGTGTCTTGGTATGTGCGGTGAAATGCAGCACGGATACAATCTTCAGCAAGGGGGGTATGGTGATCCGGATGCCAATTAGGCTCCCAATATCGTCCTGGATTAGGTTGACTATGCTGAAGATGGTCTCCCAGCCCAGGTGATACAGGGTGTGTATCTGAGTGTCCAGGGTGTGGCCTTATGCAAGGTATGGGTGGTTGCCTGCGGGATGGTACTTGCTGCCTATTTTTCCTCTGCATTGCCATCCTTTTCCTCCTCCTCCCCTGCCTGTCTGCCTCTTGTAACGTCTGCTCATAGATGTGCATCTCTACATGCAGATCCTCCATCTCCATGGCTGCTACTGTGAGTGGCAGTATGGTTGTGTTGGAAGGTGTGGTCCTTTTCAACGTTCACAGGGCTCATGGTATGCAGCTGGGCTGGTTGGGCCCACCTGTGGACTGTTATTGCACACTTGGGCCTGCTTAACGCCTGCTCCGTGCTGCCGGTATTTCAAGCGCGGGTTTCACGGTGGCACCGGCACTTTGTTTCAAGTGAAAACTGTAGTCGTGATACTCCCTTGTTACTGTCGCGCCAGTGTTTCCTGCCCAGCCTGCTGGGTTACCAGTGTTACAGTTCACAGTGCTGTCAGCAACAGTTGCACAGGGCCCATGTTAGCGGCACATTTATTAACTGCATCGCAGGATGTACTATGATGGACTGAAAAATGTGCCAGTAATTGGTGTTTCCGGCATGGTGTTTCCGGACCGGCAGACTTGTGTGAGAAACCTGAGGGAGTCTCACTGTCTGAACGCTGGGAATCCCTTTCTCAGGTGGCCAGGGCATGGCCATCGCCCTTGGATCCAGACGCTGGGGGTGGATGAGTGCGGGAGGATCACCTGAGTGAGGGGTCCTCAGGGAGTTGGATAGGGGCACCCGATGGCGAGACGCAGTGCACCCTTCCTTATGACACCTTTTCCCCATCCTACCCAGTAGGGTATCTAGAAACTCAACCCCACGCCCCCTTTCCAGACATAGACACTTTCTCAGGGACAACTCGCTGTGAGCGACAATTGATTACAACCTCCCTACCCAACATTCCCTCTGTTACCATACACCATTTCAGAACCCATACCGTTACCGGCCCCCAAATTCCAACTGATACCAAAACGGAAGCGAAGCATAGGAGAACTGAGAGAAGGAAAGTACACATGTCACCCCGTGCTCTAAAACAACCCATTTGTACACAACACTACAGTTACCCCCTTCACCCTGACAAAAACCCACATGGTTTTTCCAGTATTCTTCAGAAAAACTACAATTCCCATAATCCCTCCACACCGTTTTCCCCTAAAACCACTGGGACGAGGAGGAGAGTGATTGGGAGGGTAAGGATTACCGGCAGAGAAGCATGGACATGGAAGATAGACTACCCCCATTCTGGATCAGACTGTCCCAGTAAAGAGGCCATGCAATGTCATGCCTCCCTTCACAACTACTCACACCTGGTCCTAGTTAAAACTCCTAGGAAGTATAAAAGGCGGGACAGGACAGCACACTTTGAAGGAGTAGGGGATGCTGGAAGGTGCACGTAGCCAGAGGAAGCCCAGAAGAGCTGCAGAGTCCCTGGGAGACCTGGAGGAGAAAGCTGCCTGACACTGGCCCTGTGAGTCCAGGAGAGATTGCACTGTGGAGTGAAAGCTGTACCTCCAGAAGTACCCACACCAGGTCTCCTCTGCTGGGCCAGTCAGGTGAACCCAGGTCTCTGAGGGTTGGCAGGAGAGACCCTGACCCCAGCACAATATCCTGTTTTAGCATCTGCAGCTCCCAATGCCAAGTACCATTTTGGGGAGCTGAGAAGTGAGAGCAAAATCCTGACAATGCATTCTGGGACTGGAAGTCCAAAAAACTTTCTTTTGAAAACTGTGAGGTGTGAGAGGAGACTCTAGCCCGGCGGAGGGAAGTCTTCTTTGTAAACCTTGGAGGGGTCCGAGCCTGCCATAGGGAGACCTTTGTGAACTCTTTAAGAAGGGTCTGAGCCTGGAAGAGGGAGGCCCTATTGAACCCTAAGAGGGGTACGAGGCCAGCAGAGAGAGACCATGTGAACTTTGAGAGAAGGGTCCAAGCCCGGCAGAAGTAGATCCCCTGTGAACCTTTGTGAAAGAGACTGGCACCAGAGCTAGAATGGTCCGGCGCTACGTGGGTGCTCATTCGAAGGTCTCTGGCTGGTGCCTCCTCTCCCGAACCAGGTGAAACTACACGTCCCAAGATGCCTTAGTGGAGGCAGACGTGAACCAGGCTGAGAGATGCCTGCAAACTGGGGAGTACCTTAACACACCCTGGGACATTGTGGTGATTGAAGTGTGCAAAGCCTGACTGGGGGCTTTAGAGAAAGCCTGACTGTGGGGGCTGAGACCAGGACTTAGGAATAGGGAGGGTCCTAAGGGGTCTGAAATGTCTTTGTGATGAATATGAACTGTGGCCAATGTGAACCCGACAGAGGGATGCCAAGACAAAGCTAGAGGAAGGGAAACCCAGCTTTCTGATGAGATTGAGAAATCGTGAACTGTGATTTTGTGAAGCCCACACTTGCCATAACAGTGACCCAGCTAGACGAGATCGCCCTTCAGAAGTCTCTGTTTAAAAGGGCAAGTGTTTTGAGAGAGGCTAACATTGAGAGAAGGATTGGCTGAAGGGGGATCCGTGGGTGAAGAATAATCACCTGACCTGAAGGTTACCAGAAGGAACTGTTTGTTTTGTTTGTTTTGACCTATCAGGCCACTTGAAGCAAGATAATTTGCATGAGAAAAGATTTGGGTAGAGAAGGCCTGATATAGAGAAAAGGGAACTGTAAGCTTGTGCCGGAGAAGCCCAAGAGTGTGCTGTGCTCAAGAGTCCCGCCTTGTCCCGTGCTAAAAACATGAGGAAGGCAGACCCCAGCCATAACATCCTGACTTATCAATTTGTGAACACTTCTTTCTTTTCTTGTGAACATCATCCCACACTATTTTGTAGCATTGCAGTAATGATTGGGACCAGGTTTTTCTTAGTATAAGCCCTTTTTTATTTGACTAGACTCCACTAGGACTGTATTATTATTACTTGATGGTCGTAGCTTGCTTCCATCTTAGATTTAGGTTTAGATTAGGTGTTTATATCACCTGATTCCCAGTTTAATAAACACCCTTGAACTGTGATCACTTGTGTCTGTCTGGCTTTGATACCATGTCTTCCTTAATCTTGTAATGAGGCCCATTGTGTTGTCGGTAGATTAAAAACTTCAGAAGCACAGTTGAATGTGGTACACCATGGAGCAGTGAGTACACTCACATAGTGAATATTAAGCAGAGGTGTTGTGAAGTCATCCTGACAAAGATATAAACTGTGACTTATACCATTATACCATTAGAAAGAAGCTTAATAAGTACTGCCAAAAGCTGTGGTTATTTAACCTTGCCTGAAATTGTGTTTAATTGAATCTGACAAGGAACTGTTGGGAAGGAAGGATGATCGTCCCAGACCCCCCAGTGCTTTCGGATGAGGCAGAGGCCTGTAATTGTGCAGTAGGGACTCGGGAAGGTAAAGGGGGGTTGTTGACAGGGGCTATAGGGCAGGTAGGATGGTGTACATTTTTGCTCTAATCTACATGGGGAAACAAACGCCATTTTAGATAGTAGCAGCCATATTGGAATCGAGGCCTAGCTTTGCATGCCCGAGCCACACGCATAGAAATAATGCATTCATGCAGGAATAGGTTGTTGCTTGGGCACCAGTGAGAAAGGCCAGAGCGGCAGAGATTCATTGACCCTTCATTGTTTCATGGTGCCAACATTACTTATTCCAGAAGGAATGCCCCATGCAAGGCCACGAGGGGGTTGAGAGCTCTCTGCCAAAAGCGACCCCACAAGAAGGAGGGCACAAGCCTCCAACCTTTCCTGTCCCAGCTCTATGATATAGCACCCAAAAGCCCCCGTCCCAAGACCCCCAGCATTAAAATCTACTGGTCAGTCCCAGACCACCAACCATAAAATAGTTAGACCCCAACCGATCAAGAAAGATCAGAAAGCAGGGACCACTTGCCTTCACCATAGGTCACTTGATTTGTGCTCGGATGGGTAAAACAACATGGATAAAACGAGGGTGAAGAGCTTTGGATGCATGCCAACGTGCCTGGAATCGAGTAAGTGTGTGCGATGTAATGAGCTTGAAGTATCCTCTTAGCCCGTGTCTGCTGTACCGGGTGCACATCAGGTTAGAGATAGAGCTAGCATTGTTTTTCTTCGCCGAATAACCAATTAAGTGTAGCTTCATGTCTGATGATGTGCAAGGACGCACCCTCGTGAAGAAGATGGAGAGAAGGGGCTGGGACCAATGGCATGTCATCCCTTATGGAGCAGGTAGCCTATATATAGGTTTACAAGACATGTGCCAAGCTCAAGGCGCTTGCTCCAAATTGATAGGTACAGTGCTATTGCCACATTATACAAGATTGTGTTGACCTACTTTATTGAACAAGTTGATGGTTACTACAATTTGCCTAAACAAGTTTGTGATTTCTATAGTTTGCCAACACATGGTTCGACCAGCTCAGTCTTTTTTGGATGTAAACTGACCACTCCACATGTTTGTTGTATTTTGACAATGTTGTGGTGCCTGAAAGCAGGATCAAATCAACATGTCATACCACATTTGTTCTCAGACCAAATTTAATTAGCCCACAACATGCTACTTATTTTGGGTCAGTCTTATTTGCTGGAGCGGAATACCGATGTAACGCCAGTTCCTTAAAGTTTTAAGCGCCGACAAGCCGACTACCAATATCTCGTCGAATTCTGAGGAGTTTATAAGTGCTGCGGCTCTCACTTTATACATCATTCCCCAGGCGCGGGAACAGTATATGATGGAATGTTATGGTAATTAACTTCTATGCAGCAATATTAATAACCAGTGTATCAAACCCATAAGATGTCAAACCTTATGCATATGTCCCATAGAGGGTTGTCGTTTGCGCCGATCGTAGGGACAGATATGATAGCGTTCCAAATTGATCTCTATACATTTGTGAGGAAATTAAAACTCATGAAATATTTTCACATTAAAATCACTGTTTATATCTCAGCAGGGACAACCAACCAATGAGTACCCTGACCATAGCGGATATGGAGAATACACACTTATTGCTATCACTTGGGACTGAAACCACTAAAACCAAGAAATAAATATGTGAGGATTTAGTTATACATCCTAGGAATCTCGAGATACAAGAACTTAAAAGGAAGTCTAAATTTACTTCACAATCTAACCCAGAAAGTGTTATTGAAACCTTTTATAAAGCCGTCACATCAGATATCCATCACCATCTGGACAAAGTCAAAAGAGGGGATGGGAGTAGGAATAAATAACCTAAGAACCCTAGAAACACATTCTTTAAAGATTCTAGTTAATGACTGTAGTATTGTAATAAAAGAAGCCGACAAAGGTGGTAACGTTGTTATTCTTAATAGAGAATACTATATTGCAATGACAGACTTACACTTATCCACTCCAGGGTGTCATACCAAGTTTTGGCAAATTCAATTGAACAGGCATTGAAGGAGCTAACTATAGATCTGGGTTAGGTATCCCAGACAGCTGATTGGACCTGTGTGGTAATCGTCCTTATTTTCTTTTCACTTGATTCCAATCTTTCACATATGTTTGTGTAAATGATGCTCCAAAAGATGTGTTAATTTTCACAAAGTTATTGGGCCTCATTACGAGGTTGGAGGTAGCCTTGCTGGTTTTACCTGCAAGGCTACCTCACTACCGGCATGAAAATTTGGCACCCGCGAATGGGCAATTACTGAGGTATTCCGGCGCCGGTATATCCCCATTCCCATTTCAGCCCCATAGGGCTCAATGGGGATGCCTGTAGCACCGGCACCGTTCGTGGGTGCCTTTCATTCCGCCAGGGCAGACCTGGAGGAATGAAAGGCACCCGTGAGCACAACTCTGAGTTTGCTGGTCAGGTAACAACGGTACTGGTAAGCATACTGGTACCGTTGTTACCGGACCGGCAACCTTGTAATGAGGCCCATTGACTTTATTTTAAAGATCGTTAGGAAGTAGGCCTATAGCAACTTGTATCTTACAGCCAATTCATTTCGGTCACATTTGGCCATCTTCAGGGACTTTGTATCATGACAAACTTCTTTTTTCTTTACTTGGTGTTAACCCAAGTTCATCCCACATTCAATCTAGGTCCCTGATGGGTGAGACGTGCTATCCTCCTACGTTCAACACCTTTTCCCCATCCTGTTCTGTAGGACATTCAAAACAATGCCCCCCTCCCCTTTTCTGACACAAACACTTTCGCACAACATGAGAGATAATGGACTAACCCTAGAGCTGTTTACCGGACATGTCCCGACACAAGAGTCAGGCAGAGTCAGGCAATTAACCAAATTCACACATACCTGACACCCCTTCCTTTGCACCACAGGGATAAAAGGTGGAGTGTCAAGACTGGAGGGGGGTATCTGTACTCCTGCTCCCTATATGGCAGAGGAGAGGCACAGAGGACCCCAGCCAAGATCCTCTATTTGGCAAAATGTGGGCGAGCATTCAAGGCCTAGCTCTCAGGAGGTGATGCAGGCTGGTTCTGTAGTACAGTGGAGTGCCCAAGCACCCACACAGGAATGTCCACGCAATGTATTAGTGAAAACACAGTTCTTTATATAAATAAGGTTCAAGGTTATATACACAATCACAATAACTCACTTTGGGTTCAGTTAATCTAAAAATGGCAAATATATACACAGTTCTACGTGGTACCACAATTACTATTGGATTTCATTAAAGTGCATCAACTGTACTTAGTTTAAATGTCACACAAATCAAGTAATAAAGTGAACCAGTAATAGACATAGGAGGAAAGCAGTTGGTTAGAACAATTGGCAGAATACTGGCCCTGTGACCTAGACACAGCTCTGTGTGGAGATCCCCCCCCCACTTGGGCAACCTGTAAATAAAGATATATTGTACAAGCCCAGTCCATATATTGTTCACAAGAGTCTTATTTCCTTCTAAATAGTTCTACACCTCAATGTACCTGGAATAGCAGAGTTCGACGTCTGGTCGTCGACTGATCCTTCTTGAGTGGCTCCCTTTAAGGCAGGAGCCACGGATCATCGAGATCCCATGAGGAAAAAAGGTGAACACTGTTGTTGCGGCAGCAGTTTGGTTCTTGCTGTGCTTGTTGACGATCAGTCAAAAACGTCCTGCAAGCTGAGGCATGCGGTGCACCTCGACGACGAATGTTCGTTTTTGCAAAGAGTCAATGAACAACTTTGGCCCAGCAAGGGCGTCGGGTCGTCGGAGTCTGGCGTCCACGAACGGGATGTGCTTCAGTAGCTTTGTCGGCGTCTCTGAGGTTTTCGGGTGGCGGTAAACCCACTTGCGGATTCTCCTCGGTTGTTGGCAGCCTTGACTTTCACCAGCAGGTCGAAAGCGGTCTACAGTGATGAACAAGGGAATCCTTGGATCACATTTTCTTAGGCAAAGGGAGCACTGCGGCGCTGGTCGGCGACGGCGAATGGCCCTCCGGTACTTCTCTTCGTTCTCCTCGACGATCCCCTTCTCCAGTCAGCAGCCTTTCATAGGTCTGTCTACCAGGGAGCGTTGGCAAAGATCAGCTGGTGCACGATGGTCCCTCGTAGCTCGGGGAGAAGTCTCCTAAACAGGTCCTCTCTTGGATCAGTTCCTTGAAAGCACAACACCTTTTAGATTAGCGAAGAACAGCAGCAGCAGTTCTTCTTCCAGTGGGCTTCAAAGTTAAGCATCTGTTTCAACTTCAGCATCTGAACGATTTCTAGCAGTGAGAGGCCCCCAGATATACTGTTGATCTCCCATTCACTCTGCTGGGTCACACTCAGGCAACCAATCATTCAGAAGGGCATTCAGGCTGCCAGGCAGCCAATCAGATTTGCAGTGCATTCAGGCCATTCTTCTCCATCCACACACTCACAACACGGGATATGGATTCTGACAAGTATCACGCCATTCACCACTCCACATTTAATTCATACCAGTTTCGGGCAGGGCTGTCTCAGTCATTGTGTCAAACACCAGATACTAGACATCCACAACATGAAATGCGTATTCGTCACACACTCCATTCGGCCAGGTCCCACACCACGGGCGTACGCACATCATACAGTCATTGGGAAGGCTCCAGCCAGTCCGGCCTGAACTTCCCCACAGCACCATATATGAAACTTCCACCCAACAGCCAGTCAGGGGGACGGGACAGAGTCATGGCTTCCCGGGACTTCGGGAAAAGTAAGGTAACAGGCAATAGAAAGCAAGAAGCCACAGGGGTCATCTTGTTTCCTTCCTATCAGGAATCAACTGATTCCAATGGCAGGGCCTGGTCATCCCAAAATGGAGGACACTCAGAGCACCTGTCACATTCAGCATGGAGCTGCCACCAGCCCATACCCTGCTCTGTGGGCCACCTACAGGTGCCCAAACACACTTCCATTGCAGCCAACTTTTATTTTTCTTCTTTTTTCAGTTGCAAAACGCCACCGTTTCGCTACTAAAATAAAGACACTAATAATACCCCATCCTACTTGCCCAGGGAACTAAAGCTCTTTCACCGGGGCAGAGGGGGGCATTAATTACTGCATCAGGCAATGTCCTGGGGCCTTCGTGAAGGCCCTTTCTTCACTCGGCCCTGTACCTATGGGATGAATAGTGGTAACGGTAGGTAGAGGTGGGGGAAGATCTTGGTAGGTTGAAAAGGGTGTGTGTTTTGCAAAGTGGTGGACTTTATTGAGGGGATCAAAAGAGCAAAATAGTAGAGGGTCTCACAGATAGCTTCAATAACTCCCAGACTCTGAAGGATGGTTCAAAGGTTTTTATTTTCAATATTGTTAAAATCACTGTATTTATTCTGGTCAGTGAACAGACATGGTACTCTAATGGGTTTCCCTCTCTGAGCCTCCAGTGTGCTCCCTCCACAATAACCAAGGCTTCCCTAAACCCCACTTCTTCCAGCTACCGATCAGTAACACCTACTACCTAAGCCTAGCTGGAGGCGAGGACCAAAAGGAAAACAGCCTTATCGATCTGGCTCCCTATGAGGTTCTTCTAAGGGTGCACTTATCTAACAATCCCAGGTTTCTCAACAGGAAATGATGTCTCTAAAGTGCTAATGTCAGACATCCTGGTTCAATATTGCCCTCAGCCACTCCCTCTCCCTCCCTGATCTTTCTACTCCTATTCTTCTCTCTCTCCCCTTCTCCTATCCTGACTCCCTCCCGCCGGTGTGGAAGTTCCATAGCAATTGTTGTGCCAAGGGTTCCACTGGAGGGCAGGATGAGAATGCACAGCGAAAGATGGGTAAACGTCAAGCAGGGTAGCTGAGGTAGAAGCAAGACTATGAAGAGTGTGGGGAAGATGATAGGAGAATGAGGATGGCGGTGGGGGAGAGGGAAGGTGTCTATATTTTGATGAATTTAGTGGAGAAGTAGGAGGCAAAATCATTGGTGGAGAGAGAGGGCTAAATGGAATGGTTCTTACGGAAGAAGAGCTTGGCCTGGAGGGACGTGCATAGTTTCATATAGTTTGGGCAGAGAGAGGATACACAATTAGTGTAATTAGTAATTTAAGAAATCCCAGGGTGGCCAAGAAATGAAATTTCAGAAATCACAGGATCCCAGGCAACCAGAAAATGCCATGTAAGAAACTACAGGGTTCTTGCAACCAACAAATGCAATGTAAGAAGTTACAGGGTCCTAGGAGACCAAGAAATGCAAGATAAGAAATCACAGTGCCCTAGGCACCCAAGACATGTGATGTAAGAAATCACAGGGTCCTAGACGACCAAGAAATGCAATGTAAGAAACTGCATGGTCCAAGAAATGCAATGTAAGAAACTGCAGCATTCTAATTGACAAAGACACCTAGGCAACCATGAAATGCAATTTAGTAAATCACAGGGCCCTAGGTGACCAAGAAATACAATTTACAAAGTGATGATGATATATGCATTGTTGGAAGTTCATAACATTGATTGAATTCATTTAGGACTCGTGTGATAGTTCTGCATTGATGGACAAATGGATGGATGGGGTCATTGTGAGAAATGGATGGCTTTAGGACCACCCAGACCTGAGTAGGACCAAAAAGAACTTGCCTCTGTGAAGCCTTTTGCTGTGGATGTCTGGTGGTGGGATGCCGCTGATAGGCTTTTAATGGATACACAAGAGTTGGAAGGGCCAATGAGGGAGCTGCCTGCTTCCAAAATTTCTGATCAGTGACAAAGGCCAGGCAAAATGGCGGTCCAAGTGTAGGGATCTTCTTCAGCAGAGCTACAGCCCAGGGAGTGAGAAGGTGTTGTTTGTGTTGATGGCAGCTTGTGGCATCTCTGATACACTGGGAAGCTCACTGCTTCACAGGGAAATGCTGTCAAAAACCAGATCTGCCACCTTGCAATCGTAAGTGCTGAAAGGGCCAATGAGGGAGCTGTCTGCTTCAAAAATGGCTGCTAAGGGACAAAGGCCAGGCAAAATGGTGGTCAAAGTGCAAGGATCTTCTTCAGCTGAGCTCCAACTCCACCAGGGAGTGAGCAGGTGTTGTTGGTGCTGAGTTAGGCCATGTAGCTTCTGGGATACACTGAGAAGCCCACTGCTTTATAGGGGAAATGCTGGTAAAAACCTGATCTGCAGGCCTCCAATCACACAGGCTGAAAGGTGCCATGGGGAAGCAGCATGCTTCCAAATGGCTATTCAGCAACTTCATTGAAAGGTTCTTCTTTTTGGCCCAGGCTTAGTAATATACTGGGAAACAGATAACTGAATCTCACTTTTGTGCAGCTGTGTGGCATATCAGAAGTTCTGTCAGTCCCTTATCCTCAAATTATGGAAACACTTTTGCAACAATTTGTTCCTTAGATTCTGGAATTTAGAACAAAATAATAAAAAGAGCAAAATGGTTTCTTTTGACAAGCTGTCACAAAAATCTATCACAGGTGGGTTAGAGCAGTCCTTCCAGCCTCCTGTGAACATTTCTGCCCCAATCTGAATTACATACAAAGGCAACAAAGAGGGGTGCACATCACTTACACATAAGGTTGTTGGCAAACTGCAGGAAAAGCTGACAAATAAGCATCTAACTGAGAAGAGGCCTCTCCGACTCCACAGCTAAGGACATCTTCCTGTCCCTGTATCATGATCAGACAACCATCAGATCTCCTCCTTTAAAGCACCTGGGATTGTTGTATGTATGTATTGTTTTAGCCAGTTACATAGCTCAGTGGGTTGAGCGCTCCTGTGATCTGAGCGTGATCTGCAAGTCACAGGTTGGAATCCCAGCAAGGCCAACTCAGCCTTTCATACTTCCGAGGCAGATAAATGAGTACCAATTTCGGTTGGGTGATATTGTCTGTAAATATGTGCTCTGTAGAGCGCTTTGAATTAAGGTGCTATATAAATAACACATCATTATCATTTTATTTAAGCTTTTATGAGGTACGTTATGTCACACAAAGATGAGAGGACGAGTGGGAAATATTAAATTCTTGTTTACTCTCCAACATGGTACATAGCATTGTGGAATTGCTGGGGAGTTATGGGAATGGACGTCAGACAACCATCAGATCTTCTATTTTAAAGCACCTGGGATTTTTGTATTTATGTATTCTTTAATTCAAACTTGTATCCATTGTTGGCAAGCCCATAGGATCTCAGAGGACTTTGCAAAGTTTGCAGGGAGGCGAAAGGAAGTTACAATATTTCAGAGCAGGCTATGAAGATCAGGACAAAAAGGATAGCGGAGGAGGATGTCTAGCTAGGTTATGTTAGGGGGCGGGGTGGGTTTTGTGGATTTTGCAAAAGGTTGTATGCCTCCAAAATGTGTTTAGGCCACGTTACAAAGGGCCTTCTCTGATGTAAACAAGCCAGTCAATCCAAGAATATTTCTCTATAACAGAGCCTCTTCAAGGGCTTCGCTACTGATACCAACAAGGGGGTTAGACTAACCCTGGCACAACCCCACAATTCGGCCCCATGAAGAGCTGCTGAGTAGGCATGTGCCTGGTGGCTCTATAATGCTTGTGGGATGGCCAATCCTGCAAATCACCTTTTTAATGCGAGGATTCACACAGTGATCTTTCCCAGAGTAGTAGCAGAGTTCTTTAATTGCTTAACCCAAGGGCAATGTATACCTATATGGACTTGGGTTAGGTCCCAATGAAGAGGGTTCAATTTACAAGTTAGTAAAATGCTGCAACAAGGCCCCCACACTGATATTTGAGACCATCCTGGGGGACACCCCAGCGTCTTCAGAGCACTCAGGCCCCACAATCCTCTGACATCATAGCTCTCTGCAGTGTGCACCAACTCCTTTCCAGCCCGCTGCAGAGCTTCTCTCCTTTCCTGGGATATCCATTTTGTAGAGACTGATTTTCGGACCAGGTCTCTGGATGGAGTCACGTGCATTTTATTCTGATTCCTCCATCATCCTTTCCTTTTCCCTCCTGTATTAATTATGAAATAATCCACGACTGTCTGTAGATTTAGACCTTAGCAGGCTTATATGTAGAAGACGAGTCAGACGAGTTCACCAGTAATGGGGCAAACTCGAAGGCCTTGATTCATGTAATTATTTGCGTATAAAGTGGGTATTTGCGTGCCATTCTTCTCGCAAATCCCAATTCGCCAAACAGGGATTTACGGGCAAGATGGAACGCAAATACCCATTTTACACGCAAATAATTCAATTAACAAGGGCCTAAGTGCCCGGCCAAGGAGTGTGGTTCTTCAGGAGCCAAATTCACTGAAAAGGAGTGCAAAGGTGTATTCATAACTAAAGGGAAGATTTCAAGAGTATTCAAAGAGGACCACTATATGGCTTGTACATTGGATTATGGGACAGAAACTGGGGCTGTTACAGTACTACTGGAAGGATGCCACCCCCTGCCCCCAATTTCAAGAAGGAAGAGGTAACTAATAGAGCAACTGTTTCATGGTCAACCCCCAGTCCTCCCTTTACAGCTAGACCATGGGTACCCAATCATTCACCCAAAGGAATTATTACATAATCTGTCATGGATGACCTGTCATGAGACCTGTAGGCTGGTGCCACTGGGAATCAGCTGGAATCATCTCGGAGACCCATCTGGTTCGATACTGGTATTATAAGCATGTAATGTGTTGATTTACAGATGGTTCAATCCTTTTATCAGTAAACACAGGACACCCAGATATCCAGATTAACATAGATGAACCAATACAGGGAGGTTAGCAGAAACCTGGGTTAGCAACCCCTCCCCCCTCATTCAACCCCTAGACGTTCTCAGGGCTAGTCATTTACCTAGTCCTCCAGATACACTGGTTTGAACAGCACCCCATCCGTACCCCCCTTATGACTGTCTTTTTTTAATATGGTTTTGGAAGCACCAGATAGTGTGGTTATGCACACATGCATTCTACTCCAGGCCACACAGCTTAGACATTGCATGATAGAAAGGAATAGTTGGCACTAACTACACCCCCAAGATTATCCTTCAGGCTTCAGTCTGTTTCATCCAATGAAGATTCACGATCTGTTTGCTAACAAGCCTCGTTGTCTTTGGACATATTGGGGCCTTGGTGAAAAATAACAGGGAGAGCTCTAAGGGCTGGGCAACTACCAAACTTAAAACAATTAGTTGGAGGCCAGACTGTAAACCTGGAGACGTCTGTAGTTTGGGCACAGCAGAATGCAAGCTACCAAGAACTTTATCAGAAGCCCCAACGATCTCTCAAACATGCCCACAGCTCTTATTTGGACCAACACTCCTCGGATGGGAGGAGGTGAACTTTCTGGCCCAGGAGTCCTTCCACTAAACGTGCTCCTACTTTTAATATAGATTGCATCAGTGTTAAAACCTGCAATACTACCACCCAATAAGTGACTTGCATCCGTTCACATTTTGTACCTAATGCATAACTTTATTCGTTAACTGCTCTCTGGAGTCTCTGTGTTGGCAAGATACTTTTAGGACCCCCATTAAATAAACAGAAAAATGCTCAGACCTTAAGTATTCAGTTCATTCAATAGTACCTGCGCCTCTAGCCGAGCCAGGGAGATACTAACTTGTCCACTCTTGGGCCAGAGTGCAAGAGTCACACACTCCCTGTAGCAATACCCCACAGCGGATGTTTCTGCATTACTCTCAAAGCATGAACCTGTACAAGAGGTCTAATGTAAAGATCCTCGTCCCTTGTAAATTACTTACCGTCCCTAAGAGGTAGTGGATGTGGAAGATGGGTCTGGCAGGGTCTGACTGGGCTAGAAATAGGCCCAGACACCCAAAAATAAATGGCCCTCAAACCATTATCCGTGAATCATGTCAATTCACGACTTTACAGAACATGCTACTTATGGAGGCTTAATGGTGTTTGTTGCATATCATGTTTTGTGTAAACCCTTAAGAAAGTGATAACATTCCTTTTGTTCATTTGTTTAAATACTCCCATAGCTACATACTATGGTGTTATTTTGCAGAACCAGACTCAAGGCATGTCTACTAGCTGCCACCAGTAATGAAAATAGAGCTGCATTTAATAAGCAATACAGCCAATTGATGATACCGGAAACACGCAGCCAAAAGTTTGGGCTTTTGTTATTAGGCATGGGAAATGCATTTACAAGGCTCTGCCTAAGTGGCCATAAATGGTAGCAGCTGCCATTGTATAAAGGCATATAATAGCAGTGTCTGGCAAATGGCTAATGCTTATACACAAGCCAAAACCGTTGGCTTGGCCAATGCTTGTTTTTAACAGGACTTCAGTGAAGTACACGGACTGTGCTTATAAATCGAGTGGTTGAAGGCAGTGTCAAGGCAACTTTGGTGAGACCCCCCTGCTTCCCCTGCCCTGGTTTAGAACGTGGCCAGCAGCACGGCAAGGTACTTAACTTTAGCAAGGCGAAGTGACCACTCGTTCCAATAATTGAGGAAAGTGCCCAAGGCCGGGTAGTTGCTGCGCGCGCTATGGAGCCCGAGGAGCTAGCTTGGACACAGAGGGAACCCCCCCCCCCCCCCCCACCCTCCGACACGGGACCTCCCATTTCATCTTGTGCACTTAATGGGTTGTGGCCTACGTGCGGAAGGCATCTGAATTCTGAATGTGCACAGTGTGTGACAGACACCCTGCTGCATCCTGTGTTGTAAACAGCCCCATATGAGGAAGACCACACTGTCACTACTGGGGAGGAAGAAGCGTGCATTAATAATATCGTGATTATTGGGAACAAATAGTGTCACGATAATTTACTCACACTCATGCACTTGCAGTGAGTGTGTGATGTGTGTTGGGAGAAGAGAGGCTGTGCGAGTGCTGAGTGTACTTGGTGGAGTGGGGGGTGTACACCAACACCTGTCGATGCAGACGAGGTGCCACTCACTGACCCGGTGCTGCATCCCCCCCCCCCTCTCCACCCCAGTTAATGACACTGTAGGCAGGATGTGACGGTCACCTCCCTGGACGTCCTCCCACTCCACGTGAGGACACCAAGCCTCAGTCAGCACAGGGCTCCAGCTGAACACCTGCAGCACTAGAGCCGAAGCCACAGATGACCCCACCAGAAGTGGATCCTACAGCTAAGACGAGGCGCCGTGTCTACTACAGTGTTACTGACACGTTGTCTAGAAGCCTGCATGACTGACATCAAAGATGGGAAGTGCAGTGTATGGCGGCTAAATGATCAGGGTAGACTTCTACCCACCACGACTGCCAATGTGTCACTGCTGGGAAAAAAAATGATGTAGTGGCATCCGGGTCCACTGAAAATCGGTTCAGCACCCGTTCGTGCAGCATCTAGGCTCGGACTGGCCACCCAATGCCCTATAGGGCAATAGGCCATTGCGTGAATTGCAGGTGCTGGTGTGGGCCAGTGTATTTTGCAAAAGTGGGGGCAGTTAGGGGAGTTACTTCACTGTGCAGGGGGTGTTTTGACCATTGTTACTGAACAAAATATTCTGTAAAATGCAGTATCTGCAACATTTTTTTTGAAAAAAACTCCCCCTTTTGTGTTACCCAGCCAGTCTGTCAGAAAACGAACACATTGGCATTTTTGACTGTGGACCACTTTTTCCACTGGTACCCGAGACAATGTTATGCCAGCCTCAGTCCTCAGTCAGCAAAGAAAATGTGGTCCTTGATGAAAAGAAAACATGCTTAAAAAGTAAGTTATCAAAACAGGATGAACACCTGAAGATTAGATGGAAGCATTCAAACGAGAACAATGGCAAAGCAGATGGCCAACACCCTCTACAACTTTTCACCATGATTGAGGATACGCTTTCCATAGGAAAATACCCATAGCAGCAGGCCCTGAAAGTGTCAAGTGCCGCAGGGCCTGTCCAGAGACAGTCCGGCCCCCGTAGGGGGCGCAAGATGGACAGCCTACAAAGTGGGCTGTACCCCCTGGCCGCCACCTTCTGGGGGTGGTCCAGCCTCTACACTTCCTCCCCAGTGGAGGCGGAAGAGGCGTCCCCCAGGGCCTGACTTCCTGTGGAAGGCGCCTGAGGGACGCATATAAGGCGGGAGCTGCTGGGATTCAGTCTCTTGTCCAGCAGCCCCCGCCGCCTTTCTCAGCCCCACCCACACCTTAGGTTGCAACTACAGGGTCAATTTACCAGTAGGAAGATGAGAGAGATGGCGGGTTCCATTCGGTGTACACTGCACTATTCCGTACATTGCACAGTAAGAACTAGGAACAAAAGTACAAGTAATTTTGAAACAAATATTTTTTCCGAGTAAAGCATTCTCTATGCAGTGCATCATGTTAATTAAGGGGAAGGACCAGAATAGATGCCTCAATATGTTAACTCTCCCCGGACATATCTAGTACTCCCGTCCCAAAACGTAGGCCTTCTGCCCCTTAGCTTTGCCATTACAAAGCAATTCCGAAAAGGTGTGACAGTGATGGGAGGTTAAAGAAGAGGGCAGAGGATAGGGGAACAGAGTAAAAGTGCTGTAAAGTGAATCCATTTGAAGACATTAAGCATTTCACACTCTTATTCATTAGAATAATACATAATTACTTCGGGGACCCTGCCAAAAATTCTCCCAGACTAATGAACAGTTCAATTTAGGCCAGCATTTCAATGTTAGAGGACACTTGGGAAGAGCGCTTTGAGGGCAGGTCGTTTCAGGCACCTATATGGTATTTTATTTTATTTTTTATTTACTTACTGTCTGCATGACGGCCCACATCATAAATGTTGTCTCCAGGACGGTCCAGTAGAAAGTACATTGAGTTTCCTCCTCGTCCTCGCCTCGGCTGCCTGGCAAGCAGCTTGAATATAGGCCGCCTCGTCGTGTCGTCTTCTTAACTAGGCCTCCTGGCTGATGCTCACGCTGCTCTCTCCGTCCTTCGTCTTCTCTTCCTGGCAGTGGCTGACTGCCTTCCTCCTCTTGACAACTGTCAGTCCCAGCGCTGGGGTGTGGTGGTGGCTGACAGCCAGGGGAGTTGCTAGGTCTGGAAAAGACCCGGGGCTAAGCTGATGTCGGAGCTGTCGGGATTGGGGGCTAGCTAGTCTTTTGGCTGTAGCTCCTGAGATTCTATCCGGGGCTACAACCAAAAGACCAGGGGCTATAGTCCCCTTAGCCCCCCCCTAGCAACGCCTCTGCTGACAGCAAACCCAATGCGCTTGGCGGCAGGACATGGACTGGACGTGTCTGACTCAGTGGTCGAAGTGTGCGAAAAGAAGTAGTGGAACTATGTTCCCTGCTGGCCTGCATCCACCCCCCAAAAACCTCATAACCACGCCCCCTCCCAAACACAATACAAACTCCCAAACACATGCACCTGCTTTTTAGGGGACCGTTCAGTGTAGTGCACTGAAAATACAAGTTTCAACTTCTTCCTACACTTTTATTTTAAAATGAAACCATTCCTGTACAGTTTCTTTTTAAAATAAAAGTATAGGAACAGTAAAAATGTATTTTAAAAAGTAGAGGAGCACCGCTCCCAAATGCTCCCAACCGCTCACACTCACTTTGATCACTGGTCTGACTCAGTCATCATGAGTGGCTGTAGTGCTGCCTGCTGCCGGTGTGAGCCGGCTGCACATATGAGCATAGAGAAAATGGAGGGAGAGAGGGAATGGGGTGAAGGAGAAAGAGAGGGAGAGAGACAAGGGGAGTGGGAAATTACTGATTAGCAGAAAGAAAAGGGAGGGGGAGAGAGCTTTAGAAAGAGTAAGGAGTGACAGGACAAGGAAGACGCAAGAGGTAGAAAGATAGAGCAAAAGAGAGGGTGAGATACAAGGGGCAAGGAGGAGGGGAAGGACAGATGAGCAGAGAAATAGGAGAGAGGGAGCGATAGAGAGAGAGAGGGTGACATATAGAAAAGACAAAGTGGAAGAAAGCGAGAAGGTCAGATAAGGTCAGAGAGCACAGCGAGTAGAGCGCTCGCTTTGACATCCTGCAGAGCCTGCTGACGCAGGTTCGAATCCCGGCAGGGCCAAACTTAGCCCTTCATCCTTCCTAGGTCGATAAATGAGCACCACACACCGTGGGTAATAATAATAAGCAGCACTAAGAGCCTGAGGGTTTGTTGCGTTATATAACAATGCAAATTAAGGAGCGGGAGAGAGACAAGATCAGGGAGGGGGAGAAGGACTGATGAGCAAATAGAGAGTTAGAGATGCACGGTGTGCGTTGAGCGAGGGACTGAGAGGCAGAGAGGGAATGGAGGTAAGGTAGAGATGCAAGATAGAGGAATGGTAGATAAAGAGATAACAGTAAAGGGGGTGTGGTGTGCAGATTGGCAGGAGGAAGAGACCTAGGGGGAGAGGTGAGCGCAGGGGAGCCAACCTATGACTTTCCCAGAGGGTGCCCAGATAGAAGAAAGTGACGTCGCCGGCAGAGAGATCACCAAATTTGTACTTAGTCGCCAACTTGGTAAAAGGGAGGCTCAGAACAGTGGAAACATTGGCTAGCATGTTCTGCATATGCTAAAATCAAGACGGAAGACAGCTGCGGGTGTCAGGCAGCAGGCAGTTCGGCGAGCAAGGCTGGATGGACAGCTGCAGGGTGGCCTACACGGCGGCTCAGGGTCAGGAATCATTGTCTCAGTGCTGGTCGACAAGTCTGAAGCACTGGACGAGGCATCTCTGATGGCGTGAGCGACTGCAGTCTAACAACAGTCAGCAGTGCAGTCGGTTGCAGCTAAAGGGGCTTGACTGGCTCGAAAATGTCCTTTAAGGCAGACGTCGGTAGATGCTTGTTGATGCACTCCTCCTAGCTTCTTCACTGGGCTTTTGTCATCCTTTAAGGCGGATGGCCCAAAGCTGAGGAGAGTGTTGCAAGCAGCAGCATTGTCCTTAGTTTGGTTCAGCGACTCTCTGGCAGTTCCCACCTAGGAAGCTTGCTGCAGAGCCTAGCAGGGCATGCTGTGTGCTGACTGTGTACTGGTTCTGGAGTTGCTGGAGGGTCCACTGGATTCTTTATCTCCCTCTTTTCCCTGGGAGATGTTTAGGGGACTATCTATATTCCCTTTTGGAGGTCCTGGCCTATCTTCACTGGCGGAAGATGTAAGGCAGACTGTACCTTCAACCAGGAACCAATACTGAGTTGTACTTGCTTCTCCTTGCAAAGTCTTCAGATAATCTGCCCACAAGAGGGGTTCAGCCCTCTTTAAAGCCAAATGGGCCACAGTAATTGGTGTAGGCTAAGCCTACCTAACTTAACCAATCCTGGGTACCCACTAACAATTTACTGTATGCCTTAGATCATAACCAGAGTGCTGTGCAACAGAAAAGGTAAAGAGGTCAAATCATGTAATACTATGTCCCACCCATCTTCCTGTCTGTTGTGGATCAAAGGGTCTCTCTGGTTAATTGAGCTCTCTGTGTTTCCTGAGTAAAGCGGCAGGTCTTACTTGAAGCTGTGGCGAGCACAGAATTTCTGTCTCCATCAATACACATACTCGCACCTTCTGAATGTGGTCCACCTGCGGGGATGACAACTGTAAATACATAGTTCCAGACATAACAGGTTACTGCCCTTGATTCCGAGAGGCAGGAGCTGGATTCAGGTTGACATAGTGCATATCAAAGGTTGTTGGTGTTTTCTTGTCCTTTTTTAGTCCTGGGCCAGGCCTCCCATCGGCCTGTTTGAATTAACTCTGATTAGTATGTGAGGCTATACCGGCAGCTGACACAGGAAAGGGCGCATCCATGGAGCCTTTGTTAGTTAATTAGACTGGCCACGGCAGGAGGAAGGTTTTTGCTTCCCCCTTCTCAGATGCCTTGATGTACTTTGGTTGTGTCATATTTCAACTAAAGAGTGCACAGGTCTGGTGTCTAGTCAAAGGATCGAATCTAAAGGGTCGACAGGTCAAAGGATCGACACCAAGGATCGACACCAAAGGGTCGACAGGTAAAAGGATCGATTTTTTTTAAATTATATATATTTTTATAGGTTTTCGTTTAGGGAAAAAAGTGTTTTTTAGCAAAAAAAGGGGGTTGGGGGATCCCCCCCAAAAAAAAAATGTGTGAAAAAAAAAGAAATTCCATCCTTTGACCTGTCGACCCTTTGGTGTCGATCCTTTGACCTGTCGACCCTTTAGATTCGATCCTTTGACTGGCAACCCACAGGTCTATGTGTATATCATGCGGTCAGCATAGGAGAATGTATGCAATTAGCCCCACAAATTTTCCAGAGGTTGATCTACCATCAATTACTGTCATTTAAATTTCAAAAAAGCCCAGGTGAGCACACACCCACTATGTGGATCGTTCCTCACACTCAACGTCTTCAGAGCTCTGGTCCTCTGTAGGCTGGACTACTGCAACAGCCTCTTCCTCAATCTTCCTTTATCCTCCCTTTGACCCTTCAACTAATTCAGAATAGGACTGCAAGACGTATCCTTGGCCTCAAGCCCAGGAACCGCATCTCTCCAGCCCCAATATCTCACCACTGGCTCCTGGTTGCTGCTAGGACCAAGTTTAAGACTCTCTGCATCATACAAAAGGCTTTCTGGGGCCTGGGACCCCGCAACATCCAACTCTAGCTCCCTAAATATCTCCCTACTTGAGCCCTTCTGTCTTCTAGCTCCAACTCTGCAGATCAGACGCTTCTCTAACAAGAGAGTGGGTGGGTGAGGGAGTAGATCTCTCTCCTCCGCAGGAGCCTTTCTCTGGAATGGTCTTCTTGACCCCCTCAGGCTTCAGCCGGTTCTCCTTAAGTTATGGAAGCTCCTCAAGACCCTAATTTTCTCTTCTTTCCCTCTCCTCATCCCCTGCTAAAGCCCCCATCTGCCGCAGTGACTGGCTGCCTGGTTTTCTCCAAGTTCTACAGGGCACCAGTCCTGCCACCCCCTGGCCAGTCCACCCCCTTACTCACACTTTGTATAGGGTGCAGGGTGGAGGTCCACATGCAATCACTGGCACTTGTCCACCTGTCCTCCCCTTAGCACTCGCCTAGCCCCTGTGGCCTTCCTCCACCCCTCCCTTTTTCACTTGTACTCTCTCCTCTTTGCACTGCACCCCCCTTCCCACCCTAGCACTTTGCATTTGGCACATACTGGCACTGTCCCCCACGCCCTCTCCCTTCATGTTACTGCACTTGCACGATCCGAAGGTCACCAGGCCTAGCAACCGTTATTGTTATCTTTCTCCCGTACCCCGCCCTTTTTTTGTCTTGTCGCGCATTGAAGCACCATTTGTTGCATAGGCGCCTTACAAATATACAATAAATAAATAAACTCCAAAATATGTATTGTTACAACCACCATGTGATAATATCTTTAGAGACACCTAAGGAGGGGGTCATTATTGATTGGGGTAATGGTCCAAGGCGAAACGACGCCTCCCTCAGTTTAAGGCTAATATTAACCATATTATAACATCTCTGTTCGTCTTAAAGACCCTTTCCAGTGTAACAGTAGAGTTCCTTCCTCAGGGCGGCACGCGCTGCGGATAAGCACATCGACACATCTGCGCAAGGTGCAGACACCTGCTCATCTGTTACTCCCCTTTTTTTGATTCAGAGTATTTGTCTAATTCTAGGAAATAAAACTGGCAGGTACGCCACTTCTCTGGCGGGATGCCAGATGCAATAGCATGCACTAGCTACCACTGTGGACATTTTCTAACATGCGCACTCCTCACTGAACAACAATGGACATTTTTACACGGTTTGGGAAGTATCAGAAAAGCAGAGACAGCTACAGAATGCCTGTGCTATGCGCAGAAGCGGCAGTGTACAGAAAATGCAACAAGGTCCCTAAAACTCTGCAGAAACCATGGAGTGCGTCTTCTCTCGTGTTCTCTCTGTGCTGGAGGGGGCCAGCCCCTAATCAGGGGTCAAGTCCTAAAAATTAAAGTGGGGGGACTCATCAACAAACGCAATGGGATGTGCAAGGTGAAATATGCACATTTCATTACATTGGCTTTGCATAACCACCCAAATTGTACAGGAGGAATGGCATTTGCCTGACATAAAATCAACACACACACAAAACCGAGACAGGATATTTTCTCCTTATAGTGTTTTTGAAACCTTTAAAAGGTATGCATGTTTCAAACTCCAAGAATCAATACAACTGATTTCCCTGGAACTTGCATTACCGAAATTAGACATTTCACCTTTAGTTTGTTATTTTTTGTCAGGTTATATAGTGCAGTGGTCAAGTGTCTGATCTGAGGACTGCAGTTCGATCCACGAGGTCGTCTTTAATTCATTAATTCAAAGAGAACATTCAGTGTTTTTCATTTTAGCTCGGGGGACTGAGTCCACCCTCTGAAAAAAGTGGGTGGACTCCGTACACCTGAGTGTACCCTCGACTTGAACCCTGCCCCTAATTAATTCTCACAGCGGGTGCCCGGGCCCAGGAGCAGCCGCATAGTGGGGGATTGGGAAGCATAGAACATGAAGCACGCACAGAGAAGGTGTGCAAAGACATTGATCGAAGACGGACAGAAGTTTAGGAATCAAATAAGAAATTAATGGCCTCTTAACACTCTGCCTTCTATAGCAGCAACAGCAGCCATGGGCCTTGGCCCTGCCCTGCCGGCCCTGGTCGCTCCTCCAGTCGAACTCAGGAGTCAAGACTGGAGTCAGGCAGACGGGCAGCCCCGAGGTGGCCCGTACCCATTTAGCAAAAAGGAAACAAAGTATGAGCGAGGTGAAAAAGCGTACAGCTCACCCAGGCCTCAAATCACAGACATCCCGGGCGGCCAGCCCCCCCCATTTCTTCATTCTTTGTTGTGTAACTTCACTTCTTGACACCCTGAGAGTCTGAGAGAGAAAGCGCCCGGGCCTGCTGGCTGGCGCTGCCACGCCGACGGCCCTGTGCTTGCAAGCCTGCCAGTGCTTTTGTGATGCATGCAGCGTTCATGAAAGCAAAGTGAACACTTAGGAAGTAAGTGTTAGCTTTCGTTGATGAATGTGCACTGCACAGTGTACATGCAGGCCAGTCCGCGCAGCTTCAGGGCAATGACGCACTTCTTACAACTTCAAGTAAAAAAAAAATCATATTATTTATCTCTCGCAGCTAAAACTGGCCTCAGGATGCCTCATAAAACCGGCCCAACCATATTCACATGGTCAGTTGCGAACAGCCGATAGGCCAATCCGACCCTGGGGTCTTGGTTACAAATAGGGCTTACTCAGAGAACATCTCTTCAGCATCAGTTTTCCTCAACTGTCGCGTGCCCCACTCTAATCCCCCTTTTGGGCTCTCATCTCTCCTCTTTGATTGCTTATCCCTGCATTACACATTTGTAATTTAACCAGCCAATTTCTGAATTCTAAGCACACAGGCAGAATAACCCATACAGCACTGTCCCGGTCTGGGCCAAACCCTCGGTGCCCTCAGGTGCCAGGTCAGCTGTTTGTTCTCAGTATATATTACCTGTCCAAAGCACAAAGGACAGCAGAGCAAAAAGTGCATAGGGGGATGGATGGCTCTCAAGAACAGAGGGAATTGCAGATTCACAGGGTAATTCATAGAATTTCGCAGAAAAGTGTCGAAAGCGGCTGGCGCAGAGTGTCCGCGTGCGATTGTCTGCGCCAGGCACGTGCGCAAAAACCGATTTCCGCGCACAGCGTATTCATGGATTTTAGGCTCCCAAACCAGCCGTGGCGCAGAGTATCGCAGCGACCCTGCAGCAGCGCCAGTAACGCCCCCAAGAACGCCCTCGCGCAAGGAAAAGCCATCAAAATCGCTAAATCATCGCAAAGGGCTGCGCTAACCCTGGACCAGTCTACAGGGCTGCCAAACAAGGAACGCAAAGCGGGTAACGTGCATATAAAGGGGTACGCGTGAAGTTATACACGCGATTAGCCAGGGTACGTGTATTACAGGGGTACGCGTGAAGTTTTACACGCGAATAGCCAGGGCACGTGTATCACAGGGGTACGCAGGAATTATCACACACGATTTGGCTGGGTACGTGTATTACAGGGGTACACGGGAAGTTCTACACGCGATTTGGCCAGGTACGTGTATTACAGGGGTGCGCGGGAATTATCACACGCGATTTGGCTTGGTACGTGTATTACAGGGGTGCGTGGGAAGTTCTACACGCGATTGGCCAGGGTACGTGTATTACAGGGGTACGTGGGAATTATCACACGCGATTTGGCTGGGTACGTGTATTACAGGGGTACACGGGAAGTTCTACACGTGATTCGGCTGGGTACGTGTATTACAGGGGTGCGCGGGAATTCTAACATGCAATTTGGCCAGGTACGTGTATTACAGGGGTGTGCGGGAATTATCACACGCAATTAGGCTGGGTGGGTCCTCACAGGTGTTCCCTGTACACCCTCCACGGCCCCTGCAGGCAGCCCACAAAACAGGGGACTACCCTGCACACCTGCTCATGTCCCCCTGCACCCCCACCCCCCAGCAGTGCAGGGGCAGCCTCCACCAGGCCCCCACCCATGTCTCCCAACACCCCCACCCCCCAGCAGTGCAGGGGCAGCCTCCACCAGGCCCCCACTCATGTCTCCCACCACCCCCACCCCCCAGCATCCAGGGGCACCCTCCACCAGGCCCCCACCCATGTCTCCCACCACCCCCAACCCGCAGCCACCAGGGGCACCCTCCACCAGGCCCCCACTCATGTCTCCCACCACCCCCACCCCCCAGCATCCAGGGGCACCCTCCATCAGGCCCCCACCCATGTCCCCTATCACCCCCACCCCCCAGCAGTGCAGGGGCAGCCTCCACCAGGCCCCCACCCATGTCCCCTATCACCCCCACCCCCCAGCAGTGCAGGGGCACCCTCCACCAGGCCCCCACTCATGTCCCCTATCACCCCCACCCCCCGCCACCAGGGGCACCCTCCACCAGGCCCCCATCCATGTCTCCCACCACCCCCACCCCCCAGCAGTGCAGGGGCACCCTCCACCAGGCCCCCACTCATGTCCCCTATCACCCCCACCCCCCGCCACCAGGGGCACCCTTCACAAGGCCCCCATCCATGTCTCCCACCACCACCACCCCCCAGCCACCAGGGGCACCCTCCACCAGGCCCCCATCCATGTCTCCCACCACCCCCACCCCCCAGCAGTGCAGGGGCACCCTCCACCAGGCCCCCACCCATGTCCCCTATCACCCCCACCCCCCAGCAGTGCAGGGGCACCCTCCACCAGGCCCCCACTCATGTCCCCTATCACCCCCACCCCCCAGCCACCAGGGGCACCCTCCACCAGGCCCCCACTCATGTCTCCCACCACCACCACCCCCCAGCATCCAGGGGCACCCTCCACCAGGCCCCCACCCATGTCTCCCACCACCCCCACCCCCAGCCACCAGGGGCACCCTCCACCAGGCCCCCACCCATGTCTCCCACCACCCCCACCCCCCAGCATCCAGGGGCACCCTCCACCAGGCCCCCACTCATGTTTCCCACCACCCCCACCCCCCAGCAGTGCAGGGGCAGCCTCCACCAGGCCCCCACTCATGTCCCCTATCACCCCCACCCCCCCGCCACCAGGGGCACCCTCCACCAGGCCCCCATCCATGTCTCCCACCACCCCCACCCCCCAGCATCCAGGGGCACCCTCCACCAGGCCCCCACTCATGTTTCCCACCACCCCCACCCCCCAGCAGTGCAGGGGCAGCCTCCACCAGGCCCCCACTCATGTCCCCTATCACCCCCACCCCCCCGCCACCAGGGGCACCCTCCACCAGGCCCCCACTCATGTCTCCCACCACCACCACCCCCCAGCAGTGCAGGGGCAGCCTCCACCAGGCCCCCACTCATGTCCCCTATCACCCCCACCCCCCCGCCACCAGGGGCACCCTCCACCAGGCCCCCATCCATGTCTCCCACCACCCCCACCCCCCAGCAGTGCAGGGGCAGCCTCCACCAGGCCCCCACTCATGTCCCCTATCACCCGCACCCCCCGCCACCAGGGGCACCCTCCACCAGGCCCCCATCCATGTCTCCCACCACCCCCACCCCCCAGCAGTGCAGGGGCAGCCTCCACCAGGCCCCCACTCATGTCCCCTATCACCCCCACCCCCCCGCCACCAGGGGCACCCTCCACCAGGCCCCCACTCATGTCTCCCACCACCCCCACCCCCCAGCATCCAGGGGCACCCTCCACCAGGCCCCCACCCATGTCTCCCACCACCCCCACCCCCCAGCCACCAGGGGCACCCTCCACCAGGCCCCCACTCATGTCTCCCACCACCCCCAACCCCCAGCAGTGCAGGGGCAGCCTCCACCAGGCCCCCACTCATGTCCCCTATCACCCCACCCCCCCGCCACCAGGGGCACCCTTCACAAGGCCCCCATCCATGTCTCCCACCACCACCACCCCCCAGCAGTGCAGGGGCACCCTCCACCAGGCCCCCACCCATGTCCCCTATCACCCCCACCCCCCAGCAGTGCAGGGGCAGCCTCCACCAGGCCCCACTCATGTCCCCTATCACCCCCACCCCCCAGCCACCAGGGGCACCCTCCACCAGGCCCCCACTCATGTCTCCCACCACCACCACCCCCCAGCATCCAGGGGCACCCTCCACCAGGCCCCCACCCATGTCTCCCACCACCCCCACCCCCCAGCCACCAGGGGCACCCTCCACCAGGCCCCCACCAATGTCTCCCACCACCCCCACCCCCCAGCATCCAGGGGCACCCTCCACCAGGCCCCCACTCATGTCTCCCACCACCCCCACCCCCCAGCAGTGCAGGGGCAGCCTCCACCAGGCCCCCACTCATGTCCCCTATCACCCCCACCCCCCCGCCACCAGGGGCACCCTCCACCAGGCCCCCATCCATGTCTCCCACCACCCCCACCCCCCAGCAGTGCAGGGGCACCCTCCACCAGGCCCCCACTCATGTCCCCTATCACCCCCACCCCCCCGCCACCAGGGGCACCCTCCACCAGGCCCCCACTCATGTCTCCCACCACCACCACCCCCCAGCAGTGCAGGGGCAGCCTCCACCAGGCCCCCACTCATGTCCCCTATCACCCCCACCCCCCGCCACCAGGGGCACCCTCCACCAGGCCCCCATCCATGTCTCCCACCACCCCCACCCCCCAGCAGTGCAGGGGCACCCTCCACCAGGCCCCCACTCATGTCCCCTATCACCCCCACCCCCCCGCCACCAGGGGCACCCTCCACCAGGCCCCCACTCATGTCTCCCACCACCCCCACCCCCCAGCAGTGCAGGGGCACCCTCCACCAGGCCCCCACCCATGTCTCCTACCACCCCCACCCCCCAGCGCTGTGGGGCACCTGCCAGCAGGCCCCCACCCATGTCCAACCCATGTCTCCCACCACCCCCACCCCCCAGCCACCAGGGGCATCCTCCACCAAGACACCAACTTCCCTGGCACTGAAGCTGGTGCCCCTCTGCCTCCTTGGCCGGGGGTTGCCACTGGTGCCAGATGTTGTAGTGCCCGACATGGCAACCCCAGATGCAGGAGTGGGTGGGCAACTGGGTCCTGGGGCTGGGCTGTGGGGCGACGGAAAAGCAGTCGGGAGCCTTTGGTTCCAGCAGGGGTGGTCACAGCAACAGCACCCCTGGCTGATGTGCAGGCAGCAAATGACAGGGCACGTGGGCAGCAGGCAGTCAGGCAGCAGCAGATGGCAGGTGGGAGCGTGCTCAGGGCTCTGGGGGGCAGTAATTTGGCCTCCTGGGCAGGAGCGTGGTCTTTCGTGTGTGAACGCGTGGACAGCTTGATACGTAATGAGTGATTTTGCACGTGAAAATCCCACACGGCTGCATGTAAATCGATGAAAGGCCCTTAGCGCGTAAACGCGTATGCGCGTCTATGAAGTCACGTGCACACGACACGTCCGAGTGTCAAAGCGTGTTATTGGTGGAAATAGCCCTACACGCAGAAGTGTCAAAGCGTGTAATTGGTGCAAATGGACCTACACGCAGAAGTGACAAAGCGTGTAATTGGTGGGAATGGGCCTAGCACGTACACGCCGCGTAAGTGACGCTGTACGTGTGGGCCTGCATATAAGGTACGTGTAGAACACCAATTCCTTGTACTGCTTTTCGTGGAGAGCGAGTGGGTGAATTCTGTACTTCTTGTCGTTTCACACGCGATTTACTTCACGGCGTTTCAAGTTCGTACTCCCTGTTACCTCTGACAGCTTTTTCTATTTTTTCAATTGTACTGGTTTACCTGGGCCTGTTCCCTCAAACAGTGTTCCCTTCTACTGTTGTCCTGTCTCCTCAGACAGCGTACATATCTTCTTTTGGCGGGGGTGTTGCCAACCAAACGCGCTAATTTTTCACGCTCTTTTACCTGGCAGACGGTGAGTCACGCACGTATCTAACATCTGTGCTTGCCCCGTGTGTAGCCTACCCCTTCAGAGGTCATTCTAGGCTGCGTGTGACACGCATACGTTCATTCTTGTGTTACTGGGTGCCACAGCGTAGTGCAGGTTTTTCTTTCTACACAAGTGGTCTAGGAGGGGTTGCGTGCACGTCATCTCCCTTTTTTGGGCCTCCTGTGCGTTGCGTGACCCGTCATCTTTCCCCAGGGGTTACATTCAGCCTTGCTAGAGCACTAGGGTACAATTACCATCTGGTACCCAACCCCTTTGACCCCCAATTGCCCAGGACAATAGTCTACATCCACTCCCATACGCACATTAACATCAGTGCCATGGCTGGGAGGCGAGGATTCCGTAAGGGTGGCAAAGGTGGAAGAGCCACAAGTGGTGGCCGTGGTGGATCCGGTAGGGGACGTGGTCGTAACTTGCAGGGTGAGCCTGTCCCCCCATGTGTGGAGGACCAGTCACGGGCACCCATAATCCCCCCCCCCCCTCCCGTTGAGGCTGATGTGGCTGACACCATCCATGCTCAGCCCTTGTTGGACCAGCCCATTGTGGCACCAGACCTGGCTGACTCCATGGCTGACTTCCAGGTCAGCAGGGCTACGACACGTGCGCTGGTGCACGTTGATGCCATCATGCCACGTGGATCTGGGGCAGCAAGGTCATCTGCTGCACCAAGGAGGCAGGGCGGAGAGGCTGCAGGGGCAGCTGCGGCTCCATCCACCCCAGCCCTCACACACCCAGCCAGGACAGTGTCGGTCCTAGTCCATGCTGCTGACATTCCCCCTGACACCATCACACTAGAGCCAATGCCTGCACCAACTCCCATGCTGAGTGTGCAATCCCACACTCCTGATACAGAGTCCACCAGGGCTCCTGCCCCTAGTGTCCAGAGCGGCGCAGGACACTCAGGATCACCACCACCTTCCAAGCGGAAGAGGAAGAGTGCTCGTCCGGCACAGGCTGATGCCCCAGACACGGCTACACAGTCCGGCCCGTCCAGGAAGCCCAGCTTCACGGATGACGAACTGAATGCACTTGTCGAGTATGTGTCTGGACATGACAACGAGATGGTCATTGTTGCAGGATCCAAGACCACACCTGCACAACGCCAGGCACACTGGCAGACCGTTGCGGACATCGTAAGTGCCCTTGGAATCGTGAGGCGCACAGCCAATGATTGCTATAAGCGCTGGAATGACCTAAAGCGCAGGGCAAAGAGTAAGCTGGCCTCAAGTCATGCCGCAACTCTAGTGACTGGAGGTGGGTCTCCAGTAGTAGACATGGAACTCACTCCACATGAGTCAGTCGCTGGGACCTACGTCACGGAGGAACAGATCCAAGGCGTGGGAGATCTGGCTGATTACGAGGCATTGTCCGGTGAGTGCACATGCATGTGTGTGTCATCCATGTGCATGGTGTGTGTGTGAGGGCTTCTGTTTGTGTGCCAGGTGAGAGTGTGTGCGCCTGAGTCGTATGGGTCAGCCATGTGCTTCATGTAATACTTCCTGCGCAGGTGCATTTGGCCATAGCAGTATCCCTTCTGCCAACAGTAGACATCTAGCCCAACTGCACGCCAGTTGCCCTTGAAGTGTCACCTTGCCACAACATAGTTGCTTATTTTTCACTGTTCATTCAGTCAGATTGTTTGCATTCCCCCACTTTTACTAGCCATGTCGCTGTCCACTAGTCACATGTCTGACATGGCTATGGTAAAGTGGAGTGACTTTGTTACCTGGATATCATTTGTACACACATGTCCCTGTGCAATTGGACCATTTCAGACTGGCAGCTCCAGGTGAAAAATCTGACCTGTTAGAATTAGAAAAGCAATTACATGGGGGAACTGGACTGAATGAATAGGTGCTGCCCTCCTCTCCATCTTCACTCAATAGCAATGGTACATGCCATCTGTGTGATGGCATGTGTGTTTCACCTGGCAATCACAGGCCAATGTGTGATGCCACTGCAAGGCAGCATGCAGAAAATGTGTTCATCTTCCATCTTGGTGTCACCAGTGTGTGCCATTTGCCTGCACTTCATACGCAGTGAGGCTGCATGCATGGGAGGGTTTTAGTCATGTGGGACATGTGTCAATCAAGTACTGGTTCTCTTGCTTCTCAGCCCTCATTGTGTGCCATGGTGCTAATGCCTGTTTCCATTTCTTTGTTTACATGTCTTTGCAGGGGAAGACGCACCTGATACTGCTGGGGTTGTGGAGATGGTGCAGACCCAGGAGGGGTCCGAGGGCCGACCAACCACCAGTGAGGGACGTGGTGTGGTGGTGGGGGAGAACCCACAAGTGCTGCAGGTCGTGCTCTCAAGGGGTGTCTCTGGCTGCACCTCCCCCGAGCTGTATTCAGGTGTTGATTCGGATGAGACCTACGTGCCGTCGCAGGTGAGTGTTCCAGGGAGGGATTCTGTTCTGTCTCACCCACCTGCACCAGGGTCAGAACTCTCCATGGGGATGTCAGTGTTGGCAGCTACGCCTTTGGTGGTTACGGATGCAGGGTCACACTCCGCGACATCTGATCCTGTTCCTGGGCCAGCAGATCAGAGGGGGAATGCAGTCCTGCAGCCTCAGGCAGTGGCGGCACAGCAAGGCGCAGTTCGCCTTGCCCCAGACAGGTGTGGTGGCCGCCGACGTGGTGGCCGTACGCCACCTGGCAATACCGCATGGGAGCAATCCATTTACGGTATGGCAACCCAACAGGCTGCATCATCCGAGATGATGGCTCAGGCCATGGATAGGGTGGCCACTTCCATTGTCCCCCCCAGAAAGGCTGATGGAGCGACTAGAGCAGGCAACCGACTCCATCTGCCAGTCACACAGGGAGGACATGTTGGGGTCCAACAGGGACAGGCAGGCGGCACTGGCGACTCTGCAGGAGGCCATCTCCATTGAGTCCCAGGGCCACAGGGAAGCCCTGAGGCAGGAGCTCCTTCACCTGAGGACGACTCTTGTTGAGCTTGAGGCTTCAACACACCAAAGGACAGAACAGCAGCTGGAGCGTCTCACCCGTACGCTCTCAGCTGAGATGCAGGCAACGAGGGCGGAGGTCCGGGCATCCCGTGAGTTGTTGCATGGGGACCTCTGCACACTCATCCTCCAGAACCAGACCTACCACACCCGCATGCTTGCAGCCATGGAGGAACAGACTAGGGCCTTGCGTGGGCTGCCTCCCATAGTGCAACCACCTCCGGATGCAGCTGCACAGGGTGATAATAGCGACAGCAGTGATACTCCCACAATAGGGTAGCCGTGTGGGCCATGAGCCCATGGAGGTGTTTTATTTTCCCAGGATCCACGCAGGTGGGTTCTGGTGTGCATCCTGTCCTCGGACCTCCTGGGTGGCCTCCCCAACCCCCACGGGCCCATCAATGGCCATTTTTGATTGTTTCTTATTTTTATTTTTATTTATTTTATTCCCTATTTTTTTGGGACGATTTGTTGGCTTCCGTGGTTCCTGTGGGCATACGCTGCATTGTGGCTGGGCACATGCAGGCTTGTAATGTATTTGGTTCAGATGCTTGAGTTTGAGTCACACACACCCCTCCTGCTTCCCGTTTCCATGGGCTTGCAAAGGGTGTGCCCAAGTGACAGTGAATTACACAGTGACGTTGGACTCCCATGAGCTGTGTGGGCAGTCTGTAGTCAATACTGTGTATACATTCCTAGTGCATATTGCTGTTGTGTTGTACACTGCATGTTGCATTGATGTGTAACTCATCTTCTGTGTCTACCTCCCAATTTGCAGGTCCCTTCCTCATGTCTACACAAGGACCTCTAGTCTGGAGATGGGGTCCATGTTGGCAGCAGTGCACCTACAACTCTACATGGCGCCAACACTGCACAGTTGGTAGTGGTGGGAGTGCAGGCATTTCCAGGTGGTGAGACTACTAATATGTAACATTTGTGATGTCATGTTAATGGTAGTACGTGCTCAAGTATGTTGTTGGTCCGGCATTGCTGTGAGCATTTCAGGTGTTGCAGGTTTCTAATAGGGACACTGTACATAGTGACACTAGTGTCATGTTGTGGGGATTACTTTGTTTACCTGCAAATAGCATGACATGGCACGGTGTGTCGTGTGGCGGTGCTGGGGTTGGGTTGGCTGACATGGCACTGTCCTCTTGTTGCATTTTGCAAGTGGGTATTCTTTTTAGCTGCTTGAATGTGTAACTCCACAAAACCGCATTGGTGGTGTCTGTGTGGGTAGGGATGCACACATTGTGACACTTCCAGGTGAACAATCTCAGGCTGATATGGTATTCACGGTTCATTCTCCAGACATTCAGGATCAGTGTCAGGTTCAGTCATCATTGATTGTCAGATGGAATGTGCCAGGGCAGTGTGCACTCCACAGGGGTGTGATTTCTATGTGAAGTAATTAGCCACTAGCTGTGTACGGGCTGCCTCCCCCCGTGCCCTTTCCCCTCCCATGCGCAGCGGCTGTGCATGTGGTTGGGGATGTGGGGCCACCACCATGTCCACGGCCAGGCCCCGGCGTGTTGCAACGTTGTGCAGGACACATGCTGCCACTATGATCCTGCACACTACTGGGGGAGCGTATAACAGCTGGCCGCCAGAACGGTCAAGGGAGCGAAAGCGTGACTTTAGCACTCCGAATGTGCGCTCCACTATGCCCCGGGTCGTAATGTGGGCTGTGTTATATCTTACCTCGGGTGGCGTGGTGGGGTTCCGAATTGGCGTCATCATGTGGGGGCTGAGAGGGTAGGCACTGTCCCCTGTGGAGGTGGTTATTGGTATCATTGGTGGGGTTGTGACCTTGCTCAGTATCCAACATGCATGCATGTGCAGTGGCATACATACTCACCAAGCAGCCATGTATCGCCATGCCGCCCAGCTTCTAGGTCCCGGCTTAGGGTGGACATTCGGTAAATGAAGCTGTCGTGGGTGGACCCGGGATAGTTGGCATATACTGAGGTGATGATTCCCTTGGCATTACATGCTACCTGCACGTTGATGGAATGCCAGTGCTTGCGGTTCCTATAGATGTGCTCAGATGCCCTGGGGGGACGTAGAGCCACATGGGTGCAGTCGATGGCACCTAGCACTTTGGGGAATCGTGCCACACCGTAAAAATCCAGGGCGGCAGCATGCCTTTCTGCAGGTGTTCTGGGCAAGTATATGTGCCTGCGGACTGATGGGCGTGCAGTGATGATGTTCAAGACCTGGTGTAGGCAGCGTGACTGGGTGGCCTGTGACACCCCACCCACTATGGCACTTGTCCGCTGAAATGATCCAGTGGCTAAGAAGTGCAGTACATTGAGGACCTTCTCCAGGGGGCTGAGTGCTTGGGAGCACAGGGTGGGTGATGTGAGGTCATCCTCCCACTCACTCACCAGGTCCAGTATTATGTGTGGTGGAAACCTGTACCTCCCATACACCTGGTCATCAGGCATCCCGAAAAGGCTGGTTCTGGGTGTGAATATTCTGGCCCTGACTATCCTCCTCCTCCTCCTTTGGTAGCCCACTGCCACTGCTGCTAGGAACGGTATGTTCATCCTGGCGTCTGAGCTTGTTATTGTTAAAGTGCGCAAATTTATGCTTTGCGCGTGTTCTAGGCGAGCGTGTGACCCGCGCACCCCTGGAATCCAGTTCCCAGTCCAATAGCGTGTGGAAATTCCCACGCACACGGGATACAGGTGCGCTGACGTACTTGCGTGTGTAAGTGCCCGCGCACCCATGAAATACACGTACATAGGCCAATCACGTGTACGCGCACTTTTGACCAATTACACGCTGACGTGCAGTATTTCCACGTGTGCTCCGTCATCACGTGCTGAGTGGGGAACACCCGTGCGGGTCACGTCACAGACGCGCTTACGCGCTGAGGGACTCTGGTCCAATAGAATCGCGTATGCGTGCTGACGCGCATACGCGCTAAGGGCCTTTCCTCGGATTTCACGCTGACGTGCAGGATTTTCACGTGCCAAATCACTCCGTATCAAGCTGGCCACGCGAAAACACACGGAAGACCACGCTCCTGCCCAGAAGGCCGAGTTACTGCCCCCCAGTGCCCCGAGCAGCCTCCCACGTGCCATCTGCTGCTGCCTGCCTGCCTGCCTGCCTGCTGCCACCGTGCCCTGCCATTTGGTGCCTGCACATCAGCCATCTGCAGGGGTCCAGTTGCTGTGTCCACCCCTGCTGGAACTGAAGACTCCCAACTGGGATTACATCGCTCCACAGCCCAGCCCCAGGACCCAGTTGCCCACCCACACCTGCCTCTGGGGTTGCCATGTCGGGCACTTCCACATCTGGCACCAGTGGCAACCCCAGGCCAGAGGGGCAGAGGGGCACCAGCTTCACTGCCACCGAAGTTGGTGTCCTGGTGGAGCATGTCCTGGGGCAGTATGATGCCCTCTTTGGATCGTCCCGCGCCAGCAAGGAAGGACGGGAGATGATCTGGGCCGACTGTGTGGTTGCCATCAACGCGGAGGGGGTGGCAACCCGCAACGTCCTGAAGATCAAGAAGCGCTGGGAGGACTTGAGGTCCAGGACCCTTGTGAAGGCCCGGCGCCTCGTGGAGGGGGGCCGGGGCCGCATGAGTTCCATCCAGATGAGGGTCCTGGAACGCGTACGCCCAGCGCTCCACGCCCAGATCCTTGAGAGGGAGGCCCGTCTGGAGTTGAGCGGTAAGTGTCCAAGCATTACTCTGTGAGACAGGGCATGTTGCGGTGTGCTGGTTCTATGATACTTGCCTGTATGTGTGCCATAGGCCATGTATGCATGTATGTGTGCAGGGACATCATAGTAATGCATGTGCGACCAGTGATGTGTGACCCACATGGTTGTTGCATGTGTTCAAATGCCGCATGGGGAGCCCTATGCAGATTTTGAACATGAGAGCATGCCAGTCTCTGTACCTGGACATGGGTGGGGGTGAGGTATGGGTGCTGATGCCAGGTACATATATGGTAGCCATGTCTGTGTGCCGGACCTGCGTGTCTGTGACTTGTGCATGCCATGGATGCATGACACATGTGTGTGACAATGCACAGATTCAGTGAGGCAGCCAAATTACTCTTGTATCCGCTGTGTTTGGTGTGTTTGGGGCCAGATGGATGTGACTGAGGTGAAGTGTGTGCATGTGATAGGCATGAGCCATGATGCATGTGAGTTACATATCATTGAATGTTTCAAGAGTCCATTGGACATGCATGGAAATGTCCATGGCATGCACCATGCCTGTTACTGTGTGTGTTTTGCCTGGACTGACCCATGTGTTGTGGAGGGACATGATGGAAGTGTACTTTGACAGTGGTGCTCATCTGCTATTGCTTCCTGTCTAGGGGACCATTGTACAGTACCCTGATGCTTGTGTTCTTTGTCTCCCTCTACGCAGCGGCTAGTGAAGAAGAGGGCGGAGACGGGGCTGTGGAGCAAGGCGGCGGGGATGCCCCCACGGCTGCAGCGGAAGGGGTGGGTGAGCCCCCACAGGGGCCTGCTACGGTGGGAGACGGTGAGGAGCCATCCAGGTTGGTGGTTTGCACAGAGGAGGAGGAGGCCGCCACTGGGGCACACATGGGGCCTGGTGGGGGCATCCCTGCTGGTGCAAGTGGTGCAGTCCAGGGCCAGGGGCAGGAGGCAGCACAGGTCACCGTGGAGGGGCCTGTGCATGTCGCTGTCCCTGACCCTGTGAGTGCACCACCATGCACCAGCAGGGATGCCCCGTCCCAGGCATGTCCGCAGGTAGAGGGGATGTCCATGTCACCTGACTCCCCTCCACCTGCGGACGTGGGAACCCCTGGCCGTGTGGAGAAGGTCCTGATTGGGGTCGCGATGCGCACGGCTGTGATTCGTGATGCCGTGCATGCTTCCCGGGAGGAGCACGCACGTCATCACGAAGTGCACCGTGCCGACGTGGCCCAATTGGGATCGGCCATGTTCGGGGGTTTGCTGCATGTGTTGGCCAATCTGGCGGCCCTCTCCTCCTCTGTGCAGGCTATACACCAGTCGTTCTCCTTGCCGTCTTCCAGCCCAGATGCCACCAGGGCCCCCTGTGGACCTGCCCCGACCAATGCAGCCAGCTCGGTGGGGATCCCATCCCTGCCACAGTTGGGAGTCGGAGGTCCAGCAGGGTTGGACAACACAGCAACTGGACCCCAGCAGATGGAAGATGTGACAGCATCATCGGGCAGGGCACGTGCACGACGGCGTCGGTGGTTTCCATCAGCCTGGATGCCGTCGTGCTGGCAGAGGCAGTGGCGTCGGAGGCAGCAGCAGGCTCGACGTGGGAGGCAGCATGGCTCGGGGCCATCAAGATCAGAGGGGCAGGCATCGGCCGGAGGGCAGGGCAACCCTGGGATGGTGGTGTCTTCCGTGTGGGAGCAGTTGGTCCAGCGGATAGGTGCGGAGCGGCAGCGGGCGGAAGAGGAGCGGCTCACCATGGTCAGGGCGGAGTTCTCCATGCGTCGGGCGTTGAGGCGGGCTGAGTGCCTTGAGGAAGCTCGCAGGGAGTTTGAGCTGGACATGGGGTTATCCCTGCGAGACCTCGGGGCCAGGACAGAGTCCCGCCTCCAGGACATCGACATGGAGTTCGATGATGCCCTGGCCAGCAACATCACCGAGTGAGCCGCAGGACTTGCCCGCTGCCTTTGTATATAGTTATTTAGTTAGTTAGTGTTATGTTTCCTTTATTCATTTTTATTTTTTTGGACCGCTCGGACAATGGCCACTTTTTTGTAGATATTTTTTTCATTAGGTAGTAGTAGGTTTCATTTATGGTGTTGGGCTCATGGACCCTGGAATATTCGTGTATATAGTTTGCTTTTTGAAGAAACATTTTTTTTATTGATTATTGTGTTCACCATGAGGAAATGGTTTTTCATTATTTTCCTTCCACATGACATTGCTTTGGACAACATTTGTTTTTGGATTACTTTGTTTTTTTTATTTTTACATTTGTTCTCGGACATGGACCATTTATTTTGTTATCCCCATTGTTGTATGTTTGATTTGTTTACTTATTTTTCATCTTTAATACATGTTTTTTTAACTTTCACTTGTGGTATTTTCTCATTGGTTTCATACATGTCATGATATGGGTTTTGACATTCACTTGCACCCGTTGTGTATGTGTGTGTGACGGACATGTGTTCATTTACATACTTGCCATTGGGGTTGTATCATGTAATTGCATTCACTATGTGGGTGGATGCAATCCTTGCCTGGGTGTTTGTGCTGGGTATGCTGCCCATTACTGCCATGATTGAGTATCGTCAGGACCTGGGGGCAGGGGGACATGTGTGGGTGCCTGGTGGAGGATGCCTCTGCACTGCTGGGGGGTGGGGGTGGTGGGAGACATGAGTGGGGGCCTGGTGGAAGCTGCCCCTGGTGACTGGGGGGGTGGGGGTGGTGGGAGACATGAGTGGGGGCCTGGTGGAGGGTGCCCCTGGTGGCGGGGGGGTGGGGGTGATAGGGGACATGAGTGGGGGCCTGGTGCGGGCTGCTCCTGCACTGCTGGGGGGTGGGGGTGGTGGGAGACATGAGTGGGGGCCTGGTGGAGGGTGCCCCTGGTGACTGGGGGGTGGGGGTGGTGGGAGACATGAGTGGGGGCCTGGTGGAGGGTGCCCCTGGTGGCAGGGGGGTGGGGGTGATAGGGGACATGAGTGGGGGCCTGGTGGAGGCTGCCCCTGCACTGCTGGGGGGTGGGGGTGGTGGGAGACATGAGTGGGGGCCTGGTGGAGGCTGCCCCTGCACTGCTGGGGGGTGGGGGTGGTGGGAGACATGGGTGGGGGCCTGGTGGAGGCTGCCCCTGCACTGCTGGGGGGTGGGGGTGGTGGGAGACATGAGTGGGGGCCTGGTGGAGGGTGCCCATGGTGGCAGGGGGGTGGGGGTGGTGGGAGACATGAGTGGGGGCCTGGTGGAGGCTGCCCCTGGATGGTGGGGGGTGGGGGTGGTGGGAGACATGAGTGGGGGCCTGGTGGAGGCTGCCCCTGGTGACTGGGGGGTGGGGGTGGTGGGAGACATGAGTGGGGGCCTGGTGGAGGGTGCCCCTGATGGCGGGGGGGGTGGGGGTGATAGGGGACATGAGTGGGGGCCTGGTGGGGGCTGCCCCTGCACTGCTGGGGGGTGGGGGTGGTGGGAGACATGAGTGGGGGCCTGGTGGAGGGTGCCCATGGTGGCAGGGGGGTGGGGGTGGTGGGAGACATGAGTGGGGGCCTGGTGGAGGCTGCCCCTGGATGGTGGGGGGTGGGGGTGGTGGGAGACATGAGTGGGGGCCTGGTGGAGGGTGCCCCTGGTGACTGGGGGGGGGGTGGGGGTGGTGGGAGACATGAGTGGGGGCCTGGTGGAGGGTGCCCCTGAATGGTGGGGGGTGGGGGTGGTGGGAGACATGAGTGGGGGCCTGGTGGAGGGTGCCCATGGTGGCAGGGGGGTGGGGGTGGTGGGAGACATGGTGGGGGCCTGGTGGAGGCTGCCCCTGGATGGTGGGGGGTGGGGGTGGTGGGAGACATGAGTGGGGGCCTGGTGGAGGCTGCCCCTGGTGACTGGGGGGGTGGGGGTGGTGGGAGACATGAGTGGGGGCCTGGTGGAGGGTGCCCCTGGTGGCGGGGGGGTGGGGGTGATAGGGGACATGAGTGGGGGCCTGGTGGAGGCTGCCCCTGGTGACTGGGGGGGTGGGGGTGGTGGGAGACATGAGTGGGGGCCTGGTGGAGGGTGCCCCTGGTGACTGGGGGGTGGGGGTGGTGGGAGACATGAGTGGGGGCCTGGTGGAGGGTGCCCATGGTGGCAGGGGGGTGGTGGTTGTGGGAGACATGAGTGGGGGCCTGGTGGAGGCTGCCCCTGGTGACTGGGGGGTGGGGGTGGTGGGAGACATGAGTGGGGGCCTGGTGGAGGGTGCCCCTGGTGGCGGGGGGGTGGGGGTGATAGGGGACATGAGTGGGGGCCTGGTGGAGGCTGCCCCTGCACTGCTGGGGGGTGGGGGTGGTGGGAGACATGAGTGGGGGCCTGGTGGAGGCTGCCCCTGGATGGTGGGGGTGGTGGGAGACATGAGTGGGGGCCTGGTGGAGGGTGCCCCTGGTGACTGGGGGGGTGGGGGTGGTGGGAGACATGAGTGGGGGCCTGGTGGAGGGTGCCCATGGTGGCAGGGGGGTGGGGGTGGTGGGAGACATGAGTGGGGGCCTGGTGGAGGGTGCCCCTGGATGGTGGGGGGTGGGGGTGGTGGGAGACATGAGTGGGAGCCTGGTGGAGGGTGCCCCTGGTGACTGGGGGGGTGGGGGTGGTGGGAGACATGAGTGGGGGCCTGGTGGAGGGTGCCCATGGTGGCAGGGGGGTGGGGGTGGTGGGAGACATGAGTGGGGGCCTGGTGGAGGGTGCCCCTGGATGGTGGGGGGTGGGGGTGGTGGGAGACATGAGTGGGGGCCTGGTGGAGGGTGCCCCTGGTGACTGGGGGGGTGGGGGTGGTGGGAGACATGAGTGGGGGCCTGGTGGAGGGTGCCCCTGGATGGTGAGGGGTGGGGGTGGTGGGAGACATGAGTGGGGGCCTGGTGGAGGGTGCCCCTGGTGACTGGGGGGGTGGGGGTGATGGGAGACATGAGTGGGGGCCTGGTGGAGGGTGCCCCTGGTGGCGGGGGGGTGGGGGTGATAGGGGACATGAGTGGGGGCCTGGTGGAGGCTGCCCCTGCACTGCTGGGGGGTGGGGGTGGTGGGAGACATGGGTGGGGGCCTGGTGGAGGCTGCCCCTGCACTGCTGGGGGGTGGGGGTGGTGGGAGACATGGGTGGGGGCCTGGTGGAGGCTGCCCCTGCACTGCTGGGGGGTAGGGCTGGTGGGAGACATGAGTGGGGGCCTGGTGGAGGGTGCCCCTGGTGACTGGGGGGGTGGGGGTGGTGGGAGACATGAGTGGGGGCCTGGTGGAGGGTGCCCATGGTGGCAGGGGGGTGGGGGTGGTGGGAGACATGAGTGGGGGCCTGGTGGAGGCTGCCCCTGGTGACTGGGGGGGTGGGGGTGGTGGGAGACATGAGTGGGGGCCTGGTGGAGGGTGCCCCAGGTGGCGGGGGGGTGGGGGTGATAGGGGACATGAGTGGGGGCCTGGTGGAGGCTGCCCCTGCACTGCTGGGGGGTGGGGGTGATAGGGGACATGAGTGGGGGCCTGGTGGAGGCTGCCCCTGCACTGCTGGGGGGTGGGGGTGGTGGGAGACATGAGTGGGGGCCTGGTGGAGGCTGCCCCTGGATGGTGGGGGGTGGGGGTGGTGGGAGACATGAGTGGGGGCCTGGTGGAGGGTGCCCCTGGTGACTGGGGGGGTGGGGGTGGTGGGAGACATGAGTGGGGGACTGGTGGAGGGTGCCCATGGTGGCAGGGGGTGGGGGTGGTGGGAGACATGAGTGGGGGCCTGGTGGAGGGTGCCCCTGGATGGTGGGGGGTGGGGGTGGTGGGAGACATGAGTGGGGGCCTGGTGGAGGGTGCCCCTGGTGACTGGGGGGGTGGGGGTGGTGGGAGACATGAGTGGGGGCCTGGTGGAGGGTGCCCATGGTGGCAGGGGGGTGGGGGTGGTGGGAGACATGAGTGGGGGCCTGGTGGAGGGTGCCCCTGGATGGTGGGGGTGGTGGGAGACATGAGTGGGGGCCTGGTGGAGGGTGCCCCTGGTGACTGGGGGGTGGGGGTGGTAGGAGACATGAGTGGGGGCCTGGTGGAGGGTGCCCCTGGATGGTGGGGGGTGGGGGTGGTGGGAGACATGAGTGGGGGCCTGGTGGAGGGTGCCCCTGGTGACTGGGGGGGTGGGGGTGGTGGGAGACATGAGTGGGGGCCTGGTGGAGGGTGCCCCTGGTGGCGGGGGGGTGGGGGTGATAGGGGACATGAGTGGGGGCCTGGTGGAGGCTGCCCCTGCACTGCTGGGGGGTGGGTGTGGTGGGAGACATGAGTGGGGGCCTGGTGGAGGCTGCCCCTGCACTGCTGGGGGGTGGGGGTGGTGGGAGACATGGGTGGGGGCCTGGTGGAGGCTGCCCCTGCACTGCTGGGGGGTGGGGGTGGTGGGAGACATGGGTGGGGGCCTGGTGGAGGCTTCCCCTGCACTGCTGGGGGGTGGGGGTGGTGGGAGACATGAGTGGGGGCCTGGTGGAGGCGGCCCCTGGATGGTGGGGGGTGGGGGTGGTGGGAGACATGAGTGGGGGCCTGGTGGAGGCTGCCCCTGGTGACTGGGGGGGTGGGGGTGGTGGGAGACATGAGTGGGGGCCTGGTGGAGGGTGCCCCTGGTGGCGGGGGGTGGGGGTGATAGGGGACATGAGTGGGGGCCTGGTGGAGGCTGCCCCTGCACTGCTGGGGGGTGGGTGTGTTGGGAGACATGAGTGGGGGCCTGGTGGAGGGTGCCCCTGGATGGTGGGGGGTGGGGGTGGTGGGAGACATGAGCAGGTGTGCAGGGTAGTCCCCTGTTTTGTGGGCTGCCTGCAGGGGCCGTCGAGGGTGTACAGGGAACACCTGTGAGGACCCACCCAGGCTATTCGCGTGTGGAAATTCCCGCGCACCCCTGAAATACACGTACCCTGCTGTAATCGCGTGTGGGACTTCCCGCGCACCCCTGAAATACACGCGCCCAGGCTATTCGCGTGTGGAAATTCCCACGCACCCCTGAAATACACGTACCCTGCTGTAATCGCGTGTGGAACTTCCCGCGCACCCCTGAAATACACGCGCCCAGCCTATTCACGTGTGGAACTTCCCGCGCACCCCTGAAATACACGCGCCCAGGCTATTCGCGTGTGGAACTTCCCACGCACCCCTGAAATACACGCGTCCAGGCTATTCGCGTGTGGAACTTCCCGCGCACCCCTGAAATACACGTACCCTGCTGTAATCGCGTGTGGGACTTCCCGCGCACCCCTGAAATACACGTACCCTGATGGAATCGCGTGTGGAACTTCCCGCGCACCCCTGAAATCCACGTACCCGGCCAAATCGCGTGTGAGACTTCCCGCGCACTCCGGTATACACGCACACATATTTTTTGTCAGCGTGTCCGTGTTTGTGGGTACCCCTTTGCACGTCATTTGTCCTGGAGGGCCACAGTATAGGACATTCATCATGGCAGTATATGGGTGCTATTTGTTGGCGCACCTTTCGGCGCACATTTCTTACAGCCGCAGAGACGCTACCGCCTGCTTTCTTGTGTCGGTCGTGTTTGTGCCTGTGCGCTGGTTTGAGCGTGCGCTTTTTTGCCCTATTCTATTCCATGAATACGTGTTGTAGGCGAGCGTGTGGGCATTCCGCGCACTTGTGCCCTGTACTTCCCCCGAGGACGCCGACGTTTTGCAAGTTGTTCCCCATTCCGAGTGTTAAGCCAGTGTTCCGCCTACTTTTGTTGCGTGTGCCGCGCTATGTGCGAATTTCGCTGTGGCCTGTGCGATTTTCGCTGTGACCTGGCGCACGCTGTTAGATGGCCTGTGCGCCAACGTGCGCGGCGCACTTTTTATCGCACATCCGCTGGTTTTCTCGCGCACGGACTTCCATGAATCGACGTGCGCTGCTTTTCGTGCGATTTTCGCACTTGCACTGCGATTTTCGCTATTCCACTGCGATTCGCACGTTTTTGCCCACTTGCGCCGCGCTAATTATTCCATGAATCGGCCTGTAAGTCTGGAATCTATTAGGCATTTCCTTCTTACCGGGAGCTAGAAGCTTAATGGTAAGAGATGTAGTCCCATTCCCCTATGACACTCAGACTGCCCGCACCGAGCCTGAACCAGACTTTCCATTTTAAAGTTTATAATTTTGTAAACCTACAACCTGTAGCCTTTGTAGTGTAGATGTAATACCAAATCAGTTCATCCCAATAGTCCCCATATGCCAAAGCCGAGCATATATTATAGCATTAAACCATGCATTCTGGGGCAGGTTTGAGCGGTAATGGCCTGTTAGTCAAAGACAAGGTAGGTCCGAGCGTAGTGAAGGCCTCAGTGCGGTATTGGGTGTGTATGTTACCACCCAAGTCTTCCCAGGAACTTTGGATTTGATCCTATTAATTTTGGGGGTAGAAGTGGGTGTTTCCTTTGATGGAGGGTTGCGGGTGTTGGTGCACCCAGCCATCAAAGGTAAAATGAGCTCATCCCAAGATGTCTGCCATGGTTATGCAAGAGGGGCTCGGGAGTATGTCCTTCCTCTTTGCAATGGTGGCCGCTTGGGTAAATGGAAGGATTGTGGCACCAGCCATCAGATATGGAGGGTCAGAGGGAAAGAGAAGTGTACAGGCAGGAAGGATGTTGGTGAAGTGGAGAGGAGCAGACACAGAGAACATGGTGCACAGGAGAACAGCAATCAATCAGGGTCAGGGGGAAGGAGAAGTGTGCAGGCAGGATGTTGGTGGAGAGGAGCAGACTCAGAGAACATGGTGCACAGGAGAACATAAATCAATCGGTGTCAGGGGGAAGGAGAAGTGTGCAGGCAGGATGTTGGTGAAGTGGAGAGGAGCAGACACAGCGAACATGGTGCACAGGAGAACATAAATCAATCGGTGTCAGGGGGAAGGAGAAGTGTGCAGGCAGGATGTTGGTGAAGTGGAGAGGAGCAGACACAGAGAACATGGTGCACAGGAGAACAGCAATCAATCAGGGTCAGGGGGAAGGAGAAGTGTGCAGGCAGGATGTTGGTGGAGAGGAGCAGACACAGAGAACATGGTGCACAGGAGAACAGTAATCAATCAGGGTCAGGGGGAAGGAGAAGTGTGCAGGCAGGATGTTGGTGAAGTGGAGAGGAGCAGACGCAGAGAACATGGTACACAGGAGAACAGCAATCAATCAGGGTCAGGGGGAAGGAGAAGTGTGCAGGCAGGATGTTGGTGAAGTGGAGAGGAGCAGACACAGAGAACATGGTGCACAGGAGAACAGCAATCAATCAGGGTCAGGGGGAAGGAGAAGTGTGCAGGCAGGATGTTGGTGGAGAGGAGCAGACTCAGAGAACATGGTGCACAGGAGAACATAAATCAATCGGTGTCAGGGGGAAGGAGAAGTGTGTAGGCAGGATGTTGGTGAAGTGGAGAGGAGCAGACACAGAGAACATGGTGCACAGGAGAACAGCAATCAATCAGGGTCAGGGGGAAGGAGAAGTGTGCAGGCAGGATGTTGGTGGAGAGGAGCAGACACAGAGAACATGGTGCACAGGAGAACAGTAATCAATCAGGGTTAGGGGGAAGGAGAAGTGTGCAGGCAGGATGTTGGTGAAGTGGAAAGGAGCAGACGCAGAGAACATGGTACACAGGAGAACAGCAATCAATCAGGGTCAGGGGGAAGGAGAAGTGTGCAGGCAGGATGTTGGTGAAGTGGAGAGGAGTAGACACAGACAACATGGTGCACAGGAGAACAGCAATCAATCAGGCTCAGAGGTAAGGAGAAGTGTGCAGGCAGGATGTTGGTGAAATGGAGAGGGGCAGACACAGAGAACATGGTGCACAGGAGAACAGCAATCAATCAGGGTCAGGGGGAAGGAGAAGTGTGCAGGCAGGATGTTGGTGGAGAGGAGCAGACTCAGAGAACATGGTGCACAGGAGAACATAAATCATTCGGTGTCAGGGGGAAGGAGAAGTGTGCAGGCAGGATGTTGGTGAAGTGGAGAGGAGCAGACACAGCGAACATGGTGCACAGGAGAACATAAATCAATCAGTGTCAGGGGGAAGGAGAAGTGTGCAGGCAGGATGTTGGTGAAGTGGAGAGGAGCAGACACAGAGAACATGGTGCACAGGAGAACAGCAATCAATCAGGGTCAGGGGGTAGGAGAAGTGTGCAGGCAGGATGTTGGTGAAGTGAAAAGGAGCAGACACCGAGAGCATGGTGCACAGGAGAACAGCAATCAATCAGGGTCAGGGGGAAGGAGAAGTGTGCAGGCAGGATGTTGGTGGAGAGGAGCAGACACAGAGAACATGGTGCACAGGAGAACAGCAATCAATCAGGGTCAGGGGAAGGAGAAGTGTGCAGGCAGGATGTTGGTGGAGAGGAGCAGACACAGAGAACATGGTGCACAGGAGAACAGCAATCAATCAGGGTCAGGGGGAAGGAGAAGTGTGCAGGCAGGATGTTGGTGAAGTGGAGAGGAGCAGACGCAGAGAACATGGTACACAGGAGAACAGCAATCAATTAGGGTCAGGGGGAAGGAGAAGTGTGCAGGCAGGATGTTGGTGTAGTTGAGAGGAGCAAACGCAGAGCATATGGTGCACAGGCGAAAAGCAATCAATCTCCGGGACTGCAGCCTCATATTGATTCATTAAGTCTGGCGTTGGAACATGCTGGTTGGTGAGCCCCCGTTGCTCATTTATAATAATACACCCTTTTCGGTGTTTCGATTCAGGCAAAATGAAAGCAGGAAAATGTTTACAGAAGTCAATGGGTAACAATCGACAGACTAACTCAGGTGCATAAAACGCAAATTGAATGTGAAAGCGCCAGATTTGTAGTCCCTCTACTTCATCCCACTTACGGCCCCCACTCATCCAGTGGTCACTCTATCATCTTTGTGAACAATTTAAGGCTGCCCAGTCATCCGAGGATGATCACTTCATCTTTACTTACAGTGACCTGTAATCAGCAGTCAGATCACGTGCAAATGGCTCAAATTACAATGTGCAAAAAGCAATAGAGTTATTTTCTTTGGACTCCAAACCACTTAAGGCCTGCCGTCATCCAAGGAATATCTGCAGGGACTTTGATTCACCAAAAGGACAGGGGTAGAGGAAGTGCCATCACAGACCTGGTGATGTCACCTGACCTTTGACCCAGATGGCATCAGTTCCTCTTTACCCTGGTGACATTACCGAAGTGGCTTGCAGGACTAAAAAAAAGTACATAAATGTAAACATTTTAAAATACCAAATACGTTCCGAAGCAGACAAGAATATTTTAGATAGCAACCACATTTTAACAAGGGTGCTGTCTTCATATGTCCTTGATGGGGTCATGATATAATAGGGTCAGACCCAATAGTACAACAAAGGGCGAGACAATATTGGTTCCGCCGTCGGGTTTGCTATTTGAATATTTGAATATATCTTAAAGTAATAATTATGACAAAGCATTGAGCAATTTTGGGGAGTGATGTGACCCGATTCTTGTTGAAATGGACGCAGACGCAGACAAGCTGACATTGATGGAAAGCCCGGTGAAGATGTACAGCAAAATAAAAATTGTAAAATAGGGAAAGATATACAGAGAATGTTATTGTATAAATTACAAAGAGAGATAACCACACACCTGAGGGGACCTATAAGGAGATGCAGTCCTCCGTGATGAGATTCTCAGGGCCGAAATATTGTTACATTTATATGTGCTTTTGTCTTACTTACTAAGCTTCATACAAAGGTGGGGTCCCATAAGTGGGATCCCTTGGCAAGAAAAAAATTGTCGGGTCTGCAAAAAGCTGAGGGAGGCAGACACGCTAAAACATTGGCTGATTGGCTGTAGCACAACACTAGAGCCGAGGAAAATGTGGTTGGGAAAGTTCATAAGGAGATTGGAGGATTTAAACAGTGAAGTCAAGCGTGCTAGATTCTTGTATGGATACTGCTTTAGTGAATATTTGGATATGGGTTGTTGGACCGAGGTCAATATATTTGCAGCGTAATTGACCGTAGTCGATTTCGCCACAAAATCTATTTGAACTTCAGTCAACCAATGCAAATCCCTGTCCCGCCAGCATCCCTATATCAATCCCCCGTCCCCTACTTACCTTTTTGGCCAGCCGCTGGCCGGCGGCGGCTCTGCTATACCCCTGCGGCGTCAGTTCTGTTCCTCCAATGAGGGTCAGAGCTGACACTGCAGGGTCTCTTTTCTTTTTAATTTTTTTTTTATTCCCCTGCTTCCAATGTCCGCAACCCCTGAAGCCCATAATACCGAACATGGGGAGTGTGCGACAACCCCGCAACCCACGCTCCTCCTCAGTGGGTTTAGATTTTTTTTGTACTGGCCGAATTTGGCCAATTGGTCCATACAGACAAATATTTCTGGTCAAATTGGGAGTCTCCGATCATTTTAATAGTGTTACACAAAAAGTTGGGGGAAAATGTTTTTCTCGATTTAGTCCATCATAACGAAGTAAGGAAGGGAGTAATTTGGCGGATTGGAGGAAAGTTTAATCTTGGGGGTTAGAAAGAGAGGCCCTGATAGGTATATATCATATGATATATTGTATTGTGTTGAATGAATGAATGTCTGTGATGTTTTTTCTATAATGTTGTGCCTAAAGTAATTTATTGCCATTTGTAATGAACTCAGAGTTGCGAAGTATATGATTAAACATGTGTTCAAGTTTTTAATAAACTATAAATATGCACTGCCACGAATAAACAGAGCATGCAAGAAACAGACCAGCATCGTGCTAATTCTTTATCCTGTACTTTATATGCAGTTTGAAAGTCTCTTCTCGGCACACAATGTTCGCGATGAATGTAGTAAATGCAATGTTACAAACTGGATGTGACATATGCAAAAACATGAAAGGAAGTAAAAACACCAGCCGTAGCTTCACATTTTGCGTTTCTAGGCAGCTCAGCAAATATGAATACATGCTGAACCCTTTGTTTTTAAACAACAAACTCCCACAATAACCTTTGCAAGCGTTACAGGATTATCTGTCCAACTTGGAAGTCTCAAGGCGATTATGGAATTCTGCATCCTGCAAATGAATCGTGCACAGAGAACAAACCACACGTTTTAAAAAAAGAAAATTGAATGCTGTCCTACTTTAAACAGGTAGGATTTTTCAAATTCTGTTGCAGTTATGCTTACCAAGAGGTTTATGGGGCTCTGACCCCCGTCACTGACAGTGAGTCTTCTTCTCCAAAGCACACAGGCCCTGTGCCCCTTTACCTGCCAGCTTCTGCATTCAGTTCAGTGAAGCGCCCCCTTCTTCGTCTCCTGCATCACACAGCAGCCTGGCTCAATCTAAGATCGCCTTATAGCAACCACCCAAACTCCCAAAATGTCTTCTTTCTCTCTCGAATCCTTTCTTGATCTTCCTTCTCTCAGTAGAAAAACCAAAACCCCTGCTCTTTTATTTGTTTATTTAATGTATTTGTAACATGCTGGGACAACGCCCAAAGGCATAGAAGCGCGGAGACAGGGCGGACAAAAAACTGTCAAACAAATAAAAGGAACATTTCAGTCCAACAAGCCAGAAAGTCAAGGGGAGAGAATAGTCAATACGGGATTATTCGAGTAGTCGAGATGGGATCATGGCCTGTGTGCTTTGGAGAAGAAGACTCACTGTCAGTGACGGGGGTCAGAGCCCCATAAACCTCTTGGTAAGCATAACTGTAACAGAATTTGAAAAATCCTACCTGTTTAAAGTATGACAGCATTCATTTTCTTTTTTTTTAAACGTGTGATCACTCAAATAGAAGGGTTTTCAGCCTGCCCCTAAACATTGAGATTGCCCCACATAGCTTGAGATCTAGTGGAAGTGCTTTCCAAAGCCAGGGAGTGGCCACTGAGAAACAGCCATTCTGCACAAGGGAGAGCTTGGTAGCTGGAGTTTCCACAAGACCTGTGTTGGTGCGTAGTGCCCGCTTAACCTGTAACCACCTCATCCTTTTGGTTAGGTATGTTGGACTTTTTCATAAATACAGGCATGTGTAATGTACACTGTTCTGAACTGGATCCGCTTATGTACTGGCAGCCAACGAAGTGATATTCTGGAAGCAGATACATGCTCTGTTCTGCAAGTGCCAGACACTGCCCTGACTGCATTATACTGGACTACCTGAAGATGATTAATCTGAGTGTTTCCAAAGCCCTGAAGAAGAGTGGCTAAGTAGTCCAGACGTGAGCCAATGATTGCCTGAGCCAGTGTTTTGCTGTCTGCCTTGTAAAGAAATGGTATTTCCTGTACAAGTAGTTTGACATGATAGGAGGCACGTGAAACCAAGCTACTCACGTGTGCCTTCATTGTAAACTCGGAATCCAATATCACTCCCAATGTTTTCACTTTAGCGAGTGTTGGTAGAAGGCAGTCAGAGATTTGGAAAGGGCCATATACGTAGACTCCAGTTTAAGTAGTATGGCGGCTGTGCCTACCAACATATTCTGTATTCCCATTGTTAAGAACCAATCCATTAGTAATCATCCACTGATGGATGTGATTGTACATGTTGTTAATGGCCTGTGAGTAAAGCTCATGGTTGCCAGAAAGAGGAAATAGGGTGTCATTCGCATAGTTTGCAAACCCAACACCTTCCGCATCCAGGGAGATAAACAGAGGGAGAATAAAGATGTTAAAAAGTGTTGGGGACAGACAGGAGCCCTGGGGCACCCTGAACTCCAGGACATATTCTTCTGCCCTAAAGTCTTCAAAGAAGACTATCGCCCTACCCTTAGAGAAAAGTGAAAGAACCCAACTAGCTGCCTCATTAGAAAAATGGTCAGTGGGCCTCATTATGAGGAGAGTGGTAAGGGGTTAAAGGTGCCAGAGCCGTCAACCCCTTACCGCCCCATTACGAGGTCTCCTTGCGGGAACCCGCTAAGGACGCTTGGTAAAACCAGGCACCCTTAGTGTATCCCGCAAGGAGACCAGGATGCTAACAACGGGCCTGTTATTAGTTAATAACAGGCCCGTTGTTAGCATCATCCCCATTCCCATTGAGCCCTATGGGGGCTCGAATGCGAATGGGGATGTACCGGGTCCAGGTTCCTTTAATGAGCAATTTCCGGGCCCTCCAAGGTCAGAATGGCCCGGTAATTCCTCATTCAAGGAACTCGGACCCGGTACCCTAATAGCGCCATGGTTTCCTCCTTCCTCGTAATAACCCCCAGTGTCTTGTAGTCTAGTGGGTAGAATCGTATGATCAACAAGATCAAACACTGCGGTAAGATCTAGTAATGTCACGAGTGATGCTTTGTCTTTATCCGCATGTTGCAAGATGGACGTTTTCAACTTGAGAAGAGTAGTTTCAATGCATTGATTATTCCTGATTCCAGATTGGTTGGGGCCCAGGATATTATTGAGTTCCAAGAATATTTTAACTTGTTGATATTCCAATTTTCCAAGGATTATTAAGAGAAAGGGTGAGTTAGTAATTGCCCGATAGTTGTTTGGGATGTTCAGGTCCAGTGAGGGTTTCTTTAGGAGAGGTGAGATCCAAGCCTGTTTAAGCGAGTTTGGCACAATGCTCTCCCTAATTGAGAGATTGGCACATTTTGTTATGAGAGGCGTCAATATCTCTGCACATGATTTAACAATGGTGGCTGGACAGATATTGCCTTTGCAGATTGTGGCTTTGATTTTCACCAAAATATCAAGTATGTCAGCTTCTGAGATTTCACAGAACCTGAAAGGAGGGGTGAGGAAAGTGCATGTTCTGTCCTGACTCTGGTGGATGGGTCCTGGGTGACACAGAGCGTAGGGCACTGTCCCTCCTTCTTTCCTCTTTCACTCCCTTTGCAAGCTTTCTCTCTGCAATCCCACTTTTCTTATAGCTCCCTTCAGAAATCATCATATAATTTTCCAGCCCTGGCTGCGATGAGATCATGGCCAGGCCTATCAACTCTCAGTAGATTTCCAGAAGGCTCACTGCTCCTACCATGTCACCTTTGTACAGTGTTGAGCAGCGTTCCTTCCTGAACCTGGATGGATATTGGTAACACTTTCATTCTAGTTTCCTGCGCTCCCAGCTCTAAACAACTTTATGTTGAGCACTGTTTCCTTTGATTGCTGAGAGCCCAGCACTGTATGTTGAACACTGTTTCTTTTGGTTGCTGACATCTCTACACATTGGGCCTGATCACGGGTCTGGTGGTATCCCAGCTGTAATTCTGCCGGGATACTGCCAGGGCAAATAGCATTACCACTACTCGGTCCGGCGCTATTAGCGCCGGATCACAAGTAGCGGGGTAACGGTTATTGGCCATTCCCCATTGGGTCCATTGGAACCAATGGGGCTGGAGGCACTATTAGCACTGGTGATAATTGTGCTGGCACAAATAGCACTGAAAATGCCCATTCCGCTGGCGCATTTACCTCCAGCTCAGAGCTGGAGGTAAATGTGCCCATTCTCAGGATTGGGTGGACCCTTAAATAGTGTTACTGCTGCATTTAAGGGCTGCCACCCAACCCATGATCAGGCCCATTGTATAGATTTAGTTGTGAGGGCAAGTATATGTTTTTGACACAGACAGTTTAAGTTGATCTCTTTGACTCAGACTTTCCTTCGTTGTATTTAGCTAGGGCAATCCCACCTTAGGATAGAGCAAGTTAGGCCTTTTTCCAACCTGACATTTAAGGTAATAAAGTGTTTTATTTTGAAGTTTGGATTTGTTGTCCTGCTCTTGGTCATGATGCCTTTACAACAAATTAAGTGCCAAGTAAAATATGATTTTCTTTTATATTGCCATTACTTCACTTCCCTTCGCTACCTGGAAGAAAAAAAGAATGTATTATGTAACATACAAACGCATTATGCGACATTTACCCCTCTTACTTTGCCCACGTCTGGAAAATAAAAATGTGTTTTAACAGCATATACATATATGAACACAGCTCCCTTTGAAAGTCTCTGAAAACACATTTCTGGATTAAACACAATGAAAACATGGAATTCCTTCACACCCCCTTTTGTGCTAACTATGTGGAAACCTGAAATGTAAACTACCTATCTTTAACCCACAAATGCAATGTTACAAGCCAATACACCTTTATTTTTACTTTTTGTTGTGTGTGTGTGTGTGTATTTTTTTCATACCTCAAATCCATACTCTCACACACACCTGCTCACCTGTTTTATCCTCCCTTTTGCTACTTATATTAATAATTCCATTCACACATACTTACCTGCTACGGTGCATCAATTTACGTGTTACAGTGAATACCTTCAAAGTAAATGCTGCATATTTTCTTTTTCCACTTTGATTTTAGTGTGCAACTATACCTTTCATTCCCTACTGGTTTCCTCAGTTTGTTCCAGCCTTTTCACCTCATGGGCCTCATTCCGAGTACGGCGCTAACCAATGGCGCTATTAACGCCTTGGTTGACGCCGTACCCGGACCGGCAGCGCCTTGGTGGATGGCGGAATTACCGCCCCATTCCAAGGTCGGCGGGGCGGTAATTCCCCATTCACCAAGGCACTTCCCCATTCCCAAATGAGCCCCCATAGGGCTCAATGGCAATGGGGAAGATGCAAATAACGGTGACCGTTCATTACGGTCACTGTTATTGGCTCGGAGGCCCCTTTGCGCCCTCGACTTTAACACCTGCTCAAAGCAGGCGTTAAGGACGAGGGCGCAAAGGGAACTCGGAGTATGGCGGTAAGGGATTACCGCCACCGGTCTCGTTACCGGTGGCCGCTATCCCTTAACGCCATACTTGGAATGAGGCCCCATGTTTCGGGTGAAATGGTTTGATTTGGTTCACGTGGACAAATTGTTCCACAGCCAAATCTCCCTCCTTTATCATAATCCTGCAGACTACAGGTGAAACCTTGTTCACAATTGTGTATGAGCTGTGCCAGGATGCTAGAAATTTGGCATTCTTGTGTTTACCGTTTGTGAAGTTGAACTTCAAAACTTGAGCCCCCATTTCATACTCACTCACAGATGTTTTCTTATCATAATATGATGCTGCATGTCAGCAGCTCTTTTTAAATTCCGCTGTGCAAATGCAAATGCATGCTCCAAGTATTTTCTCATATTTTCCACATATTCATAAATTGTAGATGCATTTACTAGGACTTGCTCATTAGTCCTGTATAATATATGTTTTGGCAAAACCATTTTTCTGCTTGTCATAACTTCATGTGGGCTGAGGGCCATTAGCACTAGAGGGAGTCGCAAATACCAGCTGGATCCTGCTTCAGCTACAAACTTATTCAAAATATCATTAATTGATCTATTGCAACGTTCCACACCTCCACAAGAAGAAGGCTGATAGGAAATGTGCAGTTTCCTTTGCACTCCCAAAATCTGCCCATCTTTGTCATCAGTGCTCTGGTAAAATGACTCCCACAATCTGATTATATTCTTTGAGGCAAACCAAACCTTGAGAAGATATGATTGACCAGCAATGAGGCTGTGTTTGCACACTGCAGTCAGGTGCTGGAATGCACTCCAATCACTTGTACATGAAACAGGTCACTCCCCATGCTGACCTTTGGACTGGTCCAATACAATCTACTTGTAAATCTGACCAGGGTAGTGTTAGACCTCTTTTCATAAATGGTGACCTATGTGTTGGAGAGGTAGGTTGAAACTGTTGTGAGACAGGCATGGTTTCAAGAGATGACACAGACAGAGTTTAAATTCAACAGTAGAATCTTTAATAAGTATTAGGATGTGTGTAATGCCTAACTTGCCCTACAACTATAATGGGATTTGCCCTACCTAAAGAAACTAAGGAAAGTCTCTGTCTATAAGTACAAATCAAGAGTTTGTCTCTTTCAAAACCTATGCTTGCCCTCACGTCTAATACATAAATATAGTGTAGGGCTATTCTAACCTAAATAGTGTTTAAAAGAAAGTCTGGAGCAGCCTCTATCTCCCTTCACAAATTCAAAATACAGTTCCCTTCCCCAAGCTTAAAATACAGCTTCACAAAATCTATGTTCCAAAAACAAGCTCAGGATTTCCTTTCCCAAGCTTCAAGCACAGTTTCACAATATCAGTGTTACAAAAGAGGTCAGGGTCCCTTCACCATGCTTCAGGCACAAGTTCACAAAATCAATGTTCCACTCTCTTCAGCTTTATCTTGTTTCAGGATGGTGTTCACACTACTTTTGTCTTTGTTGGGGCTTTTTTGTCTCTTGATGGTTTACAGAAACTCACAATTTCATAGATTGATGGTTTATCCTCTTGTTATTTCTTTAGCTCTATTTTCCCCAAGTTGTACTTTGTTGACTTTCAGTTACAGCCTTCACTTTTGTTCAACTTGCCTTTGCCCGTTCAGCATTTTGGTCACACTTCACTGGCTCCCCTCGGCTGCGTGTTACTTTCCCAATGTTCTTAGTAAATCAGAGACTTTTGAACACATACCGCTCCAACATGACCACTCTGATATTGTATTTCTACAAAAAAGCCCTTTCAAAACACTTCATTGCTTCCAGTTTGTTCCCTTGTGTCAATCAGAGGCTTTCGAGAACATGCAGATTGCACGTGACCACTCTGATACAATATAACTCAGTCTTCCTCATACGCGCACTCCTTTGAAACTCACTGTTCACAGCGTTCTTCTCCTCTGATTCTTCGTTACAATGAGTTCTGAGGCTTGATGTTAAGGTTTCTTCGCTTGCCCTTCGGATACCCCTGAATTGATACCTCCATTCAGGGGTGAAGCATTCCTTGGACATAATGAAGGTGCTGCCACTTTCCACGGCTCCCCTCTCCTGCTTCCTTCGGCTCTTTGGAGTCACGGCTCCCTGTCCATACAATGATGCTCTTTTGGGGGTCTGCAGTCCTTCAGTGTTTTAGCATCTTGTTCTCCTCTATCATCTGGTAGGCTGGGCTGGCCTTCCTGCTGCTCTCTCTTTGCTGTTTTTCTCTCCCTTTTTATACACCTTTAACTCATCAAGTGTATTCAGGTGTGCTTCTCTTGCTGATTTTGCCTGATTCCAATTAAGCCAATTATTGGGACATGCCTGACTTTAGGCTCTGTAGTGTTCAATCTCTCTCTTCTTCGTCCCAGTACCATAGTGGTGTTTCCAATTGGAAGTGTGCATTACTCTTAGTTGTCTCTTCCTTGTCTCAGTACTTGAAGTAAGATTACAGGGAAAAGCTGGAAAGGACTGACAATAACCTGTGAGAGAGGGTCTGATAAGTCAGTGTTAGTGAAGGGGGGATACCATGTCTCACCACCTTCAGGTACACTCTTTCCTATCCCCAAGGACCCTCCACCCAGGTGATCCTCCCTCGATATTCCACCCCCAGGGTCGGGATCCAAACGCAATGGCCCTTCCCTGACCACCTGAATAGAAGATTGCTGGGGAATATATGTGAGAGCACCTTCGATTTCTCACACTGTGCACACACCAAGCATCCACTAGAATACAATTCTACATCTTGTAACATGTATGGCCAATAAGCATATTGTTTTAAAATGTACAATGTTTTCTAGGACTCTCTGTGACCGGCAGTTGTTGCATCATGGGCATGATGTAGCATCAATCCCCGAAATGACAAAAGTACCACCCACTGGATTTGGCCTGACACGGACTCCCAAACCATCAGCCCATCTTGTAATTGAATTCTCTTTCTGTTCTTTAACAATACCCTCAACTCTTCTCTCCCTTTACAGTCCTGCTCAGTCAGAGGATTTTGCTGTGCATCTAGTAAATGGTTATAAAGTAGACCTAAAACGGGATCTTCTTTTTGTGCCTTGAACAAGTCCTGATCATTAGTATCAAATGCCCACTGTTCCACAGGGTGATCAACTGTTCCCTGAGATTTGGAGCGTGTTTTCGCATCCACCTGGATTTCACCAAGGAGGAGCGCAATAGAAAAAAAAATCCCCCATCACTGCCCCAATCTTGGCTAACTGATCTGCCTTGTCATTCCCCTCTTTGCCCCTCATTACGACCCAGGCGTTGAACCATGGTGCTAATAGCACCATGGTCCATACCGGTAATTTACCGACTCCGCCATGGCGGAATGGGGAATTACCGCCCCATTCTGAGGTTGGCGGGGCGTAATTAGCTCCTAGGTCCCTTTGCGGGTTGGTTTTTAAACGCCTGCTAAAAGCAGGCATTAAAGTGCCACCCGCAAAGGGACCTCGTAATCAGGCATTAAGGGTTTAACGGCGCCGCCACCTTTTACGGCGCCGTTGACCCCTTAACGCCTGGGTTGTAATGAGGGCCTTTCTTCCACTGTTGTATTCTGATGGCCTCATTTATCTTCAGTGAATGATCATGTCATTCTCTGAAACAAGCTCATCTGTGGCTTGAATCATTTTACCACGTTCGAACAGCTTTTTGTTATATGTGACCATTTCTCAATTTCCACCCACGTAAATATTCAACAAAACTATTTTGGGCATAATCAGAATTGGTAAATAAAACTATTTCTTTGAATTTTTTTTTTACTGCTGTGGATATTATTACTTTTTATATAGCAGACAACTCTGCAACTTGACTGCTTTTGGAACCTAACCTCATGGTCACCCGTGACAATGCTTTGCTGGCATATGGAATGGTTTTGTTATTTGAATCGTATAAGACTGCTGACATACATTGATCAGTGAACCATATCCCTATTAAAAAGAATCCTGGTTCTTTATTGGCTAAGCTAAACATGGAGCTTTTGTCAAACCGTTTTTTTGCCTTGGCTACCGCCTCACATTGTTCCTTTCCCCATTTACAGGGTACTCCCTGCTTCAGTAATTTTGTGAATGGTTGTGTAATTTCTGCAACATCTTCAATCAATTTCCTGCTGTAACTTAACAAACTCTTTTGGCCCTTCAGATTGGTGGGATCTTTTAATTTTTTAACAGCTTCCTCTTTTCTTCTGTAGGTTTAACCCTTGCTCTGTTACTTCATGCCCCAGAAAGTTTACCCTTTTTTCACAGCACTGCACATTTTGTAATGATACCTTTGCCCCAGCATTTTGTAACTCACCGAGCACATGTCTATCTTCATTGAAGTGACTTTTTATGTCTTCATACTTGATCAAAACATCATCCGCTTAAATTGCAGTTCCGCTCTCAGCTGCATCTGGGAGTGTTTTGCTCAGAAATATCCCCAAATCACTCCCACTATTGATATACCCGAAAGGGGTACGATTCCATGCATACTGTAATTGGTTAAACAAGAATGAAAATAGGTTTTGAATATCGTCAGCTAGTGGGACACACATGTACCCTGCTGTATGATCCATAGTGGTGAATACCTCTGGCGCTTGAACCTTTGCAAGGCCTTGATCAATAAACGGAAGTGGCCACCTTGACACAGGTAACCTCTTGTTTAATTCTCCAAGTCTGTGTCCAAACGCCATTGACCATTGAGCTTTGGCACACCTAATGTGGAAGAATTTGAAGTACTATTGATAGGCCTAACCTCTGGATTCAACATTTTAATTATTTCTGCTAGCGTCTCCAGACAAGCCAAGGGTCACCTATATTGCTGCACAACTAAAGGCTCCTTACCATATCCTTATGGTAGTGTAGTGACACACAAATCAGTAAGCCCGCAATCATATTTCTTTTTGGCAAATACCTCTTTGAACTCCATGAATATTTTCCTCAACTGATCCCTTTCGTCTTCACTCGTACAAGCATCTGCAGCTTGAACTTGCTCCTCTACCATTTCAGAGGATTCTGGACAATTCTCTAAAGGAGGGACTTCTGTACTTTTCTCTAGCTGAGTGGCAGTATCTCTTTGGACAGACATAACCCTCAAATATCTTGACACATCAGCTTCCATTTCAATTTGCTGTATTCTTTTTGCTGTTCTTCATTTTCATGCTGACCCACTTTAAATATGAAGACATTTTCCTGATGACAACAAATCACATCCTTTGATTGATAAGGGTAAAGAGGCTGAATCCTGAAAATACCCTTTGGTTTCGAATCTAAGGACTCAGTCAATTCATCCCATGAAGTAACATAGTCTTCAGGGATGTTTCCTATCACTAGGTTATTTATATCAGCAGTCTAGTGGGATTCCTGCACTGCCATCCCTAATGCTGTACCTTCTTCCAAATGAATGTCTTGGCTCTCCTTGTTATTCACCAGTATTTGATTAGGCCATCCCCATTCTCTACTAATGGTGTACATTCACATTTTACACCTGCTTTCTCATGGATTCATTGAGGCTCACAACTGCATTGGGCCCTTGTATCTGTTGTTCCTTAATGTCCTTCAATGATATAGCGACTTGCCTGGTGAAAGCAGGAATAATGACATCCTTCTTTACCTGAAGCTCTATTGCATATGGCATCATTTGGGCTCAATGATAATCACGTCTTTTGTTCTCATATTCAGGTGCTGCTCCCCCTAGCTTAGACCAAACCTTTTGAGCCAAGAAATCTGTAGAGAGGCAGATGTACACGTCATCTCTAGTGCCCGCCCTCTTACCTCCGTCAGACTGGAAGAACAGCAAGAGGGCACTGTGTGACAAACCAGGTATCATCTCAGTACCGCATTGAAGACATGAGAGATGTTATGCACTCAGACAACTGTATAGAATATACCCCGCACTGACCTGGTGGAAGGATGTCTGCTTACACCATTGGACATAGAAGAGCTATAAGTGAAATCAGACCAGAGCAAAGTGACGTCATTAAGAGAAGACACAAGGACACACTGAAAGGATATGTGAATACTTGAAGAATGAAAATGGTAATGAAGTAACAGGAGAAACATGTATGCAATTAGGAAGAAATCATATATACTAAGATAAGTAAGAAGAGAGTCAGTATATGTATACACGCAGAAACGCAAGCTAGATGAGCCATATAGAAGCTGGCTGCAAGAGAAAATGTAACGCGAGTAAAGCGGCCATGATGAAAAGATGGACGTTGACTCTCTATAAATAATAAGCAAGAAGCCTTGAAGAGAAAGACCAGAGCTGCAGAGCTGCGAGGCGCTTAAAAACAGCTTCATGCAAAGAACAAAGAATATCTGTCTGGCTTGGGATCAAGGATGCCAGATCAAGGAGTAACAGCAAGGCGCAAGGGGAGTCAAAGAGGATAAGCTGCATACACTGTGAGAAACCTGAAGGTGTCTCCCTGGCCAGTCTCTGGGGATCTGTCATCCAGATGGCCAGGACACGGCTCTCGCTATTGGATCCAGTTCCTGGGGGTGGACCAGTGAAGGAGGATCACCTGGATGAGGGGTCCTTGGGGAGTGGACACTGATGAGTGAGATGCAGTATCCCCCTTTTTCCAAAACATTTTCCTCATCCTACCATGTAGGATATTCAAAAACACTGCCCCCCCCCATTTCCTGCACGCATACTTTCGCACAGCATGAAAGACAACGGACTGACACCAGAGCCTTTAACCTGACATGTCCCAATATAAGAGTCAGGCAAAGTCAGGCAATTGACGAGAATCCCACACACCTGACGGCCCTTTCCCTTCCTCACAGGGATAAACGTGGAGCACAACAGCACAGTATGAGCAAGGCAGATGGCACGACGTAAGAGCTAACTCAGCACGGCAGTTCAAGAGGAGGAGAAAGACAGCTCAGACTGAGAGGGTGGCAAGGGGAGAGTCAACCTTGTCCTTTCTGATCAGGGCCCGTGAAGCCTGTGCAGAGCGAACGTTAAACCCATGAACAATAGCCAACATGTGTTGCAGCAGATGACTACGGTACATGAGACCCTCCTCCGCTGATTGCCAAGCCAAGAGGAGACGCTGGTCTTGATGGTACGAACCTTGACGCCAAGGAGAAGAAAAGGCAAGCGGTTCATCACAGCCGGTGAGTCGAGGGGAGAACCGATAAGAAATAGAACTGTGTTGAACAAAAAGTAGCAATTTGAACTTAGAACAAACCAAGAACTGTTGATATTTTGGAAGGGGGAAAACCAGCAGTAGAGGAGTCCAGCACCATGTGGGTGCTCACTCAAGAATCTCTGGGTGATTGCCCAATGGTAAGAGACTACTGTAACCAGAAGGCCTTGGGAAGAGGCAGAAAAAGGTTGAAGTGGTCACACAGTGGTCTCTGAAATCCTCTCTACCATCGGATGTCTTTGACCAGCAGATGATTGTGAAAGTCAAGGGAAGTGAATCCTGCATGTTAAAAATTAGCACATGAACTATGTTTTATGGAAACTAGCAAGAGTGAACCCGGACGAGGGATGCTAATGAAAAGGGGCGGAGTCTAAAAAGTCTTATGAGGAATTGTTTTGTAAAATTGGCGAGAGTGAGCCTGAAAGTGGGATGCTGACAAACACGGGGGAAGCCCGAAGAATTGTTTAAGAGTTGTGAAAGCGAGAAACATTGCAAGACAAGGGGCGGCGTACCTGACCCCTTGTCATTTGGGATCTAAGCCCGGCCGAGGGAGATCCAGGGGTGGAAAGTCACCACCTAAAGTTCACTAAAAAAGGAACTGTCTTATTAAATTGTTGGAAGTGTCTGAGGGTTCAGCGCCCAGAAGAGTGGGATCCAGGGATAAAGCCGTCACCAAAGTGTCTGAGGGGTCTGAGCCCGGCCGAGGGAGATCCAGGGGTGGAAAGTCACCACCCAAAATTCTCTGAGACAAGGGGAGGTGAAGTGTCCCCCTGTCATTTGGGGTCCTTGCTCCCATTTTAGATTTAGGTTTAGTTTATGTGTTTTTCCACCCTGCATTAACAGTTTAATAAACACCCTTGAACTGTGATCACTTGTCTGTCTTTACTGCTGCCACCATGAGTTCCTTACAATGCATAACATATTTCTCTTAGATTAAGAAAAAGGAGAAACCATTTGCAAGTCCCAAATATTGAGCAATTAAAGAGAAAGAAAGCATATGCAAGACGTAGCAACCAAGTCTCCAGAGGCCAAGATGAGTAATAGCATCCATTATAATTGACCTAATTAGCACTAAATAAAAGGTCAAAATGGACAAAATCTTGGTCTCCTCACATGTGGCGCAAGACTTAAAAACACGGCCTATTCATTAAGCTCCAATTGAAGATAGCGATGTACCTACATTTCCTTAAATGTCCCAAGGAAGAGAACAGTTGACAAAGTCAACTACAGAGATGAAGCCTTGGCTTAGGGCGTAACTGATGAGAGATGGTAGGCTAATTGACCAAGTGGGCAGTGGTCTGATGTTGTTCCCCGCACCTGGGTTTCGTTTTGCTTACGTGCTACGAACGAGCCGAATGTCCAAGGTTGCGAGAGAATGCCAACCTATCATGAGGGCCTATGTAGCAGTGCACTATACATTGTTGCAGAAGCCAATCTACTGCTGTTGTTCTGCTATTAATCTGTATTATACGTATTTAGAAGTCGTTCAAGGCGTGCCTACCAGATAAGAGAAAGCCAATTATGTTACTAACACCTAAACAAATATATATATTCCCTTAACCAATCCCTCCTTTCAATAGGTTTTTACTGTTTGCCACGTAGGATGACGTTATAGCTGACGTACATCGAGGTATAACGTCTTTGTGTCATCGAAATGTAGACGAGAGTGTGTGAGCTGCAATTTGTTTGTTTTCCCTACTTTATTTGAGCTGATGATGAAGTCGTATTTTGCCATATTCTTTGAGTCTGTCTGGTTTTTGGGTCTGATTTCGTTTATTGGTAATTCCATCTAGCACTTGAAACGCTCCAGGTGCTACTGCACATTTTGGTAGCAGTACGGATGGTTTTGGTCCAGTCTCCCAAGCCCAGATCTAGACTCTTGAATTTTCAACATCTTCCCCTATTAGCCAGAGGATTATGGAATTTCCTGTGGAGAACTGAGAAAACACACACATGTGAAAACGAGACGGTCGGCAGGTGCCCCTTTGACGAAATTCCTGTCCGGCCCCTGCTGGCGCCCCGCGGACAGAAGGCAAAGTGGTTGATTGGGGAAGAGTCGATACTGAGGGACTCCAGCTGAGCAAGAGATGCAAGTAGATCATCAAAAGTGGAAAATTAAGGGGAGGGACTGTATTGTGAGTGTAAATATATATATATAGAGAACAGGAGTTTGGGTTAAAAAAAGAGAGAGATACCTCGATTCCAGGTTCCAAGGGGACGGAAGGGCACGCATTAAACTCCCAATGGGGTATTTTTGGCCGAGATGAAGAATGCATGCCAAACTCCAAAATTGGGAAAACTTGGGATGAGATACATTTACTAGAGAAAGTAAAGGAAGGCGATCGCAGAAAATTAAAGTGCACATTTGTGTTTGGGGTTATACATATGTCAGCGTAAAACCTTTATCATGTTTAAACTAGGAGGCATAACATGATGGCAATAGACTAGCTGGTTATCAGGCTTTAAAACTAAGAGATTGATGTGAAACAGAGAAGACTAAAAGTTGAGAAAAAATATTAAAATACAAGCAGATTCTTAGAGTGTTAATAAAACAGTAGGATAGCAAGAATCAATAGAATTATAAATGAAGGAATGAAGAGAACATCATTGTATAGGATTAGGAAGTACCATTCTGAATGGGTAAAAGGCACGCTGATAAAAAATATATATGTGTTGGCCTAAAGGAGGTTCATTATCGATAACTGTATTACAACATGTGACAACATATTTACATGACGCATATACTGGGAAAAAGTTACAGAAAATGTTGGCCATTTTAGATCTATGGAAAATGTATCAGAGCAAGAAGGAAGACCCGCCTGAAAAGGAGTGGAAGCTTAATCAGCATAAAGGGGAGGATGAAACACCCTTGACTCCTCTTTCTCCTTCTGAAAACTACAGTACAGACAATGAGAAACAAGCATTCTATTCTTTAAAGGGATTAGAAGCAGCAGCAGGGTATGTTAATCTGACATACAAGCCCCCCACTTATAACAGTGAGGACAACATGGAAGAAAGCAAGATTAGAGAATGCAAATATATGTCAACACATGATGAATATAAAGAGCGTGATGAAAGAAGGGACAGACAGAGATAGAATAAGAAGCTAAGAGACCAAAATAAGGGAAGGACAAAGCTAAGGAAGTGACAATAGTGCAGAATGAATGGATGGGAGGACAGATATTACTTAAATTAGATGGAAAGGGCATCAACGAGGTAAGAGAAGAGAAGAAAGAGAGGAACAGGAAAAGAAGGAAAAGGAACGATAGCGAGAGCATACAATGAGGAGAAGCAAAAAGAGAGGAAGTGAAAGGAAGAACAAAGAAGGTATGAGGAACAAATGAAAGAGAAAGGGAGATAAGAGGAGAAGAAACGTGATTAAATAGAAACAGAGATTAAAAGAACATAGGTTACAAAGAAGGCGAGAGGAAGAAGAGAAAAGAGATGAGAAGAAGGGAAGAAGACATGAGAAAGAGTAGGGGATAAAGGGATGATAAAATAGATCACCTGGTTAATAGATGCATGGTGCCAATCGAAGCTCGAGAACAATGGGAAGAAGAGAGAGGATCACAACAGCCCCTCAGTGAGCTGGAATAGATACCAAGAGTACAGACATGGACTGATGAGCATGAGGCAGAAGGCGTAGGGGATAGGATTGGGGATTTGTGTAGGAAAATGAGGGATAAAGATGGCTACAAAACCAAAGGGACTTTCGAAGGATCTTCACCAAAAGAAACAAGAGGTAGATTGGATGACAGAATAAAGGACGACAATAGAACGTTGTCCTTAAGTAGACTAAATTTTGATGATGAGGAAAGGGATGATAGTCATACAAGCTGGGGTATAATGATGTGAGATGAAGAAAGGGAGGAAAATGAACAAGCGTAACGAGAGAGCGTGTGCGGTTTTTCGATAGACCCAACCATAGAAAGAGGGGTAAAATGGTCAGATTTAGAAGATCCAAAAAAAAACCAATACAGCCGACACCAGATAATGAACAACCACAAGTATGATTGCGCAGTGCAGGAGATATATCCCGCCTTATGTGAGCAGATTAAGGCTTTTTCCAGGACAAAGATGAATGGGAAAAATGAGCCCAACCTAGAAGACAAAAAGTGTGGGTGGGTATGATTGTGGAACAGAATGTACACAATTCCCATTATTAGAGAAGGGGGAGGATACCGACAATATATACCGTGGCCACAAATGGATAAAGATCATTTGAAGTGTAAGTTACCTAGTTTGACTGAAGGTGTGGGAAAATGGATTTATGAGTTAGAAAGAATGACAGCAGGAATGACGTTAGCAGTGGGTGACATAAAAGGCCTGCTAGCAGCTATCCTAGGGGAGAGAGCTGATGACATTTGGAGACGAGCAGGGTATGCAAGTGTACCAGCGCAAAACATGACATATTGAAGACTTTCTGAAGATGGGTACACACCAAAGAAAGAAGAGGTCGCTTAACCTCCTTCAGCTGAAGAGAGAGAGGTATTTCTCAGCAATATCAATAGAAACCTATGCTGACATTCCAGCTGAGCATAAACTGTTTAGCAAAATGGCAGTAACATTTGCAGCAATATTCATTATTCATGCCAGGAATTCAGAATGCAGTGAATGCCAAGCAGTTGCAAATAACCAGGTGGGAGCTGTTAGAAACGATAAACACAACAATCAAAGGATTTAATGTGATTTGAGAAGAATTGATGGCTGTCAGACTCAAGACACTCGAGAAAAGGTATGTACTGGACCTCATTACAGCACTAGAAGGCAGAGTGTGCACCAAAACGAGGCCTTCGTGTTGAACATACATACCTGCCCATGATGGAGAAAATGGATTCCTGACAGACTCAATAACTATGCTGTCAGCCCTGCATACGAAGATGGAGGAAGAAGTAGACGAGACTGGTTCTCGTTCCTGTTTTCATGTGTTCCAACCTAGCTGGCAAATGCCTTCAAGCTGCTGGGAGCGATAATAGTGTTAGTATTGCTAGGATTCTGTCTCATAAGAATAATCATAGGACAGTGCAAGAAGACAGAAAAGAAAGCTATTGGGATGAAGATAATGATCAGACTGAAGACACCACCTGTGAGTACCTGAAAGGAAGTCCCTGACCACCCCCTGTGACAAGGTTTTATTACCCTAAGGATCATATGAACTACATAGGATGTTGGGTATACTGTCAACCGACTGGGGAGTGTTGCCATATGACCTGGAGTATGGATGAGCACATAAAGAATGCAGGTGACCTGAGGGGGGTGACGAAGATATGGATTCTGAAGACACCAAAGTGTGAAGAAGATTGAGGAAGAGGTGGTGGAGGACTCGACCAGAGGGGAGAATGTAGAGAGGCAGATGTACACATCATCCCTAGTGTCTGCCCCTCACCTCTGTCATACTGGAAAAATAGCAAGAGAGCACTGTGTGACACACCAGCTATCATCCCAATACTGCATCAAAGATCCGAGAGATGTTATGCACTCTGACAACCATATCGAATGTACCCTCGCACTGATGTGGTGGAATGATGTTTATATACACATTGGACATAGAAGTGCTAGAAGTGAAATTAGACCAGAGCAAAGTGACGTCCTGAAGAGAAGACATGAGGATGCACTATAACGATATGCAAATACTTAAAGAATGAAGATGTAACTGAAGTAACAAGAGAAACATGTATGCAATTATGAAAAAATCATATATACTAAGAAGATAAGTAGGAAGAGAGTCGGTAAATGTATATACACAGAAACACAAGGTAGATGAGACATAGAATCTTGCTGCAGGTGAAAATATAATGCGACTAAAGCAGCCATGATGAAAAGATGGACGTCGACTCTGTATTAATAAGCAAGAAGCCTTGAAGAGAGAGACAAGAGCTACAGAGCTGACAGGTGCTGGAAAAACAGCTTTGTGTGAAGAACAAAGAATATCTGTTTGGCTTGGGATCAAGGATGCCACATTAAGGGGTATGCAAGGCACAAGGGGAATCAACATATTGCTCTTAGATTAAGTAAAGGAGAAAACATTTGCAAGTGCCTCAACCTCTGTATGTCTTGTGGGGATCTCCCTTCATTTATGCTTTTCATTAATTTCCTTGAGATCACAGTTGCCTGCGTGCCTGTGTCAATCATTGCAGACATATTACACCTCTCTTCAACAGTAATAGGGGCATAATATCCATCCTCACATTCTTCAAGTATGCAAAGAAAGTGCAAATTATTACTGATCTCGGGGCTTATATTCTTCAGGGAAATTCACTTTATTTATTTCATTTTAATTAATTTATTTCATTTGGTTATACGCCGAAACCCTTGGGTATCACGGCATAGGTTACAAAGAATACTTTGTACTTGGTCGGTACAGGCATGCTTGGTACTTAGTTGTTGCAGAAAACATGTTTGTAATCATACAGTTGTGTTTCTTAGTAAATCATACAGTTAATTAACCTGGTCTTACATAGTTAGGCAGGGCTTAACTTCTATGGTACATAGAATACAAAGTTAGCATAGTTGTTGCCAAACTTGTAGGAATACAGTTGTGTTTCTTTAGTGAGTTGTACAAAACATCATAATGTTACAGGGTCAAGTCGGGCTTAGTTGTAGTGGTACAGAGGTATAAATATACATTCTTACAAAATAATCTGACCTTTTGGCATTGCATAAAGAGCTGTGATTATTAAAATGTATTAAACAACAAGGTCTTAAAGTATTTCTTGAATTTGGGGAGGGACGGTTCATTGGAAATGGCCACTGGAAGTGAATTCCAGATTCTGATGGCTGCTATTGGGAAGCTGGAGTTCCCTGTTCTTGCATTTTTCAATCGGGGGATGTAGAAGAGGGTATTTGTGTTGGATCTCAATGTTCTGAATGAGGTTTTTCAGATTAAGCATTGGCTGAGGTAGCTTGGAGCTGAACCTGTTACGCATTTGTGTGCTTTCACCAGATCTTTGCAATGTTTCCTTTTCTGCTGGAATCTGATCACTATTCGAACAGTCAGGCAATGCAGTCTCTTCACTTGTTTTTACAGCATCACCTATCAATTCACTTGCTTCATATCACCTGTTCCTTTTAAACTGTCTTTTGATTCGTTGTTCTTTGAGTTCTTCCTGTGTATTTCTGTTTTGTTCTTTCACATTGTTACACACATGAATGGTTTGGTTTAATTCTAGATTATACCATACCCCCTTTTTGTGTGTGTTTTAAATTCCTACAGCATTGCCATTTATTTGTTTCCTTGGTTTTAAATTGCTAGGCAATTCAGGTTGTTCATTCAATGATAAATCATTGTCATTTGTACTTCATTATGGGAAGCCTGGCTAAGTAGTCATTTGTTATCACCCCGTGCAGTGTCATTCTACAATTTCATTATGTCGCTCCTTCTGTATTGAGCACAGTTTTCCTATATTCTCAGATATTTACACCTGTGCCTCTAAGCACTAGAATCTGTCCATATCTCTACACTCATCCCTCGTGCTCTAGGCGGGGTACTGGTTAAATTTACCCTGATCAGGTTGGTTCTGGTACCTTTCAGGAGACTGGCTCCTGTTTGTGTTTCCCTTGAATTCCAAGGACAGTGTGTGGGGAGCGTGTGGTGACCGTCCTCTGACCATGGCCAAATTGTGGAGAGGACTGAACATAGTGGAGAGGCGCATAGTTCACATTCTGTCTCTCATTTGTTTGAAGTTGTTCCCTTTGCTGATTTCCATTTTCAATTAACCTATATACATACCTTGGTCTCGCCTGATTGCCATATATCATTGTGGCAGGGTCACATCTACTCTGGGCCCCCAACGCCCGATATGGCCTATTATACATCGGATCCTGATTGTTATTTAGCCTTGGCATATCATAGCAAAATCCCACCTTGGGTGAAATACCAAGATACCGAGGACTAATGTATGAACTTCTGTCACTGGGATCTCTGGATTGGAACACAAGTGTTTATGGTGATGATGCCTTGCCTTGCATGGCCATGCCCCTTTGATCATGTGGTATATGATTCCTTATTCGAATTTGGGCTGTCTCCAATGGCCTCTTCCCCGATTTTACTTCTAGAATTGCAGGAGTAGATTCTTTAGTTTTTTGTTTGGGTTCCTAATTCCTAACCTCTCCTTTCTCGTGAGAGATTATTTCATAGCTTTTAGTGGCTTGTTCAATGATCCAGTCTAAGGTTTTGTCCCTATTACATTCACATGCTAACTGTGAAATTATGTCCCGGTGCAGTCCATAAAACATGCCACATCACAACTTGAGAATACCCTTTTCATGCTGTTAGCAGCATTCATAGCATCTTGGATAGAATGATATGGAGAGAATTGTTTCCTAATCTTTCTTTCAAAGTCCTCCCATGATACAATCTTGTGCTCATTTAAACCTCAAATGAAGCTAGCAGAAGTGGGATCCATAGTAAAGTGAAAATAATCTGCCATATTGTGCCTTGGGAATTTCAAGCATCTGAAATGTTTCAGTTACACTCTTGATATGTTTTTCTATGGATATACCTGAATGGTTTTTGAATGGTTTGATTAAAGTCTTAATAGACTTCATTATCTTTAGTGCATTGCACAATGTATTGCACAATGGGTCACTTTGACTCCCCTTGCTCTGCTCTGGATAGGCAGACTTGGCATCCAGCATTGGAGAGTAGCCAGCTCCTACCGAGTGAACCGAGCTGGCAAACTTACCGGACTGTGGCTGCATTCAGGATCAGTGAGAGCAATACCCGGCCGTCCACAGGGCAAGAACTGCTCTGCACTCCTAACACTCCTGACACCCGAATGTTGTTGCATTATCTCCCTACACTGTGCTTGGAGATCCTGTAATTTAACTGTGAAATGCAGAATACTCTTTACTTAATTTGACTACTTCCTCATTCAATCCAGCACTTCCTCTCTCCTCCCCACCCCCCTGCATTTCCAGTTCTGCATCTGTACGATCCGAAGGTCACAAGGCCTAGTAGGACCAGTTTTTGTTTGTTGCCATCTTTGTGCCCCCGCAACTGTTTTGTTGGGCCTTGAAATGCCATTTGCTGTATAGGCACATTAAAAATCCCCAATAGAAAAAGAAAATAATACATTTCAAAGCACATCCCTTTTATGAATTTGTGATGTGCTTTAAAATGCACAGAAATGCTGCTGGATTTGCCCAATTCATTCAAGGGGGAGAAAAAGGGATCCTGAATGTGGGCATCAGTCATTTGTGAATTATGTGAAAATGTTTTTGGCCAATCAATGGCATTATCTGGCCCTATTGCCTTTAGCTGTGTATGGTTGGCTTGTATTCCCTTGTCATACTCTTGCCAAAGGGGCCGATGCCCCTGTTTATTCTTCTCATGGTTGATGGAACATAGATAGCATTATTGATAACGGAGTTGCCTGTAGTAACGCTGCTGTACTCACAAATATCTACATCTTCAAAGTACACACTATGGGTGTGATTCAATATGAAAGATTTACTCCTGGAGAGAGACTACTCGTTTCACAAATATGTTGCTTGAAGTAATTGCCTTACTCGTGATTAAGGCTTCAGTTTTCCATTGTTACTGATTCTATGGCAAGACAGGAGATTCATATTATGCATTACAATCTTTACTCTGAAACCACAGCAGCAAAGAAAAAAACACTTTTACAAACAAAATGTTTCAATGACAGAACCAAATAGAGTTCAATGTTTGTTTGTTTGTTTGTTTATTTTATTTATAACGCACACCTGACCCGAAGGTAATTGGGCGCTGGTAAAACATTAATGGTTACATGGCATATAAACAGTTAAGGTGAGATAACAACGGAGATATATACATATTATATTATATACGTGTAAGGACTTGGTCTGTTCTACATTCATTTTGAAGCGCTTCCATTTCAAACTCCCGTTGTTGCCTGCCGTGTTGGTCTGTGTCCACTGGGAGGACGTCTTATTCAGCAACACCCGGATTGTCTGGACTAACAAAATAGTAAAAGAGCTTGCACTAGATTGGCTCCGCCCCCTAGCGAGCACGTCCCGCTCTGTTTGCTCATAAGCCTACGTCCCAGCGCACCCGGCAAGTACTACAAGTACTGTTTGCTGTGCCGGCAGTCTGCGCGTGTAAGGACTTGGTCTTTTCTACATTCATTTTGAAGCGCTTCCATTTCGAACTCCCGTTGTTGCCTGCCGTGTTGGTGTCCACTGGGAGGATGTCTTATTCAGCAACACCCGGATTGCCTGGACTAACGAAATAGTAAAAGGTGACTGTTTTGGACACGTTGTGCACACCAATTTAGTGTGCACGTTGTGCATAACCAGTAGTCATCATAGTGCCTGCATCTGTCATAGCCATTGTCTCCAGCAGTTTATTAATATATTATTTTTTTTGTATTTATTTGAAGGTCTTGCACTAGGTTGGCTCCGCCCCCTAGCGAGCACGTCCCGCTCTGTTTGCTCATAAGCCTACGTCCCAGCGCACCCGGCAAGCACTACAAGTACTGTTTGCTGTTCGCGGGTCTCCGGGTCCTAGGTTATTGATTCCTGGGGTGTCCTCTCGTTTAGCTAGTGCGTAAGTGGGGTAATGTGGTTTATTTGTTCATCTGTTTATTTAATTTAATCTTATTTTCAATTTGAGTTTGTTGATTATTTTTTTTTTAGTTCCTTTAACTCATTATTGCACTAGGCCTTTTGTTGAATGCTACTCTATACCCTGACCACCAGTATGCCACCCATTTTGAAGACACAAGCAAAACTGGTTGATCCGGGTCGTGATAATGCATCTAGAAAAGCCTTTCTTCAAACTCGGCTAACGACCCTACTCCCAAGCGTTGGTCGTACAACTACTCAGTGTTCAGCTTCAGTTTCTGATGACATTAGATTGTGTTCAAGTGAGAGATCAGTCCCCGAAGGCGAGGGAAATGTTGATCAGTTGCTTCCCACGATTCAATCTGGCCCTGTGGTGGCATGCACAGTACTACAGCCGCTTGGCACTAAGAACTTTGACTCCTCTCATACAATAGTCCCTGATCTCACTTATAATGAAAGCAGTTTATATGGTGCCCCCACAGATACCACGATAATGGCTGCTTGTCTTGTTGAAGACATACAGCCCTCGTCATCCCTTTGACCGGGGGACAAGATGCCTCAACCTGTATTATGTTCTGTTTTGGCCCAACAAAAACTGAGGCAAGCTCATGCTCACTTGACATTGATCGGAGAAATTGAAGAGAGGACATTGAACTCATGAACCTTACTAACAGAACTAATGAATCATCCAACGAAGTGTTATATATTTGCTCAAACACTGGTGATTTAATTCAACTTTAACCAGGTAATAAAAGCTATTCTAGCGCAAATTGCGAAACTCTATCACCTGTGCTGTCTCAGGGTGAAATGCCTCCAGTGGAGCCAACATCGTCACCCATAAATGGCGCAAATCCTCCCTTAGAAACTATTGATGAATCAGTATCATTCATAGCGCCCACACCGAGACAACCACGTTTTGATCAGGGTGCTCGAGTGTCCGACTTCTTTTTGAACCCGGTTTACAATGAGAGGTGTTCTTTTCCGGAAGATCCGGCCCTGAACAACACGTTGGTTGCCATGAATACAGCCTTAATGGCTGTTGCAAAATTATATGAGGGTCTGGATTTGAAAGTTTCTAAACAGACTGCTTGTATTGAACAATTGCTCTTATTACATTCAAAGATCAAGTTTCAACCTAAACCACCATCTCAAGCTCTTGACCTGCTGAGTTCTAAACTCTCACAAGAAGCGTTTACGCAAACATCTGAGACTGACTGCATTACCTCTTCATCTATGCAGTCGAATACAGGACCCAATAAGCCCAGTGTGTTGGTGAGAGACCAATGTCCCATCATCATGGGGGAATCCAATTCTACTGATAATTCCTCTAAGATCTCAGAGGTCTCAGCCATTGCCGCTGTGGTGGTGCCATCTGGTTCTATTGTTGCAGCCTTTCCTGCGGCTGCGGTCAACTCTAAGCAAAATCGGCTTTCTCAAGTTCCAGTCCCAACAAATGTATTTGATGTATTTAGCATGACAGCTGCTAAATCTAGCAGCTAACGACCAAGTAAAAAGAGGAAAGTACAACTGGCTAAATCTAAAATATTTAGCCCAAAAGCACCAGTAGCGTCCAAACGGAAGAATTTAATGGACTCATCCTTGGATCAGGCGCATATGTCTTCTTCTGAGTCTAGTACTCATGTTCTAGATGTAGTTCCAACAGTTGTAGCGATGGTGCCGCATAAACCATTGGATCATTTAGTGCAGATGGTGGAATGCAGTGATGAACGAGTACCTCAGATAAAAGTATCAGAGGTCACTTCATCATTGTCCTCTGCAGTCATTGCAACAGCCATAACTGAGTCCCATGATCAAGCCTCCACTGTCCAGGGATCACCTATGTTGGCTGGGATTCAGACACAAATACAGAGATCCATTGAATCATACCTGAAGCTTCTCCCAAATCAGTCCTCACAGACGGCTAGGGACGAACAATGTGTTACCCAAAAACCAATGACCTCAGGTTCCCAGGCTGGCTCCCAGCCCTTACAATCTGATACTTTACAAAGTATCCAGGTGACTGACCGTATAACCCAGAGCTCAGTGAATATTGATGCGCCCCGAAAGCTGATTGTCCTACAAATACTTTACAGGATGAGATCAGAGCCTCAGTGGAGGCGTATCTGGCACTGAATTCTAAAGGTAACTCACAGGCAAAGCATGTACAACCACCGCTGTCATTTCTCCCGGTGCCAATATCAAGCTTGGCACCAGTATCTCGACAAGAGTTACGGGATGAAATTAAAGCGTCCATTGAAGCCTTCGTTCAGCAGTCAAATGAGACTAATCAATATGTAATGACAGAAAAAGGGTTTCCTTCACTTAAGCCCTTATTAAAGGGACCACAGCCAGCCGCCTCCAACTATCAGGAAAGGCGGGCACGGTTCCCAGCAAGATTGCCAATGCAGATAAGAGAACGATCCGCCCAGAATAAGGCAAAGCAGGAGCAAACTCATCATCGCTTTATTATTAAGTGTCGAGACACACCATTCAAGACTTATGATCTAAACCGGTCTAGTGTTCTCAACATCTGAGCAGAAATTCCAGCCCTATCTGCTATTTCATCACTGGATATTGAGCAGATCGAATTCATAAATCACATTGATTTGTCTATAGCTCGACTATATATTCGATCATCCTTGGTGGCTGAGACCTTGTGGCAGGCCAGAATGGTTCTGTTTGACTTGGGGTTCAGTCTAACGCAAGAAACCTTATCTGGTCCCCCTATGTTACAGGGCCATATGTCTCGAATTTTTCCCTCAACTTGCAATAGTTCACCCCACCAAGAGTTTGCGGATCAAATCAGGCCTGCATACCTATGCCCAGATATAAAAACTTTAAGTGTGGTCTCCTGGAACACCCGAGGGCATCGCCACCTTAATTCCGCTAATATTGGGGGTCTGGCTGACATTGATATTATTGCCCTTCAGGAAACCTGGCTCTTATTGCCACCAATCTGGGACTCACATGCCATATTGTTTACACCAGCAGAAAAAGGTTTCTTCGGCAGACCAAAAGGAGGGCTTCTAATAGCAGTAAAGAAAAAATGTGGGCTAGTCCTGACCACTTGTAAGTCTTCATCTCCATCATTTCAAGTGGCTAAACTATCTAACAGCCATCAAAAAATAGCAATTGTCAATATTTATTGGTGCTCCAACACGTTGAAATCTGAGGATTTCTTTAATCAGCTTGTGAAAATACTAGATGCATTAGCTCTAGAGGTCGGATTGATGTACATTGTAATACTAGGCGATCTCAACTTGCATCTCATTACAGAGGGAGAATTGGAATTAACAGGGGATGAGATGTTCTGGTCTACAATTATGGCAGAGCGCAACTTCTTGATGCTAAATGGAAATGTGGGGGTGATTGCCCCGCCCAGGCAACCTGGCAAAGAGGCGCTCAGCATTCTATAATAGACTATATTTACATCAATGCAAAAGTATTTAATTGTGTCCAAAAGTTGGAGGTCATTCAGACTGATTTAAGTGATCACCACAAACTAAAGCTATCGTTACAGATTAGACAACCCCATGCGACACCGTGGACGAATGTAAACATAACAGATGTTATAGTGAACAATGGGGGCAATGGACTGAACTGGAATAGAGAGAAATTAAGAAGCCTTGATCATAATCTTAGGAAAATGTATCAAAGCCCTGGTCTTCTGGAAAAAGATTATACAACTGCCATGCAGATGTTCAAACGAGTTGACAGTGGTAACGGGTTGATTAAACAACATATTCATGTCTTTGATTTGGATATAAAACATCAAAAAGCTGAGCTAAAATATGAAATTCGACAGTTACTAAAGTCAAATGAGGCAGATACTGCAAAAAAAATCAGATCACTAAAGCAGAGATACAAAAAATGGCTTAAAACAAGAAGAGCTAAGCTTTATGAATAGGAGGGGGCGTCCATGTTGAAGCAACTTGTATCGAAATCAACAGCTAGTATTTGGGCCTTGCTTAATCACACCTCCGATACACCCCAACTCATTACCCAGATAAACTCTATCACCTGAGACATGGTAGATGTATTTTCAAAAATTATATCTTTCTCCCTTCTCTGATAAGCGATTGTGTCATCATTTGAACACAGTACCCGGTGGATTTCCATTTGACATTGATGATATAAAACTCTGCATCACAAAATTGAGTTCCTCCCGAGCAATAGGTCCTGATGGTCTGCATAATGCTATGTTAAAAATGCATGTCAATGAGTGGGCAAGTATTCTCTATCACATCTTTGCTCAAGTATTAAAATCTGGCTTTATTCCCGAGACTTGGAAAAAGTCTATCATTCTTCCCATCTTTAAAAAAGGTGACTGAGAGAATCCTAGGTCCTATAGACCAATAGCGCTATTGGACTGTCCGGGTAAATTGTTTGCCAGGCTGCTTTTAAAGATATTCAATGCTTGGCTAAATGATAAGAACCTTCAAGATCTATTTCAGACAGGGTTCTTGCAGGGTATAGGTACTGGAGTTAATATCATCACTCTATGAAGCCTTATTCAGAGAGCGTATCAACGGAAACAGCCCCTGTATCTCGCATTTATCGATTTTAAAATGGCTTTTGATGCCGTTCCAAGAGAGCTTCTGTACAAAAAACTGGCTGATGCTAACTATCCATGGAACATTCTGAAATGGATCATTCAATTACATACTAATACCTCGATCCAGGTCAGATTGACTAATGGCGGATTGCTAACTTCTCCGATCGCAACTGCCAGAGGCCTAAAACAGGGATGTTTATTGGCATCAGCATTATTTAATTTCTTTATTTCAGATATTCACCAAACCTTTGCCAAATTGATTTCTGACTCTCCGAAAATCATGGGGGTCCAAATTCAATGGTTACTATATGCCGACGACATGGTGTTAATGTCGCATACCCCTAAAGATTTGCGCCATCTACTGGGTGCCCTAGATTTATATACCAAAGCAAAAGGCATAACCATCAATACTGCAAAGACACATATAATCCAATTTGGCACTAGAAAACAAAGTCTTGCCCAGCTTCACTGGCCTCTGCAAAATTGTAAGATCACTGTCACCAATGTTTGTGTACCTGGGTATGATTATATCCAATCAGTGTGCACTCGACCAGTATAACAAACAAGGGTTGCATAAACTACAAATGTCCATCTCACAAGCCCGTATTATTAAAGCGAGCTACTGTAAATTTTCCTTTATACCAATACCCACTTATTTCAAATTAAAAGTTGTACCTGTTTTTCTCTATGGTGCGGAGACCCAGAAAATAATGTTGTATTCTTACTGGGACTTCAGGGAAGGTCGATTCTGGAGGCAAGTTTTACATTTGCCAAACTCACAACCTCTACCACTTTTAAGACATGAATTGGGCCTAATTTCGGTTTATGCAGTTTACAAATGGAAATTGTGTGCATTATATCGCAAATGTTTAATGAATCAATTCACAAAAGGGATCACCAATATTATCTCCACATATTTATTGAGTTCAATGGATAATTTTCCGAAAGTATGGCGCCTATAAATTCAATCCATTCTAGAAAAGGCCCAGATAGATTCAACCTTGTTAATGGAAAACCCAAATAGAGAGAAAATAAACATCTGGGAAGCAGACTGGATCCATACACGTCTCGCTTGTGCCAACTATAAAAACTTTGTGGAACATCCATTTGAATTAAAACGTTACAATACTGTGGCAGATTATATGGTGAGGTCACCCAGCCCTAGCCATCGAAATGGCTTTATGAGATTCAGGCTAAATCTATGGTCGACAAATGACGTGTTGAACAGACGTAGCAATGATGGCATTGTTCTGTCCTGTCGATTCTGTAAACAGCATGCGGAAACTCTCGAGCATTTATGTTCAGAATGTGATAAATTATTATTGGTCCGTTGTGTTCATTTTAAGCATTTATTCACGGACCAGCAGGTCTTGACCTCAAAAAACTTATGTGACCTATTATTTTATACCAAAAGAAAGGCAGTAAGATATGCTGTTGTAAAGTACTTGTATCAACTGAAAATAGCAAAGTATGCAATGAAAAAATGATGATTGTTGTGTTTTTCTAAATCTGAAAATTTGATGTTTTATGATGATTTGGATTTGATTGTAATTTTGTGCCGTGAATACTGTGAGGATTTCTTGGGACTGCTGCTAGAAATCACTGCTGGAAAACGAAATTATTTTTTTTATTTTTTTTTTTGCTGCCTTGGAACTTTACATTGGAGTCTGCTTTCACTTCGCAGACACAGGAGTCTGCTTTCACTTGCTGTTGCCCTGCCTGCACTGACGCTCCACCTCCCTACGCCTGCTTGCTTCATAAACCGGAAGTCAAGCGAAGCGGAGCGTGTCAGAGTGTCCGGTGTCAGGTGGTAGGTGGAGTGTGGAGTGCTAGACCCAAGCGCCGTAAAAGATCTTCTAAACTTCAAAACACAAAGGAAGGAAATCCTTCCTTTTCTTTTTCTTTTTTTTTTCTTTTTTTCTTTCTTTTTTCTTTTTTCTTTTTTTTTTCTTTTCTTTTATTTATTTTTTCTACACGGGTCATCGGGATTAAGTGAAGAAGAGCACGGATATAAAATGCTCTTAAGGAGAGACAATGAACAAACTGGAGGGGCTGAGGGCACAGCTGGGGACACAGATATCACCTGTTCCACCCCTCCTGGGCTGCGGAGGTAGAACTACAGTTGGAGGTCCCTGATCCCCTATTAAACGAAAACCCTTGCCCCTTTAACATTCAAGTGAAAATTGGAGCAAGCACAGCTCTATACATAGACAATGGGCTGGTGGCACCCAATACTGGGGAAACACCCAAAGTCACGGGAGCCGCCATGGATGACATCGAAATTGTAGCAGGAAGCCTACAGACGGCCGCTGAGCATTCGGCAAATCAGGTCACACAAAAAACCATAGATAAACCAATAGAAACCCAAACGCAAAATCTGGTCAGTTCGCCAAATCCAACAACATGGAACGTTTCTACTATTGAGCATTGGGCAAGCCCAAATGAGGCAAGCATAGGTGACAACGCAAGTCTAGGGCCTGCATCCAGTGGGATAGAAAAATCGAACTTACCAACATCGGGGGAGCATCACATACAGAAGATCCTGAAAAGAAAAAACTCAAACTCCGAGGCAGAAGAAGAAAGGCCGTGGATGGAGTCAGCAAAGTCGGAAGGCTGTGAGGGAGCAAACCCAAGGAACCAGCTTAGCCCCCCAGCCAGATATACAGTTAAGAGGACGAAATACCCGACCAACCAAAAGGAAGGTGCCCCCAGAAGCATTATATGGAAACCATTTACTGCAGGACCATTGCCAATAAACCTAACAAAAGGGGGGACCAAAATTCCAACCATCACAAATGGAGGAACCATAGTAACCCCAGTAAACGTAGGACAGACCCTTAGCCTCAGTTTTGGCAGCAGGAGCTCCGCCTGTACGAATCAATTAAAGAAAACGACAGGAGTGGAAATATCAGACGCAGTTTTGTTGGAAACGTCAATGGACATGGAGAACGCATTAAGAGATAAGTTTACAGGAATCAAAAATGTTGACAAAGCAAAAGGAACGAGTGCCAAAGTAGCTGCTGAAGAAAAATTGACGCAAACGTTGCCACCAAACCAAGTGGGAAGCGTAGACCAGGTCATATCAGGCCGAACAATGGAAGACAATTTCCTAATGGTCGCAACTTTGTCAGGTGTCCTAGCACCCTTCATGAAATTGTACGAGGATATCGCGGACACACTAAGAGATCATTCTACAATACTTGCTATGGTTCACACTAAAACAATATTTGTGGAGGGCTTTATCTCAGCAATCCAAAACAACTTGGACAACAGTACCGCCAACGTCACCCAACTGCTACATGACATAATCGTACCTATACTAAAAGAGAGAAAACTAGGGAAGTCATATCCAAAAAGCAAGGAACCAATAAGGAAAGACTCTGGAATAATGACCACACAAGAGGTCAGCCCAGTCATAGAAAAAGAAAACAAAGCTGGATCCAACGAGCAAGAAAACAAAGGAGAAAGGTCCACGGCAACACCGGTAAACGTAGAAGAGGTCGCAGAAACCCAAAGTGCGTCCGTTACGGGACCGCGAGCAGCCCAAAGTGAAGAGAAGGGGGAGGCAAAACAAAACGAAGACGGACCCACCCTGGCCGAGGACTGCACCAGCAATAATCTTTTGAGAGAAAAATCAAAGAGCACATCATCTGATCCAGATATAAGAAACGAGCCAACGAAATCACTAGAGACTGAAGTGGAAAAAAAAACCCTAAACAGAAGTGCCAGGGAAGGGCTAAACAATTCTACAGAAATAGTGGAGGCTATCTCTAGTAAAAAATTGACAACAAGGCCTGAAGACCCCACCACTACGGATAAGTATCGGGAGAAAGGAAAGAAAAAGGGGAACGTGTGTGAGATCTTCAAAACAAGAGACACAAACACAGGAGGGAAAAAATCAGATAACCAAATAAAAACGAATAACAACGGGCCCGCAGACAACAAATCAGGGGGTCATCACAAGATCACAGGACCCACTAAAAAACAGAAAAATCAACCACCAGTAAAAGTCACAAGCAGTAGCAAAACCCGGGCATTTATGAAAAATTTGACAATACCAAAAGAACAACCGAGTATAATTGACCAGCTAAGAAACAACAAGAAAAAGGTCAGAACAGAACAAAAGACTGAAGGACAAAAGATCTTAGAAATCGAAGAAGACGATTGTCCTGAAAATGACCTGCTGGATCTCTCTGCATACCCGGTCTCAGATGATGAAGACAAACAGGGAATAAGAGGCTTCGAAGAGGTAAATACAGAGGCAGAAGACTCCTTGAGTGAGGAGCATACAGACTATAGTGAGAGTGATACCTCATCTATAATGTCAATACAGACCGAAAACGAGACACAGAGAGACAACAAAAAAGTTCCAGATACTCATATAGAAAAGGATGCATTGAGAAAAAACCGGGATCTAAGTGAAAAAACTCAGAAGAGTGAACGTAGAGGTCGAGAAAGGAACGTGGGGCGGTCTGAGACCCGGAACCACGGAACCAGTCGGGAAAGTGAAACAAGATACAGCAAAAAGCGGACCGAGATGGAGGAAAGAAGAGATCGGCATCAACAAAAAGAGGGGGAAAGAGACCTATAGCATCGACCGCGCAAAACAAGTGCTGGTGACAGTTATAAACAACCGGGGCTTGTCCTAGAACGTATCCTTCATTATGAAGACCGACTAATTCTCAACAGAACCAATGTAATAAGATTACTCCACCATATACCGGCATTAAGACTAATTACAACAGACGACCTGGCGATCGTGGAATTCGTCGAGGAAGATCGCACTGATAAAGTAATTCTGCACACAAGATCAAATCTGGTGAGACAACTACTACTGGAAGAAGCCCCGCAATTAAGACCAATGGGTTTTGACTTACAAGAAAGTGACGAAGTCCTAAAAACCCAGGAGAGAGTAAAGAAACACTCGGTGAGACAGATCAACAGAAAAGACAGAGAGACCAGTAGTGTTAAAACAAATAGAACATCAGCAGTGAGAAGGGGCAACCAGAACACACAAAGCTCAAACAATAGAAGTCAACATCAAGGAGAAGAAAACGAAGCAGCAAGGTGGAAATGGTTGAAAAACATGATTGATGACAAAACAAACACCCAATAACATAAAACAGTAAAAAGTGTGGGTTCATGGAGCCTGGGAAGTTGGAACACTAGAGGCTCTACCCACCTTTTTACAAAGGGAGCGCTTCAAAAAGAGAACTTTAGTGTGTTGTGCCTACAAGAAACATGGCTGTTGCAACCACCGACACTGGAAGGTTACGTGGTTCTGCTAAATCCAGCGGTCAAAGGTCAAAAAGGCAGACCCATGTCAGGCCTACTTATAGCCATCAAAAACAATCTGGATTGGCAAGTCCTGGAGGAGTCAAACCCAAATTTATTTATCCAGATGGTAGTGTTACAGCTGGACAAAAAAGCCAGTAAAATACTAATATTGATCAACATATACTGGAACCCAGCAAATTTATCAAACGAAAACCTACCAGATACAATAGCAGAACTAATTGATGAACAAAGAGAAAAATTGACTGATCCAATATTCATATTGGCAGGAGATCTAAATTGTTCATGCCTGAACAAGGACAACCAACCCGAATACGATACAACAACTGCCTCAGCAAAGGAAAAAAGAGGAACAATGTGGAATCGTATGGTACAATCAAGGGACTGTGTCGTTCTGAATGGAAAGGTGAAGGGGGACCAACCAGCAAAACCTACTTGGAAGGGAACACAATCAGTAGAGATCCTGGATTACATTTGCATTTCAAGCAACTTGTCAGATAACATTCAGACCTTGAAAGTAATCCCAACAGTAGAAAGTGACCACAATCTGTTAAAACTGACGTGCAAAAACATAAGCAATAACAAGATTGGAACCTACAACCAGAAGGTGGTCATAGACCAAAGGGGTATTAAATTAAGTATCAGACCAGAGAAAACAAGAGAACTAAACCATAACCTAAAACAAATGATCTCGACGTTTGAAAACGAACAAAGCCAAAAAAGGATTGACTACACCCCGCTTTTCAGAGCATTTGTTACAGAAAGGAAGCTTGGAAGTAACCATCATACAGCGAATCACCAACATCAGTATGACAGTCGCATAACGAGAAAGGAAAAAAGCATTAAGGAGAGATATTAGACGACTAAAAAAGACCAAACACGACAACTGGAGTAAAGAGATACATAAGTTAAAACAAAAGTACAGAAACTGGTTACACTTACACAAGAAGACATTGCTAAACCAGGACGCAGAAAGAATGTTTGGGAAAATAAGATCTAAAAACACAGCCGAAATTTGGGCAATTATCAACGAAGCGGAGAAGCCTCAAGCAATAAGTCAAATGAACCCAATAAGTGCTTCATCATGGGTTAAGTATTATACACAGCTGCAAGGGGAAATTTACATCGACCCAAAGCGGAAATCAATGACAAACAAAAATGAGGCAGTAATAGATATCAGTATTGAGGAAATAGAAAACATCCTGAAAAAATTGAAAGACTCGAGAGCCCCAGGGCCCGACGGGCTCACGAATGTAATACTGAAAAGCAACATAGGTGAATGGGCCAAATCCCTTCAACTTCTATTCAACTACATATTAACAACAGAAAAAATCCCGGATTCCTGGCGAAAGGCAGTAGTGGTACCCATTTTCGAAAAGGGTCTCAGAACATCAGCAGGCAACTACAGACCGATTGCATTACTGGACGTGGTGGGGAAGGTCTTTGCGTCCACACTATTGAAAGCATTAAACCACTGGGTACAGCAAAGTGGACGTCGTGATCCTTGGCAATCGGGTTTTGTGAAGGGGAGAGGCACAGCACTCAACATTTTCCTGATTAACTTATTGAAAGCCAGAACACAAAGGAACAAAAACCAAGGAATCTACATCGTGTTTGTAGACTTGTCGAAAGCTTTCGACACCATAAAAAGAGCCAAACTATGGAAGAAAATGGAAAACTGGGAATGTCCTCAGTCACTGGTGGAGAACATCAAGGACTTGTACACGGACACAAGCATCAGAGTCAGACTGGATACAGCGGGTACACTAACAGACGAAATTCAGATAAAAATGGGCTTAAAGCAAGGATGCCCGCTGGCACCGGAACTGTACAACCTGTTCACGTCAGATCTGGAAGATTCATTTGAGTCCACCCGCTGCTTTCCACCAAAAATAGCAGGAACGGCGATTGGGAGACTGCTTTACGCAGACGATATCGTCCTGATGGACCAAACCCAAATCGGCTTGCAAAGACAGCTGACATCATTACAGTCGTATGTGGACTCAAATGACCTGGTTATAAACCCAGAAAAATCAAGAATTCTGAAGTTAGGCCCAGGAGGTAATAAAGCCAGAGGGAAAAAACTAGTATGGTCTCTGAGAAACAAAAACATCCTGGAAGTCGAAGCATTCACATACTTAGGAGTCTGTATAGACAACACGAAGAACAATACGCCAAGAATAGCTGGGCTAAAAAGAAAAGCAACCAATCTTGCTGCCCAAGGGAGAATTCTGCTTAAAAGATACTGCAGATTTACCTTATCGCCTCTAATAGCCTTTTATAGGATGAAAGTGGTGCCAATACTAACATATGGGGTAGAATCACCAATCCCCATACAAGCTCAAACCTGGTCAATCCTGGAGGGTCTGTTTTGGAGGAAAGCTTTACAGCTGCCTAAATCAGCCCCAATACAGCAGATAAGAAGAGAGCTGGCTCTGACATCACTCAAAACAATAGTGGTATGGAAAACACTAAGTTTCTATCGGAAATGTCTTGAGGAAAACACTACAGGTGGATTTGGGGTGTTGAAAAAAGCCCTAAAAGATCAATCCGATGTAATCCTAACAGACTGGCAAAGGTCATGTCGAGGGATCCTAGTGAACCTCAGCGAGTCAGAGGATGACTTATGGATTAACCCAGACAAAACTAAAAAGAAACTATACATGGCAGATTGGATCGAAACCCAAGAAGATAACTGTAAATATAAAGGTTACGAAGACTTCTGGTCCCAGCCACGAAAACTGAATCAGATCCCGAGCTATATGACTTTATTCCCCAATTGGTACTTCCGAGACCTTTTCCTGAGATTCAGATTGAACATTTTACCAACAGGAGAAATATTACAAAGAAGAAAAAGGCTGGACATCAGGGAAAGCTGCAGAATGTGCAAAAAAAAAGGAGAGATATAATCTCTGAAACACCTCATACTACAGTGTACCGGTTTAAGGAAAGAGCGAGAGCAGTGCTTGGGGGACATCCTTAGAAGCTACACGACAAGGAATGTCGATGCGTGGTGGAGGACTCTTGTAGAAGGAGAAAAAATGAAAACGACATTAGCATTCATAAAATTAGTGATTTTAATCCTTAAGAAACCAGAGGAGATCAACAACATAACCCAGGACTAATAAGATGCTACCAAGCACTGCTACTAAGATACTGTATACCAAACGAAGAATCATGATGAAAGAACAGACATGCTCAGGTTAAAGGTTTCAAATAAGGAAACCACACAATCTGTTTAAATAAATTTTTTTTTAAAAATTGTAATTTTCTAAGATTAATGTGTTTTTTTTTTCTCATAATGTTAATATTCATCTATTTTACTATTGTAACATTTTTATCCTTGTATGTATTTTAAGTTGAAAGGTCTCGAATTTTTCGGGACCAAAACAACTGAAATAAAAAAAAATATATATACATATTGTACAGTCATAGCATTAGGTCATAGTAATAGTACAGGCGATGTATGAGCAAATTATGCAGTCCCAACATAGGGTCAATGGTGGCTGATAGCTGTGGCGTTTATGTTTTGTTGAGTAACCATGTGATAACATGGCTTCTGAATTTGTCAAATACTTGAATGGATTGAATGTTCTGAGGGAGAGTGTTCCAGAGCTGGGCAGCTAGTACCGGGAAGCTAGTGCCACCGGCTCTTTTTAGGTTGTATCTGGGCACCGCCAGACAGTCAATGTAAAGGGGGACTCCCCAATCCATCACGGAGGACAGGTCCTGCCCTGCAGGAGACCAATGGGCAGGGACCCTCCTCTATATAAGTTTTTTACTCCAATCCCAACTCCTCTTTCTTTGCTGCTGACATCACAGCAAAGTCACTACTTGTTTTGTGTCTTGCATGTTACTCAGTAGTACTAGGCCTTATTAGTACATTAAGGCTGTAAATTGTGTAAATGTGTATGTATTTAATATCCTTTGTTGTATAAGGGAAGTTGTTCTGCTTTAGCACTGTATCTGGGAGGCCACGTGCGGCTGTTGCTTTAATTAATGTGTTTGTGTTACAATAACGCCCGCGCTTGTTTGCCTATGGCTATTAAGTGCGTTATATTAGCAAAGCTTCTAGTGAGTGTGTACTGTTTTATTTAGAGGTCGCCTGGGAGGCTGAAATTCCCTGTGAGGGTTCCGCATTTCTCTCTTAAATTTCCTTTCCACCCATACTCACGTTTCCACTGGCCTAATAAATCTGTTTTCTGGCTCTAATGGCCTATGTAAACAGTTGTTTTGTTGACTAACAGCCTACATCATTGAAATAAAAGGCTAAGCATTCCTTCTCTGTGATTTTTCTGTGCATGGACCTCAGTGTTTTTATTTTAAACGCCTGAGAGTTCCAGGTGCTGCAGAGGGCTTGCCTGCCCTGTGGTGCGACCGCGCATGAGCCCATGTGTTTCTTTTATTTTTGAAACGCCTGGAAATACCAGGTGCCGTAGTGGGCTTGCCTGTCCTTTATGGTGTGCGCCGGTCTGAAAGAAGCTTCTGCTTCAGACCTGGCACGCACAAGCCCTGTGTTTTTTCAAGCAAATAGTTTGTTATGTAGCAAAGCTTCTGCTTCACTACAGAAGCAGGGTAGATCAATGATAGAGTGTCATGGTTACAAGGCAGGAAGACCTGGGTTTGTTTCCCCTCATATTTTGTATATATTTATTTATATATGTTTTCAAAGGAAATTATATATTTTAATTTCATATTTTAATAAGTATTTTGTTATATATGGTTTGGGGTTACTTGGCTGCAGTGGCTCATTGTGCCGGTCTTTGAAGAATGACCACGCAGAGGGACAGGGGTTTGAATACTGCTAAGAAATAAATTAAAATACCAGCCCGTTCGCTCAGGATCCTAATGCACTGCCAGTCTGCAGCTTTGTTTGAGTGCTGCATGTGGGGTTGGTGATTACCGTCACTGTAGGTGTGGCATAACCTGCTCGGTGGCAGGCTTTGCCTGTGTTCTACTGTGAGGTTGTCCCCTCGTGTACTGCTGGTTGCCTCACCCTGCTAGGGTGAGCAGTTTGAGGTACACTTGCTCAGTGTATCCCTCGCTTAAAGTCAGCAACTTTGTTTGAGTACTGCATATGGCATTGGTGACTGCCTTCACTGTAGGTATGATATGATATGAAGGGTTGTTTATGGCACGCTTAATGCCCAGAGGTTTCTGGGCATGGACCCGGGGGTCGAGCCTGTGGTGCTCTGTGTCGTATTGCTACCAGGGTGAGCGCGTTGCCCCTGAGCTATCCTCCCGACACTTGTGCCATAACCTGCTCGGTGGCAGGCTTTGTCTGTTATCTATCTGCTGGTTGGCACACCCTGCTAGGGTGAGCATTTTGAGGTACACTTGCTCAGTGTACTCTTTTGCTAAACAATATTTTAAGCTGTGCGTGAAGCACATTAACGTTCCTGTTGGCAGTAGCCCAAGTGGCTCAGTAAGCATCAGCTTTTTATAAGGGGCCTGAGTTCGGACCCCTGTTGGGGCGTAACGCCACTTTCTAGGGGCATTAGTTTGTATTTTATATTTATTTATTTAGTACTTCAAAGAAAAGAGTGTTTGGAGGGTCGTTGACAGACCTATAGGGGAGCCTACCTTCCTCTCTAGCCATCACTCACGTGCTAACCTTAGTCTTTTAGTAAATTCTGTCGGCCCATAGTTTAGTTAGTACAGGACAGCTCAGTCCTTTTTCCTTAGGCATTTATTTCACAATAACAAAATTGTCAGCTCAATCCCTATTTCCTTATACAACTAATTGGTGATCTCTACTCTACTTGCCTTCATAAGGCATTAAAATATTAGATGATATCCTTCTTTGCCCAGAAAAGGGAAAGACCCCCAAAAGGGGGATAGATGAAGACTAGAAGGATTGTACCGTGTGTTGTTTTGGGTTGCTGAGTTTTTCTCTTGACTAGCTGCAGAGAGAAATATCCACAAATTTCCCTAATGACGTGCACAAGCTGTGGGGCATGATGGGCGCATGGGGTTTGCCTGCTCGGCAACATCATTTCCAGTCCTTAAAGGGTGGCTTGTTTTCCCTTTCTATTTGTCCCAATATGTCATTAAGCGGGCCAATATTAAAAATGTTGGTGGGGACAAGGTCAGCTCAAAGGCAACTCTTTAGTCTTGTAAGCAAGACAACGTTGAGCAACCCAGGGTCTCACCCTGATGCAGTGTTTAGGAAACACTGGCTAACATTGGATAACCTAATAATAATAAAGTTATAGCCTTTTTTCTCCCAAGCCTTTGCCTATCCCGCTAATTTGTCTAGCGGTGTATAGAGATTCTCCTCTGCTCGAAGAGTACAAGCACAGTTTTTTACCCCCAAAGCCCATTGCAGTTTATAGGGGGCTGTTTATTTTAATTCTTTTCCCTTGAAAGTTTTTCTCCTTGATCCTTTCCCCTGATCTCTGGAGAAGCTGGTCAGCCTTTCAGGTACACAGAGGTCCAGACCTCAATTTGGAAGGGACGGTAGACCCAGTATTCCTTCACAGTTTTTTCAATTACTGAGCACGGTAATTATCCCAAGCCTTGCCCCTCCCCCATTCCCCGTCCTCCGTTACCCATTTAGGGGGGGGATTGCCTACTAAAGTTACACCTCTGGGAGGATCTCCTGGTGGTTTTTCTGTTTTCCCTTTAGTGGAAGTTCTCATTCATGACCAGTGTGGAGCTTGCGCTGGACAATTTGCTTCCCGGCTGTTCCCTTTCCACTTCACCAGTTTCCTGGTATTTCACTAACTTAGCGGAGCCGCTGCAGGCTCACCTCAGGTCCTAAGAGGTCCGGATGATGCTTGTTTTAATTTCTGGTCTCTTAGTTTTTCCAGTGGAGTTAATGGAGCCCCTCTCTCACAGTCATGGGGGTTGGTTTTATGTGCAAGAGTATATATTGAAGAGAGGTAAGGTCTCTCTTCTGGGGTTTTTTCCTTATATAAGCGGAGGAAGTTTATCTTTTCCCTAGGAAGGGAGAATCTCCCTCAGTGGCATAGAGGGGTCTGGGAGGGGTGTTCTTTTTCATTCATGTTATTACAGCCTCTCTGTCACTTGGCGTTTCAGCAACTCAGCATTAGACATCCCCGCAAGCGTCTGTCAGTACGATTGCTCAAGGAGACACTTCATTAGTGACTGGGTTCACTTAGCCGTCTGCATGGCAGGTAGACCTTTTTGGTTCCCTCTGGAGATTGTTCTGCAATAAAGTGCTAGCACAGTGTGCTGGGGGTGACCAGATAGTTCAGATTTACTAAGACAAAGGTTAGTCCTCCTCCATAAAGCAGCTTCATATTAACTGTTTAGTGATCAGTTTTCTTTGCAGTCTAGAGTCTTTCTCAAGATTTGGGGCCTCATTACACAGATGGCGGTAAGGATTTATCGGTACCGGTAAAATACCGGTACCGGTAAATCCTTACCGCCTTACTACGAGGTCCCTTTGCGGATTGGGGGACTTAACGCCTGCTTTTTGCAGGCATTAAAAACCAACCCGCAAAGGGACCCAGGGAGCTAATTACGGTACCGAAATTTGCGGTACCGTAATTAGCGCCTTCCCCATTCCCATTGAGCCCTATGGGCCAAAAATGGGAATGGGGAAGGGCAATGGTGGAAGGGGGAATTACCGCCCCGCCAACCTTGGAATAGGGCGGTAATTCCCCTTTCCGCCAAGGCGGTGCCGGTATTTTACCGGCATGAACCATGGCGCTAATAGCGCCATGGTTCTCCGCCATCCGTGTAATGAGGCCCTTGGTGTTTAGTGGGTCCACCTTCGGTTGCTTTATGTTCCCCTAGGGGTTTTATTGACCATGGGGGAGGGGATAGGTCCAAGCGCCTAGCGCTTCTAGCAGGGAGTTCAGGCATCACTATGATGGGAGCGATTGGAAGTAAGATAAGTTCATCTTTGCCAAATGTGTCTCTTAAGGGTCAGGTTTATGTAAGTATCTCCCTATGGTCATCATAACAGAGTTCCTTTTTTTCAGGGGGTCTGAGGGTCTCCGTCTTTACGGTTTGACAAATTTAGCTCTTCCTGGGTTTTTTTCAAGGATTTGGGGAATATCTCTGTCGTTAGTGTCCCCTGGTTGGGCTCTTCTTACTAAGGATGTTATTTTTCTTTTTAAACTTTTCTTTATTGGCAAGAAGCAGTAGCTGGCGCGTTACATGTTATAACAACAACACACATTACATATTTTAAAGAGTGGATGACAATGCAAAGACTCTACAGAAGGTCGCATATATTCATGAAAGCAGGTTAATTACAACAGGGCCATTCATCGTATAGCCTGATCAATCCACTGCTCAGGAGATGGGGGAGAAGACAGAAGCTCCAAGTCCACCCTGCTGTTCAGACAGCTACAAAACTTAGTCCATACATTTTTAGGTCGAGCATTCCCAGGCAACGTGTTGATATAGTCCTCCTCACACATTTGTGTTCAGGTAAGGGCTTTTAACCACATCTCCAGTGAAGGGGGGGGGGTCGACGCTTCCAACACCGCAGGATGCATTTCTTGGCCACTATCGCCGCCACATTCAGAAATCTAGCGACCTGCCTTGCCTCAGTCCCCTCCCAGAGCCCGAACAATAGAGCCGGGGGGTCGGGGTCAATCTAGAACCCCACCATCTCTGAGAGGGCCCCAAGCACCGCCTCCCAAAACGGAGCCAATGCCCCACAGGACCAGAACATGTGGGCGTGGTCCGCATCGCTGGATCTACATCTCTGGCAGGGGTGGGAGTGATCCCGTGCAGATTTCCCAACCGCGTGAGGAGTGTAGTACAGGCGATTGAGAAACTTGTATTGAACACATCTAACTCTGGAATTGAGGGAAACCTTGCGTGTATGCATGCACATTTTGGCCCACATACCATCAGTGATGTCTAACCCCAGCTCGTGGCTCCAAGCATCCCGGACAGTGTGGGGGGGTTCTACAGCTCGCGCCATCAACATTTTATACAGGGCGGACACTATGCCCCTACCCCCTGTGGAATTCGCAATGTAGCAGATCTCGGGGGACTCTGGGGGTTCGTCCGTATACGACGGCCACATGTCTTGGACTGCCGCTCTGAGTCTAAAGTATTGCAGCAGCTCCAATGAGGACTTGGAGTGCCCTGGCCTCCACGTCTGCGGGTTGATACATTTCCCATCGGGGAACAAGTCGGAGAATGACCGGTATCCCAGGTCCAACCAGTGACGCATAAGAAGCTTATCCTGTGTGGGGGTAAGGCCCGGGAATGACCACAAGGGAAGCCATTTGTAGTACGGGTGGGAGCCAGAGCGGGGTAGCAGAACCTGTCGCCACGCCCTGATAGTGGAGGCCATGGGTCAGCAGGGGCGTCCGAGCGATACGAGTGGAAAAGGATCAGGGACATGACATTTACCTCACTAGTCGCGAGGAGCTCAAGCTTAACATGCGGGGAGGGTCCTGGTGCTGGTACCAGTGTGTAGCGTGCTGAGCCTGTGTGGCTATCCAGTACTGGGTGAGATCCGGTGCATTGAACCCCCTTTCTCGTAGGGTAGTGTCATATGTTGCCACGGCACCAGAATGCCATAGAAAGCGGGCGCACCCCGCATGCTAGTCCGCAAAATATTGTTTCCCGGGCCAGAGTGGAACGTTAGCAAATATGTATAGGATCTTTGGAACTATGATCATTTTTATTAGGGACAGCCTCCCTGATAGTGAGAGGGGGAGGTTACACCATCTTTTCATCCTGGCCTCAGTATATTGCATGGCAGCCCCATAGTTATCAGCCAATAGAGAGGATTTCGAGAGGGACACCTGGACCCCCAGGTATTTGATGCCCTCAGGGGCCCACTTGAGCGGGAATTCGCATGCAGCTTGGGAGGTTGGGAGGTTGTGGGTGGGAGGGGAACGATTTCTGATTTAGTGTAGTTTATAGTGAAGCCCGAGAATGTGCCAATTTTGATTATTTCACGAATGATTGGGTCGAGATGGACCGAGGGGTCTCTAATATACAGACGTACATCGTCCGCATAAAGTGATATAATTTCGGGTGTGTCCCGTAGCCGTATCCCTTTGCGTGTATGGTTGTCTCTTACACTATCCGCCATGGGCTCAATAGCCATCGCGAACAGCAGGGGAGAGAATGGGCATCCCTGACGTGTCTCTCTGTGGAGGGTGAAGGAAGCTGATAGATGAGAGTTAACCAGGACTTTGGCCACGGGGTTAGTATATAGCAGTTTAATGTAGGACAACATGCGCGGGCCGATCCCCATCTTCTCCAGCACCGCCCACAAGTATTGCCATGAAACCATGTCGAACGCCTTTTGGGCATCTAGTGTCACGGCAACCGCGTTGGCTTTGGTGTCAATTCTAGAGATGACATTGAACAGACGCCGAATGTTTAAGGCAGTGGAGCCGGCAGGGACAAAACCACTTTGATCCGGGTGGATCAAATATTTCATGATGGGGAGGAACCTATTTGCTATGATCTTGGCGAAAATTTTGGTGTCGGTATTAATGAGGGACAGAGGTCTGTAGGAGCCGCATTCATCAAGAGGCTTACCCGGCTTGGGGAGCACGGTGATGACAGCCTCACGCAGGGACTGGGGAAGGGTAGCAAGACGTAGCGACTCATCCCAAACCTCGTAAAGACACGGGGCAAGAAGTGCGACGTGCTCTTGATAGAACTCGGCAGTTAGGCCGTCTGGACCGGGGGCTTTTCCTTTAGGGAGGGCCGAGATGACCGAGGCGATCTCATCAAGGGTGAAGGGTGTGTCTAATTGTTCTTTAGTGGCTTGAGATATAAGGGCCATTGGGATGTGGTCGAGGAGGGCATTCAGATCTTGCGGGCTGTGCTCCCGCTGCTGAGCATAGAGGGTTGCGTACAAATCTGCGAAGGTCTCAAGAATGGGCCGGTCGGACCAATCCCGCACTCCGTTATTGTCGATGATACTATCAATCCGGGCTCTGCCCCCCTCGTTCCGGGCCAGACGGGCAAGGGTTCGACCAGGCCTCTCCCCCTCGCCATACTTCCGGGCCGCAATGGGTCGGGCAATGTATCTTATCTCGCTGAGGGCAAGGGACTCGAATGTGTCCAGTTCAGTTCGTATCTTTGCTAGCTTGGGTGGAGAAGGGGTGATAGTGAACTCACGCTCAAGTTCCTTAAGTCTGGACTCAGAGCGACGTAAAGAGTTCCTAATGTCTTTCAGGACCCCAGCCTCCCTGGAGATAAACATGCCTCTGATGAAAACCTTGAATGCCTCCCATCTCACCCCATCTGTTGTGTCGTGGCTTTTGTTATTATCAAAAAACGAGGTGATATCTGCAAGGATGTCGGCCCTGAAGACAATATCATGAAGTGCCTCTGACTTAAAACGCCAGTTAGAGTGATGGGGGAGGGCCGGGTGCAAAGCTATGTCCAATGTGATCTGGGAGTGGTCGGACAGAGTGCGCGGCAGAATCTGCGTGTCGAGTGTTTTGCCCATGAGCCCAGCAGAAAGAAGGAAAAGACCAATTCTGGAATGGCTGTCGTGGGCAGAGTAATAAAATGTAAACTCTTTAGATGTTGGGTAGAGCGCCCTCCAGGCATCGACCAGACCGGCAGTGACCATGTGTGCATGGAGGCGGCGAGCGGCCCTGGACATTATTCTGGGTGCAGCTCCGGATCTGTCCAATTCGGAGTCTAGAATGAGATTCATGTCCCCCCCCCCAGATAATTGGAACCCCAACATATCCTAGGAGCATGTCGATAATGTGATAAAAAAAATCAGGTGCATCTATGCTCGGAGCGTATGTGTTAACCAGAAGGCATTCTGTATTAGTGAGGAAACAGTGGAGGATCACGTACCTACCCTCACGATCTATGTGGCTGGTGCGCAGGGAGAATTCCAAGGACTTGTGAATTAAGGTGAGGACACCCCTGGACTGTGAGGAGTACACTGTGTAATATTTGTTGGGGCCCCATGCCGGGGCAAAGAGAGGACGAGAGGTGTGCGAGGGCGTGGGTTTCTTGCAAGAGAAGTATTTTGACCCCATGTCTCTGGGCATATGCAGTAATCCTGTGTGCCTTCGTGAAGTTGTTGAGCCCTCTGACATTCCAAGACATTAGCCTAATAGCCATTCAGTAGCATTCAGGGGGGATCCCAGTAACGTGTGGCATAATTTGTTGAATAAGTGCTGGCTACCAATACAATGACACGCTGCATCGCGCCATGAGCCACTACTACCTCGCCATTTTTATTATAACATCCCACAACTGTATCCCCCCCCCCCTCACTGCCTCCCCCAACACAGCAGTGTCCAAAGACCCACCCAAAGATCCAAGGCGAGTGTGCCAAACCCAACAGGGCAACACTTGCCTGCACACCCAACTGGGGCGCAACCAGTGATCATACCAAGCCAAACTCGGCGTTGCAACTGCAGCGGGGGTCGCTGCTGCCGTGGGCCCGACTTAAGTGACTGATCGGTGGAATACACCGTATATCGTACAGCGGTAACACATGTTAAGTTTCCAGGAGACACCACAACAGAGTACGATTAGCAGAGGATATACAAAATAAAGGATCCAATGATCGGTGCAATACACGTACACCGGTATCACATGTTAAGTTTCAGGAGACATTACAAGCAATGGATATGCAAGACAGAGGATTCATGAGATAGCAAGGAAAATGCAAGAGACAAGTGTGCCAATGGTACAATAAAAGGTTCAGGCATTGGGGGCGAGGCAGGCCACCTCAACCTTCTTCTAATGGCTCATCCACCGGGCCAGGGAGAGGAATATGGGACTCAATGAATTTCACCGCCTCTTCTGGGACCGTGAAAAAGTACAGCTTATTGCAATGGGTGAGCTTCAGCCTTGCGGGGAACAGCATGGCGTATTCCACTTTCCTCTCTCTGAGCAGCTTTTTCACACCATTGAATTGTCTGCGCTCCATTTGGACGTTGACAGTGAAGTCGGGAAAGATACGGATAGTCTGAGACTCCAGTTTCAGTTCACCCTTTTCTCGAGCCAGACGCAGAATGTGATCCCTATCCCTGAAGCTGAGAACCTTAGCAATAATTGGTCTAGGGAAATCACCCGGCTTGGGGCGAGGGGCCAACGCCCGATGAGCGCGTTCAATAGTGAAGAACAGGGAGAGTTGAGGATTGCCCAAGAGGTCTCTCAGGAGGTTTTCAACAGCATGTTCCATTTTGCCTTTGAGGGCTGCCTCCGGAACCCCCACAATGCGGATATTGTTCCTGCGGGATCTGGACTCTAAGTCGTCGGACTTCGCCTTGACTTGCTTCATATCGCGCACCAGGTCGGAGACCGTGTTTTGGAGCACGTGCGCCTAGCGCCGTGCTGATCCAATTTGGTGCGTAGTGAGGCTACACTGGCGTTGATGTCATCTAATTTTTCATGGAATGACGCAAAGTTCTTTGCCATGGTCTCCATCAGTGTTGTAAGGTCTGGCTGAGGGGAATATGAGGGTGTGTCTGGTTCGTCCTGAGGCAAGGCGCCCCCCCCCTGCTCCTGTCTAGAGAGATTTTTGGCATACTTGTCCATCGCCCCAGTTTTGTTGGCCCCACGTGACTTGCTGGACATGTTTGGTGAGACGCTAAGACCCCAGAGGGCAGTTTTTGTAAAATGCAAGTACCAGGCGTCAGGGCTCTTGGGGGCAAGGGTTCCAGGAGGGGCCACAGCCTCCCATCCAACGCAGGACCAACCGTTGTATCGGGGTTAGGGAAAAGGTATACACTAGGCAGGTGCGTTACAAGGTGCAAGTGCCACTGTGCAAGAATGGGCAGTGCGTCAAGCTGTCTCGAGTGGCAGAGTAAATTAGAGGGGTTGCTGCCGAGAAAGGCACACCAGAGATCCAGTCAGGTCGCTGACAGTCAGTACCAGCTGTGTAGGGCACTGCAGGCCCAAGGCGCCAGGCGGGCGAGGGGTGCTGGCAGGAGGATGCACAATCTGGAAAAGCTGTCAAGGTGCCGCAGGCGGCAGGGCGATAGGGAGAGGGCAGCAATGAGAACAACAGGACCGGAGCAGTGCCACACGGGCCACCCGGGGGGTCACGCAGGCTCAGCAGGGTTTAAGGCACATAGTCTTAAGGTAACCAGGTAGATGTGGGGGCCATTGTGTCCTATGAAGATGGGAGATCGCCGCCCTCAGGATTGACAAGTTGCAAGGGAGTGGTTCGCAGCAGTCCCAGGCCCCCTGCTCCTCACCTGTAAGTGGCAGAGTACTGAAGATGATGTATGCAGTGGTCCAAGCACGGTGAGGCCCCCAGTCAGGAGCAGCGGGCAGCACACGAGGCGCCAGCAGAAGAGCCACGCCGTCTCCGGAGGACCCGGGCCACCCCAGCCACCACCACAGGGTCAAGGAACCCGGCGGAGAAGTCGCCTGGCAAATCAGGCCTGGTGTCCGAGCCGCGGGGGCCCGCTCCAGCGGGCCCCGCGGCGTGATGAGTGGTGAATGAAGGAGGAACAGGATCCACCACCTGCGGGGCGGCCCCTGGTGCAGGCGAAGAGGGAGGCTGCACGGGCAAGCCGCCGGTACCCGGCCACAGGGAGAGCGGGCCGATGAAATGGAAGCGCTGCTCAGTGGCGCGCGAGGGCCCGTCTCCGAAGCGGGGCCGGGCGGAAGAGCGACCAGGCCTGCCGCCCCAGCGGGACACCGCAGCACAGCTGGCAGGAGGAGCCGGGCAGCCCGTCAGGTCAGGATAGCCGCCTCCGGGAACCAAAGGCAGTCGGGGCCGCAGGTGAAGGACGCGGCCCAAGAGGCCTAAGGGGCCGCAGCTATCGGGCGGCCGGAGCAAAAGCAGGCCGCCAAGACACCCTGATGACCGCTGTCCTCGCGGGGGGGACCGCTCCGGCGGCCCCCGTGGCTCGATGTAGCCGGGCCTGCCCGCCTCCCTCGCTCTCCAAGGGCAGGTCGGGGAGGGGAGTCGCGTTAGGAGGGCGCAGGCACCAGGGAGAGCGGGGCTGGGGAGAGGAAGTGCCGCCCGAGGCCCGGCCCCGAAGCTGGGCGGGCGGAGAGGGAATCAGGCCCGCAGCTCAAATATCAGGACTCCGCACAGCAGGGCAGCCAGGCGAGGTAGGAGAGCCAACCCACGGAGGGCTCCGGTGGCCAAGGCCGCAACCCGACCACGCAGCCAAGGAGGCCTCAGCCGTCAGGCGGGCAGCACAGGAACAGAGCAGCCAGAGCTCTGATTTTCGCCCAAAACAGATCAAAGCGTAGCTGAGTCAACCAGCAGCATGATGCCCGCCGCCTCAACCTCGGATGATAGATAGAACTGCTGATTTAGGCGGATGAACAGCAGCCGGGCCACGGAGCAAGAAAGCTAGGCAGCCATCTTGCAGGCTGCTCAACAGCGCCCCCAGTAAGGATGTTATTTAACACCTACCTGCTGGGTTTCAAGTGTGGCCCCTCTCTTCCATCCCGCTTCTGCCTCCAGAAGACGTAATCCTTTTTCTGGGTTTAGAAAGGTTTACTGGTATAAAATGGTGTAATCAAGGACAGGACTTGGGGTACACTCTTCTGAGTGCACAAGGCCCTGTCTTTTGCTTTTTAGCTCCATCTAAGCTAGGTTGTCCTATAACATGTTAATAAGTTGTCCCTTTGACTCCCGCTTGGGCCTTCCACCAAAGGTTTGCCACTCCAATTCTGTTTCTCCAGGGTACTGATGTGATTTCTTGTTTCTATTATGATTCCTTTCATCAACACATGGGATGGAACCAACAATCCTTTCACCCCTCGGGGGAGGGGGTGGGGTGTAACATTCTTTATCTCCAGAAGTACTAAGCATTTAACTTCTTCCGTTTACTGCTTAGGTACCATAAATTGGTATGACTTTAAATGTTTGATGGGGAAGACAAAGGAGTTTATTATTCCTATGTTTTCTCCTGCCTATTACTATAGGAAGACTTTTGTCTGGTGTTCCCCCCCCCCTTCACCTCTTTTTAACCAATTGGTTTTGGTGGCCGATGAGTAACGGTGGAATTGGCGCATCTTCCTAGTTCTTTGCAGTTAAGTCTGCTATGCCTTAGGACAGTTATTGGGGCAGGTTTGCCTGGGGGAATACATTTGCAATCAGTTGATTGGTTAAAATGGAAACATTTAAAACACTTCTATTATTATTGTATTGTTACTGTTGTATTGATCATGTTGTAATTAATATGATGCAAGGGCTTCAAACTTGCATAATATGAGCCTCTTGTCTTGCCATAGAATGACTAATCCCCCTCACTAGCGTGAGTAGGGGGTTTAGATTCTATTAAAGACAAGGAGACGAGGAAGGGGCGCTGTTGCGCACATCTAAAATGGCCGCCTAGTTCCAGAGCTCCGGCTTCTATAAATCCTTCAAGATACGCATCCTCTCTCAGGGCCGCCCGCGGAACAAACAAAACTCATCGATCTGTGGCTTAAGACTGTGGGCACATACTGGGAAAAATTTGGGCCGCTACGCCGGACTGTGTTGAAGATACGGATCGAGTCAGAGAGTCCGCGCTTCGACCAAACTCCTGGAGGTGATCGGAACATCGCTGCCGGCTAATGTGAGGGTGCCACGTCGGTATATATCGCCGCCGCATACTGGGCGCGGCGAACGCGGTGGTCCCCGCCAACGGCCGCGTGGTGTGCAGTCGGCCGCCGTGCTACGTGGGCCACTGTTGATCCGACTCCCGTGTCTGCGGAGCTACCCTTGGTCCCCCTGATATCTCCTGCTGGTGGAGTGCCCCTCCACATGTGGACGGACGCAAAAACAAGTAAGAACAGGTGGGGCAACGCATGAGGAGGGTGGACACCCCGAACGGGATCTGCCGAGGAGGGGACATTTTATCCAGCTACAGCCCTCCCTGGGCGATAACCTTTATACATCTCTCCTGCACGATAACTGGATCTGAGCGCACTACCAATCCTGTGTAGAGTCCGTACAATACGTTGGGGCGGACGGGCCTGGAGGCACTGGAAGACTCGGACCACTTGAATCTACACATGGGCCGTTACAAGCAGAAGGGAGCACACCCCAAGAAAACAGGCCCAATGGACTCCTTCGCCAGTTCCCAGCCCAGCGGGTCCATGGCGACCCAGTCGCAACAGGTGGACAGTCAGCCCGAGTTGCCAATGGAGGAGAGGGTGGACCGATTGATGGCTATAGGTTCAGAACGGCTTCCTAGCGGTGAACACTAAATTGGATGACATAGGGGCAACAATCAGCTCCTTGAAGGCGAGGCTGGACAAGGAAAGCACACGGATTACTGAGGCCGAAGGCAGGATCGCTATCAATGAAGACTCGATACTACAACATGGCCGCGATATTGCCCAGTTGAAGGGGGACCTCCGGAAAACCCTTGACAAATGCGAGGATTTGGAATCCCGTTCCAGGAGGAACAATATCCGTCTGGTTGGGGTGGCTGAAACCTTTGGCAAAGGGTCTATGGAACGCCAGGTAGAGGCCCTTCTGAAGGAACTCCTGGGTCCCGACTCCTTTTCGGACCATTTCCTTGTGGAGCGAGCACACCGTACATTGGCGCCTCCGCCCAGGCCTGGTGCTCCACCTCGTACAATAATTGCCCACCTTCTCAATTATAGGGACAGGCACGCTATCCTGCGGATATCCAGGGATAAGGGCACTCTATTCCATGAAAACAATAGAATCCACATATATCCGGACTTTTCCACTAATCTGCAATCACTTAGGAGATCTTATGAGCCCGTCAAGAGACAACTGAGACTCCGCCAGGTCCCGTACTCCCTTGTCTTTCCAGCGAAAATGAGAATTCAACATGGAGGCAGGGCTCACTTTTTTGAAAACCCAACCGAAGCCATGCTCTATGTTGAAGCCTCCATCCCTCTACCGACCCGGGAGCGGGCCGGGAACCAGAATCTGCCGCCCCGGGGCGCGGTGGAGTCCGACGACCCCGCGGGGTGATGTGTTTTATGATGCCACACTGCTATAATGTTTTAAATTGAAGGCCGCAGGGTGTCCCTGACTGTAAATGTTTGTTGGAAGGAAGCCGTGCAGACTTCCTGGGCCAGCGGTCATGTGAGTGCAGCTCACACCCCCAGGAGTGTTCCTAGGTTATGGTTTTAGGGGCACATCGTCCAGTTGGGGTTGATGATGCGGGAGGGGGTTGGGGGTGGAATAGGGATGCGGTGTTGCCGTGCAAAATGGCGGGCTTGTTGGGGGAACCCATGTTTCGGGTTGTTATAGCGGTTAAAATAGAGAGCGGTTTTGCAGCAGGATACCCATTCTCCCTCCGACAGGGGCGGGAGTATGGACGTATGTCTAGTCTCAGGCACGACCATGACACAGGTCAATAAGGGCTTGAATGTTAAGCTCCTTTGCTGGAATATCCGGGGTTAAATAACCCGATCAAGGCAAGGAAGATCACAGCATACATCACACGCCACAACCCTCATATTCTTTTTATGCAAGAGACACACGCACTTGGGCAGGTCAATACTAAACTTTTACCGAGGTGGGGTTCGCACAGGTACTACACAGAATATTCAGCACAATGCAGAGGAGTGTTGACTCTCATACACCCCAAATTATGTTTTAAATATCAGTCCAGCAAAATAGACCCACAGGGTAGATATGTTCTGGTGTGGGGGGAATTGGCAGGGCACCAAGTGATTCTGATTAATACTTATGGTCCCAATTTAGATGACCCACAGTTTTATTGCACAATAATGGATATGCTATCTTCATCTGGGGAGGCACAAATACTCTGGGGTGGCGATTTCAACATGATATTGGACCAATTCCTGGATCGCTCATCGACTGTCCCCTGAACCCCCTCCAAGGCTGCACTGGTAGTAAAACAATTAATGGAACAGATGGGTATGGTAGACGCAACGCGTGCATTACACCCAAGCGAGAAGAAATACACTTTTTATTCATCAGTGCACGATTCTCATTCGCGCATTGACTATTGGATCGTTAGTCAGTCCCTATCTGGGGCGATCTCCCAATGTGATATACATCCCCGTACCCTTTCAGATCACTCGCCGGTATCGCTTGACATCAACTTTGGTGATGTCTCCCCCCCGGCGAGAAGTTGGAGGATGCCCCCTGCAATCCTAAGAGACCCCAACATATGTGAATCATTACATATAGAGATTGCAGAGTTCCTAGAACTAAACGAGGGTTCGGTTGCCACCTATGCTATGCTATGGGACTCATTCAAGGCCTGGGTCCGGGGAGCCATCCTGGGCAGGTCGACTGGTATGCTGAAGTCGGTACGAGAGGAATTGGGGGTGGCCGAGACAAAAATTGACCTGTTACAGACTGAGTACAGCATCACACAGGATAAGGTAACCCTGTCGCAAATACACACTACGCTAAAAGAATTCCACAAGTTGGCCCATAGAGAAGTTCTCTATATGGCTGCACCAGCCAAAGCCCGACGATATGGGGAAAGCAATAAGGCTGGGAGATTCCTGGCCAACATACTTAGAACTGATAGGCACCATAACCCAATCTCGAGTATACAGACACCGACTGGAGGGACGGTAAACAGAGACCGAGACATTAACTCTGCTTTCACCAAGTTCTACTCCTCCCTCTATTCCAACCACGATAAAAAACAAAGAGGATACGTTTCAATATCTAGATAATCTCGACCTTCCCACATTAACGGCCGAGACCCGTAATGTACTAGACAGGCCAATCACAACAGAGGAGATTGCAGAGGCCATAAAAGTTCTATCGAGCGGCCGTTCCCCTGGCTCGGATGGCCTCCCTGCGGGACTATATAAAGAATTCTCTAGTGAATTGGCCCCGATACTGCTGAAAGTATGGGAGGAGGCAATGAACCTGCGGGTTCTCCCGGAATCGATGCAGGAAGCAATCATCACTGTCCTTTTGAAACCCCGTAGACCGCCACAAGACATGGCGTCCTATCGACCCCTGTCTTTAATCAACACTGACGCAAACATTTTCGCAAAAGTGCTTGCCACCAGACTCCTGCCATACATGCCGATCCTGGTTCATCCTGACCAGGCCGACTTTATACCAGCCCGATCCACGGCTCTCAACCTGAGACGCCTATTTAATGTTATGGCACAGATAGATCCAGATGCCAAGGCGGCCGTGGTCGCATTAGATGCCGAGAAGGCTTTCGACTCTGTTTCCTGGGCATACCTCTTTCTGGTGCTGGAGCGGTTTGGTCTCGACCAGTACTACATTAACTGTGTCCGACTATTATATACACAGCCGACAGCTAAGGTCCTGACTAACACCACTCTCTCCCCGTCATTCCACCTACACAGGGGGACCAGGCAGGGATGCCCCTTCTCTCCCATACTTTTCGCTCTGACCATTGAACCAATGGCGGAATTTATACGTCAGAACCACTCACACAGAGGTCTTAGGATGACCAGCCCCCCTCAGATAATATCACTTTATGCGGACGATACTTTACTATATGTCCGTGACCCCAAATAAAATGTGCAACACATCATGTCGGACATACATGAATTCTCAGAATACTCGGGATATAGAATTAATATACCGAAGTCAGAAATATTTCCCCTTACTGACGGCACGGGAGACCTAGCTGAAATAGAGGGATTTAGACCTGCCCGCACCAAGGTACGCTACCTAGGGATAATGGTTGCCAGAGATAAAAACCTGCTATATACGCACAATCATGGGGAACTGTTGTCAACCCTTTCGACCAAATTTCAGATGTGGGCTAGCCTTCCACTATCCCTGTATGGCAGAGTTGCGCTACTCAAAATGGTGGTCCTCCCCAAGCTCCTATATTACTTCAATAACATCCCACTTTGGCCTGGTAAACCCTTCTTCTCGAAACTTAAATCACTCGCCTCCTCGTTTATCTGGAATGGGAAGACTGCCAGGATGGGTTGGGATAAGATGGTTGAGCCTTTCGTGCTGGGAGGCATCGCGGCACCAGACTTTGAGCTTTATTACTTATGTGCGCAAGCTCAATTTGCAAAGCATTGGTTCGACCCAGAGGACACTGCCCCCCACATATTGATTGAAAAGCACTCTGTTCGCCCAAACAACATACGCTCAGTCCTTCTTAACCCAAGCTATGGGGACATAAGACCGTTCAATCCGTTATACACGACCAGAATTCTGGGCCAGAATTTACAAGAGACTAGGGCTGGAATCCCCCTACGACCCAGAAGTCCCCCTATGGGATTTCTCCAGCATTTCCCCCACATTTGATCGAGCCCTCCAGCAATCCTGGGACCCTAACAAGCTTTTCACGCTACACGACATGTTCCCAGATGGTGAGTTCTGTGACCTCACGGGCTTTATTGAAGCGGTGGGGAGGGGCCAGCTTAAACGCCTTCAATACTACAGGATGAGGGCTGCTTTTTTCGGCGAAGTGGCCGACATTTCCGCAGGAACCCCAGTCCCATGCATGCATTCGGTCAATAGTGTCTATAGACGGTTACGGCAAAGGGGTCTCTATGCTATATTCATTGGTGCAGACCCATTCCTCATCGCGCAAAATGATGAGAGAAGTCTGGGAGCGAGACGTGGGCACTCGGATAGATGAGGTCCGCTGGGCCCGGTATTGTCAACTTACTCGATCAGTGTCCATGAATGCTGGGCTCCGGCTGATTCAGTTCAAAGTTTTAAACCAATTACACTATTCCCCTGCCAGATTAGCTAAATTTGTGGGAAATTGCACAGGTGCCTGCCCCAAATGTAACGCCCCCAATGCGGGGCCTTATCATATGTACTGGTCATGTCCGCTAATTGTGGAGTTCTGGAGGGAAGTCGCGAGGCTCCTTGAAGACATCACGGCCATTCCGGCGACTCTCTCCCCCCTGAAAAACCTGTTGGGCGATATAGGCAAGGTAAAGGAAACTACGAGGCGATTATTTAACATCTCTTGCATTACTGCCAAACACTGCATTCTTAAATGTTGGAAGTCCTCCACCGCCCCAACCAGAGCCACTTTCTTAAAAGACCTTTGTATGGTAAATGACAATGAGGAACTATTTGTACTGTTGGTCCCGTCACCATGTCGCCCCAAAGATATATGGTCATTGTTACGCTTTTACCTGTGTGACCTGGACTCAGACCTTGATGCAACACCCGGGTCCTCGCCTTGATTTGCAATGTCTTCTGCTCTTGTACTCGTTGCTCTCATGTCCGAAAACTATGGTATCTTCCTCTTCCCTTCTTCCCTTGACTTGAAAGCTGCAAGATAATTAAGCTATGTTTTGATATGTTTATGTTGTGTCTTGCTGCTGACCTACTCTCTCAATAAAAATATGTTTAAAAAAAAAAGACAAGGAGACGAGTATTATTCCACCCACCCACCCTTGATATGATATAGCATTTATAGCGCGCCTATACACAGGTGTTTAAAGAGAGAACATTCCTTGGTTTGTTGTTCTTCCCATCCACCCACCCTTCTTTGTTTGTTGTTCTTACAGCTTCAGGCTGAGATGTTCTGCTGAGGAACATTAGTAACAGTTACAAGACGTGGAGAGTGCGTGATCCGAGAGCATCGCTGGATTGTCTTATCATCTGGTCTGTGCAGTGGACGTCTGGTTCAAGACCGCTACAGAAAGAGGAGTTGGGATTGGAGTAAAGAAGGAGGGTCCCTGCCCATTGGTCTCCTGCAGGACATGACCTGTCCTCCATGATGGATTGGGGAGTCCCCCCTTACATTGACATTGAACTCTATTTAGTTCTGTTATTGAAACATTTTGTTTGTATAAGTGTTTTCTTTGCTGCTGTGGTTTCAGAATAAAGATTGTAATGCATAATACTCGCCTCCTTGTCTTTAATAGAATCTAACCCCCCTTCTCACGCTAGTGAGGGGGATTAGTCATTCTTAGACATAAATACAGACAGAGATCAATCTGATAAAAATGGAAAAAACGTAAAAAACAGGTCTGTCTGTTTCTCTATATCACTCATGCTTCACAGGGCAATCGCATTGCAGATTGGCAGGATGGAGAGTCTAAAGGATGTATAAAAATAGCATTAACGTTATTCAAATTGCTGACAGCATATATCTTAAGGCAGCAGCTGTCACAGGAGCAACCATTTGTTATGGAAAACTGAGCTAGCATTTCTTTCGTATATAGCTGCATGTGTGTTTTAAGAAATGCATTTTCTTATTAGAATACATGCAGAAAAATATTGGTTGCAATTGATCTTTTTATATGACAAAAAATGAATTTGGGTAAATACAGAAAAAAGGGCCCAAAAAAGAAATAGTGATAAATACAGGTGGAAATGGCAGAGAAATAAATAAAAGAGAACTGGGAGCCTTACTTGTGATGTATTGCTGGGAATTGAAGAGTAAATCAGAGTAACTACTGGTCGTATCTTTGTGAGTTGAATAGTCTCTCTTCGGGAGTACGTCTTTTTCTTATTGACTCAGACCCATGGTGTGTACGTTGAAGATGTGGATATGTTTTCCTTCACTGCTTAGATCTTTAGAAAAGGTAGGACAGCACATGGTAGGGGAACTACTAGATTGTTGGGTTCCCTCCCATCACCCACAGGCTTGGACTGGCCTATAGGGTTTTTCCCCTTTTGTAATTGCTTGGCAGGCGAAGAACGATGGTCTGGAGGGTTGCCCAGAGCAATGCCAGAGGTCAAGATTTATTCTAAACCTTCCAGCCATCAACTCTTTTGTTTTGCTATTGTCACCCCGAGTGGGAAGGGTATGCCCAGACGTGGGTCCCTTGCCTGCTGGGCCTAGAGACCCAAGCTACTCCTCACTGATGACGCCCAACAAGGCTGAAACATGTCTGGGGATGCTTGTGGTCTCGTGCAAAAGGGATGTGACCTAGCAGTTCGGGCTGGACTACCCCTTTGGGGGTGGGACCAAGCCTGATTTGCATATGGTTTTTCCCCTTTTGTAATGGCTTGGCAGGCGAAGAACGATGGTCTGGAGGGTTGCCCAGAGCAATGCCAGAGGTCAAGATTTATTCTAAACCTTCCAGCCATCAACTCTTTTGTTTTGCTATTGTCACCCCGAGTGGGAAGGGTATGCCCAGACGTGGGTCCCTTGCCTGCTGGGCCTAGAGACCCAAGCTACTCCTCACTGATGACGCCCAACAAGGCTGAAACATGTCTGGGGATGCTTGTGGTCTCGTGCAAAAGGGATGTGACCTAGCAGTTCGGGCTGGACTACCCCTTTGGGGGTGGGACCAAGCCTGATTTGCATATGGTTTTTCCCCTTTTGTAATGGCTTGGCAGGCGAAGAACGATGGTCTGGAGGGTTGCCCAGAGCAATGCCAGAGGTCAAGATTTATTCTAAACCTTCCAGCCATCAACTCTTTTGTTTTGCTATTGTCACCCCGAGTGGGAAGGGTATGCCCAGACGTGGGTCCCTTGCCTGCTGGGCCTAGAGACCCAAGCTACTCCTCACTGATGACGCCCAACAAGGCTGAAACATGTCTGGGGATGCTTGTGGTCTCGTGCAAAAGGGATGAGACCTAGCAGTTCGGGCTGGACTACCCCTTTGGGGGTGGGACCAAGCCTGATTTGCATATGGTTTTTCCCCTTTTGTAATGGCTTGGCAGGCGAAGAACGATGGTCTGGAGGGTTGCCCAGAGCAATGCCAGAGGTCAAGATTTATTCTAAACCTTCCAGCCATCAACTCTTTTGTTTTGCTATTGTCACCCCGAGTGGGAAGGGTATGCCCAGACGTGGGTCCCTTGCCTGCTGGGCCTAGAGACCCAAGCTACTCCTCACTGATGACGCCCAACAAGGCTGAAACATGTCTGGGGATGCTTGTGGTCTCGTGCAAAAGGGATGTGACCTAGCAGTTCGGGCTGGACTACCCCTTTGGGGGTGGGACCAAGCCTGATTTGCATATGGTTTTTCCCCTTTTGTAATGGCTTGGCAGGCGAAGAACGATGGTCTGGAGGGTTGCCCAGAGCAATGCCAGAGGTCAAGATTTATTCTAAACCTTCCAGCCATCAACTCTTTTGTTTTGCTATTGTCACCCCGAGTGGGAAGGGTATGCCCAGACGTGGGTCCCTTGCCTGCTGGGCCTAGAGACCCAAGCTACTCCTCACTGATGACGCCCAACAAGGCTGAAACATGTCTGGGGATGCTTGTGGTCTCGTGCAAAAGGGATGTGACCTAGCAGTTCGGGCTGGACTACCCCTTTGGGGGTGGGACCAAGCCTGATTTGCATATGGTTTTTCCCCTTTTGTAATGGCTTGGCAGGCGAAGAACGATGGTCTGGAGGGTTGCCCAGAGCAATGCCAGAGGTCAAGATTTATTCTAAACCTTCCAGCTATCAACTCTTTTGTTTTGCTATTGTCACCCCGAGTGGGAAGGGTATGCCCAGACGTGGGTCCCTTGCCTGCTGGGCCTAGAGACCCAAGCTACTCCTCACTGATGACGCCCAACAAGGCTGAAACATGTCTGGGGATGCTTGTGGTCTCGTGCAAAAGGGATGTGACCTAGCAGTTCGGGCTGGACTACCCCTTTGGGGGTGGGACCAAGCCTGATTTGCATATGGTTTTTCCCCTTTTGTAATGGCTTGGCAGGCGAAGAACGATGGTCTGGAGGGTTGCCCAGAGCAATGCCAGAGGTCAAGATTTATTCTAAACCTTCCAGCCATCAACTCTTTTGTTTTGCTATTGTCACCCCGAGTGGGAAGGGTATGCCCAGACGTGGGTCCCTTGCCTGCTGGGCCTAGAGACCCAAGCTACTCCTCACTGATGACGCCCAACAAGGCTGAAACATGTCTGGGGATGCTTGTGGTCTCGTGCAAAAGGGATGTGACCTAGCAGTTCGGGCTGGACTACCCCTTTGGGGGTGGGACCAAGCCTGATTTGCATATGGTTTTTCCCCTTTTGTAATGGCTTGGCAGGCGAAGAACGATGGTCTGGAGGGTTGCCCAGAGCAATGCCAGAGGTCAAGATTTATTCTAAACCTTCCAGCCATCAACTCTTTTGTTTTGCTATTGTCACCCCGAGTGGGAAGGGTATGCCCAGACGTGGGTCCCTTGCCTGCTGGGCCTAGAGACCCAAGCTACTCCTCACTGATGACGCCCAACAAGGCTGAAACATGTCTGGGGATGCTTGTGGTCTCGTGCAAAAGGGATGTGACCTAGCAGTTCGGGCTGGACTACCCCTTTGGGGGTGGGACCAAGCCTGATTTGCATATGGTTTTTCCCCTTTTGTAATGGCTTGGCAGGCGAAGAACGATGGTCTGGAGGGTTGCCCAGAGCAATGCCAGAGGTCAAGATTTATTCTAAACCTTCCAGCCATCAACTCTTTTGTTTTGCTATTGTCACCCCGAGTGGGAAGGGTATGCCCAGACGTGGGTCCCTTGCCTGCTGGGCCTAGAGACCCAAGCTACTCCTCACTGATGACGCCCAACAAGGCTGAAACATGTCTGGGGATGCTTGTGGTCTCGTGCAAAAGGGATGTGACCTAGCAGTTCGGGCTGGACTACCCCTTTGGGGGTGGGACCAAGCCTGATTTGCATATGGTTTTTCCCCTTTTGTAATGGCTTGGCAGGCGAAGAACGATGGTCTGGAGGGTTGCCCAGAGCAATGCCAGAGGTCAAGATTTATTCTAAACCTTCCAGCCATCAACTCTTTTGTTTTGCTATAGGGCAAAAGGCCCATGGCCGAAACAAAAACTCAAAATGCTAGTGTGGGCCCGTTATTTTGGTCAAAGTGGGCCAGTTTGATGAGTTACTTCACCATGCGGCTAGTAGTTTTGACCAGTGTTGCTGAATGAATACTCTTTAAAATGCACAATTTGCATCACATGTTATCAAAAAATGAATAGCCATTTGCAACTGTGGGCCACTTTTTCATTGGTGCCCGAGACAATGTTATGGCCCAGTCCGACCCTGTTCATCCATCCACCACATAACGCCAACATCCTTCACAGAATATCGCTTCCAGACACACAGGCCTCAAGGAATGTGAACTGGCAGCAGAGAGGGGCCTGGTACTGGTGCTGCCCACCCTCCTGAAGCTCACAAAGGGGTGCACTCCCCAAGGAGCTGCGACACATCGCTTCTTTAAGCATCGAGGCAGATGGTGCCCTACTGCTGGTCGCATCTCAAAGAATGGAGCATGACCCAAAGACTCATGGGCTGTGCTTCTAACAAAGGCTCGGCAGTTACTGCTGTAAAGCATTTCACTGTTAGCCACTGCACTTTTCGTATGCATACAGGCGGCAACTCAGCCTCCCAGCAGCTCTTAAGTGCCTAGTTTCATGCGTGAAGGAGATAGTTAAGTGCTTTTAACACTGATAGTTAAGTGCTTTTAACACTGACGCTTCACCAGAAGAGTCTCGCTAGAATGTGCAAAGAGGTTAGGTGCACGAACACTAGATTTGGTCAAGAATGCTGACAGAAAGAAAGTGGCTCATTGAACAAAGCTACTTTATCAAGCGAAGTTATATCCATGAGGTCCACTAGTTTCATATAAAAAGAAAAATCCAACTGTAATGCAGTAACGTGGCAAGATACCAGCTTAAATGGGACCATACTACAATGCAGCTGGACATGCACAATGAAGAAACAGCTGACAAAGCCAAGCGCACACCACATCACAACCACAGCATTACCATGTCAGCGACTACTAGTAGAAATATGCATTTTGTCCTTCAATACTATCATTTTTAGAAGCAGTGGCTGCTAAATTGACACTATTTCCCTTAAATATGCCTCGGCGGAGAACGCCCCTACACAAGTAAGTTTGCCACTCCTTGCACAAATGTTAGCCTCTATACCAACAGATCTGTGACAATCCACACTTGGTCCATTTGGCCCCATCCATTGTCCGAGTCCACCACACACGTCAAGATGAGTTCCCAACCCATGAACTCCGAGTCCGCCTCCCCTCCTGTGATCCAGCTTGCAATCAATAAACAGGACACATTGTTGGGTAGTAAAAGGCTCCAGCTGCTGTATTAGGCAGGAGATAATGTACAGGTGACCATCCAGACTCAGGGCTGTACGCTGATCTGGAGTCGTTACAGTTACTGAGATCCTGCCCCTATGATACGTTGCTCCTTCCGCATGGCTTCCACCATTACTAGGTTTCCCATGCCCACTGACCTCTTATGACATTGTTAGATTTCCAAGGTCTCCTGACCTCTTATGTCTTTGTGAGGTTTCCCAGGTCTCCTGACCTACCATGCCGTTTTTAGGTTTCACAACATCTTGCACCGGTATTAGGTTTCCAAGGTGTCTCGACACCTTACACCTTACACCCATTGTCCCTATGTGTTATGCCATTATTAAGTTTCCCAGATGCCCTGGCCTCTTATGCCATTATTAGCTTTCCCAGGTTCCCTGACCTCCTACCCCATTACTAGGTTTCCCAGGTGTCCTGACCTCATACACCCTTATTTTTCCCAGGTAGCTCTTCTTCTTATGCCGTTATTAGGTTAACCATGTGTTCATACCTCTTACCCCATTACAAGATTTCCAAGGTTTCCCGACATCTTAACCCATCACTAGGTTTCCCAGGTCTCCTGACCTCTTACAGGATCAATTGGTTTTGCAAGTCTCAGGACCTCTTACACACTCAGTTGGTTTCCCAGGCCTAATGCCTATTTACAGGTCTTCCTGTTTCCCCAAACCGCTTAATGATTACCCAATATCTTGTTTCACAGGCCACCTGACCTCATCCTTCAGTTACTTCTATCCCACATACCCCCTTCAAGGTTACCTGACCTCTTAACAATGTATATTTACCATGTCCCTCGACCAGTTCATCCCTGGTTCAAGTCACAATTGTCATTAGTTGACCGCCATTTTCGTACCACCAACCCTGGCAAACCCTCTGGCAGCTACATCTGCTGGAGAGTTCCCCCATCTTCCTCCACTCCTCCTTCCTGGACTGTGTTAAACCTAAATCTCCAATGTTATTAGAGCCCCATGAATTGCCCCCAAGTGCCTTACCTCCCCAGTGCCATAAAATATACGTTGGGCAGCCAATACATTTAAAAAATGTATTCATTCTCACCTTTGTATTCCAGTGTATCCCTCCCACCCCCTTGCTCCTTGCCAGCTACATATTCCTTTATTTATTTATTGCGTTTTGTTGGTAGCGCCCAGACCCAGAGGTATCACAGCGCTACCCACACCTGCACGTATCACATATGTGTCACTCTGATATTGGCCTCCCGAATGTTGTGATTCAGGCTCTGTGTGAATGACTTCTCCAACCTACACAAACCTCATGTGTTTTTGAAGCCACATAGTTACTTTGCGCAGTGGATTGGGTCATTTTATTTGTGTGTTCCCGTGCATAAGTTTATTTCACGTATATCATGTTTTCTACTTAGCACTCTGCTGACACAGAAGGAGCTGGCCAGTTTTCAAGGGTTGCCCATACACTACCATGTGACATGTCATCTTTTCTCCCTGAGGAAGGTGGACATTTTTTTTTAGCATTGCCGAAACTAGTTGCTGTTGTTTGTGTGCATTGTGGGTTATTTTATTAAAGCCATTAAATCATAGGCATTTAATTGCATCAGTGCATTTTTATTATTTATGTTTCCTGAAAAGCGTCAGGATTATGTTGTATACATGTTGTACCGGGTGGTGGTATTCAGTCACACATTGGTGTATGCAGATGTATTTTTGGTGTAATTGCTTGATATGTGTTTTTTGTGTTTTTTAATATATATTATCAAACCAGTCAGAAACTAGCTAGCATCCGTGAGCCTTTTCTTCCACAGTATTTGCATGTTTATATTCTGACCTTTCTTTATATATGAGATTTTTTGTAATGTATTTCAGCCAAGAGTATCTTTCTTTTCATGTTCAGTACGATACTGGGTTATAGTTTGGGGTTCGCCTTTCGTTTTGAACCAGCTATATATCTGCCAGCATTCTTTGCCTTCAGTTTTGTGGTCCCATCTCCAAGTCCGCCTCCAATTTCCTGATTGTTCTGTCAATCTCATATTTGTGCCTTCTAATGCCTCCAATATCGTCACTTCATCCTCGAATTGCAATGACCATCTATGTTAAATTTACCTTGTCCGCTGCAAAATCAGCCTGTTGTCCTAAGAGTAATTCAAGTACATCTGATGCATGCATACCTTGCAAACATAATTGCCAATTCTGCAGATGCCTCCTGTTGTCTTCAATCCCTTTAAAGCTCTCCAACTTTGACGTTTAGATAGTTTGGAAGTGTGGACCATAACATGTCTGTAGCCAGCTGTATACATTCTTAGCTGTACAGGTGTTTACTGCTTTTTGTTTGGTGGGTGCAGTCTGGCCTACTCTCAGTACTGCAACCAACTTTCTGTCTACGTTTGTATTTCAGCCATCTCTCACTACATCGTTGCGCCTTAAGTGGATCCCAAGCATGCCTGGTGCCCTGTATAGTCCCACTTTCTTCATCACGTGCCCCACAAAATGTACCCTTTCCCAAACCAAAACACCTGTCTCCTCTAAATTCAGCTTCTTCGTTTCTCCCCTTCCTGTTCCCTGTGCCGGTCTTGTGATATCACAGAGCCGATTTATCAGGGTGGCATGATTGACTGTATCAAAGGCAGAGGAAAGGTCAAGAAGAATGAGAACACAAGGAGAGCTGGAATCAGGATTAGAGAGCAAGTCTTCACGGGTGTTTAGGAGAGCAGTTAGCGTACCTCTGGCAGCTCTGCAGCCAGACTTGTGGTTGTGGAGACAAACAACAGATTTAGTGTGGTGGATAAACTGGGAGATGGTTAACTTTTACAAGAGTGTGCCCAGGGAGGGGGTAATGGAAATAGGGTGGTAGTTTGCCAGACAGGAAGGGTCATCAGAAGGCTTTTTGAGGAGAGGGTGCACAAGGGAGTGCTTGAGGAGTGCGGGTGAGGATCCAGTGGCAAAGTGCAGAAATCGGCCAAGGATGGAGCAAGGGAGACCATTTTTTCCTTGATGGTTCTGGAGGAGCAAGGGAGTACCTGTTTGGATGAGACGTTCATAGAGCGGACTTGTCTAGAAACCTCCTCAGGTGTTATGGGAGAAAAAGAGGAGAGTAGGAAGAGAGTCAGAGGGGTGCCAAGGGAGGCCTGAGAACGGGCGAGGGAGAAGGGGGTGGAGTAGAGGAGAGTGAGGACAAGATGTCCTGAGTATTAGAAATGAAGTGAGAGGCCAGAAAAGTGCAGAGGGCCTGGGAAGGCAAAGGATAAGTGGAGACTGCAGTAGGGTTGGCAGGTTCCTTACAGATTTGGAAAAGTTCAGCCGTTTTGTTAGTGGCCGCAGAGATGCAGGCATGGATAAAGGCCCACTTCTTAGAGCAGATGGTGAGCCTGTATTGCCTTTGGAGCAGGCGGCAGTCCATTTTGTCAGAGGATGTGCTCGAATCCTGCCACGTTCACTCAGCTGCTCTGCACTTGCTTTTCAGAGTGGCCTATTCAGAAGTATACCAGGAGTTGCACTTGGAGGCAAGTTTCATGCGGATCCTCATGATGGGGCAAGGGTGTCCAGAGTGCTGGAGAAGGAGAGTTGAAGGTTAGTAGGGGCTGTGTCAGAGTGAAAGTCAGTGGCAGGAGTAGGAGGGGGAGTGAAGGTGGCAGCAAAAGCGGCAACTGACTCTCGCTTCATAGGTGAATTATGAAGAAGGAGGCTGGCAGTGTGGGCAGGGGCTTAGTCAGGGGACACACGAGGTCCAAGTGAGAGGACAGAAGAGCATGATCAGATCAGGAGAAAGGAGTAATGAGAGGGTTGGAGATGGGAATGTCTGAATAGATGAGAGCATCCAAGGTGTGTCCAGCTGAGTGCGTCGGACTGGGGGGAAGAGTGGAGTGGGAAAGAGAGCCACAGAGGTTGTATCAGGAGAGTCGAGGTGAATATTGAATTCTCAGAGGAGGAGAAGATTGGAGGAGGCCAGGAGAGAAGAGGTGAGGTCAGTCCATTCTGAGAGAAAGTGGGAGACCTTGCCAGGGGGTCTGTAGATGGTGGCCAGAGTCAGAGATAGGCCAGGAGAGACACTACGCCTGTAGACAAGGCATTCATCAAAAGAGGAGTAGGCCTGAGTGGGTATGATAGTAACAGGGACTCACTCAGGGAAGATCAGGGCAACTCTATGCTGCAGGTTAGCCTGGGCTTACAGATGATCGTGTAACCCTCAGCGAGGAGAGTGTGAAAACTTGTAACAGAGTTGGCAGTGAAACATGTCACAGTGAGAACGAGGACATCTAGGTCGGGTTCTTCAAGGAGGTGGCAGATGTCAGAGGAGTGTTTGACAGCAGAGCAAGAGATGAGGGTAGCTACGTAGAGCAGGCTGTCACTTTTGAAGGTCTTCCAAAGAGGGGTGGAGGAGCGTGGCACGCCTGTCGGAGGTGGCAGAGGTGTCAGAGCTATGGCAGAAAGAGGAGTGACAGGAGAGGGGAGGAAGTTGATGAGAAGGAGGAGGTTGTTCTGAGAGCCGTGGACCATGAGAGTGCCATTTAGGTAGACATTAATGATGGCCTTAGAGAACAGGAAGGATGACAAGAGTACCTCCCAATGGGTGCCACCATTAATGGGAGAGGAAGAGAAAGGGGACAGCACAGAGACCATAAGAGGAGTACCAAGGTCCAGAGAAGAAACGACAAAGAGGATGTCACTGAACGTCGGCCTAGAAGAAGCATTGGCATAGGTGTCAGCTATGGGCAGGCCTGGATTGGAGACCAGGAGATCCTTCTTGAACTTATTCCTTCCAGGCATCGTCAGAGGGATAGGATATGTGATAGAATAGCAATTAGAGTTGATAGGGAAGATTGAGAGCACCATTCAGGGAGAGTGCAGAGAGAAAAGATGGGGAGAGAGAGGGAGAGGGGGTGGAACTGTAGAGCAGGACACCAACTACAACCAACTGTAATGCAACAATCTAGAGTCAAGTGTCCAGGAATGGAAAAAGGCCTAGGTTACATCATATAGCAGGAAGCACAACACCTAGAAGTGAGTTACCAGTACAGCTCGACAAACCTTGATAGATGGATAGAGGGAAAACCCTAATTTGTAAGCACAGCAGCAAATAAAAAAAACATACAAATCCGACCTTCCTAGAAAGAGGGAAATGCTTCATTTTTAAACACAGCAGCAAATGAAAAAACACGCAGATTTGACTTTCCTAGAAAAGAGGGAAAAAGCATAAGTTTTAAACACAGCAGCAAATGAAAAAACATGCAGATTCGACTCACCTAGAAAAGAGGGGAAAGCCTAATATTTAACACAGCAGCAAATGAAAAAAACACACCGATTTAACTTTCCTAGAAGGGGGAAAAATCCCCACAGGCTAATTATGGCAATTTACCAATGATATATGGCTAGAATACAACTGCTGAGTGCAGCGGACTGCAGAATTAGATGGTATAAATAATAAGGGAGGAGGCACAGTTAGATAGGGGTCAGTAATGATTGTTCACCCTGCCTGCACCTTTCTTACCTTGTCAGTCACTGCTGGTTGATGGCTGTGCTGCATCCTCCCACGGTGAACACTTGCAAACACACTTTGGAGCTGCTACTGAGGGAGCTGCCCTTTGCCTTGCAATCCTTAGCAGCAGGGTCTGCCACGGGCAGTGGGGCTGCGCTGGGGATTTTAGTTAAGGGCACAAAAAGCCTAATCATGTAGCAGGGGCGGGCTGGGAGGCTTGCAGGCAGGCAAGGGGAAGCAAGAGGAAATGCTGTTATGTGGCAACATAATCACCAAGTACAAGAATATTCCAAGATGTTGTAAAATCGAGCAGGACCTCGGAATGAGCTGTGCTCACCCCGATAGCATCAGGCAGCTCTTTGTCTTTTACACACACATGTACAGACAGACTTTCCCAGCTAACCACCACTTTGTCTTTTGTTTTCTCCCCAGGACCATTGTGAGGGAGTGTTTGCATTGGTGGAGCAAAGGGTGGTGATGGGGCTCTGCCAGAAGACAAGGAAGATGTCGGACCAGCACTCCAGGAAAAGATAAGTACCTAGACTTTCTTGACTGTTTTTTTATTCTTTCCCTCTGTCTTTTACACACATGCACACACTTTCCCAACCAACCACCACTTTGTCTTTTGTTTTCTCCCCAGGACGTGCAAACTTAAGAAAACAATGCACGAAACCAAAACTCATCAAAAAGAACTGTGCAAAGTTTCTTGTGCCACAGTGCAAAAGTTGTTTCGTTCCTCAAAACCGACATGCATTGCAAAAGAACAATGCAAAGTTTCTTGTGTTGTCGCTGCATGTAACAACACGGGTCGGAAAAGAACCTTGCAAAGTTTCTTGTGGGACAGTGCAAAACCTACACTGGTCGGGAAAGAACCGAACACATTTTCTCATGTTGCTGCACAAAGCAAACACGGGCCAGAAAAAGAGACACGCATATTTTCCCGTGCCATTGTATCAAACTAGCACGGATCGAAAACCTGCATGACGCTTCTCTTTCTGCTACTCGAAACCAACAGAAAAACAAAACAACACACGGTTTCACCACACGATACAAAAAGAAACCAGAACCGGGTTGTTTTCATTGCGTGCGCAATGCAGCGGGTCACAAAGGTACCAGGGTAGGAGGTCAATGTTTCGCTCGGGTGAAAGCGATCTTTCGTACATGAATTTCCCGAAGCTCCACGCGTAACCACAAAAGATCCTATGGAAAGATTTTCGGTAGTTGTCTCACCTTTGATGGTAGAGAGATTTCAGTGGTGGCAGAACTGTCATGCTAATTTTGTGGAATGGGCAGAAGCGGATACCAGTGCAAATTTGACACTTTTTGCTTTGCGTGCAGAATTTTCACTTAATGTAGATTATCTGTTTGCCCTGTGCCAGCCAACCTCTGTGCTGGCAGTCCTGCTGATCTTTTGGCTGTGTACAGACTATTGAGCACTCAGTGCAGATTACATCTTTGACCCATGCCAGCCATTCCCTGCGGTGATGTTCACTTTGATCATGAGCTGTTTAGAGAATATCCAGCCCTTAATCATGCATACTTGTTTGATGCCCAAGCCGACCACACCCTATGATGGCTTTCCCTCCATCATTTGCAGTTTACTGATTGTCCTCCCCATGTTTTCTTTGGCACTTTTTCAGCTCCCTCCTTTTCCTTTCTTTGTTGTTCTCCCCTCCCACCCCACAGTCTATCCTGCCATCATTAAGATTCTTACTCACCACCTCTTCCATCTAGTTTTATCCATCCTTTCTAGGCCCTGGAGGAGCCTTCACCTCCCCCTGATAATTTTGCTATATTTTTCTTTCTACATCGCCCAATTCCCAGCTAGACGTGGATATCACTGCACCTATTCTAATGGGGTGAGAGATATTTCTCTCTCTGCGTTTCAGCCTTGGCTACCACCATCTCTAAACAATCCTGAACTGAAATTGCGCTAGTGGGGACCCATCCTCATGGAAAGATGACCTTGAGCCATTGGCCTGAGCGGCGCACCCGGTGTTTAATAACTATACTCACTGCACCTCTCTCCACCCTAACCCAGCTGACTAAGGAAACTACAAGAAGCCACATAGACGCTGTGTTAACCTGCAAACACCTGTGTGAATTTTACCCCATCACACTTTTTTTCTCCATCTATCCTTATCCACAAACCATTACTACAACACCCTTGTGGGGTCACAGTATGCTAAATATTTGAATATGGCTATGCACATTAAGACCACTACGGTGGTGACGGGCGCAATACAAATACTTCATAACATAACATAACATATAATTGCACAGTCATTCCTATAGTACGACTAGCTTGCCCCTAATGGTTATGCTAATTATGTTAGTAATCTCTTTCAGTCAAAACAATCATCCCAATAAGAAAGTACATACAAACTCTTCCCTGCCACCTGTGTTTAACATAATTAGTTCCTTGTATAGGCCATAGGGCATACTTTTAACCCTTCGACTGTGGTGTAAGGCCCTTAAATTGCCCTCTTTCCAAACATTGCCAGTCCCAACACGTTCTCCCCAGCACTAGCAGATTTTGGCTGCTTTGGCCCCACCCTGAACTTACCCACCGCCCCACCCAACAACACACTTTTCCAACTTAAAAAATACGCCTTCTCAAGTTGAGTAAATAACTTCGACTGACAGACTTCACTGACCCCAGCCGTTGACTGACTGACTTGCATACTTCCCCAGACATTGGCTGAGTTTCCTATGCCTTCTCCGCCCCGCCCCCAAGGCCTTCTCCTTGAGGGGAGCAAATGGTCCTAGAACCCACTCTCACTTGAATTCTACTGTTGTACCTTTCTTGCTCCTAGGCCAGGCCTACCTCACTCACTTTCCCCTAACCCCTACTTTTGGCTAGTGGCGTATTCACCAGAGGCGTTGCTAGGGGGGGCTAAGAGGGCTATAGCCCCTGGTCTTTTGGTTGTAGCCCCGGATAGAATCTCAGGAGCTACAACCAAAAGGCTCTCTAGCCCCCAGTCCTGACAGTTCCGACATTAGCGTAGCTCCGGGTCTTTTCCAGACCTAGCAACACCCCTGGTATTCACTATTACATAAAACCCTTTGTTTCCTTTCATGATGTCCTACTGAGGTACCCTTGTTAAAGGTCAGACTAACTCCGAGTTGTCTACCACAGATTAGTACCCGGTGCGGCAAAAACCAGAGAAGAATTTACCTTTCATTGACTACATTTCGAGCCTTACTGAATGGTAGTCCCAAGCACGCAACAGCGTGCAGCTCGCTCCGGTCCCGGCACGACATTTTCATTCCGGAATGGCTGCCATGGAAAGGGAGAAGTCTCTTCTCCCTTTCCATGGTGGGCATTTTTTTTGTCTACTTTTTTTTTCAATGTATTTCAAAGGCTGCAATGGAAAGGGGGAAGGTACTATGCCTAGTGGGGTTGGGGGTGCTCCAGGGCTGTGTCCTAGCCCACCTGTTCTTTTTTTTTTATACATCAATGGCTAGTATGACCATCTGCCAACTTCCACATCGGATATCCCTAGGTTGGGTAGCCTGCTTCTGCCGGGCTTGGTGTACGTGGATGATACAGTCCTAATGGCGCATACCCCCAGAGCATTGCAAAGACTTACCCACGCCCATAACTCCTTTATGGAAGCTTTGGCTATTGGTGTCAATGCAAAAAATCAGCGGTGATGGCCTTACAAGAGGAAGCATACTCTAAAGCTCCAGGCATTGTTCGGTAAGGGTGTAAAGATTCCCAGGGTGCATAGTTTTGATTATCTGGCGGTCAGGTTTTCCTCCAACTTTAGTCCTGAGCCTCACGTGAACAAAAAGACTGCAGGATTCAAACAGGCGATGGATGGGAAAACCAATCAATTTGGTGCTAAAGACATATAATGTAAAAGCAGTCAGGTTTGGCATGGAGCAGTGGGGTTACAGCAATGTAAACTCTATCCAGGTGGTGGAAAACACTTTTTTCAAGAAAGTCCTGGGCCTTCCTGGTTCAGCCATCAATTTCTTAAACCATAATCATATGGTGCCAACTTATTATGAATATTGGCCTAAGCCCATTCACGTTACATGGAAAACCACGTTGCAAAGTTCCGATTTTTGGGTTAACTCTGCAGTCATTTTAAGACTCATCCACCATTTTGATTTTAACTCATGTTCCATGTTCTAAAATGGTGAACCGTGTTTTCGTCTTGCAGTCGAGCTGAACAACCTTTGAGTTCTGTTAATGTTTAAGTTGTCCGAGAGCCGACTGTTAAAGCTATGCAAAGAAACCTTGTGCTTCATACAAACTGCCATTCAAGTGTTGTCTGCGCTCACAAGTCTCATCCTTGTATAAACATTGAAACAATGAAGAGTAAACGTCGATCGTATGCCTTAGCTGAACTGTATTGTAATGACTCTTGAAATAAGGCTTACCATGTATCCAAGCACCTACAGCATCATTGTATTTTCATGGAAATGTAAACCTGTATAATCTTTTGCATAATATTATAAACTCTGTCATGTGAACTAGGCACAAACTCTAGCCTGTTAAATATTAACCTAAAGAGAGGCTGGACAATATTGTAGAAATTGCATAAATATGTCTGTGTTTAGATGTCTAGCGCTCTCTCTCCTCACTGTGTCCTCACTGTGTCGGCTGTTACACACTACGAGGTGTTGGGAGCCAGATTGCTATCTGTTTTGCTTTGTAAACTGTACAGTAATAAAAGATACTTGTGTCTTTTCAGCCCATGATTGGTGTATTTCATTCGTGGTACTCAGCCTCGATATTTCTTTGTTCTTTTAGATGGTGCCTGAATAGGGACCCTCAAGATTGATGCCACCTCGTTGAAGAGAAGACCCGGCTATCGGACCGGGATCGGATGGTGAGAAAAAGGGGGCCCCTTTGTATGAGACGCGATACCTCGACGGTACTGCATAATCCGATCCCTGGACAGTGAGCACGCGGTCCGAGCCGGCATCTTGACAAGGGTCCACATATCGAGGCGGCCAGTTTTGCCGAAATCACCAACCACAAGGGTCCTTAGTCCTTTGTAATCCGATCAGACCTCCTCATTCCTTTGTAATCAGGTGAGTCGTGCCCCGATTCCTAAGTATCCTGATATTTGGTTGCAGATTTGTACTCGCAAGCACAAACAATGCCAGGTAACACCAGCAATCTGATATGCCTCGGAAATTGTCTGCCTGTTTCAGGGGATTATTCTACAGGGACAGACAATCTTTGGAATTTGGCCGACCGGCGCCACAGGAGGGGTCTCCGGCATGTAGTATGTACTGTAAGTATGGCATTGGTAGTATAGTATTCAACGATATTTGGCACAGACAAACTAGACATGCTTCCGAATTTCAGTGGCCAGTCAATGGCAGTTTTGAGATTGCCCAAATAGAATATTTAGAATCTATATTGTTAAATAAAAAAGCTAGACCTGCAGCATTTGATGTAATTCAGAATTGGAAAAAAGAAGATATACAGCAATTTAAGAGTAAAAAGAAGCATGCACGTCATCATATGTCAAATTCAGAAAAGGCATTATTGTATGATCAACAAAACAGTCAGAGTCTGTTAGAAACATGGATAGGGCTTTTCAACTTGGTGTACAGAAAATATATCTGTCTAAAGAATTTCATGTCTCAGATGAGCTCATTGATAAATTCTAAAATGAACGTAGGCCTGGTGTCACTGCACCACCTCTGTATGTACCTCTTCCTGCTGTCTTATCTCTTCCTGCTGTTGCACCTCCTCCTGTAGCAATCCCTGATCCTCCCGTTGTTCGTCCGCAGCCAGCTGTTGCTCCTTTTCCTTTTGTCGCTTCTCCTTCTGTATCTCCACCTTTACCAACTATTACTGTTACTATGATTCCGTCTTTGTTGCCAACGGTAGTGTATCCACTACCTGTTGTACAGGATTTGTCTACTCTGTCTTTCTCAATCGGTTCTGCTCCGCTTGTAGCTGATGAAGAGGTGAGGGCTGAATCAAAAGTAGTGACTCGTAGTACAGTTTCTAAAGATAAGAAGAGAGATTTGAATGCATGGGCTAAGCAATGTATAGAGAAAGGTGAAAAATCAGCTTGCTTAGCTATACTTTTTGATTTAGAAAGTATTCCCGAACAGAATGTTTTTTATTGTGGGGGTAGGAATACATTTGGCTGTAATGTGGAATCATTTGGATGTCCCACAAGGGTTGAGGGATTTGAATGTTTTAGCCTATTCAAGGGATACTGCGGAGAAAGTAAATGAACATGTCGAGAGGGTTTTTGAGTTAAGAAGGGAGTTAGAACGTTACAGAATGATGAAGTAGATTGTGATAGATTGGACGCTCTGTATGTGCAGAAATGGTTCCTTCCTACTTGGAAGTCAACGAGTGAGGAAATGCAAATTTGCACCAGAGATGTGCTTAGATGGATTTCAGATGTGCCGATATCTCCCATAGTAGTATATGATACGTTCAGTCAGTATACTCCACAAATGCAGAAGAAAGTGTAACAGAATGGTAGAATGTATGAAGAAAAAGATTTGTTGTCCCGCAGAATTTATGATTATTTATAAGAGAGCCTTTGCGCCCGATACTGCTTCCACCACTTTAGCGCTCGATCTGGCTTAATTGCTTAACAAATGTTCGGAGTTGCCTACTTCTCAGTTGCCTATGAGAGAGGTTCCTCCGACATTTGTTCCTAAAGTTGAAATTCCAGCTAATGTCGCAGCAGGTACCGCAGCCTCTACTATTGAAGCTCACTCTGTATCACAATTTGTTCATGTCCCGTTCTCCACACAGGAAGTGAACACTATCAGACAGTCGATTCCAGACATTAGGAAAAATCCAACAGGGTTTTATAAAGAAATAGACTCTGTTTTGCATTCACCAGTTTTCACCTTAGGTGATATAGACTTGCTGTTTCCTGTGATCCTACCTGCTGATTTATGGAAACAGATTAGGACTGTAGACGATCAAGCAGGGCTGGGTGACACATGGGTTAACTTGGTGAGGTTAGACGGAGAAAGGAAAGCTGGTGAGAGACCACTGCAAGTGATACTGATTTTGCCAGACAGGATAGTAACAAAATTAAAAACTCTGGTTCCCGAGAGAAGGATTATTTGGGACAAACTCACTGCTTGTACCCAAGGGAAATCTGAAGGTGCTACCGAATTCTTTAATCGGTTCGAACAAATATTTTCAGACTTAAGCGGACAGGATTTAAGCACAGGGGCAGGAAAAAGGTTGTTTGTGGATACATTTGAGCGTGGATTGTTGGCTGATATCTAGTCACAAATCATGACTTCCGAAAGTGCTTGGCAAGCTAAATCGCAGTCTGAAGTATTGCATGTGGCTCAATATTACGAAAATAGGGTCAATAATGAGAAAGAGAGGATGGAAAAGAAAAAGGGAGACCTAAAAACCAAAGTATTATTGCAACAGATAGTTACAGGGACTAGAGGTGGGAATACACAGTTTTGAGGTCAGTTTGTTCCACAAAGTAATGCGCAGTTGGGTCCTGTACACGTGAACCAATGTGCTTATTGCAGACAAGAGGGTCATTGGCGAGCACAATGCCCGATCCTTCAGCAAAGGTCGAATAACACATATGGTATCATGGGTAGACGATCCAGAGGCCGCCCTGGGGTAGAGGGTCCTGGTAGAAGCCAGTTCGCTCAAAATCCACAGCCCTTCTCACAAGGTAATCAGCAGCCTAGCATAGATAGCAGAAATATTTTCAATAATCCTTCAACTGCCTATCTTTCTGAAGATCTTGTTTTCGATTATATATTGTTTCGTTAAGACAGCCCAAAGCAGTGTCTTGAACCAATGCCTTTTCCCGTCAATCAGAAAGGGTCCTACGTTGAGATGAAGGTGGGGAATAGGAAGCATCTATTTTTGATAGATACAGGAGCACAGAAGTGTTCCATTGATCATTCACAGGTTCCAGACATTCCACTGTCAGGGCAGAATAACGTTTCTGTAGGGTTTTCTGGCACGCCAGTGGTTAGTCCGGTTTCTTTGCCGGTACTGATTAAATTGGGGCCATTCACAGATTACTGTCCATTTCTTCTAACGACGAATTGTGTTGAGAATTTGTTGGGGTTGAATCTGTTGAAGGAATTAAATGCGGTAATTCATTGTTCTTCGGATGGATTGCATTTGACGATTTCACCCCAGCAATCTTCTGTCTCACAGTTTTTGACTAGACCTTTACCGCCTGAATTTAGTGAAGTTCCGGCGTACTTATGGGCGGTTGATGACAATTATGTTGGCATTTTTCAAATTGAGCCTGTTAAAATTGTTTTGAAACCAGGAGCTAAATCGCCACGTATTCCACAATATAAGATTTCAGTTGATGGTGAGCATGCTCTGAAGAGCATAGCTTCTGATTTTGTCCACCGTGGAGTAATTGAGGAAATTGCAGGAAGTTTGTCTAATAGCCCGATTTTACCGGGGTATAAAAAAGGGGATGATGCAATTCCTTTTCGTTTCATCATTGATTTACGCTCTATCAATAAGATCATTGCTCCACAATTTCCAATTGTGCCTGATGTAACTACAATATTAACAATGATCCCAGCTTCTGCTACTTATTTCAGTGTGGTGGATCTTAAGAATGCCTTCTTTAGTATTCCCATACAGTGCATAGTAGGTATTTGTTCGGGTTCACCCTAGGGGCACGCTCGTTTACATTCACTTGTGCACCACAAAGGTACACGGAGAGCCCAAGCATTTATAGTAGGGCTTTGAAAGAGTAGCTCGATACATATGAGTTGCCTTCCACTTGCACATTGTTGCAATATGTTGACGACCTTCTCTTAGCTGCAGACGCAGAAATTGCTTGCAAGAAAGGTACTGGGTCTCATTACGACTAGTGCGGAATGGGTTTAACGGCGCTGGTAATGGTGCCGCCGCCGTTAAACCCACTCCGCACTATTACGAGGTCCCCTCGCGGGAGGGGACCAGGGAGCTAACAACGGGCCCTAATTGACAGGCCCGTTGTTAGCTCCCTCCCCATTCCCATTGAGCCCTATGGGGGCTCAATGGGAATGGGGAAGGACCTGGCCCGGGTTCTCTGAAGGAGGAAATACTGGGCCTTCCAAAGTCGGAATGGCCCGGTATTTCCCCATTCAGGGAAACCGGACACCATTTTGGAGGTAGCCATGGTATTAATAGCACCATGGTTACCTCCAAAGTCGTAAGGAGGCCCACTGTGTTATTGCTTATTCAGAGCGCCAGCGGACCACTCCGGTGGTGATAGTGCGCGGTACAAATGTCCTTTAACATTAACATTTAGCAGAGCATGGGCACAAAGCTTCATTAAAAAGGTTTCAGTATTTTTGACAGGAGGTCGCCTATCTAGGCTACCTCCTGTCAAAGGAGGGAAGAAGATTGACACCTGAACGGATAAAAAGCATCTCTAGCATGTCTGTCCCAAATACACCGAAAGAGGCCAGAGCCTTGATAGGAATGGCTTATTACTGTAGACAGTAGATCCCTAGTTTTTCACTAGTGATAAAACCGATGTTGGCTTTGACAAAGAAGGACATTTCTTTGCCATTGCCGTGGAACTTGGAACACCAGAAAGCTTTTGATATGCTCAAGACGGCACCGTGTTCAGCACCAGTTTTGGGCACACCAAATTATGACAAGGCCTTTGTTCTGTATGTGCATGAATGTGATGAATGTGCTTTGGCTGTGTTAACGCAGGAACATGGGGATAAGAACAGACCGTACGATTTTTCCTCCACACTTGATCCTGTTGCATGCGCTTTGCCGAGATGTTTGAGAGCTGTCACTGCTGTGTCCGTAAAACAATGTGAGGGTATGGTTTTAGGTCACTCTTTAACCGTGATGGTACCTCACTCTGTAGACGTTCTATTAAATAGAACGCAAACGCAACACGTTATTTCTGCACGATTAACAAGATACAAACTGATCCTATTTGCACCGCATATTCAAATTAAGAGGTGTTGCATATTGAATCGGGCTGAATTATTGTTTTTTCTGCAAGAAACTGCTTGCAGTGACAAAATGTCACATGACTGCCTCTATACCACAGAGCAAGAAACCAAAGGCAGGATTGATTTAAATGACACACCTCTGAATGATCCACAAGGGGAGCTGTTTTGAGATGGCTCCTGGTTCAAACTTCCGGATGGTACATCCACTGCTCCTTATGCCATCACTACACTAAGCACGATTGTGGAAACCAAGAGAATCTCGCATAACTCTGCGCTGGCCGCAGAGATTATCGCACTGACTCGAGCTTGTGAACTTTCCGAAGGGCTTAGAGTAAATATATTTACAGATAGCCAGAATGCTTTTGGGGTGGTTCACAACTTTGGTAGACTATGGGCAGAACGAGGTTTCTTGACCTCACACGGAACAAAAATCTAACATGGCACCTTGATAGTTCAGCTACTCTCAGCACTTGCGCTTCCTACTCAACTAGCAATCATGAAGTGCGCCGCACATCAGAAAGTAACAGATTATGTAGTGAGAGGAAACGCTTTTGCTGATAGGATAGCTAAACAGACTGCTACTGATTTATGTTCAGAAATGTATGTAACAAAAGAAACTATGAATATTTCTACAATAGATGAAAGAATCGATTCCATAAAAAATATTCAAGCTGATGCCACTCCAAAAGAACTTAAACACTGGGCTGAGGGTTTAGGAAGTTTGGATGAGGAAGGTTGTTGGGTGGACAAGGATAGAAAAAGATGGATGCTACCCGATGCATATCTCACTGCTATGGTTACAATGGCTCATGGTCCTACTCACATATGTGCTAGAAAAATCTGTAAATCACTAGAACCTGTCTGGGTAAACGTGAACATTTCAAAGACTGCTGAGCGTTTTGTCCAAAACTGTATGGTATGCTTACAGCATAATGTGGGGAAGGGTACGTCAACACCGAGGGGTAGTTTTGGTCCCCCCTCTGTGCCCTTTGAAGTGATTCATTTCAACTTCATCGAAATGGAACGCTGCTATAATTATAAGTAAGTTCTGGTAGTCATTTGTGCCTTTAGCAAGTGGGTTGAAGCCTTCCCTGTAAAAGATGCCACAGCAATGACAACGGCCAAAACCATGTAAGGAATATTTTCCTAGGTTTGGTTTCCCGAGGGTCATCTGGTCAGATAATGGTCCACATTTTATCGCTGCTGTTATCCTGCAAGTATGCGCGGGATTGCCGATCGATAAATGGTTCCATTCGTCTAGACATGCTCAGAGTGCCGACTTGTAGAACGCCATAATGGTATCCGAAAGAACAAGCAAGAATAAGTCTGCACTAGCAGTAACTTGAAATGGTCAGATGCCTTACCAGTAGCTCTACTGTCCATGCGGACGACCCCAAAGACTAGAACCTAGAACTGGACTCTCCCCCTATGAAATTATAATGGGGAGACCAGCTAATATTTGGAATTTGCCTAAACCCAAGAAACTGAAAGACGAAGAGCATTTGCTTCTTGCTGAATACTGTGACCAGTTAACTCAAAACTTGTATTTGATTTATCAACAGGTGTGAGAAGCCCTCCTAGTTAAATACGAGGGGCCAGGTCATCGACTTGGGGACTGGGTGCTTACCAAAATTTTGAAAGACCATCCAGCCTCGCACCGCGTTGGAGAGGACCTTTCCAGGGCCTGTTGGCCACACAGACTGCTGTACGAGTAGAAGGAAACGGCACTCGATACACGTGATGCACGTCAAGAAAATACTTTTTCCTTTGCCACTCGATGAAGAAGAAAAGAAGGAAACTGTTTGTTCTGCTTCGCAAGATAAACCTGTTTTGAACAACACCAAGTGTTTTTCGGAGATTCTTCCTGAGCCCGTGGGGCCTGGGGAGACTGCTGCTTTGTCTTTGAATTCTTCTTCAGATCTTTCTGCACCCTTGAGTAATCTTGCCTCTATTTCACCACTTCCATCAGGAAGCAACGACACTCTGTTCGCAGATCACGCCGTACCTGGAGTCTTGAGGTACGATCTGCGTCCACGGCACTAGACCTACAGCACAGCATGGCTGTGCCCACAGGAAACGACTGTTGAGCTAGTCCCTTGCCACTCTCTCACTGAAACATAAGTAAGTGGCCGGGACCGGAAAAGTTACCTTTAATCAAGATAAACCACGTGGTCAGGAGATCACCAACGAACGAACTTAAGGAGTCTGTCGCAGAAAATATTTGGAATAAACTTTGAGGAACAATGCCTGTCGCTAACTCTACTCGTACGAAGCAACCTATCGATCGTGTGGCTAACAAAGACATTGAACAGAAAAAATGGTGGTCCTTGAGGACTTATTGTTTTCTTGTAATAATGTTAACTGGTCTAACAGTTGTGATTGCGCTTGGGTTTTGGTATATTGAGGGGATGCGTCCACTTGAGACATTGTTACCTACCGAGAGTGTTCCTACTATGGGCCTCATTACACGGATGGCGGTAAGGGTTTACCGGTACCGGTAAACCCTTACCGCCTTACTACGAGGTCCCTTTGTGGGACCCTACCTTAACGGCTGGTTTTACCAGCCGTTAAGGACGGGACCCGCAAAGGGACCTTGGAGGTAATTACGGCACCGCAATTTGCGGTACCATAATTACCACCTTCCCCATTCCCATTGAGCCCTATGGGAGCAAAAATGGGAATGGGGAAGTGCCATGGTGAATGGAGAATTACCGCCCCCACACACCTTGGAATAGGGCGGTATTTCCACCATTCACCATGGCAGACTCGGTAAAATACCGGCCACAACCTTGGCTCTAATAGCGCCATGGTTACCGCCGTCCGTGTAATGAGGCCCTATGTCTTCTCCTTTCGTGCACCTGCACACTCTATCTTCTAGGGATTCTCAACACAGACAGAGTTATCACAACAATACACTTTTGTTAATCATGAATGTGACCCATTCGATTCTGAACAGAACAAATTGCTGGATATTTTTGCATTTGCCACAGCATGGGGAAAAGGGTCGGGCTGGTATATTCATCCTCTACCTTTAACTACTGCATGCTACGCCTCTCTAAGGGCACTATTCTTTGGTCGTTGGAATGATAGCGGGGGTAATTACAAGTTGGGCAGTAAGGGATACCGGCACCGGTAAAAAAAACGGTGCCGGTAATCCCTTACTGCCCAATTTCGAGGTCCCTTAGCGGGACCCGTAAAGGACGTGTGGTCTGACCAAACGTCCTTTACGGGTCCCGCTAAGGGACCAGGGCGCTAATAACGGGCCTGCTATTCGCGAGACCGTTATTAGCACCCTCCCCATTCCGATTGAGCCCTATGGGGGCTCAAATGGGAATGGGGAATAGTTGGTTCAATTTGGACTTACCGGTCCCTTCAGGGTCGGAATGCACCGGTAAGTCCCCATTGAACCAGACTGGTGCCGGACCCGGTATTGGAGGCAGCCATGGCGCAAATAGCGCCATGGCTACCTCCAATCTCGGAATGAGGCCCAGCATCTCTGGGAACTTCAATGGGACTAATTTGAATGAGTTTGAAAGACGAGTCCTGACGCCTCTGGGATGTTCCCTTTTTGCAACTAGGAGCAAACTTAATGTTGCTTCTATTAGGCCTTCCAACACTCTTTCTAGACCCTTCCAATCATTGATTTCTTTCAAAATGGCTCCCGTATGCAACCGGGATGCCATGCCTCCTTCTTACACTATCAATCATAGCCCCACCTCTGTTTCCTTCTGCATACAAAGGGATGGTTCTCAGCCAATGGGTACTTTTGAGGGTTGTACCAATATTGCAAATTTGACTAGTGAGGACAGACCTTTGTATGTAGGTGATCTCGTGTATTTCGTCTGTGGCAATGAAGCTTATCCTTGGCTACCTAGAGATTGGTAGGGTACTTCCATACCATATTCAAGGCAATACAAAATCTGCACATCCTAAGTACAGAAGTACATGTTCCCAAGGGAAATTGGGATCTTAGTGCTTGGTTCTGGGACTTTTTATGGTCTTGGGGATGGAAACTCTTTTCAGCCTTAGTGGTAACCCTTGGTATTCTATTGTTCTGATGTTGTTGCATACAGTGTCTTCCTGCCATATGTTGGATGTTAGGGGGATGTTGTGCGCAAACTGTAGGTACATTGGGACCAAAAACACATGCACCTGAGAAAATGACTAATGTTTTTGTGATGAAGGATATTACTGTCAAGGATCTAATGGCGATTGATATTTCTGAAGAATGTAATTCAGGATGCACGAACATTGAAGCGTGGGGTTTTGAGTAAAGCAAATGTTTTATTAAAGCTCTTGGCTTAGGCCAAAAGGAGAGTTTGTTAAACCATAATCATATAGTGCCTCCTTATTATGAATATTGGCCTAAGCCCATTCACGTTACACGGAAAACCGTGTTGCAAAGTTCCGATTTTTGGGTTAACTCTGCCTCCATTTTAAGACTCATCCGGTATTTTGATTTTAACTCATGTTCCATGTTCTAAAATGGTGAACTGTGTTTTCGTCTTGCAGTCGAGCTGAACAACCTTTGAGTTCTGTTAATGTTTAAGTTGTCCGAGAGCCGACTGTTAAAGCTATGCAAAGAAACCTTGTGCTTCATACGAACTGGCATTCAAGTGTTGTCTGCGCTCACATGCCTCATCCTTATATAAACATCGAAACAATGAAGAGTAAACGTCGATCGTATGCCTTAGCTGAACTGTATTGTATTGACTCTTGAAATAAGGCTTACCGCGGATCCGAGAACCTGCAGCATCATTGTATTTTCATGGAAATGTAAACCTGTATAATCGTTTGCATAATATTATAAACTCTGTGATGTGAACTAGGAATGAACTCTAGCCCTTGAAATATTAACCTGAATAGAGGCTGGACAATATTGTAGAAATTGTATAAATATGTCTGTGTTTAGATATCCAGCACTCTCTCTCCTCACTGTGTCGGCTGGTACACACTGCGAGGTGTTGGGAGCCAGATAGCTATCTGTTTTGCTTTGTAAACTGTACAGTAATAAAAGATACTTGTATCTTTTCAGCTCGTGATTGGTGTATTTCATTTGTGGTACTGAGCCTCGATATTTCTTTGTTCTTTCAAACTATGGTGTACACCTAGAACTGTGTTGCAAAATTATTAGTGACAATCTCAGCACACTTCATTGGTTTAGACTCTGGGTCAATGCCAAGGCAGCTCTGATCCAGGAGTTAATCAGATACCTGATTATTAAAGATCCTATTGGGAGAATTCCCTGGTTGAGATGTGCCAGGGCAAAACTCGCAGAAGCGAATGTGGCCTATTTGCACCCACCATTTGATATGTTTACTGCTGGTGAAATTCGAACCATGCAATCGAGGTTCCATTTGTATATTGGGGAGAAAACAGAGTCCTGTGAGATTCTGAAACCCCAAAATAGGAGGCTTGTTCTTATTATAGCACTTGGCATGCATAGTTACCTGCTATGGGCCGAGACCCCTTCCCAGCGAATACCAATAACAAGGGCAGGTTTTGATTGTGCCTTCTTACGAGTCATGGTGGCAGCAAGGTCCATAGATACGGCCAATCAATCATGCCCTCTGTGTAGTGCACCCCAGGAGGATCTGTCCCATCTTCTATTTCTTCGCCTGGTGTATACAAGATTGAGAGGGCAAATACTCAAACCATTTTTACGGGATATGGGGTTTGTTCATCATCGACTTGAATTGACCTATTTGCTGTGGGTGGAGTCACCCTTCTTGGGTGGGTTCGTCTGTCTTTCTTGAGGTATGCATTGATCACCAGGAATCTTTTGACTGCGATCTGGATATTCGTAGTTGAACTGTATGGATTTTATCCCGCGTGCCAACGATTTTATATGCAATATTGTTCCTTTTGTACTGTTTTTATGGAACTTGTGGTGCAAATCCGAAATACACGTACGATGATGATGATGAAAATCGCCACCTTACCAAGGAACAGTGACAGACCATGGAAAGACAACCTTCAACCCCCACACCAATACATCTTGTAGTGTTTTGAGTTAGTTGCATATATTTTGATGTTTGATTAAAAGTATGACAAACATTAAGGACGATATAGATCGTGTGACATGAACTCCATGCACTCCTCCCTTTTTTATTCAAGAATATGTAATACTGACAACTAACCCTAGATGGCGATCTGTGCAAAGCATGTGAATCTATGCTGATTCATTATCCTCAGAATACATTTTAGAACCGTGATTAGAACTTCTTTTATTTTGAGACCACAGTACTTAAACACAGGAACAGGAGAATGAGTTGCTTAAACTCTTCCTGTCCTACACCTTCGGGTTTCACCCCAGTATCACTCTACCCCCCCCCCCCACCATTATACCTTTTCCTGATCAGTCTTTGCCCCACTTCATCTTCTAGCAGTCCGGTCATAGCTATGCAGTGCTTTAGGTAGTGTAAGAAATCGGGGGTGGAGGGGGAGAGGGGAGCTTATTTGGGGCGTGGGATGGCCGTGGCCTAAAAAAGTATGCAAACTGTAAGGTGTGCACACAAATATATTTAAATGTTATATATTTATGTGCATACCTTGCTATGGTTTGTGTCCATCGGCAAAGCTTTATAAAAGATGGCTCGAATTTTGTACTTTTCGAGCCATCTTTTATAAACCTCGAAATATGTCAAGGAATTCCCAGGTTCGCCGAGGGTTAAAGACACCTCAGTGAACTGGGGAGGGGAAACAAAAGGACAGTAACTTCCTCTGGTGACCCCTCACATGAGGGGTCACCAGAGGAAGTTACAGTGACTGACAGAAGTGCCAGCCAGCTGGCACTTCTGTCAGCTTGCCTGACTTATTGGCGGGATAATGTGTCCTGTCAGTGTTGTGGTGGGAGGGGGGGGGGGTGGCACTGGCAGGGCCCTGGCGCAGCCCCACTTTTTGGAGACTGCCGAGGGGCCGGTCGGTCCCGGCCCACTTAGCAAGCACCCTATGGTCCTGTCATTCCTGTACTCCTTTAGAGTTACATAGGCCCCACTGGCTGGGCTTCCAGGGCTGGTGTGTGCCAGAGGCGTCACTAGGGGTTGGGGGGGGGGGCGGGATATAGCCCAGGATCATTTGGTTGTAGTTCCGGATGGAATGAACAACATGCCTGGACGAACGAACAGGTCTGGACTCAGTGGACTGCTCACCACAGGGACACCGGGCCGCTTTTAAGCCGATCTGGGTCGATCCAAAACATTACATACACAGTATTTGTTGCAGGCAGCAACGTTCGTGAAGATCACATAATTAATACATCAAATGGGAACAAACAACATACGAAATTCGCTGCCTGCATGAGGAAATCTACCTGTGCCGTCGGTGGCTCGCGCCTGTGCATTGTGGGGGCGGGCACAACCTGGGCAGCCCTCACCGCACGTGCCTGGATGCTCTCTCGCATGCGCAGCAGCCAGCAGCAAGTGTGAGATGCCCATGCCGTGCCTTCACTGTGCTTCTCTGCTCGGCGAGCTGCCGCTTGCTGTGCCACCCGTCCAGTGTGAATTTAATTTGCAGAGTAAGTACATACGAGGCGACTAAATCTGCTTCCATTATTTGCATGCTGTTTGGTCGAAGATTTTTGCAAACGTGGGTAGCGAATGCATTGTTCCAGTGTTTACTTGTAGACAAAGACCCTAACCTTGCAGATTTTAAACCAGAATTTGCTCCATCCTGCAATTATTAACCCGTGGCAGTTCGACCTTTTTCAAGGGGGCACGAGCATGCCACAATGGGCTAAGAAACAATGCGCTGGGAATCACGGCTACGCGTTTTATGGTGGGAAGAGCAAATGCACTTATTTGTCGGCCATGAAGCTGTGGATGTCACCAAAGGTAATCGGAGCTGTAAGGCAGACTTCCCCTGACATCGAGGAAGTAGTTCTGAGACTCTGTGTTGCTCGAAGCGGCCTGACGTCTTGTTATCTCCAGATTCTGTGACGCAATGACTGAAGACAGGCTATCTTATGCGGCTGCATTAGGTGGTTCATTCAGCTCTTGGGATTGTGCAACTGCCTCAGGTGGCGCACTTTGCTGCCGTTGTGTTCACATAGAAACATAACCCGAGGTGGGCGAGCAGTTCTAATCAGTGAACACCTCCGTAGTTGCCACTACTGAGCGCTTTTCTGTAGCCCACGGTGAAGCTGTGCTGCACAGCGTGTTGTCAGCTCATTCATTGGCTGACATCTTCACCTACCCTGACCTCAATGGACAAGGGAAACGCTCAGAGGTGTGTACATAGTAGCCATTTGACATTTCTCAGGCTGAAACCGCTTGGTGTAAGGTATGTCTTGTTCTTGTTCTGCCCTGCTGGACATGGATGCATGCTGGTAGAATGTTGGGGAGTGTGATGATTGGCAGCTCTGGAGAATGTTGGGTGTGTGTTGTATCCGAATGTTCCATGTGTGTCAGTTGGGGGCCTGAGATGGTGATGTGAGGATGGCCGGTGGGTGTACTGCGGCGTATCTACTTACCTGTATTATAGTCATGAGTAACTGGATCTGTATAGTTGTAAATATGTACAATAAACTTTCCTGGAACTACAACTGAGGCTCCACAGCTGGTCTGTGTGTGAACCATTGAACTCTCTACCTTCAACCACAACATTGGTGACGAGGGTGGGATGCATTTTCTGACTTGATTGAACAGATATATCCTACTTACATATCCATGTTCTTAAAACCATCGCACATAAATTCTTGTTTTAAATTAGTAACTTAAACCATCATCATTGAGTTGATTGCGCGGTTCTAGTCTTTGCGTGTGCGGGTGGGATTTGGCAGATTACGCACCCCTTCTTTTGTTGCTGCTCTTGGATACAGGTAGCACCACCGTCCCCATGTTTTACGGGTGTGGACGTTGACGGTCTGGTTAGGCCGCCCAGGCTTTGCATCCACGAGTAGAGATGCATCCTGGTCCGGTTGTTGGGCAATCTGTGGTTCCCTCCCCTGTCATGTCTTCCCTACCTTTCAGTGTGCAGTTAGTTTCCCGTGTGTTGCCCTTTGTGGATGGTTTGTGCCAGCAATGTATCTCGGGGTGGCAGTCCCGGATGGAAGGTGGTTGGTTGTGATAGAGCAAGGCTGTGATTGTGCATCTGAGCGTGTTGTGGGGTGACTGAAGTGTGCATGTTGCCTCTTGTGGTGTATGGCATTGTGTACGAAGGGGGATGTTGTAATATATTTCTTGTTCATGTTCTGTCCTGGTGGCCATGGATGCATGCTGGTCGAATGTTGGTGAGTGCAATGATTGGCAGCTGAGGAGCATGTTGGGTGAGTGTTGTATCTGAATGTTCCATGTGTGTCGGTTGGGGGCCTGAGCTGATGATGTGAGGATGGCCGGTGGGTGTGCTGCGTTTCTACTACTTACCTGTATTATAGTCAAGAGTAACTGGATCTGTATAATTGTAAATATGTGCAATAAAGTCTCCTTGAACTACAACTGAGGCTCCACAGTTGGTCTGTGTGTGAACTATTGAGCTCTATAGTTTCAAACGCAACACATCTTCTCTTCAAATGCCATAGCAGGAGAATTAGCACAGGTACACTGTCAAAAGTTGCAGAGCAGAAACAGCAGGTTACAGCCACCAAAATGTGTCAGACGTGTTATTCCTATCATTGCATCTCCCACTCTTTGAAGAGTGCCCGTTTTTTTGGAGGACGTCATTTTAGAAATGTGCCATGCCCGCAACTTCGGAGAAATGTACTGGTTTGCTGAAAGATTTATTCCTACAGGAAGACGGAACACTGGAAGTGTCGAATAACGCCATGAATAATTAATGGAGAGTGCATTGGATCAGGGCCTTCTTAAGCACTTTTGGGGCCCTAGGGACGGACATCTTTGGGGCCCCCCTCCACCAAACCAAAGGAATTAAGGGATCAAGAATACTAGTTGCGCCGCCCACACCCCACCCGTTGTGCTCACAACCTATAGGTTGATATGCTATCTTGCAACATAATAAGCATGTTTACTTCCTTTAAGTCCCTTTACCCTCTTCATTCTTGCTCTAATCAGAATGATAAACATGTAGCATTTGAAGAAACATTAGCAGTCGACGAAGCGGTTACTGTTCTAGCACATACAGGATAATTTTTATCAATAGGATCCAGGAAGGCATGCAGCCTGTAGTATTAATGCAGGGCTGTATGTAAAAGGTACTTGTAACCCATAATAGAGAACTCACATTAGCTGCCTCGCAGAATACAAACGTGCTCATGCATGAATAGAGGCAACCAATTGAAAGGAAAAGAAAGCTACACATACCGTAGCATGGATAGTGGATGCAGATTAGAAGCTGCCAGGAAGGTGTCATTATCCAGACAGACTGAGATTAGAAGTATAGGATATGTATTTGTATTTGTTTATTTGTAACACGCAAACCATCAGGCCCGTAGGCAGCAGAGCGCAAATTGTGCAGGTTACATACAGAGCATATATACATACAGGGAATTGGGCACAGGATAATACAGCGAGCCAATATTATATACATAAGTTACAATGCAGATATGGGTGCAAATTGTACAAAGTCACATACAAAGCATATATACATACAAGGAATTGTATATAGGATAATAAACGAGCACATTCTACGTACATAAATTACAATGCAGATGAGGGTGCGTCATGAGACATAACGGGAGGAATGTACAATGTATAATAGACCAGACCAGCCGTGGGTCAAAGTATAGAACACAAGGTGTGCAGAAGATGTCTTAGTGCTGGTTGAAGAGCCAAGATTTGGTTTTGGACTTAAATGTGTTGAATGAGTCTTCGGATCTGATTGTGACGGGGAGGGCATTCCATAACTTATGGTTTTCAAATAGTGGTGCCATTAGATATCAGAGGAACAAATGCCTGTGGTGTGCGTTATAAATATGCTCACTATTAAAGTGGAAGCAACCCTATAGCCAGTGAAACCATGAATAAGTCTTTTATGAAGATCATACCATGAGAAGGAAATCCCTATGAAGGGCCGACAATTTTGAAAGGTTTAGGGAGTGGCAATATTGAGAGGTTAGGCAATACAAGATTAAATGAGATGCCCAGGATCACACATTGGTTAAGGAGTGAAGCAGGGATTTGTGCCACCTCTGCAATTTCTGCATTTGAACACTTTCTTTTCCAGTTCTTACCATGAACTAAAACAATCTCATTTTATAAAAACACACTTGGAAAGTACACAAATCATATTACCAAACATGGCAATTTTAAAAATATGTATTATAGAACGGTGTTATGCAAAATGGGAATGATTATAGCTTCATTCTCTCCATCACCAATGAAAGTATATAAGTACCAGCATACCAATCAATGTGATTTAATACATTTAATCTGGGTTTGTCTTTTGTCTTTTAAAGCTTTAACTATTTCCAAAACATTGGCCTGTGACATTTTTAAACGTGCATGAAACCTTCGACTTTTACCAAAAATCAAACTGTTTTTTTGTGTTGAACAAGCAGACCTTAATATATGCTTGCCTGAGGCCTGCAACATCTGGCCTGCTCTCTTCTGTCTACCAAGCCTTCCACCCAAATGGCCTACATAAGAAGAAAGATCAAGTAATGGGCTAAACGATGCCATCAGCATACGAGAAGGGAAATCTCACAGAATACAGCACAGTAATGTAAGATATATTAGATGATTTGACCAGGATCACTGTATCGACTGCTGGCAAATCCAGGATATAAGCAAGAACGCTTTTGTTCCATAGTCTTGAATTTGGATACTTATTCACCTCTTGAACTAACAGTTTATGCCATTGCTGGAGATAATTGCCTAGGTTTTACAACACCCCATCTGAACAATCATTTTCTAGAACTTCACCATACGAATGATATGTTAGTTTTTATAGCAACCCCTATCTGGTGAAGGTACATTGCTGATAATAGCAGATGTTGTTCTGCAAAACCAAGTACATATGCAGGCAGGTTTATAAACTTCAGACATAGGAAAGTCTCAGCCAGCCTTGCTGGAATGTGATATTCTGATTTTGCATATGAACACATATCCCTGCAATGCAAATGGGTGCTTCACGCACTGAGGTAACTTCTGAACCATTGTGGCACTCAATTTATCAATATGCATTTCACCATTGCCTATTGCACATGATCAACGTAATTCCCACAGGAAGGAAAGAATGCTACAGAGTTGTGCTGTAAGGAACACACAAACTATGTATACCACAGTGAACACAGAAAGCAATAAATGATGAATTGATCAAGGCAGAATGCACTTGTCAAAACAGAAAGGAAATAGGTTTAGAGCCTGAGCAGCACCCCATAAAATATACTGACGTGTGCTATTTAGGACTTGTGAACAATGGAATCTTACTTCTTCAGATCAGGCAGCTTTGTGTGGCCCCCTCCAAGGTGGGGGCCCTGGGGTAGTGCCCCTTTTGCCCTCCCATAAAAACGTCTCTGCATGGGATGGAATACAAGTGCACGTGAAATGTAAAATCCACACACATTTACACAACTACTTTGAACTGAACTTTGATGGTGCCAGGCTGCTTTCTTGCATTTCTCTTTAACCCGCCTGCACCTTGACCCCTGAACCTTTTCTCTAAAATGCTGTTCTTTCTGTAACATAAAATGGATCTGGCTGCCCTAGGATGTTGCACTCTAGTTGCGGGCTACGGGTGTAGAAACAGAGATTAAAGTTGCGTGAATGAACGCTGCACTCGTCGTGTTTCCCAGTTTCCATATTCGGCAATGGTGTGATACACATCTCTGCAGTTGTGGCCTGCGTGCTGCATCTGATGAGCCGGGTAGTGAAACACTCAGAGGCCGATTCATGGAATTAATGTGCGCTGAAATTTTCAACGCAAGCGTGCGAAAGCGTGCGATTCGCAGTGCCAGTGCGAAAATCTCAGCGAAACCCGTGCACAGCGATTCATGGAAGTCCGTGCACACGTCTCCAAACAGCGTTCGCTATGCGCACAGCGAAATCGCACATAGCGCGGCGCACACAACAAAAGTAGGAGGAACAGGGGGCGTGACACGCGGAATGGGGAACAACTCGTGAAAATGTGGGCGTCACGGGGGAAGTACAGGAGGCAAGTGCGCGGAACGCCCACACGCACATTCAAAATACGTATTCATGGAATCGAACGGGGCTAACGCGTGCGCCAAAAAAGACGCGCTAATCAGGAAACACGTACGCCAGCAGGAAGCAGGCGTACGTGGACCCGCGCAGGATAAAAGTGTGCGCAAACAAGCACAGACGGCAGGATGAATATACCGTTCCTAGCAGCAGTGGTCGTGGGATACCGCAGGAGGAAGAGGAGGATAGTCAGGCCCAGAATTTTTACACCTAGAACCAGCCTTTTTGATATGCCTGATGACCAGGGGTATATGAGGTACAGGTTTCCACCTCACCTAATACTCGACCTGGTCAGTGAGTGGTAGGATGACCTCACATGACCCACCCTGTGCTCCCAAGCACTCAGCCCCCTGCATAAGGTCCTCAATGTACTGCACTTCTTGGCCACTGGATTATTTCAGCGGACAACTGCTATAGTGGGGGGGGTGGGTGTCACAGGCCACGCAGTCACGCTGCCTACACCAGGTCTTGGCCATCTTGACTGCACACCCATCAGTCCGCAGGCACATATACCTGCCCAGAACACCTGCAGAAAGGCAGGCTGTCGTCCAGGATTTTTACGGGGTGGCACACTTCCCCAAAGTGCTAGGTGCCACCCAGGAGGTCCGAGGACAGGGTGCGCACCAACAACCACTTGTGTGGATGTTGGGAAAAAAAAACACCTCCATGGGCTCATGGCCTGCACGGCTATGCCAATGTGGGAGAACTGCTGCTGTCGCTCTCATCACCCTCTGCTGCTGCCACAGGAGGTGGTGGTGCTATGGGAGGCAGCCCACGCAAAGCCCTGGTATGGTCCTCCATGGCAGCAAGCATGCGGGTGTGGGAGGTCTCGTTCTGGAGGATTATAGTGCGGAGATCCCCATGCAGCACCTGACGTGATGCCCGTATCTCCTCCAGAGTTGCCTGCATCTCAGCTGAGAGCGAACGTGTGAGCCGCTCCAGCTGCTGTTCTGTCCTCAAGTTAGTGGAAGCCTCAAGGGCAACAAGTCTCCCTGAGATGATGGAGTTCTACCCTCAGGGCTTCCCTGTGGCCCTCGGACTCTATTGAGATCGATTGGCGTGGAGTCTCCAGTGCCGCCCGTCTGTCCCTGTTGGACGCCAACATGTCCTCCCTGTGTGATTGGCAAATGGAGTCTGTTGCCTGCTGTAGTTGCTCCATCTGTCTTTCAGGGGGGACAATGGAAGTGGCCGCCCTCTACATTGCTTGAGCCATCATCTCAACTGATGCTGCCTGTTGGGTTGCCATACCGTACATGGATTGTTCCCATGCAGTATTGCCTGGTGGCGTACGGCCACCGCGTCGGCGGGCACCACACCTGTTTGGGGCAAGGCGATCTGTGCCTTGCTGTGCTGGCACTGCCTGAGGCTGCAGGACTGCATTCCCCCTCTGATATGCTGGCCCAGGAACAGGATCAGATGTTGTGGAGTGTGACCCTGCATCCGTAACCGCCAAAGGCGGACTTACCAACACTGACATCCCCATAGAGGGTTCTACCCCTGGTGCAGGTGGGTTGGGCAGAACAAAATCCCTGCCAGAAACACTTACCTGCGACGGCACATAGGTCTCATCATCCGAATCAGCACCTGAATAGAGGTCTGGGGAGGTGCACCCAGAGGCACCCCTCGACAGAATGGTCTGCAGCAAGACTGGGTTCTCACCCACCACCACACCACGTCCCCCACTGTTGCCCGGTCGTGCCTGAGATTCCTCCTGGGTCTACACCATCTCCTCAACCTCAACAGCATCAAGTGTGTCATCCCTTGCAAAAACATGAAAGACAGAAAATGGAAACAGGCATTAGCACCATAGCACACATATAGGCCTGACAAGCTACACAACCAGTACATGATTTACACATGTCCCACATGACTATAACCCTCCCATGCATGCACTGTCACTGAGTTGGAAGGGGAGGCAAAAGGCAGACACTGATGACACCAAGATGGAAGAGCAACACATTTGCTGTATGCTGGGTAGCACTGCCATCACACATTGCCCTGTGAGTGGCATGTCCAATACACATACATGACACATGCCATCACATAGATGGACATGATGAGATGAAAAATGCTACATAGTGTGACAAAATAGGCATGTGCCACACACTGCAACACATCCAGTATACAAAAATATAGTGATTGCAGGCCGATGTACACATCAATGGTTGTGCACTTCAACATGACAGGAAACAACTGTCATGTTCCACATTCAAACGGGCCCCAAAAATTTCTGTGATCAGGCCAATACTCAATCAGCCTGAATGGTCTAATCATTCACCTAACAAGGTAACACATGTGGGCCAATGTGGGGTTCATCAATGACAGAAGCATGTCACAAATGTGACAATAGGGCTGAGGAATGCGTAGCAAAAGTGCTAGAATTGAAACAAACAGCCTGAACGAAAACTGAAAAATACAACCAATGTTGTTGCAAGATGCCACTTCAAGGGCAACTGCCATAATGTTGCACAACATTACTAATGTGGGCAGAAGGGATACTGTCACACCCAAATCTAAGGCCGCTGAATGTTTTGGATGAAGCACATGGGTGACCCATACCACTCAGGCACACACACCCTCACCTGGCACTCAATCAGAACCCGTCACCCAAACAACATACACATGCATTACACACACATGCATGGGCACTCACCGGACAATGCAGCATAATCAGGTAGTCCTCCCACACCTTGGATCTGTTCCTCTGTGATGAAGGCCCCAGCAACAGACTCATGTTCAGTGAGTTTGTTGTCCTCTTGTGGAGACCCACCGCCAGTCACCAGAGTAGCGGCATGATTTGAGGCCAGCTTGTTCTTTGCTCTGCATTTCAGGTCATTCCACCGCTTGTAGCAATCATCAGCTGTGCGCCTCACAAATCCAAGGGCACTTATGCGGTCGGCGATGGTCTGCCAGTGTGCCTTACATTGACCAGTCGTGGTCTTGCACCCTGCAGTCACCAGCATTTTGTGGCTATGTGCCGACACATAGGCCACAAGTGCATCAAGTTCCGGATGATTAAAGCAAGGCTTCCTTGAGGTACCGGAGTGTGTAGCCGTGTCTGGGGTCTCAGCCTGTCGTGCCAGAACACCCTTCTTCCTCTTCTTTAAAGGTGGAGCAGAGCCAGAGTGGCTTACGCCGCTCTGGTCAGTAGGGGCAGAATCACCGGTGGACTGGGTAGTAGGAGTGTGGGAATGCACAATGACCATAGGTCTTGATGCAGGCATTGGTTGCAGGGTAATGTTGGCAGGGGGAACGTCACTTTGATGGACCGGGACTGACACTGTCCTGGCTGGGAGAGTCAGAGCTGGGGCGGATGGAGCTGCAGCTGCCCCTGCAGCCTCCCCACCCTGCATACTTGGGGCAGCAGATGACATAGCTGCCCCAGATCCACGTGGCTTGGTGACAACAACTTGCACCGCCACACGTGGCCTAGACTTGCTGACCTGGAAGTCAGCCAGGGAGTCATCCTGTGCCAGGTCAGGTGCCACAATGGGCTGGTCCAACAGGGGCTGAGCTTGGATGGTGTCAGCCACGTTTCCCTCAACCATGGGGGGGGGGCATGGGTGTCCCTGATTGTTTCTCCACACATGGGGGTATAGGGGCACCCTGCAAATCCCGGCCACGTCCCCTACCGCGCCCACCACGCCCACCTTTTGAGGGTCGGCCACCTTTGCCTCCCTTACCGCTTGGTCACCTCCCAACCATGGCACTGATGTTGTTGTGCGTGTGGGAGTTGCAGTAAACTATTGTCCTGGGCAATTGGGGGTCAAAGGGGTAGGATACCAGATGGAATTCGTACCCTAGTGCTCTAACAAGGCTGTCTGTGACCCCTGGGGGAAGATGACGGGTCACGCAATGCACAGGCAGCCCAAAATCAAAAATTAACATGCACGCAACCCCTCGTAGACCGTGCGTGAAAAAATGAACCCACACTACGCTGTGGCACCCAGAAACACAAAAATAAGCGTACGCGTAATACACGCAGCCTACAATGACCTCTGAAGGGGAACGCGACACATGGGGCAAGCACAGTTGCTAAGTACGTGCGGAACTCACCGTCTGCCTGGAAAAAGAACGTGAAAAATACGCACGTGTGCGCGTTGGCAACACCCCCGCCAAAAGAAGAATTGTACGTTGTCTGAGGAGACAGTACAAAAGGAGAAGTGAACTCTGTTTGAGGAAACAGGCCCAACAAAAAATCAGAAAAGAGCTGCCAGAGGTAACAGGGAGTACGAACTAGAAATGCTGTGAAGTAATCGCGCGTGAACCGACAAGAAGTACAGATTTCACCCACTCGCTCTCCACAAAAAGCACGTACAAGGAAATGGCGTCCTACACGTAGCTTTTAAACCGGCCCACACGTACACGTCAGATACGCGTGTACGTGGGCGCTTTCCTCCAATTACACGCGATGACACTCGGACGTGCAGTTTTTCCACATGTGCTCTGTCATCACGTGCTATGAGGGAAACGCCTGCGCGCGTAATGTAACTTACGCGCTTACGCGCTAAGGGCCTTTGGTCCAATGGAATCGCGTGCTTGTGCTGATGCACTTACGCGCTAAGGCCCTTTCCTCGAATTACACACTGACGTGCAATTTTTCACGTGCCAAATCACTCCGTATCAAGCTCGCCATGCGAAAACACACGGAAGACCACGTTCCTGCCCAGAAGGCTGAATTACTGCCCCTCAGAGCCCCGAGCATGCTCCCACCTGCCATCTGCTGCTGCCTGACTGCCTGCTGCCCACGTGCCCTGCCATTTGCTGCCTGCATGTCAGCCAGGGGTGTAGTTGCTGTGACCACCCCTGCTGGAACCGAAGACTCCCGACTGGGATTCCATCGCTCCACAGCCCAGCCCCAGGACCCGGTTGCCCACCCACTCGTGTCTCTGGGGTTGCCATGTCCGGCACAACACCATCTGGCAGCACTGGCAACCCCCAGCCAGAGAGGCAGAGGGCCACCAGCTTCACTGCCACCAAAGTTGGTGTCCTGGTGGAGCAAGTCCTGGGGCAGTATGATGCCCTCTTTGGAAGTTCGCGCGCCGACAATGAAGGACGGACCAGGATCTGGATGGACATCGTGACTGCCATCAACGCAGAGGGGGTGGCAGTCCACGACTTACATCATGTCAAGAAGCGCTGGGAGGACTTCAGGTCCAGGACCCTCAACAAGGCCCGGCGCCTCGCTAAGGCAGCGGATGCCAAGGGGCGCCAGGGCCAGCTGTTGAACCATCAAATGAGGGTCCTGGAACGCATTTTCCTAGCGCTCTACATCCAGATCCTTGAGAGGCAGACCCATCTGGAGTCGAGCGGTAAGTGTACATGCATGTTGCTAGTACGCTGTGCGTGTCGTGGTGTGCCAGTATTGTGGAGGTTGCACATGTGTTCATTTAGGGCCATGTAGGGATGTGTATGAACATGGGCGTGAGGCTGCCACATGTGAGCCTTCTCAGTTGTGAGACACATTGATGGTGTATGTGTTGGTAAGCATGCTGGGCAAATGCAGGTGTGGAAGCACACATGTTTGAATTTCTGTGTATGTACATTGGCATGGTAGTGGCATGGGTGGTGGTTCATAATGCATGTATCTGCACTGTGTACATGTGCATGTATATGTATCTGACAAGTGTGCAACTGTGATGCAACATGGATGCACGTGACACTAATATGTAGAAGGATGAATGGCAGATGTGACATGTATGGCGATCTTATCACTGCAACTGTTGGAGGAGATGTAGACATGCATGTAAGTGTGGTGGCGTGTGTGAATGTCTAGTGCACTCCTTGTGTTTCATGTGATGTCAGGCTCACCTTTGGCTGTTCATGCTGTTGTATGTGTATGGATGGTGCTGCCTGGTGCAATGTTGCTGTTGAAATGTTCATGTGTGTGAGTCAAAATGACATGTGTGTCGTGGAGTGTGATGCCGTGTCTGTAGTTAAACAATGCCACTCATGTACAACTGTCATGTGTGTATCAGTCCATTGTACAGTGCCCTGATGCCTGTGTTTTATCTCTCCCTGTCTGCAGTGTCAACTGAAGAAGAGGGCGGAGAGGGTGCTGTGGAGCACAGCGGCAGGGATCATCCCGCCAGCCGGAGACGCAAGGCCCAGCTCCCCTCCCAGGTTGTCATCTTGTCAGGGAGTGAGGAGTCCGGTGCCGCGTCCCAGGCCGCAGCTGCCGAGGGAAGGTCCAAGAGGCGGAGGTCGGAGTTGGACTCCTCGGCAGCAGAAGGCGCAGCTGAGACCCCACAGGGTCCGACAGAGGATGATGGCACGGAGTCATCCAGGTTGGTGGGGGGTTTGGTGGAGGAGGAGGCCGTGCAAGGGACAGACATGGTTCTGGAGGTGGGGATTCCACTGGTGCTAGTGGTGCAGTGCAGGGGCAGGGACAGGAGGCAGCACAGGCCACCGCGGAGGTGCCTGTGTGTAATCCTGTCCCCGATCCTGTGACTGCATCATCCCGCACCAGCAGGGATGCCTACGTCCAGACCAGTTTTCAGGGAGGGGATCCGCTTACAACAACTGGCCTTCCTCTCCCTGCGGACGTGGCTATCCGGGACCGGGTTGAGCCTGTCCTGAGTGGGATGGCGTTGCGTCAACGGGGCATGCGAGGTGACCTGCAGTGTTTTCATGAGGGCACTGCACGTCATCTCGAATGCCTCGTTGACCGCGTCGACCTACTGGGACAGCTCACCAGGGCCGGATTCGTCCGTTTGCTGGACCTTGTTCTGACCCCTTCCTCACCTGAACCCCCTATGCGCCAGTCGTCCTCCATGCCATCTTCCCACCCATGTATCACCTGGGTACCCTGTGGAGCTGCCTCTGACCCTGTGGCCAGGCTGGTGGAGGACACATCCCTGCCACAGTCAGGAGTCGGACGTCCAGCAGGGGTGGCCACATCAACAACTGCACCCCAGCCGGAGGAGGATGTGCAGGCAGCAAGAGCCAGGGCACAGGCAGAGGCACAGCATCAGCAGCAACAAGGTGGGAGTCATGATGGCTCGGGGCCTTCAACATTGGAGGGGCAGGCATCGGCCAGAGGGCAGGAGGACCCAGGACTGGAAGTGTCTTCGATGTGGCAGCGGTTAGGCCATGCTATAGATGCGGAGCAGCAGCGGGCAGAAGAGGCACGGCTCACGATGGTCAGGGCGGAGAACTCCATGCGGAGGGCCCTGAGGCGGGCCGAGTGCCTCGAGGCAATTCGCAGGGAGTTGGAGGAGAACATGTCGTCGTCCCTGCGAACCCTCGGGGCCATGGAACAGGACCGCCTCCGGGACATCGAGCAGGAGTTCGATGATGCCCTGGCCCGGGACATCCAAAAGTGAGCCGTCGTACTAGCCCGCTGCCCTTGTAAATAGTTTTTAGAGTTAGGTTTCCTTTCGCTTTCCTTTTATTTGTGGTCAATGGACAATGCTACCCTAATTTGTATATAGTTATATTTTTAGGTAGTTAGGTAGGTAGGTTTCATTTGTTTGGTTGGGATCATGGACCCTTTATATCTTTGGACAATGGATTGTATATAGTTCCATCATGTATTCCTTTTTTTTTTTTGCATTATGGACATGGAGCAATGGATTTATTTTTTCTGGACAATGGATTGTAAATAGTTGGACTATGGATTGATTTCTCTTATTTTTTTTATTATGAACATGACGCAATGGAGATTTTTTTTTAAATTTACTTTGGATTAGCGTTGTTGAAGGGTGAGTTTGGACTGTTTTTCTTTCAAATGTTTTTGGATTGGTTATCATTTTCATTCAATCATCTTTTTCACATGCTTTTCATTTCATGTTCCATATTTTGGTATGCTTTCATTTCTTTTTTATTTCATGTACATAATACATTTTCATTTTTTCGTAGCATGTGTGGGATTCGCTTATTGGGTTGATGCATGTGAAAATGTGGGTTTACACAAACAATGCCAACCAATGTATGTGTGTGACGGACATGTGTTGATGTACATAGTTGACTTATGGTTTGTGTCATGAGATCAGCATTTCACTGCTGAGGGGTGGGGGTGCAGGGGGACATGAGTGGGGGCCTGCTGGCAGGTGCCCTGCACTGCCGGGGGGTGGGGGTTCAGGGGGACATGAGTGGGACATGAGTGGGGGCCTGCTGGCAGGTGCCCTGCACTGCTGGGGGATGGGGGTGCAGGGGGACATGAGTGGGACATGAGTGGGGGCCTGCTGGCAGGTACCCCGCACTGCTGGGGGGTGGGGGTGCAGGGGGACATGAGTGGGGGCCTGCAGGAAGGTGCCCTGCACTGCTGGGGGTTGGGGGTGCAGGGGGACATGAGTGGGGGCCTGCTGGCAGGTGCCCTGCACTGCTGGGGGGTGGGGGTGCAAGGGGACATGAGTGGGGGCCTGCTGGCAGGTGCCCTGCACTGCTGGGGGGTGGGGGTGCAGGGGGACATGAGTGGGGGCCTGCTGGCAGGTGCCCTGCACTGCTGGGGGGTGGGGGTGCAGGGGGACATGAGTGGGGGCCTGCTGGCAGGTGCCCCGCACTGCTGGGGGCTGGGGGTGCAGGGGGACATGAGTGGGGGCCTGCTGGCAGGTGCCCTGCACTGCTGGGGGGTGGGGGTGCAGGGAGACATGAGTGGGACATGAGTGGGGGCCTGCTGGCAGGTGTCCCTCACTGCTGGGGGGTGGGGGTGCAGGGGGAAATGAGAGGGACATTAGTGGGGGGCCTGCTGGCAGGTGTCCCGCACTACTGGGGGTGGGGGTGCAGGGGGACATGAGTGGGACATGTGTGGGGCCTGCTGGCAGGTGCCCCACACTGCTGGGGGTTGGGGGTGCAGGGGGACATGAGTGGGGGCCTGCTGGCAGGGGCCCTGCACTGCTGGGGGGTGGGGGTGCAGGGGGACATGAGTGGGGGCCTGCTGGCAGGTGCCCCACACTGCTGGGGGGTGGGGGTGCAGGGGGACATGAGTGGGGCCTGCTGGCAGGTGCCCTGCACTGCTGGCGGCTGGGGGTGCAGGGGGACATGAGTAGGGGCCTGCTGGCAGGTGCCCTGCACTGCTGGGGGGTGGGGGTGCAGAGGGACATGAGTGGGACCCCCACTCATGTCCCCCTGCACCCCCACGCCCCAGCAGTGCGGGGCACCTGCCAGCAGGCCCCCACTCATGTCCCACCCATGTCCCTCTGCACCCCCAGCAGTGCAGGGCACCTGCCAGCAGGCCCCCACTCATGTCCCACTCATGTCCCCCTGCACCCCCACCCCCCAGCAGTGCAGGGCACCTGCCAGCAGGCCCCCACTCATGTCCCCCTGCACCCCGACCCCCAGGCAGTGAAATGCTGATCTCATGACACAAACCATAAGTCAACTATGTACATCAGCACATGTCCGTCACACACATACACTGGTTGGCATTGCTTGTGTAAACCCACATTTTCACATGCATCAACCCAATGAGCGAATTCCACACATGGAACGAAAAAATGAAAATATATTATGTACATGAAATAAAAAAAGAAATGAAAGCATACCAAAATATGGAACATGAAATGAAAAGCATGTGAATAAGATGATTGAATGAAAATGATAACCAATCCAAAAAAATTTGAAAGAAAAACAGTCCAAAGTCACCCTCCAACAATGCTAATCCAAAGTAAATTTTAAAAAAAATCTCCATTGCTTCATGTTCATAATAAAAAAAATAAGAGAAATCAATCCATAGTCCAACAATTTACAATCCATTGTCCAGAAAAAATAAATCCATTGCTCCATGTCCATAATGCAAAAAAAAAAAGGAATACATGATGAAACTATATACAATCCATTGTCCAAGGATGTTAAGGCTCCATGATCCCAACCAAACAAATGAAACCTACCTACCTAACTACCTAAAAATATAACTATATACAAATTAGGGTGGCATTGTCCATTGACCACAAATAAAAGGAAAATGAAAAGGAAACCTAACTCTAAAATCTATTTACAAGGGCAGCGGGCTAGTCCGATGGCTCACTTTTGGATGTCCCGGGCCAGGGCATCATGAAACTCCTGCTCGATGTCCTGGAGGCGGTCCTCTTCCATGGCCCCGAGGGTTCGCAGGGACAATGACATGTTCTCCTCCAACTCCCTGCGAATTGCCACGAGGCACTCGGCCCGCCTCAGGGCCCTCCGCATGGAGTTCTCCGCCCTGACTATCGTGAGCCGTGCCTCTTCTGCCCGCTGCCGCTCCACATCTATAGCATGGCCTAACCGCTGCCACATGGAAGACACTTCCAGTCCTGGGTCGTCTTGCCCTCTGGCCGATGCCTGCCCCTCCGATGTTGATGGCCCCAAGCCATCATTGCTCCCACCTAGAGCCTGCTCCTGCTGCTGCTGTACATGTGCCGTGTCTGATGGTGCCTGCACATCCTCCATCAGCTGGTCTCCAGTTGTGGTGTCCACCCCTGCTGGGCCGCCGACTCCCGACTGTGGCAGGGATGTGAGCTCCACCAAGCTGGCTGTGTTGGTCGGGCCAGGTCCACAGGGGGCCCTGGTGGAATCTGGGCCGGAAGACGGTGTGGAGAACGACTGGCACATAGTCTCCACAGAGGAGGAGAGGTCCACCAGAGTGCGCAACACATGTAGGAACCCACCAACCAGGACGGAGCCCATACGTTCGTGGGACCCCTCGTCCGCAGGTAGTGGAGAGGCAGATGACATGGCACTCTCCCCTACCTGCGGACGGGCCTGGGACGGGGCCTCCCTGCTGGTGCATGGTGGTGCAGTCACAGGGTCAAGGACAGGGACATGCACAGGCCCCTACGCGGTGACCTGTGCTGCCTCCTGACCCTGGCCCTGGACTGCACCACTTGCACCAGTGGTACTACCCCCACCAGGCCCCATATGCGGCTCAGTAGCGGGCTCCTCCTCCTCTATGGAGACCACCAACCTGGAGGTCTCCACACCGTCTTCCGCCTTTGGAAGCCCCTGTGGGAGCTCACCCGGCCCTTCCGCCACAGCCGTTGTGGCAGACGCAGCACCAGCCCCCTCGGTCCCGGATGATGGTAATTCCTGGGAGGGTGGCTGGGCCATGCGTCGCCGCCCAGTGGAGGCATCCCCGCCGCTTGGCTCCACAGCGCCGTCTCCGCCCTCTTCTTCACTTGACGCTGCATAGAGGGAGACATAGAACACAAGCATCAGGGTACCGTACAAAATACCCTAGACAGGAAGCAATAACACATGAGTGGCACTAGCAAATGTCACTTTCATCCTTTCATTCCACAACACATGGGTGAATGCACACAACACACATGCAGAAACAGTCCCAGCGCCTGCAATCAACATCAACATCCATGTAGAAGGGCCCCTGTAAACCAAGATTTTGCCTTCAAAGTCACAGGCATCCATGGCGTTTCAAAGTCACACACACACTTCTCAGGCACACACACACACATGTGCACCATACATGTACATGACATCAGCACCCATTCCTCACCACCCCTTCATGTCCAGGAACAGAGACAGCCATGCTTTCATGTGTGCATTCCGCATAGAACTCCCCATGTTGCATTACAACATATGCACCAACCATGTGGTTCACACAAACTGGTCTCACATGCATGACCATGATGTCCCTGCACACACACATCCATACATGGCCTATGTCACACATACAGGCAAGCATCAGACTACCAGCACACTGCAACATGCCCTGTCTCACACAGCAATGTTTGGCCACTTACAGCTCAACTCTAGACGGGTCTGCCTCCAAAGGATCTGGGCGTGGAGCGCTGGGCCTACGCGTTCCATGACCCTCATCTGGATGTTGCTGATGCGTGCCCGGCCCCCCTCCGTGAGGCGCTGGGCCTTGTGGAGGGTCCTGGACCTGAAGTCCTCCCAGCGCTTCTTGATGTGCTTGATGTCGCGGGTTGCCACCCCCTCCGGGTTGATGGCAACCACTACATCGTCCCAGATCCTCTCCCGTCCTTCCTTGTTGGCGCGTGATGTTCCAAAGAGGGCATCATAATGCCCCAGGACATGCTCCACCAGGACACCAACTTCAGTGGCAGTGAAGCTGGTGGCCCTCTGCCTCTCTGGCTGGGGGTTGCCAGTGGTGCCAGATGGAGATGTGCCCGACATGGCAACCCCAGAGGCAGGAGTGGGCGGGCAACTGGGTCCTGGGGCTGGGCTGTGGAGCAATAGTATCCCAGTCGGGAGTCTTCTGTTCCAGCAGGGGTGGACACAGCAACTGGACCCCTGCAGATGGCTAATGTGCAGGCACCAAATAGCAGGGCACGTGGGCAGCAGACAGGCAGCAGCAGATGGCAGGTGGGAGCGTGCTCAGGGCTCTGGGGGGCAGGAAAATAGCCTTCAGGGCAGGAGCGTGGTCTTCCGTGGGTGTATGCGTGGCCAGCTTGATACGGAGTGATTTGGCACGTGAAAAATTTGCACGTCACCGTGTAATTCGAGGAAAGGCCCTTAGCGCGTAAGCGGGTCAGCACACGTACGCGATTTCATTGGACCAAAGGCCCTTAGCGCGTAAGCGCGTCTGTGATGTATCGCGCATGGGCGTTGCCCTTTCGCGTGTAAAACTTCACGCGAACCCCAGGAATACACGTACACCACTCGCACAGGGCCCTTTCGCGTGTGAAACTTCACGCGAACCCCAGGAATACACGTACCCCACTCGCACAGGCCCTTTCGCGTGTGAAACTTCCCGCGCACCCCTGAAATACACGTTCCCGGATCCAATCGCGTGTGAGACTTCCCGCGAACCCCCGTAATACACGTACCCTGCTGAAATCGCGTGTGAAACTTCCTGCGAACCCCAGTTATACAAGTACCCCACTCGCACAGGCCCTTTCGCGTGTGAAACTTCCCGCGAACCCCAGTTATACACGTTCCCCACTTGGCGTTTGCTGTTTGGCAATCCCGGTAGACTGGTCCAGGGTTAGCGCAGCCCTTTGCGCTGGATTGGGGATTTTGATGGCTTTTCCTTGTACTAGGGGCGTTCTTGGGGGCGTAACTGGCGCTGCTGCAGGGTCGCTGCGCCACTCTGCACCAAGGCTGGTTTTGGAGGCTAAAATCCATGAATACGCTGTGCGCGAAAATTGATTTTAGCGCACGCGGCTGGCGCAGACATTCGCATGCCCACACTGAGCGCCAACCGCGTGCGCCACTTTTGTGCAAAATTCTATGAATTACCCTGTCAATCGGTCCTTAGGAGTAAGTACTAGCTTCTGTATGTTGCACCTATTCTGGCTTTCACGAAGGCATTCTTAATCGAAACGCACAGCAATTTTAGTTTTGTAACCTCCAGGGCAAGCTCCAGATTTGCAAATGTGTTTGAACCAAATGTATTGCAGGTCTTTGAAAGGTCTTTGCAAATTCTTAAAATAGACAGTGGAGTACAATTCCTCATCCTGTGGCACTGCAGGTGAGTTATGGCCAAGTTAGTGCCTCTCCTTTTCATTGGTACTTCAACTCTGTGAATACTGCGACTTTGGAGGATTTCGAAGACCACCTCGCGCGCGATTTGTAATAAGCATGTTGTGCCAAAACATGTACTTACTTGTAAACTCCACCATCAAAGACTTTACATTTCTAAATTTGCTATTTTTCTTAACTCTCTAAATCCGAGAGAACTTTACATTTCCTAGTAAGTATCCATAATTATAGGTATGGATCGCTTTTTTATTTTGGCCCATTTGTGAGGCTTTAGTTCCACACGTGCTGAAACTATAGATATGGAGAAGAGGGGAAGGAAGATGGCAGTTGAGTTTTGTCGTTTTATTGGCTGGCTGTGCACTCACTCCGATAGGAAATGCCATGTTTTGCTTCTTCAGAGGAGTATTCATGTTCTGAAAGCTGCAAGGACTGCTATCTCACTCCTTACAGCACTCTGCTCATTAGGTGCGAGCTAATGTGATTCATAACTTTGACATACAGTTTCCTGGGTCCTGCAACAGCTCTGGGAAATAGAACATGTGTCTCAAACAAAAGCATTGACAAAGCCAATGTTTGCAGTTGTGCATTACCTTTTACCTTCATAGTTTATAAATCATTAATTTGTTGGGCTCTACTTACCAAGTAATTCCAAACATGTCCGAAGATTAGGATTTGTAGACACACAACATAGAAAATGCAAGGAATTGTGGGAGCCCCTCAATTGAGACTGAACATTAGTTGAATTAAACTGTTCAATGGGGTGTATCGCAACCAGGAAGTCCGTCCACATTTTAGCTCACTCCCTCACAAAGGTGAAATATCCATTTGCACATACGTCTGGCCTCTTCCACAATGGCAGCCCAGCACTGAAATCGTAGGCAGTTCTCTGAATAAAAGTACAATCAGCAACCCGAGACACGTGTTTCGGCCTTGTTGGGCCTCTTCAGTGAGATGACGCTAAGCCTTTGTAAGGCACAGTGAGCAACGGGTCCATGTCTGGATTGCCCTTAGGGACTGAGGGTTAAACCCCATGTTTTACAAAAAGTACATAAGGGTGGGAGTCCCTCTAGTGAGGATGGGCATGGTTCAAATAATCTGTTTGATGGTACGCATCCAACTCAGGAGGGTCTACAACCACATTTAGCTCACTGCACCGTTTAAAGAGGAGAAAAATCAATTTACATATCAACCCGGTTCCACCCACAAGGGCAATCCAGCACCGAAATACTAGGCAATTTTCCTCTGAACAATAGTGCCATCAGCAACCCCAAACACATGTTTCAGCCTTATTATGCCCCATCAGTGAGGTGAAGCTGAGCCTGTCTAATGCACAATGATCAAGTGGGCAATGTATGTATTGCCCTAAGTGACCATACAGAATGTACGGAAGTGTGGAAGCCCTTCTACGGAGGACAAATAGGGTTCAAATAACCTGTCCTACGGGGTGTATCCCACTTGGGAGAGACTACAACCTATTTTAGCTCACTGCACCCTTCACAGAGGAGAAACATCCATTTAAACATCCAGTCTCACCCGCAAGGGTAGTCAGAACCGATAAACTTAGATGATTCTCCTCTGAGCAAGAGTAGCATTAGCAACCCCATACAGGTGTTTAGGCCTTGTTGGTCCTCATCAGGGAGGTGAAGCTGATCCTCTCTAAGGCACATTGAGCAGGGGGTCCATGTTATTTTGCGTAAACCCTCACATTTTACAAAATGTACACAAGTGTGGGAGACCCTCTAATGAGGAGGAACATGGTTCAAATAACCTGCTATTTGGGAAATATCCCACTCAGGAGGATCTACAACCACAATATTAATTGACATGGTGGAGACTTCTCTTTATTCCTGTCTGTGGAAGCCATTTTACTATCCATATTACTAAAGTTACATTGTTGTATTGTGCCTGTCTGAGGTGAGGTAGCTTGTGATGTCATTGGAATGTTTATGAGTGGATGATGGAATGTTCTGAGTGAGTGTTCTGTGTACTGGCAGTTACAGCTGGCTGGTCCTGGGTGATGGGAGCCGGTGTTTGTCAAAGCTAATGTCCTTTATGTCTTGATGTGGATCTGTATCTAAGAGCCTGGAAATAAACTTACCTGAAGGAATCTTAAAGAGCTTGGAACCTGCTTTTTAACAATGGCGACGAGTCGGTCTTTGATAAGGCAACCCACGAGCCACAAGCTGAAGGACTGAAGGACCCTGCTGCGGGGGGTGCAGGAAGGACAAGCTGCTTGAGAAGGACAACACTGCCCCCAGAAACCGTAAGTCCCATCACCCAGGGCGCAGGGGAAGGAACATGAGAAAGGTCCCGTAGCAGGAGGGATAAGCAGCTCATAGGCTGGATGGAATGCTGAGTCCTTTGGGCTGGAGAAGGAGTTGGACCTGAAACTGAAAGGATAAACCTGTGGTCCCACTAATGGAAGGAGAAGATATGCTATGCATCCGTTAAGTGAATCTATCTAGCTCATGGGGAGAAAAGTGGAGATCTGTTATTTTTTTTTTAAAGTAAAGTGGCAAATGGTTACCTCTAGTGGGCAAAGGAGCATCCATAAGTTAGAGTAAAGGATGAACTGTGCTGGTCTTGGAGGTGAAGTTTGCCCCGTCTTGTGGAAAAGTGAAGGGGCAGGAGTTCGTTGTTGACCTGAAACTGAGGTTCCTATATGTGTATGGATGTTTCCAGCATTCAGTACTTAGAAGGAAGGTGCAGACTGTATCCAGGTGTCCTACGGGATTGTGGGCCATAGTGTTCATGCTGGATGAAGAACATTTAATTGCATCATTTGGACCATGCAATGTGCGTGACAATGTAAATTGCTCTAGAAGCACGGAGCACATTTCAGTTTTGAATGATGTAATTAAACGATCTGTCAAGCAGTGCTGACAGTTGGTCACGGAGAGACCCGTGTTGCTTGGATGCAAGTAGTTTAATGGTGACGTAGCCTGACCAGCAAAGGGAGTTGGTGATTCTATGGAACCTTTGTGTTGTCCGCAAAGTATGGCCTCCTCTTGTCAGGTGTTGCACTTGCGGTATCTGTGCGTGTTGGTGTAACGAACCGTGGCCTTTCAGTTTATGAGGAAAGGACCTCATTACGTGCCTAGAGTGAGCACGATGGATCCGGCAGGCATCGCAGGGCTGCGTTACATGAGTAGGAGATATTGGTGCGGCATAACCCATCAAGGAGCAGCCTTAAAGTGGATGGATGTCGCCATCATGCAAGTAAAGAGGAAGCGATGCCTGTAACTCGGTGGTTTACGCATCGTTGGAAAAGCAAGGTACATTGACCCAAAGAATTACAAGGTTGAGGCACTGCCAGTTGAGTGACTTCCCTACGTGGCTGTTTCAGCCTGTTATTGCGGAACGCTGAGGGGGAAACTGAAAGTGTTGTTCAATGGTGAACTTAACCATTACCTGTTACCAGTGACTGCATATTTGGTGTGCCCCGCATACGGGCAGAAGATGTATCCTTTTTCTTTAATGCGGCTGTAAAGTGGGGAAGCACATTAAAGTCCTTCTGAAAAAAGAAAAAGGGTAAAGTTGCGAGATAAGGTATGCATGAAAGTGCACGATGGTGTATATTTATAAATGTTTATGAGCATGGATGGTCCCGATTGTGTTTGCGAGGTATGGAAGTCACAGGATTAAGGCTTTTGTATACAGTTTAATTCTTTTGAGGATTTTTAGGTTTGAGTGCCATGTCCCGTTGCACATGGACTTCCATTAGCAGAGGATGCCATTGTTCAGTGCACAGATTAATTGAGTGTGCATGTGTGCGATAGTATAACATTTTCGAGGATTTGCAGCAGTTAGGGTTGCTGTAATGGCAACATGGACTAGTAGGGTTGGAAACTATATGTTTCTTTAGAGCCTACAAATGGCTATGGAATGTTAGGTTCACAAAAGTGTTAGTTTTGCTGTTTTGTTTTATTTTCAGCAAGTTATATGGTCGTGTCATTTAATGGTTAAAATGTGCATGTTTTGCTGTTTTGTCTGGTTTACAGCAAGACATAAGGTTATGTCATTTTGGTTTTGAAATGCTTAAGTTTACTATCTGACTCTGATGATATTGTAGATATTGTATATTATATGCAACTGTTGGATGGTGATGGAGAGAGTCAGTGAGAACATTGTGAGCATGATACATGTGTGAATGTCTTGTTAGACATGCAAGGTAATCCATGGGTAATGTGTGCTTGGTGTGGTTTGGTCAATGTTGTATGTGGGATGAAGTTGTGTACTCATGTTAGGTTATTGGTCTGGTATGGAGTCTACCTTATTTGGTAAAAGTTGAACTGGCATGATGTAGTTCTAGAGCGGGGTAGCGCCCATGCTCTTTCAGTGCAGGAGAATGTTTTTCTTTTAAGTTTGGTTTATGGAGTTTACCCCATTTTGGGTAATGGTTGAACAATGCTGTGTTTGTTTTAAAGGGAGGTAGAGCCTTCTTTTGGGTTTTTTACCCTTCTCATCACAGAGGACAGTAAGTAGCTGGTGGTAAAGGGGTAGATGGGGACGCCTGGTAATGACCCATTGGAATGGGGTGTGGTGTGTCCTGAGATGATGAGGAAATTGCGTTCTATGTTACTTGTGGCATTTGTTGTGGATTTTGTTTTATCTATGGGTTCAACAGTTTGACTTATGTGAGGTTGCTCTCCTTGCGAATAACATCGTTGAGTTGTTACCAGACATTGATGTTGGTATTGGGAGTGCATGGCCACTGCTCCCAATGTGTTTGGAAGGTTTGTACAACGTGGTCTTGTGTAACGTGTATGGTAATGAGTCCATGGGTGTTTGTGATCTCAGTGATGTTGTATGTGTTTCCACTTTGTGAATCCCTATTGTAGTGAGGTTGTGGTTGTCTTTTGGAGACTTTGAGGTCTCAGTTCTCTAGAGTGGCAGTCTAGAGGCCTGCTGGAGTTCCAGGGTGGCAGCCTGGACACCCGCGTTGTTGTAGGCCGGGGCAGGTGGTAGGAGGTGAAGCTGTTTTGTGGTGGTTTAGGAATGTAGGTGAAGAAGCCCAGTTTCAAGGTTTGTCAGGTCCTGGGGTGAGAGCCCGGTTGCTTGTTTGTGGCAGGAACAGGTAGATGGATGACAGTATCTTGGCACATGGAATGGAGTTTGTCAGGGTATGATGTTTTGATGGTCGGGTTTACTTGTGGAAGTGTCCGTCTGTCTGTTGGGTGACATGTCTGCGTATATCTTGGAAGGTGGTAGTTGTGTTGTATGTTCTGGTATGTGACGTATTCTGTGCATGTATGGTTTAGTAAAGGAGGGAGGTGTGTTGTATTGTGCCTGTCTGAGGTGAGTTAGCTTGTGATGTCATTGGAATGTTTATGAGTGGATGATGGAATGTTCTGAGTGAGTGTTCTGTGTACTGGCAGTTACAGCTGGCTGGCCCTCGGTGATGGGAGCCGGTGTTTGTCAAAGCTAATGGGGGTCATTCCGAGCATGGAGGTAAGGTAACAACCATGCCGGTAACGATTTACCGGCATGGTTTACCGCTCCATGCTATTTCGACCCCTTAGACCGCTAATTAAGGCACCGTAAACTACAACGCCGTAATTATCGGTCTTGCGCGAGCCCGACCATGCCGAAATTAGCGGCATGGCGTAAACGGGAGCTGATCGCAAGTGAGGAGCACACGTAAATAACGGCCTCCCCAATGCCGTAAAGTACCTTACCGGCATGGAGTACATACAGGCCTCTCAGAGAAGGAGTGAAAACCCTGAGCAGTGGTTCCCAGAGCCACAGGTGCACACATTTATCACAGATGGTTGCTATGGAGTCTGCCACAGCAGAAAAGGAACACACCCACACACCACCCCCTCTCCCACACCAAGATGACACCAATAGAACTAGCAAGGCCACAACCACAAAAACCTCTGCAACAACACCAGGCCCCCCCCTCTGAGGAGACACAGGGGTAGAAGGAGGGGGAGACAGGCCCTGCATGCAGCACCAGTGCAGCCTCCGTCACCACCCCAGCAGCTCCCATGCACACGCAGCATGTCCGGCCACTCAAGGAAAACCCTTAGCAGATAGATACCCCTGACCACCTTGACTGTGACACCGTCACCACCATATTTCGCCAGAGACACAAAGAGATAAGCGAGCAGCATACAAATATACACTGCTAACCTGGCACAAGTGACGGTGTTGCCTGTGCCCCACACCCATGCCACAGGCACCTACCAGCACACAGTGGCGCCCATGCATGGCATGTCACAACCGTCCATTAGACGGCCACATAAACAAGTGCTGTTACACCTCCCCAAGCACACAAGGGCCTACCAATCCCCAACACGGACCACCCAGGAGATACACAACAGTAAAGCTGGACCTCATGCAAATGGAGGCATGCCAAATGACAATGGTGCCCCTGACAGCACCCACGGGTCGTATGTGGACCAGCATGCCATTCAGGCGGCGGATAGCAACTGCAAACAATACCACTCCCCCTACATGCAGATGGAATGCAACGCAACCAAGAACCGCACACATGGGTCGGCCCGACACCAAAGAACTACACATGACTCAAAGGGCCAGCAGTTCACCACGCTACCATGCCACATGGTCTAACATGCAGGATGACGTGCGTGGCTGGCTGTTGAGTCATCTGACTGTGTCAGGCAAGTGCATTGGTGCCATGAGGTGGGTGCCTGCATGAATCAACTGGGTCGAAATGATGAAGCCATCGTACGGTGTACACCCCAACAACAAACCTGCCACAGAACCAGTGCAACGGCACATACGAACAGATCCCCACTTTGATGGAATAAGGCACTCACAATACACTACATCCCCACCATCTGACAAGGGCTAATCACACTACACTTGCACCACTCATTGGCGGCCACCACAACCGTAAGCGCATATCGGAAGACACACTGCATATGCACAATGTGGCAGCCCCCATGATGGCACCACATCGGAGACTCATCCCTGGGAGTGGATTGAACAGAGGGCAGCAGGGATACCACACCACGTCACCGAATGGTACACCCATAGAAGTGTTGGGATTCACCATAGTATGTATTTGAGCAGGATGATGACCATGAGCCACGGACTACAGCCATCACACCCAAATACGAATCTACACAGTACACAGCACCACATGGATCTGACATCAGGACAGCAGCATGCAACAACGAAACATGTACCACGAGATGTCCATGCCATCGTTCACGGACCATCTTGAAGACGCAACCCCCCACAGCATTCCATTGTATTGGACACATATTGTGGCCATGATCGTGCGGAATGCATCCATGGACATGTGCATATGGCCATCAATGAAACCCTGCCATGACAGCCAAGTACTGTTCTCCACCATGACAGTCCAAACACTCACCTTATTTGGCTAGACATGCAGCTGTTGGTGGCTGTCCCTTGACAACATGGTACATGACCCCTGTCAGTAACCCCCTGAACAGGCCCAGGGAGCAATCAAACAATGGCCATACCCGTGCATGCGTGTAGATGAAGCAGTCACCTGGCTTGCGTAAAGCACATATGAGTTGGCGAAGCAGGATTGGTAGGTGACCTCACTGGATGCGGCCGTGTCCGCCTGCTCTGGCTGGGTATTGGAAGGGCCTACCTCAAGGGCATTCGCTATGCGGCCAAGGATATGACAGAGACGGGTCATGCTGTCTGTCAGAGTGTCACACAACTGGTTGGTGAAGTCGGTGAGGGACTGCCGCATTTCTCTGACTACATCATGCCATTAAACCCTGGCCTGGCGGTTGTCCTCCATGAATTCTGCAATGAGGTCTGCCAACTGATTCACTCAACGCGTGCTAAATGATGGGAAACCATCGGCGAAACCACTTGCCCCAGCATGCTCGGGAGAGGGGTGTACAGGTGGACTCGGGAGATCATCCTCATGCCCCTGCGGGTCGAGTTGAGGACTGTGGACAGATGTAGGTGCATCCCCACAGTCACTCCATGAGGGCAGGGGTACAATGGAGGGCTCCGGGGTGTGCACTGTGTTTTGGCCCTCCTCCTCGGATGCCCCACAGATGGGTGACGGGCTGTCCACACACTCATCAGGGCCGGTAGCAGCAGCCTCACCAGAGATGCTCGACTGTGCCGAGTTAGGGGTTGGCATAGTGGCTGGCGCCGATGCTGGGATGGCTTGTGGTTCGGCAGCATCCAGTGGCCTCTCCGGAGCCCGGGGCAGTTCTTTTAGGTGCTGGCATTCACCTGACCCTGCCACTACTCTTGGAGGTGCTTGGCCGGCTTGATTGGGGCTCTGTGCTGTCATGGTCAGTGCCTGTGGGGGTAGAAGAGAGGGACAACATGAGTGAATGTGCGATGTCCTATTTGCATACATGGCTGCATACACATTTCGGTCAATTAAGGTTTGTGGCATTTTGGGGGTAGCTATGGCAGTGGTACATGTGCATGGTTATGTTATGTACGCATGTTTGGGAGTGACTCATCGTGGCCTGGTTATGTGCAGTTTGGCTAGTACAATGGCGAGCCGGCTGCACAGTGTGCATGATGGGCTGTGCAAGTTAATGCACTATGGTTGATGTGCGTTATGTACTCGCACTTGGACCTTCATTGCGTGGCACTTGCCTCAGCATTAGTTGGATGGGGGGGATGCGTTGGATGGGGGAGGGCAACACGAGAGGGTGCCTTCGATGGCCCTTGGGTCAGTTTGAATCATGCAATGGACATTGCCAGTGTACACTGTGGACACTCACCTCCTTCGGCAGAAGTCGTTGCCCCGCACTTTATGTTCCCCACGCCCTCGATACATTCTGTGCCAATGAGAGCCGCACAGGTCTCCTCCCACGGCTCCAGTTGGACAGGGGTAATTGGTCCGCCTCCCGTCTGCATGGCCTGACTGCGGTTGCTGGAGAGGAGGCCCCGCACCCGCACCCGCAGGTCATCCCACCGCTTGCGGCAGTTCCTGGGAGTGCGGGGGGTGTTGCCTACGGTGCTCACCCTCTGTGCAAGTTCGGCCCAGATGTTCTTCTTGCGGAGGATGGACTCCCTCTGCATGTGTTTGCTGAAAACAACATCGGCATGCTCAGCCAGGCAGTCAACCATGACCTGGAGTTCCTTGGGGCAGAATCTCCTCTTGCGTGTCGCAGCATGCCGGTAGGGGTTTTTCGTGTCGTTTTGCGGCAGGACGCTCGGTTCTTTTCCGGCATGGCGAAAAGCACGTGTCCGCGAGCTCGAAATGGGCCGCAATTAGTGGTCTGACGCCAGCCAGGTGTCGTACTTTCCGCCATGCCGGAAAGTACCGGTACTTACCTCCTAGCTAATGTCCTTTATGTCTTCATGTGGGTCTGTATCTAAGAACCTGGAAATAAACTTACCTGAAGAAATCTTAAAGAGCTTGGAACCTGCTTTTTAACATACATGTTAGCAAATAGCACCTCACGCGCATTTTATGAACTTTTAACTCAAGCATTGTGATTCTGGGGATGAGTTGGGGTGGCAGGCTCAGTGCTGAGCAATGGTGGATGGGAGAAGGTGTGGGCTAAGGTGGCAGGCGTTGGGTAGAAGTGACCATGTCAGAGATGGGCAAGCTAAGGCGAGTGAGTTTTCTGGGGATAGGCCGTTGTAAACTAGAGTGGTTGGGTGTGGGTAGACAGGGTAATTTAAGGTAGGAAAGCAGAGGGTTGGTAGGGTGGGTTGTGCATACAATGGGCGGTCAGTGGTAAGGTAGAGAGGGTGAAGGTATAATGGGTTGGAGGTGGTATGGGATGGAATAGAGTTGGGTGATATGATATTATAATCTAAGTGATTCACACAATGTTGCCAGATAATGCTATCTTTATTTCAGCTAGATAATAACATGCTGCAGCTCTCTGACTGAACATAGTTCTAACAAACATTCCAAGGCTCAGTGATACTGATGATGACACGGTTGTTGTGTTCCAACATGGAACTGTATGACATAGCTACAGCAGGAATGAAGAACACTGTACCGCATGAACTATATACAATATAGAACATGTTCTTCCCTTTGAACAGTATTAACTATATACAATGTAACACATCTTCCCTTAGGCAAGGAACATGAAAACGAAGAAACAAATAATAAAAGCACAATTCACCTCATGGGAGATTGTGTTACTCACACAAGTGTGATGCTTTACACAAATTACCTCTTCACCACATGCTCTTTATTCCAAAGCTCCCCTCCTTCCAAACGAACTGCATTTCCTAGATCTTCACTCACCGTCCTTGCTTTGGAGTACTTGGAGTCTGTCTTCTTCGTCTACCTGGGCAATTTCATCTTCACCTCCTCTCCTCTCCTCTCCTCTCCTCTCCTCTCCTCTCCTCTCCTCTCCTCTCCTCTCCTCTCCTCTCCTCTCCTCTCCTCTCCTCTCCTCTCCTCCTCTCTCCTCTCCTCTCCTCTCCTCTCCTCTTTTCCCCTCTCTTAAAACCCATGGATTTACATGAGTCTTTTGTCATAACACTATTTGTTTTCATCTCCCTTTGCCCTCACTCTTTCTCTGACCATCTGAACATTTATCCCTAACACTTTTGCACGCCCCATTCAACCAGGAACTAGCAACGTGTTGGGCTTGCGGCCACGCATCATCATGAACGGTGTTACTCCAGTCACCGGATGGGGGTATTCCTATATTGACATGCTCTCCAACACACTTCTCTTTTCCAGTCCCCTTCAAACTGTATTGTCATCCATATCCCTTCCATAAGCGTTCTATTAAACCGCTCTACACAACTGTTTCTTTGGGGATTATATAAGGCTGTCTTCTTGTGTCTGATACCATTCTCTATTGCCCACAGTTGAAACTCCTTGGAAACAAATTGTAGACCATTGTCAGACACCTCCACAGTTGGCCCCCCTTCTCTCCAAAATATTTCCTCAAGAAATATTATCACATTCTTTGCGGTAATGTCCTTGAGAAACCAACTTTAGGCCGCTTTGCAAACAAATCCATTACCAGCACAATATAAAATTCTTGTGATCCACAAACATGTAATGGCCTCAGAATATCTATGGCAATTGTATCCCATACCATCTTTGAACTATCTGACACAACCATGGGGGATGCCCTTGTTTCCACACATTTGTCAGAATTCCCACACCGTTCACACTCTTTAACCCTCACTTCAATAAACCTGTCCATACCTGGCCACCAAAAACCCATCCTAATGAGCGCCTTGGTTCTGCTGATACCCATGTGGGATTTATGCGCCAAATGTTCAACTTTCTCACACATGCTCTCCGGGACAACTAAACTTGCCCTCTACAAAGTATACCATTGTTTATGCACAACTCATCTTTAATCCTTCGATACTCCTTGATCTTCTCTTGAACACTATCATCTGCTTGACCACTCCACTTCAACTCTGTCAACTTCATGGTCTCCTGATACACTCTGTACTCACCACTAGCTGGAAACCACACCTCCTCCTCCTGAAGAGCCTCCTCCACCATAGAAAGATATTTGATATACACATCTCCCTGTACCTTAACATCATCCCACTGCAACAATGGTTTCCTGGAAAGGGCATAATGTTCCTTACCATTTACATGTTCAACTTTAAATTCCAGTCCATGTAGCCTTGTGATCCATTTCGATATGTGCCTGGACACACCATCCAAATGTGTTTTGTTGAATATAGCAATAAGTGGTTTGTGATTGTTGCGAACCACAATACTTCTACCGTGCAGATACACTCTGAATTCCATATCTGCCCATAAAACGGCTAAAGCTTCTAGTTCAATAACCGAGTAACGCCCTTCAATCTCCTTGAGAGCTCTTGATGCATACGCTATGGTATGTTGTCTAGCTCCATCCTCCTGCATCAACACCCCTCCAAGCCTGAATTCAGAGGCATCAGTATTAGGGCTGTACCGAACTTCGGCTTCGAGTCCCTATTCTGCCGAAGTTCAGCTGAAATACAGCTATCCGGCTTCGGCAGAATAGTTTCTGTTTAGGGACTCGAAGCCGAAGTCCACTTTCTATGATTAACTGCCCTCTCCCTGTTTGGGAGATGACAGCCAATCATAGAAAGTTTGACAGTGTTCAGGCTGCAGAAGCCAAACAAGCTGTTTGGCTTCTGCAGCCTGAACACAGAGGAACCAGCCTACCGTGTTGAAATAGGAAGCGAGGGAAGGGAACAGTTCTTCCCTTCCCTCGCTTCCTATGCCAACAGACGGGCTCCAGCAGATGCCAGCACCCGGACCTGGAGAAATCACCAGGTAAGTGACCCCCCGCCCCCCCATCGCCCTCATCACGGTCTCACCGCAGTAATTTCAGGTATGCTGGTCGGGCCACTGGTGCAAAGCCGGTGGCCCGTCATTTGTTTTGCATTGGGGGGCTGCTCCTACAGGAGCGGCCCCCCCAGACTCATGAGGGCGCCGGGGCACTTTGCCGACTCGGTGGCCTCGCTGTGAAATGTGCCCCCCCGCCCCTTGAGCACGGTGAGGCCGCGGAGCCACAGGGAACCCCCGCGGCCTCACCGCAATAATGTTGTGTTTGTTGGGCCACCGGGCCAAAGCCCGACATTGTATTGCATAGGGGGGCCGCGGCCCCCCCAGAGTTATGAGGCCGTCGGGGCACTTTGCCGACCCCGGCGGCCTCGATTTCTAATGTGCCCCCCATCCCCCCTCACCGCAGTAATTGCAGGTATGCTGGTCGGGCCACCTGTGCAAAGCCGGTGGCCCGACATTTGTTTTGCATTGGGGGGCCGCTCCTACAGGAGCGGCCCCCCAGACTCATGAGGCTGTCGGGGCACTTTGCCGACCCCGACGGCCTCGCTGTGAAATGTGCCCCCCCCACCCCTTGAGCACGGTGAGGCCGCGGGGCCACAGGGAACCCCCACGGCCTCATTGCAATAATGTGTTTGTTGGGCCACTGGGCCAAAGCCGGTGGCCCGACATTGTATTGCATAGGGGGGCCGCGGCCCCCCCCAGAGTTATGAGGCTGCCAGGGCACTTTGCCGACCCCGGCGGCCTCGATTTCTAATGTGCCCCCCATACCCCCTCATCACGGTGAGGCAGCGGGGGTGCCCTGCACCCCCGTGGACTCACCACAGTTATTTCAGGTATGCTGGTTGGGCCACCGGTGCAAAGCCGGTGGCCCGACATTTGTTTTGCATTGGGGGGCCGCTCCTACAGGAGCACCCCCCCCCAGACTCATGAGGCCGCCGGGGCACTGAAGCCACCCCGGCGGCCTCGCTTTGAAATGTGCCCCCTCATCACGGTGAGGCAGCAGGGGTGCCATGTTCCCCCCCCACCCGCAATGTTCTCCAATGTTCACCCCCACCCCCACAGTTGTCCCGCAATGTACTCCCATTTACCCCACCCCTCAATTGTCCCATGATGATCTCCCATGTTCCCGCCCAACCCCACTGTTGTCCCGCAATGTTCTGCCATTTACCCCCACCCCCACTGTTGTCCCGCAATGTTCTCCCATGTTCCCCCCACCCCCACAGTTGTCCCGCAATGTACTCCCATTTACCCCCACCCCTGAATTGTCCCATGATGATCTCCCATGTTCCTGCCCACCCCCACTGTTGTCCCGCAATGTTCTCCCATTTACCCCCAACCCTCAATTGTCCCATGATGATCTCCCATGTTCCCGCCCACCCCCACTGTTGTCCCGCAATGTTCTGCCATTTACCCCCACTCGCCCCTGTTATCCCGCAATGTTCTCCCATGTTCCACCACCCCCACAGTTGTCCCGCAATGTACTCCCATTTACCCCCACCCCTCAATTGTCCCATGATGATCTCCCATGTTCCCCCCAACCCCCACTGTTGTCCAGCAATTTTCTGCCATTTACCCCCACCCCCACTGTTGTCCCGCAATGTTCTCCCATTTACCCCCACCCCTCAATTGTCCCATGATGATCTCCCATGTTCCTGCCCACCCCCACTGTTGTCCCGCAATGTTCTGCCATTTACCCCCACCCTTCCATTGTCTCGCAATGTACTCCCATTTACCCCCACCCCCTCCTTTGTGCCATGATGTCCCTACTGGGGCAGCCCCCAGGGTTGCTTTTAGCCTTTCCCTCCATAGAGTTCTGTGTCTGAAATGTTTTATGAGTGGATCTCAGTCCCGCTGGCTGTGATGGGACTTCTGCGTCCCAAAGAGTCTCATAGTTTGTTCCTTTTAGGCCATAGTTTCTTGATCTTATGATCCAGTTGTCCTGGGCCATGTATTTGTTCTTGTAGACTTGTTGTGACAAAATGTGATGAGTAGAAAAATTGTGCATTTTCTTAATCCTCCAACACTTGTCTAGCAGTAACACCATCCTTTTCTTTACTTTAGTTATACCACAGCCCAGAAAAGACACAGCACCTACCAAGGAAGCTCACCCCTGAGACGGACTTACACCACCTTGATGCAGATGCCTGCTTAGTGCCTACAATCCTGGTGAGTACTATGGGGGTTTTATTATTCAGGGGAAGCTTGCGGTGGGAGGTTAACACTCATATGCCTGATTAAATGAAAGACTGCTATATTATGCTTGCTGCCGTAAATGGATGTACATAATGACTCCAACTCCTGGCAATTTCAAGTGAGGTTTTTGTCGTTCATATTTCGTTTTTTTACATAGTTATTTTTGATAAAAGGTTTTTTCAAAAACTTTTTTAAAGGGAACCCCGATACCACTTCAGAGCCCAGAGCCATCATGCAGTACTGCCCTGCCAAAAAATTAAGTTTGACTTTTGCTTTACATTTCTTTGTCACCAGTACGAGCTTCTGATTTACCTAAAGGCCCACAAGCAACAGCTAGGTGCTTGTGGCCCGCAAAGTGCAAGAGGGCATTGTCACAGCTGTCCATTAAAGATTGTCTGGACAAAAAACAAGCGTGGCCTCTGGACAGCCCTTCCGCACATGCAGTGCATCGCAGTATTGGCGAAATGATAGCGGTAGACTTGCAACCATTTTCTGTTGTTGAGGATGTCGGTTTTGTGCGTTTACTCCATAAATTGGAGCCTAGGTACAAAGTACCATCACGTAAATATTTTTCAACACGCATCATCCCCGACCTGTATGAGAAAGTGAGCCAGTTTATTGCTTCAGAGGTTCAGAGGGCTGAGAAAATTGCATTTACTGTGCACATTTGGACATCTGATAACACTGTGAAATCTTTTATGAGCTAAACAGGGCATTGGCTGGCCAGCAACATGAAAAGGCATGGAGTTTTGTTGCAGTGCAAGGCTTTTGGCGGAAGCCATACTGGTGCCAAAATAGGATTAGCATTTCAAGAAATGCTAGAAAGGTGGCAAATTAGCCATTCCAAAGTGCACGTCATTCTTCGGGATAATGCCGCTAACATATGCAGGGCCTTCAGAGAAGCAGACCTAGCTAGTGTGGGGTGTTTTGCTCACACCCTACAGCTTTGCATCCATGATGGCCTTTTTGTGCAAAGATCTGTGTCGGACATGATGGCACATGCAAGGAAACTTGTCGGCCACTTCAAACATTCTAGTTCGGCCACGTCCCGCCTGCACGCACTGCAAAAAGATCTAGGGTTGCCTGAATTGCAGTTGATTCAAGATGTATCTACACGGTGGAACTCGTCCTTTTTGATGCTGGGGCGACTGGTAGGGCAGAGGCGGCCAGTTAGTTTGTACTGTGCGGAGGACGATAAAGTGTCAAATCTTTCTGCCTGCCAGTGACTTTTGGCAGAAAATGTTTTATCTTTGTTGGCGCCCTTTGCAGAGCTCACAAAGGAGATTTGCTCCCATGCATCAAGCATCTCCTTGGTGATTCCTGCTGTGAAAGCTTTAAGGGCCTACCTGAGCTCTGGTGAGGTTAGGGACACTGGTGTGAAGCTAGTGAAATCAGAGTTATTGAAGGCTGTAGAGGCAAGATTCAAAGACATTGAGGCTACATCTATCTACTGTGTGGCAACAGGCATCGATCCGCGGTTCAAATTAACATTTTTCAGCATGATGTTGTGGCCAACAATGTGAAATGTTCTATGCACTCTACTGCCTTAGCCCTCTGTGAGCAGCCCTCCCCTCCTGAGGGGCAACCTGCAGACCCTGACCCACAAGAGGACGAGCCACCACCCAAGAAGAGCGTTCCACCATGTGGCATATGGGCATTCTGGGACAGTGTTGTTGAGCAGTCCACGGCTGGTGTGAGTCAGTCCATAAGTTCCCTGGACACTGAGCTCACTGTCTTTTTGAGAGAGCCACTGCTCCCTAAAACTGCAGACCCGCTGGAGTGGTGGGACATGAACAGTGTTCGGTTTCCAGGGTTGGCAAAAGTTGCGCGTGTGTACTTGGCACCTCCTCCTACCAGTGTGGACAGCGAGAGAGTGTTCAGTTCAGCTGGAGATATTTATTCCGAACACAGAAGTAGCCTCTTAGCTGAAAATGTTGAAAGGCTTGTTTTCCTAAAATACAACCTTCCCCTTACAGGTTACTCTTACTAGGAGTGAGGGCTTTTCCCGTAACTTTTGTTTTTTTTCTTTGTCTTTTGTCATAAGCTTACAGAGATGTGTCCAATTAATAAATATGTACCCATGCAATAGAATGCCTCCTTAGTTTATTCATTGAAATACTGATTTTTTATGCCCTAGAATATGTTTGCCTAAAAAAAAAAACTATTCGGCTCACTATTCGGCTCCGGCTGAATAGTTGACAAACTATTCGGTATCCGGACGAATACTAAATATGCTATTCGGTGCAGCCCTAATCAGTATATACCACAGTGTGCACACCATCTCTGAAACCTTGCAAAACAGGCGCTTTCATTATATCCTTTTTTATCAAAACAAACTCTCCTTCACATGCCTCATTACATTCAAACTTAACTCCTTTTCTCATCAACCTACTCATGGTCACTATTTTACTCACTAAACCCTTCACAAACTTGGAATAATACTCGATCATCCCCAAAAATGAAGATACCTCTGCCTTGTTTGTTGGCGACAATATATCAGTAATGGCTTGAACAGCACTTTCCTTTGGCCTTACACCCTCACACAAAATGCTGTATCCCGGGTAATTCCATTGAATCTTCCTGAATGTACACTTTTCCAATGTCAGCATTAAACCAGCATATTCTAGCTTAGGCAACACCTTCTTTAGTTTATCATCATGTTCCTCAAGATCTCTCCCCCACACCAATATATCATCTTGATAAAACTTGACCCCACTCACATCTCCCAAGTTGCTATGCATAAAGCGTTGAAACACACTGGCAGCCGAGATAAGTCCAAATGGCATCCTGACACACCTAAACAAATCTACATGTGTACTGAACGTTAGTATGTCATAGTTTGCCAGATGCATTTTCACTTGATGATATGCCGAGCGAAAGTCCAACAAGGAATACATTTTTGAACCATTTAAGTCAGTGATCATTTCTTCTATTTTTGGTAATGGGAAGTTTTCTTTGGTGATGTTCCTATTCACCTCCCTGAGATCAATACACAGTCTTATCGTCCCATTGGCTTTTTCACAAACACTATTGGGCTAATGCATTCTGATGCCTCTGATCTTTCTATCACACCCTCTTTTAGCATTCTCTCTAGCTCTACTTCCACTTCTTTCTTACAAGCAGCCAGAGGTACTGGTCTGAGCTTGGCAGCAAAAGGTAAAGTATTTCTTTGAGGTTTATCTTATGTACAAAACCTTTCAAACAACTCACACCACCATCAAAACTTTTGGGGGCCCATCCAGGTATGGCAAGTTCACCCCTGTCTACTTCAATTTTTGCCTCTTTTTTGAGCTCATCTCCCACAACATTAGACTCATGGTATACTTGCTCACCCCTATTAGGGTCCAATTTCATTTGTAGAGACGGATGACTTTGTAATTGTAAATTGGTTATGTATAACACACTTCATACCCAGAGGTTTCCAAGCATGGACCCGGGGATCGAACCTTATGTCAAATTGGCTCATATTTGTCCCTTCATCCAACGTTGGTTCAGGTAATATTTTTAACACTTCTTGTCCTCCATGCCCTAAGCAGTGAAACAACAATGCATCCTTTGTTTCCATGGAACAGTTTGGTCCATAAACCGCTAACACAAACGTCAAGAAATCCTCTTTCCGTTCTTTCCATCAAATCAATGGTTCTCCACCCCCTTGAGGCAGACATATGGCTGATCCTGGTATGTTTGCCATCTTGATCGTGTTCACAAAGCAAAGCAACAGGTGTCTTTTAGTGCATCCCTACTTTCTCCTGTATTGGAGCACTTTTCTATTCCATCAAGTTTATTTGTCACACACCCCCTTCTTCTTTTTTTGTAAGCCACTTTAATGCCCACTTTGTGTCAGCCCTTGCTTACTCTTTTTTAAAAATTGTTATTCACAACTTGAAAGTCCTACCAATGCATTCATTTGCACTTGAAGCTGTCCCTCGTTCCGTTTGTGCTACTTGGCTTCAGCATGTCCCTCGCCAGTTTAGCAGGACATAGTGTGTCGCTGCTTAACTGAAACTTGTTGCGAGCAACGCAAAGAAATAAGTCACCATGGTAACTGCAATACAAAGAATTCCTCCCAACGTTGTCTTGCATCGTGTGCCCTTTTCTTTAGGGAGTTATGGAATCTCTGCGCACCTTCGCTGCGCATCGTTGGCGCAGGGGCCTCTAACGTGGCCTTGCCACTATGACCCCCTTTGTCATCCCTTTGTGGCAGCCCAGACCCACAGCAGGGTCGCTTCACGGGTCACAGCGTGTGAAGTACTCTTTCACGCTATCTCGAGCCCTAGGGTTAATCAAAGTGTGGCCTCCATTCGCAATGTCCCTTACCTGCTTCTCCACGTTGGGTGTGTTCAGCACCATTTCACCAAGACCTGCGTGCCATGGGTCACTACGGCTCCCCTCCGGTCAGGACAGTGAAGCATGGCGGAGCTGGCTGGGGTGCCGTGAGTCTGCATCAGACCCTGCCCCAAACAGCTGTAGCCCAGGCAGTTGTCTCCAACGTCACCAGTATTATAATCCAAGTGAGACACACAATGTTGTCAGATAATGGTATCTTTATTTCAGATACATAATAACAGACTACAGCTCCCACCCTTGATCAGCCACTAACTGACCACAGTTCTAACATAAACATTCCAAGGCTAAGTGATCTTGATGATGAGACAGTTGTTGTGTTTCAACATGGAACTATATGACATAGCTAAAGCAGTAATGCAGAACACTGTACCTGATGAACTATATACAATATAACAGATGGCATGGGGCCTGGATCACATTAGAGGGGAATTGGAGGGAAGAGAGGTGAGAAGTGTAGAGGGTTGAGCTGAGGAGAGAAGGTGGATTGAGAGGGGGGAGTGAAGATATTTAGGGAGAGGTGTGGGATGGTAGTTGGTTTAGAGTGTTTTGGGATAAATTGCAATGGGGTAGAGATGGGTGAAGAAAGGTGGGTATAAGTAGAGGGGGTTGAGGAAGGGTTACTTGGTTGATGCAGAGAGGGTCAGAACGGTTGGTGAGTGGGGGGATGAAAGGGGTGTGGAAAGGTGGGTGGAGTTCAGAGGAGTTCCGAACAGTTGGAATAGAGGTGTGAAGTGGGGTAATGGAGGAATAGAGAGGGGGAGGAAGGGCAGGTGGTGGGGAGTTGGATGAGGGTGGGTAAGGGTTGAAATGGGTGGGTTAGAGTTGGGAAGGTGTAGAGTAGGTAGGGGTAGCATGGGGCTGGTGTAGAGTAGGGGTACTATGGATATACTATGATAGAGTTTGGTGTGGGTAGAGGGGGTGGGACGTGTGTGGGTGGGTGTGGAATGTGATGGGGTAGAATTGGGTGAGGTGGGGCAGAGTGGGGTGATGAGGGATAGAGTGGGTGTGCTAGAGTAGGGGTGGGGTAGAGTGAGTGAGGTAGATTATTTGGGGATAGAGTGGGTGGGGGATGGGGTCGAGTAGTGGGTTGGGGTAGTGCAGTGGGGTAGAGTGGTGTGGAAGAGTGGCGCTGTAGAGTAGTGGAGGGGATATATGGGTGGAGGAGGAGGCGTTGATGGGGCATGGAGTTGGGTGAGGTGGACATTCGTGGAGCCCCAAAGCCTGAGTCACAAAAGGCTGCACACAGAATCATGTTGTGCTATGCTTTAGGCTTCTGGCTACTGGTCTATGGATTGCTCATGGGAACCGCTGGAACCAGAAGCAGGTAAGTGGAGTGGGTGAGGAGGAAGGGGGCTGCAAAGGGCTGCACAGCAACAAGGTGGGTGCAGGGGGAGATAGTTGGGTTAGAGTTGTGAAGTGGGGGGTAGGGAGGGGTTTGAGTAGAGTGAGGTGCAGGTGGTGGGGGCAAGGTGGTAGCATAAGACCAGCATAACTTGAAATAAGGTTTTCCTTGTTTCTTTGCTAACACAAGCCCTTGTCCTCATTGCCGTATTGCTCCTGTCCCCTCCCTGCCCCTTATGCCCCCTCATGATTGCTGCTGTCCTCTCCCTGACACCTGTGTCCTCTCCCAGCAGCTTATTAGCAGTACAGTATTCAGTAGCCCTTTAGATCACTTAAAAAACATATGCACTTTTCTGTTTTTTGGGGGAAAAACCATACTGACATGAGTGATTTTGGCATGCTTTTGTTTCAAAATAATTCTCACAGGAGAGAAATGTGTGTGTGCCCTGCTAATGTGCAGTAACTGAGGTCTCCCGCTGCTCAGTACGTCCACTGCTGTTTGACGGGTGTGCCCCTCCAGGGAAAATTGTAGTCTAGTTGAGGCTCTGCCCTCCCTTTAGCCCCGCCCTCTCTCTGTTTCTTTGTTGACAGACAAAAGGATCATTATCAAATACAAATAAAACGTAATGTAATTTGCCTCAATTTGACCAAGTGCAAAAATATGTGTAGGAAACAAAGGCGAAACCCTGCAATTACAGGGTTGCCAGGTTGGGTGTTGTGAGAACCAGAAGGTGTCTCACCCGCTAGTTCCCGGGGATCTGTCATTCAGGTGGCCAGGACATAGCCATTGCTTTTGGATCCTGCTCCTGGGGTGGACCAGTGTGCTGGGCGAGGGGTCCTTTGGAGCGAGAGTCGGACACCGGATGGTGAGACGCAGTATCCCTCTGTTCCCTGTAACACCTTTACCCCTTCCTACCCGATGGGATATTTAGAAATTGAACCCCCCCCATTTTCCTGCACGAACACTTTTACATGGACAGCCCACTCTGGGAGAAATCAGACTCACACCGAGCTGTGTACCTGACATGTCCCAATACTATGGTCAGGCAATTATCGACAACCACTCACACCTGAAATCCATTACACTTCCCCACACGGATAAAAGGTAAATCACAAGAGCACACTCTGAGCGAGGCAAAACACGTGAAGGTACAACAGTTTTGAGTCGGCAGCTGAACGAGGCGAGAAAGATGGCCAGGCACCAGAGGTTCATGAGAGGGGCAACACCCATGACTTTGTTGGCAGGAAGCTGTTACTTTCAAGAAAAGTTCAAGGCGGAAAATGTAAGACCAGGAAAGCAGGCTGAAGAATCCTGCATTGTGTGTCAGAGATACCGAAGGTCCTACCGCGTAACTGACCAAGGTGGGAGGAGCAGCAGACGCTGTGGTATGGTCTTTGGCTGCAAGAACAAAGAAGCGACAGAGAACAACACATCTGGTGAATTGGGGAGACCGATGACAGACCTGTCTGTGTTGAAGTCAAGGTTGAAAGCGGCAACATTTTAAAAAGAGTACTGGAATGAACATTGTTAAATGCGTGTGATAAAAGACGTGTGTGAAGCTAAATTGTTATGGAATATTCGAACATTAGAAGGAAAGATATGATACAGTTGACAGAGTGGTCACTGCGAATGTGCTCAGTCGAATGTCTCTGTACGGTATCCTGACAAAAGAAATGAAAGTAAAAGATTATAATTTGTGTGAAGTGAATCGAAGTGGTCCTGCAACTGTTTAAGCAAAACCCATCGCACATTCGAAAGTCTTCGATTCTGGTATCAAAAAGGGAGCTGAGCCCAGACGAGGGGGATCCATGATATAAGCCTGACGGGGGGAGGCCAAGCTGTGAACATTGTGGAACAAAGGGATCTCAGCCCGGACGAGGGGGATTCATGGTCCGAGCCCGAACGAGGGAGACCAAATTGGGAACATTGTAGAAAAGAGGTCTGAACCCAGACAAGGGGGGACCCGCGGTCCGAGCCTGAAGGAGGGAGACCAGTCTTGAACTTATAAAAGTGAAAACCCTGACAAAGGAAAGGAAATGTTGTGTTTTGTTTGTTACATCAGGCCCACTGCATTAAGAGACTGTCATTGCGAGAGAGACTTTGGTCGAAGGCCCTGATGCCTATGTGTTGCACTGTTACCTCGTGACCAAGAAGCCGGAGTGTAAGTGAAGCCTGCACGTGCCGCCTTGCCTCGTGCTGAAAACAAGGGCAAGGGATGCTAACTGCTCAACTATCCTGACATATCATTTCTTGAACACTTTTCGGTTGCCTACATTGTTATCCCACACCATTTTGTATTTAGAATTAAGGATTGCAATATGTTTATTAGTGTAGGCCCTTTTATTTTGACAGACTCCACTAAGACTGTGTTATTATTATTTGATGGTCTTAGCTTGCGCCCATCTTTAGATTTATGTTTAGTTAGGCGTTCTTCCAACCCATTGAAGTACAATAAACACCCTTGAACTGTGATCACTTGTGTCTGTCTTCACTGTTTGCCACCATGAGTTCCTTACAGTGGGCAGGAGGTGGCCATGGGAGAAGGAGCAGGTGTATGCCTGTATGAACTGGTTCCCCAGAGGGTAGCCGGTGGGGTGGTTTTTACAGGCTAGGGTGCGGCAGGGGTTGGGGGCGTGGCAGTGCCATCCTGGGGTCTTTAATAGAGACCTGGGGACAAGGTGAGCACAGTTCGCTACCTCGTCCTGCCGGATTGTCCTTTCCATGCCTGCACCGCCACCTGGAGACATCGAGAGCCACCCTCAGAGTTCTGATGTTCTTTGCTGCCCGGATCTAGATGCTGCCACCGTCATTGCCACGCTGCCCTCGGATGAGGAAGGAGTCTGTTTGAGGAATTTTTCTGATCTTGGTGGTGGGGTCAGTGGTGCTGTGAGGTACGACAGGTTGGGTGGGGGGCAGTGAGGGGCTGGGATGGGTGTGGTTTGTTGTTGGGAACGGGGCTGGGGGCTATGTGCTGATTTTTGCTTGCCTTAAACTTGTTACTGTATTGCTTTGTCCTTCGCATCATTGTTGGGCAAGTGTGTCCATTGCATTGTGGTGGCTTAGATTGTTTTGAGGCATTTGTTCTCTGGGTGAGAGGGGACACATTTGTCTTTTCGTGCGGTGAGGGGGATTTTAGCATTGAGGGGCTGAAGGGAAATGAAGGGTTGGTTTTTGTCATTTTTGATTGTCTGGTTTAACAGAAAAACTATTAATAGGTTTCATGTTCAGGCAGCTCGGAGCAGGAGAGCTAGGCTGCCATGGCAGAAAGGTCCAGGGTTTTGTTTGGAAGACCTTTTTTGTGAAAGAATCTGAGATTGCATTTACACGAGGCTGTTATGAAGAGGTGGCAAATAAGCTGTGTTTGTATAAAAGGAGGGCTGTTGTGAAGAGGTGGCAAATAATCTGGGTGGTTTCTTCTCCTTTTTGATAGAACACTTTTAAAAAGGGCGAAAAAATGAACCCAGCAGCAGTGGCTGCCATCATTTCCGTATTGCAGCAGTAGGAGTTGGCATCAGTATCGGGATCACTTCCGGGTAGCGGGGAGACAGAACAGGCAGAAAGTCTCAGGTGGGGGGGGTAACACAGTGGAGCCCCCGCACTTGAGGGCATGATGAAAGAATGTGGCTCTCAGGGCATATTTTCTGCCAGAAGAAAGAGGAGGGGGTAGGGCATCTACAACCCCGGCAGTACCTGCAGCAGCTGTGCCGTCCGCCCACACCCAAGCAGCAGTCACTATGTATATGGCAGGGAGCTCTGGGAATGACAGGGTGGAAGGATTGGGGGGCCAAGTGACTTTGGCAGTCAGCACCCCACGGACAGGGGCAAATAACCTAAAAACGGACATGGGGCAATGGGAATGTGGGAGTTTCAGAATGTGGGAGTTCATTGCTAAATGAACTTTATAACTCATGACATTCCTCCCAATGACCCCTGACAGTTTGGTGCCAACATTATAATAAGAATCCCTTCTACAGACTTTTCACGCAAAGTAAATGCACATATGATGTCATCAGTGATGTTGTTAATGACATTTGTGATGTCATCTTTGATGTCATGGGTGTTAGTCCTTGCAGTGCACAGTGGTGGCGCGAGTGATGGTTGCTTAGCTTACCATAACTGTTACATTTCTGGGGTTTTCGGTTTTACTAGTAACCATAATATGAATAGGCTGTTATTAGAGCAAAGTAAGTATAATGTACCATGGAAAAAGATGTTGCACTGGTTTTGATAGCTTTTTAGTAGGGAAACTAAACCATAACGTCCCTTAAACAACGTTTTTTCACTGAATTTCATAGGTTTTTACCAGGATCCCTTAGTTTGTAAAGATGTACCGTACAACATACTGAACCCGCTGGCACCATGTTAATGCGCATAGCAGTCGCAGAGTATGCGTCTGGTCATGGACATCGGGTGGCATCCAACCTGGTCAGAAAGGCAGAGGTTCTCTTACATATTGGTACCATTCAGCAAACACAAGGAACATATACAAACAGCACCATGTACGTAAATTGCAAGGGAAAATAGAGTAGGTCTGCAAACTGTGTACTGATGAAAGAAACAGAACAAAGGCATAGGGAGTGCACATAACGGAATGCACACACAAGAGAAGTGACGTCTGCCTTCAACAATCTTACCACACTGCTGCTTTACATAGGAACAAAGAACAAAGGGCCAGAGTAAGGACTGGAACGCACTAAAACCAGAACGTCACTATAATGTAGTAAGCACACTAAAGTTTGTCTGATAATTGCACAGGTGGTGCAGTATATAATGGTATATAAGCATAATGTTTCTTTTTTTACGCAGCAATGGCAAGCACCTTAGAGTGGCTGGATGAGAATTTCCTTCATGACTAATGACTTACGATAGTAACCCCATTGGTACGTACCGCAGTCTGAAATGTAAAATATTTAATATCTATTGCTTCATGTACACCTAACAGATTTCATTTTCTTTAGGAGAACATATTGGAAAGGAAAGAGGAAAGCAATGCAGCACAAGCGGCACCCCTTCCACAACAGCATATGGGCACAGGAAAGGAAGGAAACTCTGTAAAGAGCAAACTGGACAGCCTGGAAGCCAAAATTGAAGAAATGGTGAACATTTTTGCTGCCTTAAAAGATTATGTACAAGGACATATTATGGACAAAATAAAATACCACTGGCTGACCTGTACGTGTACCCCTCCCCCATTTCACAGCCTGTCATCCCCTCAAAATCCATGTGATCAGAGACGTTACGATGATACCTCAATCCCTTCCTCTCCTCACGACCAACTTGTACAAATCCCCAATCCCCCACAATATTTATCTACTTTTGCTATCCCTTTCCTTTCCTAATAGTATCTATGAATGTGTGGAAATAAAGGTTGATATGTAAATTGTTCCTGAGTGTATATGTGGCTTTTCCTTTCTTTTTAAAATCCTGTTAGGACTCAGCAGCGCACAGTACTGGTGGGAATGACTGCAATTAAGCAAAAGAGAGGTGTCCTACGGACACCACACCTGCCCAGCCTATCCACAATCACAATTGAGGCATCCGTACAATGCCAGTATGAACCACATGTCTGCATCTTGTGAACCACCTATAATTAGTTGTGGGAGCAGATGGTTGTCCATTGCACAAGTACGCGCATGCGTATTTCTACCTCTGTCTCCTGGTAACACCGCCCCTGTCCAGTATATGCAAAGAAACTTGTGACAAACTTTAAGTAGTTTGAGGCGCCCACCCACGTCCTACAGGTAGCTATACACATGAACATCCCACCTGCTATTCCCTACAAACACCCAGCTTGTCCCAAAATAGTCGGCGCACGTGTGTCATACTATTGATGAGTCCAGAGATCCCAATGGTGTGCATAGGACACCTATGCAAATGTGCAAAAAGTATCCACCCAAAATGCGTCCTGCAGACTACCGTCCCAATCGAGAACATTTGCAATGTCACCATGCGACCGCACCCTGCGCATGAGCCTTATTTTGCGGACACGATCCGGACTATGGGACAGCGGAAAAGTACAATGTTCTGCAATGTACGGATTGTTGTTGGGAAAGTACACCCTTACAAACACCCCACAATGTGCCATTGCACATGTATGTATTTGGTTGAACTTATGTAGGCCTCTTTGCCGGTTGAAAGGTCTCCACAGCAGCCCTACAAAAGGCCACACCCCAGAGCTGCTCCGCATTCTGTTTGTAACTTTTCAGAACATAGTAGCGGGGCACATAGGTTTGAGCTGTAATTGATTTCGGCCCAATTCTGCTATGCTACATTACCTTTGCAAGTAATGGCAACCATGTCAGCCCGGCTCACGACGCACAGTAATAGAGAAAAGTATTAACGCCCCTTCCTGTGAACCACACCCTCAGTACCGATAATCCCTACTGTCCCATTACCATGGGCTACATGCTGAAAATGGTAGTATGTGGTACATGCGCTTCCCCAAGTACCACGAGGGCCACACCCCAGTAAAGCAGGAACAGTCCTTCTTCCCTTTACTCTATCTTCTTTCTAGCACCACCTTATTGGGTACTGTTAAATAGTCACACACGCATCCACCAATCACATTAAATAGCTCTCCATGTAACACTATCAGTTCTGTACAACGTTCCTCTGCGTAGACAGCACACCCAGAAACGTTATTGCACAAGCCCTTAGCCTCCTCAGTCTCATTTCCAGGCCCTCCATCCTCAAAATCCCCGGATGCGGCTTTCGTGCTGTGTGTGGGCATGAGGGAATACATTGCAACCAGGGTAGGGGATTTCGTCTTTAGTAGTGGCTCTGAAAAGAGCCTTTTTTAATTCATTTTGTTAGGTGCTTCTAGAGAATCACCTTTTTTTGGTTTTATAGGGTTTTGTGTTTTCTTCTCCTCCTCACATTCTTACAGTAAACTCTTTAACACATCCTGTAGATGGGCAAACAAAAGAGCATCAACAATGCTCAACAATGAAATGCCATTTTGCATGGAAAAACTCTGCATTTCAAGAATTAATGATGCCCTTGGGCCTCATTACAAGTTTAGCGGTAGCCTTGCTGGTAAAACCGGCACGCTGCCGCCAAACTTTAGATTTTTTCCAGCACCTGCAAATGGGCAATTACCTGCCGGACCCGGTAATTGCCCATTTGCAGGAGCCTAAAAAAAATGCTCCGCATTCACGTTGAGCCCCATATGGCTTGATGGGAATGGGGAGGTTGACATGCTCTGCTTGCGGGTGCCGGTACGCCCGCCAGGCCAGTCCTGACCAGGCCAGTCTTGGCGGGCGGGAAGGCACCCACAAGCAGAACTCATAGTTTGTGGGTCCGGTAACAACGCTACCGGCAAGCTTACCGGTACTGTTGTTACCAGACTGGCAAACTTATAATGAGGCCCATTGTTACAGAAGAACATCCCACCAGCGCACAAAAAATAAGACATGCTTCTGTTGATGAGACACCTTCCAGCCTCTGGCTGGGAACAACATACATTAGGATAGTCCCATACTCTCCTTGGTGGTATGGCTGAGAAAACCACTTGGGAAGTGGGAAAAAAGCCTTTTCACTGCATTCATCAACCTCTTCAGTTAATGGAACAAATGTGAACAAGCCACGTAACCCAAATGCATGCCGCCATAGTGCACAACGACAACATGAGCAGTAGCAAAACTGGCCACTTCTCTGCAAACATAGCGCCGAAACTGCAGACATCGACAGCGCACCACCATGCCTCCACTCCTTCCAAACCGAAATCACCATCAAAGTCTCTTTCCTGGGCATACCTGTGCAGATCTACCACAAAGGCAGCACCCAAAATCAACACAGTGCGTCTCTCCATGTCAGCCCGCCTCACTATGCAGAGTAATGCAGAGCAATGAAAAACAGTATTACCGACCCTTCCTGTCCACCAAACCCTCAGTACCTAATTGGATAAGCCCCACAGTCCCATTCTCATTGGCCAGCATGCTGAGAAGCGCAGAATGTAGCACATGCTCTTCCCCAAGTACCGTGAGGGTGGCGCCCCATTAAAGCAGGAACAGTCCTTCTTCCCTTTGCACTCGCTTCTTTGCAGCACTCCCTCATTGGTTACTGTTAAATAGTCACACACGCATTCACCAATCAAATTAAAGACCTGTTTGTGTAACATTATGAGTTCTGTACAACACTCCATATATGGAGTTACACATTCAGAGTGCAAGTCTCTGGTGATCCCAGTTAACAGTTCTGTGAAACTATGCAAGATTTGGGCATCCAGATTCATCCACATCGACACCCAGCAATGGTGTATTGTAAATGGCACTAAGTGTTTAAAGCATGTATTGAAATGGCTCACACCAGTTGTGTTTACAAATAATAGGGCTGGACAAAAATGCTGCACACAATCCTGCAAACAGTTACAGGGGCTCAGAAATAAGGCAGGAATTGGAGTACTGTGTTGCAATAGAAAATGCACGTTAAATAGACAGGTAAATCCACAGGAAGTGGTAATGTACTTACTGCACATATTGGAAAGAAAAGACCCATAAATGAAATCTTTCCGATTTTCTACATGTGGAAACATACATGCATGCACTCTCTGCAAGCATGTCATTCCGGAAAAAGTCCCTAACAAATGCTTTCTCTCTGTATCTCTACCTAACTGTGATTCCATTCAATTTCAACAGGTGGTATAAAATGCAAAGCATTGCATATTGTATAGGCCTTCCAATTCCGATAATCATTCCACCTTAGATATACAATACCATAGGCAACACATAACATGAATGTAAGCTGAGTGGATGTGCAGCACTACTGCGCTGAGGACACCAAGTTCCAATTGTCAAGTGTCAGTATTATTGAGTATTCAAAGAAGTAGCCATCCAGATTCGTAAATGAAGACTTTTCATTGTATGTTCAGCCGACACGTGTTTCGACCCAACGGGTCGTCCTCAAGTCAAGTTATACGAATCTGGATGGCTACTTCTTTGAATACTCAATAATACTGAGACTTGACAATTGGAACTTGGTGTCCTCCGCGCAGTAGTACGGCACATCCACTCAGTTTATGTTTATAATCATTGGAGATAGATAGGGGTATCTCCGGTGCAGTACTTGCAGCAGCGAACCTCTCATATTACCAGCAAGTTTGTGCGCACCCCAATTTGATCACTTCCGCTTGCACAGTTCTCTACATAACATGAATGCTTTTCACTTACAATGCGGATGGAAAAGAAAGTAAGTAAACCCTTACTACCTTCACACACATGCACGTGTCGTGTGGCAACAAAATGTTCACACCAATAGCTATAATATACCACACAGGCGACACAACCAGGTCAGGTCACTACACTTTGTACATTAGAAAGCAGGTTCAATCTTTCAAACAGTTCTAAAGGAATTAGTTTCCTTTCATGAAGCACAAGACCAGAAATCTCCTTCCCGAAAGGCACTAAGGTCCATAAGAGGGCCCTGACACCCACGTATGTGCACCCATTACACACAGAGTCTGCCAACATACACCGTTGATTTGTAATGGTGGCCATGCACCCAAGAGCCTAGGCCTTGGCCACACCCACCGCAACATTATGCAGCCATGCATGTCAACATGTGGCCAGGTACCAGCACCCACAAACGTTATACAACCACCAGCACTGCTACGGCCTAAGGCCTTTGGCCATGCACCCAAGAGACTACGCCTTGTCCACACCCACAGCAACGTTATGCAGCCATGCATGTGAACATGTGGCCAGGTACCACAATCCACAAACGTAACACAGCCACTGGCACTGCTACCCAAACCCTGCACGAGAATACTGCCATGCATCGAAACATGTAGGTAGTTAGCAAAATCCACAAACATAACACAGCCTCCAGCATCTCTACCCACTTCCACTCAAATAGTATTTTTCTACTGCCAACCAAACCACAAAATCTTCAGAACATTGCCCCTGCTCCTAGCAGTCTATTAAGTACACGGAACCAATACATCATAGTACAATGCAGTAATCAGTAATATCGCAATGGCCACAATATCGGAAATGCACAATCACAGGTCCAGCCATACATCGAAGGTGCTAGGTGCTTACCACACACAAGCCTAGTACACCCTATGCCAAAATGCTCATGTCATTTGCAATCCACTCCTTATCTTCAATTGAGGCAGCCAGCACTCCCCACACAAACAGGTTGCCTCAGGACATATCGTGCCGTAACGAAGGCTGCCTGCAGTCACCATACAAGCTAGTCACCTGAGGAGGTCCCCGCAAATTGGCGCAGTACGCATGAATGCACTCCCCCTCCCTTTCCATCCCATCTTCCCACCACCATATGCCGGAACGCATGTTTTCCAGCCCCTTTCAGCGCCCCATTATCCCTGGCTACAGCATGGCTGTGTTATCCAAAATGATGACGCACATAACGCTTCCCTCCAGCCAACCACCGGGTGCATCCAATGTCCGCCAATATCACGCCACACTCCAGCCCAATCAGACTTTTGACCGCAGAGCACACAGAGAAATGGGACCACAGAGCAGAGCCAGATATCACACATTTTTTTACATGTACATTTTACCTGCTTCTAAAAGAAGTACAGGACTCATTTTCACCACATTCACAAAAGAATGCTTTCTGGACCAAGGTGCAGCTACTGCCGCAAATTTGGTGAAAATCCGTCCAGCCCTTTGGCCTGTAGGCCTGCACAAAGCTTTTCTCTGTTCAGTGTATGGAAAAGAAATGTGGGACCCTCGCCTATAACTTTCACCCCCTCCAAGAAACGTCACCCAACTTCCCCAAAAAATTCAGAATGCGCCATTACAATGTTTTATATGAATTCGTCCAGGGAGAGCACATTTATAAGCCACTCAAAAAGTAGTCTTCCTATAGGATGAGCAACTTAACCATAAGTACACGGCTGCTACCGTGGACCGTGTAATGTGGAGAAAATCAATAAAAACGCAGACAGTAGTTCAGCCCTAAATAGCTGTACAGGTTTCAACACTAATTGAGCCTCAAAACGTCCAAAATTTGACAGTTCCAGTACTGACACAATGCATTGTTCTGCCAAAGAACCTCACCCAGATGCTTCTGATATGCAGAACCCCCTGCTATGTGAGCGTCACATTTGAACTGGGACATAAAATTGTCTCAGGCACCAATGAAAAAGTGGCCCACAGTTGCAATGGTTCTTCAATCTTTTTTGTGCCAGACATTTTCAATATCACGCAGGTGCCAGTTTTTGATAAAATGTGATGCAACTTGTGCAGTTTGCACAGTATTTACTCAGAAACAATGGGCAACTACTAGCTACATGGCTACCGAAAAATCTAGCTACTTTTTTGTATGGGTTTGTGAATGAATCAAAAAAACTGTAAGTTTCCAAACCAACGGTAGAAAGTATCTACATTCGTCGGTAGCTGCTTTTACAGTGCAAAGTCGCTAGGGGGCTGTAATTTCCCCTAAATGCAGGGAGAACGATGCCAAGTTTGCAACTCTGCCCACCACACCCAGATACCTGACTGACCAATCCATTAGCCTCCACAGTCCCATTGCCATGCCTACCATCCTGAAAAACCCTGGATGAGGCATGTGCGTTCCTGCAAACACAGCGCTATCCACAGACATATCGTGCAGTATACAAGCGTGGGGGAACACATTTCACCCAGGGTAGCAGATTTTGTCTGTAGTGGTGGCTCTGAAAAGAGCCTTTATTTATATAGTTACTTGCAAGCAAACATCTTCTTTTTTTGTTTTTTTGGGGGGATTTTCCTTTTCTTCTCCTCCTTAATAATAATAATTTTGTATTTTATATAGCGCTCCAAACCCTCAGGTATCTGAGCGCTGCTTATTATTACCCACGGTGTGTGGTGCTCAGGATCCTCTTCAAAGATTCCTGTAGATTGTAAAACAAAATTCAATTTCCAATGGTGGTCAAAGAAATGCCATTAGCATAGAAAAAGTACACATTTCTAGGATCAAGGATGTCCTTGTCACAGTAGAACATCCCAGCCGCACACAGAAATGCAAACATGCTTCTGTTAATTAGACACCTTCCAACCTCTGGCTGCAGACAAATTACATTCAGATAATCCCATACTCTTCTTGGTGGTATACATGAAAAAATGACTGTGGCAGTGGGGAAAATCCACTTCACTGCTTTGAGCAACTTCTTGAGTTGAAGCAGCAAACGTGCACAAGGCATGTAACCCAAATGCAACACCCCATAGTGCACGACGACAACGTGAGCAGCAGCGACTGTGGCAACATGTCTGCAAAGTGCAACCACAGCGCCAATGCTACACACACGCACACCCCACTACAAAGCCTCCACTCCTTCCATAGTGATATTTTCAGCAATGCCTCTTTCCAGGCCATACCTGTGCAGATCTTGCAAAAAGGCATCACCCATGACCAACACAGTGTGTCTTGTGATCTCTGCCATCCTCACTACACAGAGCAATGAACATTTGTGTTACCGCCCCTTCCAGTGAGGCAGAACCTCACCACCTGCTTGGATACTCCCCACATTGCCATTTGCAAGCCCAGCATACTGACAAGTGTAGGCTGTGGCACGTGCGCTTCCCCAACTACTGCGAGGACCGTGCCCTCGTAAAGCAGGGGCAGTGCTTCTTTGCTTTCCACTACTCCTTTTCCAGCACTCCCTCATAGGGTACTATTAAATAGTTACACATGCATCCACCATTCACATCCAAGACCTCTTTAGCTAACAATATCATTTCTACGCAACACATCATATGTACTGTTAACCACTCACAGACTAATTCTAGTGTGATCGTAAAGCACCTGCAGTAGAAACTTCTGTAAAAGTATGTAAAATGTATGCATCTAGATTAATGCACATCGCCACCCACGAGCAAGAAGGACTGGTATAAATATATTGTATGCAGTACGTTTGTTTACACATCTGGTATAAGTGCCTCTAAGCTCCTCAGGAAACATACACTAATTTCTCCCATAACCTACCATCAAATACCACTTACAATGGTATGGCCTTTCAAATGTTTCATTTACCCATATCAACCATTGCAATATCTAAATAGTTAATCTCTTCTTTTCTTCTGGCAATTGTACAAGTGTTGTCTGAATTAACATATCTTGTATAACATTTGTAAAATGGTAGCAGCAAATGAGCACCTAATGCACCCTACTGATACAAACCAACTACATTAATTGCATGCATAAGAACAGGGTGCCGGACACTACCTTGCGCACTGTACAGAGTATGACATTATGTACAAAAGCAGAAAAAAATATCTGTGCATTCACAACACTATAAATCGTAAATGTGGATAAGTGAAAACAACAAGTGAAATAATTGTTCCACTCATATGGAAAGCATATCACGCAGAAAAGGCAATGAAATTTGACACACAAAAACATTTTTCTTTCCAAGCTGAACACCTTTCCGAAACATTTTCTCACCCTTATACAAATACAAGTAACCCATTTGCAAAGTAAATACTGGTACAGCAATGCACACACGTGCTAAACTGCACATCGTACAACACACTCACAAGGGTAGCTTTTGCCCCCTCACCAACAGTACTAATGCTGCCAAGTTCCCATTCATATATAAAGCCATCCCATTACACATACACACTAAGTCTTCCTGCCAACACATCCCCAACCCTTATAAGTGCTGTAGTATCTAAATGCACTCGGTATGCCATTAAGAAACATATTTTCTTACTATATTCTTTCACAGTTGCCATAAGCACCTCTGTTCTGAAAGGCAGTGGCGTTTCACCTTGAAAATAAAACCCAGAGTAAACATCAATGTGTAATGGGTGGCACACCTCTATCAAGTCATTGTAGCAGTTCCTTGCCCACCATAAGAAAGGGAACGAGAAAGGACAAATTAATATACTACAAACTCTTAACTCCGGTCCAGTGCAGAAATACACAGGAGTACCAGTACGCTATGTAAGCTGCATTTCTGAACCAGCTTGCAAAAGTACCTTCCACCATATGAAATTGTTAGCAACACACCATTGTAAAGTCTACGAAGGAAACAGTACTCAAACACAAAACTACCTGGTCCATTCAAATTTTGCAATACAAGAGGTGTACCTTATTATTCAAATGTAGCAATCAATGTTGTATTACACATGCCAGCAATTTTTGAAAACAGTTCTGTAAACGGCTTTCACCGCTTGTGTTTACAAATGGTACTCCTCCACAGAAGTGCTGCAAACAGTCCTATAAACAGTTGTAGAATCTCAGGATTCAGACAGGAATTGGACTACTGTGCTAGAATGGTAAGGCCACGTTAAACAGAGAAAGGGATGCACAGAACGTTCTCATGTAGTTAGTACAAATATAGGGAAACAAAAACATACCCATACATGAAATCTTTGATACTTCCTACATGTGACAACGCACATGCACTCTCTGCAATCATGTCATTCCAGAACAAGTCCTGAACGAACACATTCTCTATGTATCTATGCCTAACTGAGATTCCATGGCATTTTAGCAAGTGGCACAAAATGCAAACCATACCATATTGTGTAGGCCTTGCAATTCCGGTATTCGTTCCATCTTACATATACAATCACATATGCAATAGGTAATAAGAATGCTTTCAACATGTAAATCAGATGGAAACAAAAATAACTGCACGCTTACAACCTTCACACACTGACAGGTACCACTTGCCAACAAAAACTTCTCACCAATGGCCATAATCTACCACACAAGCTACACGATCAGTTCAGTTCATTGTAAAAAGCAGATATTGGAAATCAAGTACAATTGGTAAATGAGTTGTAAAGTAATGTGTTTCCTTTCGTGAACAAGAGGGCTTGAAATGTCCCTGCCTAAAGGCACTACATTGCCTAAGATTGCCATACCAACAACGTATGCGCAGCCATCGTGCACACACAGTCAGCCAACCAACACTGTTCAGTTATAAGACTCTACACATAGAAATAGCAGATAGGGCTTGTACAAAATGTACATTGATATACTGTAGCAGCTGTACATTCATTGCATCATGTGGAAGGTAGTAGCTTCTCTCCATGTAGGTAAAAGTAAGTTCTATGTAACCACAACTATATGTGGGTGGCTGTTTACATTTTGCATATTTTAAATGTGTGATGCAGAACAACTCCTTTCATGGTGCAATAGCTTAATGCACTGCCTAAACTAAGGGTCTCTTCAGGGACTAACCACAGCAAACTCAAGTAGTGGCATATTGCTCCCTAATGTGGAACAAGTACTGTAACCTACACCATATAGAAGTTTACCCTTAACAGCTCAATGCTACTGCTCCAGCAAGTGTAAAATGTCCGCCACAACCATTCTGTAAAGGTGACCACCCTCGGAGTGATGCACAGTTGTAACTGTGTACGAAGCACCAACGTATCGTTATAACAAGTTACCCAAAGGAGCGAAGGTGAAGAAAAAATTACTCCATAAACATACTTGTGCCATCCATACACCAGTATAACATTGTTAGCAGGCATGGCTGCATTAGGTTTTGGTGGGTGTGGCTAAGGGCTACCCTCTTGCGGGCATGGCCTATAGCCTACGGCCTTCGGCCATGTACCCAAGAGCCTAGGCCTTGGCCACACCCACCACAGCGTAATGCAGCTATGCATGGCAGCATGTGACCAGGTACCACAACCCAGAAACATAACACAGACACGGGCAGTCCTAACCAACCTACACAACATAATGCAGTCCTGCATGCAAACATGTAACCAGGTACCAGAACCCACAAACATAACACAGCCTCTGGCACCCCTACCGACTTCCATTCACATAACATTTTACTACTTCCAACCAACCAATCAAAATTGATGCCTAAATGCCCACAAGTGCTCCGTGATGCCCCACTAAGGACCTAGGCAGCCCTGCACCCGCCCCACACCTGCAAGAGCACGTTTTTGCCCTGTTTCCAGCACTGAGGTACACGAGGTACCCCTTTCCAAGATGGCCGCCGCATATAGGCTTGTCTCACCCTGTGCCTTACCAGGCACACAGTAGTAGTCTTAGCCTTGCCTGATTGGCCACTGTGACTACATCCCCTGCCTTTGGGTGCCGGCAGGCGAAGCCAGCCCTCTCCTTTCTAGGCCCTCGGGAACAAGGCTGGTGCCTGTTCTCAGCCTGTTTTCTACTGGTACTGCCTAATGCCAGCCCCCCTGGACCTCCAACACCCGGTTCTTTAAGGTAACACTCCAGGCTCACACCCCTACAGTTGCACAGAAGCCCTAAATGATCAGTAGCTCCCACAAACGTACCTGATCTGCTGCAACCTACCTTGACCCAGCATACCACAAATTTGCGTCTGCATTCTTCTCCTGTGCCTCATGGACATCCGGCCAACAAAACACTCCTTCCTGAAGTGTATTTCCAAAGTGGCCATCACGCTCATATTATTACCTTGGTTTGAATCACTGCCTCGTTCTTTAAATTGTTCATATGCATGCCGCTTTTGCGCATACGTGCTCACCACCCGCACAGCTGCGATGTTTATCCACCTACCTGTTACCTGCTGCACTCGTCTAGTCGGCCTAGCTGAACCATTACCTTTGAGTCATTGATTGTATTTTTGCTCCTGTACTTACCTAGTCGGCATAGCTGAACCATTACCTTTGAGTCATTGATTACATTTTGCTCCTGTACTCACCTAGTCGGCCTAGCTGAACTATTACCTTTGAGTCATTGATTGTATTTTTGCTCCTGTACTTACCTAGTCGGCATAGCTGAACCCTTACCTTTGAGTCATTGATTGTATTTTTGCTCCTGTACTTACCTAGTCGGCATAGCTGAACCATTACCTTTGAGTCATTGATTACATTTTGCTCCTGTACTTACCTAGCCGGCATAGCTGTATCATTGCCATTGAGTCATTGATTACATACATTACATTGATTTAGTATTTAGGTGACTCCCGCTACCAAATTGTTCCTACATGCTGATATTTCTAGCATATACTGTGCTTTGTATTTGTTGCCAACGGTTCCCACCGACTACTAATGTGGTATTCTAGATAGGCCTCCTTTATATAACTATGTATCTACCAGCTATTTACACTGTCCTACTGAGGACTATCCTACACTCACTTATCACGCTAGATGCTAACCTACCTAACACCCTGCCTCCTTTGACGTCTGTAATACATCTGAACTGTAACTCTCCTGGCCAATATCTACATCCTAGCCATGGGTCCCCTGAGACAGCCACCTCTGTATCACTCCCATGTGATACACTTAGCAGAAACCTTAGACTAAGTGCCAGACTAACTAAACTGCATGAACCTCTCTGCAGGTCTCTTCCCCCTACCAACATCAAAACCAACTTCCAGCAGGTCTGTAAACCTCATTATACTAGGCTACCTCTTCAACCCAATTCCAATATTTTCCCAATTCAGAATAACAAGCCTAAAACACCTAATACATCTACTACTCTATCCCCCCAAGCCACAGAGGTCATTAAGACCCCAACTATCGTTGGAGCACTCCTTAACGTGAGATCGCTTGTCGCCCCCATGCCCTAGACATTGCCGACCTAATCTCAGAAGGTAACCTCGACTTTCTCGCAATCACAGGACCTTCGCTCATGCTAGCCATCCCAGATGGCTACAGGATAATCAGACACGACCGAGAAGGTGCAAGAGACGGCGGCATCGCCATAATTTCTAAAACGAGCCTCTCACTCAGACTAGTACCCACCCAATCGATTCAATCCTGCGAGACCCTATCTGCCAAACTCCAGATAAATAATAATCAAGCACTCACCATTCACCTTTTATGTAGACCACCAGGCCCCTTAGGCACCTTTGAAGAGGATCTCCACAACCTACTCAATAATAACATCAAACCTTGTTCTCTTTAATCCTCCTTGTGGAATTTAACTTAGGTTTCCATGACACCACAGAAACTAATGCTACAGTGGTAGCCAATACTATTCATGCACTAGGCCTAACTCAAAGAGTTGACAAGCCTACGCACCTGAAGGGAAGAACGTTAGATTGGATAGCTGACTGTAACTGTTCAGCCACTATTTCGTCCATAATGCCCTTACCTTGGACAGACCATTCTTTGGTGTCCTTTAACCTAGCTACTTCCAGACCTAATCCCACGGCCCCTCCACTAGCGCCACCTTGCTTAACCAGAAATAAAAAATGTATTACGGCAGAGAAAGTGATCCCACCTATATTACCGACCCTCAACACATTATCAGCTAATCTAAACCCCAGCACCCTAGTGCAAGAATTTAATAATATCATGCTCTCTACTCTAGATAAACTGGCACCTCTCAAACTTAGAACAAGCTAACCGAAAGCTCATCTAAACAAATGGTTTACTCCACAGCTAAGAGACCTACGCATTCTGAAAAGAAAGAGTGAAACCACCTGGATGCTCTGCCACTCAGTCGATAACAAAGCTAAATTAACTTCTCTCTCCTCACTTTACAAAAAAGAAGTTTGCCAGGCAAAACGTAACTCGTATGATGATCGTATAGCCAAATCCAATTCCACTATGAAAGAGCTTTTTTCCATTCTAAAGGAACTTGAGTCTCCTATCGCCACACTGGACGCCTGTACCAAGGACAAACCTTGGTGCACAGATATCCAGCAAGCCCTAACAAATAAAATGATCACACTCCAAAATAAAATCCAGCAAAAAAAAGAAGTACTCAAAATTCAGGATTCGCCTAAAATGCCCCACACCAATAATTTAATGGTGCACAGTAATACCTTCCACTTCTCCAAAATGACCACCTTGGAAGTCGTAAAAATCATCCTGTTGCTTAAACCATCTAATTTTAAAGGTGACATCTGCCCAGCACAATTAATAAAAGATGCTGCCAGAGAATTATCTCCCTTTATCACTAAATTGATTAACGCCTCCTTTGCCTCAGGCACCATCCTTGGCAACCTTAAACAGTCCTGGGTACTCCCCCTCCTTAAAAAGCAGACACTAGACCCCCTCATCCCCACTAATTACCGCCCCACTAATTACCGCCCTATCACTATGGTACCGTTTCTTCTCAAGATTCTGGACAAAGCTGCATGCAACCAAATTCAAAAGCATCTAGAACTACACAACCTCCTAGGAGAGAGACAATCAGGCTTCCGTCCCCTACATGGAACAGAAACTGCCCTTATTGACTTGAAATCCCAAATTGACGAGCTGAGAGACAAAGGGAGAACAGTGCTTTTGCTACGCCTGGACCTCTCAACTGCCTTTGATTTGGTGGATCATAAAGTCCTCTGTAGTCACCTGGATTCCGCCGCCCATTTCTCCCCGGAAGCCATTAGATGGATCGAGTCATTCCTGAGTGAAAGAACGATGAGAGTCTTCTCCCCCTCAGCAGCGGCAGATCCCACCCCCATCTCATGCGGTGTCCCCCAGGGCTCTTGTGTCTCCCCAACTCTATACAATATCTTCACCAAGCCCTTGTTTGATGATTTGGACCATCTCGGTATCACCTACACTAATTATGCAGATGATACACAGATCCTCCTCCCCCTTTCTGGGGATCATGCGAAAGACACGGAATTGGTGAACAAGGTATACCTTATCATCCAGGCATGGATGGCCACTCATGGCCTCTGTCTGAACGATGATAAGACAGAGTTGATTATCCTGGGCACCCAAGCCAATATCAAAAAACTAGGCCAGGAATTCTCCTCATTCAACATAGATGGGAATATCATCCAAGTGTCCAAGGATGTAAAAACCCTGGGATTCTAGCTTGATTCTACCCTATCACTTGATAAACTGCTAAAATCCCTTGCCTCCTCCGCGGTTTACACGTGCAAACTGATAAGAGCGGTAAACCATTCCTCTCCAATAAGAGCTGCTTAATCCTGGCTAGAGCTTTAATACCCTCCAGAATTGATTACTGCAACGCTCTATATTCCGGAGCCAATAAAACAATAACTCAAAGACTACAAATACTACAAATAATGCCCTGAGAGCAGCACTAGGCATAAACAAAAGATCCCATATCTCCTCCGCCAGACGCCATCACAATTGGTTGACCACGGAGAATAAAATAAAACTCAAGATGTTATCCCTGACCCACAAAGCCCTTAATAACTCCGTCCCTAGATACCTGATTGACAAATTCCACAGGAGAACATCTCTCAGACCGAGCAGAGTTGTCAATTCTAATTGTTTGACAGTACCGAACTTTAGACTCACTACGATCGGAGGAAATAGCTTCCCGGTAAAGGCTGCTAAAACCTGGAACTCACTATCACAAGACTTGAGAGTGGACTTGCCCTATCTTCGTTTCAGAAAAAATGTCATTCAACTCCTCACCTCGACTGACCTCAGTTGACCTGTGTCACCTACATCCTACTGGAATTACTTGCACTAATTCTTGACTCTATACATCTGCAACTCTGATTGACCTTACTTGAACTTTGTATATTTTGTAATTATTTGTGTTCCAGAGACCTATTGTATTCTCTACTGTACGTTATGCTATGATGTAACCTGTAAGTTTTGCATTTCCTTGCCATTGCGCCCTGCTACCCTTGGGTTTGGCGCGCATAAAAAGTGAATAAAACAAACAAACAAACAAACAAACAAACAAACAAACAAACAAACAAACCCCAAAATCTTCACAACATTGCCTGTGGCCCCAACACTCTATTGACTAAAAAGAACCACTACAGCATAATACAGTTCAGTACTGAGTAATCTGCACAATGGCGACAACCCAACCACATACACATCCACTTGAACCCTATACACTTCTATACACACAGTATTTCAACACTCTGCCCAGTGGACACACCGCTGGACTGTTCACACCACCATCTCCAGCTATGTAGCCAAAACTGGTGATCTTGCTAACATTCACCACAGCCATGCAACCAATAATGTGTACAATGCTGACAAACCACACACCCAAGGCAACAATGTGAAACGTACTTGCAACCATGGACATACCTTTTGGTGCAAGGCCTGCAGCCATGCATCCAAGGCCTGCAGCCATGCCTCCAAAGCAGTAGGAGCTTACCACACACAACAAAGCATACTACACCCTATGTAAAAATGCTCATCATGTGCTATGCACTCGCCATTTGCAATTGAGCCTGCCAGTATCAACCAACAATGTGTACAATGCTGCCAAACCACACACCCAAGGCAACAATGTGAAACATACTTGCTACCAATGGACATACTTTTTGGTGCAAGGCCTGCAGCCATGCAATCCAAGGCTGCCGCCATGTATCCAAGGCACTAGGAGCTTACCGCACACAACAAAGCATCCTACACCCTATGTAGAAATGCTCATGTCATGTGCTATGCACTCGCCATCTGCATTGGAGCCTGCCAGTAGTAACAACAGAAAGAGGTCGCCTCAGCACCTATGCAGCCATAAAGAAGGCTACCCGCATTCTCTACACACGGTACATGCCTAAGGACATACCCGTGAATTGCCACAGTACACACTGATACCACTGCCACACCACCGTCTTCTTCCACCTAATGAAATATATCAGATGATTCACTTCTCAATCCCCATCCCTTTCCATCCCCTATTCCACCACCAGATGCTGCAAAGCATGTATTGCAGCCCCTTTCGGCGCTGCACTGTCCTCGATACAACATGGTGGCGTTACTGAAAATTATGACGCACATCACACTTCCCTCCAGCCAACCACTGGGCCCGTCCAATGTCCGCGGACATTACGCCACACTCTAGCCCAATCAGACTTGTGACCACGGAGCAAACAAAAGGTACATTTCACCTAATTTTAAAAAAAAGTACAGGACCTATTTATCACAAAATTTACATAAGCACGCTTTCGGGATTGCTCCTGCTACAAATTTCATGAAAATCCATCCAACGGTTTGACCTGAACGTGTGGGCAAAATTTTTGTCCATTCAGTCTATGGAAGAAAAAAAATGAAATTGGGACCCCCCTATAACTTTGGCTCCCCTCGACGAACCCGCACCAGACTTCCCCAATGAATTCAGAACAGCCCATATATTTGTTCTGCATAGTTTGGTGAGGATTCGTCTACGAGGAGCGAAGTTATAAGCCGCCCAAAAAGTGCTCTTCCTATGAGTTGAGCAACTTAACCATAACTACACGACGCCTGCTACCGCAGGCTGTGTAATATATATATATATATAGATATATATATATGTATATATATATATATATATATGTATATATTAAAACAACACTGTGATATTTCTAACGCTTTTTTTTATTGTCATTTTTGGAGAAAGGAGATGGTGAAGCTGGTGGTATGGGTCGTGGGGCACTCGTTTGTACGGAGAATGGAGCAGAGGGTTGCTCTCAGCGGTGACGCCCATGGGCATTCACTGGATTTATCGCAGAGGGTTGCCCAAGTGCCTTCATTGGTGGAAGAGCAAATGAGGAGGGGGCTGCCAAGCCCTCTTTTGGTGATTTTGCACATTGGGGGAATGACCTGATGAGATTGGGAAGAAAGGATCTCATCAAACATTTAACTTTGTTGTTTGCTTGGTTTGGTTGTGTACGCCCATGGTCGTTGTTTTCCTGGTCTCAGATTATTCCCAGACTGCCTTGGGGGTGCCGAGGCCAGCGCGCCCGTTGAATGTGTCGGCACAGAAATTGAACATTGAACTAGCCCGGTTGGCCGGCAGCCAGGGGCCCCATCATACAATAAGGAACAGCCTCGGAAGGGGCCTGGGAACTTTTCACCTGGATGGTGTGTACCTGTCCCAATATGGGTCCACACCCCTGTGACAGGTGGAGGAGGACCATGGGGATACTGAGATCCCTTTCCGGACGACTCCCGAGGAGAAGGGGTAGGAGCCGAATGTGACATGTGGCACATGCCACAGCGTGCCACAACATACCATCAATCTCTGGACTGACTGATGTAAAATGTACAGTTTAAGGATTTCAAACACATTCAACAAGTGAAAAATACCCTCTCAATCATTGTTGGATTGTTTTATATTAAAACACTTTCAGCAAATGCATAGTTTAAAGCACTTATCATATCACATCATGTCACTGCTCTAGGGACTAGCTGATGTCAAATTTACTGTTTAAATGACCTCAAAGAATAAAAAACATCACAACCATTGTGAGATGTTATAAACCAAATTTTAAAAAAGAAATTAAATTCCAACAGCTCCTTAGAACTCATAATATTATGTATTGTAGTCAGGGGTTCTGCCCTTGCACCAATGCTTAGGATGTGAAATCCCTGGTGCTAGTTCTTATGACCTATTCAAACAGCAGGGCCTGAAAGTCCCTTTTCAGTGTCAATTTTAACGTGGAATGCCACCTAGATATTTCTTTATATCTGCTTCAAATCAGTTTTCTCATTGCTTCAAAATTACTTCAGGCGCAACAGCTCCCTAGAAATCACAATATTATGTACTGTAGTCAGGGGTTCTACAATTGCACCAATGCTTTAGATGGGAAATATTGGTGCTTGTTCTTATGACCCATTCAGACAGCAGGGCCTGAGAGTCCCTTTTCAGTGTCAATTCTAAAGTGGCATGTCACCTAGATATTTATATCTGTTTCAAATCGTTTTTTTCATTGCTTCAAGATTACTTCAGGCATCTCACCTCTTAGTCTCTTGTCTTATATTTCATACCTTTCAGCAATTGAATAGTTGAAAGCACTTGGAACTCCAGCATGCCACAGCATGTCACCGCTCTTGGGACTAGCTGATGTCAAATTTACTGTTTAAATGACTTCAAAGACATTAAACAAGTGAATAAAAACCCTCACAACCATTGTGATATGATATAAATCAAATAAATAAATGAATTCAATTCCAACAGCTCACTGACTCATGCATTGTAGATGGAAGTTCTACCATTGCACCAATGCTTTAGATGGGAAATTTCTGGTGCTAGTTCTCATGACCTAATCAGACAGCAGAGCCTGCAAGTCCCTTTTAAGTGTCAATTCTAACGTGGCATGCCACCTAGATATTTTTTTATATCTGCTTCAAATCAGTTTTTTAATTGCTTCAAAATTACTTCAGGCATCTCTCCTCTTAGCCTCTTTTCTTATGTTTAATAACTTTCAGCAATTGAATGGTTGAAAGGACTTGGAACACCAGCATGCCACAGCATGTCACCAAAATGTACTGTTTAAATGACTTCAAAGACATTAAACAAGTGAAGAAATAGCCTCACAACCATTGTGAGATGTTATAAATCAAATTTAATAATAAAAAGCCTGTTTGTCACCTTGCGGCTGCTAGCTGTCTGTCTCCTGTGCATTACACAACATGGCCTGGGTAGAAGTAGAATCTTCTGACATCGAGTAAAGCAGAGAAGGGCCTTCAAACATTCTGCAGGACCCCTCTCTGGGACAGCTGATAGAGAAAGCAGCATGGGCAGGCCTAGGGCCTTTATGCCATAAACTGGACTGTCTCCTGTGCTGGGTCGCCTTCTCGCAAGGGCCGACAGCTGTGAGGCCAGAGCCTGCAAGAGACAATGGTAGTAGGAACATAAGGCCAGTGGCGAACCACTGTCCGAATCATGCAAAGGACACACAAAAGAGAGGCATGCTAAGGGGAAGGCGTGATGGAAAGGACAAGGTGACATACCCCTTAGCCTACAGGAAGACCAAGAGGGCACTGAATGGGATTCCAGCAGTGCTGAGAGTTCTCACCTTTCTGTGAGCTTGGCCACTCCTCAGGGAGGAGAACCGTGCAAAAGGCACGATAAGAGCATTTAGAAATGGAAAGATAGTTCCCTGGTCGACCCCTTTCATCCAGACCTGCTATTCCACCTGAGATCCCCAGAGGGGAAGCCCCCACTTAAGGCCAAAAGGTACTTGAGCAAGCGACTGCGCACACCTCTAAATAAGGAGGTGAGAGGCTAATTGAAGGCACAATATTCCAGACCTTCTCTGCCGGATAAAGTAGCAGACACTCTGGAGGTGGACTCATTCATGGTGAAGCACACAAAGGACCTGAAAAGGGCATTGACCGCTCATGGATAGCATGCCAAGACACACTCCCCGATTCCATAGGTCCATTGGCCAAGATCATTAAAATGCTGGAAGAGACCAAAGAGGCCCTACCTATGGAGGTGCGTATTCTGGCTAATTGGGCACAAAGAGCAGTTTGTTTAATAAGTAATACCAACTGTACGATAGCAGCGGAGTGCAGACGATCGATTTTAGTAAAGATCGACCAGAAACTCAGGGAGTTGGCATCCTCTGAGGCCGCTGCAGCAGCTAAACGGCTTTTGTTTGGAGAAGCTTTTGTCAAAGACATGTCCAGATTTGTTAGCACCTTTGCTGCTCTTGACAAAGGTCAGACATCATTAAAAAGAGTGTTTGTGCCCTGTGTATCCGCCAGGGCGACAGAAGCAGAGGCGTCTCCGCTAGCCACTGAGGAGGCCAGAGACCCTATAGAGGAAACAACTGGTGACAGCAGGTAGACAGAAGGCTGAATCCTTCCTTCCCCTCCCGTGGAAGAGGCAGGGGTCGGGGTTGGCACTGCAGCAGCAGGTGAGAGTACAGTCATATGCACACAGCGCAGCAGCAAGCAATGCAATTCCCACGATAGATGGTAGGCACCTAAGCGCTTGGGAGGAGCTTACCATGGACTCTTGGGTCACAGAGACTGTGCAGGGGTGTTGTCTGTAATTTTTAAAGAGCACAAACTAAACTGCAGCACCCTTTCGCAATTTCAGAGTGTTAGGCAGAATCACATGCAGTACCCTTTGGGAACACTGCATGCAATTAAGACTACGTGTCAGTTCAATTTCACCTTTGGTACAAGCCTGTACTACACAGTTATGTGGTAGCATTGGCTGAGCAGCCAGACTTATCTCAAGAGTTGAAGTGAGCAGTAGAACAAGTTACACAAAGGGACCAACAAATACAGTGGTTCGAACAAACACTCAAGGTTTCTTGGTAAAAGAATACACATTTATTTACACAGTCAATTAGAAAACATTACACTAGCAAAAGCAGCTTAATACCATACACTAATACACCATAATACACAACCAATAAGTTACTAAACAAGTTCAGCTCCCCTGAAGTGGGAGCAAAATGGCACTTCAGTTACTTTAAAAAGGGGTAAAAAGACAAGGTTATAAGGAATGCAACCCAAATACATTCATAGGTAGGGCAAAGGGTTTCAGTTAACTACAACCAGCAATTCAATTCGATAGGCCTGGGTCAAAGTCAATGGTTCAGAGTCTTTGTATAGGATAGCACAGTTCTGGTAGATAACGGTTAAGTTTTTGCCACGGTTTTTAGAAGAATTTGGCTATGCGAAAAGTTAGACGAATGTTTAGGGAAGGACCAGCATTCAAAGAGGGGAAGGTTTCACAAACTTTCTCTGTGGTCGAAAAGATTTCCGGACCGCGTTTGCACAGTACCTTTAAAGTGAAGAAGAGCTGTAGCTGAGGCAGTTGTTCCTGGCAGTTCCAGCAGACCTCGCTGTTCCTGTGCCTCAGTCGTGGGGACAGGAAGGAGGATGTCGGGAGGTTCCTGCACTGCCCAGGGAAGAGGCCACAAGCTTGGCTAAACGTCGGTTTAAGGTGTGAGAGCTTTAAAGACCACAAACTGGTAACCTTCCCACTGGCTATCCGGTTTTCCACAGCACTCTGTAGAAAATTTGAATAAGTGGGGACGGTTTCCAGGTGGCTTGTGAGTTGGTTGGTCCCACCAAACTCAAGGGAAGAAGTTAAACTTGAAGGACTTCTCTGTCGATGGAGTTTCAGGCAATTCGGACCTGCAGCAGGGCTTCACCGGTCGTCCAGGAGTTGCAGCAGTCCTCTTCCTTCAGCTCGTCTTCGGTTCTTTCGTTCCAGTGGTCGACTCTGCTTTCCAAGTCCCAGAGACCTGCTTTTAAACAGTTTTCCCCCATTCATTCCAGCCTGGCTGTCACTCACACAGCAGGGTGGCTTTCCTTGCCGGACAGTTAGCCAGCCAATCACGCCAGAGTGCATTCAGGTCTCCTAGGAGACTAAGCACAAGGAGTTTCAGGCAACTCGCTGACATCCTGTCCACCCCAGACACTCAGGCGCCAGAGGAGGGCTTCAGCACTGAAACCCGCCAAAGGCCAACGAACAAAGGGACCAAACCTGGTTAAACACAAGAAGGACCTTTCTTAAAAGAAACAGCGAAAAAAGTCGACCAGAGTCTGTTTTTACAGATAGGTCTTGGGCGCCATCTTGAAAAACATGGCTGACCCGATTTTTTGCTACCGTTGTTCGCAGTCGGGTAAAATCATGGTAGTTTGATCTAAACCACTGCCACCAGCCATTTAAAGTAGGAAAGGGTAACAGTTGACTGTTACATGAGTGTCTTGACTCATGGAATGCTAGGCAACCCCTCCAGCACTCTATAGGAAGATAGTGTGTGCTGGGTCAGTAAATATAAAGAGACTAGTAAAGTCAATTTAACTTTACATGCTCTGGGTGACAATAGTCAGTCCCAGCGAAAGTGTTTAAACCTTGGGGAGTCTGAAAGACATCCCTGTGCCACTGCACTGAATGTGTTGTGTGACACAAAGAAAAAGATGCTGCCTATGGAGTTGTTTCAAAACATCATAACCAAAGAACACAAAAGTGAAACACACATCAAAATACATGGAAGAGTGGGAAAAAAGACTCACACTCTTCCCAGGTAGGAAAATCAAATCCTAGAAATCCTAGAAATCCAGCAAAGTTGCTGGGGTTCTCAAAATGTAAGGGAAATGAGCACATTTTGAGAATTCTCCCTAACAAAGAGGAGGAGCAAAGCCTCATGAAGGAAGTAGGAGAGTTTCTAAAGAAAATGGCGATAAGGCCAGCGCAGCAGGTGGTGCAATGCTTCCTAAGCAATGTCTTACTGGTGAAACAGAAGCAAAAGGTCAGGCCGGTGATAATCTCAGACAATTTAACGCCTTTCTCGTGTACCGACACTGCAAGATGGAGGAACTCCATCTCTTCAGGGGCATTTTGCAGAAAGGGCACTGACTAACCTGCATAGATTTGAGGGATGCCTATCTAGCAGTACCCATTCCTGAGATGCACCAGCAATTTGTAGAATTCCTCTGGTGATGGCAAAGGTGGGAGTTTATGTGTCTCCCTTTTCGGACTAACTTCAGCACTGTGGTGCTTCACAAAGCTACTCAGGAGTGAGACAGATTTTATACATCGAGGATATTTGTCTCATGGCACAGGATCTGATGCGGCTGCCAGAGCAAATGGTCCCAATGACGGGTCTCCTAGAGAAGCTGGGGTTTCTCATCAATTGGGAGAAATCCGACACCAGGCCACAGCAGAGAATGGAGTTCCTGCGGTTTATCACAGACTCAAAGCTGGGGCACTGTCTTTGCCCCTGAGGAATATGAACGACCCTTTGAAACATCACAGTATTGACTTTCCATTAAAGACTACACTTTACTTGACAGTCTTATGTTTGCTCAATCACCTCTTCTGTTTAAAAGTTCATTAAACTAACTGATCAATTTTCCATCAATCATATGTCATAACAAGTTGCATTCATCAGTAAGTTTACAGTCACTTATCTTAGAAGAAATCTGTTCAACCTCCAAGGGAACCTGACAGCAGGTGCAGATACTAAACAGGCAGACAACACAGGGCGGATCCCTGCCGGATTTGGAGGCGGTTCATTACAGGTTTTGTTCTTCGCTATACCCTGTTTGAGATGGAGTCATTCATTAGGAAGCTACAGCGAGACAGTGAAAGAAAGAGGATTTGGGGATGAGGAATTGTGAGGTGATAGGATCATAACGTCGTGATTCATGGACTAGGACAAGTGTCATGCCTGAGGGCAATAGAGTTTCAAACTGCAAAGACTACATTGACACAGAAAATGTTTTTTTTCTTTGATTTTTGTTTAATGTTTTTTTTCTTTTTAAGATTGCTGATTGAGTTTTAATAAAGAAGAGTATGCATAATACGAGCCTCTGTGTCTTTAATAGAATCACGACTTTCCTGAAAGAAAGTATGGACAATCTGGACTCTACCACAGTACCAACTGCCTCAATGGAGTTTACCATCAGACAGCATTTCTGGCAATGTATTCCATATCGTGTCATGGAGTGCCTCCTACAGTTCTCTGTCAACAGAGCTGCCAAGTCTCCCTAAAATTGTGGGAGTCTCTAGTAAAAGTAGAGAGACACCTGCACTCTCGTATTTGAGCAGGATTCTCTTTCAACATCTGCAAAGATCTTCAGCTGTGCCTCAGACAGTCCCTTTGTTTGTGGCAACACTGGGTTGAAGTAAGTAACACACTGCTGAACACAGCACTCAACAGCACATGCTGGTCTGACTGGGGCTAAGCTGTGTCCTGTACACCTTGACGGCTGGATTTCCAGCTGATCTCAGTGGCAACTTTGGATAAAGAGGGATACCTGGGATAGATAAGATGATCATATGTGTAATTTCAGCACAGGTGGTGTGCGAGAGGCTACACAGCCTATGTGATGGTCTGACATGCACATTCTGGCACACAAACATGACTTTAGTGCCTGACAGGACATATTCTTGCTTTGCTTGTAAATTTGATTAGAAAGCACAGTTTAGGGTTTCTAAACCAGACCTTTCGTTTTTTAATGTTACATCAGGAAAGGAGAGGACCTTGCAATTCTCTTATTGATTTCATGTGCAAGTTGATCACTACCAGGTCGGTGCTGCGGACCCCAGTCAACCTCAGGGGATAGGCTTCACGGAGGGACTACTTCACCTTAATGTTTACTTTCCTTAAGCTTCAGCTCGAGGAAAATCCAGACACTTCCCAACAGACTGGTTCCTCTTAATGTCGCTGTGGCTCATATGTCTCACCTCTATTGTACTTCAAAGGCATGCATGAAATGGACAACTGCTGTCAGGGGCACTGCTTTATGGAAGAAATGGCAGCAATTATATGGCTTTTCCCCTAGTCCATGTTGGCAAGAGAGTAACAATATTCTTATACTGCAGGCCCATGTGAAATATAGCTTTGTCTTAAAATCTATGTATCATATGTTTGTCCTTCTGTAGGCTGTTGATTTCTTGGAGTCATAGATGTGTGTGATATGTTGCGTTTTGATAAATCGTTCATTTTGTAAGGCCCATTGCTTCCGAGTCCCATTTTACATGTCACTGTGTGGGATTGCAGCAGTGAGTCAAAGAATAGAAGACAAGCATGACAGGGTTTAGTTCAAACAATATTTCCAGAGACACATGGGCTAGATGGAGCCTGGGGTCCCCTGGTAAATTAAACAGGCCAGGCATTTCAGGAGCCACACAAGAAAAGAAGGAAGGCCATTTACACTGGAATAGGGGGTGCAGAGAGTGGGGGCTCCCAAAGCATTGATACAAACAGAAATGCGACATTCACAAATAGAGTATGAGGTGTTCCTTGGTCTGTTGTGGTGTCGTCATGTCCACCTTTACATTTTTCATCATCCTATCATGATCGTGATGGACCCAAAACCCATACTGCCAATTTTCCAAGGGTCATTTCTTCCCACACCACTCCCATTAGAGCATTTGATTGCAACTGTCAGATTACATGGTCACTGTCCATTTTGATGCAGTGGCTGGCAACCCCATGGACTTCCTGCTGGGTTACCCAGGTCTTCGGGCGTCGACATCAGAGGCAGTGGAAGTTGACGCGAAAGCTCTGGTTAGCATGGTCAGATCGATGACTCCTCTAAAATATATATCACTTTGATTGTCCTACTGCTATTTAAATTCATTTTCAGCTGTGTGGACATCGTGATTGTCCTGCTGGTGTTTATAGTCATTTTCAGCTGTGTGCACATCTTGATTGTCCTGCTGCTGTTTAAATTCGTTTTTAGCTGTGTGCACATCTTGATTGTCCTGCTGCTTTTTAAATTCGTTTTCAGCTGTGTGCCCATCTTGATTCTCCTGCTCCTGTTTACATTAGTTTTTAGCTGTGTGCATAACCTGCTTTTCATGAGAATGTGTTAACAAGTCCACCCCTCTGTACTCTGTCTAGTCTGCTACCAGTTCCCTCACCCTTCCTCAGTCCCATTGTCCCTCTGTGCTGTTATTCGCCTCAGCCATACACCTGTTACCTCCCCTTCCTCTGCATGTTCACTGTTTTTCTGTGCATATTACCTCCCCCAGCTCCCATTGTTTTTCTCCCAGTCTTGTTCCCTGTCTCCCCCCCTCTACCTTCTGCTCTCGCTGCACCTCTGTGGCCCCAGACTGATTAAGTGTACCTCACTCTCTGCAGTTTGCTATGGCGCTATCTATCTCTCCTAGCTTCTCAAACTGCTTCTCTGTCTCTTATCCTTCACCCCTTACTATGTCTGTCAGGAAGAACCTCAAGAAGGACATACTGAGCTCTAACCCAGGCCTTCCAATTGCAGGCACCTATGTCATTGCCTCTGCCAGAGAGACTGTCACAGACATACTCTATGTCGTTCCCTCACCCGTCCTTTGGACTCTCCATATGATTGCTCTTCTCTCTCCTTTCTCTTCTTCGTCCATCAATGGTGGCACCTGCTGGGAGGTCTTCCTTGCCCTCTCCACCTCCAGGGTCATCATCAATGCCTACTGCAATGGTACCATCATGGTCCAGGGTCCTCAACCCAACCTTCACTCTTTGATAGGCTCCTCCCCCGCCTTATCAACCTGCCTCCGCCTTTTGCACCAGCTCTTTCAGCTGCCCTGGCTCCAATGCCAACTGTGCCCAGCTTGGCTCCCTTTCCACCTCCTAACCACCCTTCTACCCTCGCCATGGCTTTCTTGCCACCACCCCACACACTGACAACCCTATCTGCCTTCTCCTCTTGGGTGAACCAGTCACCCACTAACAATGTATCTGGGGCTCCCTTGCCCCCTGTGTTGCCTCCCGCACTGGCTCCCTCCTCACCCATTATGGTCCCGGCTCCCTTACCGGCCTTGGCTCCTCTGCCCCCTTCTACCTCTGTCCCTCAGGCACTATTATCACTTAGGGGGGCACACTGTCCCTTGCTCCCCCCATAAGTATTTCACTGATTGCAATCTGCTCCACATTGTCATGGTAAGCACTCACTCAGCTGTCAAACACTCCTCTGACATCTGCAACCTCCTTGAACTCCTAAATTGTGATGTTCTTGCCATCACTGAAACCTGGTTCAAGGATTGCTCTGTCACAAGTTTTGACACACTTCTCCCAGAAGGCTACCCAATACTCTCTCTTCCTAGACCAAACAGACCAGGTGGGGGAGTAGCATTGATCTTCCCTGAGTGTATCCCTGTGTCTGTCATTCCCACTCAGGCCTACTCATCCTTTGAGTGCCTGATCTGCAGGCTGTCCCTCTCTCCAAGCTCTTCACTGCTGCTGTCCACCTTCTATCGACCACCTGGTTAGCCCTCCCTCTTCTTTTCATAATGGGCTGACCTGGTCTCCTCTCTCCTTTCCTCCTCTTCTCATCTCCTCCTACTGGGTGATCCCAACATCCATCTCGACTCGTCTGATTCCTTAAGACCTTTATGCAACCTTTGCGACTCTCCCTTTCTTTACATCTTACCGTTTGGCCCAACGCACAGCGCTGGCCACACCTTCGATGCTCTCTTCTCAACTGACATTCCGCTATCTATCCCTCTCACTACTTGTCTCTCCTGGACTGATCATTTTCTCCTCTCTTCTCACTTGAAGCTCTCTTCTCCCCTTGCATAGGTAAGCCCGGCACTGCCTCCCGTCTACAAGGTCATCCGACCCATGAAAAGAGTCTCAGTAGCTGCCTTTGCTTCCACCTATTATACTCCTCCCACTCCTGCGACTGACTCCCACCCTGCCACAGCTCTCTCAAACTTTAACCTCTCTGTTTCCAATACTCTTTATATTCTTGCCTCTGTCATGAGGGTACGACTGAAGCCTACCAAAAAGTGCAATTCTTGGTATAACTCCAAATCAGCTTCCGTTAAACACAAGTACAGGGCAGCCAAATATAAATGGGATTCCTCTGGCTCACCCTCTGACAAACTGGCCTGCTGCCTCCTCCAAAGGCAGTATAGACTCTGCATCTGCTCCCAGAAAAGAGTCTTTATACAAGCCTGCATCTCTGCGGTATCCAATAACACGGACACACTTTTCAAAGTCTGCAAGGAATTAGCCAACCCTACTGCAGCCTCCTCCACCATTGCACCCACCCAGGCAATTTGCTTGGCCCTGGCTGCACACTCACCTCAAAAACAGTGGATATCCTATCCTCCCTCTCTTCCTCACCACCTCATATAGCAACATCTCTTGTACCACCCTTGGCCACCACCACCCCTCCCCTTCTTCTCCCTTCTGTCTCCCCTGTCACACCGGAGGAGGTTACTAGACACGTCTGGTCTATGAAAGCCTCCTTCAAACAGGTGGACCCCTGTCCCTCCAAAATCATCAAGGACCGCATTGACTCTCTCGCTCCAGCCTTGGCTGACCTCTGCAAACTCTCCTCCCCCACTGGAGGTTTCCCCACCACTGCTCTTAAGCACTCCCATGTGCACCCTCTCCTGGAAAACTATCGCCCGATCTCTATCACTCCTTTGCTGGGCAAACTCCTGGAGAAGCTTGCTATTTCCCAGCTTACCCTCCACACTGAATCTGTTGGCTCCTTCCACGACCACCAGCATGGTTTTAGACCATACAGAGGAATGGAAAATGCTCTTCTGAACACCTGTGAAGATATGCTCTCAAATCTTGGTTCTAACTCTCCATCTGTCCTCATTCTACTTGACCTCTCCTCTGCCTTCGATACGGTGAACCACAACACACTCATCGCACGTCTCTGTGATACCCTGGTCATCACTGATCCGGCCCTGGCATGGCTAACCTCCTTTCACTCCAACAGCCCATCCCAGGTGGAACTGGGGTCTTTCCTCTCCCCTATCACTCCCTCTACTTACATTTTCCCCCAGGGATCTGACCTACCCCACTGGATTTTCAATGGCTACATGGCCCTCCTGTCCCGTATGATAGCCACCTTCACCTCCAATGTTCAGTGTTACACGGATGACACACAGCTCTCCTTCAGGCTACCCTCGGCCTCTTCCTCTTCCTCACTAATACCTGACTGGCCTCAATTCAGTCGTGGTGTGCTCCAAACGACTTCTGAACAGCATCCACAGTAGGATCACTCACCTGCGACAGCAATGAGGGTTTCATGTCTGTTTCAGCACCAGAGGCTTAGGCTTCAGCAGAGGTGTACACAGAGGCACCCCTGGCCAGGATGGTCTGTAGCACCAATGGATTCTCATGGGCTACCACACCACGTCCTCCTCCACTGCATCCAGTGCCTCATCACCTGCACAAATAAAAAAAAACATGAATACAAATGTTAGTAGCATAGGCCACACACGTAGGTAATACAATGTTGTCAGCCAACACATGAACCTGCCATGTCACACATGACACAAAGTCAGGCACGCACGCAGTGTCAATGAAAGGGAAGGTGTGCCTGAAAGTAGACATGGATGCGTGTCAAAAGGCAAAATAACACATATACTGCATAGCACCTGCATCACACACAAGCATGTGACTGGCATAGTCCTTCCGCAAACATGACTGATGCAAATACACAGATGGCATGTAGCATAGCCAGGTTGTAGGGATACAGTAAACCCCACCCCCAAAGGCGTGGGGTGGCTGTGAGGCAGTGCATGGGTTAAAATGGTTGCTCAGAGGGCCGTGTCATACCAGACAGTGTGGGCAGGTGGCAAGTGACTTCTCTCAGACATCTGGGACTACAGCAGGGGAGAGGTGGACAGAAAGCACAACACATGAGGAAGCATCAGAAGGGCCTGCAGACCCGGAGAAGCTACACCTCCAGTTACATAGAGGCATGGAGGCTGTACCAGAGGGAGGCCCCAGCTGAACACAGATGTGAACCACAAACGAATTTCCATGAGGAGCTACTGACCCCGAGGGAGTAAGAAAGGGATGATCAAAGACCATGAGAATGAAGTAAATACTGGAGGTGGAGTTGAAGGAATTGCTGGCCCAGGACCCATAGGGACTTGCTAAGAATGCACAGGGTTCAGGAATGAACACTCATAGCCACTGTGAGCTTGTGCCATCATCACAGTCCTAGGGAGATACCTTGCACCAAGCCTAAAGGACTTTTCACACACTCCAGGACTGGCATAGTTGCAGAGGGAAGAGTGTAGAATCATAGAAATCCTGGTAAAGCCTGTTGCAGTAGTCCACCATAGGAATGACCAGTCCTCTGGAGACCGTGAGCTGCTGGGGGATGGAGAGGAAAGGAAGAATGCCTCTGAGGAGGAGCAACTTGCAGGGTGACCTCACAGAGACGTCAGTCATGTGACGATAGAAGGCGACTATTGAGTGGAAGATCATCACAGACTATCCGCGACCACAGGTTGGAGCAAGAATAGGGCCAAGAGAGGCTGGACAGAGAGTGTCATGGAAGAAGGGAGCAGGTGTGGTGATGAGGATTGTCTCTGTGCGCAGCACATGGTTTGTATGCAGTCTACATGACAACAAGCACGTATCAGTCCAACATCACATCGGTCACACATTGCAGTCATGCCAATGTGGCCTAAACTGGCAGACAATCATAACACATTACCCAAGCAACATACACATGGTCTGTACACACACGCATCACCACTCACTGGACATTCCCTCATACATTGGCAGGTCTCCCACGCCTTGGATCTGCTCCACTGCAATGAAATCACTAGCGATCTCCTCATGTCCAGTGAGTTCATTGACCTCTGGTGGTGACCCACTGCCAGTCACCAGAGTAGAGGCCAACTTTGTAGCCAGCTTGTCTTTTGCTTGGTGTCAGAAGTCATTCCAACGCTTCACAACATCACCAGCTTTGCGCCTCTCATAGCCCAAGGCGCTAATATGGTCCGCGAGGCACTGCCAATGGGTCATACGCTGAGCAGGTGTATGTGTGTTCCCTGCCTGCACCAGCATGTCACGGCCGTGTTCCAACATGTAGTCCACGAGCATCTCCATCACAGAAACTCCTCTTTCTCGACGTGTGGGACTCCTGTGCTGTGTCTGAGGTCTTAGCCTGTACCGCTGGTGCATGCTTCTGCTTCTTGTGAGGTAGTGCAGACCCTGAGTGGCGTGTACATCTCTGGTCAGTAGGGGCTGGAGTACAGGTGGACTGGCCTATAGAATCAGCCACCAATGTAACTACAGAAGGTCAGCTTGCAGGTATGCGTAGCTGGGTGCTGTTGCCAGGACTCTGTGCCACACGTGGCTTTAGTGACAAGGGACTTGGCCCCTGAGTCACACTGGGCTAGGACCAATCCAGTCCTGGCTGGGTGACGCTGAGCCAGGGTGCCAGTTGCTACAGCTGCCCCTGCAGCTTCCAGACCCTGGCCAGTGTGAACAGCAGATGACACTGCTGCTCCAGATCCCCGGGTGCCGTTGCCTGGAACTTGCGTCGCATGTGTCTTGGCCTTTGGGACATGGAAATTGGCCATTGAGTCACCCTGTCCCTGTGGCGGGACCACTACCATCCGGGCTGGCTGATCCTGAGCCTGGGTAGTGGTAGCCGCAGCTGCCCCTGCAGCTTCCACACCCTGGCTGCTCTGGGCAGCAGATGGCACTGCTTGTCTGGGACCACGGGTGCTGGGTATGTCAGCAGCTGCTGCATCTCCCTGCCCCGGTTGAATGTGGGGCATAGTTCTCCTTGCATGGGCCTGGACATTTTGCTCACGTGGACCACCTTGGCCACCTTGGCCACCCTGGCCATGTCGCCCACCTTGGCCACCTCTGGCAAGTTGCCCACCTTTGCCTCCCTTCCCACTTGTTGCCCTCCCAGTCATGGCACTGATGGACTAGCGCAATGGGAGGTGCAGCCAACAATTGTCCTGGGCAGTTGGAGTGAGGGGGCAGGGTACGTGATGGAAAACGTACCACTGTGCTCCAGAAAGGCTCTATGTAACTCCTGGTGAAAAAATAACAGGTCACGCAACGCTCAGGCACCCGAAAGACAAAAATCAACGTGTACGTGACCCATCGGTAGCCCACGTGTGACTAAAAAACATCCTGTAGTACACTGTGTCACCCAGCAACACAAAAAATGAGTACGTGAGTAACACGTAGGCTACTATGACCTCAAAAATGGGGTACGTGACACAAAGGGCCAACCACAGTGGGAAAAATGCATGCACGACTCACCGTCTGTCTCGTAGAATGAAAAAAGTCACACACTCTGTGCGCGTAGGCAACTCCCCTCCACAAGAAGTACGCACTGCCACAGTAGTGAACTATTCACGTGTGAACCCACAAATATGTGAAGTTCACGCGTCCGTCCCCACAAAAAGCACATACAGTGAACTGTTGTCCTACGCAGACCTTTAACCCGATACTGAACGGCAATGCCCAATGTCCAGCGAGTGTCACATAACTTAGGCGCTTAGGGCCTTTCCTCTGATTACATGCTAACGCGCTGTTTCCGCATGTGCGGAGTCACTCTGTTTCCAGCCGGCCACACAAAAGAACACGGAAAACTCACGTTCCTGCCTACAAGGCCATTTACCTGCCTCCAACTGGCCAAGCTGCCTCCTATGAGCCATCTGCTGCTGCCAGCCCACTCTGTGTGCCTTCTGCCCACATGCCCTGCATTTTGGTGCCTGCTCTTCAGCCATTGCCAGTGATCCTGTTGTTGTGACCACCTCTGCTGATCCTGAAGACTCCCGTCTGCCATACCACCGCTCCACAGCCCAGCCCCAGGACCACCTTGCCCACCCACACCTGCCTCAGGTGTTGCCATGTCTGACACCACACCATCTGAGGCAAGTGGCAACCCCCCTGCTGAGAGGCAGAGGGCTGTCAGCTTCTCACCAGGGAAGTTGGCATCCTGGTGGAGCAAGTCCTGGGGCATCATGAGGCCCTCTTCCATGGCCCATCGCAAGTCGGCAATGAAGGACGGAAGAAGATCTGGGGGGACTTCGTGGGTGCCATCAACATGGAGGGGGTGGCACCCCGCGACTACCATCATGTCCAAAAACTCTGGGAGGACTTCAAGTCCAGGACCCACAACAAGGCCCGGTTTCTCATCAAGGCTGGTGATGATCGAGCGAGGTGCCGGGGCCGGTTGACCACCGATGAGATGAGGGTCCTGGAGTGCTTCTACCCAGCGCTGTACCCCCAGGTCTTGGAGTTGGTGCTCCGTCTGGAGTCGACTGGTAAGTGTTCATTTGTTCTTGTCCACCATAGTGTATATGAATGTTGACGTGTGGCTGGAGTGTGCACCTTGGCATTATGTCTGGCATGCCTCCTGTACAGATGTCTGTGTGCATGTCCCTGACAGTGCTGCATGTGTGTCCATTCAAGCATGTCTCACATCGATGGTATCTGTGTTGCAATGCGTGAAGCACACCGGCATGTAACGACGCGCACATGTTTGCATACCTGTGTCTGGTCTGGGGCATGCGAGAGGTGTGACACATGGGTGCTTATGTCACCATCATGGACATGCATGGTGTACATGTGTGTGTGTATCTGAGTAGTGAGTTTGTGACTGCCCAACACTCTGCACGTATGTTACTTGAGTTCTTGATTTGTGATTGCCTCCTGCTGCCAATTTGCCCTTGAGTGCACTGTGACTTGATAGCTTCATGGCCTGCCTCTTGACTGTCAGGTGATGTGTGTGAATGAGATGTGTATGTCCCATGATGTGTGTGATCTGAATACACACTTGTGATCTTGTGTCAGTGCCTTGTCCATGGATTTGAATGTCTGTTGTGAATGACAGACATGTTTTTTGAATTTGTGTGAATGGCACTTCCCTGTGTGTATTGGAGGGTGATGATGGTTGTGACCTTTGACAGTGCCACTGATGTACATTCGCATTGTGACAAACACACATACCCACATATCTTAAGTAGCCTGATGTTTGTGTTCTATGTTTCCCTATCCACAGCGACGATGGAAGAAAAGGGCGGAGAAGGCGATGTGGAGCACCGCAGCAGGGATGCCTCCACTAAGCACAGACGCAGGGCCTAGTCCTCCTCCCAGGTACCATTATCTTCCGGGAGCAAGGAGACTGGTGCCGCGTCCATGACAACGCCACAGCTGCTGAGGGGAGGCCCAAGAGGGTGAAGTTGGTTGTGGGCACCTCCGCAGTGGGAGGGACAGGTGAGCCCACACAGGGGCAATCCAATGCGGAAGACAGTGGGGAGTCATCCAGGTTGGTGCTGGTGGAGGAGGAGGAGGCCACATCAGCCCAGCACATCGGGCCCAGCAGGGGTGATGAGGTAGGTGTGACTGGTGCAGTCCAGGATCAGGGGCCGGAGGCAGTGCAGGTCACCGTGGAGGGGCCTGTGACTGATCTTGTCCCTGGAACTGCGACTGCACCTGTATGCACCTACGGACATGCCTCAGGCCGGACCCATCCGCATGTGGCGGATGTATCCACATAAATGGATCTTCCACTACCTGCGGATGAAGCAATTTGTGACAGGGTGGAACCGTTGCTAGCCGGTATTGAGAGGCGTACAGCCAGCATTCGTGACGATGTGCAGGCTTCCAATCGGGGGCTTGCACACCATCAAGATGAGGTCTGTCGCATCATTAACTGGCTAGCTCAGTTTCTGATCACGAATATGGTACGTGTGCTGGCCACTGCTGCAACCCCCTCATCCTTTTCCTCCTCTGTGCGTCAGTCATCCTCCCTGCCGTCTTCCGCCCCAGATACCACCAGGGCCCCCTGTGTTCCTGTCCCAACCCCGGCAGCCCGTCTGGTGGAGATCACATCCCTGCCACAGTAGGGAGTCGAAGGAGGATCAGCAGAGGTTGTCACTGCAGCGACAGGACCTATGGCAATGGAGGAAGTTCAGGCACCAAGCGGCAGGGCACGTGCATGATGGCCCTGGGTGGTGTCATCATCCCGGAGGCTTTCCTTGTGGCGCAGGCACCAGGCATTTTGGCAGCAGCAGGCTCAGGGTAGGATACAACAGGACGCGGGGCGTTCATCATCAGAGGGACAGGTATGGGCCATCGGGCAGGAGGCAAACGTGGACCTTACGACAAGGATGTGTTCCGTGTTGGTGCGTTTGGACCAGCAAATTGGGGCAGAGCGGCAGCGGGCGCAGGAGGCGCACCTCACCATGGGCAGGGCAGAGAATTCACTGTGTCGGGCAGAGAGGTAGGCGGAGGTCCTCGAGGAGACTAGCAGGGAGTTCGAGAGGAGCAGGGAGGAGTCCCTGCAAGCCCTCGATGGGGAAGCCTAGGCACGCCTACTGGAAGTGGACACAGTGTTCGATGATGCCCTGGCAGAGACTATGAAAGAGCATGGTGAGGAGATGAACTAGCCCGCTGCCTTTGTATACAGTTCTTTTGGAGTAGGTTTCATTTGTTTTTTCTTTTTATTTGGAGTTCCTGGACTTTGCTCCGCATCTTGTATATAGTTATTTTTGTATTGTATTTTTGGGATTTTTCTTCATGTTTTGAGACCATGGAGCCTGGATCTTTGTAAATATTTGGATTTTAATTTGAACAGTTTTTTAACCAAGAAGGAATGGTTTTCACATGATATGTGATTTCATTTGCACATACGTTAATGGACAAGGACCACATTTTTGACTCTTTCATTTTTTACATCACATTGATTTGGGTTTTCACTATCTTTTGGTTTTTGATTTGGTTCATGCATGTTTCATTTGATGTTTTTACTGTGTGTGACTTAGATACATATTTTTTTATATACTTTTTTAACATTGAAATCGAAGTGGTGTCTGATCTCAACGGTTTAGTGCATGTTTCACTCCTCCATGACTCATTTACATATCCCTGCTGTTCACCAATGTTGTTCATGTGTGTGCACACATGCATGCATGTGTGATGTTAGGATTCACATGACATGGGGCATGTATTAGGGAGCATGACCAATGGATGGGTGTTGAGGTGCACCAGGGGGGTGCAGCGTGTGGTGGCCTTTTAGTTAGCATGTGCTGCGTGATTGTATGTTGGTCCAATGTGTTTTTGGGTAAGGGGGTGGGTACATGTGGTGGGGCCTGCCTGCAGGTTGCCGTCACTGGTGGGGGTGGGGGACATGAGGTGCGGCCTGCCTGCAGGTTGCCGTCACTGGAGAGGGGTGGGGACATGAGGCGGGGCCTGCCTGCAGCTTGCCGTCACAGGTGGGGACATGTGGTGGGCCTGCCTGCAGGTTGCCGTCACTGGTGGGGGGTGGGGACATGAAGCGGGGCCTGCCTGCAGGTTGCCGTCACAGGTGGGGACATGTGGTGGGCCTGCCTGCAGGCTGCCGTCACTGGCGGGGGGTGGGGACATGAGGCGGGGCTTGCCTGCAGGTTGCCGTCACAGGTGGGGACATGTGGTGGGCCTGCCTGTGTAAAAGCAAAAGGAAATATCGAGGCTGAGTACCACAAAAGGAAATACACCAAACACGGGCTATAAAGATTCACAGATCTTTATTCTACTGCGCAGTTACAAAGAAACAAATTCAGATAGCTATCTGGCCCTCAGTACATCACAGTGAGTACCGGCCCTTCAGTGTGAGGAGTGAGAAGTACTGGACATCTGGACATTCGCTTATTTATACAATTTAGTAATAATGTCCAGCCCCTCTGCAAGTTAATAATCTGTGGTCTAGAGTTCGTGACGAGTTCACTTATGGCTCATACAATAATATGCACATGGATTACATTTGGTTTACATTACAAACAAGTTACAATGGCGAAGTGTATTCCTGGATTTAGCAGAAAGCCTTAGCACATATCCCTTCACAATGAAGTTCTGCCAGTGTCCACGTTCGACATTTACACAGTATTGTCTTCGATATGTGTTTGTGGATGAGGCTTGTTAGCGCAGGCAGTCCTTAGACCACAAGTCATGTTCGGGACAAGGTCTCATTACCTACTATAAACATTCGGCCCTCGGACAGTCTAACCATTAACTAGGCACAGAGGTCGGGAAGGCTCAGTTACAAGTTGGAAACACAGTTCACCATTTTAAAACAGAGAATTACATACAAACAGAATTCAAAATGGCGAATGATCCTAAAATGGCGGCGAAGTCGATCTAAAATCGGAACTTTGCAACTCGGTTTTCTTCGCAGAGCAACTAGGCTTAGGCCAATATTTCTTAGAAGGAGGCACAATATGATTATCCGTTTAACAATCCCTCCTTTTGGCCTAAGCCAAGCGCTAAACTACTTTTAGTCACTTTACGAGTAACTCCACGTCTCAATGTTCCTACACCCTGAATCACAATCATCTGAGATATCGATCACCATAAGGTCTGTAACAGAAATTTCCTTCAACACAAACTCATTGGTCATTCTTTCTGGTGCGCATACCTTTTGTCCTAATGTTCCCATAGTCTGTGCACAACATCCTCCTAACACTGAACATATGAAAGGAAGACATTGTATACAGAAACAGCAAAACAACTGAACACCCAAAATAATCAACAAGACCGAAAGTAGCTTCCATCCCCAAGATCGTAAGAAGTCCCAGAACCAAGCGCTAAGATCCCAGTTTCCCTCGGGAACATACACTTCTGAACTATGGACGTGCAGATTTTGTATAGCCTTAAAGATGGTTGGGGAGGAATCTGACACGAAAACGCAACAAGCGGACCCCACTAATTTACATACTCCACCATGCTCAGCCAGGATGACGTCTAATGCCATCCGGTTCTGTAGGGGCACTAAACTTATCGCTTTCTGTTCTAAAGTCATGTTATAGAGTATGTCAGTGGTCCGGTTGATGGTCCTCTCCAGTACTCTCGCAAGTCTTCTGATATCTTCAGAAATCAATATTTGTCCCCAAAAAGGTACAAAAGATTTCGCTACATCACCCAGAACTTGTGATGAAGTATCGCCATTCTCGTCCCGCCTTGGACGAGCTTTAGACATTTGTATGGTGCTTGCTATGAATACCCCTGGTAACATAATTCCTAAATAACAGGTTTCCTGCCAATCCCTAGGTAGCCATGGGACAGCTTCATTACCGCAAACGAAGTAGACAGGTTTCGACTACATACAAAGGTCTGTCCTCAATGGTCAAGTTAGCAACATTGGTGCAGCCCTTGAAATCGCCCATTGACTGAGTACCATTCCTCTGTATGCAGAAAGAAACTGAATCGGGGCTATGGTTAACAGTGTAGGAAGGTGGCGTGGCATCCCTATTGCCTATAGGAGCCATCTTGAAAGAGATCAAAGATTGAAAAGGTTGAGACAGTCTATCAGAAGGCCTAATAGAAGCAACATTAAGCTTGCTCCTATTTGCAAAAAGTGAGCATCCCAGGGGCGTTAGAACTCGTTTCTCAAATTCATTCAAATTTGTTCCATCAAAGTTCCCCGAGATGCTATAATTCCATCGGCCAAAGAATAGCGCCCTTAAAGAAGCATAACATGCAGTAGTCAGAGGCAAATGATGAATAAACCAGCCCAACCCCTTATCTCCATGTTGCGGTAAATGTGAGCAGACCAAACAATTAGACTTGTTCAAAATGGCATGTGTTGCATTCATGATGAGTAGTAAAGTATTATTGTGGTAACTATGTCTGTGCTGAGAGTCTCTAGGAGATAGAGTGTGCAGATGCACGAAAGGTGTAGAAACAGTGGGAACATTTTCAGTGGGCAAAAGAATTTCAAGCTGATGTACTTCTTCCATGTACCAAAATCCCAAAGCAATTACTATTGTGAAGCCCGTTAACATAATCACAAGACAACAATACGTTTTAAGAGACCATGCATTTGATTTTCCATTGTTTCGATTGGCCTCACAGTCACTTATTTGTTCCGTACGAGTGAGAACGATTGCAGGAATTGTTTCTTCAAAGCGAAAAACTCCAGAGTTTATTTGCTGGCGATCTCCTTATCGCTTGTTTTCTTAGTCCTTCCCTATCCCTAGCCAACAGATTTCCTTGTGTGCAAAAGACACGGCCAAAGGACAAGCCCTATGACGATTTTTCCGTTGGCACAGCCGAACCGTGTAGTAAGTCTAGCTCTGTGGACGCAGATCGTACCTTGTCACTCCTGGTACGGCGTGATCTGTGAACAACGTGTCGTTGCTTCCTGATGGAAGTGGTGAATTCGAAACAGAACCTAACAGTGATGAAAAAGGATCTGTAGGAGAGTGCGGAGATGAAGCGGCTGTTTCCCCAGGCCCCACGGGCTCAGGGAGAGTCTCTGACACACTCTCGATGCTGCTCAATGCTGAATGGTCACTGGGAGCAGAACAGGTAGGATTTTTTTGTATCTTCAGTATCATGTGGCAAAGGAAAGGGAATCCTCTTGACATGCGACGCGTGAAGCCAATGTTTTCGTCCAGTCACTCGTACAGCGGTCTGTGTTGGCAAGAGGACCTAATGAGGGCCCCTCAAACGCGTTGCGAGACAGGATGCTCGTTCAAATGCTTTTAAAAGCACCCAGCTACCAGGCTGAATACTGTGACTTGGCCCCTCGTATTTAACTGGGAGGGCTTCTCGCACCTGTTGATTAATGAAATACAGATTTTTTGTTAACCGGTCACAGTAGTCGGGAAGAAGTACATGTTCAATATCCTTCAAGGCCTTAGGCTTAGGCAAGTTCCAAATGTTAGCTGGCCTACCCATAACTACTTCAAAAGGGGAGAGCCCAGTCCTAGTCTGTGGGGTTGTTCTCATCGATAGTAATACGATAGATATGGCATCCGGCCATTTCAGTTTGGTGCCGGCACACGTCTTATCAAGCTTGTTTTTTATAATTCCGTTGTGTCTCTCTACCAATCCAGCACTTTGAGCATGTCTAGCCGAATTGAATTGTTTATCGATCTGTAATCCCGCGCATATCTGCAGAATTACAGCAGCGATAAAATGTGGACCATTGTCTGACCAGATGACCCTTGGCAAACCAAACCTAGGAAAATATTCCTTAAGCATGGTTTTTGCCGTTGTCATTGCTGTGGCATCCTTAACAGGAAAGGCTTGAACCCATTTACTAAAGGCACAAATAACAACCAAAACGTACTTATAGTTATTGCAACGCTCCATTTCAATGAAATCAAAGTGAATGACTTCAAAGGGGACAGAAGGTGGGCCAAAACTACCCCTAGGAGTCGATGTGCCCTTTCCCATATTATGCTGTAGACAGGTCATTCAACGCTGGACAAAATGTTCAGCTGTTTTTGGGATTTTATCATTCACCCAGACATTTTGTAACATTTTGGACACTTTCCTGGCACAGATGTGGGTGGGCCCAGGAGCCATTGCAACCATCATTGTAATGTATGCATCTGGCAGCAACCATTTTCCTTCTAACTTGTCCACCCAACACCCAACATCATCCAATTTTGTCAAACCCTCAGCCCATTGTTTAATTTCTTCTGATGTGGCATCGGCTTGGATATTCTTTACAGATTCAATACCCTCATCCATATTACAAACATTTGTGGCTTCCCTTGAAGTATACATTTCTGAATAGAGATCAGTGGCAGTCTGTTTGGCTATCTGGTCAGCGAAAGTGTTCCCTTTTCTTACATCATCTATGATTTTCTGATGTGCTGTGCACTTCATGATCGCTAACTGAGTGGGGAGTGCAAGCGCTAAAAGTAACCGTACTATCAAGGAGACATATTGGATCTTTGTTCCATGTGAGGTCAAGAAACCTTGTTCTGCCCAAAGTCTACCGAAATTGTGAACCACCCCAAAAGCATAATTGCTATCAGTATATATATTTACTGTAAGCCCTTCAGAAAGTTCACATGCTCGAGTCAATGCTATAATCTCTGCGGCCTGCGCAGAGTTATGTGTGATTCTTTTGGTTTCCACAATCGTGCTCAATGTGGTGATTGCATAAGCAGCCGTGGATGTACCATCCGGAAGTTTGAAACAGGACCCATCGCAAAACAGCTCCTCTTGTGGGTTATTCAAAGGAGTATCTTTCAAATCGATTCTGCCTTTAGTCTCTTGCTCTGTGGTGTAGAGGCAATCATGTGACGCTTCGTCACTGCAAGCAGTATCTTGCGGGAAAGGTAAAAGTTCAGCCGGATTCAATTCACAACACCTCTGAATTTTGATGTGCGGTGCGAACAAGATCAATTCATATCTCGTTAATCATGCGGAGGTGAGGTGTTGCGTTTGTGTTCTGTTTAATAGAACATCTACAGAGTGAGGTACCATCAGGGTTAAAGCATGGCCTAGCACCATACCCTTGCTCTGTTTTACAGACGCAGCAGCAGCAGTGACAGCTCTCAAACATCTTGGCAAAGCGCATGCAACAGGATCAAGGGCGGAAGAAAAGTAGCCGCACAGCCTATTCTTCCCTCCATGTTCCTGCATTAATACAGCCAAAACACATCCATCACGTTCATGCACATACAACATGAAGGCCTATTCATAATTTGGTGTGCCCAAAACTGGTGCTGAACAGAGTGCAGTCTTGAGCAGATCAAACGCTTGCTGGTGTTCCAAGTTCCACGGCAATGGCAAAGAAATGCCCTTCTTTGTCAGAGCCAAAATTGGTTTAATCGTTAACGAGAAGTTCGGGATCCACTGCCTACAGTAAGAAGCCATTCCTATCAAGGCTCTGACTTCCTTCTGTGTATTTGGGACAGACATGCTAGAAATGATTTTAATCTGTTCAGGCGTCAACCTTCTTCCCTCCTTTGACAGGAGATAGCCTAAGTAGGCGACCTCCTGTCGACAATATTGAAACTTTTTCAGGGAAGCTTTATGTCCATGTTTTGCTAAGTGAATAAGCAACAACACGGTGCCCTCCTTACATGCACTATCTGAGTCAGCAGCTAAAAGAAGATTGTCTACATACTGAACAGTGTACAAGTGGTAGGTAACTCAAGTGTGTCAAGCTGCTCTTTCAAAGCCCTACTATAGATGCTCAGACTTTCCGTGTAACCTTGCGGTGCATGGGTGAATGTAAACGAGCGTCCCTCTAAGGTGAACGCAAACAGGTATCTGCTATCTTTGTGTATAGGAATGCTAAAGAAAGCATTCTTAAGGTCTACAACACTAAAATGAGTAGCAGAAGCCGGGGTCATGGTTAGTATTGTTGTCACATCAGGCACAATAGGAAATTGTGGAACAACAATCTTATTGATGGCGCGTAAATCAACGATAAAACGAAAAGGAATTACATTATCGCCTTTCGTATACACAGGCAAAATCGGACTACCTGCAATTTCCTCAATGACCCCACGATGTACAAAATCGGAGACTATGCACTTCAAAGCTTGCTCACCATCAACCAAAATCTTATACTGAGGAATATGTGGCAACTTTACTCCTTGTTTCAAAATGATTTTAACAGGCTCAATTTGTAGAACACCGACATCATTGTCATCAATCGCCCATAAACACTCCAGAACATCACTAAATTCCGGCAGCAAAGGTCTAGTCAGGAACTGAGAGACAGAAAGTTGCTGTGGTGAAATCGTCAAACGCCCTCCACCTGAAGAACAATGAATTACCACATTTAATTCTTTCAACAGATTCAACCCCAACAAATTCTCTCCACAGTTTGTTGTCAAAAGAAATGGACAGTGGTCCGTGAATAGACCCAATGTAATCGGTACAGGCGAAGAAACTGGACAGACTACTGGCGTACCAGAAAACCCTACAGAAACATTGGTTTACCCTGACAGTGGAATGCTTGGAACCCGTGAATGGTCAATGGAACACTTCTGTGCTCAAGTATCTATCAAGAATATATGTTTCCTATTTCCCACTATCATTTCAACGTAGGGACCTTTCTGATTAACGGTAATAGGCATCGGTTCCAAACCCTGCTTCGGGCAATCCTAGCAAAACAAAATGTCATCAAAAGGAAGGTCTTCAGAGAGATATGCAGAAGAAGGATGATAAAATGTTTCTATTATCCACAATCAGTGCCTGATTATCCTGTGAAAAAGGTTGCAAATATTGAGAAAAGTGAATCCTACCAGGACCCCCTGCCCCAGGGCGGCCTCTGGATCGTCTACCCATGTTACCAAATGTGTTATTCGACCTCTGCTGGAGGATCGGGCATTGTGCTCACCAATGACCCTCTTGTCTGCAATAAGCACATTGCTTCACGTGTACAGGACCCAACGGTACATTTCGCTGTGGAGCATATTGTCCCCTAAATTGTGTATTACCCCCTCTAGGGCCTCTAAAAATCTGTTGCAATAGAACTTTATTTTTCAGGTCTCCCTTTCTATTTTCAATTCTCTCTTTTTCATTATTGACTCGGTTTTTATAGTACTGAGACATATGCAATACTTCAGACTGAGACTTAGCTTGCCAAGCGCTCTCAGAAGACATCATTTGCGACTGGATGTCTGGCAACAATCCACGCACAAATGTATCTACGAATAATCTTTTTCCAGACTCTGTGCTCAAATTCTGTCCACTGAAAACTGAAAACACTTGTTCAAACTGATTAACGAATTTGGTAGCACCCTCAGACTTCCCTTGGACACAAGCAGTAAGTTTGTCCCAAATAATCCTTCTCTCAGGAATTATAGTTTTTAATTTCATGACTATTCTATCAGGCAAAGTCAGTATTACCTGTGGCGGTCTCTCACCAGCTGCCCTTTCTCTATCTTGTCTAACCATATTATCCCACGTGTCCCCTAACCCTAGTACATCATCCACAGTCCTAATCTGTTTCCATAAATCAATAGGTAGGAGCACGGGAAATAACAAATCTATATCACTCAGAGTAAATACTGATGACTGCAAGACAGATTCTATCTCTTTATAGAACCCTGTCGGATTATTTCTAATATCAGGAATGGATTGTTTAATGGTGTTCACTTCCTGTCTTGAGAACGGGACGTGAACAAACTGCGAGACATAATGAGCAGGAATGTTATAGGCAGCTGCACCTGTTCCGGCATCAGCTGGAACCTCGACTTTTGGGACAAATGTCGGCGGACCCTCTCTCATAGGCAATTGAGAGATAGGAAACTCCAAATGCTTACTGAGCAACAGGGCGCTAAAGCAGATGAAGGAGTGCCAGATGAAAAAGCTCTCTTATAGATATTCAATAATTCTGCAGGACAACAAATCTTTCTCTTTATACATTCATCCTGCAGGTATTCTACCATAACCTGTATCACTTTCCTCTGCATTTCTGGCGTATACTGACTATACGTGTCATATACTTCTACGGGAGATATCGACATGTCTGAAATCCATCTAATTGCATCTTTTGTACAAATTCGTGTTTCCTCACTTATCGACTTAAAACAAGGAAGGAACCGTTTCTGTACAAAAATAGCATTCAAACTACCACCATCAATTTCTTCATTCTTTAACTTTTCCAACTCCCTTCTATACTCAAAAACCCTCTTGAGGTGCTCATATACTTTCTCTGCAGTATCTCTTCAATATGCTAAAACATTCAGATCCCTCAACCATTGTGGGAGACCTATATCATCCAGTCTATTCCACATTACACATAAATGAATTCCCAACCCTTCGATAAAAACATTTTTCCCAGGAACACTTTCTAAATTAGAGAGTGTGGCAAAAACATCAGATTGTTCACCCCTCTCCATGCACTGTCTAGCCCATGCAGTCAAATCACGCTTTCTCTCCTTGGACACAGTATTACGAGTTACAATCTTTGATTCCACTATCTTATCAACTGCAAGTGGGACAGAATCACTCAGAAGAGGAAGGCTAGACGAATCATGTACAATCGGTAACAAAGGTGCTATCTCTGGTGCAGAGGACAAATCTACTAAACCCGTAACATTAGCCAAAGGCGGAGGTGCAGGTGGAGGAGTAACAATAGGAGGAGGTACAACAACCGGAGGAAGAGGAAAAATAGGAGGAACGATAGGAGGAGCAGGAATTACTACGGGAGGAGGAACAACAGCAGGAAGAGGTAAAGCAGCAGGGACAGGTACATACGGAGGTAGCGCAGTGGCACCAGGTCTTCGTTCATTTAGAAGTTTGTCAATCAACTCATCAGACACATGAAAGTCTTTAGACGGGTACGTTTTCTGAATACCAAGCTGAAAAGCCCTATCCATATTCCTAACGGACTCAGCCTGTTTAATTTGATCATATAACAACGCTTTTTTGGCATTGGACATATGACTGCGTGCATGTTTTTCTCTACTTTTAAGTTGCTGCATAGCTTCTTTTTTCCAATTCTGTAATACATCAAATGCTGCAGGTCTAGCCTTTTTCTTTAATAATATAGACTCTAAATATTCTATACGAGGAATTTCAAAACTACCATTGGTTGGCCACTCAAGTTCGGAATCATGTCTAGTTGGTCTGTGCCAAATACCATTAAACACTATACTACCAATGCCGTGCTTACAGTACATAGTACACTCCGGAGACCCCTCCTGTGGTGCCGGACAGCTAAATTCCAAAGATTGTCTGTTACTGCGGAATAATGCCCTGAAGCAAGCAGACAATTTCTCAGGCATATCAGATTCCTGGTGTTACCTGGTCAATAATTGTACTTGCAAGAACAATGCGCCAAAACAAATTATCAGGATACTTAAGAATTGGGTCACGACTCACCTGATCAAAGGACAAATGAGGTCCGATCGGATTACAAAGGACAACAAAGGACCCACGTGGTTGGTGATATCGGCAAAACTGCCCGCCTCGATATATGGACCCTCGTCAAGATGCTGTCTCGGACCGCGAGCTCACCGTCCAGGGATCGGGTCGTGCAGTACTGTTGAGGTATCGTGTCTCATCCAAGAAAGGGGCCCCCTTTTTCACCGTCCGATCCCGCTCCGATAGCCGCGTCAACCTTCAACGAGATGGCATCAATCTTGAGGGTCCCTATTCGGGCTCCATCTGTAAAAGCAAAAGGAAATATCAAGGCTGAGTACCACAAAAGGAAATTCACCAAACACGGGCTATAAAGATTCACAGATCTTTATTCTACTGCGCAGTTACAAAGAAACAAATTCAGACAGCTATCTGGCCCTCAGTACATCACAGTGAGTACCAGCCCTTCAGTGTGAGGAGTGAGAGGTACTGGACATCTGGACATTCACTTAATTATACAATTTAGTAATAATGTCCAGCCCCTCTGCAAGTTAATAATCTGTGGTCTAGAGTTTGTGCCGAGTTCACTTATGGCTCATACAATAATATGCACAAGGATTACATTTGGTTTACATTACAAACAAGTTACAATGGCGAAGTGTATTCATGGATTTAGCATTAAGCCTTAGCACATATCCCTTTACAATGCAGTTCTACCAGTGTTCACGCTCGACATTTACACAGTATTGTCTTCGATGTGTGTTCGTGGATGAGGCTTGTTAGCGCAGAGAGTCCTTAGACCACAAGATCTCATTACCTATTCTAAACATTTGGCCCTCGGACAGTCTAACCATTAACTAGGCACAGAGGTCGGGAAGGCTCAGTTATAAGTTGAAGTTGGAAACACAGTCCACCATTTTAGAACAGAGAATTACATACGAACAGAATTCAAAATGGAGGATGATCTTAAAAAGTCGATCTAAAATCGGAACTTTGCAACGCGGTTTTCTTCGCAGAGCGACTAGGCTTAGGCCAATATATATTAGAAGGAGGCACAATATGATTTCCCGTTTAACACCTGGAGGTTGCCATCACTGGTGGGGTGTGGGGACCTGCCTGCAGGTTGTCATCAAGGGTGAGGACATGAGGCGGCGCCTGCCTGCGGGGTATGGTCACGAGTGATGGGGTGGCCATGTGGTGTGGGCTGTCAGCGGGGTATGTTCCCAGGTGATGGTGGGGGTCTCATATGGCGTGGGCTGCCTGTGGAGTGTGGTCACGGGTGATTGGGTGGCCATGTGGTGTGGGCTGCCTGTGGGGTATGTTCACGGGTGATGGTGGGGGACCCATGTGGTGTGGGCTGCCTGCGGGGTATATTCACATGTGATGGGGGCAATGAGGTGTGTGCTGCCTGTGGGGTATGGTCCATTGCTGGGGTCTGGCTGTCCCGTAAGGAGGCATCTGCTTCCAGGGGAGGTGTGCGTGTATTGCGGTGTATATGCGGGCCTTCCCACGTGATTTGGCTGGTGCGAGCGTGGTAGGTCCACTGCTGGGGTCTGGCTGTCCCGTGAGGAAGCATCTGCTGCCAGGGGAGTTGTGCGTGTATCACAGTGTATATGCGGGCCTTCCCACGTGATTTGGCTGGTACAAGCGGGGTACACGATTTCACTGGGGTGCGGACGGGGTACGCGCGGCCCTTCCCATGTGATTTGGCTGTTGCGAGCGGGGTTCACAATTTCACTGGGGTGCGGACGGGGTACGCGCGGGTCTTCCCATGTGATTTGGCTTGTGCGAGCAGGGTACACGATTTTGCTGGGGTGCGGACGACGTACGCGCGGGCCTTCCCATGCGATTGGGGTGGTGCGAGCAGGGTATGCTCTGATTTTTCACACAACTATGATGGGGGGCGGGGGCTGTGTGCTGGGCCACGGATGGCGTGGGGCCTTGCGCCGTATTGGGCATTTCACTAGCTTTTTCCTACGCATGGGGGCGTATTGGGGGTGTTACTGGCGCTGCTTGGTGTTCATTGCGCCACGGCTACTGATGCCTCGGAAAATCCATGAATACGCGTGATGCGCAATTGCTGGTTTGCGCCACAGCTGGCGCACGTGTGGCGCACGCTCCTTCTAGGCGCGCAGCAATTGTGCTGCTTCTGTGCTGGATTCTATGAATTGGGCCCTAAATCTGAAGATTTAGCAACATATGTAAATGATGTTTTCATGATCGTGCATATACTCTGATATATAAGTTGTAAATATTATCAGTAGGATATGGTTGTACTGTATTTATCACAATTCGTACAGTGTGAAACGCATGAATTAATGTACAAACACACACATTTTAATATTGCGACCATATTGTTTTGGAAAACATGTAAACAATACATGTTTGACATTTAAAACCTTAAACAGTAACAGATTTTGGATTTAACTGTTTTTTAAATTTAGTATTATGCTAGAAAAGCACAAGATGCAAATACTTACAGTAAATTGTTTCTATCCTGCAAACTTTCAGAAACGCACATGCAGTTTGTTTTAAGATGTAACTTAAAATAAAAAAGAGACCATCATTGAACCATGTGATTGTTCACATTAGAGGTAGAATTTAAACGGTTTGTATATTGAGACGTAGTGGTGTAGTGGTCAAGGAACTAGGCCCGATATCGAAACGGTGTGGAGACTCTTAATTTTATTTTTACAAAAAAAGGATTATAATTTGCGCTTCCCATTTTTATTTATATAAAGGAGAATTATAATTTGAAAAACGAAGAGACAGATGCCACATCTGATACTTGTTTTACCGTGGAATGTGAAACCTTTTTTTGGGGCATGGCATGTGACACCTAACAGTGGTAGTGGTGACATGCAGTGGCACGTGTCACTGGCATATGACACATGCCATATTCGTCTCCTACCCCTACTGCTCCGGAGCCAGAATGGGGCACGGCGACCGAAGGCTCCCTGTGGTAACAGGGGCAGCTGGGCCTGGAAGATAGGGGGCTGCCTTCCGGTAACGCCTCCCATGAAGAGCATGGTGTGGAGTGGACCGGACCTCGACGCCACCATGCTTCGCCACGGTGGGGTGGAGAGCCATGTTTCCCCTGGACCACTTGCCAACAGGAGGTGTTGTGAATTATGTAAGAATACCTAATCCCCCACACTATTGTGAGTGGGGGTTTAGATTCTATTAAAGACAAGGAGGCGAGTATTATGCCAACAATCCTTACTACTGACAAAATAGCAGCAAAGAAAAAGGTCATTTAAACAGTAACTTTTTCATTAATAAAACAGAAAAAACACAAAGTTCATAAGAACACAGTGAAAGAACCCAGTCCAAGATGGGGGCTAGGAAGCAGCCCATCAACCAATCAGGATGTCCTTTACTCTAACAGCAACTCCTCTTCTGAAGCTGCAATGACGCCTCAAACAGCAAATCATAAAAGGTCCAAAGTCCAATAAAAGAACATTCCAGGCAACATCAAGGCGCAGACTCCAAAGACCTTCCGCTGATCAAATCTCCCAAGGTGATCTACCCGAGGCTGAAAAAAAGGAGACAGATGTTAGCACTGGGAGCGTGGGCGGGATAATACTCGCCTCCTTGTCTTTAATAGAATCTAAACCCCCACTCACGATAGTGCGGGGGATTAGGTATTCTATGGCACGACAAGGAGGCTCATATTATGTAAGTTTAAAGCCCTTGCATCACATTGAAAACCACATGATCAATCCGTTTATGATAAAACGTCTTAAAAGTAGATTCCCTGGACCAGTGAGCTGCTTTTAGGATCTGCTCCAACCCCCCCCCCCAAGGAGAGCGGCCTTAGATGCCAAGGCACCCCTAACTGAGTGAGCTCCAAAGGAAGAAATGTCAATACCAGCCTCTTTCATCATCTATTGAACCCACCTAGCCATGGTAGCTGAGGACACTGCCTTATAAGGTTTACGGTATGAAATAAGCAGCTGAGCAGTACCTGGGGGACGGAAATCCACAGTTCTAGCTTCAAAACATTTCAAACATTGAACCACACATAATTTACTATTTTCAGGAAAAGCCGGATAAGAGACAGAAGAAATCATGCATTTAATTCTTTTAGTCACAAAGAATGTAACTCCTGAGGAGAAAAGATCTTGTTGTCCACATCAAGAGCTTTAATATCAGATACTCTCTTAATGGAGACAAGACATAACAACATTGCTAACTTTGAAAAAAGTTGTTGAAAGGATAATTCCTGATTATGAGGCCACACTATGAATGAATTCAACACCTTATTAACATCCCACAGAACTGAATACCTGGCTCTAGGAGGAACCTTAACTCTAATTGACTTCAGAGCCTTCCTGACTAGAAAATGTTTACCAACTGGCTCTCCTTTAACCAGAACGTAGCCAGCTGATATAGCTGATCTAAACCCATTAATTGTTTGATAGGCTTTCCTTTCCTTAAACAATTCCACTAAAAAGTTTACTATGTCTACTGGAGTAGCAAAAATGGGATTGAGGTGTCTAACCAAACACCAGCTAACCCAGCGGTTCCATGCTGATGAATGCTCTGTCTTGGTGGAGGCTGCCCAGGAATCCTTGATGACACTAATAGAGTCCTGCGAAAGGCCTCTGAAGCACCAGGAAGAGCTGAAATCTTCCAAACCAAAAGGGAAAGATGTCCCTGAAGAACCAGGTTGTGAGGGTGACCCGGCGGGTCCGTCAAGAGCAGAGGGTGAAGAGGAAGAAAGCGAGGAAAATCCACGGACAACTCTAGGAGAGACCTGACCAGTCCTGAAGGAAAGCATCTGTCACCAGAGCCCGAGGGTCTGGTCTGCAAATGTAAAACCGAGGAACCTGGCAGTTGAGACGAGAGGCGAAAAGCTCTATGTAAATGGGACCCCAAAGAGACTGAATCAATGCACATATATTTTCCTTTCCAGCATCCAATCGCTGCTGTCCTGAAGGTAACGGGAATTCCAATCTGCCACTGAATTGCTTATTCCCGGAAGATACTCTGCTTGAAGCAGAATGTTTCTGTCCAGGCAAAAATGCCAGAACTCCCTTGTCAAGTCCTCTAGGGCCTTCGAGCGGGTCCCCCCCAGGTGGTTGATATATCAAACTGCCGAAACGTTGTCCATCCGAAGGAGGACACAGCAATTCCCCATATCCTTGAGAAGGCTCTTGACCGCAAAGGATCCTGCAAGCAATTCTAGAGAATTTATGTGAAGAAGACTCTCCTGATCTGACCATTTCCCTCCAGTGGAAATCTGACCTATCCTGGCCCCCCAGTCGGCTCTGCTGGCATCTGACTCGAGAACCACATCCGGAGAGGGTCCAAAGATCGCTCTGCCATTCCAGGCATTTATATGTTTGAGCCACCAAAGAAGCTCCAGTTGGGCCTCTGGATCCAGCTTCACCTTTTGAGCATAAGACAGACTCTTGTGCAAATGTCTTCCCTTGAGACGTTGAAGAGCCCTGTAATGAAAGGCGCTGGAAATATAGCCTGAATGGAGGCGGACAACATTCCCACTACCCTCGCTAACTGACGAAGGGAAACTACCCCCAGCCTTAGAATGAGGCAAATTTCTTTCCGTATCTTCAAGAGCCTGGCGTCTGGGAGAAGCAGAATGCACTGCTTTGAATCTATATTGAAGCCCAGAAATTGGATACATTGAGTAGGACAAAATATGGACTTTTGGGCATTTAGAACAAATCCTAGATCCTGTAAAAGGGAGATTGTCAGATCCAATTGACTTTGCAGAACAGTATCCTGAGCTAGGAGAAGAATGTAGTCCAGATAAATTATACTCCTGATCCCTTTTGACCTGAGGAAAGCCATCACTGGCCTCATTAGCTTGGTGAAGCACCATGGGGCTGATGATAGGCCGAACAGGAGAGATGCAAACTGCCATCTGCGACCCCCCCCAAAGAAACTGAAGAAACTCTTGATGAGGGGGAAAAACAGGCACTACCAGATAAGCATCTTTGAGATCTAACTTGACCATCCAATCCCCTGGAAGCACTGTATCCCTCAGAAGGTGAATGCCCTCCATTTTGAAATGATTGTAAACGACAAAGGAGTTGAGGGCTCTGAAATTTATCACAGGGCGAAACCCCTCCTCGGGTTTCGGAACCAGAAAAATTGTACTGAGGAATTGAGGAGCTTTGAATGTGGCCAGGACTACCGCACCCTTGAAAACAAGCTTCTGAATCTCTGTATCCACCAGCTTCTGCTTCTCTTGATTGAACACAAGAGGTGGAGGCAGAGAGAGTTGACATGGAAGGGAGTAGAATTCTATGTGAAAACCCCAAACAGTTTGTAGCACCCAAGGGTCTGAGGTGAGACTTTCCCAATGATGAAGGAATCTTGCCAACCTGCCCCCCCAAACCTCTGTGGGAAGAAACATTCACGAGACGAGACAATACCTGGAGCGGATCTCGCTCTACCTGGACCTCTGCAATTTCAACCTCTCCATTGAGCTCCTCTCTGGGGATAGAAGGTCGTCTGTGCTCCTTGAGCAGAGGAAGAATGATGGGCCCCTCTAGACCCGTATTGTTGTGGTCGGGTAGTGCCCCTGAAATAGGAGCGGCCAGAAGAGCGGGCTCTTCCTCGTCCGGCCTTATCAAAATTTTTGGGTGCAAAAACCTTCCTGATGTTTGTCTGGGCCTTATCTAAAGCCGTAAAGGTATGGACATACGCTGAAAGGTCTTTGATGAACTTGTCCCCAAAAAGATTTCCTTGAGCTTTGGGACCAGCCTCTCCATCCGCCATATCTTGCAACTTGGTATCTATGCATCTAAGGAGCGCTTTGCGCCTCTCCTTAGAAATGCTGGAGTTAGCGTTGATGAGCAGGCAAACAGAACGCTGTACCCAGCCCATGAGCGCTTTGACATCTATTTGCGACTCATTCATGGCCGCCTCTTCTGCCAATTCGAAAATTTGGGTCAAGGGCCCCAACATATCCAAAAGCCTATCCTTTTGGATATGACAACCTTTAGGGTCAGGACCCTTCTTAGGGTCTTTACCCCCGTGAGACAAAAAAACCACCATGGATTGATCAATAGCAGGTGTCACAGCCACCTTGTCAGGAATAACAGGATGTGGACATTCTGAAGTTAGCTTTTCCTATCCTCACTAGGAAGAGCCTTCCTAACCCAATGGTGAAGGAAAGAGGAGACCACCTCAGAAGGACGCCATTCAGCCGATCTAAGGTGCTGAATAAGGGAGGGATCAAAAAACGGGGCCCGCTGCCATCTAATAATTGTTATTCAGCGGTCTGAGATGCCCCCACAGACAAAACCTTTCTTTTCCGCCTTTTGGGCGGGGAGTCTGAATCTTCAGAGGCATCAGGGGATGACAAAGGAGTAGAAGTCACTCTAATTGGAGAGGAAGACTGGGCAACCCCCTCACCAAATCTACGCTTTAAAGTTCTAACCGGGGAATCAGGGGAAGAGGGAGAATTTAGCACTGGGCTGAGTTGCCCTTACAAATGGTTTGTTTTAGTTGTGCACTTTCTGGGTGCTGCAGAAGGTCCTATAACCGGACTAGCATGGAAGTCCGAAATTTTTTCTATTAGCTGGTCAAAAGCTGAGGCTAATGTTGAATTTAAATTCAACAGCGCCGAATCCATGGAATCCTTTATAGCCCTTGAGACCGATGGAGATGGAACCAAGGAGGACTCTCCCAAACCCCTCATAACTGAATCCTCACTACTTTTCTTTGAAGCCGCCCTAACCTGGGTACTGGCATCTACTGAGGGAACCCCATCTACCACTTTATTTGACAGTATTGTTAAATGAAATGCAATAGGAAAAGCACACACCCAAGTGACACAAACCAACCAGAGGACCAATAGTCCTAGTAAAATTTCACTTAACTAAGTGAAATTGTATATATATATATGTGTATATATATATATATATATATATATATATATATATATATATATATATATATATATATATATAGATATATATATATGCAAAATTGCAAAATACACATGTATCAAGGTAGGTTGTAGTACTTCCAAAAAAAAAAAAAAAATGTAAAAGTTACCCTGCACACAAAACCAAGCCGCTTATTCCAAAAATATATTTATTTCAATACAAAAAGTTCTTGTGCAACCAACATTGCCAAATGGCTAAAAAGGGATAGGCATCATTCCCATGCCTCCCTCATTGACAAAACAGGTTGTAAGGACACTCCCCCCACCAGGGTGGAAACCGCCACGCGTTCCGCTTGCTTACCAAGCTTCCTCAGGCTTTTCTATTCCCAAATTCGTGCAAACACTCTCTTTTTATAGAAACCAGACGCCAAACCGGCATTGATACTAGGCTCCTCCCTTTTGCTTTCAAAATAGCCGGTCATGTGACCACCGAAATGCTGTGGTAACTCATACATACAACCGCGGCCATCTTGGAATGATTTCCATATAGCTAAATATACATGTGAGTACATCCCGTTTCAGCAAAATACCGTATGGGAAAGGTTTCGAGAGAGCACAAGGGAGAAGCTGCATATCACCAGCCTAATTCAACATACTGGTGTCTCTTTACAATCTCAAAATTAATAATAATGTGTTTATGTGCGCAAGTGCGCTGATATTGCATTCAATGGTTCCTGTTTTGATCACTCATGATGAAAACTACAAACCATTACACCCCATGGCTTAGGGTGCCCATAACAAAAGCCAGTGAAGGGCGCAGCGCATTACCTGTTGGGGAACGTAATTTCCTATTTTTCATGACAAGTCACAACTCAAAATTGAGGTTGTGCTTTAAAACGCCTGAACCTTACATCAAAGTTGCAGGGAAAGCTTCACAAATCTATATGCTCTATGAACAATGATAGCAGCAATTGATCCAACATTATAAGTGGGACCCTCTAATAAAGTGCAAATGCATCATCATAAGTTCCAGCATGTAATTTCACAATCACATATATTATCTCATAATTACATCCAATAATACACTGCAAATTCAAATATGGAATTTTACAGTGTGAAATGGTCTGTCATATACTCAATATAAGAACACAAACATTTCCGGATCAATGTTCAATCCCAGGGGTCTAAGTGTGTCAAATTTGCAGATTAGTGAAGCTTCTAGCTGTCTTAATTTAAGCTCTCGATTTCCCAGTCTCTTATGTACTGGGATGTGAGCAAGACCCACAAAAGACATTGCTTTCACATCACCTCTGTGTTTCTCCATAAAATGGCCCATAAGGGGATTAGTGAGGTCCCCATTCTTAATAGCTCTGTAGTGTTGTAATATACGCAACTTCAGGGCTCCTATAGTGGATCCAATGTAGTGTAACCCACATTCACATGTAATAGCATACACTACAAATTTCGTAGTACAGGTAATTTTGTGTTTGTACCTCCATTTCAGGCCATTACAACTTACATATGGTTTCTTAGATACAAAATTACACATCTTACAATTTGCACATTTCCGAAAACCCACACTCTCAGAAATCAGAAAATGACTCTCAGGTGTATTGTGTTCTGTGATCACCATGCTGGGGGATAACATCGTTTTCAAGGTGGGCGCTTTTCTGTATGCCACACTAGGGGCAGTGTTCAATACTTTAGTCAGATCAGGGTCTGTTAACAAAACATTCCAGTGTTTGCTCATTATTCTTTTAATGTTTTTAGCTGGATAATTAAAGTTGGTGATAAATCTAATTTCATCCTTCTTCTTAATTACTTGCTTTTTGAACAATGCTGGCCTCTCTTAATTGCTTTAGCTTTCTCAAAGCAATCTACCACAACCTTCTTTTTGTAACCACGGTTTACAAACCTTTGGCCTATGTATTGGGCTTCCTTTTGATAATTAGAGTCAGTGCTACATGCTCTCTTGGCTCTCAAGAACTCTCCATACGGAATCGAGTTCTTGAGGGCTGTCGGATGATGGCTCCCTGCATGAAGCGTGGAATTAGAACTAGTTTCCTTACAATATAGTTTAGTGGTTAATGTGTTGTTCACAACCAGAAAATTGACATCCAGAAACACTAGTTCTTTGCTATCATGTACACATGTGAGCTCGAGATTCAGATAATTTTCATTAAGCAAGTTTACATAGGTATGCAAGAGTTCTTCAGACCCTTCCCAAATTAAATAGAGATTGTCTATGAAACGATACCATACCACTATGTGTTTGGTGAATGTTTCGTGTTCCTCAGCCCATGCTATCTCTGACTCCCACCATCCCATATATAGATTGGCATAGGTTGGGGCCATACAAGATCCCAGAGCCGTGCGTTGGGTTTGTTTGTATACAGAGTCCTCATGTAGAAAATAGTTATGTTCCAGACAAAACTGCAACATTTCTAGAAGCATGATGTTATGTTGTCTATAGCTGATGGATCTGGTGTCCAAATAAAATTTCCATGCATTGATCCCAGCTACGTGCTTAATGGATGTATACAAAGAGACCACGTCTAAGGAAACCAACAGATATTTGGGTTCCCAATTAATATCATGTAATTTCATGAGTAAATCTGACGTGTCTCGTATGTGAGAACTGAGGCTGGTAACAAATGGTTGTAAGAAGTGATCCAGAAACTTCGAGGTATTTTCAAGAAGACTGCCCACCGAAGATACTATGGGACGACCTGGGGGGTCTACAAGACTCTTGTGGTTTTTAGGATTAAAATATATTAACGGGGTGACAGGAAAAGGATTTTTTTAGAAACCAATACTCTTCATCACTTATTAGCTCTTTATCACACCAGTTGCGAAGCAGAGAGAAATACAATATATTCGTTTCCGTTAATACTTTGTTTTCAACTACCGCATAATTCATGGTCACACTCAATTGACTGTCAGCTTCTTTCTTATAATTAGCACTGTCCATGACCACTATTCCACCCCCTTTGTCAGAAGGGCGTATAACAATAGAGTGGTCATTTTTCAATGTTTCCAGAGCTTTATATTGCATAAAGTTGAAATTTCTGTAGTTCGATGGTATAGTGATAGGCAATTTCTTAAGGTCTTTCATAACTAGACTCTCAAAGGTATCAATAGGTCCACATGTTATGTTAGGACAAAAAATAGATTTCGGTTTGAGATGACTAGGGCATGTTAGATCCGTGGATATCCCATATTGTTCTTTGAGTATGGAGTTGTCATAAGTCTGGGTGAAATCATCTTCCCGTTCATTTTGCTGTTCCATACTGGCTAGACAGAATAAGCTGGTCATGGGGGTCATGCCGAGCATGGAGGTAAGGTAAAAACCATGCCGGTAATGATTTACCGGCATGGTTTTCCACTCCATGCTATTCTGACCCCTCAGACCGTTAATTACAGCACCATAAACTACAATGCCGTAATTATCGGTCTTGGGTCGCGCGCGCGCCCCACCATGCCGAAATTAACGGCATGGCGTAAACCGGAGCTGATCACAAGTAAGGAGCACACATAAATTACGGCCTCCTCAAGCCCGTAAAGTACCTTACCGGCATGGAGTACATACAGGCATCTCAGAGAAGGAGTAAAGAACCCTGAGCAGTGGGTCCCAGAGCCACAGGTGCACACATGCAACACAGATGGAGGCCAGGAGTCTGCCACAGCAGAAAAGGAACACACCCACACACCACCCTCCTCCCACACCAAGATGACACCAATAGAACAAGCAAGGCCACAACCACACAAACCCCTGCAACAACACCACGCCCCCCCACTGAGGAGACACAGGGGTAGAAGGAGGGTGAGACAGGCCCTGCATGCAGCACCAGTGCAGCCTCCGTTACCACCCCAGCAGCCCCCATGCACACGCAGCATGTCCGGCCACTCAAGGAGAAGTCCTACCCGATAGACACCCCTGACCACCTAGACTGTGACACCGTCACCACCATATTGCGCCACAGACACAAGAAAAGCGAGCACCATACAAATGTACAGTGCCAACCTGGCACAAGTGACAGTGTTGCCTGTGCCCCACACCCATGCCACAGGCATCTACCAGCACACAGTGGCATGTCACAACCGTCCATTAGGCGGCCACATATACAAGTGCCGTTACACCTCCCCAAGCACACAAGGGCCTACCAATCCCCAACATGGACCACCCATGAGATACACAACAGTAAAGCTGGACCTAATGCAAATGGAGGCATGCCAAATTACAATGGTGCCCCTGACAGCACTCACAGGTCGTATGTGGACCAGCATGGCATGCAGGTGGTGGACAACAACTGAAAACAATACCACTCCCCCGTGCAGATGGAATCCAACGCTACCAAGAACCGCACACATGGGTGGGCCCGACACCAAACAACTACACATGACTCAAAGGGCCATCAGTTCACCACGCTACCGCGCCACATGGTCCAACATGCAGGATGACCTGCCTGGCTGGCGGTTGAGTCGTCTGACTGTGTCATGCAAGTGCACTGGTGCCATGGGGTGGGTGCCTGCATGAACCAACTGGTTTGAAACGATGAAGCCACCGTACAATGTTCACCCCGACAACAAACCTGCCACAGAACCAGTGCAACGGCACATACGAACAGATTCCCACTTTGCTAGAATAAGGCACTCACAACACACTACATCTCCACCAACTGACAAGGGCTAATCACACTACATCAGCACCACTCATTGGCGGACATCACAACCATAAGCGCATATCGGAAGACACACTGCACATGCACAATGTGGCATCCCCCAGCTTGGCACCACATTGGAGACCCATCCCTGGGAGTGGAATTAACGGAGGGCAGCAGGGGTACGACATCACGTCACCGGCATGGCACACCCATAGGAGTGTTGGGAATCACCATAGAATGGATCAGAGCAGGATGATGACCATGATCCACAGACTACAGCCATCACACCCAAATACGATTCTACACAGTACACAGCACCACATTGATCCAACATCAGGACAGCAGCATGCAACAAAGGAACATGTACCCCAAGATGTCCACACCATTGTTCACGGACCATCATGTAGACGCAACCCCCCACTGCATTCCATTGCATCGGACACATATTTGTGTCCATGATCGTGCGCAATACATCCATGGGCATGTGCAGATGGCCATTATTGAAACCCTGCCATGACAGCCAAGTACTGTTCTCCACCATGACAGTCCACACACTCACCTCATTTGGCTACACATGCAGCTGTTGTTGGCTGTCCCTTGACAACAAGCCACATGATCCCTGTCATTAACCCCCTGAACAGGCCCATGGGGCAACCAGAAAATGGCCCTACCCGTGCATGCGTGTAGATGAAGCAGTCACCTAACTTGCGTGAAGCACATATGTGCCGGCGAAGCAGGACTGGTGGTTGACCCATCCACTGATATCTGGTGTCGAATGAGCCCATGTCATATGTGCAGATGGACAAAAAGTACATCCCTACATGAGCAGCTATCACCCCGGAAATGGTACTGCTACAACCACAGGACGATGCGGTGAAGGCGGAGGGTGAAGTGGCAACAAAGGTTCATTGAGACAGTGCACTTGAGGGACATGTAATGCTCTGTACTTACAGTGGACAAGATCTCCAGGACACAAGTCAGTAGAGGGTGTCATGACATTGGCACACAGGGCACTGGACTCGTGTATACTTGTACACCATGCACTGGCAGTAGTCAATGAACAAATGTGCAATGATGAATGTCCACAACGGTTGAAGATTGCGACACCAATTGTGTATTGTGAGAAAAACAAAATAGTGCTTACATCAGCAGCAGCCCCTCCCCCCTCCCCCCAACTCCAGAACAAACCATCACCCCCCTCCCTCCTCCCTCCCAACTCCAGAACAAACCATCACCCCCCTCCCTCCTCCCTCCCAACTCCAGAACAAACCATCACCCCCCTCCCCCCAACTCCAGAACAAACCATCACCCCCCTCCCACCTCCCTCCAACTCCAGAACAAACCATCAACCCCCTCCCCCCTCCCCCCAACTCCAGAGCAGTCGTCCCATGTAGGATGTGAAGCCCACATGTGGCAGGAATGCCTAATGTTTCTTGCTCCCCTTGTCTGGGGGAGGCATATCCTGCTGACGCATGGAACGCCGAGTGCGTCTCTCCGGCCTGCCTTGCGTGGCCTCACTGGTTGCGGCCGTGTCCTCCTGCTGTGGCTCGGAATTTGAATGGCCTGCCTCAAGGGCATTCGCTATGCGGCCAAGGACATGACATAGCCGGGTCGTGCTGTCTGTCAAAGAGTAACACAATTTGGTGGTGCAGTCGGTGAGGGACTGCCGCATTTGACTGAGTTCTTCATGCAATTCTGCCCTGGCCTGGCGGTTGTCCTCAATGTAGTTTTGTATGAGGTCCGTCAACTGATGCACTCGCTGCCCGCCAAAAGATGGGAAACCATTGGAAGATCCACTTGGTCCAGCATGCTCAGCAGGGGGCGGTATGGGTGGACTGAGGAGATAGGCGTCATACCCCTGCGGGTCGAGTTCCAGACTGTGCACAGGTGAAGGGGCATCCCCAGAGTCACTGCATGAGGCCAGTGTTACGATGCATGGCTCCGGGCTGTGCACTGTGTCTTGGCCGACCTCCAACAAGGCCCCCAGATGGGTGACGGGCTGTTCTCACACTCATCAGGCGCCGTAGCAGCAGCCTCCCCTGAGATACTCAACTGTGCCGAGCTAGGGGTTGGCATAGTTGCTGCCGCCAATGCTGTGTGGGATGGTGGTCTGGCAGCTTCCAGTGCCCTTTCCGTAGGCAGGGGGGTGGTTGGTTTTGGTGCTAGCTTTGGCCTGACCCTGCCACTACCTGTGGAGGTGCTTGGCCGGCTTGATTGGGGATCTGTGCTGTCATGGTCAGTGCCTGTGGGGGTAGAAGAGAGGGACAACATTAGTGAATGTGCAATGTCCTATTTGCATACATGGCTGCATGGACATTTCGGTCATTTTAGGTTTGTTCTGTTTTGGGGGTAGCTATGGCAGTGGTACATGTGCATGGTAATGACATATACGCATGTTTGGGAGTGACTCATTGTGCCCTGGTTATGTACATTTTGGCTAGTAGAATGCCTAACACACTGGACAGTGTGCATGATGGGCTGTGCAAGTCAATGTACTATGGTTGCGGTGCGTTATGTACTCGCACTTGGACCATCATTAGGCGGCACTTGCATCAGCATTTGTTGGATGCGGGGATGGGTTGGATGGGAGGAGGGCAACACCAGAGGGTGCCTTCGATGGCCCCTGGGTCAGTTTTCATCATGCAATGGACATTGCCAGTGTACACTGTGGACACTCACCTCCTTCTGCAGAAGTCGTTCCCCCGCACTCCATGGTCCCCACGCCCTCAATCGATTCAGTGCCAATGAGAGCCGCACAGGTCTCCTCCCACGGCTCAAGTTGGACTGCGGTACTTGGTCCACCTCCCGTCTGCAAGGCCTGGCTGCGGTTGCTGGAGAGGAGGCCCGCACCCGCAGGTCATCCCACCACTTGCGGCAGTCCCTGGAGGTGCAGGGGGTGTTGCCTACAGCGCTCACCCTCTGTGCAAGTTCCGCCCAGATGTTCTTCTTGCGGAGGGTGGGCTCTCTCCGCATGTCGCTGCTGAAGACAACATCGGCATGCTCTGCCAGGAAGTCGACCATGGCCTGGAGTTCCTCACAGGCAGAATCTCTGCTTGCGAATGCGATCCGCCGCCCTTTTGGGTGCTTTGGGCATGTTGTGAGGTGCCTGGTCCTGTTCCCGACTTTAGTTACCTCACAAGGGTTCCGGCGGCTGAGGATGGCAATGGATTGTGTTTTTAAAGATGGCCACCGCTCTCCTTCCCGTTCCTGTGCGATGTCGTAATTTCTGGTTCCTTTTTTTTATTGCGAAGACCGTAAATTACGGTCACCGTTATGCACTGACGCTACAGCTTACAGGGCGGTGTTGTTGTTTACATGTCGCACCATGCCGGTAGGGGTTTTTCGGGGTGTTTTGCGGCAGGCCGCTCGGTCCTTTTCCGGCATGGCGAAAAGCGCGTGTCCGCGAGCTCGGAATGGGCTGAAATTTGCAGTCTTGCACCAGCCCGGTGTCGTACTTTACGCCATGCCGGAAAGTACCGATACTTACCGGTATGGCTCGGAATGAGGCCCCATGTCTTTATCTGTGAGGGGGGATATAACTCCTCTAGGTTTGTCCTTCTTGATCGATCCTTCATAGACCTTAGTGGCATAGAATTTGGTAAGTTTGAATTTTCTCAGGAATTTAAAAAGATCCACCCTAGTTGCAGTATAATCATAACCATACGTAGGGCTACAGGATAGACCCAGAGAAAGTACTGATTGTTCTTCGTTAGTCAGAATTCTGGTAGATATGTTAAAAAATTAACAAAATTAATTTTGAGATTGTAAAGAGACACCAGTATGTTGAATTAGGCTGGTGATATGCAGCTTCTCCCTTGCGCTCTCTCGAAACTTTTCCCATACAGTATTTTGCTGAAACGGGATGTACTCACATGTATATTTAGCTATATGGAAATCATTCCAAGATGGCCGCGGTTGTATGTATGAGTTACCACGGCATTTCGGTGGTCACATGACCGGCTATTTTGAAAGCAAAAGGGAGGAGCCTAGTATCAACACCGGTTTGGCGTCTGGTTTCTATAAAAAGAGAGTGTTTGCACGAATTTGGGAATGGAAAAGCCTGAGGAAGCTTGGTAAGCAAGCGGAACACGTGGCGGTTTCCAGCCTGGTGGGGTGAGTGTCCTTACAACCTGTTTTGTCAATGAGGGAGGCATGGGAATGATGCCTATCCCTTTTTAGCCATTTGGCAATGTTGGTTGCACAAGAACTTTTTGTATTGAAATAAATATATTTTTGGAATAAGTGGCTTGGTTTTGTGTGCAGGGTAACTTTTACATGTTTGTTTTTTTTTTTTAAGTACTGCAACCTACCTTGATACATGTGTATTTTGCATATTTTGAAATCCAGCCAAGATTTCTACCCTCAGCACCAGCTACATGCAGGCTGAGCACTATGTTGGCACATCATTTGTTTTTATGTATTGCCATTAGTTGCCGCCTCCCACAACCTTGGATACTTCATCTGTAATTTACCTGCAGTGCAGCTTGTACTTCATAGGTTGTGGTGTAGCCCCCGTTCTTTAGAGAGTTGTTCCAAAGACAGTGAGAGATTTTCTCAGTATTTTATATTGGAACAGGGGAAACCAACTGGGCACACCTTAGCCGCTTGTGTAGTGGAGTGAGTGTGTCTTTATTGGAGGGATTATATCTACTTTTCCCATCCAGCCCAGTTAGATAGCCGCTTTTCCGGTGCAACCAACCCCGATCATAGTACTAAGCCCCACCTGATGTGGATTTAGTACAATGGCAGAACAGGTTGAGGCCAAAAGAAGAGCAGCAGTGCAAATCCTGTTTAAACATGACCAAGCAGCCACTGTGGCCACTGTTGAAAGTAGCCTGCCGGCAAGCCTCATAGTACAGCAGAAGTTGGGCAAACTTGAGAAAATAAAGAAAAAAGAAATCTCTAAATGGTGGGAGGCGATGACTCTTCAAACCTATCTAGAGGTCCAGCGCATTCCGGGAGGACTAAGAATCCTCACCATCCCCACCTTTGAGGACATAGATCCAAGGCTTATAGAGGAATGGACACAACACACGAACCAATGTTCCTTTAAAATGATTGAAAGTCTGGTTAAGTATGCTAAGCTGGACAGGATGAAACTCCTTAAGGATATAGAAGAGATGGAAGAACTTCTCTTCACATCTGAGGATGGAGATGAATGCAAAAAGCGTATGCCTAGAGTGGAGGAAAATCTGGAAAGGCATGAGGGGGAAATCAGAATGAGAAAACAACATAAATTCAAGCGAGACCGTTTGGACTATGAACAGGGTAGAATTTACACTTTCGCCAAATGGTTTGATGCCCCCATCAAATGTAGACTGGAACAAATCGCCTCCAACTGTCCACCTGCAGCAGCTACACTAGAAGAACCAAGTAGCTCTGAGGTGGAGACTTCAGACACAGCTGGGCCTTCATCAAAAAGGCTCAACTTTTTAGACGAGTTCAAACTTCTGCATCTAGACAGCAGAATGGAAAAAAGAGGGAGAGGACAGCCATCTGGACAAGGAAGAGGCACAGCAGCAAAAGCAGGAAAATCAAGACAAGGAGGGGATGTCAGCACAAACAACCCACCCAGTGTAACCACACGCTCTGGAAACAAACCGAGGGGAAGACCAAAGGGCAGGAAAACGTACAATTAAAAATGTTCAACATATCTACCAGAATTCTGACTAACGAAGAACAATCAGTACTTTCTCTGGGTCTATCCTTTAGCCCTACGTATGGTTATGATTATACTGCAACTAGGGTGGATCTTTTTAAATTCCTGAGAAAACTCAAACTTACCAATTTCTATGCCACTAAGGTCTATGAAGGATCGATCAAGAAGGACAAACCTAGAGGAGTTATATCCCCCCTCACAGATAAAGACATGACCAGCTTATTCTATCTAGCCAGTATGGAACAGCAAAATGAACGGGAAGATGATTTCACCCAGACTTATGACAACTCCATACTTGAAGAACAATTTGGGATATCCACGGATCTAACATGCCCTAGTCATCTCAAACCGAAATCTATTTTTTGTCCTAACATAACATGTGGACCTATTGATACCTTTGAGAGTCTAGTTATGAAAGACCTTAAGAAATTGCCTATCACTATACCATCGAACTCCAGAAATTTGAACTTTATGCAATATAAAGCTCTGGAAACATTGAAAAATGACCACTCTATTGTTATACGCCCTTCTGACAAAGGGGGTGGAATAGTGGTCATGGACAGTGCTAATTATAAGAAAGAAGCTGACAGTCAATTGAGTGTGACCATGAATTATGCGGTAGTTGAAAACAAAGTATTAACGGAAATGAATATATTGTATTTCTCTCTGCTTCGCAACTGGTGTGATAAAGAGCTAATAAGTGATTAAGAGTATTGGTTTCTAAAAAATCATTTTCCTGTCACCCCGTTAATATATTTTAATCCTAAAAACCACAAGAGTCTTGTAGACCCCCCAGGTCGTCCCATAGTATCTTCGGTGGGCAGTCTTCTTGAAAATACCTTGAAGTTTCTGGATCACTTCTTATAACCATTTGTTACCAGCCTCAGTTCTCACATACGAGACACGTCAGATTTACTCATGAAATTACATGATATTAATTGGGAACCCAAATATCTGTTGGTTTCCTTAGACGTGGTCTCTTTGTATACATCCATTAAGCATGTAGCTGGGATCAATGCATGGAAATTTTATTTGGACACCCGATCCATCAGCTATAGACAACATAACATCATGCTTCTAGAAATGTTGCAGTTTTGTCTGGAACATAACTATTTTCTACATGGGGACTCTGTATACAAACAAACCCAAGGCACGGCTATGGGATCTTGTATGGCCCCAACCTATGCCAATCTATATATGGGATGGTGGGAGTCAGAGATAGCATGGGCTGAGGAACAAGAAACATTCACCAAACACATAGAGGTATGGTATCGTTTCATAGACGATCTCTTTTTAATTTGGGATGGGTCTGAAGAACTCTTGCATACCTATGTAACCTTGCTTAATGAAAATGATCTGAATCTCGAGCTCACATGTGTACAGGATAGCAAAGAACTAGTGTTTCTGGATGTCAATTTTCTGGTTGTGAACAACACATTAACCACTAAACTATATCGTAAGGAAACCAGTTCTAATTCCACGCTTCATGCACGGAGCCATCATCCGACAGCCCTCAAGAACTCGATTCCGTATGGAGAGTTCTTGAGAGCCAAGAGAGCATGTAGCACTGACTCTAATTATCAAAAGGAAGCCCAATACATAGGCCAAAGGTTTGTAAACCGTGGTTACAAAAAGAAGGTTGTGGTAGATTGCTTTGAGAAAGCTAAAGCAATTAAGCGGCCAGAATTGTTCAAAAAGCAAGTAATTAAGAAGAAGGATGAAATTAGATTTATCACCAACTTTAATTATCAAGCTAAACACATTAAAAGAATAATGAGCAAACACTGGAATGTTGTGTTAACAGACCCTAATCTGACTAAAGTATTGAACACTGCCCCTAGTGTGGCATACAGAAAAGCGCCCACCTTGAAAACGATTTTATCCCCCAGCATGGTGATCACAGAACACAATACACCTGAGAGTCATTTTCTGATTTCTGGGAGTGTGGGTTTTCGGAAATGTGCAAATTGTAAGATGTGTAATTTTGTATCTAAGAAACCATTTGTAAATTGTAATGGCCTGAAATGGAGGTACAAACACAAAATTACCTGTACTACGAAATTTGTAGTGTATGCTATTACATGTGAATGTGGGTTACACTACATTGGATCCACTATAGGAGCACTGAAGTTGAGTATATTACAACACTACAGAGCTATTAAGAATGGGGACCTCACTAATCCCCTTACGGGCCATTTTATGGAGAAACAGAGAGGTGATGTGAAAGCGATGTCTTTTGTGGGTCTTGCTCACATCCCAGTACATAAGAGACTGGGAAATCGAGAGCTTAAATTAAGACAGCTAGAAGCTTCACTAATCTGCAAATTTGACACACTTAGACCCCTGGGATTGAACATTGATCTGGAAATGTTTGTGTTCTTATATTGAGTATATGACAGACCATTTCACACTGTAAAATTTCATATTTGAATTTGCAGTGTATTATGGGATGTAATTATGAGATAATATATGCGATTGTGAAATTACATGCTGGAACTTATGATGATGCATTTGCACTTTATTAGAAGGTCCCACTTATAATGCTGGATCAATTGCTGCTATCATTGTATTTTGCACTTTATTGTCTGCCTTGGCCCTTTATCATGACATTTATGCCGTTTACCATTCATAGAGCATATAGATTTGTGAAACTTTCCCTGCAACTTTGATGTAAGGTTCAGGCGTTTTAAAGCACAACCTCAATTTTGAGGTGTGACTTGTCATGAAAAATAGGAAATTACGTTCCCCAACGGGTAATGCGCTGCGCCCTTCACTGGCTTTTGTTATGGGCACCCTAAGCCATGGGGTGTAATGGTTTGTAGTTTTCATCATGAGTGATCAAAACAGGAACCATTTAATGCAATATCAGCGCACTTGCGCACATAAACACATTATTATTAATTTTGAGATTGTAAAGAACCACCAGTATGATGAATTAGGCTGGTGATATGCAGCTTCTCCCTTGCGCTCTCTCGAAACTTTTCCCATACGGTATTTTGCTGGAACGGGATGTACTCACATGTATATTTAGCTATATGGAAATCATTCCAAGATGGCCGCGGTTGTATGTACGAGTTACTATGGCATTTCGGTGGTCACATGACCGACTATTTTGAAAGCAAAAGGGAGGAGCCTAGTATCAACGCCGGTTTGGCGTCTGGTTTCTATAAAAAGAGAGTGTTTGCACGAATTTGGGAATAGAAAAGCCTGAGGAAGCTTGGTAAGCAAGCGGAACGCGTGGCGGTTTCCACCCTGGTGGGGTGAGTGTCCTTACAACCTGTTCTGCCAATGAGGGAGGCATGGGAATGATGCCTATCCCTTTTTAGCCATTTGGCAATGTTGGTTGCACAAGAACTTTTTGTATTGAAATAAATATATTTTTGGAATAAGCGGCTTGGTTTTGTGTGCAGGGTAACTTTTACATGTTTGGTTTTTTTTTAAGTACTACAACCTACCTTGATACATGTGTATTTTGCATATTTTGAAATCCAGCCAAGAATTCTACCCTCAGCACCAGATAATTGCAGGCTGAGCACTATGTTGGCACATCATTTGTATATATATATATATATATATAAATAAATTGTCCCAGGAAAAAACCCGGCCCTAGCGTGAGCAACGCCGAGCAGGCGAAGCCTCTTTTCATTAGCGTGTCAGTCCACGACGCGCACACGCCGCTCCTCTCAGGGGAGCTTGAGGTAACTTTACATAAATACAATCCCCTGCGCCGAGCAGGCAAGCAGGAGTCAGGGGAGGGTGGCGCGAGCAGCGCTATAAACTAATATTGTTCGCCGAGCAGGCGAAGTAACAATAAACTGGAGAGGGGGAGGAGGAGGGCGGGAGGGGTGCCGAAAAGGGGCCGACACAAAGCGTGACTAAGGCGAGGCTTAGAAGCCCTCACGCCGAGCGGCACACCGCCAAAAGGAATTCCCCACGTTCGACGAGCGAACGAAATACAAAGTTATAATAGATAAAGCACAACCACAGAAACTATGTATCAAGAAAAGCTCTTCACAGAAAAGGGCGAGTGTGTAACAAAGGACTTATCTTGTGCATCAGCAGCAAAGAAAGTGGAGTTGCTGTTAGAGTAAAGGACATTTATGGGTGTAGGTTCATCCTGATTGGTTGATGGGCTGCTTCCTAGCCCCCATCTTGGACTGGGTTATTTCACTGTGTTCTTATGAACTTTGTGTATTTTTGTGTTTTATTAATGAAAAAGTTACTGTTTAATGACATTTTTCTTTGCTGCTATTTTGTCAGTAGAAAAGATTGTTTAGAATTATCTGTATAGAACAACAGAAAAAGATTGTCCAGAGAAACAAAAATCAATTTGAAAAAATGTGTATCAAAATGTATTGAAAGTGATACCAGCAATTTAAACAATGGTGAGTCAATCACAAATAATTAAACACTGATCACTTTAATACAGCAAAACAGCAGCAACCGTATGCCTAAAGTCAGCTAAAACATTGTCACACATACTTGCGATTCATAGTGCACTCATTCAAACCCAACTCAACATACCGTGACATACATCCAAAAGCTTAAAAGACAAAAGAATCATGCTAAAAACCTGTGGGGAGAAGGAATTCATGACTGGTCCCCATCAAACAGACATAATTTTTATATTCATAATCAATTAATAAATAATCTATTCCTTCTGATCCACCCTGACAATAGATTATTTATTAATTAATTCTATTGATTATGGAAGAAAAGGCAAAGCCGTTAGGAGTCCAGGACTTTTCTCTAAAGCCTGAAGTGTTCGTTCATTCGTGGGAGCTTCCGGCTGAAGGAAAAAAGGCCTTGGCTTCTAGGGACCTCGCCTTTTCTTCCTTAATGATGGTGCCTGCCCCAAGAGATGTATGTGTGACAATGTTTTAGCCGACTTTAGGCATACGGTTGCTGCTGTTTTGCTTTATTAAAGTGATCAGTGTTTAATTATTTGTGATTGACTCACCATTGTTTAAATTGTTGGTATCACTTTCAATAAATTTTGATACACATTTTTTTCAAATTGATTTGTTTCTCTGGACAATCTTTTTCTGTTGTTCTATGCAATTGTAATACTCTGGTCCAGAGGCTAGAGTTTCCCTGCCCTTTTCAGATTTTTCATAGAATTATCTGTAAACATCACATTTTTTGGGAGTGCCTATATGACGTGCTGTGTGATTTAAAAAATGTTGCAGGTTTGGTACCCAAAGGAGATGTGTCACGTGTGTTCACTCTTCCCCTAGGCTTGCCCCCTCCTTGCTCAGCCTTGTGTTGAGGGGTGCTCCCTCCTTGCACCATGGCGGCTTCATGGCACGGACACGCATGGGTCCATTGATCAGGGAATGCTGTTTGCACTGGCCGCATCCTGCGTTAAGTGCAGCCCAGCCCCCAGCAGCTACCAGCGGCGGGAAGAGGAGGCCCTGATGAGTCTCAATAATTAAATTCAGTGCATGAAGCCGCGCAGATCTCCACTGCGGGGAAAGCAGAGACAGGACCCCGGGGATAGCCGAGGGCATACATGCCAACTCTACCAATTTAGGCGGGAGACTCCCGATTTTATTAGCAAAAATGTTGCTGTTTTTTACTGCCTCCCTCCTAAAATAATTCTAACCCCAATGCATTCTAATGGGGGAATTCCACTCTCCCGATTGCTCGGAGAGAATCTCCCTCCCAGCTGCTGCAAAACGTTGGCATGTATGCGAGTGATATGAGAGCAGTCATAGCCTGTAATGCGTCGGCCGCCGTTTTGCATTTCTTCTAACTTACACGTGCCGATTTCCCATAATGCTTTGCGAAAATGGGGCAAATCGACTTCACTCTCAAACTCGGTCCCATCACTCACGTCTCGAGAGGGCATTGAGTTTGGGGGTGCGCCGTCTCTTACTATGACATGAACAAATACAATGTAAAAATCCGTTTCCTTCCAACCCTTCTGCCCCTCCCGGCCCGTGACTTCGCCTCTCTACCCCCAAGTGCAAAACATGATTTGTGCTCGGCAGTGCTACTCGCCCCCTCGCCCCAATGATGAAAATACAGGTCGTGGTTGTATTGTACGCTCTGTGCCATTTGAGGCGTGGGCCGGTGGGTGGATGGGGCGGGGGAGGGCGCTTGCATTCTAACTAGAACCTCAATGACGCCATATTGTGACCAAGCATATTAAGAATTTGTGTTCCGATGTAATCATTAAACACACTGACACTGCGGTGATTGCCACGCTGTTTTGCACTCGTGCGTTTCCTCCATCTCGGGTGCACTTGGAGGTGTTTGCCTCGTCAACAACACATGTGAAGCTATTCCAAGAACGTGCTTTGTTTGTTTTGCCAGAAAATGGCGTAGTGGGTCGCCTCGAGGTGTCCACTATAAGCTCAGCCTCCATGGTTTCCATGGCTCCTTGATCCCAAGGGACCCTGCAGGTGTGAGCTTTTCCATAGAAGGGAAATCACGGCAGGTTGATGCTTTCTTGCAGATGCTCTAACTAGGGCCAGATTTAGTGCAGTCTTCGCTTCCACCAGACACGTTCGCCAAGTCCTCTAACTGGTAACTAGATCGAGTCTCCGCCAGCTATCCAGAAGGGACCAGAACTGGAAGTCCAGATTGGGCTACCATTCCGCCAGGTACCCTGGCTAGGACAGACCTCCACCAGGTACCAAGTTGGGCAGACCGCCATCAGGTTTCCATACAGGACCTGCCCATCTCATGTACCCAGGCTAGACAGACCTCCATCAGGTATCCAAGCCAGGACAAACACACCACAGCTGCCCAGCAAGGGGCAGACCACCACCATCGGGAACTCAGACCAGAACACGCCTACGTCAGGTACCCAGCTTGAGCCAGATTTCCACCAGGTACCCAATCAAGGACAGACCTCCACCAGGTGCACAGCCCAGAACAAACGCAGGGACCCGCACCAAGACGAGCCCACTTCGGGTGTCAAGGCTGAGACCGACCTCCACCAAATATTCAGACTGGGGCAAACTTCCATCAGGTATCTAGAGTGGAACAAGCAACCATAAGTATTTATACGGGGAGGAACCTCTTCCAGACCTTCAACAGTGATTCAGTCCATGCCGGAGCAGCTCCGTTAGGTGTTCAGACCAACTCAGTTATCATCAGGTACCCTACGAGGAAAGATCATAGCCAGAGCTGCAGTAGGGTCTGGATCTGTACTGGGTCCGAGACCAGGACAAACCTGCACTGGGTATCGAGCCTTGGCTAAAAAGCTTTAAGCGGTGCCCAAGCTGGGCTGAACCTCCACTAGATATTCGAGACTGAACAAACCTCCAGGGTGTACCCAGACCGGGGACACATCACCAGATACCCGGACAAGTAATGCCTAATCTTGAACTTCAAATCACGGATCTGCCAGTCTCACTGGGATTTATAGTGCCTTCAGAAGCCATTGACCTATCAGGTAACTGAGCTTGCAGGCGGCTCTGGAAAAAATGTATGGTATTTTGTATATAATGTGATTTGAAACTAGTGGATTGGCTACTTTGTTAGTAAAGGATGTAAACGCAGCATATAAAAGAGTGTGCACCAGGGCTGTACGCAAGCCTGGGCTAGCTGCGCGGGATCCTCAGCATTCTCCGAAAAATAGTTCTTGGACGGGGCGCTGCCGGGGCTTCCTAAAGTCCCCTGGTAACCTCAGCCGATGAGGCCACTAGAGGCCAAGGCCTTTTTTACTAAAGCCTGAAGCTCTCACTCATATGTGAGAGCTTCAGGCTTTAGAAAAAAAGGCTGTTCTTCCATAATGGTGGCGCCAGCACCTGACAGGCAAACTTTTGACCAAGTCATACGCCAGGGCAGTGTCGGCAGTGTCATCATTATGGAAGAAAAGGCAAAGCCGTTAGGAGTCCAGGACTTTTCTCTAAAGCCTGAAGTGTTCGTTCATTCGTGGGAGCTTCCGGCTGAAGGAAAAAAGGCCTTGGCTTCTAGGGACCTCGCCTTTTCTTCCTTAATGATGGTGCCTGCCCCCATCAGGCATTCCTTTAACTAAGAGATGCAGCAATAACTAGCTGTCAGTCACACCCTCACTCCTCATATCTTACTTTTGATTCTCAGTTCTATACATATACTCCATTTCACTATGATTGGTTAAAGGTTACTGATCACCAGCCTTGTCTTCTCATCTAGGCCCTCGGGTTGGCCTCATCATATGCAAGTCATGTGCTGCAGGCTATGCTCTCTTTCACAAATATATTGAAACACACTTCGGATGAGAAAGCAGGGCTGTTTTTTGCTCAGCTTTAACCAATCAGAGTGAATTGTGTGTGTTTAAATTACTGAGAATGAGTGAGGGACTGGGGGGGGGGAAGGAGGGATAAGATGAGGACGAATGAGGAGTGAGGATTAATGAGGAGTGATCACCATGTGATCACTGCATCTCTTAGTTAAAGGGATGCCTGATTAAAGCCAGCACTACCATTAAGCAAGAAAAGGTGTGATGCGGACCCCCGCCAGGCAACCTTATATGTAAGAGATGCAGGGATCATCAGATCATCACCCTCATACCCTGGTGAGAGGGGGGGGGGTGAGAGGTGGATGATTGCTGCAAAGGGTGGCCTGGTGGGGAAGGTAGCACTTAACTGCCACCCATTGGGTACCCGTTGGATACTTGTTCAGAGGTGCAGCCAATGGCAAATGATATTTAGGAACCAGTCTTTCTGTCCTGTTCTTTTGTTGTAATCCTCCTTTTTCTTTTCTCCTTTCTTGTATTTTACATTTTCATTATCTCTGCTTCAGTGCTTTAAGCGAATTGAGAAATTGGGGGGTGTGGTAGTCTGTCAAGGAGCGGGACCTAAGTTTGGCCGTGGTATAAAAGGAGGACTGGCAGCTTCAGCAAGGGCCGCCTGGGACAACAACGATATAAACGTTCAGGGTTTTGGGCAGAAAGTCCGCTTTTTTGTGTCACTCTGAGTCTGCTGGAGTTGCCATTGTTATTTTCTTCTGTTCCAATTGTCTTTGTTTGTCATCGTCTTTCTAATTCCTCAGTTTTTCCTTGTCTTTTCTCTTCCCATCTCTTATTTTTTATGGACTAAGCCGCTGTATCTCTCTTCTGTATACTGTTTCACTTGCTCGTGCTCCCGATTTCCCACCCTCTAGTTAGTACTTCCTATTCATACATTAATTTATTTAATTTGTTTTGTATACATAAAACATGTTTTTGCCTCACGGACATAGCTGTGTCCAGGGAGTGGCCTGGGGTGGCACATGCTATCCCTGGAATTTGATTGGCCACAATAGGTGCCACACATTATCCTAAACTATGATCATTAAACTTTTAAACACAGGAAGGTAAGACACTCATTTTAGTAATTCAAGTAGCTATGGGTAGTGGAGACAAATAGTAAATTAATACTATTGAGATGTGTGTGTGTGTGTGTGTGTGTGTGCGTGCATGCTCATACTTCATGCCACCCCTGCAGTGGCAGTGCCGCATTTGGGCCACCCCAGTCAAAAGAGTCTGGACAAGCCACTGCTCATGCCCACTTCAGAGTGCTTACTAGGCAAATCTCGATTGAGACGACTGATTTACCAAGCCTATAACCTGGCACTCATATGACAGTTGAAGTCTTAAATGCCTTGGGTCATATGACAGGGGAAGCCTAAGGTCTAGCCACATAGACTTTAGGTCCAGCTGCATTTGCCCAGGTACATCTTGCATGCACTGGTGTAGGGGGGGGGGCAGCAGCCCCCGAGGTGCGGAGTGTCCCGCCACCACATGTCCTGGGAGGAGGCCCCCTCAGACTAAAAAAACAAAAAAGAAATTCTGTTACTGCATAACAGAAAACATTTCTTTATGAAGGCAGAGTGACTACGAAAATAAATGATTTATTTTTCAAGTGTGAGGGCTCATCCCATCCCCTGACATGGAAGCCTCTGGACTAGTGGCCTCCATGTCATGGGTTAGGGGGGCCCTATGACTTTAAAAAGAAATAGTTTCTTTTTGATGTCACTCTGCCTTCATAAAGAAATTATTTCCAATACGGTTCGGGCTTTTAACAGAAATTATTTCTTTATGAAGTCAGAGTGACTTCAAAAAGAAACCATTTATTTTTTAAGTACTAGGGCTCCAGTTCAACCCACGACATGGAGGCCTCCAGATCCTCTGCAGATGATGGGAACACACGTTCCTGGTGGCTGCAGGGGGCTGAATGCCTCGTTCCCTCGACCAACAGATTTAAGGTAAGAAAAAGTATTTTCTTTAAATGTGTGTGTGTGTGTGCATGTAAGTGTGTATATATATTTATGTAACGTAATGTGCATGAATGAGTGAGTGCTATGGGCGGCTGCCTGGGTGTGCCTGTGTTAGTGTATGGTGAAAGCGTATACACTTAAATGTATGGGTGGCTGGGTGTGCTTGTATGGTGAAAGGGTGCACAATTAAATGTATGGGTGGCTGCCTGGGTGTTCCTATATGGTGAAATGGTGCATACTTAAATGTATGGGTGGCTGGGTGTGCGTGTGTGTGTGATGAACAATGTGTGTGATTGTGTTCAGGGGTGCAACAAAACCTACATTTCGGTGGGGGGGTGCTAACGCTTCAAATGTTGGGAGAGGTGCTAACTTCACAGGTGGTGGGGGAGTGGTAAAGTTATTTGTGTGGGGACATCTAACTTCTTTAGACATCCTAATGAGACTATTCTAGTGCAGCTTCAATGTTACAAGAAGTTAACTCTATCCTTTAATTGGGAAAGCACCCATTTATGGACTGCTGTGAGAATGAGCGGTGTCCTGTTCCTTCTTAACCCTTCCAATCACTCTCCTGGCATGCAAGTACTAACCCCACATTACAATATCAATTGTCTAAAGAATTATGCATTTGACTGCAGGTACTAACAGCTAGATGCTTTACGCTATTAACTGCCGGGCCTTTGTTAACCATGAAACCCAGGTCAGCCAGGTCGAGTCAACATAGCCCAACATTTCAGGTGGTTTGGGGGAGTGAAGCCCAGTCCGATCAATGGTGTTGTGCCACTGCTTGTGTTTAATGCTGTGATTCTTATTGGTAATAGTCATTACACCTAGCCCTATTCTTTCTCGTCCCAGTACTTGGGCATGAGGCACTTTGCCTCATACATAATTACTGGGATGAAGTAGCGGAACATGACGGTAATGCCTGGCTTAGTTACCTGAAAATACAATAGAGCTCGAACTAGTGGACAAAGACAAGGATGACGGAGCGCACAAGTGATGTTTGACTTGGTTTCAATTCCCAAGATTTTTCATTTTATTCAAGAAAAAATACTATGTCTAAAAACATATTAAACAATTCCTACAACACTATGGCCCATTCGCTTTTCTATTCATTCACATTCATACTATTCTCATCAGTCTCTCATTCCACAATTCATACTTTGAAAAAATGGTCTGTATATAAAAAACAGTTAAACATCTGTTATATCTCCATGTGATTACAATTCATTGTAAAACATCCCCACCAATTTTGGGGTATCACAAAAGTCTGTATTCTATTATTTCCACAGCTTCACGTCGACACGTGTTTCAGTTGCTCTCTGCAAGCATCACCATTAATACTCTCTCTGTACGGCAACCTTCTTCAGGACAAAACAACCCATTTTCCAGGCACACATATTGACATGGGCCACACCATCTATAAAAATACATAAAACACTACATAAGTATTGTGTACTCCCGTCAATCCTTTTCAAGTTATTTGATTGCATATTAATATGGTATGCTTTAAAATTTATAACGCAATCCGACTCACCTCCTATCGATTGGAATCAGGAGGGGCAGGATATGATATTCAATTTCAGCACATCTTAGTTGGAATCTGGAGGATGATTGTCCTCTGATCTAAGGGGTTAAGGCATATGTCTATTACCATCTATTATACCCAATTCGCTTGATCGCAAAAGCCAACATTATTTATATAATTTAGCAAGTCTCAAAAGGTACCCATCAATGAATAGGAACCAAGTTAAAAATAAATAGCTCTATCACTTACTCAAAAGTGGAAACAGCCACAATTTATGATGTTGATTCGTTTTTAAGCATATTCTACGGTGGAAAAAATGACTTCTAGTTCCGAGGCTTCCCTTCTTTCAACACCTTGCTTTTAGTTCATCTAGTAGTTGGGTTTTAGATGGTACGTGAATCTGTAAAGATATACAGAAAGCTTAGTTAGTTCTATAAGTTCTGTGTGACTGAAATTATTCAGTATAGAGGTATCTCACTTCAAGTTTAAGTATTATTCTTTTTGTAGTTAGAGATAGCACTAGTGCTCCCACTTGTCCAAGTTGGGGCGTACGAGCCTCTAGTAATTGGTTCAGATGCAAGCCAAACCTTATTATTTTATAACAAGCGTGAGTCTCTAATATTTAAATGGAAGCCAGTCCGTGTTCTTTCTAGGACGGCAACATTATTCAATTATCACCATTCGTGCCCTTACTAAATGGTTGGGGAACAAGTGTCTCCAGTTCTTAATTCTAGCTGGGGCGACACCATCTCGTATCCAAGAGTGCATAGTTTCTACTTTAGCACTATTCGAGTGCCCAGATCCAGCGGCTGCCCTGTATGTTCAAACTTACCTTATTCACGCCGTTTGTGGATTTTCCTTTCCGCGTACACGGCAGCGTTCGCAGTATAGCCGGCGAGGTCGCGAGATACCACCAACACGACTCCTCGTGTTAGTGCTAGTAGAAAGAGGACTATGAAGCACTCGCGTACGTGAGGGAAGGCCTCCTCATTTCGCGGGCTGTGCATCCACTCTTTATTTTTTATTTATTGTTCATGAACCATCTCACTGTGATACTTAAACTTCTGTTGTGAAAATTGGTAATCGCCGAAAAACTCAGGGATCACACTTGCAATACCTCTATATTGGTCATAGAGAAAGAAAACAGACTGTTAAAATGTCTATTGCCGAATATTTTCAATAAATTTCAACAAAAAATATATAAAGTACTCTGGGATGCGGCATGTTTTGCTCAGCATATTTTTAGGCGTATTTTTAGCAAAAACATTGAGTATTCTACCTGCATCAGGAGTGTTAGATTAGGCCCCCTTGCTGTTCATTTCCTATCTAATACAGCAACAAAAATATTTTACATATTTGCAATCAGATGGTTCCATTCCACGGATAGGTTCAAACCCCGTTTCACTGTGTTTAAGGTATGTATCCAGCGTTGTTCCTTCTGATGTAAGAGAGTGCCCATGTCACCACCTCTCTTTGAAGGCTTTATTACTTGTAACACAAACCAAGTAAGGTCTGTGTCTTTATGCCCATATCTCCCAAAATGTTCCACAAGCGGCTTGTCCGCCACTTTGTTCCTTATACATGATCTGTGTTCCGAGATACGCTGTCGTACTTCCCTGGTAGTCTTGCCTATATATAATAGGTCACAGGGACATCTGATTACGTAAATGGCATTCTTGGTTTTGCAGTTGGTATGTGTTCTAAATTGGCATTTAACTTGTCTGTATTCAAAATCAGTTCTTACTTCTGTCAGAGGGTAAGCTACACATCCTCCGCATTTATGGTGACCAATCACCGGGGGCAACCCCCATTGGTTTAGTATTGTCTGGTTATTTTTTGGCTCCACATATGTATGTACTAGTTTTTGCCCAAGGTTTTGGTTACTTTTGAAAGCAAACATCAGACTCCGATGTAGGGACCCCTCTTGCTTCACAAGATCCCAGTTGTGATTGACTATCTTCTTAATCTGGTTACTTATTGGATTATAGGTAGTAACACAGACCACTCGCTCTTCTTTTTCTTTTGGACAGTGTGTTAAACATACATCTCTATTAGTATTTTTGGCCCTCTTCAGATTGTTTTTGACCAGTCATATTGGGTAACCCCTCTCCACCAGTCTATCTTGTAGCTGTTTTGAGTGTTCCATAAATTCTTGATTAGTGCTACAGTTACGGCGTATTCTTAAAAATTGCCCATACGGTAAGTTATATCGTAGGCCTGCAGGGTGAAAGCTGTTATAGTGCAACAGAGTGTTACGGCCTGTGGGCTTTCTATAGAGTGTTGTCTCCAGTTTATGTCCTGCCTTTCTAATAATTAAATCTAGAAAACTCACCTCGACCATGCTTGATTCCATGGTGAACCTGATATGGGTATCCTGTCTGTTTAGCCATTGATGGAATGTTTTCAAAGATTCTGCATTGCCTGTCCATGTTATAAAAATGTCATCAATATACCTATGCCAACCCATCAGGTGTTGGCATAGGTCTGGGATGGCTTGGAGTGCATTCAGTTTTCCTGATACAAATTTGTCCTCAAAATCTGCCATATACAGGTTCGCCACATCAGGGGCAAATGTTGCCCCCATGCTAACACCTCTACACTGCTTGTATAACTGTTGTTTATGTAGGAAAAAATGTTCAGTCATCGCCAACCTAGCACATTCAAGTATAAATGGTGTTGGTGGTTGGTGAGGTATAGTATGGGTATTCAAGAATCTGCCCAAGACATCCAGGCATTCGAGCTGCGGAATTGCTGTATACAGTGATTCGACGTCCATTGTTGCAAGGATCAATCCCGGAGGGCACTCAATTTCTTGTGTAATTTTGATCATGCTTGTTGAGGCCTTGACGTAGCTTGGCATCATCTCCACAAAAGGTTTTAAGAAGAATTCTACATACACTGACAATGGCTCGAGTAAGGAATTTATAGCGGAGACGATGGGCCTTCCAGGAGGATTTATTTTGTCTTTGTGGATTTTCGGCAGTATATAAAATGCTGCCGTTTTTGGATAACTTTTGCTCAGAAAGCGTCTTTCTCCCTCACTGATCCATTCTTCTCTTCTTGCATGGTCAGTAAGGCTTTTTATTTCCTCTTTCAGTCTCACAGTGGGATCTTGTCCAAGAATTTTATAGGAGTTTGTATCCCCCAAGAGTCTTAGGCATTCTTTTTCATAGTTACTAGTTTTCATAATAACTATCCCGCCCCCCTTGTCCGTGGGTTTGATGGTAATGCCATCTGTGTCACACAGTTTTTTTAGGCTGTTTCTTTCAGCTCTGGTTAAATTATCTGGTTGAAAATTTTTCTTCTTGATGGCTTCCTTCACTTCTTTCTTGACCTTATTTTCAAACGCCAGGATCTCAGGCAAGCATGCATGTGGGGGAGGGTTAAAGGTAGATTTGTTCTTGAGACCAGTTCTGTTGGGTTTATCTTCGTTATCACCAGATGTTCTTTAGTGGGTCCTATCTAGATTTGGTAGAAAAATCTCGAAATAATGTTTAAGTCGTATATTTGGAAAAAAATGATGAATCTCAAGTTCTATCGTAAAAGGGTCTGCCTTTGTGGTGGGAACGAAAGATAAACCTTTCGACAAAATTTTTAGTTTGTTCGGGTTCAGGACCATTGTTGATAAGTTGATAATGGGTATTTTGTCTCCATTAACTAATGGTTCTGATACCATTGTCGTGTTCTCATTCCTGGTCCCTGGTTGTATCGTCCCTGATTTTGTCTTGGGCGCCCTCTCTGGTTGCCTCGGTAAAAACCCCTCTGCTGTTGACCTCTTCCTCCTGTATTAATGAGTCCCTGGTTATTCAATGACGGATCTGAACCACTTGATGAACCAGAAGTATTAGAAAAAGAAACAAAATTGTTGTTTCTCCAATAATGAGCTGTTCCCACTTGAGTGGTGAAAAAACCTTCTTTCAAATATGGATAAGTTTTTTCTTCCGAATAATTTGCCACATCTTTTTGGAATTTAAAGATTTTGCGATCAAGGTTAATTTTCCTGAACTTAACGATTTCCACTTCCAGATCTTCCAATTGTTTTTTAGCATCTTTAATTGTTTTGCTTTCTGAGAATGCTTTTTCCAAGGCAGCCAATTCGTCTCCCTGCTTCTTAGTTTCCTCCCCCGCCGTTTCGATTATTAGGATGATCCAATCCCGAGAACACTTGTTGCCAACCCCACTGAAGTTCTTCTGGAACTTGGGGTTGTCAACAAATATCCTCGGGATGTTTCTCACCTGTAGACCCTCGGGGATAATCCCTGCTTGCAAATATTGCAACATGAACTTCCCATGGAGATCAGTTCTTGTCAACTTTTTCATTTTTTGTGTAATTTTTTCAGTGTCGTCTATTCCTTCCACTACGGGCACTGCCGCAATAACATCAGCTGCTAATGCCGGTACTCCCATGAGCCTTCGTAAATGCTCATCGGTAGTAAACGAAATGACATGTACGTTTTCCATTATTATGGGGCTTTCTAGTCACCCACCAGTAATAATTGCCCCTACAGCCGCGGGCTGCACTTACAATGCAAAATAGAAGGGGTACCTGTTTTAACGTCCCTAGTTCTACAGGTCAATCAATCAGAAAATACATTAGAGCTCGAACTAGTGGACAAAGACAAGGATGACGGAGCGCACAAGTGATGTTTGACTTGGTTTCAATTCCCAAGATTTTTCATTTTATTCAAGAAAAAATACTATGTCTAAAAACATATTAAACAATTCCTACAACACTATGGCCCATTCGCTTTTCTATTCATTCACATTCATACTATTCTCATCAGTCTCTCATTCCACAATTCATTCTTTGAAAAAATGGTCTGTATATAAAAAACAGTTAAACATCTGTTATATCTCCATGTGATTACAATTCATTGTAAAACATCCCCACCAATTTTGGGGTGTCACAAAAGTCTGTATTCTATTATTTCCACAGCTTCACGTCGACACGTGTTTCAGTTGCTCTCTGCGAGCATCACCATTAATACTCTCTCTGTACGGCAACCTTCTTCAGGACAAAACAACCCATTTTCAGGCACACATATTGACATGGGCCACACCATCTATAAAAATACATAAAACACTACATAAGTATTGTGTACTCCCGTCAATCCTTTTCAAGTTATTTGATTGCATATTAATATGGTATGCTTTAAAATTTATAACGCATCATCCGACTCACCTCCTATCGATTGGAATCAGGAGGGGCAGGATATGATATTCAATTTCAGCACATCTTAGTTGGAATCTGGAGGATGATTGTCCTCTGATCTAAGGGGTTAAGGCATATGTCTATTACCATCTATTATACCCAATTCGCTTGATCGCAAAAGCCAACATTATTTATATAATTTAGCAAGTCTCAAAAGGTACCCATCAATGAATAGGAACCAAGTTAAAAATAAATAGCTCTATCACTTACTCAAAAGTGGAAACAGCCACAATTTATGATGTTGATTCGTTTTTAAGCATATTCTATGGTGGAAAAAATGACTTCTAGTTCCGAGGCTTCCCTTCTTTCAACACCTTGCTTTTAGTTCATCTAGTAGTTGGGTTTTAGATGGTGCGTGAATCTGTAAAGATATACAGAAAGCTTAGTTAGTTCTATAAGTTCTGGTAAGGGCGACGATGCAGAAGGAGAAACAACAACAGGAAGAGGAGCAACTGGAAGAGGAGCAACAATGGGAGGAAAAGGAACAATGGGAGGAGGTGCAACAGCGGAAAGAGGTAAAACAACAGGGAGAGTCACATAAGGAGGTGGTGAAATTATTCAGTATAGAGGTATCTCACTTCAAGTTTAAGTATTATTCTTTTTGTAGTTAGAGATAGCACTAGTGCTCCCATTTGTCCAAGTTGGGGCGCACGAGCCTCTAGTAATTGGTTCAGATGCAAGCCAAACCTTATTATTTTATAACAAGCGTGAGTCTCTAATATTTAAATGGAAGCCAGTCCGTGTTCTTTCTAGGACGGCAACATTATTCAATTATCACCATTTGTGCCCTTACTAAATGGTTGGGGAACAAGTGTCTCCAGTTCTTAATTCTAGCTGGGGCGACACCATCTCGTATCCAAGAGTGCATAGTTTCTACTTTAGCGCTATTCGAGTGCCCAGATCCAGCGGCTGGCCTGTATGTTCAAACTTACCTTATTCACGCCGTTTGTGGATTTTCCTTTCCGCGTACACGGCAGCGTTCGCAGTGTAGCCGGCGAGGTCGCGAGATAACACCAACACGACTCTTCGTGTTAGTGCTAGTAGAAAGAGGACTATGAAGCACTCGCGTACGTGAGGGAAGGCCTCCTCATTTCGCGGGCTGTGCATCCACTCTTTATTTTTTATTTATTGTTCATGAACCATCTCACTGTGATACTTAAACTTCTGTTGTGAAAATTGGTAATCGCCGAAAAACTCAGGGATCGCACTTGCAATACCTCTATATTGGTCATAGAGAAAGAAAACAGACTGTTAAAATGTCTATTGCCGAATATTTTCAATAAATTTCAACAAAAAATATATAAAGTACTCTGGAATGCGGCATGTTTTGCGCAGCATATTTTTAGGTGTATTTTTCGCAAAAACATTGAGTATTCTACCTGCATCAGGAGTGTTAGATTAGGCCCCCAGACTGGTCCAGAAATGTCCAGACTGGTCTATATTTCACAGCCAGTTGGACATTTTTTCATTGTGGCATGGCATTTTTGATAGCAAAGCATTAAATGTTCCTGTGCACTGTTGGTGATTTGAATGTATTGAATTTTTAGATTTGTGTTACCCTACAAAACAATTGCAGATGCCTTGGCTTTTTAGCCAATTGTTCTAAGAAAGTGTGCTGCATAATGCATTAAAACACATAGGGCCTCATTACGGGTCGGGCGGTCCGTAAATAACAGTGGCGGTAAACCAGCCGCCAATGTTAATTCGGGACCTCCCGATCTCGAGTCCTGCAGGCGGGAGGTGGCGTTCCCGCCAGGTTTGACCTGGCAGGTTTAACACTGGCCGCCTGCAGGCAGACGTGGAAACACCAGCACCATCACGAGATGATCAGAATTCGTACTGAATTTCAGTGGCCAGTTCATGGTAGTTTTGAAATTTCCCGTATAGAGTATTTAGTGTCTATATTGTTGAAGAAAAAGGCTAGGCCTGCAGCGTTTGATGTAATTAAGGATTGGAGAAAGGAAGCTATGCAGCAACTTAAGAGTAAAGAGAAACATGCACGTCGACATATGTCAAACACTGAAAAAGCATTATTGTATGATCAACAGAAACAGTCGGAATGTATTAGAAGTATGGATAGGGCTTTTCAAGTTGGAGTACAGAAAATATATCCGTCTAAGGATTTTCATACCTCAGACGAACTGATCAATAAGTTATTAAATGAGCGTAGGACTGTTGCCACTGCACCACCTCCTTATGTGACTCTCCCTGTTGTTTTACCTCTTTCCGCTGTTGCACCTCCTCCCATTGTTCCTTTTCCTCCCATTGTTGCTCCTCTTCCAGTTGCTCCTCTTCCTGTTGTTGTTTCTCCTTCTGCATCGTCGCCCTTACCAACAGCTGCTGTTCCCTTAATTCTGTCTTTTTCGCAGCGGTAGTGTCTCCACTGCCAATTGAACAAGATTTGTCTGAATTTTCTTTCCCAAGTGGTTCTGCTCCATTTGTAGCGATTGAAGGGGCGAGTGCTGATTCAAGAAAAGTGACTCGTAGTACAGTATCTAAAGCTAGGAAAAGAGAATTGTATGTATGGGCTAAGAAATATATGGAAGAAGGTGAAAAGTTAGCTGTCTTAACTGCGATTTCTGACCAAGAAAGTATTCCCGAACAGAATATTTCGATAGAAGGGATGGGAATGCATTTGGCTGATATTTGGAGTGATTTGACGGACATGAATGCCCCACAGGAGTTGAGGGATTTGAATGTCTTAGCTCGCTCAAGGGACACTGCAAAGAAAGTACATGAGTATGTTGAGAGGGTTTTTGAGTTTAAGAGGGAGTTAGATCGGTTACAGAATGATGAAACAGATGTTAATAGAGTGGAAGCCTCATATTTGCAGAAACTATTTCTTCCTACATGTAAACCAATGAGTGAAGAAACGCGTATTTGCACAAGACACGCGCTTAGATGGATTTCGGATGTTTCAATTTCTCCCATGGAAGGATATGACACGTTTGGTCAGTATGTTCCGGCAATACAAAGGAAAGTGTTACAGGTAATGGTAGAGTACCTACAGGATGAGCATATGAAGAAAAAGGTTTGTTGTCCTGCAGATTTGATGGTCATTTACAAGAGAGCATTTTTGCCCGATACTGCTTTGGCTACTTTGTCACTTGATTTAGCTTTGTTGCTTAATGAACGTTCAGAATTACCTACTTCTCAATTGCCAATGAGGGAGGTTCCTCCGACATTTGTTCCTAAAGTAGAAATTCCAGCTAATGTCGGGACTGGCGCAGCAGCCACTACTATTGAAGCTCATTATGTCTCACAGTTTGTTCATGTCCCATTTTCTAGACAGGAAGTGAATACCATTAGACAGAGGATTCCAGATATCAGGAAAAATCCAACATGATTTTATAAAGAAATTGAATCTGTCTTGCATTCGTCAGTTTTCACGCTGGGTGATATAGACTTGTTGTTCCCTGTGATCCTACCTGCTGATTTATGGAAACAGATTACAACTATAGATGATCAGGCAGGGCTGGGTGACACATGGGTTAACTTTGTACGGATAGATGGAGAAAGGAAGGCTGGTGAGAAAACGCCACATGTGATATGGACACTGCCAGACAGAATAGTAACTAAATTAAAAACTGGTTCAAGAGAGAAGAATAATTTGGGACAAGCTTACAGCTTGTATCCAGGGGAAATCTGAGGGCACTACTGAATTTATTAATCGGTACGAACAAGTGTTTTCAGATTTTAGCGGTCAGGACTTAGGTACTGAGTCAGGAAAAAGGCTGTTTGTAGACAAATATGTGCGTGGATTTTTGCCTGTTATCCAATCACAAATTATGACTTCCGAAAGTGCCTGGCAAGCTAAATCGCAGTCTGAAGTATTGCATATGGCTCAGTATTATGAGAATAGGGTCAATACTGAAAAAAGAGAAGATAGAAAAGAATAAGGGAGACCTGAAAACAAAAGTATTGTTGCAACAAATAGTAAGAGGACCTAGAGGTGGGAATACACAGTTTAGAGGTGAGTTTGCCCAACAGAGTAATGCACAAATGTAGGAGTACACTTGAACAAATGTGCTTATTGCAGACAAGAAGGTCATTGGCGAGCACAATGCCCAATCCTTCAGCAGTGATCGAATAACACATATGGTACCATGGGTAGACAATCCAGAGGCCGTCCTGGGTTAGGGGGTCCTCGTAGAAGTTAGTTCCCTCACAATCAACACTCATTTTCACAGGATAGTCAGCAGCATAGTGCAAATAATGGGATCATTTTTGATAATCCTTCGACTGTTTATTTTTCTGAGGCTCTTGCAGTTGATGATGTACTATTCCATTAGGACAGCCCGAAGCAGAGTCTGGAACCAATACCTATTCCCGTCAATCAGAAAGGGCCCTATGTTGAGATGAAGGTGGGCAATAGGAAGCATCTATTTTTGATAGATACAGGTGCACAGAAGTGTTCCGTTGATCATTCACGGGTTTCAGATATACCACTGTCAGGGCAGAACAACATTTCGGTAGGGTTCTCTGGTATGCCAGTGGTTAGTCCGGTTTCTCAGCCGGTACCAATTTCACTGGGGCTATTCACTGATTCATGTCCATTTCTTTTGACGACAAATTGTGGCAAACATGTGTTGGGGTTGAATTTGTTTAACAAATTGACTGCTGTAATTTACTGTTCTCCAGATGGAGTACATTTAACGATTTCACCTCAACGAGCTTCTGTTTCACAATTCTTGATTAGACCTTTACTGACTGAATTGGATAAGGTTCCGGCATGTTTATGGGCGGTTGATGATAATGACGTTTGTATTTTGCAAATTGAGCCTGTTAAAATTGTGCTGAAACCAGGTGTTAAACTACCACGTATTCCACAGTATAAGATTTCAGTTGACGGTGAACGAGTTTTAAAGAGTATAGTTTCTGATTTTGTACATCGAGGAGTGAATGAGGAAATTGCAGGAAGTTTATGTAATAGTCCGATTCTACTGGTGTATAAGAAAGGGGATAATGCAATTCCTTTCCGTTTTATTATTGATTTACGCACTATCAATTAGATTGTTTCTCCACAATTTCCAATTTTGCCTGATGTGACTTTTATATTGACAATGATTCCAGCGTCAGCTACTCATTTCAGTGTTGTGGATCTAAAGAATGCTTTCTTTAGTATTCCTGTAGTTGTTGACAGTAGATATTTGCTCGCGTTCACCCTAGGGGGATGCTCGTTTTCATTTACTCGTGTGCCACAAGGGTACACTGATAGTCCAAGCATTTATAGAAGAGCTTTGAAGGAACAGATTGATACACTTGAGTTGCCTTCAACCTGTATGTTGTTGCAGTATGTTGATGATCTTCTTTTAGCTGCATATTCAGAAGTTGCTTGCAAGGAGAGCACTGTGTTGTTGCTTATTCATATAGCACAACATGGGCATATAAGGCTTCATTTAAAAAGTTTCAATATTGTCGACAGGAGGTCGCCTATTTAGGCTATCTCCTGTCAAAGGAGGGGAGAAGACTGACACATGAACTGATACAAACCATCTCTAGCATGTCTGTCCCAAATACACAGAAAGAGGTCAGAGCCTTGATAGACATGGCTTCATACTGTAGACAGTGGATCCCTAACTTTTCATTAATAATAAAACCAATGTTGGCATTGACAAAGAAGGGCATTTCTTTGCCTTTACCGTGGAACATGGATTGCCAGAAAGCTTTTGATCTGCTCAAGACCGTGTTGTGTTCAGCTCCAGTTTTGGGCACACCAAACTACAACAAGGCCTTTATTTTGTATGTGCATGAATGTGATGGATGCGCTTTGGCTGTGTTAACGAAGGAGCATGGAGGGAAGAATAGACTGTGCTGTTATTTTTCCTCCACGCTTGACCCTTTTGCATGCGCTTTGCAGAGATTTTTGAGAGCTGTTGCTACTGCCGCTGCATCTGTAAAACAAAGTGAGGGTACGGTTCTGGGTCACTCCTTAACCGTGATGGTACCTCACTCTGTAGACGTTCTATTAAACAGAACGCAAACGCAACATCTCACATCAGCACGATTAACAAGATACAAGCTGATTTTATTTGCACCGCATATCCAAATTAAGAGATGTTGCTAATTAAATCCGCCCAAACTATTGCCTCTTCCGCAAGAAAATGCTTGCTGTGACGAGATGTCACATGACTGCTTCTATACCACAGAGCAAGAGACTAAAGGCAGAATTGATTTAAATGATACACCATCAAAATATCCACAAGGGGAGCTGTTTTGCGATGGCTCCTGCTTCAAACTTCCAGATGGTACATCCACTGCTGCTTACGCAATCACTAAATTAAGCACTATTGTGGAAACCAAAATAATTGTGCATAACTCTGCGCAGGCTGCAGAGATTTATTGCATTGACTCGAGCTTGTGAACTTTCCGAAGGGCTTAGAGTGAATATATTTACGGACAGTCAGTATACCTTTGGGGTGGTTCATAACTTTGGTCGATTATGGCAGAGAGAGGTTTCTTGACCTTGCATGGAACTAAGATACAACATGGCACTTTGATAGTCCGGCTACTTTCAGCACTTGCGCTTCCTACTCAACTAGCGATAATTAAGTGCGCAGCACACAAGAAAATAACAGATGATGTGAGGGAAAGGAAATGCTTTTGCTGACAGAATAGATAAACAGACTGCCACCGATTTGCATTCCAAAATGTATATAGAAAAAGAGGTCACTAACACTTGTGTAATAGATGCAGGAATTGGTTGTATAAAAGAAATTCAGGCTGATGCCACTCCAGACGAACTAAAACAGTGGGATGAGGGTTCAGCAAGTTTAGACGATGAAGGTTGTTGGGTAGATAATGAGAAACAAAAATGGATGCTGCCCGATGCTTATGTCACCGCTATGGTTACCAACTCACATATGTGCTAAAAAGATTTGTAAACTGTTAGAACCTGTCTGGGTGAACGTAAATACCTTGTCTCGGTGAACGTAAATACCTCGAAAACTGCAGAGCGTTTTGTCCAAAATTGCATGGTATGCTTACAGCATAATGCTGGTAAAGGTACATCGACACCGAGGGGTATTTTTGGTCCCCCCTCTATGCCTTTTGAAGTTATACACTTCGATTTCATTGAAATGGAGCGTTGTCAGAACCATAAATATCTCCTATTAGTTATATGCGCTTTCACTAATTGGGTCAAAGCTTTTCCTTTAAAAGATGCCACAGCAATGACGACAGCGAAAACCATGCTGAAGGAATATTTTCCTAGGTTTGGTTTGCCGAGAGTCATTTGGTCAGACAATGGTCCACATTTTATCGCGGCTGTTATCCTGCAACTATGCACGGGATTGTAGAGTGATAAACGGTTCCATTATGCCAGACATGCTCAGAGTGTCGGACTTGTAGAACGCCACAACGGTTTATTAAAGAATAAAATGGCGAAGATCTGTGCAAATAGCAATTTGAAGTGGCCAGATGCCTTACCAATAGCTCTATTGTCCATGCGGATGACTGCACAGTCTAGGACAGGCCCCTCTCTCTATGAGATAATCATGGGGAGACCAGCCAATATTTGGAATGTACCCAATCCCAAGCGGCTAAAAGATGTAGAGCATTTGCTCCTTTCTGAGTACTGTGACCAGTTAACTCAAAACTTGTATTTGATTTATCAACAGGTGCGAGAAGCCCTCCCAGTAAAATACGAGGGTCCAGGTTATCGACTCCGACCTGTAAACTGGGTGCTTGTTAAATCGTTTGAAAGAGCCTCCTGTCTCGCACCTCACTGGAGAGGACTGTATCAAGTCCTCCTGGCCACACAGACCGCTGTACGAGTGGAAGGGAAATGACACTGGATCCACGCAACGCACATCAAGAAGATACCTTTTCCTCTGCCCCACGACAAAGGGGAAGAGAAGGAAATTGCTCACTTTGATGCTCACCACAAGCCTGCCTTGCCTACGGAAATCCTTCCTGAGCTTGTGGGGCCTTGGGAGACTGCTGCTTTGCTTTCAAGTTCTTCTGTGTCTCTTTCTTCACCGTTGAGCAATCTTGCTTCTGTTCCATTTCTTCCTTCAGGAAGCAACCACACTCTGTTCGCAGGTCACACCATACCTGGAGTCTTCAGGTATAATCTGCGTCCGAGACACCGGACTTACAGCACAGCAATGGCTGTTCCCACAAGGAATCACTGTTGAGCCACGTGATCAGAAGCCACCGGCGGATGATCTAAAAGAGCCTAACAGAGAGGCTTCTAAACAGACTCTGAGAAACAATGTCCCTTCCTAAATCCACTCGTGTGGAGTAAGCTATTGGTCTTGCGGCTGACAAAGAATCTGTTCATCAAAGATCATGGTCCTTGAGGACCAACTGTTTTGTAATCACAGTACTGGTTTGTTTAGTAATTATATTTGCGCTTGGGTTCTGGTACATCGAAAGAGTGCATCTGCCTGAGACTTTGTTATCCACTTAAGTTATCTCCACTGTGTCTCCATCTTTCATGCATCTGCATACTCTTCCTCCTCGAGACTCCCAACATAGACAGGGCTACCACAATAACACTCTCCTAATGATTATGAATGCAACCCATGCGATTCTGAACAGAATGAATTGCTGGGTGTGTTCACACTTGCCTCAACACAGGGAAAAGGGAATGGGCTGGTATATCTATCCTCTTCCTTTAACGACTGCATGTTATGCCTTGCTCAGGGCACTATTCTTTGGTCGTTGGAATGATCGTATTTCTGGGAACTTCGATGGGACTAATCTGAATGAATTTGAAAAGCGAGTCCTAACACCTCTGAGATGTTCTCTCTTTGCAAATAGAAGCAAACTCAATGTTGCTTCTATTAGGCCTTGTGATAGACTCTCTAGACCTTTTCAATCACTGATTTCCTTTAAGATGGCTCCCGTAGGCAACCGGGATGCCATGCCTCCTTCCTATACTATTAATGACAGCCCTAACTCTGTTTCCTTTGCATACAAAGGGAAGGTTCTCAGCCAATGGGAACATTCGAGGGTTGTACTAACATTGCGAATATAACCAGTGAGGGCAGACTTCTGTATATAGGAGACCCTGTTTACTTTGTGGCAATAAAGCTTATCATTGGTTACCTAGAGATTGGCAGGGTACTTTTTATTTGGGTATCTTGTTACCAGGGGTATATGTGGCTACTACCACTGAAGTTTCTAGAGCTTGTCCAAGCCGGGATGAGAATGGTGATACTCCTTCACAAGTCATGGGTGATGTAGCAAAATCCTTTGTGCCATTTTGGGGACAGATAATTAATTCCGAGGATATCAGAAGACTAGCAAGGGTACTGGGAAAAACCATCAATAGGACCACTGATATTCTGTACAACATAACGCTGGAGCAAAAGGCAATTAGATTAGTGGCCCTCCAAAATAGGATGGTGTTAGATGTCATGCTAGCTGAGCGTGGTGGGGCGTGTAAATTGATGGGATTCGCGTGCTGTGTTTTTGCCTCTGACTCCTCCCCTACCATATTCAAGGCAATACAAAATCTGCATACCTTGCATATCCCCGAGGGAAACTGGAATCTTAGTGCTTGGTTCTGGGACTTGTTACGATCATGGGGTTGGAAACTCTTTGCAGTCCTAATGATAGTTCTTGGAGTTCTATTGTTTTGTTGTTGTTGTGTGCAATGTCTCCCTGCCATATGTTCGATGTTAGGAGGATGTTGTGGACAAACGGTAGGTATACTAGGACCAAAGGTACATACACCCAAGAAAGCTACCAATGCTGTAATGAAGGATATTACTATTAAGGAACTTTTGGCGATTGATATTTCTGAAAAATGTGATTCAGGATGTACAGACATTGAGACATGGGGTTTTGAGTAAATCAAATGTTTGAGTAATGCTCTTGGGTTAAGCCAAAACGAGGGTTTGTTAAACTGTATTCGTATAATACCGCCTTGTTATGAATATTGGCCAAAGCCCATTCGCGTTGCACAGAAAACCGCGTTCGAAATACACCGATTTCTAATCAACTTTGCTGGCATTTTAAGAACTATCCACCATTTTGATTTTAACTCTTGCTTTGTGTCCTAAAATGGTGGACTGTGTTTTCAACTGCAGCCGAGCTGAACGACCTTTGAGTTATGTCAACATTTAGGCTGACCGAGAGCAGACTGTTTGTTCTGTGCAAAGAAATCTTGTGACTCGTATGAACTGCAATCTAAGTGTTGTCTGCGCTCACAAGCCTCATCCTCATATAAACAGCGGATCAATGTAGAGCAAATTCATACTGTGTGCTTTGGTTGTAATATATTGTGATCTTTCTTGAAATTGGGCTTACTCTGAGCCAGGAACCCAAAACTGCCATTGTAACTTCATGGACATGCAAACTTGTTAAATCCATTGTGCAATATTGTAATATTTGTCATGTGAACGGGGCACGAACCCTAGCATGTAAATTATTAGTTTGAAGAGGGGCTGGACAATGATTGGAAGAAATGTATAAAATAGCTTGCATTAAGATGTCCAGCACTCTCACCCCTCACTGTGTCTGCTGGTACACACTGCGAGGAGTTGGGAGCCAGATAGCTATCTGTTTTGCTTTAAATTCTGCACAGAAATAAAGACACTTGTATCTTTTGACGTGTAATTGGCATATTTCATTTTGTGGTACTAAGCCTCGCTATTTCTTTGGTCTTTCAACTCGCTATCATGTCTGGAACTCTATGTTCAAGCTCTATTTCCATCCTTGGCTCACTATGAATTGAAACATGGCATCCTTTGTGTTCTTTCTTGCACCTTAACGTGAGAAGATTCATCTTGCTCACACTTGTTCTTCTTCATTGTAAATAGTTGACCTCGATTTTCCAGAATCTTGACTTCAGGCCAGGCAGCCTCGCCACTTTTCGAAATTCTTCAATCTTCTGGAATGTCAATTGTGTTCTTGCAACCATTATTATGTCCAATGTAATTTTTTTCCTGGCTCCGAAAGCACGGTGTCGCATTAACCAGTGGAACTACAGACACTGGTCCTGCTTCCTCTTCCTCCCATGTCAGCAGTTTGGAGTACTTGGCCCAAGACCATAGACACTCATCATTCACTTTCTGTAACCCTTGCGCTGCTTCCTTCCTCAGCAGATGAGCTGCACAGGACATCATTCCATCTTTCTACCCTTTGTTTGTACTCACTTGTCCATAGATTAGCAATTGTGAATGTTCCCAGCATCCAGGCATTCCAGTCTTTTCTGCCATGTCAGAATAGTTAATTCTCTTAATTTCTTCAACATTCACCTTGTCTTGTCCTGCAGCAGGATAAACAAGCATCCTGTCTGTCCATCCAGGCTCTTTCTCCATTTGTGTTGTCTTGATATAATCATCCTGGCATGGAAACGACTGCCTTGATCTCCATCGCAAGGTAGCCCAGTTCCCTTGAAACTGTCCTCTAGTAGTACATGCTGCTAGATGACCGAGGCACTTTGCATCATGTGCTGACATCTCTTTTGAAATTAAGGTTTTTACTGGATTCATGGCATAGGGGATGAGAGAGCAGACATTGCAATTCTCATCAGATGCCCCCCCCCCACCTTTTTCATTTGCTGGTACCACATATTATTCCCCAGGTGAGCTGAATTATCAAGCTAGGTATGTATCCCCTGGCTATATATATATATCATATATATCACGCATAGATGTTGCAAGCTTCTCTCTTTTTCACCTGTTTTTCCTTGCTTGTGGTCTTCTTGGAAGCGCTCTCCTTCTTCCTCACTGTCCGAGACTTGTACAGGTTGGAGCGCGGGTTTTTGTGTTCCAGCGTGAGGTAGCCGGCTGCCTAAGCCGGATCGCGTTCAGTATCCAGGAATGTTTAGCGTAGGATGCAGGAAGGAGGAGGAGCAAGTGTCCTATGCTCGCAGAGTGCCCGGGGGACCGCGGCACTGAGCACAAAACGGTATCCGGGATGAGGGTATATAGGCTAGCGGGTAATGCAGGAATCAGGAGAGGGTTCCAGGAAGGAAGAAATAAAAAGGGGTAAGGAACTGGAGATGGTACAGTATACGGACTCGAAACACACGCCTAACAACTCCAAGTAGTTGCGTTGGAGCTGAACCCGTCTGTATCTAGAATCACATATCCTGGAGACCTCGAACTCAATCTGGTCATTGATGAGCACAGGGTTAGGTCTGGTGGTAGTTCTGGTGGACCGTACATATGGTTTCAATAAAGAAGTGTGGAAGACCGGATGTATCCTCTTCCAGGATTCTGGAAGCTGGAGCCGGAAGGCCACTGGATTAATGATTTCCTTAATGGAGAAAGGTCCATAATACTTGGGAGCCAGTTTATTAGGCCGTAGATGTCGAGGAAGAAGTTTTGAAGACAGCCAAACCTTATCCCTGACTGCATATGAAGGGCTAGGTCTCCGCTTGGTGTCTGCATATCGTTTGACTTCTATCCTGGCTTTCTCTAGGCGTTCCTTAGCACCCCTATGTACGTTTACCAGTGTTTCAATCCAGGAATCAACTGCAGGAACCAGGGTAGGATGTGGTAAGACAGATGGTAGAACCGAAGGATGAAATCCTTGACTGCAAAAGAATGGACTTGTCTTGATGGCCGAATGGTCAGAATTGTTGTAAGCAAATTCAGCTACGGGAATCAAAAGCGACCAATCATCCTGGACCTTGGTTGCAAAACAGCAAAGGTACTGTTCTAGGGTCTGATGTACTTGTTCTGTTACCCAATTAGTCTGAGGATGATATCCCGAATATAATGCACGCTGGATGCCTAATATTTGGCATTGTTGTTTCCAGAACTGGGATATATACTGAGGTCCTCTGTCAGAGATGATCTTGGAAGGTAATCCAGGAAGTCTAAATATGTGTTTTAGGAAGATTCCAGCCAATTCAGATAAGGATGGTAGTTTGAACAAAGGTGTGAAGTGAGCCATACGGGTAAACAGATTGATGGTAACCATTATGGTTGTATATCCTATGGATGGAGGTAATGCCACGATGAAGTCTGTGGCGATGATTTCCCAGGGACGTGTTGGTAATGTGGGTTGATGTAAGAGACCTGCAGGTTTTCTGCTATCATGTTTGTTCTGGTTGCACACTGCGCAAGATTCGATGTAGGTTCTTACGTCAGCAATCATTTTCGGCCACCAGACTTGTCTCTTCATGAGGCGGAGAGTGGTAGTGATGCCTCGATGTCCCGAATGGAAGGTGTTATGGCAGAGATTCATGATTCTATCTCCCAGCTCTGTTGTGGGTATTGCTAGCAGTTTGTCCTTGAAGAGATAACCATCTTTAGTTACTAAGTTCAATTGATTATTCCTGATGTATTCCTTCCAGAGATCGGAAGAAGGTGTTCTTGCTCGGACGTCTTCCAGGAGGGAATTTGCTTGTGCCACAAACACGGTATTAGGGAACATCTTCGGAAAGGTCCTAGCTTCGACAGACTCGTAGTCATGACGGCTGGATAAGCCATCTGCGATAATGTTATTAGTTCCAGGAAAGTGATGACTATGGAATTGGCACTGGGCAAAAAAAAGGCCCAATGGGCTTGGCGACTGTTTCTGCATTCCAGGGACTGTAGGACCTGCAAGTTTCGATGATCTTTTCGTACTTGCATTGGATGTTTAGAACCCAAGAGTAGATGGCGCCAGTCGGTAAAGGCTTGTCGGATGGCCAATAACTCCTTCTCCAGGATGGAATAGTGGCTCTCGTTGGGTATCAAAGTGCAGGATAGGTAGGCAATAGGATGTTCCAACTTGTCTTCGAATTCTTGTTTTAAGACCGCACCAATGACGTAGTCAGATGCATCTTTTTCCCACCAAAAAGGGCCGATCTATGTCGGGTTGGGTCAGGATTGGACCTTGAGTAAATTTTTGTTTCAGTTGCTGAAATGCCGTCTCTTGAGCAGTAGACCATTTAAATGGTGTATCCTTCTTTAGGAGTGCTACTATGGGATGCACTATGTCTGAAAATGTAGAAATGTGCAAGTCCCAGGAAGGATTGAATCTGTTTAACAGTGGTGGGTGCTGGCCAAGAAAGTATGGAGTCGACCTTGGCAGGATCCATTCCAATTCCCTTGGAGCTTAGTACAAATCCAAGATAATGAACGGTTTGGACATGGAAGAGACATTTTCCTGGTTTGGCCTGGAGTTTGTGTTCACGTAAACGTTGTAAAACTGCTTTTACATGTTCTTGATGGATCTGGGGGTCATTGGAGTAAATCAGTATATCATCCAGGTAAACAAGGACAAAAAGGAAGAGCATATGAGAGAAAACCCTATGTATGAACCGTTGAAAGACCACGGGGGCGTTGGCAAGACCAAAGGGCATTACCAGATATTCAAAGTGGCCAAAGGGAGTTCTGAAGGCCGTCTTCCATTCATCGCCTTCCTTCATACGAATGAGATGATATGCACCCCTAAGATCGAGTTTAGTGAAGATGACAGCAGCGCGAACTGCCTCCAGGATGTCAGAAATGAGTGGTAGCGGATAGTGATCTTTGAGAGTACATTGGTTGAGACCACGATAGTCAAAACAGGGCCAAAGTACTTCAGTGTCTTTCTTTGGAGCAAAGAATAGGGAAGCACCGGCTGGAGATTCTGAAGGACGGATGGTCCCATTTGCCAGGTTGGCATCCAGGTATTCTCGTAGGGCCCTTTTTTCGGGTTCAGATAATATTAACATTCTCCCAAATGGAATCACTGCTGAAGCATCTGTGTCAATGGCGCAATCCTCAGGTCTGTGGGGTGGAAGAGCCTGAACAATGGCTGTTGAAAACACATCTGAGTATGTTTGATAGGTCTCAGGTACTTGGACAATGTTGGATACACTTAAGGATGATTGTTTGTGGTTCTTGGAGTTCACCGGAGGGTTTTGCAATGTGTCTTGTGACAAGCAATGGGACATACAAAATCCGGAACCTAGAAATAAGGATCCGGCTGCCCAGTGGATGTAAGGATTGTGTTTCTGAAGCCAAGGCATGCCTAGAACCATGGGATAGTGAGCAGCCTTTATGATGTGAAATCGGAGCCTTTCCTGATGGTTGTTTATCAAGAGCAGTAATTCCTTGGTGAGTAATGGGTCTAGAAGACAATGGTCTGCCGTCAATTCCTTCAACTGGTTGTATCACTTCTTTGGGTTCTCGAGGGATGTTGTGACTGACAGCCCAGTCGTGGTCTATGAAAACACCCATGGCACCGCAGTCCACTAGAGCCAGGATGGGGAAAGATTCTTTCTCAGTGGATGACAAGAATGTCTGGAGAATCACTAAGGTGTTCTGTCCTGGAGTATTCAAGGAAGGAATGGATGCGGAGCAGGCATCTTTCTCCCGAAGCTCTGCTCCACTTAGGATCGGGAGTTGGCGTTTCCCGAAGGTCGGGGTGGCACTATTGGGTATTCTCTCACAAGATGTTTATCAGAGCACAGTACATTCAAAGTCCGGTATTGATCCTACGGATCCTTTCTTGCAGAGAAATTGGTCCACGGAAGGCACCCAATTGCATAGGTTCTGGATCTGAGGCACGTGGAGCGGATGCTTCTTTGGGACAAGTATAATCTACGGTTGTTCTTGGGGATGTTGTCTTGTCTTTCTTTTCTCTGCCTTTCTCTTCTGGATTCTGAAGTCTATCTGTAGGGAAAGTTCCATCAGGGCCTGGAAGGAACTCAGACGGGCTACTCTGGCTAGCTCGTCCTTTACTTCATCATTCAATCCCCTTCAGAATAGAGTGAAACTGGCTTCTTGAGACCAATCAGCTTCTTTAGCTAGCTGTTTGAAGCGAGTCACGTAAGTAAGCATATCCTGACTTCCTTGTTGGAATTCAAAAAGTCTTTCTTGTGCACTGTAGACAAGTTCTGGGCGATCAAACATAGCCTTAAGGGCTTCCACAAACCCATCGTAATTATCCAAGAGTGGGTCTCCCGAATTGATTAGGACAGGTTCCCATGTTAAGGCATTGCCCGTGAGGTGAGATATCATGAATCCAACCTTCGCTCGTGGCATGGAGAAATAGTAGGGTTTGAAAGTGAAGTGCACTAGGCAGTAACCAAGGAAGGCACGCAGGGACTTAGAAGATCCATCATATTTGTCCACTACACCCCCTACCAGGGCGCTTTCTTTGACCGCGGAATCCCGGGACAAGACAAGCTGTTTTAATGCCGCATTTTCAGCCTTGAGGTTTTGAACCTCTGTGGTTAATTCTTGCATACCTCTCATGAGGTCTTGAACTGCGGCTTCCATATCTACTTCTATATCAGGTTTTTGGCGTCTCAATCTGTCACAAGCTTCTTTCTTTCTCACCCGTTATTCCTTGCTTGTCGTCTTCTTGGAAGCGCTTTCCTTCTTCCTCACTGTCCGAGACTTGTACAGGTTGGAATGCGAGTCTTTGGGTTCCAGCGTGAGGTAGCCAGCTGCCTAAGCCGGATCGCGTTCAGTATCCATGAATGTTTAGCGAAGGATCCAGGAAGGAGGAGGAGCAAGTGTCCTATGCTCGGAGAGTGCCCGGGGACCACGGCACCGAGCACAAAACAGGATCCAGGATGAGGGTATATAGGCTAGCGGGTAATGCAGGAATCAGGAGAGGGTTCCAGGAAGGAAGAAATAAAAAGGGGTAAGGAACTGGAGATGGTACGGTATACGGACTCGAAACACACGCCTAACAACTCCAAGTAGTTGCGTTGAGACGCGCAGAGCCACTGGGGCGTGTCTGTTTTCTAGGAAGCAGAGTGTTGCGCGCAAAGACTAGAGCATAGCTTTTCTGGGCCGTCGGCCATGTTGGAAGAATCACTGATCTCATGCCGCGGTGCATCATGGACCATGTAGTCCAGAAGGGCTGAATTTGGTGGTTCATGACAATAGAAGTCTGGAAAAACATTTGGTGTGTCATCCCAATACTTGTTGAACTCATGCGCTCTCTATAATCACATTATTCTCTTCACAGATAATCTTTAAAACAGGTGTTCAATTTTACATTCGTAGTTGTGCAATCTGCTCAATTATCGCAATCAAGAGTCTTCTTAATACTGAACCATTTTTAGGGTCATGTAGAAAGGTGTGAATATTAACATCTCTCCTAATAAGAGCAGGGTAGGACTGAAGTATGAACACAAAAATAGCAACTACAAGCTGATATGTGTCAGTGTTGACGGGTAATATATATTATCCTTGAAACAGATATTCTCCTCAAATGAATCTGGCTATTGATCCCTCTTTATATCAGAAACTGATGTTTAGGCATAGTACTGATGCAATTTTTACTCCTTCAAAGAACTTCTACAAATAACATTTTCAGCCTCTGAAATTCTCTGCAAGTCCATGCACTTCTTGCTAAACATTTTAAGGAGGGTCCACTGAATTCCAGTCCAAAAGAAATATGTGCTAACCACATGCTGTTTTATCATCCTTCCTCTTGGTCATCGATCGAGTCTGCACATGCAGAAATTCTTCTTTTTGTCTTGCTTCTTGGTCAATGAGCACTGGAGGGAGGGTCTTGCCTTTGTAGATTTTTACATCTCCTAAATGTAACCAAGCTCTTCTTCCCGATACTTTAACTGCAGAAGGGGAGACTTCTTCAACAGAAAGGGGACCACTGAGCCGAGGTTCTTACCATATACGGGTGAAATTCTTTATAAGGATCTGGTCACCAACATATCATTTTGGCGGTGGCAATAGTTCACTTGGATTGGTTACTGGACTGTCCTCTGCCGTGTTCCTTGACCTCTCCCTCCGATGCTTGACTTGATCTGCAATGAATGAAACACTGCTAGTCATACATGTCAAATAAACATGCATTTCATCACCTAGAGCCTTTGCTACACTCTGGGCATCACTCCTGGCTCTAGATGGAGGCGTAAGAGGTGTTCTCATGCAACACCCTGTCACTATCTCATGGGGCGTAAAATGGTCCGAACCTGGCTGATTTCAAAGGGCATATAGGGCTAGGGGTAGGCAATATAGCCATCCCTTCTTCAGAGTTAATTTGATCTTGGCTATCCTCTCCTTTAAGAGACCATTGAGCCTCTCATACATTCTGTTTGTTTGTGGATGATAATGTATCCTGCTTCCGGCAGGTGGTACCCTGGGCCAGTGATGTACAAGGAGCAGGAACCGGGCTGACCCAGGTAAGTGGAAAAGGAACATGCTTTATTGCTTCTTATGTTACATAGCACATGTAAGAAGTAGGAGAGAAGATAACAGTTCTCCACCCTGGTTCCCTGCCCAGCTCCAAGTCCCAAACTGTACAATGTGGAACTCCCAGGTGCCCCTACACTCCAAGCTCCACAGGAGCATTCTACAAGGCCCCTGCACTCACACAGACCTCCAACATAACATCCAGAATACTACAATAAGCAGGAGAAAACATATGCCTTATGCTTAATAGAAGTCCTATTTGTTCAAATAGCTAATTGACAAAATGTGGCCCATTATCGGATCTTAGTACTTCACACACACTCCATCTTTGAAATACTTTGCATACTAGAAACTTCACTGTGCGAGTGGCATCAGGGTGTGTACAAGGACTGGCTTCGATCTAACTAACTAACTAACTAAATAAATTCTTATATAGCGCAAACACTAACCCGAAGGTCTCAGGGCACTTACATAACAAACAAAACATTAAAACATAGAAAGGAGAGGAAAGAAGGGGCCAGAAATGCAAGCACTGTAAATAGGAAGAAGTCGTCATTTCAGGGGAATCAGAGAGTTTATTGTTTGTTGTTTATTGTTCAGTTTTGGCATCACAAAAAGTGTTCTAAGACATTTTCTAAACTGCTGAAGTGTTGCACATTGTTTTATTTGAAGGAAGGGGATAGAATTCCAGATGTAAGGGGCCAATGCATTGAAGCTTGCACCCCCCAACTTCTTCAAGGCCGTGCGTGGTTGAGTCAATAACATCTAGTCATTCGATCGCAGTGTCCGCTTTGATGTAGCTTTTTGAATTCTTGATTTAAGATATTCAGGTGCATCACCCGACAGGTATTAAAACACAACAACTGAGCCTTTAAAATTAAGTTGTTGCTCTTTGGAATGCCAGTGCAATTTCCTCTGGTATTCCCGTAGTATGAGTTTGACGACCAAGCCCGCAAACAGCTCGTACCAAGCCATTCTGTATGACCTGAAGTCTCCTAATATGTCACGACCCTTGCCCAAAACCCCTCTGGCAAACCCATTGGCCAGGTGGAGTCAGTACTCGGGCCTCTAGAACCTGGCATCCTTTTCCAAAACCCTCTTGGGGCCATTCCTGGTGCCTATGGCGCCAGGCTCATACTCCATGAAAAACATGTGCTTGGGAACTACTTAATGTGTTATCAGCCAACATGGTGGTTTCCACATAGTTTGGTTTCAAAGAACCAAGCTATGCAGTCTAGTGTTTTGGGTGTGGCAGCCTAGGGACTACTTTACCTGGACTATTTTGTTGGGGTTATTTAAACCACACCCGAGCAAGACAACACGCTTCGCGTTACTTTGCAGCTTGCAACGTGACGCTCACCGTGTCCAGTTATTCCCTCGAACCTCGGAGAAGCAGAACCTGCAAGGAGACAAAAGGAACATCATTAGCAGCAGCATCTTACCTCCAGTCTTCATCTTTAGCCACTCGCAGCTACTGAGAACAGCTTCTTCGAAACTGCACGCCTCCCAGACAGAACGACCTGAAAGAGGAAGATAGAGGCAACATTAAAGAAAGCAGTAGAGACATTTGCAAGTTACGAACTGCTCAAAAGGCTTACCTGGCTGGTTGCCTCTCGGCTGGCACCACTCCGGACATTCCACTCGTGCTGAAGAACACTGTGACCTACAAGGAAGGAAAACACAGGTTAGCAAAGGCAAGACTTTGCAGCGCTGCGCATAGTGCTTACTTAACGCATCATAGCGCTCTTAATACGCCATCATTTACCAGCGGGGCTCACCCAAGCCAGTTCACTGCGCTGAAGCTCCGCATACCTAAGGGAGAAAAAAGAGACATTTTTAAACAAAGAAAGGCATGCAGGATAGCAACAAAACTAAAGAACAGCAATAAGACCTACCTGAACAATATCAAACGGGCCGGCGTCAGTGAAGTAACTGGACTGCACACGCCCATGAAAGACAACGCGCCCCTGCAAAGAAGGCAGGACGGAGAGCACGCCTAACTCTACCACAAGGTGAGGAGAGGGCCCCAGAGGGGCTGAAATCATACGGGGGTGGAGGGAGGCTACTTACCCCGGTCGGTCAGCCTTGAACACAGTCCTCCTGTATTTTCAGGCAGAACCTTCCCCGCAGACCACATCTGGGCAAAGCTGAGAAGCATACCAGTGAGTAACCCGACTGGGTGGCGTCCCTGTCGATACCAGGTGAGCGTAACAAATACTGCCTTTAGCCGTTCCTAAAAGGAGGCTATTGCAGTAGTTTAACTTGGTGTTAACTATAGCTGCTGCAATCAACGCTCTGTTGTGTTCTAACAGATAAGGACGGATTTGCCACAAAAGATGTATGAAGTAGGCGCATGATGATTTAAGGTAGGATACCAGCTTCTGGAATGAAAGATGGGCATCAAAAAACACTCCTAGGGTCTTCACATAATCAGATACAGGAATGGTGTTGCCACCTGGAGAAGGGACAGACCACCACTAATAGACACCTGTATCCATTACATGTCTGCAGCATATCAACGTAGTCGATATGCGAATGTTGAAATGGACAATTGGTTGAGGTATTACTCCTCTGATTGTTCTCAGTGTATGCCCAGCAGCAAACATCTGACACACAATGCAATTCACCATGAACTGTGCAACGTGTTACAATTGATTGGGAACAAACCAGTCTTCTGCAATGGTGCCAGCAAGACCTTCTCTGGTTATATGCGTGGGCTAATGCAACTGCTCAAGTGCGACTTTCAGCAATACCGCTGGCATCATTGGCTTTCCAATGCTTTCCTGTCTCCCTAATGCTTCTGTAGGGGATAAAGAACAACCCCTATGTTTCCATAGCTCTTGCTCGTCTTGTAGGGCTCTACCCTGAATCTCTATTAGTTGTGTAATTGTTAGCATATTAAACCCCTCTCGTACTAACATGCTTCTATTCAAAACTTCTTTAGTATCTTCAGTATCAAAACTTGAAATTTCGGAAGATTATGCAACTCTTTTGGCTACTATGTCCGCGGCTTTGTTTACGCGAGAGGTAAAATCTGTTTGTTTAGTATGTGCTGTGCACTTTCCAACCACTATGGCTACTGGGATTTGTAGTGCCTTAATGAGCCTGTCCAATAAAGACGTATGTTGCACTGGAGGGCCGTCTGCGTGGAGATAACCTCTCCTTTTCCATCGTGACAGCCCTGCGTGTACAGTTTACGTCACATAAGCGGAGTCACTCTACACCGTCACTTCCTGAACTCCGTGCTTCTTGAGCGCAATAATAAGCACTACCAATTCTGCCACTTGTGATGAAAAATGAGATGGTAGTCCTGCACTCGCCACTGCCTCAAATTCACCATTTAATTTGTGCCTTACAATTGCAGAGCCTGAATGCTTCTCCCCACTAGTTTGGTCAATTTTTGAAGAACCATCAATAAAGAGTATCTTCCCTCTGGCTAGAGCATTTTCTTTCACACAGGGTATATCATCGTAAAATTCAACCTAATTTGAACAGTAAAGCACATGATCACCTTCTTCTATAGGTTCAGCTACAAACGTGGCTGGGTTCACTTTTTACACCTCACTACCTTAGTTGCTACATTAGAAATCATTACTTCACAAGTTGAAGCTCTTTGTGAAGTCAATGTACCCTTGGCTTTCTCTAAAATGGCAAATAAGGTGTGCGCCACATAAAGAGTCAGGGAACAGCCCATGGTAATACTTGTGGATTTCTCAATTGCAAATGCAGCAGCAGCCAAAGATGGTTCGCATGGAAAATGTCCTCTCATAACTGGATCTAAAATCCCACTTTAGTATGCCAAAGGCCTATACCCTAATGTTGTTCTTTGTGTGAGCACTGCTGTCATTACCGACCCATTGGTGTGTGAAAACAAATACAGTTCTTGGCTATCATTGGGGATTCCCAAAATTGTAGCTGTACAGATTGCTTTTTTTAATTCCACAAATCCTTCCTCCATTTCTTCAGTCCATTCTATCATTTCCTTACCAACTTGTGCTTTCTTAAGCGCTTGCAAAAGTGGTTTAGTATATGCGCTATAATCGAACACCAAGGCCCTGCCATAATTGCATAAACCCAGAAACTGCTGCATTTGCCTCCCTGTGTTTGGCTTTGGTGTCTTCATGATAGCCTCAGCTCTTTCAGGTGTCACTTTCTTTCTTTCATGTGAAATTAACTGGCCTATGTACCACACCTCTTCCTGACAATACTGTAATTTCTCCTTGTCTACCTTGTATCCCTTGTCTGCCAATATAGTCATTAACTGAACAGAGTCTTATCTACATTCATTCTCTGTTTCACTGCAGATTAATATGTCATCTATGTACTGAATTACTCCACTCTTGAGTTCAATGTTACCTAGATCCATCTCTTTGACCCTGTTAAAGATCGATGGAGACTCACAATACCTTTGAGGTAAACGAGTATATTTTAGTCTCTTTTATCTGAATGTAAAAGAAGTAAGGTCTTGTGAGTCCTTGTGCAACGGAATCGAGAAAAATGCATTTTTCAAATGAATCACCATGAAATAATTAGCTTCAACTTGGATACTACACAATATTGTCACAGGATTAGGAACTAATGGAAACTCAGCTTCTACAATCTGATTATGAGGGCACAAATCCTGGATAAATCTCCATGACGCTCCTTTAGATATTTTAATCAGATATACCACAGTATTGCACAAGGATTTCCAATGGTACTAGGATTCCCTGATTCATCAGTGCTGAAATAGTCTTAAATATGCCTGTCATGATCCCAGCACAGGAATACAGATCCCATTCAGGAACATTAGGGAGGCAAGGAACTTCATATCCTTCACTGGGTCAACAGTGGCTTCAAGCTTGGCGCAATAGGCATTTACTTCACTCTTAGCATTGTACCCATAGGCTCATTACACTTACATTGCCTTCCCTACCCTCAACATGGCCGCCGTTAATTCCATAGATAACTCACAGTGCATTCTACACCTGTTGCAGAGGGAGCTACTTAAGCCCTGCCTCCGCTGAAGCTCTTGCTTCGCGTCTTCTCCGCTGACAGCGGGTAACGCTTCCAGTGATCTCCTGACAGAACCTGTCATTAGAAGAAAACGAGTCAAAAATATTAATTTCCACAGCAAAATCAACAGAATATCAGTAGAATTGTAAAGACTTCCCGAACCAAAGTTTTTCCAAGTATTTTCCTCAGTCTGCTGTTATATTCGAAGTCTCTGCATCTTCTGTCAGAAGCTCCGTCGCAGCCGCAGCATTTCTTCTCTCAGCAGCTTTTGTCCACGGCCGCAGTGTATTCTTCCTAAAGTTTTCCTCAGCAGTCTCTGCATCATCCGTAGGTATTTTCTTACAGTTTCTCCTAAGACCTGCAAAACAAAGTTATTTAATGAATTAATTAACTTGTAAAAAGGAAAGAAAGAAGAAGTTACATATGTGCTTACCTGAAGTCTCAGTAAGGCTTTTCTTTGCTTATTTCTTACCGCACTTGTTTCTGATGGCAGCTATTACACTATTTTTTGGACGAACTGACGTAAATTAATGTTTCCATAAAACGAGTATAGCTGCAGCCATACCACAGCCTCAGCCCTTATTAGGGAGCCACAAACCTGCAAAAAAGTAAAGGAAATTCTAGCAAGAGAGATCTCTCCAACGTAGGGACCATTCAGTATCTGATGAACTGTATATAATTATTATTTCCACCAAAAGACTTGCCCAAGAAACCTTAGAAGAAGTTTTGGACATTATTCAGATAGGAATATTTCGACACCACAACCTCCTCAGACTAAAAGTTACCTACCAAACCCCTGTAGAATACAGGATGGAGAGGTCCACAAAACAAAAGCAGAGGTCAGAAGGGAGTGTTATTTCAAGTTACACTGTATCACAGTTTTCAGTTGGTGAATGGGGATTACAATAGTGGTTTTGTTATAATTGTTGTTTCCACAGAATCAGTGCCCAGACATCAGGTCCTCACCTGAAAAGGCAGGTAAGCATTACAGAACGTGAAGCCGTACTTAAACAACTCCACCTGAGTGTAGTGGAGGCCTCAGTAATAGATAATTTATCCCAGCTTCTGAGAGAGCTCTGAGCAGAGGTTCATGCAGCCAGGTCTGAAACCAACTCTCTTAGAAGAGAGTTGGTGGTTAAAAGAGAGCGCACTGAGTAATTGGGTTGCCAGTTGCTACAGTCCCAAGCAGGGCAGGTACCACTTCCTGGTGGGGCTTCATAGGGTCATAATCCCGCTTCCAGCCCTCCACTACAAGTAGTCTACCCAGAAATATTCCCCTAGCAGCCCCAGAGAGATTTACAGGAGATCCACAACATTTTGCAGTATGTATTAACCAATGTAATTTACACTTTCTATGTAGACCTGGGGTCTTTCCTTCTGATCAGGCCAAAGTGGCATTTGTGTTAACTTATTTGGGAGGACATGCTGTAGATTGGTCCATACCCTTAGTGAACAGAAATGATCCACTACTGAGGAACTATCCTGGTTTTCGGCAGGAATTAGAAAAACGTTTTGCTCATCCTGCTCAGGGTCAGGCTTTAGACAACGAGTTGCTTTCTTTACGCCAAGGTAACCAGGAATTGTTGGCTTAAATATCCTCTTTCAATCGATTAGTAGCTGAAACGAATTGGCCTGAGGAGAAGAGAATCACACTTTTTCCTCGAGGGCTAAGAGGAGAACTAAAGGATATGTTGGCGCAAGTCGTGAATCCTCCTACGGGTTGTGCCGAATTAATGGATCTAACCATCCAGTTGGATCGCCGATTACAGACCCGATGCTCTTATCGGGCAAGATCAGAGGTTAAATCATTTGTGTTGTATATGTCTTGCTTGGGTGAGCAGGAATGTTGTGATGTCATGTGGAGTGTTGATGTCTGAGTGTTGGAATGTGTGAGTGAAGGTTCCAGCCCTGGTCAGTTGGTGAACCCCCTGCCTGGGTGATGGGCTGCCAGTGTTAATGTCCTTTAGTGTCCTTTATGTAACTTAAATGACTGCCTGTAAAGATACCTGTGAAGATGTTAATAAACCTGGCAAGTCAACCATAAAATGGTATGCGAGTCACTTCGTAACAATTTTATGTTCGTTCTAGAGACTCTGGAACTCATTCCACGACTGAAAGTCAATCTGAACCCATGCAGTTAGGGGGAGTTCGAAGTCCCATCTCTAAAGAAGAATGAGACAGAAGAAGACAGCAGAATTTATGTCTCTATTTTGGCTCAGCGGGTCATCAATTGCAAAACTGTCCAGTGAAACCACCATGGAAGCCAGTGGGAGGAGTAACAAGGGGGTTAGAAAAGTCACAGAAGATGAACACCAGGAAAACACCAACACCCAACAAGTATAGAGGTCGACTTATCGAGCCAAAAGTAGGAAATTCAGATCTCTCATTTCATTGTTCCGGTAATCCTAAGTAGCGACCTTCAACCGTCCAAGGTGTATGCTCTGGAAGCATATGTGGACAGTGGTGCGATTGGAAATTATATGGATTACGAACTAGCAGGCAAGATGGGTATTAGTAAACATCCAAAGGCTGTGGTAGAAAATGTCACTGCGGTAGATGGAACACAATTAATATCCGGACCAGTAACGAAGTGTACTGAAGTTTGCAACTTGCTTTGCAAGGAAGGACATCGGGAAAAGATATCCTTTGACCTGTTTTGTGCTCCACAGTTTAAGGTGATTTTAGGAATACCATAGATAGAAAAACACAACCCACGGATTGATTGGCGAGCCACGACCATTATTTTCACTGAGGAATGCAGGACTTCATGCTATGTTCAAGGCTGAACCCTAAAGAAAGAGTTACCAGAGATTTCTTGCAACACACCCACTTTAGGGGTGATGGGGACCCTTCCTCTGGAATATGAAGACTTTCAAGAGGTATTCAAAGTAGAACAGGCTACCGTCCTGCCACCTCATTGACCATATGATTGCCAAATCGATTTGATCCCGGGTTCAACAACCCCATGCAGCAGAATCTACGCCCTAACTGAACAAGAAAATATTTATTTGAAGACCTTTTTAGATAATTACCTGGCCAATGGGTTCATTCGACCTTCTAGGTCCCCCGTGGCCTCTCCTATATTTTTCGTTCCCAAGAAGGAAGGGGACCTTCGTACCTGCATAGACTACTGTGCCTTAAACCAGATCATTGTCAAGAACTGGTACCCCCTTCTACTTATCCCAGTACTGATGGATCAAGTTAAGGATGCCAACATTATTACTAAGACCTTAGAGGAGCCTACCACCTAGTGAGAATCAAAGAAGGAGATAAATGGAAGACTGCCTTCCACACAAAATATAGATTATACGAATATCAAGTCATGCCCTTTGGCTTATGTAACGGCCCAGTAGCCTTCCAGAATTCTATGAACGATGTTTTATGTGAATTACTCGATGTCTGTACCGTAGTGTACTTGGACGACATTCTTATATGCTCAAGGTCGGTCCAAGAGCACATAACCCATGTAAGAGAAGTCCTCCAGAAACTACAACAACGCAAGCTCTTTGTAAAATTAGAAAAATGTTCCTTACATACGACCTCAGTGATGTTTCTGGGATTTATATTGTCACCCAAAGGAATCCAAATGGATAATAGAAAAGTCGAAGCAGTTCTCAATTGGCCTTCTCCTACCTCAGTGAAAGGAGTCCAAAGTTTTTTAGGATTTGCATATTTTTATAGATGTTTTATTGCACGATTTCTACAACTGGTCCACCCGATAACTTCATTGCTACGAAAACATAAGACCTTCTCCTGGACCAAGGAAGCAGAAGAGGCCTTCCAGATATTGAAGAAACAATTTACCACAGCTCCGGTGTTGAGAGGCACACAACCAGAGTTACCATTTGTAGTGGAAACCGACGCGTCCAGTGCTGCAATGGGGGCAGTACTATCCCAGAAAGACCCCGAAACCAGACAGCTGCATCCAGTGGCCTTCTGATCCAAGAAGTTCTCAACAGCTGAACTGAACTATAGCATCACAGACAAGGAATTACTAGCAATAAAACATGCATTCAAAGAATGTAGACACCACGTGTTAGGTGCCCGACATACAGAAACTGTTTTAACAGATCATCAAAACCTGCAATATTTGCACAATGCCAAGGCTCAATCATCACGACAACTCCATTGGGCGATATTTTTTGTAGAATACGATTTTGTTATCACTTATCGCCCAGGGGTACGTAATGGTAAAGCAGATGCCCTGTCAAGGATTGGAGAAAGAGAAGAGATTCAAGGCATCGCAGAATATGTAAACATAATCCCTGAAGAAAAGATGCTGGGAGTCACTGGATCCCCCGAAGAAGAATTAAAGGCAGAAATTCTACTTCACTTAACCACATCTGAATTAGAGGCTTGGGAATCAAGAGGACCTAGGTTTAGCCTTCAAGAATGTCTACCTTATTTCCAGGGTTGACTTTACCTACCCCATCTGGAGTTACAAAAGAAAGTTATGGCAGATTACCATGGAGCCACCTTGGAGGGTTACCCTGGGATCGCAAAACCCACGGGCAAGATCAAGAGACATTTTTGGTGGCCAACATGGCACAAGGACATCAAAGATTATATTCAAACTTGTGGAGTTTGTACTCAGAATAAATGTTCAAAACAGAAACCAGCAGGACTACTGCAACTGTTGCCCATTCCACCAGTGCCATGGCATACCATTTCTATGGACTTTATTACAGAACTACCTCCTTGTCAAGGATCTAACACTATTCTAGTCGTGGTGTACTGATTTTCTAAGATGGCGCATTTCATAGCCCTAATGGGACTCCCAACTTCCTCAGCCTTAGCAAAGGTCTTCCTGGAACAAATTGTGCATCTTCATGGATTTCCATCTACTGTGATCTCAGATAGGGGGAGCCCATTTGTATCCCAATTCTGAAGAAAATGTTATGAATTGGCCAATATTGAAGTGCGTCTATCTGCCAGTAACCACCCACAGACTGACAGTCAAACAGAAAGAACTAATCAGACTCTTGAACAATATCTTCAATGTCTCCTTCACCAGATAGATTGTTCTTGGATGGATGTCCTTTGGATCGCAGAGTATGCTTATAATAACTCAGAACATACTTCCACAGGCTATACTCCTTTCTACACTCTGAGCGGTTTACATCCTCGGACCTCCACTTTGGATCGCACAGAGTTTTTAGAGATGCCAGCAGTACAGAGTCTCCATGATAACATTACCAGAGCACAGGAAGAAGTTCTACGAAATTTGGCTACAGCAAAGGAGGACCAAAAGAAATTCAAAGATAGACTTTGACGAGAGTCACCCGAGTATAAGGTGGGAGACAAGGTTTGGTTGTCTTCCAAGTACATTGCACTCAAAGGCCCACGTAAATTCTAACCAAGATTCCTAGGCCCATCTCTAGTGGAGATTATTTTAAATTCCGCAGCAGCAAGACTAAAGTTACCCTCTCAAATGCGAATCTACCCAGTTTTTCATGTCTCTCTGATCAAACCACTGAATCCAGGGACTAACTTACAGCCACCACCAAAACCCCAAATCATCAAAGGTGGACTAGAATTCATAGTAAATGAAATTTTTGATTGTAAAATTGTCAAAAAGAAATTGTTGTACCTGATAGATTGGAAATGTTTTGGTCCACAGGATAGGACTTGGGAACCTAGCTCAAACATTCATGCCCCCAGACTACTCCAAAAGTTTCATCAAAATCACCCGACTAAGCCAGGACCGGAGGGTTCATCCTTGGGAGGGGTTGGCAGGGGGGAATGTCATGATCCCAGCACAGGAATACAGATTCCATTCAGGAACATTAGGGAGGCAAGGAACTTCATATCCCTCAGTGGGTCAACAGTGGCTTCAAGCTTGGCGCAAGAGGCATTTACCTAATTCTTAGCATTGTACCCATAGGCTCATTACACTTACATTGCCTTCCCTACCCTCAACATGGCTGCTGCTAATTCCACAGATAACTCACAGTGCATTATACACCTGTTGCAGAGGGAGCTACTTTGGCGCTGCCTCCGCTGAAGCTCTCGCTTCGCGTCTTCTCCGCTGACAGCGGGTAACGCTTCCAGCGATCCCCTGACAGAACCTGTGAATAGAAGAAAACGAGTCAAAAATATTAATTTCCATAGCAAAATCAACAGTATAGCAGTAGAATCGTAAAGACTTACTGAACCAATGTTTTTCCAAGTATTTACCTAAGTCGGCTGTTATATTCGAAGTCCCCGCATCTTCTGTCAGAAGCTCCGTCGCAGCCGCAGCATTTCTTCTCTCAGTAGCTTTCGTCCGTGATCGCAGTGTATTCTTCCTAAAGTTTTCCTCAGCAGTCTCTGCATCGTCCGAAGGTATTTTCTTCAACAGTTTCTCCGAAGACCTGCAAAACAAAGGTATTTATTGAATGAATGAACTTGTAAAAAGGAAAGAAAGAAGAAGTTACATATGTGCTTTCCTGAAATCTCAGCAAGGCTTTTCTTCACTTATTTCTTACTTGACTTGCTTCTGAAGACAGCTATTACTCCGTTTTTTTGATGAACTGACGTAAATTAATGTTTCCGTAAAATGAGTATAGCTGCAGCCATACCAGAGCCTCAGCCCTTATTAGGGGACCACAAACCTGCAAAAAAGTTATGGAAATTCTAGCAAGAGAGATCTCTCCAACATAGGGACCATTCAGTATCTGATGAACTGTATATCATTTTATTTTCACCAAAACACTTGCACAAGATACCTTAGAAGAAGTTCTGGACATTATTCAGATAAGAATCTTTCGACACCACAGCATCCTCATACTAAAAGTCACCTACCTAACGCGCCCCTATAGAATACAGGATGCAGAGCTCCACAAAACAAAAGCACAGGTGAGAAGGGAGGGTTATTTCAAGGTACATTGCATCACAGTTTTCAGTTGGTGAATGGGGATTATAATAGTGGTTTTGTTATAATTGTTGTTTCCTCAGAATCAGTGCCCAGACAACAGGTCCTCAGCTGAAAAGGCATTACGCTCCCGCAGAGACCTAAGGTAAGCGTTACAATGCCTTCATCAGCTTCTCGATACAAAGGGTACTGTTTTGCTCATGGTAAAATTGCTCCTGGCTTGAGCTTTAGTTTAACCTCTCCTATTCCCTTCAATAGGCCTACATCATATGGGCCCGTAGTCCAAAGAACACTTGCCACCTTTTCTAGGTCTTCCTGAAAGAACGCTGGTTGTTGCTACACTAGCGCCGTTCGCTGTGGGACTTCCCTCTTCTCGATCTTTATCCATTATGTCATGCTTATAAAAAACACAACCTCATTGTTGATACGTTCGTCTCTTAACATATCCTCATCTGTTATGTCAGTAAATCTGTATCCTTCCTCAAAATATATCACTGTCCTACATGATCTGCCTTCGTCATCTACTCTTGCAAGCATTTTTATTCCTCCTCATACTATAGCTGCTTCCAATTCTAAAGGAAAAGTCTGTCCTTCTTCCTCATCCATAGGTACTTGTGGTCTGAATAAGCACTCATCAGCTATCCTCACAATCTTCTCAACTAATCCAGGTAGCCATGTCAATAAAATGCTCACCCCATACATGAAGACTTCCGGATCTACCGGGACTCCTCGTAAAGCCACTTGCCCTGTAAATGCCAATATAAACTCTCCTAGATTTAAATAGTGTATGCCTGAAGTGGAACACACTATTCCTTGATCAGTGAATGAAATCGTCATGTTAAGTTTCGTCATTAAATCTCTTGCCAGGATATTAACTTGTGTCTGTCGTGAATATAGCAACGGGACAGACATGTCTCATTCCCCTATAGAAACTGCAAAGTTATCAGTAAAAGGAAAAAAAATCGTAGCTCCAGATAACAATTGATCATTCATGGCAATACCTGACATTGGATATTTTCCCTCTCTCTCTTTTTTTAAAAAAAACTTTATTTGTAATTAGCTTGGCAACACAACAGCAACAGACCGTAACAGCTCAGTTCAGTAAAACCATATGTAGTGCACATATCGGTACTTGTTTCAACCATGACATCTGAACAATATTAAAGCATACAAAGAGCCACACACATTGATTCTGTAATACAATTGCAATGTATATCGGTTAATCAGTGATGGGAAGATGGGATAGTGGTGTATCCAGCTCATCTCCTGATTCGGCAGACAAGGAGGAGATATAGAGACGGAAAGGGCCCCAGATATTCCTTGGTCTTGACTCACTTGGTTGCAACATCGACCACCATTCCTCGGTATCGGAGGCCCATGTGAAGGCAGGGAGCCACTGCTCATGCATAGGGGGTCTGGGCTGGAGCCATAGGAGTAGGATGCTGCTGGTTGCAAAGAGAAGCCTCAGGCTTGCTAATTTCTTAAGGTTATGGCTCAAAGCAGGGAGTTCATAGAAAAGGCATGTTAGTGGGGATGGAGTGATGGTACATTCCAACATCTCGGATAGGGTTGTGCATACTGTGGCCCAGAACCGAGTAATCTAAGGGCATGACCATAGCATGTGCATGTTGTCTACATCGTCAGAACTGCATCTTGGACATGTCGGGGGTGATTGCGTGACATATGTTGTAGCCTGATCGGTGTGTGGTGGAATCTGTGCAGTAACTTGAATTGAATTACTTTAAAGCGTGAGTTAAATGAGATTGTCTGTGGGCGTGTGCACATATGTTCCCAAAGCTGATCGGAGATCTTGACATCCAGGTCCCTAGCCCAGGATTTCCTAAGTTTGGTAAACTGTGGGGATGCCCTGATCTGAAACACGGTGTACAGTCTAGAGACCTTACCCCTAAGGGTTGCTATATTAAGGATTTCTGATAAGATTGGGTCATCTTGAGGGGTGGTGGGGAAGTCGGGAAGCCTGGCCCTTAGGGTGCATTGGAGACCAGCATATTTGTAGCAAGCGGGAGGGTCTACCTTGTAGCTGTCTAGGGAGGTTGCACCACTCAATGAAGGTGCCCTGTTCAAACACATCTCGGACAGCAAGCAGCCCGGCTGTCGCCCAGCAGTCTACGGTCGCAGCGTCCTGCCCTGGGGCAATTGGGGAGGAAATTCCAAAGGGGGAAATCTCAGTAAAACGGGTGCATAATGCACATTTGTTTCCATAACATGGTTAGTGCCTGAACCGTGCTGCTGACGGGATCAGCAGGTTCAAATCTAACGGCACGGGAGGGGAGGACCAAGGTGCGGATATCATAGCCGTCTGTGGCTAGGCGCTCCAGCTTGACATGTATGGGTGGGTCAGTGTGTATAAACCAGAACGATGCAAAGCGGACTTGGGCAGCTATCCAGTACCCCCCAAAGTTGGGAGTACCAAGACCCCCCCTCGCTTCCAGGGCCGTCAATGTTGTCAGCTTCAGTCGGACTGCTCCAGAGTGCCATAGGAAATGATTAGTAATTCGAGTAAGTGTTGTAAATAACTCGGGGACTGGCCACATTGGGACATTGAGAAATATATTTAGTAATTGGGGGAGTACCACCATTTTAAGGATTGTGACCCTACCCACTAGAGTTATTGGGAGTCTCACCCACCCTGCACATTTCAATAGCTTGTATCGTACAATGCGGCCGGGTCTCGCAAGATCGTCACGCCTAATTATGTTATCTCCGACTGCGCCCAAACAAATCCCTGGAGGTCCAAGGGGAGCGGGGGGTGGTGGCCTCCGTCAGTGGGAAGAGAGATGATTTAGTGCAGTTTACCTGGAGGCCTGATAGTTCACCAAAGCAAATTACATCCTCCAATATTCGGCAAAGGTTTAACTCAGGTTGACGGATATAAAGTAGAGCGTCATCCACGTATAGTGAGATGATCTCGGGCGGGCCAGTCAGCCGCAGACCTTTGTGTGCATGCTGTTGTCGTATGTTGTTGGCCAGTGGCTCTGTGGCCAAAGCGAAGATCAGCGGCGAGAAGGGGCACCCCTCTCTCTTGCCTCTTGCTATCGGGAATTGATCTGAGCACAGGTTGTAGGTGCGGACTCGAGCAACAGGGGATGAATATAGTAATCTGACCCAAGTTCTACATTGAGGACCAAAGTTGCCTTTCTCGTGTACCTGCCATAGAAACTTCCATGAGACAGAATCAAAGGCTCTTTGCATATCTAGGGTTGCTGCAACTGCTTCAGTGTTAGGAACTATACGGGTTAAGACATTAAATAGTCAGCGCAGATTATAAGAGGTAGAGCGGCCCGGGATGAACCCCGATTGAGCCGGATGTATGATATAGTGCATATATGGGGCCAGTCGTAGGGCTAAGACTTTGGCGTAAATCTTAGCGTCACAGTTGATGAGCGAGAGATGTTGATAAGAACCACACTGTAATAGGCTTACCCGGTTTAGGCAATACTGTTTTTATCGCTTCACGAAGAGATGGGGGTACAGTGCTTGTAAGGCATACCTCTTCCCAGAGGGCCAATAATGGAGGGATGAGGCGGGATTTGCAATTCTTATAGAACTCGATCGGAAATCCATCGGATCCCGGGGCCTTCCCAGAAGCCAGCGAGTCTATGGCATTCGATACTACATTAGATGGGATCGGGACATCTAAGGTATCCCTGGTCTCAGAGGAAAGGACCGAGAGTGGGAGACCATCCAGGTATGTACTTATTTCATCATCAGTAGCTATGTCAGAGTTGGTGTAGAGTTGTTTGTAAAATGAGCGGAATTCGGCATTAACTTTCTGTGATGTTAGGACCAAGGTGCCATCAGCTTTTTCTATCGCTGGGATATGTGATGTGCCCTTTTCGAATCTAATAAACTGAGCGAGGGCCCGGCCAGGGTGCTCGCCCTCGCTGTATCTCCACGCAGCATGGGGAACATCTAGAAATTTCTGCTTGCGTTCCGCTTGGGCACGAAATACATCTAGCTCGGTACCTATGTCGGCAAGTGTACCTGTAGATTGTATAGAAGTGTACAGGGTTTCGAGCGAAGCAAGTTTAGTTTCACTTTTGGCTTTGTCCGTCCTAATAGATTGGAGTACCACTGCTTCTTTGGAAATCGCCATTCCCCTGATATATGCCTTGAGCGCCTCCCATAGCGTGGCCTGAGATGTGACAGTGCCAGTATTTAAGGTAAAAAAGTCATCGATATCAGCACCCAGCTCGGACTTGAAGGCGATATCACGCTGGGAGTGTGGCTTTAGTCTTCATGTTCGGGTCATAGGTTCATCCGCAACCCATATTAGAGATTTTGTCACTGGTGAGTGATCAAAGAATGTCCTAGCAAGGATGGAGGAATGTGTTAAGGTTGTGAGTAGAGTGCTTTGATAAGCCATTTATTGATGCAGGAATGAGAGCCATGTACTGATGAATAGAAGGAGAACGTGCAGGAGTTGGGCTGAAGTAGCCGCCATGGATCGGCAAGTCCGAACTAGGCCTGTAGTTCGAGAATAGTTTTAGCTGCCCTGGACAGTTGACGAGGTTTGGAACCTGATCTATCATATTGGACATCGAGAATAGTATTGAATCCCCCCGCCCCCAAGGATTGGGACAGGTGGGAACCCAGATAGGAGTGTGGAGAGATGTTTGTAGAAGTCAGGATCATCTATGTTTGGTCCACAGACATTTTGCAATACTACCTCCTTGCCCTGTAGGGTACCAAAATGTAAGCCATAACGCCCTGTGGGATCTATATGTGTTGCCTTCTGCTGGAATTGGAGACCTTTGTGAATGAGGGTCATTACACCCCATTTCTGGGTGAGTAGATGGTATAATACAGCTGAGGGCCCCAGGATCTTGCAAATCCCTCACATGCGCCTGTAAGGACGTGTGTTTCCTGTAAAAAAGCAAATTAACATGATGCCTCTCTATATACAGCTGCAGTTTCTGCATTTTAGTATAGTTACCCAGTCCGCTAATGTTCCAGCTCATGCATGTAATCATGTCAGCCATTGTTCCACCAATTGTATAGTACCAACAGATAGTAGTCAAAGACAGATGCTACATTGCAACATCCCGGCCTATGAATGTAGGGAAATGAGCCCGCCAGTTTCAACAAGTGCAGAAAAAGGGTTCCAGTCCCCTTTCGCTTGCCAAGCAATTTTTCAATTATAACCCCTTCCCATCCCTCCACCTCCCACATCCCTCTCCCAATCAGAGGGGTGATAACCAAATAAGAACTTACCCAAAACATAACCATTGGCAACCTTGCCTGGCGGCCTTAGCGCTAATCGAACGGGAGTGCACACATACTGGGAGATAGACTAGGTATACTGTGGTGTAGGATTCACAGACATAATTATCACTGCTACAACATGGGTCAATATACAGGTCCAACCATTGTGACAGAGGGATCTCCCTGGCGGCAAGGGTACAATGTAGGATTCACTCGTTACTCCCACAGTAGGAAGTAACAAATCAAAAGCTACAATAGAGGACATTATCTAGGCACAATCGCAGTGGACCGATCACCCAGGGAAGTGTTCTTCAATAAATGTGGTTGCCTCTTCTGGGATGGTGAAGAAATAAACCTGGTTTGCGTGCTTGATCCTGAGCTTGGCAGGATATAACATAGAGTATTTAACTCCCATGTCCCGCAGGCTCTTCTTCATGGACAGAAATGTCTTCCGCTCCTGCTGGACGGCAGTGGAAAAATCAGGATATAGATGGACCCTGGAGGATCCCAGGAAGAGGTCACCCTTGACCCTTGCGGCACATAGCAGGGTGTCCCTGTCGCGGTAGTTTAACACCCTCGCTATAATAGGGCTGTTTCGGGGCATCCAGTAAGGACAGTAGGGTTTGTTCTATGTAGTCTTCCATGGAACCCTCAATTTTGGCTTCTGGAATGCCGATGATGCGAATATTATCGCGCCTAGAGCGCGATTCAAGATCTTCATTTTTCTTACTAATCTCTGCTCATCTAGGCCCGGACGGTGCTAATGTCATGCTCGGCAGTGCTCATTCTATTTTCAACCTCAGTCACTCGGCTGTCTGTCTTTTCGATGTTTCTGGGCTCTTACGAGGCGACGACATGGTTGCCCCTGGTTCCAGCTGTGGTTCCCCGGATTTCTGTGTTGTCTTTGTACACATATAGATGGAGCTCTGTTTTTTGTTGGCCCCTTTAGTCATGCTGCCTGAGAGGACACTTGTCACCAGGGGGTCCCAAATGGTAGCCTTCAGCGAGTATGGAGTCAATCCCATAAGTATAGTCTATCTGAGGTGGAGCGTGGTCTCCACAGCGGTCGCTTGTCGGGCCTGGTAGACAGGTCTATACTGCACAGGGGAAGGGCTCCGCTGCCCACAATCCGGAGGTCAGTCCATGTGGGTTTGATCAAAGTTTGTTGGGCGGCAGAGGGAGTTCAGATAATACAGTTTCGAGCAGGTAGAATGGAGTTTCGCTACACTGGGCGAATTCAACAATGGTAAACTTAGGGGTCGCCTCTCGATACTCACTGTTCCGGGGCCCGACAGTTTCACCGGGCACAGGGGGGCACATCAGGTTGTCGCAAGTAGTCCCCTGTCTTTGGGATGGACTGTGGCCTCTCACGTTGATATATATATTAAGGGTGTGACCATGGGGTTCTCGTTAGCAAAGGTTATCACCACCTCCCAGGGTCAACTCCATATAGTTGGTGGCCACAGTATCTATGTATGGGTCCCACTAGGCCTAGATGGCCACGTGACCCCAGCACCCAGCAGTTGAGGGGCCAGGTACTCAGGTGTTCTCTGATCGAGGCGTTCCAGTGTTCACCACATGTTTAGCAGAGCCGGCGTATCGGGGTCTCCCGTACCCCACCCAGCTACGTCTCCGAAGGGATGAGTTGTATGTGAGACCAATTAACAATGACTGCCGGGGACTTCAAACCATAGAGACTGTAAGTGCTGATGTCCAATTTCACTCTCCTCGTTGTCAAATATCGACAATTTCTAAGATGTTTCTGCAATTAGGTGGGGGAGGGGAGGCAAGGAGATATGTGCAGCCAGGTCCAAGAAATATAGGTAGATCAGTTCCCACAGCGTGTGATTGTGATGCAAGTTCCCTGTATCATGGACCCCTGGAACTCACTGCCGTGGAGGTGAGCAGTTGATCAGGGGGTGCAGGCCACCACCAGGTGAGTTGTCCTGTTCCTCTCGGGTGGGTTGTGACCTATAACGCTGGCCGCAGAATACACTCAACTAGTATAGTACAACAGAGAGATGGAACCTAGTGCGTAGTAATGTCTGGGCATGTAGCCCTGGGGTGTCCATGGCATGAACATGGATTTATACACAACTGGGGGCCTCTGGGTCTCGTATGGAGGGACTGTAGCTGTCCCGAAGGGTTTGTAGCCAGCTCGATTGATTTTCTGAGCCCGGCGGGAGCGTCCGCCGCCAGGGCACCCCCCGCGCAACCGTGGGTAAAGGCAAAGCAAAGGGACTATCCGATGGGAGCAGCCTGACCCAGCTGGAACCCACGAGAACGCAGAACGGAGCCGGCCAGCCGCCGCACCCACCAGACGTAAGCCGGCAGCCGCCCTCCTCAGTCCGAGCAAATGCTAGGCAATACAGTGGAGGTTCACACCAAAAAATGCAATTGTAGTCGTCGGGGGGTGCTCCGGTTGTGCTGTTGTGCGGCCGGTCCGTGCCACAGTGTCCTCCATCACCCGACCACGGCACAGCCGGTATAGATCCTACCTTATGGCACTTAGCCGATGACGGTTCGATGGCGGTTGGCATGATAGGTGTTGCAGGAGTCCTTCATCGCCAGTCGGCACCCGCCTGCACCGCCCCAGCTATGCACTCTCTGCTGGCGGTCAGCAGCAGGCGGCCACGCTCCACGAGGTCCCAGGCATGGCTCCCGCCAGGGGATGGTGCCAGGCGACCACACCGGCCGACCGCCGCAAAGCTGAGGCAGAGCGGAGACGGTAACGCCGGGTTTCTGGGCCCCGATCTACGTGGTGGTGGTGTCAGATGGGGCCCAGCAGGTGATAAGTCGCATGCAGGGCATTCGTCCGCCGCCACAATCTGAAGGGCGCGAGCTGAGTGCGCATCCGGACCAGTGGCTAAACTCGCCCAAAGGCCCATAGCGCCCCGCTCTCGATTGGCAGTAGGAGTGGGAAGTATGAAGCCGCGTTGAGGCCAGCCCCAGGAAGTCTTGGCAGTGATCTATGTCCAGCAGTATCTTCGTGGCCATAGGACTTTTGGGGCCGGGAGTCAGCTGGCAGGTGCGGGCCCCTCTTGTGTTGTACTCGGCCCAATGTTGAGGAAATTTGCAGCGCCACACAGGATTAATCGGTCAGACGGATATTCCCAGTGCGGAGCTCTCGCTCTATGCAGCCATCTTCAATTGTGCGCAACAGCGCCCCCAGATATTTTCCCTCTCTTATACAAGAGCGAGTCACCTCAGTGTCTACAAGAAAAGAAAAGGATGTTCCTCCTATCGTCACACTGACCATTGGTTCCTCTTGGCGGTCTGGTGTTACTGATTGTACTGAAAACATCAAGTCACCTTGTGAGTTGTCCTATTGTGGGAACAAATTCACCCCCGTCCCTGTAAAAGGGTTTCCTCCTACCACAGTGACACCCCCTATCCTAGGTGCTAATATTTGCTGAATATTCACATTCTGTTGTGTTTGCATAGGTGCTTGTTGTGACTGCCTTTGCGGTGGGTGCATTTGCACTGACCCCTGCTGTTGTGCCTGCTGTGCTTGTGGCACCTGTGCCTGATAGGATGTGTAATCCTGGGCAAAGCCCTCTCGTGTTTGTGTACTGTATGGTGGTGGATACGCTGTCCCCCCTCTTAAAGGTTGTCCATTTTGTTGTTTGTTTCCTCTGCTTTTACAAACGCGTGCAACATGCCCTATCATCCCACAATTCCAACAAACTGGGGGTGGCCCTCTGCTAAACCCTCCTTGAGTATTCTGACTTCCATTGTGGGGATTTTGAAATCCACCTTTGCTGTTCTGAAATCCACCTTGGCGGCTCTGAAATATACCTCCTCAGTATATGGAGCATACACCACTACTTCATGGCCAAAACCCATACCCACTTCGATCCATTGGGTGTGCAATAGTCACCTGTGACATACCTACTATGTCTTGCGTTCCCACTCCTTCTCCACTTGTCAGTACTGCCCCTTCTGTAGCAAACTTTGACAATTTCTTCTGAACTAACTTGGCTTCCTCAATTGTCTGTTCTCATCTTTCTTTTTTTCTTCTCTTTTAATAACCGACAATGATGCACAACATTTAACTGTAGCTCAGCCCATGGCTTCACTTCCATACCTACTTGTTTTTTCATTTGTCTCTGTAACAGTTCTGGCAATCCCTGTCTCTAGCCTGAACCTCTGCTGAGCCTGGAGGAGCAGGAGCTCCCTGCATCTACTGCTGGAGCAGTAGCCAGCCCATCATCGATGTCCCCGAGCCCTGCCTGACTCAAGGTATGTCATAAGCCTCCCTCAGCTGCATTTCGGAAAACGGCAGCGCGAACGTGCGTTTCTAGGCAGTCCGCGGTGGATTATTTATTAATATCCGCGTCGCACCTGGCATTGCCCAGTGGCCCTATTTTCTGCAGGATTTGCCCCCTTTTGCACTCGGAGTGCATTCAGCCACCATCCGGACCCACAAGGTCTCCACCATTCCAAGATGGCCGACCGTCACCTCATCAACCTTCTACTTGGCCCCACAGCACTGCAAGCATTGTGATTGGCTCCTCTCCCCTACTTGTGAGCCAACCACAAGCAGGCAGGCTTGGAGCCGGCCCACTACCAAGGCACACACAAAGGCACTGTGCCTGTGTCTAGCCTGTCTACGCCGTCGAGCCTAGGGCCACAACCCCTGCCTCTCACTTGACGTCCTTTCACCAAGAAGGGTAAGCGCACTGCTCTTATCTCTCATACAGCCCTCCCTTGCAGCCGGGGTTCTGAACCTTCCTCCAACTCCAATTGTACTCTATGCTCTTACCTTAACACTAAACCTTGACACCAGCTACAGCTCAGACACGATCTGCAGCACACCAGCGCTGACGCTTACTCCTCATAGTGAACTTTAACACTGCTTATCTGTCACATACTTTACCTGTGCTTTGCCATGCCTGAAATGTACATGTAAATGTAAATGCCCCTTTGCTTTTTTACCAAAGTGTACTATTCTGAATCTAGGTGCTGCCCTATTGCATTTTCGTTAAATGTACTATTCTGAATCTAGGTGCGGCCCCATTGCATTTTAGTTAAATGTACTATTCTGAATCTAGGTGCTGCCCCATTGCATTTTTAGCTTGTGTATCATCTGAATCTAGGTGCCGCCCCATTGCATTTTAGTTAAATGTACCATTCTGAATCTAGGTGCTGCCCCATTGCATTTTAGTTAAATGTACTATTCTGAATCTAGGTGCTGCCCCATTGCATTTTTAGCTTGTGTATCATCTCAATCTAGGTGCCGCCCCATTGCATTTTAGTTAAATATACTATTCTGAATCCATGTGCTGCCCCACTGCATTTTAGTTAAATGTACTATTCTGAATCTAGGTGCTGCCCCATTGCATTTTTAGCTTGTGTATCAACTGAATCTAGGTGCCGCCCATTGCATTTTAGTTAAATGTACTATTCTGAATCTAGGTGCTGCCCCATTGCATTTTAGTTAAATGTACTATTCTGAATCTAGGGGCTGCCCCATTGCATTTTTAGCTTGTGTATCATCTGAATCTAGGTGCCGCCCCATTGCATTTTAGTTAAATGTACTATTCTGAATCTAGGTGCTGCCCCATTGCATTTTAGTTAAATGTACTATTCTGAATCTAGGTGCTGCCCCATTGCATTTTTAGCTTGTGTATCATCTCAATCTAGGTGCCGCCCCATTGCATTTTAGTTAAATGTACTATTCTGAATCCATGTGCTGCCCCACTGCATTTTAGTTAAATGTACTATTCTGAATCTAGGTGCTGCCCCATTGCATTTTTAGCTTGTGTATCAACTGAATCTAGGTGCCGCCCATTGCATTTTAGTTAAATGTACTATTCTGAATCTAGGTGCTGCCCCATTGCATTTTAGTTAAATGTACTATTCTGAATCTAGGGGCTGCCCCATTGCATTTTTAGCTTGAGTATCATCTGAATCTAGGTGCCGCCCCATTGCATTTTAGTTAAATGTACTATTCTGAATCTAGGTGCTGTCCCATTGCATTTTTAGCTTGTGTATCATCTGAATCTAGGTGCTGCCTCATTGCATTTTAGTTAAATGTACTATTCTGAATCTAGGTGCTGCTCCATTGCATTTTAGTTAAATGTACTACTCTGAATCTAGGTGCTGCCCCAGTGCATTTTAGTTAAATGTACTATTCTGAATTTAAGTGCTGCCCCACTGCATTTTAGTTAAATGTACTACTCAGAATCTAGGTGCTGCCCCACTGCATTTTAGTTAAATGTACTATTCAGAATCTAGGTGCTGCCCCACTGCATTTTAGCCTAAGTACATCATCTGTTTCTAGGTGCTGCTCTTTAGGCCTGCCTCCACCCTGATCAAACTAGTTACCGGCAAGCCACAGTCTATATTGCTCATCCAACCAGCTCCGCTATCGAGACCACCAGCACTGCACACCCTCATAGCCAGACCATGATCACCTGGCTCGCGCTTATCATGTTCCCCTTCTGTATCACGCTGGACAATGTCCCCTGTAGTGGCAATAGCTACATAATCTACAAGGATTGCCTAGCCAAACTTGGATGCCCTAGGCACTACCCCATCCCCTGCCCCACACCCTTCCTACCACTGCTGCCCCCCTTCCCACCCACTCACCACTCGCCCTCTACCTCCCCTATAAACACTGACCTCCCAGCCAACACTGATATAACCCACAGCCACCTCAGACCAAGTGACCTAGGCAGCACCCCACCCTCTACCAAACCCAACCTCACCATACTAAACGCTAAGCCTCCTGCCACACCCAAGATTCCTCGACCGACCCCCTCTATCACTCCCACCCTCACAACCCGCAACATTAGACTAGGCACCAGGCTCCCCGTCACAACTAACAAGCCCACTGCCATTTCCAACACTAAAACAATCAAGAAACACAAGGCACCCCTCAAGCCCAAACCTCTCCCATTAAAAGGAGCCTTACTTAATGCCAGATCCCTCGCTGCCCACCCCACAGAAATCGCCGACATCATTCTCACCAATGATCTAGACTTCCTAGCCTTAAAAGAAACCTGGCTCCATGAATCGTCCGGACCCTACTTATCGCTAGCCATCCCTGACAAATACTCTATCCTCAGAGCTGATAGACCCAACGCCAGGGGAGGAGGTGTAGCTATCATCTCTAAATCTTCCCTAAGCTTCAGATCAGTCTCCTCAGCATCATTCACACCCTGCAAGCTTCTTATTATCAAGTTGCAAACCTCCCCCACAAGCACAAACGCCTTTTACCTCATATATAGACCACCAGGCCCCCCGGGATCTTTGAAGAAGACATCACATCTCTCATTGCCGAAAACTCCAAGCCATCTGCACAAATTATCATCCTCGGAGACCTTAACCTTGGTTACTGCATCCCCAATGACGCACCTGCTGCATCCCTAGCTAACGCCCTAACAGAACATGGCTTTGCACAACTCAATATCACCCCCACCCACCAGAAGGGCAGAATTATCGACTGGGTGGCGACCTACAAATGCAACACAATCTGCAAGGACCCCCAACCTCTGGCATGGACGGATCACTACCTTATCCTTCTGGAGATCAACATTATTCATGTAGTACCCAAAAAGTGCCCCACGGCACCAGCCTGCCCTACCAGAAACAAATGCAACATCACTGCTGAGGCCCTACTACCCCTGGTCCTACCTACCATCAACGCACTTCCAGGCAATGCTGATCTTAACCTAATGATTGACACCATCAATAACTCCATGGCCAAGGCGATGGATACCATTGCCCCTCTGAAATTGCGTAAAGATAAACCAAGAGCTCATCTGAACTCGTGGTAGAGCCCTGAACTCAAGTTATTTAGGAAAAAGAAAGCCAAGGCACAACTCACATGGAAAACCAATCCCTCGGCCGAAAATAAATCAAATCTTACGACTACATCCTCCCTTTACAAAAGTGAGATAATTTGCACCAAAAAAGATGCATACAACAACAGGATTGACCAGGCAGGGTCCTCCACTAAAGAATTATTTAAAATTCTAAAAGAACTCAAAAATCCCAGCCCACCCACAGACACCTGCCTAAAAGACAAACCCTGGTTACCAGCATCCAAAACGCCCTCAACAACAAAATCACAGGTCTCCCATCTAAAATTGAAGACAAACGCCAACAACTTTCCAACAACAAGCCCACCTACCTTAGCTCACCAACACCCCTCGCTACCAAATCGGGCTTCACATTCAAGAAAGTAAATACGACAGAAGTTCAACAAAAAAAAACGATCACCTCCCTAAAACCCTTGAACTGCAAAGGGGACAGATGTCCCGCCCAGATCATAAAAGACGCAGCTAGAGACCTATCCCCATTCATTGCTAAACTTATTAACCTATCATTCACCAATAACTCAGTTCCCAGCAACCTAAAACAATCATGGGTTCTCCCGCTCCTGAAAAAGCAATCACTAGATCCAGCCATACCCACCAACTACAGACCCATCACCACTGCCCATTTCTGTTAAAAATCCTGGATAAAGTCACCTACATCCAAATTCAGGAATATCTGGAATCCAACCAACTGCTAGGAATACGTCAATCTGGCTTCAGACCTCAACATGGAACAGAAACTGCCCTTGTTGATCTAAAAAGTCAGATTGATGAAATCAAAGACAAAGGTAATGCCGTGATCCTACTCCTTTTAGACCTTTCAGCGGCCTTCGACCTGGTCAACCATAATATCCTCTGTAGCCACTGAGCCACCGCAGCTCACTTCTCCCCCTCTGCCATCACATGGATACAATCCTTTCTGGCAAACAGAACCATGAGGGTTTTCTCTACAACAGCTGCAGCAGACCCCATTCCCACCTCATGCGGGGTCCCTCAAGGCTCCTGCATCTCCCCCACGTTGTATAACATATTTACAAAGCCACTATTTGACCAATTGGATCGTCTGGGTGTCACCTACACGAATTACGCCGATGACACCACAGATACTCTTCACCATCACCGGCAACTACCATGCAGACGTTACACGGATTAACGAAATATTCTCCATCATTCAGGCATGGATGGCCTCTCACGGCCTCTGCCTGAATGATGAGAAGACGGAGCTCCTCCTGGTTGGTTCCCGTAGCAACGTAGCTAAACTTAATCCCAACTACAACAACATCATTATCGATGGTCACACCATCACTATTGCCAAAAGCGTGAAAACTCTCGGTTTTTACCTTGATGCCAATTCTAACCTCACCAAACAAACTAACATGATCGCCTCAGCCTCCACCTAGACCGGCAAGCTTATTAGGGCCAGTAGACCCTTTCTATCTTCTAATAGCTGCCTCACTCTTGCTAGAGCCCTCATACAATCCAAACTGGACTACTGCAATAGCCTGTACCTAGGTGCTAACCCATCTATAATCAACAAACTACAGGTACTTCAAAATAATGCACTACGCGCAGCGCTTAACATCCCCAGGCGAGAGCACATCTCCACTGCAAGGAAATCGTGCAAATGGCTCTCCATACGACAAAAGAATTGACCTGAAAACCATTTTCCTCACATATAAGGCATTAAACCACTTGGGCCCACCATATCTCACCAATAAGTTTACCATGAAACCCGCCACCAGAACCATAAGATCCTCCAACACCTTATGCCTGACAGTGCCCAGATTCTCTCTAAAAATAGCGGGAGGGACGAGCTTCACAGTACTTGCCTCCCAACTCTGGAACACCCTACCCCTCAACATTAAAACTATTGAGTCCTTCCAGATCTTCAGGAAACAGGTTATAGGTTGGCTCCTAAACAAAGAATAGCACTACAGATAGGCGGGCACACCAACCTGTGTGCAACTATGTCTGTGAACTATATAAATTGTTGTACTTTGAAAGTGTAGTACCCCCAATGCTTACTATGTTGGTATACTCTGTAAACTGCTGTATATTGAATTTGCTTTTGTCACACTCTGTAACCATCCTCTTTAAGCGCCCTTCTACCTGTGTGTTTGGAGCACTATACAAATAAATAAAACAAACAAACAAACAAACAAAATATGATAAAATAGTGCCACTGGTTTATCCAACAGTTTACGCGTTTCAAACTGCCATTTCTCTTGAATATCCTGAATTTTCAGGTCAACAGGATCTTCATCTTGCTTCATTTTACGTTTCATAGTTGCACCCATTTCTGATGTATCAGGATACTGTACTCTGAGAGCCCTCTAAAAATCGGCCCTGCAATTATTAAATGGCGCTTCATCATGTGCCGTGTTCTGTGCTATCACACCCGCATATCCCACTTGTCTCCAAACGTAGTCAGCTCTCTCTCCAAGAATAGCTGCCAATAGACCTTTTATGTCTCCTATGGCCAGTGTGTTTCCTCTTGTCATTTTCTCTAATTCGTATATTCATTTCCCAGCCCCTGAAGTCAAACTAGGGAGCTTGCATTTTAAGTTATCCTTATCCATCTGAGCCCATGGAATATATTGCGGTCATGCTCCTCCTTCTCTAGCAAGGAGAACTGTGAGAACCCCATCCCATAGTTGGATTCCCCTATTCCTTTATGTTAAAAGGCAAGTTCCAAGCCTTGGAAGACTATGAGGAAATTGTTTCTATGTTACTTGTGTCATTGATTGTGGTTTTTGTTCTATGCTATGGGTTCAACAGTTCGACTTGTCTGAGGATGCCTGTTACGCTCACCTGGCTTCCACAGAGGCGTCGATCTAAACTGGACAGCTGCAGTCTCCACCAATGTGACGCGTATGGCCGAGATGATGGACTGGACTGGCCCACCTAGCTTCGTTTGCTTGGCCTGTAGGAATATTCTTCTGATGGTTTGAAAAGATGAGCTCTCCATCCTGCATTCAGCGCAGGGGCGCATTGATAACCAGTTGCTTCACTGGCTTGAAGGAATTGGTGAGTTCCAGAACAATATTGACTCCGAAAGGTATGTAGTTCTTAAGAGTTCACATATCTGACTTTCACTCTTGTCCGATTCCTTGCAGTTTGCAGCTTGACCCCAGTGAAGAGTTCCTCGTGGTAGCTGACGACGTTCAGGTAAGGATTTGTCTTATCCAACACAGTTCAATAAAATAAGGCCAGAATGTAACCTGTTGCTTGCTCCCTTATTCAGGTGTGGAGAGAAAATATGAAGTTCGAGGAATAATGCCTCCGGCGGTAAAATTAGGTAAGTCTATTGTGGTGAGAAGAGTTCCCCTTGTTTGTCCCTTTGTCTCACCTTGTTGTCCTTTTGTTCCCCTTAGGGGGCTGGGTACGGCGAGGATGCAATGGAGACTGCGCCGACCCGTGAAGAGGAATAGTACCCCCGGCGGTAAATCAGGTAAGTCTATGGGGGTAGTTAATATTGCCTCTGTTTATTCCCTTGGCTCACCTTTGCTGTTCTTGTGTTCCCCTTAGGTGCCGGAGTGCGGCGGGAACGTGCAGAAGGATGCGGTGGATCGTGAGGATGCTGCGAAGGCCGGTGAGTTCAGCGCGGCGTTGCAGCAGGCGAGGCGGCGCGTGTAAAATACTTCTTTCTCCCAGCTCGAAGGCGCGGTGGATCCGGAATTCAGGTAAGGATCGAAGGTTTTGCTCTTGTTCTAACCTTTTCTCCTTCTGTTCCTCCCTTTTTCTAGGAGCTGCAGACTCGAGGCGGGCGTGACAGAAGACTGGATGCAGGCTTGCAGACACAGTGAGCGTTACACTGCTGGATGCAGAATAACACGAAGCGTGTGCTGCTCTTCGGGCGTGGTTTAAATAGCCCCCAAAGTAGTCCCAGGTAAGTATTCCTCCCTAGCCCCACCCGAGTAAAAAATAGTCCCTAGGTAAAATAGTCCCTTCCAAGCCTCATTTGGCTTGGAGCTCTGCAGCATGGTCTGCATCAGGTAAGCTTGCAGCATGGTCTGCATCAGGTAAGTTCTACTCTATGAGCCTGGAGCCTATGGCGCCAGGACTGACTCTCCATATGAGCCTGGCACCATAGGCGCCAGGACCGCACCCAAACAGCCCCTAGCAGGGGTTTTTGGGCTTGCTCAAAATAACTTGATGACTGCTTCTGGGGTTGCTGCGCCTGGTCTGGTTCCCCAGGGGTAGGCATCATGACAATGCCATCCTTGCCAATAAGACCGTTTAGTTTTTACCAGTCATTGATGATGGCATTGGGGGTGCGTGGCCACTGCTCCCAATGTGTTTGGAAGGTTTGTACAACCTGGTCTGGTGTAATGTGTAGGGTGTTGAGTCCACGGATGTTTGTGGTTTCAGTGATGTTATGTGTTTCCACTTTGTGAATCCCATCCTCGTCGCCATTGTTAAAAAGAAAGTTCCAAGCTCTTTAAGATTTCTTCAGGTAAGTTTATTTCCAGCTTAATAGTTACAGTTCCACATGAAGACATAAAGGACATAAGCTTAGACAAACACCGACTCCCATCACCCAGGGCCAGCCAGCTGTAACTGCCACTACACAGAACACTCACTCCGAACATTCCAACACCCACACATAAACATTCCAATGACATCACATGCTACCTCACCTTTACTAAACCATACAAACAGAACAAGTCACACACCAGAACAACACGAGGAGGTCTTCGGTAACCTACGTGCCACAAGCTAATGGACTGAGGACCCTGCTGCGGGGGGTGCAGGAAAGACAAGCTACTGGAGAAGGACAACACCACCCCCAGAAACTGTAAGTCCCATCACCCAGGGGCCCAGGGGGTCGTCAGGGAGAAGCCCTGACATGTTTCCACAGGGCGCAGGGGAAGGCTCAGGAGTAAGGCCCCATTTCAGTTTGTATAAGCAAGCTATTGGTTCTGCTTGGCATTGGAGTCAGAAGAAAGGAGGGTTTTTGGCATAAGGATCTGCCAGGCCCATTAGCTGGGAAAGCCCCTGTGCATCTGGAGAGGGCTCAGGACTTTTGACTTTTCTCTGTGTACAAGAAGGAGTACTGAAGTAAAAGGCCACAGTGAACACGCCCACAGCAATAGGCGTAGGCAGCCGGGAGTGAAAGGACATTTAATTCACAGAGGAGTGGCTGGTTTGGTAAATGTATGCCCTCCAGGCGTGAGCAAGTGATATTATGTTATCTCGTCGGCACGCTGGAAATAAGTATCGCTACTTCCAGCACATTAATTGGGACAATTGACAGCCTGTAAACTCCGGGAGCCGTCGGAGTGACTGTGATGTTAAAAGTCTGGAAAACCTGGGTTTTAATGCAGAGCGGTGTAGCAGATTTTAAAGACTTAACAGAAGTGACATGTTAAGAGGCGGGAGCTTTATTGATGTTTTTGATTTTCCCACTAACTGCACAGAAGTCACTCCGTAAGTTTTGGAATCTGATACAGCTGTACTTGCGGGTCGACCGTTGGTCCATAGACTATTGCAGGAGTACCGCGGTCCCTGTGTGTATGTTGGTAATGATGATGTCACGTTCCAGCGCCAGGAATCGGCAAAATGCTGGAACCCTCCACTCCCGATGTTCTGGAGACCGTATGTGCATGGATAATGGACGGGCTGTTGAAGTTCGAGTAAAGAACCTTCTTTGGCGTGACAAACGTCATGGCGTGAGTGAATCCGGAAACCCTGGATTGTATGCTCTGCTTGAGAGCATTCACCGCTCTGGCTCATATCTGGGGCGCACGGTAGCGGCCAACGTTTGAAGTGAACTTACCCAAAGTTGGAGCTCAGCGTGGGTGACATATGAGAACTGTCACTCAGTTCAGGTGAAGGGATGTGTTTGCCAGGGTACGCCGTGGGACACGTTGTGGTGACAATGACCGCCTAGTGCGTTTCATATGGAACACTCTGTTCATATTCTCCATGTGGTTCCATTATTTCGGGCACACCGTGCTACTTGTAGTCATCCGAAATATTAGTGGGACGGTTTTATATATATATATGTAAATGTTGGAACTGAAGGATGTGTACAGTATGTATATGTTAAGGGAACATATGCGGCAGTAATTGAACACGTTTAGTTGCAGTATAAGATATTACACTAATATATTTACAAGTGGGATTTAACGCATGTAGTAAATGCTTTTAAATGCAGTGAACCTGGTGGTATTCGCATGAACCTATCGCATGAAGAGTGTGGTGGGTGTTTAGACCTGTATGGGTGTGCGTAATCCATGCTTATTGTGTTTTCAAATCTATGAAGTAATAGTTAATGTTTAACTTCTTTTGAGGATTTGCAGCCATTAATGTTGCTTGAACGCGACAAGGACTCATAGGTTCGCTTCAGAGCCTCAAGATGGCTATGGACTGTTAGGTTTATAAATGTGCAATTTTGGGTATTCTGTTTTCTTTCAGCAACATGGTTATTTTATTCAAATTTTCACAATACAATCCTTGTGGGTGCTTTGTGATGGGTGAGCTCATATTCAGCATGAATTATGCGTGTGGGTCTTAATTGATATGTCAGGTGGGAAGTGTGTATTGTGTGAAAGCAATTCAGATACAAGTGATGCAATGTCAAATGCATGATCTAAGTTATGGGGCCATGGCTGTAGGAGCCATTGTCTTTCTATTTGGATATTGGTCTGCTTATGGAGCTAAATAGAATAGGTAAAAATTTAAGCACGTTTGTTTTAGTGCGAGGTAGCGCCTCGGTTCGGTAAGCAAAAGTCGTTAGGTTCGGTTTGGCCAAGTATATGCTTTGGCCCAGTTATGTAGTTTTCATGATTGGATAATGGTTGAGTACTCATTTGTTAGTTTTAGAGCGAGGTAGCGCCTCGGCTCGTTAAATGAAAAGTAGTTTTAGTGGACCACTTTTAGCGCAAGTTAGCACCTTGGTTTGGTAAGGAAAAAGTGGTTAGTTTATGAAGTTATGTTTGGGTGCGGGTCTGGTTAAGGAGTTTGTCCTTAGATGGGTATTATTTGGAACAGCAATGTGTTGTTCTGTAAGGGAGGTAGCCCCTCTAGGGTTTGGTTACCCTTCTCATAGCAGAGGACTGTTTCTAGCTGGTGGTAAAGAGGTAGCTGGGGACGCCTGGCAATGACCCTTTGGTGTGGGGTGTGGTGTGTTCTGAGACTATGAAGAAATTGTTTCTATGTTACTTGTGGCATTGTTTGTGGTTTTTGTTCTATGCTATGGATTCAACAGTTCGACTTGTGTGAGGATGCCATCCTTGCCAATAAGACCGTTTAGTTTTTACCAGTCATTGATGATGGCATTGGGGGTGCGTGGCCACTGCTCTCAATGTGTTTGGAAGGTTTGTACAACCTGGTCTGGTGTAATGTGTAGGGTGTGGAGTCCATGGATGTTTGTGGTTTCAGTGATGTTATGTGTTTCCACTTTGTGAATCCCATCCTCATCGCCATTATTAAAAAGCAAATTCCAAGCTCTTTAACATTTCTTCAGGTAAGTTTATTTCCAGCTTAATAGTTACAGTTCCACATGAAGACATAAAGGACATAAGCTGAGACAAACACCGGCTCCCATCACCCAGGGCCAGCCAGCTGTAACTGCCACTACACAGAACACTCACTCAGAACATTCCATCATACACACATAAACATTCCAGTGACATCACATGCTACCTCACCTAAGACAGGCACAATACAACAGTTTACCTAATTCAGGGGTAATCCTTCCTATTCGTCTCCGTGCTGGTACTGACCTCATCTTATTTACATAAGGCGTAGACTCTCCTCTCTCACTACATGATCCTCTTTGGGAAATTCAGGAAACCGAATAGGATCTGGTGTCCTTTCCTTAGAGTGTTCCAGGTCTGACCATCTTACTCTTTATCCATCTGTTGACTTCCCAGGTGGACGCACGTACCCTCTCCCTCTGCCTCACGAATTGACTCTCTTTCCTCTTCTAACATTGCTAGACCCCAACTAGGGTGACTATCATCCTCCTCTTCTCTATCTAAATTTAATCTGCTCAAAGACAGTGCTCAGCGTTTATCACTAAACATGTTTTCCCCCTCCTCCCGTGGTTTATGTATCGTGGATCGGCTACCGCTACCTCGGGTCCCATACTCGCTTTCCTTCCTTATTTGCTCATATATTTTATCAATCCTTTCTCCAATACTTTCTGCATCATATCTTTCCTCTTCCTGTGCTACTTTAGGTATTTCTTGACTCTTCTCTCATCAGGAGAACTTCACTTATCTTAGCCCATAGCTGCTGTATTTCATAGCTTTGTCTTATTCCTTCCTAAAGAATAAGACTGGCATCAAGACAAGGCTGCCTTCTATTCTGTTTTATCTCTTTGTCCACTCCCTTCGCTTTCTTGCATCCCTTCTTCCCCTTTCTTGTTCTTGCCTTTGTTTTTCCCTTCTCACTTCCTGTCTTTGTTCTTCTTCTTCTCTCCTTCTCTGTAATCTTTGTTCCTTCACTTTCTGTGCTTCTTCTTCCTCTCTTGCTTTCTCTCCTATCCCTTTCTTCTATATCTTTCTGTCTATTGTCGTACTTCCTTTGTTCCTCTGCCCGTTTTTCATCTTTTTCTTGTTCTTCTCTATAAATCTGTTGCCATCGATCCCTGCTTTTAATTGCTTGCTCATCCTCCCTCAATCTCTTTTCTTCTTCCCTATCCTTCTTTTCTTGCTTGTCTTTGCCTTCTCTTTGCCTAACCTCCTCGATGCTTTTCCCATCTAACTTGAGTAATATCTGTCCTCCCATCCATTTGTTCTGTACGAACGTTACCTCATCAGCCCTATCCTTTTCTCTTTTCCATCTTTTGATTTCTCGGTTTATGTCTGTTGATATATTCGATCTCTCGCCTCTTTCTTCCTTATCTCGTATGAATTTATAGGCATCTTCCTTGCATTTTCTCCCTCCTGGACTGTCATCACTACTGTAAACGGGGGGGTTCATATGTTGGGTTACTATACCCCGCAGCTGCTTTTAATTTCTTTAATGGATAAACTCATATCTCCTCTGTGTCTGCGCTTTTCTTTTTGGGCAAAGAGGAGCTGAGGGTTCAATGCCCTCTCCTTTGTGCTGATTAAGCATCAACTCCTCCAGTGGCAGGTCCTCTTTCTCCTCTTGGTACATTTTCCAAATTCTGAAACTGCCAGTCTTATCTCTAATTCTTTTCCGATGTACTTTGTGTGCACATATGTGGTCATGTGTTGTAATACTGCTTTTGACAATGATCCCCTTGTGGTCATGGCAGGAACATTTTATCAGCTGTGCCCTTTACTCATTCGGCACTGTACTGTTTGAGCTTGGACGCATGTCTTGGTAATGTTTTACAAAGGTGCATGAGAGGAGTGTCCTCCATAATGACAAATCGCAATTTACTGTCAATACTTACCAGATCGTTAATAAAATCTCTATCTATCTCAAAGCTTATTGCTCACCACTTTTAATTCTAAACAACAAATATGAGCAAGCACCATCAATCGCTGCTCAATCCTCTTTTGTTTCAACAACCTATCTGTCTTCTGATTGGCGCCAATCGTTCATCACACCTTAACTCAAAACAACGTCACATCCAACCTTTACTGCTTCTTACCTCTCAAGACTTCATACAACAAATGTTACTTAAAATAATAACACATTACACATTAATAACCCTTGTGAAAACCTCCCTTTTCCTATAGCCATTTATAGTAAAAGGTATACTTCCCCTGCCTCCAATTGTATTACCCTATACAGGGTTTAAGACGTCACCATTCAGAGTCCTGGCTGTGCATATTCTCTCAATATTTCGATTGGAATTTCAAACGTCTTCTTCTATTTCCCTTAAAATATGATTACGTTGGCATTCCTTTATCTACACAAAATTTCTTGTTACCTAAAAACTTCACAATCCTGCCCCTTCATATTGCCATTTCCCTTAGTCTACTTACATCCCTTAAGCAACTCGAGGCCTTCGGTATCGACTCCTCCTCCAATCCAACCACTTTGCCTTCCGTCCACGGAGCGCCCATGGAAACCGAGAAGGGATTTCTTCAAAGGGGGACCTGCCGACCGTCTCGGTTCTTCTTGCAAGTTTATTTCTATGGGCCGTTCTCCACAGGAAACTCCACGATCTTCCAGCTAATAGTTTGGATCTGGAACCATCTGCACTGCTACCATGTGAGCTTATGCCATTTGGAACATGCATATGTAATGTATGGGATTACACCAGAATGATTTTGAGTCCAAATAACCGGACAAACTAGACAAAATGGCAAGTTAATGTTTTATTAACAATTATCTAAAACAGGAAGGTTACAACGAACATCAACAGACATACGCTCAGTCTCTCAATGATCTCCACAAAAAATACAATTTTTATACTCAATTATGCGCCAGAGTGACGTCATACTATGTGGCAATAGTGAAAAGACTGTAGCACTCTTGAGCTTATGGCCCTTTGGAACATGCATATGTAATGGATGTGATTACACCAGAATAATTCTGAGTCCAAATAACCAGACAAAGTCAAGTAGATTACAAATTACTGTTTAACAATTATCTAAAACAGGGAGGTTACAATGAACATCAACAGACATGCGCTCGGTCTCTCAATGATCTCCACAAAAAATACAATTCTTATACTCAATTATGCATCAGAGTGACATCATACTGCGTGGCAATAGTGAAAAACCTAGCAAGGGTCGGGATTGGTTAAGGGAAACATATAGATATACACTCATATAGGAGCTAGGATTGTAATTGGCTGTCCTTTATCAGGTGGACAACTTATGCCTATTTCTTAAAAAACACGTAATTTCAGAAACATTAGTTACACAGTTTCTCATTGTTCTTACAAGCTATAAGGTCCTTCATTATAGGGACTAATACAATTGGTTGGCACACTTGTGCCATCTGTGGAACATTCAGTTCATTTAGCAGCACGTAAGCCCAGACCCAAGTGCAGGGAGATTGGACATGACGCTACCTCACCACCTAATTAGCCTAGCATCTCTCATCACCCACGCCTTCTGCCATGAAATTGTCTTTGTATTTGGCCTTGTAGAGCATTCTCATCTTTGGGAATGCACAGGAGTGAGGGCACTTGCTATCATGTCTGGAACTCCAAGTTCAAGCTCTATTTCCATCCTTGGATCACGTGACAGGAGACCACAATCTGGTCTATTTTGCAGTTTTTAAATGTTCTAAATGAATTAAAACTTGGCATCCTTTGTGTTCTTTCTTGCAACTTAACGTGAGAAGATTCATCCTCTGCACACTCGTTCTTCTTCAGAGAAGAAAGCTGACCTCGATTTTCAGAATCTTGACATCAGGCAAGGCAGCCTCACCACGCAGCTCCATGAGACTGCTATTCTGCTGCGACACAGCTTTCCAATCTCCCTCCATGGTTTCTAGCTTATTTATTTCATGATACCAATGTCCAGTTTCTGTACAATAGTGGCTTTGCCAGCATTCTATTTACTACTCCTAGCTTACGTTTCAGCATCTGAACATTTATTGAACCTCTGCTTTCTGCAGCACTTTGTTGACGTGTAATCTTCTTTTCCACGTTGATAGTTTACTCGATTCTTTACTTCATCATGTGTCCTCTAGAGTCCATACATTGTCTTAATTCAGTATCTCGGGACGTTGTGCACACTTTCTTATGCTATCATCAATTCATTCGCTTAGCTCTTTCTCATATTCCTTCATGGAGTCCTCCTGTAAGTTGTCACCACTTCGGCGGGACATTCGATAGGGTTGTCTCAATGGGTATCTCCTTCCAAATACTTGCTGCAGTATTGGTACGATAGCTGGTGTCAGGCAAGGCAAGGGCCCATATCTCCAATACAGGAGCGGTAGGGGTCTCCTGCAGAGGTATACAGCTGCTCCTCTACAGTCTCATCTGCTTATATCTGTGTAAGACTCCCTCTTCTTCCTGTCACTTTCAATTCCCCTCTCACCTCCAGTGCTTACATCGGCTCATCTCCATTCTTATCCGTTTCTTTCTGACCTCCACCTCATATTCTCAGGGCTTGTACCTCCCTTTGTCATTTTAATCTGATGTCCTCTCATTCCCTCTTTCCTAACTTTTCCTATTTCACACTCACCAACCTTATGCTCCAACTACTTCTTGTCCTTGTCTTTGTATGGGTCCCACCTCTTAATCATGCCACATGTCTGCCCTATGCATATCTCCCTGAATTTCTGTTCTCTATCATCCCGTTATCTGACACCCTGTCTTCTCACACATCCCATTCTGTCTAAGAGCACACTCTTATCTCTAGCCCCTTCTCTTCGTCATTCTCCCGAAGCCCCATCTGCTCTTTCTTTAATACATCAACATTTTCCCCTGTTGTTCCCTTTCTTTAAGTCATGCATGCCACTCTCACTCCCTTTCTTTCTTTAGTGCTTTTCTTTATTTGGCCATCTTTCATTTGTCTCAGCTCTCATTTGCTCTTTTTCCCTCTCATACTTGCTACTGTCTCTTATTCTGGCACTTTCTTTCTCTGTCATTTCTTGTTTCCTTTCATTTTTGGCCCTTTTCAGTCCCCTTTTCCTCTCAATTTCTTTCTTCCTCCCCCTCTCTCTTTTTCCCCCTTCGACTTTCACTGCCCACCTGTCTGTGGCCGACCAGTCTTGACTTGTAGGCCAGTCTTGACCCTGCTCTGATGGATGAATGGATGGGTGGGTTCATTTATTAAGTACTCTCTGTGATCTAAATGGCCTTTTGGCACTGTCCATCGCTGCAGTCGGGAGGCCCCCAAGGCAAAACTGGCTACTACACCACCTGAAAGAGCCAGGTTTTCAGGAGGGATCTGAACCGGAAGTGATTAGGTTTTAACCTGAGAAAGACAGGAAGAAGATTCCAATGCCTGTGGTCCCAGACAGAGAAACATCACCTCACCCTGGTGGTACAGCAAAACTAAGTTTGAGTCAGCTAACCAAAGTCCTTTTCACGGTTGATAGCGAGTGATGAGGTATACGTGGGCAAGCCCTCAGAGACATTTTTGACTGGTGCACAGTACCTGAAAGCAAATTATATCCTTCATTTGGATCCAATGAAAGCATCTCTGGGCAGCAGTAACCTGTTTGTACTTTTTAATGCTGGTGACAAACCTAACCTGACTGCCATATTCTGGATCACTTAACGCTTTGAGATATTGCATGAGGGCATACCCACATATAACGAATTTCATTAGTCAATGCGGGAGTTCACAAAGGTTCCTACCGTGATGGCACGATCTTCGGGCGCAAGGTAAGGAAGAATGTGTGTAAGTATTTTGATCTTCAAATAGCAGTTCTTTTAGATATTTGAAATCTGTGCGCTCCGGTGCATGTTAAAATTATTCAAAATCCAAATGCTGCTTATATGGCAGTTGGAGCTACAGATGTTATTAATGAGAGGACGTAGGAAAAGTGACCAGTAGAAATGGGTATCCCTAGTCCGAGGGTAAAGGAGAAGAAACTCAGTTTTTCCTTCATTAAATTCTAGCTAGTTCTTTCTCATCCAAGCATGGATAGACTCTGGGCATGTGCGCAGCTTCGTCAGCTGATCAGTGGTATTCTTCAAGCTGATGATAAATTGCGTATAGAGACAAAAGGAACTGTATCGTGTCTAGAAAATGCATGCATACAAAATACATGATGGTACTTAAAACCATCAAGTACTTGGCTATTCAATATCCTTGAAATCAAATGAATTGAACATTCATTTGATTTCAAGGATATTGAATAACCTAGTACTTGCTGGTGTTATGCACAACTGTGTATTTTGCATGCATGCATTTTCTAGACAAGATTCCTTTTGTCTCATTTAGTTGTTTGGTCCACTTGATATCCTTGTCTACACTGGGCCTCCCTCTATTGGTAAATGAGTTGTGTATCATCGGCACAAGATTGATAATACTGAAGGTTTGAATGAGATAAAAAAGGAATCTAACATAAAGATTAACGAGTAGAGAGGGGAAAAAGATTAACCCTGAAGAACCCATAGGTAACCTCTCCTTATGTGGACTTAACAGAACCCAGAATCATGTGTTGTGATCTGCTAGCAATAACAGGGGAACTCCATGTTAATGCAGCATGGGGAAGTACAGAGCAGTGTATATCTACCATGACCCTATGGTCAAGAGGGTTGAATGCTGCTGATAGTTCAATTAAGCAGATCAGTGCGCCGTGAGCATCATTCAGAGCAGAGTCCATGCCGTTGAAAAGAGCAGATTACATGCTGTGGCCCGCACAAAATCAAGATCAAATTTTATCAAGAAAATTGTTGGAAAGGATACAATCTTGTATCTTAGAGGTAGTTGTTTCTAGGGGGTTAGCCAGGACAGGAAGTGTTGCAACCTGGCAAGAGATACCTTTGCTTGAGATAATGATATAATTGATACAATGAGAGATTCAGGAGAAAAGGGGAAAACAGTGTGTCTTTAGAAGCCCTGGGAAACATACCATTTGTTATAGAGGCGTTGATAATCTCTTTGCCAAAAGGTGGATATAAGTCTGTAAGGGAACGGAATGCTAAAGCAGGAATCGAGTTCGCTATGGAATTTGTGGGTTTAATCCTAGTAAGGGAAATGTATAACTGTGATATAGTAATGGGTCAAAAATACAATTTTACAAATTTCAAAGGGCACTAGGGTGCCGATTACGGTCCTCACTTCCTTGGTGTTTGTTGCAGCAATCAAGGTCCTTATTTTAGCGAGTTTGCTGGTAAAGATATCCTGAATGCCGTTGCATAGTTCTAAAGAGAGGTAAATGCAGTGAAAAGAGGTACCTAAATGATATGATAAACAGTGAGGCTCCTTCGTAGATGATTTTGTCTTTTTCCAAACAGCTTTTTCTCCATTTAGTTTCAGGAGCTCTTGTCATAGTTTTGAGTTTTTTCAAAGTAGCAGAAAAGCAAGGCGAAGTTCTTTTTTTTGGTTTTGCATTTCTTTTCAAGTGTTAGAGTCTATTCGGCCAGGCTGGCGGTCCTATTGTAATGATCTTCTAAGGAGGTAGGATCTAATCCCTGAGTATTGCCTAGTAAGGTGGACAATTAAGGTATAAAAGAAATTCGGGTGAAAGGAACATGTTCCTGAGAACTCGGGATCTGGGGTAAGGTAGTGTTGACTCTTGATCTTAAATAGAAGAAGATAATGGTCTGTCTGTGTGTGAGGGCGTGCACACTCAGAAAACACGTTAAAGTTTCTGCATCTTAGCTTATCCAAGTCGTGTCCGTGTGTGTGTGTCAGTTCATGGGTAGATGGAAAAGTTACATGAGGTACAATGACCTGTAAAGGAAGAGAGAGAGAGAGAGAGGCTCAGTGCTGATGTCAAAGTGTATATTTAAATCCTTAAAAAAGGATTTGATGGTGCTCCGGAGTCAGGGGAGCGACAATGGATTTGCGGTTTATTAAATGATTTAAAGTAAGGGGAGGTGAGATATAGCATAGTGTCACTATTAAGGGGGGGTAGAGGAAAGTGCTATTGGTAATGCAAAGATCTCAGTGCCTAGTAGTGATTGATGCTTAAAGATAGTAATACGAGATTGTTTATGAGCAGTGAAGTGCTGCCCTCTTCTCCGAAAGGGCTTTTTAGATGAAGGGATGATGGTATAATCAATAGGGATTAATGAGGCAATGGCTGTGGCTGAGTGGGCAGTGCACCAGGTTCATCCCTGTTCCTCTAAAACCATCAAAGACCACATTGACACCCTCGCTCCGGCCCTTGCTGATTTTTGCAACCACTCCTTTGCTTCGGGATCCTTCCTCTCCCCTCTGAAGCACTCCTTTGTGCATCCTCTTCTCAAGAAACCCACAGCTGATCCTTCTTGTCCGGCTAACAATCGCCCAATTTCCATTACTCCCTTTCTGGGCAAACTCCTGGAAAAGTTGTCCATCTCTCAGCTTCACCTTCATTCCAATTCTGTTGGCTGTCTCCATGACCACCAGTCTGGCTTCAGAGCTGCCAGAAGCTCGGAAACTGCTCTCCTGAACATCCGTGAAGATCTGCTCTCCAACCTTGACTCTAAAATTCCCTCTGTCCTCATCCATCCTCGATCTCTCTTCTGCCTTCGACACGGTTAACTATACCATCCTGCTCAACTGTCTCTGTGAAAACCTGGGTATCACTGATCAGGCTCTGGCCTGGCTGACCTCTTTCCTCTCAGATCGACCCTCCCAGGTCCAATTTGGGTCCTTCCTATCATCTATCTTCCTCTCTACCTGTGGTGTTCGCCAGGGGTCTAACCTCTCGCCCTGGCTTTTCAACCAATACCTGGCAACTCTTGCCCACTGCATTGCCACTTTCTGCTCAAATTTCCAGTGCTACGCTGACGACACTCAATTCATTTTCAGGCTGCCCTCTGCCACCTCCTCTCCCTCTCTCATCTCTGATTGCCTAACTGCCATTCAAGATTGGTGTGCCGCCAATGATCTTTGTCTGAATGCCAGCAAGACGGAGATCCTCCTCTTCGGCATCCTTTACCATCCTTTCCTCTCACTCTCTGGCCGGCCTCCCTTGGCCCTCCTCCTACTCCCACCTGCAAGGCTAAGAACCCCGGGGTTATCTTTGACTCCACCCTTTCCTTCTCCACCCACATCTCTGAGGTCTCTAAAAAGTCAAGTTTCCTACTGCACCTCCGCAGAGGTACTCTGCCTTTCCTCTCCTTCTCCCAGAAGCTCATGCTATCCCAAGCTCTGGTTCTCTCTAGGTTGGACTATTGTAACAGCCTCTTTCTAAATCTACCTGCCTCTACTCTCTGCCCTCTGCAACTAATCCAGAACAGGACTGCAAGACTTGTCCTTGGCCTCAAGCCCTGGGATCGTATCTCTCCAGCCCTGAAATCTCTCCATTGGCTCCCAGTGGATGCAGGGATTAAATTCAAAACCCTCTGTATTGTCCACAAGGCTTTCTGGGGCCTGGGTCCAAAATACCTTCAGCTATCCCTCCGCAAATACATCCCCTCTCGAGCTCTTTGCTCCTCTACCTCCAACTCCCTCAGGGTCAGTCGTTTTTCAAAGAAACGAGCTGGGGGTAGATCTCTGTCTTCAGCTGGGGCCTCCCCTGGAACAGTCTCCCTGCCATTCTAAAACTTGAGGAGAACCATCTCCGGTTCCGGATGCACCTCAATACCTTCCTCTTTTCTTCTGCCTTTGCTCCCCCTCTCCCCTGCTGATTTGTTCTCTCTTGGCATCGTGCACCTGGCCACCCTCTGTCCTCCGGGCCCAGGTACCTGCTCACCCTGCCACCCTCCCGCACTGCCTCCGGGCCACCCCCTACACTGGTGTCTGTATTTGTACCCATACAGCCCCCCCTTTTCTTCCTGCACTTATCAGACCTACCCTGCCTGCTGCCTTAAACCTAGCACTTGCAAATTGCAGGCTGCACTACCACATTTTGTTGCCTTTATTATTTATTTATTGTTATTTATCCGTTTCTCCTCTGCTTCGCACTTTCCACTTCTCCCCCTCGCATGCACTTTTCCCCTCCCCCTCTCCCATGCACTTGCACGTTCTCAATATCACTGGGCCTAGTAATATCGCTGTTTTGTTCTACCTTGTTCCCCTCCCCTCCCTTGCCTTGTCGCGCTCTGAAACACTTGTGTACGAGCGCGATAGAAATAAAATATCAATATCAATCAGGGTTCAGTTAGAAACATGAGGTCAATATGGTGGTCTTCAATAAGATCATATATACTGGTTACATTTTGAACTTCTGATTGGCAGGTGGGACTGCCAGGGTGCTTGCTGAATGTTAGTCCCTAATTGCTTAATCCAAGCTACCGTCTCTGGATGATGTGATCGTTCCCTGAGTCTTAATATGGCCGCCTCCGGTAGCAGTGCGAGGATAATCTAGTGATGAGTTCCAAATAGGTTCTAACATGTAGAGACCGTTCCTCTTGCCCTTACTGCGTGTGCCCAAACGCAGGCACCCAGAGGGGGAGAGACTCTTTAATTCCATCTGTTGCCTCAGCCTGGGTGCCTGGTAGGCTCCTCTCTCTGGCACTGTGCGAGGGGCAAAGAATTCTGGGACATGTAGTCTCCTTCACAGCTACTGAGGCTGCGCACCAGATGGCTGATGTGTGGGCCCTGACGCCCAATCCTGGGGGGTGGAGGAGGCTGAAGGGCAGTTGAATATTTCCCATGGGGGCAGCTCCAATTCTGCCAAGAGTAGCGTCTTGATCCTCCAGGGGTAGTAGCAGTGACAATGCCAAGGGTTACACAGGGTGGAGTAGCAGCTGCCAACCCTGGATACACATGCAACACTGAAGAGTGGTGGCTGGAAGGTTTGAATGATTCAAAAGTCACTGGAAAAGCCTGGGGCAACCCCCCCAGACCATCGTTTTTCAGCCTGACATGCCGTTTTAGAAGGGAAATCGGACATCGTCCCGCGCCAAAGGGGTCAGTTCAGCCCGAACTGCCAGTGGCTTTTCATTTCTCTAAACCCCTTCCGTGATCTAGACAAGGTTTCCTTCTCTCTTTTTCAGTAAAACTTCTTTCTAAATGTAACCAAGTGACGAGGAGGCCACATTACACCAAAACACTGTCCCACACTCACATTCCCTTTGAAATTCCCTGGCGCCCGTTGCATGTTGTAGGAAGTTTCATCACCAAAATGTTCTTTCTGCAGCGAAAAATGGGAGCAATATAATCTGTCAATGTGAAAGGTACCTGTGGAGATAGCTCGGTGGACAAAGGCACCAGGGGCGGAGTCTCTCCGTAATCTGCACGTTGCATGATTCAATATAAATTGTAATAACTCCTTTAAAAAAATCAATCCGTCTTTGGACGATACACTGAGAGTGTGCGAGTTTTGTAATATTAAACCCCAGGAGACAATTCATGTGTTTTGAAGAAGAATGGTGAACCTTTCTTAATATAGATTGCCCTTCAGGGGGTGAGGGGCGAGTCCATAATGCGTTCATGCTTCAGTACCCGGGCGCCACCTGTTGTGCCTCAAGCTCACATTTACATAGACACCTGCTCGCCATCGCGTGTTTTCCATGAAGACAATAATAGTTCTCACATGCAAAACCCTGCTGCAAAGAAGCACCTGCTTGCGACACTCTAGCATTACGGAGAAAATGGCACAGATGTCTGACAACGCGCAGAAAGAAACAATTGCACCACGCCCGCCGCATTAGCTCTGAATCCGCGCATTTTTATGGCGTCAGCAGTTTGATGTGGGTGGAGAGTAGTGGCCTTGCCAGGAATCAAATTTAGGAGGGGCACAGAGGGGGCCACAGACACAAGTAGGTAGGGTGAGCAGATTTCCAAAACGAAAAACCGGGATGACCAACGACATAAAAGAGGGACTAGCCCATTGCAGCACACCGATTACCGCCCCTCCCCCAACACGACCACACAACCACCACCCAATCATATTTCCAGCACTTCTCCTTTCTATAAACTGTATATGATCTCATTTGTGCAGTTTTGTATGTGAATCTTGACATTTTAATTCAAAACAGGCGTTTGCTCTAATTGATATAACTTGATGCACACTTATTTCCAAGCCAGTCTTTGTGGCACAGTCAGAAAGTGTTGTGACTTGTACCTGAAAGGTTGGGGGTTCCAGCCAATCCTCCAACACCAAAATTGTGAAAGTGCTGTGAAAAAACATTACAATTGGGTTTCTAAAATGAAAAAAAACTCCCAGGATTGTCCTGGGAGGTCTGGTCACCCTACAAGTAGGGGGGACACAGGCAAAAGTAGGGTGAGCCCCCTATAAAGGGTAATGTGTGATGTCAGAAGCACTCTTGCAGAGAATCTTTTGTGAACACCAACTACCACAACCCACTGCATATCCCCTCCCTTCAGAATGTAAGCACTAAACCCGCCCATGGCCTCATTACACGTTGTGCGGTAATGGAATACCGGTAAAGGTTTACCGGTACCGTTAATTCCCTAAGCCAATCACGACCCGGACCCACCGCTATCTGCGCACCCGTTAATTACGGTGCCACTAATAGCGGCAAGGGCGCGGGCGCGTGACCCCCAGGCCGGAATTAGCACCATGGCGCTAATACCAGGCCATCACAAGCCATGCGTACATGGTATTAGCGGCATGTAAAACACCCAAAAACCCCTTACCGGCATGGCGCTAATAACGGCATCGAAAGGCACCCGTTAAGAGACCTGAGCAGTGTACCCATCAACTACAGGTGGACACAAACAGCACAGGTGCATGCAATGGAGACAGGCAGCACAAAAGAGCACACCACACCCCTACCCACACCCCTTCCCACACCAAGATGGCCCCAATAGCAGCAGCATGACATGACAGCCTTGACTACATGATAGCAGTGCAGCACCAACAACAACAGGCCACACCAGAGGTGACCCGTAACAGGTACCCATTCCTCACACCATACAGGCAATGCTAGCGATCCACTGAGGAGGTGGCTCCCAACCCCTGTACGGAACCCACAGAACCAGCAGGAAGAGGACAACAATATTGCACATCCCCGTACCTGCGTCGTGATAGAGCTGGCAGTCAGACTTCCAATGACAGTGCTCCGCTGCCTAAGCAGCCTGTGTGAGGAACTCCTGTACAGCCGTGTCAAAGTGGCAAAGACAACCAAGCCATGTGTAGAGCACCAAAAATGTGCAAATGACGGAATGTGCCAATGCCACCTGAAATTGACATGCAACCACCAGAAGAGCATGATGGGGATGTGGATGAGTACGGGTGGAATGCCCCGGCAGGACATGCAAGAGGCAATGCCAAGAGGGCACAACGATGTGCGTCAGCATCTGATTCTGAAATCCCATCAGGCACAAAGGTGAAAAAGCATGGACGGAGATGGGAATTGTTGCCCTGGCGCATGTTTGGAGTACCATAAAGGACCCTGTCCGAGATAAATGACACATACGCAATGATGGAGACCACGCTTGGGTTTCAACTTCAGAACAACTGTGTATTGGACAGAATGTGATAATTAATGCAACACCCCAAAACACCCAAATGCACCCTTACCCCCCTCCCCCCAAAACACCCAAATGCACCCTTACCCTCCTCCCCCCAAAACACCCAAATGCACCCTTACCCCCCTCCTCCCCAAAACACCCAAATGCACCCTTACCCCCCTCCCCCCCAAAACACCCAGGTGAGTCTCATGGTGTCTATAATGTTTCCTGCACCACATGTGCTACCTGGTCCTTGGTGGAGCTAAGCATCAGGGCCCCCACTGACATCGGGTTGCTGTGATGCGGGGCGCCTCAGGTTGCGCAGTGAGCGGCGCGGGGGGCTGGTCTGCTGGGAACTTGCTGAGGAGGAGGTTCCCGGTCGATCCTGTGTTGGGGGTCGGTGATGCTGCTCCATGATGTCCCCAATACGTAGAATGGCCTGGCGGAGTTGGCCCATCTCCTGGCATATCCTGTCAGTGCAGGCCTCCATGGCCTCCTTTGTTTGTCCAGCATATTTTTGGAGGTCATCCCTTAGACGTACTGTCTCCGCCACATGCTGGGCGACCAGCGCAGCCATGTCTTCCTGCCTCCGGCTGATGGTTGCAAGGTCTTCCAGGGTGGTAGATGCCGCTGGGCTGGATGGCGCGCCCTGGTCCATGCACCCGGCATCCGGTGAGGACAGCTGAGGGCTCCATGCACCTTCTACAGTGAGGGTGTCATGTGCTCCCTGGGTAGCAGATCCGGATGTTGCCCTTGGACTCCCCTCAATGGACCATGTTGGGCTGGGGTCATGGATGAGTTGTAGGACGTCGATTGCGTCCTCCTCGTCACTGGCCGGTGCGGTGGCTGCTGCCTCCCCAGTGGAGCTGGTGGCTGCGGAGTGCGTGCCCTCCGTGCTCATCTCAGCAGTGATGGGGCACACTTGCGTGGGTTCGGCTACAACAGGAGCCGTGCCCTCAGGCTGTAATGCAATGGTGCTCCTGCTGCCCTTGGCCCTCTGCAGATGGACTGTCCTCCCACTTCCACTGGAGGTGGTGGCGGTGTCACCCCTCTCATGCAATCTGGCTTTTTTGGCTGCTGGGGGAGTACGTGCTGCGGTGCTTGTCTCTCCAGTGTCCGTCGGTGATCCTGTGGAGGACATGAATAGGGTACATCATCGTTAATGGGTCTAGGTGCCTCATGCAGAATGTTCACGTCATGCTGCTCTATGCATTGGGGCCTATTCATCAGTGATTCTTGTCATGGGGATGTCGGGTTGGTCATGCATAGATGGGTCAGCATTGCACGTGTATATGGTGATGCATGCATGTATGTGTGTGGCAGGGCCAATGGCCTAGTCATTGACACGTGTTTGGGGTACCCCCTCACCCTTCACTGTGCATTGTTGGACATATTTACTCACCTCCATCAGATGAGATGGCCACACCATGCTCCATGTCTCCGACCCCCTCTATGGCTTCGACTCCGATGGTGGAGGCACATGTCTCCTCCCACTCCTTCATCTTCAGAGGTGATTCTGCGCCTCCTCCTGTGGCCATTGCAAGGTTGCGGTTAACTGAAAGGATATTCCGCACACGTAGCCGGAGGTCATCCCACCTCTTGCGGCAGTCCTTCACGCTGCGGGTGGTAGTGCCCACTGCACTTACTTTGCGGGCTACTTCGTCCCAGATTTCCTTTTTCTTGATGATCGCCGCACGGCGCATATCATTGGCGAATACGACCTCCGCATTGGCTGCAAGTGTGCTAGTCAGCATAATGAGCTCCTCTGGTGTGAATTTCTCTTTCCGCTGTCGGTCAGAGGATTTTTTCGGGGCCTTTGACATCTTCAGGCAGTCCTGGATGGTTTTTGGTCAGAGTTCTCCGGTAAGATGTCCTGGATGCAGAGGATGGCACTGGATTGTGTTTTTATAGATGGCCGCCGTTCTCTTTCCCGTTCCTGTGCGATGATGCTATTTCCGGTTCCGCTTTTTGACGGTGTCCGCTAATAGCGGTGACCGCTATTAGCATGTTGCGTGAGGGAGGAGGTGCTATCAGCACTGTGGTCGAGCCCGGTAATGGGCATTTTGTGGACTTTTGCGGCATGGCGGTAATGGCATTTACGGCATGGCGCTATGCTCGTGTCCGCAAACTCGTAATGGGCCGCTATTAGCGGTCTTTAGCGAGGGCGGACATGCTAATAGCGCCATGCCGTTAAATTCCGATTTTTACCGCACACCGTGTAATGAGGCCCTAAGTCACTAATGACCCATCATTAGCGGTGTTGTGTGCAACATTCTGATTGGACCAGCTGCTCTTGGCTGCAGGGGGAACTTAACAGTTCTTCATTGTTGTGCGGGAGCCTTGATTGTGGCCCTGTGTGTGTGCTGTGCAGGCAGACACAACACAGCAAACAGAACAGAGAAAGTAGCCAGGCTGAGGTAGGGGGGGCACAAGGGGGCAGGATTTCAGAGGAGGGGCCCGGGACCCCCCCAGGCCACCTTAGCAATGCCACTGGTGGAGAGTCAGGTGTCTCCTCGCTCACTTTGCAGTGTTTGCTGAGAGCAGGCGGAGTCCACGACGCTTACGGGGGATTCACTTTATCATCATTCATAGGTAGGCATGGGAACCCAACGTTGGCACCGGTTCCAGTGTCTATCACTGCAACATGCAGTGAAGGTTGCACATGCCCCAGAAAGAGCCATACCAAGGAAGCAGGTATACATGTAAAGCTCAGGCCCTTGACCCAGTGCAAGTGCCTTACATTGGCTTTTTATTTATTTATTTATTTATTTATTTATTTTCTTTATTGTGCATTTGGTTATTGGAACAAACCGTAAGCACATTTAAGAGGAACAAAACAATTCATGATTAGAGCTTAATATAAAATCTCTCAATTTCTATGCACTTAAATAGCTTAAAAGTAAAGAGAATATGTCAGGTTGGTTTAAAACATTAAACATTTACAGAGAAGCTAAATTGTTCGAATAATTTTACTAGAAAATAAAATGAATGACCTAGTAGCTGCTGCTTCTTTCCAAATGTGGAGGGCAGCGGCAGCTGTAACTGCTGATTCGGCTCCAAGTAGCATACTCCAAAATTGTTCAAGTTCAATGCATTCAAGTGGCGGGACAAAGTGACCATATCCCCTGGCGTATTGAGTTTTTGATAACGAGCAGGAAGTTAGTATGTGTCGACTTCTTTCAATGTCTTTGTGGCATAGTCGATCCTCTATCGGGATGCTGGACCACGCCCCAGGTATTCCAATGTTGGCAGAACATTAAAGCAAAGGTATAGTATAAAACGCTTTAGTTCGATTGAGCAATGTTTGGATAGATAAGTGTGAAGTGTATTTAGAAAAAAGCTCTGGTGCGAGTATTCATTATTTTTAAATTTCTTTATTGGCATTTGTTATAGGTACAACAGCAGTGTGGCACTATTTGCCAACTGCGGCATAGTATAGCTTGAATGATGTATAACCAAGAGTAAACGAAGTAAACAATAAACCAAAATTAACATAAACATTTAACAATAACGGCGACTGTCTCCATGTGATTTGATAAGCAGTTCCGGATGGGAGAATTATCGGGGGGGGGGGGGTGGAGCGAAAAAAGGCGAGGACAGGGGAAGGAGTGTGCAAGTGGGGGTTCGGTTCTGTTTCAGGCAACAACTTGTTTAAGTGTCTTTGTGGTGGCAGGTTCAGACAACATAGGGGTAAGTCGTTCAGGGGGCTTCTCATCGTTAGGAGGGTGGAACATTGCCCACGTCAGGGCTTTCCAAGCGTCTAGTGCCTGACTCGCTTCTTCGGGGGATTTAGCGACACAGTCTTCCCAGGCCGAGGTTTCTGCCCCCACCCACCGCTCCAATTCCCCATGCCATGCCTGGAAACATGGGCCACCTTGTCGTTGCCATGCCATTGCAATGGTCCTCTTAGTTAGGATGCACAACATGTCCATGAGCTTCACAGTGAGTTTAACTTTAGCAAATCTGGGGTAAGTTCCCAAGAGGCATTCATTGGGGGTCCATTCGTATCTGGACATGCCTGCCTTCCTGCAGGTTTGCTCCACCTTGGCCCAAAGCTGCCAGGCCCTGGTACATTCCCAGTACATGTGTAGAAGATCCGCTTTGTCTCTGCTGCACCAGGAGCAGTTATGGTGAGGTTGTTTACTGAACTTCGCTAGTCTATATGGAGTTAGGTAGGAACGGTATAGCACATTCAATTGGATTGATCTAAATCTGGATACCTCTTTGGGGAACGCCAGGGCTCTCTCCCATTCCTTGTCGGTCATTTTGCGCCCCAGGTCCCTGTCCTATTTGAGTTTTAGGTCAGAGCTGCGGGGATTAGGCCTGTCCATTAAGTGGCTGTATATTTGGGACACCGGTCTCCAGCCCTCTCCCAGGTTATACAATAATGTTATGAAGGGGTTGGCCTCGGGATCCTCAGGCCGTGCATCCTACTTGGCTCACGGCAACTTTCGAATCCTTTGATACCACAGGAACTGGCCGCTGGGTATTCCATCTTCAGATTGCAGGGAAGGGAAGTCGCGGAAGGAGCCCTCACTGTATAAGTCTCCCCACGTGTATACCCCTTTCCTTTCCCAGTGCCTGATGGTTGCTAAGTCAACACTGGTCTTACATAGGTCTGAAAGGAGCAGAATATCAGGGGCATATGCGTGTCTCAGGTGAAGAACTGACTTTGCCCTTTGCCATACTTGCCTTCCCAGGGTGGCTAGTAGGTGTGTTTCGCTCAAGAGGTGCTGGGGTGCCTAACTGAGTTTCTTCAGCTGGACTGGTGCGATTGGGTGCTGTAATAATGCTGTTTCAGAAGTGGCGTCATCAGCCAACTATTTGGTTACAAAGCTGAGCTGGGCTGCCAAATAATATTTCTCAAGATCAGGAAGTTGAATGCCGCCCTGTCTGTACGGGAGGGTTAGTGTGGTTAACGCCATCTTGTGTATGCCTTTACCCCATAGGAAGTCCTTAAATATCGTCTCGAGTAAGCGAAAGAAGGGACTTTAATATAGTAATGTACATTTTGGAATCCGTAGAGGAACCTGGGGAGAACAATCATTTTAATGATGGGCGCTCTTCCCATCATAGACAGGGGGAACCTAGACCAGAACCCTATTGATTTGCGCAGAGGGGGCAGCGCCGCCAAGGTGTTATTCTCGTGCATGAGCTCGGGCGTGTGCAATATGTTGACTCCAAGGTATCGGAATGTGGTTGGTTGCCATTGTACACCCAGTGGAGGTAGGTCTTCAATGTGTTTGTCTCTGAGGTCTGCCAATGGGAAGAGGCAAGATTTGCGTCTGCTAAATCGTATTCCTGAGACTTTGGCGAAATTGTCTAGGACCTCCAGCATAGTCGGCACGTTCAGGTGCGGGTCCCTCACATATAGGAGGACATCATCTGCGTATAGGGAGATTATGTGATCTACCCCATCCAATCGTACACCTGCATTGAAGAATTGTTTTCTGAAGTAGATGGCAATAGGTTCTAGCCCAAGTATATAGATCATGGGGGAAAGTGGGCATCCCTGCCTAGCGCCCCTCTGTATGTCCCATGCTGCCGAAACGAGCCTTCTGGAATTTACTCGTGCCTTTGGTTTGGTGTAAAGCACTTCAACCCATCTGATGAATTTCTCCCCGAAGCCAAAGCCTCGGAGAACCGCTAGCAGCCATTCCCAGTAGATGGAATCGAATGCCTTGATGGCATCTAAGGATAACAGGGCATAGGAGCCCCGTTTCGGTTAGCCTGGGACACAACGTGCTGGAGCCTGGGAAGATTAGCAGTGGTATTGAGGCCCGGCACAAAGCCATATTGGTCTGTGTGCACTATCTCTTCTATCGCCCTAGAGAGCCTTTTGGCTAGGATCGTGGTCAATATTGTGACGTCATAGTTGAGTATTGCGAGTGGACGGTAGGAGTCACAGTCGTCCGCAGGTTTGTTGGGTTTGAGCATAGGGACCACTAGTGTTTAATGCATACTCTCGGGCAGGATCCCCAAGTCATATGCCTCCTGGAAGACCTCGTGCAGCAGCAGGGTTAGAGTTGGTTCGTAGGTCTTATAGAATTCAGAGGGTAGCCCGCCACTGCCCGGGGCCCTGCACGTGCCCAAGGATTTAATTGCCTCAGATATGTCTTCCGTGGTGATGTCTGCATCTAGGGCTTCGCTGTGTGTGGGTGATAGCCTGGGCAGCCCTATCTCCTCTAGTGTGTCTGAGATCTCATCAGGGGGCACCTGGGCATTATGGAAGTATAGTTGGGCATAGCATTGTTTAAAGGTGTTGTTGATGCCTGATGCACACCATCTTCGCTTTTCAGGGCCGTGGTTAGATGCCTGGGGTGTTCTTTCTTGTACAGCTAGGCTAGGAGTCTGCTGGACTTGTCCGCCTCGGTGTGCGCCCTATTGGTTCTGGTGATGTAGTCAAACTTGGCTAGCCTGCCCCATGCTTCCTTGCATTCATTTCTGATCTGCTTGAGTTTATCTTCATCCTTCTGGGTGCCCTGGGTGTCGGATTCTAGCTTCTCAATTTCACTTTGCCGCTGTTCTAGTTCGGTTTGTAATTGTCTCCTGATGCCTCCAGCCTTTGCTATAATTTCTCCCCGTATTACCACTTTCAGTGCGTCCCATATTGTGCTCAGTTGATCAACACTGCCCTTGTTCTCTTCTATATAGTTCTCTAGGGAGTCTCTGAGATCATCTCTGAATACCGGGACTTTTAGTGCTTCCGTGGGCATTATCCATGTCAGTATTGGGGATCTGGGTCCTGTAATGCTCCACTCCACCATTAGCGGTGAGTGGTCTGAGATTGTCCAACCCAGGTATTGTGCTGCATCGATCTGGGGTAGGTGTTCTCTGCCAGTGAAAACATAATCGATCCTGGTGTGCAGGCTGTGTGGGGATGAGTAAAAGGAGTTGCCTCGATCGTCTGGGTGTAATTCTCACCAGACATCCACTAGGTCTAGGCGGTTCAGCATGGTGTTCAGAGCCGTGGTGGGCGCTGTTGGGCTGCCGAGGAGGGATGTGGACCTGTCAAGCTCCGAGTTGCTCACGCAATTAGAATCACCCCCCAGTAAAAAATCCCTTCCTGTATTGCGTGACCTTGGCGTACATCAGGTTTAGGTGGGCCAGTATGTTATTGTTGGGGAGGTATGAGTTCACAATACATACATCAGTTTGTTCGATATGACCCCACAATATCACATACCTTCCTTCTGGATCTGACTCGGTCTTGGTTAATTGGAAGGGGATTTGGGGGCTGATCCATGTAAACACCCCTCTGGCATATTTGGAATAAGCGGCTCCAAACCCCTGCCCACCCCGGTGCGTTTGTAGCATTGCAGTAGATTCCTTTGTGAGATGGGTTTCCTGCAATAGGGCCAATCCGATCCTCTTCCTATGCAGGTAGGATTTAATCCTATTTCTACGAAGGTAGGTGCCCAGCCCTATCACATTCCAGGTTAAAACTTTAATGCGTGTAGCCATGATGGTTTTGGGAGAAGTTCCAGTGATCCTTTCTCGTTGCTCTTCTCTTCTTGTGTGGTGGTCGGGGATTTTGGACGTCTCACCCCTAGGTCGCCTGGTTCCGGATCACCCACCTCTCCCCCTTGTGTCCTCGCTAGAGGTGCTGCTTCACATCGCGGAGACATTTCGGCTGTTTCAACTTCCATTCCAGTGAATGGGTTAACAAACTTTAACAACTGTGAACTGCCCCCAGCAGTTGCGTTGAGGGGGCAACGCTCGGGGGCTGCCGCATCTTGTAGGCCTATCCAGGTCATTTGGTGTGGGTGTAGTACTGGCAACAGGCCGGCACAAATTTCAGTGGGGTGGGTTGTAGCAGTGCTCATGTGTGGTCACACGAGCTCCCGTCTATGGTGGCAAAATCTATCGTTGTGGCGGTGGGTTATCTTCTGAGTTCAGTGCCATGATGTCGGGTCTTGGAGTTGCTTGTTCTGTGGGATCAGTAATTTGTATTTAACCCTTCAGTTTGTGAGGTGCGTTCGTCACCTTCGGCCAAGTTATTGTGATCCAGCCACATGTTGGCTGCAGCTGGGGTTTCCAGGAAGACCGTTTTTCCCTTGTATAGCACCTTGAAATGTGAGGGGTATAGCAACATATATTTAAGGTTGGGTTTCCGGAATCTGGCTTTCACCGGTACAAACGAGTTTCTTGCTTGTTGTACATTAGGGGTTTAGTCGGGATATATGACGATCTTGGAATTGTTCCGTTTAATCTCACCTCCTTCTCTCGAGAACTTAAATGCCTCTCTGTCTCAAAAGTTTAGGATTTTTGCAATAATTGGGCGTGGGTACGATCCAAGTGGGGGCCTTTTCTGTAGAGATCTGTGGGCTCTCTCCACTGAGAATCCCTGGGAAAGTTTGCCGGGCCCGATTTCCTGTAGTATCATGGATTCCACATATTCAGTCGGGTCAGTTCCTTCCATGTCTTCCAGAATTCCTAGTAAGCGTATATTGTTGCGGCGGGCCCTCCCCTCCGCTTCCTCTGATCTTGCTTCCAGTCTTGCAACCTGTCTTTCAAGTTCATGGACCTTAGCTTTTAGATCCGAGGTGGTCTCTGCAGTTTCCTGTAGGCCTGCTTCCGTCGTGGTCACTCTTTCCGCGAGATTGCGGGCATCCTGGCGCATTAACTGCATGTCAGATTTGACTTCATCTATTTTAGTGTCAATAAACGTTCTGAGCGCAGCGATGGCCTGCAGTACCTGCGTGTCTTTAGGATGATCTTCAGGTGGGGGTGACTCTGTCCTTGCATTGGTCTCATGGTGGGGTTGTTGCTTGGGTCTGGCCGCCGTGAAGGAGTCCATTATTGTCGTCGACTTGGGTTTATTCCTTGTGGAGGACATCCTGCAGTGTCTCACTTGGGTGGCTTCTGTGGCTTCCACTTGGTGCGATATTGTCGTGTTGCCGTGAGAGCTGGGTTGTGGAGCAGGCCTCCTCGCCTGTAGGGGGATACGAACTCCAAGTTCCTGATAGTTGTGGCTGCGAGGTGGTCCGTGCCCCGGTGGATCAGGAGCAGGGCGACAGGGCTCTGTTGTTGTGGTGGTCGGTGTCCCGGCAAGCAATTGATTAGGGCGGGCGGGCAACTCAGGAAGGTGCGGATGTCGAGGGCAACACTAGCAGCCCAAGGGTAGCTCTCTTATCGACAAGCGAGAGCACACCACCATGTGGCCGGTGGTTCGGTTAGCTTAGGGGCATTGGTTAGGCTGAAGGGGGTCCCGGCAGGCGTGTCCTCGTGTTTAGCCCCAGTGGTGTCGGTGATTGCTAGATGAAGGGTGGCAGAGCCGGAAGAGTCAGAGAGGGCACCCAGAGTCGGACCTATCTGCCCCAATCGGATAGTTTGTGCAGGGGTTGGGGTTCTCTGCAGGGCCTGAGTGTCTCAATGGAAGCTCCAGTTGTGGGAGGCTCTTGGGTGCTGTTTGGGTCTCACTTCGCGTGTGTGGGATGCGGCCTGGTGCCCGGCGGCCCTGGTGTTCCCGTCTCTGCTGGTCCGACCCTAGGATGTGGCAGGAGGGGGTCGGTTTGCCGCACATGCGGTCTCAATGTTAACCGTGTTCGATTTAGGAGGCGTTTGGTCTCCGGGGCTCTTGAGAGGCCTTTCTGATCTTTGCTCCCTGTTGGAAGTCTTCCTGGTGCGTTGCCTCCTTCTGCAATTTGTTTTCTAAGAGGTAGTCTGGTCGTGTTGTCGGCTGTCTTTGCATGCACGGCCGGGCACTCTCTTCTCTTCTGCTGATCTGATACTAGATCGATGTCTGGGGGTGTGGCGCAGCCCTCGTGTGATTAGCTTGTGGGGGCCTGATTCCACCAGCTGAGCGGCGGGGCCCTGTTGTTCCCTGGGGCTAGGCTGGGTGATCCGGTGGTTTAAGTAGCTGCCCTCCACACCACTCCTCTCGCCGGTGCTTGGCTATCGCATCCCCTCGCAGCACGTACCTTGCAGCCAGTGTTTGCTAGTGTTTGCGACCCTTCGTTTGCAGGTCGCAGGTCCCGCGGCACCACCCACAACATTACGGGTCCTCAAGGAAGCTAGTGCCTGGCTAGTCTGTCAGCACCGCACACCAGCAGTGCAACGCTGCCTTTCCCACTCTTGATCCGGGTCTGCTTGTGTCTCCGCCGGGTCCGCTCGGCCGCCTCCAGTTCTCTGCTTGCCTCGGTGCTTGTGAGACAGGGCAGTGCCAATTCCCTGGCCAACCCGCGCACCAGCGGGTCGCGCGTTGGGTGTGCGGAGGTCACAGCGCCGACGCCAGATGCCGCCACTGTTCCCCATGCTCCAGTGAGGCACAACCTCTCAGAGGAGGCACAGCTCGGCAGTTCGCCGCACTCAGCGCCACCTCCTCTCTGGGACCAAGTCTCGGCTCAGTCCGCCATCTTTGTGCCACAGGGCCGTTACTTCTGGAGTTCCGTTTTGCCTCAGTAGTGCTCCGATTTTCATTGGGATCACTCTCAAAGGTTTGCCAAGGTCGCTTCATGCATCCAATGATATGTGTGAGTGGCAGTGTGTTGTGATAAGCCGCACTTTAAGGATCTGCTACAGGATCATGACGGGAGCTCCGTCCAAAGGTTGCCTCACTCCATGCGTGCAGGCCACCCTATATGCAAGTATTCATTATATCTCTTTTTTAAGATAGATTCTTGATGTTATTTACCTCGTCACATAGTTTTGCCTTGTTTTTTAAAATGACTTCGATGTTTGGAGTATTTAGCACCATTTCAAGCGTCATATCCAAGCTTGACAAGTGAGACTGGGCAGACAGCTGTAATTCTGCGATGAAGGAATTGTTAGTGCCAGAGGCGTGCCTCTTGCCCATCATATTCAGCAATTAGTGTAAGGAAGTAGGGAGGGGAAAACTAGGCAGTAATGCTCTGAGTAAGTGAAGCCAGGGCAGCGGAGCTCTGGGTAGTGCAAGGAGAGCAAGGGACTGAAGGGTTAAAGTTACAGCCCTAAGTGCGTGGTAGGCTCGAAGGCAGTGCAAGGGTGACTGATCAAGAAAGAGTCTGGTCTCAGTGAGATTCTGAGGATAACCAAGCAACCAGTGGGTACAGCAGACAGATAGGTCAGGTAGGTCAGCAGGGGAGGGAGAGAGAGAAAGCAGAGGAGAAGAGGAACATTTGAAGCTGCTTCCGGAACTTCAGGTGGTCTGCTCAGGTTTGAGAGGGGCAGGGAGGCCATTCCAGAGGGAGGCACCTGCAGAGGAGAGATATACCCACCACTCTCTGCCTGGAGATGCGTCTAACCCTTAGAGAGTTGGAGGTAGCTGGGGGAAGAGCTCGAGAAGGAAGGTATTTTGGAAGAGAGAATTGGATGTAGTGTGGGCCCAACCCCACCCCAGAAAGCCCTGTGGACAATGCAAAGGGTCTTGAACTTGATCGTTGCAGACACCGGGAGCTAGTGGAGATATTTCAGGGCTGGAGAGATAGGATCCCTGGGCATGAGGCCAAGGATAAGTCACGCAGTCCTGTTCTGGATTAGTTGCAGAGGGCTGAGAGTAGAAAAAGGCAGATTGAGAAAGAGGATGTTGCAGTAGTCCATCCTAGAGAGAAACTGGGCTCTGGAGCCAGTGAGCTTCTGGGGGAAAGTGAGAAAGGCAAAAGTCCCTTTGAGGAGGAGCAGCTGGTAGTGTGACTTCTTGGCGATGTCCGAGATGTGAGGAGAGAAAGAGAGAGTGGAGTTGAAGATGACACCAAGGTTTTTTGCCTCGTAGGAAGGCGAAGGAAGAGGGCCCAAGGTGGGCGGCCAGAGTGAGAGAGGGAAAGCAGGAGCAAGGGACCCAATGAGAAGGATCTCTCTCTTACTGGCATTAAGGCAGAGCTCGTTGGAGGTGCACCAATCCTGAATCTTGGATAGACTGTCAGGAATGAGCGAGAGAGGAGAGGAGTCTGCAGGAAAGCTGAGTGTCATCTGTATAACACTGAACGTTTGAGGAGAAGGTAGAGATCAGGTGGGCCAAAGGGGCCAAGTAGAGGTTGAAAAATCATGGTGAGAGGATAGACTCCTGGGGAACACCACAGGTAGAGAGAGAGGTGGCAGAGAGAAAGGGACCAACTTGGATCTGGGAGGGGTAGTCCAAGAGGAAGGAGGTCAGCCACTCCGGGGTCTGATCCGTGATGCCCAGGTCCTCATGTAGTTGATTAATCAGGATGGCGTGGTTGACTGTGTCGAAAGTGGAGGAGAGATCAAGGAGGATTAGGACAGAAGGAATGCTAGAATCAAGGTTAGAGAGCAGATCTTCACAGGTGTTCCGGAGAGGATTTTCTGCGCCTCTGGCAGCTCTGAAGCCAGTCTGATGGTCACGGAGACAACCAACAGATTCAGTGTGGAGAGTAAGCTGGGAGATGGCCAGCTTTTCCAAGAGTTTGCCAAGGAAAAGGGTGGTGGAGATTGGGCAATAGTTTGCAGGGCAGGTAGGATTGGCAGACACCTTCTTGAGGAGTGGGTGCTCAAGGGAGTGCTTAAGGGGAGAGGGGAACCTTCCAGTGGCGAAAGAGTGATTACAGAAATTGGCCAAGGCTGGAGCAAGGGTGTCAATATGGTCCTTGATGGTTCTGGAGGAGCAGGGAAGCACCTGTTTGGATGAAACTTTCATAGATCAGACTTGTCTAGAAACCTCGTCAGGTGTTGTCAGAGAGAAAGAGGAGCAATGAAGAGGAGAGTTAGAGATGGCAAAGGGGGGCTGAGAGAGGAAGAGGGAAAGGAAGAGGAGATAGAGGACAGGATGGCCTGAGTTTTAGCAGAGAAGTGAGAGGCGAGAGCCATACAGAGGGCCTTGGTGGGAACAGGAGAGTTAGAGACCGCAACAGGATTGACCAGTTGCTTGCAGATTTTAAATAGTTTGGCTGTGTTGTTAGAGGCCGCGGAGACACACGCTTTAATGTGTGCTCTCTTCTTGATGAGTGTTATTGCTTGGAGTGGCATTTTGGTCCACCAATCTAGGTATGTCTAAATGTGGCCTGCCATGCTTTACTGTAATGTTATTACGTGTCTACACTGGTGTACATTGTGCAGCCAGTGGGACATGTTTTCAATGTGGCATGGCATAGTTAATAGCAAACCATTAATGTTCCTGTGCACTGTTGGTGACTTGCATGTATTGGATTTGTGTTACCCTACAAAACAACTGCAAACACTCTGGCTTTTTAGCCAACTTTACTCAGAAAGTGTGCTGTATATTGCATTAAAACACATGTTTATATCTTTCTCCTATTACAGTGAGCGGCATACCCCTTTAGCAGCACGCTCGTGCGTATTGTGCAAGCATGATCATCTAGGCCGGCTCAGAGTGTTGTGCGACCCGTGATTTAGTGTAGTGCGACCCGTGATTTGTTGCCGAAATGGGGGGTGGAGCCCTTCAGCACAGCTCGCAGGGGGGCCCTCAAATTTTGTGTTACTGCACTGGCATCAATTGAGCGTTGAAAACCAACTCGGGTTAAATCAAATAGAGTGCTATCGTCAGCATAAGCCAGCCAAGAGACTGGCTCACCGTTGATTTTTGGAGGGAAGATGTGCACTACATTGAGGGTGTTAGTCATATCCGCTACATATAAGCAGGGTCGGACTGGCCCTTTCGGTCTTTCGGCCCGTGGCCGAACGACTTTGGGGTCCCCTGGGGCCGGTTTTCCGGCAGCCACCGCAGGGCCGTTTTTTTTTTTTTAAAATGTCTTTTTTTTTTTTTTTTATTGGCAGGCCGGGCCAGCGGCCCCCCGGGCCCGGCCTAGTGTGTGTGTGTGTGCGCTGCAGTGTGCCGAGCCGCGGCGTCGCGAGTATTCGCGGCCTGCGGCTAAATCAGGGGATGGCCGGATTGGGGGGGGGCTGGGGGGCTGGAGGAGTGAGTCGCCTCGCCTGCCCTAGGCTGGGCGAGCCAGCCAGTCAGTGGAGGGCGGGAGGCGGGAGCCAGGAGGGGGAGTGAGAGTCTGCCCTGCACAATCATCATAGCATCTTGCTTTGATGAGTGCATCTGCATCATGCATGCATCATAATTTATGATGCATGCAGATGCAGATGCATGTGCATAATTCACAGGCCACTGTGGGCCTGGGGCCTGGCCAGGCCGGCGGAATGCCGCCGCCCGCCCAGTGCCACTGCAGGGGGCTGGTGCGCCTGCCGTCAGCTCACGAGCCTCTGGCCTGCGGCTGCGGCGGGCGCGGCCACAGACAGAACAACTTGTTTAGTTGTTTAATCTGTGGTGGGACTCGGGAGCCGGAGGGAGGCAGGCTGAAGCAATTGCAAGCACAAAGCAATTGTAACACCTGCCTCCCTCCTCCCCTCCGAGTCCTCCTGACCCTGGGGGGTGCAGCCTGCCTGCAGGCTGACTGAGGGCTCCGCTGAGCTGGGGCCGAGCCTGGCACTGTAAAACACAGTGACACATTTCACACTTGCTTTCAACTTTGCTGCAGGAAGTAAGTAACACTTCTTTGCAAAGTTGAAAGCAACTGTCTTCAAATTGTGCGCTTGGGGGCTGGCTGGCCTGGGCCCCCAGCCGCCGGCGCCGTGGACGGATCGGACCCATTGACCCAATGAAAATTCGGCTGCCCACCCAATTTGCTGCCAAATCGGCGAAATCGCCAATGCATACATTATGCTACTGGCTGGGCTGCTGCTATATGAGCCCCAGTGCCCCACAAGCACACACCGTCTGCAGTGGACCTGCCAGTGCCCACAGCCACAGCCCACACAGGACAGGAGGACCACAGCAGCACTGAGGCGGCCGGCCAGCAGACAGACAGTGGAGTGCCCAGTGCCAGTGCCGGCCACACAGACAGCAGGCAGCAGCCCAGCCAACAGCCAGCCAACTGAGGTAAGGACTGGACTGGAGTGGGACTACTGTGAGCATTGAGCAACGTAAACATTAGGGCAGAGTCTAACAAGTGCCTGTGTGTCTCAGCCACACCGTCCCTTTTCAGGGGCTTTCCCTGCCATGCCATGCCATGTGAGTGTGCCTGGGGTGGGTGGGGGGTGGGGGGGGTGCATGCAGGTCTGCTGTGAAGTGATATACATTTCATACAAGAATGGATCACCATATGTATCATTAATATCAGCGCATATGGGCCAATTTACCAAATTACTGTGAATGCAAGCAGATGTCCAAGGCCAAATGATAATGTTGTGTTATTATATAGCACTTACTTGTAAGAGCTTCATATAGACCAAATATACCTACAAAGTCACCCAACCTGTGTTGGTACTCACTTATCAACCTCAGGAGGATAAAAGGCTGAGTTGACCTGACCTCTCTCTCTGGGAGCTGAACCTGCAACCTGCAGAGCACACGCACATTGCAGCAGTGAGCGCTGAACCCACTGAGCTATCTTACCGGCTATAGCTATCAGAAAACTAGCCACTTAAGAAACACAGAGCCACATGCTGCTGACCACAGCCCAGGAGCCCCAATTTTAAATTAGGGGTAGCAAGGGAGACCACAGGGGTAGCAAGGGAGGCTTCAGGGGTCACCAGGCAGACCCCTGGCAACCCCTACATGAGTTGACATCCCTGCCAGATGTGGTTTGATTTACAAATACGCGTTTCATAAAATGTGTATGCAATGGTCACCATATGTGCAGTGAGATACATAATTGTGTCGGCTGACGCCTCACGTTCGGTTTAGCTATATTTTATTTTATTTTGCACAATGTTTAATTCCAGGGTCCTCCATAATACAAATAGAGTTTGGTTGTGCCGTAGACCAGGGCAATGATGTGTATTATTACATAGCACTTCATGCCGGACACCTCCCTGCTAAGGTGAGAGGCACTGCTGCTGCCCACTTGCTGCCTCTATACACCGTCCCTTTCCAGGGGCTTTCCCTGCCATGCCATGCCATGTGAGTGGGTGGGGGGTGGGGGGGTGCATGCAGGTCTGCTGTGAAGTGATATACATTTCATACAAGAATGGATCACCATATGTATCATTAATATCAGCGCATATGGGCCAATTTACCAAATTACTGTGAATGCAAGCAGATGTCCAAGGCCAAATGATAATGTTGTGTTATTATATAGCACTTACTTGTAAGAGCTTCATATAGACCAAATATACCTTCAAAGTCACCCAACCTGTGTTGGTACTCACTTATAAACCTCAGGAGGATAAAAGGCTGAGTTGACCTGACCTCTCTCTCTGGGAGCTGAACGTGCAACCTGCAGAGCACACGCACATTGCAGCAGTGAGCGCTGAACCCACTGAGCTATCTTACCGGCTATAGCTATCAGAAAACTAGCCACTTAAGAAACACAGAGCCACATGCTGCTGACCACAGCCCAGGAGCCCCAATTTTAAATTAGGGGTAGCAAGGGAGGCTTCAGGGGTCACCAAGCAGACCCCTGGCAACCCCTACATGAGTTGACATCCCTGCCAGATGTGGTTTGATTTACAAATACCCGTTTCATAAAATGTGTATGCAATGGTCACCATATGTGCAGTGAGATACATAATTGTGTCGCTGATGCCTCACGTTCGGTTTAGCTATATTTTATTTTATTTTGCACAATGTTTAATTCCAGTGTCCTCCATAATACAAATAGAGTTCGGTTGTGCCGTTGACCAGGGCAATGATGTGTATTATTACATAGCACTTAATGCCGGACACCTCCCTGCTAAGGTGAGAGGCACTGCTGCTGCCCACTTGCTGCCTCTGATCCTCTGATCCTGGGTTTACCGTGCAGGTCTGCTGTGCCAGTGATGCGCACACACACTCGGCACTCGCACATCCCGCACACCCATTCCTCTTCATTACCCTCGTGCCACGGAGATTAATGCATAATAGCGGCCTCCGGTTTGGACACAGAGAATCAAAGCAATTGGAGAACCAATTCATGACTTCCAACATGTTGGTCAATGGTCAGTTGCCAATCCCTGGCAAAATGGCACTCTAGTAGGCCACTAGCACTCCCTAAAAGATGTGCATCTACGCTGTTTAATAATTATTAGATACTGATGTGCATTATGACAGACAGTGAAGCCCTCTGCAGAAAGGCAACTAACCTCTCTGTGGCACCAAAGGCAAACGTTATCATGCGATCACATGGATCCCATTAACTCAGTAGAACAAGACATAACACAGGTTTCTGATTGGCTTATGAATCCCAAATGCAGGAATGATGTGATGCACCCCCGCTTGAGCAGCTCGTACTGCCCCAGTGTGGTGTGGTCGTGCGGCTGCATCTGCTTGCTGGGTGCCAGCTCCAAGCAACTTGTTTTTCAAACACATTGCAACGCATAACGCCCAGATCTATAGCTTAATATTTAGCCTGGGATTCGCAAACCTTTCTTTAGTCACCATTCCATTATATGTGTAGGCGTAAGTAGCGCATTCCTTTCAATGGTGCATGACGTTACCTGAAGTGCCGGATGGGGCTCCCCCAGACCCTTGGGCTCGCCCCATACTCTGAGCCCCCTTTCTCAAACCCTTTCCTTCCCTCGGTTCACGCGTGTATACCTTCTGTAGACCGTAGACCCCTGGAGCCTGACACGGGGTGGTACCTCTGCCCCAGGGGCTCTCCCCGACACCGGAGCCCCCCTTTCCTCCTTGTTCCCTTCCCCCTCTCTCTCTATTACCCTCTCACCGAACAAACGAGTCGAATCTTCCCGAGTCGGGTAATTCCCCAGTCCTGGTCCCAATTCCAGCTCAAGTCTTTCCATCTTTCCTTCTTCTTTGACCAAAGGCTTTCTGTCCATTTGTTTTAAAATGTTCAATATTCTTCCTTTTCTCTCATCAAATGTTACTCAGTTTCCTCTGCACACCTGCCTTTTATAGTTTCCATCGTCTTTTAATTTCTCTCTCTTCAGACTCACCTTTTTTTGTCCTTAAGCTATCTTGCAAACTTCTGTTTGCGTTTATTTTTCAAATTTTACCTTCTCTTTTGTGTTAATATTTATCAATTTCAAACTATTTTCCTACCCTGCTAAGTCACCAAGTGTTTGTTTCTGATTTCATTTTCCTTTCATTGTGTATATCCCTACTCCATAGTCCAAACTTATTTTTCTTTAGACCCCACCCTTACTGTACACTTCCTCTGCCTGCATACACCCACTCTCTTTTTGCCTCCTGCCTGAGTACCAAAAGCATACCTGTGTTCTTCCCCAGCCCCCACCAGGGCCCATCAATCGCTCTTTTTGCACTTGTTTGCCCATCTAGAACTTACCCTCCTCCCTAGGCTGCATCTCAGGTTCTGCCCTTATTGGCCTGCCTTGCCCCAGCCCAACTCCCCAGGCTCCATCTCTCCTCCTGCCCTTGTTGGTCTCTCTCGTGCCCCAGGGCAGGCTTTATCTCTGTGCATCTCAAATGTTGTGTATGTTTGTGTGTGTCCAGCATGGACTCTGCTATGTTTACACTCTGTTTCCATCATGTGACAAGCTTTTTCTGTAATTCTGCGCCACATTGTAAGTTTGGCGGTATCAACTATGGTAATACCGCTCAACTGAATTCCTCTTACTGCATGCGGCTACGATAATACTACAACTGATTTAGGGTTGGTGCAGTACAAGTTATTGCCCGCTTTTGAGGCCATTTGAACTGCATTGGGGACATGTGGTAATACTACATGGGGCAAGACCTCCATTGAAGATGAGGCAACAAGCAGGCAGCATATGCATGGGCTGCAAAGGCCATTATTGTGTGTTTCGGCAAGATAGGCGCTACTCTGGAATGCCACCTGTTACCACCATACTTATAGTGAGGCCGACAGTGGCAGACTGGCCCATAAGGAACTTGGGAACACTCCAGAGGGGCCTATGCCTCTGGGGACCTGTCTGGGGCTGATCCAGTTACAAGCTTTATTTTTCCACCATCCGACAAGTATGTCGTAATTTTTTCACTGGTCTATTGCAAGACTGAGCTCAGCTGTTCTTGGTGAGGGCAGCAGTCAGAATTAGGTGGCACAGCCATGGGCCAATGTATTGCCCTACTGCCATGCTTTCATGTTTAGTCTCCCTATCTTTCCGCATCAGTTTCCAGTGTTACATGCCTTTCGAAACGGAGCCTATAGTATGGACATTGTGAGCTAAGGGGGGTGGGGTGGGGCTGGGCATGTTGAAGGCTATAGCTGTACCAGTTCCTGTGATGAGTACGAGGAGTTTGGGTTGTAAAAGCTACTGGACGTGAGCAGTAGCTCGCTGTCCCTGTTAATGGAAATGGTGTTACCTTGCGCTATCTATTGCCTGACATATGTGGGAATTTGCTCCTCTACCTGTTACTAAATGGGTGCAACAACGTTCACAGAGAATGATCAGGAGCCGATTGTGTTTGAACTAGCTTTACCATAGCTGGGAGCAGGCTGTACCAGTTATGCTGTACGGCTCCTTGGGCATCAGAGCTGGTTGTATTTGTTGGGCAATGTGGGCATGAGCGAAATGTAACCGTATCCGTTTTGGAAGCTGGCTGTACCTGTTCATTGGCATGAATAGTTAGGTAAAGAGTATTGCATGCTGCTACATTGCTCTCAAAGCATTTAGGCTTCCTTGATAGAGATGGATTGTGGCCCTGCCCATGGTAAAACATGACTTTTTTTCTGTGGGTAGGGGTTGCAACTGGGGGAAAAGATGAGGGAAAAAGTGTCAGTACTGAAAAGTCAGTTGAGCTGGGAGCAGCCTCGGACTGGCCTGTAGGACTATAGGCCCAGGGCCAACCAAAAACACAAAATGCTGGTGTGGGACCGTTTTATTGGCCAAAGTGGGACCCTTGTTGGCCCATGTGGGCCAGTTTGATGAGTTAATTCACACTGCGACTAGTAGTTTTGACCAGTGTTGCTTGCTGAATAAATATTCTTTAAAATATACAATTTGCAAGTCACTTTATCAAAAAGCTCCGCCTGGGTACTATTCAAACAGTATCACAAAAGGAATGAAAAGCCATTTGCAACTGCGGGCCACTTTATCTTTGGTGCCTGAGATAATTGCATGGCCCAGTCTGACCCCGGATGATAGCTAGCCTTTGTTGCTGACTGTGTGCAGTTCGGAAGCACCCCACAGTGTCTTTGTCGAGGGCATAGGGGCATTGGTATCCCGAAAGGGGCCACTTTTTTTTGAGGCGAGGGGTGGGCCACTTTTTTGAGGCGAGGGGTGGGCCACTTTTTTTTTGTTGTCCGGGCCTATTTCTTGTCCCAGTCCGACCCTGCATATAAGTTGTACAGCAGTGGGGCCAGGATGCAGCCCCGTTTGGGGCCACAGTTGGTATTTGTATAATCTGTGTATTCTCCAGCTTGGCTCAAGCGACTGTGACCTGAGTGTTCATATATAAAAGGTCTACAAAATAAAGAAGCTGGGAATCAAACCACCATAGCAGTAGCTTTCTCCACAGCAGTGTTCAAGAGCCTACATCAAAAGCTTTGCTATAATCTACGTAGCAACAGAACAAGTTATTTTTAATGCCACAGGTTGCTTCGGCCATCAAATATTGGACAGCACCGATGTTGGTTGACGTGCTGTGGGCCTTTCTGAACCCGGTCTGGAAAGGTTTTCATAGATTATTATCTTCAGCCCATTTCGTTAACTTTTTTAGTAGGGTGGATGCAAATATTTTTTGTTTGTTTGTAAAATCAGTTTTTTTATTTTGAGACTGCTCACGGATATACATACATTTTTTTAACAGTATTGAGGCGAGTCATGTACAGACTTTACAAGTTTCAACAATTTGAAACATCATACCCTCCTTTTTCATCATTTTAGCCATTCATGCCGCACCCCACCCTGACCCCTCCCCCCAAGATGTGCTCAAATGTCATTGGTATCGATATGCGTTATTGTCACATACCCTTTCCTGATGTTGTAATAGGCCCTTGCCTCGCATCGGCTTGTTGTGGAGCCCAGATCCCGACATTTTCCCCTTTGGTGTTGAGTAATCCCACCGTCCGTTTGGGTGATTGGCTTCCCCCAGCACCTGGTACCCGTCCGTCTCCCTAACGAGGAGGAGGGGGCAGAACATAGGGAGAGGAGTAGAAGATGAGAGGAGGGCAGGAGGATGGGGGTTGAGTGGGTGCAGATTATTTCATGTGTATGGGTCCAGGAGTTCCCAGTATTGCTCTCCCCTTGCAGCATCTATCATTGGTTGCCGTTTGAAGGCGGCACATTCTAGTAGACAGAGAAGTGTGGCCCATTCTGCACTGGTGGGTGGTGAGTTCGTCTTCCAATGAATAACCAAAAGCTTGCGCAGTGTGAAGAGTATTCATCCCATAAATCTATGTGTTAGTGCGTCTCAGTGCCATTTGCTTTCATCTTCCCCAAATAGCATTGTGTCGGGAGTGTATGTGATGCCTGCCCCATCTATGTCCGAGATCTGCTGGTGTACCCTACGTCAGTATGGGGGGAGAGCAGGGCAGGGCGACGTTATGTGTCCCATGGTGCCTATACTGTTGCAGCCTCACCAGCATGTTGCTGTGGGGGCCAGTCCCATTTTAAAGAGCTTGGTTGGAGTGTAATATAAGCGTTGTAGTATCTGTATTGAATTTCTCTGTTTTTCAGATGCAGTGATACCGACGGGATAGAAATGAAGTAGTTATGTATATCTGTGGAGTCTATCGGTATGCCTAGGTCTTCAGTCCACGCCATTGCCAAGGCGTGGTTCCTACTTGTGTTGTTGGGAGTTGACATACTATAGAATGTGCAGAGGTGTGGGAAGACATTAAGGTGTTGTTCCATTTCTTTTTTAGAGGGGACGGGAGGGATTTGGTGGGATTCCTCCCATGTATGTTTGAGGATTGTGGCCTGTATTGTGTGGTAGTGGAGCCAGTTGACCCATCCTAGGCCCAGTATGTGGCATGCTGATTGAAATTGCAGTTGAGGCCCCCCTCACTGATGTCCATTATCGTTAGCCCTGCCCACTCCCCCTCCTGTTGATAGCACCGCTCGCATGCTAGACCATGGTGGCGCTTTCTGTATTGGTACCCCTAGTACAGCTCGAAGCTGGTGCCATTGTCTTATTATCGGTCCTATGATTGGGTGTGGTTTGAGTTGCGGCTGGAGTTTGGTCAGTGGGATGGTCAAAATCTCTATAGGGGATAGCGGGGTCAACAAGGCCAATTCCATGGCCGTCCAGCTGGTGTTGTCGCTTGCATCCATCCAGCGTTTTGTCCAGCAGACCTGGGCTGCCTGGTAATAAGCTTTTAATGATGGCACTGCCAATCCACCATCTGGTTTAGCCGCTTGTAGCACATTGAGGCGGACCTGTGCTTTTTCTCCTCTCTATATAAATTTGGCAATAGCCTTGTCCATCTCCTTGAACATTTTGGGTGAGGGGCTAGTAGGCTAAAGGCAGCATCATAATGATGTAGATTAATTTGGGAAGTGAGTTCATCTTTAGCGTATTGATCCTACCGGTCAGGGAGAGAGCTAATGAATCACACCTTTCTAAGTCTGAGCTGATCATGAGGGAGGCTCTGATATTGATTCCCAGGTATTTGATAGGTGTATTTGAAGTGTGAATGGTGCAACCACGCTGGGGTGCCAGGGGATATCTTGCCTTAGGGGCAGGACCTCAGATTTCCTCTTAGAGCCCACCATTGGGCTGAATTCCTGTAATAGGGTCTGTATGTATGGAAGGGATGTGGGGCCTATACTTATATATAAGAGCAGACTGTCCACGTACAGGAAGGTGTGATATTCTTCCGTGCCCTAGTAGATGCTCGTCCATCCTGGATCTGTGCGTAGTTTGATAGCGATTGGCTCAATGGAGAGTGCATACAAAAGGGGTGACAATGGGCATCCCTGGTGCTTTCCCGATTGGAGATGAAACAGGGGAGAGGCAATACCATTGGTGACTACTGAGGCTTTGGGGCCAGTATATAGTAATTTAATCAGTCGTGGGAGATGCAGAGGAAAGCCATATCTGGGAAGAACGAGGAACATGAATTCCCATTGTACTTTGTCGAATTATTTCTCTGCTTCGACCGCGAGTATTACATCCTCCGGGTCACTGTCCCCAGCTATTATACGTAGTAGTCTATGTATGTCATCGCTTGAGTACCTGTTGCATATAAAACCTGTTTGATCTTTATGGATCAGATGTGGGAGGATTATTTTTATCCGCTGTGCCAAGCATTTCGCTAGTATTTTGGCGTCCATGTTTCTCAATGAGATTGGTCTGTTTGAGCTACAGGCCTCTGGTTCTCGGCCTCCTTTATGGAAGGCTATTATATTTGCTGCTAACATTGATCATGGTTGTTGCCCTTGATCCATTGTCTCCTGGAATACCGCCTCTAGTGAGGGCACTATCCCTTTGTTCATAGTTTTATAAAATCGATGGTCACCCCGTCTGGTCCAGATGCCTTCCCTGGGGAAAGCGAGGAGCTGTAATGGGGGCATCTAGGTTGTCCAGCTGGTCTATGGGTATCTGGGGTATAGTCATGGAGTCGAGGAATGCTGTCATCTTCTGGGCAGAGCTGGAGTCAGAGGCTGTATATAGTTTGCGATAGTATTCTGCGAATCGTGCGTTAATTCAGTCATCGCTGACCACTAGATGGCTGTTGGCATCTCTAATGGAGGCAATCATTTGTGCAGCCTGTCTTTGTTTTTATGCCAGTGCCATCATATGTAATGGTCAATCGCTTTCTAGATAGTATGCCTGTGACCAGCTTGTGAAGGATTTCTGTGCCCTTGAGGCGGTAAGTTGTTTGATCTCCATACTCAGTTTCCTGAGCAGGGGTTGTAGTTGTCTATCTTGGGTCAGTTTGTGTCGTCTTTCAGTTTTTCTCAGTTCTTCCGTAAGTTGGGTTTTAGTCTTACCCCAGGATTTATGTTTGTACGACCAGTGGGAGATACATTGACCTCTCAGAAAAGCTTTGAAAGTGTCCCAGCATTTATAGGGGGAATACCCCGGGATAAGGTTTGGCTCCCATTAGCCGTCTGTCTTCCTGCAGATGCGCAGTGAGATCCGGGTATTTCAGAATGCGTAAATGATGATGCCAGCTCAGGGGTCTGTGTACCCTATCTGGATGTGTCACGCGCAAGAGTACAGGGGCATGGTCTGAGAGGGTGGTTGGAACGATCATGGATCGTACAGTCCGTAGCTATGTGTAGTGGGTTGGCGGGGGTCATCCAATAGTCTAACCGAGAATAGCTATTATGTCAGTGAGTATAGAATGTGTAGTCTTGGTGGCTTTTGTGTATATGTCGTAATATGTCTTTTAGGCGTAGGTCATTCATCAGCGCTTGAAGGGTTATCCGCTTTCTCAGATTGGTGGGAGTGCCGAGGTAGTGCTCTGTCGGTCTTTATCAGGGTCCAGAGTTACGCTAAAATCTCTACCCACGATGATTAGGTTTCCCATGTATTGCACCCGTGCTGAAAATGTATGTGTAAAGAATGACGGGGTGTCGGTCGTAGGTGTATACATGTTCAGTAGTGTGATAGGATGTTGATGTACCTGACCTTGGACAAGAAAATATCTTCCCTCCCCATCTCTACAGATGTTCTGCATATGAAATGGGACTCGTTTGTGGATCAGAATGGAACCCCCGCTTTCCTTGGAATGGTGAGTGGGCTGTTGTTCCCACCAATCTGCATTTTAACTTCTCTGATTCTGCTTTATTTAGGTGGGTTTCTTCCAGAAATATAATGTCTCCTTGGAGGTCCCTCATATGGTTCAGCATTCATCTGTGTTTTATAGGGTGTCCCAGCCCCTGGATGTTAAGGGTTACCAAGGCAATCTGGGCCATCTTACGTCAGTACGGAAGGACGTGTCGCGGGGCCATGCAGGGTTTACCCAGGGTAGTTCCATTGTTGTGTTTGTAGTGATTGAGCATGTCATTTGTCGTAATTCCCAAACTTCAAACATTTGGATCAAGAGCCACAACCAAACATAACATAAGCTTGAACATAAGCATAAGCATAACCATAAACAAAAACATTGGGAATACCAACCATACAGAGCTATTCCAATACTTGGCCAAGGAGTCCAAACATGGGGTTTGCGGGTGCATACCTGAGGGCCACTGCCCCTTCCCACATATAGTGATGTTCACGTCTTAGTACATAGGGATTTGCGGTGCGCCAACCATCCCTTGGGGCCATGGAGTGTTTATGCTTTTATTGCGTTAGGCTAGACTGTTTCCATAATCATCCAGTTGGTTTTCTTCGTTCGGAATCCCATCATGGGGCCTTCTGCCTGCTTTTTGCCATCTCCCCCTCGCTCGCAGTTGCTCTAAGAGGGACGAGGAGGGGTGGTCCATTTGTTTAGTCTCTGCCGCTGGCGATTCAAAGTCTGTTGTCACCCGGTTTCGTTCTTGTAGAAGCTACGGTTTGGAGTTGTGTCAGGACATCCATTTCTTGCTTATTCCTATTGGATCGTCGTGGTGGATTGCCGAGTTGTGTGGCGCCAGGTGTGTTTTCCAGGGCTTGGGTTTGGTCACTATGTAGCATGCCCCACCCCGTTGTCGCTGCAATGTTGTTTGCTTCTTGTGTTCACTAAGGGGGGATGTTTATTTGGTGCTCATATATGCTCAGCGTGACCTATCCAGCTTTCGGTGTATGGTGTGGGTTGTTTTCTGTAGATTGACTGCTCCATGCACGCGCTGTGTAGATCGGGGGCCTGATGATTTGTTTGTGGCTTCTCAGTGTTGCTGCTCCGAGAAAATATGTTGCCCGGGCTATATATCTGTGGGTTGTGCAAGGGTGTGTTTACACCGCCAGTGCGCCAAGGGAGGGGTGCACTAGGTTTGATTTCGTTGGTGCTATGGGTTCCCCTTCATACCTGCAGGCTGTGCATGGGTATGTCCACGCTGGTAGTGATTTGGGGGAGGGCTCCCCATGTACAGTTCTGGTGGTGTTGTACATTCGCCTATACAGTGTAGTCTGTATGTCCCCTTCCGCATGCGTGTTTCGCAGCTCACCAATTATTTATCCCCCCTTCTTTTTCCTTTGGGGCACAGTGATCCAATTGGCGGGTGCTGGCAGTCTTGCATAATTGGACACGTCACTTTGCGTGTCCTAGGTTTAGTGGTATAATGGCCGCCCGCCAGCTGACGGATAATCCATACTCCTCACTATGCTGCTGGCTTACTTGGTTCAGCGCCGAGTGGGAGCTATTTTTCCAGGTTACTGTGGCTGCAGCCACCGCTGTGATCTGCCAGGCTTGAATTTTGGTGTGGATGCGAATGCAGTGCCCACCTCGCGTCATACGGGAAAAATTCCCAAAGGGCCAGTCCTCATTGCTGGTGGTTGCGGGGTGGCGCTGGGGCAGCCATCTGTATGGAACATTCTGGTGTCTGGTGGCAGTATCTCCCCCTTCTTGTGGTAGCCTTTGCTTGCGGAGGGTGTGCGAGGGTCTCCTCCTGGGTGCTGCCCCATATCTCTGTCGTCGGCAGGCAGCGTCCGCCTCAGCGTTGCCGGGAGAAGCTCTAGTTCAGGCCGCAGTTCATGGCGAGCGTCGCCGTGCTAGTTTTCATTTACACAGGGTCTCCATAATTCTCCGACGTGGTCCCTCACTAATGTGATTACTTCATCTCTTCATGCCTGCGTGGATGGAGCGTCCCAAAGGGGTCAATTGTAACAGTTGATACCGTCTCTGTAGGAGCTTCGTCAACCCGCGGCCATCTTGCTCGGAGTCGGGCTCTCGAGCGCCATGCAAATATTTTTTGAGGGATCACAAACTCTTAATGCATCCCTATTGGCTTGTGTGCTGTTAATGTTACCTTCCCAATGGGTCCTTTAACGCCATCAGAGCTGCCTTCTAATTGGGCCGTGCATTGTTAATGCTACCCTGTTATTTCTTTTTTCAGGAACCCAAGCCATCCACTTCCCTTTGCTTCTCGTTTTTTCCTAGGAGCCCCTGCGCCCTTAAAGCTGCCCCGATCATTATTGAGGGCTCAGGCACCCTCAAAGCTGTTATGTTTCTCAGTGCTCATTTCTTGGTCTGCTGCATATGTCACTCAAAAGCATATGTTTGTTCCTGGAAATCCAAATTTTCTGCTCTTAATCTATCATCAAGCCCAAAGCTACAGTAGAGGAGCCATTGCTACCCAATGGGTAGCGAGGCCAAACAACCAGGCTGGCCTCTGAGAATTTTGGCAAGGTGATAAGGTACAATCTGACATTTGTTAGGGATTCTCTGACAGTAAAATAAATTGATCATAGTAAAGTTGAATGTATTTCAAATATAGCATGCACACAAGAGCGGCTTATTCATGTTATGGGCACTGGTGGAGGCAGAGCTGCGTCCAGCATATGTTCCATCCCACACAGGGCCCGTTTTAGTGTACCCTCATGCCTCCTGCTCGCTCTTCAGTTTTCGCGCTTCTTATCCTTATCCTACTCAATCATCACCTATTGAACATTTTCCTTCTGTCATGGATCTTCCTCAGTCCTCCTCCTCCTCCTCACGACTTGAACATCCTTGTCCGCATGGCTGCTAACTTCACAAATGTATTGCTAAGGCCCAGGTGGGAATGTGAAATCACAAAAAAGGAAGGGAGAGCCGGGAGATCTCACGTGTTAGGAACAGCAAGGGAATTTGCACCAGCCAATAACAAGATCGTACTGGGGCATAAAATTGGCTCGGGCACCAATGAAAAAGTCACCCACAGTTGCAAATGGCATTTCATTCTTTTTGTCACAGACTGTTTGAGTAGTGCCCAAGTGGGAGGTGATGCAAATTGTGTATTTTAAGGAATATTCGTTCCGTAACACTGGTCACAACTACTAGCCACATGGCGAAGTAACTTATCAAAGTGGCCCACATGGGCACCAAAAGTGAGCCACTTTGACAACAAAAACGAGCACACACTAGCATTTTGCGTTTTTTGTTCGGGCATTGCCCTATTTCCCTATAGGCTAGTCCGAGCCTGCCCAATAAGCTTTTGCATGTTCACCGGCTTTATTAACAGATGTAAGTCCATATTTGTAGCTGGTCAGTGGTGCCTATTCCAAGGTGGCCTAATTGTTGGTCTGTCATTGGATCACGCCACCAGTACGCTGCTCCTTGCCGCTGCTCTCCCTCTTACCCTGCACCTATTCTCAGCAAAGCAGTCTATAATATCCTTCCCATGTCTGTAACTGGTACCTCACCGTCCATGCCATGGAAAAGGATGTGGGACTTCGCATAGAACCCTGACTTTCATTTGCATGTCAGTCCTGTTTCCTTTTAATTTAAACAGAATAGATAGGTTGCGAGCTTGGCCCATTCTATGTTTTCCATCTGTTACCTCACTCTGTAGCACCCTGGACATTTGCTCCAGGAGCTTAGAGCCGTAATGCCCTGTCCTCCGAGCCAATAACAACCTATCATTAACTTGGGCTGAGGGCCACTACCACTCAATATGAACCCCAGAGCACCTCCTGCGTCAAGTCCCTTGGGTTCCACATCGAAAAACACCTCTCCTTCAAGACACTCATAGCTAAGACAACTCAGACAGCTTGGTATTAGCTCTTCCTCCTGCGAAAAGTCAAGCCCTTTCTGCCTCCGGACAACTTTGGATCCACCGTTCAAGCACTGTTCCTATCCCACCTGGATGGGAGCAATGCACTCCTCAAAGGCCTCCCATCATCCCCCCTTTTGCCCCATATAATTGTCTTACATACAGCCGCATGCCTCATCAAGGGTATATGCAGATACGACCACATTACCCTGGCTCTCATCGACCTTCACTGGCTCCCACTGCACGCACAAATCACCTTCAAGTCTTGCTGCATCATCTATAAGGCAGTCCCCCTCAAGTCACCCAGCTATCTCACGGAGAAACCCTGCATCTGCGGCAGACAGCGCACCACCAAAAGCCAGGACACGCGCAGACTTGAAATCTGCTGCTGCAAAAAGGAAAGGACCAGAAAAAAAGCCTTCTCTGCCTACGCCCCAAGACTATAGAACCTCCTCCCCATCTGCATCAGACTCGCCCCCACGCTTCTACAATTCAGAAAATAACTGAAGTCTCTCCTCCTTAACGCCTAGGCCATAACGTCGCCTCTCACGCCACCTGGCTCACTAGAAGCCGCCCGGCCTTCTCCTCCTCACAATCCGGTACAGCTACACCTCCTCCTCCGTCCCGCTCTGTATCCTACCCCGCTGTATATTTGTTCTTTTGCTACTAGCTCTGCTATGCATCTGTAATGTTGAACACCTCTGTAAAGCGTGCCGTTATGTTTCTGTTTGGTCTATACCTCTGTAAAGCACTCCGTTGCTGCTTGAAGCTAGGTCCTTGCTTAATAAATAATCATAATAATAATAACACTCCATTATTGCTTAAGTTAAGTACTTTCTCCTCTCCCCCACTCATTGTGGAGCCCGGCGCTGGAGGAGGAAGGCATGGAAAGTAGCTTTGTACCAGGCCTCCCTGACCACAGATTTATTTTGGAGTAGGGGCAGATTGCTAGCGAGGCTGTCCCAGTGACCTGTAACGTGGCACAGAAACGGGCTCGTCCCACTCAACATTTCATGCTTGTTTCTTATGCAGTGTTCAATAAAATACCCGCCAAACTGGGCGCTTAATGGAACCAAATGGGTTGGTGACCTGCAGCCTGTGAAGCCGTGCTGTGACTGCGGCTTAACATGAGCTGCCTCCTCACTGTGCTAAAAAGCAACCATTAATTAGGACAGAGGCGTACCTCAATGAGTTATACCTTAAAGCAGCCCCACACTTTAGTAAGATCCGCCACTTGGGCTTCAAGATTGATTGACTACCCGAGCCCCTTGCGCCCCAGACCACGAGTTATTGGTCTGTCTCGAGTGCCACCGGCACATTTAGTCTGGCGCCTATACTCGTCAGGTGACAGCCACCCCCTCACTTCTCATATCTTACTTTTGATTCTCAGTCCTAGGCATCCACTCCATTTCCCTATGATTGGTTAAAGGTGCCTGATCCTCAGCCTTGTCTTCTCATCTAGCCCCTGTGGTTGGCCTCGATCATATGCAAGTCACGTGCTGCCGGCTATGCTCTCTCTCACAACTTCATTCTAATAAACTTCGGATGAGTAAGCAAGGCTGTTCATGGCTCAGCTTTAACCAATCAGTGTGAATTGTGTATGTTTAAAATACTGACCATGCGTGGGTCGGAGACAGCATGAGGAGTGAGGTGGTGTGAGAAGCTGAGAAGGAGACATGAGGTAAGAGGATTGAGGAGGTTGACTGATAACACAGGAGGACGACTTAATGGGACGAATTATGAGTATTAATAGCAATGAGGATGAGGATTTAAGTTTGAGAAGTGAAGAGTAGGAGTTAGGTGTGCGGCAGGTGAAGTGTGGAATGAAATGAGAACTAAGGTGGAAAAGTGAGGCGTGAGAAGCAAGGTACTAGGAGTTAGCAGGATGGCTGAAGAGAAGAATAGAGGAGGAATGAGTAGAACAACGGTTTATTAATGAGTAAAGACTGAGGAAGTGGAGGTTGAGTAAGGACTAAAGAGGACTATTCAGGCATAAGAAGTGAGCAGGAGGACTGAGGAGGAGGAAGAGTTCAGAAGCGAGGTATGAAAAGCGATGATGCAAATTACTGATAATTAAGAAAAACGAGAAGTGAGGACTTATGTATGAGAAGGTAGCAGGAGGATTGAGGTATTATCAGGATTGTGACTGATGAGTAGGAATGAATAGTGAGATTGAGAAGTCCAGAGTAAGGACGAGGAGTGAGGTATGGAGAGTAAACACGATTACTGATGCAGTCATCAGTAATCGTCTTTACTCTCCATACCTCACTCCTCATGAGGATGAACGATGTGTAAAGAGGACAAAGCAAAATTAGTGATGTAAGAGGTATGATGAATGAAAAGGACTGCTGATGAGGAAGGAGTAAGGGTTAAGGAAGAGGAGGTTGAGTGAAGGATGAGATAGGAGGACAGAAGAGCAAAATAAAATTAGTTAAAAAAAGTGATGTAAGAAAAGTGAGGAGCAATGAAAAGTGAGAAAGAGGATTGAAGAGACTAGTAGGATGATGAGGAGGATTGTGATATGAGGAGTATAACTGAGGAGATGATATAAGGAGTGATTAGAATGGCTGAAGATGAGAAGTGAGTAATAAGGCGTTGGATTGAGGACTAACGTGCAAGACGGTACACGGATGACTGAGGTGGGAAGGTTGGGGCTGTTGGCTGACGAGGAAGAAGCAGGCGTGAGTTTACGGGATAATGGGAAAGAGGATGGATGAGTGCAGAGGATAAGTGGGGGTACTTTTGAGGAATTAGAAACACAAATGACAACTGTTGAGGATGAACAAGGAGTGAGCAATAGAAATAAGCAAAATGAAAGATGTGTTGACGGGTGAAGCAGATGAATGATAATTTTCTAAAATATATTGGGTGCGACAAGTTAAAGGGATGAGCACAGGTGAAGCGGGGCATGAGGATAAGGAGTGAAGAGTAAGGACTGATGAGCGAGGATGATGACGCAGGTGTGAGAAGGGCAAGTGAGGAGTAGGGAGGAGGAGTGAAGGGGCCAAGTAACCTTCAGACTTTTGTATCAAGCACATTCCATTACGTCAGGTTGAAAACAATTCTAAAACCTTGGGTGGGGGGGGGGGTTGCAATTTTAACTCCCCCCTCGGATGGAGGCAAAAATGTGAGTACTTTAAAAGTATTTAATCTCACAACTAAGCAGCATTTTCAGAACCCTGTCTTTGTGTGAATAACGGGTGCTGTAAATATCCCAAGTGGCACATTTGGTGGATGGTAAAAATAGGCAATATTTTGAATGATACTAGTTATTCTGCTACCGCCAAACCCATAATGATGGCCTAGGAGATTTGAGAATTATGTGATAATTTGATGTTTCAACAGCCTGGCCACTTGGGCACCCGGCAGGGGCTGACTAGACACATGGCAATGGAATTATTAACAACATGGCACAATTACCTAAACACAGGGCCTGGGCAGCCTCGTGACTTTAGGAGAGCTGATAGCAGGGAAGGCTAGCTCAAGGGCATGGGGCAGTCTGGCAGATAGGCCAGTGAGCCTGCACAGAGACCAGCAGATTGGGTGCTTGGCTTTCTGCTAGTACTTGGTAGAGTACTTTCAGGATGTGACTGGAAATTTGGGCAGGCCTGGAGTACTGAACACCAGGCAGGGACGTAGCCAGCCATTCCTAACTGATAAGACTGTGTCAAAATGTGGTTGGCCTGGAAATGCGGGAGTTTGGGGGATTCGGTAAGCCATTTCTGTTCAAACGTTTTCCTAATAGTGACTTTAGAAACACTTATTAGACATGTATATTATCTCAATCAGGCAATCTCTTTTGTGTTCAAACATTTTATTAAATATTAAATACTGCAGTGATCATTCAATAGGGATACACAGTAGCTGAATAAATACAACTCGCTGTACCTGGCATATCATGTATGCTTTTCTAGCACCCTCTCTCCTTCTCTCCCTCTCTTACTCTCTCTTTTCCTGTGTCACTCTGTCGCACTCATTCGGTGCCCCCTTTCTCTCTCCATCTCGCTGTCTATCTTGTTCTCCCCCAGCCTCACTCTGTCTATGCCTCCTTCTATGTGGGTGAGTGCCACTTTTTCTGGTGCACGTTTGCTAGGAGCACCCATGCATTTGGCGACAGATGTGCGACAATAGGCGGGTGGGGGTGAAGTGTTTTGCAAAAGCAGCTACTATAAAACTAATATGAAAACATGTAATTGTACTAATATTGTAAACTTGATCTTTTTAACATTTTACAATGCTAAAAGATGTATGGTCTGTTGCACTCATGTTGCACTCATGTTGTACTCTTTCAAATACCTCTATGAGGAGAAGGAAGAGTACAAATAACCAGTGCTGGAAATTGACATTTACTGGTGGACCCCTCCCTCTTCCCCTTTCGCCCCAGGACTGGGAACAGATTGTCAGTGGTATGGGTGGGACTGAGGGGCAGAAGTAAGTGTCGAATGATCCGTGTGCCCTGAATATAGGATGCTGGCTGCTTTGCATAAAAACCAAAAGTGCATTTTGCAAAAATAAGAATGATCACCAATTTATCAAACATGTCTCTGCAAATAATTCAAATGTACACTCCTTCTGAACATGCAATGCACACTTGGTATGGCGCTCATTTCCTCTGTCAGAAAAGTCAGCCTGACAGTAAAACATGTGCAAAGCATGAGGCATATATATACAGCTTTCAACCATTTCATTGTGCATGTCTGGGCTCTTGAGAAAAGGACGATTTTCAGATGCAGTCTGTGAAGACGTGCACAGCTCAAGTGTATGCTTTGAGACACATCGTTCAGGAGATTTACGGCAGTAATTGGCAGAGAACTTCCTCAACTTGTTTATTTTTTGGGACTCGTGTCTACAAGTATCAGTGCTCTGGCAAGACAGTCCACTCCGTCTTGTTCCGGCCAAATGACTCCCCTGCCCAGATCCTTATATCACACAAATATGTCTGTGATAAATGTGTTGTATGCATAAATCATTAAGTATATAATGATAACTGTGCTTGGTGTTCATTTCATTTTTTACAGCACACACACTCACATTAACATGTTTCTATCATATATATTGTTTCTGACAGCCTCAAGGTTTGAATGTGAGGATCAAATGGAACATGCTTAATTCCCACTGCCTAGACCAACATAAGATATATATTTATTGAATAGGGTGCATCATAGGTATGTCTTAAAATGCTTGATTTCATATAAATGACATTGTTTTAAATACCGTCATAAGGATTGCGTTCTTTTTCCAAGCACAAGATGCCATGCACCAATAGGACTTAAATTATGTCATTCATGTTAGGGTAATTAGCACAAGCATCAGAATTTCAAATGAGAAATAGAAAATAAGTTCAAACTGGCTACAAGCAAAACAAGCAATGACAAAATGTGTACGTCAAATTCAATGATGTTTGTATGTGTGTGTGTTTGTCGGGAGAGGACCGGTCCTTGTTGGTAGCATTTGCACAGAGGGCAAGGACTCAGCAGCCAAGGAGTGAGCCTTCACCCCACTTCACCATCACTAAGCACCTGTTTAAACCCGACTCCATGACGGTCGAGCTTGATCAAGCCAGATCTTTCCTTCAAGCAGATTCTTCAGCTGTCACCAGCTCTATCAAATAGGCCTTGCATAAATTCCCTTTGATACTAGCATCTCACTTCTGTTACCACTGTGACAGGATCTGTATCACCCCTACCTCCAGGGCCTTCACTCAACATCCAGGGGAGGGGAGTGTCCATGACCACCCCAGCAGGGGCTGCGGTGGGGGCAGGGAAAAGCATGTACCTGTCACTGTGCAACAGTAAAGAGAGCAGTCAACAACCCCTGCACTAGGGGGCTGCTCTCAATTGCCAACACGGGAGAGGTCTACCAAAGTCACATGTATTTTTATTGATAGTTCACTGCTCACACCATCCATTAAACCTTGGTGTCTATTAAAACACATGTACTTTGTGTAACACATCAATACACAGTAGTTAAAATAGATGCCCCACACTTAATTTTCATGTTCAAAGTCATCTGATAACACTCAGTAATGAACAGTAATGAACACTCAATGTGTTTTACACTCTAATGTAAAAATAAATCTTTGAATTATGAGAAATGTGTAATAAAGAAACATTATCATTATTATCTTCACCATACACAACACACTTGAAAATGCAATGAATCATTAATGGAAACACTAAGCCATTGTTATTTGTCTCTCCCTCAAATCAAGACTAATACTGATCAACCTTCTCCAAGAAATGAAAGTGAACTTTAAAAACCAACTACCTACTTCACCAGGCCAGGATAGTCAACCTCACAAATCATGCCGGTCAATCTAGCACCTGTCTTGCTAAATCATGATAGGCAATCACATAGATGCATCTGCCTCAATCAACCCCTCAATGCCTTTCTCAATGTGATATCAAATGCAGAGTAAGAGGCCTCCTCGTACTCACCAACTGTAGAAGGTATGGAGTTGAAGAGTGCTAGAATGGACTGGATGGCTGGAAAAAATCCACAGTTCAAAATAAAAATGGAAACATGGGAAATATGAGAAATTTAGAAAAAATCCCAAAAGGCACTTATTGCTGTACCATATGCTTTTCATGAAAAATGCATTAAAAAGAATTAAATGTCCATTGGACTTACGGTTGGCAGCATATAGCCAACCCAGAATATGGTGTCTGCTCTCAGGCTGTGAGATTTAGTGTTTTAGGAGGAAAAATCAAAGATCTTTCCCAAAGTGGGTAAAAACGATTTCAAGTTCTGCTCAAAAGTGTTTCAAAATAGCCAGAATCCACCTTGGGGTGCCAAAAATCCAGATCCCAGAAATAGAGTTCAGATTCGATTGACCCCTATCATCGGGGAAGACTTGCTGCTCTTAATCTCCTTCCAGCCACCTCCATCTGCCCCGTCTTCTTGCCAGCTCCGTCACCCCAAACAGTTGTGAGGAGGGGCTGAGCGTACTCCGTTATATACTTTCTCGTTTTCTGGGCCGTCCCTATTCTATGCCTGCTATCCCGACCTTCATTGGCTGCTAGAAATTGTGCCAACAATTGTATTTGAGCTGACAGCACCATTCTCGTGCAAATACAAGCCAAGGACATATCCCTGTCCTTCAACTGCCACTGTGGATTTTGCCAACAATTGTCTTTTAGCTGACTGTACCTTTCTTGTGCACAGCATGGCCAAGGACATGGCTCTGTACTTCAATGGCCATTAGGGATTGTGCCAACAATGTGCCAGCAAACTACAGACCTATGTTTAAAACTGTTAAAACTACAGAATAAAACTATAGAAGGACTGCCTTTTGTAGTTTGCAGCGTTTTGACATTATCTTTGTTTTGTGTTTTTTCGAGTACATTGGCCTCCTTCACAAAGAGAGCCTACATAGCAATTGACTGAGATGTTTACATAAGCAGAGTATGAGGTACCCCAGCTCAAGGCCATTGGCGTGCAACACAAACTTTTAGAAAAAACTCTACTGCATTAAATTGCAACACGAAAAAGCAAATCTCGTAGCCTGCATTTCACTAAATAGGAATGTGATTTACATTACACTATGCATCTAGCAAGAAGGCCTGGTCCGCGGCTCAGACCACATGCCATATTAAGCATGGCTAATATCGGTAGACATAGGAAATACACGTCACCTCCCCCCACCCCCCGAGTTAAGCAACAAAAGAGCATGTAAAACATGGCAGAATACTTGTGTGCTAAAATGTATTCGCATTGAATCTTCACTATTTACTAAATGTTAAAACCGAAGCATTTCTTCTAGATGTGTGCCAGCTGCAGCAGGTACTGACCAGTAGACAATCTTCAGCTGCTGATGATCACTGATAAATCATGGATTAGCATACATTTGCACACAAACAGTTCCAAACTGTTGTATTCTGTTATGCGGGATACCGTTTTGGTGCATTGACAAGTTCACTGCTACTTGTCACGATGAAATAAAAATGTTGATCAGGATGAATCCTGCTACAGAGCACAGGTGTGTTCCCCATGCATACATTTCCAAAGAAGACCAAAGATTGTTTCAATGGATTGAAGGAAGCAACTGTATTTGTTTACCAGTAGATGGAGCTCCCATGTGTTGGCGGAGAACCTTCTACCAGGGCATGAATCCCCCTTTGGCTATTCTGGTATTCTCCCAGTAGATCTTTGGCCATTTGTAGCACTCTGTTTGATGCTACGATTCAAGTCACTGTGGTGCGAGTGCTGTGTATTTTCATATCCAGTGAATATGCCACTCTCATTGTTAGTTGCAGGAACCTCAGTGGGGATAACTTCAATTCAGTCCAATTGCACCAGCACAGTCTGCACTGGTGGATGCAGAAGATATAACAGTTAACCACAATTGAGACAGTGATCAAGCTCTCAATTCCCACACCCACACCATAGCTTGAAGGATTGAACTGCACAAAGTTCATGATGCTGAGCAGCATTAGCTATTAGTAGAGCCTAGCTACTGAAGGTTTCCATTAAAATTACACACAGCATGCACTCGGTTGAGTTTGAATTCTTCTTGCATGTGCTAATCTTGAGAATGTCCTGCCATCTTGTATGCGGTTCCCACACAGTTCTTCAGGGAATACTGTTGTACAGTAGAGTCCTCACGACACACACAGGCATGGGTGAAGGGCACCTCATAGAGAGGTTGTATCCATTGCATCTCTACTTTATGCATGGTCCCCCAGGACTGCAGTTCTCCACACCACAGAGATGTTTCTGCTGGCACGGGAATATTCAGGATCCCATGCAGTGTCCATGGCATCAAGTCTTTTTCCCCATGCCGATATTCTGTAAAACATTCCCTTGAGTACACTCAGCAAAGTGCAGTTCGAATCTGAATGGCCTGTCTATAAGTTTGTCTTGATAGATTCATTTCTGTCAGCTGCTGTGGCCATGCTTCAGTATACCAGGCTGGAACATCCATGGAGAGTCGGTCCGGAAAGTCTATGATCTGCAGAAAGTCAACATTGCTTGTTGTTCATCCTGTAAAGCTTACAAGTCTACTTGGATGATATTCACCATATCCACTACTACATCTCTTCAACTTGTAGATTGCCATCTGCAATGCAATGAAGTCGTCTACAGCTGCAAAAATGGCTCATCTTGATCGGTTGTCTAGCCAGTCCTTGGTTTTCCAGGACAATTTTCTTCAAGGTAAGATAATTTTTTCTCACCTCCGTTGTGGCCTTAGCTTTTCCTGGGGGACCTATCCTGTCTAGGATTACTGTCTACCTGACTTTCCTCATGTGTCTCTTACACTAACAACCTTATGTAAAGTTGCTTGCTGCACCATTATTTGGCAGGCTTTGTCTATGGCAATGGCATTGGTTTGTGTAATGTTTTGTGAAGCCCAAGCTTTGTAAGTTCTTACGCTTGAACCGTTGTTTCTTTTGTAATTGCTCGTATTTTCCTTTCTTTATTGCTTTTCCAAGCTGTTTAGTTGTCCACCAAAAGCCACCTTCCTTGGCCTCCCAAACTACATATGTGGGTAAATGGGTTGGACTTCACATTATTGCAAAAATGAGTGTGATCTAATGTGGATCACTACATGGTACATTTAGCATATCTCATCCATGCACTTGTCAAGAGTCACCCCCATGACGTGTTAAGAGGGACTGTGCCTTGCTGTGTTCTCTCATTGTGGCATAGAATGTGTCATCATAGTTCCCATAAACTGGCTATCTTTAGGAAGTGGGGTGAATATATATTCATTTTGTGCTTTACGCTCTTCCTTCACTTGTGGCTTTGGTATGTATGGGAAGTGTGCCTATAGGTGTCTGTAATGTGCATCGTAAGGGTCACTAGCCTAGATTCATCTATCACCAATAGTGTATGTACCTGGAGTTGCATACTAGGCCCACAGGTTATACTGGTTTATCTGGAAGTGTCCTAACTCTAATGGGCACATGCTTATTTGTGAAGCGACGCCAACCTCATCAGCCTACACCTCCCCCTTTGTATTGAGTTTGGAGTGTGTGTTGTTTCTAAGGTTCATCCTTTCAACTGTTGGCTGATCATTGGGATCTCCAGAGGGATCATAAATGTCCCAAGGTCAAAAAGACAAAAAAGGTGAGGAGGCTTATCCACAGCAAAAATGTAAAACAGGATCACTGTCCCCACAAAACGATTGCAAGTTTTCATGCACTTTGCATGATCTAAAAACCTTCATTTTCACGATCGACCTCCCACTTAGCTTTGCTTCTAGCCTTGTTTCTGGCTCTTTGGTTCCCAAAACAATAGACATGTTTCCATGTAACGTGGAGGTTTCTGGAGTTATTGTTAACTTGACATTTTTATCTATTCTTGCCTACTCGCCAGGTTGTTCAAGAAAGAGAGTCTCCTCCCTCTGGAACAGGGGTGGAACCATCTTGAGCTGGCTCAAGGTGCGCGATGGACACTTGTCAAGCACCTTTTTCAGGAGGCAGGGCTGGTAGGACTACTGTTCTTGAGCCTATAAGTTTCCTTCACAGGAGGTCAATAGTGCAGTCCAAGTGCTTCTTTGTTATGAGTCATCATGAATCATCTCTAGGGATTACGCCCCAGATTGCAAAGTCATTGACTTCACTCTGTCTTCATGCTGTGGTGCCTCTTCACCATTGATGGAGTCTCTTAGGAGATTTATGAGGAGCAGCTCGTCTGGTCTGTTGAGAAAACCCAAGAATTGTCTAAATCAGGCATTACGGTACCGGCAAGGTTACTGGTACCGTAGTTCCCGGACCGACAAACTATGAGTTGCGATCGTGGTGCCATTCTGCCCGCCGGTCGGACCTGGTGGGCAGAAAGGCACCTGCGAGCACAGCATGTCGAATGCACGGTGCCAGTGCATCCAACCTCCCCAATCCCATTGAGCCGTGTGGGGCTCAAATGGGAATGGAGAGTAATGAATTCCAGCCCCTGGCAATGGGGAAATACAGTGTCCGCCAAGGTCGGAATGGCCCTGTACGTCCCCATTGCTAGGGGCCAGAAGAAATGCAACTCCGGCAGCAGGCACGGCTACCGCCAGGGTTGTAATGACCCCCACTGTTGCCCTTATTAATGTGCGCACTGCTGGTTTGCAGGAATTGTCTATTGTTATTGGTAAACATAAGGGGTAACTTCGTATTTACTGTCTTCCTTTTTACTGAGCCCTGGCCACCAATATTTGTTCTGCAAGTCTTGCAGTAGCTGAAATCCTAAAGTGGGTTGAGGCTACACTTACATGTGCAGTGGAGATTCATTTTAATCTATCCTGCTTGTCCAATAGTACTCTGTCAGCAGGGCCTCCTTTGGATTTAGGTATAGTGACTATCACTGTATTCTCTTTTGCAATATAGTTATATGCTGTAGGGAACCGTTGAGGGTTAGGACTGTTTGCATCTAGTCATGCATTTATGTCCTCATCTATGTATGTAGCTGAGCATGCTAATGACTCTACTAGTACAGTCTAATGACTATGCTACTTTTTACAGTCTGCTGTCTTGCAGACTTATCAGCAAGCACATTGCCTGCTCTGTACACAGAATATGTTCTGTGTAAACTTTTCTGCATAACCCAGATGAGAGGTCTAGCCTTCTAGATGTCCCATTTTATTTACCAAATTTGTTTTGCCAAGATTGGCTTGCCTTTAGAACCTCTGAATGAGTTGGCTTGCCACCATTAGAAGTCAAAGTTATAACCTCTTAATACATTGTCTGAAACAAACACAATTAAAGTGGTCTTAAGTGAATCAATTTGTTGTAGTGCAAGTAGGAGGCCTTGTATTTCACCAACCTGAGCTGCTGTATCCCAGAGGTTTTCTGTTTGTGTATCCTGGTGTTCAAACATATTGTTATGTTTGACTTTCCATTTACAGCAGCACAGGCAGCTGGATACTTACAGTGTGTCCCAATTGCTGAAACAGCACTTACATCTCAGTTTAGTACATTTGCAAACACCCAAAGCAGGATTTGTGTTACTGCTGCTTCTGCTTCTAGTTATTGAGACCGCTCCAGATCATGCATTTGTAGCTATTCTGGTTTATAGTGATACTTTATGTCTGGTGCTGTCTGCTTTGCTTCTGCACTATCATTTGTACAGCAAACAAAATGTCTTCTTCTGTAGCAAGGTATAGCTCAGAGATTTTTTAGACATGTAAATGGTATGCTATGGGTATTGTCCCTACATGATTACATACCACATAATGTTATTGGATCTGAAATTTGCATAATTTCAAAGTCCTTGTCTGTGTTCTTGTCCTGAAGAGGACTACCTTGAGTCATCTGTTGGTAGACATGGTGCAGGATGCGTGTGTGCGTTCCCTCCTCGTCAGTTGGATGGAAGTTGGGGTTCAACAAGTCATATAGTGGTTTCACAAATGCTGCATATTCTGCCACATACAAACGCCCAAAGTTAAAAAGGCAGAGTATGGCCTGCATGTTCTTAAGAGTTCATGGGCTTTACAAATGTGTGCACATTTCTCGAGGAATAGTGGAGCAAGTCCCCTTCCCTCATCAGATAATGGAAACACCAGATATATGATTTCTCTAAGGACTAACTTTGACTTCTTGAAATTGAGTATGAAGTCTTTAACTACAAGTGGCCTAATGATAAAGTCCACTTTCTCTAAGTATTCATCTAAGTTTTCATTTGTACTGTATTTGTCATCTACATATGTCCAGCATGTCTGTATGCTTTCTAAGAGGGATTGCATTCTATTAGAAAATAGGCCAGGACTGTTTGTACCCCTGTGGGTGTTTAGTAAAACAAAACTGTTTTCCCTTAAATGTTATAGCTGTGTATGTATATGTTACGAAGACGCTCTGGACACAGGTAAGTCTTTGTATTAAGTATTTATTAAGATAACAGGAGTGAAAGACCTCCCACAACACTGAGGACCCCTCTACCCCAACAAGAGGCTTCAACTGACAAACTGTAAAACTTTGAGAACATCATAAACACATACAGGTTCTGTGACATCATCAGAACCTGAAGCAAAGAATCTGATCCAATAACATTCCATGGCATGGCTTCCCATGCTACAGTGTTCCTTAGTAATCAACATCATAACACATCTCCCTTTTTTTCCAAAGATACATTCGCATTCCAAAGATTCATGCACACCACCACTGATCCTCACACCTGACCTCTCTTTACAGTAGCAACTCTACTCTTGTTCCAAACCTGACCGCCTTCCACACGTACCTCACCCTTCATAACGGCAACTACCCTAACCGGATCTGAGTATAATGACTCACCTTTTCTCTTCACCACACCCTTCTTTATTCCTACCCAATCACCTCGCTCCACATGCAATTCCTTTCTTCCTCTTCTCTTGTTTTCTCGCATGACCCATTCACTCTTTTTCTTGAGAGCATTTCTCACTTCATCAACGACCACATCCGACTCCCTGCTCCTCCTTAACCATGGAGGATACGCCATCGAGAAGGGCTTTCGACCCCTCATAAGTTCAAATGGACACAACTCAGTAGTTGCATGTGGTGCCATGCGCAACGCCCACATTCTGTTTTGAATGGTCACTAATTTGTCGAAGCCACACTGCTCTCCCATGCATACGCTCTCCATCACACATCTATTTTCAACTACTCTGTTAGTTTCGGGATGGTAAAGAGCTGCCCTCTTATGGGTTACTCTGCACTTTTTTAAATATGCAGGAAACAACCCTCCAGTGAATTGAGTTCCATTGTCGGTAAGGACACTTTCAGGTAGTCCCTCACTCGCAAAGACTTCCTGTAACACCTTCACCATGTTCTCTCCCAATATTTCACGTACAACCTTGAAGTCTACCCACCTGGAGAATAAATTAACCACTAGTACCACATACCTTCCTCGGCCATAGCCCAGCTCAACTGGACCTAAGATGTCCATTGCTATATCACTCAAAATTTTTGTTGGGACACCCACATCAATCAGGGGTTGTTTTCTAGCCTCAACCCCCTTCCCACTCTTGATACAAAAATGGCATTCTGCTAGATGATTTTCAATCTCCTTGTCGAATCCCGGCCACCAATAATCTGATCTCAACACCCCTTTGGTCTTGGTAACTCCAATATGGCCACTATGAGCTAGGTCGATAATCTTTTTTCGAATACCTGCCGGGGTAACTGCTCCCTCCCACCTGAACAGTACGCCATCAGAAACAGATAATTCATCTTTGACCTACCAATAGGGCCTCTCACCCTCGACCAAATCAGATTTGTTAGGCCATACAGACGTCATTACTTATGTGATAACCTTATTAATTATCGAGTCCCTTCCTATCTCCACCAACCACTCTTGCCTGGACACAATTCCCTCTGTGTTCACAAACACCATTTCCATTTCCATCTCCTCACCTAACCCTTCCTGGGATGCAACCGTTATCCTTGAAAGATTGTCAGCAAGCATGTTCTCCTTCCCAGGTATAACCTCCATTGAAAAATTGTGCGCCTGCATCCTGGTAACCCACCCGGCTACTCTGCATGAAACCTTATCTAAACCCTTGCTTTCGAAAAATAACCTTCAAGGGCTTGTGATCTGTCCGTAGAACAAATTCCATACCCCACACAAAATTTCTAAAATGCTCAACAGCCCAATAGCATGCCAAAGCTTCCTTCTCAAGGACGGAATATCTCAACTCTGCACCCTTCAGGCCACGTGACGCATGTGCTATCACTTCTTCTGACCCATCATCCTGTCTCTGCGAAAGTACTGCACCCAGCCCACCTTCGCTGGCATCCACAGTAATAATAGAACATTTCCTCGTGTCAAAACATCCTAATGGGCGAGCCAAATCAATCTCTTGCTTGATCCTTGTAAATTCCATGTCACACTTTCGGTTCCATATAAATTCTACCCCTTTCCTTAGAATCTTCCTCATTTCCAACACCTTGGACGCCTAGTTCATCACAAATTGTTGATAACATTCCGTCATGCCCAAACTCTTATTGGTTGGCTTTTCAATTACTTTTATCAAATTCACAATGCTCTCTTTAGGTTTTACCCCTTTATGTGATACCTCGTGGCCTAAGTAATCTACTTTGGAGACGGCAAATTTACACTTTTCTTGCTTCAAGGTGATCCCCCTTTCTTCAAAAATTCTCAACACCTCATACAAATTTTTGTCATGTTCTTCAAGTGTTTCTCCACAGACCAACACATCGTCTTGGAAACAAAACACCCCCTTCACACATCTGAGTAAACGGTCCATAATTTTTTGAAACACTGACGAGGCCGATGCCAACCCAAAAGGCATCCTTCTGAATTGGAACACACCCTCATGAGTGATGAAAGCAGTACATTTTCTGCACCCCTCCTCCAATTCAATCTGGTGATAGGCAGATGCCATGTCCAACTTTGAAAAAAACTTCCCTCGCCCAACCATGGTCAACATCTCACACATATTGGGCAATGGGTGCCTATCAACCATCACACATTTGTTGAGCTCACGCATGTCTATGCATAGTCTCAGATCCCCTGAACTCTTTTTGACAACAACCACCGGGGATACCCATTCAACTCCGCCTGCTTTCTCGATCACACCCAACTGTAACAGTTTCATCAACTCTTTCTTGACCCCTTCCCTTAAGGACAAAGGCACTGGCCTAAGTTTAGCAGCAACAGGTGTGCTATCCCTTTTCAATATGATCTGGTGTATAAAACCTTTCACCTTCCGCCTTGCTTCCATCGAACACTCCTCTGTGCCCTACCACATATTTGCATGACCCTGCACATGGTTCTGACACCTGATATACTTGTTCTTCCTTGTTTGGATCTGGTCTGATGGCAAGGCTTTTCTGCTCCCTCCATCCCAACAAGGATTGACCTTTTTTGTTATGTATACTTTTCCATCGCATTTCCGGCCCTTGAATTCGAACTCGCTCCACGCATACCCCAACAGTTAAATTTTATCCTGATTGTAACCACCTGGATTTATATCAGGTTTTGATAGGCCGGACACTTTCCCATGCATGTCCCTCTCAAATACATTTTTAGACACCAAAGTGATTTTGGACCCAGAGTCTGCCATCATAGATACCTCATGGCCATTCACTTTCACTAGTGCATACGGATGCTCACACTCATCTGTACTTTCAACCTCCATGACAACATTAACAGTATTAACAACAACATTCTGCATTGAAAGTGTCATTTCCTCCTCGGCCGACCTTCCATCTTCTTCTTCATTCACATAGAGGACTTTCTTTTGGGCATTTTGTCCGAATTGAACATTTTTGCAACAGTTCGCGTAATGACCTTTCCTTTTACATCTCGCACATGTAGCCCTGCGGCCCGGGCACACAGCAGAAGATACAAAGTGTGTATTGCTCGCGCATCAGAAACACAGTCTCTCATCCTTTTTCTCTGCCTTCTGCGGTAGGTCTTGATTTCTTTTCTCTTCCACAACCACCCGATTTGACTGCCGATTTCTGGACCTTTTCTTGCCCTTCCCATCAGTCACATTTAAAACTTCAGTTTTGCTCTCTTTTGACTCTCCCAATTTGTTTCTGGATAATTTGGCCACACATGCTAAGGAATGTTCTACTCTCCTTGCAATGTCCAATACTTCGTCCAGATTTGGCTCATCTCTAAGCCATAGTTCCTCTCGAATTTTATTGGCCCTGCAATGTGTCATGAATTGATCACGTATGTGTTCGTCAAATGCTTCTTGGAATTTGCAGGATAAAGCGAGATGTCTCAGCGCCGTCACATATTCCTCCACCGATTCTCCAGATGCCTGCATTCGCATGCGGAAATTATAACGCTCCAATATCGTGCTGGTCTTGGGGTTAAAATGCTTATCCAGCTTCATCAAGGCCAGATCAAATTCGTTCATATTATCTCCACCGCCATCACCATGGGGTTGGGGAAGTGTTTCGTATACTCTCTGGCCCTCATATCCCAGAAAATGCAGCAACAAAGTCAATTTCCTTTCGCTGGAGTAAGAATTCCAACCGGCCGCTTTCATGTAGTGCAAAAACCCCTCGCGCCATTGATTTTGCAGGACCTGGATATGGCATGAAGATTGGTGGTCCTGCGATATCAGGCAAACCTGCCATGCTGCCAAGCCGTATGAACTGCTGATCCTATGGCCTCCTTCAGCGACAGGAATGCTACAAACGCCCTTGGCTTTCAAACGCTTGCCACACCGTCCCCTTTTGTCTTTGGGTGTAAACTTGAAAGTTCGAAAATCTCCAAGGTTGCAACTCAGTCCAAATAACACGCAATCCCCCGATGAATAGCTTTCTTCTGCGTGGTGTGCGTTCTACCACCTATACGGTAGTGCGCTCTGCTCAAATCTGGCCACTACGAGAATCCTTGAGCCGCGTGTCACTGTTCTGTGCCGAGCCTCCTACCGACAATACGGTAATACGCTCCACCCTGCCCTGCCCTTTCGCTATCAGCTCGAATTGCGCACCTCCAACGAAATGTGCAGGGACGAGCTCCGCTGGGTTGCGGCTGCGCACTCTTCTTTCGCGCAGTGCCCCTCCTCTCCGATGTACGGTGACACGTATCGCGCCGTCCTGGGCCACACGCCCCCCACCTCAGGAAACACGAATCCGGTCGCGGCGGTTCCGCCTGGGCAAAATGCGACAATGGCAGAGGGGGCTGTGCGGGTCACAGCCGCGACACTAGCACGGCCTCACGGAAAGCACAACAGCAATTAAACTAGTAGCTCGTCGGGGCTTGCGGGCAGCGCAGCACTTACTTGGAATGAGGGCGGCACTCGCTGGATATGAGGGGATCCATTATCTTGTTTAGGCGGCCGCTACAATGCTAGGATAAGCGGAGCAGCCCGGAGCACAAAGCAGCAGGTCACAGCGGGGTCCCCCTTCCTCGATGGTCACTACAACGCTCTTGGGTAGCGGAGCGACATACAGGGGATTCGTTGCAGCAGGTCTCCTGTTATCCCATCCTCGTCGCCATTGTTAAGAAGACGCTCTGGACACAGGTAAGTCTTCGTATTAAGATAACAGGAGTGAAAGACCCCCCACAACACTGAGGACCCCTCTACTCCAACAAGAGTCCTCAACTGACAAACTGTAAAACTTTGAGAACAGCATAAACACATACAGGTGCTGTGACATCATCAGAACCTGAAGCAAAGAATCTGATCCAATAACATTCCATGGCATGGCTTCCCATGCTACAGTGTTCCTTATTAATCAACATCATAACAGTATACCTATCTTAATTCAAAGATTGTGTAGATTGTGTGTCAACTCCATCCCCAGTCCCAATACAGCCTTATATCTGTATCTCTGTATGTTATACAGAAGGCCTTAAACATGCATGTTCTATGCAGCCTCTGTGTGCGCATTAGCATTTAAGATGATAACATCTATTATCAATCAATATGAACCATCTGGTGTGGATACTGGAATTAATGCTGTATTCTAGGGGCATGCTTGGTGTACCAGAACCCCTTGTTCCAATACCTGATTCACAATTACTTTCAAATGTGTTTTGCCTGTGCTTCGATTGGCTATTGAGTCTGAGGCTTTGATGTTGCCAACACTTGGTTTTATGTCTGGAGGGTAATCTTTGTCATGTCATGTCCTACCTGATTCCTGTATAACTGTACTGCACCTAAACCAGCCCACAAGGCTGCTCAGGAGCTCAATACATTTTCCCTCTATTTCATTTGGATTTTCCCTTCAAGGTGATATTTAGATATATACACATTCTGATTAGTAGGAATGTGTTTTAAAAGCTTCTTGTGTCTCAGTTTGTATATGGAGATCTCTGTGCCAATTGTATTACTAACCAATCCCCTGGATCTGTGGTCTCTGGTATTATTGCGTGTGTCTGGATTACAGTTTCTACCATTGTTGCCATTGCCAACTCTCAGAACTGCAGTTAGCTTCCTTTCTCCCTTCTCTTGGTGGGCTTCTGCTCTCCCATAGGCGCTGAGCCCTGAAGGAAAGTCTCTATCTCTGTATCTTTGTGGCTGCCTAAGTTATGCCCTATCCTCTGTCTGATAGATACCTGTTTCACCACTTTCACCCTTAAAGGGTGTTCTATCCCGACCAGCTTCTTGCCTGGGACTGGTGCTATCACTTTCTACAGATCATATTCTGCTACTAAAGGTCTCCCTTTCTTGTTTGTCAGGGGGCATATTGCAAGCCCTTGTCCTTCCCTTTCTGTCTCTAGCTGAGAAGGTATGGCTGCCTGGTTCCTGTCTGGTACCAGTGGTATTAGTAGGTGGTGCTGTTTTAGAGTGTTTATTCTCACCTAATTCCTTCCCCTGCTCTTCCCCGGGGCTTCTACCCAGGTTAACCCTGCTACCATGGAATATTTGCCCCCAACATTGCCAGCCCTAAACTGCTTTCTGCTTCTGCTCCCTGAGGGCTTTTTCAGAATAGAGGTAAGTGCTGCAATTGAAGGAGTCCCAATTAAACGAATGTACAACCAACCATCACAGTGTTTCATGGGTGGATTATAACATGTTGACATTATGATTGCTAACACCCTTTGCCTCTACTGAGGAGTTACCCGAGGGTAAGCTGCCTCTATCTGGCTCAATTCACTGGAATGCCATTTAGCGATGTCATCCTGTCTTGTGGAGCAAGTGCCCAGTAAGGCTTTGAGGGTCTGGAATAGAAGTGTTCCTTCCTCCCCCGCTAGTATTGATCTGGGTGCTGCTGGAGCAGCTCCCAGTGCTCTATATTCTACAGCATGAGCGCAGACAGTATCAAAATGCCTCACCAGAATGTTATAGTGCCCCTGGGTATTAGGGCCATTTGCCCCCTATTTGGGTGGAACCTAAGGATGTGTTCTAAATTTATCTCTCACATAGTAACTGGACAGGCCATGTCTAGTCCTTGTGGTGGGGTATGTTAGCCCCATTGAAACTAGTTCAACCACCTACTTCAGGATACCCATAGGGTATGTATTGTATGTGATCTAGATCCCTCCTAATATGTAGTGTCTCAAACATGTTGGTACATGGTATCTTCATATACGTGAACAGGGTTTCCCCTGGCGACCCTCCAAGCACTGCCACGGACACTGTGAAGTTGGTATTGACATTCCTAACACCTATTTGCTGTAACTATCCGGTTACTGCACAGCTGCAGTTCACAGGTATAGGGACTTCCTCATGTGGGTTAGCCATTCTAATACCTTTTTGCTTGATAGCTGTTAAGGGTATTTGATTTACACCCTGCTTTTCACTAGTGTTTTAATGCCTCCTAGCTTGATAGCTGTATAGAGGACTTGCTTGAAAATACACCCTGCTCTTCACTAGAGCGATTTAAGCTTTGGTTTACAGCCTTCTCTTAACTAGAGTGTATGTTATTCAGTGTATCACAGGCCTGTAGCAACCCCTGAGGGCCCTCTCCAGTATCCAAATGGAGAGAATATTGTTACGGTATTGGAAAGGTCAGCAAAGTCCCATCTGGGGTGCCAGGAAGACATGATTTGTGTCACCCCTACCTCCAGGCCTTGCTTCCACCCCCAGGGAGTGTCCATGCCCACCCCAGCAGGGGCTGTGGTAGGTGTAGGGGTAGGGAAAGCATGTACCTGCCACTGTGCAACAGTAAAAAGAACAGGCACCAACCCCTGCAGTAGGTGGCTGCTCTCAATTGCCAACACAGGAGAGCTCTACCAATGTCACAAATACTTTGATTGATAGTCCTCTGCTCACCCCATCCATTAACCCTTAGTGTGTGTTAAAAGGCATGTACCTTGTATAACACATCAGCAGACAGTAATTCAAATAGATGCCAAACACCTAATATTCATGTTCAAAGTCATCTGATACCACTCAGTAATGAACACTCAATGAATGTGTCTTACACTCTCATGTAAAAATAGTAAGTAAGTAAAACTTTGTTTTCGGTCATGAGCCCATAAAAGCAATACATAATACATAAAATACATAATTGTTCATTGTTGGGTGTCTTGGCCCACGTTCAAGTTATTATGCTGCAACACTTGGTGCTGTGGGCTTAGGAAATCCAAGAGGGCGGAAAAGCCCACATTTGCGCCAGAATCCTGGAGAACCGTGCAGTTTTGCGCACACCAAAATGGTCGCCTGACCTGCCACCCACCAGTGCGAGCGTGATAGGCCAGGAGTGCCATGAGTGAAATGTGTGCCAAAGGAAAAACAGAAGTACCGGTGGCTAAAAAAAAAACAAAAGCGCTTTGAAATCACCTTTGTTTCTCTGAAATGCAAGCTAAAAATGCCTATTTTAAACATCGCAAGATATTCAAAATACTCAATGAACACCAGCAGACATTTGGCAGAATGTATTCTTGTGTGCATACTAAATCTGGAAAGAGAAAGAGCCCAAAACAATGTTTATAACAAAACTGGCTGAGCTGTGGATGTCAGCAGCTGAAGTGAAATTGGACTGAAAGACACTAAAATCTAAATGTTTAAAATAAATGAGTAACCACTGTTGAGTGGCACATAGTTTGCAACTGTTAAATGCCATAGTTTTGAACTTAGAATCAGCGTTCTAGCTGCATGTGTAAAAATTGCAAGTTTGGGTTGAATGTAGAAAACTGGGAACTAAAGTGACATTTGGCTGAAGCCTGGCTTGAAGAGAGTGAATTCTGCCCGACAACTACCCCCGACAGGAGTTGAAACTTGCTCAGCCACTCTTCCCAGGCCTGACTGCATTCTGCTGCCCCCACCAAAAGGAGATGACACCTCCCTGATTGAATCAGGGGAGGAGCACCTGGGGACTGCAGGAAACTAAACAAAGCACTGTCCTTGGCCCAGGCAAATGTTAAATTAGGGGGGTCGTAAATGGCTTCCTCTTGGAAGGAAACGGGGAGGGGCACTGCATGTGAGCAAGCTGAGCTTGGGGGAAGTGGATAAACCAGAAATTCCACCATGTGCTTTGGAAAACCACACCCCTTTGGGAGCATAATTTTAAAAAGATGGATAATTCATAGTGCGGACTTGTAAAAATTATATAAATAACATCATCATTCTTGTGATTTTTCTGTGCACATTTTAAGAGGTGTTAGGACTCTGGGGTATGTTCTTGGGGATAGTAGCGGAAAAAAGGTTGTTACTCCAAATGTATGCATGTTAAAAATCGGACACTTTATCATCTGAAACCCATATCCCTGGTGCACATTTGTGTAAAATCTGGAAAGGTTTAGAGGTCGTTATCTGGAGGAAAAGGGCAGAATTCTGTCATAAGCGGACACGACATCTTACAAAGACAGGGATCGGATGGTTTGGTGTTACAGAAAATATGTTAACTGGACGTATAATATTAGAAAAATGGTACATAGATAAATATGTATTTGGATCAGAAATAGATTTGTGTGCAATTTGACAAGGGGAGGATCCTCTGACCATTAACCTACCTCATCACTCTGACTCACAACCCAGTTCCCCCAATCAAGGGAGAAAGGAGGAGCTGGCCAATGATAAGTTGAGAGGGTTGGGCATAGAAGATGAGCCGACCCTCTCACTTTCTAAACTCATAAAAGGAGACTGTGCAGGACAGGTAGGGACATTCACTTCCCACTTCAAGCTGATTTCTTGCGGAGCGTTTTGCCAGAAGACACCAGATCCAGCACTTAGACTTCAAATCCAGACAGACCAGAACTTTGAATTCAGACTTCAGAATTTGTCAGCAGGCCTCAAAATCTTTTGCAAACTGATTCACCCCATACTTCCAAGGGGCACATCACAGTAAAACAGCCGGGCTGAGTTGTTTGATTCTGGCCTAAAACCCTGTGCCAGAAACACCCAGAAAGCAGAGCTGTACCCGGAACCAGAGACCAGACCGCCGAGCAGCGCCAAGATCTTTTGCCAGAACCAGAGATCCAGACCGCTGTGCAGTGCCACTAGCAGAGCTGACCCAGATTGCTGTGAGCAGAACCAGGCAGAGACCGTCTGTGGCGAGGGAACCGCAGTCCAATCCTGACCCGATCCGTGGCGAAGTCGCATTCCTGTCCAAAATATAGTGTGAGTACCGCCAGAACTGTGCAAAACCCAATCTCTTAGTTTAAAATAATCTAATTCAAACTATTTTAACCTATTGAGAACTGCATTCTAGAAATCTTGTGTTCCTTCTGTGATCTCAAACCTGAAAACTGTCATCTGTCATTCTGAGCTTGACTTTTCTTTTGAGAATCTACCTTCACGAAATCGTCTGTATCTCTGGAACCGTTTGTCCTAGGAACGAAATTTAACTTGAATCTTAAAGCTAGGATTCTGGGCTTTCCAACGAACCCAGAACTGACTTTCTATTCATTATACTTTTTCCGTAATCGCGCTCGACGCACTCGGAAAAATTGCCATGAATTGCGATTTGGCTCAATTTCTTCACTTGGCAAAATAGCAGCTCCTTGCTTTCCTTTGCTGAAATTCGTTTGCAACCTGACAATCATTCATAGAGCATTGCTAAAGTGAGCCTGAACTAATTTAAAGTATCTCTCACTCACCCTGAACCTCCTATAAGGAATTCAAATCAATTTGAGTATATTTTTCACTTCATTGCCACCACATTTAAAAGGATTTTGCCTGTGTTTAAAATCATCCTTGTGATCTAAGCTAGCTATGGGGGAACTGAATTCGGATTGTACTGTGATTGTATTCCTGAAGACTGTGTGTGTTACTTCCACCTCCTTACATTGCATAGAGGGGGGGTGAATTGCCAAAAGGGGAAAAGTGATTATATTATGTTTTGCTGAAATCATATCAAGTTTATTCCTGTGTTGCTTCTTTTCCACCGCGCATTTCCGTGTACCATATAAAGCATTCTCAGCTACCTTATCCTCTATACTACTCCTAAGTAATTAAACCAGCATGCTAGTATCACATCATCCATTGTTGATCACTCACTGTCATATGTCTAAGTGTGATATCAATTATTATTTTTTATAAAAGTGCGATATATATATATAGTTTAATTCTCAAATAAACCTTTTAAATTTGCAAAACAAACTTACTTCTTGGCTCAGTGGGGTCAGGGGGATTCTAAGAGAGGGGTGTTATATAAGGGTTGTCATCCAGAGTACACGAACTGGACACAAAAATATATAAATAAGGGCTTCCCTTGAGCAATCCCAGACAAGGCACTGACTTAGTGGGACTGCTTGATTGGAGTCTTTAACATCATTATACATTTCACTAGTGTTTTAATGTCTCCTAGCTTGATAGCTGTATAGAGGACTTGCTTGAAAATACACCCTGCTCTTCACTAGAGTGATTTAAGCTTTGGTTTACAGCCTGCTCTTAACTAGAGTGTATGTTATTCAGTGTATCACAGGCCTGTAGCAACCCCTGAGGGCCCTCTCCAGTATCCAAATGGAGAGAATATTGTTACGGTATTGGAAAGGTCAGCAAAGTCCCATCTGGGGTGCCAGGAAGACATGATTTTTGTCACCCCTACCTCCAGGCCTTGCTTCCACCCCCACGGAGTGTCCATGCCCACCCCAGCAGGGGCTGTGGTAGGTGTAGGGGTAGGGAAAGCATGTACCTGCCACTGTGCAACAGTAAAAAGAACAGGCACCAACCTCTGCAGTAGGTGGCTGCTCTCAATTGCCAACACAGGAGAGCTCTACCAATGTCACAAATATTTTGATTGATAGTCCTCTGCTCACCCCATCCATTAACCCTTAGTGTGTGTTAAAAGACATGTACCTTGTATAACACATCAACAGACAGTAGTTCAAATAGATGCCAAACACCTAATATTCATGTTCAAAGTCATCTGATACCACTCAGTAATGAACACTCAATGAATGTGTCTTACACTCTCATGTAAAAATAGTAAGTAAGTAAAACTTTGTTTTCAGTCATGAGCCCATAAAAGCAACACATAATACATAAAATACATAATTGTTCATTGTTGGGTGTCTTGGCCCACGTTCAAGTTATTATGCTGCAACACTTGGTGCTGTGGGCTTAGGAAATCCAAGAGGGCGGAAAAGCCCACATTTGCGCCAGAATCCTGGAGAACCGCGCAGTTTTGCGCACACCAAAATGGTCGCCTGACCTGCCACCCACCAGTGCGAGCGTGATAGGCCAGGAGTGCCATGAGTGAAATGTGTGCCAAAGGAAAAACAGCAGTACCGGTGGCTAAAAAAAAACAAAAGCGCTTTGAAATCACCTTTGTTTCTCTGAAATGCAAGCTAAAAATGCCTATTTTAAACATCGCAAGATATTCAAAATACTAAATGAACACCAGCAGACATTTGGCAAAATGTATTCTTGTGTGCATACTAAATCTGGAAAGAGAAAGAGCCCAAAACAATGTTTATAACAAAACTGGCTGAGCTGTGGATGTCAGCAGCTGAAGTGAAATTGGACCGAAAGACACTAAAATCTAAATGTTTAAAATAAATGAGTGACCTACTGTTGAGTGGCACATAGTTTGCAACTGTTAAATGCCATAGTTTTGAACTTAGAATCAGCGTTCTAGCTGCATGTGTAAAAATTGCAAGTTTGGGTTGAATGTAGAAAACTGGGAACTAAAGTGACATTTGGCTGAAGCCTGGCTTGAAGAGAGTAAATTCTGCCCGGCAACTACCCCCGACAGGAGTTGAAACTTGGTCAGCCGCTCTTCCCAGGCCTGACTGCATTCTGCTGCCCCCACCAAAAGGAGATGACACCTCCCTGATTGAATCAGGGGAGGAGCACCTGGGGACTGCAGGAAACTAAACAAAGCACTGTCCTTGGCCCAGGCAAATGTTAAATTAGGGGGGTCGTAAATGGCTTCCTCTTGGAAGGAAACCGTGAGGGGCACTGCATGTGAGCAAGCTGAGCTTGGGGGAAGTGGATAAACCAGAAATTCCACCATGTGCTTTGGGAAACCACACCCCTTTGGGAGCATAATTTTAAAAAAATGGATAATTCATAGTGCGGATTTGTAAAAATTATATAAATAACATCATCATTCTTGTGATTTTTCTGTGCACATTTGAAGAGGTGTTAGGACTCTGGGGTATGTTCTTGGGGATAGTAGCGGAAAAAAGGTTGTTACTCCAAATGTATGCATGTTAAAAATCGGACACTTTATCATCTGAAACCCATATCCCTGGTGCACATTTGTGTAAAATCTGGAAAGTTTAGAGGTCGTTATCTGGAGGAAAAGGGCAGAATTCTGTCATAAGCGGACACGACATCTTACAAAGACAGGGATCGGATGGTTTGGTGTTACAGAAAATATGTTAACTGGACGTATAATATTAGAAAAATGGTACATAGATAAATATATGTATTTGGATCAGAAATAGATTTGTGTGCAATTTGACAAGGGGAGGATCCTCTGACCATAAACCTACCTCATCACTCTGACTCACAACCCAGTTCCCCCAATCAAGGGAGAAAGGAGGAGCTGGCCAATGATAAGTTGAGAGGGTTGGGCATAGAAGATGAGCCGACCCTCTCACTTTCTAAACTCATAAAAGGAGACTGTGCAGGACAGGTAGGGACATTCACTTCCCACTTCAAGCTGATTTCTTGCGGAGCGTTTTGCCAGAAGACACCAGATCCAGCACTTAGACTTCAAATCCAGACAGACCAGAACTTTGAATTCAGACTTCAGAATTTGTCAGCAGGCCTCAAAATCTTTTGCAAACTGATTCACCCCATACTTCCAAGGGGCACATCACAGTAAAACAGCCGGGCTGAGCTGTTTGATTCTGGCCTAAAACCCTGTGCCAGAAACACCCAGAAAGCAGAGCTGTACCCGGAACCAGAGACCAGACCGCCGAGCAGCGCCAAGATCTTTTGCCAGAACCAGAGATCCAGACCGCTGTGCAGTGCCACTAGCAGAGCTGACCCAGATTGCTGTGAGCAGAACCAGGCAGAGACCGTCTGTGGCGAGGGAACCGCAGTCCAATCCTGACCCGATCTGTGGCGAAGTCGCATTCCTGTCCAAAATATAGTGTGAGTACCGCCAGAACTGTGCAAAACCCAATCTCTTAGTTTAAAATAATCTAATTCAAACTATTTTAACCTATTGAGAACTGCATTCTAGAAATCTTGTGTTCCTTCTGTGATCTCAAACCTGAAAACTGTCATCTGTCATTCTGAGCTTGACTTTTCTTTTGAGAATCTACCTTCACGAAATCGTCTGTATCTCTGGAACCGTTTGTCCTAGGAACGAAATTTAACTTGAATCTTAAAGCTAGGATTCTGGGCTTTCCAACGAACCCAGAACTGACTTTCTATTCATTATACTTTTTCCGTAATCGCGCTCGACGCACTCGGAAAAATTGCCATGAATTGCGATTTGGCTCAATTTCTTCACTTGGCAAAATAGCAGCTCCTTGCTTTCCTTTGCTGAAATTCGTTTGCAACCTGACAATCATTCATAGAGCATTGCTAAAGTGAGCCTGAACTAATTTAAAGTATCTCTCACTCACCCTGAACCTCCTATAGGGAATTCAAATCAATTTGAGTATATTTTTCACTTCATTGCCACCACATTTAAAAGGATTTTGCCTGTGTTTAAAATCATCCTTGTGATCTAAGCTAGCTATGGGGGAACTGAATTCGGATTGTACTGTGATTGTATTCCTGAAGACTGTGTGTGTTACTTCCACCTCCTTACATTGCATAGAGGGGGGGTGAATTGCCAAAAGGGGAAAAGTGATTATATTATGTTTTGCTGAAATCATATCAAGTTTATTCCTGTGTTGCTTCTTTTCCACCGCGCATTTCCGTGTACCATATAAAGCATTCTCAGCTACCTTATCCTCTATACTACTCCTAAGTAATTAAACCAGCATGCTAGTATCACATCATCCATTGTTGATCACTCACTGTCATATGTCTAAGTGTGATATCAATTATTATTTTTTATAAAAGTGCGATATATATATATAGTTTAATTCTCAAATAAACCTTTTAAATTTGCAAAACAAACTTACTTCTTGGCTCAGTGGGGTCAGGGGGATTCTAAGAGAGGGGTGTTATATAAGGGTTGTCATCCAGAGTACACGAACTGGACACAAAAATATATAAATAAGGGCTTCCCTTGAGCAATCCCAGACAAGGCACTGACTTAGTGGGACTGCTTGATTGGAGTCTTTAACATCATTATACATTACTCATTGTTGAATACTAAAAACAGTAAAACCTTCATAACTTTATGACATTATTTTAATCTTATTGCGTTTCCATGTGCACCAGGGGTTACCATAAGGAGAGTAAATTTTGCAGCCTCAAGGTTATCTCCCCATACATTTGTTAACCACTGTGGCCCTTTGTAGCCATGCTCTGTGGATGTATTGAGACGTGGAAAATACAACACAGACACTTTGAGGGTTGCTCAGGTATGATAGCGCCTCTTTCGTATGGCGTATTCCTACCAAGAGTAAAATTGGTTTCAAGTAACTACATCTCAACCTCAGGGTATTTTGACAAATCAACATGAAATGCATTACATTTTCTGTTGCCCGCTTACACATTGGACACAGGGCGGATTCTTGGCAATTCCAGAGAGAGGTAGCACTTGCAACCACCAAGGTTCCCATATATATATAGTTTAATTCTCAAATAAACCTTTTAAATTTGCAAAACAAACTTACTTCTTGGCTCAGTGGGGTCAGGGGGATTCTAAGAGAGGGGTGTTATATAAGGGTTGTCATCCAGAGTACACAAACTGGACACAAAAATATATAAATAAGGGCTTCCCTTGAGCAATCCCAGACAAGGCACTGGCTTAGTGGGACTGCTTGATTGGAGTCTTTAACATCATTATACATTACTCATTGTTGAATACTAAAAACAGTAAAACCTTCATAACTTTATGACATTATTTTAATCTTATTGCGTTTCCATGTGCACCAGGGGTTACCATAAGGAGAGTAAATTTTGCAGCCTCAAGGTTATCTCCCCATACATTTGTTAACCACTGTGGCCCTTTGTAGCCATGCTCTGTGGATGTATTGAGATGTGGAAAATACAACACAGACACTTTGAGGGTTGCTCAGGTATGATAGCGCCTCTTTCGTATGGCGTATTCCTACCAAGAGTAAAATTGGTTTCAAGTAACTACATCTCAACCTCAGGGTATTTTGACAAATCAACATGAAATGCATTACATTTTCTGTTGCCCGCTTACACATTGGACACAGGGCGGATTCTTGGCAATTCCAGAGAGAGGTAGCACTTGCAACCACCAAGGTTCCCATATATATATAGTTTAATTCTCAAATAAACCTTTTAAATTTGCAAAACAAACTTACTTCTTGGCTCAGTGGGGTCAGGGGGATTCTAAGAGAGGGGTGTTATATAAGGGTTGTCATCCAGAGTACACGAACTGGACACAAAAATATATAAATAAGGGCTTCCCTTGAGCAATCCCAGACAAGGCACTGACTTAGTGGGACTGCTTGATTGGAGTCTTTAACATCATTATACATTTCACTAGTGTTTTAATGTCTCCTAGCTTGATAGCTGTATAGAGGACTTGCTTGAAAATACACCCTGCTCTTCACTAGAGTGATTTAAGCTTTGGTTTACAGCCTGCTCTTAACTAGAGTGTATGTTATTCAGTGTATCACAGGCCTGTAGCAACCCCTGAGGGCCCTCTCCAGTATCCAAATGGAGAGAATATTGTTACGGTATTGGAAAGGTCAGCAAAGTCCCATCTGGGGTGCCAGGAAGACATGATTTTTGTCACCCCTACCTCCAGGCCTTGCTTCCACCCCCACGGAGTGTCCATGCCCACCCCAGCAGGGGCTGTGGTAGGTGTAGGGGTAGGGAAAGCATGTACCTGCCACTGTGCAACAGTAAAAAGAACAGGCACCAACCTCTGCAGTAGGTGGCTGCTCTCAATTGCCAACACAGGAGAGCTCTACCAATGTCACAAATATTTTGATTGATAGTCCTCTGCTCACCCCATCCATTAACCCTTAGTGTGTGTTAAAAGACATGTACCTTGTATAACACATCAACAGACAGTAGTTCAAATAGATGCCAAACACCTAATATTCATGTTCAAAGTCATCTGATACCACTCAGTAATGAACACTCAATGAATGTGTCTTACACTCTCATGTAAAAATAGTAAGTAAGTAAAACTTTGTTTTCGGTCATGAGCCCATAAAAGCAACACATAATACATAAAATACATAATTGTTCATTGTTGGGTGTCTTGGCCCACGTTCAAGTTATTATGCTGCAACACTTGGTGCTGTGGGCTTAGGAAATCCAAGAGGGCGGAAAAGCCCACATTTGCGCCAGAATCCTGGAGAACCGCGCAGTTTTGCGCACACCAAAATGGTCGCCTGACCTGCCACCCACCAGTGCGAGCGTGATAGGCCAGGAGTGCCATGAGTGAAATGTGTGCCAAAGGAAAAACCGCAGTACCGGTGGCTAAAAAAAAACAAAAGCGCTTTGAAATCACCTTTGTTTCTCTGAAATGCAAGCTAAAAATGCCTATTTTAAACATCGCAAGATATTCAAAATACTAAATGAACACCAGCAGACATTTGGCAAAATGTATTCTTGTGTGCATACTAAATCTGGAAAGAGAAAGAGCCCAAAACAATGTTTATAACAAAACTGGCTGAGCTGTGGATGTCAGCAGCTGAAGTGAAATTGGACCGAAAGACACTAAAATCTAAATGTTTAAAATAAATGAGTGACCTACTGTTGAGTGGCACATAGTTTGCAACTGTTAAATGCCATAGTTTTGAACTTAGAATCAGCGTTCTAGCTGCATGTGTAAAAATTGCAAGTTTGGGTTGAATGTAGAAAACTGGGAACTAAAGTGACATTTGGCTGAAGCCTGGCTTGAAGAGAGTAAATTCTGCCCGGCAACTACCCCCGACAGGAGTTGAAACTTGGTCAGCCGCTCTTCCCAGGCCTGACTGCATTCTGCTGCCCCCACCAAAAGGAGATGACACCTCCCTGATTGAATCAGGGGAGGAGCACCTGGGGACTGCAGGAAACTAAACAAAGCACTGTCCTTGGCCCAGGCAAATGTTAAATTAGGGGGGTCGTAAATGGCTTCCTCTTGGAAGGAAACCGTGAGGGGCACTGCATGTGAGCAAGCTGAGCTTGGGGGAAGTGGATAAACCAGAAATTCCACCGTGTGCTTTGGGAAACCACACCCCTTTGGGAGCATAATTTTAAAAAAATGGATAATTCATAGTGCGGATTTGTAAAAATTATATAAATAACATCATCATTCTTGTGATTTTTCTGTGCACATTTGAAGAGGTGTTAGGACTCTGGGGTATGTTCTTGGGGATAGTAGCGGAAAAAAGGTTGTTACTCCAAATGTATGCATGTTAAAAATCGGACACTTTATCATCTGAAACCCATATCCCTGGTGCACATTTGTGTAAAATCTGGAAAGTTTAGAGGTCGTTATCTGGAGGAAAAGGGCAGAATTCTGTCATAAGCGGACACGACATCTTACAAAGACAGGGATCGGATGGTTTGGTGTTACAGAAAATATGTTAACTGGACGTATAATATTAGAAAAATGGTACATAGATAAATATGTATTTGGATCAGAAATAGATTTGTGTGCAATTTGACAAGGGGAGGATCCTCTGACCATAAACCTACCTCATCACTCTGACTCACAACCCAGTTCCCCCAATCAAGGGAGAAAGGAGGAGCTGGCCAATGATAAGTTGAGAGGGTTGGGCATAGAAGATGAGCCGACCCTCTCACTTTCTAAACTCATAAAAGGAGACTGTGCAGGACAGGTAGGGACATTCACTTCCCACTTCAAGCTGATTTCTTGCGGAGCGTTTTGCCAGAAGACACCAGATCCAGCACTTAGACTTCAAATCCAGACAGACCAGAACTTTGAATTCAGACTTCAGAATTTGTCAGCAGGCCTCAAAATCTTTTGCAAACTGATTCACCCCATACTTCCAAGGGGCACATCACAGTAAAACAGCCGGGCTGAGCTGTTTGATTCTGGCCTAAAACCCTGTGCCAGAAACACCCAGAAAGCAGAGCTGTACCCGGAACCAGAGACCAGACCGCCGAGCAGCGCCAAGATCTTTTGCCAGAACCAGAGATCCAGACCGCTGTGCAGTGCCACTAGCAGAGCTGACCCAGATTGCTGTGAGCAGAACCAGGCAGAGACCGTCTGTGGCGAGGGAACCGCAGTCCAATCCTGACCCGATCCGTGGCGAAGTCGCATTCCTGTCCAAAATATAGTGTGAGTACCGCCAGAACTGTGCAAAACCCAATCTCTTAGTTTAAAATAATCTAATTCAAACTATTTTAACCTATTGAGAACTGCATTCTAGAAATCTTGTGTTCCTTCTGTGATCTCAAACCTGAAAACTGTCATCTGTCATTCTGAGCTTGACTTTTCTTTTGAGAATCTACCTTCACAAAATCGTCTGTATCTCTGGAACCGTTTGTCCTAGGAACGGAATTTAACTTGAATCTTAAAGCTAAGATTCTGGGCTTTCCAACGAACCCAGAACTGACTTTCTATTCATTATACTTTTTCCGTAATCGCGCTCGACACACTCGGAAAAATTGCCATGAATTGCGATTTGGCTCAATTTCTTCACTTGGCAAAATAGCAGCTCCTTGCTTTCCTTTGCTGAAATTCGTTTGCAACCTGACAATCATTCATAGAGCATTGCTAAAGTGAGCCTGAACTAATTTAAAGTATCTCTCACTCACCCTGAACCTCCTATAGGGAATTCAAATCAATTTGAGTATATTTTTCACTTCATTGCCACCACATTTAAAAGGATTTTGCCTGTGTTTAAAATCATCCTTGTGATCTAAGCTAGCTATGGGGGAACTGAATTCGGATTGTACTGTGATTGTATTCCTGAAGATTGTGTGTGTTACTTCCACCTCCTTACATTGCATAGAGGGGGGGTGAATTGCCAAAAGGGGAAAAGTGATTATATTATGTTTTGCTGAAATCATATCAAGTTTATTCCTGTGTTGCTTCTTTTCCACCGCGCATTTCCGTGTACCATATAAAGCATTCTCAGCTACCTTATCCTCTATACTACTCCTAAGTAATTAAACCAGCATGCTAGTATCACATCATCCATTGTTGATCACTCACTGTCATATGTCTAAGTGTGATATCAATTATTATTTTTTATAAAAGTGCGATATATATATATAGTTTAATTCTCAAATAAACCTTTTAAATTTGCAAAACAAACTTACTTCTTGGCTCAGTGGGGTCAGGGGGATTCTAAGAGAGGGGTGTTATATAAGGGTTGTCATCCAGAGTACACGAACTGGACACAAAAATATATAAATAAGGGCTTCCCTTGAGCAATCCCAGACAAGGCACTGACTTAGTGGGACTGCTTGATTGGAGTCTTTAACATCATTATACATTACTCATTGTTGAATACTAAAAACAGTAAAACCCTCATAACTTTATGACATTATTTTAATCTTATTGCGTTTCCATGTGCACCAGGGGTTACCATAAGGAGAGTAAATTTTGCAGCCTCAAGGTTATCTCCCCATACATTTGTTAACCACTGTGGCCCTTTGTAGCCATGCTCTGTGGATGTATTGAGACGTGGAAAATACAACACAGACACTTTGAGGGTTGCTCAGGTATGATAGCGCCTCTTTCGTATGGCGTATTCCTACCAAGAGTAAAATTGGTTTCAAGTAACTACATCTCAACCTCAGGGTATTTTGACAAATCAACATGAAATGCATTACATTTTCTGTTGCCCGCTTACACATTGGACACAGGGCGGATTCTTGGCAATTCCAGAGAGAGGTAGCACTTGCAACCACCAAGGTTCCCAATCCGAAATGCAGGTATAAAGATCTTTCATAAACCAGGCCGATTAGATCAACATACGCTATAATCCCTTTGTAATGCACCATGAATCAAATCACTCCTTAACCGGCGGTTCATGGCAAAATGAGCAGCCTTTTTCTCTATTGCCTCAGAGGTGGTCGGCTAATCAGGTTTAGTTCAAATAGGCATTTTTTCTTTTTACATGGATGAGCCATTTCAAGCTTCTCCCTCCCTCCAAGCTCATAAAATGTAACAGGGCCTTACGATAAGGTTGTAAGTCTTCCTTGCTCCACAATCTCAGCCAGTATTTGTTTGGTTCATACTTCGCCCTGAACATCAAAGTTAAAATGCCCAGCTCAAGATATATTAGGGAGGATGGAGTACCTGAGGGTAATAATAGCAGCCTTTTAAAGAATCCTCTCTTTCTGCATTGTAACTTATTAGTAGTCGCATAGCCCCAACCTTCTGCACCGTACGAGGTAGCTCCAGTTGATTGCTTTCAGAATAGGTTCAGAGCAGGCGAAACTGCTCGTCCACCATTTTGCACAAAAAAGAAATGTATATCCCCATTGTATTTTTCATACACATACTGGCTTTTACCACTTCTGGCACCCAAATCCAGAGTTCCTGGAACCTGATTCCCAGGTAATCAAAGTGGCTAACCTGTTCTAGCATAACATTGTTAATTCCTTTAATGATGCAGACCCTCATTTGCGTAGACAGGGCCAAAAGATCATGATTTTAGACTTTTCTGTATTTAACTCAAGTTTCAGGTCTATACATTTACCCGAAAAGGTTAAGAGGGCTTTTGTCAGGCTTGTTGATATTATAGCTGTGTCATCGGCATAAAATAAGGCCGGGTATTTCATTGAGCCCATTTTTGGCTGGTCCTGGCACTCCTGCAACAAAGCGTCAATGATTTCTTGAACATATATGTTAAAAAGCAGGTGTGCCAGGATGCAGCGCTGTCTTACTCCCCTACATACATTAAATACTTTTGTCCACCCCCCAACCCAAAACAAACCTTTGCTTACTTTTGGGAGTACAGTTGGGAAATAATTGAGATTAATTCCAGGGGGGCTTTTCGGGCTACAAGTATAAGCCAGATTGTGGCTCTCAGTCCGAGTCGAATGCTGTTTTAAGGTGCAAGAAAGCAACGTATAATTTAATTTTGGATAGGAAAACATATTTTTGGATTAAAAGAAATAAAAGAATACATTGATCCATGGTGCCACTATTACATCTAAATCCCGCCTGGTGAGTGTTAAGGGCGTGATTACAGTCAGACCAAGACTGTATGTGGCCAAGTATAGTCTTTGGAAAGATTTTCCCAGCCCCATCCACAATGGGGCGTGGTAATTAAAGGGGAGATCTCTTAAATCCTTTTCATATAAAGGAATAATCTCTGCCTGTCGCCATGTGGGAGGGATTAAGGCCGTAAGCAGAATAGCGTTAAAAACATTATAAAAGACCGGGACCCACACAGTTTCCTCCTCATAAAGATCAGTTGGAATCAGGTCGGACCCGCAGCCTTACCATTCTTCATAGCTCTTAGCGCTGTCCTAATTTCAGACATACTCACACTTAAGTGTGGGCGATCCCTAATGTCTATTAACTCCACAATATCCTTATTTGCCTCATCACCCAGGTGGGATTTATAACGATTAGAGAAATGGGACTCCCACTCATCAGCTAAGATGCCACTTTGCAATGCCTGGTCTCCATTCAACTCTTTACCTACCACCAACCTCCAAAAGAGGGTATTATTCCGCTGTTCATGGGCATTATGCATAACCAGCCATTTTTCATTCAGGAATCCTTTTTTACCCTAATTAGTTCCTTGTATCGTGCTCTCAATGCACGCAGTTCTGTTTTACATGCCCCTTAGTTTTGACACAGGTTATCATTTTCTTTTTGGCTGCAAGACATTCACTATCATACCAACTTGCGGTAACAAGAGCTCATTTTCTAATTTGGGCTAGTGGGTCAGAGACCAGTGGAGCAAGGTTAGACTTCAGTTTGTCAAAAGCAAGCAGCACAGTTGGCGATAAACCCTCAGCGCGACTAATAGCTATTAGCTCGCTCAAAATCAATTTATATAAAGCTGATTTGTATTCTTGTTTGATGATTTTGGACCATTTTACCTGCTTCCGTGCGTGACCTGTTAACATGATGTCCTGTGATCTTACACCATGTGAACCAGGTCCCATACCTGGGTTACCTCTGACAGTGATAGACACGGGGTGATGGTCACTCTCTGGTCTATCGCAAATTTCAAAGTCAACAACTCTATCCCATTGGTCACCAGAGACTAATATGTAGTCTATCAGTGAGGCACCGGCTGGCCAGACAAACTATTTCTTAGCTGGTTGATCCTTTGGAAAACGACCATTACAGACTCTCAAATTAAGATTATAAAGTGTTCTCGCTACTTCCAGGCCAACGGATGTGTTCTCTTGGTGGATACAGAGTTCACCACCAGGATGCCTCATGAGATTTTCTGGTCCTCCCAAAGATCCATAGGATCTTTCAATGGTTCTATTTGCATATTTAAGTCACCTGCTACTATAACAAGGCTGTTTTTGTCTCTTTATAATCCCACAGTGGCTGTGCCATATAACTTGTTGATCGCTGACATGCTTTGATTTCCTGACGGTCTATTATATATATTAAAAAATAGCAATTGTTCACCCCCCTTTAATTTAAAAAATCAAGAGGTGTAGGTCAGCGGATAGACAGAGATATTCTACCACCTTCCCCCCAAGGGTGGAATCCAGCCCTATCACGAGGCCTCCACTAGGCCTACCCCGTGGCCCCTTGTTAGCTGGAACAAAGATTGATTTATAGCCCTGTAACCAGACATGGCTGACAGCCCAAATTTCCTGTAAGAGAACTAGTTGGTACCCTCTTATATACTCACACCAGCTCAGGATATTCATTAATCTACACAGGCCAGCAACATTTCATGATAACAACTTGTGACCAGGGTCCCTTGAGATGAGCTTCATGGTAACCCCCTTAACTAAGCTCCTATGCCAGTTGGTTATCTTCCCCACCCGTTGCCAATCACCAGGCAATCTAAGGTGCTTGGAGGTATAGTCATGCTCTATGGCTGAGTGATAATGAATCCTATTATATTGCCCTGGGTTAAACTCTTCACCCCACTTTTCCACAGGTACAAACTGGAACGTAGACATTCTATCGGAGAGCTTTGCAGGCTGAAATACATACACCTCAAAACTAATTTCTTCCAGAAATGTGGAGTTCTTAAAGATTTGCTGTGCCACAAATGGGGACATGAAGGACACCAAATCCCAGTTTGTTTTGACTATGCGCCATGCGCCAACGGCAGTTCGAGTATCCTGTGAAGAATTATCCAAGTCAGGGACAAGGTGTAAAAGTTCCAGGAACCAAGAGCAGTTTAAATAGGGACTAGCAGCCGTGGGATTACTTTCCACTATTTTAGCATGCTGCGAGCAAACAGCCCCACATAATTTTGCAAGGGGGGTCATCTTCCCAGGGTAGGCTGACTGCAGCGAGTTGTCATGCAACAGCCAAGACAAAGAGGAAGATCCTGCCCCGCTCTCCACCGTGATGTTTGTTGTGGGAGTCGGGCAGGGACCGCCACTAAGATGACTGCATGGGTCGATCTTGTTGCAACGATTTGTAGAAGTATTAGTTGGAACCCCACAGGCTGTATTTTGGGATGGATTGCCATTAGTCAATGGCCTCTGTGGGGCCTAGCTATGTTATCTACCAATTATGGCGTAGTCTGCTTATTTTGCCAGGCCATTCAATATGTTCTTCCTGGTTAGTTGGGCTAAAAAGCCCCCAATTGGTGCCATCGTAGTAACACAAGGCATATGATTGGGCTCAGTCTGGGTTAGAGTTGAGGTGGATTTGGGGAAAGAGCTGTGTGGGACATGCAACCAGTTGTCCAGAGGTTCCTGAAGCAACACGTGATGGATAGATCCGTCTCCAAGTTCATTCAATATCAAGTATTGACCAGTATTTGTAGGGGTCAGCGAAGGGTCAACATAATGCCCAACAGCTTTAGGAAGGGACATGCTTCAGAACTCCACTTGTTTGTTTTGCTGACTCCCCTTAGTGGCTTGCCGAGTTTTCCTACGCCTCTTTTTGTGTCTATGGATAGGGTTATTAAGCAAAGATTGCTCCAAACTTAAAGCCTCTAAAGCATGTTCCTCCGTAGCAGCTGTGAACTTCACAGTGTCTTGATTTAAGACTACTAAATCAAGTGGCAGGCATGACGAGGGCTTTGAGGTGCTCACTCGAGACAATAGTGTGGGCTCACTCTCAATTTCACATAAGGGGATTGTTTCCCATGATGGGCTCTGACTTTGAGCTGTAAGGTCATTAGATGGAATTGTGTCTGAATTTGTCTTGGTGCACAGGTTAGAGTAGGCATCAATGATGATGTCCACAACCAAAGCTAAGATGCGCTTAGTCCCACACTGTTCTTCAGCAGATTTTGTACAAAGGAGAAGTAGGGCATCGATTTTAGCCCAAATTACATTCAACGTAGAGGCAAAGTCAATCATTTCCCAAGAGAGGCCTGAGACGGAGTCGATGCTCAAGTGAGACACCTCCTTTTCACTCCCATTGACGTGATATGAATGCTCAAAAGGTGGGTCTGATCTCTCGTAGGCAGGGCTGACAGGCAGGTTAGTGCCAATTATGTTATTAAAACAAACTGGTGTTGGTGGGGCAAAGGGAGTTGCGCTCCAGGTTTAGGCACATGTTGAGAAGGGTTCCATTGTTGTCTATGTTAGGTGAGCTATGAGGGATGGTTTCTGCAGTGTTATTTTTGTCACCCTCGCATGCATCGCCATTAGTAGCCCGTTTGCCCGTAGGACACTCTCCTGCCTCCACAGGTATTACCCAATTGTCGAAGAACCCCATAGCCTTTGGTTGTATATCCTCGGCATTCCCCTTTTTCACCTTTTTATCCTTCTTTGTTTTGGGCAGGATATTAGAGCTCAATTGGCCTCTCGAGGTACTGCGAGCATACTTCCCAGCATGGGAAGAAGCACTATTCATCCCATATTTTGCTTTCTGGTAATTACTTTTTCTTCTCTGCCTGTAGCTGTAATTTATAATTTCTTGTGAAGGTCCATTAATCCAACGATCACCAAATTTACTCAATGTGCAGTGCCCAATGCACAGCCCTCCCCTCCTTCCTAATACATGGATATGTTGCTGCTTCACATGAGCCACAGCTCATTGGAGACTTACTGGGGGCACACCCCTGCAGTCAACAAGTGGATGTCACTTGATTAAACCAAACAGTTAAAGGACCCTTCAGGAAAGAAGATTGAATTCACTTCGCTTCACTTCCTGTACCAGCTGATACTTGCCATCCTTCCAACTCCCTTTCCCACTACTGCCACTGACACCGTGCCTAATGCAAACTGCACTCACTGCAAAGGACTGTAGGTGTCAGTGTGTAAGGGTTAGTGGGTATAGGAGATATAGCGAGGGCTGGCTGCCGACAGGTTCAGTACGCAGCAACACTGTGACAATGAGACTGCTCTGTGTGTCTGCTTACTGCCATACAGAAGGGTTTTTATCCCAGTTCCCAGACGCCTGAGGACTCGGAAACGAAACACTGACTTCAGGCTTCGGTAGCGCCAGGGCACGTCTTGTTACTCCTCTGTGGTTCCTCCTTCAAAGGCTAGAGGAAAGCACCTACCATGGAGCACATCAAGCCACACTGTGCACTATTCCTCCCTCGCTCTCACAGCCACTTCCAACGTGTAGTGTCCTCCTGCCTTGTGGGGCCAGTGCCCAGTAAGGCTTTAAGGGTGTGAAATGGAAGTGCTCCTTCCTCCCCTGCAAACATTGGTCTTGGTGCTGCTGGGCAGCTCCCAAGGCTGTATATTCTACAGCTTGAGTGTGGATAGTGTAAAACTATCCCACCAGAATGTCATAATGCTCCCTGGTATTTGGGCCATTTGCCCCTTATTTGGGTGAAACCTAAGAATGTGTTCTAAGGCTATCCCTTCTGTAGTAACTGGAAGGATCATGTCTAGTCCTTGTGGTGGGATATGTCAAGCCCCATTGAAACCGTTTTAGTGGTTTACCTGTTGTATTGCTACTTCAGGATACCTATAGGGTATGTATGGTATGTGATCTAGATCCCTCCTAATTTGTAAGGCCTCAAACATGACTCCTGGCTTGGTACCTGGTATCATGATATATGATAACAGGGTTTCCCCAGGCAACCCTCCAAGCACTGCCACAGCCAATGTGAAGTTGGTGTGGACATTCCTAACAGCTCTTTCCTGTAACTAACTGGGTACTGCACGGCAGCAGTTCATAGTTATAGGGACTTCCTCATGTGGGTTAGCCATTCTAATACCGTTTAGCTTGATAGCTGTCAACAGTATTTGTTTTACACCCTGCTCTTCACTAGAGTGTTTTAATGCCTCCTAGCTTGATAGCTGTATAGAGGACTTGCTTGAAAATACACCCTGCTCTTCACTAGAGTGATTTAAGCTTTGGTTTACAGCCTGCTCCTCACTAAAATGTATGCTATTCTGTGTATCACCAGGCCTATAGCAACCCCCGGGGCCCCTCGCCAGTAGCCAGGTGGGGAGAAAATGGTTAGGGTATAGGAAAGGTGAGCAAAGTCCCATCTGGGGTGCCAAAAATACATCATTTCTATCACTCCTACCTCCAGAACCTTGCCTCCACCCCAGGGGAGTGTCCATGCCCACCCCAGCAGGGGCTGTGGTAGGGAAAGCATGTACCTGTCACTGTGCAACAGTAAAGAGAACAGGGAACAACCCTTGCAGTAGGCGGCTGCTCTCAATTGCCAACACAGGAGAGGTTTACCAATGTCATATATATTTTTATTGATAGTTCACTGCTCACACCATCCATTAACCCTTGGTGTGTATTAACAGACACGTACCCTGTTTAACATATCAATACACAGTAGTTCAAATAGATGCCCCACACCTAATATTCATGTTCAAATTCATCTGATAACACTCAGTAATGAACACTCAAAGAATGTGTCTTATACTCGCATGTAAAAATAAATATTTTAATTATGAGAAATGTGTGATAAAGAAACATTACCATTATTATCATCTCCATACGGAACACACTTGAAAATGCAATCAATCATTAATGGAAAATCTGAACCATTGTCATTTGCCTCTACCTCAAGTCAAGACTAAGACTGATGAACCTCCTCCAAGAAATCAAATCACCTTAAAAACCAACTACCTGCCTCATCAGGTCAGGATAGGCAACCTCACAAATCATGCCAGGCAATCTAGCACCTACCTCACAAAATTATGATAGGCAATTTCATAGAGGGATCTGCCTCAATCAATATCTCAATACCTTTCTCAATGCAATATCAAATGCAGGGTAAAAGGCCTCCTCATACTCACTGATTGTAGAAGGTGAGGAGTTTAAGAGGGCTGTAAAAAATGCACAATCCAAAATAAAAATGAAAACATGGAAAATTGGAAAGAATTGGAAAAAAATCTAAAAATGCACTTATTTCTGCACCATGACTTTTTCATCAAAAATGCATTAACATATGATAAAATGCTTCCAAAAGAAGTAAATGTTAATTTGACTTACTGGTGCTAGCATATAGCCAACCCAGAATATGGTGTCTGCTCTTAGGCTATGAGCTGAAGTACCTTGGGTGGAAAAAGCAAAGATTTTTCCCATAGCAGCGCAAAAGGAATTCAGGTTCTGCTCAAAAGTGCTCAAAAGTGTTTCAAAATAGCCAGAATCCAGCTTGGTGCTTCAAAAATCCAGAATTCAGAAAAATAATTAGGAATGCGTTGACTCTTCCCAACTGGGAAGCCTTGCTGCTCTTCATCTCATCCCAGCCATCTGCATCTGCCCATGTCTTTCTGCCAGCTCTGTCGCCCCGAACAGCTGTGGCAGGGGCTGATCTTACTCTATTATATACTTTCTTGTTTTTGGGGCGTCCCTATTCCATGCCTTCCTTGAAACACTTGTGTATAGGCACGTTATAAATGCCATATCATATCATATTATATCATACAATCCCTGACCTTCATTGGTTGCTAGGAATTGTGCCAACAATTGTATTTCAGCTGACAGAACCTTCCTCGCTCAAAGACTATCCAAGGACATAGCCCTGTCCTTCAACCGCCACTGGGGATTGTGCAAACAGTTGTATTTTAGCTGACTGCACCTTTCTTGTACACAGCATGGCCAAAGATATGGCTCTGTCCTTCAACAGCCATTAGGGATTGTGCCAACAACATGCCACCGTATTACAGAATCCTGTTTAAAATGTCAGATAAAACTACAGAAGGACTGCCTTTTGTAGTTCGCAGCATTTTGCCGTCATCTTTGATTTGTGTTTTGCCACTACATTGGCCTCCTTCCCAGAGAGAGCCTACATAGCACTTGACTGCAGAGTACAATTTAATTTTTAAATATTGTTATTGCCATTTAGTTAAAAGATTTTGCGTTACATACGGTTGGTGAGGATCATGCAGTAATGCCGGGTTTTGGTAATAACCGTCAAACAAACAAAACAAAACAGATCAAGCAGTTTTCTACAACAGTCTTAGCGTGTGGGGACATGGGACCGGGCGGGCATCCCGGCGTCCGGGGTGCAGTTCTTGCCCCTTTCCTCGAGGCATCCCCCCAGTTCTCATATAGTAGGTATGGGCAGTTCGCTGCATCGGCATGGGGGGGGCACACTCCATGGTGTATAGTTCATTCATGGGGGTCTGTCGTCGGATGGGTGAAACATGTCCCACACCAGTGCTTTCCATGCAACCCATTTGTCGTTGCCATCCAACCCTGATCTATTGACTGCCTCCATCCATACCTTGGTGAGCTACGAGCTCCACGCACTCTACTAGTGAAAAACCAGAGTAAAATGGGACGCACCCTGCTGTGGGAGCCGGGCCACCCCGTAGGAGTTGTGACTGAGACAACACTTTTGTTGCCAACTTGCTACAGCACCCCCGTGCTGATCGTAATGAAATGCAAAGAAGATTCAGAAGAGCAAGACCTTCTTCTGAATCTTTTACAGTTTTACTGGTTCTCATTTCTGGGCCCCGTTGGGGGGTGGGGGGGCAGTGCCCTGCCACCCTCTGATAGCAGCCGCCACTGCCCCTGACCCTCTTCCATGACATGGCGATGGTTCTCTTGGCCAGGATGCATGCAAGGTCCATAAATCTGAGCAAATGTTCATGTTTGCTGATCATGGGGTAAGTTCCAAGCAGGCACTCTTCGGTGACCACTCGTACCTGACAACACCGGCCGTTCTGCAAGCTTGTTCTATCCGTGACCAAAAATCCCTCACCCGTTCACAGCCCCAGAACATGTGTATCATGTCAGCTTCCTCCCTTCCGAACCATGGGCATTGCGAGCTAGCGTTCTTATTAAAGGTGGCTATCCTGTGTGGGGTCATGTAAGTATGGTACAACACATTTAGCTGTATCAATTTGAAACAGTGGTTTTGTGACACTGCTTTGGGGTAGCTCAGCGCCCTCTCCCAGTCCTGTTCCGTTAGTGTCGTGCCCAAGTCTTCCTCCCATTGTTCTTTTAGCGCTGTGCTCTTGGGTTTGGGTGTGTCTATGAGCATGCTATATAGTCTTGGGACTGGGCGCCAGCCATCGCTACGGTTGTACATCAGAGTGAGGATTGGTTCAGCTTACGGCTTATCTGGCCAGCCCTTCCAGCCATCTCTCTCTGGCCACCTTTCGAACCTGTTAGTACCACATCAACTGCCTTCCGGGGACCCCCTCCCGTTCCTGTATTGAGCTGAACTCCCTGAAGGCCCCCTCTTCATACATGTCTCCCCATGTGTATATCCCATTCCCCTCCCATCTTCGCAGCACCGCCATGTCTGTGCTGACCTGACATGTGCCTGCCGCTATTGGTATTTCTGGGGAGTAAGGCTTCGTGACCTTTAGTAAAGCTTGTGTCCTCTTCCATATTTTCCTTCCCAGTGTTACCACCATTGGAGTGTGCGCCCCTCCCCAAGAGTTACCCAGAGTGCTTCTTTCAGTGTGGAGGGTGCCACTAACTGTAGCAAGATAGTCTCCGAGGTAGGGTCAACGGACAGCCATTTAACCATGTGGCTGAGTTGGGCTGCCAGGTAGTACTTTTCCAGATTTGGCAGTTTCACACCTCCCTGGTCATATGGCAGGTATACTGTTTTTAGTGAGCGTCTGTGGCAAGCAGCGCCCCATAGGAACCCCCGGATCAGCTTCTCCTGTATGTGGAAGAAGGAAGTTTTGATATAATAATGCACATTATTAAAGAAGTATAAGAATATCGGGAGGATGATCACCTTGGTGATAGCCACTCTGCCTAGAGATAACGGTAACTTGGCCCAGAACTTCATGGAGTTCCTCATGCCATGCAACACTCTAGCCGTGTTATGTTCGTGTAGTTGTTCAGGTGTATGTTTGATGTTGACCCCCAGGTATTTAAACAAGTCAGTTTCCCATCTGAGGCCAACTGCCGGCAGCGTGCTGGAGTCTCTTCCTCTCAGTCCGGCTAATCGGAATATGCAGGATTTGGATCAGCTAAAGCTGATTCCGGATACCTTGGCATAGTTGTCCAGTATGTCTAGAATGACTGGGACGTTTAGATGTGGATCCCTGACATATAAAAGCACGTCATCCAGCGTAGAGTGACAGTAGGTGCCCAGCTCCCCCAACCCAGATACCATCATCTAGGTACTGTTTCCTAAGGTATATCGCTATTGGTTCGAGGCCCAGGACATACAGCATTGGGGAAAGCAGGCGGCCCTGCCTTGTCCCCCTCTTTATGCCCCAGATTGCAGACACCAACCTCCCTGTTTTTACCCTGGCCTTGGGATTAGTATACAGGATGCAAACCCAACGAATAAAGACCTCCCCGAATACAAACTCCCTCAGTGCCGCCAGCAACCACTCCCAATAGATTGAATCAAATGCTTTGATAGCGTCTAAGGAGTGTATAGCGTATTCCTTTTGGGATCCCTCGGTCTGCGCCAGAATGTGTTGCAGTCTACGAAGGTTTAAAGCAGTGCTGTGTCCAGGTATGAAGCTTGTTTGATCGCTGTGTACTAAGTCCGCAATTATTCTATTCAGGCGTTTGGCAAGGATTGTGGTGAGGATTTTGACTTCATAGTTTAGCATCACCAGAGGGCCGTTGGAGTCGCAGATTTCCGTCGGTTTCCCAGGTTTGGGTATCGGGACAATTAATGTTTCCCTCTTAGACCCCGGTAGTACCCCATTGGTGAATGCTTCTCGATAGACCTCGAGTAGTACCGGTGTGATGACAGCATCATATATTTTGTAGAACTCCAGGGGGAGTCCGTCGCTACCCGGTGTTTTGCCGGAGGCGAGGGACCTGATTGCCTCAGTAATATCTTCACCCGTTATTTCAGCGTCTAGGGCATCTCTATGTGTTTCCTCTATTTTGGGGAGGCCTATTTCTTCCAGTGTGTCTAATATGTCTGAGTGTGCCCCTTGATGGTCGTGGCTGTATAAACGGGAGTAGAAATCCCGGAATGTATCATTTATGTCCTGTTGTGTTTTGTGTGGTGCACCTGTTTCGTCCTTACTTTCGGTTATTGGTGTCGTGGGTGTACCCTTCTGCATAACCATGCTAGCAGCCTGCTTGGTCTGTCACCTTCAGCGTGTGATTTGGCTGTTTTCACTGTGTAGTCAAATTTGGAGAGTCTACCCTATGCTTCTAAACTGTTTCCTCACAGCAATGCTAGTTCTTCCTCCTCCCCCTGTGTCCCTTTGGTGTTAGCTTCCTTATGTTTTATCTCCTCTTCCGTTTTTTCCAGTTCAGCCCTTAATTCCGTATGCCTCCTGCTCCCGTGATGGCCTCCCCTCTAACGACCACTTTCATTGCTTCCCAAACTGTACCCCATTGTTCGACACTGCCCACGTTTATTTCCATGTACTCTTCCAGTTTGTCCCGTAACCCCTCCGCAAAAGCCTGGTCCGTCAGGGCATCTGGTGACATGCGCCATAGTGGTATGGGTGGTCTGGGGCGCCCCACTTTCCACATCACCTGCAGCAGGGAGTGGTCCGAGATTGACCTGCTAAAGTATTGAGCCGAGTCCATTTGTGGCTTGTAATGTTTGGGTATAAATAGATAGTCTATTCTGGTGTGCAGGGCTTGGGGGCGGAGATGTACGAGTACTCTCTGTCCATTGGGTGGAGTTCTCACCACACGTCAACCAGGTCCAAGGTTTCTATCATTGCGTTTAGCGCACTGGTCGCCGTGTCATTCCTGGTTACTGGTGATTTGGATCTGTCCAGTTCACAGTCCCTACCGCAGTTAAAATCACCCCCCCCCAGATGCAAATGCTGTCTTGGCAGCTGGCTAGTTTGGCTCAAAGTGTGTCCAAGTGTTTTGGAATTCCGTAGTTGGGGAAATATGAGTTTATTATGCTGACTTCAGTCTGTTCAATCCAGCCCCTCACCACCAGATATCGTCCCTCCTGGTCTGCCTCCCAGCTCGATACTTTGAATGGGACCATTGGGCTAATCCAGATGAGCACTCCCCGGGCATATTTGGAATGGGGAGCCCCATAACACTGCCCATCCCAGTGGTCTCTCAACGCCCCCAGGGTGTGTTGCATCAGGGGGGTCTCTTGAAGCAGAGCAATGGACACCCTCTTCCTATTAAGGAAGGACTTAATTCTGTTTCTACGTGTGTAGGTGCCCAAACCCCGGACATTCCATGTTTGGATTCTAATGTCGTTGGCCATTTCGGTGTGTGCGTCCCCGCTGGTTGACTCCGGGGTCGTCCAGCCACTCATCTCACCCCAGCTGACGAGCTGGTTCCACCGCTCTAGTTGGGCCTTCCCCCCACCCAACAACATTCCACAGCACACCCATTCTTCATGTTACATGTCCCATTTTGTGTAGAGATCTCACCGCTTGCATGTTCAAAACAAACAAAAACCAAACAAACTTGTAACCATACCAGAATTAGGTAACTGTGCTCAGCAGCCACCTTATGTCCGTGGCGCTTGAGCGCCCCCGCAACTGCCAAGCCCTCCAGGGCCAAGGCGTGCGGGCTGTGATGTGTCAGCAACCGGCCGACACTGAACAATTCGTGGGGTGTGTACTTTTGCCCCGTCGGAGGCTCCAGCCTCGCTCCTGCCTCATGACAAACCGTGACGACCTTCTTAGTTCTTTACTTGCCCCGTAAGAGTTTCCTTTGTTGCATTCTACCCACATCCCCATGACTGTCTGGACCGCTGTTCCTCATGTGACCGCTTCCCAGCCATCATCCAGGTTGTTGTGCTCCAGCCACATGTTGGCCGCAGCCGGCGTTTCTAGAAAACGGCGCACCCTTTATAGAGGACCTTGAGCCGGGACGGGTACATCAGCATGTATTTGAGGTTCAATTTCCTGAGTTTCAGCTTGACCGGTACGAAACAGTTCTGGGCTCTCTGCACCGCTGGGGTGTAATCTGGGTATATGGCTATGTTGGCATTGTTTGGGGGGATCCTTCTCTAGAGAATTTCAGAATCATTTCCCTGTCGCGAAAGTTCAGTATTTTAGCTATCAGGGGTCGAGGATGTGAGCCCGGGGGCGGCCTTTTTTTGTAATGATCTGTGGGCCCGGTCCACCATGAACCCCTCGGATAGTGCCCCAGCTCCGATCTCCTGGAATATCATGTTTTCAGCGAAGTCTGTTGGGTTGGACCCTTCCATTCCCTATGGGACCCCCAATACACATATATTGTTGCGTTGGGCATGCCCTTCCGGATCTTCTTTTTGGGCTTCCAGTATTGCGTTCTCCCTTTCGAGCTCCGTCAGTCACCTCCCCAGGTCGCTAGTGGTTTCTGCTGTCTCCTTCAGGGTTGTTTCGGTCGTTGTGACTCTTTCCGTGAGGTTTTTCATGTCTTGTCTCATCAGTTGTACATCCGACTTGACCTCCTCTTTCTTTGTGTCAATGAAAGTTCATAGGGCTGTGATTGCTTCGAGAACCTAGTTATCTTTGCTAGCAGTGTTCTCTACAGGCTGTGCAGCCTGTATTTCTGGGGCGGTTTGTGGTTGCCCCTTTTGTCTGGCGACGTTAAAGGAGTCCATGATTGTTGGGTCCTTTTTCTGTTTCGTGGAAGGCATGCCCCCAGTGGTGGCTGGTGTTGCACGGGATACTGGTTCTTCTCTGCCGGCGTGCACTTTACCATTTATGCGCTGGCGTATCGCCCGTGGGGAGGTTCCCGGATTGGTTCCGTCGGGTGGTTTCCCTTGTCGCAGTTTTTGTGTCTTGGGTTTCAGGTTTTCTACTGGCCGCACGGCTGGCAAGGGTGCAGCGATATTATTTAGTGCCCTGGCGCTATGTTGACGGTGCTGTGTTCTCTACTGCCGCACAGGCCGTGGGCTCCTCTATTCAGCTACTGCAGTGCTCTGATTCTGCCCAGCACTGCCCGTGTTGTGTTGTCACCTCCACGTTGGGTCTTGCAGATCAGCCCCGCCGTGCGCCCTCTCAGGGTCGTGGCCACGTGCCCGGCAGATATTGCTTTGTGTCAGGTGCCCCTTGGTAGGTTCCGTCGCTGTCGTGTGCTGGTGATCCGTCTCCAGATCTGGACATGATATTCTCCCCAGGGGGCTGGGGACCGTGCCGCCAGCCCCAGGCACTGCAATAGGTTCAGAGTGCTCCGTGTCGTTTGTGTGCCGCAGACCCTAGTGTGTGGGGGTCCCTCAGAGTGTTGCGTCACACGCCACACCTTGTCACATCGTGCTCTGTTGCAGTCCCCAGCTCACATAGCCCTCCGTGGTTTGTGGAGGCTGTGGCCTATTGCCCCAGGATCTGAGCTTTGGTGCCCTCAGTTAGGCACAGGATGAATTGCCCCCAATGAGGTATGGCAGGCAGTGGTCTCCAGCACCCTGCCCAGTGCCTTGTTCCCGGCCCACCCAGCGCTTCTGCAGCAAGTGCATGGTCCCGGGGATGGTGCCCCAACTCTGGGTCATCACCTATTGTGGGTCTCCACCCACGCTATGGCCAGCTTCCCCCCGTGATCTGTGGGGGACCGCAGGAGGTTGTGTCCAGGTTCCTTGGGGCCCCAGCCCCTGCACTTGCAGTATGTTTAGCTTTGTGTTTCTTGGACTCGCAGGTGCACCATGTACCTTTTGTCTTCCACGGCGTTTCCCTGCTCACGTGTGCGGGGGTTGCCAGTTCCCCCCCAGCCCGCACCTGCCGATCCTTGATCAGGGCGGGGTGCTTTGTCTCCAGCCGCCACCAACTGGGCAGCACTGCTGTGCTTCTGGGCAGCGGGTGCATGTCATAGGCAGCCCAGGCCGCCCGCAGCCGGGGACAGCCTGCCTCCACGCGTTGGTCCGCAGTCTCGCCTTGGTGCGCGAGGGAGTCCAGGCGACCACCGCAGCAGGTCTCTATGTCCCCCGCTATCTTCCTCAGCACCTTCTCAGTGTGCCACGGCGCACAGTGCCGACGAGCTTGCTCGGTGCCGCTCATTTCAGCCGCTCCTCCCCCTCACTGCCAAGTCGCTGTCACGTCGGCCATCTTGAAACCCAGGGGTCCCGACTTTGCCATCGTCTTCTCACCCGCCCGCACTCTGTTTTTATTATCCGTGCGGTCCGGGTGTTGGGGAAAGGCTTATTGTGTCCGCTGGTGCGGGCAAAGCCACACGGTTGAGGCTTTTAACTGAAGAACACAGGATTTTTCCAGGATCTGGGCAGGAGCCGTGGGTGAAAGCGTCCTCACGGCATGAGCTCAGGCCACGCCCCCAACTGCAGAGTACGATGTACGCAGCTCAAGGCTGGTGCGCCCAGAATATTAGGAAAAACTCTACTGTGTCTCTCTCTCTCTCTCTCTCTCTCTCTCTCTCTCTCTCTCTCTCTCTCTCTCTCTCTCTCTCTCTCTCTCTCTCTCTCTCTCTCTCTCTCTCTCTCTCTCTCTCTCTCTCTCTCTCTCTCTCTCTCTCTCCCTTTCCTCTCTTCTGTCCACCACTCCTTACCTGCACCCTCTCCTCTCTCTTTGGTTTCCCTCACACTGACTCTGGCTGAATAAGCTACCAACTCATCCTCTGCTCATGTTCTCCCCTTAGCACCTCAAACAGTCAAGGAAATGACACCCTTGACCTGCTCCTGTCTGTTTTATATTCTTTGATCCACTGCTTTCCTCTGGGAAATTCCCAGCCTGCTTCGGTTCGAATGCTGTCATCCTCAACTCAAATAAATCCATTGCTGGCTTCAGCTAATCCAATTATCAATCTGTCTCACTTTTCCCCCACTCTGCCACACTCATAGAGGTAAGATGTTTATGACAACACTTCCTACATTGAGACTAATGGTCTGAATGACCCCCTCCAATCTGTCTTCAGTAAGAGTCACATCACAGAATCAGCACTCACTCGCACCTCTCACTTCCCGCTACATCTCATCACTATCCCCTCTCATCCTTCCTCATCCTCCTTGATTTCTCTGTTGGATTTGACACTGTTGCTTATCTCTCTTTCCTTCAGATTCTCCACAACCTGGGTTTCCTGGCTTTGGTTCCCTCCTACGCGGGTGATTACTACTTTCCATCAGCTGGAACGTGGCTGCCTCCTCTCCACACCCCCCCCCCCCCAAAGGGATATGGCATTGGTCCTCTTCTCATTGATTTATCCTATTTTTTTGCTGACGATACTTGAATCTTCTTCTCCCTCCTGTCCTTCACTGTGGAGCTCTCTTTGCTGGATGCTCAACTTCTCCAAAAACTAAGGTGTTCTCTCTCCTGGCTACAAAAGGCAAAGGCCTGGTTGCCTTTTTTCTTTACCCCTGATCTCAACTTTTGCCCCATAACTCACAGTTTGGGGGTGCTGTTTGACTACGAGCAAACATTTCAATAAGTCATCAGCTCGGAGCTATGACTGCCAGGCCGAACATCTGCAAAACATGTGGAAAATCCACCCCCTCACTTTTCACTCTAACAAAATTCCGATCTGGTCTGTAGTTATTATGATTATGATGGTATTTATTGAGCACGGATCTAGCTTCGAGAACCAACAGAGTGCTTTACAGAGGTATACAACAATACAGAAGCATAACCGAGCACTTTTCAGATGTCGTAAGTGGACATATTCATAAGTTCGTCCGTTGCTCCTGCATCAATCATCTCATCACTATCTGATGGAACATTTATATGAGTTCCCATGAGGAGGTGTTGTGGGCTTACTGGGGTAGGAACTGTGTGGGAACAGCCATAGAGATTAGCATGGCCATGGGCAGTCAATGGGTGGGCAAATACCCAAACAACACCTGCTCAGATGCCATTCCTCCTATATCTGTATTCTAACAAACGCAGGGCATTACAGGATAGCTAAGGCTCATGTCATCAAACAGGAGGCCCATTGTAAGAAATCCTTCCATGCCCCCTCTGTCCCTCTCGCCTCTGACTTCTTTAGCCACTCCTGGTTCCCTTGACAGATAATCTGTCATAACAGATGGAAATAGCTCAGCTGCAAACATAAACTATAAAAGCAGCGCAATTTAACAGATCTTTGACATGTGGCCTGAGGCAAGGTTTTGCAAATGTGTCTTGTTAATGGACGCATTCTAAACAAAAACTAAATAAACAAAATAGGTTCCCCCTTTAACAGTAAATCCAGATTAATGTTGATGAATTGTTTTCTGGAAGGGTCACGTGATAATCTTTTCGTCCTTTTCTATGGTGAATTGTTTTGACTCACGTTCTTAACAATCCCCTGGCAGAGAATGATGTCATGATTTTCAAACACATGAATCCAATGCGCTTTTCTCTGAGGTATCCCACTATGCCAGGGGCCAGCAACATATGGCTCTCTAGATCTTCTGAACTACAGCTCCGAGGGTGCCTCACCATTAGCAATGATGGCATGGGCTCATGGGAGTTGTTGTCCTAAACATCTAGAAAACGAAATGTTGCAGAGCCATGCCCTGTGTTAAGCACATCTCGCCCTAATCAGAGGTAGCACGATTGTTTTGAATCATAAATAATTGAGCCTTATTACGTCTCATTTTTGTTCTTTGTGGAAGTGCGAATCGTTTGCTTACTATAGAAACAAGCGGATTCGCAGTGCATGTGGGAAAACCCCTGTCTCTGCTGCTGTGTTTGTGAGTAAAACCATGCCTTCTATTGAAACCTAGAGGGAGATGATTGTAAGCCCATAAATAATATGCCTCATATACTTGCATATCAAAGCAATGCACGCTTCAAGCAATTATTATAGTGCCTACAATTAATCTAATTGTCTTTTGAGTTTCTTTCATGTTTTATTTGTAACTGTGTCAGTGTTCACCACCCACAACACAACATGCTTCAGTAAAGAATTATAATCAGTGCGGATTATGCCAGTTGCCTGGGATGCCTGGGTGCATTGTAATTTTGGGCAATATATGCTCTGCTGAGAACGTTGATATGGCAACACTTCTTGAGATCCCTTAGTGGTATTGCCAGGCTGCATAACACCCTGTGTGTTTGCTGTGTGAATATCATGTCTCGTTCCGCCCACAGCATGCTGTATCCTATTACGTCCAACAGTATCTCTGCCCAGCACCACTACCTCATCTTTCACTTCATCAGCAGGTGACTTTATCACTGTTACCTGTCATGACCCAATGCTGTCATTACGCATTATTTTGCTAGAATGTGCAATATTGTTTTCCCACTACGAGGTGTACATATCTGATGCTGTGCAAACAGGTTATATACAGTGGCGGTGTGGGGGTACAGGAGATTGAGACAAATAGGAGCTCAAAAAGAGTGAGGCATGTATAGAAAGTGCGTCAAATAGAGAACTACACAAATAGTGAGGGAAACAGACAGTGAAATAAATAGAACCTGACAGCGGAAGAGCACAAGTGAAAATGCTGGACCATGTCAGTTGACATCTGTGGACTATCTTCTGGCTCTCAATGTCTGTCATCACTTCAGTATGGGAGGTGCTCAGGGAATAGCGTTGCTTCATTGTGCCCAGCTGTCATGCTCTTTCTCACCGCAAACGTGTTCACGAGTCCCTGCTCTCATCTCCTCTTGTGCCAATTTGGCTATCTTCTCCAAAGCCTCTCACAGACTGGGCACGTTTGTTGATCTGCTTTCCATCAGCAATTCATCTGCGCTGTTGAGAATAAACTCCCAGGTAGGCGGGGGGGGGGGCTACTAAGAGTTTGCAAGCCCCAAACTCATGGACGGTTAACTTCTTCCCTTCCCAAAAGGAACACAGACCCAGACAGACAGCAATTCAACTGCAGTTTATTACAGCCAAGACCAACAGGGACCAGAACAAGGAACACGTTCCTGGAACGTCTCTGTGAACTCTGGCTCGCAGGCCAGTTTTTAGGCTAATCCACATCACAATGATGACACAACATGGGCCTCTCTCCAGCAAACCTATCGAGCAAGTGGATTGGGTTCTGAGTGATAGTCCACCTACATCTGTTAGTTTATTGGCTCTCTCATGCCAGATGGTTGGCCTGGATCATCCCCGAAAAATGCTACTTCTACAATGTTGCAGTGTGGGGGTCTTACAATTGGTTCTTGCTCGTTACTACCCATCCCTAGGTTCCTGTACTGTGATTGGTTAGAGCTGTCGCCCCCAGGCCTGGGACCCAAATCAGTTCTCAGCTCGAAGTGTATCTTTTCAAGGTAATTAGAACAACTATGTGTCTACATTGTAACGTGTGCACCACCAAAGACTATGAGAGTACTCATTCTCATTATGCAACACTCAGCTTCTTCGGTAACAACTTTGTTGCAAGCCGTTGTCTGGCTGCATGAGACTGCTCAACTTTCCCAGCTGCTAGTTTCATTCATCATCAGCTCGGCCGGATCACGTGTCCAGATACTGTGTTTTTGAGTTCTGCAGCTCTGAATTACTCCGACTTATTAAGAATTATTTGTATTTACTGCAGCCGATGATACTGTAGTTCAGGGAATGGAATGTCACTTATATCTTGGTGGCCTTTGCAGCGGCCCTGTCTCACAGCTCCTCTGGGCATCCTTAATCCACTCCGTTAAGATCCGGCCGAGGGTCTGTGGCCTGTTGTAATTTTCCTAAGCCATAACACGGCTTTCATATTGGGCTATTCTATAGTATCCATAGGTTAGTAATGTATGGCTCTGTCAGGTCCCTCAGGTGCTCCTGCAGTTCCAAAGGGTTATTTGCATATAAGCATCTTCAAGCTCTTGCACAGGACCTCTTGCTTCTGGCGGTTTCTGCATTTCTGTGGTCAAGCTAATGGCAAAAAATTAAACATGAAGACAGTATGTATATGTCTCTATCCTCTAATTTATAGAACTGTACGCCTGTGTTCTTCGTGTATGCGGTTGTGTAATCGTGTCCCAATGTGCGGATGGAACGTGTGTTTCATGTCTAACGCTGCTCTGTCATGGTGTCTCTAACGACGTTATGCATGGCTTCTTGGCGCTTTAGTCGAGACTGTTAATGGAAGTATCCTTAATTACATCCTGGGACTACTCATCTGCTCTGGGCAAGTTTGCACTGTTCCTTGACTGTAGGGTTGGCTGAGTGGCTACCTCGCCACGTATTTGTCCTTTAGGGGAGCACTGGGAATCGGTCCAAAATGGTACGATCGATCATGATTCCTTTTGTTCTTATTCCACACTGTGTGTTTGGTGGGATGGGGAGCAGAGACGGGTTTCAACCTTGCCTCTTCAGCGCATTGGGCTCCTGGCACCTTGGTGGTGTGTGTTACTCTCGGCATCTCAGCAATAATCCTATTTCTCTGCCAAGTACTTCAGACAAACCTCCTGAACAACTGTTTTTCCTCTCCCTCCTCAATGGCTCACTCCACCATGACCACTGCTTTACGCTGGCAATCTTCTATTTCTTGGAACTGCAGCTCTATTTTAGGAGGTCACATGTTCATAGACATTGAAGAAATACTGCTTGTCTCTCACACCTCATTTGGTAAATGAGGCTGTAATATATCACAGAGAAAAATAACCGGGGAATGAGTCCCAAAAAAAGTGGGGGGACTCTGACACTTTGGGAAGTGATGTCACAGGAACTGAACAGATCCTAACATAAAATATAAAAAAGTCATTCAATTTGCCTTCACAATAGAAGAAAGTGCACAGACCAAATAAGCATTTTCCAAGAGAACAGATGTTCTTATTACATTGCTGACTATTCCTTTTAGATCTAAGAATACAAAACAAGTCACGTACAGCAGAATATCAACATATGACATTTAGTGGTCCATGATGAACTATTGGTGTGGCCTTATGGCATGGGTGCACAACTTACGGCCCCCGGGCCAGTTGCGGCCCGCCATGCTGTTTTGTCCAGCCCGCCAGCAACAAAGATTTTCCTAATGGAAGGCGGCCCACAAGCAGCATCGGCCGCCATCCATTAGGAAAAGACTTTGTTGTCTTCTGGGCCAGACAAAAAACTGGCTCTCATTGGCTTCAGGGCACATGCACCCGTAGCTCCTACAAGCCACATAGTGCATGTGTGCTGCACCAATGGAGGGCCAGCCCTACGGCTGGTGTGGTCAAAAGGCTTGATGCTGGAAGGCATTTCAGCCTTGCCACACCAGCCATAAGACCAGACCTCACCAGCGTTCCAGCTAGCCTGCCTTCCATCACGTCCGGTAAGTACAGATTTTTTGGGGGGGGTGTTTGGTTTTGTGTGTGTGTGTGTGTGTGGTTTCTTTGACCTGCTTGTAAGTCGAAATGCAGGTGTGTGTCGGGTCTGCCTTAATGTGTTTGTGTGCAAGTGCAGTGTATGGTGAGATGCTGGAGGGAGGGGTTGTCGGGTCTGCCTGAATGTTTGTTGTTGTGTGCACGTTCAGTGTATGTTGAAATTCGGGTGTGGGGGTGTGTGTCCGGTCTGCCTGAATGTTTGTTTTTGTGTGCAAGTTCAGTGTATGTTGAGATGTGGGGGTGGGGTGTGTGTCAGGTCTGCTTGAATGTGTTTGTGTGCAAGTGCAGTGTATGTTGAGATGCGGAGGGGGGGTGTTGGGTCTGCCTGATTGTTTGTTGTTGTGTGCACGTTCAGTGTATGTTGAGATGCGGGGGTGGAGTGTGTGTCGGGTCTGCCTGAATGTGTTTGTGTGCAAGTGCAGTGTATATTGAGATGCTGGGGGGGGGGGGCTCGGGTCTGCCTGAATCTTTGTTGTTGTGTGCACGTTCAGTGGATGTTGAGATGCGGGGGTGGGGGGTCTGGGTCTGTATGGTGCATGCTGGTAAGTTTGTATGGTGAGTTGGGGGGTGGGGGTCTGTATGGGTGCATGGTGTATGCTTGTGAGTTTGTGTGCTGAGTTGGGGTGTGGGGGTTTCAGGTCTGTATGGGGGCATAGTGTATTGGTGTATGCTTGTGAGTTTGTGTGCTGAGTTGGGGAGTTTGGGTCTGTATGGGTGCATGGTGTATTGGTGTATGCTTGTGAGTTTGTGGGCTGAGTTGGGGTTTGGGGGGTTCGGGTCTGTATGGGTGCATGGTGTATTGGTGTATGTTTGTGAGTTTTTGTGCTGTGTTGGTGGTGGGGGGTTCGGGTCTGTATGGGTACATGGTGTATGCTGGTTAGTCTGTATGTGGGGGGTTGGGGTCTGTATGAGTATGTATGCATGGTGCATGCTTGGTGGCATGAGGCATAGTGTTTGCTTGAGGGGTGGGATCCATGGGGCATAGTGTTTGATTGAGGGGTGGGTGTCATGGTGCATAGTGTTTGGTTGGGGGGTGGGGGCCATGGGGCATAGTGTTTTCTTGACGGGTGGGTGTCATGGGGCATAGTGTTTGGTTGAGGGGTGGGTGCCATGGGGCGTAGTGTTTGGTTGTGGGGTGGGTGTCATGGGGCATAGTGTTTGGTTGAGGGGTGGGAGTCATGGGGCATAGTGTATGGTTGGGGGGCCATAGGGCATAGTGTTTGCTTGACGGGTGGGAGCCATGGGGCATAGTGTTTGCTTGAGGGGTGGGATCCATGGGGCATAGTGTTTGCTTGAGGGCCGGGTGCCATGGGGCATATTGTTTGCTTGAGGGGTGATTGCCATGGGCCATAGTGTTTCATTGGGGTGGGGGTCATGGGGCATAGTGTTTGGTTGGGGGGTGGGAGCCATGGGGCATAGTATTTGGTTGAGGGGTGAGAGTCATGGGGCATAGTGTTTGGTTGAGGGGTGGGTGTCATGGGGCATAGTGTTTGCTTGAGGGGTGGGATCCATGGGATATAGTGTTTGGTTGGGGTTGGGGGCCATAGGGCATAGCGTTTGGTTCAGGAGTCGGAGCCATGGGGCATAGCGTTTGCTTGAGGGGTGGGTGCCATGGGGCATAGTGTTTGGTTGAGGGGTGGGTGCCATGGGGCATAGTGTTTGTTTGGGGTGGGGGTCATGGGGCTTAGTGTTTGGTTGGGGGTGGGGTCATGGGGCATAGTGTTTGATTGGTCGGTGGGGGACATGGGGCATAGTGTTTGCTTGAGGGGTGGGGGCCATGGGGCATAGTGTTGGTTGGGGGCCAAGGGGCATAGTGTTTGGTTGGGGTGGGGGCCATGGCGCATAGTGTTGGTTGGGAAAGTGTAGGAGGCCATGGGGCATAGTGTTGGTTGAGGGGTAGGGGGCCATGGGACATAGGGTTTAGTTAAGGGGTGGGAGCCATGGGGCATAGTGTTTGGTTGGGGCTCATGGGGCATAGTGTTTGATTCGAGGGTGGGGGCCATGGGACATATTGTCGCACTCCAAGAGTGAACCCAATAATAAAGCTAAAACAGTCACAGTTAGGAGATGTACATCCTTTGCTTTTTGTGGAAACCTGACTCAACGAAGGCCATACTCCTCTTGGGCAATCCAAACAGCAAAGTATAGCAGTCCAAAATAACAGAATGTCCAATCAAGGGTCAATCAAAAATAATTAAACAGACGATATGCAATAACTAAATAGATGATGATGTGTGGGACAAAATGTGTATCATGGCCTCACGTACCTCAATATCATGCCAATATAAACTTCACTCCATTAAACTTCTACATCGCTGGCAATACGACCCGTATAGACTATCCAAGATGTATCAATCCTCCTCCCCCTCCTGCTGGCGTGAGTGTGGACAAGTCGCAGACTATTGGCATATGTGGTGGGGATGTCCGAAGATAAAGATTTTTTGGGATGAGGTCTTGGGATGGATCAGGCACACTGACGGTATCCATAGAACGGCTGATCCATACCTAGTCTTGTTCAGTCTTGAAAAAAATGAGGAGGAATGGTTAAAGGTTCGTGGCCTAGCCCCCCTACCTCTTGCTTGCGGCGCGAGGTTTACTTGCTGCAAAATGGAAATCGCCTATGACCCCGTCCAAACAAGAGTGGATCAATGTGGTGCTAAACATTTGTACCATGGAGAAAATCACTGCATCCCTCCATGGCAGAGCGACACAATCTGAGCTGCTATGGTCCGAATTCTTAAGAGCTCATACATCTACTGAACACCCAACATCAGATACTGACGACCCCCCACCATGAATGTTACGAACCTCGTTTCTTGATGCGCCCCCCCCTCATCATCACCACATAAACACCACCCGAAAGCCTGGAGCGATTCCCCCACATGTTCAACCCTTGAATGCAAAGCGCCTAATAAAGACCTAACCCTTGCTGTCAACCATAACACCTCACTCCCAACACGACACGTCTCTCTCTCCCGGGGCAGGGGAGGGGGGAAGGGGAGAATTGTTAACATCTGTACGGAATGTCCAAGCATCTGCCCTTATCTCTGCCATATTCTTTACTTAACATGTTTGTACATTCCTAGATCTACAAATTGTATACTAATCTCACCGCACTGCGTGAAACAAACGATGACGATATTGTTTTTTTTTTTTCTCTTATATTCTTGTATGTAACTGTTTCTTCGCTTTGCCTTAATGACAAATGTTAACTTTGAAAATCCAATAAAATCGAATTTAAAAAAAAAAAAGAAATAAATGATAACAATGGAAAATGTGTAGTGCAAAATATAAGTTTTAAATACAAATAAAAATTGTTACACCTCAAAAACGTATTCTTTTTCCATGTGTTCAATAAAAAGTGGGGGTTGAAAAAGCCTCCTGCCACTCCCCGCTGCGCCTAACGCCCCAGCTGCATTTACTTTTCGGCCCACTATAGCCATCATGTAAGGTACTTTCGGCCCTCTATCAAAATCAGTTGTGCACCCCTGCCTTATGGCATACCTGCCTACATTAGAGAAACAAAAACCTGGAGAATTACGTCACCCTAGCCCCTCCCCGAACTCCACAAAGCCACGCCCTCTTTTTTTAACAAAAAAACACGACTACCACACTCTATTTATAGTTTTCAGACACAAGAGGAGACTGGATCTGGTAAGGTATGTGTGCTCACATTAGCAGTTCACGCCACAGACTCACATAGCTCTCAACCATTTATGTCGGAAAAGCGGGTGAAAACACCCGATTTTACTTTTGGCGGGTGAGAGGCCCATTGAAATGAATGGGCGTGCATGAGGTTTGGCGGGTGAGTCCGCTGTTTACAAGGCGGGTGACACCCACCAAAAGCGTGTGAGTTGGGAGCTATGGACTCATGGCCACTAGCCCAGTAGGGGTTGGAGCCGAATATGGCATGTGTCATGTGCCAGTGACACGTGCCACTGCATGTCACTACTACAAGTACACGTGCCACTGGCAAGTGACACATGCTACTGGCAGGTGCCACATGGCAGGCCCCACAAATATCAGATGTACCTCATATTTGTTTGTTTTTCAAATTATAATCCTCTTTTTTAAAAATAAAAACTTGAACCTCCAATTTAAAAAAAAAAAAAATGAGAAGCTCCTTGTGGTGTTGAAACTAGCTCTTTCTCCACTAGACTATCACACTCGTGGCAGGAGTTTATTTCCTCTAACTTAAAGTAAGTAACAGGTGTCACATGCCGGGCGAAACAGATATATGTCCCGCGTGTCGCTTCCACAGCAAAACAAATAGATGTCCCGATGTCACTTCGTTTTTAAAATGTAATCCTCTGTTTTCAAAATAAAAATGGGAAGCTCCAATTAATTATAATCCTATTTTAAAAATAAAAATGGAAAGCCCTTAAGGGGATTCGATCACAAGCAAGCCTTCCCGATGTCGGGGCTAGCTCCTTAACCACCAGACCAACACATCCCATGGAAATTAGTTGTTCAGACGCTAATGTGAACTTTCATGTGTTTTAGTGATGGTCCCTTTTCTAGTTTGAGTTGGATTCGTAAACTGCACATGCAATTATGAGTCCTTCAGATTCTTCCTCTAACGTGAACGGTCACATGGTTCAGTGATGGTCCCTTTTCTATTTTGAGTTACATCTTTAAACAAACTGCACGGGCTATTCTGAAAGTTTGCAGGATCAAAACAATTTAATGTAAGTATTTGCATCTTGTGCTTTTCTTGAATAGTACTAAACTTAAAAAACAGTTCAATCCTAAATCTGTTATTGTTTAATGCTTTAAATGTCAATTGTATTGTGTACATTTTTTCAAAAACACTATGGTAGCAATATTAAAGTGTGTGTTGTTGTACATTAATTCATGCATTTCACACTTGACTGTACGAACTATGATAAATACAAAACAACCATATCCTACTGATAATATTTATAACTTTTATTTCTGAGTATATGCATGATCATGAAAACATCATTTACAAATGTTGCTAAATATTCAGATTTAGTTTAAACAGCCCTTAGATATAACACATTCAAGCTTGCCCCATGAAAGTTTTCAGAGCCTCTCGAAAGGTCATATAATGTGATGTAATTTGTCATTTGTATAGCCCTGCCTTTTCGCAAATGGTGAACGCCCCTGATGGAGCAGAGTCCAAGGTATGAGACATTTGTTCTGATGATTTTAGAATGGTTTTGTGTATTATGGTCAATACAAAGTAGGATAGGGGTAGTCAAGTCCCTACTACCTACCAATATCAAGGTGGCATGTGGATGGGTGCAGTACGATCATCGGTATAGTATGCAGGCGCGGCAGATTCATTATGTGTCCATCTAGACTGAATTTTTGTCGTAAGTGAAAGCTGTATTTTTATGGCAGATATGCTGTGTGTTGTATTTTAAGAGTGTTGTGTGTTGGCAGATGTGTGTGAGTTGGTGGCGTTGCCATCGTTTATTTTCCATGAGCATGGAATGTGATACCTACCCTTGTGTTTCGGCTGTTTTCCTGGTTTCGCAAATGTTGCTTGCATTCTGTCCTGTTTTCTGCTGGACTTTATTTTCTCTGTCGCCTGTTACAATTTATTTGCAGGTTCATTGCTGCCCTGGCTTACCTCAGAGGTGGTTGAATAACTGTTGTGGAGGGCCCCACCGATAAAGTATGCCACACCAAGAAGAAACTTCGAGGAGGTTTAGTTCAAGAGACAGGGTAAGACAAACCCCAGCCTGGAAGCCAGACACAAACTCCCTGCAGAGCTTCAACCTCCAACCCCCCACCATTCCACATTCCAAATCACAACAAGTATACATGGAGACCGTAGTTAGGCACCAAGTATTCTAAGAACAAACAGGCCCCTAAGATGAGGCTTACAATAGAAATCAATGTAAAAGAACTATATACGGCATGTTTACATGGAGAGATCCACATAGGTTGGATCCTCTCCTAACACTAACCCAATGTGAATCATGGACTTGTTGCCTGATTGCAAGTTTTTTTTGGGTTGGTAATTGATGAGGTTCTTTTGGAGGTATTCTGGGCCTGTCTTGTGGAGGGCATGGTGGGTGATGCTCATTGTTTTAAAGTGGCTTGTCACCCTATAGAAAGCCAGGGAGGGCAAGGTCGGTGGGCGTCATGTGCTCTTTGGCCAAGGTCCAGTAGGAGCGTAGCTGCAGTGTTTTGGGGGATGACCAAGGGGTGGTTTGGGGGAAGAGAGCTATCTTCCCGCAAATTATGATATCTGTTTTTCCTGCCTTGAGTAGGAGGTGTTTGCTGGATGTCTGTAGATGAGTAAAAACTGTGTGTAAGATATGGGTTGATGGGAAATGTTACAAGGAAGGATTTGCAGTCTGTGTTCCAGGCTTGTTTTGTGGAGTGTGAAATGAAGAGGTTTGGTTTGTGGAGGATGCAATCCAGCCTGCTCTGCTAGTTCTGTTATGGCTGCTGTGTGTAGCCTGGGGGAATGCCTCGTGTGCGATGGATGAGAAGACATCAGAGAACCAGGTTTCTGTGATGAAAGTGAAGTCTGGACTTTCCGAGGGAATTAAGTTGTATATGATGTGTTTCTTTTTGCCAGCAGATTTTGTGTTAATGAGTATGCATGAAAGTAAGCAGGGGACAAGTGGTGTTTGCCCCGGAGATGTGGGCCAAATAGGGCTTGTGGGGGTGGGTGTGGAGGGCAGGGAAGGGAATACCCTGGTTGTGCCCCAGTAGGGGTGGGTGGGTGCAGAGCAAATAAAGGAGCAGGGTATGAAATTTGTGGAGGGTGGATCCATCCTTCTGAAAACAGTGTATCACTTATGTTACAGTTTTCTTTGGAGTGTAAAGGTCGGAAATAGGTTTTGGGCACAGGACATTTAACTATTTGCTTTTGATTGACATTCTAACATCATCCTTATTGTTATTTGATACAGGGAAACAAACCCCTCTTAGTTTTAGGGACAGATAGGGTTTTTTGTAATTCTTTTGGTAAATATGAGTTTAGGCCAACAAACATGCCACCTTTTTGTCCCGCTTCTACTTCTACTACCTAACAGTTCTTAAATATTTTTGCACTTTTGGTCAGTTAGGATTTCTATCGCACAGAGGAACAGACATCATCAATCAGTATAATGATCTTATTAGCACTTTTCAGGTGACTACACCAAGTAATTATTTCCAAGTACCTACAGTAATCCATTGAGTGAGTGTTTTTTGAAGTCTTCCTAAATATATTAATTCCCACCCAGTGCCTAATTACTCTGTTACCTTTATGTTATTATTTAATGAATATTTCTTTATACGTGTTCCCTAAAATTAAGTGTGCAGTGAAGCAATGATTGATTGCAATTGTTTCCCCAAATGTTGAAATATTCATACATACTTTAACCAAAACATGTGAGGGGTGGGGCATTATGAAATGATGTTAACCACTGACATTGCTCTGTGCAACTTTCCACACCATATATTAAGCATGTGTTCACTGTTGCAAAAAGGAACCAGCTATATTTACATTTGCTTTGGTCCTACCATTAATGTAAGCGGTGCAGCCTGAATTGCAGACCACCCCTCTGCACAGAAATGTAATCAAACCCACACATGTTTCAGCCCAGATGTGGGTCCAGAACATGTTGTGCCTAGAGACCCATGTAATACCTTGCTGATGACGCAGAATGAGTCTGAAATATGTCTGTGGTTGCTTGTTGTCAATGGATTTTAAAAATGTGTCCTGGATAGACTTCCCCTTTTTTGTGGAAAAATATTTTATTTGTACATGTTTTTCTCCCCTTCTGTAAAGGCTTGGCAAACCGAAGAATGATTGCCTAGAGTGTTTCCTCGAGCAATGCCAGAGGTTACGATTAATTCAAAAACTTTTAGCAATCACTCATTTGCTCTATTTATACATTAAATCCCATAATGTGCTTGAAAAGCAATGAAAAGAAAACAGTCTTTTAGTTCGTAAATATAATACACCGCTGTACTAGATGTCCCACGTTGCATTCTGTATGATTTGAAACATGATCACATTTTAACAAAGTGTTTTCTAGGGCTACACATATATTGTGCTCTGGCTGAAGTATTCTTAGTAATATTTACTCATAAATTTAACTAGCATTTGTCCACAATGCTAAATGGCTAGGAACGTAGACAAGTACCAATACGGTACCCTTTTTTTGGGCACATAGTACTACAATTATTTAATTACAAAAACAGGTTTTATGGCACAATCCATTTGGTATTTAAGATTCAAACCTTTTTCCGGGATCTGTGCAGATACAAAGTAGTGTTGCTAGCACGTGACAAAGGAACACCACCAAAAGGAAAAAGGTACTCTCCCTCTTTCTTAGAAAATGCTAATCCCCTCCAAGCAGGTGTTGTGGATGTTACACATGCCTTGCTCCGTTTTTCCTAAATCATCTATTTGTTATACAGAACATATGTGACTAGATTATTTCTGTAGTGCATCTGAAAGAATGGATAGCTTTAAATAACTCATTCCAAATGTGTTGTTAAGATTATAGAGGAAGAGTCACATCGTTTTTCAAGGCTAAGCTTTGAATTTGACACCACGCTTAATTATTTGTCCAAAACAAATTATTAAAGAACGGCTCTCATAGAAGGATAGATGCCACTAAATATCTCATGCTGTATTTACTACTTTTGTCTTTCTTTGCATGCCAAAGGCCTAAAACATCATCAATGCCTCTATCAGTCTTCAGAAGGCGGATTGTAGTTAATAAGGCAAGGGTTCTAGTGTGTTCCTTTTAGGCCTTATAGAGGTGCTTTTGCAAAGTTAAAAGGAAATGCTGCATTGGCAATGCACATGAATTATAGGTTTAATTTTATTTAGATTTGTATTCATGGTGTTTTCTTTTTGTTATTTAATTATATTTTAAATATTGCATGTCATTCACAGATCAACAGATAAAAAAAGAAACATGAAGTTTGGATTTTCAGACCAACATGATTTCATCTTCATCTGCAGCAAAAGCGACATCTGCACATTTTGCAAGAAGAACGTACAATGTACTGAGCAACATCTAATTACTCAACATTGGAAATTAGCAGTGCTCTTTACCAATGGTTCAGAAGGTATAGTATTGCAACAGATTACATTTTCATAACATTTATTGTGGGTCTGTTTTGACATCACACAATATTCACTCTCTGTAATATTTTTTAAAATAAAACAGATCCATCTTTATCCCTCCCTGATCTGTCTCATTTTCCACCCCCCTGGAGACTAAGGTCTGTAGATTCCACACTTGGTCGCAGTGCGCCATTCCTGAGGCAACCCTTACCATTGTTATCCCATTAGTAACAAAACTCTATAAATAGCATAACACATCAAGGTGTTTTCTTCATTATTGCTGTTTGTGTATTTTTATATCACAATATGCTCTTCTCTATGTCATGAAGTCCAATGGTAAGTCTAGGAGGGTATTGTGAGGTAGCCACAGGTGCCAAGTGACCACTCCTGCTATGGATGCTTAGTATGTAAGAGGTGTGTAGTGTATCTAATGCCCTATCCCACCACTATCCTGCACCCTTAATAGATTCTCCCAATATTGGTATGACAGCAACTATCCTGCACCCTTAATAGATTCTCCCAATATTGGTATGACAGCAACTTTCTCAGCACCTTTGTCATACAACTGTGCAAAATAGTCATACCATACATGCATAATGGGCCACCCATCTCCCAAAGAGAGTGTTTTAGGACTATCATACCTCTATGCCTGATAGTACTAAACAATGTCTCGCTTTCCGGGTTTTCCCCAAAGCCCTTTTTTTTCTCCAAAACACCTGCTTTATCATTGTCTCTGGTGGATGTCTGTCTGTTCAAGTCTTCCATAACCTTTTAGGCTCTCACAGATGTGCATACATCTGTTTGGCCCTCTCAGCGGCATTACCTCTTCGGGAGAATCTTCTCTACTTTTTCAACCCTGCTCGTCAGCTGATGCGCCTTTCATGCGCCGATAGGGGAACCAATCACTGCTGCGGTCTGGACTCCGTTTTTGTAACGGGCCCCAGGGCCACCACGACTTCTGTGTGGATGCTGCACCGAGCGGGCCTTTGCTTTAGCATCTCCGTCTCACTCTCTCTACTTTGGCCTAATTTCCATTCAGGACGCCAGTCTTCTAGTATCTTGCTAGTGATCATCTCACGTCCCGCGCTAACGCCGGGTCCGCGTCTAGTTTGGCTCTGCCCCTCCATGACATCCTCTCATCGTAGGATTACCTCTGCATAGGATTCTCTCTCTCTCTCTCTCTCTCTCTTTTGAGCTATGTACTGTGAAGAACTCATGGTGACAACAATTAAGACAGAACACAAGTGATCACAGTTCAAGGGTGTTTATTGAACAATGAAAGTGGTGTGATGGTTGGAAAAACACCTAATCTAAACATAAATCTAAGATGGGGAAAAGTGTCGACCATCAAATGACAAATAAGGCAGTCCTAGTGGTGTTGTGTCAAATCAAAGTGGCCTATACTAAGAAACCTATTGCCAAACCTCACAACTAATACCAAAAGGGTGTGTGAGATAGTTCTCATCAAAAGAAACAAGTGTTCTCAAAATGATACATCAGTATGCGGTGGCTTGGGTCTCCCTTTCCCATGTTTTAGACAGGGAATAAGATGGCAGCTTGCAGTACAGTACATTTTCGGGATTCTCTGTCATTAGATGAAAGTTCCAATGGCTGTTCTCAGGACTGTCAATTTCCAAGTATCGTTTCCTCTGAAAGTCTAATGCCTTCAGGGTTTGATGTATTCAAACAACAAAAACAAAACTTCCTTTAACAAATAAAAGTTTGTTTAACAAATAAAAGTGTGTTCTCAATATACACTGGGTGATGGGCTCACCCCTGGGTCCCCCTCTTGTGGGCTGGCCCTTCTCAATTGTAATCCGAGATTCAGATAGGGTGGCAACTTCACCCCTTTGTCTGCCTCTTCTGGGCTGACCCATTCACAATTGTATTTCTTTGTATCTCTTATTCTTTTCTCATTAAACTTTGGATGATAGCTTCACTCCTTGGATCTCCCTCGTTCGGGCTCGGGCATCTCTCAACTTCCATTGCTGACTTTAGCTTCACCCCGGATCTCTCTCGTCCAGGCTCGGACTCTTCTTAGTTTCTTAATCTTTGTCAAACAGTTCAGTGGACCTCCTTTTTATTTATTAAAAAACTGTCAAAGCTTTCTTAAAAAATGCCTAGGATGATTGGGGTGGTGCCGTGTATGGACAGTTACCTGCTGTATTGTTTTATCCCAACCGAGAGAGGAGTTGCCTCCCCCAATTCCATTCAGGTGCCTAGGAGAGCCTATTTCAGCTATTGAGTTACTGGTACCTGCCAAGACTGATAAACAATCATTTGGCATAGATAAGTTCCCTGTATTGATGTATGCCAGAAATGTAATGCTCATCTCCTTGACTCCATCAGTACTACGAAAACAATTCCATTTACATTTGATGGCCATGGACTGATGCTGAATCGTTCAAAAACAAAGTGCATGGTGTTTAGGTGTCATGATCTCTGCTTCCAAAAGGTCAGGGTTTTCCCAACTCCCTTGGAAGCAGATCCATAACCCAGGTTCCGAGTGCCAACCAGTCCCAATTGGGACCTTTTGGACCCAGTCCTGGCGCCAGTGGCACCAGGCTCATAAATATGCCCAGTCCCAGCGCTGGAAGCGCCGGGCTCATAATGCTTGGGTGGACTTACCTGCAGCAGACCATGCTGCTTACTTGCCTGCCAGTTGAGCCTCTGATCCTCTTCTGTTTGGAACTACTTTTCCTGTTGGGTGGGGCAGGAGCCACTCCCTAGATTCAGAACACTGGAACTCTTCTGGAAAGCAGGAACTCTTTTCTTACCTAGGCGTGGCTGTGGAAGGAGACACCTAAGCACTACAGGAGGCTATTTAAACCACACCCGATGGATGAATCTTGCTTTGCGTTATTCTGCATCCTCTGCAGCAGAACGCTCATCGTGTCTTCTGCATCTGATCCTGGGCCTAAGGAAAAAGGCTTACCATCCTGAATCCAGTCTTCAGCAACACCTATAAAGACAAGAAAGAACAGGTTAGCATTACAGTCTTCAGTGACAGCTCTTCACTTACCTGGTCCATCGGCTGTCACCAACGCCTCGCGCTGCATTCCGGCATCTGAAAGACAAAGGCTTACCTACTCTTCGTGCGCTCCGGAGGTCTTCACACTGCATTCCGGCATCTGAAAGACAAAAGCTTACCAACTCTTCGCACGCTCCGGAGGCCTTCGGCGCTGCATCCCGCATCTGAAAGACAAAAGAAGGTGCGTTTAAAGACATTGGGGAACTTTAATACTCACGTGCCATTACTCCTTTCCACATCTAACCCAGTGGGTATTCCGGCACCCTGCAGCCGCTCCGAACTTGTACCTGCAAAATAAAAAGACAGTTAGAGCGCATCGTGAAGCAGGCAACAAGCGCTTACTTACGTGCTTCCAAGCGCTTCTATTCATCACACGGGCTCCATCTTCAACTCACTTCAGCCCGTCATCCGCCATCGCCGGAACCCTGCAAAACAAGAAACATCATTACTAAAGACTTTAAAGACATTAGAATTACTCGAAACTTACCGTTCGTGCAGTAAACGACGGACAGCAGTCCTCTGAAGTCAAGAGGCCTGCTCCCCTTAACCAGTGAAGAAACTGGTTACAGCACCCTGCCCCGAGGCAGATGGAGAGCACGGCGTTCACTTACCTAAGGTGAGAGCGTTAACCTTTGGGGTTCTACAGGAGAAGAGAAAGGGAAGAAGAGAGAGACATTCAATAACCCAGTTCCTTAATCCCATATTTTCTATCTGCAGACATCTTACCCTTCGAGTCAGACATACAGTGCACAGAGGTCCAGCCCAAAGAGCCAGCCGTGTGTTACACATCACCTTTGAAGATACGGTATACGCCCAGTCAAGACCGGCGCCTCTACGGGAATCAGGTGAGCGTTACATTAGGCCACCAAGAAGCAAGTACGTGAAGCAAACTATTCAGATCGAGGGAAATACAATCAAACAGGTCAAATCCTTTGACTGTTTCTGCCTGAGGCTCACACACTGGAAAGTAGTTCGGCCAGACTGAGAAAGATATTTTTAGGCAGATACAGCTAAACCATAAAAAGGGTTATGGGTGGCAGCCCTTAGGCCTGTAATTGATATCTACAAGCTCCCTTGGTGCAAGCATGTGAAAAACTGCTTAATTGAACTAGGCTGCCAGCAGCTTTGGACAAACTCACATAACATCATTCGGCAGGGATAGACGAACAATGACACATGAAATCCACCAGAAGACACAGGAGGATGTTATTGCCATGGGAGAGGGATTCCGCTCAATAGGTTTGTACTGGGACTCAAATTGTCCAATGGTTATGAACAGTATCTGGACTGACATGGTCCTGAGTTAGCAAGGGCGATCTTGGTTAGATTTACATGTGAAAATGTACCACTAGCTTTGAGTACTCACTGCTGGGGATTGAAAATGACAGATGCATATCCTCAATGCACAAATATTAGAGAGGTAGGGTTGAAAGACTGGCTGCATAACGCTGCTATGTTCTAGGCCGCTTTGTTGATCTCAAGCCGCCCCTTTGCACTTTTGAGGGACATGTGCACCAACCACCCCACTGTGCTGACACTGACGACACACTCCCATCCACACCCATGCCATGCCGCCAACCTCCAAAGACAATTACCTGTTTTAAGCCAGCACTCCGTTGTGGACGCATGTCACACTCTTGTCTGTCTGTGAGTCTTTTCATGACATTGTTGTGAGTGTTGCACTTCCCCTAGCAGTCTGCAGGCCATATTCAGGTTATTTGTATGTTTACAATGTTTATTTATTTATTTATTTATTTATTCAAATTTGTAGAGCGCACGTCAGCCCGGGGGCATCATGGCGCTTGTTACAGACAATGTCTTAGTTACATAGGATACAATATTTGCATACAAATACAATATTTACAGTAGACATGTACACATTAGCTATGCAGTATATTTACATGGAATCCTGAGGGTTTCATGTTATTTTGCAATGAATGCGGTTTTCAGTTTCCTGCGAAAAATAGGGAGTGAGTTTTCGGCTCTGATGTTTGCAGGAAGAGCGTTCCAGGTCTTGGCTACAATGTAGGGGAAACCTAGACCTCCGGCTTTGGCTTTTTTGATGCTTGGGATGCAGAGTAGGTTGGAGTATTTCGTTGTGGTGGGACGGGAGGAGGATGGTTTGAAGATGGTTTCTGATAGATAGGACGGGGCGGAGAGGGAGAGGCATTTGTGAGTGAGTGTGAGGATTTTGAGAGTGATCCGCTCTTTGACCGGGAGCCATTGGGCTGAGTGCCTGGCATGGGTGATATGCTCTCTTCTTGGGATACTAAGAGCGGCCCGGAGAGCATTGTTCTGTGCTATCATGTTACACAATTGATGATCAGTTAAAGTAATAGTGACCGAAATGTGGCATTTTGTTTACTTTTTTGCAGATGACAATCAAAATTCTCCAAAAATGTGAAGGACTGAACCGCTATGAAGCTGAACGTATGCTGATTTGTGGATGCACTTTAATTTGTGGAGAAGACGAATAAAAAGAAAAGTAGTAAAAGAAGTTACTATTTATTATTGGTAGCACAGTATTAGACCTTTGCAGGTCAAGTGGTGGTATGTAAACCATTGACTAAGCTGTGATGGCCATGCTCTGCTGAGACGACATTAATAAACGTGATATATATACATTCTACGTAATGTTTTTACGGTTCATTTGCACTATCATTGCACTATTATATTTGTTATATTTATTTAAATAATAATTATTGTACATTACATTGAGTTGTCATAAGATGTGAGAGTCATGCTCTCGTGAAAATAAATATTTAAAATTGGGGTGTCATGTATATAATGCATATATATACATATATATATACATATATACATATATAATTGTTAAATACAATGCTGTTATGGTTTGCACTATTGTATTTGTTTTATTATCTATTTATGTATTTAAATAATAAATAATTTTACTTTAATTGAGTTGGTGCAGTTTGATATTCATTCATGTTTACTAGAAGTATACAGAAAATTGCTTGTTGAAACGGCCAAGAAAACAGAAAACTAATCCACTGTAACAAGCGTTTATTGCGAGCATTTCAGTAAAAGATTAAAAATAAAAATGTTCTGCATTTTCAGTTGAGATTCTCATTTTAGATAAGTGATTAGTGAGGTGGGGTAGCAACACTCGCTGCTGGGATCTACAGGTTGCCGGTTCGAATCCCAGAAAGGCCAATTTAAAGTTTCAACCTTCTGAGACAGACAAATGAGTAACAAGTTTGGTTGGGTGATTTTGTATGCAAATATGTTATATGTAAAGCGGTTATAACACATCATTATTGTAAGTTTGAAAGCAGAGGCAGGCTTATGATAAAGTGAATAGAAATTAAGACAATGAATTAGAAAAATAAGCACACGATTAGCATCTAGATGAGCTAATATGCCATAAATTAATAACAATTACAAGGGTCACATTAATCTTAATATATGATTATTGTATGCAAGAAAAGATAATTTAGTAGGAACAAGGAAAGGTTTAAATTAGAGACGACCAGTTTAAAAAAAAGTAATTAGAAATTAAACAGAAGGTTATAACAAGGAAACATGCTTTCAAATTAATAATACAACTGAGACTATGGTAAAGTGACCATTGTTATTATGAGATGGACATTTTAATAAGAAATGTACGCCTTTCATCCTGTGTACAATACATAACAGATTTCATTTAATACAATTTGGATGATGCTTAATTAAAATAAACATTTTTAAATATTGAAAAAGAATGAACTATGTAGTTGAAGACAACTGCAGAATGTTTGAAGGCCTCCTTTCTCTGCTTTACTCGCTGCCAGAGGATTCTACTTATACCCAGGCCATATTGTGTCATGCACAGGAGATAGACAGCTAGCAGCCGCAAGGTGACGTACAGGCTTTTTATTATTAAATTAAATGTATAACGTCTCTCAATGGTCGTGAGGCTATTTCTTCACTTGTTTAATGTCTTTGATTGATTCACGGTGCGTCACCCGTTCTCAACTCTCATGCTGGACTTCCTTTGCATCTTGTACTCGTGGTGGCCCTGAATCATGCTGTTTCCATCTTCATCTTGTATCCTGGCTTGCAACATTATGTGTTACTCCTGACTTCTGCAATTGTATTCGCTCTCCTCTCTTGCTTCTCCACTCTTTTTGACTGCTTACTCTCTGTTCTCTCCTCCCCTCCCCCTCCCTTTTCCTATCTCCTCCCCTCCTCCCCTTACTTTTTTCTATGCACTTACTCTATCAGAATTGTCCCTGGACCTACTATGATAGCAACCTCGTCTGTCGCTCCCCTATCCCCTTACTGTTGCCCCCCCTCCCTCCAGCACTATCTGAAACATTGTCAGGCCTAGTACGATAGTCACTTGTTTTGTTCCTCCCCTCCCTTTCTGCACCCCTCTCCCTCACCTTTTCTTGTCCTCCGGCTCTAACAGAAATGGCGTCAGACCTAGTACAGTAGTCGCCTGTCTGTTTCCATTTCCTTCCCACTCTCCCCCTCCCTTTCTTATCTATGTTTTAGCATTTGCACTATCTGAAATGTCGTCAGGCCAAGTACGATAGTTAATTTCACATCATTAATGTTCATGGCCTGTAAGAATGTCGTTGTATTTTACCTTGGTCCCTTCCTTGCCTTGAAGCGCTTTGAAACCCATTGTGTATAGGCGCTATATAAATAAACTATCATATCATATCATTTGAAGTCATTTAAACAGTACATTTTACATCACCTAGTCCAGAGATTGGTGACTTGCTGTGGCATGCTGGAGTTCCAAGTGCTTTCAAACATTCAATTGCTGGAAGGTATGAAACATAAGACAAGAGACTAAGAGGTGAGATGCCTGAAGTAATTTTGAAGCAATGAAAACACTGATTTGAAGGAGATATAAGACATATCTAGGTGGCATGCCACGTTAGAATTGACACTGAAAAGGGACTGTTGGGCCCTGCTGTTTGAATAGGTCATAAGAACTAGCACCAGACATTTTCAATATAAAGCATTGGTGTGACTGTAGAACTGCAGACTACAGTGCATGAGCTTGAAAGTTCTAGGCAGCTGTCAGAATCCACATTTTTTTTTTTAATTTGATTTATTAACATCGCAAAAGGATTGTGAGGCTTTTAACTCACTTGTTTAATGTCTAAAAAGTCATTTAAACAGTAAATTTGACATCAGCTAGTCCCGAGAGGGGTGACATGCTGTGGCATGCTGGAGTTCCAAGTGCTTCCAAACATTTAATTGCTGAAAGGTATGAAACATAAGACAAGAGACTAAGAGGTGAGATGCCTGAAGTAATTTTGAAGCAATGAAAACACTTATTTGAAGGAGATATAAGACATATCTAGGTGGCATGCCACGTTAGAATTGACACTGAAAAGGGACTGTTGGGCCCTGCTGTTTGAATAGGTCACAAGAACTAGCACCAACTGTTTTTGACATAAAGCATTGGTGTAACTGTAGCACTGCAGACTACAGTGCATGAGGTTGAAAGTTCTAGGCAGCTGTTAGAATCCACATTTTTTTTTTAATTATTTGATTTATTAACATCGCAAAAGGATTGTGAGGCTTTTTACTCACTTGTTTAATGTCTTAAAAGTCATTTAAACAGCAAATTTGACATCAGCTAGTACCGAGATTGGTGACATGCTGTGGCATGATAAGTACTTAAACTATGCATTTGCTGAAAGTGTTTCAATATAAAACAATCCCACAATGATTGAGAGGGTATTTTTCACTTGTACAATATGTTTGAACTCCAAACTGCACATTTTCGATCAGCCAGTCCAGAGATTGGTGGCATGCTGTGGCACGCTGTGGCATGTGCCACATGTCACATTCGGCTCCTACCCCTTCTCCACTAGCCAGTCCAACAGCCCAGAGTTTTACAACCTATCTCACCTTTGGAAAAATGTATATTCCGAGGTCCAATAAACCTGGCCAAGTTAATGGAAAGCGAAACGTGGCTCTCAACTGTAGTACGAACGCCCATTTCAGAGAAAAAAACACACACGTTAAGCAGTTTATTTATTTCACTGGTGTATTACGAGCAGTAGTCATTTTGACATTGCTACCTGACCAAATGCGAAATGACATGCCGCTGTTGTATGCTATCCTGCCTCCCATGGTAGATTGTGGGAGGCAGTGTTCGGCAATCTTCGGAGTCACGCCCACTTGATGGCTCCAGCCATACATGCAGCACGAAAAGAAAAGCTAATGTCATAGCCCGCCTACAGCCCGCCCTCCAACATCTCTATTGAGGGATTGGCCAGAGCTACCAGGTGGGCGTTGTTGCAGGGCCTTCACTCTGTCATGGGAAGCCGAATATCATACAGTATGGTATAATATACGGCTTCCCATGTTTTTTTTTTTTTTTTTTAATACTGTGGAAAGTCTGGGAGCCTAGCATTCGTTCAGTTGTATTAACCTTTCTATATTTTATTCCAACATCACACTACAGTCAAAATAAGAAAGGTTGTACTGTGACAGCACATAGGGCGCACATGTTATTATTTTAAATGGTATAATTATAAGAAAGGTTATACTGTTACAGTAGATGGTGCGCTTAAACATGTTTTATGGCATAATTAACCTTTCTATATTTTATTCCAACATCACACTACAGGCAAAATAAGAAAGGCTGTACTGTGACAGGCGCACGTATTATTTTAAATGGTATAATAATAAGAAAGTTTGTACTGTTACAGTAGATGGGGCGCTTAAACATTTTTTAATTTTTTATGGCATAATTAACCTTTCTATATTTGATTCCAACATCAAAGCACGAGGAATCACTGCCGGAGCCTCTCTTAAGGATAAAGGGGCAGGTTGGGCTCAGTCACACAACTCTGTCATAATGCAGGGGGGTGCACGGTAGGGTCTCCCTTCAGCATGTGTTATTGGGAAGGGAAGTCAACAGTATTTTACGTAATTGGTGTTAAGCTCCCTGTTCACCCGCGGCTTGGTAAACTGCACACTATTACACACTGCTGCAAGTGACTGGTATGGGCTGGGCTATGTCATGGATACAACACCACTGGGTTAATGCGGCTCAAGCCCCCTACCTAAAGTTTGGGCTGTTTGTATGGGGATGAAATGCAGACTAGTGAGAGTCTTTGTAATTCCTTTCCTTTTTTCCTCAGCAGTGCTGTTCTTCAGCATGCATTCAGCCATCACACACTACAATGGGGCATTTCCAACCGAAAGATGCCCTTCCATTTACAGCTACAACTATCAATTCTGTGTCTGCTTCCAAGACGGATCTATGTGATTACTGTGCCCCAATTACTATGACCCCCAAAATGTTGACTTTTTTATTTCAACCCCATTTTCACCTCATATATATGCTGGGAGAGACACCATCAGCACCCCTACATGTATTATGGTAATTCGCATCCCCTGTCTCCCTGGGGTTAACTCACAATGACACAAGTCGTCATCCTGTTTAACGTTTAATCTGGTCCCTACCAATGTATGGGCACCACCTACCTCCTCCCTTGACACCCCCATACCTTTTCATTGTTGGGGTGCATGATATCATGGCCTGAACGCAACTATGGTAATTCACAAAACCTGTAACACACATCCTGTTTTATGTTTACTCTGGTCCCAAATGATGTAGAGGCACCACCTAGCCCTTCCCTGGATACCTCCATACCCTTTGATTGTGGGGGTGCAAGATATCATGGCCTGAACACACCTATGGTAATTTGCATCCCCTATTTCTCTTGGGGCTATTCACACTAGCGCAAGTGGTCATCCTGTTTTATGTTTGATCTGGTCCCAACAAATGTAGAGGCACCATCTACCTCCTCCCGGAACACCCCCATACCTTTTGATTGTGGGGGGCGCAAGATATCATGTCCTGAACACACCTATGGTAATTTGCATCCCCTATTTCTCTTGGGGCTATTGACACTAGCGCAAGTGGCCATCCTGGTTTATGTTTACTGTGATCCTAACCAATGTAGAGGCGTCCCCCTAGCCCGTCCTGGAACACCGCCATACCTTTTCACTGTGGGGGGTGCAAGATATCATGGCCTGAATGCACCTATGGTAGTTCGCATCCCCTACCCCCCTGGGGTTAACTCACACTAGCGCACGTGGTCATCCGGCTGTATGTTTAATCTGGTCCCAATCAATGTAGAGGCACCATCTAACCCCTCCCTGGAGACCCCCATGCCTATTGATTGTGGGGGGTGCCAGATATCACGGCCTGAATTTACCTATGGTAATTTGCATCCCCTATTTCTCTTGGGGTAATTCACACAAGCGCAAGCGGTCGTCCTGTTTTATGTTTACTCTGGTCCTAACCAATATAGAGGCATCCCCCTAGCCCCTCCCTGGACACCCCCATAGCTTTTGATTGTGGGGGGTGCAAGGTGTCATGGCCTGAACACACCTATGGTAGTTCTCATCCCCTACCTCCCTGGGGTAAACTCACACTAGCGCATGTGGTCATCCTGTTTTATGTTTAATCTGGTCCCAATCAATGTAGATGCACCATCTAACCCCTCCCTGGAGACCCCCCATGCCTATTGATTGTGGGGGGTGCCAGATATCACGGCCTGAATTTACCTATGGTGATTTGCATCCCCTATTTCTCTTGGGGCTATTCACACTAGTGCAAGTGGTCATCCTGCTTTATGTTTACTCTGGTCCCAATCAATGTAGATGCACCATCTAACCCCTTCCCGGAGACCCCCATGCCTTTTGATTGCGGGGGGTGCAAGATAACAAGGCCTGAATGCACCTATGGTAATTTGCATCCCCTACCTCCCTGGGGTTAACTCACACTGACGCAAGTGGTCATCCTGTTTTATGTTTAATCTGGTCCCAACCAATGTAGATGCACCATCTAACCCCTCCCTGGAGACCACCATGCCTATTGATTGAGGGGGGTGCAAGATATCATGGCCTGAATGCACCTATGGTAATTTGCATCCCCTATTTCTCTTGCGGCTATTCACACTAGCGCATGTGGTCACCCTGTTTTATGTTTAATCTGGTCCCAATCAATGTAGATGCACCATCTAACCCCTCCCTGGAGACCCCCATGCCTTTTGATTGTGGGGGGGTGCAAGATATCACAGCCTGAATGGACCTATGGTAATTTGCATCCCCTATTTCTCTTGGGGCTATTCACACTAGCGCAAGTGGTCATCCTGTTTTATGTTTAATCTGGTCCCAACAAATGTAGAGGCACCATCTACCCCCTCCCGGAACACCCCCATACCTTTTGATTGTGGGGGGTGCAAGATATCATGGCCTGAATGCACCTATGGTAATTTGCATCCCCTATTTCTCTTGGGGTAATTCACACAAGTGCAAGCGGGCATCCTGTTTTATGTTTACTCTGGTCCTAACCAATATAGAGGCGTCCCCCTAGCCCCTCCTGGAACACCGCCATACCTTTTCACTGTGGGGGGTGCAAGATGTCATGGCCTGAACACACCTATGGTAGTTCGCATCCCCTACCTCCCTGGGGTTAACTCACACTAGCGCATGTGGTCATCCTGTTTTATGTTTAATCTGGTCCCAATCAATGTAGATGCATCATCTAACCCCTCCCTGGAGACCCCCATGCCTTTTGATTGTGGGGGGGGTGCAAGATATCATGGCCTGAATGGACCTATGGTAATTTGCATCCCCTATTTCTCTTGGGGCTATTCACACTAGTGCATGTGGTCATCCTGTTTTATGTTTACTCTGGTCCCAGTCAATGTAGATGCACCATCTAACCCCTTCCTGGAGACCCCCATGCCTTTTGATTGTGGGGGGTGCAAGATGTCATGGCCTGAACACACCTATGGTAGTTCGCATCCCCTACCTCCCTGGGGTAAACTCACACTAGCGCATGTGGTCATCCTGTTTTATGTTTAATCTGGTCCCAATCAATGTAGATGCACCATCTAACCCCTCCCTGGAGACCCCCATGCCTTTTGATTATAGGGGGTGCAAGATATCACGGCCTGAATGGACCTATGGTGATTTGCATCCCCTATTTCTCTTGGGGCTATTCACACTAGTGCAAGTGGTCATCCTGTTTTATGTTTACTCTGGTCCCAATCAATGTATATGCACCATCTAACCCCTTCCTGGAGACCCCCATGCCTTTTGATTTTGGGGGGTGCAAGATAACATGGCCTGAATGCACCTATGGTAGTTCGCATCCCCTACCTCCCTGGGGTAAACTCACACTAGCGCATGTGGTCATCCTGTTTTATGTTTAATCTGGTCCCAATCAATGTAGATGCACCATCTAACCCCTCCCTGGAGACCCCCATGCCTTTTGATTGTGGGGGGGGGTGCAAGATATCACGGCCTGAATGGACCTATGGTAATTTGCATCCCCTATTTCTCTTGGGGCTATTCACACTAGTGCAAGTGGTCATCCTGTTTTATGTTTACTCTGGTCCCAGTCAATGTAGATGCACCATCTAACCCCTTCCTGGAGACCCCCATGCCTTTTGATTGTGGGGGGTGCAAGATGTCATGGCCTGAACACACCTATGGTAGTTCGCATCCCCTACCTCCCTGGGGTAAACTCACACTAGCGCATGTGGTCATCCTGTTTTATGTTTAATCTGGTCCCAATCAATGTAGATGCACCATCTAACCCCTCCCTGGAGACCCCCATGCCTTTTGATTATAGGGGGTGCAAGATATCACGGCCTGAATGGACCTATGGTAATTTGCATCCCCTATTTCTCTTGGGGCTATTCACACTAGTGCAAGTGGTCATCCTGTTTTATGTTTACTCTGGTCCCAATCAATGTAGATGCACCATCTAACCCCTCCCTGGAGACCCCCATGCCTTTTGATTGTGGGGGGTGCAAGATATCAGGGCCTGAATGGACCTATGGTAATTTGCATCCCCTATTTCTCTTGGGGCTATTCACACTAGTGCAAGTGGTCATCCTGTTTTATGTTTACTCTGGTCCCAGTCAATGTAGATGCACCATCTAACCCCTTCCTGGAGACCCCCATGCCTTTTGATTGTGGGGGGTGCAAGATGTCATGGCCTGAACACACCTATGGTAGTTCGCATCCCCTACCTCCCTGGGGTAAACTCAAACTAGCGCATGTGCTCATCCTGTTTTATGATTAATCTGGTCCCAATCAATGTAGATGCACCATCTAACCCCTCCCTGGAGACCCCCATGCCTTTTGATTGTAGGGGGTGCAAGATATCACGGCCTGAATGGACCTATGGTAATTTGCATCCTCTATTTCTCTTGGGGCTATTCACACTAGTGCAAGTGGTCATCCTGTTTTATGTTTACTCTGGTCCCAGTCAATGTAGATGCCCCATCTAACCCCTCCCTGGAGACCCCCATGCCTTTTGATTGTGGGGGGTGCAAGATGTCGTGGCCTGAACACACCTATGGTAGTTCGCATCCCCTACCTCCCTGGGGTAAACTCCACTAGCGCATGTGGTCATCCTGTTTTATGTTTAATCTGGTCCCAATCAATGTAGATGCACCATCTAACCCCTCCCTGGAGACCCCCATGCCTTTTGATTGTAGGGGGTGCAAGATATCACGGCCTGAATGGACCTATGGTAATTTGCATCCCCTATTTCTCTTGGGGCTATTCACACTAGTGCAAGTGGTCATCCTGTTTTATGTTTACTCTGGTCCCAATCAATGTAGATGCACCATTTAACCCCTTCCTGGAGACCCCCATGCCTTTTGATTGTGGGGGGTGCAAGATAACATGGCCTGAATGCACCTATGGTAGTTCGCATCCCCTACCTCCCTGGGGTAAACTCACACTAGCGCATGTGGTCATCCTGTTTTATGTTTAATCTGGTACCAATCAATGTAGATGCACCATCTAACCCCTCCCTGGAGACCCCCATGCCTTTTGATTGTGGGGGGGTGCAAGATATCACGGCCTGAATGGACCTATGGTAATTTGCATACCCTATTTCTCTTGGGGCTATTCACACTAGTGCAAGTGGTCATCCTGTTTTATGTTTACTCTGGTCCCAGTCAATGTAGATGCACCATCTAACCCCTTCCTGGAGACCCCCATGCCTTTTGATTGTGGGGGGTGCAAGATGTCATGGCCTGAACACACCTATGGTAGTTCGCATCCCCTACCTCCCTGGGGTAAACTCACACTAGCGCATGTGGTCATCCTGTTTTATGTTTAATCTGGTCCCAATCAATGTAGATGCACCATCTAACCCCTCCCTGGAGACCCCCATGCCTTTTGATTGTGGGGGGGGGTGCAAGATATCACGGCCTGAATGGACCTATGGTAATTTGCATCCCCTATTTCTCTTGGGGCTATTCACACTAGTGCAAGTGGTCATCCTGTTTTATGTTTACTCTGGTCCCAGTCAATGTAGATGCACCATCTAACCCCTTCCTGGAGACCCCCATGCCTTTTGATTGTGGGGGGTGCAAGATGTCATGGCCTGAACACACCTATGGTAGTTCGCATCCCCTACCTCCCTGGGGTAAACTCACACTAGCGCATGTGGTCATCCTGTTTTATGTTTAATCTGGTCCCAATCAATGTAGATGCACCATCTAACCCCTCCCTGGAGACCCCCATGCCTTTTGATTATAGGGGGTGCAAGATATCACGGCCTGAATGGACCTATGGTAATTTGCATCCCCTATTTCTCTTGGGGCTATTCACACTAGTGCAAGTGGTCATCCTGTTTTATGTTTACTCTGGTCCCAATCAATGTAGATGCACCATCTAACCCCTCCCTGGAGACCCCCATGCCTTTTGATTGTGGGGGGTGCAAGATATCAGGGCCTGAATGGACCTATGGTAATTTGCATCCCCTATTTCTCTTGGGGCTATTCACACTAGTGCAAGTGGTCATCCTGTTTTATGTTTACTCTGGTCCCAGTCAATGTAGATGCACCATCTAACCCCTTCCTGGAGACCCCCATGCCTTTTGATTGTGGGGGGTGCAAGATGTCATGGCCTGAACACACCTATGGTAGTTCGCATCCCCTACCTCCCTGGGGTAAACTCACACTAGCGCATGTGCTCATCCTGTTTTATGATTAATCTGGTCCCAATCAATGTAGATGCACCATCTAACCCCTCCCTGGAGACCCCCATGCCTTTTGATTGTAGGGGGTGCAAGATATCACGGCCTGAATGGACCTATGGTAATTTGCATCCTCTATTTCTCTTGGGGCTATTCACACTAGTGCAAGTGGTCATCCTGTTTTATGTTTACTCTGGTCCCAGTCAATGTAGATGCCCCATCTAACCCCTCCCTGGAGACCCCCATGCCTTTTGATTGTGGGGGGTGCAAGATGTCATGGCCTGAACACACCTATGGTAGTTCGCATCCCCTACCTCCCTGGGGTAAACTCCACTAGCGCATGTGGTCATCCTGTTTTATGTTTAATCTGGTCCCAATCAATGTAGATGCACCATCTAACCCCTCCCTGGAGACCCCCATGCCTTTTGATTGTAGGGGGTGCAAGATATCACGGCCTGAATGGACCTATGGTAATTTGCATCCCCTATTTCTCTTGGGGCTATTCACACTAGTGCAAGTGGTCATCCTGTTTTATGTTTACTCTGGTCCCAATCAATGTAGATGCACCATTTAACCCCTTCCTGGAGACCCCCATGCCTTTTGATTGTGGGGGGTGCAAGATAACATGGCCTGAATGCACCTATGGTAGTTCGCATCCCCTACCTCCCTGGGGTAAACTCACACTAGCGCATGTGGTCATCCTGTTTTATGTTTAATCTGGTACCAATCAATGTAGATGCACCATCTGACCCCTCCCTGGAGACCCCCATGCCTTTTGATTGTGGGGGGGTGCAAGATATCACGGCCTGAATGGACCTATGGTAATTTGCATCCCCTATTTCTCTTGGGGCTATTCACACTAGTGCAAGTGGTCATCCTGTTTTATGTTTACTCTGGTCCCAGTCAATGTAGATGCACCATCTAACCCCTTCCTGGAGACCCTCATGCCTTTTGATTGTGGGGGGTGCAAGATGTCATGGCCTGAACACCTATGGTAGTTCGCATCCCCTACCTCCCTGGGGTAAACTGACACTAGCGCATGTGGTCATCCTGTTTTATGTTTAATCTGGTCCCAATCAATGTAGATGCACCATCTAACCCCTCCCTGGAGACCCCCATGCCTTTTGATTGTAGGGGGTGCAAGATATCACGGCCTGAATGGACCTATGGTAATTTGCATCCCCTATTTCTCTTGGGGCTATTCACACTAGTGCAAGTGGTCATCCTGTTTTATGTTTACTCTGGTCCCAATCAATGTAGATGCACCATCTAACCCCTTCCTGGAGACCCCCATGCCTTTTGATTGTGGGGGGTGCAAGATAACATGGCCTGAATGCACCTATGGTAGTTCGCATCCCCTACCTCCCTGGGGTAAGCTCACACTAGCGCATGTGGTCATCCTGTTTTATGTTTAACCTGGTCCTAATCAATGTAGATGCACCATCTAACCCCTCCCTGGAGACCCCCATGCCTTTTGATTGTGGGGGGGTGCAAGATATCACGGCCTGAATGGACCTATGGTAATTTGCATCCCCTATTTCTCTTGGGGCTATTCACACTAGTGCAAGTGGTCATCCTGTTTTATGTTTACTCTGGTCCCAGTCAATGTAGATGCACCATCTAACCCCTTCCTGGAGACCCCCATGCCTTTTGATTGTGGGGGGTGCAAGATGTCATGGCCTGAACACACCTATGGTAGTTCGCATCCCCTACCTCCCTGGGGTAAACTCACACTAGCGCATGTGGTCATCCTGTTTTATGTTTAATTTGGTCCCAATCAATGTAGATGCACCATCTAACCCCTCCCTGGAGACCCCCATGCCTTTTGATTGTAGGGGGTGCAAGATATCACGGCCTGAATGGACCTATGGTAATTTGCATCCCCTATTTCTCTTGGGGCTATTCACACTAGTGCAAGTGGTCATCCTGTTTTATGTTTAATCTGGTCCCAATCAATGTAGATGCACAATCTAACCCCTCCCTGGACGCCCAGATACCTTTTGATAGTGGGGGTGCAAGATATCATGGCCCAAACACACCTATTTCAAATGTAATTCTATCCGCCGCTCCCCACAGGAAACCCTGTGATCTTCCGGCTAATGGCGGACGATGCCCGATCGTCCGAAACTCTGGAGACAAACTTGTTTGGATCTTTTTCAATCATCCGCACCGCTACCACGTGAGCATATGGCTCTTTAGTAACGTGCATGCAATGGATGGGGTTGCAGAATAATTCTGAGTCCAAATAATGGAACCAACTCGGGAAGATGGCAAAGGTACTGTTTTATTAACAATTATCCAAAACAGGGAGGTTACAACGAACATCAACGGACGTTCGCTCAGGCTCTTGACGATTTTCTCATAAAAACATCCTTATATGCAAAGAACACGTCAGACGTGATGTCATACTGCAAGGCAAATAATAGGAAACCTATCAAAGGCTGTGATAGGCTTAAGGGGAACAATTAAGTATACATTGCATAGGGACTAGGATTGGGATTTGCTGCCCACTGTCAGGTGGAAAACTTATGCCTACCTCTTAAAACTTGTAGAGTACACAGTTTATCATTGGTCTTCAAACTATAAGGCCCTTCACTATATGGCCCTCTACAATTGGTTCGCACGCTCGTGCCATGTCTGGAACATTCGGTTCACTTACAAGCACGTAAACTCAAACCCAGGTGCCAGGAGGTGGACTGGACATTACCTCCCCACCCAATTAGCCCAGCATCTCTCATCAACCATGGCTTCTGCCATGAAGATTGTTTTACAAATTGGCCTTGCAAAGTATCCTTGTCTGTGGGAATATATGGGAGTGCAGGCTCTCACTATCGTTGTTCTAGGACTCCAAGCTGAACTCTATTTCCATCCTAGGCTCACATGACAGGAGACCATGAATTGGCCCATTTTGCAGCAGCCAACATGACCTCTGACCCTTTCAGTACAACTCACACAAAGGGAACTGATGTATGTGTTATTATTGTGTTACAATGCAAAAATACTATCATGTCTGTGGCACTAAATCATGGATATGTACTGCAAATCATTTTAAATTCCAATCCAAAGCATATGTGATTGTGCACTTCTAACAGGCAGGGGACCTGGGTAATTGGCGTGCAGGCCAATGGTGATATGTGGGTGGGAGCATATCTATTCTCTGTCTTTGCATCAGGTGGTGTGGGTTTTCTTGACTGTGTTTGTGCTTCTTTTTGTCACTTTGGTTGGGTGCATTCTGGTACATGTAGTGATTTTCGTATTGGTGTACGGAATGGATGTTGTTACGCATGCACTGGATCATTTTCTTCAATTGAGACACACTTGTCAAGCCCCTGCACTCACGCATGCTATTACTGTGTTGCACCTTGATTTCCCCCTCTACACTTGCACGTTCAATGCACTCACTAGCAATAGTAAGTTTGTCTCCCCTTACCTTTTTTATCATTACTTGTACTATTGTAGCAATTATTGACCCTGGCTCTAATTCATGGTCTACCTTCCCCTTTACCCACCCTGTCTGCCCTCTGTGCGCTTTCAGGGTGTTTTGCTAATTGCCTGAGCGCAGAATATTTGAACAACAAATATAATGCATACACTGCGCACAGCCACTGCTGATCGGTGTTATACATGCCCATAATTCAACAGTGCACATGCCCTTGTAGTTACATTCACCCAGCATCCAGTTACACAGTCCACTGTGACGTGCCATGTACCCAGGCAGCGTGGAGTTGCGCAGCAGCGTGGAGTCGTGGGTTGAACCAGGACATCTGGCACAGCAGTGGGTGATGAGGTGGCAGGCATCACATACCATCTGCATGTTGAGTGAGTGATAGTTTTCTGTTCCGGTAGACTGCCTCCACAGCATGCCTGGCCACCAGCTCCACATGTGTTCCGGCCAATACACCTATGATATAATATGGGATTTACAAGGCGCCTATACACTAGTGTTTCAAGGCGCGATGAGGCAAGGGAGGGGAAACAAAGGGAAGACAAAGACAAAGGTCTTACTAGGCCAGGTGACATTGAGATCGCGCAAGTGCAGGGGAGGGGGTAAAGGGAAAAGTGCGGCGGAGGAGGTGGCTGTGCAATACATAGGATCAATAGTAAAAAATAAATTAAATTAAAAAAAAAAGGTAAAAGTGCAGCCATCTTGTGGCAAGTGCAGGGGTAAGTGCAGGCATCAAGTGTCAAGAGCTTGTAGGGGACTTTAGGGATACAGAAACAGCCACCCAAGTGCAGCTGTTGCCTGGGAGGCAGTGCAGGTGAGCAACTGGCGGGGGAGGGGAACTGGGCCCAAGATCAGAGGGTAGCCAGGTGACCAACGCAGTTTCAGTCAGGAGTTCAGCAGGGGAAAGGGGGAGAAAAGAATCAAAGAGGAAGGTCTTGAGGTCCTTCCGGAACTGGAGATCTTTCTCCTCAAGTTTCAGGGAGGCTGTTCCAGAGGGAGGCCCCAGCCGAAGGAAGAGATTTACCACAAACTCGTTGCGTGGAGAAGCGACTGACCCTGAGGGAGTTCGAGGCGGATGAGCGAAGAGCTCGACAAGGAAGATATTTAGGAAGAGAGAGTTGAAGGTATTGAGGCCCCAAGCCTCAGAAGGCCTTGTGGACAATGCAGAGGGTTTTCAACTTAATCCTCGCAGCCACTGGGAGCCATTGCAGAGATTTCACTCCTGGAGAGATACGATCCTGGGCTTGAGGCCAAAGACAAGTCTTGCAGTCCTGTTATGGATGAGTTGCAGAGGGCGCAGAGTAAAAGCAGGCAGTTTAAGAAAGAGGCAGTAGTGCAGCCTAGAGAGAACCAGAGCTCTAGAGACAGTGAACTTCTGGAGGAAGGAGAGGAAAGGAAGAATACCTCTGAGGAGGTGCAGCTGGTAGTGTGACTTCTTAGAGATGTCAGAGATGTCAGGAGAGAAGGAGAGTGGGGAGTCGAAGATGACCCAGAGGTTTTTAGCCTCACAGCTGGGAGCAGAAAGAGGGCCAAGAGAGGCTGGCCAGAGAGCGACAGTAAAGGAGGGAGCAGGTGTGCCGATGAGGAGAATCTCCGTCTTACTGGCATTAAGGCAGATGTCGTTGGCGACGCACCACTCCTGGATAGCGGACAGTCAGTCAGAGATGAGAAAGGGAGAAGACGTGGCAGAAGGGAGCCTGAAATGAGTGTCATCCACACAGCACTGAAAGTTCGGGCAGAGAGCAGCAATGCGGTGGCCAAGAAGTGCCAGGTATTAATTGAACAGCCAGGGAGAGAGGTTAGACCCCTGGGGAACACCACAGGTAGAGATAGAGGAGAGCAAGGATCCTAGTTGGACCTGGGAGTGTCGATCGGAGAGGAGAGAGGTCATCCAAGCCAGGGCCTGATCAGTGATACACAGGTTATCACGGAGACAGTTGAGCAGGATGGCATGGTTGACCATGTCAAAGGCAGAAGAGAGATCCAGTCATGCCTGCAAGGGCACAAACACAGAGTCCCTAGTAGAACCCAAGCGCTTTTCTCCAGATTTACTTGTTGGGAATTCTTGTGTTTTGTGTACCTACCTCTGGACTGCAGCAACCACAATCTGTTGGTGGCAACTGTTGGTCTGCGCTCCTTGGAATCGCCCCCTGTGAAGGCAATTTTAGTGGCATTGACCTGGTCAGCAGTCCTGGGTAGGATGATGTGGTCTCCAACCTGAAACAGGACATGCAAAAAACAGGGTTGCACTATCCCAAGCAGTTCACTCAGTGTGTTGGTATGTGCCTGTGGCTATGAAGTGTAGCACAGACACTACCTTGAGTAAGAGGGGGGTATGGCTGTACGGATATGGATCAGGCTGACCAAGTCGTCCTGGATCAGGTTCGCTATGGAAGTGATGTGTCCTTGTCTAGCCTGTTCAGGGTGTGGATCTGGCTTTGGCTGAAAGGTGTGGCCCTTATGCATGGAATTGGTGGTTGCTTCAGCTTCCTGCAGCATATTTCATTCCCTTCACAGGGCGTGATTCCAAGGAGTGCAGACCATCAGTTGCCACCAACAGATTGTGGTTGCTGCAGTCCAGAGGTAGGTGCACAAAACACAAGAATTCCCAACAAGTAAATCTGGAGAAAAGCGCTTGGGTTCTACTAGGGACTCTGTTTTTGTTAAAAACTCCTTCTCCGTTTAGCACAGGCTTGAAAAGTCTGCGTGCGGAATTTCATTTGGAGTTCCCTGGTCTTGGTTAACTAATAAGCCCAATTTATGCGGTTCTGGCAGGTTCTCAATGTTCTCAAAAGCAAAGAAAGTAGTTATCTTTGCATACAACGCTGTCACAGTTCCTGCGATTGGTGTCCTGGGCCCTTATGCATCCTCGGGGCCCTGATCTCCCACAGCAATCTGCCAAGCTCCTGTCTCTCCACAGCACTTGCATCTGCACACGAGGTTCACACTCCTGCGGCCCCAGTCCGTGTAGCACTCAACATGCCTAGCACTTCATTGGTGGCTCACCCATGAGCTCGGACTCCCCAGCACTTAAATCCCTTTTCCCTCTTCCTTGCTGCACTTGCACATTCTGAATACTCACAGGGCATAGTAGGTTTGTTCTTTCTACCTCCCCCCTGCTCTTAAATACTGTGTTTTTTTTATTGTATTTCCCACCCTTGCTCCCTCCCTGCCCTGGGGGCGCTTTGAAACAGTATTTTCTTACTGTATAAACACCTAACAGTCAAAAAATAAATAAATACGTCACTGTCACAGTGACAGTTAATGAGGCAAGTCCCTTAGCACGGGTAAGACAAGCCTGTTTGGCTGCCATGGCGTTACTCAGCAATTTTGGAGTCGATACTGTAAGGGGTGTGGAAAACTTGGTCTCCCCCCCCCATTCCCGGGGAATTTTTTTTACAAGTGGCCAGAGAAGGGCCACCACTGTTGAATCCCGACGCAGGGGGTGGACGAGCGAGGGAGGATCACCTGGGTGGAGGGTCCTTTGGGATTGGGGAGGGATTCCCTGAGGGCGAGACATGGTGCACCCTTTTTTCCAATGGCCCCCTAACCGACATTCCCTGCTAATACATGACCGCAGACTTTTCCCTTTGACAAAACTCCCCGCTCTGCTAGAACACAGCGAAAACCAACTGAGTCACTTTTTAATTTCTATCCATGTCCAATTAAGAAGGACAGGCAAGGTCAGGCACTGAATTCAGAACAAGCACACCTGAGAACTGTTAGCATACCACAGGTGTATAAAAGGAGTGAGCCAAAGAAACAGAATGAGTGAGCTGGGGCCTGAGCTACAGGAGTCTGAGTACGAGAGCACAGGCGAACTGGGATGCCCAGAGAACCCGAGGCCTGCTGAGAGTGAACTGAGGCCGATATGTTGGGAGCCTATGGTGTTAAAGGGCTAACTAAAGCGTGGCAAGGGAGCCGGATCTTCAAGGAGCCAGGAGGGGGTTGAGTGCAACACTGTTCTCCAGAGTGAAGTCTGTGATGGGTGTTCGTTTTCTTGGGCCAGCTAGGCCGTCTGGGCCTGAGGAGTACTGGGTGTTGTCAAAAGGCTCTGATAACCCAATACACCAACCTGTTGTGAACTAAAAAAAAGTCTTGTGAATTAATGAGAAGTAGCAGACTTCCTGAGGAGAGGTGACACAGAGGAATTGTTGCCTAAATTAACTTTGAACTTGTGCGACCAGAACTGTTTTAACTTTGGAAAAGGAACTTCATGCAGTGCTTTTGAAAGCCAAGGGGCGCATGCTAAATCCCAAGTGGCTCAAGACCTGGGGAAGGGAGCTTTGGACCAGCTCCACTACTATCCTGACCTTTACTTTGAAGCACCCTTTTTATTTAGTCCAATCCGATGCACATTATTGTATTAAAGAGTGTGAGGGCAAGCATAGGTTTAACACAGACACTTTTTTGTTTTGACTAACTTGACTGACTTTGGACTTATATTTTAGTTGATGGTCGAGAATACTCCCATTATAGACGTAGGGCTAGTAAGCAGTCTCCAAACCCCTTTCTTTACAAAATAAATGTTTTCATAAACTTGAATCTTTGTGTCTGTGTCTCTCTCATGATACCTTGCCTGTCTCACAGAGGTCAGAAATGAAAACCAGGCACAACGTTTCTTTTTTAAAACAATTTTAATAAATGTTTCCAAACAAAATAACATACAGACTTTATTAATAGCTTCTGATGATACGTCACATTGTTGTCTGTTCAACCACCCCACACCCTTCCTCCCTCCCCTCTGCCTATTACACTTGCAATGTCTACCAAGGTATATAGCTGCTTGCTTGAACTTCTCTCCATATCTCTATTCCCCCCTTTGTGTGTTGGTGCGGGTGTCTGAGTCTGAGTGTCTTCCTGTGCAGAGGGCATCAATTCCTTTATCATATGTTTCCAGGCCGTTAAGTCCCTGTCCTGCTTTTCCTGACCCTGACGTGGACGCCTCTTGCCACACCGTTGTTTCTGCCAGTGACCATTTCAGGAGGTCCCTCAACCACAGACGTATGACTGGGCCGCTGTGTGCTTTCCACCCCATTGCAATCCTATGCTTCGCCAAGATGTACGCTAGATCTCTCAATTTGCTGACGTGTCTTGCCTGCTTTGGTCTCTGAAACATACCCAGCAGGCACGCCCCTGGGGAAACCGAGTCGGACGATAGGCCAATCCTGGTTAAGGTCTGGGCCACTTCATCCCAAAATCAGCGTATTTCCTCGCAGGCCCAGAACATATGTACCAGATCTGCATTGATCAGGCCACATTTCGGACAAGTTTGTTCTGTTGCCTTACTAAATTTTTCGATTTCCTTCGGAGTTAAATATGCTCTGTGTGTGACATATAATTGGATCAACTATTTTCGCATTTCTGGATACTTATGATACCTCATGGTTCCACTCCAGGCTGCGTCCGACAGTGGCTCTTGCAAGTCTGTTTCCCAGCCCTGCCTAATCTGTATCGAAACCAGACACAAAGTTGTCATGTTTTTGGTTAAAGACTTGTATTTAAAGGAAAATGGGTTTGGAAAATGCCTCGCTGGCCCTATTCTAAAGAGGAGTTTCCCTACCTAAAGACCACAAACTGTCTGTGTAAGGGTGTCAGAAACTAAAAAGCTGTCCTTGTTTCCAAAACGTCCTATCCTGACTCTCACAGTATAAACAAAATAACAAAGTGAGAAAGGAAATGTCTTCAACCTGATATTGGCAAAAAGAGTTAATGAATGAAAATTAAAATGGCGCCAGCAAAAATGTTCTCCAAGGTGAAAAGAACTTTGATCCAGAAGGTGGTTTCCTTCCCCTGGATTCTTAAATGGGATGGCAATGTCTCTTTACTGACAGTTAGTTTGTGTCTTTCCTTGATTAACAATACTCCTGTTGGGCAACAAGTTCTGTAACCGACTTTCTTTAACACAAGTTTCTAATTTGTCTAACAAACACTGCCCTTCTTTAGCATTTCTTGTAGCTTTGCAAATCGCCTGGTATACTCACCTGCCAGGACTCCACTTGTGTTTCAATTGCCTGGTATCCTTCCCATGCCAGGACTTACAATGTGTTTTCAAGTGGCTAGTATCCTTTTCTTGCCAGAACCTCTTATGGGATCTAGTGATTATTGCAGCGTGGCAAGTTTCGAATCCGAAAATATTAAATTCGAAAACTGCATGTTGCAATAATCACATAGATCGCCCTTGCCAGCATTCCCGCTACCCACCACCCCTAAACCCCTCAGTGCCTCTACTGTCTCCATCCGGACCACAGCGAAGCATATTGTGAAATCTGCCTTGGGTTCTCCAAGCGAACCATCAAGGACAGTCACAGTAGGTTGGCGGGATGGCTTAAAGCCAAGGCCTCTACCCTGTGCGGCAAGCAGGCGCATGCCTTACCCAGGACCGGCCGGTCCGAAGAGCTGGCTTCTAAGTCCTTTGAGGGTGCTCGATCCGCGGGGGCCCAAGACAAGGCCAAGTACCGCAAGTCTGTTTCCATCTGGGTTTCCACTCAAGTGGGTCCCACGATACGCAGCGCACGTTCATCTTCACCATCTGCCTTCATCGCCCGTCATCGCTCCAGCTCCTCCTCGAAGAGGAAATCGGTTAACCCAGGGAAGCTGCGGGAAAAGCCGGAGAAGACCAAGGCGCAGGGAAAGGTGTCCGACCTGCCCCTGAAGGCCCAGGTGGTCCAGACTAAGTCATCCTTCAGGATCGAGCTGGTGGCGGCCACCCTCTCGAAGGCAAAACATGCTGACCTGGTCCACGAGTGGGAAAAGATCTCAACCGACCGATGGGTGCTGGACGCTCCCACCCACGGACACTCTCTAGAGTTCCAGCAGAAGTGTCCGCGGATACCACTGGTGGCCCGGCAGGAGGAGCAAATCCCTCCACTCCTGCGGGAAGTACGGGCCGTATTAAAAAAGGGGGCCATAGAGCTGGTTCCAATGTGACTGCGGGCTCTGCAGTCTACTGCAGATACTTCTTGGTGAAGAAGACTGGGGGCTGAAGGCCCATTCTAGACCTGCGGCTCCTTAACAAATACCTCAAGTCCCAAAAATTCATGATGGTCATGTTGCAGCACGTGCTCGGCCAACTGGAGGAAGGGGACTTCTTGTCGTCGCTGGATCTGGAGGATGCATACTTCCACATCCCCATTCACGAGAAGCATCGGAAGGTCCTGTGCTTCGTAGTACAGGGAAGGCACTACCAGTTCAAGGCCCTTCCCTTTAGACTGTATTCGGCACCCAGGGTGTTCACAAAAGTGCATGGCACCAGTGGCGGCCCATCTGCACCTACAAGGGATACATGTGTACACGTACCTTGATGACTGACTCATCCGCGCCAAGTGCAGGGAAGTAGCAGTTCAACACATGGAGAGGACCGTCCAGCTGCTGACAGATCTGGGGTTCTCCGTCAACTATCCAAAGTCCTGCTTGATTCTATCGCAGAACGTGCTATTTCTGGGGGCCAGGCTCAACTTGGTCTCCTGCCTGACCACCCCCTTGGAAGAGAGGATAGTGGCCATGCTGGGCAAGGTGCAATGGCTGTTGACACTGAAGACTGCCACGGTGCGGACCATCAAGTCAGATGGGGCATGCTTGTATTCAGTGTTCTCCAAATAAAACTATAACAATTCTCTTTGGGTATCGACCTCCTGGCCCAGCACAGGCTTTCCTGGAGAAATTAGAATTATTTCTGGCAGACACAGGGAATAAGCATGACGAGCTGTTATGTTTGGGGGACTTCAATGTATGGGCTGAGGAGGTGACATCTGGGGATGGGAGAGAATTAAAGAAGACCCTGGAAGCCCATGCTTTGGAACTTCTAGCATCATCCCCCTCACATTGCCAGGACCATTGTCTTGATGTCCTGCTATATCGAGGGAAGATAATTTGTTATGTTGGGACAATCGCATTATCATGGACAGACCACTATGCCATAGTATTTGAACTGAGAATACATAAGAAAACTCTGGAAGTGCACATGGAAAATTGGATGGGGCAGTTCCGCAAGCTGAAAGATTTTTTGAAAATATCAGGGGAAACTCTGAAACATGCTTTGGCACAGATTGAAGAGGCTCTTCCATGTGAGGAGTTCTTCAATAAAGGCATGTAAATCATGGCTATGATATGTAATGTATAGGCCCCTCTCCAACAAAACAAGGCCATGTAACCCCTGGTTTTCGCCAGATTTGGCCAAGAAAAGGGTACAGGTGAGATCTTTAGAGAAAAAAATGGAGAAGACATCGTACAGAGGGCATTTTAGAACAGGTCAAGAGCACCTGAAGAGAATATGGGAAAGCCATTTTTGATGCCAAAGCTAAATTTATAACGGGGACAATTGACAAAGTCATGAACAGGCCACGGGAATTGTACGCTGCTATTTCCCAGTTAGCAAATCCTGGGTGTGCGTCAGCAGCACCTGAATCATCACAAGCACAGGTGGATGTTTTAATAATTACTTTATAAATAAAATAGTGCTAATACAAGGAAAGATTATGGAAATTAAACCATTACATCCCCAAGAGGATCTGGAAGTAACAGAGGAGATTAGCCCAGAATGCATATCTCATGATGAAGACACTGGGGCGGATCAGAAGCTATTTATGTTTATGAAAGTATCTGAGGAAAGGGTCTGCACCTTGCTCTCTGCATTGAAGGCTACTAATGATGTACTCTGTTATTCCATCTTCAGTAGCTAAACTAATAGCTCCAGATATTACCCCATTTATCACAAAATTTGTTAACAAATCTCTTACATCAGGGGTAGTACCAATGATTCAGAAGAAATCTGTGGTCACGCCACTGCTAAAAAAAACTAATTTAGACCCTAAGAATTTCCAGAATTACAGGCCAATGGCAGGATTGTCATGGCCATCGAAAATTCTGGAAAACATTGTGACAGCTCAGCTGCAGGAACATCTGTATCAGGAGAATCTGCAATCCGGATTCCGACCAGGTTTTGGGACGGAGATGGCGTTGCTGACGTTCTGGGACGATCTATTGGAGACGGCGGATCAGGGGGGTGTGTCCCTGTTGGTCATGTTGGACCTGTCCGCCGTCTTTGATACGGTTGTCCATGGGACCCTGCTGAAACATCTGAGAGAAGTGGGTGGAGTAGGGAAACAAGCTGTTCAATGGTTTGAATCTTTTCTCTCTAGAAGAGAACAAAGAGTAGGATTTGGAGATTTCTTGTTAGACTCAGGATTACAAAGCTGTGGAGTCCCGCAGGGATCGTCCCTTGTCACAGGTTTCCCCCTTTCTCACCTGCTTTCGCTGCTTAATGGAATCCAGGGGAGTTTTCTTCCATACGGATCGGGTCTTGTACAAGCCTGCTCTGCCGTCTTCGGCTTCCAGTGTTCGTTCAGCTTTAACGTCCGTGAAAAAATGAGGAAACTCCAGGAAGACCAGGAAAGGAGAAGTGCACTCGGAGGCGGGTGCACAGAATCCGGTAAGAAGGCTAAGTAGGAGGAGGGAGGATAGAAGGGAAAGCGAAGGGTCCAGGAATCAGGAAACTACAGAGTTCCGCAAGGTGAACTTCGGAGCACACGTCTAGCCACAGCAACAGAAGCGCTGAGATGCGCTGGGCCGCGGGGGCATGGTCATTTTATAGATCATGCTGCCTCAGACGTAAAGACTGATAGGCAGCGTTCTGTGTGTATGGCCATGTTGGAAGTAGTACAGAGTGTAAGCTCTGACGCGTCAAGGACCAGGAGGTCCAGAAGGGGCATGTCCGATGGTTCATGACATCCCTCTCCTCACTGCTTTTTAATTTATATGTTAAACTACTCATGGACATTCTGAGGGAGCACGGCATACAGTTTCACTCATACGCAGGTGTTCTTGAGGATACAGAATCTAGAGTAGACGTACGAAATAGTTGACCGGTGCCTACAAGAAATACAGGCTTGGATGTGTGCGATCCAGCTACTGCTGAATGCCAGCAAAACAGAAGTGACTCTATTCGCTTCAAAGCACAATCTGCAGAGGGAGCATTTACACTCCCTATGTTTCCTGGGGACACAGCTGAATTTCTCCAAGAAAATAAAAAATGTAGGCTCTGTCTGGGAGGATAACATGGGAAGTGGAGCTCAGGTTAGTGCGAAGGTACAAGCAGCTTTACACTCACTACGCCTATTGAAACATATCCTACCATTCATTGCAAATGAGGACAGAGCGGTAGTCATTGGCACTCTGGTCAACTCGAAGTTAGACTATGGAAATGTATTGCTGTCGGGTATACCAGCCTATCAGTTGCGAAGACTGCAGGCGGCCCAAAATGCAGCAGTTAGGCTGGCGTATAGGTAAAAAATCAGCTCCAACCTCTAACTGAAGAAGAGCCGTACATTGGCTGGCAGTAAAGGAGATAATTGAGTTTAAGGTACTCTGATTGGTTTATAGGTGTGTTAACAAGACAGGAACAAGATATCTATCAGATAAAATCAGGAGACATGTTCCTACCTGTCAAGTTCAGGTGTTCCCTTCACCCCTTCCGAGTCACTCCAATCCCCTTCCTCCTCACCTGTGAGTTCTGAGTGTAAGGATCCTCCGAACCGCTTCTTCCACAGCTCTTCTTTCTTCTTTCCTTTTTTTTTGTGAAGGGATATGCTACGAAGGGAAGCCACCCTGACCTCAAAATAGAAGGTCTGGGGGGGCCCCTCCTCCGGTTCAGACCAGAGGGGAAAAAGCCGTAGGCATAAAAAACCCCTGGGTGATGATCAGTGATGGTCTTCCACTTGAAATAGCAGAAGGTACGTTCTTCGATGGGATGCCGGCAGGAAAGTAGCATACGATAAGAGTGGAATGGAGTGGAATGGAGAGCCTAGAGAGGAAACCGGGGGCAAGCCTCAGAGACAGACCGCGAAACACTGCAGCAAGAGGGGGAAAGCTGGAGGAAAAATGAAGGGAAAAAGAAATAAGCTCCCTGTGAAAACCTGGCGAGAGCCTGCAAGTCCCAGGAGGGAGGACACAAGAAAGACAGGAGGAAGGGCGCCAGCGGAAGAGAAGAGGAGCCGGCGCCGAGAAACAGCTCAAGGCAGCACACAAAGGGAGAAAACTTACGAGCGCTCCAACCCGAAAGCCTGACGCGAGTAGGTTGCAACGCGCAGACTTCCGGGTTGGAGCAGCTAAAAAGCGGTCCCTCCCGGCGGCCGGCCGAAAGACTAGACCGCAACTGCGCGTTGCATGGGGACGTGGTGGAACGGCTAATGGCCGCTCCAACGCCATCGGCTCCATGCACGCCAGTCGCGGCGGTGTGTGACACTACCCGACAATTGTGCTCAGCAGATCAAACTCTGCTTCATATACACCACACCAGGTATATGAGCAAAGGGGACCGCAGATTCGGCGTCTACGGTCCAAGAGAAAAGAAATAAACTACCCAGAGAAATCTGTGAGATTATAACCTTTCCGGCATTCCGGAAGGCCGTGAAGCCCTATCTGTTTTGTTAGAACTCTCCTAGTCCTTAACTGGTGTATTTCCATCTCATATGATTACGTGGATTAAGACATGGGGCTCATTACGAGAATGGAGGTAGCCATGCCGCTTTTAGCGGTATGGCTACCGCCATACCGGGTCCGGGTTCCTGGAATGGGGAAATACCGGGCCATTCCGACCTTGGAGGGCCCAGTATTCCCCCATTCCAGGAACCCGGACCCAGTACATCCCGATTCCCATTTGAGCCCCCATAGGGCTCAATGGGAATAGGGAGTATGCTAACCACGGGCCCGTTAATGACGGGCCTGTTGTAAACATCCTGGTCTGCTAGTGGGTCCCACTAAGGACACCTGGTTTTACCAGACGTCCTTAGCGGGACTCACGAGCAGACCTTGTAATGAGGCGGTAGAGGGTTAACAGCGCCGGCAGCTCTACCAGCGCCGTTAACCTGATCCGACTCTGCAGGTTGCGGATAGGACCCCTTCAGGAATTCCTGGACGCTTGGTGGATCCAGGTGTCTGGAAGCTTTTCAGACAAGATTGTTCTCGACGAGGAGTTCCATCGAGCGTTAAGGTGATGGGGCGTGTGCTCCAGCATTGCCGGAGCACGTATTTCCAGAGCCCCCATACCAAGAGACAGTCACCACAGACGCGTCCCTGGAGGGCTGGGGACCCCACACCGGACGTCTCCACGCCAGAGGCCTGTGGCTACCATAGGAGAGGGCTCTCCACATCAAAGTCCTGGAGCTGCGGGCAGTGTTCTGGGTCCTCAAGTCTTTCCTTCTGTCACTCAAGGGCAAGGTGGTGAGGGTCTTCACGCACAATACCACCATGATGTTGTACATCAGGAAGCAAGGAGGTACCAGATACCCGGCGCTCTCCAGAGAGGCGCAGGACTTGTGGCACTGGGCCGTCAGCCAAGAGATGTTCCTCATTCCTTTTCACCTGGCTGGAGTCAAGAACACCATCACCGACTCCCTCAGCAGGGAGCTCCGCTCTTGCCACGAGTGGGAACTTCAACATGATCAAGTGAACAGCCTCTTCCTCAAATGAGGCAGACCCCAGATCGATCTGTTTGCGACAGCGATGAATTTCAAATGCCAGAGATTCACCAGAAGGTTCCACCAGCCGAGGAGCATGGGGGACGCATTTTCCTTTCTGTGGGAAGGCCTGTTCTGCCAGCATTCCCCTTCCCCGTTGCCTCTCCTGCTGCGAGTCATCAATCAACTCAAACGGTGGCGATGCAAGATGATCCTCATCGCCCCTGTGTGGCCGAGTCAGATTTGGTAGCCGGACCTTCTCAGCCTGTCAGTGTTACCCCAGGTCAAGCTGCCGGTGGTTAGGATCTGCTTGCCAGAGAAGCAAGCGCAGTTCTACATCACGACACAGGATCGCTGAACCTGAAGGCCTGGCTCCTGCAGCCTTAGGGTTTGGAGTGTATGAGCTGCCGGCAGACAGCAGGGAGGTCATACTGCCACTTTATGGGCTATTAAATCTGAAGATGGCTGCCAGAGGAGGGGCTTAGGGAGAAGGGCAGTCATTGGCTGGGGGCAGTATTATCCAGAGCTCAGTGATTGGTTTATCGGAGAAAGACAGTTTGTAAGTGAAAGTGAAACTGTTTTTTCTTTTTGATTCCCGGCCTGATGACGGGGAATATTCATGAGCATGTGAATCCATGCCAGAACCATTCTGGAGAACAATAGTTCCAGGTAAGTGACTTGTTCCTTCTGATTCTGTTTGTATCAGAGGTACTCATTGCTACCAATGTACTCTCAGATCATGCAGCAGTTGAGTGTACACTTTCAGTTGATAGGTTGTTCCCCGTTAGCAGGCCCCCATGAAAGCTGCACAACCCGGCCCTCTCAGATTTGGTGTTGAAAGGACTCCATAACTAAGGCAATAACTGATTTCTTTAGGGAAAATAGCACTGATACCGTTCCGACTGCCAAGGTATGCGACCCTATGAAGGCAGTGATTAGATGGGAACTGATTGCTCACATGACTGCTTGCACTTATAGGAATAGAACCCTAAGGTAGGCACTTTAGGGGGAGATGCGCGCTTCAGAAATGGTTCATAAGCATTTAAATTCTGTCATGGCCAGGAAGGGCCTACGGGTAGCGCAAAATAAACTAGAAGCACACTTGGCAGGACATACGGCCAAACCGATTATTCGTGCTAAGCAATCTTATTATGCCATGGGTAATATGGTGAATACATTTCTGGTTCATAAATTGAAGGTCATACATACAACGAATACTATAGCAGTGCTGGTAGACTCGGACATAAATATTCAGTACAGGGAATCGGCGAAAAGGAAGGTTTCTGAATGATATTTACTCACAGAATCTGCAGCAGGCCCGCCCCTCCCCCCCCCATCTCTGCGACTTACGCCAGACTACCAAATCAGGCTCTTGTCTACTGGTCAGGAGACCTTAGACACTCCCGTAACCACGGAAGAGGTGGCAATAGCAATAGTTTCTCTTAAACACAGGACCCCTAGTCCGGATAGTTTCTCAGCATCGTTTATACGATTTTTCAACCACAACTACTCAAACCTTTGACTAACTTATTCAACTTGTTCCCGGAATTTAGGGAGGGTTACTCCTTCAATGGAGTCAACTACAATTTTAATACTTAAGCTGGGGAATCCCACACATGATTGTCACCCGTACAGGCCAATTTCTTTGAACCTGGATGCCAAGTTGTACTCTAAGCACTGGCGTAACAGGGGCCCCCGCGGGGCGGGGGGCCTGCGGTGTGGGGGGCCCCACCAGCACATGGCTGGGAGGGGGCCCCAGTAAAAAAAAAAAAAAAATGAACATTTTTTTTCTAAAAAAAAAAAGTTTCTTTTGAAATTCACTCTGCATTCATAAAGAACATTTCTGTAACAGAAATAATTTCTTTATGAAGGCAGAGTGACTGCAAAAAGAAACTTTCTTTTTGAAGTCTGAGGGCCCCGTACCCCATGACATGGAAGACCCTAGGCTGGAGGCCTCCATGTCATGGGGTGGGGGGGGCCTATGCCTTCAAAAAGAAATTGCTTGTTTTTGAAGCCACTCAGCCATCATAAAGAAATTATTTTGATTATGGTTCGGTCCTTAACTGAAATAATTTCTTAATGAAGTTATAGTGACTTAAAAAAGAAACAATGGGGCTCATTCTGACCATGCCGGTCCGGAAACAACGGTGCTGGTAAGCTTACAGGCACTGTTGTTTCCGGACCGGCATATTACGGGTCTGCCTGGTGGGGCTGCCGTGCCCGACAGGTCTGACCCTGCCAGGCACAGCAGCCACGGTATGCAGATCTGTCACGGAAGCACCGGCGCCGTTAACAATGGTGCAGGTGCTTCTGTGTCCCCATTCCCGTGGAGTCTGGGGTTTAACGAAATTACCGGCACCTGATTTCCCAGCCGCCGAACTTGAAATAGCACGGTGGCACTGGGAAGTCAGGCCATAGTAATTTTTTATGGGTCCAGCGGCAACCCGCCGGTAGCACCGGCACGGATACCGCTGGACCCGTAATGAGCCCCAATTTCTTTTTGAAGTAATAGGGCCCCCCCTCAACTCCATGAGGTGTGCGTGTATGAGTCTATGGTGAAAGGGTGCACACTCAAATGAATAGCTGGCTGCCTGTGTGTGTATGGTGAAAGGGTGCACACTTAAATGTATGGGTGGCTGTGTAGGTGTGCCTGCATGGTGAAAGGGTGCACACTTAATGTATGGGTGGCTGTGTAGGTGTGCCTGCATGGTGAAAGGGTGGACACTTAATGTATATGTGGCTACCTGTGTGAGTGTATGGTGAAAGGGTGCACACTTAAATGTGGGGATGACTGGGTGTGTATAAGGTGAATGGTGTGTGTGCTTGTGTACAGGGGCACAACAAAACCTTCATTTCGGGGGGGCTAACCCTTCAAATGTTGGGAGAGGCGCTAACTTCACATGCGGTGGGGAGGGGGAAACTTATTTGTGTGGGCACATCCAAATTATTTACGCATTTTAATGAGACTATTCTAGTGCAGATTCAATGTTACAAGCAGTTAACTCTCTCCTATAAGTCTCCTGTTCCCTCTCTACCCTTCCAATCACTCCCCTGGCATGCAAGTACTAAACCTACATCACGATTTCAATTGCCTAAACAATGTGGCATTTGAATGCAGGTACTAACAGTGCAATGCTTTACGTTGGTAATTGCTGGGTTCTTGTTAACAGCAAAACCCAGGTGCCGTTTAAAATCTGTGTCCTGTTCGGTCTGGCAACTGCTCTAAAGGTTAGCCAAGTTGAGTCAATATAGCCCAAAATGTCGGGGGGGTAGTGCTGAAGCCCAGTCAACTCAATGGTGTTGCGCTACTACTTGTGTTTAATGCCTTGCTTACTCCTAGCCCTATTCTTCCTCGTCCCAGTACTTATATATGAGGTAGTACGTGTGTTTGAGGCACTCTTCCTCATACACAAGTACTGGGAAGAGGTAGAGGTACATGGAGGTAATGCCTGATCTAGCTACCTGTAATCTTCATCACTCCTAGTCCCACTGTTCCTCATCCCAGTACTTACCTATGAGACAAGGAGCCTCATACGTAAACTCTGGGACAAGGAAGAGGGACGCAGAGGTAATTCTGGGCCAAGGAGCTGACTGCGGAGGTTGGGGTAGTGGGTGGGAGGGAGAGTGGATGTGTGGGGGGGCAGGATTGTGTGATAAATCATAATGGTTGTCCATGTCCAGGCTAAGCAGGCATGATATGTGGAATTAGTGGCTAGAGAGGCATTTTGATGCAGCCAGTCTAGTCATTGCTCAGTTTGGTATGACTTTCTTTTAACTGGACATTTCTGATAAAGTAGTCCTGCTAACTTTAATTACCTGGCTAGATTGGCATTTGGGTGCTGCCAGTCTAGCCATTTCTTACTGCGGCATTGTATATTTTTCTGGGCATCTGTGATAAAATGATATGATGTGATTCAAGTCATTTATAACGCGCCTGTACACAAGTGTACACAAGGGAGGGATGATGGAGGGAGGACAAGACAAACGATCTCACTAGGCCTTGTGTCATTGCGAGAACGAGAAGTGGAAGGGAAAAGGGAGCAGGGAAGTGCAAGTGAGAGGGGAGGGGAAAACAGGGCAGCAATGCTCTCAGTAAGTGCAGCCAGGGCAGAGCAGCTATCGGTTGTGCAAGGAGAACAATGGACTGCAGGGTTACAGTTACAGCCCCTAAGTGCATGGTAGGCCCGGAGGCAGTGCAAGGGTGACCAATCAAGAAAGAGCCTGGACTCAGAGAGACTCTAAGGGTAGCCAAGCAGCCAGTCAGTACAGCAGACAGGTAGGTCAGGTAGGTCAGCAGGGGGGGAGAGAGAGCAAAAGCAGCAGAGAAGAGGAAAGCTTTTAGCTGCTTCCGAAACTTCAGGTTGTCCGCCTCAAGTTTGAGAGGGGCAGGGAGGCCATTCCAGTTGGAGGCACCAGCAGAGGAGAGAGGTCTACCCCCACTCTCTGCCTGGAGAAGTGTCTAAGCCTTAGAGAGTTGGAGGTAGCTGAGTGAAGGGTTAGAGAAAGAAGGTATTTTGGAAGAGAGCATTGGATTTAGTGTGGGCACTGGCCCCAGAAAGCCTTGTGGGCAATGCAAAGGTTCTTGAACTTGATCCTTGCAGCCAGTGAAGAGATTTCAGGGCTGGAGAAATACAATCCCAGGGCTTGAGGCCAAGGCTAAGTCTTGCAGTCCTGTTCTGGATTATTTGCAGATGACGGAGACTAGAGGAAGACAGATTGAGAAAGTGGCTGTTGGAGTAGTCCAGCCTAGAGACAGTGAGCTTCTGGTGGAGAGTGAGAAAGGAAAGAGTCCCTTTGAGGAGGAGCAGCTTGTAGTGGGACTTCTTGGTTATGTCCGAGATGTTAGGAGAGAAAGAGAGTGTGGCGTTGAAGATGACAGCAAGGTTTTTTGCCTCACAGGAAGGCAAAGGAAGAGGGCCCAAGGTGGTGTGCTATAGTGAGAGAGGAAACGCAGTGGCAAGGGTCCCTATGAGAAGGATCTCTGTCTTACTGGCATTAAGGCAGAGATCGTTGGAGGTGCACCAATCCTGAATCGTGGATAGACAGTCAGGAATGAGCAAGAGAGGAGAGGAGGATGAGGGGAGCCTGAAGGAAAGCTGAGTCATCCGCACAACAATGAAAGTTAGAGGAGAAGGTAGAGATCAGGGAGGCCAAAGTGGCCAAGTAGAGGTTGAAAAACCAGCGTGAGAGGATAGAGCCCTGGGGAATGCCACAGGTAGAGAGAGGTGGCGGAGAGAATGGGACCACGATCGACCTGGGAGCGGAGTGGCGGTCCAAGTGGAAGTAGGTCAGTCACTCTAGGGTTTTATCTGGATGCCCAGGTTCTCACAGAGTCGATTGATCAGGATGGCGATGTTGACCCTGTCGAAAGCAGAGGAAAGATGAAGGATGAGAATAGAAGGAATGCTGGAATCAGGAATCAAGGTTAGAGAGCAGCACGGGTGTTAAGGAGAGCAGTTTCCATGCCACTGGCAGCTCTGAAGCCAGACTGATGGTCATGGAGACAACCAACAGATTCAGTGTGGAGAGTAAGCTGGGAGATGGCAAGCTTTTCCAAGAGTTTGCTCAGGAAAGGTGGAGATTGAGCGATAGTTTTCCGGGCAGGTAGGATCAGCAGACTGCTTCTTGAGGAGTGGGTGCACAAGGGAGTGCTCAAGGGGAGAGGGGAACATTGCAGTGGCGAAAGAGTGATTACAGAAATCGGCTAAGGCTGGAGCGAGGGTGTCAATATGGGCTTTGATGGTTCTGGAGGAGCAGCGGAGCACCTGTTTGGACAACACTTTCATAGATCGGACTTGTCTAGAAACCTCGTCAGGTGTTGTCAGAGAGAAAGAGGAAAAAGGAGGAGGAGAGAAGAGATGGCCAAAATGGGCCGAGAGAGGAAGAGGACATAGAGGACAGGATGTCCTGAGATTTAGCAGAGAAATGAGAGGCCAGAGCTGTACAGAGGGCATGGGAGGGAACAGAAGAGGTATAGACCACAACAGGATTGACCAGTTCCTTGCAGATTTTAAAGAGTTTGGCCATGTTGTTCGAGGCCATGGAGACACATGCTTTATTGTGTGCTCTCTTCTTGATGAGTGTTATTGCTTTGACTGGCATTTTGCTGAAAACAGTCTAGGTATGTCTAAATGTGGCCTTGCATTCTGTACTATAATGTTATTACGTGTTTACACTGGTCTACATTGTGCAGCCAGATGGAAGCATTAATGTTCCTGTGCACTGTTGGTGACTTGCATGTATTGGATTGTGTTACCCTACAAAACAATTGCAAACACTCTTTATCTCAGAAAGTGTGCTGTATATTGCATTAAAACACATATTTATATCTTTTTCCCAGTGCAGTGTGCGGCATACCCCTTCAGCAGCACGTTCATGCGTATTGTGCAAGCGTGACAGTCTAGGCCGGCCCAGAGTGTGGCGCAACCCGTGATTTGTTGCCGAGTTGAGGGGCCCCCTCAGCATGGCTCGCAGGGGGGCCCCCACATTTTGTGTTACGCCACTGATTCTACGGTGTTGGCCTCGAGGTTGGGGACGGTTCTACCCCAACTGATAAATCCGGATCAGGCTGGGTTTATTCCAAAGCGAAGCACACAAGACAACATCAGATGAGTCTTGGATATCCTTGACCTAGCCAGGAGGGGATAGTCTTGCCCTGGGAGTACTCACACTGGATGCTACTAAAGCATTTGACAGCGCACTGGCCCTACCTTTGTGAGGTTCTGCTTGCTTTTGGATTTGGCCCGTTAGCTTACTACCATTGACCTTTTACTCAAATAAGGGTTAATTGCCCCTGTCCCTATCGCTCATGGAACTAAGCAGGGTTGTCCACTGTCTCCTTTGATTTTTGCTCTTGTAATGAAGCCATTTGCGCAAAGGATCAGAGACAACTCGGCGATCACAGGGACTGAGGTAGCTTGGGTGCAACACAAAATGCCTCTTTATGCCGATGATGTCCTGCTCATGTTAACTAATATATCAACCTCCCTTGAGGCTGTCATGTCTGAATTAAGATGATTTGAACTGGCTTCTCTGTCAATGAATAGAAATCCTTGCCATAAGTGTGCAATTGCCCAAGCAAGTCATTGCCGCTGCGAGATCCACCTGTCGAATTCCGTGGACATCTGACACTGTTGAGTACCTGAGGGTGAGGATTCCTGTTTCCCCGCAGGATGTATATTGGGTCAACTTCCCAGGGTTGCTTAAGGATCTTGCTGAAGATCTTAAATGTTGGAGTAAGCAGGAAATATCACTGATGGGACAAATTGCTGCAGTAAAAATGAATCTTTTACCCAGATTCTTGTATCTTTGTCAAGCCTTGCTAGTTAAGATACCCAACCTTGAAGTACGTATGCTGAAGCGTAGCATCCTACAATTTATCTGGGTGGGCAAAAAGCCTAGAGTTCCAAAAGCTGAGGTTTTAAGCGATGCCCGGAGGGGAGCAAGGCGGCTCTTGGACCTTCTCAGGTATTATGTGGCTGCTCGGGTTACGCACATTTTGGCTTGGAGGTCCCCTCCCAGATGGGTATCTCTTGAGCAAGCCAACTCCTCCTGCCGGTTATCTTTCTTACCCTTTATCGACAATACTAAACTCCCCGATCTGACACACACTTGAGCTCGACAAAGATCTTGCTGTATTACTGGCACGTGGCTTTTATGAAGAAGTGGGTGAATCGGGTTTCAGACCGTGCTCTCCAGTCTTTGGTAATGCAGAATTCTCCCCAGGAATCTTAGGGAATAGTTTTTCAAATTGGCATAATGGGGGTCTGCATAGCTTGCATCAGCTGTACCAGGAGGGCTCTCCTCTCTCGTGTCTGAATGTAAGGCTCAATTCTGACTAACCGAAGGCGAACGATTTAGATATGGTCATATTCGGCACTGGATTTCACAACTGTGAGGAGCCAGGTGACCCGCGAAGGTGAGAGTATTGGAATGTACCCAACAGTATGGTATAGATGGGGGTAGAATCTCGTGCTTTTATAAACTTTTGGGAGGCAACTTGCTAACCGTCAGATCCTCCTACATTGCCATTTGGAAAGTGTATGTGGGACCTCCTGTCGAGGATTTATGGGAAGAGATCTGGGCTAGAATCCACGCCTCCTCTAGATGTGTAACCAATCGAGAATGTATGTATAATCTTTGCTACAGATGGTACCGGCCTCTGCTAACTTTACATAAAATGATTGCTGCTTTGAATTCGGCTTGCTGGAGGGGGTGCGGCCTCGGGAAGCTACTTTCATATGTCGTGGTACTGTCATGTGATCCACACTTTTTGGGTTGCTGTACTGTCTCACATTAAGGAGAGAACTGCAGTGGTCTTTCCCCTGACTCCACTAGTTGGCCTATCACGTCGCTCAGTGGAAGATGTGTACCCTAAATCGGGTTGCAGAGCACAATTGGCGACACACCAATTTTTAGCAACTAAAATATCAATAGCACGATCGTGGAAGGCTCCTATGGGGCCAGTATTGGCACAATGGTGGATGGAGGTATGGGACATCTCTGTTGACGAAAATATTACAGCACGTGTAAAACAATGCGCTGGCTTGGTATCTAGATTTCTGTCTCCCATTTGTTGACTGTTACCAGAATTTTCCCTCCCTAACTTTTAAACCGTCTCTACTTTCAAACTATTCCCTGATGTGATGTCCTTGGTGTGGTACTTTGTTATTTTAACAGGGTTATGCATTTTTGCATTAGCGCCTCTGTGGTGGGATGGCTTGTTGGACCCGGGAATGTTGTGCATTATGCATTCAGCCATATTTTACTGTCTATGTATGTCTTGTTTGAATAAAAGGTTTGGGAAAAAAGTTATAGAATTTTTATTTTATACTTAACAGATACTTCATTGTTCTGATATTGTGAAATGTGTAGGCTAATGGAGCTGCAACAAGAATGCTGTGTGACTTGACTAGTTTATATTTGTGTATGATTTTGTATTATCTGGGGAGATGGTTTATATTTATGGCCTGTACTGTTTGTCTAATTGTGCATAGGAGACTTTTAAATATTCATGTTCGTGTGCAAGGTTTGTTGGAAACCAAAGCACAAATGGAAAAATAAATAAAAAAGAATGCTAATCCATGCACTGAGAGAAATTGTTAACCCTGAGGTGCAGGCCCGTTTCTTGGCCCGGTCGAGGTGGGCAGCTGCCCGGGGCACAACCGCCAGGGGAGTTCGCAATTACCCCGCTACCCTGGAGCCTCTGGAGGGGATAAAATTCCCCAGTTTGTGGGGCGGCACATTGCCGTGGGGAAGGTTCTGTGGGTCAGGTACTGGCGCTGCCCCTTCCGACTGTAATGTCACAAGCACTACGTAACATTACAGAAGTCAGAGGCTTCCTCTGACCACTTTTGCGCCACTTGGGGTGGGGGCATAAGCACAACAATTAAAAACACTTCAGGTCCCCCTGCAGCTAAAACCAGCCCCTCCCATCACAATGCAGGCAGGAAACTGCTAATGGTGGGCCATTAGTCACTGAATGGTTTCGTGCTGACATTGTGTTGGGAGGGGAGGTAGTGTGGGGCGTAGGGCGTGCACTGTAGGCAGCTTTGCCTCTCCCAAAATAATAGTTTAAAGCGGCGCTATTTCTTTCATGCTGCTTCTTTTCCAAACTTGATATCAATTCCACTTTAAACCACTTCCATGGCACTGGTGATGAGTTACTTCATTATGCTGATAATAGTTTTGATCAGTGTTGCTGAGTAAATATTCTTTAAGCCATGACCTGGTTCATTTATTTATTTATGCAATGTTTGTCGGGTACATGGACACAGATTATTTATTTATGCAATGTTTGTCGGATACCGGTATCCGACAAACATTGCATAAATAAATAGGTACCCGACAAACATTGCATGAATAAATAGGTACCCGACAAACATTGCATGAATAAATAAATAATCCGGTTCCATGTCTCCTTATAACAAGTCAACAGTCAGACTTTACTGTATCAAAGCATACACTTGATTCCCATTGAAAGAATTTTAAAGTGATTGTTTATTGTGTTCGGGTGTCTCCTTGTCATTGCCCTTTTGGCTTAGGTTGCCTCCAAACCCCCTTCAGCATCTTGTGTTCTTTGTTGGTTGCATATACTGCAACCTGTGCCATATTCATGTTCTCTTGGTGTGCCCAGTCCTCATTATCTGCAGCCTAAGTGGGACTAGAGCATACAATTGTCTTGGTCACCAATGAGAATGTGGCCCACTGTTGCAAATGGCAATTCATTCCTTGTGTAACGGACTGTTTGACTTTGGGTAGGAGTCCCTTAATGGTGTAGTTTGGGAGTGGGGTGGGGTGGGGTGCGGTGGGGCTGGCGCGTGGGGTGCGGTGGGGCTGGCACAGGGTGCGGTGGGGCTGGTGCACGGGTTGCGGTGGGGCTGGCGCACGGGATGCGATGTGGGGGGGTGTATTCCTAGTGTTTCGCTCTGGGCACCAAATGGATTAGAAACTGCCCTGCTGAAGTGCGTTATAATGGTTTTCAAACAGGCAACATAACTGTGGAAACCATGATGACCATTCTCCGTGATAAAGAGAGTGGAATTAACATGCAAGGAGGATTCATGACAAGTGGGAATATGGCATTAATCCTGCCACAAGACTGCAGCCTACCTTGTGTTTACTTATTTACAGGCACGCCTGATGCAGACAGGTGTGAAACCATTGTTCGCTAAACACTCCTTTTGCTTGGTATAATATTTCTTTACATTAATGTTTTGGCTATAGAACAGTGATAAAAGACACACGTTATGAAATAGTTAAGTTGACATTCATCACACAATGTTGTCCATGCACGAAGCCCCCTAAAGAGACCACCTTGAGTTAAGCATTTCCATAAAACATTCAGGTGCTTCGTTTCAGCAATATGGTGATTAGCCCTCTCTTAATATGACATTCTTCCGTGTTGATGTGTCTACGTACATGGGGGAGTAAACAATGTTACGTTGCTGTCACGAAACAGAAAAGTCAAAATGTTTTTCATTTATGTGATTTTTATTATTTTTTGATCCCAGCAATTAAACCACTGTACAGGGCTTTTGTAATCCTCGGTAGCCTTTCAAATACTGTGCTTTCGTTATGTGTCGGTGCAGAAGGGTCCCTCCTTTGTTCCTGCTCAGTCCCGTGCGTGCCTCGAGCTCCTGTATTCCCCCCACAGCCCCACAGTGTAGAGATTGGTTCTACTCCATGCGACTTAATTTCTTCAAACCCCCTCTTTCGCAGTCTCCCCTTCCTCTCTCCACGGCCGCTCAGTGTTGCCAGGTCAGAAGGAAAAAATAAGTTGAATGTTCCTTCAAAACAAGCCCAAAACAAGCTGACTCCCAACCAAATAAGCTGCAAAAACAAGTGCATCTCTAAAATAAGGTGGAAAGGTCTCAGAAGTTGAAAAATAACTATAATGCAAAGAATACATACAGAGAGCTCAAACATATGTTAACAAAAAGCATTTATTAAAATTGTTATTTTCAAACAATTGGTGTCTATTTTCATTTTTTGTATGTGTGCGACTTATAAAAGCAACATTATTGGCTTTTTGGATCCTTGGCTGCTCTGGTCCTTGATTTGTTGCTCACCTCTGGTCCTTGGCTCCATTGCAGGTACCTGCCAAGTAGCCCCATGTACTTCATGACACTGAGCCAGTCCAGGCATTTCCTATTAAATGCTAGGACTGGTATTTTACTTCTTCCCATTATATGTATGGACCTAGAAAGACCAGTATGCAAAGTGAAAATCCAGGACTAGCTCATGGTGATAAGTGTGACATGCCCCCCCTCCCACTGTCGTCCTTCTGGTATTGGTAAACCTGGTTGATTGCTCTCCTCTGGTCCTTGGTTCATATAGTCCATCACCCCTCTGGTCATTGGCTCCCTTATGACTTGCTCCTCTAGTAAATCACTAGCCCACCCATTGACTGTTCATTGCCATGCTAATCCTCAACCCTGTTCTTGCCCCTCCCCACCCAAAAAACCTTGTCATGGGAACTCTTTGAGCTCTCTTTAATCAAGCCTTAACATTAAACTTTGCACTCAATGCTGACTTAATTTGAGCTGTAAATGCTACTGGTGTAATAGAAATGTCTTAACCTGGTCTGCCTTCAGCCAATCAAGTGAAAAGCACTGTGTGTGTCCTTCAGTGAAGTCATGTTAACAGTTTTTGGCTTTTGCAAACGTATCAGGCATTTGCCAGGCACTGCTATTAGATGCCCTGGTACTTGCACCATTTTGCACCTGATGCCGTTCATACAACTAAAGACAGCAGTGCCTAGCAAGGGCTTTTCCCATGCCTACACAAAACCCTAAACTATTGTCATTGTCTATGCTTGTTTCCATCATGACTAAACTACATGTTGCTATAAATACCATGTGCTTACCTCTTGGCTAGGTAATGCGTCTTCAAAGGGTCTCATGTTGAAAGAGCCCATCAATGTAAAAGAAAGGAGTACTTGCAGGTCGTTAAGGGGCTGCAGACAGCCCCGTCCAGGAGGCTGCATGGGGCTTCACATCAGGAAGGCAATCAGCCCGAGCCTCACAGCGTGTGCATAACTGCTTAGGCAGGACGGCATGTTCGCCTTTCATATTCATTTTTCTTTTTTGTAAATGGGGCCAAGTCAGCCAGACTGGCAAACAAGTGGAACAATAAGCACACAATTAAGGAAAAACGTGGACAAAAACCGCGACAAGCAACCTGCTAATATTATAAGCGACTTTGGGCAAAAACAAGCCCAAAGTCACTTATAATAAGCGGACATGGCAACACTGCGGCTGCTACAAAAGAAGAACATATGAGCAGTGTTGCCAGGTCGGAAAGAAAAAATAAGCTGAATGCCCTTCCAAAAGAAGCCCAAAACAAGCTGCCTCCCATCAAAAGAAGCTGAAAAAACAAGCACACACCTAAAATGCTGTAGAAAGGTCTCAAAAGTAAGAAACTTAACACAAAAGCATAAACATACATAGAGAGAATACAGCAATAGTGTTAAGTTGTGTTAAATAGAAACAGCACAGGTTACACAATATAATGTACACCACCAGAAGGCAGGTGTCCAAACTGAACATCCCTAGTACCCTAGCTCACCACAGATGCACAAACTCAATCCTCCACACTCCTCAAACACCAGTCCGGCCTGCACTACAATCAAACAATTTACGTTAACGCAAATTGAAACACTTGTGTATAGGCGCGTTACAAATGCCGTATCATATCATATTAAATTGTCTACTGCTCCAGACAGCTCACTAAATGAATACAGAGAGTCCCGTCTTCTCATATCTGCAGTCATAAAACAGTGCTACAAAGCAACCTTGCCTGCTCCTAAATTAGCCCCATACCACTCCTCCTGTAGATCCTGAAATTCCAAGAAACCGTGACAGTGATAGACTGTATGCTATACAAGACATAGCATAACAGGGCATAGCAAAGATTCACCCATTTCCTGCTGTGGCAGTACTCTGGAAGGCTCATTTGTGACTGGCACAAAAAGGGGGGGAAATTAATGTTAGCTTTGCTCAGGCCAGTGCTGTTTACTAGAAGGGTTTATTTGCCCAGGATCACACAGTTTAAACAGTGAAGCTGGAATGTTAACCCACTGTACAGTTTGGGCAATACAACACATATATTTCATGCTGCACCTTGTAAAAAATCATTACATTTTGTATTTCAAGGCCCAAATTAGAATTGCCATACAGAGCAGAGCCCTAAACGTTTCCATTACCATTTGCGGGAAAGCCATCCAGTCCTGTTTTTGATTGGAATTCTGGGACTTGTAGTTTTCCTAAATTAAATGTGGGGGAAAACGGTCAAATAGCAGAATCCTGGACTGGATGGCTCCCTCACGCATGGGATGGTAACTGAGCGCTCTGATAATTATATTTGCAATCTACCAAAGCAACCATGTAATATATCAATTCCGAGAAATAAAATGCTCAGTCAAAAGATTTTTGGTTCAGCTTTATTTTTTGCTGAATTAATGGAAAACTGGAAGTATGACAATGCGAAGTAATGCATGTCGGAACTACATTTTCTTTTTCCACTACTGTGTTGAAATGGTTGTCAGAAACTTCTTGCTGGCTATTGTGAAAAATGCAGAACAATCCTTTTTCATGGCTTCCTTTCATAAGAGGCTTTCTGTTCTGCACATTTTCGGGCATTTGGCATTGATGGGGCACTGAGGTAAGGATCCGTGAGTGGCCTTTCAGATGCGAATGCCCCATCAGTGCCAAATGTCTAAGCATGTGTTAAAGGAGAGAGAAGCCCTCGAGGAAGACAAAGGTGTAATTGCAGGCCATTAAGGACACTACGCGGCTCCAGGGGGGTTATTACTGAACCCGCTTCACATTCCCGTGCAGGACGAGATGTGGAGCTGCGACGTGTAATGGGTTTGGCTGCCTTGCAAACAAGCCCAATTACACGCGCACATCTGCTCAAACAAGCGGACAGAAACCGCGACAAGCGACCTTCCAATATTATAAGCGACTTTAGGCAAAAAGAATCCCAAAGTCGCTTATAATAAGCGCACCTGTCAACACTGCATATGAGAACTGCTTAAATGATAGACACGGGCACTTTAGGACAGGGGTGGAGCTACGCAGATCACTGGCCAATCCCAGGAACAGAGATGTTGGAGGGCGGGCTGTAGGCGGGCTATGACATTAGCTTTTCTTTTCGTGCTGCATGTATGGCTGGAGCCATCAAGTGGGCGTGACTCCGAAGATTGCCGAACACTGCCTCCCACAATCTACCATGGGAGGCAGGATAGCATACAACACCGCCATTAAAACCAGCGCCTTCAAAAATCAATTCCTTTCCCTTGACATACACTATAACAAATACATCCGCCCTTTAATGTAATAAGTCCGTTCTTTCGAATTGAAAAACATTTGCGAACGCAGATCCAAGGGATGTCTTTCCTTATATTTCCTGGGGACGAATACAGCATTCGTTCAATGCCGAGCCTCCGCCCATGCCTCAATGTGATTGGCTATAGCAAGAACTATGGCAGCCAATCACAGGGCGGTATGGGTGGAATTTCTCGGACTGACAAAAATAAAAACGGAGACTCCATGCTCTTCACCGGAGACCCGGAGACGAGCATAAAAACCGTGAGTCTCAGGCAGGTTTATGGCTAGGTTTCTCACCGGCTGCATCTTTAACTCGTCACGGTGCAAGTGCGTGCAACACATTTGTTATTTTTCAAAATTCCTTAAACACACAGGGACTACGACGCCCACCCTTTAAAAAAAGTTGGTGGACGCCGTCCACGCGTGTGATACAAGGGATATCAGTGCATTTTCCTACCATTTTGATGTCTGGATGTTCTCCCAGTAACCACGTGGATGATGGAAGCCAATAATACACAGCGGCGTCAGAGCGCGCGTGACACAACGAATGAAACGATGCGCTTCTCTGAAATGTCGACCCTGCTCTTTGGCAGCAGGACCCTTTATTTAACAGGTTCAATTTAAAAGCTCTGAGTAAAATCATAAGCTAAAAAGTAACCACAGCGTCGGTTTTAAATGTGAGACACTTTTAATTACAGACAGCTATGAAAGGTGCTCAACCAACTTAGCAGTCACCAGGAATCAAATGCAGGAGGGGCACAGAGGGGGCCACAGACAAAAGTAGGGTGTGCACAGACACAAGTAGAGAGGACCTCCTATAAAAGGGCAATGTGTGACGTCAGAAGCACTCCTGCAGAGACTACCACACCCCTTTTGTTCACCTCCTCTCCCATCAGAATGTAGGCACTAAACCATTAAGTCACTGGTGAGCCATCATTAGCGCTTTAGTGCGCTGCGTTCTGTTTGGTGGGGCTGCTCTTGGCTGCAGGTTGACTTAACAGCTCTTCATTGTTCAGCAGCATTTATTTTTAATGCTGTGTCCCCCATCCCTCTCTAACCCACCTCAGCCGCCTAACCCAGCCACCAACCACCCCCCAATCTCCTACCCCAAACATTTATTTTCATAAAAAATGTGGCTAACACACCACAGGGAAACGTCCAATGTTTAAAAGCGCTGCAATGGAAACACGGCACCGCAGCTTTGAGGGGGTCTTCTAGTGGAGTTCATTTCATTAGCAACCTTTCAGGTGGAGGCACAGAAAATGAGATGAGAAATAGTTAGATACATGTTTGTCGATTTTCATTTACAACCCGCATCCGTTTTAGACTCGATAGTTGCAGTGTTATCGGTTCCTAGAGTATCTATCCGCAAACAGCTAATCCCCGAGTTTCCAGAAGGTTCAGCTGAATGCAAAGCATCGGACACACAATGCTGAATGCACTTCCGTTGCTAAACGTTGCTTCCTCAGGCACAGATGCATGAGTTGGAGACAAGTGCCCAGCTGAGGTAAGGGGGGGGGGGCAAAAGGGAGGGCAGGATTTCATTGGGGGCCCAGCCCCCCCACAAATCCCCAGCCACACCACTGCAACTAAGACACCATTCACCTTGTTTGCAGCTAGTTTGCGTAATGTAGTTGTCATCTCAAGAGTGCTTTAAATGGAGAAAAAAAACAATGAAGTGCAGGTACTCCCCAATCTTGGCTTTATGTGGGCCAGGGTTCTGCTGGGAAGGGTCTGAAAGTCGATCTTACACCGGAGCCAGGGTTGAGGCTCATTGACCCATTTCAGTTTCTGTGCCACACTCCATTTTTATAGTTCTTCATGTGTGTCCCTTTCTATGTATGTCTCAAGCTCCGTGTCTCATTATCTCTTTTTCTGAGGCTGGCCCTTGGAGCATTCTGTGCTGACACACATCAGTGATTCCAACCCAACTCTCAATATAATGTTTTACTATGAAATCACTACCTTAAAATTGTATTCTGTTGTTGGGCTTTGCAACATCAACAGCACTGAATATTTATATAGACAGAATCTGGAGATTGGGAATTCCATTTGATGATGGGATGAAGAGAGAATTAGCCAAACTTGGCATAGTAACGTTGCAAGACTTGTTGCGTGGGTGAGGGGTAGATTTATTACTCTCAATTAACTAGTTGGGATGGGAGGTACTTCTACTGTTCATGAACTACTATCTATACTATCGGGTTAAAGGAGATCTTGCAGAAATGTTACCAACTTTCCCATTGGGCCCCAACAGTAATTATTTCTTGGCGTATTTGCCATCCTTGGAAAAAGGTGGCGCATCCTATCTCAATATTGTATAGAATGGCTATGGCAGCCAAGAAGAGTGGTCCTCTGGGAAAACTGCAATGGGAAACAATCCTCAATAGTTCCATCACAGAGTCAACATGGGACAGAATGTGTATGCAAATTAAACAAGTATCTATGCATTTTAAACACAAACGTATTCACTTTAAGTTCCTCCATCAGTACTATTACACACCTGCATTGATCAAGCGATTTGATCTAAATGCTCCTTCAACCTGCCCTAGATGGTCGGGTGCTGATGCTAACGTTGCCCCTTTGGCATGGCCTTGTCCAGAAATATCCAATTTTTAGAAGATTACTGTCACACACCTGGAGTACCTTGCAACTCCTTGCTGACCACAGAAGCCACATGTAGTGGACCCCTCCCACCTTGGTTGGCACATGCTCCTGATACATGCTAACAGGTAACCCTGAGACAGCCAATGAGGGGAAGAGGGGGAGTGAGAAGTTGTAGATAGGGAGGGGGGTGTTTAGGTTGACCGTAGAGAGGGCTAGGGTTTGTGAAATGGATGGGAAGAGGGGTTGAAAGGGAAAAGCACAAACAACATTGACCATAAGCAACAGTAGTAACCCTCTTGTTAACTGGGTTCCGTTCCTCCTGACCTCTCTCCTACTCAGCAGAACATCATCCTCCTTAGTTAGGAATATGCCACCTATGCCTTCAGACCATTCATACCCTGGTTATGAGCGACTAACATAAGCACATAGTGTCCAGGAGACTCCTGAACAAGCAGTAGCACAGAACATGAAACAGGAAAGAACAAATCATGACATTAGCCTTTAACATAGGCTGACAGCATACCCTCCCTCCTCCCCTTAAGCTCTTAATGCCTTCCTCCAGGGGTTGCTTCCACAGTTCGTTACACAAAAGACTCAGCACATTGTCTCCATGCCTTTCCATGAGCCATCGTGAGCAAGCAGCCACAAACAAATATAGCGTGCCCTGAAATTCAATGTTCACACACAGTGTCCCTGAAAACGCCCAACTCTTCCCACATAGCTATCACTGATTAGTGTTCATGTGTATCAGTAGCATTTCTCACCCGCACAGCGCTCAAGCACCTCTCATTTCACCATTTACTTCTCATGACAGAAAATCCCAGTAATGCACTTGACTGAGGCCTATGGGGGAGGGGCCGGACGGCTCCTCCCAACACAGTGAAGTTCCTGCGCTGAGCGTGCAAGCCCATGGACTCTGTAATGCCCGTCTCGTGTGCTTTGAGGGAGAGGGAGAGAGCGGTGACTCCTCCGCCACACCTTCCACTCTGCCTCTCATCCCTCCTCACCACCGGTACCCGGGTCATCCAGTACGCCGTCCTGCTCTCCTCCGGCCCATGCCTTCAAATGCCAAAATCACCAACAAGCAGCACGGGCCAGGGAGCAGTTTATACAGAACAAGACTGCGTGCGCATGTGCGCAGTCGATCACCCTCATGTATTCTTGGGAACTGAAGTCTTCTGGGACCTGCGGCCCGAAAACGGCCTTTCCGGGCTCTTCCATGCCCCAATGTTCTCACAATCACCCAGAAATTATCAGACATCACTGAAATACCAATCCTGTGTGATCCAATGAGATCACTTCCTAAGGGAGTAAGAACATGTTTCGGAATGGCACTTGTAGTAGCCAAACAGCACTGAAAGTTATGTGGAGTCGTGCTGAAAACACAAGATTCGATGAAGGACTAAGTTTGGTGTAATATCCAAGAAGACACATATAGGGAATTACAGTCCCCTAGAAATAAACCTAAGGATTATAGGTCATCCTTCAAATCTTTCTTAAGGAATGAGATGCAAAAGCAGGCAACCCCCAGTAGTGATGGACCGAAGGCAAATACTAACCAAGGGAACTTAAACCCAAACACTAGACAGGGTATGCACAGAGAGAGGGTTGATGGTGACTGGAAACATGTGCCTCTATTGCAATAATGTCTGCTGTGACAAGGCAAGGCGTATGATCGAGCTGGTATCATATAGTTTCTTGGTTGTTACAATTTAGGAAAACCATATGTACTAATAAGTCAAATACGACATGGAATTAATTGGGCATAATGGCAAGCTCTTCACAATCCAAGGAAATGTGTATGTGGGACTCGTCATGACACAAAAACCTTAATTACTGTTTCATTTCATAATTTGTATAGCGCCTTTGACCATGGTTATGTTCCCAACGGGCTGTAGGTTGAACGCCCTCAAAGGGACCGAAGTCCGAAGTATGGGAAAGTTAGGAGGTGCTAGTATGCGTGTGTGCATAATGGACATTCAAGTTTATGAGGGCGATGAGTTTACCAAATAATTGTCAAAAAAGCAATAGTTTTATGTTAGAATGTGAGGATGAAATTTTGAAAATGTTAAATAAAGAATAACAAAAAATACGGTTGGTTCTGTTAGCCTAATGCAACCATTTCTCAAAGATGCTCATCAATCACCGACTGATTTTGTCCTGTTTTGAATGATGTCCGTGATAATTTCAAAGTCACAACTTAACTCCAGCAGGGCACTTACCTGATCTCCATCACCGCAGCTATTTCCCTGCGACGTGAGTTCTGCCTCCCCATTGGGGCGGAACTTCCACCGCAGGGTCCCTTTTTTTCTTGCTTTTTTTTAATCTGTTTTCGTTCCCTCTTTTCTTATTGTGGCAGCGGGGGATACACCTGCAACCCCCAGATACCCATAATGTCAATCAAGAGGAGTGAGGGACACCAACGCAACCCCCGCTTCCCTTATTTAACGAATTGGGAATGTTTTTGATGTTGCCAAATTCAGCCTTTTCTCCTTTTTTTTTTCTCGCTCTATTTCTGAGGATACCTGCTTTGACACCAGTATTGTGATGAATAATTGATGCCAGACTTTTAGAACTCCCAATTTTTGCAGGCAATGCACAGTGAAATTGTATTATTTGCCAAGGATCAAACACTTCGGCTAAGTCATACATCTGGGCTTCTTTTACACAAACTTCCAGTCTGTTGTTATGCATTGTGTTAAGAAAATCGGACTAGCAATATCAATTCAGACTTTCTTTTTTGCATGTCAAACTAGCAGACTTCATTGCTATAAACTAAGCTTTAAAGGGGAGTTTTATTATTGCTAATTTTGATAGGGGGTCATTACAAATACAGCTGTCTGTAAATAAGGGTGCCAGTAGCAGCGTACCGGCACCCTTTCTGGACCACCGTAGTACAATTCAGCACCACCCACCTGGTCTTACATGTCTCTGGCTGTTTTAAACCGGCCACCTCTCTCTCAGGCTTTTTGCAGCAACCGTCTTATCATCTCTTTACATTTTTACTTGATTATTAGCACCCTAATATCAAAGGCCGATTAGTTGCTTTTCAGTGGTTATTCAGGGTTTCAGCTCCCCACTCTTTGCCTGCCCATGATAATCTGCAGCTATTAACCTCCTCCCTCCATTCTTTTGACTCCATTATATGGGTGCTGTGGACTGTTTTTCTCAGCTGTAGGCAGGGAGCTCTAAAATATCTTTTTGAAATGGGCCCCAACCAGCCCTGACACATTTTCAGACGACCCTGCAGGGTCATATTGCTTTGTATTCACTTCTAACCCTTCGACCCTTGCACTCCATGGTCGCTGGTTGTACTCTGATTTATGCAGGTATCGATCAAAACTCTGGAATGGTTATATGTGTGATACACGTTTCCATTCTCAGAGGGCAGGCATGTGCTTTATATTAAATCACAGCACATTAGTGCTGGCCAGAGCCTCCATGTTTACTGCTTCAGCTGTGAGACTGTGGTGAGAATGGGAATGTATTAGGGCCTATCTCACTCCCCTCTTTTGGGCAGATTTTGGGTCATTAGCATTTCTTGATTTAAAATTGTCATTCTGATATACTGCACCTTTTGGACCTGGAAACCATTATTGATGGATTTATCAGACATAACTGTATGGAAAGACTGCCTGTAACAGTGGTCATTTCAATAAACTATGGGCCTGATTCATGGAAATATGCGCAGAAATCCTGAAAAAAGCTGCGTGCCAAGAAGGACACTGCATGAGCGTGCGTGCAGAAAGAAAAATTTGCGCCGCGCGTATTCATGGAATTAACAGCGCAAAATAGCTTTAGTCGCAAGTCGTGGCCGGAACGCCCCTGGCACCCCCACACGCAACGCAAAAACAGCCAGAACAGCTACCTTTGCATGTTCCCCCGGGCACGAAATCCATGCACCCTTCAAACAGTGCGTGGGCTACCCCACAAGCAGGTCACAAACTCGGGGAGCCGGCGCAGGGTCCCCCGTAACCGTATCCGGCACCCCAAAAACATGCATATAAAAAAATCGTAATTCGGTAATATCTTGGGAAATCTGTGTGAGGAACCCCGTAAACTGTTCCTGCACCCCGCTAAACTTCATAAGTGCACCCCAGGTTAGATTGGAACCCTGGTTGATTCCAAACACCCCAAAATCTGACATGCAGCCCCACCGCCACGCTGCGATTCCTACGCGTAAGTTTGCTATCGCTTGCCTTCGTGTGGTGGATAGTATGAAGGTCTTGCATGGCCATTTACCAGACGAGAGGTTGCACGATCGAATCCATGAATACATCTTGTGCCGTGCAATTGTGGGCGTACAAGGGACTGCCTTAGAGCATCCCTCGGAACACCCGTTTTATGCAAGTTATTACCCATTTCTGGTGTTCCACCCGTTCCCACCTCTGTGCAAGCCATCCCCACGCTCTGCGTGTAACTCGCACAAGGCCCTCGATGGCTCGCACAGACATGCCGAGTCGGCGGGACCTCCATGCAAGTCCAGGAAAAGTACAGCGAAATTTGATGCCATGAAATTCGAACCTTGGTTCTAACATAGACTGGTCTTGTATCTCTTAGACTCACCGACTGTGCTTTCTTTACTCGCACTGCTTTGTTGTAGGAGCCAAAGACAGTACCACAGCGGCAACCATTCCTCCCTGCCTTGATTATCGGTGCAGGAGAACCCCAGGTACCTTCGACATCAGTGCAGGTTTCTTCAGCTTTAGTCCCCAGTCTTGGGTTTCTTATTTTCCAAGGTTCACGAAAGTAACAGTCTGAAAAGGTCAAGGGCACTTCCCTCCTTACAACACTCTCTGGTCTTGCCGTCTTTCTCCATGTATGAAACCGCCATCTGGGAACTGCTGCTTCCTCGTGTGCTTTGCCTTGCTCAGAGTGTGCTTTCGTGCTCCGCCTTTTATCCAAGTGGGGAAGTGTAATGGAAGTCAAGTGTGCGTAATGATCAGTAATTGTCTGACCTTGCCTGATCATTGTATTGGGGCATGTCCCTCATCTCCCCCAACTACCGACCAATCCAACATTCCCCCCCACCTGTGCCCCCAGCCTCCACCTTACCCACCTCTGACTCCTTCAAACCAATCTCCAAAGAAGAATTTATTGACCTTCTATCTGCTAGCAAACCATCTGGTTCCCCCCTTGATCCCTGCACCGCCACAGTCCTCAAAGAAATAATCTCATCCACCTGCGTAGGAGAACATGCAAGAACCATCCTAAACGTCTCCCTCAGCTCGGGAATATTTCCTGATGCCTTCAAAATTGCACACATGTCAAACCTCTTCTTAAAAAAACATCCCTTGACCCACTCTCAAACACCAGATTCCTTGCAAAACTCATTGACCAAACTGCGCACTCCCAACTAAACGCCTTTGTTGAATCCAACAACCTCCTCGATCATGCCCAATCAGGCTTCAGACCGCGACATGGAACCCAAACCACTATGGCTTCAATCTGGGACGACCTTAAGATCACTGCAGATGCTGCAGGATGTGCTGCATTAATTCTCCTCGACCTGTCTGCAGCCTTCAACCCAAATCAACCACTCAATCCTCTTTGAGCGTCTCCACTCCCTTGGAATCCGTGGAACCACCCTTAAATGGATCACCTCCTTCCTCAACAACAGATAACAAATAACCCTCCTCTCCTCTTTTGTCTCACCTGCTCGCTGCTTTCTATCTGCCCTCCTATTCAACCTCTATATGTCCATCCTTCCTGAAATCATCCGCCTGCACAATATCTTGTGCTACAACTACACCGACGATACCAAAATCATCCTTATAATCCATAACTCAGACCCCAACTCCCAGCTTGACCTCACTGCCTGCCTCTTAGATATCGACAGTTGGATGACTATAAAATACCTCCTCTTAAACCCCACTGAAACTGAAATCATGGGGTGCGGCAACACTGAGCTTCTACCTCGTACACTTCCTTGGCCTCCTTCCTTGTGCCATTTACCCATCCCCCTCCATCTCAGTAAAAACCTTGGATGCACTATGGATCAGGCCTAACCCTCTCGCGACAGGTCAACAACGTATCTAAATGTTGTCACTACCATCTCAAAATAATCAGACGCATCCTTCATTATGGCTCCTTCCCAAACAGACTTGCCACTGTAATGTCTATTGTAATGTCTAGACTGGACTATGCCAACTCCCTATACCTAGGAGTCTCGGCATATCACCTAAGTAAACTCCAAAGAGCCCAAAACCCTGCTGCTAAACTGCTCCTCGCCCTGTATCCTAGAGACACACCTCTCCAGCTCCCAAACCCTCCACTGGCTCCCAGTCTGATGATCTGATGAAGGGCCACTTTCAATACCCTGTGCATCACCCATTGTGCAGTGCACAAGACCGGCCCACTATACCTGCAAGAAAAATTAAAACCTTACCTCCCACCCTACACCCTAAAATCAAGCTCTCCCTCCTTTTAGTGATCCCAACCACTAACTCTGTCAGGATTGGAGGATCCTCTTTCTCATCATTAGCCCTGACTCTGTGGAACTCACTTCCACCGCACATCTGACACACCCAAGACTATATGACCTTCCGCAAGTTACTTAAAACATGGCTCTTCCCATAACGCCAACAACAGCCTTAAAGATGCATCTGAACACCCGACAACCCAACCAATGACAAAACCCATAACGCGTCTCCCACCCCTTTCTTCAATGATTACTCCCACTGATTGGACTATAGACAGCCTTATATGAACACTGAACACTGAACAACAATCTCTAGATCCTACCCACACGATAGAATGGATGGATGGAATGGACGGATGGAATGGATTAATGGAGTGGATGGAGGGAATGGATGGTGGGGATGGATGGATGGAGGAAATGGAATCTATGGACGCATAAGGAATGAGTGGATGGAGTGTATGGCGTTGATGCATGTGGAGTGAATGGAATGTATGGCGTGGGTGCATGTGGAAAGAATGGAAAATATGTATACGGAATGGATGAAATAGTCAATGAATGAAATTAATGGAATGGGTGGATAGACAGATGGATAGAATGACCAAACGCATGGAATGGACATATGGAATGGACCGACGAATGGACGGTTGGAATTCACGAACGGAATGAACGGACGAAAAGGACAGATGGAATGGACGAGTGGAATGGACGGATGAAATAGATGGATGGAGTGGGCGGATGTAATGGGCGGATGGAGTGGATAAGTGGAGGGGATGAATGGACGGAATGGATGGATGGAATAGATGAAAGGATGTAATGAATGGAATTGGATGGACGCACATGGAACAAATGGATGACATGGATGCATGTGGAAGGAGTGGATGAAAGAGAGGGCATGGATACATCTAAAACGAATGGAAGGCATGCATATACAATGGATGGCTGGAATGGATGGAATATATGCATACTGAATTGATGAATGGAATGGATGGAAAAGATGGAATCGATGGAATGGATAGACGCATGTGAAATGAATAGATGAAATAGATGGCATGGATGCATGTGGAATGAATGGAAGGTATGTTTATGCAATGGATGGATGGAATGGATGAAATATATGTATACTGATTTGATGAATGGAATGGATGGAAAAGATGGAATTAATAGAATGGATGGACGCATGTGGAACAAATCTATGAGATAGATGGTATGGATGCATGTAGAATGAATGGAAGGCATGTATATGCAATGAATGGATGGAATGGATGGAATATATGCATACTGAATTGATGAATGGAATGGACGGAAAGGATGGAATGAATGGAATCGATAGACGCATGTGGAATGAATAGATGAAATAGACGGCATGGATGAATGTGAAATGAATGGAAGGTATGTTTATGCAATGGATGGATGGAATGGATGAAATATATGTATACTGAATTGATGAAAGGAATGGATGGATAAGATGGAATGAATAGAATGGATGGACACGTGTACCGAATGGAAGAAATAGATGACATGGATGCATGTGGAATGAATGGAAGATATGTATATGCTATGGATGGATTAAATGGATGGAAAATATATATATATATACTAAATGAATGGATGGAGTGGAGGGAGCGGACAGAGCGGATGGAGCAGATAGAACAGATGAAATGGATGGAATGGATGCAATGGAATGGATGCAATGGATGGAATGGACGCAATGGATGGAATGGATGCAATGGATGGAATGGACGCAATGGATGGAATGGACGCAATGGATGGAATGGACGCAACGGACGCAATGGATGGAACGGATGCACTGATAGATAGAATGGATGGAATGGATGAAATGGAGCGGATGCAATGGGTGGAATGGATGGAGTGGAGGGAATGGAATGGTTCAATGGATAGAATGGATGAAATGGATAGAATGGACGATATGGATGGAGTAGATAGAATCGATGAAATGGATGGAACGGAGGAAATGGATAGAACGGAGGGAGTGGATGGAATAGACGGAATGGATGGAATCGACGGAATGGATGGAATGGACGGAATGGATGGAATGGACGTAGTGGAGGGAATGGAAAAGACGCAATGGATGGAAGGGACGCAATGGATAGAAGGGATGCAATGGACGGAATGGATGGAATGAATGGAGTGGACGTAATGGATGGAATGGACGGAATGGATGAAATGGACCCAATGATTGGGATGCATGAAATGGATGGAATGGATGAAATGGAATTGACGCAATGGATAGGATGGATAGGATGGATGGAATGGATGGAATGAATAGAATGGTTAGAATGGATGAAATTGGTGGAATGGACATAATAGATAGAATGGATGAAATAGATGGAATGAATGAAATTGATATAATGGGTGAACTGGGTGGTAGGGATTAAATGGATGAGATAGAAAGATGGGATGGATAAGATGATTGGAATGGATGGACGCATGTGGAATGAAAGGATGGAATAGATGACATGGATGCATGTGGAATGAATGGATGGAATAGATGGCATGGATGAACGTGGAATGAACGGAATGCATGTATATGGATTTTATGGATGGAATGTATATATATTGAATTGATGAATGGAATGTATGTATATTGAATTGATGGATGAAATGGTATCGGATGGACGGAATAAATAGATGGAATGAATGGACGAAGAAATGGATGAATGCTCTGATGGAAGGGATAGATGGAATGAATGGATGAAGAAATGGCAGAAATTGACTGATGCATCAAGCGAACAGACGGATCGACGGAATGAACGGATGAAGAAATGGAAGAAGGCATTGCTTAGATGAATCGATCAAATAGACGGAATGGAATTTCTCTACTCTTTAGTTCCCGTGTGTGCCCATCATACACGTGTCTCTGTGTACCCCGCTTTCTTGCTCCCATGAGGTTATCGTATTTCCCTATGTCCCCCTATCGCTGTAAGCCCGCCCCCTGTCACTGTGCGTCCATGCGTCGCAGAGCTCCCTGCCATCCTGTTCCCGTAATGTTGCTATGTATCGCAATATATTACCCAACCCTCTCATCATGTGTGCCCATCGTGCCCGTATATCACTGTGCACTGTGCTTATAGTAACTTGCTGTTACTATATATCCGTATGCCCCTCCTGTCACCGTAAAACAAGCCCACTGTCACTGTGCATCCGTGTGTCAACAAGATGAACCTTCATATCATATCACATCATTACGCCTACTCTCTATTAATACATCATCACTCAACTAGAACACAGCTATACCCCTGACAAATTCAGCCTAGCTGTTCACATACAAACACTACCCCATGAACACCTCAACTCCCTAATAAAACGCAGCTATCCGATGACATTCTGACCTAGCTGCTCACATAAGCGTCCTTCAGGCCTAACGCAGCCAATCCCAGTCTGGATGTCCACCCACCCGACTGCACACATTCCAAATAATATCTTCAACACCACACCTAACGCTAGGCTGCAGCTACTATACAGCTATTACATCAGCTGCACACATAACTGGTGCACCCACGCCCCCTAAAACACCACCTCTCTTTACTGACCTGAACTACAGTTCCCCGAGGGCGTTCAACCTACCAGCTCTTTGAGATCATACCAATGATATATAGAGCGTTCTACAAATGCCAAGTAACATAACATAACATAACATAATATAACATAACATAACATGTCTGGTACACAGCTCTGCTGTTAGTCCATTTACCCTCACGGTGAACTGTCCGTGAGAAAATGTTCATGTCGGGAAAGGGGGGTGAGGGTTGAGTTCCTAAGTATCCTGCATGGTAGGATGAGGACAAGGTGTTACAGGGAAACTATATCTATATCTATGTCTCACCATCCGTTGTCCCACTCTCCAAAGATCCCTTATCTAGGTGATCCTCCCACACTGGTCCTCGTATTTCGTATTTTGAATTTCTTTCTTTGTATAGTGCGCCTGGCCCAAAGGCATCGGGGCACTTATCTAAAGGTTACAATGGCACATAATGCAAATTACAGTAAGGGCAGGTCAGGTAGATAATGCAGAAGTATATGTACAGTACAAAATATACAATGTGAGGCTGAGGGATAAATATACAGCAATAGTTCAAGAATATACAAGGTATGTATTATACAAGGTGCAAACATAGCAGTAGCAACAAGATGGTGCAGGCTCATACAGTCGGAAGGTTGTCTGCAGCAGTGAGCCACAGTTTGGTTTTGCATTTGATGGAATGGAGGGAGGGTTCTGATCTAAGTGGGTTGGGCAGAGTATTCCACAGTTCGGTGGCAAGTACCGAGAAGCTAGTCCCGCCCACTTTCGGAAGTTTAAACCTGGGAGGGGCGAAAAAATTGGCTTGTGCGGATCTCTGAGGTCGGGTGGAAGTATGGGATGTGAATCGGCTGGACAGATAGATGGGGCCTGGTTGGCTAGACATTTATGGGTAAGAGCAAGCGTTTTCAAGGAGATTCTTTGAGCTACTGAGAGCCAGTGTAAGTTACATCTGGTATCAGAGATGTGCTGACCCCTAGAAATATTTAGGGCTGCCCTGATGGTATTGTTCTGTGTGACCTTGTCAAACTGGATATTAAATTATGCCTCCTATTGTAAACGATTATATGTATATTGGCCTGCGCCAAGTCGCATAAAACTGTACGCGAATAACTCTCTACGGCAAGGTCTTGACCTTAGAAATTGATGTAAGCCGCCATCTTGAATCAAACCGCCATTTTAGGTTCTCTTGCTGTGTAAAAGTCTCCCTGTACACCAAAATGGTGGACGATGCCATTCCGAACAGAACCTGGTTGACATGACCTCCGTACAGCTAATGTATAACTTGCCCGCAAGCCACTTGTTAGGGTCGTGAACTGAGACCTGTTGACCTGCATGTAAATGGATTACCTGTATCAACGGAACTGATCTATGCACATACTAATGAATAAATTAGAATTGACCTGGCAGAGACCCTAGACCAGTAACACATTCATGGAATGGTTAACCCGCGAAGGGGTTGGACAACAGGCTGGAGAAATGTATAAAAGCCTGAATGTCCCAGTGTACAGTCTCTCACTGAATACATCCAACCCCGTTGAAGTTCGTTGTGTTGCACTGAGGGCCAATTGCTATCTGACCTGTCATTGACTTTGTCATTGCTTGACCTTAAAATAAAGTACTTTGTATGTTCCTTTGTAACCGGTGTTTGGTGTGTTTCCTTTGGGTTTCCCGGCCTCATATTATTTTCCTCTTTTCACAGTTGGCGCCCGAAAAGGGACCCTCAAGATTGATGCCGGACCATTGAAGGTTGACGCATGCTATCGGACCGGGATCGGACGGTGTGATACTACGGGCCCGACTGAACGAGGCGCGACACCTCTACAGCGCTGCACGATTCGATCCTTGGACGATAGCCGTGCGGTCTGAGACGGCATCTTGACGAGGGTCCACTTTTTGTGGCGGGCAGATTTGCCGAAATCACCAAACACAAGGTAAAATTTGTTAGGTAAGTTCTTTGATAAACCGGTCCTCCTTAGGTTTGGTCAGGTGAGTCGTGACCCGACTCTTAATTTAACCCTGACATTTTGAATTTGGCGCATTGTATCTGCAGACACAATTATTGACCAGGTAACACCAAGTTTTTGAGAAATGCCTGGGAAATTGTCTAGCTGCTTTAGGGCATTATTCCGCAGCGATCGACAATATTTGGAATTTAGCCGCCCGGCACCACAGGAGGGGTCGCCGGCGTTTACTATGTATTGTAAACATGGCATTGGAAATGTAGTATTTAATGATATTTGGCACAGACAAACCAGACATGCCTCCGAACTTCAGTGGCCAATCAATGGTAGTTTTGAGATCCCTCGTATTGAATACTTAGAGTCATTCTTGTTAAAGAAAAAGGCCAGACCCGCAGCATTTGATGTTCTACAGAATTGGAAAAAAGAAGCGTTGCAGCAGCTTAAGACTAGGGAAAAACATGCGCGCCGTCATAAAACGAACGCTGAATAGGCGTTGTTATATGATCAGGACAAACAGTCTGAGTCAGTTAAGAATATGGATAGGGCTTTCTCACTCGGTATTCAGAAAATCTATCCTTCTAAAGACCTTCATGTTTCTGACGAGTTTCTCGACAAATTGTTAAATGAGCGAAGGCCTGGTGCCTCTGCACCACCTCCATATGATCCTCTTCCTGTTGCTTTGCCTCTTCCTGCTGTTATTCCTGCTCAACCTGTTGCTCCTATTATTCTGGCTGTTGTTCCTCCGTCTGCTCTGCTACCTCTTCCCATTGCACCAGTAATAACACCTCCATTGAATCTGCCTGCACCTCCACTCCCGAGTGGTTCTGTACCGACTATAGTTGATCGGGGTGCGGGGTCGAAGGTTGTTACTCGTAATACTGTCCCTACAGATGAAAAGCGGGATTTGTTAGCATGGGCTAAGCATTATATGGAGAGAGATGATTGAGCTAATGTTTTTGCCACACTGTCTAATATGGATAATTTTCCTGAGAAAAATGTTTTTATTGAAGGTTTAGGGATTCATTTATGCGTAATGTTGGGTAAATTAAATAATGTGGCTCTCCCACAGGGGCTGAGGAATCTGAATACTTTAGCACTATCAAGAGATACTGTGGAGAAAGTACATGAGCATGTCGAGAGGTTGTTTGAGTATAGGAGAGATTTGGAGAAGTTACAGAATGAGGATGACGAAGAGGAGAGTATGTATGTACAGAAACTATTTCTTCTGTGTCGTAAATGGGCATCTGAGGAAGCACAAATTTGTTCAAAAAGATGCAATTAGATGGATTTCGGATTTATCGATAACTCCGGTTGAGGTATATGACACATATATTCAATATACGCTAGAAATGCAGAGGAAGGTGATTCAGGTAATGGTAGAGTACCTGCAGGATGAATGTGTGAGGAAGAAGGTTAGTTGTCCCACAGAGTTACTGGGTATTTATAAGAGAGCTTTTTCACTTGACACTTCTTCGACTGCTTTAGCGCTCGACTTAGCTCTGTTGCTTAGTAAGCGTTTGGAGTTGCCTATATCTCAGTTGCCTATGAAAGAGGTACCTCTGACATTTGTCCCAAAAGTTGAGATTGCCGCTAATGCTGCAGCAGGTATAGCTGCTGTGGACATTCCTGCACATTATGTGTCACAGTTTGTTCACGTCCCTTTTTCGCGACAGGAAGTGAACACTATTAGGCAATCTATTCCCGACATTAGGAAAAATCTGACAGGATTCTATAAAGAGATAGAGTCCGTCTTGCAGTCCTCAGTGTTCACTCTAGGCGATATTGACTTGTTATTCCCTGCCCGTAGATTTGTGGAAGCAGGTTAGAACAATAGATGATGCACCTGGGTTGGGAGATACGTGGGCTAATATAACTAGGCTTGACGGGGAAAGGCCAGCTGGTGAGAGACCGCCTCAGGTGATACTCACTTTGTCTGACAGAATCATTGTGAAATTAAAAACTATAATTCCCGAAAAAAGAATTATTTGGGACAAGCTTACGGCCTGCCTCCAAGGAAAATCTGAGGGTGCCACCGAGTTCTTTAATCGGTTTGAACAAGTATTCTCGGACTTCAGTGGACAGGATTTAGGCACAGAATCTGGGAAAAGGTTATTTGTGGGCAAATTAATGCGTGGACTGCTGCCTGACATCCAGTCACAGATTATGTCTTCCGAGAGTGCTTGGCAGGCGTAATCCCAATCAGAAGTACTGCACATGGCTCAGTACTACCAGAACCGTGTCAATAATGAAAAAGATAGAGTAGAAAAGAGAAAAGGAGACTTAAAGACTAAAGTATTGTTACATCAAATTGTTAGAGGCCCCAGAGGGGGTAGTTCGCAGATTAGAGGTCAGTATGTTCCACAAGGGAATGTGCCCTGGGGTCCTGTGAACATTAACCAGTGTGCCTATTGTCACCAAGAGGGTCATTGGCGTGCACAATGCACCGTCCTTCGACAGAGGTCGAATAACACATTTGGGATTATGGGTAGACGACCCAGAGGTCGCCCAGGGGTGGGGGGCCCTGGTAGAGGTCAGTTTTCAAAGGATCCTCAGCAACCTTTTTCACAGGACAATCAGACTTCGAGTGTGGATACTAGAAACATATTCGATCACCCTTCTGCTGCTTACCTCTCTGAGGAGCTTCCTTCTGATGATATTCTGTTTCGTTAGGATTGCCCGAAGCAGGGTTTTGAACCTACACCTATTCCCGTTAGTCAGAAAGGTCCCTACGTTGAAATGGTAGTGGGAAATAGGAAACATCAGTTCTTGATAGACACTGGAGCACAGAAGTGCTCCATTGATCATTCTCGGGTTCCAAACATTCCACTGTCAGTGCAAACCAATGTCTCCAAAGGGTTTTCTGGCACACCAGTCATTTGTCCAGTTTCTTCGCCGGTACCTATTTCTTTGGGTCCCTTTACGGACCATTGTCCCTTTCTTTTGACTTCGAATTGTGGAGAGAATTTGTTGGGGTTGAATCTGTTGAAGGAATTAAATGCGGTAATTCATTGTTCATCTGATGGAGTGCGTTTGACGATTTCACCACAGCAGTTTTCTGTTTCACAATTTTTGACTAGACCTTTGCCACCAGAATTCAGTAATGTCCCGGAGTGTTTGTGGGCGGCTTACGACAATGATGTCGGTGTTCTATAGATTGAGCCTGTTAGAATAGTCTTGAAACATGGTATTAAGCTGCCACGTATTCCGCAGTATAACATCTCGGTTGAAGGTGAGCGAGTTTTGAAGAGCATTGTTTCCGATTTTGTGCATCGCGGGGTGATTGAGGAGATTACAGGAAGTTTGTGCAATAGTCCGATCCTACCCGTGTACAAAAAAGGCAATAATGCTATTCCGTTTCGTTTTATAATTGATTTGCGTGCCATTAATTGAGTTGTCGCTCCACAATTTCCAATTGTGCCTGATGTGACGACGATATTAACTATGATTCCAGCTACGGCTACTTACTTTAGTGTTGTGGACCTGAAGAATGCTTTCTTCAGTATTCCTATACACAAGGACAGTAGATATTTGTTCGCGTTCACCTTAGGGGGACGCTCGTTCACATTTACTCGTGCACCTCAAGGTTACACCGAGAGTCCTAGCATTTACAGTAGGGCCTTGAAAGAACAGCTTGATACTCTTGAATTACCCCCTACTTGTACGCTGCTTCAGTACGTTGACGACTTGCTTTTAGCAGCAGATTCTGAGAGCTCTTGTAAAGAGGGCACTGTATTGTTGCTCATCCATCTAGCTAAGCATGGTCACAAAGCTTCGCTTAAAAAGTTTCAATATTGTTGCCAGAAGGTCGCCTATTTAGGCTACCTCCTGTCAAAGAAGGGAAGAAGATTGACACCTGAAAGAATAAAACACATTTCTGGCATGTCTGTCCCAAGTACACAGAAGGAAGTCAGAGCCTTAATAGGTATGGCTTCATACTGTAGGTTATGGATCCCAAACTTTTCACTAGTGATAAAACCGATGTTGGCTTTGACAAAGAAGGGCATTTCTTCACCATTGCCATGGAAATCGGAACATCAACAATCATTTGAGCTTCTCAAGACTGCATTATGCTCTGCACCGGTTTTGGGTACACCAAATTACAACAAGGCCTTTGTGTTGTTTGTGCATGAATGTGATGGATGTGCTTTGGCTGTATTAACGCAGGAACATGGAGGGAAGAATAGGCCGTGCGGTTACTACTCTTCCGCCCTTGATCCTGTCGCATGCGCTTTGCCAAGATGTTTGCGAGCTGTCGCTGCTGCTGCCGCGTCTGTAAAACAGAGTGAGGGAATGGTCCTAGGCCATGATCTAACCCTGATGGTGCCTCACTCTGTAGATGTTCTATTGAACAAAACCCAAACGCAACACCTCACTTCCGCACGATTGACGAGATATGAATTAATTTTTTTGCTCCCCACATACAAATTAGGAGGTGTTGTGTTCTTAATCCGGCTGAACTCCTACCTTTCCCGCAAAATACTGTTTGCGGTGATGATGAGTCACATGACTGCCTGTATACTACTGAACAAGAAACGAAGGGCAGAATTGATCTTAAGGACACTCCTTTGGATAATGGCAAGGGGAGCTATTTTGTGATGGCTCCTGTTTCAAACTTCCAGATGGTACATCCACAGCTGCTTATGCAGTCACTACATTGAGCACGGTTGTAGAGACCAAGCGAATTACACATAACTCCACGCAGGCCTCAGAGATTATAGCATTAGCCCGAGCTTGTGAGCTTTCTGAAGGGCTAACAGTGAATATATATACTGACAGTCAGTATGCTTTTGGGGTGGCTCACAACTTTGGGAGACTTTGGTCAGAGAGAGGGTTTCTAACTTCACATAGGACCAAGATTCAGCATGGCCCCCTGATAGTACAATTGCTCTCGGCGCTCGCGCTCCCTAGTCAGTTAGCGATCATGAAATGCGCAGCGCATCGCAAGATCACAGACGATGTAGGAAAAGGGAATGCTTTTGCTGATCAGATAGCCAGACAAACTTCCACAGATCTTCGCACAGAAATGTATGCTCTAAGAGAAACTAGGGATGTCTATGTAATGGACGAGGATATTGGGTCTGTGCGGGATATCCAAGCTGATGCCACAATGGAAGAATCTAAGAAATGGGCTGACGGCTTTGGGAAATTAGATGATGACGGGTGTTGGGTGGACACAGTTGAAGGGAAATGGTTACTTCCTAATGCCTACATAGTCATGATGGTTACTATGGCACACGGTCCCACACGTGTGTGCTCAACAGATTACGAAAATGTTAGAGAAAGTCTGGGTAAATGATAAGATTTTGAAAATTGCTCAGCATTATGTCCAAAATTGCATGATTTGCCTACAGCACAATGTGGGGAAGGGGAAGGTAACTCCAAGGGGTAGCTTTGGGCCTCCTTCTAAAGAACAAACTCACTAAGATGTGTGCTGGTACCAAACTAAAATGGCCGGACGCCTTACCGATCGTGTTATTAGCCATGCGCACCACCCCTCAAACTAAGACTGGGCTCTCTCCATTTGAGGTGGTGATGGGGAGACCTGCCAATATTTGGGGTCTTCCGAAACCTAAAGCACTGAGAAATGTTGACAATGTATTGCTTTCAGACTACTGTAAGCAGTTGACTAAAAATCTGTATTTCATTTATCATCAGGTACGATCAGCTTTACCTGTACGTCATGAGGGCCCAGGACACAACATCCGGCCTGGAAGCTGGGTCCTGGTGAGAGCATACGAGCGGTCTTCTTGCCTCGCGCCTCGCTGGGGGGGACCATTCTAGGTCTTGTTGGTCACCCAAACGGCAGTGCGGGTGGCTGGAAAGAAGAACTGGATACATGCGACGCATGTCAAGAAAATTCCTCACCCAACGCCGCACGTTACAGAAGAAACAGAACCACTCGCTAATGCCGCAATCGATGATCCTGAAGCAGCAAATAGCACTGTGAGTGAGTCGGAGAATCTCTCTGAGCCCGCGGGGCTTAGGGAACCGTCCATTTTGTCTCCACACTCTTTGGAAAAGTCATTTCCGGAAACCATTGCTTCGAATTCTGCAACTTCCGTTGCCTCTGATACGTTGCTTCCCTCAGGGAGTGACGTTACCTTATTTCCAGATCAAACAGTACCAGGAACCACCAGATATAATCTTCAACGGAGAAAATAGACCTACAGCACGGTCCGACTGTGCATTCAAAAAAAGGAAAAGATCATCAAGGGTTTGCTTTTGCCCAAATTTGGGAAAGGGGGTTCTGATGGCTAGGGTTGGGGAAGGACTAAGAAGCCGCGCGACCGGGGGGTCGCCAGCAATGAACATTGGGGTTTCCATCCAAAGACTACGATGCCTGCCACCGCTACTGCCCGTATTGGACTTGTAAATAAGGGGGTGACCAACTTGGACAATGAACAATGTGCCTGGGCCCGAAAACGTATTGCTGTGTTTTGATGATAATAATTGGGGTTTTTATAGTAACTGCTTTAGGATTCTGGTACGTTGAGGAGATTTATCCTCTGGAGCCTCTTTTGCCAACTGAAATTGCACCTACTGTTTTTACTCCTTTTGCACACCTGCATACTCTGTCACCTAGGGACTCTCAGCATAGACAGAAGTATCACAATAATACTATGATGCTGATTATGAATTCGGCACATGCCATTTTTAACAAAACCAGTTGTTGGGTCTGTTCACATTTACCGCAACATGGGGATAAGAGGCTAGGTTGGTATATTCATCCCTTACCTTTGACGACTGCTTGTTATGCCTCTCTTAGAGCACTGTTCTTTGACCGATGGAATGATAGCATCTCAGGGAATTTTGATGGAACTAATTTGAATAAATTTGAGAAACGTGTTCTGACTCCCCTGGGATGCTCGCTTTTCGCAAATAGGAGCAATCTCAGCTTTGCTTCAATTAGGCCTTCTGATAGACTATCCCGTCCTTTCCAATCATTAGTTTCCTTTAAAATGGCTCCGATAGGCAATAAGGATGCCGTGCCTCCTTCTTACTCTGTTAACGATAGCCCCGATTCAGTTTGTTTCTGCATACAGAGGAATGGTACCCGGTCAATGGGAGATTTTAAAGGCTGTACCAACGTTGCAAATTTGACTGGGGAAAACAGACCTTTGTATGTGGGCGAACCAGTCTATTTCGTTTGCGGTAATGTAGCATTTCCATGGTTGCCCAGGGATTGGCAGGGAACCTGTTATTTAGGGATCCTGTTACCTGGGGTATTCATAGCAAGCGCTTTGGAAGTTTCAACGGCTCGTCCACGAAATTAGTTATAGCGAAATCAGTTGTGCCATTTTGGGGGCAGATAGCAAATTCCGAAGACATCAGGAGACTAGCGAGAGTACTGGAGAGAACCATCAACCGGACCACAGATATACTCTATAACATGACATTAGAGAAGAAAGCGATAAGATTAGTAGCACTTCAGAACCGGATGGCATTAGATGTCATTCTGGCTGAATGTGGTGGAGTATGTAAATTAGTGGGGTCCGCTTGCTGTGTTTTTGTACCAGACTCCTCCCCAACCATTTTCAAAGCAATTCAGAATCTGCACGCCCTTAGCTCAGAAGTGCATGTTCCCGAGGGGAACTGGAATCTTAGTGCTTGGTTTTGGGATTTCTTTCGATCTTGGGGTTGGAAGGTACTTTCAGTTTTGTTGATCATTTTGGGAGTTCTGCTATTCCTTTGTTGGTGTATCCAATGTCTGCCTAGTATATGTTCGATGCTATGGGGATGTTGTGCTCAGGCGATAGGTACGATAGGACACAAAGTAAATGACCTGGATAAAACTTCCAAGGAGTATGTGTTAAAAGAGATCTTAGTGAACGACCTGATGGCCATAGATATCTCTGACAGCGATTCAGGGCGTATGGACAATGACGTATGGAGTTACTTGCAAGGAGATCAGAAGTAGTCTTAGCACTTGGCATAGGCCAAAAGGAGGGTTTGTCAAACTGGATATTAAATTATGCCTCCTATTGTAAACGATTATATGTATATTGGCCTACGCCAAGTCGCATAAAACTGTACGCAAATAACTCTCTACGGCAAGGTCTTGACCTTAGAAATTGATGTAAGCCGCCATCTTGAATCAAACCGCCATTTTAGGTTCTCTTGCTGTGTAAAAGTCACCCTGTACATCAATATGGTGGACGATGCCATTCCGAACAGAACCTGGTCGACATGACCTCCGTACAGCTAATGTATAACTTGCCTGCAAGCCACTTGTTAGGGTCGTGAACTGAGACCTTGTCCTTCTGTTGACCTGCATGTAAATGGATTACCTGTATCAAAGGAACTGATCCTGCACATACTAATGAATAAATTAGAATTGACCTGGCAGAGACCCTAGACCAGTAACACATTCATGGAATGGTTAACCCGCGAAGGGGTTGGACAACAGGCTGTAGAAATGTATAAAGGCCTGAATGTCCCAATGTACAGTCTTTCACTGAATACATCGAACCCCGTTGAAGTTTGTTGTGTTGCACTGAGGGCCGATAGCTATATGACCTGTCAATGACTTTGTCATTGCTTGACCTTAAAATAAAGTACTTTGTATGTTCCTTTGTAACCGGTGTTTGGTGTGTTTCCTTTGGGTTTCCCGGCCTCATATTATTTTCCTCTTTTCACAACCTGAAGTTTGTTTAGGGTTTCGTTGGCTCGTCCCTAGGTAAAGGGCATTGCAATAGTCGATCTTAGAAAGAATGAATGTTCTGGCTAGGATGATGGAATTGGCAGTAGTGAGGAAGGGACGGCAGGCAGTAATAAGTTTGCACATGTAAGCGGGTGCTGAGCTAACTGCATTGGTTTGTCTAGAGAGTGATAGGGTATAGTTGAGGTAGATACCTAGCGTTTTAGTATCATTCAATACCTTGACGGTATTGCCATTGATGGTGACTTGAATACGGGGTCAAATTTGTTGAGTCGATGTTGAGAGCCTAGGATGAGGAGCTCAGTCTTATCATTTTTGAGGCAACGCTCATGTTGTGCCATCCACGCCTGAATGACCAGATAGACATAATTCAAGGATTTGGTGTCTACAGTATGGTCGCCTGTGATAGGGATAAGTATCTGGGTGTCATCAGCGTAATTAGTGTCAGTGACACCCAGATAGTCAAGAATATCGAAGGGAGGTTTTGTAAACACATTATATAGTGACGGCAAGACACAGGATCCTTGAGGGATACCAAATAGGATGGGTGAGAGTTCAGCGGAAGCTAAGGGGTAGAAGACCCGCATAGATCTATCATCAAGGAAGGATCTGATCCAGGAAGTGGCCGAATCCGAGAAATGGGCAGCTGATTTGAGATGCTGGCAGGGAATTTGGTGGTTGACCAAATCGAAGGCTGCTGATAAGTCTAATAATACTCAAAGTGCTAGTTTCCCCTGGCCTTTAAGGTCTTCAATTTGGGTTTTCAAATCGATGAGGGCAGTTTCGGTGCCATGCCTAGGGCGGAGGCCAGATTGCCTGAGGCCAAGGAGTTTGTTAGATTCCAAGTACTCCTGGATCTGTAAATAGGCAGCACGGTCCAGTATTTTGAGCAGGAATGGTACCGTTGTCATGGGCCTGTAGTTGGTGGGTATACTCGGGTCCAGGGTAGATTTTTTAAGGAGAGGGATGACCCAGGCATCTTTAAGGTTATCCGGGACAATGCCTGTTTTGAAGGATGAATTTATGAAGGCAGTGATAAACGGGGCTAGTTCATGTGGGGCCTCCTTGATAAGAGGGGCTGGGCAAGTGTCACCTTGGCAGTTAGAGGGTTTGAGTTTGTTGATGATGTTTTCAACTTCTGTGATGGTTAGTGGTGAAAAAGTGAAGGGTGTGTGTGTGGGGTGTAGGGGAGGTTGTATGTGCAGGAGGGTTGAGCAAGTGGTCGGGCTGAAGTCTGCTTTGTTTGGTGTTAATTTTAGCTTTGAGTGTGGTGATTTTGCTGAGGAGCGCATTTTGAATGTTGGAGCACCAGATGCTGTCTTTGGTGCAGGTGTCGGGAGGAGTTACTGGGGATTCGAGTTCTTTCAGAATCTTGAAGAGCTCTTTGGTGTTGGACTCGGCTTGCAGAATACGCTTGTTGTAGGTATCTTTTTCACTTGGAAGATAGCCTCCTTATAGTTGAGGGACGCTATAGTGCGGCTGTCCTTGTTGGAGTCAGAAGGATGACTTTTGCAATGGGCTTCAGGGGTTCGCTTTTCTTTACACAGCACTCTCAACTGTGGTGTGAACCACGAATTGAGGTGAGCGTGCGGTTTGAGTTTCCTTAGCTTAAGAGGGGCAATGGTGTTCATGGCTTGGAGCATCCCCCAGGAACTGGATCCAAAAGCGATGGCCGTGTCCTGGCCAGCTAGATGACAGTTCCCCGGGGACTAGCAGGTGCGACACCTTCAGGTTTCTCACATTATACAATCAATTTCTAAATCGAATTATTTCTTTTTTGTGTATGTGGTGTGAAAATAATTGTTTGTGCAGAATAAGACAACATAGTTGTCTTTATTTAACACTGCATTGGTGTTATTTTTATGATTTTTCACCAGAGGTACATTCAAATGGTGTATCCATCCATCCACAGGAGTATACACTTAGAGTCACCTGGTACAGTAACTATTTTTAAAAATAATCTCAATACACATGGTTTGATGGGGTTTCTCTGTTTACATATTTAAGCAGATGCCCTCCCAACCGTCTGTCAATGTAATAAGGGCTGCCTTCTGTTAGGTCAAATGGTTGTAAAAGATTGACATCAGAGGGAATCTGTTTCATTTGACTAGGAATATACCAAAAAGCATATTTAGTTTTTGGCCAAATACCGAATAGTTTGTAAAGTATTCAGCCAAAGCCAAATAGTTGTTTTATTTAATAAATGATGTTCCAAACTTGAAAAAATACACATAAAAAAATGTAATAAATGAAAGCACTATGCTAAATGTGCTCTCACATTTCATGTATTTGTCTTTATTTTAATCAACATCTCATCCTTATACAAAGCAAACAATCTAATAAAGAATAGATTTACAAAAAGGTATGAAACATATGTACTCAAGGACGTTGGATATGCAAAACCAGTGCTACTCTTAAGTGCCAGGCTCCACACATGCAAAATGGATTTTGCAATTTATAACTGCCATTAGAAAATACTCTAGCGAGTTGTAATGTAGCTTAGGTGGAAAGTGAATTTTCAAATCTTCATTGCAGCTCACACATACATTTATGTTTGGTTTCCTGTGGGCTCACACAGGTCACAAGCCAAGGGTACATGTGAGTTGATTGTTTTTCATCTCCCTATTGATTTTAAAGAGAGGACTCTCTCCCTGTATACTAAAACAAGACAGGCCAATAGGATTAGAGCAGTTGTAATTACACAAATCTGACTTGCGAATGAATCGCCCAATCTCTAGAAACTCTCAGAAGGCAGTTGCCTGTTGGGCAGTCACTCAATTCCACCAAACCTTTAATCCACATCGGCTCTTTATATGGCTTTTTGTATGTCTCTCACTCTGCAACTCTCCATCCCAAAACACCCACAGCTCTTTATCACTATCTGTCCTCCCGCGCACATTTCCTCTTGGCGCATACTGGCCTATAAAGTTGTTCCAGAGATTTTAGAGGGCAAGTACACCCAAGAATTATGACAGGATCAGTGGAATGACACTGTTAAGAGGGGTGGGGACCCCTCTCGTCCTGGATGGGAGGCATAACAGCGTTTTCACCAGAGCCACTCCTGCCCCAGAGGTGGGGTGGGGGAGCTGGCAGGGCCCCGTTATCTTTCTCATCTACATGTGACTGCAAGTCTGAAATGATAACTGCCTTTTCGTGCCCCATACAAGTATTGCACAATGCTGGCCAGTCTCCCTGTTTCTCACGTACGACTACCTTTCCCAGAAGGCATGCTAATGAAAGAAAGAACAAGTTACCCAACCCAGAGAGAGAGAGAGAGAGAGAGAGAGAGAGAGAGAGACAGCAAGAAATGATTAATCGGTGGAGCATTCCTTGCATCAAAGTAACAAGTCCAGCGTTCCACACACCACAGACATTCAATTTAACTTCAATGGGGCTGCAGAGTGGTCCACCCAACAAAGTGACTATTCCAGCACTATGCACACTAAAGAAATTAAATGCACTGCTACAGGCCATGGAGCAGTCCACACAGCAGGGCAGCAACTGTAATACTCATCACATTATGACTTGGGACATTGCTGGTGTTGTGAGCATGCCGACATTCACAAATAACGCCAGACCCACGCACAAAAAAGAGGGAGGGGCTAAACACCCACTACATGCCCCCTTGCTTACCTGTAATCTCACTCCTGGGGGGGAAGAAGGACAGCAGTTGATCTGGGAAACCAGCTGAGGGTGGGAGTAAAAAGAGAGGTGGTGGATAAAAAGAGGCACAGGAAACAGGAAAGTGTTGGTTGCTTGGGTGAGGTCAAAGGAGGAGAATGAGGAGTGTTATGGTGGAAATGAGAGCTGCACCAAGTCTGGCCATGGCTCCACCCATTCCTGATCATTAATGAAAAAACAAACTGAGAACCGTCAAACAGTCAGTAAAACACTAAGGATCATGCAAGCTGCCATGAAGAGTAGAGTAGGTTGTGCGACACAATTAGGGCGAGCAGGGAAAGGTTGCAGAATACCCAGATAGGGTTATAAAAGTAATATAGTGATGGGTAGGCAGGGAGAGGTTGCGACATACATGGGCAGGGAATAATTACATGGCGGCATGCAAGATACGAAGAACACTAACATGGCGGAGAAAGAGCAGAAGTACCACCATTATTTAGACCAAACCCTGCAAGGCCTCAATTCTGAATTACTGCATCCGGACATAAAATTGCTTAACACAAAGTTTCAGACAGTAGCCGAAGCACCAAGGTCAGTATGCAGAGGGGAGTTCTGCTTAGAAGCTGAAACCGCACCAGATAACGTTTCTGAGGGCAACCAGCTTGCAATTGTCAGAGTTAATTAGTTTCTATTCATAGCTGTGAGAAATAGATATATCCATGAATGCCAGGTACAAGTAGCTACCGTGCCAATTGATCTCATAATAAATGAATTCATAGCACCCCAAATGGCCGCTGAAGGGTAGCACACAAATGTTAAGACTGCAGAAAATCCAATAATTAGATGAAAATGAGTTCTGAACAGTTGTCCTTCATCACGTGATCGAAACCGTGGTCATTTATTTCAGGCCCAATTAGATAGTGCACCTGCCACTTCTTTAGTTCATCCAGACATCAAGACAACATACCAAGGCACCAAACAAACAGGCACATAAGGCCTCAAGCCTGGGAACGAGTAGGGAGTAATTTCTTTAAACTGGATTATGGTGGTTCGCCCATCTCTCCTTTCCCCACCACGTAACTTGGCTCTGCATAAAAGTGCCCAAGGCCAGATGAACAAGTAATTGACCAATTAAACTGTGTTCTTTTATCAACTAGTGAACTAGAGTGCCAACCAATTGAATGTTAGATTGAAATGTATCATTTGTAGAAGGATGTATTTGGGAGGAGTTATTAGTTGTAAAAGAACCAAATAGTAGAAGGCTCACTTACAGATAACTATATGTTCTATATACCACTAACCAATTAAATAAGAGAGCAGATGTTTTTATGATAATTACTAACTATGACATCAGCTATGAGGGTTTTCTTACTTAAAACCTTGCTGTTCCTAATTCCTTTTTAAAAGTTGTATTTTCCAGTTGAAATTCTTCAGCCATCATAGACAAGCAATTACTACAATCTCAGGTGAAACTACAGCTTTCAGGTTCACAATCTTTCTTTTTCCCCCGCCATATCCCGCCCCTACCTCCCCATCCCCTTTCTAACTCACCAGCAATAACCATAACTTGGTGGTGGTTCTGCATACATATAGTTCCATCATTGCACTCATGGGTTAGGCTTAGTCCTTCATGTGAGATTTTCCATCTGGCACCCAGGCTGACCAACATTTACTCAGAGCACAGAGAGGTTCCCGAGCAGGGTAGGTTTATGGTTGAATTGTTCTCTTTCGGATACACACTTGTGAAATAGGAGCCATGTGTTTACAAATCTTTAGTATTTACCCATTGCCAATGCATATACTTTTTCCATGGCCATGATTCCCCACATTCTGACCCACCACATTGCAAGTATTGGGCCTTGTTCCATTTTCCAGTTATGTGCCACGGTAATCCTTGCTGCAGTGAGCATATGGGTGATAAGTTTGGCCCTTGGGCTGCTTGCGTCATATCCTCCCTCTGCCACCACTCCTAATAGAATCACCTGTGCGCACATCGATAGCTGTATCCCCAAAATCTCTCAAATGTGGCTCAAGATTTCTTTACAATATGTCTTTGCCCTTGGGCATGTCCACCACAGGTGTCCCGTGTCACTCAATTGACCACACCCCCTCCAACATTCCATTGAGATATAAAGATTAATTGTATGCAGTCTGTGTGGTGTCATGTACCATTGCATGTATATCTTATATGCCCACTCCTTCAACAATGAGCATCAGGAGCCCCTCTGTGCAAGCACCCAGATCTGACCCCATTCCTCCTCTGTGATTTTTACTCCCAGGTTCTGCTTCCATTTATTCATGTATGATATGATATGATATTTTATTTGCATCGTGCTCATACACAAGTGTTTCAGAGCGTGGCGAGGCAAGGGAGGGGCACAAGGGGGGAGGCAAAAACAAGCAATCTTACTAGGCCCAGTGACATTGAGAATGCACAAGGTGCGATGGAAGGGGGAAAGTGCAGGGGGAGGGGAGAAGTGGAAAGTGCTGAGCAAGGGATAACACAACAACTGGTAGTGCAGCCAGCAGGTGGCAAGTACAAGGTTTAAGGCACAGACAAGGGGTGTCTGATAAGTGCAGGTAGGCGACTGTAGGGTTACATATACAGACCCAAGTGCAAGGGATGCCAGGTGGCAGTGCGGATGTATGGCAGGGTGGGCAGGGACCTCGGCCCGAAATCAGAGGGAACCAGGTGTAATGTGCTGAAACAGACAGATCAGCAGGGGAGAGAAAGTTTGGAGGCAGAAGCAAAGAGGAAGATCTTGAGGTGCTTCTGGAACGAAGATGATTCTCCTCAAGTTTCAGAGTGGCAAGGAGGCTGTTCCAGAGGGAGGCACCAGCAGAGGAAAGAGATCTACCCCCAACTCATTGCTTGGAGAAGCGACTGACCCTGAGGGAGTTGGAGGTGGAGGAGGGAAGAGCTCTAGTGGGAAGGTATTTACGGAGGGTGAGTTGAAGGTATTTTGGACCCAGGCCCCAGAAAGCCTTGCAGACAATGCAAAGGGTCTTGAATTTAATCCTTGCAGCCACTGGGAGCCAATGAAGATATTTCAGGGCTGGAGAGACATGATCCCAGGGCTTGAGGCCAAGGACAAGTCTCGCAGTCCTCTTCTGGATGAGTTGCAAAGGGCGGAGAGTGGAAGCAGTCAGATTTAGAAAGACGCTGTTGCAGTAGTCCAGCCTAGAGAGAACCAGACAGTAAGCTGCTGGGGGAAGTAGAGGAAAGAAAGGATACCTCTGAGGAGGTGCAGTTGGTAGTTTGACTTCTTACAGACGTCAGATATGGGAGAAAATGAAAGTGTGGAGTAGAAGGTGGCCCCAAGGTTCTTAGCCTCACAGGTGGGAGCAGGAAGAGGACCAAGGGAGACCAGCCAGAGAGTAACAGGAAAGGAGGGTGCAGGTGTGCTGATGAGGAGAATCTCAGTTTTACTGGCTTTAAGGACGAGATCATTGGCAGCACACCACTCTTGTATAGCAGACAGACAGTCAGAGATGAGAGAAGGAGAAGAGGCATCGGAGGGAAGCCTGAAAACAAACTGCATGTCATCCGCATAGCATCGAAAGTTGGAGCAAAGGGAGGCAATGCGGTGGGTGAGGGGTGCCAGGTATTGATTGAACAGCCAGGGAGAGAGGTTACAACCCTGGGCAGCACCACAGGTAGAGAGTGAGATAGAGGAAAGGAAGGACCCAAGTTGGACCTGGGAGGGTCGATCGCAGAGGAACAAGGACAGCCAGACCAGGTCCTGATTGGTGATACCCAGGTTATCACAGAGGCGGTTAAGCAGGATGGCATGGTTGACCGCATCAAAGGCAGAAGAGAGATTGAGTAGGATGAGGACAGAAGGGGTGTTAGAGTTAAGGTTGGAGAGCAGGTCCTCATGGATGCTCAGTCGAGCAGTTTCCATGCTTCTGGTAGCTCTAAAGCCAGACCGATGGTCATGAAGACAGCCAACAGATTCAGTGTGAAGGCTAAGCTGGGAGATGGCTAGCTTTCCTAGGAGTTTGCCCAGGAAAAGAGTGATGGAGGTTGGGCGATAGTTAGCCGGACATGAGGGGTTGGCTGTTGGTTTCTTGAGAAGAGGGTGCACAAGAGAGTGCTTCAGAGGGGAGGGGAAGGCTCCAGAGGCAAAGGAGAGGTTGCAGAAATCGGCTAGAGCAGGAACAATGGTGTCAGTGTGTTCCTTGATGCTTTTAGGTGAACAGGGAAGAACCTTTTTTGATGAGACTTTCACAGATCAGACTTGTTTAGAGACATCATCAGGGGAGAATAGAGGAAAGGGGGAGAAAGAGGGAGGCAGGGAGACTGCAAGAGGACCCGAGTTAGCAGATAGAGAAGGGGGAAGAGGAGAAGAGGACGAGAGGGTGGACAGGATATCCTGTTTTTTTTTATTAGATGAAATGAGAGGCGAGGACCATGCAAATGGCCTTGGAGGCGACAGGAGAGGTAGAGACTGCAGCAAGATTGGCCAGCTCCTTGCAGATTTTAAAGAGTTCGGCCGAGTTGTTAGATGCCGCAGAGATGTGGACTTGAATGTGTGCTCTCTTCTTAGTTCGGACAAGGAGCCTGTATTGCCTTTGGAGCAGGTGGCAGACCAGTTTGTCAGAGGGTGTACAGAAAGCCCACCATTTCCTCTCAGCCACTCTACACTCACATTTATGGGTAGCTAGGTCAGAGTCATACCAAGAGTTGCACTTGGCTTTGTGCTTCAAGCCGGATCCTCATGACGGGGGCAAGAACATCCAATGTATCAGAGATAGAAGAGTAAAGCATGGAAAGGGCTGCGTCAGGATATGAGTCAGCCAGAGGAGGAGGAAGGAGAGAGAAAGTGGCAGTGAAAGCCTCAACTGACACACGTTTCTTGGGTCGGATGACCGAGAAAGTAGGTGACCGTGTTGGAGTTAGCTTGGCCTGAGAGGTAGAGAGGGAGAGATGGGAGGAAAGGAGAAAGTGATCACTCCAGGAGAGAGGAGTGGACAGAGGGATGGAAAGGGGGAGATCAGAGGAGATCAAAACGTCCAGCATGTGCCCTGCAGAATGAGTTGGGCCAGATCAGAGAATAGAAAGGGAAAGAGAATCGCAGAGCTCACAAAAGAGTCCAGAGGAAGAACAGGGGGAATCCAGATGGATATTGAGGTCACTAAGAAGAAGGAGTTGAGTGGTTGGGGCCAGGAGGGAGGAGATGAGGTCCGCCCACTCAGAGAGGAAGGAGGTGATCCGACCAGGTGGCCGATAGATAGTAGCCACGATAAGAAAGTGGCCCGGAGAGAGAGAAAGCCTGCAGACAAGGCATTCAAATGAGGCATAGGCCTGCATATGAATAACAGAGGCAGGGTCCACTCAGGGAAGATCAGGGCTACACCCCCTCCGGACCGGGTGGATCTGGGTGCAGAGAGGATCTTTTAGCCATCAGGGAGGAGAGTGTCAAAGTTTGTGACAGAGCTGGCCATGAACCAAGTCTGAGTGAGACCGAGGACATTGAGGTCATGTTCTTCCAAGAGGCAGCAGATGTCAGAGGAGTGTTTGACAGCTGAGCAAGAGTTGAGAGTGGCAATATAGAGAAGGTTGCCATCCTTGAAGGACTTCCGGGGAGGGGTACAGATCAGAGGTACGCCCTACGGAGGTGTAGATGGAGCCTGAGATGGGGCAGGAGAGGAAGGAGGAGAGGGCAAGGTAACCAAGAGGGAGGTAGGGGGGGCAAGAAAGCCGATGATGGGAGAGAGGGTACAGCAAGAGATAGAAGGACATTGATGAGACTTGGGAAGTGTCTATCAAAGAGGAGGAGGTTGGCCTGAGAGCCTTGGACCAAGATGGTGCCATTCAGGTAGACATTAATGATGACCTTGGAGGAGTCGAAGGGGGCCAGAAGGGCCTACCAGCGGGTGCCGCCATTAATGGGAGAAGATGAGAAAGGAGAGAGTACAGAGACCATATGAAGAGTACATAGATCTGGTGAGGGAACGAAAAAGACGATGTAGATGAGGGTCTGTCTGGAGGAAGCGCTGGTGTAAGTGTCAGCGATGGGGGAGACCAGGGTTAGAGACAAGATATCATTTTTAACTTCTTCCTACCAGACTCGGTAAGGAGGCAAGGATACTCAATGGAGAAACAGTTAGAGAAGAAAGGAGAAACAGAGAGCGCCATGGGTGAGATAAGAGAGAGGGGGAAAGCAGAGGGGGAGGGTCAGGAAGGACCAGCGTGGCAGAGTAGCACAATGCAGTCACTGGGCCAGCCAAGTTCAAAAGAAAAGCATGCAATACAAGCACAATGGTACACCAAAAATCAAATTGACAGCAGTAGGTGAAAACACAGCTAGATTTAAATTGATAGCAGTAGGTGAAAACACATCTAGATTTAAATTGATAGCAGTAGGTGGAATCACGTGCAATCAAAGGCTGTAGGCGTGGGAGACAACGTTATATGGAGAGAAAGGAGGGAAAGACAAAGGGGTAGGAACGGGTCCAGTTGGGGGGGGCACTAACTCATTGTTCTGTAGGTGAGAAGATCATGGTAGTCCAGGTTCCGTTGATGAGTGAGAGAGCAGCATCCTGAGTGCTCACGGGAGGGGGTCCAAGAGTCCCCTAGCAGCAAACCAGCAGTGGACAGGGAGCAGACAGGGGCCTTCGTTGTGGGCCTTGGATGTTTGGGCCGGCTCCCGCCTCCCAGTTGCTGCAATTGGCCTTTCAAGACGCAGGCAACCAATGGGAGAAGGGAGTGAGGGCTGGCCAGGCAGTTTACATGATGAAAAGGAGTGTGGTCATCTTGGAAAAGCCGACACAATGAGGCACTGAATGAATGAAAGTAACAATTAAACAAGAAACCCAGGTAATGGCTTAAGCACAGTGAAGTAGATTGCTATTTCAGCAATCCTCAGACTGCGTGCAGCAAAAGCACAATTAAATTGCAAAAAATGATGAAAGTCAACGCGCCATGCACAGTACACACAGAGGTCCCTTGGGCTTACCCCAATGCGGTGCTGGCTCCAAATGGTGATTGCAGGCAGGGTGAGGGCTGCTGGAGCAAGGACAGCAGGCTCCGTCCATGGCGAGTGTTGTAAGTAGTGGTAATACATCCCCCAACCTTTCCCCATCTAGTAGGTGGTACAGTCTCAATATGCCCTTCTCGGGAGCTCATTACTTCATGGGGAGTTCCAAGCCCATCAGGGTTCTATTGGCCACTTCCTGCACTCTTTAGTTGTGACACAGTGTCTGACTTACGCATAATGGAATCTTTCTCATTTGGGTAGTGAGATTTGGTTTTGCATTCCTCAAATTGTAGGAGCGACCTATCTTTGAAAAAATCACTCAAGGTTAGTGTGGCCGGCCCCTCCCAGTCTGCCCAGAAGACCGGGGCTCTCCCTGGTAAAAAAATCCACCTTATAACCCCTTGGAGTAAAGGGGCCCATTCCTGGCTTAAGTTTTTTCACCCGCAGTGCTTTTTTCCAGTAGCAAAGTGTGTTCCATGCGGATTCTCTCAATCTTGTTTTCAGGAACCCCCCGCACCTCAGTGGAATATCAATAGCATGCTGCTCCAGCTCGCACCACCCCTGCTCGGTGCTCTGTGAGGCCCAGTGTAGTATTGGCGCAAGTTGCGCTGCCAGAAGATAGCGGGACATCTCTAGGACCCCTAAAGAAGACTCTCCTGGCTACCCAAGGATTCCTAATTCCCCATATGAAATGGGTTATCCCTTTCTGTAAGCGGAAGGTCATCTGTGTCGGTATCCATATCGGGAGGGAACTAATGACATATACAAATCTGGGCAGTAGCGTAATTTTGACAGCTGTAATACAGGCGAACCATGAGCACTCCTGCAATTCCCATCTCTTGAGATCCCTGTGGAGATTGCAAAGGAAGTCCGGGATGTTGGCGGCAAATATCCCCTCATATGTTGGGGTCAGTTTTATCCCCAAGTATTCCAGAGTGTCCCGGTCCCAGAGCAAAGGGTAGGACTCACGCCAGTGTGCTACCTCTGATTGATCCTCCGTGATATTAAGTGTCTTCAATTTCCCATTGTTAATGAGTAAACCTGAGGCCCCTGCAAAGTCATCTAGGAGGGACATCACCCTCGGGAGCAAACTCCCTGTATCCCTCAGGAACATCAGTGCATCATCTACGTATAATGCTATTTTGTGTTCTGTCCACTTTACATTCACTCCCATTATTGCTGGGTCCAACCTGATTGCCCGTGCCCGGGGCTCCATTGCCAATGGCGAAAGCCAAGGGTGATATTGGGAACCCTTGCCTGGTGCCCCTCCAAATGTGTATAGGTTCCGAGACTCTCCCTTTAACCTGTAGTTTCATGGTTGGGGACCTGAAATTCGGCAAGATCATTTGTGTTAAGGTCTCTCCCCACCTGAAATGCTCCAGCCTAAGCTTAAGCTATTTCCAGTCCATGCTGTTGAACGCTCTTGTGGCATCCAGAGCCAACATGGAGAACTTCTGACCTGTTCTCTTACCCCATTCTGTCCCATTTATTGCCCTCTGAACATTGTCTTGTGTGTGCCTTCCCATTATGAATCCCACCTGGTCTGAGTGGATAGTTTTTGGTAGGATTGTCATCATTTGAAGGGACAGGACCTTTGCATACAGTTTAATATCCCCATTGAGTAGAGAAATGGGTTGATAGCTGGAGCAGGAGGTGCGTTCTTGCCCCGGTTTTAGCAATAGCATGGTCGCGGATGGGCCCATGTCCCTGGATACGTTCCTTGTATCCTGTACATGGTTGAAAAGTCTTGTTAGAGGGCCTGTCAAGATGGTTTGAAAAGTTTTAGAATATTCATTCCCGAACCCTTCGGGTCCGGGGGCCTTGTTCCTTGCCAATAAACGTATTGCCCGGCTAACTTCCAGCGCCTCTCTGTCTGACTTGGTTATACTTGGCAAGTCAAGTCCCCTCAGAAACTCCCTTTGGTCACTTTCTTTTAATTCCTCCCCCACTATGGCTCTTGAGTAGAGGTTGTGCATGATTTTCATCTTTTCTTCCTGCCCTCTCTCAAGGTTCCCTTCCCTATTCTTCAGCTGAGTAATTTAGTTAGTTGCTTGCTGTTTCCTGATAACAAACAAGGGGTTTGCCCCTAGTGATGCAGCTTTTGGTGGGGGTCTAACAATATACATATGTTGAGTTTCCAAAATTCCAAAAAAACGCTAGCAAAATTATTATTTAGCCCAAATGATGAAGTAAATTGAGATTTTCTGCCAGGAATCTGTTCGCCTTGTCCCATTTCACATGGTATGTTTGTTTTGTTTGTATAAGTAATTGCGCCAATCTATCTGCCAGGTGTGCTTCTATTTTAGCCCTGACCTTCATCATTGCCCGCCACGCCTTCTTTGACCCAGCATCTTTGTGCAAGCTTTCGGCTCCCGTTACCTCCTTTCAAGTGCCTCCCTCACCAGTTCCTTTTCTCTCATGCATGCGGTTGTTTTAGCTATGAATTCCACCCTCATGATAGCTTTGCTCGCGTCCCATGCCATACCTCAAATTGCTCCCTCTGTGTCATTCTCCTGAAAGTAGTGTTTTAGGGTGTCCTCCATATGGGCCCTCAACAGTGAGTCCCTTAATATCAGGGCATTCATGCTTCACGGTTTCCGCCCCTCCGGCGCTGCTGTCAGTGGTTCCAAATGGTGGATCACCGGGGCGTGATCCGATAAGTATCTTGCCCCAATTTCTAAGTCTGTCACATGGGGTATCAGAGACTAGAATCATAACTATGTGGGAGAATCCCCTGTGGACCGCCGAGTAATGTGTACATACCCTGGATTGCGGCTGGAAGAACCGCCAGGTCGCTATGAGATGTAATTCCCTGAGGAGATGCGCCAGTGCTAGTCTGCCTACCATCTGCCTGTGTGGGGGGGAGTATCTTGTCCATGGGTGGGTCCATTACACAGTTAAAGTCCCCCTACTATTACCTTCCCCACACACCACCCTGCTAGTTTCCCCCACAAATTTGCGAGAAGATGTTCCTGCCTTTCATTGGGACCGTAAATCGCCATCAGCATCACCAGTTGGCCCTGTAGCTTTCCCCCTAGCACCATGAATCTGCCCTACGGGTCCTTGTGGGAGAATTGTTTAGTGAAATCTGCCTCCTTAGCGATCAGTATCGCCGCCACCCTCTTTTTAGACCCACTAGAGGCAAAGAACTGTTTCGGGAATGCTTTATGCCTGATGCGCACCTCATCATTTGGGAGCAAATGCGTTTCTTGTAACCAGGCAACCGTGGCATACATCTCAGTCAGGTGCCTTAACATGGGGCGCCTCCTGACTATGGACCTTAAGCCCTGGATGTTTAGGGAAACCATATGTAGGTCGGCCATCAGCCTCTCCCTGTTTGAAATCCTTCAATAAGACCTTTCAATAAACCTTTACCTTGAGTGCCAAACCAGGCTTCTCGCACCACCACCTCAGCCATCCCATTGAGACCAACAATATTAACTGAACCCCCCTTATCCTTGCCCCCCACTCTCCCCAACTTCCCCATAAAATCTTAGCCATCCAGCACTGGGTATCTAGCCTACACAGGATGATGAGGGTTATTCCGGTTTCTCTCTCCCGTCCCTCCCTTTCCCTCATATTTGTGTAGTATTTAAGTGTCATAAAGTCTGGGCCCCCTTATCTTTGCAGATTGTTTTGTGGTATCGTCCCCTCTTCAAAGCACCTGGTACCTGCCTGCTGTTTCATTCAGGGTATCGCCCCATCTTTTGCTCCTTTATTCCTCCTGTTGGGCTGCAGGCTTGCCAATCTCCATTTTTCTTTCCTCGCTGACAGTAGGGGTTCTTCCTTGTCCCCTGGACCCATCTTTAGTCTAGAGGGTTACCCCTCACCACCCCATCCATCAAGTCAGCCATTTCCTCTTCCTTGGAGATCAAATATTGTTGCCCCTGCCATTCAAAAAGGTCTTGTTTGAACGAAGCTAACTTGTAACCACTTGTAGGCGCTTTCTTTTAAGGAGAGTTGCTTGCTCCATGTTTTGGTATAGAGCCAACGGGGTGTCGCTATATCTCACTGGTTCTTGTTTGCAGGCTTCCCTGATCATTTCCTCCTTTACTTGGTACAAATGGACTCTGGTCAGGACATCTGGGGTTAGGTTTCTGCTAATGTGGAAAGAGGAGTACACCCGGTGGGTACGGTCATGCACCACCTCTCGCTCATCCCCCATTTCCAAGAGGGACTGGAACAAACACTTTGCGCATTCCTGTAAGTCTGTATCTGCTATTGCCTGGCGAACCCCCCAGATCTGTGTGTTGTTCTGTCATGATCCTTTTTACGTTGCCTCTTGTTTGTCCAGGACTATTTGCATTTGTTGTTCCATGGAGTCCATTTGTTGCGCCAGCTCATCGTGAGTGTGTCCCTGATCACATACTGCCGTCTCGAGATCATCCACTCACCTCTCCACCACCAATACTTTTTTATTGCGGTGTGTGATGGTCTTTGTTAGGTCAGCAGCGCTTTCTTTAATGTCCTTCTTTAACTCCTTCAACATGGCCATCGGATCTGACCTTCTGATTGGGGGGCCTCCTCCTCCAATTGTGCAGAGTGTGTCGAGTGGATTTGCACATTGGTTTGTTGCAGTGCACGCTTTTGTGTGCATGAGCGCCTTAATGTCCCCTGATTGTGGTCCCTTCTGATTTGCCAGTTGTTTAGCCACCATGTTGAGTTGTAGGGTTTTGCAGGGTAGAGAGATCCTGCCCCTCTCTCTCTCTGCAGCTTAAGGTGTTCTCCAGATTCCTCCTGCCACTTCAGGCCCTGCTCCTTCTGCGATGGTGGGGTGAGCTTCCTTATTGCTGCGTTTTGAATGCGGCTCTAGTTCACTTTATTACTCTGATGTGGCAATCACTGTTAGGTAGCTGCCTTATCCGACTCCCACACTGCTGGCTGTGGGGGATTCACTCCTGTTGCTGGAGTACGGCTCCAACCGTCACTGCCAGTGGCTCTGGGTTCATCCACAACCTGTAGATCTTTGCGGGCCCCCAAGTGTGGGTCGTTCCATTTCAGCCACGGTTTGGGACCGCTGATGGCTCTGAGGGATTCACGCCTCCTGATGGATCATGGCTCCAATCCTCACCGCCAGTGGCTGCGGGCTCATCCACATCCTGCAGTTCTTTCGTGGGCCCCCTAGTGTGGGTCACTCCATTTCGGGTTGGGACCATCACTGTACCTCCTTGAGGGGAGATGTCACTACCCTGGTGGCCCCGGCAGTTAAGGCCAGTGCTCCTCCTCCCTTCGTCCCCCGCTCCGATTAATTGTGCATTTGAGCCTTACTCACTGTGGGGGGTGCTGATCCTCCCTCAGGACCCCTGATCTATTCCTGGGAGCACGATCATGGGGCGGGGACGCACCTCCGCTCCTCCCACTCCGAGACACCCGCCATTTTGGTTGTCTGCTGCAGGCACCTTTGCCGGGCCGCTGCTCCTTCATCCGGCGCCGGGCATAGCTGCATTTTAGAGTGGGAGCGTCCCCAAACCATGAGGGTGCCCTCCCTTTATTTTGGGGGCTCAATATGCTTCATATCGGGGGATTTTCGGGTCGGGACAGAAACAAACGTCAGGAGCACAGTGGAGCAGCATCTGCTGGAGTAGCCGGCCTAGCCACACTGCCCCCCCCCAATGCGATTTTTACAATTGTCCTTTTTACACTCTCCCAGCAGACGTTTGCATTCAAGTAAAGCTGGGTTTTCACGTGCATTTGGAGTTACTCCGTTATTGAGTTTCTTCTCTTTATTGGTGTATGTGGGCCTGTTTTAACAGGACCAAGATACCAAGCACAGGAAGTTGTGTGGAAGGTGAGCCATTGGCTGGTGGGAGAAAGTGATACTTGGCTGTGACTGTGTGTGCAAGAAGTGAGAGTGAGGCTAGCAGACTAGGGATTGAATGAGAAGGTGACTGGGAGAGTGAAAGGCTGGTGACTATGGGAGAAAGTGTGGGAAGAGAGTAGTGTAGTAGTAGTGGGGAGAATGGTAGCAGTGTGGAGAGGAGAGAGTAGTGGGGAGAGTAGCTATAGAGTGTAGTGGGGAGAGTAGCAGTAGTATGGATAGATTAGAGGTGTAGCAGTGGTTGGAGGTGAAGGACATTTGGGCGATGTAATCACGGGCATCTGGAAAGCACCACTTCTTGTACAAATTATATTGTGGGACCCAGGTTAGGATTCACTTAAATTTCTCCCAGGGTTAGGTATATAGAAAGGACATTTGGCCGTAGCCCTTTACAAGCAGGCAGGTAGCAACGTAGACAGTCGCGGTTACAAATCTCTAGAGAACAATATGGGGTTGAGGGACGCCTGGGCTAGGGCGGGAACTGCCCACATTAGATGAGAGAGAGAGGGGTGGCTCTTACCAATCTTCTTTGCCATTTCTCTAATAAAACCCCCTGCCCTGTCTTCTAGAGATGGTGTGTTCTTGAGACCATCTGTGACAGAGGCTAACATAGGTTGGAAAATGTCTGCCGCATCTCGCACTTGCTAACATGTAACTGATTCGTTTCCAGCCCTATTTACCTAGAAGCAGCCGACTACCTATTGGGAAGTCTTCTGTATCCAAAGATCCTCCCCACCTACCAGTTTCACCAATAGCACCTATCTCTCTGTACTAACTCTGGCCCACAGGGGAACTGGAGAGATTTCATAACATGACTTTTCTAAGAGGCATCAGACTGCCATGCCACACTGCCTGACATATAGCTGTTACCTCAGGCCTATTGTTCTCCACTACCTGTCGCAATGTGTCTGCCTAGGCATTTCCACAAGAACAAGCTAACCTTTTTTCTCATCCTAGACCCTCCTCTCCAAGACGCAAACATGTGCACCATAGTCTTATAGTTCATCGGGAATGCTTTCAGGCAACGTTTAATTCCATCCCATTTTGCAAAGTGAAATGAGAAGACAAAGTATTTGGCTAGAGCCGGATAGCAGGCACTTATCGGCCAGAGCCGAATAGCTACTTTTCAGCCAGAATTGGGCCGAATACTTACTCGAAGTCGAAGTTCGGTACACCCCAATATTTTACTGCTCTAAGATATGTTATATCTGGGGAAAGGACATATTCTGGGAGACAGTGTGGCATTAGTCTCTCACAAAGATGCTGTGTTGTATACAGTGCAGGAATAGTTGAAGTGACTACTTGGGACAATGACCGGGCAAACTTTGGTTCACCGGCATCACCATTCCGTGGAGAACAAACCCTTGACTTTAGACCAGGCTGCTGTACCAAGAGAGACACAGGGCAGAGAGGCAGCGAACAATGCACATGAGAGGTTTCCCGTTTGTATCAAATAGAGGTGAGAAACCTGAGTACATCTGCGTGGCAGTTGCCTGTCACGGCTCCACCCCTAATGCTGCCCAGGACCAGCCCCTGCACCCATTTCTCATTCCTTGCCTGCCCACTAGTGGTGGCAGTACATTGTTTACATTTTCAACAATGGCCACGGAGATTCTTTCTATTTTATATGGAGCTCAGCTGCCTCTGCAGGCCATTGAATGTTTCTATGCCACAAAACTTTAACAGGGCTAAAATAACGCGGTCCTATTAAGCCTTCCCAGCCAGTGGCCACTGTCTGTTCTGCCCCACGTGCAGAGGAGAGGAAACTCTATTGCGTGACTCTGTGACCCTTTTTGTGACCAATCGCATTTCAGACCAGCCCACTCTATGGGGTTTTTCGCATGGATCCAGAAGCTGGACCTCACTGTACGTTCTGTTATCCTAAAGAGAAGCCAGCCCACATCTTCCTTCGTTTTGACTTTAGTCAGCAATGGAAGTCCTAGTTCTGGGAGCTGCGCCATCTGGAGCAGCATCTGCCCTCGGGATTTTTTCAATTAAACATCAAATGCGCTGCTTGCAAGCCATTGGGACACACAAATTAGGGAGCTTCTGCTGCCAAAATCAAATTAATAAATGCAGTGTTATACAGCCTGCGAGACCGCACAGAGACATCTGTGCACCAGGGTTACCGCCGGGGCACACGCGAAAGACAGTAGCTATTCCCATTCTACGGATAACTGCTGGACCCATATGCACGCCACTTACCTTTGTGCATTTTGTAACGGTGGTTTGTGGGCTGCCGGAGCCCTTTCCCTCCCCAGAGAAAGGTTAGACCACACGTTTGTCAAGTGGTGGCAATAAAAGGCTGTGGTATTTTATTGTTAAAGATATGGTTATGGAAACAATAACAATAATCGCATATCCTAATAATATCATACTTTTGAATACTGGGTCCTGAGGTTACCCCCTCTGGCCCGTGCTGCCTTCTTGTCCCACGACTTGTTGTGGTCACCGTACAGTGTCCTGTATTTCTCTTGCTTGTACTTCTCCTTCTCTTCTAGAGTGGGAGGGCTTTGTGGAAAAGAAGAAAGAGAGTGGAGGACGCTGAGTGAACAGTGAACCTCCTGACTGTTTGGGTCCCCGTTCAGGGTCTACAAACAGTTTGTATTTTTCTGTGAGCTGCACAGCTCTTAAATAAGACCCAGGGGTAGCCCTGGGTCTTTGATGTGTAGCTGCGGGGGCTGGCCCAGCCCCCAGGCCGGATGTAGCCGACTGTCTGGCCCCCTGAAGGAGGGGGCAAGTCTTTGTACTCCTTCCTGCCTGCTGCTGGTTTCCTCTGGGTGCTTAGCACCCTGTTGCTTTGTGGAAGGGTGAGGTGTTGTTCACACCTCACCCTTCCTGTGCTTTGTAGTGAGGAGAGACTGCGTGTCTCTGTGTTGTGGGGGAGAGGGGAGCAGTCTTGGGGGGAAGGTAGCTACCCCTCTCCCAGTCTTGCTGGCTGGTACCAGTAGTTACCCTGCCTCGCTTTGGGTGGCCCTCCAGCATTGCCCATAACTGCTGGACCCACATGCACGCCACTTACCTTAGTGCTTTTTGTAACAGTGGTTTGTGGGCTGCTGGAGCCCTTTCCCTCCCCAGAGAAAGGTTAGACCACACGTTTGTCAAGTGTTGGCAATAAAAGGCCGTAGGATTTTATTGTTACAGATATGGTTATGGAAACAATAACAATAATCGCATATTCTAATAATATCATACTTTTGGGCACCGGGTCCAGAGGTTACCCCCTTTGGCCCATGCCGCCACAACCTGGATGGGTTACCGGCTGTCCAGGTTTTCCCCAAAAGTTGTTGCTTGCTTTATCCTAGCTGCCTTGTCTGTTCCCCTTAGTTTGACTAATCCATTTGATTGTGCCTGGTGCAGTGCTTAATGTGGTCCAGTTTGGGGGAGCCTTCTTGCGCATACGCTGTCTCTGTTTTGTACTTCAATTCCCAACTTATGCTAGTGCTTTGCGCATGTTTCCGGGGAGCCCTGCTTGGTTCCCCTGATTTTCAGTGTTTGCTCGTACGTCCAAACAGTTTAGGTTACTCTGCTAGCTTGGCTGCTTGCTGGCCCCAGCCTTTGTGGCGTTGGCCTGTTTATCTATTTAAAATTTAGGGTTTTGGCTTCTGGAAGTGTGGCCCCGGTCCTTTGTGGTGTTGGCCTGTTTATCTATTTTAACACCTTATAGGCTTTTAATGTTGTTAGAAGGGTGGTCCCGGCCCTTTGAGGCGTTGGCCTATTTGTCTGTGCTGTGTGTTGTTTGTCCACCCGGGGTGGATTTGTGAACAGGGGTGGGGGAACCCTAGGGTTGATTAATCATTGGACCCTGGAACATATTTCCAGCAACCCAGCTCTCTATCTTAAATGGATGGAGTAACTCCCCCCTGTGCCCCGAGGTTTGGTAACCATTTGTGGAATTCCCCAAGTTTTCTAAGGGACGGCCCACCCCCGGATTTCTTTGTTACACAAGATTGTTTTGTACCTGCCTTCAGGTTTTATTAATTTTGTTGAACCTGTTTCCAGGTTCCGTGCTACTAGTAACACTGCGGCCTCAGCCCTCGGGCGTTGGCCTGTTGTGCTGTGTGTTGGTTATTCCCCACTGCTTTTTAATTTCATTGAACCTGTTTTCAGATTCTGTGCTACTTGTAGCACTCTGGCCTCAGCCCTCGGGCGTCGGTCTGTTGTGTTGTGTGGTGTGTATTCCCCACAGTTATTATTTTTGTAGAATCCGTTTTTGGGTTCAGTGCTACTTGCAGTTTGCAGGCCCCAGCTTGACTGTTTGTCTTCTTCAATTTCTTGCTCGTATTTTCATCTGCATATTTTGCTGTCTTGTGGGCTGTGTCGCCCTATTCTCTGGCATCTTGATGTGCTGTCTGCCTGACTTGTGATGTTTCCGATGTGTTAGTGATCTTTACCCTTATTCTTTGGTATGTTCCGCCAACTCTTTAGTTTTCCTTCTTTCTTCTGTTCTGGGAATACATGCATTGCATGTTTTGTTTTATGTTATATATGTGGCGCTACGGACCCTCAGGCCTCTGAGCGCTGCTTATTTCCCACGGTGTGCGATGCTCATTTATTGGCATTGAAGGAAATGGAAAAGCTGAGTTCAGCCCTGCCGGGCTTCGAACCTGTGTCAGCAGGCTCTGCCCTGATGTCAAGGTAAGCACTCTACTCGCTGCGCTATCTGACCAGCTGTGCTGTAGGGAAGGGTGTTGACTATGTTTTTGGAGATATGTCCCCTATCTGTTCAATTGGCTGCCCTTAGCGGCAAGCCTGGGATTTTATTCTGGCCCCTGGTTTGTGCCTATTCGTCCTGTTATCTGTGTTGGTGTTGCTTCTTCCCCTGCCTCGGCCACCTCTACCTGCTGGAGAAACTGGTCATCCACTTGGGTACTACCTGCATGTTGCGGGAGGGGAGGGTCCACATGGTCTGGAACACTTCTCGTTCATTGGCGCCTTGGTTTCGGGGTTTGGTTGAAATGTTTCATCTCTCACTTTGGTATGTGTATTTATTATTACCCCAAAATTTGTGGCGCTGGGTATTTGCCCTTGTGAGGGTGGGAGGCTGGTTTAGAATTTGAGCTGGATGAATCTTTTTAAATGCTGTTGGACTGTGTCTGGTACGCCTGGGCTTGGCCCCAGACCACAGTCTGGTGCGGATGGTAAACTGCAAAACGCTCTGCTTGCTGTGTTACCTGACTGTTTGGTTGTCTGCCCTGTTCTAGCTGTTTGTTTCAGTTCTTTAAACTGTTTGTGAGGCTGGCTCGCTAATTTGCCTGCCCGGGTGTGTGTTTCTTTGGGACCCTGGCTGGTTGTGTGACCTGTCGAGGGGTTTGCAGTAATGTGTGCCATCTGGTGCCCTCTGGGGGTTCTCTCCTACTTACCCTCCAGTGGTGTTCCTTTGGTGTTATCGCCCCTTCTTCACCTGGCTCTTTACCGCTAGCCCCCGATGCCCTGAATGCTTCTGTGCTTTGCCGCATTGCTGACGTCGCCTTCCGCACCTGAGGTCTGGTTTTGTTGCACTAACCAGTAGTGCTGTTGCATCTTGGTCCCCTGAGACAGGTTTTCCTTGGTTGTGAGTTGTTTCGAACCCCGTTTCAGGGTTCTGTGTTTATTCTGCATCCACAGAAATGTTTGGCAAGCTCCATGTGGATAGCTGCTTGGATTTGGATAACCCTTTGTAGAGGTTCTCCTTTAAAAAGCCTTCTGCTTCTGGCCACATTAACTGTGCGCATCTGCTCCCCTTGTTTGCATGTGTAAGCATTGCGTCCTTGTGGTGGTGTTTATTTGCATCGGCTAGTGTGTTGACTTTGCTGATTTAACACTTGTGTTGGCAACCTCTGTCCAGATGTATACCATGTGTGCTTGTGCCTGCTGAGGTGCCTGCGAGGAGGCTTGCCCCTTGTATTTGTTACTGCCGGAAATGTGCTTGCTTTGTTGTGCAAAATGGAAGATCCCTTAATTGGAATTGTGACTGCTTGCTTGTCCGCTTCTGCTTATTGTTGGAACCGATAGTCACTAGTTCCACCAAAACCCAACCTTCCTGGGTTCAGTGTGCAGGCTTTGCTTAGTTTGGTCCATCTTCCAATTGTGCCTTGGATTTATCTTTCTACCCCGTGTTCAGGGTACTGTATTCCGTATGGGTTCCGGTTAAGGCGTGTTCTGAGAGAAATGGGTAGATGTTTCCCTTTACTCTCTAACTGATGTGCACTTGGTAAGCTCGTTTGGCTGCTTGTGTTTCAAAAACAGGGAGCTAAACCTGCTTATGGATAATCACCTATTTATGCTCGTGGAGGCGCGTGCTATTTAATTCGCAAAAATGTGTTTTTTGTCTAGTGAGCGACCCTACGCTGTTGTTGGAAAAAACTTTTTATGGCTTGTTGCTTTCAACCCTGAATTAGAAGTATTAAACCTCTTATGGCTTGTTGCTTTGCGAGGTGCGATGCGGCAGAGCCTTTTTGTTCCACAAAAAATATGCTGCTGCGACATGTAGTGACAACCTACACTGTACTGTCATGAAGGCTTATCTTGGTGTTTTTGCGGGTAGTAAGCCTCTCGCTTATGGGTTCCTGCGGCTTTCGTTTAGGAGCCATTTGTCCTGCCTGTTTGTGAAAGAAACAACAACTTTTTGTTTCTGTACTTTTATGTCACCTACATTGGTGGCTGCCCTTAATGCAATGCTAATTCTATGATGAAGGTTCCTTATTACCTGTTTTAGGTAACTGCCTGATGCTGTGACTGCATACATTAAAGGTTTGCCTTGCAAGGCTGTTGAAAAATATTTGCTGTGATGAGTGTTTATATTTTGATTACTTACAAAAGTAGCTGGCTTCGGCGTGAATGCAGTTCTGCGATTTTATACCTTACTCACTTTTATTTGCCCTAATCATGTGCATGCCTAAATGTCCTCACTGGATCTCGTGGTTATGCAAGTATTTGTCTTTGTTCATTCGAAATGCCTAGAAACTATGCATGATATATTTTTGTGTCTTAAAAATGAACTTAAACACGTTGCAAATGCGTTTTGTAAAAACAATCGGTGTGTTTTTAAATAAAAGACGGCCCCCGCGTTAAAGTTTAGCAAAGTATGTGTTTCACCCATTGTAACCTTTATCGCGTATTTGTAAAACACGCGCGGTCCATGTCTGCATATTGCTCCGTGTTGGCTTGCTTCAAAAGGGGGTGTTTAATGAGACTATGCACAATATGTTTTTGTGTCAGTAAAAACGACTACGCATAAATGTACTAACTTTTCACTATAAAAATACACGTTGCACAGTTTCCTGAAACCAGGGTTCGTGTCGGAAATGCAAAGTTACTTGAACTGTGCAAAACATTCCGCGATTCGGGCTTATCACTGTTGGGTGTCCTGACCCACGTTTGGACTATTATGCTGCAACATTTGGTGCTGTGGGCTTAGGAAATCCAAGATGGTGGAAAAGCCCACATTTGCGCCAGAATCCAGGAGAACCCTGCAGTTTTGAGCACACCAAAATGGTCCCCTGACCTGCCACCCACCAGTGCAAAGAAAGATGGTTCTGTTCAAAACCCGTTTTTATTAATGTCAAAAATTGCTAAGATCATGGTCCCGAAACCACCAAACAAAAATCCAACTATGGTTGAGTGTTTTACTTTACTCTACTACAGATCCACATCAATGCCATGTCAAGCAACGATCATATACTATCAAGTAAAATCCTTTCCTTTTGAAATGTACTAATTCAAGACAGCTGTCAAAAATAGGTGCAGTACCGGCATTGGACACTGACCGGCGCTGGCGCTCTATAAATCCTGACAGGAGCGCTGTCTTGCAGAACTGGGCAGTGAACAGAAGGGGGTCTTATGTAATTAAAAGTTCAAAAGACTGGCCTTTCCTGAGAACTCTTAACACCCCAGAGACCCACACTAGGAGGCAGGATATCACATGGCCCTGTTGATTGAGAGCGAGGGGACTTCCCTGCAGCCTGCTGGACCCAACACAATAGACCCTTGCAATTGAATGGGTTATGCTGATTTTGGGTGTGGACTGTAAACAGAGCTCTGCCTGGAAGGAGAGACATGTGATCCCTGACTCCCCCAGTTCCTAGGGGCGGGCCAGACAGGACTGTGGATTCATATTGCAGCAAATATATGTTTAAGTTAAATGCTTCTAAAATCTTGTATTAAGCTCACAGAAATGTACAATTTGGGGATCCTGAAAATGAAAAATGCCCTCCCGATTTGAGCCCAAATACCACTTTGTAAGGTGTTCTGGGACCGAACCCCGCTATTTATTAATATTGCAGACACTGTGTTTAGGATAGAGACATAGTAATTTCCAGTAATATGCTCAGGGATGGGGTGCAGGTCTGTGTAAATTTTGAGGAAAAACCAATATGGCGAAAGTCACTAAAAAGCACAAAATGTTGCCATTTGTGAACCCAGGCTCTGAGGGGGATCAGAGTTGGGCGAGAGGGTATCTTAAATTAATCTGTGAAATGTGTATGTAATTTCAACATCGTATGTATCTGGAAAACCTGTTAGTTATGAAAAATTCATTTTCTAAGTAAAAGCAAAGGGGCGTTTCTTCAATAGACTGTAAGACTCTGACTCACTCTGACACACTATCCCTTCTCAAATCACGTCACAGAGAATCCTTGACCTTTCAAATCATGAGAGAGTTGGGCATGCAGAATGAGCCGACCCACCCACTTTCAAAACACATAAAAAGAGACTGCTTGGACAGGCAAAGCATTCACTTTTCATTTTCTTGCGGAGCGTTTTGCCGGCCATACAACATCTAGAAGGAACATCCAGAACTTAGACTCCAGATAGACTACAGAACTTAAAGCAAAGGCCTAACCCACAAGCTGAGAACTCTTATCAGCAGGCCTTCAGAATCCAGCAATCCAACTAAACTATCCTACAACCGGGCGAGCTGTTGGATTCTTTGCCAATGAACTTTTGCCAGGACCAACAGACCCAGAAAGCAGTGCTGTATCCAGAATCCACTTGATCCAGACCAGCAGAACCGCAGACCAGACCGCTGTGAAGTGCTGACAGCAGAACCACAGACCAGACCAGACCAGAACCCAAGATCCAGAACCAGAGAACCAGTACCAGAAACCGCCCAGAGTCCAGTCCAACCTGCTGACCAGACCCTGACAGCCTATTCAAATTCATAGAGTTAGTACTCAGCTAGAACTGTGCCAGAACCAATCTCTTAGTCTAAAATAAATAAAATATCCAGAACTGCATCATAGAATCGTGTGTCCTTTCTCCGATTTTAAACCTGTAAAGTGTCATTTTGCCATTTTGAATCATTATTTCATTTCTGAAAAACTACCTTCATAAAATCGTCCGTACCTTTGGAATCGTAGGTGCTAGGAACGTGGTTTAACTTTCATCTTAAAGCTAAGATTCTAAGCTTGCGAACAAGCCTAAAACTTGCTACTCCTTATAGTTCCGCCGTAATCGCGATTGACGCACTCGGAAAAAAGTGCAGCGAATTGACAGTTTGCTTCATTTCAACCACGTGTAAAAATATCTGTCTTTTGCTTCCATTACTGACTCCCGTTTTCAACCTGATAACCATCCCTGAATCATTGGTAGGGCTGACCTAAACTGATTTAAAGTATCTCTCACTCACCCTGAACCTCTAGAGGGAATTAAAAGCATTTTCAGCATATTTTTCACTGCATTGCCACCACATTTAAAAGGATCTTGACTGCTTTAAAATCATACCTGTTTTCCTCTAAGCTCGCTGGGGGGAACTGGAAATTTGTATTGCATTTTGTATTCCTGAGAATTGTGTGTTCTCCTTCCATCTCCTTATCTTGCGTAGGGGGGGAGGGAATTGTCAAAGAAAAAGTGATCATATTATCTTTTGTTGAAATCATATCAAGTTTATTCTGTGCTGCATTTTTCCCTCATTGCTTTCCTTGAAACCATAAAAGTATTTTCTGCTACCTTATCCTTCCTATACTAACTCCTCATTGATTGTAAAGAAGTGTGCTAGTGTCAGATTATCTATGGTTGATCAACATTATATTCATAGGTGTGATATCAAATATTAATTTATTATAAAAGTGTGATATATATATTGTTTAGTTTTTCCAATAAATCTTTTAATTGGCAAAACAAACCTACTTCTTGGCTCAGTGAGGCCAGGGGGATTCAAAGAGAGGGGCGTTATATAAGGGTTTATCATCAAGAGTATAACTTGTCATAAAAATACATGAATAAGGGCTTCCCTTGGGCGTCCCAGACGAGGCACTGACTTAGTGGGATTGCTTGATTGGAGTCACTTGACAGATTGGGGGCTCGTGCCGGGGATTCTGGATTAGATCTATCACTTGTGCAGATTAATACAGTGTGCTAATTGACAGGATATATAAATTCTGTTGGATCACCACGCCGTGTTACACTGTAAAAACACCCCTCAAAGGAACGCTCTAAGGAAACGGTCTGTTTTGCAAAATAAAATACAAACTTCTGTAAGTCAGGAAGGAAATCAATTTCAAGAATGACGACCTTGGTAGATATCAAAATAGCCAGAGAACACCTCTTACATAAGCTATTTGTGAGAGGTGAGTGGGCTCATCAGGACCAGGCGGTCTGGTTGCAGGCAATCGCACCCCAGATCACTGAAACAGGGTCAGACATATGGAGAGATCAGGGTCCATTACATGTGGTCCTGAGTGAACTATATATGGCCCCTAAGGCCAAGGATGAGCACAACAAGATTGCCAGGGTAGCGGCATATTTATATTTATATATGGGAGCCATACAGGACAAATTTGCTGAAGGCCAAGATCTGGCAAATAGGCAACTGATGGCATTAGAGAAGGCCCAATCTGACCTGGTCTCTTCTGAGCAGAGGCTGCAGAGGAGCCAGGAGTCAGAAAATGATAGTAGGCAGTATATTATTAAAATAAAGGAGGATATGGATATCCTGCAACAGGAAAAGGCTGACCAGGATACCAGATTTCTGGCCATGCAGAAGGAGTACCAAGAAGGTTTGGACTCCCTACTGCAGAGCCAGAAAAAGCTGGAGCAACAACTAGACTTTAACAGGGCCTGCACAGAGCAGGTAGCCACCCTGCAAATCCGACTAGACAGAGAGAAAGAGGAAAGCAATAAATTGATTTTGAAAGACCTGGATACCCAGGCAGGGTTTGATCAAGAACGCCAGAAAGCTGGTGCCTTTCAAAGGCAGAGGGACGACCTGGCAGCACAGATGCAGGCTCTTAGTCAGGAAAGGGACACCTTAGGCCAGGAAGTCTGCCAATTAAAAGAAAAAATTGAAGAAAATCACTTGGCCCTCCAGGGACTGGGTGACCTCCAAAAAGAGCATCAGAACTTGTTAAAGCACACCAGGGGGGTGGAAGATGCTCTGGCAAGAAAGGAACAGGCCAGAAGCAATGGGACTCAGGAGGTCACCCTCCTGCAGCAAAGACTGGCCCAGTATTCCAGGACCAACCAGGAAGCGCAGAGAGAAAATGAGGCTCTCTGTCAGCACAATGATAGGCTCCAGCAACAGGTAGCCATGCAGGAGAGACTGATAGAGTCTGGTAAGGCCTTAACTGAGGAACTGAAAGCACAGGCTCTTGCATTGCAACAGGGAGCAGGGGCTGACAGAGATGAAGTTCGCTGGGAAAGGGAAACACCTGAGCATAACCTCAGGAGCCCTAGTACCAGAGGCCTTCAGCTCTCCCAGTCCTTGGACTCTGCCACCCCCATGAGCACAGGGCCACAGGGAGGGCAGATTACTATCCAGCCAAAAGTATACGGTTCATAGGCCAGTACCTCCCAGGAATGGATGGGCGGGCATCCGGGTATGGGCACCCGAGCACAGTGCAATTTAGTGGGGAACCCCAGGAAAGTAGGCCCACTAAGGGCATCCTAAAAACCTCTGCCCAGTTAGGTCAGTGTGGGGGGTACCCATCAAATCCTGGCAGCAAGGAGGGATCTGAAGACTCCTCTGAGCGGCCCAGGACACAGGAGACTAGGTCCCCACATTCTGCCAGCCATTCCCAGGCTTGCAGAATCCAGGAAAACCTGGAAGATCAGACGGGCACCTCTGGGAGCAGTGCCTCTGAGTCAGAGGATGAGTGGACCAGGGTTACCCGAACCAAAAGGGCCAATAAGGCAAAAAAGGGCCATGCTTAAGGACCCCTTAAAGCAGATCAAGGCAATAAGGAGTGTCATCACCCCTTACCACAAGAACGCCAAGTATTCTGTTTGGGAACACTTGGAGCTTTATGAGCAAATGATGGAGACTTTCCATTTGAAGGACAGCAGTAGCTGCATTCAGTATGTCAAATGGACATTCTCCCCTGAATACTCCAGTTTCTTTGCGGGGCTGGAGGACCAAAATCATTCAAGATGGTCCACCTACAGGGTGGCCATCTTGAAACATTTTTCTGTTCACAGGAATCCCCAAGAGGCTCGCAAGGCAGCCTACAATTTGCAATGTGGGGAGGATCAGGCCCCACAAGAATTTGTGTAGGAGTTAAAGCGTGCTTTTGCTCAGACTACTAAAAGGGTACGCACGGACAGTAAAGAATTTGTTAATACGTTTTTCCATGCCTTACCCAAATACATAATGACCCAGCTCGTGAGAGACTTTCACGAGAAAAGATCTTTAGACTGGGTCATTGAGCAAGCCACCCGCATCTATGAGCTGCAGAAACCAGTGGAAAATAAGAATCAGCCTAAAAACCCCAAAACCAACAGCACCCCTGCTGCTGCCAAGGTGGCAGAGGTAAAGGTTGCCCCCGTTTTAGATTTGGAGATGGGGGACCTAAAAACCTGCCGGCACCGAATAATTCTAAGCCCAGAAGGCCCTCGGGCCAGTCACAGACAGGGAGTCAAGGAGGTAGTCCCACAAATGGGGTCCCTCGCTCCCCTGACTATGTAAGTCCCCGCTATAAGGGAAACAGTCCAATCCTGGGTTATGTGTGGACTCCTCCGGCCCAAGGGGGGGATCCAACCAAGCGCCCAACCCAGGGAACTTCCCTCCGCACTTCCCCCAGGAGGTCAGAAATTCACCAAATCCTGGGCAGAACTTGTTCTCCAGGTATCCACCCAACTTCCAGCCCCAAAATCATCCATCCTTCTTTCCCCAATTCCCTGAGCCCAGAACAACTGAATCCGGGAGAGGGGAGGCCAAGGGTGGAGGGGTACCCAAATCTTCCCAACCCAGGGTACTACCAGAGAAGGGATAGCTACCCTTCCCGGGATCTGCCCAGGGGATAAAACAGAACCCCGTATCAGCCTGAGTGGGTTTCCCAACTTGAGCGCCAGGTCCAAAATATGACACGGGATCTGGGTCGCATACTGAGGGCTCAACAGATACCTCAGATGAGCATGCCACCGCAGAATGCCCCAGACTCTGGGCCTGGTGCTCCAGAACAATGACAGGGGCAGCACCCGACAACCCACCGGTTCACAGGGAAGAGGCACAAGGGGAAGGGGCATGTAAAGCCTTGGAGGAAGCTTCCTTCCCCACTTGTAAACAGCCCCTGGAAACCCAGGAACCGGAAACAAAATCTCCTACCCCTGAAAGTCTGCCACCCAAGGAGCAGAGAGGAGGTAGGAGAAACAAAGGACCCAAACAGACCCATTTTGTGGAGGAGGTACAGGTCTTCCAATTTGAGGGAGAGGGATCCTCAGAGGATCCTGAGAAAAGGATCTTCTCCTTCAGAGATGGGGGAACTCCTCCCAAGGAAAAAGGGGTCCCAAGGGATTCCAACCTAGACTGGGTAGATGTGGGGATTGAGCTGTCGCCGCCCATCATTCTATCCCAGAACCAACAATACGGAAAACCCCTGGTTCAAACCCATCCTGGCGACTGCCTCCAAAAAGGGGGGGGCACCAAGAACCGGAACCAGGGGAACCTAAAACCGAATCAATAGACTGGGTAGATGTGGGGATTGAGCTGTCGCCGCCCATCATTCTATCCCAGAACCAACAATACTGAAAACCCCTAGTTCAAACCCATCCTGATGACTGCCTCCAAAAAGGGGGGCGGCCCAGAAATGGAACCAGGGGAACCTAAAACAGAATCAATAGACTGGGTAGATGTGGGGATCGAGCTGTCGCCGCCCATCATCCTATCCTAGAACCAACAATACCAAAACCCCCTGGTCCAAACCCATCCTTGTGACTGTCTCCAAAAAGGGGGGGGGGCGGCCCAGAACCGGAACCAGGGGAACCCAAAACCATATCCAGTTGCCAACTTTTTCTTTCAGATTCCCGAGACTCTCCACAGAATTTTGCCCAAATCTCATCTTTCGCAATGTCCAAAACCAGAAAATTATCCCACCAGTTGTCCAAAAATGTGCATTATCTGTGCCCCCTTGAGGAGAAGGAGGGAAGCTACTATGCCCCGGTGCAAGTACAGGGGCAGGGTACAATTTTGGCACTGGTGGACACTGGATCCCAATCTACTCTTCTGTCCAAAAGGGTCTTTGATGAACTAAATGCAGGAAGGGGGGAGAATTACCGTATTCCTCTCACCTCTCTTTCTGGACAACTCCAGAACTTTGACGGGAAGGAAATTCCCGTCGAAGGGACTGCAGATTTGGACATCAAAATTGGGCGACACAAGGTGAAACACCCAGTCATAGTAGTGACTCCAGAGGGGACCCCTTGTTTACTGGGGAATGACCTCCTGAGAAGGTTGTCACCCCTAATAGATTGTGTAAACAGGGTCCTCTGGACCCTGACTAGCCGACCAATAAAATTAAAGCAGAGTGTCAACCATGTTAGTTTAAACGACCATGTTAGTTTAAACGGCAAATGCCACATGGTTGAACAAAAATCTGACCAAGTAGAATTTCACTTCCAGAACAACCAAATTCCAGATGTGACAGTAATAGCAGTAGGACAACAGACTGGTGATGGGGGGTCCTCTCCATTTCTGAAAATCAACCTTCCTTCCAGTTTAAGGTGGTATTCCACATTGGAAGGAAACACTCTGAAATTCTTTACTAATCCACAATCGGACTTCCCACTCCGATAGTCCAGAAAGATGTGAAATCAGCTCAGAGTCTGGCGGATGTTCAGCAAATTGGAGATCAGTTGTTCATCCCTGTTCAGTTAAAGGATGGGAAGGACTCTGTTCTCACCCGAGTGTGAACAACGGTAAGAGCTTCATCAGCGAAGCCAGGTTCCGCCAACTCCAAAAAGATCCAGCCATTCCCACATTCAAACTGATAGACAAATGGGAAATGGATCTGGAAACACCCAAATCCAAACATCTCCTGCTAAGCAGGTGAATGCTCAAAATCTCCATTGGCAAAAAGAGCAAAGTGCATAATTGTTGGGTCGTGCGAGACGTCACTGCCGCCTTTTACTTAGGTAGTGACATTCTCAATCGCTTTGCCATTAGTTTGGACCTTATAAACTTCAAAGCTTGGTCCCGATTAGCGGATAATCCCATGGGCTTTGATGATCCAGAAAAAGCATTTAGGTCAGCTCAATTGCTACCTTATGCAGTTGAAATTCAGGTTAAAGAGGAAGTCCCCATCCCAGAAAGGACCTGACAATTCTCCCTGGAAGTGAAAGTTAAAAGAGGACAAAAATTGAAAAACCCTGATGCTTATATTCATCTAAATGCTTTTCTCCAACAGCAAGGATTAGGGGTAAACCCAACACCATTAGTGAACATAGAACATGACACCATTCCGATAGAGGTGGATAACAGCGACTTAAAGAGTATTACTCTAGCCGTGGGCACCATTATTGGAATGGCGGTTGATGACCGACATTTCTCCATTGATTTAGGGAATTAACTGTTAGGACCTATCCCCAAGGACTGTTTTGACAGTGACAGTGAGGACGATACAATACCAGACAGGATCTTTACCCGGCATGGGGCGAACTTCCTGGTGTACACTTCCTGCCCTTATGGCAAGGAAGATGTGACTTGTGACTTCAGAAGGGATGAGGTGATTTTCCAGGTACATGAGGGCTGCATTTCCCACCTGAAGCCTCCAGTCCAAATCAGCACTCTGACCAGGGACTTCTCCACCCAGCTGGAGGAGGCCGCTGAGATAGCAAAACCAGAAGTCTTTCCAGGCTTCAGGCAGATTGTGGAAGAGAGAGTCAACCTAGCTGATGCCTGGTGACTCTGGAACAGAAGCAAAAGTTGAAACAAGTTTTCTTGGATTTCCAAGATCTCTTTGCGGTAGACTCATATGACTGTGGCCGCACCGACATCCACACAACAACAATTCCCACGGACCCTGGCATGACTCCAGTGTTTGTGAAGCAATATCGCTTGCCTCTCGCATCAATGGAGTCCCTTACTGAAATAATTAAGAACCTTGAGTCCCAGGGAATAATCCGTTCAGTCCACAGCTCCTTCAATAATCCGGTGCTGGGAATATTGAAGCCAAACAGCCAGTGGAGACTCTGCGCCGACCTTAGGGAGCTCAACAAACGTGTCCATACTTCCCGATGGCCTCTGCCCTACATTGACCAAGGGCTGGCCCAGATTCATGGGTCATAGGTATTCACTGCAATAGACCTGACAAATGGATACTGGACCGTGCCTGTCAGTAGGGAGGACCAATACAAACTGGCTTTTACCTTTGGGGGCCAGCAGTACACATGGACCCGGACTCCCTTCGGATAGACCAAAACTCCGGAAATGAATTCAACATTTTCCTACATAAGGCCATGCCCGACCTGGGTGTGAGGGGTAACCTGGCTTATGTAGATGATGTCCTCATCAAAAGTTCAACTGTGGAGGAACATATAGAGGAGATCCGTTATGTTCTGACCCAGTTGAGGGCCGCCGGAGCAAAACTTTCCTTTCAGAAAGCACAGTGGTGTAGAACACGTGTTAATTTCTTGGGGCATGAGATTACTCCTCAGGGTCTCTGTCCCCAAGAAAAGAAAGTGGAAGCACTTCAGAAACTGAAGGATACCACAACTCTGCGGGAACTAAGGAGCCTCCTTGGACTGACTAATTACAGCAGAAAGTTCATTGAGGGCTGCGCAGAGATCACTAGACCCCTGATTCATCTTTTGAAGGGGGGGGGGGTCAAGTGGGAATGGGGTCCAGAACAAGCCGAGGCAGTAAGACAGCTCAAAAGAAGCCTCTCACAAGCGCCCTGCCTAGCTTACCCTGTCAGAAACAAGGAGTTTTTCCTGGAGACAGGGTTCTCTAATACGTGCTTGACGGCAGTATTATACCAAATGCATGACAAGGTCAATAAAGTAATCTCTTATGCGAGCAAAACTTTATCCTCTGTGGAGGAAAAATTCAACGATTGTGAGAAGGCACTCCTGGCAACGGTGTGGGCATTGAAGAATTACCGCCGGTTCATCCAGGGGGAACACATCATAGTAGAGACTCCACACCAGCCTCTGCAATATCTCCAAAGTAACAGAATGTGAGCCGGAAATGTGAGTAATTCCCAAATTACTTCCTGGATTCTGTCAATGCAAGACTTTCCTGTGGAGGTCAGATATGGCCAAATCTGCCTGACTTGCATGATTGTGCCAGAGAAAACTGTCTCGAGGACGAAAGTCTGAAAATCAAGGATAACATGGAGGCATACCTTAATTCCCCACACAAAGTCTTTGAAGAGGACAAGTGTGAGGGAATGCCCACTGTCTATGTGGATGGATGCTCTTACCATGTTGACAACAACGGGGAAAAAGAACTGGTGGCCGGCGTAGGGATTGCATGGGTGAAGGAGTCCCCAGAACCCTCCGCTGGGTACAAAATTGGTCCCCGAAGTAGTCAGGTGGCAGAATTGATGGCTGTGTATCAAGCCATCCTCACTGCTGTCCAACATCAACTCCACGAACTGGTCATAATCACAGATTCAGATTATGTACAGAATGGGTTCGTGGAGCACCTGGTTAATTGGAAAACCAGAGGCATGTTATGTGCTAATAACAAACCCTTGAAACATGGGAAGTTAATTCAAAACATTGATGATCTGGTCACCTTGAATGGGATGACCATCTACTGGAAGAAGATCAAGGGTCATTCCAAAGTAGAGGGACCAGACAAAACTGGAAATGACTTAGCTGATCAGCTGGCCAAAACCGGGGCCATCCAAGGGGATCTAATAGAGATTGAGTCCCTGTTGGGGGAAATCCAGGTCACTGCCATCACTAGGTCCCAGACAAATGCTCACAATGATCTTTCAACTGCACAATGGAGAAAGGAGACCCCATACGCTGATTTGATCACGGCTCAGAAGGGGGATCCAGTAATTGGTAAGTTTTACCAACACATTGAGGACCCTGAGAACTTTCCCCTGACGGATGCCGATTACATTGGGAAAGAGGACCTTAGAGTGTTGATGAAATGTCCAAAAATGTTCCGAATCCAAGATGGTTTGTTGGTAAGGAAATCCCAAGTTGGCCATGATCAGTGGGTAGTCCCTACCTCATTCCGAAGCCTGATGTTAAGTCACGCCCATGATGCAGCCACCGCCAGTCATAGGGGGTTTCATACAACACTTGAGATCTTAAGAGAGGTTGCATACTGGCCACACATGGGGCAGGACCTCAACCAATACTTGAAGGGGTGTCTTGTGTGTGCACAATTTCAGCCAACATCCCTCACACACCGGGCGCCTCTCCAAAAGAGGGGGATTACACTGGCATGGTCAGATTTGCAAATCGACTTCATAGGCCCCGTGATTCGCTCCTCTGGGGGAAACAAGTACATGTTGTCGGTCACATGCTTGTTTACCAAGTGTGTGGAATGTCTCCCGGCCCCAAACTGCAAGGCAGAAACAGCAGCTGCCCTGATGATCAACCACATCTTTTCGCGTTTTGGTCTACCCAAAAGGATTGAGTCAGACAGAGGTAGCCATTTTACCAGCGATGTAATGACTAAGATGTGGGAGATACTGGAGTTTAAAAGGAAGCTACACATTGCTTACCGGCCAGCCTCTTCTGGTGCAGTGGAGAGATACAACAGAACCATAGTGAGCATATTAAAAAAGTTTATCCAAGTTGGGATATCCGATTACCTCTGGTCCTAATGGCCATCAGATCTACCCCTTCATCTGCAACCAAAATGTCACCATTTGAGCTGATGACTGGACGTAAGATGGTGCTTCCCCAGCATTTGCTCTACAGGACCCAAGAGCAGACATTGATAAATGCCTCCACAACTCATGAGTATGTGGAGAATTTAAGGAAACACCTTCAACATGCTTTTGCCTATGCTCAGCGGAACCTAGAAAGATCAACTTATAGCATGAAGTCCCATTACAATTTGAAGACCACCCGGAAAGAATACAATGTGGGAGACCGGGTCTGTCTATACAATTTCCAAAGAAACCAGGCCACACAGCGAAAATGTTTGCCTACATGGAAGGGACCGTTTGAAATTATAAACAAGATCTCCCCAGTCGCTTACAAGATCCACATCCCCAAAGGTAGTTTGGCGGAAGGGGAAGAGAAGTGAGTCCATATTAATCAGCTAAAGTGTTGCCATCGCAGGCACACTCTGCAGCAACTGGAGGAGTCCTCAGCAATACAAGAGGGGGCCGCTCCAGAGTAATTCAGTTCCAACCCTAAAATATTCCATATATAGCCTATAAAATTCTATGATTCTTGAATGCAAATTGTCTCCTGATTAAAAAAAAAATATATATGTTCTTGTCTCCTAAAAAAAAAAATGTATATGTTCATGTCTTTTAATTTATAAAATGTATATGCCACCCCACTATATCAATAGTGGGGGAGAAATGTCTATGAATAGGTATTGCCGCTTTGCTTTGTCATCCTATGAGAGATGAAACCATGGAGACTGACCAAGGAAGACGACCTGGGGACTGGGAGCAAAGATCCGAGGGGCCCAGGGAACCGCCCAATACTCCCATCAGGACCGGCGAGGAGAACCGATCGATCCACCCTGATGGAGGAAAAGATGCTGAACTTTGTCATTTGCGGAATCGGAAGAAGATGATGCGGACATCCCAGTGCGTGGATCAAAACATCCTTTGCACCCGACTCCCCCTCGACTCGAAATCAAAGCGCAGTCAGGTGGGGGGGCTTGTTGGGTGTCCTGACCCACGTTTGGACTATTATGCTGCAACATTTGATGCTGTGGCCTTAGGAAATCCAAGATGGTGGAAAAGCCCACATTTGCGCCAGAATCCAGGAGAACCGTGCAGTTTTGCGCACACCAAAATGGTCCCCTGACCTGCAACCCACCAGTGCAAAGAAAGATGGTTCTGTTCAAAACCCATTTTTATTAATGTCAAAAATTGCTAAAATCATGGGCCCGAAACCACCAAACAAAAATCCAACTATGGTTGAGTGTTTTCCACATCAATGCCATGTCAAGCAAGGATCATATACTATCAAGTAAAATCCTTTCCTTTTGAAATGTATTAATTCAAGACAGCTGTCAAAAATAGGTGCAGTACCGGCATTGGACACTGACCGGCGCTGGCGCACTATAAATCCTGACAGGAGAGCTGTCTTGCAGAACTGGGCAGTGAACAGAAGGGGGTCTTATGTAATTAAAATTTCAAAAGAGACCCACACCAGGAGCCAGGATATCACATGGCCCTGTTGATTGAGAGGGAGGGGACTTCCCTGCAGCCTGCTCGACCCAACACAATAGACCCTTGCAATTGAATGGGGTATGCTGATTTTGGGTGTGGACTGTAAACAGAACTCTGCCTGGAAGGAGAGACATGTGATCCCTGACTCCCCCAGTTCCTAGGGGCGGGCCAGACAGGACTGCGGATTCATATTGCAGCAAATATATGTTTAAGTTAAATGCTTCTAAAATCTTGTATTAAGCTCACAGAAATGTACAATTTGGGGATCCTGAAAATGAAAAATCCCCTCACGATTTGAGCCCAAATTCCACTTTGTACGGTGTTCTGGGACCAAACCCCGCTCTTTATTAATATTGCAGACACTGTGTTTAGGATAGAGACATAGTAATTTCCAGTAATATGCTCAGGGAAGGGGTGCAAGTCTGTGTAAATTTTGAGGAAAAACCAATATGGTGAAAGTCACTAAAAAGCACAAAATGTTGCCATTTGTGAACCCAGCCTCTGAGGGGGATCAGAGTTGGGCGAGAGGGTATCTTAAATTAATCTGTGAAATGTCTATGTAATTTCAATGATGTGTGTATCTGGGAAACCTGTTAGTTATAAAAAATCATTTTCTAAGTAAAAGCAAAGGGGCGTTTCTTCAATAGACGGTAAGACTCTGACTCACTCTGACACACTATCCCTTCTCAAATCAGGTAACAGAGAATCCTTGACCTATCAAATCATGAGAGGGTTGGGCATGCAGAATGAGCCGACCCACCCACTTTCAAAACACATAAAAAGAGACTGCTTGGACAGGCAAAGCATTCACTTTTCATTTTCTTGCAGAGCGTTTTGCCGGACCACACAACATCTAGAAGGAACATCCAGAACTTAGACTCCAGATAGACTACAGAACTTAAAGCAAAGGCCTAACCCACAAGCTGAGAACTCTTCTCAGCAGGCCTTCAGAATCCAGCAATCCAAACAAACTATCCTACAGCCGGGCGAGCTGTTGGATTCTTTGCCAAATAACTTTTGCCAGAACCAGCAGACCCAGAAAGCAGTGCTGTATCCAGAATCCACTTGATCCAGACCAGCAGAACCGCAGACCAGACCGATGTGAAGTGCCGACAGCAGAACCACAGACCAGACTAGACCAGAAGCCGAGATCCATAACCAGAGAACCAGTTCCAGAAACCGCCCGGAGTCCAGTCCAACCTGCTGACCAGACCCTGACGGCCTATTTCAAATTGATAGTGTGAGTACTCAGCTAGAACTGTGCCAGAACCAATCTCTTAGTCTAAAATAATCTGATCCAAACCATTTTAACCTGTCCAGAACTGCATCATAGAATCGTGTGTCCCTTCTCCGATTTTAAACCTGTAAAGTGTAATTTTGCCATTTTGAATCATTATTTCATTTCTGAAAAACTACCTTCATAAAATCGTCCGTACCTTTGGAATCGTAGGTGCTAGGAACGTGGTTCAACTTGCATCTTAAAGCTAAGATTCTAAGCTTGCCAACAGGCCAAAAACCGACTTGCTGCTCCTTATAGTTCCACCGTAATCGCGATCGACGCACTCAGAAAAAAGTGCAGCGAATTGACAGTTTGCTTCATTTGAACCACGTGTAAAATATCTGTCTTTTGCTTCCATTACTGAATCCGGTTTTCAACCTGATAACCATCCCTGAATCATTGGTAGTACTGACCTGAACTGATTTAAAGTATCTCTCACTCACCCTGAACCTCTAGAGGGAATTAAAAGCATTTTCAGCATATTTTTCACTTCATTGCCACCACATTTAAAATGATCTTGCCTGCTTTAAAATCATACCTGTTTTCCTCTAAGCTCGCTGGGGGGAACTGGAAATTTGTATTGCATTTTGTATTCCTGAGAATTGTGTGTTCTCCTTCCATCTACTTATCTTGCGTAGGGGGGGAAGGGGGGGGAATTGTCAAAGAAAAAGTGATCATATTATCTTTTGTTGAAATCATATCAAGTTTATTCTGTGCTGCATTTTTCCCTCATTGCTTTCCTTGAAACCATAAAAGTATTTTCTGCTACCTTATCCTTCCTATACTAACTCCTAGTGTCAGATTATCTATGGTTGATCAACATTATATTCATAAGTGTGATATCAAATATTAATTTATTATAAAAGTGTGATATATATATATCTTTTAATTGGCAAAACAAACCTACTTCTTGGCTCAGTGAGGTCAGGGGGATTCAACGAGAGGGGCGTTATATAAGGGTTTATCATCCAGAGTATAACTTGTCATAAAAATACATAAATAAGGGCTTCCCTTGGGCGTCCCAGACGAGGCACTGACTTAGTGGGATTGCTTAATTGGAGTCACTTGACATCACTCACATGGGATGTATAGAAATCAGTGCAGATCATGTTTGACACGGCAGCTTCATGGAGGGCCATTGGAATGCTATTTGCTAACCTTCAGAAGCACCTCGAGGCATTGTCCGGGAAGTGCAACTTAGTAAGGAAGTCCTGCTCACTGTGGGAATGCCCCCTTCGTGCTGTCGCTGTGGCTTTTAATGATACGGGAGGCTTACGTGTGCCTTGTTGTCACCTGTTTTGGGTAACTGCCTGGTGCTGTTTTCTTGAAAAATAAACCAGATTACCCTTCACGGGCTGTTATGTAAACATAAGAATTGCTTTAACACAAATCAAGCTTTGCACTTCATCTCATGCAGTAAAATTAAACCGAGATCTCTTGTCTGACCCTGTCATGTGCACGAAATACCGTCCTTACTGCTAACCGGCACGTGCAAAAATTTAAATAACATCTGTATTTCGTCTGCTGTTAAAAGTTATTATAATCAGAAAATGCTTATTAGCTTGTACTCAGTTATGTAGCGCTTCATGGCTTGTGGTAGACTTCCCAGCGCTTTGGTAGGAACCATTGTTATCTAAATGGAATTGGTGCTTGGTATTTATTTTATGGCGTAGTAATAAAGCTGAGTTGGCCCAGAGATGGGAATCGAATTCTGTGTAAGTTGAAACGGACTATACTATTAGCCCGCCGCCCTCACAACTGTGCTATCTGCCGCCCCTTCTGTTTCTTCTGATTCGCTGCTTCGTTTTTTATACAATGCCCCGTGTTGTTCTTACGTCGCTATGTGCGTTCTTCCCTTCATTGACTATCTGCCAATGGCCCGATTTTTGTAAAAGCCTAGCAAGGTTCGTTTAAACAAATTGTTTCCTTCTTGTGCATTTGTCAGAAGCCACGCAGCAATGTCTGTATGTTGCTCTGTATTGGCTTGCTTCCAAGGGGGGAGTGTTTGTTTTCGAACGCGATCGGCCTGGTGCCTGTTGTCACCTCGCAACCCGGCGCAGGGGCTCACTTACTTTAAAATGGGGAATTCGAACGCCGCCTGCGCCGGGCTGCTTGTTTCTTCTTTTCCCTCGTTCGGGTCACGGGCAGTCCACTCTCCGGCTTGCTGCAGTTCGTTGTATGGCACTCCCTGTGCGCTGTCAGTATTCCGCTCTCATTCTGGTGTGAACAGGGCTATGTTCATAGAAAAAAGACACCGTGGTAGCATAGAACATTAGGTGGAACAAAGGTTTAGGTGGCACGGGGAAGATGTTTAGTACACAACAGGCTTCTGCCATAAGGAAAAGAGAAAGAAGAAAGAGAGTGGAGGACTCTGAGTGAACAGCGAACCTCCTGGCTGTTTGGTTCCCCGTTCAGGGTCCACAAACAGTTTGTATTTTTCTGTGAGCTGCACAGCTCTTATATAAGACCCAGGGGTAGCCCTGGGTATTTGATTTGTAGCTTTGAGGGCTGGCCCAGCCCCCAGGCCAACTGTAGCTGACTGTCTGGCCCCCTGAAAGAGGGGGCAAGTCTTTGTAATCCTTCCTGCCTGCTGCTGGTTACCTCTGGGTGCTTAGCACCCTGTTGCTTTGTGGAAGGGTGAGACATTGTTCACACCTCACCCTTCCTGTGCTTTGTAGTGAGGAGAGACTGCGTGTCTCTGTGTTGTGGGGGAGAGGGGAGAATGCTTGGGGGGAAGGTAACTGCCCCTCTCCCAGGCTTGCCGGATGGTACCAGCATCACCCCATAAAAAATTGATGAAAGGTAAAACCACGATTGAAATAGAAAAGTTAACAAAACAAAAGTAAACAAAAGTTAACAAATCCAAACCATAAACAGCAGACTATCATAGTCTGCTGTTTATGGTTTGGATTTGTTAACTTGTCAGAGGTTCAGTCAGTAGGTTTTTATATTAACCCTTGTTATTTTTTCTCTTCTTTTTTCCTTTTCTATTTCAATTGTGGTTTTACCTTTCATCAGTTTTTTATGGGGTGATGCTTTCATTAGGTCTGATACCTACAATCAAGCTTGGAACTAGACAGCGTTTCATCTATGAAAGTCATTGCATTATACTATTAACTATGTACAAATCTTTGTATTAGTGCCTTCAATGCCATTTGTATTTCCTTTAGTGCGCCCTGATGAAGGCGACTACCAGTTCAAATTGGATGAACTAGATAGAATTTTGTCGCCAAAACTGTAATATTTATGAAATAACAATATGCATTTATAGGTTGTAATTACAGTTGGCACTTAGCACTTTGGCACTTGACACTTTACCTGCCTATGGTACTGTTTGCTATAGCATTTCCATTTTTTCTAATGGAATTAATTTCAAAATGGATTTGCACAATTTTCATTAATACTGCTCTAGGAACTTACTACTTCAAAACTCCTTTTTATCAATGGGTTTGATACAAGTATTTTGCATTATTATTAAAATGTTATGATTTTTAATATTGATATTTTTGTGAATGTATAATGTGTGTTTTTATAATGTTGTGAATAAATATTAAAATATGAAGTGATATTTGAGTACCTGACAGAACCTCCTTTTTACCTCCTACCTACAATAGATGTACATAAATAATTTTAGTGCTTTTCCATGTGACCTTCTTTTTGTAGTCTTCATTCATTAGCTCCCCTGGTCCATGGTATTGGGGATACCCATTCTTTTTGTCTACCAGACCTAGGGACTCTTCATATGGTCTCTATGCTTTCTCCTTTCTCTTCTTCTCCCATCAATGGTGACACCCGCTGGGAGGCCCTCCTGTCCTCCTTCCACTCCTCTAAGGTCATCTGTAATGTTTACTTGAATGGTACCGTCTTGATCCAAGGCCCTCGGGCCAATCTTCCCATCTCTCTCTCCTAGCCATTGCCTTACTGTGGCTAGTATCTACCGGCCACAGGGTCAGATCTCCTCCTTCCTCTCTAAATGGACGGACCTTTTCCTCTTACCTCCTGGTCTCGGCCACTCAACTCCTCCTTCTTGGAGACTTTAACATTCACCTGGATGCTTCCTGTCCTCCCTCTGGACTCTTTCGTGACCTCTGTGACTCTCTCTCACTCTCTATTCTCCCCTCTGGCCTGACTCACTCAGCAGGGCACAATCTGGATGTTCTGATCTCCTCTGATCTTCCCCTTACTATCCCTCTCACCACTCCTCTCTCCTGGAGTGATCACTTTCACCTTTCCTGCCAGTTCACCCTCAATTCTCCCCAGGCTAAGCCAATTCCAGCACTGCCACCCACCGTCTCGGTTATCTGACCCATGAAGCGTGTGTCAGTTGAGGCTTTCGCCACCACTTTCTCACCCCACCTCCCCGTTTGGCTGAATCCCACCCTGACACAGCCCTTTCCATGCACCACTCTGCTGTATCTGATACTCTCAATTTTCTTGCCCCTGTCATGAGGATCCACTTGAAGCCCAAAGCCAAGCGCTGGTACAACTCAGACCTCATCACCCTCAAACACAAGTGCATGGTGGCTGAGCGAAAATGGTGTGTTTCTGTTACATCCTATGACGAACTGGCCTGCCGCCTGCTCCAAAGGCAATACCACCTCTCTGTTTGCACCAAGAAGAGAGCTCACATCCAAGCCCACGTCTCTGCGGCATCTAACAACTCAGCCGACCTCTTTAAAATCTATAAGGAACTGGCCAATCCTGCTGCAGTCGCTACCTATCCTGTCCCTTCCCAGGCCCTCTGCATGGTTCTGGTTTCTCATTTCATCTCTAAAACTCAGGACATACTGTGCTCTCTCTCTTCCTCTCCCGCTTCCCCTATACTCCCTGTTCTATATCTGGCCCTTCTTCGGCCACCTCTCCTCCCTCCTTCTCTGCCTTTCCCCTGTTCTCCCCAGACAAGGTTTCTAGACAAGTCCGATCTATGAAAGTCTCATCAAAACAGGTTAATCCCTGTTCCTCCATAACCATCAAGGACCACATTGACTCCCTGGCTTCTGCTCTGGCCAACTTCTGCAACCACTCCTTTGGCACTGGAGTCTTCCCACCCCCGCCCCCTTGCACACTCCCTTGTGCACCCTCTTCTTAAGAAACCCTCTGCCGACCCGTCCTGCCCGGCTAACTATCACCCAATCTCCATCACTCCCTTCCTGGGTAAACTCCTGGAAAAGCTGGCCATCTCCCAGCTAAACCTTCACACTGAATCTGTTGGTTGTCTTCATGACCATTAGTCTGGCTTCAGAGCTGCCAGAGGCATGTAAACTGCTCTCCTGAACATCTAATAATAATAATAATTAATAATTTAGCATTTATATAGCGCTACGAACCCTCAGGTATCTGAGCGCTGCTTATTATTACCCATGGTGTGTGGTGCTCATTTATCGACCTCGGAAGGATGAAAGGCTGAGTTTGGCCCCGTCGGGATTCGAACCTGCGTCAGCAGGCTCTGCACAGATGCCAAAGTGAGCGCTCTACTCGCTGTGCCACTTGACCGGCTGCTCTCCAGCCTTGATTCTAACACCCCCTGAGTCCTCATCTTACTTGATCTCTCTTCTGCCTTTCACACGGTCAACCATGCCATCCTTCTCAATCGTCTCTGTGATAACCTGGGTATCACCAGTCAGGCCCTGGCGTGGATGACTTCTGTCCTCTCTGATCGACCCTCCCAGGTCCAACTTGGGTCCTTCCTCTCCTCTATCTCTATCTCTACCAGTGGTATCGCCCAGGGGTCTAGCCTCTCTCCCTGGCTGTTCAACCAATACCTGGCACTTCTTGACCACTGCATCGCCGCTCTCTGACCCAACTTTCAGCCAACTTTCAATTCTATATGGATGACACTCATTTTCAGGCTACCTTTGGCCACCTCTTCTCCATCTCCCATCTCTGACTGCCTGTCTGCTATCCAGGAGTGGTGTGCCACCAATGATCTCTGCCTTAATGTCAGTAAAACTGAGATTCTCCTCATTGGCACACTGACTCCCTCCTTTCCTGTCACTATCTGGCCAGCCTCTCTTGGCCCTCTTCCTGCTCCCACCTGCGAGGCTTAAAACCTCGGGGTCATCTTCGACTCCACACTCTCCTTCTCTCCTCACATCTCTGACGTCTCTAAGAAGCCACACTACCAGCTGTACCTCCTCAGAGGTATTACTCCTTTCCTCTCTTTCCCTCAGAAGCACACTGTCTCCAGAGCTCTGGTTCTCTCTAGCCTGGATTATTGCAACAGCCTCTTTCTAAATCTGACTGCTTCTACTCTCCGCCCTCTGCAAATCATCCAGAACAGGACTGCAAGACTTGTCCATGGCCTCAAGCCCAGGGATCATATTTCTCCAGGACTGAAATCTTTGCAATGGCTCCCAGTGGCTGCAAGGATTAAGTTCAAAACCCTCTGCATTGTCCACAAGGTCTCTGGGGCCTCAATACCTTCAACTCTCTTTTCCTAAATATCTTACTTCTAGAGCTTTTCACTCATCTGCCTCCAACGCCCTCAATGTCAGTCACTTCTCCAAGTAACAAGTTGGTGGTAGATCTCTTTCTTCAGCTGGGGCCTCCCTCTGGAACAGCCTCCCTGCCTCCCTGAAACTTGAGGAGAACCATCTCTGGTTCTGGAAGCACCTCAAAACCTTCCTCTTTGCTTCTGCTTTCTCTCCTCCTTTCCCCTGTCGAATTCCTGGCTGAAACAGAATTGATTACCTGCCCACCCTCTTATCTTGGGCCCAGGTCCCCTCCGCCCCCACTACACACTTACACTGCCTCCCTGGCAACCCCTGCACTTGGGAACTGTTTTTCTGTATCCCTACAGTCCCCCACCAGCACTTGACACCTGATGTCTGCACTTACCCTTGCACTTGTCACCAGCTGGCCCTACTTCTCTTATTCTTTATTTATTCTATAACCCCATGTACTGCACTGTCCCCACCCCCTCCCACTCTGCACTTTTCCTCTTCCCCCTTCCCCTGCACTTGCGCGATCTGAATGACACTTGGCCTAGTAGGATCGCTGTCTCTGTCTTCCCTCTTTTCCACCTCCCTTGCCACGTTGTGCCTTGAAACACTTGTTTATAGGTGCACTATAAATACTATATCAAATCATATCATATCCTGCAATTATGAACTGTAGGAGCAGAAACAGTGGAGTAACTTTGCTGAACATGTTGGGGGGGACATGACATCTAAATGAAAGGGGTCCCGGCCAAATGCATGGGACAAAATGGTGTGCTACAAAAGTTGGGGGGGGACAAGGGACAAACACGCCCCCCCCCCCTAAAATTACGCCCATGAGCAGAATGGCCAAGTGTGTGCAGACGCTGCTATGTCCAGGCAAAACCAGAAGAGGTGTCAACCCACTGGGGCAGATTTGCAAAAAAGAACACAAATGAAAGGGGCACGCCTCACTTGCAGCAAAACTATTTGTGTGCAGTTGGGTAGAAGTGATAGTACAAGGATTGGCTTGTCCTGGCACTGAGCATTCCTATCAGTCTCTGTACGCCAGAGACGCAAGAGTGAAAACACTTTTGAATCTAATGGAAACAACTCAACATTTTAAAGAAAATAGCAACATTGCTATGCAAGCTCCTCTGTCTACTCAACAGAGACTCTTTGATAAAGTCTCTGAATAACGACCACTCCCTCAGGCCGAAAGCGATATGATCTCTTTCAGCATGGAGTTCAAGTTTATCTTCTCCCCAGAGCCCTTGAAAGTGTCCCCTCACTCACAATAGTACTAGATACCCGGAAACACTGTCCCTGACCCGATCTCTAGGGTCTCAGGACATTCCCTACCATCAAACTGACTTTGCACTGCCCCGCCCCCAGGACGCCGAAGGAAGCTGCGATAGCATCGCGATGAGGCTGCAGTTTAGTACCAACAAAGCAGCGACAAACACACGGCTCAGCGCTGACCTCCTGGCTTTGAAACAACACAGAGGCTTAGAGCATTGGAGTATTGCCAAAAGAAGTCCCAATCGCAAGGCCTGGCTCATCCACAACAGAGGATGCGAGGAAGCAATCTGGGCAGCTTGGAGGTCATGCTGCAAGACTCAAGAGCCTTGTTGCTGAAGCAGGAAACTGGTCCCAGGAGCTTTTTCTTGAACATCCGCTGCCTCTCACAGCTCAAGCCTACGCTTTCTCTGCAATGATCGTAATGGCACCTTTAAATGTAAATTATTGCAATCCTCCATGTAACCACAGAGGTTTCTGCATAGCTCTGCCAACCAGGACTGCTTGTCCTTTATGTTCTGTGTACGTTCTATCCCATCAGCATTGCTGAAGTCTGTAGTTGTATCAGGGTTCAGAAATCCATGTTCACCAATGCACGTCTGCTATGGTGCAGTGACTAAGCTTATGCTCCCAGTGATCGCATCTATGATGACTCCTCAACATTTTTCTGTCCATCATGGGCTGGTTAAATTCAATCTCATCATTCTCATTAAAAAAATCAATTGTGGGCCCTGTGCTTTTGGCTAATAATACACCTGTATCCAGTTTTCCTTGTCCAGCCTAAACCCTAAAAACATTATCCCCTTCTCATCTCTCTGCTGACATCGAGCTGAATAACCTTGTGATTGGTTATCTTTCTAGCTTCCGCTGCTGTTAAGGTACCAAAATCTCAATAGTGGACATCAAGGAAGAGATACTTAAGCTCAGGAATTTGGTAAAACATCTTTGCTTGATATTGTTGAATCTCGTTGCCACATTCCACCCTGTAAATAATGCTGTGCTCTTGTGGAGCCTCAACCAGGCTGTGGAGATTGAGGACACTGCCTTGGACTGGTCCTCACCATTCTAAACTAATCACATTCATCAGGTGAAAATAGCCTCTTTCCCACCCAGGCTTGCTCTGATCTCATGTGCTGTCACTTATTGTTTGACTTCATCACTGATTCCTTTCACCGTGTACATATCACTGCTTACACATATCTTACACAACTAACACATTGTGGCCCTGCTCTGAGCCCCATGAATCAGGTCTACAACAGGTTACCTTTGTTGACAAAGGTAATTAGTACTCTTATCAATTCAGTCACAGCATGTGCCTTGTATCATATATTGTCCCTGCTCTTGTGAGTTGTCCTACAGTTCATAATCATGCCACAGTTATTTGCGCTGGTCCATAGACTGGTAAAGACCTGCCTTGATTACAGCAGCAGTATCTATGTGAGGCGCCCAGCCAAATCCCTGCCCAAAGTATTAAGAGTGAAAATGGTGCAGCTTGCTTAGGATTTGGCAACAGATGGAAGGGCCACATCCCTCTGACCATGAAGTCCCGAGAGTGGTTCCCGTTGACACACTGCCTATCAAGAGTTGGGCCCGGGAACACAGGGCAAAAGTTATACCTCAGCATATTCACTGTAGATTAGGGGAGATTACAGAGGCAACAGTAGGATAAAACAGAAACAGGGTACATACCAAGCTGATCTAAGTTGAATCAGGTATTCACAGAAACTACAGGACCTGGCAGTAAGCAAAGAGACACAGAGAAATCGAAGGCAAGCAAATATACTGGGCAACATGGAGTGATCAGAATACAGGGTGTACTGGAATATGATAAGGGGTCTCCAGGGATTAGGAAAAAGTCTGTGGGCTCGGTACCATCAAATTACTCTTATCAATTGTCATACAGCAGAGTCATGAATTAAGAGTGCTGAAAAGGCTGCTGTACTCAGTGTAAGGGTACAACGGGAGACCATATACGGAGGCATGTAAAACTCCAACATACTAGACGAAGGAAACCGAAGTCTTACCCTTATCTGATCTGAACGGAGACCAACCCAGGGGCCACACTATAAACAGATACAGAGCGGAGGCACAACAGTGTACTAAGATGTAAAATAGGTGGAAAGCATTGTTGAAGGAATTAACTAGGTATAGGACAGGTAGAGAAAAAGAGTACAAAGCAGAGGCTATGGCTTTCACAGACATGTGCGATTAACAGCCCACCAGCCCAAGCCATGGTAGGCCCAGGCAGTGGGCCGTTACCGGCCATGTCCACCCCCCTCACCTTGGCGTGAAAGCCATTTCACCTCAGGAGATTTGTGCTGCTTGCACAGCCAATCTCCTGAGGGGGGGGGGAGATGGCTGCTGCCATAGGGAAAAGGGACTAAGTCTATGGTGTTGGCCGGAGCAGGTGGTGCAGCGGACCAGAGCTCAAAGCTCTGGTCCCGCAGGTAAGTATGGAGGGAGTGAGGGGGTTGGGGAGAGGTTTTGTTTTGATCATAAATCTGATCTGAACGGAGACCAACCCAGGGGCTCCACTATAAACGGATACAGAGCAGAGGCACAACATCGTACTAAGATGTAAAATAGGTGGAAAGCATTGTTGAAGGAATTAACTAGGTATAGGACAGGTAGAGAAAAAGAGTACAAAGCAGAGACTATGGCTTTCACAGACATGTCCGGTAACAGCCCACCAGCCCAAGCCATGGTAGGCCTAGGCAGTGGGCAGTTTCCAGCCATGTCCACCCCCCTCACCTCGGCGTGAAAGCCATTTCACCTTGGGAGATTTGTGCTGCTTGCACAGACAATCTCCTGAGGGGGAAAAAAAGATGGCTGCTGCCATAGGGAAAAAGGACTACGTTTATGGCGGCGGCTGGAGCGGGAGGTGTAGCAGACCAGAGCTCTGGTCCCGCAGATAAGTATGGAGGGAGTGAGGGGTTGGGGAGAGGTTTTGTTTGGTTAGGGGGCAGAGGTAACAGCTAGAGGATCCCTGTTGCCTCGCAACATAAAAAAATGGCATCATCCAGGGAAGGGCCTCGGGTGGCTGGAACAGCAGGCAGAGTATGTATATTCTCACCCGCTGTTTCAGCCACCTGATTGGCCAATGCTCCTTCCCCAGGTGCGAGTGGAATATCAGGACACACAAAGCAATAGGCTCAGACAAGATCAGTCACTGCCGACTCAGTGAACATGAGGGATTCAGGAAACTCTGCGCACTTAAGAGCAGGTACTTAAACTTTGGACTCAAGTCTAGTAATTGGGCAAGCAAGAAACAAACAGGAAAGCTTAATACTTGAGGTTACTGCTAACTCAGCAAATTCATAGCATTGACTAACTGGAGCAAATGCCAGTGAAGAAAGAGACTGTGATAGCAGAGAGAACGAGAGAAAACAGCATAGGCAGAATGTAAAGAATCAACTTCCGGAGCACCAGTGATCCAGGGATAGGGATACATATCTGTTTCTAAACCATCAATCAGCCCAACAGCTCTAGTACACTGGAATGCAGAGGACAGACAGTTTCAAAGAAGGAAAAGGGATGCACTCTGGATAATGATAGGAGGGTAGTCGCTAAAGTAATTCATCACAATAGTTCAAGGATGCTTGGTTTTAACACAAAGTGGTGCAATGGGTCATACAATGTGACTAGGGACCTTTGGAGAAGGACCAGGGGGCAGAACCACAATGTACCTTTGTGCTGTAGATGTTCTTGGTGCACGACAGGGTCGAGTCAGTTTCAGGGTGCTTGGCAGCTTCTGTGACAGAGTTCCAGATGGGAGACAGCTGTAATTATCAGGCAGAAGGCAGTTTGGCGTGTGAGGCTGGACAGACAGCTGCAGACTGGCCTGCAGAGCGGCTCAGGGGTTAGGAATCGTCTCTGTGCTGGTCGGCAGGTCTGAAGCACTGGTCAAGGCATTTTGGATGGTGTTAGCGACTGCGGCATAACAATAGTCAGCAGCACAATCGGTTGCAGCTCAAGGGGATCGACTGCCTCATAAATGTCCTTTAAGGTGGACGTCAGTAGATGCTTGCCGATGCACTCCTCCTAGCTTCTTCATTGGGCTTATGTTGTCCTTTAAGGCAGAATACCCAAAGTCAAGGAGAGTGTTGCAGGCAGCTACCTTGTCCTTAGTTTGGTTCAGCGACTCTCTGGTACTAACCACCTAGGAAGCTTGCTGCAGAGCCTAGAAGGGCACTGTGTGTGCTGCCTGGGTACAGGTTCTGGAGCTGCTGGAGGGTCCTCTGGATTCAGTATCTCCCTCTGTTCCCTGGGAGATGTTTAGGGGAGGTAATTCCCTCTTTGAGGTCCTGGCCTTCCTTCACTGGCAGAAGATGTAAGGCAGACTGTACCTTCAGCCAGGGTCCAATGCTGAGTTCTTCTTGCCACTCCATGCAATGTTTTCAGATGATCTACCCAAAAGAGGGGCCAGTCCTCTTTTAAAGCCAAATGGGCCCCAGGGATTGGTGTAGGCTAAGCCTACCTTAATGATGCAATTCTGGGTCCCCATCAACAATCTCCTGTATGCCTGAGATCATAACCAGAGTGCTTTGAAACAGAAAAGGTAAAGGGGTGAAAACATGTAATACTAAGTCCTACCCTCTTCCTGTCTGTTGTGAATCAAAGGGTCTCTCTAGTTTATTGAGCTCTCTGTGGTTCCTGATTAAAGCAGCAGGTCTCTCTTAAAGCTGCGGCAAGACCAGACTTTCTGACTAATGTTATGTTATGTTATGTTAGCGGTACTTATATAGCGCACCGTCACCAACCGAATTGGTCCCCAGGCGATCTGGAGGATCTGTAAATTAAAAGGTGGGGTGGGTTAGTAAGGTGAAGAGGGCGTAGGATAGTTGGAGGAGTGGTGTACTGTTGGCAGCTTCAACTCGGTAGACACCGGGTGCTGAGCTTTGGTGCGAGTATTGGATCGGTGTCAGTCCGCGTGTGCTGTTGGTGCGGCTTATGTGTTGTTGCAGTGTGGTGAAGTGAGTGCAGCTGGCTGTGCGAGAGATTGTTGTGTGAGTTTTTTTAAGTATGCAGAGAGTTAGAGTTTATATTGGTTAGTGGGTTATGTGACATTTAACATGCAAGCATTCACAGTTCTATCTAAGTGTGGCACTTGCTGCCCTACACAATTCAGTCTGAGTGTGGCACTCACCAACCCTAACAATAACCATCCAGATACCACACAGGCCAATGTTCATAATTCTATCAAAGTGCGGGACATGCCAACATTCTCAATTCCTTTTAAGTGTACTGCTTGGCAATCTTCATAATTCCGTCTAGGTGTGGCATATGCTAAAATTCACAATCCTGTCTAGGTACGGCGCAGGCCAAAGTTGGGAATTATGTCTGAGTGTGGCATATGCTAACATTTACAATCCTGTCTAGACACGGCGCAGGCTAATGTTCTAAACTTTAAGTGTGGCACTTGCTAACATTCACAATCCTGTCTAGATACGGCGCAGGCCAAAGTTGGGAATTATGTCTGAGTGTGGCATGTGCTAACAGTCACAATCCTGTCTAGATACGGTGCAGGCCAAAGTTGGGAATTATGTCTGCGTGTGCCATATGCTAACATTCACAGTTCTATCTAGGTGCGATGCAGGCTAGGATGAGGATTCCATCTATGTGTGCACATGTTAAGAATTCTCTGTAAGTGTAGTGCATGCTAACAATCTTGATCCCATCTAGATGTGATGCAGGCTAATCTACACAGTTCCCTCCAGGTGTGGTACTAGTAGAAATTGGTAAGTAAGTTGGTATGTATTGCAGGGCAACATTTACAGTCCATTTGAAGTGGTCGCAAGTCTTTCTAGGTATGCATTTTGTAAGTCTATGGCAGTCTATGCTATGGAAAGGTAAGGTAGAGTGGCAGGGTTTTTCTGGAATAGAGTAATTGCTCTACACCCCACCCATGCCACACTCACAGTTTCTGTTGGTGTCTGCCACCTCCTGGCTTCATTGGCTTCCCTTGTGGACACCTGCAGACACTTTCTGGAGCCTCCTCTGTAGGAGCCGCCCTTTGCCTCGGCCCCTTAGCCGCAGGGGCTGCACGGGCAGAGGGCTGCCCTGGTATGGACACTTTTGATCTGGAAGTGACCAATCACGGATGGAGGGCGGGCTGGGAGGCGGGAGGGGGAGAACTTGGGAAATGGAGAGCGGGTTGCAGGCGAAGGCAACCAGGGCTGCACACGGGCCTGGGGGGGTCCCAAAAGAGATCAAATACAAATATTTGGGACCACACGAGGGTCTGGGGGCACAACACTCACCGGGTGCTGCAGGCGCATGATGGCGTCGTCGCATGCAGTGCGGGTCTGTAGGCCCGGCTGCTTCTTGGGAGGGACCAATCACGGATGGAGGGCGAGCTGGGAGGTGGGAGGGGGAGAACCAGGGAAATGGAGAGCGGGGTGCGGGCGGAGGCAACCAGGGCTGCACACGGGCCTCGGGGGGTCCTGAAAGAGATCAAATACAAATATTTGGGACCACGCAAGGGTCTGGGGCACAACACACACCGGGTGCTGCAGGCGCATGAAGCCGGCGTCGCGTGCAGTGCGGGTCTGTAGGCCTGGCTGCTTCTTGGGAGGGACCAATCACGGATGGAGGAAGTGGGACGGGACGGAAGGGTATGAAAAGTATAGACGTAAACAATTTACTACAGCTTCATCATTAAACAAGTGCCTTTTATTTTACTACAGATACCAGATTCCAGGAAACTGAAGAGAGCAGTGTCTGTCATTTGTTATTTTATCCACTACCCGTTTCCCTTTCCTGGGGTTTCCGACTCAGTTGTTAAGTGAAGAGTTGAGCTAGAAACATCTGGTGCGGGATTCAGTGACCGGTTCTGACAGCCCTCTGCCCCCTTTTTGCATCCAGAGGGGTCGGGTTCGGGCTTAGTGACGGCATCCTCTTTTTTTCCAGTGTCTCTCCATTGCCCCGGCTGAGGCCTCTCACCTCGGGGGTAGGTATATTTTGGGTGCAGACTGGGCTACCTTGACTGGGTCAGCCCCTATGGCCTTCATGAGAGTGGCCGCCACCATCTCGATCATCAATGATTCTTCTTGGGCTGCCTGGGCAACTCAGATTGCCAGCCTGCTCTGTGGTTCTTGGCCTGCAGAGGTGGACTGGCCACCAGCTGGCCTCCTGTTCTGAGTAGTTTCCTCCCCCTGCCAATACTCACTTGTGTCACACTCACTCCCAGCTCTGACAGGAAACCGCAGTATTCCTGGTATGCTGGACTACGTTTATTGGTGTTGTCCCAATACACAAGTGTATTCATGATAATGATGTGTTTGTTTATTTATTTATTTATATTTATATAGCGCGCAGACAGCCCAGGGGCATTGTGGCGCTGTTACTTGCAGGAACTTAGTTACAGGGGGTACAGGATTGGTAGCAGTTGTTGGCACATTATGATTGCTACAAACAGATTAGTCATTACAGCTCATGCATCTTTGGTTATTACATTACAGGCAGTTAATTGGCAAACATGGTGCTGCGAGAGACCTTATGTGAAGAGGATGGTTTTCATAGCTTTCCGGAAGGCAATGAGGGAGGGCTCACCTTGGATTGTGGGAGGTAGGGCATTCCAGTGTGATGGTGCGAGATATCGGAAGCTGGATCCTCCAGCTCTGGCTCTTTTTACTAGTGGCACACAGAGCATGTTGGTATATACTGACCTGGTTGGCCTTGAGGAGGAGACAGGGTGGATTCTTTGTGAGAGGTAGACCGGGGCGGTGTTATTTATATAGCGCCTTAATCCAAAGCTCTTTACAGAGCACATATTTACATACAATATCACCCAACTGAAATTGGTACTCATTTATCGACCTCAGAAGGATGAAAGGCTGAGTTGGCCTTGCTGGGATATGTGAATGCGGATTCGAACCTGCAACCTGCAGATCACGCTCAGTTCGCAGCAGCGAGCGCTCAACCCGCTGAACTATCTTATGCAAAACACATTCTCGTACCTTTTGAATGGGGTTCCCCTGCGGGGATGACTACTGTAAATAGCTGTCCCAGACATGACAGTACACTGTCCTTGATATTAAGAGGCATAACCTGGCATCAGGGAGACACAGATGCATAGCAAAGATTTTGGGGGTTTTCCTGTCTCCTTTGTTAGGTCTGCAGCCAGGCCCCACATGGGCCTGTTTGACTAGTATGCAAAGCTATCACCAGCAGAGCTAACAAAAGGACAGGGCAGATCCATGGAGCCTTAGTTAGTTAATTAGGCTGGCCATGGCAGGAGGAAGTTTTTTTCATCCCGCTTCTGAGATCCCATGATGTACTCTTGGCTGTCATATCCCAACTAAATATGACAGGAGGGACAGAGCAGGTAAGTTGTGTCCACCCAGAGTACACGGGTCTCTGTGTATGTTGTGCAGTGAGCATAGGAAAATGTATGCAGATTAGCGCCACACATTTTCCAGAGGTTCATCTACCATCATTGCATTTCTTTTAAAAGTTAAAAAAAGCCTAGGCGAGCACACACGCACCGTGGGGATGGTCGAATTCCTCACACAGAAACAGGACGAGTTTGTGAAGTTGAAATGCTCACAGAAAGCAGGGTATTTGTAGAAAGTCCGAAAGGCAGCAATGATACTGATGCAGAACTGGATGTCCTTCACAGCAAACCAGGCCATGAGTTGTAACACAGCAGCTACAGCAGGCAGTCATCAGAAGTCAAAAACAGGCAGACTGTAACAGCAGACTGGAAAAGGCACTGCAAAGCAGCTACAACAAAGAGGACTCAGAAGCCAAAACCAGGATATTCAGAAAAGGTTCAAAGACTGGTCACAGTAGCACATGAACACTAACTCCCAGTAGAAGCAGATGACAGAAAAACTGCTTTTGTTTAAAGTTAGCTTACGAAAGCCCTCCAAGCCCACAGCCCAACAGGGTGGAGCTGATTGCAGTCTCTGACAGCTCTAGTCAATCCAACCCAGTCCCGGCTTCAGTAGCTTGCAACAGTAGATTGTAATTAAGGTCTCTTCAGCTCTCAGCAGCCTAGCCTTCAGTAGCTTGGAACAGGTGAAGGCATTCAGGGCCTCTCCAGCCCTTTGTAGCTTGCTGCAAACACATTGACTTAGTATACCTCTTCTGGCACTCTGCCTCTTGGACAGCATATATCTACCAGAATGCATCTGCTGGTTCAACCTAAAACCCAGAATGGAATGTGAAACTAGATTGGTCCAAAACTGCAGCGGCAAACAAATTAAATGAATGCAGAGGTAGTTTGTAGGTTTTAACTTCACAATTATGCCATAAACCTGAATATACATATGTAGCATTGCTAGGTGGCAGGTGGGTTATGCCAGCACAGAAGGCTGGTACACACACAGTATTTGAATTCAAATTCAATTTTGATGCATTTTTAATACCAAGAGTATGGTGGGGTGAGAGGTTTCTGATTGCATGGGACTCTTTACTGTCTAACACAGGCCCGGTGCAGAGAATGCACAGAGATGCTATCTGGGAGTGAACATTCCCAGAACCATTCTCTGGGTTAGTTTTGTCAATTTGCTCACTTATGTATAATAGTTTATTATGCTCTTTGTACAATTGGTGGGGCATTAAGTCTCAGTCACTTTGTTGGCTATTTTTTTGGCTAGCGTTCAATGACCATGGAGGTTAATGCATCATTTTGTGCATTTATTTTAGGTATAGAATTTACGTCCTACAAGAATGTGCTCAAGTTGGTGGAAACACCGAACAGACCAAACTTTAAGGTAATTGGTGGTTCTGTAGTGCCCTTAATTTGAATAATCTTTTTTAGAACTATACACAGCATTAATTGCAGCTTTTTGTTCAGAGTTGCAGATTGGGTTACCTATGTATTTTGAATTGGTCACATGACAATAGTTTCACAAATGCACAAAGCACAGTTTGGAAGAATGTATGATTACCCCATGATGAATGTTAGACATTCATTGTCCCTTGGAATAGAAACATGACATACTGGGCAGGACTGCACATCTTTATTTATGCTTTTAGGAGCTGAGCCTATCAATTAGGCAAAATTGTATTATTTTGGATTTGTTTTGAGAGAACTTAGCTTGGAGAACTTGATCGACTTATGAATTAATTGTAGAATGAAGTATAAAGTTCAATAAATTGATTTGGGCTGTGGTAAAACACACGTTGGAGTATGAGTAGTTGTTTATAATTGTTTCACAGGTCTGTATGATTGAATTAGAGATTTGGTCAACCATTAGATGAGTGTTGAATACAATTCTTTTCATGAGGTGGACAATTACTCAATTTGATTTACATTACATTGTTGTTGATGGAATGTATTTTTCGGGATTTTTTGTTTATACCTTTATTGAAACATTTTCTATTTTCTTTTTTTTAATGGGTGTATTTGAAATTAATAGAATGTTTATATTTATATAAATTGTCTATTTTTTAAAAAAATAAAAAGAATTGGTGTATTAGAGAATGGGAAACCGAAATACTGCACACAACCACAGAGATAGAGACCAATAGTGGGAATATTTGTAATTCGAGTCTGGTGCAGGTCTGTATCATAGCAGCACAATACTAAATTGTGCTGTACCCGGGTTCTCTACTTTGTCTGGCTTATATTTATAAAGGGCTCCACAGCTATCTGCCTGTAGGATGACTAAGGCTGCAACTCAAAACCTACTGGTAGTACGCCAACCCATTACAAGCACCCTAGGCTGCATCAAGTCTCTTCTGTCTGGAACTACCTGAGGCACATCCAAAGAAACCAGACTATTCCATTCTGCTGTGGCCCCTAGCACAGATAATCTATGTTCCCTGTTTATCTAGAGCTCTGTATCCCTTAGAGGTGACCATCTTTTGGGTGGAGTACCATACAAATCAAATGAATAAGCAAGTAATGGAATCTTTTTTTTAATGTGATTTTGGCTCTTGATGCCTTTGCCATCTCTTAAACCGAGATACAGGATGGGTATCTGCTACTGGGGTCTGCCTAATTTGAGGGCAGTGGTTCTTAGTTCATTATGGGGAATCTGTGAGAGGTGTTAGTTGTGCTGAAACCCGTTACTGAGCTTATCACCCTTAAGTAACATGCATGCAATGGATGGGATCGCTGAGTAATTCTGAGTCCAAATAAACAAACCAACTCAGGAAGATGGAAAATATACTGTTTTATTAACAATTGTAAAAAACATGGAGGTTACACGGGTCATCAACAGAGGTTCCCTCAGGCTCTCAATGATTTCTTCACAAAACATAGACTTTATACAAAAAATACATCAGAGGTGATGTCATACGACGTGGCAAATAATGAAAAAACCTACAAGGGATTGTAATTGTTTCAAGGGGAACATCTAAGTATACTTTCTATAGGAGCTAGGATTGTAATTGGCTACCCACTGTCAGGTGGACAATATATGCCCACTGTCACGCTCACCTGGCTCCCACAGGGGCGTCGGTCGGACCCAGACAGCTGCGGTCTCCACCCACGTGATGCGTAGTGCAGCGATGACTGACTGGATCTGCCCTCCTAATCTTGTCTGCTTAACCCGTAGAAATATTCTCCTGCAAGTGGACAGATGGATTTAGCCACTTGTGGGTTCAAGTGATGGAACCCCCACAGTCCTCCCCAACTAATCACCTCCGAAATGCCCTCACAGCAATCTCACCTTATATTCTTGAAAGATGAGCTCTCCATCCTGCGTGGATTTGCAGGGGCGCGTCGATTCCAGTTACTTCACTGGTTTGAAGGCTCGGGAGAGTTCCGCAGAGTATTGACTCTGAGGTTCCTGGTGAGGACCAGTAAGTATTAAGTGCATAGAGTTCAATATGTCCGATGTTCACTCTTGTTCCTCCCTTCCTTTCTTGTCTTGCAGCTGGCTCGTGAAAAGATGCTCTTGTGGCAGCTGGTGGCGCTCAGGTAAGAGTCTGTATTACCCGGCGCTGTCCGGTAAATGTTGCACGTGGAAAACATGTTGTTTTGTCTCTCTTTACAGATGCGGCACGTGAAAATATGGAGAGTCACAAAAGGATGCCTCCGGTGGTAAATCAGGTAAGTCTATGGTGGTAGAATAATTTGTTGATTCTCTCGGCTCACCTTGTGGTTTTCTTTTGTCTCCTAGATGCCATAGTTCGGCGAAGAAATGATGGAGGCAGCGCCGACCCAAAGGATGCTGTGAAGACTGGTGAGTATGGTGCGGCGCTGCAGCTGGAGGTGCGGCGCGTGCAGAAATGATGTTCTTTACAGGTCCGGAGACGAGATGGATCCAGAATCTGGTGTGGAATAGAAATAAGTTTGTTTTCTAACCTTGTCCCTTTTTCTTCCTCTTTGTTTTAGGAGCTCCGGATTCGAGGCGGGCGTGGCAGAAGACTGGATGCAGGCTGCAGGCACGGTGAGCGTTACGCTGCTGGATGCAGAATAACGCGAAGCGTGTGTTGCTGGTCGGGCATGGTTTAAATAGCCTCAAAAGTAGTCCCAGGTAAGAAGTCCCTAGAACCACACCCGAGTAAAAAATAGTCCCTGTAGAAAAATAGTCCCTTTCAGGCTTCATGTTGGATTGGAGTCATTTGCAGCATGGTCTGCCTGAGGTAAGTAATGACTATGAGCCTGGCGCCTTAGGCGCCAGGACTGATTTCTACTATGAGCCTGGTGCCTAAGGCGCCAGGACTGAACCCAGACAGCCCCTAGCCGGGGCTGCTGAGGTTTTACTAAATGTCTAGATGCCTGCTCCTGGGGCTGATGGGCTTGGTCCGGATGCCTGGGGGTAGGCATCATGACAGCACTCCTCTCCAAAGCCCCTCCTAAAGTTGTTCTTCCCCTGGGCCCTGGTTTGTCTGGGAAGTTCTGATGGAATCTTTTCACCAACCGAGGTGCATGGACGTGGTCACTAGGTTCCCATGACCTTTCTTGTGGTCCGTAGCCCTTCCAATCGATTAAATAAAAAAGTTTTGATTTAACCATCTTGGAGTCCAGGATATTTTTTACCTCGAATTCAGGTTCTCCATCTATCAAGATGGGGTCGGTGGTTTGGTTAATCTTGTTCCTGGTTGAACTGGCTTTAAAAGTGAAACATGAAAGACAGGATGAATGCGCATATTAGAGGGTAATTCCAATTTGATGGCTACCGGGTTGATAATGGCATTAATACTGTAAGGTCCCAAATATCTAGGGTTAAAAGTCCGAGTTCCCTTCAGAGGTATGTGTTTTGTAGCCAGCCAAACTTGATCCCCAATCTGGTATTGTGGAGTTTCACTTCTATGTTGATCAGCATTTTTCTTATATTTCTCTTTTGCTTGTTTCAAATGTTCTGTTGCCTCTTTAAAGGCTTGTGTAATCGTATAATGCAAATGACTAACTGCAGGCATTTCTAAATGCTGAGGCAAATCTAGTTCTGAGGTTCGAGGGTGATGTCCATATATGGTATAAAAGGGGCTCCTGAATGTACAGAGTTATTGTATGCATACTCGGAAATCCATAAAATATCTTTCCAATTACTTTCGGTCTGGTGTATCATGCAACGTAGGTACTGTTCAAGGGTCTGGTTGGTCCTCTCCGTCTGACCATCGGTCTGGGGATGGTGACTGGTTGATAACCTCACGTCGATTTGCACCAGTTGACAACATTTCTTCCAAAAATGTGAAATGAATTGACTACCTCGGTCAGAGACCAATACGGAAGGAAACTCGTGTATTCGAACAATGTTTTCGAGGAACTCCTTGGCCAGAATTGAAGCAGAAGGTAATCCCTTTAGAGGAATAAAGTGGGCCATCTTGGAAAAAAGATCCACAATAACTAGAATGGTGTTAAATCCATTACATGGAGGTAGATCTGTAATAAAGTCTAACGATAATGTGTGCCATGGTGTAGGTGGAATATCCAAAGGTTGTAAGAGGCTAGCTGGTTTTTTCTTCTGATTTTTGTTTTGGGGCGCAAATGTCACAAGACATTACAAATGACTTTACGTCTTTTCGCCAGGTGGGCCACCAGAATTGTCTCTTAATTTTAGCTTCATTTTTTGCGATACCTGGGTGTCCTTCCACCAGGGTGTCATGATAATTGGAGATGACTAGTTCTTGTAGTTCCTTGTGTGGTAGAAATAGTCGCCTTTGATAATAAGTAGGTCATTGATGACTGAGTAGTCCGATCCTTTCTTCACCCAGTCCTGCAGGGCTGTTGGGTCGAAGAGTTGTTGGATCTTTACTTGAATATCCTCTACTGTCTGTAGAGTGGTTATGCCAAGAATTCTTTGTTCTGAAATTACAGGCACCGGTTCCGTGTTCGTATATGCTTCTCCCATCCCTATTGGGGATAAGGCATCTGCCTTGCCATTTTTACAACCTGGTCGATAAGTGATCATGAAATCGAACTCGGCAAAGAACAATGCCCATCGAAGTTGACGCGACGATTGGGCCTTGGCTGTTTTTAAATACTGCAAGTTCCGGTGATTACCATAATGGTATGCCTGGCACCGAGAAGATAATGCCGCCAAGCCTTGAAGGCGGATTTGATGGCTAATAATTCTTTATCGGTAACCGCATAGTTTAACTCGGGTGTCGAGAACTTTCTGGACCAAAATGCTACTGGGTGAAGTTGACCGGTTTCAGGATCCTTCTGGGACAGGACAGCTCCCATGGCTAAACTGGATGCATCAGTTTCAACCATGTATGGAAGTTCGGGCGTGGATGCTTTAAGACAGGTGCAGACGTGAATTTCGCTTTCAGCTCTTGGAAGGCCTTTTCAGCTTCTTCGGTCCACAAGAAGCATTTGTTTTTTTGCAAAAGTGCTGTGATAGGGTGTACAACATGTGAGAAATCCGGAATAACTCTGTGGTAGAAATTAGCAAATCCAAGCATGCTTTGTACCCCTTTAACTGAACTGGGTTATGGCCACTTGAGGATTGCATCCACCTTTCGAAAGTCCATTCGGACTCCTTTTGGAGTCAGGATAAATCCAAGGAATTCAACTTCCGTAGCATGAAAAACGCATTTTTCCAATTTTGCATATAACTTGTGCTGACGTAGTTTCTCAAGGACTGTACGAACGTGCTTCACATGGTCTGATTCTGAAGAGGAGTACACTAGAATATCGTCTACCTATACAACAACACAGACGTCAATGAGTTCACGAAGGACATCATTCATAAAATACTGGAAGGCTGCTGGTGCATTGCACAACCCGAAGGGCATCACCTGGTATTCGAATAACCCGTACTTAGTGCGAAAAGCAGTCTTCCATTCGTCGCCTTTCTTTACATGTACCAGATGATATGCCCCTCGGAGATCTAATTTAGTGTAGATGCAAGCGTCCTTTACTTGCTCTAGTAATTCGGGGATCAGAGACAATGGGTATCGGTTCTTAACCGTGATCTGATTTAATGCGCGGTAGTCTATGCACGTTCTGAGGTCACCTTCCTTTTTAGGCACAAAGAACAAAGCTGAAGATGCAGGGGACTTGGATGGACGAATTAAGCCACTAGCAAGGTATTGGTCCAAGTATTGTCGTAGGTGAAGGTTTTCGGGTTCCGTAAGGGCGTAGATCCTACTACATGGAGGTTGTGCACTGGGTATGAGATCGATTTGACAATCGTATAATCTGTGAGGTGGTAGGGTGTTTGCCTGTTCCTTTTGGAAAACATCCTGAAATTCTTGATATTCCTGAGGTAACTGCACGACTGGAGTAGCGACTGTGGCCAGGCCTTGTGTTTCCAACCATGGTATCCCCAGTATTATTTGGAACTGCGGGGCTTTGATTAAATCAAACACAATAGTCTCTCGATGCCCATCCTGACCCAATAGTGTCATCTCTGCGGTGGAATGAGTAAGAGGCCCAGAGGCAATATCAGTTCCATCAACTGTGGTGATGACATCCGAAGTGGTCTTTTTGCAGAGAGATAGATTCATCCTAGAAGCCAACTCGTGGTCCACATAGTTTCCTATGGCCCGCTATCAATGTATGCCCTCACTGCGTGCATACGTGATGGCTGCCTTGGATCTATAAGGACCATTGGTATGATGAAGTGCAAGGTCTGAGTATCCTTCTTCAAGCTCGGCAAGCGGACCTCTACCCTTGTCGGGCATGGTCGTTTCCTGAATCAGGCTCTGTTTGATTTTTATCAGCAACTTCGACTACTCTTTTAGATGTTTTTATAGGGCAATCCCGTAGAAAATGTCCTGAGGCCCCACAGTACAGACACAATTGCATCTGCCGTCTTCTTTCTCTTTCCTTTTGAGTTAAGGGCCCCTTGACCCCCCCGATCTGCATCGGTTCTGATACATCTGTTCCTTTGAGGGTAACATTGGGTTTAACCAATACCCGATTCTCGAACTTAGCTCGAGCAGCCTTTCTATTCTGAAGTCGGTGGTCTAACTGGACCACTAAGTCTATATATTCTGCACAATCCTGAGGTGGGTTCTCAACTTGGGCCAAAACGTCTTTGAGTTCACCCCAAAGTCCACGATGAAATAATGTAATTCGTTTTACCTCTGGCCATCCGGTTTCCACCACTAACCTATTGAAAGTGGCGATATAGGTTAGTAGATCCTGGTTACCTTGTCGTAATGATAAAAGTTCGTTATCCAGGGCCTGTCCCTGTGAATGTCTGGCAAATAGTCTTTCCATGCTCAATTGAAAACCTTGAAAATCCCGAAGAAGAGGGTCATCCTGGTTAACTAATGGAATTGACCAATCCGCTGCGCTGCCACTAAGATATGATAGTACAAAGGCTACTTTGGTTTGGTCGTTCAGAAAAGCTCCAGGTCTGCATAAAAAGTGCAAGCGGCATTGGTTCATAAACACGGCGAACTTTTTTGGGTCCCCAGCAAAACGTTCGGATGGAGCTAAAGGAATGCTCTCTGGTAGAACCACTTGCACAGGATTGCTCGATGAAACAGGAGTTGGATTCCCCCCGAATCCAGGTAATGGTGTTTGCCCAGCTTGGTTTTGCAGTAATGGTCTAGCAAGATCATCAGTGCGCTCCTTTGACACAAACAGTTCTCTCCTGAGCATGCGGAGTGCACTTCTGCTCTAAGTTCCCCTAACAATAGGGCTAGTTGGTCGGTTTCTGGGGTTTCCATAACGCCCGGGTGGGGATTTGTAGATAGGCTTCGCATTCTGTTACGCTCACCTTGCTCCCACAGGGGCGTCGGTCGGACCCGGACAGCTGCGGTCTCCACCCACGTGATCCGTAGTGCAGCGATGACTGACTGGATCTGCCCTCCTAATCTTGTCTGCTTAACCCGTAGAAATATTCTCCTGCAAGTGGAGAGATGGATTTAGCCACTTGTGGATTCAAGTGATGGCACCCCCACAGTCCTCCCCAACTAATCACCTCCGAAATGCCCTCACAGCAATCTCACCTTATATTCTTGAAAGATGAGCTCTCCATCCTGTGTGGATTTGCAGGGGTGCGTCGATTCCAGTTACTTCACTGGTTTGAAGGCTCGGGAGAGTTCCGGAGAGTATTGACTCTGAGGTTCCTGGTGAGGACCAGTAAGTATTAAGTTCATAGAGTTCAATATGTCCGATGTTCACTCTTGTTCCCCCCTTCCTTTCTTGTCTTGCAGCTGGCTCGTGAAAAGATGCTCTTGTGGCAGCTGGTGGCGCTCAGGTAAGAGTCTGTATTACCCGGCGCTGTCAGGTAAATGTTGCATGTGGAAAACGTGTTGTTTTGTCTCTCTTTACAGATGCGACACGTGAAAATATGGAGAGTCACAAAAGGATGCCTCCGGGGGTAAATCAGGTAAGTCTATGGTGGTAAGAATTATATTTGTTGGTTCCCTCGGCTCACCTTGTGGTTTTCTTATGTCTCCTAGGTGCCGAAGTTTGGCAAAGAAATGATGGAGGCAGCTCCGACCCGAAGGATGCTGTGATGACTGGTGAGTATGGCACGGCGCTGCAGCTGGAGGAGCGGCGCGTGCAGAAATGATGTTCTTTACAGGTCCGGAGACGAGATGGATCCAGAATCTGGTGTGGAATAGAAATAAGTTCGTTTTCTAACCTTGTCCCTTTCTTTCCTCTTTGTTTTAGGAGCTCTGGATTCGAGGCGGGCGTGGCAGAAGACTGGATGCAGGCTGCAGGAACGGTGAGCGTTACGCTGCTGGATGCAGAATAACGCGAAGCGTGTGTTGCTGGTCGGGCGTGGTTTAAATAGCCTCAAAAGTAGTCCCAGGCAAGAAGTCCCTAGAACCATACCCGAGTAAAAAATAGTCCCTGTAGAAAAATAGTCCCTTTCAGGCTTCATGTTGGATTGGAGTCATTTGCAGCATGGTCTGTCTGCCTGAGGTAAGTAATGACTATGAGCCTGGCGCCTTTGGCGCCAGGACTGATTTCTACTATAAGCCTGGCGCCTAAGGCGCCAGGACTGAACCCAGATAGCCCCTAGCCGGGGCTGCTGGGGTTTTACTAAATGTCTAGATGCTTGCTCCCGGGGCTGATGGGCTTGATCCGGATGCCTGGGGGTAGGCATCTTGACACCAACCTCTACAACATGTCATCATAAAAATCATTAAGTGCACGGTTTTCAATTGGTCGTCAAACTATAAATACCTTCGTTATGCATCCCTCTACAATGGGTTGACACGCTTGTGCCATGTCTGGAACATTTGGTTCACTTAGCAGCACGCAAGCCCAGACCAGGTGCAAGGAGGTGAACTTGAATCTACCTTCCCATCCAATCAGCCCATAATCTCTCATCACCCAAGCCTTCTGCCATGAAGATTGTCTTTGAACTTGGCCTTGCAAAGTATCCTTGTCTCTGGGAATATATGGGAGTGCAGGCACTCACTATCATTGTTCTAGGACTCCAAGTTCAACTCTTATTTTCATCCTTGGCTCACGTGACATGAGACCACAATTTGGTCTATTTTTCAGGTTTTTAAATGTCTTAAATGAATAAAACTTGGCACTCTCGATGTCCTTTCTTTGCACCTTAACAAGAGATGATTCATCCCTTGCACGTTCACTCCTTTCAAGAATAGATAACTGACCTTGGCTGCTTCAGTTTTGATACCAGGCTCAACAGCCCCACCATGCAACTGCACGATTGCAGCTTATTCTTGCTGCAATACAATTCTTGCCTTTTCTCTTAATGGGTCCTAGCTTACTAAAATGTGTGACACTGATGTACAGCTCCTATACAATGGCAGTTTCGCCTGCATTCTATTCACTACGTATAGCCAGCTTCTATGATAATTTAATCTACCTTGCATACCAGCAGCTGTACAACTATTGAACAGTTGATTCTTTGCAACATTTTGTGTGCATGCAATCTTCTTTTCGCATATGAAAGTTTACTCAATTCTTAAATTCGTCATTAGCTTCTGTAGGACCCATGCATTCTCTTTATCCAGGATCTTGGGACATCACACATATCTCTTGTGATGTCTCTAGCTCCTCTCTTTGCTCTTTTCATATTGCTTCAGAGAGTTCCTCCCTCAGATAGACGTCTCTTTGGGGATACATTCGATAGGGCTGCCTCAATGGGTATCTTCTTTCGAATATACGCTGCAGTATTAGCACACCTGCTGGAGTCAAACATGGCACGATCTCCTCTTTACAACATATAGGAGGTAGGGCCGTGGGACCTCCTGCAGAGGCATGCAGCTGCTCCTCTACATTCCCCTCTCTGGTCGAGTCCTCGACTAGTTCATCAATTGTATCCACATTCTGATATTTTCTCTTGAGAAAATGCTTCTTCAGCATCCATATCTTCATCACCCCCCTCTGGGTGGCAGCGGATTTGACAGGTTCACCTACACTCCAAGTCACGTAGTTGCATTGTCCATTTGGATTACAATAGACCCATCGTCCCAAGTACCTTTTGTAATTCTTTGGATACTGGAACTTCATTCCTTCAGGTACTACAATGCTCGCCTCTATGTATTTTCTGACAGCTTCATCTGTCAGCTCCTCGGGTTTGATTCCTGATTCGACATGAACCATGATCTTCATTCCTACTGCCTTCTTTGCTGTTTTCTTGCATTGGGCAATCACTATCCTGATCTCCCAGAACCCGAACATCACCAATACTAATATAGCTCCAAGAATCATCATGAATATGTTTGCCAACCACTGAGGAATCCATGAGAACAAGGCGGTGAACCAAATGTCATCTTCAATATCATCTGTCTCATCCTCCATCTTGTTATGCAGGTCTGTCAACAATGTTAAGGTCTCTGTCTAGGTCCCATTCTCTTCATCATGAGAAGGTGTGAATGTGCAACATGATGATCTGATTTTGGCGCAAACTCCTCCTTCCATTGCTGTGATATCTGTTCTGGAGGGACATTAGTCGTGTGGACCTCAGCTCTTCCTTTATTTATTTAGTTGGTTTCTTTTGCAATTTATATAGCGCGCCTAAACTGGAGGCATATGGGCACTGAACTTACAGAGGAAGGCAGTACATATAGCAATTTTGACAGAGAAACATGTATACATTACAGATAGATCACATTAATAGATTGGGGAATAGATGCATGATGTCACATAAGCTTAGCATTGAATGTTACTTCTGTAGCTGTTTAGTAACTGTGGAGCACGCTTTAATTGCACGTTGCCTGCATTGCGTTGCTTGATCGCATTGTTTGATCACGTTGACTCCCTTTATGGTAGCATTAATTGCCTGCAGAAGCTCCCATCTCTTAATCTGCAGCCACATGGCGTTGGCCATCTCTTGGATCCCAGGCATGAATATAGTCATAAATTGAGGTAGTCTTGCTGAACAACCTGTGTTCATCAGGAATGGAGTAATATGCTGTTATCGATTTGGCTGAGAAGTAATTCTGTCTTCTGGTCTGATTGAGAAGTTTGAGCGATCTTCTTTTTCTCAAATGAGCATCCACCTTTGGATATTCACCAATGTTCAGGTCGCTCTGTGAAATCACTAATTCTGGAACATGGATGATCACTAAAGAACATTTTCCGCCCAGCTCTCGTGCAATCGTAGATATGCTCTAGATCCACAAGCCCTATGTCGGTCCATGAAGACGGCTGTTCCTCCTCCCATCCTTGGAACGTCAATTATAGTTCTGCATTCTTTGTTGTATCCCACATGATTCTTTCCATGTCTTCTGAAAGACATTGTTGCATTGTTCTATGGGATTACAACCACTGTACCTGATTCATCTTTTACCCATGTCAGTAGTTTGGCGTGTTTAGCCCATGACTTCAAACACCCATCATTCACCCTCTGTACTTCTTGAACATATTCTGTCTTTAGCAGGTGAGCTGCACAGGACACCATTCCATTTTCCTATCCTTTCTTGGACCTCATGCCTCCATAGATCAGAAATTGGGTTCATTCCCAACATCCAGGTGATCCAACTATTTTTATTATATCTTGGCAATTCATTCTCTTCATCTCTTCAATGACCACTTCACCCTGTCCTGCAGCAGGAAACACAAGTATCTTACGGTTCCATCCAGGGTCCTTATCCATTTGTGTGGTCTTGATATAATCATCCTGGTATGGAAATTACCATTTCGTTCTCCACCGCAAGGTTGGCCAACTTCCTTGGAATTGTCATTGAGTTGTACAGGTGAAAAGATGACTGAAGCAGCTTGCACCATGCTCTGGAACTTCTTTGGCAATGAAAGTTCGTACTGTATTCATGGCATTATGTATTGGAGAGCAGACATAGCAACCCTCCTTAGATGTTTTCTCCGCCAACATTTTCATGTGGTAGTACGATATGTTATTCACCAAATGTGCTGTTTTATCTAAATAGGTATTTATCCCCTCACTATCTTTCTCTGCATCTCTTTTGTGTTTTTTGGAAGACATGTACCATTCATGAAGTATATCAAAAGAAGTTCCCATAGTGGGGATAAACATAGGGACTTCTTCTTCAGCAGAAGTAATAATATGATCAAGACTGTGAAAGATGAGGAACAGAAAGACAAGAAGAACAATCATGCAAGCATATATTATGCATAGGAACATAGCTATTCATTTCTCGCGCCATCCTACTGCTCATTGAACTTGTTCCACTTCTAGAACCATGGTATTTTGTTTTTAATCATTTTATTACACTCATCAAATTTCTTTATGTTTGTAACTGTAAAATCTGCTCAATTTTAGCAATAACAAGCCTTCTTATCACTGGGCCATTTTTAGGATCCTGCAAGAAAGTGTGAATATTAATGTCTCTTTTAAAAAGAGCAGGGGAAGATCGAAGTATGAACACAAAGACAGCTAGCACAAGCCGATGAACGTCACTATTGGTAAGTACCATATGTTTAACCACTCAAAACAGGAATTCTCCTTGAAATAAATCCAGATTTTGATGTTTCCAATTCCTGATCAAGAACTGACATTTAAGTATAACTCTGATGTTTCAATATGTATTTCTAAAAGTTCATTTGAATTCAGTTCAATACAAAATCTTTATCAATCAGTCGTGGCTTTATTGTCCTTTTTCTTTGTCATCGATCGAGTCTGCACATGTTGAAATTATTCTTCTTGTCTAGCATCTGGAACAGCAACGTTGGGAGGGCAGGCCTGTCCATTATAGATCTTCACATCACCCAGGTGCAGCCAAGCTCTTCTACCTGATATTTTGACAGCGGAAGGGGATACTTCCATAACAAAGAAAGGGCCATTAAAACGCAGCTCAAGCCACTTTCTTGTAAAAATGTTCACTAGCACTAGGTCCCCAACATATAATTTAGGTGGTGGTAATAGTTCATTCACCGGCCCCTGATGCTTGACTTGATCTGAAACGAAAGAAATGCTAGAGGTCATGCATGTCAAATAGTCATGCATCTCATCACCTAAAGTTTTTGCTACACTCTGGGCATCACTGCTACTCCTAGACGCAGGTCTAAGGGGCGTTCTCACATGACGCCCTGTAACTAGCTCATGCGGGGTGAGGTGGTGGTCTGATCCTGGCTGATTCCGAAGGGCATGGTAGGCAATAGAGCCATACCTTTTTCAAAGTCAATTTAATCTTTGCAATCCTTTCCTTTAGGAGGCTGTTGAGTCTATCACATATCCTGTTCACTTGCAGGTGATAAGAAGAAGGAAACATGTGCTTGTACTCAATAGAAGCCCTATCTATTTGAATAGTTCATTAACAAAATGGGGCCTCAGCCATTGTCGGATCTCAGCACGTCACACACACCCCACCTCAGGAAAACTTTGCGCACTAAAAACTTTGCTGCGCAAGTGGCATCAGAGTGTGCACACAGACCTGCCTCCATCCACCTAGTGAAGGGACTCACTACCACTAATAGATACCTATATCCATTACATACTTGCAGCATATCAACATAGTCGATATGTAAATGGTGAAACAGACCATTCGGTCGAGGTATCACCCTTCTGATCGCTCTCAATATATGCCCAGCAGTAAACATTTGACACACTATGCAGTTTACCATAAATAGTGCAACGTGTTGTAACAAATTAGGAATGAACCAGACTTCTGCAACTGTAGCAGCAAGACTCTCTCTAGTTATATGTGCAGGATAATGCAACTGATCAAGAGCGACATTCAGTATGTTACTGGCATCACTGGTTTTCCAGTGCTGCCTTGCCACCAAAAAACTCCGTGGGGGATAAAGAACACCCCTTCCTGTGGTGCACTTCCTTGAATCTCTGTTAGTTGAGCCATCAGCAATTTATTAAACCCTTCTTGCATTAAGATGGTTGCAACTATCTTTTCTTTAATATTCTCAAAACTCAAAATCTCTGGGGAATATGCAACCCTTTTGGCTTCTACGTCTGCTGCATTGTTCCTGCAAGAGATAAAATCTGTTCGCTTATTATGGGCTGCACAGTTAACTAGGAGTTGTAGTGCCTTATCCAATAAGGATGCGTGTTGCACTGGAGCGCCATCTGTGCGGAGGTAGCCCCTCCTCTTCCAATGTGCTAACCCTGCATGTACGGTTGACATCATGTAGGTGGAGTCACTGTGCACTGTCACTTTCTGTCCTTTGTGTTTCTTGAGTGCGACAATAAGCGCTCCTAATCCTGCTGCTTGTGCTGAAAAGTGAGACGGTAGTCTTGCACTCGCTACTATTTCAAATTCTCCATTTAACCCGTTTCTTATCACTGCGGTGCCTCAATGCCTTTCACCACTAGTATGATCAATTCTCGAAGAACCATCAATAAAGAGAATCCTCCTTCCCGCTAAAGCATTCTCCTTCACATGGGGCATATCATCATAAAATTCAACATAATTAGCACAGTCATGCAGATGATCACTTCTACTACTGGAAAAGCTATAAACGTGGCAGGATTCACTATTTTACAACTTACTCTTTTAATTGCTGGGTTAGAAATCATTACCTCATAAACTGAAGCTCTCTGGGATGTCAATGTGCCCTTGAGTTTATCTAAAATAGCAAATAGAGCATGCTCCACGAAGAATAGAACAGCCCATGACAATACTTGTAGACTTCTCGATTGCGAATGCGGCAGCTGCCAAAGACTGTTCGCAAGAAAGTATCCTCTCATAACTGGGTCTAAAATCCCACTGTAATACGCCAAAGGTTTGTACCCCAATGTGGTTTTCTGTGTAAGCACTGCTGGCAAGACTATCCCATTTGTGTGCAAAAACAAATACAATTCCTCAGAATAATTGGGAATTCCTAAAACTGGGGCTTTACAGATTGCGTTTTTCAATTCCTTAAATCCTTCCTCCATTTCTTCAGTCCATTCTATTTTTGTTTTACCCACTTGCGCTTTCTTTAACGCTTGCAGAAGTGGCCTTGTGTATGTACTATAATCAAACACCGAGGCTCTAACATAATTTTGCAAACCCGAACATTGTTGCATCTTCTTCACTGTGTTTTGAGGTTTTCATGATCGCCTCAGCTCTTTCAGGAGTCACTTTCTTTCTTTCATGCAAAATCAACTGACCTCTTCTTGACAATATTGCAACTTCTTCTTGTTTACTTTATGTCCCTTGTCTGCTAGGATAGTCATCAATTGAACAGAATCCTGTCTGTTGTATCACCGCACTTTTGAGATCAATATTGCCTAAATCCATTTGTAGGACTCTATTAAAGATCGATGGGGACTCACTGTACCCTTGAGGCAAACAAGTATGTTTCAGTCGGGTTTAGCGGAATGTAAATGAAGTCAAGTCTTGTGAGTCCTTATGCAACGGGATTGAGAAAAAAATTATTTTTCAAATCAATCACCGTAAAATATCGAACTTCACCCGGGATACTAAATAGTATTGTCGCCGGATTAAGAACTAGAGGAAACTTTTTGTATCGGATACACTGCAGTATTGCACAATGATTCTGATGGCACCTGAATTGCTTGTTTCATCAGTGCTATAATAGTCTGAAATATACCATCATGAGCTTGTTGTGACATGGGGTATTGTTTTGTTCGAGGTAAAATCGCTCCTGGTTTAAAAATGTATAATCCTACATCATAAGGGCCTGATGTCAATAAGGTACTTGGCACCTTTTCCAAGTCTTCTTGAAAAAATGCTGCCCTTTGCCGCATTATTACCATTCGCTGTTAGACTTCATTTTTCTCTATCCTTATCCATTATGTAATGCTCATGAAGAACACCACTTTATCATCTGTTTGGTCCCCGCTGAACATCGTTTTTTTCAGTCAATCTATACCCTTCCTCAAGAGCTATCACTGTCCTCCATGGTCTACCCTCATCATCTACTCCTCCGAGCATTGCCATTTAATTTTGTACTATTGCTCCCTGAAATTCTATAGGAATGATTTGTCCACCCTCCTCATCCAAAGGTGTTCGTGGTCTAAAAAAGAATTCATCTTGTATTCTTACAATCTTCCCCACCAAGCCATGTAGCCACATCAGTAAAATGCTCACTCCATATAGAAAAATCTCTGGATCTACCGGAATGCCTTGCAGAGCCACTTGCCCTATGAATGCTAATATAAACTCTACTATGTTTAAGTAGTGCATTCCTGTATTGGAGTACACTATCCCTTGATCAGTAAACAAAATTGTCATGTTAAGTTTGGTCATTAAGCCTCTTCCCAAAATATTGACCGGTGTCTGTCGTAAATATAACAAGGGAATAGATATGTCACACTCTCCTACAGAGACTCGGAATTCATCAGTAAAAGGAAATTGACTTGTAGCTCCAGAGAACCCTTGAGCATTCATGGCAATTCTTGACATTGGATATTTTCCCTCTCGTATACACAAACAAGTTGCTCCTATATCTACAAGAAAAGAAAAGGGTTTGCCTCCTATTGTCACATCAACACTTGGTTCCCCATGGGGATCTGGTGTCACCAATAGTGCACATCAGGCCACCCTGTTAGCTGTCTTATTGAAGATATAGGCTCATCCCCATCCCTGTGAAAGTATTTCCGCCTACCACAGTGACACCTCCTATCCTCAGTGTCAGTACTTGTCCAGTGTTTGCATATTGCCGTGTCTGCATAGGTGCTTCTTGTGACTGTCCTCGTGCTGGATTCATTTGTATTCGTTCTTGCTAGCATACCTGTTGCACTTGCGGTGCTTGTATCTGAGAAGACATATAATCCTGGGCAAAGCCCTCTCTAGTTTGTGTACTATATGGTGGAAGATAAGCTGTCCCCCCTTTTGAGAATTGTATATTTTGTACATTACCTTGGCTCCCACATACGTGCGCAATGTGTCCTCTCATCCCACAAGTCCAACATACTGGGGGTGTCCTTCTGACAAGCCCCCATTGGTTATATCCTCCCTGGGTACTCTGGTTCTCATTATATGTACCCTGAAACCCACCTTGATTTTTTTGAAATCTGCCTCCTCTTCCACTTTAACCCATACCTCTGCCTCATGGAATGAACCCATATCCTCCTTGCTTCATCGGGCACAGATTACTTGCCTGTGATGTACCATTGCTTCCTGCATTCCCAATCCTTACTCCGCTTGTCAATACCGCCCCTTATATGGCACATTTTGACAATTATTTCTGTACTAACCTGGCTTCCTCTATTTTCCTATTCTCATCTTTATTTTTGTTCTTCTCTTGTAACAACTGACAATGGTGTACTATCGTGACTGTATCTCAGCCCATGGCTTTGCTTCCATTCCTACTTGTTTTTTCATCTGCCTCTGTACTGGCTTAGGCAACCCCTAACACAAAATGTGGCAAAATAATGCCACTGTCTTTTCCCACATCTCGAGAGTTTCAAGCTGCAATTTCTCCTGAATATCCTGAATGTAAGCAATAGGGTCTTCATCTTCCTTCATCTTATGTGTCATAATTGCACCCATATCTGATATGCCAGGAGTGCCCTCCAAACATCTGCTCTACAATTATTAAACAGTGCTCCATCATGTGCCGTGTTTTGTATATCCTGCTCTCCTCCATATGTCATAAGCCCTCTATCCAGGAATAGCTGCCAGGAGACCTTTTACATCCCCTATGGCCAGCGTATTTCTCCCTGTCATTTTTTCTAATTCATATATCCATTTCCCAGCGCCCGAAGTCAAACTAGAGAGCTTGCACCTTAAATTATCCTTATGCATCTGTGGCCATGGAATATATTGCGGTCTTGCTCTCCCTGTTTCTAACAAGGGTAATTGCGTACACCCTGCCCCATTGTCAGATCCCACTATTAGTCTATCAATGGCAGGAATAATCGTCCCTGTCTGTCTCCTTGTGGGTAATGACCTTAACCTGCTCACATATGGCGGCAACTCTCCCTTCTCACTGTGCAATCGTCCTCAGGGACACTCTGGATCTGCTATAGGAACTGGTGTTCTATCTTTCCATTGTTCCAGATCAGACCATCTTATTTCTTTCTCCAATTGCAGGCTTCCTTCAGGGGCACACGTTCCCCCTACTTCTACCCCGAGACCAGACTCTCTTTCCTCGTCTGACATGTCTTGTCCCCAACTAGTGTCACTATCATCCCCATCACTCTTATCCAGATTCAGTCTACTTAAAGAAAATGCTCTACGTCCATAACTGAACAGGTTTTCTTCTTTGTTTTGTAATTGAAATACTCACTTTAACTATTGACAGACCTTGTCGATCCTTTCTCCTATGCTTTCTGCATCAAATCCTTTTTCTTCCAATACTACTCTCGATGCCGCTGGCATTGCTTTCTTTATTGGAAGAAACTCTTCTATTCTATCCCATCGTATTTCTGGGTTTGGCCCTACTGGTACCCTATGAATGAGACTGGCATCAAGACCTTGTTGTCTCCTTTTGCGTTCTATTTCTTCGTCTACTTCTCTTTGCTTCCTCGCATCCCTTCTAATTCTTTCTTCCTCTTGCCTTCATTCTTCCCCTCTCCTAACTCCTTCTCTTCTCTCTTTTTCTTCCCTTCGCCTCTGTAATCTTTTATCCCTTAATCTTTGTGCCTCTTCCTCTTCTCTCTTTCTTTCCAGTCTATCCTGCTCTTCTATCACATCCCTGTCTATTATACTTTCTTTGTTCTTCTGCTTGTTCTTTTTTCTCTCTTGTTCCTCCTGATATATCTGCTCTCATCGCCCCCTGCTCTCCCTTTTCTGCTTGTCTTCTTTAAATGAGGTAAGGGGAACTGAGGGCTCGACACCTTCCTCCTTATGCTGACTAAGCATCCACTCCTCAAGTGGTGGGTCTTTTCTTTCTTCTTGGTACATTTTCCAGAGCTCTAGAATAGCAAACTGTTTCTCTAATTTCTTCCCTGTGTATGCAGCGTGTAAGTATGTGGTCATGTGTTGCAATACCGCTTTTGACAGTGATCCCCCTTGTAGCCATGGCATGAACATCTTATCTGCTGTTCCTTTTACCGATTCCGCACTATACTGTTTGAGCATATGTTTTGGTAGTGTTTTGCATAGGTGCATGAGAGGAGTGTCTCCAATTGACTGTCAATACTTACCATACTGTTTAAAATAAACTTTACACCTTTGCTTAAATTGCTACTTTTTAACGTCTTAAAAATAATAAATATGAGCATGCACCATCAATTGCTGCTCAAGCCTCTAATTATAATAGTCTAACTATTCTCTTACTTGATACACCTATTCTTTTTGATTGGCGCCATCACTTCGCTGAACTCAATCACTGTTGCTACTCCCCTTTTTCAATTCTTTCACAACTTCTATCGCTCATCGATATTTTTACTTGATAAACAACATTCAGACTAGTCAAACGTTACACATTTATTAACACTGTGATCACTTTATCTCTCGCCTTTATTTCATACCCTATACAGGGTTTGAGACGTCACTTTACGTAATCCTGATTATGGATTATATATTTCACCCTACCCCCGCTGGGATTTGAAACGTCTCCTTCTAACTCCCTTGAGCCACCTCTAAGCGCTATGTTTTCTATTCACAATATTTCCTTTTACTCAAAAATGATTACAATCCCATCTATTTATTTGCCATTCCCCTTAGTCTATTCATCATTTGTTAATCGTCTCGAGGCCTTCGGTATCGACTCTTCCTTCAATCCGACCACTTCGCCTTCCGTCCGCAGAGCACCGGTGGAAACCGGGCAGGGATTTCGTCAAAGGGGGGCCTGCCCACCGCAAATATAGCGTTTTATTAATAATTGTAAAAAAACAGGGAGGTTACAATGGTCAGCAATGGACGTTCGCTCAGGCTCTCAATGATTTCTTCACAAAACATAGACTTTATACCAAAATTACATCAGAGGTGATGTCATACTATGTGGGAAATAGTGAAAAACCTACAAGGGATTGTAATTGGTTCAAGGGGAACATCTAAGTATACTTTCAATAGGAACTAGGATTGTAATTGGCTGCCCACTGTCAGGGGGACAATATGTGCCTACCTCTAAAACATGTCATCATAAAAATCACAGTTTTCAATTGGTCTTCAAACTATAACGACCTTCGTTATGCAACTCTCTACAATGGGTTGACACGCTTGTGCCATGTCTGGAACATTTGGTTCACTTAGCAGCGCGCAAGCCCAGAGCCAGGTGCAAGGAGGTGGACTTGGCTCTACCTTTCCACCCAATTAGCCCTTCATCTCTTATCACCCAAGCCTTTTGCCATGAAGATTGTCTTTGAACTTGAGCTTGCAAAGTATCCTTGTCTCTGGGAATATATGGGAGTGCAGGCACTCACTATCGTTCTTCTAGGACTCCAAGTTCAACTCTATTTTCATCCGTGGCTCACGTGACTGGAGACCACAATTTGGTCCAATTCGCAGGTTTTTAAATGTCTTAAATTAATACAACTTGGCACTCTTGATGTTCTTTCTTTGCTCCTTAATAAGAGATGATTCATCCCTTGACCTTCACTCCTTTCAAGAATAGATAACTGACCTTGGCTGCTTCAGTTTTGATATCAGGTCAGACAGCCTCACTATGCAACTCCACGATTTCAGCTTATTCTTGCTGCAACACAATTCTCGCCTTTTCTCTTCATGGGTCCTGGCTTACTAGAATTCATGACACCGATGTCCAGCTCCTACACAATGGCGGATTTGCCCGCATTCTATTCACTACTTATAGCCAGCTTCTATGATAACTTAACCTATGTGGCGTTCCAGCATCTGTATATTTATTGAACGATTGATTCTTTGCAACACTTTGTGCACATGCAGTCTTCTTTTTGCATATGAAATTATATTCGATTCTTAACTTCGTTATTAGCTTCTGTAGGATCCGTGCATTCTCTTTAGCCAATATCTCGGGACGTCGCACATGCCTCTTGTGACGTCACTTGCTCTTCTCTCTGCTCTTTTTCATATTCCTTCAGGGAGTTCCTGCCTCAGATTGTTGTCTCTCCGGGGATACATTCGATAGGGCTGTCTCAATGGGTATATTCTTTCGAATATACGCTGCGGTATTGGCACGACTGCTGGTGTCAAACATGGCACGATCTCCGCTTTCCAACCTATAGGAGGTAAGGGGGCTTCCTGCAGATGCAGATGCTCCTCTACAGTACACTGCAGGGTTTATTTCCACTAGTGCATTTATATAGTGCTATGAACCCTCAGGCATCTGAGCGCTGCCTTTTATTTTCCAGGTGTGTGGTGCTCATTTATCGACCTCAGAAGGATGAAAGGCTGAGTATGGTCCTGCCGTGCTATCTGACCGCCTTTGTGGATTAACCTTTGATGAGCTTTTACTAAGATTCACTACACCTGTCCAGTGGGCAGAAGCTAGACAACTCTCTTCCATGTCCCACTCGGTGATATCTTATCAGCGTAGCTGGATATGTTTCCAGGAAGGGCGAGATTCAGAAATGGGGAATATTTTCAGTTCCTTTCTCGGAGAGTCTCTTAGTCTTACCGTGTATGTGATTTGGCATTATCAATGGTAACCACCAGGTTGTGGACCTGTTTATGGGGATCAGATGTTTAACTACAGATGGGGAGTGGGGGGCATAAGAAAGAGGCCATTTGACCCATACGAAAACATCAGTGGCAATGTTGAACCTTGTTGGCTACCGTCAGAGAACAGCTTAGGCCTGGAAAGAAAAGATGAGAGCCGAATGGGGCTGGGGAGTCCCTTATTGGCGGCACCCGCGAATGAGCAATTACTGGGTCAGCTGAACTCAGCATGACCCAGTAATTGCCCATTCAGGGGTGCTGGTAAAATCACAGGTTTGTTACAGGCACGGCTACCGCCAAACCCATAATGAGGGCCAATGTCCTAAATGTAGTTCCTATGTTCTCAAAATGTTCATACATTGTGTATAGAGTCCAGGTATGAACCCATCCGTAGTAGGTCCCTCCAGTCCCTCATTCCGCAACATAGTATAGATGTCGGGTCCTGGGGTAGAGTACATTTTCCTTAGAAGAGAGAGCTGTCTCCATTGGGACATACTAGCCAGGGATTGCAGACCCAACTCATACCTAATGGCTGTAAATGTTACACACTTCGGTAGATGATAGAAAACTTCTCTCCAGATTATGGCCTTATAGCGAGTCAATTCTGAAATCAGCCACTCAGGAGAAAATTCCAAGCCAACAAATCAGCCGCGGGATAGCTTCAGCAATGTAGCACCTCCTTGCCGGGAGGACAGAATAATTCCCATATTTTTTGTCTACCTTCAGCATTTGGGAGATCAGAATCATAGCTTTGCACCTCAAATAATTCCTCAGAGCGTTTTTATTGGGGTGGCCAATAATAGGATACCCCAAATAAACCATACTCTCTTAAAGTTGTAGCTTGATGTTATTGATATAACACGAACAATGACATTTCTTACGCGATCTACTCAGTTTTAGTATAACCGTCTTTCATGGGTTGATTAATAGATTATTTTTCAGCAGATATTCATTAAAACATTTGAGAGCTCTTTGCAACCCAATTGGCGTTAAATCCATTAATATAAAATCATAAGCATATGCTGTCCAGGCTACTTTTAGATTGCCAATTTTCGGTGGGGCAAAAGCTGTATCAGACAGGCCCCCACCCCCAAATCCGACACATATATATTAAACAGTGTGAGGGCAAGTCGACATCCCGCTCTAAAACCATTTAAGGTCAGAATAGTTTGAACATTAGGCCTTCATTATTCAGCCTCATTTGGATAGTGTAGTCCTTATGCAGATATATCAAGATGCTTAGTAGACGTTAAGGCATTCTGAGTTGTCTAGTTGGCCTTCAGAATCCGGTGATCAACAAGATCGTAAGCCCTGGAAAGTTCAATCAAAGCTACAAATACTTCTGCAGAGTCATCTCTCCCTGCTAACTCTTGTACACTATTCAAAAATAGCCCTCCGCAATCGGTTTCCAAATGTTTTCGGAAGCCCACCTGAAGGGTATGTAAAATATCGTTGTCAATACACCAATCTTCTATGTGACGCAAAACGATTGAAGCAAAACTTTTAGAGTCTGTGTCCATCAAGGAGATGGGGCGATAATTTCCTGGTAACCTCCTATCCCCCTTCTTCTAACATTTTTTACCATAAATCAACATTCTGTTTAAATATTGTGTATGTCAACATGTTGGGGCTTCCCGCTCTTGAGGAGCTGGCCTTAAATATTTTGGGCCTGATCACGAGTTGGGCGGTAACGCCGGCGTTATTAGCGCCAGCGTTAATAGCCCTACTGCCAAACCCCCCAGCGCTATTAGCGCCAGATCACGGGTTTGGGGGAACGGGTATTGCCCATTGCCCATTGGGCCCATTCGGGAATTCCTCATTCCCCATTGGGCCCAATGGGGAAAATGTGCGCTATTACTGCTGGCGGATTTCCCGCCGGCGGTAAACGTGCCGAAAATCAGCAAATTTGCAGCGGATATCCCCCCAGCCTATGGCTGGGGGGAAATCCGCCAAAGCCATGATCTGGCGGACCCTTAAATGCGACGGTAAAAGCGCTACCACCGCATTTAAGGGTTACCGCCAGACTCGTGATGAGGCCCTTTATCTGCTGTTGCTTCTGGTGTATGTTTCAAAGTCCATATAGCATTTTCTTCTACTCGGCAGAAGACCCTTATATTCACGCCTTGTTTATACAGATCTCTGAAATGCTCTGCCCATATCTCCTCTCTTATAGGATTAGTTTGTACAAAGGACTGAGTCCTTTCCAGATCATTCATTCATCTCTAGAATTTACTAGAACTCCCCTCTCCCAAAGAGGTCAACATAGCCTTGCTATAATTTTGGAACATAATGATCCAATGGCTTTTAATCCAATTCTTACATTTCTGCTTTAACTTTTTTCATCCAAATGGATTTTGCCATTCTTCCCCCTTCATGCCATCCTTAACTTGTCTTATCTCTTCTCTAAGAGACCTCTTCATTTCTTGGATTTAGATGTCACATTTAGTGGGTTTTTGCTTGTTGACCACGTAACCTGCAGTTCCAACATATAGGCAATACCTTCATTATATATTTATCTAAAGATATGGAGGTGTATGTAGACTTCTTTAACTCTAACGGGGAGCACTGAAAGTCTTTTGAGATGACCATGTTGAAATTATTTATACTCTTTTCGTTCCATCTTATTCAATTCCCTTGATGATTTAACAATACCTCAGTTCTATAAAAATCTATGACCTGGTCATACTTGTTCCAATCAAAAGTTGCAATAAGTAATCCATGATCAATATGTTCGGAACACAACATTTCAAATGAACAATTTCGATTATATAAGGTTTGGTAATCAATGCAGGATGAAATGTTGTTGCCAAACCAAGTGTCAGTATTTTTTCCTGCCCCATCCATAGTTACACATAGTAGCCGTAGTCCCCAGTTTTCCTAATTGGAGTGCCAAATTAGGCCCTGAAGTTTTTTACATTTAGCAGCACTTGTTCCCAGGGATCTACACTCACTCCTCACCACATTGGAATCAAGGGCAATTCCCCCCAATAATTGATCACAGTCGGATGCGGGTGATATATAGCAGTCTGCATCAAAATCACCCAGAATTGCCACCTGTCCACCTGGGCACATCAAGTACCATTCTACTGTCTTTTGATTAACCAATGCTATTGTATTTTCTAAATTACCGGAGGCATTCCAATATATGTTAAACAACATAGGTTGGGAATAGCGATCACCCTGGTATATTTCAATAGTTACAGCGAATCTGCCCTTACAAATCGTTTGATGATTTAAAATGGACATACCCTGTCCTTGATTAACAGCAACGAGGAGGCCCCCTGCGGGGCACCCCCATACTCCTTGAATTGCTGGTTCACTTACTATCTCATAGCCTTGAAAGGAAGGTAGACCAGTCACCCAAGTGTCATGTAGACCTATTAATGAAAAAGAGTGCAGAAAACGGCACAGTATTGAGTCATAGCATAACGCAGAAAAACCTCTAACATTCCAGGAAACCAATTTGAGATTCGTCTCTACACTAAAGAGTACCTCGGATTTATTTAAATTGTGAGATGGCTTAGCTCAGTTTCATTACCAGCCACTGCCAATTAAGATCCTTCTGCTCCAGTTTTGGTTCCCTGTCTGGTTTTCCAGCCTCTTCCTCTTGTTTATTGTCTGTTCATGGTGATCTGATCCTTCCTACTCTCTGCCCTCTTGAGCCTCCACAAAGGGGTTGAGATCGTAACCTAGCCTATGGAAATTCTCAACTTCATTCGTCAAAACTACATAGACAATTCTTGAGGGAATCACAAGATTAACATAATCATATCTTCCCGTCAGCTATGTTTCACATGTTTAGTGCAGGCAGGTCCAAGCTGATCGCAGGCAGGTTCATTACAGTCTGTGCTGGATTGTCTGCTTCGTAACCTCCTATGCCCCAGGTAAGTGCTGTGCGCCTTATATACAGGTCCACACGCCAGAAGAAGGTGTATAGGGATTGAATACTATCCCCACACCTCCTACAAAGCCCAGGGGGGCAAGGCACAGCCCCTCACCCTCCAGCACCAAGTCCCTTACAGTTATTAGAATGATTGAACTGAAAGAACATACCGTTTCAATATACTCAATCTCGTAACAGTGAACATGTGAAATTAAATATGATCTTTTTTTACACATCTAACTGGAAACATACTCTTCAGATTTTGATTTTCTGCTGCAGATCCCTTACGGATTCTAGCTTCCTTTTTACCCAAAAAACATTTCAAATAGCACTTAAACTGCATCTTTGCCCGACGAGAAGGCAGGGCAAAACGATGAAGGCTGCAGCGGTGCCCCTGAGAGTTTCAGCGAACATGCTTGCCAATAAAAAAGCTTAAACTCAGGAAGGGATTTAAAAAATAGAACAAACAAGCAGCATAGAAATGAGCACCTAGCAGGTTGCATAGATACTCAGGACCCTTTTAGACAGTATTGATATGGTCCTATTAAGCAGCATGGGTTTAACCCAATTAGGCAGTATGGGTAGCAATCATGCAGCCTAGATAATAGTGAGCAGCATCAGGCAGTATACACATGACACAGTTAGGCAGTATGCAGCATGCTGGCACTTATGAGTGATGCCCCCTATTTTTTTTATTAGAAAATTGTTTTGGTTGAGACATCAACCTTTTCAATATGGCATGTTTACATCGAGATTGTCATTTTTCTAAACATGCTTTTTGACCTTAGAGCAATATAATATAATATAATTCACACTTAGGAAAAGTTTTACAAATTGCAATGCAGTTCATTAGCGTTCATAGAAAGTCTTTAGTGCCTTATAACCAGATTGTAATTTCGTCTTAACATTTGACCTAGAGCAATACCATATATATAATTCACAAGTTAGAGAAATAGTCCATGTTTCCATTCACTTCATTAGCATTCATAGTAAGACTTTTGAGCCTTGAAAATGTGCAAGAGTTGCCAGTTTAATCCGTTATAATCTGTGAGCATATGTTATCAATCTACCTAGTTGATTAAGGTGTCCTCTGTTTCTCATTTAAGGTTCCTAATAAATTGTACAGTATCAATAATTAATTAATAATCAATGCTATTTTAGTAGCATTAAAAACCTTGTGCCATAGTTGTTCCTTTGTAAGAAGCCCTTTGTTTAGAAAATGTTTGTGGAGATATCTAGTTCTCATTTCAGTCATCAATATACATTCAGTAATCAGATTTTGCAATGTCTCTTTGTAAGTAGGATCCCCACACAGTCTACTTGTTAGGTCCGGATTAGAAGCATTGTTATATTTAGCTGTAGCTGCTTTAGTTCGAATCAGATTCATGCAAAGGTTTAGTAAATAATCTGCATAGATTCGATTGGGAAATTTGATTAATTAACTGGGGACTATATTCCTAGGTTTGTCCAGAAAAGCACCCAGCTTAAAGGTATCATAGGTGTTACATTTTTCCCTTGAAGTAATCCAGTCCCAACGCCATTGTTTAATTTTCTCTATTTCAGGATTTTCTAACAAGAGGGCATGGTTAATGTCAGACTTACACAGTGTAGTTATGCACATTTATTTCCAGTGCTGTAAGGGTCCAGCAGTAGATGTTTCTACAAGCTCTTTCAATATTGGAAAGAGATTTTGGGAGTCGGGGTTGCAAGAAGACACTTTCTATATAGTGACAGAATGGACCATAATATTATTGTAAATAATGAGGTTAGGCCTAATTAGTATCTAATTATTGCTATTGGTATATTCTGGGGAACAGGGAGTATGTACTTCCAGTAGATCCATTCCACTAGTTCCCAATTATGTGCATCTGGGCTATCTTTCGTTTGGCTACCATAAGTGATTATAGGGATGACTTTTTGGAGATAGAAGATTCTAGCTTGTAGAATTGAAAATTTCCCAAATCTCTTTTGTGATGCCCTTCCCTGAATTGCTAAGAGTCTCATTCTTGAATTGATTTTGGTTTTATATGGTAGATCTGAAAGGTGATAGTTGGTGTTAACCCCCAGATATTTATATTGTTGAAATTGCATTAAGGACGTTTTTGAAAGCTGCCAATTGAAGTTAAAATCGGATTTTTTGGCACTGTGATTAAATATAAGTATGTTTGACTTTTGTATGTTTATGGTAAGATTATTCTCTAAAGGATATTTGCTCAAAGTAGTCAGTTTTCTTTGTAGGCCAATGGGAGTTTTATCCATTACAATCAGATCATCTGCATGTAATAAGTACGAGATTTCTGTGGTTCCTAACTTGGGTGGAAATGATCTAACTGAGTTAAAAGCAGAATGTATATAATTAATAAAAGAATTTAAAAGGAGGGACGCGAAGGGGGAGCTCTGTTTCAACCCAGTGTTTGTTAAAACAGCTTTTGTTAAAAGACCAGTTGTAGTCAGTTTTACTTTGATAGAAGTATCAGAATAAAATTGCTGTATTAAATAAATGATATAAGTGTGACAGCTGTTTTCTAAAGGTTTGTCCTATAAAATTTCGAGTGGGTTTGAATCAAAAGCTTGCTTAAAATCAATCATAGCCATAAAAATTGGTTGTTTCCGCTGGAAGGCTTGTTTTTTTAGAGCCGATAAAATTGTTAAATTTAGCGCTGTTCCAATGCCTGCTACGAATCCCGATTGATTAACATCTAATAACTTCTCATATGCTAGCCACTTTAAAAAATCTCGAAGCAACAGTTTTGCGAACATTTTCCTGGGGCATCTAATAGGGCAATCGGTCTATAATTTTGTGTCTGATTTCTATCGCCCTTCTTGAGAATGGCAATAATAATGGCTTCTTGCCATGATGTAGGAATTTTGCCAGTTATAATCACTTTTTTAAAAATAAGTTCCAGGGCTAAAGCCCATTCCTCAGGATTTTTTTTCAGAATATAGGTCGATAAATTATCTGGTCCCGGCGCTCTTCACACACTTCGTTTTTTTATTATTATCAGAATGTCTAGGGAGTAGAAAGTACATTTTGACAGATCAGGAATTAAGAGGAATAGTGGAGTTGATTCAGCTCCATTAACCAATAAAAGCTTTTCGAAGTGCATCATCCAATCTTTTTCATTTATGGTATTAAGCAAAATGGATTTGGTCAAACTTCTGTGGGGTGCGTTGATTATACTGCATATTGCAACCACTGATTTCTGCATAAGAGGTTGAAGCATTTTCTCTCCATCTTGTTGTTTTCTAGCTCCTCTAATTTGTCTAATAGTATTTTTGTAATGCGTTCTAAGATTAGTTCGTGCAGCTCTTTGTGTTATAGGCCATAGGAGTCTCAGTGCTCTGCAGACATTATATTTTAGTTCTTTTATCTGCAAATTATTGGAATATTTATGGTTATAGTTAGTTTTTAACTTTACTTGAAACAATTCATTAATGAGCTGGATCGAGTCAATATAACTGTTAGAAGAAGTTATAATTTCCGGTTTATTTGCTTCTGTTATATTGGCTGTGAGGGATCTGATAAGCCTCGAGTTCCAGTATATTCTGCTTCTAGCATTATTAATTTCTTGGGGTAATGTATAAAATCACCCTCTTCAATATCTTGTGGCACCCAATGGGTTGCTAAGATGTTATGGTCGCTAGACGTGATAGACATTACTTTAAATGAGGCAATTAATTTATTAGTGTTATTCGAGATCAAAACATAATCTATCACCGAGGTGCTCTTACCTCTGCACCATGTCGGAGCAGGTGGAGAGCCCTTTGATGATGAACCATTTAGCATCTTGAAATGTCTTCTTTCCATTAGGGAAAGCCATGTTGCTGCACGCATGTTGGACTCCAAATTTGTAGTTGAGGTGCAATTCATGTTAAAATCTCCTGCAATTAAGGTACCTTGTATGGTATTATCAGTGAGTATCAAGTCTAAGATGTTTTCAATTTTTCACAGAAATTGTGGTTCAGTTGGCGAGGCAGGATTCCAATATATGTTTATTATAACAGCTAGAGGAAACAATGGATGGTTTGAGTTATTAGTTCTGACTTTTACTACTTGGATGCTTGCATCTGGGCATAACCAAGGTTTAATCAAAAGTTCAGAATCAAGCCGCGTTGCTATAAGTAACTGTGATGCTGGAAATGCATCAGAGGGACAGGGCCTCTGAATCCTTGTCCTTTTCTGCTTTTTATCGTGTGTTCTGTCGTGTTTTCTGCCCAGGAGTCCATGTGGGACTCCTGGCAGTGCAGCTCTCTCTTTTGGTTTGGTGAACAGACCCATGGGATACCCTTATGGCACCCATGGGTAGGGGTACAACCCTGTGCCCCTAGTGTATGTTTTTGGGCACCTGTGGGTGGCCCACAGAGCATGGTATAGGCTGGTGGCAGCTCCATGCTGAATTTGACAGGTGCTCTGGGTGTCCTCCATTTTGGGATACCCAGGCCCTGCCATTGGGATCAGTTGATTCCTGATAGGAAACAAGATGGCCCCTGTGGCCTCTTGCTTTCTATTGCCTGTTACCTTGTTTTCCCAAAATCCTGGGAAGCCCTGACTCTGTCCCTTCCCCCTGACTGGCTGTTGGGTGGAAGTTCCATATATGGTGTTGTTGTGAAGGCCCAGCTAGACTGACTGGAGCCTTCCCAGTGACTGTATGTTGTGGATACCTCCTGTGGGTGGGACCTGGGTGAATGGAGTGTGTGACCAATATACACTCCTTGTTGTGGTTGTCTGGTTTCTGGCATGAGAGACAAAGACTGAGACAGCCCTGCCCGAAACTGGCCTGAATGCAGTGTGTAGTGTTGAATGGCTGGGTACTTGTCCCAATCCACATTCCTTGTTGTGAGTGTCTGAAAGGGAGGAGTGTGGCCTGAATGCACTGTGTGCCTGATTGGCTGACTGACTGCATGAATGCCCTTCTGTATGATTGGCTGCTGAGTGTGTGCCAGCAGTGTGGATGAGAGACAGAATAGTATATCTGGGGACCTCTCACCACTGGTAATTGTTCAGAAGCGTTCTGGAGCTGAGTCTCCACTCTAAGAGTAACTGGAACTGCTGATCCTCGACGTCCAGCTGGAAGAAGAAGACTTGCTGTTGCATTTGCTTCGACCGATCCGAAGGCTGCCGAAATCGTCGAAGACTGACCCGAGAGAGGACCTGGTAAGGCGCCCTCTTCCCGTGCTCCGAGGGACCATCGAGCACCGCTCCATCTTCGCCGAAGCGCCCTGGAAGTCAGACCCTCGAAAGGCTGCCGACCCGAGACGGGACCGCCGAGGAGATCGAAGTGAAGCACCCGGACATCGCCGCTGTCGAAGTCCATTGCCGTCGACCAGGGTTCGCAGGTCTGTGTAACCGCTGGAGGCCCGTCGAAGTTGTGTTGCCCAGCCGTGGGGACCACTTGACGCCGTGCCGCCGACGACCGGAGCCATCCGCTCCTTGCCTAAGAACATTCGAATCGAAGGACTCCCTCGCCCGCATCGTCGACCGCTTTATCCTGCCGGAGAAAGTCGAGGACGACCAACGCGCCGAGGAGAAACCTGCCGGTGGGTTTCCCGCCACCCGAAGACCACAAAGACTCGAATGACTCGACGCCCTTGCTGGGCCCCCGTCTCCACAATCTTTGCGGTCCAGAACAATTGTCATCGAGGTGCCCCGCACGCCTCTTCCCTGCAGGACGCCGATGCTCCGACGCCGACGAGCACCGCTCGGACGAAGCTGCAGCCTCATCGACGCCGTTCACCCGTGTTCTCCGTCGGACGTTCGACGACCTGTGTCTCCCGCTTTAAAGGGCAGGCACTCAAGAAGGGTCGTCGATTCCCCGACGACGAACACCGAGTTCCTCGACGGACGTTCGACGCCCCGTGTCTCCTGCTTGAAAGGGAAGGCATTCAAGAAGGGCCGTCGATTCCCCGCCGCCGAACGCCGAGTTCCTCAACGCTTCTCGACGCCTCTCGACGATCCGTGACTCCCGCTTGAAAGGGGGTCGCTCAAGAAGGATCTGTCAACGCCTCTTTGAAGAACTCGACTCCACCGGGTACATTGGGGGGGTAAAAACATTATAGGAGGGAATAAGACTTGCAGAACAATATATGGACTGGGCTTGTGCTATATCTTTATTTTACAGGTTGCCCAGGTGGGGGGATCTCCACACAGAACCATGTCTAGTGGTAGGGGCCAGTATTCTGCCCATTGCTCAACCATCTTATTTTCTCTCCTCTCTCTATTGCTGGTTTCACTCCATTGATCTGTGTGACATTGTTACAGTATTGTTGATGCACTTTAGTGAGATCTAATACAAAGGGTGGTACCACTTTAGAATTGTATATATTTGCCATTGTTGATTTTCCTAAGTACAAAGTGAGTTATTATGATAAGTGTACATAACCTTGAATATTGATTATATAAAGACTGTGTCTAACCAATACAGTGTGCGGACATTCCTTTGTGGGGGCTGGGGACTACACTGTACTTAAGAACCAGCCTGCACCACCTCCTGAGAAGCTAGGCCTTGATTGCTCGACCATAGCTACCGAATAGAGAATCTAGGCTGGGGTCCTCTGTGCCTCCCCTCTACCATATAGAGAGCAGAAGTACAGACCACCCCCTACCGGTCCTTTACACTGGTGGCAAGCGGTGGGATGCTTATGGTTTTAAGAATCAGTGTATAACCGTGCCACTTACAAAAGATATCTGCACTTTATTAAATTAAGGTTTAGTTGTGTACGAGATAACTGCATTACAAACAATGGAGCCTGTTGCAAATGGTAAATTGACTCGGATGAGCTTGGAGGCTCTCCAGAGTGCTTGTGAAGCCAGGGAGTTAGACTTTGTGGATAAGTCTAGGGCTGAGCTGATAGCTGCCCTGGTGGACTACCAGACTGATGGTGAAACTCTTGATGAGGGGGGAATGCAACCAATGAGGACTCTGCCCCTGGGGTTTCTGCTGAATCTGTTTCTGGGAATGCCGCCATTCCTGCTGCCTCTGTTCCAAACCCCAGCAATTCCTTGGAGCTTGAGTTATTAAGGATGAAATTGGCCTTTGAATACCGCAAGTTGGAAATAGATGCTGAACTTAAGAAAGAGCAGTTGGCTCAACAAGTGGAGCTCAAGAATAGGGATCTTGAACTCAGAAATAAGGACCTTGAACTCAAGAGCCAGGACACTGAATGTCAGAGAATCCAGCTAGAGAAAGCTAGAGTGGAGGCTTCAGCTAAAACCAGTGAGAGTGTCAGGTCCCCAGCCACCAAGTTTATGAAAGATTTGGTTGGTGTATTTGTGGAGGGTTCAGATTTCCTCCAATGGATTGAAGCGTTTGAAATGGCTTGTGCGATTCATGATGTTGATAAAAGAGATTGGGCTAAGTGTTTGTTAAGCAGAGTGCCTCAAACTGGATATGACTGTATTCTGAAGCTGAGTGTGGAAGAAAGGGGTCAGTATGAGTGTATGAAGTCTGCTTTGATTGCCAAGTTTGGCAAGACACCTACCCAATACCTTAAAAGGTTCAGGGATTTTAAGAAAAGAGAGAATGTGTCTTGGGTTGACTGGGTGAGTGCTGCGCACATGAACATGATGGGGTGGATTGATGGATACAAGGTTAAGACTTTTGTTGAATTGTCCCACCTCTTGTTTTTTGAACATTTTTCTGAAGCCTGTTCACCAGAGCTGCGTCAGTATGTGGCTGACCAGAACATTTTGGAGCCCTTTAAGCTGGCTAGGTTGGCTGACAAGTGGGTCTCCCACCGGGTGTCCCCTAAGGACTCCAGTGGGAAGGACAAGGACAAAGAAAAGGGGGCCTCTCAGAAAGCTGAGGAGTCCCATAAGCAGTCACAGTCGGGTAAACCTAAACCTTCCTCTCCCAAGGCCCAAAAATCTAGTGGGGATAAGTCATCTGTGGGTGGGAATAAGAGTAGTGGTCCACCTGCTGCAAAGCAGGCTCCCAGTGGTTCCAGTACCGTACCCCGCACTCCTGGCACTTGTTGGGACTGTGGGGCTCTGGATCACAGAAGGGGTGACTCCAAGTGTAAAGGTAAGGCACTTGGAGTACAGGCTGTCAGCCTGACCTACCCTTACCCCGTGTCTGAGGTGGAGGCCACTGTCCTCCCCTCCTCTACCGGGATCACATTTGGTGCTCCGGTAGAGATTTCCTTAGTGTCCCTTGGGGCCTGGGACCAGTATGCAGAAGTACTGGCGACTATCCCACAGAACACCCATAGGTTTTTGAGAAGTGTCCTCTTGAATGGCCAGCCTTCTACTGGTTTGAGAGACACTGGGGCAAGCATGACAGTGGTGGACAGGACCCTGCTCAAGCCAGAGGACTATGTAGGTGCTCCTCTGAGAACCACCAGGTTAGCTGGTGGGCCTCCCAAATTATCGCCTGAAGCCTTAGTCACACTCATGATTGGAGACAAAACAGCAAAGCTTCCTGTCCTGGTTCAGGACAATGTCCCTGCTAACATTCTGTTAGGAAATGATCTAGTAGAGTTGGGGTTGATCTCGGATGGTCTTCCCATGACTGCTGCTGCAGTCACTAGGCCACAGGTGACACCGGGTCTGGCTGTGAGTCAGGTACCTGAGCCAAAGGCGAGGCCTAAGGCAAGAAGAAGGAAGACCAAGAAGGCCACCTCTGTGGAGGGAACACCTTCTCTTCCTGCTGTTCCGACAGCACCCATTGGGATCCATGCTCCGGACGGGCTGGGTCCAGTGGAAAACCCAAACTCAACTCCTGTGGGAGAAGAGACAGAAGACTCTCCTGTGGGAGAGGTTCTCAACCCGGAGGATCATCCCGACCTTCAATGCTTGTTAGCTGAAGAGGGACCCTCCCGGGCAGACTTCTGTAAGGGACAGAGAGAGTGCCACTCTCTCGAGGGACTGAGAAAACAGGCCCTGTCCCAGGCACAAGGAGAAGTGCCTAGGACATTCCGGATTTATTGGGAGGGTGAGCTCCTTGTTAGTGAGCCCACTAAGCCTGAACCTGGTGCCCTCAAGAGGTTGGTGGTACCCCAGGTTTACAGGCCCTTCCTACTGCAGTTGGCGCATGAGGTGCCCTTGGCTGGTCATCTTGGGACCAAGAAGACTAAGCAGAGGCTCTCTGCCCATTTCTACTGGCCACGGATGGGAATAGAGGTGGAGTCCCACTGCAGGACCTGCCCAACTTGTCAGTTGTCTGGCAAGACTGGAGGCAGTGTCATTGCCCCACTGCAGCCATTGCCAGTAGTTGGCACACCATTTGAGAGGGTGGGCATCGACATCGTCGGTCCCCTTGACCCTCCCACTTCAGCTGGACATCGGTTCATCCTGGTCTTGGTAGATCATGCCACCAGGTACCCTGAGGCAATACCCCTTCGGACTGTTACTGCCAAGGTGGTTGCCAGGGATCTCCTGGGCATTTTCACCCGTGTTGGATTCCCCAAGGAGGATGTCTCTGACAGAGGATCCAACTTCATGTCTAGTTACATGAAAACCATGTGGAAAGAGTCCGGGGTAACCTACAAGTTCTCCACCTCTTACCACCCCCAGACCAGTGGTCTGGTTGAGAGATTTAATAAAACTCTCAAGGGCATGCTAGGGGCTTTGGAAGAACCCCTAAGGAGGAAATGGGATCTCCTCCTGCCATGCCTGCTGTTTGCTTACAGAGAGGTACCTCAAGAGGGTGTTGGTTTCAGCCCCTTTGAGTTACTCTTTGGACATCCCGTGAGGGGGCCCCTCGCCTTGATCAGAGAAGGCTTGGAAGCCACCCTTCCAGGTCCTGCCAAGCCAGTGGGGGACTATGTGTTAGGCCTCAGACGGTGGATGACACAGATGCTGGGTCAGGCAACAGCAAATCTCAAGGCCAGCCAGGAATTGAATAAGTACTGGCATGACCTTAAAGCCTCGCAAGTGGATTGGACTCCAGGACAGGAAATCCTTGTGATGGAGTCTACCAAGCCTAGAGCTTTGGCAGACAAGTGGACTGGACCCTTCAGGATCATCTCCAAGATGGGCGAAGTCAATTATCTGGTTGACATGGGAGCCTCTGGGGTAGCCCCTCAGGTATTCCATGTCAACCGGCTCAAGCCTTTCCACCGGCGAGCAGAAGTCTCATGTCTCTTGCTAGCTTCAGGGCAAGAAGAGGATGAGAGTGAGCCCCTTCCTGATTTGCTGCATAGCAACCCTCAGGATGGCTCAGTGGAGGGAGCACATCCCTCTCCGGATTTGACAACAGAGCAACAGAGGGCCTGCAGGGCTTTGCTCCAACAGTATGCCTCTCTGTTTTCACTGACGCCAGGCCTTACACCGTGGTGTAGGCATGAAATTGACACTGGTGACAGTGTGCCTGTCAAAAGCAGGTGCTACCGTATGTCAGATACCGTCAAGAGCCACATCCAGGCTGAGGTCGCCAAGATGTTGGATCTGGGTGTTATTGAACCCTCAACCAGTCCCTGGTCCAGTCCAGTGGTCCTTGGCCCCAAGGCAAGTTCCCAGGCGGGTACCAAGGATTGGAAGTTCTGTGTGGACTACCGAGGAGTCAATGCCGTCACCAAAACTGACGCGCACCCATTGCCCAGGGCTGATGAGCTCGTGGACACCATAGGTGCTGCCAAATTTGTGAGCACCTTTGACCTTACCTCAGGCTATTGGCAAATAGCTCTGACAGACCACGACAAGGAAAAGACGGCCTTCTCAACACCTGAGGGACTCTACCAGTTTAGGGTCATGCCTTTTGGGTTGAAGAATGCCCCTGCCACCTTCCAGAGATTGGTCAACCATGCGGGCAGTGGGCTGGAAGCCTTTTGTGTGGCTTACTTAGACGACATTGCCGTCTACAGTTCCACCTGGGAAGAGCATTTGACACATCTGGATAAGGTGTTGCAGGCCTTGAAAAGGGCTAACCTCACTATCAAGGCCACCAAGTACCAGATAGCTCAGGGGAAAGTTACCTATCTTGGTCATGAGGTAGGAGGGGGTCAAATCCAACCTCTCTCCAGTAAAGTACAGGATGTACAGAACTGGGAGACTCCCGCTACTCAAACCCAGGTGAGAGCCTTTTTGGGCCTCACTGGGTACTATCGCAATTTCATGGCAGACTATGGAACCATAGCTGCACCCCTGACAGCTCTAACTTCACCCAAACAGCCTAGGAAGGTTAATTGGACCGAAGACTGTCAGAGGGCCTTTGATGGCTTGAAAGAAAGTCTGTGTAGGGCATCTGTGTTGTGTGCGCCTGACTACAGCCGACCCTTTATCGTCCAGACGGATGCCTGCGACACCGGAATTGGAGCTGTCTTGTCCCAGTTAGATGACAAAGGGAGAGAACATCCTATCATATTCATCAGTAGACAACTCAAGGGTAGAGAACTTAGGTGGGCTACTGTTGAAAAGGAGTGTTTTAGCATAGTTTGGAGCCTTAGGCGTTTTAGGCCCTACCTTACGGGGTCTACCTTCAAGGTCCAAACAGATCATAAGCCCCTGAAGTGGCTTATGCAAATGAAGGGTGAGAATCCGAAATTGCTCAGGTGGTCCATTAGCCTGCAAGGGCTAGACTTCACCATAGAGCACAGACCAGGGAAGAGTCACGATAATGCAGATGGCCTTTCCAGAAGGTATGTTGACCGCCTGGATGAGGGTGTCTATCCCGTGGGAGATTAGACACCCTCCACCTCAGTCTGGGGGGGGGCGACTGTGATGCTGGAAATGCATCAGAGGGACAGGGCCTCTGAATCCTTGTCCTTTACTGCTTTTTATCGTGTGTTCTGTCGTGTTTTCTGCCCAGGAGTCCATGTGGGACTCCTGGCAGTGCAGCTCTCTCTTTTGGTTTGGTGAACAGACCCATGGGATACCCTTATGGCACCCATGGGTAGGGGTACAACCCTGTGCCCCTAGTGTATGTTTTTGGGCACCTGTGGGTGGCCCACAGAGCAGGGTATGGGCTGGTGGCAGCTCCATGCTGAATTTGACAGGTGCTCTGGGTGTCCTCCATTTTGGGATACCCAGGCCCTGCCATTGGGATCAGTTGATTCCTGATAGGAAACAAGATGGCCCCTGTGGCCTCTTGCTTTCTATTGCCTGTTACCTTGTTTTCCCAAAGTCCTGGGAAGCCCTGACTCTGTCCCTTCCCCCTGACTGGCTGTTGGGTGGAAGTTCCATATATGGTGTTGTTGTGAAGGCCCAGCTAGACAGACTGGAGCCTTCCCAGTGACTGTATGTTGTGGGTACCTCCTGTGGGTGGGACCTGGGTGAATGGAGTGTGTGACCAATATACACTCCTTGTTGTGGTTGTCTGGTTTCTGGCATGAGAGACAAAGACTGAGACAGCCCTGCCCGAAACTGGCCTGAATGCAGTGTGTAGTGTTGAATGGCTGGGTACTTGTCCCAATCCACATTCCTTGTTGTGAGTGTCTGAAAGGGAGGAGTGTGGCCTGAATGCACTGTGTGCCTGATTGGCTGACTGACTGCATGAATGCCCTTCTGTATGATTGGCTGCTGAGTGTGTGCCAGCAGTGTGGATGAGAGACAGAATAGTATATCTGGGGACCTCTCACCACTGGTAATTGTTCAGAAGCATTCTGGAGCTGAGTCTCCACGCTAAGAGTAACTGGAACTGCTGATCCTCGACGTCCAGCTGGAAGAAGAAGACTTGCTGTTGCATTTGCTTCGACCGATCCGAAGGCTGCCGAAATCGTCTAAGACTGACCCGAGAGAGGACCTGGTAAGGCGCCCTCTTCCCGTGGTCCGAGGGACCATCGAGCAGCGCTCCATCTTTGCCAAAGCGCCCTGGAAGTCAGACCCTCGAAAGGCTGCCGACCCGAGACGGGACCGCCGAGGAGATCGAAGTGAAGCACCCGGACATCGCCGCCGTCGAAGTCCATTGCCGTCGACCAGGGTTCGCAGGTCTGTGTAACCGCTGGAGGCCCGTCGAAGTTGTGTTGCCCAGCCGTGGGGACCACTTGACGCCGTGCCGCCGACGACCGGAGCCGTTCGCTCCTTGCCTAAGAACATTCGAATCGAAGGACTCCCTCGCCCGCATCGTCGACCGCTTTATCCTGCCGGAGAAAGTCGAGGACGACCAACGCGCCGAGGAGAAACCTGCCGGTGAGTTTCCCGCCACCCGAAGACCACAAAGACTCAAACGACTCGACGCCCTTGCTGGGCCCCCGTCTCCACAATCTTTGCGGTCCAGAACAATTGCCATTGAGGTGCCCCGCACGCCTCTTCCTTGCAGGACGCCGACGCTCCGACGCCGACGAGCACCGCTCGGACGAAGCTGCCGCCTCATCGACGCCGTTCACCCGTGTTCTCCGTCGGACGTTCGACGACCTGTGTCTCCCGCTTTAAAGGGCAGGCACTCAAGAAGGGTCGTCGATTCCCCGACGACGAACGCCGAGTTCCTCGACGCTTCTCGACGATCCGTGACTCCCGCTTGAAAGGGGGTAGCTCAAGAAGGATCTGTCGACGCCTCTTTGAAGAACTCGACTCCACCAGGTACATTGGGGGGGTAAAAACATTATAGGAGGGAATAAGACTTGCAGAACAATATATGGACTGGGCTTGTGCTATATCTTTATTTTACAGGTTGCCCTGGTGGGGGGATCTCCACACAGAACTGTGTCTAGTTGTAGGGGCCAGTATTTTGCCCATTGCTCAACCATCTTATTTTCTCTCCTCTCTCTATTGCTGGTTTCACTCTATTGATCTGTGTGACATTGTTACAGTATTGTTGATGCACTTTAGTGAGATCTAATACAAAGGGTGGTACCACTTTAGAATTGTATATATTTGCCATTGTTGATTTTCCTAAGTACAAAGTGAGTTATTATGATAAGTGTACATAACCTTGAATATTGATTATATAAAGACTGTGTCTAACCAATACAGTGTGCGGACATTCCTTTGTGGGGGCTTGGGGACTACACTGTACTTAAGAACCAGCCTGCACCACCTCCTGAGAAGCTAGGCCTTGATTGCTCGAGCATAGCTACCGAATAGAGAATCTAGGCTGGGGTCCTCTGTGCCTCCCCTCTACCATATAGAGAGCAGAAGTACAGACCACCCCCTACCGGTCCTTTACAGTAACCCAGCTGTGGGGCGACCTCTTATAGGTTTTTTTGCTGTTATTGCCACAATTTCGTGGTTGCTCCATATGGGGACGGTCGTCATCCATGTTTCTTGAAAAAGGACAAGGTCAAAGTCCTCTAACGTCAGTGGAATCTTTTTTAATAGGTGAGAGAATCCCCTTGTGTCTCACGAGGCCATAGAGCAAGAGTGTGAGATAATCTTTTTGTCATGCTATTTATCTTGGAGGCTAGTGTTATTCTCTAATGTTTCGGTGACCCATGACCATTTAGTTTACGTTTACTTTTACGTTCGGACCACCATTCATTTGATTTTGGGGAGCAGAGCGCCACTTTGCTTCTGGTTGCTCTGTACAATTAGTCGCCTCTAATATTAATCCTTTAGATTGAAACGTTATTCTTTTTTGCCATAGGAGATTCTTGATAATTCTGGAAGGGATGCTTATTTCAACTGTATCTGGCATTGCTGGGTTTGGATAGCGAAGCCCACCAATATCTGTAGATCTTATATGTTGTAACGATGACACCGAATTAAAGATGGTTAGTAAGGTCATCCTGTTAGGGTACGGGTCATAGTAGGTGCGTTCAAGCATAGTGATCTTTATGTTTTCTTCATATAGTACAGTTGCAGAACCTGAGGTGTGGTCAGGTGGAGAACAGTTGCGGCTGTCTAGGCTAAGTTGAGATAACATAGCTGAAGGTTTGTCAAGGGTCACCACACCGATGTTAGAAAGTGGATCACTCCGACTCTGGCCATCAAGTGGTATAGGGCGAGCTAATACTACTTCTCTTCTCTGGTCTAGGGTTTTAAATGACACTGGCACACTGTTTAAATGTACAAAGAAAGTTTGTAGCGGTTTACTCTCTGCAATATTTACATGGAGACTCTGGTGGACCGAGTCTATGATTGATATGTCGTTGTTGGAATAGACTGATAAATTCATGAGCTCCTCGATAGAGATCGTATTAGCTTTAGGATCATGTTCAATTTCATTTTCATTCAGGCATACCTGAGGAGGCAAGATCACAGGTATATTGGCCTTACCTTGTGGTGGCGCCACATTTGAATCCGAGGGAAGAGGAGTCATTTTTCCCAGACCCGAACAAATCAGTCTTGGGGCCGAGGGACAGGCAGAATCTGCATCCAGGGGGACATCAGGATGGGGCTGCTTGACAGAACAAGCTGAGTCCTTCAGATCGATTGCTTTTTTTTTTTTTAGATTTTCTTTGAGCCAGGGGTATGTAATCCAATTTCTTTTTATTATTTGTTTTGTTATTCTGATTTTTTGATTTTAGTTTTGGTGCAAGCATCAATGTACGTTGCCTATTTCTTTTCCTTTTGTCTTTTAGTGCCTTGGGCTTTTTGATTAAATACATCGTAGAATGGAATTTCGATTATTGGCACCTCAAGTGATAAAGGTTCGGGTTCAGCTTCCAAATTTTCTGGGGAAGAAGAGCTGATTCAGGTAAATGATTTGTGTTGTCTGTGGCGTGGGAAGTTTGATGAAGATCATCTTCCTTTTTCTCTAGTGGCATCACCACTTCAGTAAGCCTATTCACATTGGAGTCACAATTATTGATTGCCGCTTCTAGAGGATTTACATTTAAGAGCATTGCTAAATTCTAAATTTACCAGACCAATTTTTTGGTGACTATGTCAATGCCTAGCGACTGAGATATAATTTTTTGGTCAAGAACTTCAAATAGCTTGGTAACTGAGAAAATGCTGGTATTTATTGCTACTAGCGCCGCATCAAGGGCCTGGTTTGAAGTTGTAGGAAAGCCAAATGAGGGGCGCGGAATTGGGTTTGTGAAGGAGGCTATCAGGGAGGATTCTGTGTCCGAGGGGGGTTGTCGTTGTTACACTCTAAATAGTTCTTAGAGAATAACGCTGGAGAAGTAGTGAGTCTAGAGGGAGTGCAGTGATCAAGAGACGGGGGTTGCCATGGTGAGCCTTGTGCTTCCTCCAGAGAACTTTGAATCTCTGTGGGGATCGTTTGGAAGTGGGACCTGGGGGAATGAATACCTTTGCCATGTATACTTTTTTTTGTGGGGCAAGGGGCGCATGTTGAGCCACCTCAGAATAGAGGGGGGCAGGGTTGGGGCATCTAAGACATGAAACCTTATGGGAGCTTTTATGGGGGATAGGATGTCCCCAACAAAGGTAGGTGTAAAGAACTCTTCTCTGCCTCCCTCGACAGGGGAGGACAGGGTACAAGCTTGGAGAGTGGCATCCGACAGTAGGGGGTAGTTTTCCGCATCCACAGCGGGTTGTGTGGGCAGTGAAACTGACAATACCATCGGCCACTGCTAGACTGAGGTTGATTTCGCCGGAGTCGGCATTTTCTCATTTTCTGTAAAGAAATGTCCTAATGTCAGCTTTAGACGCAGCAAAGTTCTGCGCCGGAGGCGGTCTGAATAAAACATGCTGATGAGGAGGTTTTGTAGGCAACAGGTGCTGGGGGAGTCGCAGAGACGGCAGAGGCAAACGGCAGAGCCATATTAGTTGTAAGTCTGTTGGCTGCCATGTTGCAGGAGGAGCACCAAGGGCGGTGATAAGAAGGAAAGCGCGGGAGCGCTGTTGTATGAAAAGTGAGAGTTAGAAACAAATCGAGGCGTGCCCCACTGCACACGGCACAGCGGACAGCAGACAGTACTCGTTTGGTACTCTGCTTGGTGCGCGCACGTTTGCCTCTATGGGGATCATGTGACAAGGGGGCGTGTTTAAGTAGAGAAAAAATGAAAAAGATGTTTGCTAGTATAAGGACTAACCTAAATATTAGTCCAGTGTATCAGAGGGGGTAGACAGAAGATAATATACCCAATGAGCCAAAGTTACGTTAAAAAAAGTCAGTGGTTGAAGAAGTAGCTGTAGAAAGTTGACACGCCGGAGCGAGGCTGTGGATACCAGCTGGACAGCAGACAGTACTCGTTTGGAACTCTGCTTGGTGCGCGCGTGCTGGTTTGCGCAGCGTTTGGCTTTTTGGAGATCACGTGACAAGGGGGCATGTCCAATAAGCCAAAGTAACGCTAAAAAAAGTCAGTGGTTGAAGAAGTAGCTGTAGAAAGTTGACACGCAGGACCGAGGCAACGGATCCCAGTAGGACAGCAGACAGTACTCGTTTGGTACTCTGCTTGGTGCGCCCTATTAGAAAGGGCAGGTGTGGGCACATGAGTCAGCCTGCACATTACACAGCACATGAGGACATCCATGAGACAGTGTAGGTATGATCCCAATAGAAAATATAGCTACTAATGACCCGCATCAGCTGTATAGATCGGCCATCTCTCTTTTATTAATTATTTCCTGCAGTACTCCCATAGGACCCGGCCAAGGTCCAATCATTTCCTCTGAGGCTGGGTATGACACAACTTCCTCTAGTCACTTACCCAACAAGTCAGTTCTCCGAGGTGGATCCCCAATTCCCTGGCTGTTCTTCAGGATTACTGTCACCTCAACAATCTCTGCAATGATTCCAGGCAGAGAGAAAGTGTTTGGTCAATAGATGTACATGTCACAGGACACAGGAATGAGTATACTTTTCGGGGTGGTAGAAATGACTCGAGAAGTTGTATGATGCCTCAATCAATTACCAAAAAAAAGCAAATGCGCCTAGCTTCCAACTGCACGGGACAGATTTCACTCAAAGTATGGAGGCCTTTTTATGCTTCCCTTGGTTGAGGCGTGAGGGTAAAAGATGGCTTTGACTCTCTTGATCAGTACCAAGATATGGTGGTATTGTGTTGAAAAGAGGAAACTTCCAATGATGGATGGGAAGTTTTGGAGGCACGGGTTAGGACTAGTCCCTGGCCCCCCTGTACAACAAAACCAATTGAAGTAAGGCTTTGTGTCTTTGATCTCCTTCCCTGCCCAGGTCTACTTTTATTTTAGTGAAAGAATTGAAATGTCTAATTCAGGGTCAATTTCATGTCTGTTGATGAACATGTTATATGAGAAAAAGTTATTTTGTGTGCCGATTGAAAGTATTGTGTTTGTTCTGACACAACCGATTTGGGAAAAAAAAACATTTGTAAAAGGCTGTTGTGTCTTGAGAAAGCCCAGGTTTGGGAGAAACATAAGCACCTGCCCCATTTGGATAATGTTGGCACTTATGTAAATATACAAAACATATGTAAATATAAACAACCTAAAGTAATTAAATATTTAAGACAAGATCATCAGTCAAGTGAAGATTTATTTTTCAAATGAATAAGTGTTGGCGCAGACTACTCAGCTATCTGCAAAATAGAGGGAATTTATGTTGGAATGTCTAGTGGATAACAGTCTGTGTTAGGTTTCTGCAGCCCAAGCACTGTAACTTTATAGAAGAAAGTTCTTATACACAGGACAGACACACTGCATAATATTCAATTACTGGGGTTATTTCATATTGTGTTAGTTGACTTTCTGAACCTCCTTTCCTTCAAAACCTGCCAACCTTTGTAGATCATAATATCGGTGTCAAAACCGGGCAAAATCAGCCTGAAAGAAGTTGTAGATGTATTTGCTCGTTTCCCCATGATTGCCAGCCGTACAGGCCCCATTTGATTCGCAGTGACGGACAATAGAACCACAAGAGCAGGGGCAGAGACAGACTCAAAATGTGTGGGGGGGCGGGGGGCTGTATGGCAGTTTATAAAGCTGGTAGTGAGATGCATCTTTCACCCCAATTTAGAAGCTATTTCGTTTCACAAAGAGGCTAATCTCCAGAGGTGTGGGCCATCTAAAGGTTGAACCCAACAGTTAAGCCTTTAGCTTCATCATAGGGCAGTGGTCTTCACTCTTTTATATGCCAACCCTCCCTTAAAGAAACATTTTCACAGGTGCCCCACTACCCACCTACCCTGGTCATGGGGTTAGCAAGCAAATGGAAAAGGAGGCATGTGGTATGCTGAGCAACCCCTTACCCAGGGATTGGATGTGGGTGACGGCATGCCAAGATGCCACCTTTTCTCGCTCTAATGAATACTACTAAACCTATTTAGTCTTGAAGGGGAGGGCAAGCTTGGATGTTTTTGAGGTCCAGATGACATTTGTTTTTGCTAGGATGGTGGAAATGTGTACCAAGGAGGACAACACCATGAGAATTGAATAGTATACTTCTGCGGCAGGAGGATTGAGGACGGGTGGAAGCCACTCATTAAACCAAATGTCTCAGGTTGTTTCATTGCAGGTGGGTGGGACGGGCACATGTTTCCAATGTAAAAGATTCAAAGACTGATCGTGGAGGATGGAATTTGCCCAGCATGGAACAGGCTCGCTCTGAAAATATCTTTTTTTCGTTTTGGATTCTTAATTTACACTGCCTTCTATTCTCCCTCACCAGTTGCCTTCCCCTGTTCACTCTCTCCATTATCTCTAAATTCTTCACACTCCCTCCTCTGATCATTCTGTCCCTCCCCTGTTCTGTCACCCTTCACTCTCCCCCTCCTTCGGATGTCCATTTGTACTCTTACTCACTCTTTCACACTCCCTTTTGTGTTCTCATATTCCCTCTTGCATACTTGATCAATGTTCTCCTTCATTCCATTACTATTTAGTGTCCTTTGTCACTCCTTCATGTTCCTTCTGTATCACTTTTTTTCCCCTCCCATCCTGACTTTACATTTTGTTTAGTTTCTTCCCTTTATGCCTACTATTCTCTTTGCTCTCCCTCTTATGCATTCTCCAGGTTTTCCCTCACTTCCATTCTGTCTCTTCGCTCACTCTTTCTCTGGTTCAGTCGCTTGGATCCTCCGACCTCACATTCTCTTTCTTACCCTCCATAATGTTCTTTCTCTTTCACTCCCTTTTAATCTCTCTTCTCTCTACCTCCCATAAGGTCTCTCCTTTCTCCTCCTTTGGTCTGTTCTAGTTTCACCGCCAATTTTGTATTTTTTCTCTCTTACTCCCTTTCTCCAGAGCTTTGAAGTTGTCCCATGCCCTCTATGAGAAGGTTTTTTAGTTCTGATGTTTCCTTCCCAGCAAGAATACAAGCCCCAGTCTGCAAAGAATAAAGCCTGGACTGGATGACCCAGTTAAATACCACCCAGTTAATTACCACATGGGCAAATTCTATAGCTCTGTGTCTCTCCCCCTTTCTCTCCCTCACTCTCTAGCTATCCATCCTGCTTTATGCCTCTTTCTCTCTCTCTCTCTCTCTCTGTCTCCTTCTCTCTCTCTCTGTCTAGCACCCTCCTTTTACATGAGTTTATCTAAAGTGTGTAGAGGACGCAAGTCACGCTGGCCACAAACCACAAATAATACTATGATTACTGTTGCATCCCTTCACGCATGGAAGTCAGATGATGCTAAAAGTTGCAATAGTGCAGTAAACAAACAAAGAACTGTGAACCTTGCGTAATCAAACAACTTTAGCAGGAACTGCAATTTGATGGCTAAAATACTGGATTGTGCGTCCAAAAGACTAAATTCATATACTCGCCAACTTGCCCAAAACTGTGTGATCCTGGGCGTGCATATTTCACACTATGTTTAAAGCTACACCGAGAACTCTGGAGAAGTTTATATAACTAAAATGTCTGTCAGAACAAATTATAGCAGTGCCCTCTTACCCACTTAAATTGCAGTGCAGCTTTTTATTTCATGACTTTAAAAGAAAGTGTATCATGCTTTAAATTTACATTTTACAATGTAAATGAACAAGGAGTTATGAAAGCAGCCTTACAGTCAACACATATTGAAGTTCCTTGTTACCCCCAGAAACAAAGGATTCTTTGAAACCAGAATGTGAATGAAAACAGATCCCAATTGCTGACATATGTTTTTTCACTCTTCTTAATTCACCACACAAACCGATTGCACATACTCTATATACAACAAACACGAAGACATTTGACAACCCGGGACACACTGCTCACAGAGAGCCCCCCGGTTCTCTCTATGTGAGATCGGCACTGGGGGTTCTACTCCTTGCAGGAGCATTGTGCATCGCGCATCTCTTCCAAAGCATAGCAGGGCTAACCCCTACTCCCTGACCCCTTACATCATACCAGTAAATATGTATAACATTTCCTACCCTGCTTACTCCAATGATAGAGACAGAGACTTTCTGAAAGTTGGAAACATATAACATTTTATTGGAAAACATATGGTCGCATAATTGGAGTAAACTTATGAGGGCGGCCCCTCCATCCCTGCTGAGGTCTTATGACTGCTTGGCCCAACCCATGGTCCTTATCCGGGTGGCTCCGCCAATCCCGCCTTACAAAAGTCCCATGTCCAAAACCTGTGAGCCATCTCACACCCTTCTGTTCTTGCAAGAACTGCCCACCCTGGGTTCCAATGCCAGTTCAGTTATTCTTCCAGAAAACATGGAGCGAATCAGGCCACTGCATCGGTTGCTGAGGAGTCCCAACCATCCCTAGTGGTAGCAGTGCCCATGTCACCCCATCCTGCCTGAAGCAGCCAGTGGTTGTAGCTCACGGACCGACCGCAGCGTGCCTCCTTCTCCGGGACCGCCCTCGTAACTCCACCTGGGACAGAGAAATTAGTTAGTACATTTAGTGCTACCATCACCTATGCTAAACAAATGTGTCAATCAATCTTTCATAAATCACGTAATTACAATATTTACAGTTCCTTCTGATCTGTCCTGTCCTTCTCCACACCCTTGCCGCTGTCTATCCTGTCCTTGTCTTGTTCAGAAGCTCGGGTGGGAGGGTGGTTGTTGCTGCTGCCATGGCTGGATGAGAGGGGTTGCTCTCTCCGCCCTGGCTATTTAAGCCCTTGAGGTGCCGGCTGTTTCCGGCCGGACCCTCGAGGGCACCCTGATTGCATCCTCTTCAGAGGAGGCGAGTCCACGCAGGGGACGGCCAGAGGGGCGGCCCGCTATGTGAGCTGCGCCTCTAGCGCCCCCTGCGTGGGCTGGCGCACCTGCTTAGCAGGGCTAACCCCTACTCCTTGGCTCCTTACATCATACCAGTAACTATGTATAACATTTCCTACACTGCTTACCCCAATGATAGACAGAGACTTTCTGAAAGTTGGAAACATATATAACATTTTATTGGAAAACATACGGTCGCCTAATTTGAGTCAACTTATGAGGGCGGCCCCTCCATCCCTGCTCAGGTCTTATGACTGCCTGGCCCAACCCATGGTCCTTATCCGGGCGGCTCTGCCAAACCCGCCTTACAAAAGTCCCATGTCCAAAACCTGTGAGCCATCTCACACCCTTCCGTTCTTGCGAGAACGGCCCGCCCTGGGTTCCAATGCCAGTTCAGTCATTCCTCCAGAAAACATGGAGCGAATAAGGCCACTGCATCGGTTGTTGAGGAGTCCCAACCATCCCTAGCGGTAACAGTGCCTGTGTCACCCCATCCTGCCTGAAGCAGCCAGTGGTTGTAGCTCACGGACCAGACCGCATTGTGCCTCCTTCTCCGGGACCGCCCTCGTATCTCCACCTGCGACAGAGAAATTAGTTAGTACATTTAGTGCTACCATCACCTATGCTAAACAAATGTGTCAATTGATCTTTCATAAATCACATAATTACAATATTTACAATTCCTTCTGATCTGTCCTGTCCTTCTCCACACCCTTTCCGCTGTCTATCCTGTCCTTGTCTTGTTCAAAAGCTCGGGTGGAAGGGTGGTTGTTGCTGCTGCCATGGCTGGATGAGAGGGCTTGCTCTCTCCGCCCTGGCTATTTAAGCCCTCGAGGTGCCGGCCGTTTCCAGCCAGTCCCTCGATGGCACCCTAATTGCGTTCTCTACAGAGGAGGGGAATCCATGCAGGTGACTGCCAGAGGGGTGGCCCGCTATGTGAGCTGCGGCTCTAGTGCCACCTGCGTGGGCTGGCGCACCTGTTTAGCGGGGCTAACCCCTACTCCTTGGCCCCTTACATCATACCATTAACTATGTATAACATTTCCTACCCTGCTTACTCCAATGATAGAGACAGAGACTTTCTGAAAGTTGGAAACGTATATAACATTTTATTGGAATACATATGGTTGCATAATTGGAGTCAACTTATGAGGCGGCCCCCCCCCCATCCCTGCTCAGGTTTTATGACTGCCTGGCCCAACCCATGGTCCTTATCCGGGTGGCTCTGCCAATCCCGCCTTACAAAAGTCCTATGTCCAAAACCTGTGAGCCATCTCACACCCTTCCGTTCTTGCGAGAACGCCCCGCCCTGGGTTCCACTGCCAGTTCAGTAATTCCTCCAGAAAACATGGAGCGATTAAGGCCACTGCATTGGTTGTTGAGGAGTCCCAACCATCCCTAGTGGTAGCAGTGCCCGTGTCACCCCATCCTGACTAGACCGTAGCGTGCCTCCTTCTCCGGGACCGCCCTCGTAACTCCACCACGTTTTGGGGTGGCCCCCCGTGACCCCAAATGCCCCCACCAAATGCCCCCACCAAATTCCTCCTCCTACTTGTACTTACCAACCATTATTTACATCCGGTTCTTGCCATCAATCCCCACAGCACTAAGTTGAAATGGCCTGTCCCGTGGTCTGATAGATGCACTCCGTCCGCTGCAAAATCTACTGGGTATCCTTCACACAACTCCCAGTGTCTGACAAATGCCAGCCCTTCCTGCTTCATGAAGTGCTCCATGCTCCTGTTAACCCTTCTAGATTTTTCCATGGCAGCGTTAGACGCCGCTCCCCGCCAAACCTTCCTCGGGATCAGCTCCGACCATGCTATCTCCATTGCCGGCAGCATACGTGCTAGAATTCTAATGCATTCTTGCATTCCTCCCGGAGGTGCACCACCAACAACCTAGGGGGCGCCCTCCTATCGATCTGTCTGTGCAGTACAGGGAGCAGTGCATACCACCGCATGGCCGGTGTTCCTAGCCATACCAGCTCTGTGTCATGAAAACCCAAATTGGCCCCCCGACCCGGATTAGTGCGGGCCCATTTCTCCACTCTGCTGATAAACGAGTGGCCAATTATCCAGACTGTGAGCCCAGCTGCAATAAAATCAAATGCATAGTCATTAAACCTGTCAACCCTATCATAACCACCCGGTCCCACTCCTTATCCTGTCACACCCGAGCCTGACCTACTTTCTTGGAGGGGGTTGGGTGCCCTGCCCCCCCGGGTTTATACCTGTCTGATTGCCATCTTCCCAGTGTCTGGATGGCCGGGCCGTGCATCCCTGCCTGAAATGCTGTTGTTGCTGCCCCTATCCGGAACCCATGCGTGGACCATCCTTCCCCTTGACACCCCGCTCTTTTCAAAACCATGGCCAGTACCCTCCGGAATTGAAACATTGTCAATGGAGACACATCCTTGTGTATTAAGAGGTACCTGCCAAACGGCTGGCCTGTTTGTCAAGTGCTGGGACAGTAACCAAGTGGGCAGCTGGACTGTTCCACTGACCTCTGAAACCTGATTGCGGTGCCCCTCCCGGCCTGATCGGTCTTTGATTTCCTGACCCTCACTGTGAGCCCCCCCTCAGTGATTATGACATCCCCGGGGGCCAGTGCCCTACCCGAGTCATCACCCTTCCCAGTTGCCACCAATTCGCTAACCCGGAAAGCCCCGAAGAATGCCAAAGCAAATGCCGCCCTGAAGAGCTCAAGCTCAAAACCGTCCATGCACACCCCTTCTAGTTCCACAAGTAACTTCTGCAGTATTTCAAACTCGATGGGCTTGCAGCCATCTTTCTTGCACCCTTCAAGCTTCCCCTGCCCTTTGATTGCTGCCCTTAGTGAAAAAACCTTAGTTGGGTCCCCATCCCCTTTCAGTTTTGAGTGGAATGCTATTGCCGCTAAGTGACCCGTGACCCAGCTCCGACTCTGCCCTTGCTTGTGTTCCCACATCACAAACCGCTCCACCTGGAACGTTAGATCCAAGTTTGTGTGCCCTGCATCGTGCATCACCCTCAAAAATGTACTGTAGCCCTTCTGATACCTGGACCGCACTCCTGGTGAGAGCGACCGTTCCCCAAGATCCCAGAGCGTCGGGTCCATGATATCAGCTGCCACCACTCCTGTTTGAACTCTGCGCCCTTCTGCTGTGCCCTTGGGTGGGCCTTCTGGTATCTCACTCACTGAAAACGAGAATCAGCGCCAGCAGCCACATTACCAATTCCTGGTACATGTGTAGCTCTAAACTCAATATTCTGGTACAAGCACACCTCTACCAGTTTTCTCAGAAGACCCAGAACCACCGGGCATGAAGCGGATTCTAAGTTGAAGGAATGGACCACTACTCTGTTGTCCGACCAAAAACGGACCCTCCTGTTGCACAACTCACCTGGCCACATCAGGAGGGCGATCACGATCGGGAACAGTTCCAGCGCCATAATGTTCCCCAGCCTCCCCTTGTTCCTCCATTGTGTGGGCCACCTCTGTGCACACCACTGTGTGCCCAGGATCACACCAAACCCGTCCCTAGATTTGTAACTCACTGCTGGTAACCCATGCTTCCCGCCATAGGCTGACCCCGTTGTACCCTTGCAGAAACTTGCAACACATACCAGGTCTTCCTTGAGGGCAGCGCTCAACCTTATGTGGTGGTATTTGTTAGTCACCCCTGCTATGGCTCTTGCTAATCTCCTGGCAAATACCCTTCCTTCTGGTACTACCCTGGCTGCAAAGTTGAGTTTACCCAGCAGCTGTTGCATTTGACCCAGAGTTGTCTTTTCCTTTGCTAGGATGCTGCCAATTAAATCCACTAGCCCCTCTACCTTATCCTTTGGCAACCTGCATGTGCCTTTGTACGTATCAATTTCTATCCCTAGAAATGCAAGGATATGGACTGGAGTTTGTGTCTTCTCCTTGGCTAGGGGAATGCCCAATTCCTCCATTAGTACCTGGAAGGATCTCATTGCAGCTCCACAGTCCTCCGTACCCTCTCTGCCAATGAACAGGAAATCATCCAGGTAGTGCATGATCGCCCCCCTTGGTTCCTTAGTTTTTGCTGCCCATTCCAAAAACGAGCTAAACTGTTCAAAGAAGGCACATGAAACTGCACACCCCATTGGCATGCATCTGTCAAAGAAAAAACATTTCTCCCATCTAAATCCCAAAAAACGAAAGCTATCTGGATGACCCGGCAGGAGCCTGAAAGCAGAATCAATGTCGACCTTTGCCAACAGTGTCCTTCTTCCCACCTGTTCCACTAGCTCCATCGCTTTTTCAAAAGAAGCGTATGTGACAGAGCAATACTCTGGGTCCAGCCAATTATTCACAGAATCCCCCTCTGGGTAAGACAGGTGGTCAATCAGCATGTACTTTCCCTCCTCTTTCTTCGGGACAACCCCCAAAGGGGACACAATGAAGTTTGTAAGAGGAGCCTGACTAAATGGACCCGCTATTCTCCCCAATGCTTTCTCTTTGGTAGGTTTTCACTCACAATACCTGGTAGTTTGTCTGCAGAAGGGAGATTCTGTGCCACCCGCGAAGTCAGTGGTCCCTCATAAGCAATCCTGAACCCCTCACTGAAACCCTGGGAGATCAATCTCCCCTCACGAGTTTTTGGATAATCAGTCAGCCAGCCGTGCAATGTTGTCATGATTATAGGTGAAGGTCCCTTCCCCCAGTAGCCCTCATTGGGTGGACTTGCCGTGGTCCCTGCCCATTGTCCCCTGGACCATTGATAGCACGTAGAGGCTGGGTGGGACCCTTTACATTTTTCACACGCATGGGCAAATATGCATTCCTGCCCGAAGCGGTAGTACCCTGCATTAAATCCCCTGCACGTGCCCCTGGCTCTGTCACCCCCTGAGGTGCCTCTGCCGCTCTCCCGTGCCCTGTGCCTGCTCCCCCATCTCTACCCCTGCCCTTCGGCCTGTTCTGAAAGGGCTGCCATGTCTCCCTCTTGTCCTCGTACTTTCCTTGGTCAGCCTGTCGGGGGGACCTAACTGCATCTTTGATCGGTACGCTGGTCCTTTCCTGGCCACCCATGAATGCCAGCCAGCACTCCGTGTCCTTCTGGGCCCAGGACATTGATGGCAAATTCTCCATCTTGTGCCTGAAACCCCTGTCGTAATCGATCCAACCTGAAGTACCATACATCTTGTGCTCTGCCACAATGGTATCCCTGTAGATTCCATAGACCAGTCCCTTGTTCAGGGAACTTCTCAATCATTACTGTTGCATACAGAGAGAAAGATTTTTCCCAGTTATCAATGGTTTCCTCTGGCCTGTGCCTCTTTTGCCTCTTTTTCTCCTCCTCCTTTGATACATCTGGGCCCTAATTTTCCGATGTCATCATTGAAAATATGTCGAAGTTATCCCTTGTCCATATGCGTTCTTTCACCTGCCTATGAATGTAACAAGATATCGTACTTCTCCTGGTCAATATTGGGGCTATTGTTACCAGTGGAGTAACCCCGCTTCCTGCCGGTGTAACCGCCCCCAAAGATCCAACCGTCATCCCTTCCGACGGTACCATCCTATTGGACCCTAAGGAACCCACAGGCATCCCCTCTGGTGGTATCACCACCGTTGTTTGAGATACCACATCAGCTAGTGCCACTATCCCACTGCCCTGCCCGGGACTGCAGCCGGCCCTGCTGGTTGCCCCCAGATAGAGAGTGGGCCAACCCTGTTATCCCCTTGTGGTGCCCCGGGGGACCTGTCCCAACCTCAGCATTATCTGATCCATAAACCTGGTCATTTCAGATTTTGCCCACTCCATGGACTGCCCGCTTACTCCGAGATGTGGTCCATTTGCGGGCATTGTCCCCGTGTTTGCCTCAACCACCCCTGGACCTGCATTGTCACTGGCTACTGGTGGTATCCCTAGGTTTGCCCCACCTGGCTGGCCAGTACCTGTGCTTGGGGACAATCCAGTTGGAGACAGAGGAATAGAGACATTGGGGGACACAGTCACTTCAGTGGTAGGCTCCTTACCCTTTTGCTTTCTGGGCACTCTCTTCCTTTTAGTTGGAGTGGGTTTCACCACCTCCGGAACTGTTGGAGGCACCCCTGTGTCTGGTAGTACGCTCAGTGCTGGTTCCCCCAGAGACTGCTGCACCGTTCTTTTCGCCCACTCTGCACCCTTATTTCGGACCCTTTCTTGGAACCATGCCACCATCCAGGCCTCCTCCTGGCTCTCACAGGACCGTCCACTGTCGGAAGTGCCCTCCCCGCTGTCGAATAAGCTAGGTGATCCCTGGCTGGACATGCTGCCACTGCTGCAAGAAAATAAAACAAAATTGTGCAACAAGAGGTTGTTGCTTAGTATACCATCAAGCTCAGTCATGCATAGTTCAAAACTTACTGAGGTAATCCTCAGAGCATCCCGGGTTACTGCTACTTCCCCTTACTGCCAGTATCTTACGTTGGTTGTGCCCTGGGACATCAATCTCATTAACATGTGGCAGTCAATTGGCTGACCCTCTTCCTTTCTTGTCCTCCTCAAGCCCCCCAAGTAGGCCCCCTGCCTTACCACAGATCTTTCGCCTCCTTCTTTGTAACAAACCACCTCTGTCGACTGTACCTCGAGAAGATATCCGCTGTGATCTGCAAATGCACACATACATTGTTAAAATTGTCCTTCAGACTAGTACACTGGCTTGCCCCAGACTCCGTTCGCCCTACTAATACTTGCTAAGCATTATAATGTTAAGCCCTCTGCTTATACCTCGCTCTTACACCCCCTCTTTGGGGCATCCGCGATATCTCCCTTAAATCTCCACATTTTGGTATACCATTATGTAGATGTGTGTATAAATCACTTCCTCCCTGCAACATCCGCGCTATGCCCTTAGATCTGTACAAATCGGTAAACACTTGTGTATGCGCGCGTTATAAACCACTTCATCGGATTCACAGAAAAAGTTCAGGGAAAACAAACAGTGCCCCGCGCACTTGCAGTGACCATCACGCCTTCCTTGATGCAGTCCCAATGCTGCTCCATCCTCCCAATAACCTAAACTCCCCCAATTCATGGCCTGGCCTGTTTCAAACCTGACATCATTATTCTTTTAAATTCAGTTCACACGAATGCGGAATGCCCCCAGCTGCCTTCTGGGCCGCACACTCACACTAGCCCGCCACACATGCGATAAAACAAAAACAAATGCCTCAGCGTGAATGAGCCCGCCTCGCTTGGCAATCCCAGTTTGTGCCTGCCATCAGGCAATGTCCCGGCTGCTGCCTTCCGCGCACACACCCTGTATCAGAGAACGAAATGCCTGCGGTCCCCCAGGAAGCGAGGCCAGTGCATGCACCCGGGCCCCACCCCTCGACTTACCGACAGCATTGGTGGACCACTGTCTTACTTCGCGCATTGGCCCTGCGGCCCGTGCGTGCCTGTTTCCCAAATTATACCTAAATAGCAGCCAGTAATTTCCAATGCACACTGCCGATGTCTCAGCATGGTCTAACCCTTTCGGAAACCTCCAGCCGTTTTGTCCCTACCAACGAACGTGGAACCTGTCGTTCCGTGATGGCCCCCCCCCGAGATGGTGTACCAGTGCTAGCATCTGGTAGTTGCGCGGTCCATGCCTACAAATATACGGAATGGCCCAGATGCGTTCTGGGCTGCGCACGCACACTTCCCAGCCATACATGGGATACAACCAAACAAATGTTTCGGCGGGAATGCGCCCACCTCGCTCGGCAATCCCCGCTTATGCCTGCCGTCCTGCAATGCCCCGGCAGCTGCTTCCCATGCCCACACCCCACCTCAGAGGTTGAAAATCCCAGTGGTCCCCGGCCCACGATGTGAGATCATGCCCCAGGCCCAACCATCGACCCCACCACCAGCATTAGTGGGCCGATGCCTTGCTTCGGAGGAGGAAATGCCTGCGGGGTCCCCAATCCGCGAAATGTAAAGCATGTGCCCATGCCAGAAGTGCCCTCCCCAAATCAACCAATACAAGCACCCAAAACGTGGTTTACATATTGATATGAAAAAACTCTGCATTTTCCCATTCAAATCCCCCGTCTGTGTCCATTTTGTTTGAGGAAAAAACCCGGCTGGCCTTCGGACAAGGGTTGGTGCCTTGCGCCGCCCATCACTCTCCATCCACCCGCAGCTATGGCTGCCGTAATGACCACGGCCCCCCGGCCCTGTGTTAAAAACCCACACCACATTGCGGTCCGCCTTCACAGACCCAGAACCTTTGTGCCTCCCCCGCACCAAGTGGAGGAAATGCTTGCGGTCGCCAGACTCGCGGCGAGGGCGAGCGCCAATGCGCTACCCATCGACTCCACACCATACCTTATAATATCTTGGTTCCTGTGCTAACTCCGCGAGTCGATGCCGCGGGTCTCCCACTCCTTAACTTGCTGCTCCACGCAAACCTTCCTTGTTGCTGCTGCCAGGGCTGGTTGAGAGGGCTTGCTCTCTCTGCCCTGGCTATTTAAGCCCTCGGGGTGCCGTATGTTTCCGGCTGGACCCCAGAGGGCACCCTGATTGCGTCCTCTTCAGAGGAGGTGAGTCCACGCAGAGGATGGCCAGAGGGGGCGCCCCCACGCAGGGGGCAGCCCGCTATGTGAGCGGCGCTTCTAGCACCCCCTGCGTGGCTGTCGCACCTGCTGAGTCTGAACTTCTTGCAAGAAGACCATAACAGGGTGGGCATCTGGCTTCTAGCCGATGAGAAAAAGACACATGGGGAAAGGAATTGGAGTTAGCTGTAGGACCATCAGGAGGAAACGTAAAGACGTTTAGCATCCCACACTTCCATTCACTGCTGTGTTGGCAGCAATCAAGAACGCATCATTGGTTTCAAATATTTTGCTGATAGTGCTGTCTTCCGTTGCCCTAGAAACGCAAAGGGCACACAACAGGTCATCGGGAGCACTGTCTGTGAACAGCTTGATCCAGCATCCTTTCCGTTCACCAGCCACTGGCTTATTTTATGCCTGAAGGGATTAAAACGGTAGATAGGAGGTGTTAGGCGCCAACAGCACAGGGTTTTTGAGGCAAGCGGCATGCTCTGACATTTCAGGACTGCTTAGGCACCCACTATTGTACGGGTTTTTGTTTCTTGAACTGTGTCTCACATTGTCCTGGTAGTGGGGCCTGCGGGGAGCAAAGCCCTTGCTCCACAGTTGTCTGCAGCCAGCGTGCCCCTTTCAAGGGACTATGCTGTGGACTTCAGTAACAGAGAAATAAACACAGCCTGAAACTTTCTTTCAGGCTGCGCTTATTGCCATTATGGTGCTCATTCGCTGGAGATAACCTGCATGGAGCCCTATTTGAAATGCACATAAGACTAAATGGTTTGGGTGGTGCTTCACGCTGTGGTATTCATATCCACTTGAGAAGGTGTCAGGCCCTCCCCGCCCCTGAGGGGAGCAAGACCCACACTTTGAAAACTACTGGGGGGCTTTTGATGCCTAGCAGGCTTCTGTCCTCTGCCAATGTGTTCCCTGCTGTCGCCGCCACCAGGCATCACGTTAATGATAACGCCCTCAAAGCTGGCTGGACATCACATCAGAATGACCCCTTCTGCCTCCCAAGCCCAACGCTGTCGCCGCCCATGCACAAGATCGTTGCTACCTAAGCTTTATTTTAAATAGTTTGTTCTTATATATCATTCGAGGCGTTTTATTTTTTAAATTGCCTTAGACGGACTCTTTAGGCTGCATTAGAGGTTTAAAGGATGAATTAATTGACTTTAAGAGCCAAGAGGGACTGGTTGACAGCTGAGCCTGATGATTTTACGATGTAAAATGGAGACAAAGGATTTGGCAGGAAGCTATGTTGCTTGTGCATGAATCACACCCCAGAAATGTGTCTTCTCGTTTTTATAGGTTCGGGGGCATACCATTCACTCCCAAAGCCTCACTTTTATAGATCACACAGCGCTAGTATTAACAGTGTTGGGATCCACTCCTGCACTCCATTCGTCCCGAGCCTGACGTCCCATTTAATGGACGTCGTACTGACGTCACAGTGCGCAAAGTTGACTTTCATCGGACTGACGTCCGTCTTTGCAGACCAGCAATTCTGCACAAATTGAACAGGCCAGGCATTATCATGCACTTGGGTTTGTATGGAGTTTTCTGAATATCACTTCAGTTTATGGGTCTGTGACAAGATTGGGGACTGGACACAGAGGTGAGAGAAAGTAAGGTACTTTAATGGGTTAAAATGGAGCAGGCAACAGGCACCAAGCCCGACTCAGCTCCAACAGAAAACTGATCACAGAACCCGGTTGGATTCTGGAACACTGCTGAACACAAACAACCAACCCATGCAATACTAATCCCCCATCCAAGATACAAAACACAACACATCTCCCTCCTTATAACACATTACACAACGTAACCTAGTAACAATAGAAGTCTCTGAACCTGGTAGGGATCTTCCTGATCCTACCTTTATGTTGGTTGTCTAACTCCTGTTCCCCGTTCAACACAACTTTCTCCTCAGCCGTATTCTTGTAATCACCAAGCCTCACAGCATCCTCTCCCTGAACCACCACATCACTCTCCCCTTCATCCGACAAGACCAACATTCCTTTGGACCAAACTTCACCATCTTCCACAATCACCACACCAGCACGAACAGCTGTAATTCTCTTGGGACCCAAGAACGTACTCTCTAGACCAGGGGTCTCCAACCTTTTCGTTGGCAGGAGCTACTTGTAGTTAATGGACAATAGGCGGGAGCTGCTAGGGTGGTGATATCCATCAGTATGAGAATTACGACCAAGATGTTTTTGGGCAATTTATTTGCTCTTCATATAAAAAAGGAATAATGTATGTATTTACTGTGATATCAATATATCAATAACTTCAAAAACATGTTTATTTTATTATTTGTATTAGATGCGGTTTCCTAAAAATTGCTAAGGATATCAGAAGTAGGAAACTAAATCGGGACATTCAATGTGAAGGCTTAAACTGCATGCTATTCACCAGTGCTCAGAAATCTGCTGTATAGCTTGAAACAGCAACAGCACTCAGATGCTGTCAGACGGGATCAAGGTTTTGATTTCAGGAAGTTCACAGAGACAGGCAATCAGATTGGCTGATAGTGCAGATACCTTTTTAGCCATAGTGAGTGCACACTTGACATGGTAGACATACATTCTGGACAGTTTTTAAACTTGCTTACAACAGACTCCGCCATGAAAGTCACTGTGCCCTTCACAACTGCACCATCTGTAAAAGAGCATTTGTTTTTCATCAATTAATTAGCACCTTTTGAAGGATGGCTCTGTATCAGCATTTGGATAGCAGCATTTAGTTTACGTATTTTTTAGAATCACACACAAATTCCTTTAGGAAAATTATTTTAATAATTTGTGTGTATTGCTGCAAAATTCCAATCAATGTTACTATTTTATTCCCACTTTGACTTGGGCACCGTAGATTAAAGATACACATTTTATTTTCACATTGGAACAATAAAAATAGTTTCCCACTCTGGATGGAAATGGTACATCTTTTGCCTTTTGTTGGATGGCAATCTGACTAGTTTTTCAATAAATGTGCTATATGGCTTTAAAACAAAATCAAGCATATACCACACTCTGCTTTGTCAAAAAATATAATCCACTGCCAGTTTAGCATATCCCCAATTCATATACATTGCTCACTAGGTCACAGAAGTCAGCTAAGGAAAAGCAGGCCCACACCTACTTTGTTGATTACCCTTCACCGTGTTTATGTCAATAATTGGCAAGATTGAAAAAAGGAACATTTGGGAAACCATGCGATCCAGTTATATGCAAAAAATAGTGTAAATGGCAGGGCTAAAATAACATTCAGTTTTATAGTGATGACTTGTAGCACAAACACATGAGACAACATGAGTCTTTAAATTAACATTTTGAGCAAAGAGTATGGTTGTAACAAGTGGCGACTTATTCACAATGAATGGCGACATGCCACCCTGACACTGCCTCCTTCATGAAAGAGAGCAAAATGGACAGCTTACAAGATCGCTGCCTCGGCCTGCAGGAATCCTGTTATTCTGGTGCATGACCAATGGGCCATGCTTGGCTTGCACGTGCAACTCTACGACATATTGAAATTGCTCATGTCTTAGACAATTACTTGTAAAATAATGTTTTGCAGAATTTTTAGCAAAAACAGTGCTCATAAATTGTACCATTCAGCCCAGTATTGAAAGGCTGGAAATCCCTTGCCAGAAATTGAACATGACTACAGGTTCCCCATAGATCTCCCGATTTGTGCACATAGCCAAAGTGGATCAACCCTGTTAATTGTTCTCCCATCCCATGTCTCGACTCTATGTTCTCTCCCTGTATTCACCATCCTGTTTTGTACAGTGCTCTGCTACCTAGTAACTAGGTTTAAGCTATATTAATCCTATGCATATCAAAATATATATAAACCATCTCACATTATGTTTTTTTAAGTCCTGGTATTGATAGACATGTCACTTTACATTCTTGTTTATTTTTATAAATGTAAGTGGACAAGTACCAGAATGCAGTGCAGCTAGTAGTTTTCCATGTTTACTTAAATGTAAAATTGCAGTAACGCTTGAATTCCTGTTGTGGGCTCCTCCATACCACGCCATATTCCATCCTAAACTTTAATACAGTTTGGGTACTAGAGCTTTAAAACCGGGAACTCAATATCTCAAAATATAAACAATAATTCAGTTTTACCGTAAACACGCAATGCTAGATGTACCTTTTTTCTTGCAAGCTGGGACACACACGGATTGTTATTTTTCTATGCACACGTGCGCTGAGAAAACGATTAAAGCTGTATCTTTATTTCCCCCAAACTGATTGAAAGCCTACAATTACCAGAATGCATAGTAATGCTAGCTGAAATAAATCTGAAGAAACACAGGTCAATAGGCTGTGTTCGTGCTGGTAGAGAGACTCCCAGACCCCCCTTTGATTTGCATATTGAGTAACTTTGGGTCTCACCCTAAATTACCTGGGGAATCCAGACGTGGACCCCTTGCTCACTGTTTTTAGAGAGGCACAGCTCTACCTCACTGATGAGGCCCGACTAGGCCGAAACACGTGTCTGGGGTTGCTGTTGGTACTCTTGTTCAGAGAAGAATTGCCTAGCATTTCAGTGCTGGACTGCCCCTGGGCACGACAAAGACTGATATGCAGGGATATTTCTCCTCTGTGAAAGGGACAGCGAGCTAAAGACTTGGTTGAGACTCTGCCAGGGGCCTTCCACCCAAGAACAGGTAAATGGGCTGTGTTTGTGCTGGTAGAGAGAATCCCAGACCCCCCTTTGTTTTGCATATTGCGTAACTTTGGGTCTCACCCTAAGTTACTGGGGGAATCCAGACATGGACCCCTTGCTCACTGTTCTTAGAGAGGCACAGCTCCACCTCACTGATGAGGCCCGACTAGGCGAAACTAGTGTCTTGGGTTGCTGTTGGTACTCTTGTTCAGAGAAGAATTGCCTAGCATTTTGGTGCTGGACTGGTCCTGAGCACGACAAAGACTGATATGCAGGGATATTTCTCCTCTGTGAAAGGGACAGTGAGCTAAAGACTTGGTTGAGACTATCCCAGGGGCCATCCAGCCAAGAACAGGTCAATGGGCTATGTTCGTGCTGGTAGAGAGACTCCCAGACCCCCTTTGTTTTGCCTTACAAATACTCTCCACAAGACTAAGTTTCGGTGCCATACCTTGCCCTGAAATTTTGTGGCCTAGGTACTCCACCTCACGCACTCCAATCCTGCATTTATTCCTTTGCACAGTCAGACCAGCTTTTTCCAATCTTCCTAGCACCAACCTCAATATTTCATCATGCTGCACCTCACTCGCTGCAAACACCAAAATGTCATCCTGAAACACTACCACATTCGCCAAGCCCTGCAGCACTTTCTCCATGACCCGTTGAAATACAGAGGCAGCTGACGCCAACCCAAATGGCATGTGCAGGTACTTGAATGTTCCTTCAGGGGTGATAAAAGCTGTAAGGTCCTGGCTCTCTTAATACAAAGGCACTTGATGATATGCCACTGATAGGTCCATCACAGAAAACCAACTGGAGTCTCCCAGTACAGCCAATACTGGTTCCGCTCCCTTCGAACGCACCGCACACCCCTTCTGAACTGGGTTAACCACTGCAGTGTCTGTTGCCGTCAGGGCTGCTTGGTTCCACTTCCACTCTTCCCCTCGCTGGTGGCTGAACCAGGGACTCACGACCTTTCCGGGCCGCCACTACACCAGTGCTTGATCGACTGTCCTCATCGCCAGTGATAAGATTGAGGACCGGACACGGAGGTGAGAGAATGTAACATACTTTAATGAGTTAAAATGGAGCAGGCGACAGGCACCCAGCCCGACTCAGCTCCAACAGAAAACTGGTCACAGAACCCGGTTGGATTCTGGAACACTGCTGAACACAAACAACCAACCCATGCAATACTAATTCCCCACCCAAGATACAAAACACAACAGTCTGCCATAAACCGAAGTGCAATGCAATACCACTCGCAAGCTTTTTGTATTCATCACAGAATCGACTGGCTTGGGAAGATGTTAAGCATACGGGTAGAATAAACATTGAGCGGTTTCACTTTCTCAGACCACCATTATCTTAGCAAGGAGTTCAATAGTAAAACGTGATTAGTCTTGGATTGAATTTGTTTAAAGAGCCCTGAGGAAGAGATCAAAGCTCAAAACACGCTTCGGCTCATTTGTTATGAAGAAGTTTAGCTATTGGTAACAAACAAAGATTTCCGTAATCAATGAAAGGATTTGTTTTTTTCAAATGAACACTGAACATACACCACTTCTTATAAATTGGGTGGAGTGCAGTAGAAACCCAAATCTTTCCAGGTTTATTTTTCATTATATGTGAGGCTGGGGAAACGTCCCATACTTTGGGTTTTATGCAACACGCTTTCCAGACAATTCCAGCATCTAAGCGCATTGATTAGGATTAGTTCCCTACAGCAATACATCGTCACTTATTTTTATGGCTCCTTGAATGCCAACCACCACCCCTCTCACCCTGTTCTAGAACACCTCGGCAGCCAACGATATCCCAAAGCTCAAACTCTTGTAGCGCTGTAGGCCTATGTGCATTGTGAATCTCGTTATATATTGGGATTCAGGGTGAAGAACCAACTGGTGATATCCATCACGTAGGTCCAGTTTTGAAAAGAACACTACCCCTTGTAAGTCAGCGACAATATCATCAATTGTAGGTGTGATGTGCCTCTCCCTTGTTTGGGAGGTGCATGTCCACACAGATTCTGACTGAATATGGCAGCTTCAACTTGCATGCCACTACAATTGGCTAAACTCATTACACTCCCTGCCACACTACAGCAGTGGAATACCCACCGGGTTCACCCGCGGCACTTGGCACTGCAGCGCACCACGGGCAGCCACTGCATTGTGCGGACATGCACCTCGTGCGCATACCTGCCTAACCTCCAGGTTTAGCCCAGAGACTCAGGGATTTTAGCTCTTCTCTGGGTTTTCCAGCCATTCCTGCATCTCCACTAGATTTGTGTGCTTTGATCCCTTTCCAGCCACACACTACAGTACGTGGATGATCAAATAATAATGATCAGGCATTGAAATGATTTTGATGTAGTTTATTGAAGGGAAGTCCCCAGCAGGCAACCTCCATCAACAGGCATCATCTTGTTCTGCTTGTCTCGCCCTGGAGCAAGTTCCAGAACCAGACAAGCAGAACATTCTCTCAATAGAGTCATACGCATTCTACATTATACCATCTCCCTTCCTATATATATTTAAAGAGGTGTAAACTTGCACAACTATTTACATATAAAATTGACATGAGCTCAACCGAGCTGGCATCTGAAGAAAACTATGTACATGGTTCATAACATTGCAATACAGTGTACTTTTAGCCCTCACTCCAACCCACATCACAATATGGGAAAAGGATATATGCAGTGGGTCCATGGTGTGTCCAGAGTGATGCAGTTCAGGGTTTCATACATGAGGTGTTGTAGTCTTTCTTGAAATTGGGCACAACTCTTCTAGACCTCGCCGGGTAGTTATTGTTTCTACATGGATTTTCATGGATTTTCATGACTCTCCCCATCAACAAACTTCTCCACTGTTTCCTCATTATCTCTAGTCTGTCTGGATATATCAAAAGTGATATTATCGTTAATGTTTTTTGTTTGTTTGGATCTCTCTTTCCATATTCTTGGTGTAACAGGTTGATCCACACAATTCCTCATCTGATTTTTTCCACCAATACGATATCATTACATGACCACTTGGTACCGTCTTCCAGAGTTACTGATTTCTTGGAGCATTTGACAACTCTCTGAGGAGATCGGAATTTGGATTCTCCTTTGAAAACTCTCTTGGGTTCCCTCACTCTAATCCAGTCTCCACTCTCAATCTTGCTCTCTTTTGCATGCTTTTGTTTATCATAGTATTTCTTGTATTTCTCTTGTCTCATCTTAACTCTCCTTATAATCTCATCCATGTCAATATTCTTGCTCTTCTTCATGGTCATCCATGCAGGTCTGAGTCTGTTATTGGCAATTCTCCCTCTCATCAAGGTAAAAGGTTCCACCTCTGTCACTGAATGCGGAGTGACTTTGTATGTGTTTAGTGCTTCCTTGAGTGTTTCTTTCCACGGTAAACTATTTGTCACAGCCAACTGGATTGCTCCTTTATAAAACAATTTATCCTCTCCACTAACCCATTACCTATGGGATGATACAACGCTGTAGTGTTGTGTTTGAGGGCTCGTTCTTTCAGAAAGCACTGTACTTCTTGTGACATAAACTGAGCTCCATTGTCGGATATCAGCTCCTGTGGATCACCCTCTCTACTAAAAATCTCTTCCAAGAACTTTGTAATTTTCATGGCAGAAACCGATTCTTCGATGATTCCACACTCTAGTACTTCATATGGACCAGCTATGTCGATGGCTAGCCTTGTCCAAACCGAATCCGGTACAGTTATTGGTTGTAGCGGTGTAACTCTCGTTAACTTGCCTTTGTCACTCACCGCACAGGCGGAGCATTCCTTAACCAATGATTCCAATTCACCCCACATGTTGGGCCACCAATATGTTTCTCTGGATCTCCTCTTTGTCAAACTCCTGCCTACATGTCCTTCATGGGCAATATCCATGATTTTCTTTCTTAATGCCACGGGCAATACGATCTCCACGATAAACACATGCCTCATCACATGAAATTTCATCCTTTATCTTTTCCCAGAATTTAACGTCAGTCTGAACATCTTTCCAGCCACTTTCTACTGCTTTCCTTAAATAGCCTTGCTCTGGATCCAAATCTGAGGCAGCAATCCATTCATCTCTTCCAAAACTAGGAAGTATTTGCACGATAATGCAGTCCAAATATTGATCCTCTTCTAGATCTTCTTTGTTAAATTGGTCTTTTCCTTCACTGACGCATGGCAAACGGGAAAAGCAATCAGCAACTATGTTTGTTCTCCCAGGGGTGTACTTTATAACCACATTATATTGCATAATAATTAACGTCCACCTCCTGATACATGGAGACGTCAGATGAGGATTCTTCGGATTCAACACATGTATAAGTGGCTTGTGATCCGTCTTGAGTTCAATTGGAATCCCCCAAATCAGTCCTTTGAAATGTTCTAAAATCCACTTGACAGCCAATGCCTCTTTCTCAATAGTTGAATAGTTCTTTTCTGCCCCCTTTAAAGTCCTAGAGGCAAAAGCAATTGGGACCACAAAGCCATTTTGTACTTGTTCCAGGACACCTCCCAGTCCCACATTGCTCGCATCCACTGATATCATGGTCTTGGCCCCACAATTGAACATTTTAAGAGCAGGTGCTTTTGCTTTGTTGATCAACTTTTTTATTGTGTCCAATTCCGTTTTGCATTCTTCAGACCAATCAAATTTCGTGCCTTTGGTCATCAAACTCCTCATTTGACACGTTCTATCTGCATAATATTCAGTGAGACCCAATAATATTCAATAATATTCAGTGAGACCCAATAAGCTCCGAAGTTGGTCTGGAAGTTTGAGAATGGTATTTACAAGAGCTTCCTTAGGTCTTATTCCATCTTCATTGATGCAATGACCCAAATATGTCACTTCTCTTTTTTTTATCTTGCATTTCTCAATTTTTAGAGTTAAGCCTTTCTGTTGTATAATTTGTAACACTCCCAACAGTTTAGCGTCATGGTCTTCTTCCGTCATAGCAGACACTAATATGTCATCTTGAAAATAGTGTACACCTTTTAAACCACTAAAGAGATGTTGCATCAGTCTCTGGAAAACGGCAGCTGCCGATGCCAAGCTGAATGGCATTCTCTTGTATCGAAAAGTTCCCAAGAGTGTTATGAAAGATGTAAGATGTCTGGACCCTTCTTCCAATATTACCTGATGATAGGCAGAATATAAATCTAGCGTGGAGAAAAGCTTTGCTGGTTCCATGGTAGTGAGCATTTCTCCAATATTTGGTAGTGGATGGCGATCAACCCAAATATTGTTGTTAAGATCTCTTAAGTCCACACACATTCTAATCGCCTCTTCCGGTTTTCTCACTATGACAATGGGAGACAGCCACTCGGAGCTCTCTATTGGTTCAATGATGTCTTGTAAGCATAGTTTTTCCAGTTCTTTCTGTAGAGCATCTCGAGTACCAATCAGGATGTTTCTTACTCTATGCACTACCGGTTTTGCACCCCTCTTAAGTATTATACGATGCTTGAATCCCTTAAGAACACCAATGTTGTTGTTGAAGACCTTGGGAAAACTCCCCGCTAAATTCTCAGCAGAATCACAGTGTCATGATGCCCGCTCCCGGGGAGCCGGTTCAAGCCCTGCGTCCCCGAAAGCGGACATCCAGTCCCCAAGGAAGGACCCAGCAACCTTATATAGGGGCCCTTTGGACAGTGTCCTGGCGCCTATGGTGCCAGGCTCATAAAAGACATCAGTCCTGGCGCCATAGGCGCCAGGCTCATTATGGGAGTGCTTGGGTGCACTTACCTGATGCAGACCATGCTGCAGGATCCCGGCCTCCTTGAGGCCTGAAAGGAACTACTTTACCTGTGGGACTAATTTACCATCCGGGCCTGGTCGCGGAAGGATACATACCTGATTGGAGGAAGGATACATACCTGGAACTTCTTCCAAGGCTATTTAAACCCCACCCGAACAGCCACACATGCTTCACGTTGTTCTGCATCTAGCAGCTGGACGCTCACCGTGTCTGCTCCTGCATCCTGACTTCTGCCACGCCAGCCAGCATCCTGAATCACCTGCAAAGGAAGAGAAGAAGAGAACAGAAGAAGGAAAAGTCCTTACCTGCTAAATCCGCATCCCGGAGACATCTCGCCGACAATCCTGAAAAGGAAGACTTTTATTTAAAAGCTCATTGCGTCGATCGCTGCAGCGCCGCATTCCACTCACCTTTACAGGGCGCCTCCATGTTCAGCAGCGATTATCCGGATTCGCAGTCACGCCCCAGAGCCTAGGGAGAAAAAGACCAGAACAAAAGGTGAGAGAGAGAAGGGAATAAAGAAAGCTAAATCTCCATGTTAAGACTTACCTGTTGATTCATTCCCTCTTCATTTCGGGTCCACGCCACATCCTGGCATTTCCGGACCCCGGCCCCTAAAGGGAAAAAGAGAAATCAGCGTTAATGAGCGAATGAAAAGACATTATCAAAAAACGCTCATTAAAGACTTACCTGATTTCTACAAGGATTTCACCTCTCATCTCGGGTCGGTGCCTGTTCCCCGGCATTCCGTACCCCGGCCCCTATGGGGAAAAAGACACGAGCATTAGTACATTAATGCATGGACACAAGGGGAACCTCTTATCAAAAAACTTACCTGGAAGCCAAGCAAGTTTGGTTCTCACCAATCTGAAAATCCAGTGAAGTAACTGGATACCAATGCGCCCCTGCATCAGAAGCAGGATGGAGAGCTCGTCCTTCCAGACCCTAAGGTGAGACGCTACAAGGAATCACAGAAGGGTTTCGAGGAGGGTGAGAGGGGAAAGTTGGAGGTCGATTGCATTACCCCGCAGACAGTTAATCCCCTATTTTTGCCTACAGAAGGATACTTCTGCGAGCCAGACAAGCCAGATTTGGGGGCCCGGTCCAGTCCGTCTTCCGAACCCTGCGCATCATCTTAGAAGAGGTCACAGCAGCGCGAACCAGGCCAGCGCCTCCGTGGGAGTCAGGTGAGCGTTACACACAGCTATCATTCATTATGCTCATAATAGGTACATTTTCACCAGGGTGTATTCTGATCTTCAATGATGCTTCTTCCCACCATCCAACTATTGAAAAGCCATCCTTTGCTACATACAATTTACAGTATGTTTTCCTCCCTTCAAAGTCCAAATGCACCCAGGTATACCCTACGATATCAATGGGTGCCTTGCCATATCCTGTTGCTCTGACTTTAGACATTTGTAAGTCATTCATATCCTTTTTTAACACATTCAGATATGTGTCCATGTCCACCATAGTATATGGTGACCCTGTATCGACCATCACCTGTAGTGTTATGCCATTAATGGCCATGACACCCACTGACCAACAGTGCCTCCAGCTGGAGTGAGAGCTAATATATATACTTCATCCTCAAAACCACTAGTGATCGCCACTAAGTCATTCGACCCCACGATTTCCTCCAATGCTCTCACACTTGTCATGGCTCCTCTTCCAAGGTGGTTGTTGTTTCTTGCGGTATTGTAGCGTGGATTGAATTTGCCTCTTCCCCTAACATTGCGAAAAACTTTTTTTGCTGCCTAGTGGAGGTCTGCTTGGTGAAAGGATCGCTCACTTTCATTCCGTTCCCTTGCACAGCACTGCGAGCTGTTGAGTGCTCTTGCTGTGTTGCCCAAGCTTCCTGGAGGAGGCGGAGCCTGAGAAGGCTACGTGACTGATCACGTGACACTTTTGGAACATTTATTGAAGGTCCAGCCACCCTCACAGCGTTAAGCCCGCAGCGGGGACAAGGGCGCGGCATTTGCAGCACTGTTTGTCTGCTGTTTGGCTCTGGGAGGCTCTGGATTCGGGAGGTGATCCTGTGTGCAATTTAAGTACTATTGCAAGTTTTCCCACTACAACTTTGCTGCTAATATGGTGTACTAGCTTATTTAGTAGGACACTTGGTGACTGTGGAGGAATTCTCTTTGAGCCCATTTATTGCCCTACAATTACTGCTATTTAACCTTTTGATAAGTATGGTAGTTACTCGGGATTTCTTTTAATGCTTATCTAACTCCTAAGGAGGAAACACGTGTTGGCTTACTGCTACGTTTAGTTGGACATTGGGGAGGAGAGACGGACTAAGGCTGCTCCTCAAGCCATCGGGCGTTCCCAAGGCAGTGCAAACATACTCTAAATATTTTCAAATTTATGCTATAGTGATTTTGAAAATTGCTGATTGTCATAAATACTTTAATTAAATTGCTTTCTTTCCCAGCCCATATATATATATATATATATATATATATATATATATATATATATATATATATATATATATATATATATATATATATATATATTTTTTTTTAGAGGTTACAAGTTGTACTCTCTTTCTTTTTACCAGAAGGGAGTGTTCCCTTACAATCAAATTGCTCGATTATGCCTGCACTTAGAAGCGGGTTTGAAACTGTTGAGAATCAAGAGAATAAGATAGTAGAAGTTCAATGGGGCTCTCTGATACATTGTGAGTCGCCTATTAATATAGATCATATGGAAAATAAGGTTGCCTCTAATGTAGCTGCTGAAATTAATAATGAAAAGCCTAATCACAGATTTGAAGTGAGTATGGAGGGACTTCCCATTATTGATTCTGCAGCTTTGGAGGCTCAAGCTCCAATTGGGGGAAATTTAGACATATTAGATATAGAGGCCACTGGGGCTAATAGGGATATGCTGGATTCTAGACAGGAACTTACGGACAAAGAATGTCTTCAACAAAGCCTAATTGGTATTAAAAGGGTGGTTCGTTTTCATGCTTCCACTCCACTTCAGAAGATGATTTTAAGTGGAAAAATGCAAGCTGGGGAAATTCATGGCTCAGATTTATCAAAATTGAATATGATGGGAAATAATAAGGGTAAATACCCGTTTGGCACTAAGCATTCCACTCATATCTCGCCAGCAGTGTTTATCTTTGGGAAGGGTGAACAGGATAAGATGCAATGTGCTATTAGCCCTACCCAGTCTAAGCATGCCAGTTGGGGAGACCATTTTAAAGGCACTCCTATTCGTTCTAATCATAATCTTAATCGACCAATTGGGGAGTGCGATTTGGACGATTCCTTTCTGCTTATGGCAGATACTACAGGTGATTTGCTTAAAGAAATTATTGATTTGGATATACCGGCAGGGAGATTTCTAGCCAAGGGTAAGGGGGTGAGGAGCCTATCTGAGGGGGCGCCGAATGGTGCACTCTCCCAATTTAGAGATACTACTATGATGGGGAAACAACAAGAGGGTAAGCAACAAACCCCCATTAGACCGGCATTAGAGACACCAAAGCCTTTTATACATAGGAGGATAGCCTTTACTCAAACGGATAAGGAAGGGTACCATTGACCTAAAACAGTGAATAGTGCCACTGAACTCCATCAAACAATACTGGAAAGTCACTCTGTAGCTAAGGATAAACACGAAATACCCCGTTCGGGTAGGTAGGATAAAGGAGATTATCTTCTACCCCTCCTATCTAACCTACATATTAGTATGAATTTGGCTCTGAAAACCATGGGTGAGTTCCAAGAGACGCTCTGTGGCTCCATGGTAGGCCAACAAGCTGCCTTTAATCAATTAGTTACTCGTCTGGCATTCTTGGAGGGCCTAGTGGAGGGCAAGACCTATAATGATCATAATATTAAAGAACAGAACCTACACAATAAATATAGAGAGGTACAAGATATTAGGTTAACAACTATGGATGCAAAAATCACCACTTTGTTAGAAATTATGCTTAGAGGGGATCGCCCTACCTCTTCAGATAAAGGGATAGTGGACCTAGACTTCCCTGACCAAGGAGGTAAAAAATCCAATAATAATAAATATAGAAATGAATTTAGCTGTCCAGACAGTCCCTCTGTCCTTTTGGATGCTATTGTAAAAGCAATAGGAGGGCTTACTCAAGAACAGGATTTGGAAAATCTCAGTGCCCAGGAGCACAGGAGGGAAATATCTAAGGAGGGGGAATGTTTGAATATTAGCAGTGAGGACGCGATAATTATCCAACTAACTCCACTTAAAAAGGGGCAAAAATGTAAACAAAAGATAAAACATATAGAGAAAAAACTAGTAGACCCAGCATTAGAAACGGGTGGAATGACGAATCCCGACGAAATAGGTCCCGTTAACAGCTCTGACTATGACAATAATGAGGTACCCCAATCTCCAGTGTATAGGCGTAAAAAAGCAAAAAAACAGGTTAGGATGCTCATAAAAACTAAAAATATGCCTAATACTAAAATTAAAGGCAGAAATTCCAATCTTAAAGCGATTAGGAATATTCCTGTCCAAGAAGAGCGTGATGATAGTGGGGTAGCGAATGGCCCTAATAGGGAAGAGGGTCTGGAGCGGGGGGGGAGGTCACTAACAAAGGCTCCTTAGCTAGGGGAGAAAAAAATACCAAACCTATTATGGATGAGAGTCATTTACTGAGAATTGGGCAAGAGCGCCCGCAAACTAAACAAACAAAGATGACAGCCTTTGGTAAAATAACCAGCACCAAACATGCCAGAACATCAATAGGCACGCAACAAATTAATCTTCTCCCTACTGCCCAAGTAATAACACTGATAGTATATTCCAACACTCCCTCCCTTAATGGGCCGATTGCCATGGTTGAGAGTGGGAGTGGGTCTACCCTTATTAATATGGGGGAAAGCCCCCTAGATACACAGTCTTCCAAAATCCAGGACTCTCAAGGAAATGCATTGGCTAAACCTATTGTTGATAACACAAAGGCGCAATTTATCTTGGGCCAGCCCCTTTCAAAGATCCATACAGGGAAGATCTTGGGTTGGATCAATAACAATAAAACACACTCTCAGGCTAGTTTAAATAGAACACATCTTTTAAATTTGTTTAAAAAAATTCCCTTATTCCAGGCTATAACAACAGATGATATAGACGCTATTTCTTTACCCAATCATAATAATCATTGAATGGTAAGTTGCTTTCACTCGGTGATGGTGGGAGACATGGTGCATGCCCAAGAAAAAAACCTTAATTCTTTGGGTTACGGTCTATCTACATTAGCAGATTACAAAGAGGCCGATAATTTCCTTCAATATAAGGAACTGATTAACATCCAAACGCAACAAATCGTACAATTGGGTGATAAAAAAGCAGAAAATTCAGATCCAGGGTTGGTTTTAATTTCCAGCCTTCTTAATAGTGGTCAGGATTGGTCATGGTTGCAACCAGTGCTCAAAACTTTAGAGACCCTTAGACATAGTAATGGGTGCTCCTAACAGCTCTAATATCGATGTTATTTCCTGGAATTCATGTGGGGGATTACATTTGAATACATTTTTGACTAAAAGTGAAACTTACACTTGCCCCCGTATCTATTTTTTCCAGGAAACCATGATGTTGTCTGATACGCATATAGAAGGTTTCTATACCTTCTCTTCATTAGCATTGAGGGGGCTGGCTGGTCGGCCTAGTGGCAGTTTGATTATTGCTGTTGATCGTAATTTGGGGTTTCATGGCAATGTGATTTTTAGGAGTGATTGGCTTCTGGGTATTGTTCTATCGTCAGAGAATAATGTAGATCCGATCCTCCTGTTGAACTTATACTGGAATCCACTAAAAGTGACCATCGATACAGTGGAAGACTCTCTTGGAGAAATTCTGGGAGGTTGGTTTGAGAAGGGGTTTGGAAATCGTATTATCTTGGGAGGTGACTTTAATTCGGCCTGTGCTGAGGGCTGTATGCTAAATGAAAGAGGGGTGATCCCTAAACTGCTTCACCCTAATCTTAAGAGAGGTATATGGTGGGATAAATTCCTCGATCATTGGGATCTGGGGCTCTTAGATCATGCCTCGGATTGGAATTTACCAAAACATACCTGGAAAAGAGGAAGTAACAGCTCTAGAATTGACTTTTTCTATGTATCCAATAGCTGGAAGCAAACGTGCAGAAAATTGACACTCATGGAGGTAGAGTTGGGTGATCACATTCCCCTACGCTTTTCTCTATCACTTCCAAATCTTGGTAATCACATTAATCCTATGTTTTTGGGCCTAAAGGCGGCTAATAATGGGAGGAGGATTGCATGAAATAAGAAAACGATTATGAAATTTAATACCTTGGTTTTGGAGAACCTGTCCCTAGTATCGCATTGAATTAGTAGGGAAGAGGACATCGAACTGGGGGGATCATACTACAATAATATTATATTGTCATGTGTTTACAAAATCAGTAGGACAGATGATATAGAGGTGTTGAAACCTAGGGGGAGGGTTGGTGACTCTAGAATCCAAAAATCCAAGCGTATCAAATATAGGGATCTAAACATTCTGAAGAAATTACCCATCTCCTTTTCTGAATTGCAGCTTAGGAAGAAATAAATTATCCTGAAACATAAAAATTTGATTAAGTCCCCGAGAATGGATCAATATCTTGAAGCCCACCAATTGATGATGTATAATCTCTGCAAGGGCAGAGATGTTACATTTTGGGCTACTGTTAACAATACACTCACGCCGGCAAAAGATAGACTTGATTGCACTATCCAAGCAGAGGCGTGGTGCTCTTATTACAAGGAAAAGTTTGCATTGCCTTCAGCCTTCTCTAGGGAACAGGATTTGGATTTAGGTCCTCCAGTGGTGGGTGATTGCTTGTGGGATATTGAGGATATCATGTGGGCTATCAATAAACTTAAACCATTTAGAGCGCCGGGCCCCGATGGCATCCCTCCATTCGTCATAAAGGTGGCCCCTAAAATGTGGGCAGTTGCTCAAACCATTATTTGATGATATTTTTAAAAATCATATCATCCCTAAATCTTGGGCTCAAAGTATTATTGTACCAATATTTTAAAAAGGTGATGTCCTCAATCCCCAGAACTATAGACCCATAGCACTTTTAGATGCAGCTAGTAAGGTCTTCGGTATTTTACTTTTAAGGGATCTAAATAAAGTGATTAGGAGGAATGCTTGCTTTAGTAAATTCCAGGTTGGCTTTAGAGAGGGTTTGGGAACCGACTTAAATGGGAATATTTTGGCCTATATAAGAGATACAGTTCATCAATCCAACATGGGTGAAGTCTTTATGGCATCGGTAGACCTTTCTAGTGCCTTTGACAGGGTTATCAGAGCAAGATTGTGGACTAAAATGTTAGCAATTAACTTTCCGCGAAAGATTGTCAAACTCTTGGCTCTGTTGCATAGGAATACCTCGGTCAGGGTTTGCTTGACCCAGGAAGGCTCTCTATCCGATGCCATTGACACTAAGGTTGGGGTCAAGCAGGGCTGTTCACTTGCACCCACGCTCTTCAACCTATACGTTAGCGATGTGGAGGACATGTGGCAGGGTCCTTCCATTGCGACGGTTAGGTTGGGGAGTTTGGCTATTGAGTGGATGGCCTTTGGTGATGATTTTATTCTCTTTGACCGCACTCCACGTGGCCTTCGTAGAAAGATGGATATCTTCTCTCAATATGCGATGGTGAACAATCTCTTCCCCAATGCATCCAAATCCCGAACGATTGTGGTCACTAAGAAAAGAACTATCAAATCATATATTTGGAAGATGGGTGATGATCTGGTGGAACAGGTCCAGGCAATAACATATCTAGGCTATACTTTTACCAATAAATCTAGCCTGAAGATGTGGAAACTGAGCCTAGTAGAAAAAGCGTCTAAATTAAAGATTCAAATTAAATTTTTGAAGGTTAGGGTATGTAAATTCTCGCTCGTACCGATAAGACGTTTCTATCTTGCGAAATGTGAGCCGGTTCTTTTGTACGGTTTGGACATGTGTAACCATGACATGAGCTCATACCTGAATGTGGTCCAGGGGAAAATGTGGAAAGAAGTATTGGGCCTATCTATGGCAGTCCCCAACACCATTATCCACCATGAGTTATGTCTTAACTCACTTAAAGCAAGATACTTGTGGAGACAATTATCTGTGTTTAGAAAGATGAATGATCCACCTGCAAACACCCTATATGAGTTGTTAAATAGGGTCGTTAAATCCGGGTCAGTAAAATCTATTCGAGGATTCAGTGACAAAATGAATTATCTATTAGATACTCTAGGTCTTTGTTTAGAAGATCTGGTACAACGACCTGGACTAGTTAAGAGACTCCTATTTAAAGCAGATTGGGTGGACACAGTAAATGGCGTAGAGTCCTACTCCTCCTATAAGGAATATGCTAACTTTGGGCACGCAAGGGAATGCATTCCCCTTTATTTACAAAGATTCCCTTGTTATAGGGCGAGATTAATATTTATGCGTTTTAGACTCAATCAGATGCCGACTTTAGAAAGGATTCAGCACTGGGGACATAAAGAAGAGGTGCTTAATCATGATCAAATCAGCTTCACATGTTGTTTCTGTGGAGAAACTGACATGCTAGAAACCCTTAAGCACCTTGTCTTAACTTGTTCCCATTTTGAGTCTAAACGAGCACTCTATCTTAAAGATAGATTTAACAGGGATCTTCAAATATCTATCCATTTGTTTTGGATCCGCTGTATGTGGGGTGTAAATATTTCTTTAATTCTTGCATTAAATTTATTGCTCCAAAATATAATGGAGGAATTGGAAAAAAGGAACTTAATATTTAAGGGCTCTACTGTGGAATAACATGAATGGAAAGAAAGGGGTAAAGGAAAAGGAAAACAACCACAATATTAATTAAGGGCTGGGAGAGATGTTTTATGAAGATTTTATGATAATGTTTGTGATTTTGATGAAATTTGTCTCTCTTTTTGTATGATATTTTTGTATTTTTCTCATTTTATATTTGTACATGCTGTCTTATAAAATGAATTGTATATTTGTATTGTGTGCGAAATGTTGTATAAGGTTTTATGTAAACTAATAATGCAACAATAAAAAAATAAACAATAAAAAATTGCGACAAACGTTCCCAAAATGGCCTACTTGTCCACATCTATAACATTCAACTGAGTGAGCCGGACAATCCTTTTCTGCATTTACATGCCTAAGCCATCCACATTTAAAACACCTGCCTTGTGGTCCTTGGGGCCCCTCTCTAATTTGCCTGGAGTTCATGTCAAAATCAGACTTTACCATTCTCTTCACAATGGCAACCAATGCTTCTTCATCTTTACTGGAGCTCCCTTCACTTGTGTCTTGTACTGATTTTATGTCAACAGATTCAGATTTATTTTGAAGCTCCTTCATGCATTTTTCTCCCAGTTCAAATGATCTTGCTATCTCAATGGCTTGCTCTAAAGTCAGATTCTTTGCTTGCCATAGCCGCTGTTGAATTCGACTATCCGCTACATGTAAAACCAGTCGGTCTCTCAAATACTCATCTGCTACACCCGTGAATTCACACATCGATAAGAGACCCCTTAAGGCAGCAATGTAGTCATCCACTGATTCATTCTTGTACTGTTTTCTAGAAAGGAATCTGTACCGTTCCAACACAATATTCGTCTTATTGCCAAAATGTTTGCTCAATTTTAACAGTGCAGTCTCATATTTCCTTACACCAGCTGATGAATCACCAGATCCTTCCTCAGTATCATTGGGTTCTGGTAAAGTCCTGAATATTCTCAGAGCTTCTGCTCCTACACAATTGAGCAAGGTGGCTTCCTTCATGTCATCATTGTACTTAGCTCCACCAATTGCCCTTAGGTAAACTTGGAAGTTGTCCAGCCATAGTTCCCACGGACACACAGGATTACCAGGTAGAGCCAAAAACTTCACCGGGGCCACAATGTTCTGCATGGTGAATTTGCACAGTGATGACACACCACCAGAAGAAATTATGTTTGTAAGCCTTTCTTTTATGGCTTTGGGTGCAGCACGTAATCCAGTGGCGGGAGCACTTACAACTTTTCAGCAGTTTTCTTTATTTATGTTGAGGAGCAATCCTCACTGTTTGTGACTTTTGTATGTGGCACTGCTATCACAAAAAGAAAACCTTTGCACTTGTTCAGCAGAATATCCTTAAACTATACTGCGATGTATGTTGCAGGCAATGATTCAATGCAGTGTCCATTCACCAAATAAATCATTCTCATTTTCATCGCGTCCTTGTGTGTTTCTTTTTTTATTTTTTTACTGCCTTATAACAATGTCTTTCTTTCCTATTCCGATTTCTCCTTTTAAGTCAGTCAGCATATACTACAATGCAACCTCACTCTTGTTCATACACATGCTCCTTACTTTCACTGTACAGCGTATCATATACATTGTTGCAAGCATCAGCCAATTATGTGCCGTTCTAGCGCGTCGCCTCTTCCTTGAAATATTGTTGTGAGCGTTATCAAATCACGTGCTGCCCCAGCACGACGCTCTTCTTTTCTTTTTTTTTACTTTCCTTTCCAAAGCGTTGTTTCAATAATACGCACCGTCCGTAGCATTTACAGTTACTATGGCAATACAGTTTCAATATGGAGGCACGCAGTGCACCTATTAGAGTCCTTTAATCTAACTCATCCAGTATCACTTTCCACGCAGTATTGACATGCTGACGTACCGTGTGCTCTGTGCAGCTATCTTCGGTTGCCGGCTCGCGCACCGTTTTAAATGATGCACACCTTCGCTAAGCGGTCACTTTCAGTAAATATTAAAACTCCATGGTTGCATAGCATATCATTGTCTAACCTTGCCTGTTTCTTTGAATATGTAGTTCGCGTGGGCTCAGCTGTCTTCGTTTTGCGCTTCGACATCCAATTCATAACTGTTCCCTGTAGATACGTATCTGGGGACTTACACAGCCTACTGACAGTTCCTCGTCGCCATTTGTAGTACGTGGATGATCAAATAATAATGATTAGGCATGGAAATGATTTTGATGTAGTTTATTGAAGGGAAGTCCCCAGCAGGCAACCTCCATCAACAGGCATCATCTCAGTCTGCTTGTCTCGCCCTGGAGCAAGTTCCAGAACCAGACAAGCAGAACATTCTCTCAATAGAGTCATACACATTCTACATTATAACAATTACCAGCAAGTAATGGCCCCCTTCAGCACTTATTACCAGCCCATCTGACAGGGGTAAACGATTGGTGGCTGTCCCTCCCTAAATGCGCTCATGTTTGCCTATACATTTATGATGGATTCTTTAATATGTTTTGCACATTTGCTGCCTATTACAATCCTGGGAGTTTATAAAACACATATAGTACAAAGTAAAACATATTGTGCAAGTGTGGGCATGGCCTAGCGAACATGTGGACGGGGCATTCCAGCGACGTAGATCTTCCAGTTTTTCATTCTGGAATGTAGGTAGGTATGCTCGTGCGCCGGATCGTCCACGACGAGCACCACTCTTCAACAGCTGGGGCCCACACTCGTTGCCATTGTTATAGGTTCAGAGTGGGGGCACAGCATTCACCCTCCAAGTCTCATTGTTATAGACCACGCAGGGCAACTATTAACAGTATCAGGGTCCGCTCGTGCACTCCATGCGTGCCGAGCATGAAGCCCTATTTATTGTCTGAGTGCACTGACGTCATAGTGCGCTCGATCTTAAAGAGAACACCACACCCGGGAATCTTTCTTGTTGATTCTTCTTCACATATTACAGCATGAAGCCACATCCTAGATCCGGGACCCCCTTAATTTGGAGCGCTGAAGTCCTTAGACGTGTGTGTTCGAGGATCAGAGCAGTAAAGCCACAGCATTTTGAAAAAGCGGTTTAACATGGCATTGAACTCCATATGATGAGATTCATGAAATTTTAGGCCAGAGCAGATTTTATTTTACAAGTTTGAAAAAGTAGACATTAGAGGTAAACTCGGTTCCAAATGAGTAAGTATGAGGCCCTCTGAAAGCTGGTGTTCTGTGATACATTTATGAGTAACTGAGATAAGGACCCCGGTTAAAGAGGTTCTTTTCTTACCCAGCTTATTCAGGACATTTTAGTCCACTTTGCAACTTGTCCTACCCGGCCAATAACTGGAAAAGGCAGAGATGGAACAGCGAGAAAAATGTTTTGAGCATTGCAGAGAAATTGACCCTGCCCAGACAGGGCTTTGCCCCGGCAGTGGTACCAAACCAGCCTTACATGCTTCTTAAAATGACATTAGATGGGAGGTTGATGGCAATGTCGATAGGATGGCCTCCTCATGAGGCACAGTGGGTATAACCCTATCCATACCATCCATTGGGCACCAGTAAAATGCACCGTCATCAGGCATTATCCCCCTTATAAGGTAGAGTACGAATAGCCCTCGCAAACACTTCAAGATTGGCATTACGGCCAGGCAACAAATTCACAGTGACCTCTGCTTATGGAGTCTGGTCACGGCCCATAGGTAATAATGACCTCAATAAGGCAGTATAGATATATATGTGCCCCAATTTGACAATGCCAGGGTCAGCAGACGACTAGCAAACTTTGGCCTGGGGGGCAAGTACATTTTTCTGGACCACAATGTAGCGGCCCCCAATTTTCAGAACAACTAAACACCAACCTCTCCCCAGCCACAAGTTTGCCTAGTATAAATATAGTAGACATTACTGAAATGACTTTCTTTCTATTCGACCTATCTTTCAGTTATGTTGTGGCTTCTTAATCACCTGGGCCCCAGGGGAACCTCCCCCACATACTAAACGCAGTAAAAGTATTTCACCAGGATAATATACTTTGGTGCAATGGGATTTGAGAACAGGTTTCCTTTTCTCCCAGTTTGCAACTTGACAGCAGGCCACATTTCCACCCATACCATCCCTTCCCATCTTTAGTTTTATAGCAATTGCCAGGAGGTGGGGAAGCTAGAGAAAACATTGTCACAGCCGAGCCATAGCTTAGCTATGGGGTGTGGCTTTGCTCTAAGAGCCAAACACTAGCTGGCACAGCAAAGGACTGGCTTAGACTCACACCTGGCTTCCTGGCACTCCCCAACACAAAACCCATACATGTCACCCTGTCTACCCACTCCTACAAAACATCAGACCCTTACTTGGCATAATATCTCCCCACCAGTGCACATTAGATAAATGGTTCATGTTATAATTATCTACAGAGTAACACTATAGATTATAAATCCATAAGAGGGAGACTTTCTCTACATATAGTTAAGGACAATAAGGCATAAGGTGATGACAATTGATTTGCTCAAGATCACATAATGTGTGAAGTGTGGAAGGTGGAGATTTGAGCCCTAATCTCCTGGTTCGACAGTTTCCAATTTAGACAGCTGGGTAGACTTCACCTTCCCCTTGCATCTTCAGTATTAGAACCACCAAACTTCGCTTGCACCTACCCCTGGCACCTGATTGGGTATCTGTGGAGTATCTACTCCTGAGCCGGTGTCCTGATCAAAGGCACATGAACAAAGGCACCTGTCTCAAGCCTGTCTAGACTCGGGCTAGGACGGTAATACTATTTTTGATTGTTATTGACTTTGCAACCTGCACTGTTAATGATTTTTGCCCACGGTCAACTACGATTGTCACCTAGACTTATCCACCAGGATTCATACCCTACATTTGGGTCCTTGCCTGACCAATTTACCTCCTCCAACCCTAGCCTCCTCGAGCTAGAGCATACCCTAACTTCGTCATGGATCCAGTTGCTTAAGTGTTGAGTGTCATGTGTCATGTATCTAGTTGCTTAAGTGTCGACCCATAACGTATCTGACACGACCACTGTACTGTAAGCACTGTGTACTCTTATGCTTGACCTGCTTAAGCCCTACCTTTGGCAATATGTTCTTTACCTATGAATTACTTACCTACTAAGATTTGCATGATATGAGTATTGCCTTGCACTGCCAGCAGCTACTGACCTTATGATTCTTGACCTCCACCTTAACTAGACAGCGCATTACCCATTAGGAGTCAGCAACCTACTCCCTGACGAACGGCATGTGTAATTTGCTACTGCCTCATAATATAGCCTAGGGGTATGCCATTTAGTGTGCCATAGTATGCTGATCCTGTTCTTCAATGTGTATTGCGTTTTGTTACATATTGCTTTTATTGTTTACCTAGAGATTTGCATTGTTCCGCAATGCTTTTTATATGTGCCTTAGTACTTTGCATTTGACCAATTAATAATATAACGTCCCGTTGCTTCTTATATATGAATAATGTTCTGAACGGAGCCTAAAATACCTTTGGACACCTAAATCTGGATACTTCTTCTGTGCCATACTAGACATACTACTCTTGATCACTGTTGTGCACTGTGTCCTGCTGCATATCGCATTTATTGTTTACCTAATGATTTGCATTGTTCCACAAAGCATCCTATGCGCGCCCCATTATGCTGAACCTGACCATTGACTCACATTGTATCCTCCTGCACTTTATGTATGAAGCATGATCGGAATTGAGCTTGCAACCCTAACTGTCCTACGGCAGCCTCTGTGGGCATGTTAATGATTTGACCTGATTTATGTACCTTTTGGCCTGACTTATGCTCTAATGCACTGACGAGACCTGAATAGGGCCCGGCTGCAATCTATGAATTAAGTTGGGATCTGATTTGACGTAGTTATATATAACAGAGCATGCTTGCTTCCAAGCCTTACCTAGTTAGCCACAGGCTCCTTCTAGCTGCCAGACCCTTATACGCCCTAGCACTAAATTACCTACAGCCTAGCCTGACTCATTCTAACCTTAATATGACTTCCACGCCTGTTGAGATCAAACCGACTATATTTCTCCCGATGTTGAAATATAGATTGCCAGGCTCGCATGTCAACCTACCTCATTTCTTCCGCTCTTGAATCTCAGCTCATGGATCCATAATACAAACCAAATTAGGTCAACCAACCTTATAGACACTCCCGCACCTTCCCAATGGATCAAGCTATTCGCATCTAAACCAACAGCGAATCAACCTTGTCGTGGTGACCGCAGAAATGAAAGATTAGGTTCCAGATTTATTAGACATGCATCGGCTCCTGCTATAACACAGGAGCAAACGCATACACCACCTCGCCTTAACAAATCAATATCCAAGACTAGATGCCATCACAAGCCCCTCAACCATTACCTAAAACACTGCACACCTCTAAGCCTACCAAAATTTCAGATAAAGACTCTACAACTGCACCCCAGCCCACCAGCAACCTGATTAAAGGCGCTCTAATAAACGCCAGATCCATTATCGCGCACGCTACAGACATAGCAGAAATTATTATTAAGGGAGAACTACACTTCCTAGCCATCTCCGAAACCTGGCTCCAAGCTGCTGCTGGTCCATCCCTTCTCCTGGCCATTCCTGACGACTACACCATTGTAAGAGTGGATCGTGAACACCTAAAAGGTGGTGGGGTCACCTTTATCGCTAAGTCCAGCCTAGCCCTTAGAGTAACGACGACCCTTACAGGCAAATCATGTGAACTCCTCTCAGTGAAATTAGCCACCTCCAAATCTAGTACTTTAACTATCCAGCTATTATACAGACCTCCTGACCCCATTGGTTCATTCGAAGACAACCTCATCACTATTCTTTCAGATAACACTAAACCTACCTCACAAATATTAGTATTAGGTGATTTCAATTTAGGATTCCAAGACCCTAATGACCACTCAGCTAAGGCACTTGCTGACTCCTTAACTGAACTAGATTTTACACAAAGAATTATCAAACCAACTCATGAGAGAGGACTTATTATAGACTGGGTTGCTGATTTCAACTGCAAAACGTCAATCACAGCCATCGAACCTCAGACTTGGACAGACCATTTCCTCATTTCCTTCACTACCTGTGTCAATAGACCAACTAACAAATCTAACAAAATCGCCCGCCCCTACTCACCAGAAATAAACTGAACATTACTACAGAAAAGTTGATGCCCATCTTGCTCCCAACCTTAAACTCTTCTAAATCACAACACCTTGCTGAACTAGTCAATCTTTATAACAAAACCATGACCCATGCTCTTGACACTATTGCCCCACTTAAGCTAAGACATAGTAAACCTAATGCACACTTTAATACATGGTTCACCCCTCAGCTGAAAGCCTTAAGGCTAGAAAAAAGGAAAATGGAAGCCACCTGGAAAAACCTTCCATCTACAGTAAACTAAAACAAAGTGAATGCAAGTTCCTCAAAATAAAATGGCAAGATCATTCGAACCAAACAAGAAACATACAACGAAAGGATTCACAAGGCTAGTTCGTGCACAAAGGAATTATTTGTAATCCTAAGGGAACTAGAATCATCTATTCCCCCTAATGACTCGTGCCCAAAAATAAAGAATGGTGCACGAATAGCCAAAATGCTCTCAGTAATAAAAAATGCCACTCTCCAAAACAACATAACAGCAAAAATGCTCATTCTCTCTAACTCAGAGACATCCCAGAGACCGCAAAGAAACCTAACCTTTTCACTCCAAGAATTCAAATTCGGCCAAGTCACCACGGTAGAAGTAAAAAAGATTATAGCTTCCCTTAAACCTTCAAGATGTCAAGGTGACTCATGTCCAGCTTGTTAAGAATGAGTTTCCAGACACGTTGCTTGTGAATGATCTAATCCTTTATTAAGATCATATGTATAGAAACGACCCCCAGCTAAGAGGCATCAGCTGCTCCCTTCTCATCAGCAACTGCTTCTCATCTCGTGCACATTCCCTCACAGAATCATATGATGTTACAGTGGTTCCATGGCTGCCATGTGACCAGGATCATAACAAAGGCTACTAGCAAGAGCGAATCATCATTAGAGCTATTACAAGATAAGAAATACATATATTTGTATAGTGTGGAAGTTAATGGTAAGCAGGAGAATGAATGACATATAATAACTTATCACAATAACTTATCATTCCTAACACAGCCAAAGTAATTAAAGAAGCCGCCAGAGACCATGTCCCTTTCATTACCAAACTCATAAACGCTTCTTTCAGGACCTGCTGAGTACCTACTAATCTCGAAGATGCGTGGGTTCTGCCCTTAATTAAGAAAGCTACTTTAGAACCTAACATCCCAACCAACTACAGGCATATACCGACCGTCCCCTTTCTACTTAAAATAATTGATAAAGCTGCCTACCTCCAGATCCAGCAATATCTATAGACTAATAATCTATTAGGATTTAGACAATCTGGCTTTAGACCACTCCATGGAACATAAACGGCTCTGATTGATCTGACAATGCACATCGACCATCTGAAGGACAATAGACAATGTGCTCTACTTCTCCTTTTAGACCTTTCAGCCGCTTTCGACTTGGTGGACCACAATATCCTTTGTGAAAACCTCTCATTAGTGGCTAACTTCTCGCACGAGGCTGCAAACTGGATAAAATCCTTTTAAAGTAACAGATCAATGAGACTCTTTGCCCCGTCTGTTGCAGCGGACCCAATCCCTATCACATGCGGTGTGCCACAAGGCTTGTGTGTCCCTCCAACCTTGTATAATGTATTTACAAAGCCTCTCTTTGAAAAAATGTACCTCTTGGGTGCCATCTACACAAATTATGCAGATGACACCCAGATACTCATTCCCCTCTCTGGCAACTATGACACAGACATTGCCCTACTTTTTTTTTAAACTTCTTTTTATTTGAATTGACAGCTTACCAGAAAACATAGGGAGCCACACAGCGCCCGCATCAAAACATAAGCAATGTGCATATTAGGAAAACATATTGAGCAGACTGAAACGCCATGAAAAAAAAAACAGGCAACCCTCAAAGCCCCAACAGCTGAATAAAAAAGGAGTATGCATCTATGGGGAGCCCCCTGGAGAGGAAGGCAGAGAAGTTGATGGAGAAGCCATAGCGGTTATGTATTTCCGGAATCTATGCCAAATATCCCTCGGACTGGAAGGTGGGTGTTGTATTGCGCTCCAGGACTGCTCAGTGTCGTGAGCCCATGTGACTGATCTGAGCCACTGTGTATAGGTAGGCGCCCTAGGGCGAAGCCAGCACAGTAATATGCACCGAACTGCCAAGAGCATGCAGAGGCCCGCTAGTTTCTTAGAGTCGTGGGGCAATTGAGGGAGGTCGTGGAACAAGCAGTGCAGTGGGTTGGGGTCAATAGTGTGTTCCAGAATGTCAGACAGTGTGGAGCAGATGTCCAGCCAGAATTGGGCTAGGCGGGGACAGTACCATAGCATATGGATCTAGGAAGCTTGATCCATGCCACATCTAGGGCAAGTGGGAGGGACTGTGCCAAACACACGGTGAAGTCTCATTGGTGTGTGGTGGAACCTGTGCAGAACCTTGAATTGAATACGTTTAAATTTGGTGTTATAGGACACATCATGGGTACGAGCACACATTCGGGACCATCTTTCATCAGTAACTTCGACCCCGAGATCCTTCTCCCAACAGCGTCTCAGCTTGGTGAAGTGGGGGGCTGCTCTAATCTGCAGTAAGGAGTAGAGTCTTGACACCTTCCCCCTAAAAGAGAGATAAGAACAAAGTTCAGCGACTATAGGTTCGTCTGAAGGCAAGGCAGGGAAATCGGGATACCTGGATTTGAGACTCTCCCAAAGTGAATAGTATTGCAGCCACACCGAGGGCCGACGTTTGAGTAAAAGAGGGAGATCAGGCCACTCGACAAAGCTTCCCTGCTCGAATGCATCACGAAGCATCAGATAGCCGGTGTCCGCCCATGGGTTACCACTGCTCGTGGAATGAGTGGGATATCGGGAAGGAAGTTCCATAATGGCAGATCCCCATGAAATGGTTGAGGAGTGTGAACCATTGCCCATAGTTTGGTTAATGCCAAGGATGTGCTGGCGACAGGGTCTGCCGAGTTTGAGTCAGGGGGGATCGGCTTGAGGATCAGAGAACCAATCACTCGGTCACTGACCGCCAGCTTCTCTAGGCGAACATGTGGGAGTGGTCGGTAGTGTTGAACCAATATGAAGCGAATTGAGATTGGGCCGCCACCCAGTACCCGATGAAGTCCGGCATGCTGAATCCACCCAGCACCTTGTGGGGGGTCAGCGTAGGCAGTTTGAGGCGGACCGCGCCCGAGTGCCAGAGAAAGGTATTGGTGATGGAGCGCAGTGTTTGGAAAAAAGCATCAACCGGCCACACAGGGAGATTGGTAAATCGATAAAGCAATTGGGGTAATACAACCATTTTAAGTACTCCAATTCTGCCTGCTAGCGAGATAGGGAGCCTGGTCCAGTAAGAGGTTTTTGTCACCAGGTTAGTAAGGTAACTTTGGTAGTTGTCGTCACGTAGCTGCACCGTGTGTCGGGAGACCACCACCCCCAGGTAAGTGAAACCCGACGGAGACCAGCTGAACCCATGTAGATCCGGGGGGGAGTGTTGAGTCTGTGAGCGGGAATAAGGTTGACTTGGAGCAATTTACTATCAGACCAGATATGCGACCAAAAAGGGCCACATCAGCCAGTATGGGGGCAAGGTTGGTTTCAGGGGAGCGGATGTATAGGAGGGCGTCATCCGCGTAGAGGGAAACTATATCGGATTGGCTGGCAGTGCGCAATCCCCTGTGCGAGTGTGAATTCCGCATCATGTCGGTGAAGGGCTCCATGGCTATGGCAAAGATAAGGGGGGAAAAGGGGCATCCTTGGCGTGTGCCTCTGGATATCTAGAAGGGGACGGAGCATCTATCTTCCATGCGGACTCTGGCCGACGGGGCGGTGTAGAGTAGCTTAATCCAGGATCAGAAGTTGGGGCCGAACTTGCATTTCTCGAGAACTCGCCATAGATATTTCCACGAGACCGAGTCAAATGCCTTCTGCATGTCCGGCGTGGCCGCATCCGCCTGTGTAGACGGGGCGATCCTACTGATCACATTGAAGAGCCTTTGCAGATTTAGGGACGTGGATGTTCCCGGGACAAAACTGGACTGATCGGGATGGATGATGTGGGGCATGTATGGGGCAAGACGGTTGGCTAGCAGTTTTGCGTATATTTTAACATCACTGTTAATCAGTGAGAGTGGTCGGTATGAGCCGCACTGAGTAGGGGGTTTACCAGGTTTAAGAAGCACTGTGATCAGTGCCTCACGGAGAGACAGGGGTAGTATTCCATTGTTGCAGGATTCCTCCCACAGAGCTAGTAGGTGTGGTGCTAGCAGAGATTTGTATTGTTTGTAGAAGTCAATAGGGAGCCCATCAGGGCCGGGGGCCTTCCCAGATGATAGTGACTCAATGGCTTCAACAAGTTCCTCCAAAGTAAAGGGTCTCTCAAGGAAGCCGACAGCATTGGCTGAGAGGACTGAGATTGGAAGGCTATCTAAATAAGAGTCAATTTTGGGGATCTGGGGGCCGTCGGCCACTGAGTATAAGGAAGTGTAGAACGAGAGGAACTCACAATTGATGTCTTGTGGGGAGGTGGCGAGTGAGCCATCAGGTCTAGTTATGGCCGGGATATTGGGGGCACCAAGTTCGCAACGTAGTAATCTAGCTAGCATTCGACCAGGTTGTTTCCCTTCCCCGTATCTCCTCGCGGATTGGGGGGGGAGTCCAGGAACTTAACCTCACGTTCAGGGAGGCTGCGGAACCTGTCCAGCTCAGCTCCCAGCGCTGCTAGGGTGGCTGGGGAGTGATCTGCGGCGTATTGGGATTCGTGGGTAGCAAGGGCCGATTCGCTATCAGCAATATCTGCGCGGATGCCCTTCAGGATTCCACAGCTTTTGGAGATGGCGATCCCTCTAGTATATGCCTTGAAGGCTTCCCAGAGCACAGCTTGTGTGGTCACAGAATTTGTATTAATCTCAAAGTACTCCTCAATGGAGGACTCCAGCTCGGATGCTAAGACCTGGTCAAGAAGCGAATGGGGGCACATCCTCCACTGCCTGGTTTTATTTACATCCGGTCCCCAGTTTAAAGAGATAAGTACCGGTGAGTGATCCGAGAGTGTCCTAGGGAGTATAGCCAGGTGAGATAGGCATCGGACCAACATGTCTGTAATGAGCCATCTGTTTATTCTGGAATGGGAATCATGTACGGAGGAGTAAAAGGAGTATGTACGAGAATCAGGGTACATCAGACGCCAGGCATCTACCAATGTCAGACGAGGGAGTGTGGTAAGGATGGCATATGCTGCCTTAGACAGCTGGCAGGGTCTAGAGCCCGATCTATCTAGGGTAACATCCAGTATTGTATTAAAATCCCCGCCCCATAAAATAGGGGTCAGGGGGTAACTTTCAAGTAGTGTGGCCAAGTGTAGATAAAAGTCAGGGTCGTCAACATTGGGACCATATACATTCAGGATAACCACCTCCTGATGCTGTAGTATGCCAGTGATCAACATGTACCTACCAAGTGGATCGACGTGGGAGTGGTGAAGGGTGAATTTCAGACTCTTGTGAATTAGGTTGAGGGCACCACGGCTTTGAGTGGAATAGTTGGTATAATATCTCTGGGGTCCCCATTGTTTAGCGAAGTGCTCGCATTGCTTAGAGCGAGCGTGGGTTTCCTGCAGACATAGGATTTTAACTCCGTGATGCTCAGCATGGAGCTGAATCTGCCGCATCTTTTTGTAGTTGCCTAACCCCCGGACATTCCAGCTCATAAAGGTCAAGTCGGTGCTAGCCATAGCTCATGGGGTAATGCTTGAATTGCTGTGAAGAGGTTATCAGTAAGTGGAAAGTGTACGGTCTGAATGCATGTGACCTCATGTCTGCAAGTGGAAGATGTTACGGAATGGTACATGTGGCGCCTCCGGCAGCTGTCAAGACTTTTTTTTAACCAAAACGTCCCCTCCCCCAACAGAGGGACGAAACCCAACCCATAACCAAGCTTTAACAAACAATTCGGCATCAGCGCCTGGGGGCCTGTTAGCAGTCCTAGCCGTGGCGCAACGGACTGTATGAGGGCATGTAGAATGCGAATACAGCAAGGGTAACCAGTGTATTCTTTTCAGGTTACACATGTGAAGGATTATGGTGGAGACAGGTGGATTGTAGTATCATATTGATGCATTTTTGTGGCTTCCAGCCCCAAGACATCTCAATTATAGATATTCCATCTACACCAGTTCTCAACAGGGAAGAACTGGCCAAAACAGGGCAACCCACAAAACCAGAGCGGTTGCAAGGTATTACTAATAAACAAACATAGCGAAAAGCCCACTCCGCAGTAGGACCGGAAGGCAGAGGATCCAAGCAAAGAGGAGAGGAACAAGATGGATAACCACAGGTGGTTCATATGTCAATAAAGCATCGTGAATAGGGCTAGAAGCAGATCACCAGTGATTAACAGCAATATATTGGGTATCATGTCAGACTAGGTCCGCAGCTGCCCGGGGTCATCCAGGGAAGGGCTCATCCAGGTACTTGGAGGCCTCCTCCGGGATCGTGAAAAAGAAGGTTTTATTGGAATGTTCAATACGAAGTTCCGCGGGGAATAGCATGGAGTATTTGACCCCCAGGTCACGGAGTCTCCTCTTCACAGCCGTGAAGGATTGGCGCTCTTGCTGTACTGCCACAGAGTAGTCTGGATAAAGATGGATTCTGTTTGCTCCAAGCAGAAGTTCTCCCTTGAGTCTGGCCGCCCGCAGGAGGGCATCTCGGTCTCGAAAATTTAGGATTCTGGCAATAATGGGTCGCGGTGGGGCACCTGGCCTGGGTTTTGCGGTCAAGGCACGGTGTGCCCTCTCAATAGCGAACTGTGAGGAGAGTGTAGGGGCATCCAGGGGTGTCATGAGAATGCGCTCCACATAGTCTTCCATAGGTTCAGTGATATTATCCTCGGGAATGCCAATAATGCGCAAGTTGTTCCTCCTCGAGCGGGACTCGAGATCGTCATTTTTCTTTTCAACCGCTGCCACCCGGTTAGTGAGCGTGGAGACCACAGCCCGCAGCGAGCCCAGGTCATCCTCAGCGGTCCCAGTCTGGTTTCAACCTCAGCGACTCTCCCATCCGTCTTTTCGATATGGGCTTTTATGGAGGAGATTGTCCCATTCATATCGTCCAATTTAGTGTGAAGCGTGGTAAAGCCATCTCGTATGTATTCCAGCATCTTCTGCGATTCATCAGAAGTCGGCGGAGCAGAAGTGGCAGGTTGCTCCTCGGGTTCGCTAAGGGTGGGCTTGGACGGTATTTTTGCAAACATATTAAGTGAGCTTTGTTTTTTCCGAGCTCCAGCACCCTTGGTCATGGTGAAGGTCGGGCACGGGGGCCGGGGTCTCGGAGAAAAGTAGGTATCCAAAATTGGAAGGATTCCCTCAATTCCAATCACAGTACAGAGACACCTATGAATGTTGTATGTAGTGCACTGAATCTGTAGGGTGGTATTCGAGTTGCACCCAGGTCGAGTTATGCACCAGCAATTTAGGTGATCTGTGCATCCTCAGATGGACAGGGCTCGCCTCCACGATGGTTGAAATGAGTGTACACCCTCCAGGGGAGAGTCGGCGGGGTTTAGGGTATCAGTGGGGTGATACCACAGGTTCAGTAAAACACGGAGTAGGTGTTAGGGCCCACACCCACCCGTTAGGTGTATAGCAAGGTCCAAGAGGAGCACTGTAGAAGTTCAACGGGGTTGGGTTAGATGACAAGGTGGACATCCAATACAGAGGGGGCTCCCTCAATACAGTACCAACAATAGGGGCTCTCTGCCGCTTACAAGGCTTCCAGCAGCGCAGGGAGCGCAAGAACTATGGGACATGGGTACGTGTGTGAGAGCGTTAGGCAAAATTTAGGTGTTTAAAGGTGGTGCAGCCCCCCAGATAGTGGTAGCGAACTAAGAGTTCCTGAGTTTATGGTTGCCTGGTCATCAGCACCAGTGGGCCGTGGGCAATTTGCAGACAGGGTATGCTTCACGTCCACCTACAAGCAAGTCAATTCTGCCATGACGTACAGGGATCGCAGGTGGTGACAACAGCGGGGTGGAGATGATGGGGCGAAGAGCGGCTGCAGCACAGTCAGAGCAGGATCGGTGCGTTGTTGAGCGGGATCTGGGCCCAGGCGGCGCCCCAGCGGGCCGGGCACGCGCAAGCTGAGTGGCGCAGATAGTCCGTGCAGGTGTTTAAGGTAGGTCGGCTGGCCTGTTAGCCGTGAAAACTGGTGGGTGGGAGGTCCTTGCACGGTTACCACGGTGTCAATGTAGCAGCAGGGAGCTTAGGGTGCTCTGGAGAGAGTGGGGAGAGCGTAACCATGGATTCCCACGTTGGTCCTGCCGGAGGACATCCATATATGAGGTAGTTTGGGAGGGGGGGAAGTGGGGAGGCCTCAAATGTGTTCCAGGTGGTGTGGGCCTCCGAATTAGAGCAGCAGCAGAGGGCGCATGGAGGATATGTTCAATCCGAGGTCGAACGCTGCAATAGGAACAGCTTCTCAGCAGGGGAGAAAGGGCTCCAGGGCAGACCGCAGCTGTAATAGTTGGGTATCAGCAGCAGGGGAGATCAGCCCGCTCCCCGGCCTCCTAACTTAGATCAGCTGCAAGCGGAGAGCCACTGGAAGGGGAGCAGGGGAGATGGGCAGGCGTCTGACAGCGCCGCGCGGAGTCAGCCACGGCGGTGCCTGTCCAGGGGCCCCGCTCGCGAGTCGTGAAGAGGCAGTCACAGGACTCCGCAGCCAGTATGCACAGGATGATGTGGGTAAAAGACCGCCGGCGGCTCGGCCAGCAGCGCGGACGTGGTCCGGCACACGCGTCTTCGCGCCCCTCCCCCCGCAGGCCGACCTCGCCGGGGCGTCAGGTGGCTTCAGCAATCCAGACCACACGGGGCTACGGCACGGGGCGGGCCAGCAGCACGCCACGCCGCACAGCAAGTGATGACAAGTGGGCCACACAGGGGGTTCTCGGCTCTCAAAGTCGGCCCCGGTGTAGTCGGCAGCTCGGTTTCAGGGTTGCTACAGCGTCAGGTGAACCAGCTGCACTTGGAAGGAGAAAAAAAGGATGGTATTCGCCCTCGTAGTCCAGAGTCTTAGACTCAGGCGGCCATCTTGTTTCGGTGCAACAGCGCCCCCAGACATTGCCCTACTTAACAAAATCTATCTTATCATTCTGGCATGATGGCAGTCCACAGCCTCTGCCTGAATGATGAATAGAATGAGTTACTGATCCTGGATGCCACTACTTGTTACTCACCACCCTTGACAGCTCGGGGCGTTGATCAGCGACCCAGCAGGAAGTGTAGGAATCGAAGCGTTAACCAATTTCCAGTACTCCAGACCCCTGAACCCGAGATTCAGGCTTCCTCTAAGAGAGACTCTTCTTTACGATCTACCTCTCTGCTATTCCGAATTGGACAGACTGAGGAATTGATTGCACAAAAGAGCGGGGAACACGCGCACCGCCAAACCAATGCTACAAGAAAACACAAAACAGTTAACAGCAATATCTAAGTTAAATCACTCTATACCACATGAACCCAAGATTCGTGAATACCTGGTGGAAAAGCAGTGGTGACATTAATTAGTGTTTCCTGATACTGTGTCAAGACCTATAATGGACACCCAGACTATAATCTCAACCATAGAAGAAAACTCTTTACTGAAGGGTGTTTAGTAAGGTTAACTAACCTGAGGGTAGATTTGAGTTGGAGATAGAAAATATCCAGTAAGTTTGTACTAAGCAACGACCAGGAGAAAACAATAAATAGAAAGATTAGTAAGGCGTAGTAACACGGGCGGCACGAGGGACGCACTAGAGTCGGGTTGGTGCATAAATCAGAAAATCGTTCAGAAATGCACAGTACTTGAGGAACTGGAATAGCAGATCAGGTCGGTAAAGAATACACAGTCAGGAAGAAAATAGTTTCCAGGATTTCAATATCAGGAGAGAGTATGGTGGCTATAACAGTTGGCAGAAAGTATAGATCTTAACTGGATAAACAACTTCCTATGCGTAATATGGAATGCAGAAATAATGCTTTGAAATCACACTCACGTGAAAACAGAACAACGTGTCTCCAGACACAGAATCAAAGACTGGAGTAGGCGGAGACAGCAGGAAGGCATTCCAGGGACATTCTGTGATCGGGTAACCAGGTAAGCATAATAGACCAGTGGAAAAGACGGAGGCAGTCCAGGGACGTTCCGCGGTCGGGAAATCAGGTGAGCAGAATAGACCAGTGGGAGAGACAGAGGCAGTCCAGGGATGTACCGCAGTCGGGTCCACAATGGCAAGGCAAGGAAGTATTTGCCGTCAGCAGGTCTGGCGAACGTAACTCAAAGTAGTGAGTAACACCACAATTAGCAGCACAGAACTCCGTACGAGTGCCAACTTTAACTCCCAGAAGGCGGGGCTAACGCATACGTGTCTTGATGGAGTGCACGTAATGTGTCACGTGACCAGGTTGAGTCCTACCAGTAAACAATCTCCATGGCAACCGATGCCTGTTCCAAAGAGACGCGGAAACGCTATGTTTCCAGCGTGAAGCAGCGGAATGCAAGGGCGCAGTAGGAGGACCTTGAGGCCGACAAGTAACACTACTAAACTGAATAAACTTGATACCCAATACTCTCCATTCAATATAGATGGCAACATTATCAAAGTAGCCAAGGAGACAAAAACGCTAGGTTTCCACATTGATTCCACTCTGAATTTTCAAAAACAAGTGAATGCGACTGCTTCCGCTACTTCGTACACTTGCAAGCTCATTTGTGCATGCAAATCGTACCTTTCGACTAATAGTTGCTAGCAAGCGCTCTAATCTTGTTGAAACTTGATCACTGCAATGCATTCTATGCAGGAGCGAACAAATATATCATCAATAAACTCCAAATCTTACAAAATAACGCTCTTAGAACAGCCTTGAGCTTCCCGAAGAATATCCATATTTCAGAAATAAGAAGAAAGCATAATTGGCTTTCTATCAAGGACAGTATTCACTGCAAAGTAGTATCCATTACGCACACATGCCTGAACAATGCCGCTCCACAGTACTTAAGAGAGAAAATCATCAAGAAAACCTCTTCTCGGCCAATTAGGTCCATCAACTCCTACTGTATTACTGTTCCCAGGTTCAACCTGAAGAGAGCTGGCGGTATCAGCTTCCCGGTCCAAGCGGTCCAAGCCTGGAATGCTCTCCCTCTTCATCTGCGTACTGATCAGACATTCCTATGCTTCAGGTCCAACACCAAAAATGGTTGGCTATGAATGACAGGCCATTCTTAGGTGACTAGAGATCTTTGCGTTCTCTTCCGCTCCTTCTCTTTGTCCGCACAATGCACTTGCTTCGTCAGGAGGTCAGTCTTCCTTACATGCCACTGTTGTAAATCACTTGTAAATTATACACCTGCTTTTGTCCTTACTATTATCACTGCTATGATTTATCCTGCTTTTTTGACTGTTATGTATGTATGCACACAATCTGTTATGTATGCACATAATACGTGCACAATCTCTAACTAAGCTGTCTTTTAATGCGTCCAGATACCCCAGAATGTGTGGTGTGCTGTATAAATCAATAAAACAAACAAACAAACCAAAACACATTCTGCAAAGTTGTTATTCAAGGGCTAAACCAGTTCAATAAATCTGCAATTCAAAGCACCAAGTCACATGATAAAGCAACCTGACAACATGTAAGAGAAGTCTTATTTGAAACATATGCTCATAAAAAGTATGCATCACTTTGTCTGAAAATAAGAAAGGGGTTGAGCCAACCCACAATTGGGTGCGGTGGCATGCACACCACCCTGAATGCACCTGATCTCGTCTGATCTCAGAAGCTAAGCAGTGTCGGGCCTAGTTAGTACCTGGATGGCAGACCGCCTGGGAATACCAGGTGCTGTAGGCATGCACAGATCTCAACAACAGTCACTCAATTCTAAAGCCAACCTTCTATTCCAGATGTGTACTTTGGTCTCATTTACTCTATCATTCTTACCCATCACCCTCCAGTGTCCTTCCCATGCACCTCATCCTCAATGCTTATTCACCCCCTCCTTCCAATTAACTTTTAGACCTTCATTCCCCTTTTTCTCCATCCCTTATCCCTTAACTCAGTGCATTGCCTTACCTCGCATGCACCCCCCTCCCCTTCTCACATTGCCCAGTCACCAGTTCCTTGTCACACACCCTCTTCCATTGCCACATGTAGACAGTAGACCACCCTGATTTGCCAGTCAGCCTCTGCCAGATAAAACAAAACAAACTGCTGGATCTACGGGATCTGCATTTGGATAACACAGAGCAAAAGATACCAAAGTGATTTGCCTGTTTTTGAGCTTTCAAGTGGCACTTGCTTGGAAAGTCGGTTCCATTTTTCAATTCATGGAAGCAGAGGTAATCTGGTGATGGAGAGGGAGCAAGAGTGACCTATTCTATTTATTTGTGTTTTCAAGGAAGGGTAAGTGTGTGTGTGTGTGTGTGTATTAGTTTATGTGGCTGTGGTGATGTGTTTGAGTGCAACTCTTCATCAAGATTCTTTCTTCTTTTTTATTGATGCATCTTACAGGTTCTTTCTCCAAATGATTGTGAAGCATATCTTGCATATGATTGTTTTCAACAAGATTTTTAGGAGGGTATTTTCTATTGATATTTATCACTTTGATCAATATTTTTGCATAGCTTGGTTTTAGGCTTCTTAATTGCTTTTTTACTCTGTCCCCATATCTCGTTTTTTTGTCTCGCATTGTTTCATTGTCGATTGATTATTTGTAGCTTGGTATGTAGTCTTTTTAAGGTAATAATTTCCCAGTGATGTTATCTTCCTTGCTGGGCTCATCGAGCGGAAAGGGTCTTGAGGATTTTTTTATAGGGAATAGTTTACCATTCATGGTAGGCAATTTTAAGTAAAGTTTTTTGCACTTGCACTTTATTGGGGATAAATTTGTTGTCTACTTTACAGCCGTCCATGGATGCACGTTTTTTTGTTCCAGTGGCATTGTTATTTTATCTATTTGTGAGATATATATATTTATTGACTTTCATTCTTTTATCTATTTGATTGTCAAATTGTATTATGTTACTTAGTATATGCACCACACATTTAGGAACATATTTGTGCATCCATGGACGTAGAGCACTGTGCATTTTATCATTGCTGTTGTCTGGACATTTTTCTCCTTTAAACTTTTTTCCTACCTTGCTGCTAAATATTATGCATTTTAACAACTGCTGCTATTGCACTAAGCACTTTAAATGTGCTGCTAAAGCACTTAGCACTTTACATTGCTGCTAAAGCACTAAGCACTTTATATTGTCTCAAGACTGCATTATTAAGTTCGATTTGTATTTCACCTCGCATATGTATGCGTAAATTTAGACCTACATGACTATATATCTTTGTTTATTCGCGACTAACGTTGGACACTTAGAATGGCTATATTTTGTCTAGTGAACACATCATGTTGTGGGGCTGCTTGGACAGCGTTGAGGTAATGGCTGTTTCAGACGTTATAACGTGGACAGACCTACAAGGCAGGGCTTGTCATTTTTGGCGGTTGCCCTAGAATGGCATTATTTTTTTACTTTATTTTTGGGTACCAGCCTTTGTTGACAGACATACCATTGGAAAACACACGTTTATTTTGAACGATGTGTATTTATATATATTTATATATCCTTTTTTTATATATATTTTTCCTTTGACACTCGTTATGTACCTGAGGCTTTCTTTTTGCCATTTTCCTCCACAGTCCTCGCAGCCAGCACATCTGTGCAATTGTTGCTATATTCTTCATCATATAATATTTGGTTGATGTATTGACACTTACGATGTGTTTTTATTTTACTTAAAACACTGCATGTTGCAGTGCCTTAAATGTTCTAAGATGGCTGCCATGTGTTCATCATTTTGTACCACCTCGTGAATGGGGACATTCTATGCACTTGTATCATAGAGGTTTTTTAAGCATATATAAGAAGTCCTTCTTCCATGAAACACCCTACCTACGTGAACAAGCGGTCAGTGTACCGCGAAACGCGTCGTTTTGTAACCAGGCTTTCCCTTTTTGCTGCACCTTTTTTATTAATAAAGAAACATTTGTGCTGCCGGGATTTGCTGTCATGCCTTTTCCTTGCTGAGACTGGATTTCGTTTCTCAGCTGCTCTTGGGAGTGCAATCCATCGAATTTTGCCCTGTCCTAGGGCATTTTTTTCCTTTTTTGAAAAAAAAAAATATATATATATATATATGGATATGTTGTGAATACGAATATAAGTATGTGTGGGCCTCATTACGAGGTTGGAGGTAACCATGGCGCTATTAGAGCCATGGCTGCTTCCAAAACCTTACCGACTCCGCCCTGGTGAATGGAGCTATTACCGCCCCATTCCAAAGTTGGCGGGCCGGTAATTCCCCATTCACCAGGGCCCTTCCCCATTCCCATTTGAGCCCCTATAGGGCTCAATGGGAATGGGGAAGGCGCTAATAACGGTACCGCTAATTGCGGTACCGTTGTTAGCGCTAAAGTCCCTTTGCGGGTCCTGTCCTTAACGCCTGGTAAAACCAGGTGTTAAGGGAGGACCCGCAAAGGGAACTCGTAGTAGGGCGGTAAGGGATTACCGGCACCGGTGCCCTTACCGGTGCCGGTAATCCCTTACCGGCCACCTCGTAACGAGGCCCTGTGTCTTTTTTTAGTCACACCAGAATGTTCTGGACAAGACAATAGAACATGATCACAGACTTGGCGAGGTCTTTCAGATTTGGGTGGTAACAGTAAAAACTTCAGTATTTGGCCAATACTAGTTTTACGGTACGGCCAACTCCGGGTGTGATCAAATACCACCATTGGTATTCCATGAGAATACCGGCCGCAGAATTGTAGGCAGTCTTTCTTCTGAAAATCCACCTATTTTTGCCTCCACCAAAGAAGTGGTGATAAAAATTTCAATTTGGCTCCAATTATTTTCTAAACTTACTACACAGAAACAGGGAAACAAGTTTTTGCAAAGGGCATTGGCAAGGGGGTGAAAACGTGGGCATATCTGATGCCAGCCTTTCACCACCTCACCCATGTGATGCATAAAAGGGTCAGAATGTAGCCTTTGTGCATAATAAAATGTACAGTAGTGGCATGCTCCAAAGGATTGTAACAGACCAATTGGGTATAGGCCCCACTGGTGCCAACATTACCATTCAGGGTCACAGAATCTGTGTAATTTTATTGCATACATTGCCGCTGGGAGGTATGGACATGTGTCTGCGGCCCAGGCTCTTCTCTCTCTCACTTGCTCACTGGATAGGCCGATGTGTGGGGGCCACCCAGGCACACCTGCAATATGGCTAAAATCAAGAAGTTAAAAGGAATCGGAGCAGGCCGTGCATCAGTCGGCTCCATCTTGGCAGGATGGATTCTGAAGGATTGTCTCTTTTTCTATGTTTGCGTGTGCATGTTGCACTCTGGTCCATGGAGCAAAATCCCATCCAACATGGGGGCGCCAACTTCCCAGGCCCCGATGGCCTAATTATGATGGATATTCACCACCATCGATAGCAAGATAGCATGTCAACGACTACATAGAACATGTGTCTGTGTTTCAGCACTGGAGTGGGTATGTTTCTATTTAGCGTAATGGGCACCAGTTTCTGGTACTCCGCCCTTTTTCTTCTCCAATACTCACTCAAGAGTATGGAGCATTTCAAGGCCTGGTGATTTCCCCAAGATACACATTTTACTGCAAATGTATGTGGGGAGTGGGTTAGGGTAATAAAAAAGCTCAAAGGGGAGTGGGGGGGCTACGGAGGGTCTCCTCGCATACATTTGCCGTAAAATGTCCTAAAATATAGATGAATTCTCCCTTGATAAAAACATCTCGAGGAAACGACACAGAACCGATTGCCCCATTGCTTTTTAGTAACTACTGACTGCTTTTTATGGGTGATTGTTCACAATTTATGTTTTTTTTGCTGTAATTCTATGGCATGGCACAGAGGCTCCTGCAATGTACTTATCTTTTTTTTTTTAAAGCACCATGCAAACATCCTCTGAAAAAGGAAAAACTAAAGCCCCCACAATCTTCGTTGTTCCCCCTCCCCTTTTCCATTTTCCACCAATAGTGTCTTCTTGTCCTTTATATTAGTTGATCATGGCTAAACAATTCCTCTTTTCTTGCTGCTCCACTCCCTATCCATACTGAGTTAAGTATATCTGTAGGTTGTGGCTGTGTTGTGCCTTACTTAAAATATGAAGCGCTTTTGTTGCATGCCTATGATATATTACGCTTATGATGGGTTATCGCGGCTTACTTTATGCACATTGGTTGGAGCTGTGCAGTCTCTATTTCTCCAGTCAGTCATGCTTTTGCACGAAGCAGTGGGATCTGCCAATCAAAAGTCCCACCACAGTGACACATTTCCTGTGTTATGCAGTGGTAGGGGAGACGTTTCTGGATCTACGTCAAGCATGTACTGTTAGAGGATAGGACCTTGCACTTTGTTCAGGGGTGCAATGAAACGTACAATGTGGGTGGGAGGCTAACTGGGAGTGACCACTTCAGAAACTGGCCAGGGCAAACTTGGAGGCTCCACCCCCTCTGTTTAATCCGAAGGGTTGTCTGGCTTGGGGCCCCAGTAAGCACAATATGCCAGTGAGAATAACCAAGTGATTGGATTTAAAGATAACATACACTTTGGTTAAACAGTGAAGCTGGGATTTTAACCCATGCTATAGTTTAGGACCTTGAACACATCTTCCAAGCACCACTTGGGCAAAATATTTAGATTCGAAGGCCTACAATAATGTTTTATAGAGCAGAGTTCTCATCTTTCCTATGGCTTTGCATAAAAACGCCCCCCCCAAACCTGGTTTTGTTTGGAATTCTTGGACTTTTAGTTTTCGTTAATTTCAAATGATGGTAACGAAAAAACAACAAGTCCCAGAATTTAAGGGATAAGCAGGACTGCAAGACCTTCTCATGCATGGTCGCAGGAAAGATCAGAGCTCTGATAGTTTAATGACAAAATACACATATCTCATATTAATTCAACATACAATATGTAAATCCTTAGAGAAACATGCTAAGCCTACAGAATAATGCTGTAGTTTAAGGTTTCACACCCTAAAAGGAAACCTTCAAGTCCCAGAACATGAAATAATACAATTCAGAAAAAAAATATTGTTTTTAAACCACTGTAGTAATGTTACTTGGATACCGAGTGCATTTGTCACTAACTTACAGCATGCGGTTACGCTTCAATTGAAAGCAAATCCTTTTTTGCATGTCAGACTTATTGGCTTCCATTTAGAAAAGTGAAGTCTTATTTTATATGGAAATCTTGTTGCTAAGGTAATGGATCATGATGGGGGTCTTTGAGACCATCAGTGACAAATGTGTAAACATATGTAAAAGAACAATGTGCAGGCGATAAGGGAGTGAAAGGAGTAACTGCAGGCCATTAAAAGGCTGCAGGCAACCCCGTCCAGTACGCTGCTTGTGGTCTTGTGTGATAATGGCAATCATGAGCTTCAGGGTGTGTGTTTCGACAGTGGTTGGGAGGACGGGAGGATCGTTCTCCTTTCATCTGTAAATTAGCCTGCGAATGAAGCCAGGCCGGGGAGGTCAATTAAGTGCAATAATAAGTGCACTCAGAAGGGGCAACACTGGTGTGGAAGCCCCGCCCCATAACTCACATTTCAGGGGGGGCTGGAGCCTGATTAACTCCATGGCGTTGCACGCCCTACTTTGTTCATAGACCAATATTGATCAATTTTGCAGTTTTCTGGAGTGGGTTTTCCATCCCTGAAAAAGCATCATGTAAGCAGAAGAGGAGAAAGGAGACTCCCAGACTGAAGATATCTTGGGACAGTGACATCAGCTGTGAAGGAGCCTGTGGTGCCAAGGAAGGGGGGGGGCAAGGGTAGGAATTGACAACCTGAGCCTCTATCCCTGATTAGAAAAGCACCTCAGAAGCGGCGTCATTGGGAAACAGGCCACATCTCTGGATTTATGCATACTTAGTCCAGCATGCGACTGTGAAATGGCTGGTGTCTTCAGTTGACCATGTGGGTCCCCAGACAGTGGGGATGACCAAATTCCACTTAAGGAGAGCGAAACTAGTGGCTCTGAGCTTGTCATCAGGGGATTGGGGGTGGGGATTGGCTGGTGCCCTCAATCTTTCTGATAGTATCATTGCTCTTCTTTCCTGACATGGTCCGGCTTGATGGGTATATTGACCTGGCGGATGCCACCTGTGGTACCTAAGGAGTTTTGCACCACATGAGGTGACCCATATTAACCCCTTTAATCCCTTTAATTTCAAGCAAACGAAATCCTCAGACTGGATCGCCTTTAGGTATGTGGTGGAGAGGTTTGCCCAGCACTTGTGTAAGGAAAAACATGTTAAGAATTCCTGGAAAAAGATGAGGGCAAAACATCTCAAACCTGTCATGAATGGGAATGAGCACGCTGCTTCTGTTGTGGACTCAAAGCTATGTATGTGTTTCACACGTTTTGGTAATGATGTCGTGAAAGGGGTAGATGAAGCTTGTACTACTTGTCAGGAACACCTATTGGATCTTAGACTGTGCTGAGGAGTTAAAGGTTATATAGGAGGCCCTATACCTAGAGGTAGTGAGTTTCTGGGCACAACGGGCCTTATGCTTTTGTAAGGTCTATCTCCCTATGTTTCCATAAAAAGGGGTGAGCAGCAATGGTATGGGCCGGTTGGGTGAGTTGCCCTGTGGGGATTGGGGGGTTTGCCCCCTCCTAAAGCTAGGACAGCCCTGGTGGTTAACCGTAACAAGTGTGCACTTGGTTAAATAACAGTCACAATCTTATTTCATTTGATAAAGCTTGACAGCCTTCTTTATAAACCATGGTTTCTTGCTCTGATAGGGCATTCTTGATGGCGGTGAACGCCCTTTGCTCTTTCTCTGTCCATGTCCACACTACGTCATTCCTGGTGAGCGCCCTCAGGGGTTCTGATAGAGAGGCTAAGTCTCGGATAAAACGGCCACAATAGTTGACCATCCCCAGCAAGCTTCTTATTTCCGCTGGGGACACCGGTGGGGATGCTTCTCTGATATCTTTCACCTTCTCCAGATCTGGGGAGATGCCCCCAGCGTGGAATATGAATCCAAAAAACTCCAGCCTGTCCTTCAAGAATTCACACTTCTCTTTGTGTGGGTTCAAACCAACGCTGCACAGTCTCTCAAGGGTGTTCTCTAGGCGCTTCAGATGTTCAGCTTCCGACCTGGCGAAAACCAGTATGTCATCCGACATGTTGATGACCCCCTTGAGTTCTGACAGGACGGGCCCCCTGATGGCATTCTGGAAGACCTCCACTGCGGACGAGATCCCGAAGCTGAGTATTTTGTATTGGTATAACCCCTTGTGAGTCGTAAAGGTAGTAATATATCTAGACTCGGGGTGGAGTTCCAACTGGTGGTAACCTGATCTCAAGTCTAGCTTCGAGAAAACTTTCGCCCACTGGAGTTCCCCAACAATGTCATCAAGGGTGGGCGTGAGGTGACGTTCTCTTTTGATTGCTACATTGGGCAGCCTCATATCTACGCAGATGCGTACTGCCCCTAGCTGTTTGGGCTTTGGGGCCACCACAATTGGAGAGACCCAGGGGTTGGGCCCCTCCACCCTTTCAATAATGTCTCGGTCCACCAGTGACTGCAGCTCTTTTTCCACTTGTGCCCTTAGTTGGAAAGGGATGCAGCAATGTTTAAGCGCTGTTGGTCTCACTGACCCATCGATGTGCAACCGTATGGGATCGGCCTTTAGTTTTCCAATGCCTGTGAAGATCATCTCAAAGCGTTGTAACAGACGGTCCAGATCAGTGCGATATACCGCAAAAGTGAAGTGCACAATGTCCAGCACTTCCGATGCAGCACAGCTCAGGAGGGAGTGCGGGCTTACGTTGGTGACAAAAAACCTTGCTTTTATTCTGCTCTGACCGTGAGAAACTGGGGCTACAAACACTCCTTGGATGGGAAGAGGTGTATCCCCTCCAAATTTGTAAATTCGCGCTGTGGATTCTGTCAGTCCCGGCGGACCTGGGAGTGCATTGTAATGTTCAGTTGCTAGTACGCAGACAGATGCCCCAGTGTCTATGAGGACCGGAGTGGGGACCTCACCAATATTGACAGTGCATGTGGGTTGTCGACTTTTCCCAGGGCCCTTGGCGATGCTCGAAATGAAGAAGATCTCTTCATCTTCCTCTTCCTCTTCTGCGATGTTGAGATCTTGCATTCCTTGTTCGACAGAAGACACGCCCCTCACCCTCCTAGTGTCACTCTGCCGCTTCTCTCTGGTCCTCTTGAAGCCGCTACTGGTGCCACCGCCCTGCACATCCTGGCATAGTGTCCCGATGTGCCACACCGACCACAGACTCTCGATTTTGGCGGGCATTCACCCACATGCGGCAAATCATACCCGCAGTAGGGGCACAACGGAGCAGCACTTGCCGTTGTGGGGCTGTCTCCTCTTCTTGGAGCCCATCTCGCCCTCCCTGCGGCAGAGCGTCCTACTGCATATGCTTCTTCCTCCTTCCTGGAGTGTGTGGCTGCATCCATCTTTGCCCCTCTTGCCTCTGCCAGTTCGTAAGCTCTCCCCGTGTCCAAAATCTGCTGCAGAGTCAGTCCAGGTTCCTTCAGGACTTGTCTCCTCAGTTTCCCTGAGCTGCAACCCTGCAGCAGCTGGTTGCAAAACATTTCTTCCTTGTTTACCCACCTACAGGAGCTCGCTAGGTGTCTCAGCCGAGCACAAAACTGGTCCAATGATTCCTCATCCAATTGTTTTTCGGCGCACATGACAAACCTGTCAAAGTCAATATTTGCCATATTAAGGAAGTGATCACGGAGTGCTTGTTTGACTGCGTCATATGTGACTGCTGGGATGTTGAGAGAGTCATATATACGTTGGACTTCTGTCCCTGCAGAATAAACCACGATGGCTATCTTCGCATCCTCATCTGTTTCCCCCGAGGCCCTGAAAAACATTTCCAGTTTTTTGACCCACATGAGCCACTTCGGTCCCAGCTTGGATGGGGGCCTGTGGTATCAAATTCGGGCATGGGGGCAAGAGTACTGTGCATTCTGCGTGGTATTGGGGCAACAGCACCCTCCTCCTCTTCTTCACCCATGGCAATGAGCGGTACTCACAGTGAGCTGTGTGCAGCAGATGTTGAGGTGATCAGGGTGGATGTGTCCCCTTGAAAGGGCTCCTCACTGTCCTCCCTCCTTGGTCTTCCTTTTCTGTGCCACAGCCCTGCAGCAGCTGGGCTGTGGAGATTCCAAAAATTGTTGCAGAGCAGTGCAGATGGCAGATGGCGCACGAGCACCCTCACGGGCCGCAACCACTGCAATCTGCGTATGAAAATGGAAAAAGAAAATGACCGACAGCCGTGCGTGCCGGTCCGTGTGCACACGGAGCGGCGTTCTGTTTCTCCGACGCCGTCGGAGCAGAGAACAGCTCTGTGTCCGCCTTCATCGCCACTGTTGTGGGTGGTGGGGCTAGCGGGGGCCACATGCTTGCATCCGTGCAGGCATGCAATCAGGCACACACAGAGAGTACGCCGGAGACGTGCGTCTGCTCCGGTCCCTGGCGCGAACTGCCGGGTGACCTCCTTTAATAACCATTGCGCATGCGCGAGCCTCGATGCTGCTCGCGCATGCGTATACAAGCGTATTCAATACGCAACATCTGAGAGTGTGAGCGGGATGGGGGAGAGCGACAAAGGGAAAAGAAAAAAAAATGCCCACCAACTGTCACACTGCCCATTCACACAAATAAACCCACACAGAGTACAGGTTTACACTATGGACTCTAGTGTTTCTATAATTCAGAAGAAACAACAATGATCCTTTCACATATTATTTGAGAAGCTTGTGAGTCTGGCATATGATTCTGAGGAGGGCCTGTTTGTTGATGACTCTGTGAAAGAGATCACAAAATGTGTGTCTGCTTTTAAATCACTGGAAAATGCACACATATCTGCTAGGTTCCTGTGCCTAACACAGGTTTCTACTATGTTTCACAGCAATCTGTTTCCGGTTAAGGACGAAAGACAAACCATTTATTCCAATCGTCAACCTCAGATACCTCAATCAGTTTGTGATATACAGGCACTGCAAGGTGGAGGCAGCTTCCCTTTTTGCGAGATATGCCGAGGACAGGTGATTGGCTTATGCACCTGGATCTCCACGGTGCTTACATAACAGCCCCTATTGCTCAGGACGCGGCCGTTGTCTGGGCTTCCAATGGTGCCAGCACATGTTTGTGTTTTCTTCTTTGCCCTTTGGGGCAAGTTCAGCCCTTGGTGTTTTACAATCTACTACTTTCAGTGGTTACTTTTTTTTGCAAGAAAAGGGTACAAGGTTATTGATTTACTTAGACAACATCCATATTATGGGAGGGGGTCTGTCCCTCTTTTTGAGTCATCTGCATTCTGCCTTCAATCTGTTCACAGGCTTAGGCTTTGATATAAATTGGAATAAATCAGAGATCCGTCCCACTCAAAAGATGAATTTCCTACGTCCCACGATAAACTGTGCGTCATCCACTCTATCTCTTCTCTGGGAATAAATCCAGGCAAGCACGAGGGAAATATTCCATGTTTTGCTGGTTTGCATGATAACCCTAAGGTCCCGGAATAGACAGCCTTTCCTGCCCTGCCTCATTAACAGTCAATCCTGTGAGGTTCAGAGTATTCAGATTGGGCCCTTCCTTCACCAGAAGTGCGAGAAGAGTTGAAATGGTGGCTGGGGCCTGGAATGGTTTGGCAATTTCTAGTTGTCAGCCGGACCTTCTGTTTGAATCCAATGCCAGTCACAGCGCGTGGGGGGATTTCTGTGAGAGAGTCCCCAAAAGATTGTTTTGGCAGAAGATGGTCTTGGCAAGAATCACAAGCACACATCAATTGTGTAGAGATTCTTGCACAATCCTTTGCGGTCCGCTGTTCTGCAAAGACCGTGCCCAGTGCACAATCCGTTTGCAGGTGGACAGCTAGTCCAAATTTCAGTACATTAATAGGTTTAGGAGGTACAAGCAGGGCTGGTGCAAGGATTGTTGCCACCCTAGGTGTACTGTCAGATTGGTGCCCATTTTGGGTCCGACCTATTCTCAACCAACCACCCCCATTTAGTTACTGATTGCAGTAACCCATTACCTCCACCCTAACACAATGCTCACGTCTTCTGCTGTGGATAGACCCCATTGTAAATTCCTCGCCCTCATATCTACTCACAGTGTTAGGTTTCAGAAGTCAAATTAAAGCCTTGTTGTTTCATAAATACAGGTTTATTAAACAAGTCAATGATACTATACCAACAACCAATATAATACTGACGCATGTGGATCTAATCCTTTCTGTACATTATATATAGACAATACAGACAGTAAGAAAACTATTTTGATAATGCATACTAGACAACTGTAAGCACATAAGCAGCACTATGTGGTACAAAATAGTAAACCAATCCCAATACTTACTTGGTATATGTATGAATTCAACAAGAATTTGCAATATGTCTCTTATGTTTTCAAAAACCTAATAAAGTGAAAAACGGGGAGTGTCCAAAATGATCCAAAAACCCAAGACAAACTGGAGCAGAAGTTGTAGGCCACCAGTTGACAAACCATGAAACAGGTGTCTGGTTCACCAAAGCCATCATGTTAGATACATGTATGAGGCATATAAAACACACACATAGACCTGCATGTGACTCTATACCAGATGTGTATTAAAACAAGTGAAAATGCACATTAGAAATTAATTTTCCTAGCTTTAATATTTGCAAATGTGGACACAAGGTTCTTGATATCAGTGTGTTAAACAATGTCATGCTCTATTGACAAGGTAGCTAGCCCACCAAGTCTTTCTTGCATCTTCGAAGATCGAATATAATCAACTTTAGCTTTGAAAAGTTTCTTTGCACTTGCAAATGAAACAGGCAGCGTTAAGAGAATCTGTAGACCAATACATGAGTTGGGAATACTATCTGCCAAATTATGACAGTATACACATTTCAGTACATCTTGTGGCGATGAAGGATTTGGAACTCTTCTTGCAATTCATTGCACAAATCGGATGCATCAATGTCCTTCGAGGCCCCATTTTGTAAAGTTTTCTCTTGCTTCAAGCAGTGGTAAAAGATTTGATGTGCCGCCTTATTATTAAAACTGTATGTTATAGAAGAAGGCAAACACAAAACTAATTTGGTGCATTTGAGTAAATCTCTGTTCTACAGGTTGAAGGGCTGTGTCAATTATCGCAAAAAGAAATGTTCACTTTGAAATTTTCCTTGGGGCTTTCAATAGGCTCATCTGCTTCATATATGAACCGCTTCTTCTTCATTCGCACACAGACAGAATTATCAGGTTCAAAATATGCAGGAATGTCCACCTCTTCTGCAAGTACACGTGTGAATCGACAAGTGCTTTCTCAAACCCTTCATCACTCCTGCACCCACTAAGAAACTTCTTGGTTTCTTCCAGTTGTTGTATAGCATCACAGACATCAAATGTTTTTGCCTGTAGTTATTTGCTTTTCACATTTATCTCAAAGGGAAACTACAAACCTGAAGCTAGAAACACCCTTTGCAAGACCTTGGGCATCTAAGAGAGAGATATTACCAGATGATCCTGTTTGCGTAGTGTCATTTGATATCTCAACTAGTGCATCAGACACATCACCCAGCTGATAGCGGAGAGCATTCAAGGTATGAATTTGACTTTCCCATCTTGTGTCACTAAGTGGTTTCAATGTAAGATTTTTAACATGGCGCTTTAGAGCTTCCCAACGGCGTGTTGAACCAGAGAAATATGCAAAAATAAATTGTCAAAGAAAGCATTTTCCTCCAAGCAACACTTAGCTGCATTATTAACAATCAAATTTAAAGAATGTGCACTGCAAGGAACACACAAAGCACATGGATTTACATCCAAACCTCTTTGTTGTACACCATTTTCTTTGCCGTTCCTATTGTTTCCATTATCATAGCCTTGGCCATGCAATTTTTCAATGGGCAATGACATTTCGTGCAATTGGTGGAGTATAGTGTGTCAGACTAGCTCCACTTGTCTCTTTTAGTGGCACAAATCCTAAGAAATGTTCTTTTATGCTCACTGGCTCACAATGATCAGAGTCCAACACTGACATGGTGGTCAGATAGCGAACGATCATTGTCATTTGTTTAACATGGCTGACATCTGGTGTACAGTCTAGAATGATTGAAAAGTACTTAGCGGCCCGAACTGAGAATAGGATTTCCTCTGTAATGGTTGTGGCTAAAGGCTGAATCAGTTCTTTTTTTATATCTTTCCCGAAGTAGTGAATATGTATCTTCTGGACTGTTATTTTAAAAAGCTGCTCATCCATGAGAGGGTCAAACAGAGCTAGATATTCAACACATTTCAGGAAGTTTCCATTACCAAATGTATGCAGATTTTCATGTGTTCCACGAAACGCCAGATTTTGCATACTGAGAACTCATACTAAAGCAATCAGTCGTTCTAAGATTTGCTGCCAATACTTCGCTTCTCGCTTAATGAGGCGCACATTTTCTTTATCAATTGTTTTCTTCTTTTACCTTCGCAGTGCCAGTTGCTTCCACTTTTGAATATTTTCTAAATGCTCCTTGCTTCTTTCATGTGCTGCTAAAAATGTTTTTCCAGTCCTTTGACCCTTTTTCAGCAAGAGATGATGCACTGATAGGATTACTACTAAACCGCTTAGAACAGAAGCCAAAAACAGTGTCCTTTGATGTGGACTACTGTAGTCATTGATGATGCACATCATGTCTGTTGGGAAGCCTCCTTTGGTAAAGATTTGTTTCTATCTTTCGGGAACAGAAACTGCATAACCTGCTCTGGGCAATGTTCTACCAGGATTTGTCGGACATGATCGCTGCTTTTGGAGGGAAAATTATCCCATGTAGCAGAATCACTATAGCTCACGTTGATGGAGGCAGCAGCACTTTCACATCTTCCCAAATATTGCACCTGCAATTGTTCATTCGGTTCATGTTCTTCATTGAGAGTTTGCACTTTCTTCTTCCACTTGTGAGGCAGTAGCTATATCTGCCATCTCAACCTCCGTGTCCAATGGGTCCTCTGAACGATCTTCATCACCTCGAAAATACTTAAGAAAAGACACTTGTTTTGCTTTTTCCTTTTTCTTCATAGTTTATTATATTGTGACCCAGACAACATTTGATAACCCAGAGCCTACACCACGCCTCTGTCGCACACAATGAAAAAACAGCAAACATAGAATAACAACAATGTGTCCGGCCACCATCCCCAGGGGTGGCATTGAGTTCTGTTTTGGTATTGTGCAATGCAGCACTTACAATCCCGAGCTGAACAAGCATGGATTGTGTGCACAGCCGGTGGATCCCCAAAACACGGGCAGAAATGCAATAGCCCCTGCCTACCACACAGCACCCACATCAGCTGCAGCCATCAGATCTGGGCTCTTGGCCCCATGCCCACCACCTCTCTGCGCACAGCGGGCAAACATGACGGTTGTTGCACAGTCAGCAGCCCTGGGAACAAAGACCTGTTGGCATCAAGTTTGCCAGGCTGAGCAGCGCTTTGGTGCCAAACAGGGAGAATTCATAAGCGGGGGCAGGAGGTGAGAGAAGGATGGTTAGAGGACATCTGCCCAGGTGTTAAGTGTAGCACGATCTACAAAAACGGCCCCCTCCATGCTGCACATATATGTACAAAGTTTGCGTTTTAATCCCACTCCCTGTTTGAGAGTACAAAGCTTCTATTAAGCAATTCTTTCTGCGAGCTGGTGCTGGGCAAAACACCTACATGAACAAATATGTGCAAATCTGGACGATGGTCTTAAAACAACTTCATAAGCCCCATCTATATTACTAACACAAACCTGCCACCTACCCAATTTACAGATCTTCTCATCCACTGTCACCCATGTGCCCACTCACCAGGCTGTGCCATGTCTGGTCACCACCTCCCATGTTCCATTCATTGCCCATCTGATTTCATCAGCCTACACAAGTGCTAGTCACCCCCTTAATGTCCCCAGTCACATCTCCATGCTCTGTACCCCTTCCATGTCCCATTCACCCTTTCATGTCCCCATTCTAGGCTTGGACTGGCCTATAGGGCAATGCCGGAACCAAAAACGCAAAATGCTGGTCTAGGACAATTCTTTTGGTCAAAGTGGGCCACTTTTTTTGGTCAATGTGGGACAGTTTGAGTCACCTCACTATGCGGCTAGTAGTTTTGAGCAGTGTTGCTGAATAAATATTCTTTAAAATGTACGATTTGCACCACATTTTTATCAAAAAACTCCCCATCGGTACTATTCAAACAGTCTGTCACAGAAGGAATGAATTGCTATTTGCAACTGTGGGCCACTTTTTCACTGGCGCCGGAGACAATGTTATGCCCCAGTGCCATCCTGCCCCATTCACCCCTCCCTGCACTTCAGTCATCTTATGTGTTACCTTTCACCCCATAGCCTCATCTCTGTGTACCATTCAATGTCTCCATGGTTCCATCCATTCACCCCACAGCACTCTTGCAACCACCCACTGCAGTACCTTGCACGGGCGCTATCCTTGAAGCAAACGCTCACTTTTGATGCGCATGCGCGTAAAAACAGCCGTAACGTTCCATGCAGTCCCACATCCTTTGTACCTCGCGAACCACCACACTCGACATAGCCACCACGCACTTACACAGGAGGTGACCCTTCTATCAAGAGCCTACGGTCTACACCCGCTGGCCTGGGGGGCAGGCCAGCGGGGGCAGCAAAGTGGGGCACTAACTAGCTATAAATAAGCGTTATGAAACTATACCACAGACTGCTGTGCGCTTTTCAAATGGTAATAAAAGAACATATATCCCTTATCCACAGATTGGAGCTGGGAATTACTCAAATACCAAAAGGATATACCGGTCTAGAAATCCACCAACAGACAGTGTAATACCACACTTATTCCACGGCTCAGTCTCCGGCAGGAGTGGATGTCGCCACACATCCGTAGTCTGCGTCATACGTCCCGTCACTTAACCGAGAGATGGTTGATTTAATGCTTTCCACTGATGCATACAGTGGGGTACACCACGTTTTACACCTCACTGCAGGACATTTAAACAGAACCTGAGGTGACACCGATTCCACTAAGAGTACTAAAAACGGCACCGAAGGCAATCGGCGCATGCCCGCCTCGCCATGCTGAAGCCAGGGCAGGCACTCACTGCCAGCCAGACAAATTAGGCAATAACATTTAATTGCAAAAGATAGGGATTGGTGGGGGCGGGGGGCAGGATGCACCTACCAGCATATATTTGGTAGTATGTATTGAACAGTCGACACCTCACCTGTCAGTCAGAATACGGACTAGTCTCAGCAGGGGGTGAGGGGGTAGGATGAAGCTGGGGCCGGGCTAGCCTACTGGCACACCGTCCGCACGGCAGAAACTGCTGCAGCTAGTGCGGGGCTGGTGGTGGAAGTCCAGGACAGGACGAAAGCAGGTGGCAGCCTGCGGGGAAGGCAGGGCTAGGAAGGAAGGCACAGGCCACCGCAGCCGGAGGGTCATCAGTTGGAGGTAAGAATGCTTGCTGAATGCAGGCAGCATAAGAGGCATGAGCCCAGAGTCACGAAGATGGCACATACAGTGCTCTGCTTGTGCTAATGCGCAGGTGCGACTTGTGCGAGGCGAGCGGCGCCACGCCCTCCTGTGGCCCTGACCAGACCCCAACCTTCACGGTGCATGGCTGGCCTGCTGCTGCAGGCGCAGCAAGCCGGCAGACAGGGTGAATGCAGCCTGAGAGACGCTGAGAGAGAGAGCATATAATGTACATCTAGAACTGCGGTAGAGGTTAAGCCTTCAGCGGCATTTGCCGCTCTAAGATTTGCGCATTATAGGCAGGTGCCTAACCTTGCCTAGTGATAGCACCGGCCCTGGGTACAAGAAGATGTGAGACCTAGAAAATATATTTTGGGATTAATGCTTGCGGAGACAAATAAAAGACCAAGAAGAAGTCATTCTAGGCTGATTTTCTCAGCACTGGAGGTACTCAGTAGACTGACATCTAAAGGGAAAGTATTTCTAGAAACTGAAGTATTTGGGGACCTTTTCATCTGGACCCATTTGCATCAAGTCTTAACACACAGCTGCTGGGGGCCTTCAGTTGGCTTGGGTTTCAGATCCAGTAGCCTTGGCTTCGAATGCTTTTGCTCAGGAAGGAGGTCAAGGCACTGTATGCATTGCCCCATTTTAAATGATTCGGCAAGTACTTCTACAGGCACATATGCAGAGAGCAACATTGACCTTCATTACTCCCCTTTGCCCCTCCCAGACCTGGTATCCAAAAGCCTTGGGGTTGACAGTAGGGTGCCCAATTCTTTTGCCGCCTTTCCTTGGTCTTCTCATGGGTCGTGCAAGAGACCACCAAAATATACTCCTGAGCAACAGCAAGGTTCTCATAGCATACCCAGTATTGTGGACCGATGGATTGCCACAGGCATTTTGTGATGAGCTTCGGTCCTCATCAATAAAACTTGGGCACCTCATACTCTTCAGTTCTTCAGTTCTGCTTGGGAATCCTGGCTTGGATGGTGGGGTCAATGGGCTCCAGGTCCCAATCGGGGATTTAAAGTACAGGTTATTTTCCTGGCTGAACTAGCACACAACTCTATCTATTGGAGCTTACATTTGCATCAATTAGCTGTCTCATTCTACCATGATTGGGTGGCTGGCTTGCTGGTAGGTGACCATTTATTGGGGATCGAAATTAAGATTCGATAAGCTTGAGCTAAAACCAGCTCTTGGGTATCCAGCATGAATCGGTGACCAGGAGCTACCAATGGGGAATGAGGAGTAGCAGATAGAGTTCCGCAAATCTAGCTTCCACATGATAGGCAAAGATATTAGTTTGTTCTTATGCTTTAAATATCATACAAATGTTACAGATGTGTTTGATTGTTTATTTATAGATTGTCCCAAATGCACAGAGTAAGGTTCACATAGGTTTGTTATCTGCATCAGTTGGCCTGGAAGACAAAAATAGCTCCTGGTAGCTGTTGAGGTCAAGCTGACCAGGCTCCTCTAGGCTAAATAGCTCCCCCAAATTTCGAACCATGATGTATTGGTGTTTATTCTTTTTAAAGGGGTTTGGATATCTACTCCTCCAACCCCTATATATTTACAGGTTTGAGATGTTAATTTGGTATTCTCCTTGCCTGTACGATGGCCAGATAATGTGTGTACCCCGCTGAAGTCATTGGCGTCCAAACTGGTTACTTTAATGTGTTTGCTGCCATTTCAGCATGTCTCGCATATCCGGGCTCTGGACCTTAAAGGTACTGTATTTAGACTTGTCTGAGTTGCTTTTCATGTATGTAAATGTACATAGACTGCTGCAAGAATGTCGCATTCCCTGCACTGCCGAATAGCCCTTGAAAAAGTACGAAGAGCTGACAGCTAATTTGAGACCATCTTTGGGGGCTCTGTTTATTTCCTTTCATTACACGTTTGCTCCTGGATCCTCCCCTAGCTTGGGCAGGGGTTCAGTGATTCCGGTAGAGAGCTGTTGCATTCAAAGCCTTCTGGGGAGGCGCCAGGGTACACTATATACTCATATCAGAAGATTGGTCTTTAATCATTTGATTGTAAAAGCATTGTGCGTGCTTTGGCTGCACCTAGCAAGCCATGGAGGCTTGCATAATAGGAGCCTCTGCGCCATGCCATAGAATACTGATTGGCCCTAGTAGGGTTATGACAGGCAATAGTGGTTCTATTGATGGCACAGGGGCGAGTATTATCCCGCTCTGCCTTTCCCAGCTTAAAACTATGTTGTCTTTATTCTATAGAAATTAGGGGTGATCTTCCTCAGACGTTCTTTTGATTTATGGGCCTTTTGTTGTCTCGAATCAAGTGTGAAATAATGGTACAACTTTGTGACATCGACAGTCTTTTTTTTAAAAGAAATGTGGGGTAGTGGATAAGGGTATAGGGTAGGGAGTAGATAATAATGTTAAATTAATTGGGGAGCCCAAAATAATTTTAAATGAATTGATTCATTTTTTCAAAAATTAATATTTTGATAAAAAATACATTGGGCAAAAAACTGCTGCTCTAGTAACATAGAACCGAAATAACCAGCCAGTCCTGGCTTTTAGGCTCACTTCATATTTTCTGCCTCTGGGCTCTGTGCTCTGCCGGTCATGATTGCTGCAACTTCTCGCCAAAGTGTTCTAAGAAAACCTAAAAGAAGCAGTTGAGCAGCCGCGATGAACTGATTTGGGGGACACCAGGACTTTATTGGTGGAAAGTGGAAAATGGGAGGAGGAATTATGGGGATTGTGGGAGCTGTAGTTTTTCCTTTTTCACAAGATCTTTTCTTGCTGCCGTATAAAATGAATGCAAAGAGAACTGCACAATACTCGCCCCCGTACTAATAAATGAACCATGATGCTCTGCGTAATCCTACTTGGACCCATTGGTATTGCACTGATGTTACCAGAGTTGGTTAACGTCTGGCACCTTTAACTAATTAGAACAGCTACTCCCTCTTCACCTCCGGCCACGTGTACTCTACAGTTAGTAATACATATAACAAAAATACTCTTTTGTACATTAAATTGGTTTTGGCGGCCAGACCGATGGCTCTCTGCTTTTAGAGTTGATCAATAACTAACCAAGACACAGATCTTTCTTTATCGACCCAGGTGGCAACATTTCTTCCCAATAATTCCAGTGTACCTCTGCTGATGCTACTAAAACATTGGTTCAGTCTTTAGCAATTCCTCCCAAACTCTGAGAGATTATTGCAGCCATTTCTTCTTTTTTAAATATAAATGTTTATTGGTTTAAAAGAAAAACATACAAGTAAGCAAATGAGCTTTTTTACAATTTACATTAAAATAAACCATTTACATTATTGTGTCTTCAGCCATTCTCATCATTAGAGGGTTGTTTTGAGCAAATGTTCAAATTATTAATCGATTATTCTATCAATAGATAACCCTCCAAAAAAGGAAGAGAAAGAATTAGGCTAGGCAAGGTCAACACATCCATTTGGATTGAGTTAAATCAATTAACAGTCTGAGTTCTCAATGAAACTCAGATTTTATAATTAGTAGTATCGCTTCAATAAATCTAAGCATTTCAAGGTAAAGACTAGTGCTTTCTCCCATTAGCATCCATTCCCACCAAGATTGATCAAGATCTGCAGAAATCAACATTTGCTCTTTCCTCAGAAAGGATGAACGTAAATCGGTCAAATTAGGGCAAAAGATCACCTAATGCATCAGGGTTTCAATTATTCCTTTTGCTTTACAGAATCGACAGATTGCTTCACTTTGCTGAATTTGTTTCCTTTCCAAAGCAATCTCATCTGCAGGAAGGATGTTTAGTCTTGCCCGAAAAATAAGGTCTCGATAAATGGGAGAAGGGAATTTCTTTAAATATGAGGGCAAGTTATTTAAGCCTTTTTTTCCTTTTCTCTAGAGTAAAAAGAAAAAGACACATTAAGTACCAAGCACAATACATTTTTCATTCCCTCTTTCGCTGAAACTTCTGAAAATTAAATTGTATTGTTATTTAGTGCAACCATAGGCACCCGTCAACCATGGTAGAACACCTGAGGATAAATGTATTGTTATACAAATCTAAGACATCACGCCATGCAACCAAAACAATTTCAAAAATTTAAACACACCCTACATTATACCTTTATACCAGAACCTCTTATCACTTTCAATGTACCAGTACGATTTACATTCACCCACTGACTAGGGCAACCTTTCATTTTGCACTCATGACTTTTTTTTAACTAGCCTCAACTTGCTCAAGCCTCTTCACCTCATGTTTCTGGTGGAAAGGTCTGATTTGGTTTACATGGACAAACTGCTCCATTGTCAACTCACCCTCCTTTAGATCTATTTTATACACTACGGGTGAGACCCTGTCTGTAATTTTATATGGCCTTTGCCACGCTGCAAGAAATTTAGAGTTCTTATGTCTTCCCTTTCCAAAATTACATTTTTATACCTGATCTCCAACCTCGTACTCCTTTGCAGATGTCTTCCTATCCTAACATGTTTTTGCCCCGTCAGCTGCGTTTTCCAAATTCCGCTGCACAAATGCAGATGTATGCTGTTAGTGTTTCCTCAACTCTTCCACATATTTGTGAATTGTGGAAGAGTTTACAAGGACCTGCTCATTAGTCTTGTAAAGCAAATGCTGTGGTAACACCATTTTTCTTCCTGTCAATATTTCATGAGTGCTGAGATTTGTTGATTTAGCGGGAGTCAACCTAATGGCCATTAATACCAATGGAAGCCGAAGGTCCCAACTAGAACCTGCTTCAGCCAGAAATTTCTTTAACATATCCATTATTGACCAGTTACTCCATTCCATTCCTCCTGAAGAGGAAGGCCGGTATGAAATATGTAGTTTCCTCTTCACACCCAAAATCTGCCATATATTTGTCATCAATGCACTAGTGAAATGACTTCCCCCGGTCTGACCTTATCCTTGAGGTAAACCAAATCTTGAAAAAATCTGATTTACAAGTAATGTGGCTGCCGTTTGTGCACTGCAATCTGGGGCTGGAATGCACTCCACCCATTTGGACATTAAACAAACTACCGTTACCCTATACCGATTTCTCCTTGCTGATCTTCTTACAGGCCGACATAGTCGATTTTCAAATCAGACCATGGGAGGGTCAAACCCCTTTTCATTAATAGTGCGCTATGTGTAGGTGAAGCAGGTTGAAATTGTGCACATACTAGACACCCACTGGTGTAAAGTTCAACATCTTGAGACATGTGTGACCAATAAGCATAATCTTTGAAAATGTCCAAAGTTTTCTGTCAACCACTGTGTCATGCAGTTATAGCATCATCGGCATGATGTAACATCAATCCCCAAAATAACAAGGGCACTAACCATTGTATTTGACCTGTCACAGATTATCTAATCATCAGTCCATCCTGTAACCTAATTCTCTTCTTGTTTCTTAGCAACACCCTCATTTCCTCGCTCCCTTTACAATCTTCTTCAGTCAGAGGATTTTGCTCAGCATCTAACAGATGATTATAGAATATGCCTAAAATCAGATCTTCCTTTTGCGCTTTGACCAAGTCCCATTCTGAAGTATCAAAACTCCATTGCACCACGGGTTCCTGAACTACTTTTGGAGATTTGGAGCGTGTTATCGCATCTACCTGTATTTCACAAAGCAGGTGTTCAATAGGAAACAACTCTCCCATCACAACTCCAATTTCGGCTAACTGATCTGCCTTATCATTCCCCTCTTTGTCCTCACCTGGCATCTTTAAATGGTCACAGATCTTCCTTTCTGACACAAGTCTGTTTATGGCTTGAATCATCTTGCCATGTTTGAGTGTTTTTTTGTTATAGGTGATCATGCCTTTTACCTACCATCCAGGTAAAGTTTGTTTTCTACTGCGGTAGTGGCTGCTTTGTAAATAGCAGCCAATTCAGCTACCTGACTACTTCTGGGCCCAATTCTCATGCTTACTCTTGGAATGTTGTCACATTTAAACCAGATGTTTCCTATTCCTGCCACAAGCTCTTTTTCTGTGTTATTTTCCACATGGCATGCACAACTATCTACAAATACAGTTGGTAAATCCCTACATACCTCCTCATTGAATGCCTTGTGTGGGGATTGTTCGATTTCATTCAAACTTGATTTTATTTTGGTGGCCTCAGACGCACATTCTGCTGCACAATCATGCAAATCTGCTAGCCCTTGGGCAACCGAGCTCTTCTTATTTTGGCCATATCTCGCCTCAAAAGGAAATCCCTGCAGTGCTAATGCCCAGGAAGTAATTCTGGACTGGGCCAAATTCCCTGATCTAATTCTCCTGCTTTGCAGAAACTGCAGGGGCTGATGATTTGCTTCAATAATTACTATTTTCCCTTGAATTATGTGACGGAAATGCTGTATTGCCCAAACAGTGGTCAGGAGTGCTTTTTCACATTCACTGAACTTAGTTTCAACCTGTGTCAAGGCCTTTCTAGCATGGGCAATAGTTTTGTTATTCACAACGTGCTTTTGATATAATACTGCTGACATGCATTGATGAGTGAACCCTATTTCTACAAAGAAATCCTGGTTCTTTATGGGATAAGCCAGCTACAAAACCATTATATTAAAAAAGACAGTCACAAAGGACGCCTTCATATGACATTCCTTTTGCCTGGCCACTGCCTCACTTTGTTCCTTTTCCCACTTCCAGGGTACACCCTGCTTTAGTAATCTTGTTAAAGGTTGTGTAATCTCTGCATAGTTCTCAATACATTTCCTGGTATAACCTGTCATCCCTAATAAACTTTTTAACCCCTTCAGATTAGTATGATCTTTCAATTTATGTATTGTCTCCCCTTTCTTCTTTTGAGGGTTCAATCCTTTTTTGGTCACCTCCTGACCTAAGTAGTTCACTTTCTTTTTACACCATTGTGCTTTCTGTAAAGATACTTTGGCTGCAGTCTTCTTTAACTAGCTAAGTACATGTCTAATCTCATTGAAATTATTTTTCAGATTGTCATTTTTAATTAGCACATCATCCACGTAAACTATTGTCCCCCTTTCTGCTACATCTGGGAGCGCCTTGCTCAGGAATATCCCAAATTCGCCCTCACTATTGACATATCCAAAAGGTGTCCGGGACCACGCATATTATGATTTGTCGAAAGAAAATGCAAACACATTTTGGACATCTTCAGCTAATGGTACACTCCAGTATCCAGCTGTAAGCTCTAATGTGGTAAACACCTTTGACCCATGAACCTGTGCAAGGCCCTGATCAATAAATGGAAGTGGTCACCTTGAAACAGGTACCCCTTTGTTTAATTCTCGTAGATCTGGACACAAACATCATTGGCCATTAGGTTTTAACAGACCTAATATGGGAGTGTTTTGATGTGCTATGAATGGGCCTAATTATTCCTGTGGATTCTACATTTTTTTTATTATTTCAGTATATTGTCGCACAAATACCGGTTCCCTACCATGTCCTTCTGGTAATGTGGCAACATGCAAATCTGTTAATCCACAATCATATGCGTCTTTGGCAAAAACCTCTTTGAATTCCATAAATATTTTTTTCAATTGGTCCTTTTCTTCTTCATTTGTGCACGCGTCTGCCGTCTGAATCTGCTCCTCTACCATGTTAGAGAACTCTAAGCGCAATGATAAGGTTGTCTTTTTTCCCTCAAATTCAGGCGCAGCCCTCCCAATCTGGACCAAACCTTTTCAATAAGGATGTCTAACACCATACATATTCTGTGCATGATATAATTTCCCAAATAAAATTTATTTTGTGTCACATTTAGGATCCATACACTGTGATGGATACTCTTAGGACCAATTGTAATCTTTAACATGCTTCTTCCTACAACCCTTTGCCCTGACTCCCCATCTTCCAACCCAAAAATATGTTGGTTCTTTATTCTGAATTTTGGGATGTCCTCCCTTTCAATTATCTGCTGGAGTACTTTCTCATTAATGAAACTTCTTTCTTGCTCAAGTGCTAAAGTGGCTTCTATCATTTCAAAATGCCTATTTATACGGATAGGGATCCAAGGCTTCCCATCTCACATGTGTATTTCCGAAAGGGTTGCAATGTGTTTTTCTGTGTATATCTCAGGAGTGACATTTGGTTTGCATTTCTCTTCCTTTAGATAAAACCACAATGTATTTTCATCTATTTCGGTTTGCCATTTTTCCTAGGGTCCAAATAAATCTCCAGAGACTGCTTCTCTTTTTCACTCCACCTTTCACCCTGACACATGAGAATGACAGTGCCACTAGGCACACAGCCATTCAGAAGATATACTTCCACTGCACTTTCTGACTTAGCCACAGCATGGCATTCCCTCACATTGTGGTTTTGTGTCATAATTTTCGTTGACCTTAATGTATTTTTGGCTAGGGACCATAAGACCCCATTTACCCCATCAAGAAGGGGCGACAACCTCTTCAGGAAATTTGTCCCTATGAGGAAAGGTATTTCACTGATGGATGTGATCAATACTTCCTGTCTCATCTGATGCTTCCCTATATTTATGTCAACATCAATGACACCTTCGATAGGTATTTCCTCACCATTGAAGTTATGCACAGGGCCTTTGCTTTGTCTCACCTTTATATGATTTTGTGGGAATCTCCCTTCATTGATACTTTTTACCAACTCCTTGGACATTATCGTAGCCTGGGCACCCGTGTCAATCATTGCAAATGCATTAAATGTTTCTTCCACGGTGATAGGAGCATAGTACCTGTCTTCAACTTCCTCTAGCACACACAAAAAGTGTGCATTTTTGGTGATTTCAGGACTCACCTTTCTTAGCCCCTTTTCACTCCTTGTTAAACGCATGGTCATGTGAAATGATATTTTTCCCTCCTTTTTGCCCACTTCGCTTTGGATTTCCTTGTCCATTTTCCTGAGCTCAGACCCCTTCTGGAATGTAGCCACTGACTGCCCCTCTGACCTGGGACTACCAGTGTTCACACTGCAGCTTTTTGACTGAACATTTTCAAAAATGTCACGTGGCAGTCTGTCATTCTATGGCGCATGACACTTGTCTGTGTTTTGCATGGTGCCTGTCCTTTCTGTATCTTAGAATATTTGTGGTTCAAAATAATCCTCAGGTGACTGAGTTGCACCCTCCCTTTGAGCTACTGTTTTTTTCTGTCTGGAGCTCAACAGAATTCTGACTATTAAGGGAGGATATTCTAACAACTAATCCTACCTCTTCCTCTGGTGTTTTATTTTCACATTGTATGCTCTTTTTAAATCTGCCTCTCTGTTCTTTAGGTTATTCTGGTTCATTTTCTCCTTTTTGTTCTTCATCGTGACACACTTCAATAGTTTTATTCATTTCTAGATTGAACCCCACTCCCTTTGTGTGTGTGTTGGCATTCCCTGTCTCACTTTCATTCATTTGTATTCTTATTTTTGAATCAGCAAGCAATTCAGAACCATTATACAAAGGTGATTCATGAGTTTCTGTGTTTTTATCAGTTCAGGGGCCATTATATAGTCACTTGTTGTCAGAACGCACAGAATTACTCCTATGGCATTCTGCAACTTCACTTGGCTTCTGTTTCTGAACTGCACAGAGTTTTCCTATTTGTTCAGACAACATTTTGACTTGGGCCTCTAGGCATTGAAACCTGTCCATGCCACTGGTGTCTTCTCTTATTGGGCCTATTGTGGTACCTCTCAGGAGATTGATTTCTATTTGTGTTACTTCTGAACTCATGGGCCATAGGAGGTGGGGAACGCTGAGTGACCATCGTTTAACCGTGGCCGACTGGTGGTGATGATTGGTTATAATGGCGAGGGACATAGTTCATATTTTGTCTTTCATTTGGTGGGAATTTTCCCATATGCTAATTTCCATTTTCAATGAATCTATCCATATACTGTGGCCTTTCTTGGTGACCATATACCATTGGATTAGGGTCAAATCTGTTCTGTGCCCCCAGTGTCTGGTATGGGCCATTATACATTTGATTTTGATTGCTATTCATGCCTGACATATCAGGGCAAAAGCCCACTCTGGGGGAATCGCCCAGATATCTAAGGCTTATGTAAGACTCTCTATTGCTCGGATCAACAGATTGGAACATAGGAGTTTGAGGGGGCATCATCTGTGGTGGCATGCCCCTCTGATTAGGTGTCATGTTGTTCATTGCCTGAGTTTGGGCTGATTCAAGTGGCATTTTGCAGATTTTACCTCCATTATTGCTGGTGTGGATTCTTTAAACTTCTATTCTGTCTCTTTAATCTTAGACCCGTCCTCTCTCTGACAATAGATTACTTTGTGGAGTTTGGCCCCCTGTTCTATTATCCATTCTAATGATTTTTCTATGTCAAACTAACAAATTAACTGTGATACAAGATCTTTTTGGAGACCATAAAAGTATGCAATCTTAAATTCCACAGAATTAGTTATAAAGGACACATCAAAGAGTGAAAATGTTCTTTTTAACTCTCTAAGGAACTGGCGAGGGGACATAGCTGGCCTTGCAGTCATTGTATACACTGCTTTTATGGCCTCTTGTATCGACTGATAAGGATTTCCTGCTCATTGAGACCCCGAATGACACTAGCAGCTGCTGGATCAAGCGTTAGGTGAAAATACTGTCTATACTGTTCTCTAGGTATCTGGAGGACTTTAACTATATGTATCATGGACTGTTTCTAAATGGTCTTCCATGCAACAATCTCCCTCTCCTCCCTTTTTGAATGGTTTAATCAAAGATTTGATTGACTTCATGATTTTGATAGGCATTTTGGTGTGCATTTTAGTGTTCATTTTGGTGTGCATTTTGGTGTTCATCATTCTGTCACTCATTCCTGTTCTCTGGTGGGTAGGGATGATTGTAACCACCGGCAGGTGACTCATACCCCCCCAGCAGGCTATAATCAGGTCTGGCCACAGGAACAGCTATTCATACACTGTTCCCTCGGGCAGAGCTGGGGTTAACCTCAACTTCACTGGATGTGGTGCCTTGTCACCTTTCCTGATGATTTAGGCTAAATATTTGCTGTTCCAGATTCTTACAATGTCCATAAATCCGTTCAGCCTCCTGACAAAGAGTAGAATTCTCACCCCTAATCTTATTGATCACAGCCTGCAGCTCACTTATTATTATTATTATTATTATTATTATTATTATTTGCACCTGGCACTGGTCAAAAGCTCTGTCTTTCTTGTCATTCTCTTTGTCTTGAAAAAAGGTAAATGCTGCCTGGGACCAGCCCTTATTAGTATAATTTACCCACTTACAGGTCCGCACGTGCTGAGGAATGAACTCATGCGTGAGAAATGACACCTTCAGTATAGATTTAGCATTTATTAGACATATAGCATAATATAACATAACAGTAAATATAGCAGCAATTTAGCAATGATGGAAATTTCAGTTAGAGAAATCACAAAACTTAGAGAAACACAGTCTTACACCCCTTGCGATGGTATCATTAATCAGCGCTAGGAGACCCTGGTCCTCTTAAACTAACTGCTGCCAGCCCCGCTCCTTCAGATAACAGCGCTGCAAGGTGCGGCAAAGATCCTCATCATGTTCCGGGCACACTCGGTCTGCAGATGAATCTCCCACCTAGTTCTGGGTGCTTGCACCTGTTGTGCTCTCGTGCCATCAATCAACATGACGCACAGTTCCAGAATCTTTGTCGGGCAAAATATGTTTACCTATGGAAAAACCCAACTCTCTGGGAGAGGGCTAAGAAGCTCCCTGCTCTTACCCCTCCCTTGGAGCCCTGTCAGCCAAAGCTCTGGAATATCTTATCAGCGTGGGGGAAGGCAGTACCAGGCCTTCTCAGAGAAAGAAGGTATGTTTACAAAGCCTGGCAAAGCCACGGTTGCAAAGACAGAATATTCTAGGAGAAGCTGAAATCAATTAACCCCTAGTAAGCAAGCTTTACCAGGCCTGCACTATTCTGGCTAGTGTCTATAGTGCTTCAAAGATTGGCTATCTAAGCGCTATATAGGTGCTATAATTCTCCAAACACTCAAATAAAAGTCTCTATTAGCTACTAAACTGGGGCCTCTCTATGCACAATGCATAATGTAACCTTCCACAACTCCTAGGCCTGCATATTCCTTGTAGCTCACTAATGCGTAATGTAGGCACTATCAACACATTACTTTCAGCATTTAGCACATACTTTGAATAATCTATTGGTTTTAGCTGTTAATGCAGCCCTGTAAGGCCCTAACATGCAAATATGGCACTTTATATCTCACGACATTCCACCCCTTTTCAAAGTGTGGGTGACAATGCTGGCTAATATCTATCAAAGTGGTATGTAGTGCAGTGATAAATGAGGTAGTTAAAGACCTTGGTGCTTTGCGAGAGGTTTAAGCAAACTCTCTTCTAGCGGTTAGTCAGCGTGGCATGCAAGGTTAATAAAAACCCTACCTAAACTAAAATGTATACAAACTGAACAGTGACATTTACCCTAGCCAAAACCTGGCCTACACAAAAAACAAAGAATTATCTTTTAACAAATAATTAGTTAATTAGCAGCATGTGGTCAATATAGCAAGGCAATCTGCTGTTGTCAATCTGAAATGCACTATTACATTTATGTATGGTCACCAGCTCTAAACCTGGCATCCTTCCACTTTAGGGGCCTACACACCCCCCTGTTCCCAGGGCCTACAAACGTGACTATGGGCTGTGTGTTTAGACACTTCCCCCTTGTTAGTTGAACCCAACCAAAAACCATCTAATTTCATGAGCAAGATGAACACATGGGCACCAGGTTTCTAAAAATAAATTCTACTAATTTACATTAAAACTCAGTATTGGACTAGCAATAAAAAAAACAAATGAATTACTTTACATGTCTACAATAAAATTTAATTCTTTGTATCAGTGTGCTGGAGACAGCCGTCCACACAAAAATATGTAAACTTGTTAGTTTAACAACAACCGTGTCATAAAATGTGTATCAAGTCAGTCATGGTTTCATTTACCCGCCCTGAGGCTGTAAAAATACCCTCATGTTTCAAATGCTACCATCTCTAATTAGAGCTCATACACTTGGCAGCATTTCTTCAAAGACAAAAAATCTTAACACACGCACAGATAGCTTTTGTGTGCACTCATGTTTTCTCACAATATGTTGCGGTCCTGCTCGCCCAACCCTGCCACCTCAACAATTCATAAATCATTCTCCTGGCTACATGCAACATAGTAATTTTGGAAAGGCAGAACATTTCGTTTTTCACAGATTCATCTCAAAATGCATTTCAACCATTTTGTAGCATGTTGGCATTCGAGTGCTGTTTCACACAGCTGTTTGTGTCACATGATGTTATAGTCCACAAACCTTTCCGGTTGCATCTCCACAGTCCTTAAACAAAAAAGGCAAAATATATCAAACAGGTTATTACAACCATCAACTGAATCATTTAAGAATGTGCAGCATCAAGTGTCTGACAATATGCCAAGTCAGCATCGTGGCAGTTCTGTAAATGTTATTACTCTGTTGGGCACTTCTTGCAGGTTGTAGATCAAATGTCCTCACGCACATCAGTAGCCTTGTGTGGTGCAGGAAATGTTCCATGTTCACATGGCACCCCGCAGTGACCCGCTTTCTCTGAGAATGTATCTGCTTGACTGATCAGTAGTACCCGAAAATTGCACATGTCTAACCCCAATCATGGCACGCTACTTTCTTGGTTTTTGCCTAGGCAAAACACAAATAGAAATGTTAGGATTTCATAAAAGTACAATATCAGTGTTAGCCACCCCTTTCCTCAATACCACCCCAGCTCCTTCAGAAGTCTTATCAAGTGACTACACACGTTCATATAATTGCTACCACAATTATTTTTCACCCTTCTGTGTGGTACTGGGGGCTTATTTGCCTTGAAACATATGGGGTGTAACTGCCTAATCACAAACTCCTTTGTGCAATGTGGTTATAGTTGGTCAATGGTACCTCAGATTGATCTGTGATTTTTGCAAAAGCAATAAAATAAGTACGCAGATCACACTTCTCAATGGCTCAATGTTTTCCATGTCACCAAAGCATTCACTAATGCCAGGCGCCAACTTGCTTTCATTGTTCCATGATCTTGATTTAGGTTGCCCTGCTGGCATCACTCCATTTTCAAATGTAAAGTCTTTTAGTCCAATACTGCTTGCAGTTGCTTGCACAAGCAGCCTTGTTTATTTTTCCAGTTCTTCATACAGTTAGTGTCTTTAAATCCTCTGGTTTTTCAATTGTCAGTTTCCCAAAGGGTGTCTGCTGATTTCTTGGGCCACCCCTTGAGAGCTATGCGATAGTCTGAGTCAGTTTCTTTTATTTGCTTCAACAAGTCATTCATTCTTGCACTAAGCCGTGAGCCTTCTGGATCATGGCTAATGTGCAGTGTTCATGTTATACTCCAAAGCCCAGTTCTGCATGTTGTCTCTTGCAAAACGGCTACCTTTGTCAGATCTGATTCCATCTGGAACACCATAATGTTGCATCAGTTACGCATCAGTTACTCCAGCCCTCGCAATGTAGTTCGCATTTTGCTGGCTGCGTTTTTTCACTTCTCAAAGCACCTAGAGGTTTCTTTTTCAGTACACAGCGCTTTACTTCACTTCACATAGGGCACTGGATGCAGCTTGCACGGCAATGGCTCTTGAAATGGGCAGCTGTCTTTTCTTAGCCCATTCACAGGTGCAAAGTTTCCCCAAATGTTCAAATGCGTGATGCGCCCAGCCTGCCAGTTGCTTGCAGCATTTCTTTTTCTTCCAGTGTGGTCACTGGGCGAATTCTTTGCCATCTGATCAGCTCTATTATTGCATGCCAATGTCAGAAAGCATGTGTGCATCAGCCTGCACAAGGTAAATTGTGCTCTTTTTCACCTTCTCAATCACGGCAATTACTGCTCACCGTTCAGTTTCAGAATTCTGGCTTGCACCCCCACCCCTTTTTTTCTCATTGACAGTGTCTAACGCTGGGGAAGGAATGCAACTGCTGGCCATTGTTTATCTTACCTCGTGCAGGGCTGCAGCATACGCACGGCAAGCTTGTCTCTTTGCTATTCTGCCTATAGCTCATAAACTGGGGTGGCTTTAAAGGGGGGCACTCAGGGAGGAGACAGTTATTTCAGATTACTGCTTTCAGCTCTTACTCTAACAATTCAGAAAAGCTCCCATACTGCCAGCCTCTGTGCGCTGTTGAAAACACTACTTTACTGGACAGGAGCGGGTTTTCTCACTTCTTCCTCCTACAGCCAGTTTCACGCACCCAGCCCATGACCGGAATATCAGTGCAATTTGTCTTCAAGCCACAAGCTGCCGACAAGAACTTTCATGTTCAAAAGAGGCACTTTTTGTCATCAGATTCGACTCAATGTAATTCTGCAATTCTGCAAAGCATCTTTTAGCCGGTTTAAAAGCAGGCTTCTGATCAATGTCCCATTCAAAAGCACATTTCTTCCTCGTGACTTTGTAGTTTGGCTGTACAATCAAACTCTGATGGAGAGTGTGATCTTTCAAAAGAACCCTCAACCCACTGAAGCTTTGCACTTTCTTATTACGCACAGATTTCAGACTCTGTGGTACCATTGCCAGAATATAACCAATATTTTTCTGAACAGCGCCAAACCATACTGCATTTAACAATGTCACTTTTAGTGCAGCTTCCTGCACGTTTTCTTCATGAATTACCCACACGTTGTTCTGCTTGTGGGCTGTTAATGTGTCAACAACATTTTCACCATGTATGACAGTCAACATGTCCTTGTCTTTAGCAACAAATCCATGGCCTAGAGGGGGAACATTCAAATACTCTTGGGGCAATTTAGAAAATATAAATTGTCTTTTCCCCCAAACCATTGCAAACTGATTCTGCAATTCGAAATCAATGCACAAATCTAAATTCAAATGCCATTCACTCACCTCTTTAGTGATCTCTCACCCATTATAAGCACGGCTGGCACAGCTAAATGCATTGAAGCCAATTTAGTGTGTCCCATTAAAACAGAATACACCACCGGCACATGGAATTTACAGTTGCCAAAAAAAAACCTTTCAAGTCTCTCAACACAGATGTTACTCTTTATCCTAAACTCGACTCATGCCCACAATGTATTCAGGAATGTCAACACTTAAAAGCATCAGTTTCAAAAGGGTGAACCTTTGCCAGTTTACATTTCAGCCCCCCATACTCGCTGGGGATGACTAACAATGTTCGAATCACCATTCACAATTTGGATGTCAAATATTCACTACTTCTTTCTGCCCTCATGCCAAAATAGAGCGAGAACTTTGTTTCACTTTGCAATCCAAATTACAACTTTAACAGGGGAAACCGCATGAAAAAATTATTTCCTAATCAACAATAAATCTTTCCTCACCATTCCTCGGAGCGCTTTGAACAGAGCCATCTCCTGCATTGCTCATTGGCTTCTGCTACCTGGCTTCATTCCCAAGCAGTAGGTCAACCACGACTGATTTACTGAAGGGGAAAATCTTAACCACACAAGCTATCGGTCGCAGCAGACCGACACACATATGCTGTCATTTTGTTGACTCAGAGCTGCAATGAGACGACAATGGAAATGTGACAACCTGCTCCTCAATCTGCACTGTGTTCTCTCACACAATTGTCATTTCCCCTGCATGGCATCACTCTGCACGATCCCCAAGCTACCACCAAATATCTTTAAAAGAGGTAAATGCTCCCTGGGACCAGCCCTTATTAGCATAAATTACCCACTTACAGGTCCACACGTGCTGAGCAATGAACTCATGCGTGAGAAATGACACCTTCAGTATAGATTTAGAATTTATTAGACATATAGCATAATATAACAGTAAATATAGCAGCAATTTAGCAATGATGGAAATGACATAGAAATCATAAAACCTAGAGAAACACAGTCTTACACCCCTTGCAATGGTTTCATTAATCAGTGCTAGGAGACCCTGGTCATCTTAAGCTAACTGCTGCCAGCCCCACTCCTTCGGATAACAGAGCTGCAAGGTGCCGCAAAGATCCTCATCATGTTCCGGGCACACTCGGTCTGCAGATGAATCTCCCACCTAGTTCTGGGTGCTTGCACCTGTTGTGCTCTCCTGCCGTCAATCAGCATGACGCACAGTTCCAGAAACTTTGTCGGGCAAAATATGCTTACCTATGGAAAAACCCAACTCTCTCGAAGAGGGCTAAGATGCTCCCTGTTCTTACCCCTCCCTTGGAGCCCTGTCCGCGAAAGCTCTGGAATGTCTTATCAGCGTGGGGAAGGCAGTACCAGCCCTTCTCAGAGAAAGAAGGTATGTTTGCAAAGCCTGGCAGAGCCACGGTTGCAAAGACAGAATATTCTAGGAGAAGCTGAAATCAATTAACCCCTAGTGAGCAAGCTTTACCAGGCCTGCACTATGCTGGCTAGTGTCTATAGTGCTTCAAAGATTGGCTATCTAAGCGCTATATAGGTGCTATAATGCTCCAAACACTCAAATGCAAGTCTCTATTAGCTACTAAACTGGGGCCTCCCTATGCACAATGCATATTGTATCCTTCCACCCCTCCTAGGCCTGCATATTCCTTGTAGATCACTAATGCATAATGTAGGCGCTATCAACACATTAATTTCAGCATTTAGCACATACTTTGAATAATCTATTGGTTTTAGCTGTTAATGCAGCCCTCTAAGGCCCTAATATGCCAATATGGCACTTTCTATCTCACGACATTCTTCCAACAATTTAACTATTTCTTGTTCTAAAGCAAGGAATTCCTTATCTTACTCCATGTTATTTTTCTAAGTGTTTGTAATTCTGAAATGGCATCATCTTGGTCTTGTTTTATTGCATCTAAAATCGCCTTTAAGTGCATCAATTCTTGCTCACTCTCATTAAATTGTTTTTCCTTCTGAGCCAATTGAGTATCCATATTGTTCCATTTAGACTGCGATTCTGTATTAGACTGCTCTAATTCCGCTTTTAGGCACTTTATTTGATCAACTGCATCATCTAAACTGCCCTGCAATTTACTAATTACACCCATGTCATTTCCTTGCATTTTCAAAGACCGGTCTAAGAGAAACCATAATTTAGTGCATAGCCGTAAGATACAATCCTTCTCCCCCTTCCGGTCTGGAGCTTTAAAGAATCTCTTAAGGCATAATTGTACAATGCTCCCTTCCTCAAAAATATCCTGCAGTAACTCTTTCTCCACTTCCCCGCATATCCTGTCTTTCCATAGGGTTGCATTTTCTAAAGACCAAATACCATGGGCAAAAGGTTTTGCCTCAAGATAGTTCGCCAGATCTGAAAAATAAGCTTGAACTTGGACATGGTGACACTGCACACAATGCTGCACTATCACTTCACAGCACTTATTCCTTTTTAAGTGCACAGAATGGCTATGCCTAACGCAATGCCACTCGCAGTAACTATTTTTTTTTTAAAAAACTTTATTTTTGGTATTTAACACACCGTACAAATACACACCCACATTAGGGTGGACAAAAACTTTGCGCCCTCAACTTGAACTCGCTCCCCTCCCACACCCAACCCCCCGACCCCCGTCACACCCAAACAACGTCACCAATGAAGATCATCTCGCCCCTCGGAATCCTTTACACAAGGGAAAATTGGCCTGAACTGAGGCTGCATCAAGGTGTGTCGCCTGACTCCGATGCACCCACTGAGGAGGCCTCCGCTTCACTCATCAGGAAAGTTATCAGCGGGCCCCATATGTCAGGCGGACGCCCGTGAAGGGGGAGAAGTTTTATGAAGTCAGCTTCCACATCCTGGTAATAGAGTAAGTCTTTACGCCAGACGGCGTAGGAAGGAGGGGGACCTCGGCCCCATGCCGTGGCAACTCTCCTACGGGCCAGTGTCAGCAGGACCCCGGCCAATTTCCTTGATGGAGCGGAAAGCAGCAGTGCTGCTGTATGTCTCGGGTGTATTGCTTCTCCTACGATCGCCGTCGTTGTGTCTAGCACTCTGTTCCAGAAGGGGGCTACTTCAGGGCATTCCCAGGACAGGTGAACAAAGTTTGCGGATAAGGTTCCGCATCTCTTGCACTCCGCCTGGGTGTCAGGGTGATGTTTGTTGATTTTTTCAGGTGTGTAGTAGGTTTGGTGGAGGAAATTAAAATGAATAAGTTTGAGACGTGAATTAAGTGCGATTTTCTGAGTCTGATTCAGTATGTAGCCCCAATCCTCATCTGATATAACTGTGTTTAGTCCTCTTTCCCATCTGGTTTTTGCACCAGATGGGAAAGAGGGGGGCGTGCCAGAGGTTAATGCTTTGTATATTTGTGACACCAACCTGCCGTCCCCCCGTGCCTTAATGACATCATGCAGTAATTGCCAGGTAGGTGGTTGACACGGGAAGTCTGGCAGATGGGTCTGTAGAGTGTAACGAGTCCGGAAATAGAGGAACACATCCAGTGCAGTGTTGCCCCCTTTCTGTTTGGCTTGATCTGGTGTTAGGAAGCCTTCCTCTGTAAATAGGTCCCCAAGGGTTTGTATGTGAAGCTTATCGACCCATTGGTGAAAGACTTTCTCTGACGTTAGGGGGATCCCAGGAATAAATTTGACTGGCAAGAGAGGAGAATACCTTGCTTCCACCCTGAGCTTATTGGCAAGAGTCTTCCAGACCTTGTACGTCGTGAGCATCACATTCATCGTGTGACCAGGTACGGGGATCTGACCGAAGACCACTGCAGTCAGGAAGTTGGGAGTTGCCAGGGCTCGTTCCACTTGTATATGAGGACGAATTGTTTGCGTTGCATACCAATGGCTGAGGTATTGTGCCTAAGCTGCCCAGAAATATTTCTCCAGGTCCGGGAGGGCTAGTCCACCGTTGGACACAGGAAGTGTCAATATTGAGTGCGCCACTCTGGCTGGTTTGCCAGCCCAAAGCAATTCAAGGACCAAGCTTTTCAGCCTTTTCAAGAAGGTTTGCGGTAGTAGCAGCAGAATATTGTTGAAGAGGTACAGTAATTTTGGCAGCACTACCATCTTGACTAAGGAGGTTCTACCCCAGAGCGTTAGTGGAAGCGTCTTCCAGCGTGAGACCTTGTCTTGTAGGGACTTGATCACTTCCTCATAGTTATCTCGAAACACCTCATGCTGGTCTAGTGACAGCTGGATCCCCAGGTAACGAACCTTGGTGGTCCTCCACGTGAGTCCGAAATCATCTGCAAACTGCTTTGTGGCTCGAGTCAGTGGAAAGACGACGGATTTAGAGTGATTGATTTTTAATCCGGAGGCCGCTCCGAATTTGATGACTTCCCGCATGACCGGGTTCAGGTTAACTTCAGGGTCACGTATGAAGAGAGCCACGTCGTCGGCGTATAGAGAAACGCTGAGCCTGTGTGGGCCGATGATGAGTCCCCTCTGCTGTCGGAGTTCCCGCAGGTTGTAGGCTAGTGGCTCCATTACCAGAGCGAAGATTAGTGCCGAGAGCGGGCATCCTTGTCTCGTACCACGCTGCAAGTTTATTGAAGCTGATTTTGCCGTGCCCACTATGATATTAGCTTGTGGCTTGGTGTACGGGAGAGAGACGAGTTTGATGAAACGGGCCCCCAACCCCATCCTGGTGAGGACCATGAACATAAATGGCCACTCCACCAAATCGAACGCTTTTTCGGTGTCTAGCAGGACCGCAATTGCCTGGTTTGTTGGGTCTAGAGCCTCGATGAATGCCGAAGGTCGTATTGCGGCCTGGTATAAAACCTGCTTGGTCTGCCAGCACAAGGGCAGGCATCAGGGGCATCAATCTATTCGCTAGGCCTTGGCGAGTATTTCATTGTCGAGGTTAAGCAAGGAGATAGGGCGGTACGAAGCACACTCTTCTGGTGGTTTACCTGATTTGTGTAAAAGAATGACATTGGCCTCACAGGAGTAGTGAGGGAGAGTCCCCAGCTAAAGCGCTTCTTCATACACAGCTGCCAGGAGAGGAGCCAGAGTTTCTGCGAAGGCTTTGTAAAATTCTCCCGTTAGGCCGTCAGGGCCTGGCGCCTTGGAGGATGGTAGGGTCTTTATAGCTGCTCTAATCTCCTCCTGTGAAATCAATCCGTTCAGCGGTTTACGCAAATGTTGTTCGACCCAGTAGAGTTCTGTGTCTTCTAGATATTCCAGTGGGACGTTCGAGTCTTTCGGGAGCTTGGCACTGTAGATATCTTGGTAGAATAGACTGAATTCCTGTGCTATCTTTTCGTCAGTGTGGACCTCCTCGCCTCGCCTGGTTCTGATCCTTTCGATTTGGGACTGTTTGTTGTCGGCTCTAATTAGGTTCGCCAGTAGAGCACCTGGTTTTTGGCCCTCTCCGTATTGACGGACTTGGCTGGCGCGGTATAGAAATTTAACCTCCCGCTCCGCTGCGGCGTTGAATTTCTGTAGTTCCGTTTTCAGAGCTGCAGCAGACTCCGGGTCGGCCATGTTCGTGTTCTGGATCTCGAGCAGCTTTAATTTGTTTTCGCTGGTTGTAAGCTCGCTCCTAATGAGCTTGCGAATGCCATTTTCTTTGGCGAGGCAGACTCCTCTAATAAAACATTTGAAAGATTCCCAGATTATGCCTGCTGAGGGGACCGAGCCCAGGCTGGCCTCCAGAAACACGTCTATCTCCTCCCTTAATTCAGAGGCAAAGACCTCATCACGAAGTGAGCCCATTTTGAAGCGCCAGCGCTGTAGTGGCGGAGTGGGGTTGGCTGGCTTGTGCTTAAGGAAGAGTGGTGAGTGGTCTGAGAGCGTTCTCGGATGGATACAGCACCGGCCATATATTTTTTTTGAGATGAAAAAATAATCGATCCGGGAGCTTGTGTTGTGGACTGTAGAATGAAAGGTGAAATCGCGCCGTTCCCCATTGGAGACTCTCCAAATGTCTTGTAGATTTATTTATTTACTTTATTTGGAGACCGGCCTTAGAGGGCGGTTGTTGTGTGGCCGTTGATTTATCTCTTGTAGGGTCCATGGCTGTATTCATGTCTCCGCCCCAAATAATTTTTGCAGGGTCGTGAGAGGAGAGCTGAGTCAACACCCAACCAAAATTGTCAGGGCCATCCACATTCGGAGCATATGAATTAACAAAGGTCACTTTCTGACCTGCGATGATGCCACTCACCAAGAGCGCTCTGCCTTCAGCGTCTTTTGCCGTACGTAGTAGCCAGAAACTGAGCCTCCTGTGTATGAGGATAGCGACTCTCCTCGAGTATGTAGAATAGGATTAGAAGTATCTGTGGCAGCCCCAGCTTTTGGCCCACTGGTGATCTTTCCCCGGAGTGAAATGAGTCTCTTGGATCAAGTCGACATCCACTTCGTGGCGTCTGAGATAATGCAGAATTTTTCTGGTTTTAGCTGGGATATTGCCTTCTATTATATTCCACGTTAAGACATTGAATGGAGCGATTTAGTTTTTATATGACCACATTACCGGTTTAGTGGGCAGCGGTGGTCTGGTTGTGCTTGGACTTGCGCCTGGGTCGGTGCTCAGAGGACGGGAGTCCGGGTGCGATGACGGTTCCGACGGCGGGCAGGGAGCAGGCAGGGAGCAGGCGGGGAGCAGGACAGTCGGGATCTGGTGGCGCTGAACTTTCCCAATAACTTCTGAGGACTCGATCTACGGGCTAACCCCAACATGCCCGAGACGTTACTCTCCAGCGGGTGGGCAACCCCAAACTGGCCCACTGAGAGGTTCCACATTAACCAACAAATAACCAATAAGGCCCATGGAGTCACCATGCCGAGGAACAAGACCTTCACCTCGACGGAAAAACTCAACGTAGGCAAAAAACAACTTAACAGTAGCTGTGCTAGGGGCGCTCGGGGCCTCCCAAGTTTCCCAGCCCTGACTGATGCTGCTGTGAATGTTCCGGCTTACTCTGTGTTGCAGGACAGCTTCTTGTACACTGCCTTGAATTGCCTTTTATGGAGGATTCCTGGGGTTTCTATCTCTCTGAGGTCTGGGGCGAGCCTGGTTCTGATCTGGGCATCCCAAACGGTCTAAGAATAAATTTGCTTCATCCGGGGTTTGGAAGAACTGGACCTCTCCCTCATGCTGGACTCTAAGGCGCGCTGGATAGAGCATTGAGTACAGCAATTGACTGTTGCAGAGTCTCTGCTTGACGCCGGCGAATGTTTTCCGTTGTGACTGCACTGCTGGGGAGAAGTCGGGATAGAAGTGAATTTTGTCCCCGTCGTGGTTTAGGTCGCCTTTCTCTCTGGCGAGCCGGAGTAAGGAGTCCCGATCTCTGTAGTTCAACAGTCTCACTATTATTGGCCTGGGAGGAGCACCTGGCGCAGGTCTCGTCGCGGGAATCCTATGGGCTCTCTCTATTATAAAAAGGTGGGACAGAGCATCGCGACCAAAAAGATTGATGCATAGGGATTCCACAAAGTCTTCCATCTTCTCCTGTGTTTGATGTTCTCTTACTCCGACTATCCGTAGATTGTTCCTTCTCGACCGGCCTTCTAAGTCCTCACACTTCGCAGTGGTTATTTTTATTTGCGATTCCAGCTGAGAGACTCTGTTGGTTAGAGTTGTTGAACTGTCATCGAGACTCGACACTCTCTGCTCCATCCCGTTCATGCGTTCGGCATGGGAGTCCATACGATGTTGCAGGAGGTCGACTTTGGACGCAAGACCATCCATTTTATTGCTCAGACTGCCAATGCCGGCCTTCAAGTATAGGAGGATTTGTTTAATTTCAAAGGGGTTATCGACGGTTACGTCCTGGTGAGGACAGACAGACGAGGAAGCTTGGTCCTCCTGGTGGGGAGGTGCTCTGGGGGTCGAGCCACGTTCAAAGTTCAACTTCCTCTGGGATTTGTCGTTTTTTCCCATTGTGGCTGCGGGATTGGATATGTCTGGAGCGGGCTGCGGGTGGTCTGACTACGCCCAGGGCACCCCAAGGACCCACCTCTGGACTGGGCAGGTCGTTGCTCGCTGTGGTAGGAGAATTTGCGGCTATGCAGGAGTAGGGGGAAGTCTCAATCGTATGCAGTGCACTCTTTGATAGACCCAGCCCTTAGGGTGTATTTCAGCGCAAGACTGCCATAGGTAGAGGGCTACCAACCTCGCAGACCTTTTGGAATGAGGAGGTGTCTTCAATGGTATGTATTTGATAAGTGTCAAGGTTGCTTAGTGGTATTGACCTCCGGCTGTTATTTATAAAGAAGGAGGAATGAGGGTCTTCAGAATGTACTTATGCGCAGAGGTGCAGGGACGAGTGGTCGTCCAGGGAGAGGTGGTTTCCCTTCCACGTGTGGCAGAGTTCCCTAGACTGAGGGTGATGCAGACCACTGAGATGTGGGGAGGGTCACTAAGCGCTCTGTGTGCACGGTTGCTGCTCCGATCCAGGCTCAGCGGGGGCTGGCGTGTAAGCGCTGCAGGGGAGCACCGTGCTGCCTGCGTGCCTGTGTGCCTTTACTGCAGCCGGTAAGTTCACTGTTGAGATGTGTTAGCGCAGGGGGGGGAGGAGGGCTGACCGCTGGCAGGGCCAACTCCGCCTGGGGGACAGCGCGGCCTCCCCTCCTCTCCTTACCTCCGCGCCCCAGGCACCACCAGAACGTCTCCTCCAGGTGGGGGGCCACTCTGGGCGCGCTCGAGCCCTGTAGGGAGCTCCCGCTCCTTGACTTGCCGGTGGAGCTCAGATAGCCCGGACGGGCTCGATAGATGCTGGCGGGCTCGATGGGTGTGGGTGTGGACAGCGGTGCCCACCGCCCGACCGCCGCGTCGCTGCTGCTCCCTCTCGCTTGCTGTCTCTGAGCGGAGGGGGGGGAGCGAGTCCAAGTCACTCGCCGGCCTGCTGGAAGTCTCTGGGCGTCCCTTGCTCTACGGCCCTCAGCTGGGAAGCTGGATACCGGAGCAGGTAGGGAGGACACGGGCTGGGGCGGGGGAAGGAGGAGGGCTAGCGAGACAGCCCGTCCCTCGGCCAGCCGGTCCTGCTGCTGATGGTGTCGGCCACTTGGACGCCTTACGGCTGCTGCTTCTCCTCTGATGTCGGCTCCAAACGGGGGGGTCAGGGTCTCCCGCAGGTACGCCGCTGGACGGCAAACGATCTTCGCACCGCTGCTGCCTCCCTGCCGACACACAGGGCGCCCGCTCCGTGCACGGCACAGGAAGCGCACTGGATTCCTTAGTGGAAGTGGCCGGACCTGGGAGTGTGGCGTCACACAGGCCAGCCCTGCGATGCTCGGCAGCAGGGCCGCGTGGGCTGAGCATCGGGATGGGAGCGCCGATTTTTCTCCAGCTTTCATGTGATTGTAGCTGGGGAGGCCAGCAATTCAGGCACCAGGAGTACGGGTCACAGCGACGCCAGAAACCGCAGGATTTCTCAGGATTGATGCAGGGCTACGTGGGAGTTTAGACCAAGGCGGCCATCTTGGATGGCCCTCTAGCGCCCTCTCCTCGCAGTAACTATTTTAAAATTCCCAATGGCCAATGCACCAAATATGTTAGATATATTTTTTGGAGGAGTCACACCTAATCTTGGGGTGTTTTATTATTGTGACAGATAGTAGTATCTTCTTGTGGCATATTATTATTGTAGTGATTCATTGGTGGCTTTCCTATTTGTAGTGGTAACACCCACCTCAGAATATATCCCAACACCTGTCCTTTTTCGCAGGGTTTTTCACAGTACCAGCTACTGGACTTATTAAACTTAGTATATGACAGTATCACTTCTTCTCAGCAACTTATCTACGATGCTGAGTTATGCTCTAGCAGCCAAAGTGCAAAACATATTACATTATGAACAGGTAATTGGATACACACACACATCATACACTTCTAAACTCACTTACTAGGAAACCCAAAAGCTCACTTCAGATTTTACCACCTGTGGTAAACTGAATTACCACCTATAGTGAAATAGGGCTAGTCCCTGTGAACTCTCAGTCTCTGTGCTAATGAGTGCAGTCATGCAATGAAATCCAACTCAATATGTTTTCAGTTTCTGGTTTTATGTGCTAATGATATTCAGAGTTATTCAGATAAAATACACCATGCAGTATAAGCCATGTGTACAAAAGAAAAACATAGAAGATTATATTTTACATTACAAAGTTTCACCCATCAAAGGCTTCCCGAAAATTATCTTACCCAATGTCCTTGCATGCAGAGAAATTGGCAGGAAACACATTTTGAAAGAGAGAGAAAATCACAGCAGCAAAGCAACTTTTTATTAATGAACATTTGAAGAGATATTGTTTTAAACATTAATAACCATTATCCATAAAAATAAGTCTGCTAACCCTGCCTGGCTATCTGCTATGTATTTTTGTGGCAAATCCTCACTTAAGAACCATATTTACCTAGAAATTGGCGAGATTCCCGATGCAGCTGACCGTGGAAAACCCTCTTGCTTGGTTTGCCACTGATGAGGAATGTCATGACCCCAGCAACTGTCAGCACTGCCTCAGCCCAGCTCTCGGGAAGTCCTTGAGAATGACACAATCTGGATGTCAGTGGATGTTTCCCAAGTGACTCCTGCACGTCTCCCTGCACCTCTGACCCCCTCCATCTCCCAGTTTCTTTTTTAAAGCCTCTCACTGTCCCTCAAGAATAAACCTTCCCCTCGCTCTAATAATCCCTTTGCCCCATGTAGTATTACTGTTGGACAGCAAAAGAAACATTTGACTTTCTTTGGCTTCCTGACTTAACAATGGTGTTTTTTTCAAAAGGGCACATTGCATCTTCACAGCTCATGCCATGCTGCACGCTTAGTAATGAAACCACACAGCTGATTTCTGCGTGCACATTTAAAACTCCATTGCAGAAGAGCATTTTCCCAAAATCATTTTCAGGTTATTTCATCTGGACCCATTTGCACTAATTTGTTAATGACATGTTATAGGTTACTGGGAAGGGGTTGTTAGTTCATATTAGTATTTAGATATAGTGAAAGCCAGTCCAATGAAATGTTACCCTGAAATAGTACATTTTTAAAAGATGTGCTCACTGCAAGAATGTGTGCATTTCCATTTATAATAAGCGCCAGCCATTTATGATGTTTGTATTTCTACATAAATCCTCTACCACTACCTATGCCTGAACCCCTGTACCTCACAGCCCCCAATTATCCCTACATACTCCCTACAAGTCCTATTGTAGCATATGTATGTTATATGATGTTATTCAATAGTTATACTGCACCCATTGCCACCTTAGTGGTATTTTGATGCCTGGCCTTGTCCGAAAGGTGGCATATTGTGACCCTGTGAGGGTGTCACCAGACCTTAGTCTGTGGAAAGGAATGGGAGGTTTGGTGACTGAAATACTAGCTCTCTGGCATAAATATGAAGTGAGCCTAACGGCCAGGAATTGTTGGTTGTTTCACACCTGATTTGGGACAACCTGAGACAGCTTTACACTACCCAATGGGTTGTTTAATCTTTAGTTTATAAACACACTCCCGAAAGAGTCTGTGAGTGACAAAATCACCAGTCTGAGTCATTGTGTGACACAGGCTTGCAGCATGTTGCTATGGAGGATGTCAAACAAATCGACAGGACCACAAAACGTGAACATGTTTTTTTAATTGCCCAAGTACATATAATGGCATTGTTAGCATTCTAAAGTTTGAAAAAGATGTTTGCTTTCTGATTCAATTTACTTTGAAGGAAGCAGGTTCAAAATCCAAGTGGTTTCTCTGAAATGCATAAGTCTCATTCACACTGCTTATTATTAATCATTAACACTTAATATAAGCTGCAAATTGTCATTGGATAGGCCCTCTCCTATGCGTTATTGAACGCCAATGGAGGGGACCACCACAGCCCTGGAGTACTAAAGAACTGCTTAAAATAAAGAGGCTGTGTGCAAAACACATTCATCTTTCTCAGCAAAGGGTGCAGTGGGAGCTACTTGGGACACCTTATGATGTTTCCCCCGAAAATGTCAAATTCTTTTTTCGCAGAATTCCAAAATTTCGAACATATATACCATACTATCCCATTATTGTGAACAGAGGAAGCAGGGGTTGCGGGGGTTGTCCCCCACTCCTCTTGTTTGCTATAATAGCATCGGGGGTTGCCAGGGTGTCCTCCACTTTTGTTAAATCAAAAGCAGGCATGGGAAAAAAGTTTTTTCAAAAAGGACCCTGCATGCACCAGTTCCCATCCACGTAAGTGAATGGAACTGGCGTTGCAGGGAGACTGGGGAGTTGACAGCACACTTCTTTGTGTGACGCCAAAACAAAGTAGGGCAGGCGAGTGTAGCAGTTATGGGGATGTGGGGAAACCTAATGTGTGTGATTACACCGCAGCGTGCTTTTCGAATTTAACAGCAAAGTGCTGGTGTCAAGTGTTTTGTGAGAAATACAGCATTTTACTGGCAGAAGCAGTTGGGGGCGTACAGGCTGGACTGACCCTTTAATCTGTGGAGGAACAATTAAATAAACCAGCCTGTGCAAAGCACAGGTGCGTAGTGCTGGTGTCAAGTGCTGGTGTCAAGTATTTCGTGTTGGGTGAGGGTAGAGCAGGAGTGCTCGGCTTCGTATGGCAGCTTGGAAAGATTGAAAAGCTGTTGGGAGCAGAGTTGCAGACTGTAGGCCGTGCGGTCAGTACGGTACAAGGTAAACCCTTTTTTCTCTTGCCCTGCCAACCTAAAGTTTGTGACTGTAAATCTGCAAAGAAACCTTAATATAGGAGACAGTGAATAAAAAATGGGCACAACGAGTTTAGTAAGAGGGCAGAGGAAAAATGTCAGCAAACACCCCTTGCCGTGTTTACCTGCATTGCGCAACCAAGTGGGTCACTCCACGACCGTCCTCAAATCTGGGAAATCTTTGTCTGTAGGCCTGCAGAAAGCAAGATAACCCCCTGGGGAAAATACCCCTTTGTCATATGTTGAAGGTAGACACTGTATCAAAGGTTAGAGTAACCGAAAAACCAAGAACTAAGGTGAATGCTGGTGATACCGTAAAGGATACAAGTGTGCTAAAATTACAGGTTTTTTTCTCAACCGTAACCAAAAAGCAAGTGGTGAGTCTGAGTCCTGTGGCAGAGCCATCAGGAGTTACAGTCTCAGTCTCCCCAACTACATCTATCAACATAGACAATAATACCTCCTTGGTGAGCTTATGTTTGAATTTATATCAAGACCCGAGCAATCTAGCTAATCGTGTTTGTATGGCTTCTACTGGAACTGTTAACACTAATCTTTCTGCTTCGCTGTAATAAAGTCTCTTATTAGTCACACGGGACACACAGACCAGCTGTGGAGACTGATGTTGATCCAGGTATGCTTTATTGGTACAGTATATACAGTTCCAGTTACTCTTAGGTATATACAGTAGTATGGATGACAGGACAAGGACAGGGATAGGTAGTACAGTACACATGAAGGAGAAGACCCACCGGCCATCCACTCACTCCAGCTCAGGCCCCCAACTGGCTCACTCAGAACATTCATACACTGATGCACTCAACATTCTCCTGGCTGCATCATACATCACATTCTATGGCAATCACTCCAGGCCAGTGACAATGTACAAGACTATATATAACATTCGCCTGATCTTTAAAGACTCCAGCCTTCCTCCTCTGATGACACAATTAACAGTGATTCAACAATAACTTCAAAGGAAAACAGCTGCATGTATGAGGCTGTCCTAGACTCTAATGTCCCTAATTGTTCAGTCCTAACAGCTACACTGGACACCACCTTTGCTATGTTTACCGTGCTTATGCAGGAACATTGTGATATCAAATGTATATTAGCAAGGGTTGTTGATATTATTTTAACAAACAGTCAGGGGATGCCTGTATCCGTATTCTCTGCTACAGGGATGCAGGGTTGTGATTTATCTTTGCTTTCCGATTTTGATAGACCGTTGATGCTTCCTTCAAATTCCCCTCAAAGAAATAAGGCTCTAAACGAGGACATAGATGAGACCTCAGAGGCGTCAAATCATATTATCACCAATAAAGATAAACTTAAACACAGAAGAAGATGCAAGCAGAAGACGCAACAATGTATAAAGCAGCCGTGTGGAGGACTAGCAGATACCAATAAAAAAAGAAGGGCGAACTCACAAGCTATGGCTAGGAGTAAAAACTATGGTATTACATGTACTGAAGGCACAGATTGTCATATCCTGTCACAAATAATCATGAATAAGGAGGAAAAGCACAGCAAACACAGACTTTGGACAAGTAGTTCAGACTGCAGGAGGCAGAACCAGATTTGCAGACTGCAACAGTGTCTACTGATAATGCCAATCAGAAGCAAACTAAAGTGTCCCAGACATCCCCAATTGCCTTAATTATAGAGGCTCCTAAGGGCAATATTTATAAACAGAAGTATGCAGTGGGAAATGCACTAAAAGAAGTGTCTTCTTATGAAGGGCAATATAGTCACTCTCCTCCCATTGATAGTTGGTACACAAATGCGGGTGTAAGTATTCAGAAATTTGCGGCATATGAAGAACATAATACCTGGCTTCCACCGAATGCCAGACCTTTTACAGAAACAAACACTTCCAGTAGTAGCCCTTTTATAAATCGTTAAAATCTGTTGCAATTGATGCATCTGATGCCAGATCGATCAATAATTACCATAGGAGACATTGAGAAGGTGGAGTTACCTATCTTGGGAAGTAATAGTAACTGGGTCATTGCAACTTTTGTATCTCCAGTGGTTGTCCAATATGTGTATGCATACTTTGAGCAGTTTTTCGCGGTTGGGTTTTGACATACAGGTTAACTCACAAATATATGGGCCATTCTGACACCAAGATGGGAAAGTTATACCCAATATGGGTCAGTAGGGTGTGGAGGTGCACTCGGAAATATTGGCTTTCCGTCAATATCCTCTAATTAGAATATATTTATCTCAAACCTATTCAATTTTAGCTGGTTAGACAGCTAACATTGGGACATTGCTTCCTGCAGACGCAATCGCATAACACTCTGAATTCCCTCGACACGCCTTGATCTGATAACGCTGTCAAAGACAACGCCACAGCATCCTGACAACTAGGTTAAGAAGCGAGCGAGTGTAGCATCTGCATTTCAATGAAAGGTACGAAGAACTGTATAATTGAGATATCAGAGGAAATAAAATATATGAGTCATTACCACATGATGCAATATTAAAGCGGATTACTGAACAACATTGCAATCACGGTACATCATAGCTAATGCAATTACTTGTCCACAGACTCAGTGAATTGAAACTCTCCAAACGTGAGCAGAACTGCCCTCGATTTATTTGGCAGAAAGAATTCATGATCACATTGCTGCATTTCTTCAGATTAAAAACAAACTAGGTGAGTCATTGTTAATTAAATCAATGAGATATGCCATGAAATTGAATCAAAGCCGGCCTCTATGTGGAAGCCAGCGCATCTTTCAAGCGACTGTTCCCACATGAGACCGACCTGGCTACCCCATTTAATATATTGATGATTACATTTAAAAATCTCTACCCACAGAACTGGCGCAAGAATTTCCCGACAAATGTGAAGAGCCTTAATACCTGTATTACCACGTGTTCAAAGGTCAGTGTTAAGAGGCTCATAGATCTACTAAACTGTTTTTTGGAAAAAATAGATAGAAGGAAAGCTGTATAAGTAATTTGACTCCCTAGTTTTTCTAAAAACACTAAAACCAAAATGACTTTACCTTTTCTTCTAGAATCTAATCAGAACCCCAGATAGCCTTACCTGAAGAAGGGCAATTCAGCCTAAAATCCATAGTAACTGATAGGAGACGTCGGTCTGAGAGATTTCATCTTCCAAAGAACTGTAACAACCACCCCTATTGAGATATCTGGATCAGCAAGATTTACATCATTCGAATTGTGTTGTCTCTTTACAATGTTAATGAATGTTTTCTTTGTGTACACTTTTCTATAAAAACAAAATAATGAGTAAGCACACTGATTAGCCAAATTGTATATATTGTTATCTGTAGACTATATTCATACGGGTACAATAAATAACAGAACACCACTAACCTGATCAGATGATGGCAAGTTTATGGCAGTGAGAAATCCCCCTGAAAGTCCTGCTGCCCACCACCTGATGGAAAACAGAGCGGGAGGAAGCACAACTCCCAGGGAAACCCTCTGGCGAAGAAAGACCTTTGACAGGAATGGGGTGCAATGATTCTTAGGAACTCCTATCCCTCGATTCTTATCGGATGAGTCTTGGTCGAGGCAGGGATATTAATACTCCTTGACAGCAGAAAAAGAGCAACAGTTAGTTAGAGAAATCGATAGAAATTAAATGCTATTATACACCGGAATAGGACATTTTCTGTGCTTGACATAGAAAAGCTACTGTTTCTGGTACTGGATCCGGGATGTCTTGAAATGTTCTGCAGTGCACAATAGGAAGAATAGTGAGTAAGGGATATTAGCAGAAAGGAGAGATAGTAGAGTTGAAAGTAATAGAAATACCTACGCGAGACGGCATTGGGAAGTCTCGGACATTTGGAAGACAAGGATTCAACTCTGGGCGCAAGAATTTCTATAAGGAATGGTGAACAAATTAATGGTTCCTCATATGCTAATTTTGGACGAAGAGAGAAGGTTTGTGTATCAGAGGTTTCCCTACTTCCTACCTGATCTGCTAGAATGAGAGGATAACCCGCCCACTAAAGAGAATGATCCGAAGGGCGAAGACAGGCAGGAGAGGGTGCCGGCGACTAGAGTAGAATGAACCGCAGCTGATGATGGGAGGAGCTTGACAACACAGGTCTATCTCCGGTCTGGCGAGGGTAAGACGAAATGCTGAGCTGTCGGAGAAGATCTAACAACACATACAACAGGTAAGAAAGGAAACATAAAGCAGGTAGGTTTTTTGGGAAGAACACGTATAGCTAGAGTAGTAAGACCTAGAGCCGAACTTACGGAGCGTCTCTCTTTAGAGTAGCGACCTGCTGTGTTCTATCGGTCCGGCTTCTAAATACTGCCACATGACCGCTTGAACGCGGAAGCTCAGAGCAGGCAGAAGTCAAACGAGAACGGGCTCGTTCGGCAGCCATCTTAGTATGGATAAGAAAGATAGCATAACATGATCTATGACCGTGCCAAATAGATCAACGCCTGTAGTGATTCATAACAATATATGTAACAAACCACTTATGACAGAATATATGGTATCTAATTGTTGGCATTTACTTTGTATAAATGTGAGAAGAGAATTCCTTCTCAAATTGCTGAATACCTATGTATACAAGTCATTGAAAATACACCCCTTTTATACAACCTTGAATTGTGATTATTAAGATTTTACAATTATATTGTAGTAAGTGTGCCCTGAGTCTGCCCCCCGATGTTTTTCAAAGGACCTTTTACCTACACCTATACCCAATATGGCCCACAAGACATCTATGTGGAACCGGTTTCTGGCACGCAAACAAGTCATGTGCAGTGAATAGCTCATTGACCCATTAACCTTAGCAGCGATAGTATTTTAATGTCATGAAATACAAGGGGCAACCACTCTTTTATGTCCAATCCGGAGGGTAGGAGTTTATTTAACACTGCAGATATTTTCGTATTGCAGGAAACAGGCCACACGGTAGTTACTGATAGACGGATACACGACGATAATAAGGCCAGCAAGTAAAAGAAAAGAACTGAATACATACATATACTTGGGAAATCCTGTTTTCTCGCTACCTAATAACCATCTGTATAAGGGGTTGGTACAGACGAGGATACTGGGCAGGTGGCAGGCCATTAGAAACTTTGTGAACCGGAGATATGGGTGGGGTCTATTGAGGCTTTAAGAACGGCCTATGTGAAGAGCACTGTGCCTGCAATATTATACGCTCTGGAAACTCTCCCTGAGAAACATGTACTGTGGCTGAGACAGAGGGGTGAATACTCCGCTCTCTATTAGGAGTCGCTCAGACGGTCCCGGTCGAGGCCTTGCGCCTCGAGCTGGCCTGATATCGCTGAGAACATGTTGGAAGATTGCAAGGTGTGTATTGTACATAAGAGTGAACTATAAAATGGATGAAGCTAATACACCAAGAAATTCCCTGGTGGATCATGTGAAGCAGAATTTAGGTAGACCAAGGGGAATTCGCACAAACCGGCCATATAGTGGTTTATGGCACACTGCACAACAGTACTTTAGTGATTCGTGTATCCTTTGACTGAGGTAGAAGATACTGAGCATTTTAAGGCAAAGTTCAAATTGAAGTCAGCATATAGGGCTAAGGCTGATAATATTGAAGAATTAAACGGGAAAAGGAGAGACAGTGAATATGTAAGGCAGAGTTTCCTATTGAACTCCCCTTCAACTTAACTGGTGAAATGGTGTAGTACAAAGCTGCGTAGCCATTTTACCAAAGTTAGAGGACACTGGCGTGTGGAATGGGACACTTAGATGCAGACTATGTGCTGTACACATACAATCACCAAGGCATATTCTTACTAGCTGCAAAGCTCTGCTTCTCCAGTATCGGAAGGGGTACGCTGGTTTCCATAATGCGGAATGCGGGTATCTTATTGACCAATTTTGGTCCGCCATTTACATGGAGAGCCTGCTGGTTATCTCTGCCACTTCATTTTATATATGGAAACCATTTTTAGAAAAACTGAAGACTTTAGACGAAATAGCCACGCGAAGGAGAGTTTTGCTATGTTAAAGTTTGAATGATGAATTTGTTTTTTTAAGTAATGCTTGAAGTAATGTTTGATATGCATTGTATGTAATGTTTTTTATGTTTATTTCCTTTTAGCTACATAAGGCATGTAATTTGCTATAAGCACTTACACAAAAAAAAAGAATTTGACATTTTCGAATTCGTAAATTCGCCCCGCGATGTAATCACGTACATCTGTTTCCAATCACTTTGGCATGTTTCCACTTTGGCATGTTTCCACCTGTAGCTGGTGTCCCCCTGCTGATTGAGCAATCAATTAACCAAATTGTCTTGAACCATTCGCACGTCAGCAGTCTTTGATAGATCATTGAACACTAGTGTCATTCCGCGCTGTCCCTGGTGCTTAAACTTGCTGAGAATTGCACTCTTGGAGGTTGGGCTTCTAGGCGCGGCAGCAGAGGGAATGGCAGCTTGGCAGCAGCGCTCCTGCTCTCCTGAGCCTCCAAGATTCTGTACAATGCTGTTAAGTGCTGAGGACGAGTATGTGCTTCTGGTTTGCATAGACATGCGTAATAGCCTAGCAGTTAAAGGGTTAAGGGACCATGCCCCTTTTTTGGTCAGGATGTCATCTGCTTCAACCCCCATGGACTCTCTCCTTGCCAAAAGGCCCACATAGGAGGGGGGATGGGGATCCTGGAGGGGGCCAGCTTCAGGGGAGAGTTGATAAACTCATGGAAATAATGACCTCAGCAACTGTTGACATTGCTGGAATTAGGATAGTCATACAAGAGATGAAGGAAGTACGGCTGCAGAGCGGTAGGGATGCTGATATGCTGCAGGAGGGGCTGCTAGAGAGGATGATCATAGCTCAGGTACGGTGGCCTGTATACAGACACTGTCATCTCAACTGGGGAAGCTCACCAGTTAGCTCTCCAGGAGGAGTAACTCTGCATACCTAGCTTTCTTGAGGGTCATGAAAGAGGGAATCCTATTGGCTGTCTTCATAATAAAATTGCTCTAAGCTTTTGCTGTTCGAATCAGGGACGTTCGTAGACATTGTGAGGGCCTGCGGGCCCTTGGGCCCTAAGCGAGCTGAAGGGGAGTGGCCTAGACAGTTCACTCTCGCGTTCTTATGCTTTCCAGTAATGAAAATGCTGCTCAAAGGGACGGGGACCCAAGGACCATAAGATCCTGTCTCTGCGGTTTGCACAATATATGTGAGATTTCATGGAGAGGAGGAAGCAGTTTCAAGGTCAGAAAAATCGAAGAATCCGCATCAGCTAACCTTCTGTAGGCTGGACACACCCGGACAAGTCTATCTGAAGTTGTAATGCCTACTTTCCCAGATCATCAGAAGGCTGAGGAGCTCCTTCCGAGTCGGGGCGGGAAACCCATGGAACTCCTCCCTGGATTCGATGAGACTCTGGACATTTGAAAGGGGCCCAGAAGGAAAACCCGCAGTGAAGACAAATCACGTTCTGGTATCTCTGACTGCATGGACTCTCACATCCCTGAATTGGATGACTACCAGGCTTTTTACTATGTTGGAAATGATGGCTCGTATGTCCATGCTTTCTCCTTCCCACTCGTTTTCTTATCTTCCTTCTGAAATAAAATGTCATGTCCATGGCCTGCTCATTCTGGCTAGGATTTGTGTGAGGCCTCAGCAACCCCTTGTTGCGGGGTATGCATCATCTCTGGCACCAGACTGAAAGCGCTCCCGTGAGACCTCCAAACATCCAGTTTGGTAGCAATGCTCCGGCGGAACCATTTTATTTATTGAGCATTTATTTGGCGCCTATACATCAGAAAGTGTTTCCAGGTGCCACAAGGCAAAACAAGGGGGACGGGGGTTGACAAAGAAAAAATAACAGTAACGGTCCTACTAGGCATTGTGACATTCAGATCGTGCAAGTGCAATATCAGGAAGGGAAGTGCAGGGAGAGGGGAAAAGGCAGAAGTGCAGGAGAAAGGGGGCCAGTGGGATGGGCAAGTGCAAGGGCAGCCCAAGAGGGCAAGTGCTCAGGTAAAAAAGGGAAAGGGGTCAGCTAGTGCGAGGGAGGGGGCGGACCAGACTCAGTTGGCTAGTCAGGGAAGGGTGCCCGAGGGCAAGTGCTGGTGCGGGGAGAAGGGGAGACTGGTTGAAGGAGGGCCTGGACCCCGTAAGGCTCATGAGGGAGACAGGCAACCAGACATAGAGGCAAGAGGAACTAGCAGAGGAGGGGAGGGAGAAGAAGGAGGAGAGAAGGAAGGTTTTAAGAAGCTTCCGGAATTTAAGAGATCTGGCTCAAGACAGAGAGGTGCAGGAAGGCCATTCCAGAGGGAGGCTCCTGCCGAAGAGAAATATCTAGCCCCCACTCTCTGCTTCGAGAAGCATTTGTTTGCAGAGAGTTAGAGCTAAAGGACCAAATAACTCTAGCAGGGTGGTATTTAGGGAGAGAATGTTGGATGTAGTGAGGTCACATGCCTCACAAAGCCCTTTGGATGAATCAGAGGGTCTTGAATTTGATCCTTGCGGCCACAGCGAGCCAATGAACACATGCAAGGGCTGGAGAGAAGCAATCCCTGGGCTTGAGGCCAAGGATAAGTCTTGCAGTCCTATTCTGGATAAGTTGAAGAAGGTGAAGGGAGGAAAGAGGTAGATTAAGGAGGAGGCTGTTATAGTCATCGAGGCTGGAGAGTACTCTGGAGACATTGAGTTTCTGAGGGAAGGTGAGGAAAGGGAGCATGCCTCTGAGTAGGTGAAGCTCAAAGTGAGATTTCTTGATAAGGTCAGCGATGTGAGGTGATAAGGATTGAGAGGAGTCAAAGATGTTAGGTGGAGTGGTCCTGGTGGTCCAAGTAGTGGGTGGGGGATCCACAGAAGCCTGGACCCTGCCCCAGCCCGTTGGGAGTTGAACCAATGAGCAGGACCCAGGTTCTTGAATTCTCAGGACTGACTGATGCTGTAGGGTGCAGGGGAACGACACAGCTGACCTGGACATTGCACACCTGTGCATACTGCTATTGGAAGCTTTAGTGTAACACTTCTGGAGTGATTTGAACATATAAAAGCATGCACTGTTCAGATGTTATGTATTAGATGCTGGCGGTTGCTGCTGCACGCAGGCCGAGGATGTCTTTCTTCCCAGCCTCAGTGATGTGGAGAGCCGGAGGCGTTGCTGGTGGGTGGGAGGGTTGTGGCAGGGCTGAGAAGGCTGTAGCCCGATGGAAGCTAAAGGGCTACAACCAAATGGATAGCTAGCCCGAGTCCCGACAGTCCTGACATTAGTGTAGCCCCAGATCTTTTCCAGACCTAGCAACACCCCGTGGAGAGCTGTAGTTTAGAGCAGCCTTTTCAGTGAGACTTGGCAAGATGCTGCACCCTGCCGTGTTTACAGTGTCATTTTATACAAGTTGTATACATCTCCTTGCCCCATTCTTAACTAGGCCATTCATTCCATGTGTGAAAGCCAGACCCTGCTCAGATTTGATACAAGAAGCCATTGTAACGTTAATTCTTAAACCAGGAAAATATAGTGTAATATGTGATAGTTATGGGCCTATTTCATTAATAAAGTTTAATGCAGAGGTGCAGGCCTAATAATTGAGCCAGGTGCAGGGGCAGCTGGATGGCAATTCATAGCCTGGCTTTGTGGTATTAGAACCCTGGTGGCCCTGCTGATCGTGTAGCGGGAACATACAAGCAGTGGTAAGTGTCGATGCCCAGAAAGACATTGGGTGGCTTTATGTTATGTTATGTAAAAACATTTCTAGAGTGCAGTTTAGACCCATGGGTATCATGGCGCTGTGGTATCCATAACTGAAACAGCAGCAATTAGAAAAGAGCAAGAAACGGATAAAAAGACCAACTAAAACTGATGTTTTTAGCGCCTTCAGAAAGGCAAGGTGGTCGACAGTGGCCCGCAGGGTCAGGGGAAGAGAATTCCATAACCCGGGGGCCGAGCTTGTCCACCCATAGTGGATCTGGAAAAACAGGGAACACGCAGCAGCAACTGCTTTGAAGATTGAAGATTCCTTGAGGGGGGCATACTTAATGAGCTTCTCATGCAGATAAAGTACTCCAGAACCAAAGAAGCCCCGATGGACCAGACATAAAGCCTTACATTTAATTCTGGCTTCGACAGGCAGCCAGTGATTATTCTGCAGTAACGGCGATATGTGGGCGAATTTAAGAAGACCCAGCGCCAGGCGAGAGGCAGAATTTTGTAACACTTGAAGACGTTGTTTTAGAAACCTAAATTGCATTACAATAATCAAGATCCCCTGAGATGGAAGAAGAGACAACCAGGCCCCAGAGGGTATCTGGAATATATGAGCACATTTTCTTCAAGGTTCTAAGTTTATCATGGCCTGAGCTACATCTGCCATTGACCTGAGGGGAAGCAGAGAGAGACAATGCTATTTTTATTCCTAGATTATTTACCAGGGAGACCGGAGTAGGTAAGGAACCCAGTGAGTAATGCTAAAAGTCAGTGATCCAGAATAATTGGACAGCTGGACAATGCCCGAGAGCCATAACCATTTATGTGAGGTAGGCCATAGGTACGCTTTGTTTGGGTTCTTGGTCTATACGTGCTATTGAGACCCTTTTTCCTATTGTGAAGGTGATGATCTTCAGATTGTTTTTTATTGAAGAGCAGTGCTTGACAGGGCGGTCCCCTCTTGTCTAGCATCCTCTTGGAGCCCATGGGGATGGCTATTAGTTAAAAGGGGTGATCTGCATGTTGTCCATTGCAAGTGAGTCAGTGGAAGTATTGCTTTATGCAGACGATGTGCTGGTTTTGCAAGACAACCCGGTTGATGCAATGGCCCCACTCATGAACTTAATCTGGGAATACTCTTCTATTTCAGGTGTAGTACACATTGAGGAACATCTGAGGCATTTCTGCTCTCAAAGACATATTTCAGGGGACACTTCGAAGGCCGGGCCCTGAATTGGTCCAGGGATGGCCTTATATACCTGGTAAAAAAAGAAGACCCATAATGTGAGGATATCACTTCCTGTTAAACTGAATGCTGCCTTAGAGCAAATTAATATTGTTGGGATGGTACCCCGGTGTGCCAGAGGTCATCTCGGGATCTGTTTGAGTCCCAAGGGCCCAACATCCTTCCCGAGAATAAACGGAAGACTCAGCCAACGGCAAGTTAGAACTGCGGTTTATTGCAAAAACCAACAGGGATTATACAAGACAATCAAGATTCTCCAGGACATCTCAACTTTACAATGCATGCTCCCCAGTTTTGATGTGACATTGGGCCATCACCTGGGCCCTTCCCCAAAACCCCACCCCCAGTGTGGATTGGGTGCTGAATGTGGTATCCCTTATAGAAGTACCCTACAGAGGTTATTCTTCTGGCCCATGCATGTCAGGTGGCTTGCCTGTCCCGTCCCAAGAAATGATCTTTATATTGTTGCAGAGTAGTGGGTTACCATTGGTTCTTGCCCCTTGCCATCCACCCCTAATTTTCTATGTTGTGATTGGCTAGAGCTGACCTCTCCAGGCCTGGGCCTCGATACAGTTCTCAGCTCTCTGTGCAACTCTTCAAGGTAATGTTAAACAATTATATGTCTGTATTGTATCTGCCTATGAGAGTGTGTATTCATGTTGCAACACTTGTTTCACTCTTCATCTGGTTTGCTGGGACCAGCTCTCCTTTTCCACCAATGCCCATTGTCGGGCTCATCTGCATCACATGCTTATACACCACAAAATCGAGCTCTTGGGTCTGAATTTATGAGGATTTATTTAATTTTCCTGCAGCTGGCCTCCTGTCGTCTAGAGTTTGGAATGTGACTGTATATGTCTGACCTTCGCTGTGAGCCTGCTTTGCACTCCGTGCGACCTGAATAAGATCCTCTTGTCTCGTGTTCTGTGACTTGAGGCCTGCTGTAATTTTCCTTAGACTTGTAATATGATTTCTACATGCTCGTTTTATGCTGAGTAACCTATAAGTTAGTCACACATGGTCCTACCAGGCTCCATATATACTCCTGTAGTTCCATAGGGTTATTTGCCATAAGCATCTGCAAGCTTGCGCTGGATCTCTTGTTGCCTAGTGTTTCAGCATTACTGCATTTGGCTAGTGGGAAAAATTATAAAACTTTGACAGTATGTGAAACCTTGGTAGCTTGGAAACAACTAATAGCTGAACTATTTGGGCCCACACAAGACTGGTCAAGTGACCGGGATCCAACAGAAACCATTGAAAAGGAATCCCTACTGCAAGACGAAGAAATAGAACATGATGGAGAGTAGGCTTGGAAGGGTGGGAGGGAACAGGGGAAGCAGTGGACATGGATAAATTGATGTATATTCAAAATGTTACTGTATGCACTGTAAGTTTGGTTTGTGTTGTTTGTTGAAATAAAATCAATAAAAATTGTTTAAAAAAGAGACTTTGACAGTATGTATATGTATCAGCCCTTTAGCTATAGAACTGTGTAAGTATGTTCTTCGTGTATGCAAATGTGTGTTCGTGTAATGTGGTGCAGGGCTGCAAGTGTACTTCATGACTAACACTGCTATCTCGTGGTTTCACAAATTTATTTATTTATTTATTTATATTTATATAGCGCGCAAAAAGCCCAGGGGCATTGAGGCGCTGTTACTGCAAGAGTTTAGTTACAGAGGTACAGGCACATTAACATTAACATTAACATTATGAAAACACTGCAAACATACTTCTATCATTACAGCTTAAGTGGTTGGTCTATGCAGCTTATGAGGTAGGTCTTTATAACTTATGCAGTGGGTCATATGTTTAGTATTCATGCTGGTACTAGGGGCCTTAAGTGAAGAAGTTGGTTTTCATAGCTTTACGGAAAGCGATGAGGGAGGCCTCACCTCTGATTGTGGGAGGTAGGGCATTCCAGTGTGTGGGTGCAAGGTATGGGAAGCTGGATCCGCCTGCTCTGGCTTTTTTTACTAGTGGCACATAGAACATGTTGTTATAGGGTGATCTGGTTGGTCTTGTAGAGGAGACGGGGTGGATCCTTTGTGAGAGGTAATCAGGAGCAGTGAGGTGAATGCACTTGTGGGTCAGTGTCAGAGCTTTGAAGACGATGACATCAGCATCGTGACTTTTTGGTGCTTAATCTTGACTGTCCATTAGGGTATTCCCATCCACAATCTCTGTTGTGTCCCCTATACCTGTAAATATATACACTGGATTAGGTCTGAATGGCTGATTTAGGGGATACCTTTCTGTGTACGTGTCAGCCAGTGGAATACTTGGTGTTCGTCCAAAAAATGATGGGTGACTTCAAGCATCTACATCCTGTCATTTTCATGGGGGTGAGGAGGGGCATTCCTGGGACCCTCTCTTCAGTCCCCCCTCTGGTCGACCTGTTGACCACTTCACAATATGGTACTATCTTTATCCTTGTCAGCCATATATTGGTCAGTCCTCCAAGGTGTCCATAGAAGTTGGCATGATCGTCAAAATTCCAGGTCATGTACTTGCACTCTCCTTCTGGGTCGCACCATACCCATCTTCCTCCATAATTCTTGTTGTAGTATGGATTATCTAGCTTCATCGTCTCTTGTGGGAATAGTGGACATTCCCTTAGTCTTGCTCTCAGTTTGTCTCTATCTTCCACTATCTTGTCTTTCCATCTCCTATATTCACGCCCATCATCACCTTCATCCCTATTGATTTCTCAGTCATTTTGCGACATTGAGTGATGAAGATCTTTATTACACATAGTCCCACTAGTACCAAAATTAGTGCCCCTAGTAATACTTTCAGTCCGTCTGCTAGCCATGAAGGCAGTCTAGGAATTGGGTACTTCACTTTTTTTGCTTTCGGGGGACCAGATCAATGATGGTAAGCTCTTTGAAACATATATAACAGAATAGTGAGCTGGTTACCCCTCTTAGGTCTACACAATTATAGTGCACCAACATGTACCTACAATATGTGTTTTTTTTATTTTCCACATTGTACTTTACCCAAACACATTTTTATATTTCAAAATATTTTTATTCAAAGTCAAATAGTATTAAAAACAATTCATATATCAATGAAAAATAATTGTGACATCAGTTGACAAAAACATAATTTGGATACTGTTCACTTTTGCCACAAAACAAACAGCAGGTATTTTCGTGATGGGGTTAGTAAGTAACTTCTGTTGCTTACGTAGTCCTGTTTAATATTATTGGTAACCACGGACAGGGAAGAGGAGCACAAAATCTTCCTTTCTTCAACAGTATTGTTTACTAATAGTTGACATAAACATGAACATTTTCGAAAAAGATGACAATAGTGTGGCTTTTTGTATTGTTGACACATGTTTCGGCCCCTAAAGATTTTTGTCTGTTATCCCTAATGCCTATCAACTATGATTTTCTGGTCCTTCTTCAGGACAGGAAATTCCTTTGCATCATGGTGGTATTTCACATCAACCCTGTGAGTGTGTTGCATTTCTTGGCACTTCATATTTTGTAGCGTATTGAACTGAGCAATAGCCTTAAGACTTAGGGACTTTATCTGGACTCCTGATTGGTCTTGTCATGCGACCTTATAAATCATCTTGTTTTCATTTCATTGCAGTATTTCGATATCCTGCTTCGCCTGCAAAGGTGAGCATTTGGACAGGCATGACTCTATTTGTCCTGTGTGCGCGACTGTATCCATTCCACGGTTGTTCATTCAGATACACATATCTCGACTTGCATTTCTGGTTAAATGAGAAGGCATCCATGACCAGAGATATGCTATCCAGCTTTGGTCTTTTCCAGTCCCCTTTGCTTCTTCCACCATTTTGGCATGCATCTTTGACAATTGTGTCACTGCTTCTGTCAGTGTGCCAGTCTCTCCGTCATTGGCAGGTGCGAACATGCAACAGGAGCTCTTGACTTTTGCACAAACTCCTTCTTCCATTGCTGTGAGAAGGTCCAGAACGTATCTATTCTGGAGCACCATTAACCTTACTACTCTGAGCTCTTCCTTTATTGCATTGAATCCATTCACTGTAGAGTTTATCATCAGCATCAACTCCCACCTGGTACTCTGCAGCCATTTCACGTTTGTATATGTCTAGATTGCTGGAACCACTGACGCAAAAAACATTTCTGTTCTGCTGAATAACCTAAGTTCAGGTGGTACATCAGCTAATGCTGTTTCAGATTCTGATGAGAAATAGTTGCATCTTTTCACTCTGCTCACTCCCACTGACCTTTTCCTTCTTGTGTTAGTGTCGATCTTCGGGAAGTCATCAAGCTTTATATTGTTCTGGGGCACTACCAGTGATGGCATATTGATGTGTACCAGCGAGCAAACTCCTCCCCAGTTGGGTGGCAGCTTCTCCTATGCCTTGGACCCACATGCCCAGTAATGATCCATCAGTACTGCAGTGCCTATCTTCCTTGCTGGATGCTTTTCTGCGTACTGACATTCTGTGTTATCTCCAACTCTCACTTCTCCCTCATTCTTGTAGCACAATGCTGGTTTCTTCAGAGGTATTATAGGCATTGGTTCAGCAGTTTGGCACTTGCATCCCATTCCTTCAGGCACTTGTCATTCTCTCCGTGTACTGTATTCAGTGGTGATTGTACTAGGGTGTGTGTTTTGATTCCCACCATTCCATCTTTCCATCCTTATGTGTATACTTGGCTTACACAAACATCTGCAGTCTCTCCCAGCATCCTGGTTCTCCACTTATTTCTTTCACCCCCCCTATTCGGACAGGACAGCTCTTTCAGTGTTATCATTTTCATGTCACCTTTCTGTGGCCCATCAGTTACATATTGTATAGCTTGGTGTAACTGCCAATAATTGATCATCATGTCGAGAGTCTTTATGTAACTATCTTCATATGGAAGGTCGCCTGAGACAGCCATCTCAATGTTGCAGTTTTCCTTTGGAATCTTCCTCGAGTTATAACCATGGATAGGAACATAAGGCATTGGGCTCTTGCTGCTGGTATTTCAGTTGCTATGAATGTTCTGGAGGCACTCATGGAGTAGAGGATTAATGAGCAGACATAACAGAACTTCCCAGTGGTTTCCTTACCTACTTCGGTCATGTTCTTGTACCACATGTTATTAGACACTCGAGCAGTGTCAGTGAGATATAGATCTACTCCCCTCATGTCTGTGTCAGCACTGCGCTTACCTCTCCTTACCATGCTTTCAGTGCTCTCCTGTCCACCTGACATGGTCATTCCACCTGCTGGGCTCGGGGTAATTTTAGTAGATGATACAGCAGTTTCACTAGACACAGGCGATATTCGCCAGAATATGAATGCTAAGACTCCACTTGGGAATAAGAGACACGACAAAATAAGCATATTTTTTATTATTTCACCATTTACCTGTGCCGTTGGTGCTTGGGCAGCTTGAAGATATCAGTTGCCCACTTGAAATGCACAAAAACTGAGCGATACTTTGTTAGTGTTAGATTTGTTTTAAGCCCTGTGGATCATGTAATCGTTCATAGCAAAGACAAATAGCTGTTTCCACACAGTCCTAACTCTAGGCTCTTGAAGTACTGCAAGAACTGATGGGTTTCCTTGTTCAAGTTGTGGGTAAGCTTGGACCAAATATGCTAGAAACACATGGTAATATATACCAGGAAGACGTGCTCGAGATCTGTTGGACCTTCTAAAAAAGTGGACAAATTGGCCCAAAAAGGAATCAGATTGTAAATCATTGGGCAACATGAACAGTCATGAAATATCACAGTTGCAGTTTCTAGAAGAATGTGTGTAGAGAATATAATAACATACAGTGTATCCTCACTCTGGATGTGTAGGAAGTCCTTGCCCTAACCCTGCTGCCATTGAGCAAGTAACCATTGGGTGTCCTTCACTTGGCAGTGTAAGTTCCAAATTATTTTGTTGTTCCTCTTGCTGATGATCGTTGGCCCTGTCGATCTCGTCATCAGGTGAGGCCAGAGCTGTGTAGGACTTGATGTCTGTGGGGTTATTCCACATGGTCTGTCCCTCAAGCCTGACTGCCCTTTCAGTCACTGCTTCAACTGTATAAGGGCCGGTGAATTTAGGTGCGTCCCATTGACAGACAAAACTTAGTAGGAGGACACAGTCCCCAGGCAAAACAGGTGGCTCCTTTAACAGGTGCTCTGGGTCATTGACACTGTTGCTTTCTCTGCTGGCTTCAGGGCCTCCCTGGTGTCTTTGCAGCTGGTGAGAAATAAACGAGGCACTAGCAATCAAGGAAGTAACATAATCATACATTTTCTAGCCAAAAACAGTTGCACTACTTTCTGCATCTTTTAGTGCCCCATTGGGAGGAGCCAAGGGAAGTTGCATGCGCTGTCCTGTCACCACCTTGTGTGGGGTTAAATGATGGTCAGACCCGGGCTTGTTGCACAACGCAAATAATGCTAAGGCTAAGCAGTGGAGCCAATTTTTGTTTGTTCTTTTTTTGGTTATTGCAATGCTTTTTCAGAAGGCCTTTGAGGCGTTCACACATCCTGTTTGCCTGCGGGTGATAAGCACAGGAAAATGTGTTTTGGATTCCCAGCAATGTTGTGATATGCGTGAACATCTCGCTGGCGAAGTGAGGGCCATTTTCAGACCGCAGGACCTCACACACACTGCATCATAAGAATAAATCCCAGACAACAAATTTTGCTGCCCTGAGGGCGTCAGGATTGAAATAGGGTCTTGCCTCAATCCACTGCGAGAATGGGCATACAACCACTATCATGTAGCAATATCCTTAGCAGATTTGGATCATGTCAACATAATCGACGTGGAGGTGTTGAAATGGACCAGCTGGGCGAGGTATGGCTCCTCTCAGAACTCTCAATGTATGTCCAGCAGTAAACTGTTTGCAAATTAGGCAGTTGGTCATAAATTCAGCCACTTGTTCCGCCAAGTTAGGACAGAACCATGTCTTTCCAATATGGGCAGCAAGCACCTCCTTTCCTGTATGTGTTGAATAATGTAACTGTGTCAGTGCTGTGTGCAACAATGCAAGTGGTATGACTACCTTCCTGTGTTATTCTGCCACCATAGGGCATCTGTCGGAAATACTGCACATCCCCCTCCTAGTCCATAAGTCTTTTTCCTCGTTGGGTGCAGCTCCCTGCAGCTCAATTATGTGTGTTGTTGGCAATTTATTGTATCCCTCCTTTAGTATCATTGTCTTTGCATAGTCACGTGCATGTGACAAGGCCTCCATTTCTAGGAGCTCTCCAAAATATGTGGCGCATTTTGCTTCTGCATCTGCTGCTTCATTTCCCCTTGAAACAGGGTCTTCCCCTCACGTGTGTGCTTGGCATTTCACTATGGCTATTAGCTGCGGGTAATGTATGACTTCTACTAGCCTGCCCAATAAGAGTGCATGCTATACTGGTGACTCGTCAGCCCTCCTGAAGCCCCTCCTCATCCATCGTGACAGTCCTGAGTGTACTGTGGATGTCACATACGCTGAATCTGAGTATATTGTCACCTGCTTCCTCCTGCTGTTCTCCAATGCCAATATTAAGGCCACTAGTTCTGCTGCCTCTGCTGACTAATATAATGGCAATCACACACTGACTACTACCTCACTGTTCCATCCTCTCTTAGCCTCAGCACTGCCTTTCCTGTATGTCCGGCCCCACCTGTCTGGTAAATTGTCGATGAACCGTCATTGTAAAGCACGTCTCCCCGCCAAGTGCGTCCTCCTGTATCTTGCGGGTGTCACTGAATTCCTGTATGTTTTCTGTGCAGTCATGTGTGTAGTCACCGTCCTGTAAGATGTCGGCAAGCAAAGTTGCCGGGTTAACCAGTCTGCACCTCACTACCTTAAGTGATGAGTTTGATAGTAGCACCTCATAACCTGATGCTCCCTGTGTTGTTAGTGAGCTCTTTGGTTTCTGCAGTATTGCAAAGACGGCATGCTCCACGTAAAGAGTGGTTCTGCACCCCATGGTAATACTTGCTGATTTGTCCACTGTGAATGCGGCAGCAGCCAAAGCTTGTTCTCAAGGATAGAGTCCTCTCATTACTGGGTCAAGCTTCCCACTGTAGTATGCTAGTGGCCTGTGCTTGTCTTCTGTGTCAGTACTACTGTCATCACCACTCCATCGGAGTGTGAGAACAAAAATAATTATTTTTTGTAGTCTGAGATCCCTAGCACTGGAGCTGTGCATATTGCTTCATTCAGCTCATTGAATGCCTGTCATTTCAGTTTCCATTGTATTATCTTGGGTCCCCTTCGTGCTTCCTTCAGAGCACTCAGTAGAGGTCTGGTGTAAGTGCTGTAGACAAAGACCCATGCCCTGCAGTAATTGCATAACTCCAAGAATTGCTGCATCTCTTGCACTTTCGTGGGTTTTGCTGTCCTGCGTATTGCCTGTGCCCTTTCTGGAGTCACCTGTTAGCCATTTTGGGAGATCATCTGTCCAATGTATAGCACTTCTTTCCGACAGTACTGTGGTTCACTTTGTACCCCTTGTCAGCTAACACTGTCGGCATATTCACTCAGTCAGTTCTACACTTTTCTTCTGTCGTGGTGCAAATCAAAAAGTCGTCCACGTACTGTATGACCATGCTCTCTGTATGCCGCCTAGGTCAATCTGGAGGACCCTATTGAATATGGAGGGTGACTCACAATACCCTTGAGGAAATCTTGTATGTTTCTACTTCTTGTTTCTATACATAAAGGAAGTCAAATCTTGTGAATCCGGGTGTAGTAGTATAAAGAAGAAGGCATTCTTCAATTTTATGACTGTGAACCAGGCAGCTTCTGCTGGAATGCGCACAAGATTGTCGCTGGATTCGGAACCAAAGGATGCTCTGCTTTTACAATGTGATTAAGAGGGCGCAAGTCCTGTATGAAATGCCATGACCCCACGTTTGCTTTCTTGACTGGGTACACAGCAGTTTTGTAAGGTGATTCTGATGGTACTAGAATGCACTGCTTCACTAATGCTGCAATTGACTCTTAAATGCCCTCGTCTGCCTCCCTGGAGAGTGGGTATTGCTTTACTCTGGGTAAAATTGCTTCTTGCTTCAGCTTGATTTTTACTCCTCCCACTCCCTTCAAAAGCCCCACATCATAAGGACTAGTGGTCCATAGGATGCTGGGCACCTTGGCTAAATCCTCCTTGCAAAAGGATGGTGGTGCTTTCAGCGCCCCCGCTATCCTCTATGGTAACTCTCTGTAATGTATTTGTATCCAATATGTCACACTCATTTCAAACACCATCTCGTGGTTTGACCTGTTTTACCTGAATAGTTCTTCATCCGTCACTGTGGTCAATCTATACCCTTCAGCTACGGTGATCACTGCTCGCCATGGTCGCCCTTTTGCCATCTGTCCCATGCACTGCTATCCATTCGTCTCACACAATCACTGCCTCGATAGTCAGTGGCACTATTGTCCCTTCTTCCTCATCCATTGGTATTTATGGTCTGAACAAATACTCATTTGGGATGCGCCACATCTTCCCTTGAATCCCAATTGCAATCTCAGTCCCCTATTGGAACAGTTCCTCGTCCACTGGCAACCCCCCTGTACCTTCCATCCACAATATGCCTGAATGATTTCCCTTATGTTGAGAAAATGTATCCCTGGTGTGGAGCACACTATTCCCTTGTCTGTGTATGAAATCATCATGTTAATTCTGCTCATTATGTCTCTCCCTAGTATATTTACAGGTGTCAGTCGAAAGTAAAGGCAAAGATAAATCGTGTTCCCCTATAGAAAGGGAGAAATTCTCTGTGAAAGAAACCACTTCTGTAGCCCCAGAGAATCCTTGAGTATTCATGGCATCGCCTCACAACCTATGGCTTCCCTCTCAGATGCAGGACTTAGTTGCCCTGTGTATAAAAGAAAGGAAAAAGTCTTGTCACCTATGTACACCCCATGTGTGGTTCCTCTTCAGGGATGGGTGTGATCGACAGGATGGAGCACATCGAGTCTGTCTGTGGGCTGTCCTATTGAGGGTATAAGGACATCCCATTCACAGAAAATGGATTGTTCCCCACCATTGTGACCCCTCCAATCTCCTAATGGGGGGTCGTTGCTATGGAGTCTATGCGTGCCACTGTCCCGTCGCTTGGCAGTATGCTGTTCTGTATCTGTGGTACCTGCTGTGTGTTACCTCGAGTCTTAGGTGATTGCAAATACTGTGGTATAGGTACCTGTATCTGTGGTATCTGGGTCATGAGCTGGTGTGTCTGCGAGTGTGCGCTTGGTGTCCATCCTTGCACTTGTGCTTGGTCCTGTGTGTATTACTCATCCTGGTCCCCTTGATATGCTGGCTGGTATGGCGCTCCCCCATTCTGTTGCACCCCCATGTTTCTGCACACTCTTCAAATGTGCCCTATGTACCCACACAACCAGCACTGTGGTGCCTCCCTCCCTTTCCCTTTTAAACCGCCTGCATAATCCCCTGCGCCCTGCTGCACCTGTTCCCATATCTTCGAAACCCTCCTGGGAAAACCCTTGGTTGTGATGTATCTTTGGCCCATACCCTCGTCCCCTGGGCGGCTCCCCTCTTCCTCGAAACCCATGCTGCATGTTCCCCCACCCCATCAATCCACCCCCCGCGGGCGGCGGTGGATGTTATGTTATGTTATTTCATTTATTGAGTGGCAAAGCCCGTGGGCATCCAGGCGCTATACAGATGGAAAACACATAATAGTATAAAATGTGGTGAAGTTTTCATTCGAACAATCTAGTTTTTAGCAGTTTTCTAAATACCAAGAGTTCTTCCTCCTTGCGAAGGCTCTCTGGCAAATTGTTCCAGATCTTTCCAGCCTAAAATGGAAATGCCCGGCCATTTCTTTGGGCCTTTTTTATTCGATCAACTTTGAGGTAGGAGGCCTGGGCCGATCAGCGGTTTCTGTATGGCTTGTGGGTACTCACCTTTTCTTTGAGGTATTGGGGGGGGGGCAATGCCATAGATACATTTATGGCAGACTGTCAAGACTTTAAAAGATATTCATGCAGAGACAGGGAGCCAATGCAACTCCTTCTGTGCGGCGGGGGTGTGTTCATTTCGGCCCAATTGGTGGGCTACTCAGACGACTGCATTTTTTACTTTCTGCAGTTTCTTGATGTTTTCCTTTTTGGCTCCGCTTAGTAGGGCATTGCAGTAGTCTAATCGCAGGAGTATTATAGCTCTAAATAGTTTGGTCCAGTTTTCCTTGGTAACTAGCAGAGCTACTTGCCTTAAAACTTTTAGTTGATAGTTAGTACTTCTAAATATTGCCTCTACATGGGCCACTGCATCCAGACTTATGTAGGTATCCAGTCTAGCTCCCTTGGATAATAAAATGTTCATATTTTTGGTCCAGGCTCTCGCTAGAGGGTTTGGAGCCATAGATCATAAGTTCTGTCTTGGTAGCGTTAAACACGGGCAGTTTTGCAACATCCAGTTTTGTATACACTGGTATACTTTGCTTAACTTATTTTGATCTATTTCATGATTTCCACTCAGCTCTACTAAAAGTTGGAAATGATCAGCGTAATTTGTAAAGAAGAAGCCAAGTTCTTCCAGTTTCCTACATAAGGGGACAATGTAAATGTTAAAGAGCAATGGGGATAAGCAGGTTCCCTAAGGGACTCCGCAGAACATGGGTTCTATGTCTGATGCTGAGTCACCCCAAAAGACTCTTGACTTGCGGCCTTCCAGAAATTATTTTATCCAGCTAATGGCATTTTCTGATAGGCCACCCACCAAGCGCAATCTGTCCAGCAATATTTTGTGATCAAGCAGATCGAACGCTGCCAATAAATCTTATAGTACCAGCAGGCCCGATCTACTTTTCTCCAACATGGTCAACATTTGTGTCTGGAGATCCAACAGTGCGCTCTCAGTCCTGTGGCTGCGTCTAAAGCCTGACTGTTTCTTGTGCAATATACCTGCAATTTCTAGATGGAGTTGGAGCTGTGTGGTAGCAGATTTGTCTATGAATTTTAATAAAAAATAAGGTGTTTATAAAGGGGCGCAGGTTAGCCGCATCCTTGGGATTTAGGCCTTCCTTTTTTTAAAAACAGGGTCACTGCCACTTCTTTAAGAGCATGTGGAATATTATCAAAGTTAAAAGTAGCATTCGCAAACCTACATAGAAATGGGGCAAAAATGTCTTTATGTTCTAAAATCAACTTAGATGGGAGAGATTCTACTGGGCAGCTAGTGGGTTGCATTGTTTTCAATGTATTTATCTTATCTACAATGGTCATCCTAGAAAACCCAAAGGCCTGCTCTGTTTTATTTTCTTTATTGTTGTGAATGGTTTTTCTAGAACTCTCTTTCTGTCTGCCTCATTAAGTTTGTTTGTCCAGTTCTTCCTATATTTTTGTTTGGGCACTCAAGAGCTTCTCTGCGAAAGCTCTTTGGATGTAGTCACAATCTTTTTTTGTGGGTTTAGTGATTTAATTGAGGGCTTTTGGCTTCTCCCAAGACCTAAATAATATGAAAAGTTCTTTAGTTTGGTTTTCTGCTGAACCAATACAAGCATTGAAGTAATTTCTTTTTGCTTCAATTATTTTTTCTTTATACTCTCTTTCCCTGGTTTTGCATAAAGTTTCATTTTCGGGGCTTCTGTCCTTCATCCATATATGTTCTGCCTGCCTTTTGCAGGCTTTTAAATGAACTAAGGCCAGGGAAAAACACTTTTGGTTGTTGGGAGTGTCTCTGACTTCACGAGTTTTCAGCGGAGCCGATGGGAAGCATAATCCTTAAGTCATCATTGTATCGGGTGACCAGGGTATCTGAGTCATTAGAGTCATCTGTTTTTTTCATCACTTTATTTATGAAGTTAGTCAATTCAACAGCCATGATAGCCTGGTAGTTCCTACATTGAATTTTATGCAGGGGTTTGTGCTGTGATTTTATAGCTTTGGAAGTTGTAACTGGCAGGATATGGATGAGTGATCCGACCATATACATGGGTTTGTGACATCCTCTGTCAGTATTGCATTACTACATCCTACGCAGTCAAGGACATTGCCCTTGATATGTGTTGGCTCAGTATTATAAATATTAATGTTGTGGTTTTTTAGGTATTTTTCTAACTCTAGTGCTTTCTTGTCCTTTGGGTTTCCCTTCCAGAGGTTTAAATCTCCTAGTAATATGATAGCAGAATAATTTGAATGTAAAGGGGATAGCACATTAATGAGATTTTCATTAAAGTTTCCCGGATCTCCTGGTGGCCTATAGGTCATTATGACGTTTATGCTAAAGTTAAAATTAAGTATCAATTTAGCATGCATCATTTCACAATCTTCACAGTTTATCTTGACTTCATAGATGCCTAATTCCGTCTCCTAATTCACTCTCCCGGTGTTTAACTAAAAAAACGTATCCATGTGGTGTTACTTGGTCAATGGTAGGGCCATGTGCATCCGAAAGCCAGGTTTCGGTAATGCACATGATGTTGACCTTGTGCTCAAGGATAAAATCATGGACATCTATTGTATGCTTAACGAGGGATCTTGTGTTTAATAGAGTTATGTTCAGATGTTTAACTGCGAGTCATGTAAATAATGGACTCTTTACTGGTGGCAGTTCTTTAAATGTGGCATCATTATCAATGGACTGAGAGTCAGGTAAATGCGAGTCATTTACAGCTATGGTTTGATCGCAAAGTACGGTAAAGTTGCCTTCATTTGCAGACATGAGTAGGTCATACTGCGCAGTGTTTGCAGTCCCGTTTTGCGTATCAGATTGTTTTTCCTCTGTAGGCAAGGAGACCAGGTTGCTAGTTGGCTGTGTGCCTCCCAAACTGCCATCTTCTAACCCAGTATATATGTTAATGCTCCTCCTTGTTTTGCTTTCGATCGGGGGGAGCTCATTATGACCCGACCTAGTGCCTTGAGTACTAGTCATATCTACATGCTGCATCTATAGAGTGTCATGAGTGTGGATTTTAATGTCTAAATCATAGCGTAGCGGGTGTCAAACGCAGGCTTTTTCCCACAACGTGGTGTTTGCTAGTGACTTACTTCTGGCCTCCTCGATGGCCCTGAGTACTCCCTTAATGCCCATGGCTGAAAGTATGGGTAGCACAACCAGCCACACCTGCATGTCCGGCATGGACCGCCACAGACCGGCTTGTGCCATTAGCGCCAGCGCAGAATATGAGTTGTGGAAAGAACTACAACTCCCAAGGGAAGTGTAGTTCTTTCACGACTCGCGTGTGTGCTGAGGGAGCAGAAACTCGGATTCAAGTCACACGCAGTTGTAATAATGTATTTAGGAAGCTCGTATCAAATTAGGTTGCAATTCAAAAACACTATTATATGGATACTATTGCTGTGGTGTCCCCTCCTACACTTGTCAGTACCGCCCCTTCTAAGGCATACTTGGATAATTTCTTTTGTACTAGCTTTGCTTCCTCTTGCTTCCTTTCCTTGATCTTCTTCCTTATTTTCTCTTGTAAAAGCCTACAAGGATGTACTATCGTGAGCTGTATTTCTGACCAAGGTTTTGCCTCCATGCATACTAACTTCTCGAGCTGCTTCTGTACCGGCTCTGACAGCTTCTGGCATAATATGTGGTAAAATAAAGCTACTGTTTTGTCCCATGGTTCTCACATTTCAAGGCGCCAAAGCTCTTGAATCACCTGAATATAGTGTAAGGGGTCTTGGTCCTCCTCCCTCTGGCGGGCCAAAATCGCACTAATGTCTGATGTGTCTGGGTATTGTGTCCTTAAAGCTTGCCATACGGCAGCTTGGCAATTTGCAAACAGCAAACAATTGTGTGCCATGTCCTGGATGGTCACTCCTGGAAGCCCAGCCCTTTTCCATACATCATCAGCGGCCTCTCTGTGGATCGCCACTAGTAGTCCCTTTATGTCCCCCACTGCTAATCTCTGTCCTGCTGTTTTCTCCATTTTGTATATCCATTTCCCTACACCCGCGGTTAACGAAGGTAGCTTACATCTCATCTTTTCCTTGTCAATGTGTTTCCATGTTATATATTGAGGTCATCCCCTCCCTTTTTCAGTAGGGGTAATTGTGTAAACCCTACCTCACAATTCGCTCCTCTAGTCAGTCTAATCTGCTTGTCGGCATCCCTAATGTCTGAGTATGCATCTACTGGTGCTTCCATAGTCAATTGCACATCCCTGTCCAACTCTCCCGTGATTCTAGTATTGGAACATTCTATAGCCATCTCACCCTTTCTTCATCCTGGGAGATCCCTATGTCTCTCAACGTATGGAATTAGGTCATAACTCGTCCATCGACCATGGTGTTCAGTCGTCCTTGTCTCTCTTAGATCCCCCTGTACCGGTCCCCTTTTCCCATGTGACACATTTGTCTGTACTTTCCCCGTGGACTGAGGCTTGAGTCACCCACTTCCCTCTGCTCCAATATCCCTTGCTTCATTGTCTGAATCAGAGCCCATATTACTACAAAAGGCGTCCACAAAGCTCAGTCTCCTAGAAGTGGTGTCTATGTTAAGATTCATGGTGAAGTCGATGTCACACAAACTGTGCCTGTCTCCTCCCCCACAGGACCCTGGGCCTGCTTGATCTGATATGGCGATAGTCCTATCCTGTGTGGTCATGCTGTCTGGTTCCGCCCATCCGCCCCTTCCTGTTTTGTCATTTCCTATGCTCACTATCCATCGTGTTTTTACGTCTCTGATCGCATGCTCCTCCTCTTTTAATGTGTGCTCTCGTGCTAGTCATTTTACCTGCCACTTTCTTCATTCCCTATCTATTAACATTTGTTTTTCCTTCTCATCTGCTTCCCTCCATCTCTCGATCTCTTCTTGCTCCTTCATCCTCCTTTCTCTCTGCCCCTGCTCTTTCTCTTCCTCCCTTTTCCTCTCTCTGAACTCCCTCTCCCTCCTATCCATTTCCTCCATTATGTCGGCCCAGTCCTTTGCTTCGCTGCTCCCCTTAAGACCCTCTATTTCTCCTGTTGTCTTCCCTTCTAGCTTTAGGAGAATCTGTCCCCCTAACCACTCATTTGTGGCTATGTCCTCTAGCCCCTCCTGCTCGCTCCCCTCTCACCGATCTGCTGCCCCATTCCTTTCTGTCCCTTTTCCTTGGTATATGGTGGTGGTTTATATATTGGGTTTGAAAATCCCTCTGCTGCTTTTAGCTCCCATAGTGGGTACATCTCCTGCTCATTGTCTGTGTCCTCTTTTTTTCGCTTGCAGGAGAGGGTGGGGGAGCGGAGGGTGGGGGCACGGGCCCCTATGCCTCCTGCTGGCTCAGCATCCACTGACGCCTCGCTGCGTCCTCCTCGCCCTCCTGAAACATTCTCCACAACTCGAATATTGCCATACAGCTTGCTAGCTTATTCCCTTATAGGTATCCTGTAAGTGTGTCAGTAGTGATTGCAGCACATCCTTGGAGAAACTTCTGCATAGTGGCCATTGTTTGGTCAATTTACCCTTGGTTCTTTTAGTCCATTCTACACTATATTTACAATTCTTGCCCTTATAAGGTGGAAGGGTCTTACACAGGTTCTGTGCAGTGTGTCACCCCCGCACTTCCCTTAATACATTGCTTTTCCTCTTACTTGACCTCAAATTGATGATTTTGATATTCTGCTGTTGGGGAAAAACACAGTGTAATCACAATGCGTTCAATTTACTACAAGCCTTTCTGGCTCCACAACCACCTATCAGGCGTACTCCACGAATTGCCCCTTCACAATCTCTGCCTCCTCGGGCACACCCACAAATCTTGTGCATGTGCCTTCCATGCACCGTCCCTGGACAACCTTGTCTGTCACTATCAAGCTTCCCAACACTGATTCCTCACCGCCTTGTGTTCTCTAAGTCCTATGCACAAACCTACTGCTGACGTCACCACTTTGCTAAACAAGGTAGTGCTACAAATCATTTACAGCACGCACAATGCTAGAACCCTGTTGCACACAAATTACACGCAACCCCAAAACAAACCCCACAGCTGTCTACCTGCCTTCTAGCAGAGTATAGCAATATTTTCTTGTTTTCGATCTGTACCTGCAGCGTCGCCTTGCAAATAACTGCCTCCTCGAGACTTAACCAGTCAAATCACCTTCCGCAATCGATGTCAGCTCCCTTGCTAAACCTTATGGGGATACTGTCCTCTATGACCTGAGCTAAAACGCCCAACCCACAGGAAATCCACTATTTACATAACTTCTGTCATCCGTGCCCTCGAGTCAGTAGTCTAGGCTGTTCACCAGAACCTTTTACCTCGAAACCAAATGTGCCCTACCCACACAAAATGACATCTCCCTCCGCTCTTGTTCCTACTAAACTTGACAATGCTAGACAAAACTAGACAGTACTCCACAGTATTCTATACCACCCTTACAACCCCCAGTTGCCGTGTGACTGGGTCAATACTTACACTCTGTGGTCTGCTGATGTTGATCGGCTGCTGCGTCCCTGGAAGCTGCCGCTTCGCTCTTCTGGTTTGTTGGACTCCTCGCAGACCGCGGACAGGATGTTCCCCAGGCTGGCTCCTAATGGCCTTTACGCGGGAGGCGCTTTCCCTGTTCTTTAAAAACTTGCGAGGCGTCCCACATTCCCAGGCTCTGCAGAGGGAGAGTCGGCTTCATATCGGGCTAACGTAGCCAAACCATTGACTCTGCTACCAACTTGTTGGGATTGTTCCCCGGTATGCCAGAGGTCATCTGGGGGTCCGTTCGACTCCCAAGGGCCCAGCACCCTTCCCCAGAATAAACCGAGGACTCAGCCAACAGCAAGTTAGAACTGCAATATATTGCAAAAGCCGACAGGGATTATACAAGGCAATCAATATTCTCCAGTATATCTCAGCTTTACAATGCGTGCTCCCCAGTTTTGTTGTGACATTGCGTCATCACCTGGGCCCGTCCCCAAAAACCTACCCCCCGTGCTTATTGGGTGCTGAGAGTGCTATCCCTTATAGAAGTACCCTATAGAGGTTATTCTACTGGCCCTTGCACGTCAGGTGGCTGGCCTGTCCTGTCCCCAAGAAACAATATATCACATTGTTGTAGAGTAGTGGGCTTACCATTGGTTTTTGCCCCTTGCCATCCACCCCTGAATTTCTATGTTGTGATTGGCTGGAGCTGACCTCCCTGGCCTGGGACTCGATTTGGTTCTCAGCTCTCTGTGCACTTCTTCAAGGTAATGTGAAACGATTATGTGCCTGTATTGTATCTGGTAGTGTACCACCTTTGCCTATGAGAATGCATATCCAGGTTGCAACACTTATTTCACTCTTCTGCTGGTTTCTGGGATCGGCTCTCCGTTCCCACTGCGGGTGAACGCCCATTGTCTGGCTCGGCTTCATCACATGTTTATAGACCAGCAAATCAAGCTATTGGGTCTGAATTTATGAGGATTTATTCAATTTTCCTGCAGCTGGTCCTCTGTCATCTAGAGTTTGGAATGTGACCGTGTATCTCTGACCTTGGCTGTGAGTCTGCTTTGCGCTCCGTGCGGCCTGACTCAGCTCCTCATGTCCTGTGGCTTGAGGCCTTCTGTAATTTTCCTTAGACTTATAATATGATTTCTACATGCTCCTTTGATACTATGTAACCTATATGTTAGTCACACATGGTCCTACCAGGCTCCATATATACTCCTGTAGTTACATAGGGTTATTTGCCATAAGCGTCTGCAAACTTGCTCTGTGTCTCTTGTTCCCTTGCATTTCTGCGTTACTGCATTTGGCTAGTGAGAAAAATAATAAAGCTTTGACAGTATGTATACGTATCCATCCTTTAGCTATAGAACTGTGTAAGGATGTTCTTTGTGCATGCAAATTTGTGTTTGTGTAATGCGGTGCAGGACTGCGAGTGTGCTTTATGACTAACGCTATTTCGTGGTGTGACTAATGACGTCAGCATTGTGGTTTCTTGGTGCTTAATCGAGACTGTCCATTTGGGTAGTCCCATCCACAATCTCCGTTGCGTCCCCTATACTTGTAAAGATATGCACTGGATTAGGTCTGAATGGCTGAGGGATACCGTTCTGTTTGCGTGCCGGCAAGTGGTGTTCATCCAAAATATGATGGGTGACTTTGAGCGTTCCTGGCTCTCCGTCCTGTCATGTTCATGGGGGTCAGCGGGGGCATTCCTGGGACCCTATCTTCAATATGAAATCGCCTGTCTCTTAACTTTAGTCTCTCCTTAGTGATCGATAAAACGCTGCCTGCAAAGTATGCTTTGCAGCGGCGTTTTGTAATGGATTCCAATGGTATCCACCTGGTTATTGGCAGATTCTAAATCAAGGCGAATTCCATTCTTTGTCCAATCTGTTGGTTTTACACCTGCATGCAAATCTCATGCAGGTCCAAACCCAAGTGCTCTGCAGAGCATTGAGTAGACACTGATGCCTTGGAAAGGCACATAAAAAGATCAGGAGCCGAAAATGGACGCATAAAAGCAATTTTACACTTTCAAAAAAGCAACAATGCAAAAAAAAATGCAAGCAAAAAAATTACATTAAAGGACCCCTTTAATAACAAGGCATGTCTTACAAAAGACCAGCAAGCATCATGTACTTCCCTTTCCTCTACCTTCAAAGGTAAAGGCAGTGCTGCTGCTATGCTATTAATATTTATATGCTTCCTGTCATATATGTTTATTGTATGTAGTCGTGTTTTAATGGAGAAATCTTAAATAATACATTATAAATAGGGAGATATTGAGGGTAGGGTGGAGTGCGCGAAGTGGGAATGGAGAAAAGTGTGAGAGGAGTATCATAAAAAAGAGGGAATGTGCAGCGAAGGAAAAGCTGTCCACCATGTTGCACTCTCACCGACCAATCAATAGCCAGAGGTCCCTGGTCATCAGTGCCAGTGTCCGGAAGACCACCCCATCAATGATCTCCCTTGCCCACCGTCAGCCAATCTGGAATTCTGTGATGGGAGTTAGGCAGACAGACATTCAACCCGCAGCTACGCAAGTTCTTTTCCTCTTACTTACTCCCCCCCCCCTCATTAACTTTGTTCCTGCGAGCAGGAGGGACTGGACCCAGTTTTAGGCAGGAACTGACTCGAAACTCAAGATGAGCTTGAGTCCGCTGTTTGGCGCAGGCCACCCCAATCCAAACCTCAGCTAGCTTGCCCGGCAATACCAGCACTTCCTATGACGTATTAATCTGTTAATGCCCCATTCAAGGACATCATAAGAGAATGGGAATTCCTCTTTGTGCTGTCCGGTCTACGCCACAATATAGCGTATAAGGGTTCTATGTGATGTGCTCGAAAACAATTTGTCGAGAGAGATTTTGCCAAATATTTTTTGTTTTTGTGTGGGACATTTCAATGCAAATGTAAGCAGTCAGGAGACCCTCCCGCAACTTCACTTCCCCACCCCACCTTTTTTTATTACCCAAACCCACCCCCACCTACATTTACATTGAAATTCGTCCAAAAATATTTGACGAATACTCCCTTGACTAATTCTGCTGCGGCAAAACCGTCCTATCCCGCGTGGGAAGACCGTACATGTCCATTGTAGTGCACCATTGCACCGTGTAAGGGGGGTATGGAGCACTGCATAGAGTTCGCTATTATATAGTGTAAGAGACAGGGTATGCCCAATTGTGGTGCGCCGTACAGTATTTAGCAACAGGGGGCGTGTCAGTGTGCCCATCAATCAGCAGTGTTTGGGACAGGCAACGTCCCACTTAATACCACTAGGTTTGGTGTAGGAGACAGGGAGACCACTGTAATCGGTCCCTATAATGCTACAGGGCTGGTATATGACCTCCTGGGCACCGCTGAACACGTTGCATGGCCCTATGCTTTTTTTATTAAAGTAGTGTAGTTGATGTATTCGATAGATGGGCTCTTTACCACTGGCATTTTCAAAAGGATTGAACAGAAGTGCGATTTTAAAGCACCTTCGTTTGATGTTTATGAACCCAAGGCTGTGGTTTGTTTCATGTTTGTCTACCACTTACTGCTGACAAACCCGTACAGGGTTTTTGTGAAAAGAAATAATGCAATCCTACATGTATGCACTTGGCCGCCGGAAAACAAGCCTTCTCTGCCTACGCACCAAGACTATGGAACCTCCTCCCGGTCAGCATCAGACTCGCCCCCACAACACTCCTGCAATTCAGAAAAGACGTCAAGACCCACCTCTTCAAGGAGTCTCTCTTCCTCAACGCCTAGGCCATCATGGCGCCCCTTGCACCACCTGACTCGCTAGACGCCGGCCACCCCTCTCCTCCCCGGCCACCCCTCTCCTCGCCGCCACCCGGTTCAGCTGTACCCCCTCCTCTGTGCCCCTCTGTATCCTACCCCCTTGCTGTATATCTGTTCTGTTGTTCCCTCTGTAAAGTGCTCTTTCATGTATCTGTATTGTAATATACCTCTGTAAAGCGTGCCGTTGCTTCTCGAAGCTAGGTCCGTGCTTAATACATACCATAATAATCACAATAATAATATCTGTCTCCCTTCAGCATGGCGTCTCTTTGTCAGACACAATGTACCGTTTTGAACTTTGATTGAGAGGGAGACTAGATTGGAAGAGAGTAATGGGGGCGCACAGTGAGATTTCGACTCCTATTGCAGGAGCTCTTGCTTGCCCTGGTGCAGTGCCTTGATAAATCCCTCCCTTTCCCTGCAAAATATGTTTGTATGGCTGGAATTCACAAAGTGAAAACCTAGCTGCAAAGCAACTGAGTGCCCAGGGAGTTACAGATAGGATGTAGGGGTAAGAGGGGTAACTGAACTGATGGAGAGGCTCCAGGTGGGGAGACATAGGGCAGAGAGGAGCGATCAACGACTGGCGAGATGCTCTCTGATTAGTAGGGTCTTCCCTTCCATCCTGAAATGGAGGGGGGCTAGTAACATTTCTGCAGTGGTACCTTGTTTCTGAAACAGGGGGCACAGCAGGGAAAGGAAAGTTCCTACTATTTCCCGTCTTGCGGTTCTTTGTTTCTAGCCTGGGAATGTTGTGGCTTTTGCTGGTGTGAGGGCTTCTGGGGTCGGTGAGTTTCTTGGCCAGGCAGAGCAGTGGGTTTTTTGAGGTGACGCAGGCTTGTAAATGATGTTTACTCGATGGAGTAAGCCAGAGCACGCTTTCGGGATAGGGGTGACGTGGTCCCATTTTTTCATTCCTGTGATGAGGTGGCCGCAGCATGCTGGACAGCCTTAAGAAACGCCATGGTGACATCTGGGACTCCTTCAAGCAGGGTTTTGCCACCCTCCGGATGGGAGATAATCGGGGCTTATGTGACTGCTCTGGGGCTCGTTAGGGGATGAAGGTCTTGACTTACGAAGCAGTTCATGCTGATATAGTGCGATGAGGGTCTTCTGAGAGATGTGTGATTTGAATAAGATGATAAAGATGTGAAAGTGTACATTTTCTCAGGGACAGGGAAAGTAAACTTGAAATGTCCAGGTAAAACGGGTGCTTTCTTTTATGTGGACTGCAAACAGGCCAGCTGACAAGAACAGGAAGACATGTCAAAATTAGCTCAAGGCTGTGTTTGCCTAACAGTATGCATTTTGTGTTGGCTCTTCTTTACACCATGCTTTCTACAAGCCGGCTTCAATTTGTATATTTGAAGGTTTTGACCAGGCTGCGCTTCCTAAATTCACCACCAGGTGTCACCTTTGAGGTTTTCAGAATGCTTAACCCACTTAGGGTCTCATCAGGAATGGGCGGTATCCCAGCGGCAAATCCTACCTTTGCCGCCAGGATACCGCCCAATGCTAATAGTGTTACCGCAAATCGGTCCGGAACTATTAGCGCTGTATCCCGAGTTGCGGCAATGCTGTTAATCCCCATTTTTCAAGAATCCATAGGGCTCTATGGGGCATTATCGGCACAATTGCCCAGCCGCAAATTACGCTGCAGTAATTGTGACGAAAATGGCAGAAAGTCATCAGATTTACCTCCAGCACAGAGCCGGACAGCGGTAAAGCAGCAGTAATAGCATTGCCGTTGCTTTTTTACCGCTCAGCCCAACTTTTGATACCTCCCTTAGTGGCTAATAGAAACCGAGAAAGCATCAAACGCAGCAGCGATACACAAAATTTCGAGCTATGCCGTGCGCCCCTTGACCTCAGCTGCTGATTCATTCCTTTGTCGTTGGCTGTCATTATGTAAATGCTCGAATGTTTTAAGTGTTAAATAAAAGGAACACTGATTAAAACATTTTGAAAACCGTAATCGGTTCTTTAAATATGTTGCTTTGTAATACCTATATATATTTATTGCTTTGTTACACTTTATTAAGTTAATCCTAATGGATGTTAGGCTATTCAATAGCTTTTTGGTGTAGAAGTATCTCAAGAATAGTCGCGGTTATAGGGCAAACCCGCGAACTCTATACACAAATGTGACCCTTTGCCATCACAACAGAGAAGTCCATGGTTTAAATACTGCTGAGGACCAGGAAAAACTAGGCCTTATTTACAAACATGTTTTAACACGGAAAAGTCCCATTGAAAACATTTTGTAAATCCGTCCCTAGATTTGTTCGCATTGTAGGCGTGCTCTAGCTTCATATAGCCTCACTTCCTTTGCGAAGTTCGTTTTATTTTAATGACTGCTGGCGCACTTATGTTGTCATCCGCTCTGGACTATCCTGGGCTTTCCACTTTCGAGGAGCCTCGGGTGTCGGATATGCAGCGCGCGCGCCCTCTCTGCGCGCGCCCGATGTTTACCGACCATGGGTCTTCCTGGTAAAACGGGTCAGCTAGTTAGTTTGCTTGTTGCAGAGATGTGAGTGAAAAATGTGCTCAAATCATCAATTCTATGTCTCGGCTTAGACAGCGGTCTTTAATATTTAATAAATGCAAAATGCATGGTAAAAAACGGTCTCGTTTGCATTTCTCTATTTCCCTTATGCTGCACAGGCCTCGCCCTGGGGTAGGTCGCGTTATCAGAATCATGTCCAGTGAATGAATAACCCCAGCCTCATCGATCGTGGCAATGGTACCTGCTGTACCAGCTCTTTGGGGGGCCCACGTGAAAATGCACTGTTTACACAGTCGGTCACTGTTAGTTCTATTTTAGATAATGCACGAAGTTAAAGACACGCCTGACACATCATCCAGTATTAGCCTTCCGCCATTTTAACGGAAAACCATTCTGCACAAAAGGAGGGCCGAGAGCTGTGCAGTTGTTGCAAGCTTTAGCTCCAGATATGTGTCTTTGTTTTACACTGCTTTGCTATTTTCAGGGCGGCTTTAACGGCCCCGGGCGCCACATCAGCCCGCCTGCAACGCCAGCTGCGGGGAGTCTTTCAAGGGCTCCCCATAGCTGGTGTGATGGGTGAAGGCACTGCAGGCGCCCCATTATAATGAAATGCGTCCCCCTCTCCTGCTGGTGCTGGTTGAGCCAGCAGGAGAGCGGGTGCTTTTTATCACAATAGAGCGCCTATACTAAACCAGCAGGGTGCAGCCTTGAAAGGCAGCCCTCTGCTGGTTTGACAGCCACTCTCTACTGAAGTGATTAACTCCCCATTCCTGCATGGGAGCAGGGAGTTAAGCACTAGCAGAGCAACTAAACGTCTGGCGCCAGCACCTCCTCAGAGGGGCCCGGGTTGGGTTAGCGGGCTGGGGGATGGGCAGAAAATTGTGTTGACCTGCCCTGGGCGCTGCCAAAGCTAAGGCCGGCCCTGGCTATTTTACGCATAGCTTAATCAACCTAAGAGAGACATTTAAACCCACTGTAAGTACACTGGCGTTTGCTACATATGCCCAGATGCTCCAATCACAAGGCTGTAGAGAAAGCCAAATACCCCCACCTCAAGCATCGCGCCCATTTTGCCTATAGGCTGGGAAACAGAATGTGAAATAGGTGCAGTGCCAGTGAAGATACCTATATCAAGGACAATCTTGGAAGCCAGGTTTCCATTAAGAAAGACATACCAGCATACACAACAATTTGACGGCCATTTGAATGAAATCCCAGAAGAAGTGGGAAAAGTGAGCGAAAGGGAAGAGTGGTGACGTCACACGAAACAAGGCTGCCGCACCCGGAAGAGATGCAGAGGCAAGAGAACATAAGGATTCTATAGGTGTCAAGAAAGGCTCGAAGATAGGCAATATTTCGGGATCGAGATGAAGATCTTTATGCTACAGAGATGATGAAGACATTAAGGGCCTCATTCCGAGTCCGGCGCTAACCAATGGTGGTAGTAGCGCCTTGGTCGGCACCGGACCCGTACCGGCACCGCCCTGGTGGAATGGGAAATTACCGCCCTATTCCGAGTTGACCAGGGCGGTAATTTCCCATTCCCCAGGGCTCTTCCCCATTTCCAAATGAGCCCCCATAGGACTTAATGGGAATGGGGAAATTGCAAATAACGGTGACCGTACTTTACGGTCACCGTTATTGGCTAAAAAGCCCGTTTGCGCCCTCGTCCCTAACGCCTGCTAAAAGCAGGCATTAAGGACGAGGGCGCAAAGGGAACTCGGAATGTGGTGGTAAGGGATTACCGGCACCGGTCTTGTTAACGGTGACCGGTATCCCTTTCCGCCATACTCGGAATGAGGCCCAAAGTCTTTTTACACGTGTACAGATGCAAAGAAATGCAAGTAGACAAAGTATTCTTGAGGCTAGCTATGTGGTAAAAAGATTGCGGCATGCAGCAATATTACATGCCCGCGGTAGCGGCGTGTAGTTATGGTTAAGTTGCTAAACTCATAGGAAAAGCACCTTTTCGGCGGCTTGTAACTTTGCTCCCCTGGACGAATCCTCATCAAATTTCGCAAAAAAAGTATATGGCCAGCTCTGAATTTTTTTGCCAAGTTGGGTGAGGTTACGTGCGGGGTGGGGGGAAGTTACAGGGGAGTTCCCACATTTTTTTTCCCCCATCGACTGAATGGGGAAAAACTGCACACAGCTACAGCCCGAACGGCTGGACTGATTTTTACCAAATTTGCGCCAGGAGCGGAGGCTTGGGCCAGAAAGCATGCTTTTGTGTGTTTCTTGGAAATAAAGTAATTTCATTGTAAAATACTGAAATGTACGTCCCAAAAAATGTGTGCTAGCTGGGTCCGCTCCGCAGACCCATTTCCCTGTTCGCTCCACGGACAGAAGTGTCATTGGATCGCGGTACGAGGTGGTGTCGGAGAAGTTTGAACGCGGCCGGTGGTTGGCTGGAGGGAAGCGTGCTGTGCGTCTACATTTTTGGGGAAAGCCGCCATGGTGTATCAGAGGACAGTGCGGGGGTGGAAGGGTCTGGAAAATATACCATACGCATTGTGTTCGCGGCCATAAGGGAGGGAATGGCTGGGGGAGGGAGAAGTGGTTCATGTGACATATGCAGGCTAGTTTTTTCTGTGGTGATTGGAGGCAGCTGTCGTAATGGTCCCTTATCTTCAGCTGCAACCTGTTTGCAGCAAACCCTTTTCGTGGTGAGTGGTGGCAGGTCATTTGAAGATGGGGAGTGAATTGCACATGACATAGGTTGGGTGGGAGTTCAGGTGGCAGTGCGCTGCGGATGAAATGCGGTAGTTGGGCACATGGAGGCATGCATGGGTGAATGAAGGTTTGGTGGGTCTGTGGAAGGATTACACTATTGGGTGCATGGCCAAAGCCCGTAGCCCGTACACTGTAGGGTATGCACTGAGGAGCATAGGCCTGCAACATACACACCGCAGGAAGGCATGCTTGAGTCTGCATCTGGTACAGGGTGGTGCCTGCATAGTGCAGAGTGTGCAGATTGGTTGCGGTAGCGTTAGTGCTGCAAACTGAATGTGGGTAGGTTGGCAGTGACACAGTACTTTGTGAATGGGAGTGGATACACCTATAGTATGTGAATGAAAGTGTATAGGGGCGCAGGAGAGAGTGTTTTCTTTCCACATTGTGTTAACAGTTGCAATTTGTTGCTGTATAGCTACATGGTGGTGCACAGGTTGGGTAGGACTGCTGGTGGCAGTGGTGTGTATGTCGATGGTCGTAGTTGGTGAAATGGTGAAATGCATGGTGGCATTACATTGCTGTAGGTGTGTTCAAGGCCTATGCTTTGTGCAGAATTGTTGAAGTAGGCTGAATGATGTGAAAATGTTGTGATTAGTGACACAATACTTTGTGAATGGCTGTGGTTAGAGGTGGTGGAGGATGTGGTATGTTTGTGCATTCTGGTAAGTGACACCTGGGTTCGTGATTGGGTGTTTTATGGTGTGGGGGAGATGGGGTGAAGTGCTGCTACCTACGTGTGGCACGTTTGTGCAAAATGGTAGCTGCCCACATGGACATTATGTTAACTGTTGCCATTTGTTGCTGCGTAGTGCCATGGCGGTGTACAGGTTGGGTAGCAGTGTTGGTGGCAGTGGTATCTATGTGGATTGTTGCAGTTGCTGACATGGAGACATGCATGGTGGCATTACGTTGCTGTGAGTGTGTTCAAGGTCTAGACTATTGGATTCATGGCCAAAGGCCATAGGCCGTAGACCATGCATTCAAGAGCCTGGGCCTTCAGGACACGCACAAGAGTAATGAGTTTTTCAGTGTGCATGAGTTAGAGGGTGGTGACATGTAAGGAATGGGTGTGAAGCTCATTTAAGCCGTTATAGGCCACTGTTGCAAATAGATTGTTGGTAGTTTGTCAGTGGCACAATACTTTGTGAATGGTAGTGGGTACGCACATAGTATGTGATTGAAAGTGCCCAGGGATGCAGGAGAGAGTGTCTTGTTTGTACATTATGGTAACTGTTGCAATTTGTTACTGCATAGCTCCACGGTGGTGCCCTGTGGTTGGATATGCTGCATTGAAAAGGCACGCTAGGTGGGCACCTGGTGCAATGCTTGTATACTGTCAGTATGTTACAGGGTATGGTTGAAGGGCAGCTTATATGTGCTTGGATAGTGTGCTGTTTGCACAATGTTTGCAGTATGGGCAATGCTGTACACATGTTGTTTTTACGTTGCCAGTGAGACAATCCTTTCTGAGTGGAAGTGGGTAAGACAATAGTATGTGAATGAAAGGGCGTAGGGGTGCCAGAGACAGTGTAATGTTTATACATTATGGTAACAGTTGTATGTAATGATGTGCATGTCCATTGGAGTGTCAAGGTTGGTTAGGAGTGCTGGTGCCAGTGGTGCATATGTGCATAGTGGTAGTTGGTGATATGCTGACATGTATTGTTGAATTACGGTGGGGGAATGTGTGGAAGGAGCAGACCCACTGGAGCAATGCAGGTTTGTCAGTGCATGAGGCACAGGGTGGTGATCTTTGGAGAATGCGTGTGGAGCACATTGTCAGGACAAGTGAGTTGGAAAGTGTGTATTTAGCATTCTATGGTTGTGGTGATAGTTGGAACATGCTAAGGTATTTGGTGTGCGGCAGGAGATGGTGCAGTGAGAAGTTAGGTAGTGTGGCCACAGGGTGCAGTGCGTACGTAATGTGAGTATGGAAGTGGGTATGGTTGAAGGGCAGCTTATATGTGGTTGGTTACTCTGATGTATGCAGATTTATTGAAGCAGGTCCAATGTTGAGAAGGTGGTGTGCATAGGTTGGCAGTGACACAATAGCGTGTGAATGGTAGTGCGTAGGGGTGGTGAGGCTGTGCTATGTTTGTGGCTTCTGCTAAGTGTGACACATTTTCGTGAATGGGTGTTTTATGGTTTGGGGGAGTTGAGTAGAACTGCTGCTACATATGTAACGTTTGTGCATAATGTTAGGTGCCCACATGGTTGCTTGCTCGGATGTGTAGTGTTGTGGTGGGTGTGGAAAGGGTTGCAATGTTGTGTGCATAGCCAAATGCGTGCTGGAGGCGTGTTAGGATGTTTGTTGATGCTGCAATAGTGCATTTTTTAGCAGAAGTTTCTGGTGGAGGGGCTTTGCAATCAAACGGAACGTGTACTGAGAGTGTTTAACAGTAAATAAGGAGTGGTGTATAGAAATGACAGTGTACAATGCAGAGGTTTTGTATGTGATTGGTGCATGCGTGTGTTTTGAAATGTGACAGCACCCAATTGGGGGAATGCTGCAAAAAGTGACTGTGTAAAGGGAAGAAGTATTGTCAGAGCTTTACTGGGATGTGGCCCTCACTGTAGATGGGAAAACGCATGTGCACATCCTCCCATTATGAGCAGGGTGGAAATGGAAACGGAATTGTGGGAAATAGGCAATAAGGAGTTTAGGGCTTGGTTCATAGGAAGGGGCAGTAACATTGCGTCACATTACTGTGCCGTGAGGGTGGTCGACATGAAGAGACACATAGTGCTTATCGTCGGTAATATCTTTGTGCGCCATCTGCATAGGTGTTGCGTGCAAAGAGGCGTTGTTGGTAATTTTGGTTGGAAGGAGTGGATGCTTTTTGGGCCTGTCAGAGTGACTCTAGTTTCGGCAGGATGGTTCACCTTTGCAGGTATGTGGCGTCCGTCACGAACGCGGACTGTGTCGTGGTGCACTATGGAAGTGTACATTTGGGTTACATGTCGTGTGGATAATTCATCCGTCTCCTGAAGAGGTTGCTGACCGCAGTGATGCCTATTTTTCCTACTGCTAAGGTGGTTTTCTCATGCATAACACCAAGAGCACTGTGGGTCCATGACAGTGTAATGACAGTGTAATTTGTCCCCAGCCAAATGTTGGAAGGTGTGCTATAAACAGAATTATGTGTCACTTTATGCAGACTGTTGGCATGTTCTCCACGCACTATAAGATCATGAGGTGCAAAATATGCAGTGGTTCCATAGAAATGACATTTATTTGAGCGCCATTGGCAATGCCTTTTTCTTTTAAAAAACAGGTACAGGGAACGTTTTGGTAAACTCACTCTTAACCTCCGCGACTGGAAATCCATAAGACAAACTTGGCAGTGTCGCAATGGTGCGTGCAGGGAAACAGAGACGCTGAGTTCCCCCACTCCGTTAGTAAAAAGTGAGAAGAGAACTGCACACATCCATGTTACTGCGCCACGGTTGGATTTCAATAACCAGAGTTAGTTCATATGTAAAAGTTATCAATTTATTGATAGCCCTTTGTGATAACACGTGTTTTGGCACAAACCATGTGCCTTCCTCAGATCAGGGCAATGTTTCCATCGGCTGAATTTTCAGCTATGCATTAATGTAGTTGAGGAATGAGTCCTATCAGACTTGTCTGAAAGTTCTAGAATTCGTCTCGCGCGTCGGCTTGTCAAATCGCAAGGGGCTTGTTATCGCAAAGGGCTATCAATAAATTGATAACTTTTACATATGAACTAACTCTGGTTATTGAAATCAAACCGTGGCGCAGTAACATGGATGTGTGCAGTTCTCTTCTCGCCTTTTTCTTTTACACTGTGCAAGAAGCATTGACCAGAATATTGTAAAAATGTGAGGACAGGCAAACAGAAATGCATATAAAGAGAAAATACCAAAAATAAATGTTTATACATATACGCTGGAAGACTGAATCCCCTGCCCAGTTTCATATTGTTTACCACCCACCCCCCACCTCATCTTCCCTATCACGAAAAGGCAGTGGACTACGTAGTACTTTCAGGATTGCACATGCCACATCCTGGGTGGCGATGTGGATGTATGCGGTTGGAGAAATCGTGCATATTTTCATTGCATTAAACTTTGTAGTGGATGTGCTTTGGAATGGCACAACATTTGTACTGTAGATGTGTAACGGTACATTTCAAGTGTTGTACAGCAGTGACAGTGTTCGATGTTGGCGGCTTTAATGCGATTGGTGGACGTGTCTGTGCCTATTTACCAGTAACCCAATGAAGTAGAGCTTCAGAGAAGATATTACAAAGGGAAGAAGGACTGTTCCAGTTTCACAGGGGTGCCGCCCACACATACTTTGGGAGGCGCATGTGCCAAAATCTGCCCTTTACACCACCTTCCCCAATTGCCATGGCAGTGTGGGGATTTGCCAATCAGGCAGTGTGGGTGTGGTTAACAGTAAGGGGAGGTGAAACGGTTGCACATTATACTGTACGTACTGAGGGTGGTTGACATGACAAAACGTATTTTGGCAATTTTGGTTTGGAAGGAGTGGATGCACTGTGGAACGTTGTCTATGGGCCTCATTACAACTCAGGCGTTAAGGGTTAACGTCGTCGTTAACCCTTAACGCCTGATTCCGATTTTAACGGCTGCTTTTAGCAGCCGTTAAAATCCATGGCGCTTACCTGGCATGATGCTAATTACGGCACCGTAATTTACGGTGGCGTAATTAGCGCCTTCTCCACTCCCATTATGCCCTATGGGGCAAAAATGGGAATGGGGAAGGGAAAATGGGAAATGGGGATTTACCGCCCCACTCACCTTGGAATGGGGTGGTAAATCCACCATCCACCATGGTGTAAACACAGTTTACACCATGGTGGTAAAGTTGGCGCAATTAGCGCCTGGGTCGTAATGACCCCCTATGAGTGCCATTTCTTCGACATGCATGCACTTTGCAAAGACCTCACCACGTTTCCATTAGTAGATATTATTGTCATTCACTATGGCAGAATGCATATGGGTTACCTGCCTTGTTTACATTTGTTCCGTAGACTGAGCAGGTTGCTGGATGTCGTGAGGACACTTTTTCCCACCGCCAAGGTGCTTTTCTCATCTATAAGACCGCAAAGAGTATGGCCTACTGCTCATGGATGTTGTTCCATGCCAGACGAAGGAAGGTGTCTCATCAACAGAAGCATGTACACTTTTTTGTCCACTCCTGGAATGTTCGTCTGCAACATTGACCTTATTACTTGTGGCAATGCAGAGTTTTTCCAAGAAAATGGCATTCTGTTGTCATCCATTGGCAATGCGGTTTTGTTTACTCGTATATACAATGTGGTGAAGAGTTTACTGAAATAATGTGCGTAGAAGAAAACACAAAAGCTACTAAAAACAGAAAAAAAGGTGTTTTTGTAGAAGGAACCACACAAAAAAACCAGACTCTTTTAAGAGTCGCCCCTTACTAGGAACTCCCCCTGCCCTGGTTGCAAGTTATTCCCCCGTGCCCACACGCAGCACAAAAGTCACTTGCAGGGATTTTTCAGGTAGCGGCCATGAAAACGGAACTGTGGGGATTGTCCAATGAGTTGCTTAGGATGTACTGCAATAGGAAGAGGGACTCCTGCTGCACTGCGGACGGCCCTCAACGTACTTGGGGACCCCCACGTGCCACATTAGACGCTCCTCACCATGCTGGCCTATGGAAATGGGACTGTAGTGATTGTCCTATAATGTGCTGCTCAGGGTGCGCGTCAGAGGAAAGCGTGCCAGTAGGAAGAAGAACTCCTCCTGCTTTACTGGGGCATGACCCAGGCGATACTTGGAGAAAGGCACATGCCATTTTCTGCGTTTGTGAGCATGCTGGTCAATAGAAATGGGACTGTGGCCTTTGGTCAATCAGGTGCTTTGGGTGTGTGTCACAGGAAAGGATTACTTTGTGTACTGCGGCTGGAAAACATGGCAAGACATACAGTTTTCGTCGTGGGTGATGGCTTTGTGGAAGATCTGTGTGTGTATGCCCTCCAAGAAGTCATGTCTGGCAATTTCAGTTTGGAGGGAGTGGACGTTTGTGGAATAGTGTTGAATTATGATGTTTCGGCAGACTGCTTCTAGAATGTCGATGCATGGCCTCTTCGTCAACTGGACTTGTAGTGATCGTGCACTTTAGGGCTTTCTTTATGGGTTACATGCCTTGTTCCTGTGTGTTCTGTCAACTAAACATTATGATGAAACTAGTGCAGTGCTTCTTTTCTACTGCCAAGGTGCTTTTCTCAGGTATACCCCCGAGAATAGTGTGGAAGTATTCCAATGATTCCTGTCACCAGCCAGAGGTTGGAAACGGTCTCATCAACACAAGCGTGTGTGACTTCTTAACTGCTGATGGGATGTTCTACTGTGAGAATGAGAACATTTGTTTGTGATAAATACACCTTTTCACAACAAATGGCATGTCTTTGTTGTACAGTGGCAATGAAGTGTTGTTTCGCAATCTACACACTGCACTGAAGAGCGTATTGTAAGAATGTGAGCTAACGTTGAAAACACACATTTACGTACAAAAACCGCAAAAACAATGTTTCTAGGGAAGCACCCTTAAAAAAACAACAACAAAAAAACAAACAAAGACCCCAAAGGTTCCTTTCAGAGCCAGCACAACTAACGATGTCTGCTCCCCTTATTCAAAGTTATTCCCCAACTCCCTTGTGTTCCCTGCACGAAAAGTCCACAAATACTGCGATAGTTGCAGGGTGGCACGTGTTCCATACACCCCTTTTGCAGATGGCGCTCATAGAAATGGGCCTGCAGACACTACGGGATTGGGAAACAAAGTTTATGGGTGTGGTGTGTACAGACAGTTTGTGCTACACAGTGTATTTGTAGACAGAAATGCAGAGGGTGCAACTATGGCTGTGTGTTTCACAAGGCACAGCGTGCGGGTTTTAGGTGATTCCGACATACATTGACTGAAAGTGAATGGAAAACACTGTGCAGTGGCTACTCATTTTGCAATCTATGATGTGAATGTGTAGTGCTATGGAGTAACTACAATGAAGTGCCTGATTTTGTTTTCTCTGTGTGACACTTTGGTGGCAAACAATCATGCCAATATTACTGTTGTTGATTGTGCAGGGAAAATTGCACAGCATGTTACACGAGTTTCAGTGCCGTTTGCGATGAAGGAGGCACTTGCCCAGTTCATAGGTTTGTTTCCGATCTTTTGCATACGTTTTTACTGCATTATGCAGTCACGGATGTGGGAGCATCATTTTCAATTTGGTCCGTGAATGCAGACAGCACCATACATTGCAAAGAAGTGTATTTATGTCTCTCTTTGACATGTACCAATGACATACTTTACCCTTGGGAATATTACGTTTCACAGCACAAATACTTTTTGTCAGCTATAACGTTCATCTTAGTACGCCAGCAATCCCGATTTTTGTACACCGCCTCTACATTAGTTTGGTGCCCTTCTTGAAAGTATTCATACTTATTTGTAGTTAGTGTTGCACTGTGACTCCCTTGAAAACGCTCTGCAACATGTAAAAAAACCTACTTGTACAGCGACCTCCTTACTAACCGATTCCATTACAGTGTTCCCACACTGCCACACGTCTAGCCATGCATGTGTGTATTGGCAATTCCGTTGGTGATCTGTGAAAGGTGCTTTCTTTATTTATCTTTTGTTCCTTTCCCAGTTCATTTTCATTTATCATGCTGTTCTCACACATGCCACAGAAGGAACGACAGCAAAGGTCAGGTACAGAAGGGGCAGCACCTACCTGTATACTATAGGGGACGTGTCAGGAGACATAATTATTGAGTGGCCCTCACGTACATAGACGCCAGTCGTTGTAATGCTCCCATAAGGACCGTTCCCACACACTTCAATGTACCATCCCTCTGTACAGTAGCGTATTCCAGTACATGAACATTGCAATGCCCTTTGCCGGTAAGGGTCTGTAGTGTGGCACATGGTTTGCTAAGGTTGTTTTAGAGCTCTGCTGTCCTACAGAAGTGCACCTCTTGTTGCCCCGTAGCAGTTGTGGACAATGCTGTACATGAAAGTAGGATACGTAATTGTTGGAAGGGCGGTAGCCTGCCCACTGGTCCCCTGTGCTTTAATTTCTGTTGTCATCCCATGCAGTATAACCACTTTATGCTACGCCATTAGTGTTAGGGGTAGCATTCACGGATATGCATACATTGTGGAATACGAGAATGTTTACAACAACGGGAAACACAGCTTCATTACATACAGCAGGAAGCCATTTATTGTGTGCAACCCATGCAGCTAATGGGCTTTTCTAACCACCACTTAGGTTGTTTGCGCTCTGCATATTCTGTTGTTTTTTCATTTGCCTTTGCATGCACTAGTATGTGCATGAGGAAGGTGCAAAAGCTTTGCCATTTTGCAGACTTAGCACAAACTGCCCCACCTGCAGTTACATGTTTTCTTCAACTGCACGACCGGCAGGCGACCTCTTGAGACTTTCAGTCACACTCTGAGTGCACACACAATGCATCTGTTTAACGGGTCATGGAAAGGCAAGCTGCAGGTTGCTGTTCCTTGTTTGCCAGTGGCCATTATACAGTTAGGATAACTTTAGCCACACATTGGTAGGTTGGCAGAGCCACCCACGCAGTCGGCAGCAGTACTTTAAATGCGGAAGCCGACTGCATGAATCCATAGGGCTAGCGACAGGGGCAGTGTTACCAGCATACAGTGGATGACCTATGCATGGGTCTAGGTGTGGAAAGGAAACACGTGCCCTTCCTCAACTACTTAAAAGTGTTTTCGAAGATGCAGACATGCGGCCACTAATGGAGTTCTACGGATAGTTGCATTGTGATTGCACATACGCCAACCAGGTGCAGTGTCCCTAGGAAACGTCCATATTGCTCATCTGTAGTTATCTCGGCCAGTAGTGTGCGGTACAGATTTATTATGAACTGTTAACAGAAAAAGAGAGCTTCCTGACACACTAAACAACATTTACTATGTACATCTGTAATTGGTACGATACACCAACTTTATTCGGAAAAGTAAGGGGGTAGCACAAATGTATACATACACCAGACAATTTGCCCTTTCCATACATTTATCATGAGGGCAGGCAAGGAATCAGTAACAAACCGTTGTTAAAGGGACGTTATGGTTATGTTGCTGTACCAAATACCTATCCTCTTTACAGAAAACGGTATACTAAAGCAACATTCTGCTTACAGTACCCTAGACTAATGTAGCTAACCTTTTCAATTGTTTGTTCATGACTGTTAGTGAAGAAAAGCACCTGCCCTACTTAGGGTAGTGAACAAAACAGAGGGAGCCACACATGCGATGTCATGAGTGATGTCATGAATGAGGTTTGTGATGCCATCTTTGATGTCATGGGTGTTAGTCCTTGCAGTGCACACTGGTGGCACAGGTTATGGTTGCTTAGCTTACCATAACTGTCGAATTTTGGGGGTTTTTCAGTTTTACCTGTAACCATAACGTCCCTGTAACAACGTTTTTCCATCGAATGTCATAGGTTTTTGCTAGTGCAACTTAACCATAACGTCCCTTTGACAATGTTTTTGTTAGTGTATATAAACATAGGAGTGAGTGAACTATGGATGATTCCACTACGCATTTTAGCAGAGCTGAACCAGAAAAGGAAGGTTTTTCTAGTATATCATAGTTGAAAAGCAATTGAATTACAGGAGTGAATCAAAGCAGGGCGAGGCTGGACCAGCCCCTAGAAGTCAAGGCAGCTCTGGGCCGGAATAATCAGACGGTAGCTATAAACGTGTGAAAGAACAAACTTCTGTTCAGAAGACAGGCACGAAAACAATGAAGACGTCAGAGGTTCATTAAATATTGTTTTAAATGCACCAAAAGATCAAAACTATGGTCTTCAGTCACGTGGCAGGCTGAAAATGGACAATCGTGACATACTACGCCTACGCAAGGAGATATGCTATACTCCCTTTTATTCTCAGGAATGAACAAACTCAAGGCCAATCTTCAAAGGGCTAATTGACTGGCAGACAGCAGTGTGATGATGGATAGTAGACTAATTGGTGGGAAGCTATGGTCAAGACCAACCCACCAACACCTGGAGGCTAGCCTGCGTGGTGCTGGCGTATGTGGAAAGGTATTGACGGATGTAAGGATGCCAACCAATTATAGAGGGCCACGTAGTAAAGAGCCCTATAGTTTGTGTAACCAATGGGACGTCGTGTATTTGATGACGTTCATAGTGACCTGTTTGAGGGGAGCGCTTAGTTGCCCCACCTGATACTAGAGACCCTATCACATTCTTAGACCAGTATGGAACTTATACCTAGATGATCCCTTAGACCCAATCCCTTTGTAGTTTGCCACGTAGGATGATGTCAGCAATGACAAGTTTTTACTATATAAGATGCTTTTTATAAGATTTGTAGAGAGAATACAATTGAACGTCCGTTGAAGTCTGTTGTAACTCCCTGTTTTATGCAATTGTAAATAAAAACCCTTTGATTAGCCAACTTCCTGAGTTACGCTGATTATTGATGTTTGAGTATCTTCTGCATCCCCATCCATCTCCAAGTATTGTTACCTCGTTTTAAAGGGCTGGGTCGAGCACCCCGGTTCAAGGCTGTCAGACTATACTGCACGGATGATCCCTAAGAAGGGTGAAACCAGGTGTGTACTTGTCTGTAGCCTTCATAAATGTCTGCCTTGAGTTTATTAAACTATGTATAAAATAGCACCTCCATGTAAGAAAAGGCCAATTTCCGGGCGGGAAAGGCTTGCATTTGGCCTAATTTGCATACCCAGAAACAAGGCCTTGCTCATGTGGCTCTGAACTAGAGGTGCACTTCCAGCGATGGTTACAGGGTGGCGCTGTGGCATGTGTGACTTGCCTCAAATAGCTTATTGGGCTTCTATACACACGCACGCACAGGCGCATACGCAGCCCCTCCCCCTGCCCCCCACCACACCCCAATGTTGTATTCTGCTATTAGACTAATGTAGCTACCCCTTTCTGTCCCTGGCTAAAACATGTAATTCCATATTTAAATAATAAAAAAAACAAGAATGCCTTTGACTGGCCACTGGCAGCAAAGCCACAGTGACGGTTGGATTCCAGTAGCAGCCAGGGGAGGGTTACAGCGTGGTGGTAAATAGCCGTGTTCTTTTATTCTTTCATTGTGTGCGAGGCCCTGAGCATTGGACGCGAGCCCCTGGAGGGCGTGCCCTGCGGCAGCGGAGCAGCTGCTGCTCTCATTGCTGTGGTTTTGTCACTGCAGGTTGCTGGCTCTAGTGGGGAAAGCCGTCTAGGGAGCTTTTTTCTATCAATGTATCCTTTGGGAATGCTTCCAATTTACAGTAAGAAGCAGGGAGGTGCCCAAGAGGGCACTGAGCTAGATGGTTGAGCCGGGGCTTCGCCTTGTACTAGGCCGGCACCGCCACAATCGCAGGACCACACCTGGTGTGCACACTCTCCTGACAAGTTTGGAAGAAGTGGTATTTGACGCATGTGCTGTGTTTTGAAGGGTGCTTGACTTTATATAAAGAGGGAACGTGTCGTCATGTCACCAGGCAACCCTCAAAGTCCCGCCTAAACTCTTCCTAGCCGCAATGCATTTCTATGCAAAGACGTATGTCTCTCTATTTGTCTGAGGAAACATCCCTCCCAGGTGCCTCTACATGTAGGCATTGTCTTCTGTCAGCTGCAACGAGCTTCTTTGCCCTCGCCTGGGTGTAGTTTTGTATCATGTAATGCGACATCCACTGAGCTACACCCATTCGTCGCCTCTGCCGGGAGGCTTTCCACGGAAGACCAGGTCATGTGCAGAAATACGCCATCTTGCTTGAGCGCATGCAATGCATCTGCTCCCTTGGACTGATAATCTGGGCTGGAAACAGTGCTTTGCAAACAACATTAGGCTCATCTGGGGGTACCCTCTGTCCTCCTCTCGCAATTGGCACCCGTAAGTGAGTGGCACACAGGACGCTGGGATCTCAGAATTCAATGCATGCAACCCTTGCCAGCGGTTAAGGGTCTGAGACCATAGGCGCCAGGTTCTATTGGCTCGTGGGACACGCACCCCACCACTAAATAATGAGGTGTATTTGCATCTGTATTTATTTGAAGAACAGGGGTGTCAATTTAGAACATAAATGACTTCCAAAGATACATTTGGAGATGCCAGGGCCACTTAGAATTGCCACCTGCCCGTATAGTATTTTCGGAGCTTTGCCCGGTTTACACACAATGCATCCCGATTCATGTCTCCCATGGCATGGCAGTCTGAGGTTCAAGACTCAGAAACCAGGGGCATAGCAGTAAGGATCCGCCTGTGGGGTGTTAGGGTGTGTGCCAGCCAGAGCTCAATGGGCTTCCTGCAGTGTTCCTTGGGGTTTTCAGCTCTCTAGTCAGATAAGTTCTGCCAGTAGCAAGCAATGAATGGAAACTGGGTCCTGGGGGCAAGTACACTTCCAGTGACCCTTTCACATGCAAAGTACCACCTCTGCATACAACGTGCTAATGTTGGGCTGTGTAGCTTGATGACCATATGCATTTTGAAGACAAGTCCAGACAACAGGTCTCACCAACTATTTGGGTATTTGTGAACAAAATGGTAAATTATATATTTATAAACTGTATTTTTATAGAAAGCTGCCTGCTTGTTTGAAAGCAAATCAATGCTGAAAGCCTGGTTTAATAATGAAACATGTTTATTGATAATGCTATACCATGAATACCAGAATGCAGTGGGAAGGAAGCTGGCCAGTGTTTGCTTTTTAGGCGATGCCAACTTGCATTTGATTTGCGGTGCACCCATTTGGGAAACTCTAAACTAAAAGTATCAGAATGCAAAACACTGTGCATGAACAGCCAGGGTTGGGTGAGAGGTGTCACACATGTCATGGGACCACTTCTCAATATTTAAAAACGTTGTTGGATTTTAGTCGGCTCTCTCACGTCTGACTAGCTAATACATTTCACCATTCATGGCCCCAAAGCCAACACCTTCAAGTCTGCTATTTATTGATCTGCATTTGATCTGCATTTCTAGTGGAAAAATTAAACTTCATTATTCACACCCTCCATGATATTGCGGCCTCATAAAAAAACAACACATTTTCCAGCACTGGATTGTATTTATTACAGAATATTTGTTATTGACTTTATTGTCCTCGAGAGCCAGCAGCAAGCAAGAGAGGCAGGTTGCTAGAAAGAGACAGTAAGTGAAGCTACAAAACAGCAAAGTGGTCATTATCTGCACCTTTTCTATGTGGTTTCAGCTTTCAATTTAATAGAGTCCCAGATGTACATGGTTTGACAGAACAGTGTTTGTTTTATTCTACGTTTTTGGTTTATTGTGTGTGCCCATTTTAGATTTTTAACTTTATCCATGGTTATCCGTTGTAATGGGGCAACTATTCCTCTTATTTATTATTTTTATTAGCGTATTTGATTATATTGCAAAAGCTTTCGCAGAATACATCAATATTCCCCTTCTGTATTTTCCAATCCACAGAGCACCGACCTGTACAATGTAAGATATGGTGGAACTCGGTTTGTAACATCCATAGAATGGAAGAATGCAATGCTACCTCTCCACAACTGCTACTTAAACATAAGTTAAAATGGAAATCATTTGTACAATATTTACAAAATACTTTTGTCAATAGATAGGAAACTCTTTATAATTAATTGATTTTATAATTCCTAAATAACGTCATCCCTCTCCCATCCGCATGTGTATGTTTGTCCTGTGCATCATGTCTGTACTTAAGTTCATATTAGGTCATTTATACACCTATAAGTTTACATTTAAAATACATTTATATGCATTAGAAGATATCACATATGTGATGTCATATAAGACATTATAATGATAAAGAGGGTAATTCATAGAATTTCGCACAAAAGTGGCACACGCGGCTGGCATACAGTGTGCACGTGCGAATGTCTGCGCCAGCTGCATGCGCTAAAATTGATTTCCGCGCACAGCGTAGTCATGGATTTTCGCCTCCAAAACCAGCCGTGGTGCAGAGTGGCGAGGCGACCCTGCAGCTGCGCTAGTTTCGCTCCCAAGAACGCCCCTAGCGCAAGGAAAAGCCATCAAAATCCCCAATCCAACGCAAAGGGCTGCGCTAACCCTGGACCAGTTTACAGGGCTGCCAAACAGCAAACGCCAAGCGGGGAATGTGTATTACTGGGGTTCGTGTGAAGTTTCACACGCGAAAGGGCCTGTGCGAGTGGGGTACGTGTATAACTGGGGTTCGCGGGAAGTTTCACATGTGATTTCAGCAGGGTACGTGTATTTCGGGGGTTTGCGTGAAGTTTCACATGCGAAAGGGCCTGTGCGAGTGGGGTACGTGTGTAACTGGGGTTCGCGTGAAGTTTCACATGCGAAAGGGCCTGTGCGAGTGGGGTAAGTGTATAACTGGGGTTCGCGGGACGTTTCACACGCGATTTCAGCAGGGTACGTGTATTAGGGCGGTTCACGGGAAGTTTCACACGCGAAAGGGCCTGTGCGAGTGGGGTATGTGTATAACGGGTTCATGGGAAGTTTCACACGTAAAAGGGCCTGTGCGAGTGGGGTACGCGTAAAACTGGGGTTCGCGGGAAGTTTCACACGCGATTTCAGCAGGGTACGTCTATTACGGGGGTTTGCAGGAAGTTTCACATGCGAAAGGGCATGTGCGAGTGGGGTACGTGTATAACGGGTTTGCGGGAATTTTCATACGGGAATTCAGCAGGGTACGTGTATTACAGGGGTTTGTGGGAAGTTTCACACGCGAAAGGGCCTGTGCGAGTGGGGTACATGTATAACTGGGGTTCGCGGGAAGTTTCACACGCGAAAGGGCCTGTGCGAGTGGGGTACATGTATAACTGGGGTTCGCAGGAAGTTTCACACGCGAAAGGGCCTGTGCGAGTGGGGTATGTGTATTACGGAGGTTCGCGGGAAGTTTCACACGCAAAAGGGCCTGTGCGAGTGGGGTACGTGTATAACTGGGGTTCGCGGGAAGTTTCACACGCGATTTCAGCAGGGTACGTGCATTACGGGGGTTTGCGTGAAGTTTCACACGTGAAAGGGCTTGTGCGAATGGGGTACGTGTATAACTGGGGTTGCCGGGAAGTTTCACACGCGATTTCAGCAGGGTACGTGTATTAGGGCGGTTCACGGGAAGTTTCACACGCGAAAGGGCCTGTGCGAGTGGGGTATGTGTATAACGGGTTCATGGGAAGTTTCACACGTGAAAGGGCCTGTGCGAGTGGGGTACGCGTATAACTGGGGTTCGCGGGAAGTTTCACACGCGATTTCAGCAGGGTACGTCTATTATGGGGGTTTGCAGGAAGTTTCACACGCGAAAGGGCATGTGCGAGTGGGGTACGATATAACGGGTTTGCGGGAAGTTTCACACGCGATTTCAGCAGGGTACGTTTATTACAGGGGTTTGTGGGAAGTTTCACACGCGAAAGGGCCTGTGCGAGTGGGGTACGTGTATAACTGGGGTTCGCGGGAAGTTTCACACACGAAAGGGCCTGTGCGAGTGGGGTACGTGTATAACTGGGGTTCGCGGGAAGTTTCACATGCGATTTCAGCAGGGTACGTGTATTATGGGGGTTCGCAGGAAGTTTCACACGCGAAAGGGCCTGTGCGAGTGGGGTACGTGTATAACTGGGGTTTGCGGGAAGTTACCACACGCGATTTCAGCAGGGTACGTGTATTATGGGGGTTCGCGTGAAGTTTCACACGCGAAAGGGCCTGTGCGAGTGGGGTATGTGTATAACTGGGGTTCGCGGGAAGTTTTACAGGTAATTTCAGCAGGGTACGTGTATTTTGGGGGTTCGCGTGAAGTTCCACACGCGAAAGGGCCTGTGCGAGTAGGGTACGTGTATTACGGGTGTTCGCGGGAAGTTTCACAAGCGAAAGGGCCTGTGCGAGTGGGGTACTTGTATAACTACGGTTCGTGGGAAGTTTCACACGCGAAAGGGCCTGTGCGAGTGGGGTACGTGTATAACTGGGGTTCGCGGGAAGTTTCACATGCGATTTCAGCATGGTACATGTATTACGGGGGTTTGCGGGAAGTTTCACACGCGAAAGAAGGGCCTGTGCGAGTGGGGTACATGTATAGCTGGGGTTTGCGGGAAGTTTCACACGTGATATCAGCAGGGTACGTGTATTTCAGGGGTTCGCAGGAAGTTTCACACACGAAAGGGCCTGTGCGAGTGGGGTACATGTATAACTGGGGTTCGCGGGAAGTTTCACACGCGAAAGGGCCTGTGCGAGTGGGGTACATGTATAACTGGGGTTCGCAGGAAGTTTCACACGCGAAAGGGCCTGTGCGAGTGGGGTATGTGTATTACGGAGGTTCGCGGGAAGTTTCACACGCAAAAGGGCCTGTGCGAGTGGGGTACGTGTATAACTGGGGTTCGCGGGAAGTTTCACACGCGATTTCAGCAGGGTACGTGCATTACGGGGGTTTGCGTGAAGTTTCACACGTGAAAGGGCTTGTGCGAATGGGGTACGTGTATAACTGGGGTTGCCGGGAAGTTTCACACGCGATTTCAGCAGGGTATGTGTATTTCGGGGTTTGCGTGAAGTTTCACACGCGAAAGGGCCTGTGCGAGTGGGGTACGTGTATAACTGGGGTTCGCGTGAAGTTTCACACGCGAAAGGGCCTGTGCGTGTGGGATACATATATAACTGGGGTTCGCGGAAAGTTACAAACGCGATTTCAGCAGGGTACATGTATTACGCAGGTTCAGAGGATGTTTCACACGCGAAAGGGCCTGTGCGGGTGGGGTACGTGTATAACTGGGGTTCGCGGGAAGTTTCACACGCAATTTCAGCAGGGTATGTGTATTTCGGGGGTTCACGTGAAGTTTCACACGCGAAAGGGCTTGTGCGAGTGGGATACGTGTATAACTTGGGTTCGTGTGAAGTTTCACACGCGAAAGGGCCTGTGCGAGTGGGGTACGTGTATAACTGGGGTTCGGTTGAAGTTTCACACGTGATTGGAGCAGGGTACGTGTATTACGGGGGTTCGCGGGAAGTTTCACATGCGAAAGGACCTGTGCGAGTGGGGTACGTGTATAACTGGGGTTTGCGGGTAGTTTCACACGCAATTTCAGCAGGGTACGTGTATTTTGGGGGTTCGCGGGAAGTTTCACACGCAAATTTGCTGTCAGAGCGGGGTATGTGAATTTCAGGGGTGCGCGGTGAGTCCTACAAATGAATTGGCAGTGTGGGTCCTCCCAGGTGTTCCATCTACACCCCCCATGGCACCTGCGGGCAGCCCACACCACAGCGGACTAACCCCCACCCCTGGTCATGTCCCGCAGGCAGCCCATCAACCATGGGCATGCCCCCCAGCCAAGCCACTTGTCAGCTTGCACCCCCACCCCCCAGCAATCAGGGGCACCTGCCAATAGGCCCCCACTCATGTCCCACACATGTCCCCTTGCACCCCCAACCCCAGCAGTCAGGGGCACCTGCCAGCAGGCCCCCACACATGTCCCCCTGTACCCCCACCCCCCAGCAGTCAGGGGCACCTGCCAGCAGGCCCCCACTCATGTCCCACACATGTCCCCTTGCACCCTCAACCCCCAGCAGTCAGGGGCACCTGCCAGCAGGCCCCCACACATGTCCCCCTGCACCCCCACCCTCCAGCCGTCAGGGGCACCTGCCAGCAGGCCCCCACTCATGTCCCACACATGTCCCCCTGCACCCCCACCCCCCAGCAGTCAGGGGCACCTGCCAGCAGGCCCCCACTCATGTCCCACACATGTCCCCTTGCACCCCCAACCACCAGCAGTCAGGGGCACCTGCCAGCAGGCCTCCACTCATGTCCCCAGCCCCCCCACTTCCCCAGCATTGACAGGCACCTGCCAGCAGGCCCCCAACCATTTCCCCCTGCACCCCCACCCCCAGCAGTCAGGGGCACCTGCCAGCAGGCCCCCACACATGTCCCCCTGCACCCCCACCCCCCCAGCAGTCAGGGGCACCTGCCAGCAGCCCCCCACTCATGTCCCACACATGTCCCCTTGCAGCCCCAACCCCCAGCAGTCAGGGGCACCTGCCAGCAGGCACCCACTCATGTTCCCCAGCCTCCCCACCCCCCAGCATTGACAGGCACCTGCCAGCAGGCCCCGACACATGTCTCCCAGCACCCCCACCCCCCAGCAGTGCAGGGCACCTGCCAGCAGGCCCCCACTCATGTCCCCCAGCCCCCCACCCCCCAGAATTGACAGGCACCTGCCACAGGCCCCGACACATGTACCCCAGCACCCCCACCGCCCAGCAGTGCAGGGCACCTGCCAGCAGGCCCCCACTCATGTCCCACACATGTCCCCTTGCACCCCCATCCCCCAGCAGTCAGGGGCACCTGCCAGCAGGCCCCCACTCATGTCCCCCAGCCCCCCCCACCCCTCAGCATGGACAGACACCTGCAAGCAGGCTCCTGCACATGTCCCCCTGCACCCCACCCCCCAGCAGTCAGGGGCACCTGCCAGCAGGCCCCCACTCATGTCCCACACTTGTCCCCTTGCACCCCCAACCCCCAGCAGTCAGGGGCACCTGCCAGCAGGCCCCCACTCATGTCCCACACATGTCCCCTTGCACCCCCAACCCCCAGCAATCAGGGGCACCTGCCAGCAGGCCGCCACTCATGTCCCCCAGTCCCCCCCCCACTCCTCCAGCATTGACAGGCACCTGCCAGCAGGCCCCCACACATGTCCCCCTGCATCCCCACCCCCCCAGCAGTCAGGGGCAGCTGCCAGCAGGTCCCCCCACATGTCCCCCTGCACCCCCACCCCCAGCAGTCAGGGGCACCTGCCAGAAGGCCCCCACTCATGTCCCACACATGTCCCCCTCCACCCCACCCCTCAGCAGTCAGGGGCACCTGCCAGCAGGCCCCCACTCATGTCCCACACATGTCCCCTTGCACCCCCAACTCCCAGCAGTCAGGGGCACCTGCCAGCAGGACCCCACACATGTCCCCCTGCACCCCACCCCCCAGTAGTTAGGGGTACCGGCCAGCAGGCCCCCACTCATGTCCCACACATGTCCCCTTGCACCCCCACCCCCAGCAGTCAGAGGCACCTGCCAGCAGGCCCCCGAAACATATCCCCCCCGACAGGTCATCACACTGCAGACCCATGCCCCTCATGGCCACGCAAATCCCACCCCAGTCCAAACACCCCACATTGAATTCCCAAAGTCATGATAGAAAATACATAACCAGCATGGCCATGAATCAATGTCCCTCAGACCCGCGCAATGGTGACACATGACTGTGAAAAGATCAACATTGTGACATGCACAAAACAAATGATATAAGACCACATCAGTAAAGTATATAATAAATGTGTATTCAATAATTAACCAAATGAATAAAACAAAATCACACAATAATGGAAATAATGAAGAAAAAGCTGCATGTCCAAAATATTCAAAATAATGTGTGAAAGCAGAATCCAAATCAATCCAAAAGCAAATGGTTCCAAAGAGTCTGTCCGTCCAACCAAATCCAAAGTGTAAAAATAAGACACATCCATTGATCCATGGTAAAAAAGAAACTTAAATGAAGTGAAATCCAGTGTTGAACTATATACAAAGTACAAATCCAGGGTCCATGAGCCCAACCATTGAAAGGAAACCTACAAAAACCCTACCTAATGAACAACTATATACAAAAAGGTGGGGCATTGTCCAAGCGCCCCAAATGAAATGAAAAACAAAAGGAAACCTAACACTAATTAACTAAATACAATGGCAGGGGGCTAGTCTGATGGCTCACTTCCTGATTTCCCGGGCCAGGGCATCATCGAACTCGTGATCAATGTCCCGGAGGCGGTCCTCTTCCATGGCCCTGAGGGTTCACAGGGACGATGATATCCGGACCTCCAGGTCCCTGCGAATTGCCTCGAGGCACTCGGCTCGCCTCAGAGCCCTTTGCATGGAGTTCTCCGCCCTGACCATCGTGAGCCGTGCCTCTTCCGCCCGCTGACGCTCCGCATCTATAGCATGGCCTGACCGCTGCCTGTGTGAGTGGGGTACGTGTATAACTGGGGTTCTCGGGAAGTTTCACACGCGATTTCAGCAGGGTACGTGTATTTCGGGGGTTCGCGTGAAGTTTCACACGCGAAAGGGCCTGTGCGAGTGGGGTACGTGTATAACTGGGGTTCGCGGGAAGTTTCACACGCAATTTCAGCAGGGTACGTGTATTACGGGGGTTCGCGTGAAGTTTCACACGCGAAAGGGCCTGTGCGAGTGGGCTATGTGTATAGCTGGGGTTCGCGGGAAGTTTCACACGTGATTTCAGCAGGGTACGTGAATTTTGGGGGTTCGCGGGAAGTTTCACACGCGAAAGGGCCTGTGCGAGTGGGGTACGTGTATAACTGGGGTTCGCATGAAGTTTCACATGCGAAAGGGCCTGTGCGAGTGGGGTACTTGTATAACTGGGGTTCGCAGGAAGTTTCACATGCGATTTCAGCAGGGTACGTGTATTACGGGGGTTCGCGGGAAGTTTCACACGCGAAGGGCCTGTGCGAGTGGGGGATGTGTATAACTGGAGTTCGCGGGAAGTTTCACACGCGATTTCAGCAGGGTACGTGCATTACGGGGGTTCGCGTGAAGTTTCACACGCGAAAGGGCTAGTGCGAGTGGGGTACGTTTATAACTGGGGTTGCCGGGAAGTTTCACACGTGATTTCAGCAGGGTACGTGTATTTCGGGGTTTGCGTGAAGTTTCACACGCGAAAGGGCCTGTGCGAGTGGGGTACGTGTATAACTGGGGTTCGCGTGAAGTTTCACACGCGAAAGGGCCTGTGCGTGTGGGGTACGTGTATAACTGGGGTTTGCGGGAAGTTTCACACGCAATTTCAGCAGGGTACGTGTATTACGGGAGTTCACGGGAAGTTTCACACGCGAAAGGGCCTGTGCGGGTGGGGTACGTGTATAACTGGGGTTCGCGGGAAGTTTCACACGCAATTGCAGCAGGGTATGTGTATTTCGGGGGTTCACGTGAAGTTTCACACGCGAAAGGGCCTGTGCGTGTGGGGTACGTGTATAACTGGGGTTCGCGGGAAGTTTCACACGCGATTGCAGCAGGGTATGTGTATTTCGGGGGTTCACGTGAAGTTTCACACGCGAAAGGGCCTGTGCAGGTGGGGTACGTGTATAACTGGGGTTCGCGGGAAGTTTAACACGCGATTGCAGCAGGGTATGTGTATTTCGGGGGTTCACGTGAAGTTTCACACGCGAAAGGGCTTGTGCGAGTGGGGTACGTGTATAACTGGGGTTCGGTTGAAGTTTCACACGCGATTGGAGCAGGGTCCGTGTATTACGGGGGTTCGCGGGAAGTTTCACACACGAAAGGACCTGTGCGAGTGCGGTACGTGTATAACTGGGGTTTGCGGGAAGTTTCACACGCGATTTCAACAGGGTACGTGTATTTCGGGGGTTTGCGGGAAGTTTCACACACGGATTTGCTGTCAGAGCGGGGTATGTGAATTTCAGGGGTGCGCAGTGAGTCCTACACATGAATTGGCAGTGTGGGTCCTCCCAGGTGTTCCCTCTACACCCCCCCTCGTCACCTGCGGGCAGCCCAAACCACAGCGGCCTACCCCCCACCCCTGGTCATGTCCCGCAGGTAGCCCATCCACCATGGGCATGCCTCCCAGCCAAGCCACATGTCAGCTTGCACCCCCACCCCCCAGCAGTCAGGGGCACCTGCCAGCAGGCCATCACACATGTCCCCCTGCACCCCCACCCCCAGCAGTCAGGGGCACCTGCCAGCAGGCTCCCACTCATGTCCCACACATGTCCCCTTGCACCCTCAACCCCCAGCAGTCAGGGGCATCTGCCAGCAGGCCCCCATACATGTCCCCCCACCCCACAGCAGTCAGGGGCACCTGCCAGCAGGCCCCCACTCATGTCCCACACATGTCCCCCTGCACCCCCACCCCCCAGCAGTCAGGGGCACCTGCCAGCAGGCCCCCACTCATGTCCCACACATGTCTCCTTGCACCCCCAACCACCAGCAGTCAGGGGCACCTGCCAGCAGGCCCCCACTCATGTCCCCCAGCCCCCTAACCCGCCCAGCATTGACAGGCACATGCCAGCAGGCCCCCACACATTTCCCCCTGCACCCCCACCCCCCCAGCAGTCAGGGGCACCTGCCAGCAGGCCCCCACACATGTCCCCCTGCACCCCCACCCCCCAGCAGTCAGGGGCACCTGCCAGCAGGCCCCCACTCATGTTCCCCAGCCCCCCCAGCATGGACAGGCACCTGCCAGCAGGCCCCCACTCATGTCCCACACACACATGTCCCCTTGCACCCCCAACCCCCAGCAGTCAGGGGCACCTGCCAGCAGGCCCCCACTCATGTTCCCCAGCCCCCCCAGCATGGACAGGCACCTGCCAGCAGGCCCCCACTCATGTCCCCCAGCCCCCTAACCCGCCCAGCATTGACAGGCACAGGCCAGCAGGCCCCCACACATTTCCCCCTGCACCCCCACCCCCCAGCAGTCAGGGGCACCTGCCAGCAGGCCCCCACACATGTCCCCCTGCACCCCCACCTCCCAGCAGTCAGGGGCACCTGCCAGCAGGCCCCCACTCATGTCCCACACATGTCCCCTTGCACCCTCAACCCCCAGCAGTCAGGGGCATCTGCCAGCAGGCCCCCATACATGTCCCCCTGCACCCCCACCCCACAGCAGTCAGGGGCACCTGCCAGCAGGCCCCCACTCATGTCCCACACATGTCCCCCTGCACCCCCACCCCCCAGCAGTCAGGGGCACCTGCCAGCAGGCCCCCACTCATGTCCCACACATGTCTCCTTGCACCCCCAACCACCAGCAGTCAGGGGCACCTGCCAGCAGGCCCCCACTCATGTCCCACACATGTCCCCTTGCACCCCAACCCCCAGCAGTCAGGGGCACCTGCCAGCAGGCCCCCACTCATGTTCCCCAGCCCCCCCACCCCCCAGCATGGACAGGCACCTGCCAGCAGGCCCCCACACATGTCCCCCTGCACCCCCACCCCCCAGCAGTCAGGGGCACCTGCCAGCAGGCCCTCACTCATGTCCCACACATGTCCCCTTGCACCCCCAACCCCCAGCAGTCAGGGGCACCTGCCAGCAGGCCCCCACTCATGTCCCCCAGCCCCCCCACCCCCAGCATTGACAGACACCTGCCAGCAGGCCCCCACTCATGTCCCCCAGCCCCCCCCACCCCCCAGCATTGACAGACACCTGCCAGCAGGCCCCCACACATGTCCCCCTGCACCCCACCCCCCAGCAGTCAGGGGCACCTGCCAGCAGGCCCCCACTCATGTCCCACACTTGTCCCCTTGCACCCCTAACCCCCAGCAGTCAGGGGTACCTGCCAGCAGGCCCCACACATGTCCCCCTGCATCCCACCCCCCAGCAGTCAGGGGCACCTGCCAGCAGGCCCCCACTCATGTCCCACACATGTCCCCTTGCACCCCCACCCCCAGCAGTCAGGGGCACCTGCCAGCAGCCCCCCCAAACATGTCCCCCCTGACAGGTCATCACACTCCAGACCCATGCCCCTCATGGCCACCCAAATCCCACCCCAGTCCAAAGACCCCACATTGAATTCCCAAAGTCATGATAGAAAATACATAACCAGCATGGCCATAAATCAATGTCCCTCAGACCCACGCAATGGTGACACATGACTGTGAAAAGATCAACATTGTGACATGCACAAAACAAATGATATAAGACCACATCAGTAAAGTATATAATAAATGTGTATTCAATAATTAACCAAATGAATAAAACTAAATCACATAATAATGGAAATAATTCAGAAAAAGCTGCATGTCCAAAATATTAAAAAAAAATGTGTGGAAGCAGAATCCAAATCAATCCAAAAGCAAATGGGTCTAAAGAGTCTGTCCATCCAACCAAACCCAAAGTATAAAAATAAGACACATCCATTGATCCATGGTAAAAAAGAAACTTAAATGAAGTGAAATCCAGTGTTGAACTATATACAAAGTACAAATCCAGGGTCCATGAGCCCAACCATTGAAAGGAAACCTACAAAAACCCTACCTAATGAACAACTATATACAAAAAGGTGGGGCATTGTCCAAGCGCCCCAAATGAAATGAAAAACAAAAGGAAACCTAACACTAATTAACTAAATACAATGGCAGCGGGCTAGTCTGATGGCTCACTTCCTGATTTCCTGGGCCAGGGCATCATCGAACTCCTGCTCGATGTCCCGGAGGAGGTCCTCTTCCATGGCCCCGAGGGTTTGCAAGGACGATGACATCCGGACCTCCAGGTCCCTGCAAATTGCCTCGAGGCACTCGGCCCGCCTCAGAGCCCTTTGCATGGAGTTCTCCGCCCTGACCATCGTGAGCCGTGCCTCTTCCGCCCGCTGCCGCTCCGCATCTATAGCATGGCCTAACCGCTGCCACATGGAAGACACTTCCCGTCCTGGGTCCCCCTGCCCTTCGGCCAATGCCTGCCCCTCCGATGTCGAAGGCCCTGAGCCATCATGGCTCCCACCTTGTTGCTGCTGCTGCTGTGCCTGTGCCCGTACCCTGGCTCCTGCTGCCTGCACATCCTCCTCCGGCTGGGGTGCAGTTGTTGAGGTGGCCACCCCTGCTGGACGTCCGACTCCCAACTGTGGCAGGGATGTGTCCTCCACCAGCCTGGCCGCACGGTCAGAGGCAGCTCCACAGGGTACCCAGGTGATACATGGGTGGGAAGATGGCACGGAGGACGACTGGCGCATAGGGGGTTCAGGGGAGGAGGGGGTCGAAGCAAGGTTCAGCAAACGGAGGAATCCGGCCCGGGTGACCTGTCCCAATAGGCTGACGTGGTCAACGAGCCATTCGAGATGACGTGCAGTCTCCCCATGAAAAGACTGCAGGTCACCTCACATGGCCCGTTGACGCAACGCCACCCCACCCAGGACAGGCTCAAACCGGTCCGGGATAGCCACGTCCGCAGGGAGAGGAAGGCCATTTGTTGTAAGCGGAATTCCTCCCTGAAAACTGGTCTGGATGTAGGCATCCCTGCTGGTGCGGGATGATGCAGTCACAGGATCAGGGACAGGATTACACACATGCACCTCCGCAGCGGCCTGTGCTGCCTCCTGTCCCTGCCTCTGCACTGCACCACTGGCACCAGTGGAATCCCCACCTCCAGACCCGTCTCTGTCCCTTGCGCGGCCTCCTCCTCCACCAAGCCCCCCACCAACCTGGATGACTCCGTGCCATCTTCCTTCGTCGGACCCTGTGGGGTCTCAGCTGCCCCTTCTGCTGACGAGGAGTCCAACTCCGACCTCCGCCTCTTGGACCTACCCTCGGCAGCTGCAGCCTGGGACGCGGCACCGGACTCCTCACTCCCTGACGAGATCACTACCTGGGAGGGGAGCTGGGCCTTGCGTCTCCATCTGGTGGTGTGATCCCCGCCGATGTGCTCCAGAGCACCCTCTCCGCCCTCTTCATCAGTTGACGCTGCAGACAGGGAGAGATAGGAGACAGGCATCAGGACACTGTACAATGGACTGATACACACATGCCAGTTGCACATGAGTGGCAGTGTGAAACTTCAGACATGGCACCGCAATCCCCAACACACATGGCATGTCCACTCACACACATGAGCAATTCCACAGCCATATGGCAACAGCCAGCACCATCCATACACATACAACAGCATGAGCAGCCAAAGGTGAGCCAGACATCACATGAAACACAGGGAGTGCACTAGACATGCCCACACGCCACCACACTTACATGCATGTGTACACCTCCACCAACTGTCGCAGTGATGAGATCGGCATCCATGTCACACATGGCAATCAGTCTTCTACATATCAGTGTCCCAAGCATCCATGTTGCATCACTGTTGCACCCTTGTGAAATACACACACATGCACATGTACACAGTGCAGATACATGCAGCTGGAACTGACATCCATGTGTGACACCACAACCATGGCAACTTACATACACAGTCATTCAAACATGTGTGCTCACACATCTGCATTTGGCATGCAAGCTTACACACACATGCACCATCCATGTGTCTCACACATGAGAGGACTCGCATATGTCAGCCTCACGGCCCTGTACATAAACATCCATACATGGCCCTACAAAACCACATGTGCAACCTGCACACTACTGGCACACCACCACACTCACAGCTTACAATCAGTATGCATGTACACTTACCGCTCGACTCCAGACGGGTCTGCCTCTCAAGGACCTGGACGTTAAGTCCTCCCAGCGCTTCTTGACATGTTTGAATTTGCGGACTGCCACCCCCTCCCCGTTGATGGCAGTCACGATGTCCGTCCAGATCCTGGTCCGCCCTTCCTTGTCGGCGTGCGAACTTCCGAAGAGGGCATCATACTGCCCCAGGACTTGCTCCACCAGGACACCAACTTCGGTGGCAGTGAAGCTGGTGGCCCTCTGCCTCTCTGGCTGGGGGTTGCCAGTGGTGCCAGATGGTGGTGTGCCCGACATGGCGACCCCAGAGGCAGGTGTGGGTGGGCAACTGGGTGCTGGGGCTGTGCTGTGGAGTGATGGTATCCCATGGATAATGGAATTGCGTGCGTGTGCTGATGCACTTACGCGCTAAGGCCCTTTCCTTGAATTACACGCTGCCGTGCAAGATTTTCACATGCCAAAACACTCCGTATTAAGCTGGCCACACGAAAACACACGAAAGACCTCGCTCCTGCCCTGAAGGCCATTTTCCTGCCCCCCAGAGCCCGAGCACGCTCCCATCTGCCATCTGCTGCTGCCTGACTGCCTGCTGCCCACGTGCCCTGCTATTTGGTGCCTGCACATCAGCCATCTGCAGGGGTCCAGTTGCTGTGTTCACCCCTGCTGGAACAGAAGACTCCCGACTGGGATACCATCGCTCCACAGCCCAGCCCCAGGACACAGTTGCCCACCCACGCCTGCCTCGGGGGTCGCCATGTCGGGGCAAACACCATCTGAGACCACTGGCGACCCCCAGCCAGAGGGGCAGAGGGCCACCAGCTTCAGTCAGAAGGAAGTTGGTGTCCTGGTGGAGCATGTCCTGGGGCATTATGATGCCCTCTTCGGAACATCACGCGCCAACAAGGAAGGACGGGATAGGATCTGGGACGACTTTGTGGTTGCCATCAATGTGGAGGGGGTGGCAACCCGCAACATCAAGCAAGTCAAGAAGCGCTGGGAGGACTTGAGGTCCAGGACCCTCATAAAGGCCCGGTGCCTCGTGGAGGGGGGCCGGGGCAGCATGAGTACCATCCAGATGAGGGTCCTGGAACACGTAGGCCCAGCGCTCCACACCCAGATCCTTCAGAGGCAGACCCGTCTGGAGTTGAGCGGTAAGTGGCCAAGCATTGCTGGGTGAGACAGGGCATGTTGCAGGGTGCTGGTTGTCTGATACTTGCCTGTATGTGTGACATAGGGTATGTACGTATGTGTGTGTGCAGGGACATCATGGTCATGCATGTGAGACCAGTAATGTGTAAACCACATGGTTGGTGCATGTGTTACAATGCAACATGCGGAGCAGCATGCGGAATGCACACATTAATGCATGCCTGTCTCTGTTATTGGACATGGATGGGATGTGAGAGATGGGTGCTGCTGTCATGGACATGTCTGGTGTCCATGTCTGAGTGTCTGACTTGCGTGTCTGTGAATTGTAAATGCCATGGATGCATGACACATGTTTGTGACAATGTTCAGATTCACTGATGCAGCCTACTCATCCTTGTATCCACTGTGTCTGGGGTGTACGAGGCCAGATGGATGAAACTACGGTGAAGTGTGTGCATGTGATAGGCATGACCCATGATGCATGTGAGTTTCAAACCAGCATTGTATGTTTCAAGAGTCCCTTGGACATGTATGCTAATGTTCATAGCATGCGCCATGCCTGTTACTGCATGTGTTTTGCCTGCACGGACCCATGTGTTGTGGAGGGACATGATGGAAGTGATGTTTGACTGTGCCACTCATCTGCTATTGCTTCCTCTCTAGGGGACCATTGTACAGTACCCTGATGCTTGTGTTCTATGTCTCCCTCTACACAGCGGCAAGTGATGAAGAGGACGGAGACGGCGCTGTGGAGCAAAGCGGTGGGGATGCCCCCACCGGCCGGCGACGCAAGGCCCAGTCACCCTCCCAGAAATTACCATCGTCCGGGAGTGAGGGGACTGGTGCTGCGTCTGCCACTACGGCTGCAGCAGAAGGGGTGGGTGAGCCCCCACAGGGGCTTGCAATGGCGGAAGACGGTGTGGAGCCATCCAGGTTGGTGGTTTCCACAGAGGAGGAGGAGGCCGTTACTGAGACGCACATGGGGCCTGGTGGGGGTGGTACCACTGGTGCAAGTGGTGCAGTCCAGGGGCAGGAGGCAGCACAGGTCACCGTGGAGGGGCCTGTGCATGTCACTGTCCCTGACGACACTGTGACTGCACCACCATGCACCAGCAGGGATGCCCCATCCCAGGCCCGTCCGCAGGTAGGGGGGATGTCCATGTCATCTGACACTCCTCTACCTGCGGACGAGGGGACCCCTGGCCGTATGGAGAAGGTCCTGATTGGTGTCGCGTTGCGCACGCGTGACATTCGTGATGATGTGCGTGCTTCCCGGGGGGAGCACGCACATCATCACGAAGAGCAGCGTGCCAACGTGGCCCAGTTGGGAGTGTCCATGGTCGGGGGTTTTGTACATGTGTCGGCCACTCTGGCGGCCCTCTCCTCCTCTGTGGAGACTATGTGCCAGTCGTTCTCCATGCCGTCTTCCAGCCCAGATGCCACCAGGGCCCCCTGTGGACCTGCCTGACCAATGCAGCCAGCTCGGTGGGGATCCCATCCCTGCCACAGTCGGGAGTCGGAGGTCCAGCAGGGGTGGACACCCCAGCAACTGGACCCCAGCAGATGGAGGATGTGCCGGCATCATCGGGCAGGGCACGTGCATGACGGCGTTGGTGGATTCCATCAGCCTGGATGCCGTCGTGCTGGCAGAGGCAGTTGCGTCGGAGGCAGCGGCAGGCTCAACGTGGGAGGCATCATGGCTCGGGGCCATCTACATCAGAGGGGCAGGCATCGGCCGGAGGGCAGGAGGACCCTGGAATGGGAGTGTCTTCCGTGTGGCAGCAGTTGGGCCAGCAGATAGGTGCGGAGCGGTGGCGGGCGGAGGAGGCACGGCTCACAATGGTCAGGGCGGAGAACTCCATGTGCAGAGCGCTGAGGCGGGCTGAGTGCCTCGAGGGAATTCGCAGGGAGTTGGAGGTGGACATGGGGTTATCCCTGCGAGACCTCGGGGCCAGAGAACAGGCCCGCCTCCAAGACATTGAACAGGAGTTCGATGATGCCCTGGCCCATGACATCAACAAGTGAGCTGTTGGACTTGCCCGCCGCCATTGTATATAGGTCATTAGTGTTAAGTTTCATTTCTTTTTTCTTTCATTTGGGGCACATGGACTATGCCCCACATTTTTGTATATAGTTAGTAATTAGGTAGGTTTCATTGTAGGTTTCATTTATGTCGTTGGGCTCATGGGCCCTGGATTTGCTATTTGTACATAGTTTTACAGTGGATTTTTCTCCTTCATCTTTTTTTTTTCACCATGGAGCAATGGATATTGCGCTTTTCTTTCCCTTTGGATTTGCTTTGTTGGACGGTGACTTTGGACACATTTTCATTAGGATTAATTTGGATTCTCATTTTATTTTTTATCATTTTTTGGGACAAGCTTCATTTTGATTTTTATTGACATTATTGTGTGTTTTGATTTCATTCCCTTCATTTTGACTTGAATACATTTTTGTTTCTTACTCCAATGTGTGGTCTTCTCTCATTGGTTTCATGCATGTCACAATGTGGGTTTTCTCAGTCATGTGTTGCCATTGTGTGGGTCTGACAGACTTCTACTCATGCGCATACTGCTTATTTGTGATCTATCATTTAATAGGGATTTCAATTTGGAGTGGATGTAAAGCTTGGTTGGGTGTTTGGACTGGGGTGGCGTGGGGTGGGATTTGGGTGGCCATAAGAGCCAAGGATCTGGATTGTGATGACGTGTTGGCTGGGGGACGTGTCGGGGCCTGCTGGCAGGTGCCCCTGACATCTGGGGGTTGAGGGTGCTGGGGGACATGAGTGGGACATGAGTGGTGGCCTGCTGGCAGGTACCTTGCACTCCTGGGCGGTCTGGGTGCTGGGGTACATGTGTCAGGGCCTGCTGGCAGGTGCCTGTCAATGCTGGGGGGGTGATGGGGCTGGGGGACATGGGTGGGGGCCTGCTGGCAGGTGCCCCTGACTGCTGGGGGGTGGGGGTGCTGGGGTACATATGTTGGGGCCTGCTGGCAGGTGCCTGTCAATGCTGGGGGGGTGGGGGGGCTGGGGGACATGAGTGGGGGCCTGCTGGCAGGTGCCCCTGACTGCTGGGGAGTGGGGGTGCTGGGGGACATGAGTGGAACATGAGTGGGGGCCTGCTGGCAGGTGCCCCTGACTGCTGGGGGGTTGGGGTGCTGGGGGACATGTGTGGGACATGAGTGGGGGCCTGCTGGCAGGTGACCTGCACTGCTGGGGGTGGGGGTGTTGGGGGACATGTGTGGGGGCCTGCTGGCAGGTGCCCTGCACTGCTGGGGGGTGGGGGTGCTGGGGACATGAGTGGGACATGAGTGGGGGCCTGCTGGCAGGTGACCTGCACTGCTGGGGGGTGGAGGTGCTGGGGTACATGTGTCGGGACCTGCTGGCAGGTGCCTGTCAATGCTGGGTGTGTGGGGGGCCTGGGGGACATGAGTGGGGGCCTGCTGGCAGGTGCCCTGCACTGCTGGGGGGTGGGGGTGCTGGGGGACATGAGTGGGACATGAGTGGGGGCTTGCTGGCAGGTGCCCTGCACTGCTGGGGGGTGGGGGTGCTAGGGGACATGTGTGGGGGCCTGCTGGCAGGTGCCTGTCAATGCTGGGGGGTGGGGGTGCTGGGGTACATGTGTTGGGGCCTGCTGGCAGGTGCCTGTCAATGCTGGGGGGGTGGGGGCTGGGGGACATGAGTGGGGGCCTGCTGGCAGGTGCCCCTGACTGCTGGGGGGTTGGGGTGCTGGGGGACATGAGTGGGACATGAGTGGGGGCCTGCTGGCAGGTGACCTGCACTGCTGGGGGTGGGGGTGCTGGGGACATGAGTGGGACATGAGTGGGGGCCTGCTGGCAGGTGACCTGCACTGCTGGGGGGTGGGGGTGCTGGGGACATGAGTGGGACATGAGTGGGGGCCTGCTGGCAGGTGACCTGCACTGCTGGGGGGTGGGGGTGCTGGTGTACATGTGATGGGGCCTGCTGGCAGGTGCCTGTCAATGCTGGGGGGTGGAGGTGCTGGGGTACATGTGTCGGGACCTGCTGGCAGGTGCCTGTCAATGCTGGGTGTGTGGGGGGCCTGGGGGACATGAGTGGGGGCCTGCTGGCAGGTGCCCTGCACTGCTGGGGGGTGGGGGTGCTGGGGACATGAGTGGGACATGAGTGGGACATGAGTGGGGGCCTGCTGGCAGGTGACCTGCACTGCTGGGGGGTGGGGGTGCTGGGGGACATGTGATGGGGCCTGCTGGCAGGTGCCTGTCAATGCTGGCGGGTGGAGGTGCTGGGGTACATGTGTCGGGACCTGCTGGCAGGTGCCTGTCAATGCTGGGTGTGTGGGGAGCCTGGGGGACATGAGTGGGGGCCTGCTGGCAGGTGCCCTGCACTGCTGGGGGGTGGGGGTGCTGGGGGACATGAGTGGGACATGAGTGGGGGCCTGCTGGCAGGTGCCCTGCACTGCTGGGGGGTGGGGGTGCTAGGGGACATGTGTGGGGGCCTGCTGGCAGGTGCCTGTCAATGCTGGGGGGTGGGGTGCTGGGGTACATGTGTCAGGGCCTGCTGGCAGGTGCCTGTCAATGCTGGGGGGTGGGGGCCTGGGGGACATGAGTGGGGGCCTGCTGGCAGGTGCCCTGCACTGCTGGGGGGTGGGGGTGCTGGGGGACATGTGTCGGGGCCTGCTGGCAGGTACCCCACACTGCTGGGGGATGGGGTGCTGGGGGACATGTGTGGGGGCCTGCTGGCAGGTGCCCTGCACTGCTGGGGGGAGGGGGGCTGGGGGACATGTGTGGGGGCCTGCTAGCAGGTGCCCTGCACTGCTGGGGGGTGGGGGGACTGGGGGACATGAGTGGGGGCCTGCTGGCAGGTGCCCTGCACTGCTGGGGGGTGGGGGCGCTGGGGGACATGTATCGGGGCCTGCTGGCTGGTACCTGTCAATGCTGGGGGGTGGGGGGGCTGGGGGACATGAGTGGGGGCCTGCTGGCAGGTGCCCTGCACTGCTGGGGGGTGGGGGTGCTGGGGGACATGTGTCAGGGCCTGCTGGCAGGTGCCTATCAATGCTGGGGGGTGGGGGGCTGGGGGACATGAGTGGGGGCCTGCTGGCAGGTGCCCTGCACTGCTGGGGAGTGGGGTGCTGGGGGACATGAGTGGGGGCCTGCTGGCAGGTGCCCTGCATTGCTGGGGGTGGGGGTGCTGGTGTACATGTGTCGGGGCCTGCTGGCAGGTACCTGTCAATGCTGGGGGGAGGTGGGGGGGCTGGGAGACATGAGTGGGGGCCTGCTGGCAGGTGTCCTGCACTGCTGGGGGGTGGGGGTGCTGGGGGATATGTGTCGGGGCCTGCTGGCAGGTGCCTGTCAATGCTGGGGGGTGGGGGGGCTGGGGGACATGAGTGGGGGCCTGCTGGCAGGTGCCCTGCACTGCTGGGGGTGGGGGTGCTGGGGGGCATGTGTGGGGGCCTGCTGGCAGGTGCCCCTGACTGCTGGGGGGTGGGGGTGCTGGGGGACATGAGTGGGTCATGAGTGGGGGCCTGCTAGCGGGTGCCCTGCACTGCTGGGGGGTGGGGGTGCTGGGGTACATCTGTCGGGGCCTGCTGGCAGGTGCCTGTCAATGCTGGGGGGCTGGGGGACATGAGTGGCGGCCTGCTGGCAGGTGCCCTGCACTGCTGGGGGGTGGGGGTGCTGGGGGACATGTGTGGGGGCCTGCTGGCAGGTGCCCTGCACTGCTGGGGGCTGGGGGGGCTGGGAGACATGAGTGGGGGCCTGATGGCAGGTGTCCTGCACTGCTGGGGGCTGGGGGTGCTGGGGGACATGTGTCGGGGCCTGCTGGCAGGTGCCTGTCAATGCTGGGGGGTGGGGGGGCTGGGGGACATGAGTGGGGGCCTGCTGGCAGGTGCCCCTGACTGCTGGGGGGTGGGGGTGCTGGGGGACATGAGTGGGACATGAGTGGGTGCCTGCTGGCAGGTGCCCTGCACTCCTGGGCGGTCTGGGTGCTGGGGTACATGTGTCAGGGCCTGCTGGCAGGTGCCTGTCAATGCTGGGGGGTGAGGGGGCTGGGGGACATGGGTGGGGGCCTGCTGGCAGGTGCCCCTGACTGCTGGGGGGTGGGGGTGCTGGGGGACATGAGTGGGACATGAGTGGGGGCCTGCTGGCAGGTGCCCTGCACTGCTGGGGGGTGGGGGTGCTGGGGTACATGTGTCGGGGCCTGCTGGAAGGTGCCTGTCAATGCTGGGGGGGTGGGGGGGCTGGGGGACATGAGTGGGGGCCTGCTGGCAGGTGCCCTGCACTGCTGGGGGGTGGGGGCGCTGGGGGACATGTGTCGGGGCCTGCTGGCAGGTGCCCTGCACTGCTGGGTGGTGGGGGTGCTAGGGGACATGTGTGGGGGCCTGCTGGCAGGTGCCCTGCACTGCTGGGGGGTGGGGGGGGCTGGGGGACATGAGTGGGGGCCTGCTGGCAGGTGCCTGTCAATGCTGGGGGGTGGGGGCCTGGGGGACATGAGTGGGGGCCTGCTGGAAGGTGCCCTGCACTGCTGGGGAGTGGGGTGCTGGGGGACATGAGTGGGACATGAGTGGGGGCCTGCTGGCAGGTGCCCTGCATTGCTGGGGGGTGGGGGTGCTGGTGTACATGTGTCGGGGCCTTCTGGCAGGTACCGGTCAATGCTGGAGGGGGTGGGGGGCTGGGAGACATGAGTGGGGGCCTGCTGGCAGGTGTCCTGCACTGCTGGGGGTGGGGGTGCTGGGGGACATGTGTCGGGGCCTGCTGGCAGGTGCCTGTCAATGCTGGGGGATGGGGGGCTGGGGGACATGAGTGGGGGCCTGCTGGCAGGTGCCCTGCACTGCTGGGGGTGGGGGTGCTGGGGGACATGTGTGGGGGCCTGCTGGCATGTGCCCCTGACTGCTGGGGGTTGGGGGCACTGGGGGACATGTGTGGGACATGAGTGGGGGCCTGCTAGCAGGTGCCCTGCACTGCTGGGGGGTGGGGGTGCTAGTGTACATGTGTCGGGGCCTGCTGGCAGGTGCCTGTCAATGCTGGGGGGGTGGGGGCGCTGGGGTACATGTGTCGGGGCCTGCTGGCAGGTGCCTGTCAATGCTGGGTTGTGGGGGGGCTGGGGGACATGTGTTGGGGCCTGCTGGCAGGTGCCTGTCAATGCTGGGGGGTGGGGGGCTGGGGGACATGAGTGGGGGCCTGCTGGCAGGTGCCCTGCACTGCTGGGGAGTGGGGGTGCTGGGGGACATGCGTGGGACATGAGTGGGGGCCTGCTGGCAGGTGCCCTGCATTGCTGGGGGGTGGGGGTGCTGGTGTACATGTGTCGGGGCCTGCTGGCAGGTACCTGTCAATGCTGGGGGGGTGGGGGGACTGGGAGACATGTGTGGGGGCCTGCTGGCAGGTGTCCTGCACTGCTGGGGGTGGGGGTGCTGGGGGACATGTGTGGGGGCCTGCTGGCAGGTGCCCCTGACTGCTGGGGGGTGGGGGTGCTGGGGGACATGAGTGGGACATGAGTGGGGGCCTGCTAGCAGGTGCCCTGCACTGCTGGGGGGTGGGGGTGCTGGTGTACATGTGTCGGGGCCTGCTGGCAGGTGCCTGTCAATGCTGGGGGGGTGGGGGTGCTGGGGTACATGTGTCGGGGCCTGCTGGCAGGTGCCTGTCAATGCTGGGGTGTGGGGGGGCTGGGGGACATGTGTCGGGGCCTGCTGGCAGGTGCCTGTCAATGCTGGGGGGTGGGGGGCTGGGGGACATTAGTGGGGGCCTGCTGGCAGGTGCCCTGCACTGCTGGGGAGTGGGGGTGCTGGGGGACATGAGTGGGACATGAGTGGGGGCCTGCTGGCAGGTGCCCTGCATTGCTGGGGGGTGGGGATGCTGGTGTACATGTGTCGGGGCCTGCTGGCAGGTACCTGTCAATGCTGGGGGGGTGGGGGGACTGGGAGACATGTGTGGGGGCCTGCTGGCAGGTGTCCTGCACTGCTGGGGAGTGGGGGTGCTGGGGGACATGTGTCGGGGCCTGCTGGCAGGTGCCTGTCAATGCTGGGGGGTTGGGGGGCTGGGGGACATGAGTGGGGGCCCTGCTGGCAGGTGCCCTGCACTGCTGGGGGTTGGGGGTGCTGGGGGACATGAGTGGGACATGAGTGGGGGCCTGCTAGCAGGTGCCCTGCACTGCTGGGGGGTGGGGGTGCTGGTGTACATGTGTCGGGGCCTGCTGGCAGGTGCCTGTCAATGCTGGGGGGGTGGGGGTGCTGGGGTACATGTGTCGGGGCCTGCTGGCAGGTGCCTGTCAATGCTGGGTTGTGGGGGGGCTGGGGAACATGTGTCGGGGCCTGCTGGCAGGTGCCTGTCAATGCTGGGGGGTGGGGGCTGGGGGACATGAGTGGGGGCCTGCTGGCAGGTGCCCTGCACTGCTGGGGAGTGGGGGTGCTGGGGGACATGAGTGGGGGCCTGCTGGCAGGTGCCCTGCATTGCTGGGGGGTGGGGGTGCTGGTGTACATGTGTCGGGGCCTGCTGGCAGGTACCTGTCAATGCTGGGGGGGTGGGGGGACTGGGAGAAATGTGTGGGGGCCTGCTGGCAGGTGTCCTGCACTGCTGGGGGGTGGGGGTGCTGGGGGACATGTGTCGGGGCCTGCTGGCAGGTGCCTGTCAATGCTGGGGGGTGGGGGGGCTGGGGGACATGAGTGGGGGCCCTGCTGGCAGGTGCCCTGCACTGCTGGGGGTGGGGTGCTGGGGGACATGTGTGGGGGCCTGCTGGCAGGTGCCCCTGACTGCTGGGGGGTGGGGGTGCTGGGGGACATGAGTGGGACATGAGTGGGGGCCTGCTAGCAGGTGCCCAGCACTGCTGGGGGGCGGGGGTGCTGGGGGACATGAGTGGGGGCCTGCTGGCAGGTGCCTTGCACTGCTGGGGGGTGGGGACATGAGTGGCGGCCTGCTGGCAGGTGCCCTGCACTGCTGGGGGTGGGGGTGCTGGGGGACATGTGTGGGGGCCTGCTGGCATGTGCCCCTGACTGCTGGGGGTTGGGGGTGCTGGGGGACATGAGTGGGACATGAGTGGGGGCCTGCTAGCAGGTGCCCTGCACTGCTGGGGGGTGGGGGTGCTGGTGTACATGTGTCGGGGCCTGCTGGCAGGTGCCTGTCAATGCTGGAGGGGTGGGGGTGCTGGGGTACATGTGTCGGGGCCTGCTGGCAGGTGCCTGTCAATGCTGGGTTGTGAGGGGGCTGGGGGACATGTGTCGGGGCCTGCTGGCAGGTGCCTGTCAATGCTGGGGGGTGGGGGGCTGGGGGACATGAGTGGGGGCCTGCTGGCAGGTGCCCTGCACTGCTGGGGAGTGGGGGTGCTGGGGGACATGAGTGGGACATGAGTGGGGGCCTGCTGGCAGGTGCCCTGCATCGCTGGGGGTGGGGGGTGCTGGTGTACATGTGTCGGGGCCTGCTGGCAGGTACCTGTCAATGCTGGGGGGGTGGGGGGACTGGGAGACATGTGTGGGGGCCTGCTGGCAGGTGTCCTGCACTGCTGGGGGGTGGGGGTGCTGGGGACATGTGTCGGGGCCTGCTGGCAGGTGCCTGTCAATGCTGGGGGGTGGGGGGGCTGGGGGACATGAGTGGGGGCCCTGCTGGCAGGTGCCCTGCACTGCTGGGGGTGGGGGTGCTGGGGGACATGTGTGGGGGCCTGCTGGCAGGTGCCCCTGACTGCTGGGGGGTGGGGGTGCTGGGGGACATGAGTGGGACATGAGTGGGGGCCTGCTAGCAGGTGCCCTGCACTGCTGGGGGGAGGGGGTGCTGGTGTACATGTGTCGGGGCCTGCTGGCAGGTGCCTGTCAATGCTGGGGGGGTGGGGGTGCTGGGGTACATGTGTCGGGGCCTGCTGGCAGGTGCCTGTCAATGCTGGGTTGTGGGGGGGCTGGGGGACATGTGTCGGGGCCTGCTGGCAGGTGCCTGTCAATGCTGGGGGGTGGGGGGCTGGGGGACATTAGTGGGGGCCTGCTGGCAGGTGCCCTGCACTGCTGGGGAGTGGGGGTGCTGGGGGACATGAGTGGGGGCCTGCTGGCAGGTGCCCTGCATTGCTGGGGGGTGGGGATGCTGGTGTACATGTGTCGGGGCCTGCTGGCAGGTACCTGTCAATGCTGGGGGGGTGGGGGGACTGGGAGACATGTGTGGGGGCCTGCTGGCAGGTGTCCTGCACTGCTGGGGAGTGGGGGTGCTGGGGGACATGTGTCGGGGGCTGCTGGCAGGTGCCTGTCAATGCTGGGGGGTTGGGGGGCTGGGGGACATGAGTGGGGGCCCTGCTGGCAGGTGCCCTGCACTGCTGGGGGTTGGGGGTGCTGGGGGACATGAGTGGGGGCCTGCTAGCAGGTGCCCTGCACTGCTGTTGGGTGGGGGTGCTGGTGTACATGTGTCGGGGCCTGCTGGCAGGTGCCTGTCAATGCTGGGGGGGTGGGGGTGCTGGGGTACATGTGTCGGGGCCTGCTGGCAGGTGCCTGTCAATGCTGGGTTGTGGGGGGGCTGGGGGACATGTGTCGGGGCCTGCTGGCAGGTGCCTGTCAATGCTGGGGGTGGGGGCTGGGGGACATGAGTGGGGGCCTGCTGGCAGGTGCCCTGCACTGCTGGGGAGTGGGGGTGCTGGGGGACATGAGTGGGACATGAGTGGGGGCCTGCTGGCAGGTGCCCTGCATTGCTGGGGGGTGGGGGTGCTGGTGTACATGTGTCGGGGCCTGCTGGCAGGTGCCTGTCAATGCTGGGGCGTGGGGGGGCTGGGGGACATGAGTGGGGGCCCTGCTGGCGGGTGCCCTGCACTGCTGGGGGTGGGGGTGCTGGGGGACATGTGTGGGAGCCTGCTGGCAGGTGCCCCTGACTGCTGGGGGGTGGGGGTGCTGGGGGACATGAGTGGGACATGAGTGGGGGCCTGCTAGCAGGTGCCCAGCACTGCTGGGGGGCGGGGGTGCTGGGGGACATGAGTGGGGGCCTGCTGGCAGGTGCCTTGCACTGCTGGGGGGTGGGGACATGAGTGGCGGCCTGCTGGCAGGTGCCCTGCACTGCTGGGGGGTGGGGGTGCTGGTGTACATGTGTCTGGGCCTGCTGGCAGGTGCCTGTCAATGCTGGGGGGGTGGGGGTGCTGGGGTACATGTGTCGGGGCCTGCTGGCAGGTGCCTGTCAATGCTGGGTTGTGGTGGGGCTGGGGGACATGAGTGGTGGCCTGCTGGCAGGTGCCCTGCACTGCTGGGGGATGGGGGTGCTGGGGGACATGTGTGGGGGCCTGCTGGCAGGTGCCCTGCACTGCTGAGGGGTGGGGGGCTGGGGGACATGAGTGGGGGCCTGCTGGCAGGTGCCCTGCACTGCTGGGGGGTGGGGGGGCTGGAGGACATGAGTGGGGGCCTGCTGGCAGGTGGGGGTGCAGGGGGTCATGCGTTGGTGATCAGTAGTGCAAGGTGATATGTGGCTTGGCTGGGGGGCATGCCCATGGTGGATGGGCTGCCTGCCGGACATGACCAGGGGTGGGGGGTAGTCCCCTGTGGTGTGGGCTGCCTGCAGTGGCCATGGAGGGTGTAGAGGGAACACCTGGGAGGACCCACACTGCCAATTCACGTGTAGGACTCCCCGGCACCCTCGAAATACACGTACCCGGATCCAATCGCGTGTGAGACTTCACGCGAACCCCAGTTATACAAGTACCTCGCTCGCCCAAGGCCTATCGCGCGTGAAACTTCCCGCGCACCCCCGAAATACACGCACACGCTATTTTTCACACAGCGGATGTCCGTGTTTGTCGCGTACCCCTTTGCACGTCATTTGTCCTAGAGGGCCACAGTATGGGACATTCATCATAGCTGTATGTACGTGCTTTTTGTTAGCGCACATTTTTTTCATGCGCAGGGATGCTACCGCCTGCCTTCTTGTGGCGGACGTGTTTAGGCCTGTGTGCGTCTTTGCCCATGCGCTGGTTTTCCCTATTCGATTCCATGAATACGTGTTGTAGGCGAGCGTGTGGGCATTCTGCGCACTTGCCTCCTGTACTTCCCCTGTGACGCCCACATTTTCACGGGTTGTTCCCCATTCCGCGTATCACAACCCATGTTACGCCTACTTTTGTTGTGTGTGCCGCGCTATGTGCGCTTTCGCTGTGCGCTTAACGCACGCTGTTTGAAGACGTGTGCGCCAGCGTGCGTCGAACAGGATTTCAGCGCACATCCATGGATTTCCACACGCACGGACTTCCATGAATCACTGTGCGCGGGTTTCGCTGCGATTTTCGCACTGGCTCTGCGATTCGCACACTTTCGCTGAAAATTTCAGCGCACATTAATTCCATGAATTGGCCTCAAAATATGTTGGGAGGTTTGGTTCTTATATTTTGGTTACAAACCTATTACTTAGTCACTCTATTCTTTATTGTATAAGTCTTGTATGCCTTTTGACGTTAAGAAAATATTTAAACAAAAAAAAATATGCTAGCTCAAATGCAGGCTACCCACATTCTTTACAGCCACACTTTACACAATGAAGTAAGTTAAGGAACTGTGTTCCATGCTGCCTTCACATGCATTCCCTCCTTTTCTCTCTCTCTCTCTCTCTCTCTCTCTCTGTCTCTCTCATTCTCTCTCTCTCTCCCTCTCTCTCTTGCACACACACACACGCGCGCACTCTCTCTCTCTTTCTCTCTGTCTCTCTCTCTCTCTCTCTCTCTCTCTCTCTGTCAAGGGCAGAGTTTGTGACAGACGCCTCCCTCCTGTGTGCACACAATCATCACGCTGGGGAAGAGAGACACCTTAAGCAGCCCACATACACAAGCAGGAGGTGGGGAAGGGGAAAGCAGAGGGTCCAGCAGGAGGGACCTTCTAAAGGCAAGGGCTCTTCTCTTCCCTGAGGGGCCATGAGAGCTGAGCCACCCAAAGAGACCTGCCTGGGGTGGAGAACATGCGTAGATTTCCCTAAGCAGACTGACCCTTATTTGTGCTGCCTCAGATAAGAATGTACTATGTATTTTAAATTCTGTCCAAGATACACAAGTTGCCATGTTGTGCTTTATACAATTTCGTACCTCAGCAGGAAGTAACTGCCATGAACAAAGCACTCACAATTCAGATTAGTCCAAGGGTACGACAGATAGTCCTGACTCTATTAATGTTACAGAGGATCCTATTATGCATGTCTCTTTTCTCTTTTTATTCGAAATAGCAGCAAGAAAAGAAACAGACAAAAATGGCTACTTCCACAAGCCCTCACTCGTGCTCCTCCACATTAGTCCTCAAAACACAATTTTGACATATAGTGTGCATTGCAAATAACCAATAAATACATAAATAAATGAATACATCTGACACAGTCTTTCCCATAAGTTCTGTTTGGTTCCTGTGGACATACTGTTTTCGCCAGCTGTGACATCTACAGAAACGAAACACCAAGGACCATCATTCGCGAAGGAAAACACTGAGGTAGATACCGGCCAGGTTTTTTGCTAGTAGAACGACAGCCCCTCCTGATCCACAGAATCTGGGAGAACAGAAAGAACAATCAAAGTGTCAAATGGGCAGTTGTCCAGAAGGGATAATACTCACCTCTGTGCCATTGATAGAACCATGACTGTCTGTCGTGTCCCCGAACTAATCAGAATTCTAAGGCATGGCATGGGGGCTCCTATTATGCACATTTCAAAGCCATGAAAACACCATAGCCGAGGCGTGCCCAATATACTTACAATGGAAAGTACAAAATGTTGATGCATTAACCCAGTCGACTGAGAGCAGACTATCCTCCAGAAGGGCTCCAGACCAAAAAGCCTTGTAGGTCATAGCACCCTTTACAGAATATGCTCCAAAAACGTCGGTGTTCACCCCGGCCTCCTTCAGGACCCCTTTGAACCCTCTGGCTAAAGAGGAGGAGGAAACTGGAGCTAAACTTTGCAAAAGGAAACGGACAGAGCCCCAGAATTATTTTGAATGGCTACCGTCACCAGTTCATACTGCTAAAGGCACAGCATAACACATAACTGTAGAATATGAGGGTAAGCAGGAAAGCCAATAACCTTAGTGGTAGTTGTTGTGTGACGATACAACTAAAAAGACACTCCAGAAGAAGTAAATACTCGCCCTTTAAGATCGGGAGCACGAACGTTCGCTACTTGTAGAAAGACAACCTAGCACATGAGATGACCAGCTTAGCAGACACCTGTTTCAGGGATAACTGGACATTGGAAGGCCACCGTTCAAAGATGCAAAGAACCAGATCTACGTCCCACATGTGGCAGCCCCTAGAAGCGCGAGGGGTGGAAACACGGATTCCCTTCAACAAACGACAGACCAGAGGATGCTCGCCCACCGGAAATCCCCCCACCAAATCATGGTATGTTGAAATCACCGACCAATACAAGTTCACCGTATGGTGTGATGCAGACAAAGCAAGTTCCACCCAAAAATTCAGCACTGTCACTACAGGGGCCAGACATGGATCGACAGACCTTTTGGCACACCAGCGTACACAGGCCATCCTGTCAGATTTATAAGACCTAAGTGTACTAGGGGCCTATGAACCGTCAATGAATGATGAACCTCTACTAAAAAGACCCTGTGGGGCCCAATGGTCCCCGACACGAACCACACAATCAGCCACAGGGATCCATCCAGCAAAGGGTATCGGGTAGCATCAGTAAGAGCCATGGGGCCTCAATGAGAAGATGGAGAATTATTGGAAACCAGGCTTCTGTTGCCCACCAAAGTTTCACTAGAACGTCAGTGGCACTGCAGCTCTAAACCTGCAAAGGAAACCTGGGAATAAGGGCAAAGAGGGCAAATTCATGCATAGCGCTTCTGCCCCAGCTTCTGCCCCAGAGCTGGGAGACCTGGGAGAAGGCGTGCGTCGCCAAGGTGTATGGATCCATACCCCAACTGGAGAACAGTGGAAGCTGGTTATTGAGCTAGGCAGCAAAAAGATCAACCCGGCAGGGAGCCCAAGGTGTTGGCAACAACCTCTAGTCTGCTGAATCCCGCCCAGAGCGGGAGCACCAATCCGCAATGCTGTTGGATACCCCAGGGATGAAGATTGCCTGTATCCTCAACTGATGGGGAATGCAAAACTCCCAAAATTGCTCTGCCAGGTCCAGTTGTAAGAGAATAATTGCACAACGCCAGCTGTTTTTGGCAAAACAGGGGACTGCAAGGAACCCCTCCATGAATTTCTAAACAGTTGATAGGCTTTTGTGACTCCTGGATGGACCAGTGGAAGTGCCACCACAGCAAGCACTCAACCTCTGAGGCTGGCATCAGACTCCAAGACAAGACCGGTGACAATACCAGAAATCACACACTTGTTCCATGCATCCATATGATAGAGGCAATGTTTTAACTTTTCTTGCACTTCTAAAGGTAGTCGCACTCTGTCAGAATACCCTGCACACTCTAGGCGCTTTTGTATCTTCAATCGCTGTATGGCCCTGTAATGCAGTGGGGGCAGAATTATTGCTTGAATTGAGGCAAATTGAAGCTCCACAATCCTGGCCACTTGACGAATAGCCAATAACCGGGCGCACAGTGAATCTGCAATCTCCCTCCTTCATTGTCATGCACAGATGATTCAACAAAACCTCCAAGTGTCCGAGCCCTAATAAGGATGTCGTTAAGATAAATCAATAACCGGACACAAAAGTCACAAGAAACCAACACCTGACCTCAACAGTTTTGAAAAAGCAAATGGCACAGATGAATAACCAAAGGGTGGAGGAGAAAAACAAAAGAACGGTACCGCAATGGAAACAGAGAAATCGCCTGTGCTCGGGAGCAATGGAAGCTGTGAGATATGTGTCTTTGAGGTCCAAGTGAACTAGCCAGTTGCCTGGCGTCAATACGTCCTGTAACAATGCAAATGCCTCCCTCTTGAAGTGATAATAATGAACCAACTGATTTAGGGCATGAACATTGAATACTGGAGTGAACGAGCGATCCTTCTTCCAGACCAAAAAGATACTGTGGAAAAATTGGCAGGGTGTGGGTGCCAAAGCTCTATAGCTTGGTTCTGCAACAATTGCCTCCATTCCTGATCCATTGCTCTTGTTTTTGCTTGGTTGAACCAGAGCGGCCCGGGTGGGTGTGGGGGACCTTTGATGGGTCATCCTGCAGAAATCGATGTGAAACCCCATGAAAGTTTCCAAATCCCAGGGATACGAGGAAATGGCAACCTAATTGGTGAGAAAATGTAACAGTCGACCCCCACCAGAGTATTTGTAAGTGGTGAAATAATGCCTACAACCATAGGCATTATGTGCTGACCTACGCCTGGAAGCTCTGCCGTGCTGACCTCTCTACTGGAAAAATCACGCTCTGTTCTGTAATTGCGCCTGAACACCTCAGTGGTTGTGAAAGGTTCTCTTGAAGGGTCTGATACTGTGAAGACCAGCAGCTCTGGCCCAGCCACCAGACCCCGAGAGCGACTGGCCCGCGCAGAGACATTGGGCTGAAAAACAATTCTGAGCAAAGTCTGGGCTTTGTCCAGAGAAGTAAATGTGGCTCAAACTTGCCAGTCTACCTTAAGGATCTGCCACCAAAGAGCACATCCTCCAAGTCCCTCAGTTCCAGAGCATCGGCCAAGCCAATCAGCTTAGGGTGGACCTTCATAAGAACATCTTTACGGTGCTCCTGAATTATAGGCACGTTGTTGTATCTCGGAAAACATAATGCCCACTGGGCCCACCCAGGGATCATTTCTCGTCCATCGGCTCCTCTGCGACCAAAGCTTCTTCTGCAAGGTCCAACATTTTTAATATTGTGCCTACTGTGTTTAAGAGACGTTCTTGACACATGGGCCCCACAGCTCCCCTCATACATTATCTATTACCCTAACCCGACCCAGCACATATAATTGCAAAGAAATGCGCAGTGATAAATTCAGCATTTTTGGCCCCCGCATTTATTGCTGCGAAATTATGGGGTGATACCCTTGTGTTTATTATATAGGCCCGCAGCGCCATAAACCTTGGCCTCTTTGGTGGATACTGGTCGTCCCCTCTGTAGGGAGCTCACATGGTGACTTCAAGTCACCCTACAACTGTTCTCTTGACAGCGCCCCAGTCCTGGGGAAGCTGGTCTGTTTAGACGTACCTTTGTCTACTATTTCCTGCATCCATGCATGATGACGCTTTTGTGACGCTTTGAGAGATGCACTCTTATTCTGTACGTTGTCATTCATAGGGTCAACCTCGAACTCATCCCGAGGCGGTTGGCCAAACCCTGCTTCACAGCCATGGCCACTGACTCCCAAGCTAATAGTCATTAAGTTCGTAGATTACCTAATGACTGTCCCTACACACTCGTCAATATTGCGATCGCAGGCTTGTGCCACAGGATCATTGATAAACAAGGCCAGCTTGCTCTGCCATCAGGCCCATTTCTTGGGCTGGGCGAAGCAAGCGGATGCCCGGGGCGCAATTGCCCTGGGAGGCAAAATTTCCCTTGGGTTGCGACTGCCCAGGAAGTGAGAGGAGGAGCGATTGCCCTGGGTGAGTAGCAGCAGCAGGTGCTGCCTCAGTCTCTTCGGGACCGGTGTAGTTACGTGGTACTACGTAACGTTATGTGAGTCAGAGAGGGGCTTGGGCCACCATTTTTTGAAGTTCTGCGCCAAACTCCCTTTGTGCAGAGGATGATGGCTTCTCCGCTCCAGTCTGCATGATGCAATATTTATAGTGAGCATGTCCCCAGACTACATCCAAGAGCACCATGTGCTGCTGCTCTGCGCACTGTCCCTCCCAAGCGAGAGTGCCCTCATAATCCTCCCTCCTCCCCCCTCACTGTATTGGGCGCAGCTGGTGTTCACACACACTATCTACAGTGGTGAATGGGATTCCCCCGTCACTGTTTAAATAAGACGAAAGGGAGTACCTTCAGTGCTTTAAGTGTGCCGGGCCAGCCGGGGAAGGGCACTGGCAGTCTCCAAAACTGGGACTGCGCTGGGGCCCTGCTGGGGCCCCCCAATCCCACCACAACATTGGCAGGACACATTATCCCATTGCGGCTGCGCCCGCCATTAAGTCTGGCAAGCTGACAGAAGTGCTAGCCAGCCACAGCAAAGCAGCAAAGCTGTGGCTGGCTGGCACTTCTGTCAGTCACTGTAACTTCCTCTGGTGACCCCTCAAGTGAGGGGTCACTAGAGGACGTACGTCCCTTTGTTTCCCCACCCCTAGGTCACTGAGGTTTCTTTAACCCTCGGCGAACCTGGGAACTTTGACATATTTAGAGGTTTATAAAAGATAGCTTGAAAATTACACAATTCAAGCCATCTTTTATAAAGCTTTGCTGACGGACAAATACGTCTCTGGCTTTGTCCGTCGTCAAAGCTTTAGAAAAGATGGATTGAATTGTGTACTTTTCAAGCCATCTTTTATAATCATAGAAATGTTCAAAAAAGATGGGTTGAAAAGTACGCAAACCATAAGGTATGCACACACATATATAAACGTTATATATGTGTGTGCGTACCTTACTATGGTTTGTGTACTTTTCAAGCCATCGTTTATAAACATAGAAATATGTTGCATATTTCTATGTTTATAAAAGATGGCTTGGATAGTACACAAACCATAGTAAGGTACGCATACAAATATATAATTGCTTACATGCATTTATATTTTTTTTTGAGTACCTTACTTGGGTTTGTGTACTTTTTAGGCCACGCCCATCCCGCAAGCCACGCCCTCAAAAGAGCCCGCCCACCTCGATTTCTTACCCCACTTAAAGTCATGAGTGTCTTCATTTTGTTGGGTGCCATTAGGGATGCTGTCAGGATGTTAACAATGGCCTTTGTTCTTAAAGTGTGAACTTGGAAATTATTTCAGCATCCTTTATCATCATGCTTAGTAGAAGACGTATCGTGACACCACATATGTTGCCTGCGGGACGCTCTCTCATTCACTCTCTTCAGACCCCTCTATGACTGACAGGCGCCGAGTCCGACCTCCGCTGCCTCCTGCCCTGCCCACCCCCGGCAGATGCCGTGTGTCCATGGCAGGCTGCCTGCAGGCAGCTGTGTTGCTCTCGCGAAGAATCAACAGCGGATTGTTATAATCTGCGCGCGCATTGGCTGCTGCCCGGGCCACATACCTACCGACAGGACCTGATGAATGCCTACACAGGAGAGGGGACGTTTCTCATTAGGATTTTGCTTTGCAGACAATATTTGAATGCATCGTTTTAGGGGCGCACCTTTCATCCCTAGCAGCGGCATATTAGGAAATGCTCCTTGGACATGTTCGTTTTTAGGTGTTCATGATTCATATAAGAGTCAAATGAATGTCTCTACTGTTTATTCAGTTAGCATAGACCAGTTGAACGAAAGTTGCATATTTAATTTTGACATCTGTCCACTTTCCTCTGACGTCACTTCCATTATATATTAATGAGTCGCCCCGCCCTGGTCTTTCTTGTTTTGCATCTGCTACGGATTGTATTTTTGGGAGGCTGAGGAGTAGTATGCAGGGCTGTGAGGTTGCTACGGCCAGAGGAACTTGGAGCCTATGGGTAGCTTCCTCTTGGGCTTGTTACCTATGTTTTCTTGACCAAATCACCACATTTGTGTTTGGGCTGTTTTCATGTGCTGTTTTGTTAGCACGGCTCAAGCTCTGCCACTCTAATATCTAGTGAGGGGCAGCTCTTGAGGCGGGCTTGGAATAGAAGCGATAGTGCACAGTACCAATGGGAAACCGTTGTCTCATTCCCAGTTTTTTTTTTTAAGACCTCATGAACCGGAGGGGAACGACTAACACCCCCACAAAATGGAGCTTGGTAACAGGCAGTGCCTCCAGAAGGCAGAGCGTCCCTGCCCCCACCCTACAGCACTTAGTCACTGTCCCAATCATGACCCTTGATAACAAATCCACTCCTATTAGTTCATTATCCTGTAGTCAAAACTCAAAAAATAGTGACGGATGGTCCCCCACAGCCTATGGTATGCAGGCATTTTAAATCGAATCGGGACTATTTGTTTAGGGGTGGAGGGATTGCAGAACCGGCTGCAACAGGCAAAAGACCTCACCAGTCTGGTCGAAACATCGCCTCGTGGCCAATCCCCCCAAAATGTACATAGCAAAATACATGTCTTGGTATCACACACCTTCTTGAAAACATTGATTACGCAGTAGCAATAAATGCCGTAACGAGCAGACCCGTATCCGCGTATTTGTTGAGGTGCGGGAGGGCGGGGCCTGCTCACAGGGCGGGGATACGGGGCACATGAATAACATAACACTGACGACGAGGACGCCACTGGGTAAGGGAGGCAATTTCCGACCCCAGGATCAGCGTCTATAGTATTGTCCTGACGCCTACCATGTGCGTTACCTGCACAGTGAATTTCCAAGTGCCATTTTCTGTTTCAGATAGTTGCTGCCCCTCACGGGTGCTTGTGCACCTTCCGGTTCAATTTTTTGAGCCTTCCAGGGCTGAACTGTGACAGAAGCTGCTGGTGCCACCAGGAGGGGCTGGGGGGCACTCGATTTTTTCAACAACAAAAAAAAAGAACAAAAAAGAAGACTATGGAATTAGAAGAATCTCAGTCAGTGCATGTACATGAGGAGACTTCTTTTTTTCCTCCTTTTGTCCAATATCCCTAGTACAGGGACATTTTGCATTCCTCTCCTCTTTGCCACATATGCCAAGGAAGAGTGACGTCCAACGCAGAGCCTGGAGGGAATGGCTGCACAAGGACCCTCTGTGATCTCAAGAAGCCATCCCCTCTGCGGACTTGCAGCCTTCACCAGTGTGAGAGGTGCCTGTGCGGTCGACAGTCATGAGTAACCATGCAGCTGATGCCAGAATTCAATATGTCTGGTCCTCCATCGAAACTGGCCCCGAGTAGGCTGCTATGGCTCAAGAAACTGGAAATGTATGTCAAGGCTACAGGGGAGCTGGAAGATGAGGGCAAGGTGGGGACGCTGCTGTATGCTGCAGGTTCTGTAGTGCCCCGCATCTTCGAGTCGCTGAACCCAACTGCTGACTCATACCAGGCCGTGAAAGATGCACTCAAGGAACATCTCCTACCCCTTGCCAACCAGGACTTTGAACGCTTCATAATGTGTAGCGAGAAGCAGCACGAGGACGAGTCGCTGGCATAATTCTGTGGAAGACTTCGTCACCTGGCTAGTACGTGCCACTGGGAAAATGAGGAAGGGATGGTCCGAAACCAGATCATACAGGGCTGTAGCTCGGGGAAGCTACAGCGACAGATACTTCGGGAACCAGAACTCACGCTAACACAGATCCTTGACGTAGGTAGGTCCTATGAATTGGCAGCCGCACCACCAGGGTGGATGCCACAGTCAAGTCAGTGAAGGGTGAAGAGGCAGAGGACTGACACGCCACACCCATGTCTAAAGTGTGGGTACGACCTCCCACACTCTAGTGAATGCCCAGCAAAAGGGAGGGTGTGCGGGCAATGTTGGGCTACTGGCCATTTCGCCAGAATGTGCCTGGCTGCAAGCCCTGCCACCATCCCTAGAGGTCCGAGTAGAGCTAGCAATGGGGGCATCACAAGACAAGAAATATAGCCATGGTGGAACAGAAGTTCCAGGAGCTGGAAATTGCGGCGGAAGAGGAAGAAGAAGTGTTCTTCATATCAAACATTGACTCAAAAAACAAGAAAAGGAGGCAGCCCTCCTGCGTGGTGAAAATTTGTGAGACTGCGACTCCAGTGCTAATAGACACACGCTCGTCAGTATGTGTGCTGCGACAAGACATTATGAGTCACTACCAGGACCTCCAGCGCTGGGGGAAACCAGAGCAGAGATCTACTCATTTGGAGTAGACCACCCACTCCCACTCTGAGGAGTGTTCATGGCTCAATTCACTCACGCCAACAACAATATCCAAGTGAAATTCTTCATGACAGACGTCAGCCCACACTCACTCCTGAGTTATGCTGCATCCGAGGCATTAAACATTGTGAATTTTGTGCTCTCGGTGTACGAAGCCGACATCAAAGACATAATCAACAAATTCGCAATACATGTTTCAGGCAGTAGGGAAGCTAACAGGGGAACCAGTCAAATTGCATATTAACGAGTCAGTGCGCCCAACAGCGCTGAAGCACAGGCGCATACCCTTCCACCTACGAGCGCAAGTGGAGCAAGAGCTACAAAATCTAGTAGACTCAGTCATTATTGAGAAAGTTGATGGCCCAACTACGTGGGTGTCGCCTATCGTTGTGGCGGCCAAGCCCAAGCAGCCGGGAGCCGTATGCATCTGCGTGGACATGAGGCTACCCAACCTCACTATAAAAAGGGAATGTCACCTCACGCCAACGCTAGACGATGTAGTGGGTGAGCTACAGGGTGCCAAGATTTTCTCGAAGCTCGATTTGTGTTCTGGTTATCACCAACTTGAACTGCACCTGGACTTCCGGTAAATAACCACGTTTACAACGGCCAACGGCCTCTACAAGTAGAAACATTTGAGCTTTGGGATATCCTCTGCTGCTGAGGTGTTCCAAAACGTCATCAGGGGCACCCTCGCTGTCCTAGAGGGCGTAATCAACCTAAGTGATGACATATTGGTGTACGCGACATTGGAAACAGAACACATGACCAGGCTGGAAAAGGCATGGGAAAGAATCCGAGACCTGGGTTTGACTCTACACAGCGAAAAATGTGAATTTCTGAAAGGAAGTATTGAGTTTTTTGGGTTAATTTTCCAGTCTGATGGGATCTCTCCAGACCCACAGAAGGTAAAAGAGATTCAGGACGCAAGGCCACTGGAAAACCCCTCTGAGTTGAGGCGCTTCTTAGGTATGGTAACATATTGTGGGAGGTTCATTCAAAATCTGGCCTCATTCTTGGAACTTCTCTGGGCCCTCACAAAGAAGGACACAGCTTGGACCTGGTCTACCGTCGAACAGACAGCCTTCGACACCATTAAAGCCGCCCTTACGAGAGATGAGACTATGGCATTTTTCGACCCGGAGAAAGAGTCGGAGCTGGTCGTAGATGCCAGCCCGGTGGGGCTATTAGCCATGTAGCTCCAACCAGATACACGGGCAAATAAAACCCATTGCATACGCCAGCAAGATGTTGATAGACACCAAAGAAAGGTACTCTCAAATTGAATGAGAAGCGCTGGCCACACTGTGGGACTGCAGACATTTTTGCATCTAAATTTTGGGCAAACCGGTTTCTGTCATCGCCAACCATAAGCCACTGATCCCCATCCTAACGGGGTTGTCCTCCAAACCACCACCGAAGATAGAGAGGTGGATGCTCGCCCTCATGGAGTATGGAGTGAAGCTGCAGTACAAACCGGGAACCCATAACCCGGCCGATTACCTATCGCGTCACCCCAGGGGTAGCAGCTCCCAGGATGTGAAGTCACTGGGGGACTGTGAGGATTACATTCGTCAAGTGATAGACGTGGCCTTACCAATAGCCCTGACACTAGGAGAACTGGCCGAGGCGTTGCATGCTGATGAATGCTTCCAACTCATCCAGACTGCCGTCGACAGCGGTGACTGGAAATCAGCTCTTTCAGACATGTCCTGCAGGGATAAAGACACTCAGCGTAATCTACAGTCACTGTGGAGAGACCGACACGAGCTGTCAAAGTCAGACAAAGGCCTGCTACTTTGTGGGAGACAAATTGTAGTACCTCGGAGGCTGATTGGGAGGGTGCTAGAACTAGCCCACAGTGGCCACCAGGGCACCGCAAAGACCAAGGTAAGACTGAGAACAAAGGTATGGTTCCCAGAGCTAGAGGGAAGAGTCGATGACTACATTCACCAGTGCGTCTGGTGCCAAGCAGCCGTGCCTGTGAATAGGGAGATGTGCATTGAGTCGATGGAATGAAGTGGAAGCCCATGGGGCACGGTGCACGCTGAATTTGGATCCACTGGGAGGGGTTTGTACTTTTTAGTACTAATCGACCAGTGGTCATGCTATCCAGAGGTGGAGATTGTCGTATCAACATCAAGTGATCAAAACATACAAGCGATGGAAAAGATCTTCCTGACCCACAAGCGATGGAAAAGATCTTCCCGACCCACAGACTTCCTCGGGTCATATGCTCGGATACCGGGCCACTGTTTCAAGGCAGACAGTTTGCGGAATTCATGCGTGACTGTGGCATCATGCACCGGAAAGTGACTCCAGCCTGGCCAAGAGCCAATGGGGAGGTGGAGCTCTTCATGCACACCCTCAATAAGATACTTTGAATCTCACAGAGCCAAGGAGGGGAACTGAAGAGAATTCTATATCAATTCGTTCGAGAGTATCGATCAATGCCCCATCAGTCTACAGGGGTGGCCCCAGCAGAGGCCCTGTTCAACCAATGCCCGAGGGGGCTGATACCAGAGACCGATGGCCAACCACCAGGCGTCATTGATGATCACAAGACACTTGAAGACCGACGGGTGCACATTGAGAGAGAGAACACAAGGCGGAGCTTGAAAGTCTCTGACATTGAAGTAGGGGATACAGTCCTAGTGAGGAACCGACATGTTAATGATGAATGCAAAAGATGAATGCAAAAGTTGTTTTGTTATGAATAAGGAGGGATGTGACAGAGTCACGTGAGGGTGACGGCAAGGGTCGTCGTCGCGCATGCGCAGGAATAAAGGGGCAGCCCGAAGTGTGTCAGAACCCGTAACGAGCAGACCTGTGTCCGTGTATTTCTTCAGGTATGGGAGGGCAAGGTCTGCTCATGGGGGGGGAGGCCAGGAGCAGATGAATAACATAACAAATGAGAGTGCCCTTAATGGGGACTAAACATTGAAAACCAGGACCAGTTTGCTTGCCTGAGGAATTGGTGTCAAGTCCTTAAGTCACAATGTAATGAAAATCTGCTTCATTTTTATAGACCTGATTTTTGGACCTTGGGGCGGAGTTACGCAAAATGGGGGTGTAGTTCGGGAGTTACAGGGCCACGTTCTAAAGATTCGGCCTGGGCACCAAATGAACTAGAAGCTGCCCCGCCTGCCATTCTGGTGAAAGCACAGGATACATTTGTAAGGCAGGCTTAGATGCTATCCTCTCTTTAGCTGCCATGTTCCCTGGTTTCAGTAGGCAGGAGAAAACACATACCGGCTTTGGCCCTTTTGGCATAGTTAGGAATGCCACTGGCCCTACACGCAGCAATCCCTAGGTTAACAGGGGGGATATACTGTCACCCCCCCCGACATCCCAGTTAGGAAAAAAAAGGGGGGCTCCTTGTAAATGACAGATAGGTAAAGAACCAGGGGCACTCCCATTAAATATTGTGGAGACTCATCTCCCTCTCTTGAACTGGTAGGTAGCTGGGGAAATCGATGATCACACTAGAGTACTAGGCGGGCCCCAGGGGGACATGTGGAAAGTCATCTGACCCTGACGTCTTTGCCCAGTCTCCTTTCGTGCTTTCTAACCAGGTTGATCCCATTGGCCAAGTAATCATGACTCCAGATGGAGAAATATCGGATCCCCTAGCCAAGAAAAAAGGCACAGAGGCCCAGTAGTAGCTAGTGACTTGATGGAAAGAAGGCAAATGTAAGAAACCCTGGCTGTCCCCCCTGGTAAGCGTATTATGAAGAGGGGATCGCAGCTCGCTGTTTCCAGGAACACAAGCACTCAGACAGACTCAACAGACTTGCCAAACCTAGATCCTGAATTTACTTTCCACGATACCAGTTCCCCCTAGAGCCAGTGTGGAAGGACCCAGACTGTTCTGGAGGTGAGTGGCAGTTCTAGAGCTGGGGTAGGCCAAAAGGGTGGTGCAGGGGGGGTCCAGATGAGTGTTAATATGGAGAAGACCACGAGAGGTGAAGTGGAGAAGACCCTAGATGCGAAAATGGCCTTGGAACAGGCTCAGATTTGGTGAGGGAGGGGGGTGACGGCGGCCAAGGGAGCAAACCCCAGAAACGAGGGGCACATGGCGGTCAAAAGTGCATGTGCCCCCAGACCATCCACAAAGATCCACTCCCATATCCCTACAGCTTCCCCCCTAGAGTGAATGGAGGATAGCATAGGGGCAAAACGCTGGTCTTGGAAGCAACACCATGCAGAGCAACAGAGGTTCGAAACCCGGATCCGCGCTTAGAAACCGAACTCAAGTACGGTATTAGGCTTGTTAAAAACAATAAAATATAATTTTTAAAAAAGAGTATTACAGCCTCGGCCCCTCCCTTTCTGGTTCGAATTTGGTCCCTATTCGGGCCACCTGGGAGCAGGGGCACCAGCAGTGTGGTAAAAGGAGCGCAAGTCCCTATGGTCTATCTGATCAATGTGCCACGCTTGGCGAGAGGGACCTTTGAGGATGCTGAGTCCCTTAAGAACAAGTGCTTATACTGGTTTAGAGCAACTAGGGGGTGCCTTTCAGTAATCAGGAATGATTTCCTAAATTGTGTTAGGGGTCTACTGACGAATTCTGGTTTGGACTACATCGAGGTGCATCTGAGCTCCTGGGATCAAGTGGAGGGCATCTTAAGTATTGATTTTCGTGCCATCCTGCCCATGGGAGTGAACATTTTGGTTTGCTTCCACCAATTCTTTGAATCTAACCTTAGACATACTTGTCCTGAGCTGCAGACATCCTACTGTATGCCCCCCACTAGGGTGGCGGTTGCTATGGGAGGAGTGTTTCTGGTGGTTCCAGGAGGAGTAGGCATGACCTCTGACTTGGACCATCCAGATTGAATGCTAGGGGCCGGAAAGGGGGAGTGATACGGACCCCTCTAAAAATTAGATCCCGGAACATAGCTGGTTTACTTCGAGCATCTTCTGACCCGGCTTGGTGTCATTTTATTAGAGGATATCAGGTCATATTTTTCCAGGAAACGTGGGCTATGGACCCAGTTGCCTTTCAGAGCAATGTGATCATGACGATCCCGGCTCTAAAAGGACCCAGAGGTAGACTCATAGGTGGGTTCCAGATCTGATACGATGTTAAGCTCGATTTGGAAGTGGTGCCTGTCCAAATAGGCTCGGTGGACATCCTAATATCGTCTGTGTCCGTAAAGGGGGGCAAGTGATTCTGGCTCTTTAACCTATACAATAGTCCGAGTGCGAATACAGGGCTGGAGACCCTTTTGAAGCTCCAAGAAGTGTGTAACACAAACATTCCTTTGATTCTGAGAAGCAAGTTTACTTTGGTACCAGGGGATATGAATCTTCAGGTAGAACCTTTGGCAGCTACTAAAGATCCTTGGGAAGATCAGTATCTTGCATGGTCTATCCTTCCATCCTTCCATCTTTGTCTGTTCCCCCAAAAAGAGTCCACAAAGTGGAGTCAGCATGTATAATAGCCAACTTGAACCTCAGTGCCTGTAACGGCAGGTTGCCACGTGTCCAACCAGCAGCAACAAACTTTAGGGGGCAAAATGGGTCCTCCCGCATTGATTAAATATTCACCTCGGCCAATTGTTGGTCTAAAGCTAGGCACTTGACCATCATCGACAGGACTGACAGCGATCACAAAACTCTGTCCCTTTCCTGCTGTATTGGAATTGGTGGAAAGCAGGGGGTTAGCAGGCTCTGGGGCCAGCCAATTCAAAGTGCCCAAGGAGCATGCCAAGAAATCGTTAAAGTGGGCAGACTGGATTGAGAGAGATGTAAAGCCAGAGGTGTACGTGGCTATAGCAGGCAATATGGACAATATTTGCAATACAAGAGCATCAGCAACAACTATAGTTACAGAATTTGAGACCCTGGGCAAAAATGTAGCAACCTTTGTGTCCTTGTCGATAACGAAGACCAAACGTAAGCCAGTAGGAAAAAAAAACATGGTATAACGCTGAGTGTACTAAATTATAAAAAGATGTAGGTCCTCATTACACGGTAGGCAGTAAGGGTTTACCGGTACCAGTATTTTACCGGTACCAGTAAACCCTTACCGCCTTACTAGGAGGTCCCTTTGCGGGTTGGAGAATTTAACGCCTGCTTTTTGCAGGCGTTAAAAACCAACCCGCAAAGGGACCAGGGAGCTAATTACGGTACCGCAATTTGCGGTGCCGTAATTAGCACCTTCCCCATTCCCATTATGCCCTATGGGGCAAAAATGGGGAAGGGCAATGGGGGAAGGGGGAATTCCCCTTTCCACCAAGGCGGTGCTGGTATTTTACCGGCATGGACCAAGGTGCTAATAGCACCTTGGTCCACCGCCGTCCGTGTAATGAGGCCCTTAGTCCCGCATGTTAGAAATGCGAGATCCTTGGATAAAGGGGTCCTACAAAACTTGAGGAAAAACCATAAAGCACTTTTGGTTGCATCAAAAAAGAGCCCATTCTAAAGCATCATGGGCGGCTCTCCATGTAGCTATGGAAGAAAGGATATGGTGACGTGTTGGAAGCTGGCCACCTCAAGTGAACTGGATGGTGACCAGTCTTTCCAAAGCTGCATCATGGGTACTGTTTGGAGGAGCCACTTTTTAAATGCTCTATGCTGCCCCAGGAAGGCAGGTTACCTAGCCTATAGTAGAGGGCCTGGATGTAAACCCCCTAGAAGTAGTCTTGGTTATATCACACAAACAGGTGAAATAAGCCCTTGGTTCACAATAAAGGGGCAATGCCACTGCGCATGATTTTATACCAGTAGACTTCTTTGGGGTGAGCCGTCTATTTGGATCCCGACCCTGTGTAGAATATTCAATGCTGCTATCTGTGCCAAGGAAGTCCCTTGAACTTGGAGAGAAGACATTACTGTGCCCATACATAAAAAAGGGGCTAAAGACCAGCCCGAAAACGACCACCTAATATCCTTACTGGACTGTACCGGGAAGACTTTTGGTAAAGTCTAGCTGACAAAATTGTAAAAATGGGTGGATGACACATGGATCATTAGTAATGCCCAGGCGGGTTTGTGTTGGACGGGTACCGTGGATCATTGTTTTCTGTTGTCTTTATTAATCCAGAAATATAAAAAACTACCAAAAATGAAATTATATGTTATAACTCTGGATCTTAAAACAGCTTTTGATTCTGTCCCAAGAGCATTGTTGTGGCAGATCTTGAAGAGGCGTGAAGTCCAAAAGAGTTGATTGATGCAATCAAATTACTTCATATGCAGACCCAAGCTGCAGTGTGTTATGGCCTTGCAGGGGACCAGACCTACAAATTTGATGTGACGAAGGGTGTTCGTCGGGGATGCGTCTTGGCACCGCTCCTCTTTTTGTTATGCATCCAGGAAATAATGGATGCGCTGGAGGCAGGTGCCTTAGTCGCCCCCAAAAAATTGGGTTGAATAAATGTGCCACTGTATTTTTTGCAGATGATGCAGTGATCCTCGCCACCACTCCATCTGGGTTGAGATCAGCCCTTAACATCTTCTTGGCGAAATGCAAGGAGCTTGGCCTTGTGCTTAATGGCACTAAAACCAAAGTCATGGTTTTCAAACCCCCATTTTCCAAGCCTTGCCAGGTGGAGATCAAGGTCAGTGGGCTTGTATTGGATCAAGTTAGGCACTTTGACTATCTGGGGATCAGGTTAACGTCGTGGGGGGGTGGTCCGACCAACTTGTTAAGACTAAGGCAAACTTAAACAAATATAACGAGGGCACTCGTTCCTCTTTGCAAGCTACGAAAGCGAGGCAATCTCACTGGCTATAGCGCTATTTGACAAGAAAGTATTGCCCGCATCACTCTATGGTGCCTAGATTTGGGGCTATGCAAATACAAAATCATTATCTCCCGTTGAGAATAACTTCTTTAAGAAGCTATTGATTTTGCCCAAGAATGCCCCGACCTTGCTGATCCAATTGGAACACCAAATTTGGCCTCTAGCCAACCTTATTGCCCTAAAGCCAGTCTTGTATTGGGTAAGACTGTGGTCTTCCTCGAGCTTGGAACCATGCAGAGACGACCTGAGGGATTTCTTGCAATTGGAAGGCGCAAAAAATCATGGTTGGATTCTCCATGTAAAAACAACGTTATGTGGGGTGGATGCTAGATATTTTTGGGACAATCCCAGTGAGTGCTGCCATTCGCTTAAGGGTGACCTCAAGACAATTTGCCAAGTACAACACGTTCCAGAATATGGAGGCCGAAAGGAATTCTTTGAAGAATGCCCCCGAATTCCAATTCATTGGGGAATTGCAAACTTTTTCTGGACGTAATTTATCCAAGCTATGAGCGCTCTTTATATGTTCGATTTAGGCAGGGATTTTTGCATATCACTTGGTACACTCGAGAATGGTCACTGCTTAATTCTGGGGTAGGCCCACTCTGCAAACAAGTTGACGAAACCCTAATTCATTTTACGCTGGTCTGCCCAAGTTTACTAGAGCTTAGGCGAAGGTACCTAAGGGCTCTTTTAGTCCATATGGGGATAAGAAGCGGAAGGGAAGCACTGCAGCTCCTTACCAGCATGCTGGATTGGAAAGTCATATTTGCGTTTGCCAGGTATGTGCATCGTGCCTGCCTTTTAATAAGTAAACTGATGGGCAATGCGCTATTATAATTCTAGATTATTTCTGAGGTTGCAAGCTTGCTCTACTCTTGTTGTTAAAAATCTACTCCAAAGTTTCACTTCCATTTTGTAAGGTTTTTTGTCCTATGTGTTTTTTTTTACTTCTTTTTGTATTGATTTGTCATGGTCTACATTGTATTTATTCCATGTTTTAAAACAGAAAAACCCATTGCACTAGATTTTTATACTTTTTATGCACATGTTTATCATATTAATTGATATTGTGTTGTTTTGTGATAAAGGACTGTTCCAAATAAAGCTTAAAAATGATAATTAAAGACTCCCTTCCATGTCTTCCAGACACTCAGCATTGTATCTGCACATCAAACCATTACTGACGTGCTTCTTACAGAATCATAGTAATCCATTATAAATGCAACCAGGTAACAAGCAGGAAGCACCAGGCATGGCACTAATGATGAGATAATGGATGGTAAACCAGCTGGAAGTACCAGGGCTGGGTACTAATGATAACATAATGGCCTAGAAGCCAGCCGGAAGTACCAGGGCTGGGCACTAATGATGAGATAATGAATGGTAAGCCAGCACGGAAGTACCAGACCTGGGTACAAATGATGACAAAGGATGAGAAGCCAGTCAGAAGTACCAGGGCTGGGCACTTATGATGACATAAAGGATGTGAAGCCAGACGGAGGTACCAGGCCTGAGCACTAATGATGGCATAATGGATGAGAAGCCAGCCGGAAGTACCAGGGCTGGACACTAATGATGACATAAAGGATGAGAAGCCAGACAGAGGTACCAGGCGGGGCACTAATGATGAGATAATGGATGAGAAGCCAGCCGAAAGTACCAGACCTGGACACTAATGATGACATAAAGGATGAGAATCCAGCCAGAGTACCAGACCTGGGCACTAATGATGACATAATGGATGAGAAGCCAGCCCGAAGTACCAGGGCTGGGTACTAATGATAACATAATGGCCTAGAAGCCAGCCGGAAGTACCAGGGCTGGGCACTAATGATGAGATAATGGATGAGAAGCCAGCCCGAAGTACCAGGGCTGGGTACTAATGATAACATAATGGCCTAGAAGCCAGCCGGAAGTACCAGGGCGGGGCACTAATGATGAGATAATGGATGAGAAGCCAGCCTGAGTACCAGGCCTGGGCACTAATGATGAGATAAAGGATGAGAATCCAGCCGGAGTACCAGGCCTGGGCACTAATGATGAGATAAAGGATGAGAATCCAGCCGGAGTACCAGGCCTGGGCACTACTGATGACATAAAGGATGAGAAGCCAGACGGAGGTACCAGGCGGGGCACTAATGATGAGATAAAAGATGAGACTCCACCCGGAAGTACCAGGCCAATGCACTAATGATGATATAAAGGATGAGAAGCCATGTGAAAAATGTGTCATAATCGGATGACCAAGCATCACTTGGCGTTTGAAGTCACATGAAAATCTCTGAGAAGGTTGTGCAACAGTACCATGCTGAAAGGCAAGCCAACCAACACAGGATCACTATTTATAACGAGGAACAGCTCCTCCTGATAGCAGTAGCTGTGTAGGGTCCTCACTTCCCTTGCTGCTTGTTCTGGCCTTCTACAGAGGGGCTGGTTATTCCTACAGGTAGCAGGGCACAGCAGCTCCGGGGGCATGATGGAACGTTGGTTCCCACCTGATCACAGGAGCTGTGTATGGTCCTCAGTTCCCTTGCTGCTTGTTTTGACCTTATTCACAGGCACTGGTTATTCTCACAGGTAGTATTCTCACAGGGGCACAGCAGCTCAAGCGCAAACCTGGCCTGGGGCTCCTTGTACCAGGAAGCATGGCAGGCAAGTGGGCGCTATGGTCCCAAGTCCCAGGTCAGGCAATTGCAACAGGTGTGTGCACCTCGCACAGGGTCTGCCCTGCTGTCACTGCCTCTCTGCATTAGCCCCCACTGGGGAAGCACACTCTGTCACGCCAGGGATGCTTGTCACTGGTTCGCTCCCTGCAGCTATATCTTGAAGGCAGGGGTATTGCTAGGTCTGGAAAAGACCAGGGGCTAAGCTAATGTCGGAACTGGCGGGACTCGGGGCTAGAGAGCCTTTTGGTTGTAGCACCTGAGCTTCTATCCAGGGCTACAACCAAAAGACCCGGGGCTATAGCCATTTTAGCTCCCCCTAGGAACGCCTCTGCTTGAAGGTACTGTGATTGTATTTTTCAGTGCTTAATTTATAAATAAATAAGTACAAAGTCCAAATATTTTCTAGCACTCCTGTGACCTGTGGTTGGGCACCACTGCTACCACCATCCATAGCTGCTCCCCACAGTGTCAACATATTTGGGGTTACATTACAGCTTGCACCTGCTCATTGTGTTTGATGGATGCACTGACTATCGCCACTTTATATTTAAAGAGAGTCTGAGAGAATCAGTGATGTGGCTCAAAAATAAGTGCCAGGGCTGAGGCCTGGCTGTTTTCTTGTCTGGTGCGAATATACGGTCAGTTAATGACTTCATTGGTGCTCCTTCCTTTGCTAAGAAATATTGAACCTAATTCTCACTTGCCATGCATTCTAGACTGCGGCTGCCTTTTCTGCAGTAATACTCTTTTTCTTTGCTCTGAATGGACATGGACAGCTCACTCCCCTTCGCCCCAGTAGATGCTCTGTGAAGGCTGGCTTGCTGGAGTTGGTGATTTTTGTAAGGTGCCGATGGTGTAATGCATACACAAGTGTTTCCAGGCCCCACAAGACAGGATGGGGGTGGAGGGACAAGGGAATCATGAACGTAAAGCAACAAAATAAAGGGTCATATTGGCCTTGTGACACTCCTACTGTGCAAGTGCTTGAGAAGGTGGTAAGTGTAGGGGGATGATGATTTGGAGAATGTTTCTTTAATGTGTCTGGCTAAAATTTTAATTTTGGTTTGAAATTATCTTTTGATACTGAATGTAAATATTGTATATAATTTTTTCCTAGAAATTCAATAGCCCCTGATGAAGAGTGTGTATCACTCGAAACGTGTTGGGCCCTCATCGACTACATCATCATGAATAAAATGAAGATTGTTTCTTGTGACCTAATTTGATTGAATGAGCATAATTTCAAAATCGCTTTCTTTCTAACATATGCAATACAAAGATTTACCTGAAATATCGTGTATTTAAAGTATTAATTATTGGTCTGGTATTCCAGACATACAATAGTGTGCAAGGGACGTGAGTTCCCGAATTCGGAACTTGTTTGTTTTCTCCAAGTGTAGGAGGAGAGCGCAGGGTCGGATTGGCCCATTGGCCGTTCGGCTCAAGGCCGGCCCAAAATCACTTGGAGGTGGGTGAAGAGCAAGGGGCCGGTTTGAAGCCCATCCCTGGGCTTGTTTGTTAGTGCGCATTGGTGTCTCGCGCAGGCTCAGGGCTGCCTGCAGGCCCTGTGTACTTTGATCTGCTCTGCATGATCAGGGTCTGCAGGCAGCGAGTCGGTGCAAGACATCATGGCGCCAGCCGCCAGGTGAACTTTGCAAGTGAAGGAAGTGTTACTTTTTTACAAAACACTGGCAGTGGGCTAGGCTGACCTCAGCCCGGCCCTGCTTCCAGTGTTTTGTAAAAAAGTAACATCCTAAAACTGCTCGCCCACCCTTCAAGGGAGGGAAGTCTTGCACCCGGAATATCTCTTCTCTGACCCCCTACTCCCTTCTCTCACTCCCAGGTTTGCATTTTCAGAGCAGTTTCCTCTCCTGCGTCTTGGAGGAGGTCACCGGGGTTCACGCTACTCTGCCGTCGGGTTCGTGGATGACGTCCCCATGGAGGGCTACAGCAGTGAGACCCAGAGGGTGGAGCCCCGGGCACCTTGGATGCAGGAGGAAGTGGACCACCAGTACTGGGACAGGAACACGGAGAAGCTCTGAGGAGCGGAGCAGCTGCAGAGAGCCAACGTCAAGGCGGTGAAGGACCGAGTCAACCAGACCCAGGGTGAGTGATGGGGGAGCACGCACCCACCCACGGTGAGTGATAGGGGACCACGCACAGACCCCGGATGAATGATGGGGCTGCACACACAAACCCAGGATGAGTACTGGGAGGGTGCAACTGGCAGAGCTGCCCGGCACTGGTCCCTGCTGCAGGACATGTGCAGCCCTCGCCGACATCCTCTGCCTCTCCCCCACAACCCTTCTGCCAGCTCCACCCATTCGCTTTCTCCCCAGTCACCTGAGGCCCCTTTGTCTACCTCGCCTGTCTCTGAAGATGCACAGACCTCCAGCTCGCCTCCACAGGTGGGCCTCTACATCTCTCGCTGGCCTTTCTCAGGTGGGTGTAATGAGAGTGACTTAGTCATAATAACTCACTCCAAGACTTCTATGATACCCGTTACCAGACTGTGTATAGCTAGCATATACCTCTCAGAGATAAGTGCTTTAATTAACCAACTTGTGGTACTCATTTTAACACCAAAAGGTGAAAGGTTGGCACTGGCTCCTGAATGACAGGCCATCTGACCTCATGTGACCATTTTTGTCTTTGTATTATGGTACCAGTGGTTCTGCGAAGGGAGGGGTTTTGGGGTGAGGAGTGGGTTTAAATGTGTTCATGCATAATAAATAATATGCCTGAGTTCGATATTGCCTACTGATCTGTGGTGGGGAGTGTCGCGATGAGACGCAAATGCAGTATTATAGCGACTGTACTGGCGACATCTAGGCACTAGCAGTGAGACATTTGTCTCATCCTTTAGCGAGGAAGATGTCTGGCGTTTTTTGGCAGCACAAGTCTGTGATTCTGTTCACTGAGAATGCCTTCTGTGGTCTGGAAGGACCAAGGGGGTGGGGGAGCCTAATTTGTACCCAGCAGCAGATGTTCTAATTAAGCCAATAGATCCGGCGTAGTGTTTACTGGAGAGCTTCCAGACACCTTTCTGTGGCATTTACTGGCGAGCGTCACTCCAGTCACCCCTCCGTGGCTATTACATGAGAACTCACAGACACCCCTCTGTGGCGTTTACTGGAGAGCAACACTCCAGACACCTTGTTACAGTATTGGCGGTGAGAGGTGGAGCTAGATTGGGCATGCAGTGGGTGTTTGTTTTAACAGGACCCAGTGAAGGACATACATGGGAGCTGAAGGCAGACCTGTCTAAGACATTTTTATTACACCATTATTTATTTTATTTATTTATTTTGCATTTTTAAAGCGCACAGCTGCCCTCGGGCATCGTGGCGCTGTTACAAGAAGGTTTACTTGACATGGGTGAGTATCATGGAATAAATGGATCCAGAGTTACAGACATAGCTAAAAGTTCTGAGGTTACATGGGAACAGTGAGTTTGGTACAGTTGTATCTTGCATACATTGTTAACATTGCAATCATATTTTAAGCAGGAATCACTTAAATAAAGTGGTTTTCAGTGCCTTTCTAAAGGCTATGAGGGATGATTCAGCTCTCAGTTTGGGCGGTAGGGAGTTCCAGGCTTTTGGCGCTAGGACTTCGAAGCTTGAGCCGCCAGCTTTGGCTCTATTGAAGTTGGGGACTGCGAGTTGGTTAGCGTACAGCAGGGGTGCACAACTGATTTTGACAGAGGGCCGAAAGTACCTTACATGAGGGCTATAGTGGGCCGAAAAGTAAAAGTGGGCGGGGCGGTAGGCGGGACATGTAAGGAGGCTTTTTCAACCCCCAATTTGTATTAAACACATTGAAAAAGAAGTTTTTGAGGGGTAACGATTTTTATTGCATTTCAAACTTACATTTTGTACTACACATTTTCCATTGCTATCATTTATTTCGATTTAGTTATTGTATATCGTCTGTTTAATTAAATTATATATATTTTATTGACCCTTGATTGGACATTCCGTTATTTTGGACTGCTATAGTTTGCTGTTTGGGTTACCCAAGAAGAGTATGGCCTTCGTTGAGTCAGGTTTCCTCAAAAAAGCAAAGGATGTACATCTCCTAACTGTGCCTGTTTTAGCTTTATTATTGAGTTCACTCTTGGAGTGCAACACTATGCCCCAAGGCTCCCATCCCCAACCAAACACTATGCCCCATGGTCCCCTCACCCCCAACCAAACACTATGCCCCATGGCCCCCTCACCCCAACCAAACACTATGCCCCATGGGCCCCTCACCCCCAACCAAACACTATGCCCCATGGCTCCCACCCCAACCAAACACTATGCCCCATGGCCCCCACCCCCAACCAAACACTATGCCCCCTGTCCCTCACCCCCAAGCAAACACTATGCCCCCTGTCCCTCACCCCCAACCAAACACTATGCCCCATGGCCCCCTCACCCCAACCAAACACTATGCCCCATGGCCCCCTCACCCCAACCAAACACTATGCCCCATGGCCCCCTCACCCCCAACCAAACACTATGCCCCCTGTCCCTCACCCCCAACCAAACACTATGCCCCATGGCCCCCTCACCCCCAACCAAACACTATGCCCCATGGCCCCCTCACCCCCCTAACCCCCAACCAAACACTATGCCCCATGGCTCCCACCTCCAACCAAACACTATGCCCCATGGCCCCCTCACCCCCAAACACTATGCCCCATGGCTCCCAACCCCAAACAAACACTATGCCCCGTGGCCCCCTCACCCCCAACCAAACACTATGCCCCATGGCCCCCTAACCCCCAACCAAACACTATGCCCCATGGGCCCCTCACCCCCAACCAAACACTATGCCCCATGGCCCCCACCTCCAACCAAACACTATGCCCCATGGTCCCCTCACTCCCAACCAAACACTATGCCCCAAACACACTCAAGCATGCACCCATACAGACCTGAACCCCCCACCCCCCAAATCAGCACACACACAAACATGCACCCATACAGACCCGAACCCCCCACCCCCCAAATCAACACACACACAAACATGCACCCATACAGACCCGAACCCCCCACCCCCAACTCAGCACACACACAAACATGCACCCATACAGACCCAAACCCCCCACCCCCCAACTCAGCACACACACAAACATGCACCCATACAGACCCGAACCCCCCACCCCCAACTCAGCACACACACACACTCAAGCATGCACCCATACAGACCCGAACCCCCCACGCCCCCAACTCAGCACACACACAAACATGCACCCATACAGACCCGAACCCCCCACCCCCCAAATCAACACACACACAAACATGCACCCATACAGACCCGAACCCCCCACCCCCAACTCAGCACACACACAAACATGCACCCATACAGACCCAAACCCCCCACCCCGCCAAATCAACAAACTCTCAAACAAGCACCCATACAGACCCGAACCCCCACCCCCCAACTCAGCACACACACAAACATGCACCCATACAGACCCGAACCCCCACCCCCAACTCAGCACACACACACACTCAAGCATGCACCCATACAGACCCGAACCCCCCACACCCCCAACTCAGCACACACACAAACATGCACCCATACAGACCCGAACCCCCACCCCCCAACTCAGCACACACACAAACATGCACCCACACAGACCCGAACCCCCCGCCCCCCCAACTCCAAACCCCCACCCCCAACTCAGCACACGCACACTCAAGAAGCATGCACCCATACAGACCCGAACCCCCCACCCCCACCCAACTCAGCACACACACACAAACATGCACCCATACAGACCCGAACCCCCAACTCAGCACACAAAAAACATTCAAATCAAAACATTCATACACATCCGACACCCCCGACCCCCGCATCTCAACATACACACAAAATACATTCAAATACAAACATTCACACCCCCCACATTTCAACATACACACAAAATACATTCAAATACAAACATTCATACACATCCGACACACCCCCCACCCCCGCATCTCAACATACACACAAAATACATTCAAACACAAACATTCATACACATCCGACACCCCCCTTACCCCCGCATCTCAACATACACTCAAAATACATTCAAACACAAACATTCATACACATCCGACACACCCCCCCACCCCCGCATCTCAACATACACACAAAATACATTCAAATACAAACATTCATACACATCCGACACCCCCCCACCCCCGCATCTCAACATACATACAAAATACATTCAAACACAAACATTCATACACATCCGACACACCCTCCCACCCCCGCATCTCAACATACACACAAAATACATTCAAACACAAACATTCATACACATCCGACACACCCCCCCACCCCCGCATCTCAACATACACACAAAATACATTCAATTACAAACATTCATACACATCCGATACACATCCGACACACACCCCCCCACCCCCCTGCAACATACACACACAAACATAAATCAAAACAAACCCAACACACAAACACAAACAGGCCACTTACCGGAGACGTGCTGGAAGGCAGGTAAGCGGCAGGTAAGCTGGAACGCTGGAATCGCACTACGACTGGCGTGGTCCAAGGCTGAAATGCCTTCCGGCATCAAGCCTTATGGACCACGCCAGCCGTAGTGCTGGCCCTCCATTGGTGCAGCACACACGCATTACGTGGCTCGTAGGAGCGACGTGATGCGTGTGTGTGCTGAGCCAATGAGGGCCAGTGTTTTCACTGGCCCGGAAGACAACAAACACTTGAAAGTCTTTGTGCCTCGCGGGCCGGTCAAAAGGGCATGGCGGGCCGCAACTGGCCCGCCGGCCGTATGTTGTGCACCCATGGCGTACAGGTACCTTTTGGGTCTGAGTGTCTGAACTGGTTGTATACGTTCTGTCAGGTAGCTAGGGGCAGATTGGGATATGCATCTGTGGGTAATGGTGAGAGTCTTGAACTGGATGCGCTCTTTGACTGGGAGCCAATGGGCATTTTGTCTTGCTAGGGAGATGTGTACCCTCCTAGAGATGTTGAGGGCTGCTCTCAAGGCGTTATTCTGAGTGACTTGAAGTCTATTGATGTTTTTGGCCGAAGTGCCTAGTAGGAGGACGTTGCAGTAGTCTAGTTTGGCACCTATGGTGGCCCTAGCGATATTGAGGCAGTTTATAGTGGATAGGTAAGGCTTTACTGCATTGATTATTTTGGTTGTTAGGGCTGCTGAGGAGGAGATGTAGCTAACATGTCTATCTATGGACAAGGTAGAATCTAGGTAAACTCCCAGCGTTTTTACGGCAGAGGAGACCGGGATTGCTGAGTTCTCAATTAGGCAGTTGCTATACTCGTTGTCTAACTTGCTGAGGGATTCTTTAGGGCCTACCAGTAAGATCTCTGTCTTGTCTCCATTGAGACAAAGGCCGTTGGCTGCCATCCAGGCCTAGATGATGGCGTATGTGTTTTGTAAGGTTTTTAGGTCTTGTTCGTAATCACCGGTTAGTGGGAGAAGAATTTGTGTATCGTCGGCATAGTTGGTGAATGTTATGCCGAATTCTTCTAAGTCGTTGAATAGAGGGAGTGTGAATAAGTTGTATAGTGTAGGGGAGTTGCAAGAGCCTTGTGCTACGCCGCAGTTCATGGGGGAGGGAGTGGCTGCTGCTTGGTCTGAGTAGACCCTCATGGCTCGGCCCTCCAGGAAGGACGAGATCCATATTGTGGCCTCAGTGGAGAAATGAGCTGTATTGATGAGGTGTGTCTTTAGAGTTTTATGGTCGACTAGGTCGAACGCAGCAGATAGGTCAAGGAGTAGGAGAATAGCGCATTTGCCCTTAAACATGTTTTTTAGGAGTTCGTTTTTTAGGTCTAGCAGCGCTGACTATGTGCCGTGGCGTGGACAAAAGCCGGACTGTCTCTTGCCTAGGATGTTGTGGGATTCAAGGTAGGCTTGTATCTGTAGATAGGCACCCTTATCCAGGATTTTCAGCAAAAATGGCACTGTTGTGATGGGCCTGTAGTTTTTGGGTGAGTCTGGGTCTCGGGTGGGCTTTTTTAGCAGTGGGCGAACCCAGGCTTCCTTGAGGGCGGAGGGTACTGAGCCAGTGGCAAATGATGCTTTGATAAAGGTTGCAATGAACAGCGCTAGGGACTCAGCGCAGTCTTTGATTATGTTTGCTGCACAGATGTCCCCTTTACAGAGTGATTGTTTTATTTGTTTCATAATGGGTAAGACCTCAGGGGCGGTAACCTTTCTAAAGGTGAATGGCGGTGGAGGGTTGGTGTTGTGTTGGGTATGGTGGTTAGGGGTGGGGGCGGTCCGCGTTTTGTGAGGAGACTTGGGTAGATTGTCAAAGTTGGCCTTGATTTTCTTTTGGAGTAGGTCTCTTTTGTCAAGCATAGCCTTCTGGATGTCATTACACCATTTCTCGTCTTTGACCGTTTGATGTTTGGACGTGGACGGTATGACTAGCTCATTGAAGATAGCGAATAGTTCTTTTGAGTGTGATTGGGCATTGTCAATTCTAGTGTTGTATGTGGCAGCTTTGGCTTTGGCTATGGCGGTTTTGTATTGTTTAGCAATAGTTAGGTATGAATCCCGTAGGGGGGCAGACGGGGAGGATTGCCATTTTTAAGAGCTTGTCTTTTGAGTGTTTTTAGGTTTTGTAGGTCTTGGTTGAACCATGAGTTGGCGTGGAAGAGTTGTTTTGCTTTTTTAGTCTCTAGTGGAGCAATTGCATCAATTACATCTTTAATCGTAGTGTTGTAAAGTTCGACTAGTTCTTGAGGGTTATTAGAGATGGGTGAGGCTAGTGCTGAGGCTTCTAGGAGTGGGCAGATGCTCTCTTAGTGAGAAGTGTTTTAGATCTAGCTAAGGCAGCTGGCATGGGAAGGTTTTGAGAGATAGCTGCGTTTGTAGGGATGTAGAAGTGGATGAGGTGGTGATATATCCAAGGCTGTGGAGTATTTGAGCTGATATCTACCCTACAGTTGTGGTCGTCTAACCAGTCTAGTATGCAGCCTTTAGTGTGAGTGGCAGAGTCAACTCTCTGGATGAATTGTAGGTCCAGAAGGGCTTTGGCAAAGGATTTGCTGTGTTTGTCTTTTGTGTCATTGAACACAAGATATAGGTCTCCCAAGAGTATGGTTTTAGTACTTGGTTTGAGGTTGTTGCCTAGCAGGTGTAGAATGTCAGCTTGGAAGTTCAGGAGTGGGCCTGAAGGGCGGTAGATAAGGTGCATTGTCATAGTGTCGTTTGGTGAGAAGGACATTTTCACTGATATAGAATTGCAGCTCTCGGATGTGGTGGGTTTAATTTGTCTAGCCTTCAGTGTTTCTTTGACTATTAAGTGAAGAGGGAGATGAGGGCACCACTTATAAATTCAGTCTTTCAGTTATCGGATAAATTAGATTAATTGATTCCAATACTTAGAATGCTTTCGCCTGGAGCTGCCAGTCCGAAATGGTACTATAGCTCAGGGACCTGTCCAAACATGTGATATCCAAAAAACAAAGTAACTACTTTGTTAGGAAAGGCGCTTCACAGTTTGCCCCATTTGGTTGCTGCTGATTGATCTGCTGTGAATATTGCATAAAAGTCTTGACCATAAGTCAGTGATAAATTCAAAACAGTATGATTTGTTACAGGAAATGTTTAATGCACATTCCTGAAATATCCGTTAATATAACTTGTCTTTGCAAATCACACACTGGGTTTACATCTCAGTTTGCCCATAATACGCTAGTGCCAATGCATTTCGGATAGAACCTTCATCAGCGCGGTATTTAGGCAAAATCACTGTCACATGACTGATATTTCATTCATATCTAGTTGATGTTCAACACATTAAACACATTAAGCCATTACACTTCAGTTAAACCAATACAAAAACACATACCATTCCGTGAGCGAACCACATCCGTTTGCATAGGTAAAGAAAAATAAAACAAAATGGATGTATCAATTAGTTAGTTGGTAGTGTAATATATACTATGTGTATCAGCAAAAGCTGAGTGAGCACGTCCTACCTGAGTCATGCTAGTTTCTTGATAATGTACATCTCTACACAGATACATCTACAATATAAATAAAGACTTGTCACCCTTTTGCTGATGTCAAGAAGGAAAACATGTTATCCTATGGACACGAGCAGTACTTACCGAGAAGCTTGTGCTTGCAGGACGTGTAAGCCGAATGAGCCTCTGGATTCCGCGCTTGCGGCAGGTTCGCTTTCTTTTTATGTGTTACCATGGAGACGGAGCGAGGTGTCGTGGTCCAGCTGGAGCATGTACGCCTCGCGCCCCACCCCCGGGAGTAGGCCTTGGGGCGGGGATGTCTCCTTGTGTGTGGGGATGTGTGGGCTCCTAGTCCAGTGTTTCTTATGTGCACTGGTAGTGTGTGTGATGTGATTTAGCAGGTTTACAGCTCCATTTAAGTCCTTAGCTCCTGAAGGCTGCTCTGAGAAAACACTGCAAAGTTTGATGGTAAGGCTTGACTAAAGCAAGCTCAAAGAATTCCCATGAAGAGGTGTTTTGGACGTGGAGGGGCAGGAACTGGGTGGCACTCTCTCTCTCTTGCAGCATTTGAACAGCTACTATGAAACATTCTATGACCACGCTGTGGTCAAAACCTTAACCTTACATCCCCAAACCATCCATAACTTCTCCCTGAACCTCATTCCGGTTTCCCTACTTCCCCCTTCCTATCCAACCATTGTCACCCTAACCCTCCTTCCCTGCTGGGATTGCAAAGCCCTGTATAAGCATCGACTTGCAGGTCCCAAAACTGCAGTGGGGATGGTTGGTTCATGCCACTCCTGCGCCTCGGAGCTGTAGACACTGTCACAGAACTATAATTATGCAAAGTTATGTAATTTTATGAGTTGTGTTGCAATGCAACAGACATGTGAACCCTCCATGGGTAGCATTTTCTGTAAAGTCGTGAATTGACGCGATTCACAGATGATGGTTTGAGGGCCACTTTTTTTTAGGCGAGGGGTGGGCTACTTTTTTGGGGTGAGGGGTGGGCCACTTTTTTGGGTGACTGTGTCTATTTCTTGTCCCAGTCTGGCCCTGGGAGAGGGAGAAGTGCAGGTGTGGGGTACCCCCAGGGAAGGGGGCAGGGAAGTGCTGGGCGAGCCAAGGTGGCAAGTGGCAGTGGAAAAGGGGGAGAGGGAGGAAGAGTGCAGTGGGCAGAGAGGACCAAGTAGGGCTAGTCTGGGAAAGTGAGCCTGACGGCAAGTGCTGGCAAAAGATGCAGGGGTGACTGGTGAGGGTGGTCTGGCCCCTGTATGACTCTGAAGGGACCAGACCCCAGTCGCAGCGGTGGGGGGAGATTTAGCACGGGAAGGGGAGAGGGAAGGAAGAGGAGAAAAGCAAAGTCTTGAGAAGTTTGCAGGACTTTAGAAGATCCAGCTCAATTCGGGGGGAGGCCGTTCCAGAGGGAGGAGCCAGACGAGGAGAGGGATATACCTCCCACTCTCTGCTTGGAGAAATGTTTGACCTGTAGAGAGTTAGAGCCAGAGGACTGAAGGTTGAGGGGTGGTGGGTGTTCTCGGCTGCCCCTACACACATCTCTGCTATAAGTCACTTGGGTTTCTCCGGGTCTTTTCATGCCCCATTCCCGAAATTGTGAGAACCTGTTCAAGGATGAGACGGGAGCCACAGCTGCAGATTCAGGGCGATGTATTCCTCTTCTTAGGTTCTGCTTAACTTACAAGATCCATAGGGGAGAACACCCAATGGGCACCCCATCACATTTAGGTCCAAGGTACTCACTGACTCCTACCGAACACTCAGTCACCACTGACGCTGGCAGTACTGTCAACATTCCACCCTGTGTCATGCAGCCTTGACCAACGTGCATCCACGGGGCACCGATTACCCGGATGTAACTGATCCTTAAGGACGTTCGACCAATGCTTAATTTCAATAGTTTTGAATGTTTCAAACTCATTGTAAGGCTGCTTGTACCTCATTTCAAGAGCATGTAACAATGAACAGTTAGGTGTGCCAAAGGTTTGCTTTCTTAAGCTGCATTTCTCATCAGCACTTACAGAAATGTGAATAATGTTCAGTGAATAGTTTGATGTGTTTCCCTGCAGCCGGACGTATGACCATCCCTACATTGCAAGTACTCTGCTATTCCTTCAGCCAATGTGACCTTGACATTTCCCCTGTCCTCTACGAGAAAGAACTGTTCACTGCGTTTGTCTTTGCTATGCATTTAACTTTGCGCCATCTGAGGAAGAGGTTGATGGGACTTCGAAAGCCAATGTGTTGTACCACCTGTGCATACAATTTCCAGTTAGTCCAGTAGAAGGTATCTAAGCGTGCCTGTAGTGTGGTTTTCAGGACAATGTCATTTTCTCCATAGAGCACTACTTCTCTCCTTAGTTTAGTATTTGCATGTCTGCGGCATGTCTATCACTCTGCGTTTGTCCTCATGTCGTCCCATGTCGTCTTTTTCCACATTGCATACATATTGATCCGTCTTGTGCAGATTGAGTGGGATTTCCCAGTACTGCCGCTAGAGGGCGCCATGCTCGTGATTCGGTACCCAGATGCGTAAGACAGCAGAGCTCATCAGCCTCCACTGCCTACAGCATCACACGGACAGGAGACCACCCCCGCCCAGCCGAGCGCCAGCAGAATTCTGAGCCCCGAACAGCAGCTTGGGCTCTGCCAGCACCCCCACCCCGAGAGCAGCTATGGGTGGGGAGGGGGCGCTTACAGCTGGGCAGCTGCCGCCGCCTCGGGGTTGACAGCATCGCCAGCCGGGGAGCTGCACCCACCGGGGGGTCTAAGGACATCTCCACTCCGGGAGAAGCTTGGGTTTTGGGGTCCACTCGCCAGCGCCTGAATGCTTCTTCCAGGCCGTGCAAGGTAAGCGTCGCCAGTCGCCACCGCCAGCCTTGCATCCCCGATACCAATCAATCCCCTCGGGGTCTGTGCACTGCGTGGTTTGGCCGCACGAGGTGGAGGGCTCCCTTGTCTGTGGGTGCCTGCGCTTATGTACGGGTGCGCTTAGTAGAGACTATGGAAGCGGCAGGGGGAGTAGACGGTGGGCGAGGGGCGTATCAGCCGGACATGGTGGGATGCTGCCCACCAGCCCGCAAGACGCGCGGTGAGTCCAGCCCCACTCGGGTGTACCGCGCCATAGACAGCGTGTTGGTAACGGGATTCAGTGCAAAGCCTTCGCCGTCTGCCCTGGCGATAGCGGTCCAGGTTCTGGTGGCGGGGCGGGGGGGGGGGAGGGGGTGGCAGCGAGGGGGCACGGGGAAATCCCGGCCCCGCCCCCAGGCCACTGTGCAGGAAGACGGCTCCGGGGGCCGGAGGATGTGAGCGCATCTTCTCGCCGGCCTGCTTTTTGCCATCCCTTTGTGTCAACAATAGGAACGGGGGTCGCGGCGGGTGCTGAGGTGGGGCGTGAGTAACAGTCAATCGCCTTTTTACAGCTCGCAGATTTTCTTGTCATTGTTTTCCAACGTAGTCGTTTTAATACGCAATACGGTTATTTATTTTTCCCATTTACGGGAACAGTCACGTGCTACGCTCGGCCGCATTCCACACGCGGCGCGTCCCAGCACGCGCCATGCCTGACCCGCGCAGCGTCCGGCACTGCCTGGGAGCCACACGCTGTTCTCACACTGCAACATCAATCCCTTCACTCAGCATCCCACCCACAATACCGACCTGCTCCAGCCTCCCTATACCCAAAACAGCGCCTCCAATGCCAGCCATTCCGCCACTGGAGCTCAATGGTGGCGAGAGCTGCCCACCACTGTGCCAGTATTGCCAGGGCCGCACACACACACACACTTCTATGTCGATGCACCCAAACAATGAACTGCAGATCCGCTGCTAATCCAGCAGTGGGACCTGCAGGCAGCCCTGCCAAACCACCTAGATCATGACAGCCAGGCCTGCATAGTTACAGGGACAGGTTATCAAGTGCTCCCAAAATCATGGAGTGTCATGATTTAAGCCAACGTGTGTTTTGACCATACAGTCTTTTTCAAGGCTTAACATTAGTAAATGCATAGGAAGGGAAGAACAGATGGAGGACAACAAAACAAAGTAGTGTAAGAATGCATTGGGTATCCAGAGTTGTTAGGACATGTCCCAATGGTGTAATTGGTGAAGAACACGCCTGCAGCCTCTAAAAAACCAGTGCCTTTCTGGTTAAATCATAAAATAAGTGTCTATCTGATTATTGGTGACATTCTAGGCCCGCCATCGTGTGTGGGAGACACATGTAAATAGATCTCCTATTAAGATGTGTCCATTGGTTCAAAGATGGTCCTAGCTTGTAGTCTAACCTATTATGTCTAAAAGTTAGCTAATTATTGTTGTGCCTGGCAATCGGTTATTTATAACGTGTTTAATACCCAGAGGTTTATAAGCGCAGACCCAGGGATCGAACCTGTGCATTGCCCCTGAGCCACCCTCCCGAGATTAATAGAGTGTGCAGTGTGCTCCCGATTAAAAATGGTGTTCAAATTTGGTAGTGGTAGACATGCAGTCGCTGAACAATATATATAATCCGTGTTTGCATGCATCCGTACATTTGGTGCACATGCATTGTCAAAAACTGCTAGTTGCAAACATGCAGTAGGGCAAAGCCGCGTAGTCAATGCCAAAAACCGCGAGTTGCAAAATGATGGTAAGGCAAGGCTGCCTAGTCATTGTCGACCCAGTGGTCACGGCAAGTAGAAAGGCGTCCAGTGAGATGAAGTCTGCATTGTATGCCAAAGGGGTAAGCTGATTATAATAAGAAGATGGCATTACGGCGGTTAGCCTGTTGAGTTGGGAATACATGCATTCTAGCACAGAGGTTAAATTGCTGAATGAAAAAAGGGATTTGTCAGGTGGCAGCTGCTATCTTGTTGTAATTTGCACATAAATAAGGGCTTGCACAGCTAATGCTGTTCTTGCACTGGAATCTATTCTCAACGCACTGGCACTGCACCTAAACCCTGACCTGCAGAACGGCTTCTACTCCACACTTGGAGCCTGGCCTGGGCACTGGCCTGCATATGTGCTGCTATTGGGGCACTGGGACCCCTTCCTATGCACAGCTCTACCCGTGCACCTAACCCTCATGAACTGCATTCCTACTGCTGTTCCGGCAATGGCACCCACACGCAGCTCTGCCAATGCACCCAGTCCCTGTCCTGTTGCTATGCTAGGACGTGCACCTGCCCATAGCTCTCTGTCAGTACCCCTACACTTTAAATTGCATACCTGTATTGCATACCTGTAGCTATTCAGCACAGGGACCTCTACCGACACACAGCCAGGGATGACGTTAGGGCCTTTCAATGTTTTCATTTGAAATGGGCCCCCAATCAGCTGCTCCATGCTGGCAGTCCTATTTCACTGTCAAAGAGAGATGAATAGCTTTTCAGCAGGCATTTCGAGTTTTGCCCCCTTTCAGGCTGCCTGTCAAGTGATGCCATGCAGCAATTCGCAACCTCACTCACTGCATTCGTTTGTCATTACTACAGTGTGAGCACGCATCATGGTGCCTCTGTTTCCGGAAAGGCTTGGGGTCCCCAAAACACATTTTGAAATGGGCTCCCACAAGCCCTGCCGCATCTTCAGTCGGCCCTACACACAGCTCAGTGCGCCTAGACCCTGCACTGCCACATTGAGTGGTGTTCCGCTGTAGCGTTGCCCACACTCATGCTATATAATGAATAGACAAAGAAACGGTGGCATATTTGCGAAGTTACCATGAACCGCGGCAGGTTTGCCAGAAGTACTGCAGTCCTCTGGCACTGGATCCTTAACAGCTCTGCCAATACATCTCTACCTGATAAGGGCAACCCTGGCTATGGCTGGCCTCCTATCCGTCAAGGTTTGCATGCGCTCCGCTTCTAATGTTCAAATACTGAGGCCTTGCAGCACTGCTCAGACCCTGCTAATGCGCCTCCTCGCTGTGTATGTTCAAAAGCTTGCAACGTTATTAAATATTAACGTATGATTTCTATAATCATTGCTGACCTGCATCGCAGCTCTGCCAGCACAACCCACCCCTAACTTCCGTACTTGAACAAACCACTTGTGTTTTTCCCACAATCAGGCTCTGATGAAGGTCCGCCGTACCCTTCACTCCTGACTGGCAACACCCCCGATCTATTTTGTACTTCGACATAACACACTTCCCTTCCAATGCACCTTCATTATCACCTGCGCCCAGTGCTTTAAGTGGGCCGGGCCAACCGGGGCCAGGCCTCGGAAGTCTCCACAAAGTGGGGCTAAGCCGGGGCCCTGCCGGCGCCCCCAGCTCCCACCACAACATTGGCAGGACAAATTATCCCGTTGGGGCTGCAGCCGCAACGGGAGATGCACCCGCCATTAAGTCAGGCAAGCTGACAGAAGTGCCAGCCAGCCGCAGCTTTGCTGCGGCTGGCTGGCACTTCTGTCAGTCACTGTAACTTCCTCTGGTGACCCCTGAAACGAGGGCCCCTGACACGAGGGGTCACCAGTGAAAGTTACTGTCCTTTTGTTTCCCCATCCCCCCCCAGGTCACAGAGGCTCTTTAACCCTCAGTGGGGACTCCTCAACATATTTCGAGGTTTATAAAAGATGGCTTGAAAAGTACACAATTCAAGCCATCTTTTATAAAGCTTTGTCAACAGACAAAGACGCCTCAGGCTTTGTCCGTCATCAAAGCTTTATAAAAGATTGATTAAATTGTGTACTTTTCAAGCCATCCTTTATGAGGATAGAAATATGTTACATATTTCTATGTTTATAAAAGATGACTTGCATACTACACAAACCATAGAAAGGTACGCAAACAGATATATAAATGCTTAAATGCGTACCTTACTATGGTTTGTGTACGTGTTAGGCCACGCCCACCCTGCAAGCCACGCCCCCAAAGGAGGTCTCCCCACCCCTCGATTTCTTACCCCACTTAAAGCCCTGCCTGCGTCAGTCTACACTATTCCAGTACCGGAGGCCACACACAGTTACACAAATGCTCCTCAATAACCTGTACTTTCTTTTGCCATGCTAGTATTTCAACAGAATCACAGCTCTGCCAGGGCACCTCAACATTTAACCGTAGCACCCCGTGCTAGTCTCTGCCAGGAACCACAGAAAGCGTTACCAATGCACCTCAATCATGCCCCCCTGCTATGCACAGCCCTGCCAATGCACTGTAATCCAACCGGTGCTAGTCACAGCGCGCAAACACGGGTGGACGGTGCCTGCCCACTTTTTAGAGACGTCGGACGCTGTCCTCACTTTGTGTTTAAGAAAAAATAAACAAGAAGAACAACAGGCTGCAGTGCGACAGCCGGAAATGGAACGCTGGCCGGAAATCGCATCCTGGCCTCGCACCTCTGAAACTAGACACTCAACGGCCAGACCCTGGCCATCTGCGCTGTCATATTGACACTTTTCTATGGGCATGTTTGGGTACTGGTTCTCATATTTAAATGCTGCGTGTATTTTATACTTAATCAGCAAGGTAATACGAAAGTCTGTTCCCTTGGCAAATGCTTTTTTGTCTTGTGTGTTTTTTTCAATAGTGCAAGACAAGCCTGAATGAAATGTGCATATTTCATCTTTACGTTCCGTGACGTCACTTCCCAATGCTCGCCACAGTCGCCCTACTTTGTTTTTAGGCCTCCCATCTTGATCTAGTCCCCACTTGCACAGTGGAGTAACTTTGCTGAAAATGTTGGGGGGGACATGTCATCTAAAGAAAAGGTTCCCCAGCCAAATGAATGGGGACAAAATGGTGAGCCATGAAAGTTGGGGGGGAAACAAACACCCCGTCCCCCCCTAAAATTACGCCCATGCACTTGCAGCTCAGACAATGCACTCCAATAGGCCCTTTCACCCATAGTTCCACCAATGCAACAGGCCCCTCTTCATTTGAGCTCAGGGTGGTCACTTTAGCAAGAGGCGCCCTCAGCTCCAAGCGCACAGCTCTTTTCAATATCAGTGCCAGTGTCTTCCAATAAGCCCCATTTCCGGGGCGGGCAGAGGGGGCGAATGTCCGGGGAGCAGAGATTACGGTGCTCTGTGGTGCGGTGGTGTTGGGGAGGGCGCAGGAAGGGCTCGGCCCAGACAGCTGCTGCCTCTGAGTTCGCTACCCGAATAAAGCGTTAAGCATTCCTTTGTTTCAAATAAAGGAATGCATATTCCAAAAGCAGCCTCTGAGATGCTATGGAGACGTACACCATCTGACCTGGATGTGTGTGATTTCACCGAATCCACTTAACCGAACGGTGAAATCTTTGCATTTCTTTTCTTCAATTCTTTTTTATTATGCGGGGGAAGAACCCCCACCCCTTCTCCCACTTCCCCGTACCTTATCCTATCCCCTTACAGCACCCCCATCTATGTTCTCAAATGTACCTACCTACCTAACCAATTTGAAGGAAAAAAATCAAAGATCACTGAGTAGGTGAAATTGGATTCAGTGAAATCTACGTTATCGGTCGGACCCCCCTCTCCAGCTTTGTGTTGATAGAGCCTTTGCAGTGGGGCCAATTTATAAGTGATGGCTCATTTAACAAGCCATTGCTTTTAGACCACAGGGATAAGAACTGAACATGGGCATTTTTATTCCAAAGACCAGCATGAAGTATCACTTAGCTGACCAAACCTATGCATTCTTCCAAGCGAAAAAACCTGCCACACAGGAAAAGTTTAAAACTATCTTCTTTTCTTTTTACACACCAACACTTTTCTTGGGTGTATTACTTATTTGTAACATACGGCGCATGCCTCAGAAGGTTAACTGTCATTTTCTTGCCTAAGTGGTCTAGTGGCTGCTTTGGGATATGGACTAAATGCATCCCTCAGCCTCAAAGAACATTTCATCATCTTAACACGCCAACCACTGCCAGTTGGCTCCTCATTGTGACTTGGCACCTTGATCAGGAAAACAGGGTACATTGTGTCACCGTGCAGACCCTAGTCCGTGGAAAATCAATGCAGTGATATGTGACGCCCAAGGCACCAGCCTGTTTGTTAAGGTGTCTATGTGCTGCTCCTCTATGTAACAGCACATATGACTCTTTTTGTTTGATGTGTTCCATGTACATACAATAGCACACTGGAATTGATGTGTATGTAGCTCTAACACCTGTGGCAAACTGTCCCCAAACTTAAACACATCAAGTAATAAAATAAGTTGCCTCAAATTGCACATCCACTAGGACAAACACCCTTTGTAAACCGCTACAGCCAGTGGTAGAAGTGTACCAAAAAGCCGTGGACCTGTGACTCTGGCGGGGTAATGAATCAGAAGGAAGGGGGCCAACGTGAAACACAAGCACATTTTTCAAGTGTTGCAGTCTTACTGGTAGACAGCCAAATGAGTTGAAACAGATTTCAGTTTAGTTGTAACTGATATCAGTGGTAAAATGGAGAAGTGTGCTTTAACTTCGCAAAGAAGAGTTCCAGGACGGTGCAAATGGTTGCAAAAAAGTAGTGGAGCTGTTAACAATAAAAATAAAAATAGTGGAACGCTGCACCCGCCACACCATGATTTTCGCTAGCTGCAGGCCAGCACTAATAAGAGATGCCAATGCCAGCTCTGTTAGATAAAGCAAGGGCCTGCTCGTTTTTGCAGAACTAACCCCTGATGCCTGCGTAACGATGAGGAGGTTGTGAGTGAGGAACTGTGGACCCCATATCACCTATCAGAAGCCAGTTTGGTTTAAAATGCTTCATCAGCTAAAGTTTGTAAGAAGTACAATCCTTTCTGTACATTGTTCCCTCTTTATTGGGTGTCTCTTGTATGGTATCCATTTCCGGTCTATAGATATAATTCCCTACAGAAGTCTATATTGGGGTCTGGGCATGCTCAGACTGAGACCCTGCCTCTCCACATCTAAAATTCTCAGAAACAAGAAGCAGAAGAGCCCTTATACCCCATTTAAGTGGCTGATGTTGCAACTGTGTTATCCCCACATCCAAAAACCTAAAATGTTGTTCAAATGAGTATATATGGTTCATGGTTACAAACATTTTAATGTTAGCATGAGTGTTGTGAATGGTGATGTGAGCAGCAAGCCTTGTGTCTGTTATGTATTTACTGATTCACACCTACAACCCTTTTAACACACACCTGTTTATCAAATATCGAGCTGTGCTCTGTGATTTAAGGCAAAGCAGATTGGAACACTCCTTGGTGCTATTTGTCCCCTTTTACTTTCTCATAGGGGTATTCTGAGAGAGTACACTAGAAGTGTACCAGACTCTCCACCTTGGAATTATAACCTTCTGTCAGAAAATAATTCTTATGGTTAGTCTAGTCTTAACCCCTTCCGAAATACAAGTGAAGTGGTTTGAACACAACGCCTGCAACACAGGACCAGTGGTCAGCGGGCCCTCAGACCGCGAAAGGCTGGTCACACCACAGTGATGCACAGAACCTTTCACCCCTTGACAAAACAGGAAGTGGCAGAACATAGCATTGTTCCTAAGTACACTACGAAAAATATGGTTATGATATCACTGTAATGTGATATACATTTCATACAAGAATGGATACCATATGTATCATTAATATCAGTGTGCATAGGCCCATATTACCACATGTCTGTGAATGCAAACAGACGTTCAAGGCCAAATGATAATGATGTGTTATTATATAGCACTTGTTCCTAAGAGATTTATATAGAACACATATACATACAATATCACACAACCTGTGTTGGTACTCATTTATCAACCTCAGAAGGACGAAAGGCTGAGTTGGCCACACACACACACACACACACACACACACACACACACACACACACACACGTTCTCAAAGTCGGAAAGCAAATTACACTCTGTAGTGGATACCAGTAAACTGGTAACTGAGATTTAACAGCAGGCCGGTTCATCTGCAGGTCTGGTGCAAAGTTGGCCACATGTCAAACCTGCGCGGATCTACTTTTCAGGCTTCAGAGGTTGACAAAATACATACCATTGGGAGGGTTCACAACTGTGTATTAAAGAATTTTGAGTAGCGCAGGGAAAACACCGCACTCACACCGCATCCCATACTCTGGGCACTCGTTACGTCATACATGCAAACAAACATCCTGAACTGACATGGAGATAGGAAAGATAGACACATTACAACAAAGCGTTGAATTGTCGCACAATGAAATCAAGGGCCACTTTATGTGCTGTGGTCAAATATTTTGACACTGTCCACAAGCGTTTAGGCACAAAGATTTTGTAAGTGATGGAGGGCACCAAGAAGGAATGTCTTGTGATGATCGTAACAGAGGCAACGGCAGAACAAAACAAGCGATAACTGCAACTTGCAAAAAGCAAAACACATAGTCCGAATGGATGCATATTCTACTCTAAATGTGTTTTGGAAGTTTTTGTCTGCATTGTGAATTCGAGGTGTTTAAGAACAGACTAAATCAGTGACTCACCCCTGAAGTGGGCCTTAAATAAACCTTTAATGAGTCTAGCATTTATTTATTTATTTATTTATTTAAAACAATTTTTATTGTTTACAACATGTACACCATACAGTTTAGCAACGAATATGCATGTCAATTCACATGTACAGTCTCATGTTATATTTTCTCCCCCCTCCTCCCACTTCCCCCACATCTAAGTTTATCTCGTTTCCTGCCATGAAATGGGCCACCTCCTCCCAGTATTTCTTTATTTCGGGGCATGCCATGAACATATGTACCATTCCTGCATTCTCCTCCCCACATTTCGGACATGTGTTTGTCCCAGCATTTTTAAACTGGGTTATCTTCTTGGGGGTCATATATTTGTATTTGTATTTATTATTTGTATTTATTAAATTTTATATAGCACTTTAAGCCAAAGAGCTTTCCATGAAACAACATGAATACATTAGAAGCAATAAAAAACAAGTTGTGAGTCAAATAACCAAGAACAATAATATGCAGAACAATTTACCAAGATCATTAGATTAAAAACCTGGGTACGCGAAAAGCAGGGGAGGAAGTAGTAGAGAGCTGTCAGGAGGAAGATTGAAGAAGGTGGTATTTTAAGGAGGAGCGGAAAGAAGAGTATGAGGAGATGGGGCAGATGGGGAGAGGTAAACAGTTCCAGTGCAGAAGCAAGAAGAAGCGCAAGGAGGGGGTGGGACAGTGAGGAGAAAGTGGTCAGCAGAGCGTATGCGGTGAGAGTGAGAGTAGAAAGAGAGGAGGGAGGAAAGGTAGAGAGGAGCAAGATCGTGAAGAGGTTTAAAGACAAGACAGAGGAAGTCGAATTTGAGTTGAAGGTGAAAGGAAAGCCAACCAAGTGAAGAAAGCGAAGAGGAGATGGAGTCATGAGGAGAGAGGGACCAGAGAGTGCGGATTGCAGAATGGTAGAGGGATTTGAGGGGGGCAAGATGAAAGACAGGGAGGCCAAAGAGGAGACCTGAACAGTAGAAGAGACGAGAAAAGATGAGGGAAGAATTTAAGAGTTTGGTGGCGTGGAAGGTGACGGAGGATCAGATTTTGCAAACATTGCAGAGATGGTAGCGACAAGCACGGGAGGTGAGAGAGATATGGTGAGTAAAGGAGAGGTTAGAATGGAAGTGGCAGAGGTGGGGAGAAGAGCAGGGGGAAATAGGATGGAAGGAGGGGGTGGGGGGAGAAATTATGTTGGCGGGAAGGAATAAGACTTCAGTTTTGTCAGTGTTTAGGGTGAGAAAATGGGAGGACATCCAGGTTTTGATAGCAGTGAGACAGGAAGAGAGTTTAAGGTGGATGCCAGGAGTGAAGGAAGAGAAGGAAAGGAAGAGCTGGGTGTCATCAGTGTAGAAGTGGTGAGAGATACCAAAGGAAGAGATGATAGGGGCTAGAAAGGAGGTATAAAGTGAGAAGAGGAAAGGTCCAAGTACGGAACCTTGAGGAATACCAAAGTCGAGTGAGTGGGATGGGGAGGAGCGGCCACCCCAAGGGACGGCAAAGGAGCGATTGGAAAGGTAGGAGGAAAACCAGTTGAGGACTGAGCCTTTGAGACCAAAGAAGGAAAGAGTGTTGAGGAGTAAGGAGTGATCGACAGTGTCAAAGGCAGAAGAGAGGTCGAGGAGAATGAGAACGGAAGAGTGTTTGGAGTAGCGAGTAGTCGGGAGGGAGTTAAGAACGGAGGTGAGAGTAGTTTCAGTGGAATGTTTGGGGCGAAATCCGGATTGAGTAGGGGGGAGGAGAGAGAGATTGGAGATAAAAGCTGAGATTTGGGAATAGACTAGGTATTCCAGGAGCTTAGAGAGGAATGGTAAAAGAGAGATGGGATGAAAGTTGGAAGCCAAGAGGGGGTTAGCAGAGGGTTTTTTCAAGATAGGGATGATAGTACAATGTTTGAAGGCTGAAGGAAAGGTAGCGGTAGTGAGGCATATGTTGAAGAAAGAGGTGAGGTAAGGTATGAGAAGAGGATAGATTTTGGGAATTAGAGGGGTGGGTAGAGGATCAGAGCAGGCTGCAGTAGGGTGAGTTTTGGACAGGAGGAGGGAAACATCTGAGTGAGAGACAGGGGTGAAATTAGACATTCAGGAGGATGGGGTGGTGTGAGAAGGGGAAGGAGGAGAGTAAGATGGGGAGCGAAGAATATTTTGGCATAAGGTGAGTATCTTAGAGGAGAAGAAGTCTGCAAAGTGAGAGGGTGAAAGAAGGGAGGAGGCAGAGTGGTCAGGGGTAGGAGGGGAGAGAAGACAAGTAAGGGTTTGGAAGATTCGTCTGGGGTGAGAAGATTGAGAGTGGAGAAGGTTAGAGGAGTAGGATCATTTGGATGAGCTGATGCAGGTGCCACAAGGGGAGTGGTAAGAGAAGTAGGAGGTCTGGTTGGCTGGTGAGCAGTGTTCGAGGCAGCGTCTTTCGAGGCGTCAGAGAAAGCGGTGCATAGACAGAAGATGAGGGGAAAGCCAGGCTTGGGCATGTTTTCAGGAGGGGCGGAAGGGGGGAGAGGGTATAGTTGGCCAAGACTGGAGGCGAGGGAGGAAGATAGAGTGGATAAAGCTTCGTTTGCAGAGAGAAAAGTGAATGAGAGGGGGAGGGAGGAGGTGCAGGTATCATAGAAGTGAGAGGGATTAAAGTTACAACGTCCCGTCGAGAAAAAGAGATGAAGGAAGAGGGAGGAGGGAGTGGAGAGACAGGGGAGTGAGGGAGAAGGAGAGTAGAGCATGGTCGGATAGATAGTTGGGGAGAATGAAGACTGTAAAGACTGGAGGGGGGGTGTCTGTACTTCTGCTCTCTATATGGCAGAGGAGAGACACAGAGGACCCCAGCCAAGATTCTCTATTCGGTAGCTATGGTCGAGCAATCAAGGCCTAGCTTCTCAGGAGGTGATGCAGGCTGGTTCTTAAGTACAGTGTAGTCCCCAAGCCCCCACAAAGGAATGTCCACACACTGTATTAGTTAAAACACAGTCTTTATATAATTAATATTCATGGTTATGTACACTATCACAATAACTCACTTTGTGCTCAGAAAATCAATAATGGTAAATATATACAGTTCTAAAGTGGTACCACAATTATTCTCAGATCTCATTAAAGTGCATCAACTATACTGTCAAAATGCCACACAGATCAATAAAGAGGAAACCAGCAGTAGAGAGGGGAAGGAAAGCAAGATAGTTGAACAATTGGCAGAATACTGGCCTTTACCAACTAGGCACAATTCTGTGTGGAGATCCCCCCACCTTGCCAACCGGTAAAGCAAAGATGTATCACAAGCCCAGTCCATATATTGTTCTACGAGTCTTATTTCCCTCTACAATAGTTCTAGTGCCCTCCCTTTAAGGCAAGAGTCACGGGTCGTCGAACGTCTGACGGAGAACAGGGTGAACTACAGCGGTGAAGTGGCAGCTTTGTTCCTAGCGGTGCTCGTCGATGACGGAGCGTTGGCGTCCTGCAAGGAAGAGGCGTGCGGGGCACCTCGGTGACGGTAGTACTGGACCGCAAAGAGATGTTGAAGAACTGTGGCCCAGCAAAGGCGTCGAGTCGTCGGTGTCTCAGTGGTCTTTAGGTGGCGGGAAACCCACCGGCGGATGCTCCTCCACGCGTCGACGGTCGGGCCTTCTCCAGCGGGATAAAGCGGGCGGCAATGCAGACGAGCGCGTCCTTGGCTAAAATTAAGGTCTTAAGCAAACGGGAGCAAAGCGGCTCCAGTCAGCGATGGCGGTCATCGACAGTGGCAGACAACAGTCCGGGCGCTTCTCTTTGGGATTCCGCAGAAGTCCCCGTCTCCGGTCGGCAGCCTGTCGTAGTTCTGTCTACCAGGGAGCCTTGGCAAAGATCAGTTGGTGCACGATGGTCCCTCGTAGCTTGGGAAGAGGGCGCCTTACCAGTTCCTTTCTGGGTCACTCCTTGGAGACACTGCCGCTTTCAGATCAATGAAGTAGAGCAACAGCAAGACTTCTCTTCCAGCAGGGCTTCAAGGTTAAGCTTCAGTTTCAACTTCAGTTTCTCTTCAGCTTCTGAACACGAATTCTAGCAGTGAGAGGCCCCCAGAAATACTAGTTGATCTCCCATTCATTCTGCTGTCTCAGTCATTGTGTCAAACACCAGATACCAGACACCCACAACACAGAAGGCTTATTCGTCACACACTCCATTCACCCAGGTCCCACCCGCAGGGTGTACCCACAACATACAGTCACTGGGAAGGCTCCAGCCAGTCTGGCCTGGACTTCACAACAACACCATATATGGAACTTCCACCCAACAGCCGGTCAGGGGGAAGGGACAGAGTCAGGGATTCCCAGGACTTTGTGAAAACAAGGTAATAGGCAATAGAAAGCAAGAGGCCAGAGGGGCCATCTTGTTTGCTATCAGGAATCAACTGATTCCAATGGCAGGGCCTGGGTATCCCAAAATGGAGGATACTCAGGGCCCCTGTCAAATTGAGCATGGAGCTGCCACCAGCCCATACCCTGCTCTGTGGGCCACACACAGGTGCCCAAAAACATACACTAGGGGCACAGGGTTGTACCCCCACCCATGGGTGCCATAAGGATATCCCATGGGTCTGTACACCAAACCAAAAGAGAGAGCTGCACCGCCAGGAGTCACACATGAACTCCTGCGTGGAAAACACGACAGAACACAAGATAGAAAGCAGTAAAGGACAAGGAGACAGAGGCCCTGTACCTCCGATGCATTTCCAGCATCACAGTCACCCCCCCCAGACTGAGGTTAGGGTGCCTAATCTCCCACGAGATAGACACCCTCATCCAGACGGTCAACATACGTTCTGGAAAGGCCATCTGCGTTATCGTGACTCTTCCCTGGTCTGTGCTCTATGGTGAAGTCTAGCCCTTGCAGGCTAATGGTCCATCTGAGCAGTTTCGGGTTTTCACCCTTCATCTGCATAAGCCACTTCAGGGGCTTATGATCTGTTTGGACCTTGAAGGTAGACCCTGTAAGGTAGGGCCTAAACGCCTAGGGCTCCAAACTATGCTAAAACATTCCTTTTCAACAGTAGCCCACCTAAGTTCTCTACCCTTGAGTTGTCTACTGATGAATATGATAGGATGTTCCCTCCCTTTGTCATCTAACTGGGACAAGACAGCTCCAATTCCGGTGTCGCAGGCATCCGTCTGGACAATAAAGGGTCGGCTGTAGTCAGGCGCACGCAACACAGGTGCCATACACAGACTTTTTTTCAAGCCATCAAAGTCCCTCTGACAGTCTTCCGTCCAATTAACCTTCCTAGGCTGTTTGGGTGAAGTCAGAGCTGTCAGGGGTGCAGCTATGGTGTCATAGTCTGCCATGAAATTGCAGTAATACCTAGTGAGACCCAAAAAGGCTCTCACCTGGGTTTGAGTAGTGGGAGTCTCCCAGTCATGTACGTCCTGTACTTTACTGGGGAGAGGTTGGATTTGACCCCCTCCTACCTCATGACCAAGATACGTGACTTTCCCCTGAGCTATCTGGCACTTGGTGGCCTTGATAGTGAGGTTAGCCCTTTTCAAGGCCTGCAACACCTTATCCAGATGTGTCAAATGCTCTTCCCAGGTGGAATGTAGATGGCAATGTCGTCTAAGTAAGCCACACAAAAGGCTTCCAGCCCACTGAGCGCATGATTGACCAATCTCTGGAAGGTGGCAGGGGCATTCTTCAACCCAAAAGGCATGACCCTAAACTGATAGAGTCCCTCTGGTGTTGAGAACACATCTTTTCCTTGGCATGGTCTGTCAGAGCTATTTGCCAATAGCCTGAGGTAAGGTCAAAGATGCTCACAAATTTTGCAGCACCTATGGTGTCCACGAGCTCATCAGCCCTGGGCAATGGGTGCACGTCAATTTTGGTACCTGCCTGGGAACTTGCCTTGGGGACAAGGACCACTGGACTGGACCAGGGACTGGTTGAGGGTTCAATAACACCCAGATCCAACATCTTGGCAACCTCAGCCTGGATGTGGTTCTTAACTGTATCTGACATACGGTAGCACCTGCTTTTGACAGGCACACTGTCACCAGTGTCAATTTTGTACCTACACCACGGTGTAAGGCCTGGTGTCAGGGAAAACAGAGAGGCATACTGTTGGAGCAAAGCCCTGCAGGCCTTCTGCTGCTCTGTCGTCAGATCTGGAGAGAGATGTACACCCTCTACTGAGCCATCCTGAGGGTTGCTATGCAGCAAATAAGGAAGGGGCTCATTCTCATCCTCTTCTAGCTCTGAAGCTAGCAAGAGACATGAGACTTCTGCTCGCCTGTGGAAAGGCTTGAGCCTGTTAACATGGAATACCTGAGGGGCTACCCCTGGGATTCCCATGTCAACCAGATAATTGACTTCACCCATCTTGGAGATGACCCTGAAGGGTCCAGTCCACTTGTCTGCCAAAGCTCTAGGCTTGGTAGGCTCCATCACAAGGATTTCCTGTCCCGGAGTCCAATCCACTTGTGAGGCTTTAAGGTCATGCCAGTACCTATTTAATTCCTGGCTGGCCTTGGGATTTGCTGTTGCCTGACCCATCATCTGTGTCATTCTCCGTCTGAGGCCTAACACATAGTCCCCCACCTACTTGGCAGGACCTGGAGGGGGGCTTCCAAACCTTCTCTGATCAAGGCAAGGGGCCCCCTCACAGGATGTCCAAAGAGTAACTCAAAGGGGCTGAAACCAACACCCTCTTGAGGTACCGCTCTGTAAGCAAACAGCAGGCATGGCAGGAGGAGATCCCATTTCCTCCTTAGGGGCTCTTCCAAAGCACCTAGCATGCCCTTGAGAGTTTTATTAAATCTCTCAAGCAGACCATTGGTCTGGGGATGGTAAGAGGTGGAGAACGTATAGGTTACCCCGCACTCTTTCCACATGGTTTTCATGTAAATAGAAATGAAGTTGGATCCTTTGTCAGAGACAACCTCCTTAGGGAATCCAACATGGGTGAAAATGCCCAGGAGAGCCCTAGCAACCATTTTGGCAGTAACAGTCCGAAGGGGTATAACCTCAGGGTACCTGGTGGCATGATCAACCAAGACCAGGATGAAGCGATGTCCACCTGAAGTGGGAGGGTCAATGGGACTGACAATGTCTATGCCCATCCTCTCAAATGGTGTGCCAACCACTGGCAATGGTTGCAGTGGGGCAATGACACTGCCTCCAGTCTTGCCAGACAACTGACAAGTTGGGCAGGTCCTTCAGTGGGACTCAACTTCTACTCCCATCCGAGGCCAGTAGATATGGGCAGAGAGCCTCTACTTAGTCTTCTTGGTACCAAGATGATCAGCTAGGCACCTCATGCGCCAACTGCAGCAGGAAGGGCCTGTAAACCTGGGGTACCACCAACCTCTTGAGGGCACCAGGTTCAGGCTTAGTGGACTCACTAACAAGGAGCTCACCCTCCCAATAGATTCGGAATGTCCTAGGCACTTCTCCTTGTGCCTGGGACAGGGCCTGTTTCCTCAGACCCTTGAGAGAGTGGCACTCTCTCTGTCCCTTACAGAAGTCCGCCCAGGAGGGTCCCCCTTCAGCTAACAAGCATTGAAGGTCAGGATGATCCTCCGGGTTGAGAACCTCTCCCACAGGAGAGTCTTCTGGCTCTTCTCCCACAGTAGTTGAGACAGGGTTTACCACTGGATCCAGCCCATCCGGAGCATGGATCCCAATGGGCGCTGTCGGAACAGCAGGAAGAGCAGGGGCTCCCTCCACAGAGGTGGCATTCTTACTCTTCCGTTTCCTTCGCGCCTTGGGTTTCCCCATCAGTGAGCTTACCGGGCTCGCAGCCGGACCCTGTATGACCTGCGATCGGGTGACCGCCACAGCAGCCATGGGTAGACCATCCGTGATCATCCCCAACTCGACCAAATCATTTCCTAAGAAAACATTTGTAGACACATTGTCCTGAACCAGGACCGGAAGCTTTGCTGTCTTGTCTCCAATCGTAATGTCGACTAAGGCTACAGGCGATAATTTGGGAGGCCCACCACATAACCTGGTGGTTCTCAGAGGAGCACGTACATAGTCCTCTGGTTGAGCAGGGTCCTGTCCACCACTGTCATGCTTGCCCCAGTGTCTCTCAAACCAGTAGAAGGCTAGCCATTCAAGAATACACTTCTCAAAAACCTACGAGTGTTTTGTGGGATAGTCGCCAGTACTTCTGCGTACTGGTCCCAGGCCCCAAGGGACACTAAGGAAATCTCTACGGGAGCACCAAAGGTGATCTGAGTAGAGGAGAGGAGGACAGTGGCCTCGAACTCAGGTACGGAGTATGGGTAGGTCAGGCTGACAGCCTGGACTCCAAGTGCCTTACCCTTACTCTTGGGATCACCCCTTCAGTGATCCAGAGCCCCACAATTCCAACAAGTGCCAGGAGTATGGGGTATGGAACTGGAATCACTGGGAGCCTGCTTTGCAGCAGGCAGACCACTACTCTTACTCCCACCCGCAACAGACTTATCCCCACTAAGTTTTTGGGTCTTAGGAGACAAATGTTTTGGTTTACCCGACTGTGATTGCTTCTGGGACTCCTCAGCTTTCTGAGAGGTCCCCTTTTCTTTGTCCATGTCCTTCCCACTGGAGTCCTTAGGGGACAGCCGGTGGGAGACCCACTTGTCAGCCAACCTAGCCAGCTTAAAGGGATCCAAAATGTTCTGGTCAGCAACATATTGACGCAGCTCTGGTGAACAGGCTCCAGAAAAATGCTCAAAAAACAAAAGGTGAGACAATTCAACAAACGTTTTCACTTTGTAACCATCAATCCACCCCATCATGTTCATGTGCGCAGCACTCACCCAGTCAACCCAAGACACATTCTCTCATTTCTTAAAGTCCCTGAACCTCTTAAGGTACTGGGTAGGTGTCTTGCCAAACTTGGAAATTAAAGCAGACTTCATGCACTCATACTGACCCCTTTCTTCCACGCTCAGTTTCAGAACACAGTCATACCCAGTTTGAGGCACTCTGCTTAACAAACACTTAGCCCAATCTCTCTTATCAACATCAGAATGGCACAAGCCATCTCAAACACTTCAATCCATTGGAGGATATCCGAACCCTCCGCATACACACCAACCAAATCCTTCATAAACTTGGTTGCTGGGGACCTGACACTCTCAACTGGTTTAGCTGAAGTCTCCACTGAAGCTCTCTCTAACTGGATTCGCTGACATTCAGTGTCCTTGTCTTTGAGTTCAAGATCCCTATTCTTGAGTTCCACTTGCTGTGCCAACTCCTCTTTCTTAAGCTTAGCATCTATTTCCAACTTGCGATATTCAAAGGCCAATTTCATCCTTAATAACTCAAGCTCCAAGGGAGTGCTGGGGTTTGGAACAGAGGCAGCAGGAATGGTGGCATTCCCAGAATCAGATTTGGCGACAACCCTCGGGGTAGAGTCCTCAGTGGTTGCATCCCCCCCTTCAAGAGTTTCACAATCAGTCTGGTGGTCCACAATGGCAGCCATCAGCTCAGCCCTAGACATATCCACAAAGTCTAACTCCCTGGCTTCACAAGCACTCTGGAGAGCTCAATTTACGATTTGAAATAGATGCCATTGCTTGTAATGCAGTTACACAACTAAACCTCAATTTAATAAAGTGCAGATATTTTGTAAGTGGCACAGTTATACACTGATTCTTAAAACCAGAAGCATCCCACCGCTGCCACCAGTGTAAAGACTGGAGGGGGGGTGTCTGTACTTCTGCTCTCTATATGGTAGAGGAGAGACACAGAGGACCCCAGCCAAGATTCTCTATTCGGTAGCTATGGTTGAGCAATCAAGGCCTAGCTTCTCAGGAGGTGATGCAGGCTGGTTCTTAAGTACAGTGTAGTCCCCAAGCCCCCACAAAGGACTGTCCATACACTGTATTAGTTAAAACACAGGGCCTCATTACGATTTTGGCTGCTGCCAAAATCGGGTCCGGTTTCCCAGAATGGGGAATTACTGGGCCATTCCGAGTTCGGAGAGCCCGGTAATTCCTCCCTTCAGGAACCCGGGCCCGGACCTTCCCCATTCCCATTTCAGCCCGCAGAGGGCTGAATGGGAATGGGGGAGGGAGGAATCAACGGGCCGATTACGAGCAGCCCGTTGTTTGCTCCCTCTTCCCCTCGCGGAACCCGGTAATCACGCCTGGTTTGACAAGGCGTTACTTACCGGGACTCGCAAGGGGAGCTTGTAATGAGGCAGAAAGGGTTTAACGGGTCCGCCTCCTTTAGCGGGTCCCGTTAACCCATTGCAGCTCACTTGTAATGAGGCCCACAGTCTTTATATAATTAATATTCGCGTTATGTACACTATCACAATAACTCACTTTGTGCTCAGAAAATCAATAATGGTAAATATATACAGTTCTAAAGTGGTACCAAAATTTTTCTCAGATCTCATTAAAGTGCATCAACTATACTGTCAAAATGCCACACAGATCAATAAAGAGGAAACCAGCAGTAGAGAGGGGAAGGAAAGCAAGATGGTTGAACAATTGGCAGAATATTGGACTTTACCAACAAGGCACAATTCTGTGTGGAGATCCCCCCACCTGGGCAACCGGTAAAGCACAGATGTATCACAAGCCCAGTCCATATATTGTTCTACGAGTCTTATTTCCCTCTACAATAGTTCTACAGCCCCAATGTACCTAGAATTGTAGCGTTCGTCGTCGGGGAATCGGCGGCCCTTCTTGAGTGCCCTCCATTTAAGGCAGGAGTCACGGGTCGGCGGTGAAGTGACAGCTTTGTTCTTAGCAGTGCTCGTCGACGACAGAGCGTTGGCGTCCTGCAAGGAAGAGGCATGCGGGGCACCTCGGTGACGGTAGTTCTGGCCCGCAAAGAGATGTTGAAGAACTGTGGCCCAGCAAGGGTGTCGAGTCGTCGGTGTCTCTGTGGTCTTTAGGTGGCAGGAAACCCACAGGCGGATGCTCCTCGGCGCGTCGACGGTCGGCCTTCTCCTGCGGGATAAAGTGGGCACCGATGCAGTTGAGAGCGTCCTTTGCTCAAATTAAGTTCTTAGGCAAACGGGAGCACGCGGCTCCAGTCGGCCACGGCGGTCGTCGACAGTGACGGACAACAGTCCGGGCGCTTCTCTTTGGGATTCCGCGGCAGTCCCCGTCTCCGGTCAGCAGCCTGTCGTAGGTCTCTCTACCAGGGAGACTTTGAAAATATCAGCTGGTGCACGATGGTCCCTCGCAGCTCGGGAAGAGGGCGCCTTAACAGGTCCTCTCTAGGTCAGTCCTTGGAGACACAGCCGCTTTGAGATCGACGAAGTAGAGCAGCAGCAAGACTTCTCTTCCAGCAGCAAGGTTAAGCTTCAGTTTCAACTCCAGTTTCTCTTCAGCTTCTGAACAGGAATTCTAGCAGTGAGAGGCCCCCAGATATACTAGTTGATCTCCCATTCATTCTGCTGGGTCACACTCAGACAACCAATCGGTCAGAAGGGCATTCATGCAGGCAGACATCCAATCAGGTGCATAGTGCATTCAGGCCATTCACTCCTCTCCGGCCACTCACAACAAGGTGGTACGTGGTAAGGGATTACCGGCACCGGTAAGGTCACCAGTGCCGGTAATCCCTTACCATCCTATTCCGAGGTCCCTTAGCGGGTCCCTTCCTCAACGCCTGGTTTTACCAGGCTTTATGGATGGGACCCGTTAAGGGACTTTAGAGCTAATAACTGTACCGCAAATTGCGGTACCGTTATTAGCTCCATCCCCATTCCCATTCGAGCCCTATGGGGGCTCGAATGGGAATGAGGACTGGTTGCCGGAATGGGGACTTACCGGGTCCTCCAAGGTTGGAATGACCCGGTAAATCACTATTTTGGGTACCCGGACCCAGAATCCGGTAAGGGGGTAGCCATGGTGCTAATAGCCAGTTGTGTCAAACACAAGATACTAGACACCCACAACACAGAATGCGTATTCGTCACACACTCCATTCACCCAGGTCCCACCCACAGGGAGTACCCACAACATACAGTCACTGGAAGGCTCCAGCCACTCTGGCCTGGACTTCACAACAACACCATATATGGAACTTCCACCCAACAGTCGGTCAGGGGGAAGGGACAGAGTCAAGGCTTCCCAGGACTTTGTGAAAACAAGGTAATAGGCAACAGAAAGCAAGAGGCCATAGGGGCCATCTTGTTTCCTATCAGGAATCAACTGATTCCAATGGCAGGGCCTGGGTATCCCAAATTGGAGGATACTCAGGGCACCTGTCAAATTCAGCATGGAGCTTCCACCAGCCCATACCCTGCTCTGTGAGCCACAGACAGGTGCCCAAAAACATACACTAGGGGCACAGGGTTGTACCCCCACCCATGGGTGCCATAAGGGTATCCCATGGGTCTAAACACCAAACCAAAAGAGAGAGCTGCACCGCCAGGAGTCCCACATGAACTCCTGCACGGAAAACACGACAGAACACAAGATAAAAAGCAGTAAAGGACTAGGATACGGAGGCCCTGTCCCTCCGATGCATTTCCAGCATCACAGAGACCGAGGAGGGGGAGAAAGAAGAGACGAAGATAAGATTGAGAGTGGACCCCGAAGAGGGTGTAGGTGAAGTAGGGGGGGGTAAGAAGATAGGAGTCGAGAATAGATAAAAGGGGAGAGGTTTGGTGGAAGGTAGATAGATGGAGGCTAAAGTTGCAAGTACAGTTAGGGGTGTGGGGGTGGGAGAGATGAGGGAAAGGAGGTGGTCAATGTCATCATAGAAGGAGGTGAGGGGGCCAGGTGGGCGGTAAATAATTAGAAAGGATATAGCGTGGGGGGAGGTGAAGGTTTGGAACAGGTATTCAAAAGAGGGGAAGACAGGGAGAGAAGTTGGGCAGGGGATATATGCTCTGTGGGTGACATATAACTGAATCTGTTGCAAACTCAACGTTCCTTGATACTTTTTTGTGGTATCCCTGCACCCTGACCCATAGCCCATCACCCATTTATTGCCCCGCCTCCTACTCCCAGTCTAGACTCGTCTGGATGACTTCCCTACCCACCTTAGACATCAGCAACTCGTATATCCGGGAGATCTCATGGGCCCCATCTGACACGTCATAAAATGTTTCTATGGCAGCTTCTGGCTGACGGGCCAGCTTTGCCTCGGGCCATGTACTTTTTATCATCTTCACCAGTCTTGCATATGTGATATTTTGTCTCTGATGCAATCCCGTGTCTCCCACCAGTGTATCAAACTCTTTCACTATCCCATCCTGCTACACATATCCCATAGTCGCTACACCCATCGGTTCCCACTATCTTCTGTTGTTCCTCCTCATCTGTTCGTCTACTCCCTCCAACACCACCAGTGGTATCTGTGGGAAGCACTGGGACGTGTTTCCCATTAACTGGCAGGCTCTGCGCCACATCTTCCTCCCTAAATCCAGCGTTCTACATCCTCCCTCCCTCTGCAATTTAGGCAACCACATCAATTTATTCAGGAAATAAGGGGTGCACTCGGCCACCAGCAGTCTAGACTCTGTTGTAGGATCTTCTGATAGCCACCTTGACACCCACTGGAACTGACTAGCCAAGTAATATACTTTAAAATTGGGCAATCTTATGCCTCCCAGTTCATACAGGTTTTGTAGCTTCCACAATGCTACTCTATTCCTGGATTTGTGCCATATAAACCCCTTGCAAATGCTCTTTATCGTGGCGAAGAATCATTTGGTTATCATATGTGGTATGTTTGCAAAGTGGTGCAATAACCTGGGCAGTACTACCATCTTTAACAATGCCACTCTACCCATCATAGTCAAAGGTAGCTTGGCCCAAAAAGTCATGCTATTTTCAATTTTAGACACTGCTTTCTCAGTATTCTGCCTGTGCTCAGCTTCAGGACTGTGATGTACATCTATTCCCAAATATCTAAACGTCTCTGTTTCCCAGTGTATCTGTAGCACCGGCAGTTTATGTTGTGGCACTCCTATGTATCTACCTAGGGGGAATATGCTGAACTTCTTTGGGTTAACTGTTATGCCAGACAGCCTTGCGTATCGATCCATGACTTCCAGAATATATTGCAAGTTCTCCTCGGGGTACCTTAGGTACAGCAGCATGTCGTCCGTGTACATCGATAACAAATGTTGCCCACCCCTGGTACCGATTCCTATTTCTCTGTATTGCTGCCTCAAGTACACCGCTGGGGGTTCTAACGCCAGGATGAAAAGCATCAGAGACCATGGACATCCCTGTCTGGTGCCCCTACTTAGTTGCCACTTGTCTGATATGGTTGCTCCCGTTCTGACTCTAGCCAATGGTTTGTTGTATAGTAATCGGACCCACTTTATATATGCGGGCCCAATGCTGTATTCCTTCAAAACCGCCAGCAGCCAAGGCCATTTAACCGAGCCAAAGGCCTTCACCGCGTCTAGTCATATTATTGCAGCCTCTTGGGTGCTATCCCGAGCCTGTTCTATCACATGGTGGAGTCTTCTTATTTTAGCAGATTTTCTCCTACGTGGGACATATCCCATTTGGTCCGAGTGTATGAATTTATATATAACCAGTCGCAACCTGTTCGCCATCACTGCCGTGAGTATTTTACTATTTTTATTAAGCATCAAGAGATGTCCATAGGACCCACAGTCCGTGCCCAGTTTGTTGGGCTTAAGGAGCAAAATAATGATCGCTTTGCGTAGGGACTCACGCAACGTGCCCGTGTTAAACGCCTCATTTAACATTTCAAGCAGCGGGGGAAGCAATTCTGTTTTATACGTTTTATAAAACTCTCTCGGGAGTCCGTCTGCCCCCAGGGCCTTATTAGTAGGCAGTTAATTGACCACTTGTTCTAGCTCCTCCAGCGTTATTGGGGCCTCAAAGTCCTCTCTTTCTGCCTCCTCAAGTTAAGGGAGATTAATCTCTGATAACGCCCCCAGCTCAGCTATTTCTTCTCCCTCAGTATTGTCAGCATATAACGCCTTATAATATTCGAAAAAACATTTGTTTACTCCTTCCTGTGTATCCCGTGTTTCCTCATCTATCCCTCGCATTGCCTCGATGGTTTGTCTGGAGTTCTCACTTTTATATAACCAGGCTAGTAACCAGCCTGGTTTATCTCCTTCCGCATGCTGTCTCTCCACATATTTTTTGTAGTTTAAGTTACATAACCTCTCCCAGAGGTTTCTGCATTCATCGTGTAATCGGTTTATGGTCTTGGCCTCCTTAGGGGATCTCGTGCCTTCTCGCATTATCATTTCTAACCTCCTCCCAATGTTGTGTAATTCTCGTGTTATGCCGCCTTGTAGACCTTTCTATTTTGATATTGCCCCCCCCTTGCTACAACCTTAAATGCTTCCCACAGTGTCCCGGCTGACTCCACACTGCCGGTATTATGTTCAAAATACTCCCTTATTTCCTTCCTCAGGTCTTCTCTAAACACTTTGTCCTTTAATGCCTCGGCTCTGAGTCTCCATGTCGGGATTCTTGCGCTAGTAGGTAAGTACTGCCATGTTACAATCAGTGGTGCATGATCCAAAAGGACCATCGCCTTATATTCTGCATGCGTTACTTCTTCTGTTGGATCTGGGCCGATAAATATATAATCTAGTCGAGTGTATAGATTTTGTGGGGCAGGATAATGTGAATATTCTTTATCCTGCGGGTGGTGCATTCTACACACATCCACCAGCTGAAAATCCTGTACCAGGGCACCCAGGGCCTTCGCTGCTGGGGCGAGCCTCCAAACCTTCCCATCCTACCTGTCCAGCCTCGGGTCCAAGGTACAATTAAAGTCACCTCCCTATATAACTGTCCCATCCATGTATCGGCCCAACTTGGTATATAGGTTTTTATAGCCCTCCTCCTTTTACTCCGTGGCTTGTGAATATAGGCTCTCACCAATATAACTCCCCCAAACTCCCTTCCCTTTAAACCCCCCAACTATCCCCTGCCCCTCTTCCCCAAACTCCCCTCCCACCCCAACCATTCCCAACTGTTGCCCAGCTCCATCCCTGGATCTCAGGCTACCCCGCATCTCGTCCGTATTCCGACCAGTGGTCAGTCCACAGAACTGTGCAGGACGATACTGCACTACCTGTATCCCGACTACGCTAACTAAAGGGGGTTGATAGTGTGCCATCTTGGTCTGCTCACTCGGGAGCAAGTTCCATATCTCCTGCTTTATGTGCACCATATGCTGCCTAGTCATGCCAATAATTACTGTTTTCCTGCACTCCTTACACTGATAGCATCTTTTGGCTTTGTTAGTCCTTGCTCTCTGGCTGTTCTCCCCTAGTATCTGTTGCCCCACCGCCCCTATGCAGTTCCACCAATATGTCCCTGTGGACCCTCAGGTTCACTTATCTCCACCACCTTCCGCCCGGTCATCCGCACTCGGCGGGCAGTTCAGCATGTCCATCCATTTAGTTGCATCTTCCGGGGATCCAAAGAAAATCGACTTATCCTTATGCATCACTTTTAATTTCACCAGGTACGGCAATATGTATTTGAAGCCAGACTTACACAGCCATCTCTTAATCGATACATAGCTTAATCGTTGTTTCTGTAACTGGAAGGTATTGTATGGGTACGCCGTTATAGTTGCCGATGCTATATTGATTGTGCCTCCTTTACGAAAAAATTCCAAGATCTTTTCTCTATCTTTATAGTTCAAGATTTTGGCAATTATCGGCCTGGGAGGGGCTCCAGTCAGTGGCTTCCTTGTCAGAACCCTATGCGCTCTCTCTAGCGTGAACCCCTGGGTGAGCGCTCCACCTCCTATTTTCTGCAGCAGCAAGCTCTCGATGTAGTTAGTCGGTCTGGGCCCTCCTCTCCTTCTGGAAGTCCGACAATGCGAATGTTGTTTCTGCGAGCCCGGCCTTCGGCTTCTTCCACCCTGCATTCTAGGTTTGGCACTTGTTGTTGCAACGCAGAGACATCCCTAGAGTTAGTGGTGCAACTGCTCGTGTTCGACTTCACCTCCTTTTACAGTCTTCCTGTGTGTTTTGCCAATCCCATGACATCCTGTCTCAGGAGGTTCACGTCCATGATGACCACATCAATTTTGTTTTCTAGGGATGTCTTCAACTCTGCGATGGCGGACCCCAACTTAGATTCCCACGCCTTTCTCAAGTCTGCTATTGTTTCCAGGATCTTTCTGTCCTCTCTCAGTGGGGCAGTTCTCTCTTGTTTATAATGCTCGGGAGGTTTCGTCATCCCTCCTGCCTGTGACGATTTGGTGAATATTTCCATCGTTGGCTGCTTCCCCTTGGGTTTACCCAGTTTTGATGCCATTTGTTTCTCCGCAGCTCGGTCAAGGCTCCCTCCACCACAGAAAACTTTGAGCCTTCAGCCTGTGATCTCCCGGGTGATGGGCTTCACTCTTATTTATTGCCAGTTTGATCTTGCACTCACACCCTCTGAGCCTGCATGTGAGTCAAGGTTGCCAAGTTCTGCTTTGGGCCTTGCAGGCGCGACCCCTATATCTTGTTTGTATCTCTCCACTGCGCAGAGGCCCCATCTGGGACCTAAGAGCCATCTTGCGTGGCTATCGTGTCATGCAGCCTCATCATATTGTTGCCCCCTTCCGTGGAAGTTTATGGGCCAGGTTCCATCTAGGTGCCTTCTAAGATCCCCCTCTGTGTATTGACTCCGGGGATACAGTTCTGTGGCCTCCAGCGTAGGATGCAATCCTGCTTGCTTGCTTGTGTAACAACACGTGCCTCTGCTACCTTAGTTGTGGTCCCAGGCGCCACTTAAACACTATCCTTTTAGCTTGTTTACCCCACATATAAGGTCCCATCCGCGGGGATTACACCAGGCCCCTGTCACCCATACAGTTCACTGTGCCTGGTTCTCCATGCTTGGTTCTGCACCTGGGCTGCTTCTCAAGAATGTAAGTGCCAGTACTAATTGTCCCTAATCTCAGCATTTCTGCTGCTTTCCACCCAGGAGGTTCAAAATCCACTGACTTGTAGTTGTGGCAAATATCCCATGCAGCGCTCGTGCCCCACTGTGCTCCCAGCCGCTGTCCAGTCATTTGGTCGTAAGACAAATGGTCGATTTTTTTTTTTTTATATATATATATTTTTCAGGTTTTCGTTTAGGAAAAAAAAGGGTTTTTTAGCAACAAAAAAAAAAAGTGAAAATACAAAAAAATAAAAATTCGACCATTTGTCTTTCGACCAAATTGTGTCGACCATTTGTCCTGTCGACCATTTATTTTCGACCAAATGACCTGTAACCCTCCCAGTCTTGTTGGCAGCCCTTCTTGTCTGTGTTGTCTGTTGCTTATGCGATCTCTTATTTAGGAGAGTAACTCCCTCATGTCCTCCACCTTTGCACAAACTGTGTTGTCGAGTCTGGGAGTACCCTTCTGAAACTTTACTGCCAAGTGCCTCCTACCGCGGGACTTCTGATGTTGTTTTTTTTGCTGCCCGGTGTCGTGTTTTTGCTGAGTGCCCTTACTGTTTGGGTCTGCTCGTCCGAATATCTCGTCAGTTTCACTGACTACTGAGGCTGAGGTTCCCGTCCTGGTCTCCTGCACTTATGTAGCAGAATTGAACACTTCCTTGTTGACACCCTGTCAGTTTGTATTCCGTTAATGTGCTAGGCATGCGTTTTCCGGCGGGGTGCCCTAAGTTGATGTTGGCGGGTCCTCGGTCTTTCACGTAGTCCGCAGAGATGATGTCCGCTCCGGTGTCCTGTGTCTCCCACTGGTGGGACTCCTTATGCTGTTCCTCGCTCGGTCCAGGCGGTTCCGGAAAGCAACTGGCTCACAAGAGTTCAGTCCTCCGTTGTTAGTTGAACCTGTGCCTGCGTGCCACTGACTACTGCGTTCTGGCCATCTTTTCCGTTCTGCCTGCAGTGTCACCGGTCATTGAGACAGAGCGGGCGCCATTTCTTTTCATTGCACCGCAGGAGTCTCTGGTCACATATATATGTGTAGCTGCGGCTCTTCAACACAGCAGCTATCTGCGAGTCTTGGATCGTTCACAGTGGACAACACAGCATTATCCACTTCGTTGTTCTGTACGCCCCGCTGCTGGTGCTCCGTGTATGTTATTTCTCGCTCTGCTTGAGCAGCCCCCACCAGCACCGGGTCCGCGAAGGCTTAGGCTTCCACCGTTGTTTGGTTCTGTACTGCGTGTACAGAGGAGTGCTGTGTCCACACGCCACTGTCCCGCTGCGGTCAGATCACCTCCTCCGCTTTGTCTGCTACATTACGTCTTGTAGTCTTGGATCAGGCACCATTTTCCTTTGTTGTTTCGCCTGAAGCAATCACTTCTTTTATCCTTGTAACTTCAGTTCCTCACCCCAGGTCTTCACAGCCCTACGGTTTTCGTGTGTACCACATATTCACACTGCAGTAGCTTAATTTCTGGCACGATTGCACAGCAGGATCTTGAAGGATTAGCAGGAGCCTCGAAGAGACACGTCCTATTCCGTGGCTACTTAGCCACTTCCCCCTGGTTCTAGAAATTATTGTATAGAATTCCAGAAAGACAAATTATTTTTTATTCGTATTCTTTCTTATTTAGGGTCACTGGTCAAAGTGTTACACTTGTGGTACACCCTGTTTTTTTTCAGCGGCCTGAACAAGAAAGCTAGCCACTTCAAAAACTAAAGAGCCACATGGCGCTGGCCACAGCCCAGGAGCTTCCATTCATAATAATTTCTTATCTGTTTTTTAGGGGTAACAAGGGAGACCAGAAGAGTAGCCAGGGAGACCTCAGAGGTCACAGGGGCGACACCAGGCAACCTCCAAATGAAATTCCTGTCTGTATCCATAAACAGTGGCCACAACACAAAGGAAGGGGCCACAGATTACCCCAGAAGCCTCAGCGGGTTATCTGCAGCAGCCCATTGATGTTTCAATGCCCACGTGACTTGAGAGCCATTTATTCAGAAGGCAGGTGGCATCCAGACCACCTAGTAGCCAGGTGAAGGCGGTCGGTCAAGGTTAACACCTGTTTGCCTGGCTCATCCTTCCTGCCCAAGATGGCTGCCACATTTCATCTCCTAGGACTCTACTACTCCCCACACCAGGAACCACCATAAGCATTCCATCACCATATCTGTCCGGTGCTCAATTTGTAAGAAAATAAGTGCTGATGCCCAAATAGGTTCTATCATGCTTGTGACACTGCGGGCACTCACTTACCCACCATTGCTGCCACCACCCACAGCTGCTCCCCACAGTGTTGACACCTTTAGGGTTAAACTACAGCACACACCTGCTCAATAGGGCTGACATATGCTCTGGCTATCATTACTTAATATTTTGAGATAATACGTACAGGTGATGAGAAATAAGCGCCTGGGCTGAGCCCTGGCAAACGCCCCCACAAATTAAGTATGGCTGCGGTCCCTATAAACTGTACTTTGTTACCTATATTTGGGTCACTAGTGACCCTGCAGCTTGTAGTTTGGCTGTTACTAGCAGTGGCCCTGTATCACTAGTGACCTTTAACCTGCCCTATGGTGGTTATTGACCTTGTAATTGTACCTTTCTGTAACATGTACTATGATCACGGGTGACCCTCTATCCTGCAATTGCTCTGGTCACTAGTCACCCTATCACCAGTACAATGGTGGATATTGACCTTATTACCTGCACTTTGGTCACTAGTGGCCATTTAAGCTACATGTTGCTTGGTAGGGACCCTGCTGGTTAATTAGCGCTCTACCACACCCTATGCACAGTGCATATACTCACAGTGCGCGCGTATACACACACACACACACACACACACATGCCCACTACCCCCACCTCACTCCTTCTATTATCCTTCCCACTCGCCCCTATCGGAACTCTGTTCTTTCTGAAAACTGCAAAAGACAACATCCTAGCTCACAGTCATGCTCAAACCCCATCTCTCCCTCTCACCTTTCCTTCCAAAGGATACCCTCTCCTCTGCCCCTGCACTACATTGGGTTATGGATGCCAAATCACATTGCAATAAATATCCTTCCTCTCTGACCACTGGATTACGACACACCACACTTGTGGTCCTGGGCGTCACAGAAACATGGTTTGCTCACATGACCCTCCATGTTCCATGCCCTAGACACGGATTCTGCGACATGCATTCACCCTGGGAGCTAAGTAAGGAGTGGGGTTATATTATTGATCAACATGGTCAACTCATCTGCCCTGATTCTGCTTTGTGACTACCCCTACTCTCCTTGGAATGCACTGCAGCCCAGCTGCGTACACCCATCCATCACTATCCTCTGGGTCTACAGGCCCACTGCTCCACCACCGAAAACTGTCCTTTACCCACCTAGCCATGCTGCCCCAATCTATTTCCTCCTAATGACTTTTCCCTCTTCTTCTCAAAGATATGAAATTGCCCTCCCACCCTCAACTGCCCATGTCTGCCTTCCTCCTCCTCCATCCTACCGTTTCACCTTTTCCCTAACCTCATCTGCTAAGCTTGCGCCCGTTCTTCGGACACTCAACCCATCGTCTGCTCTGGTGTATCTCTTTCCTCCAAAAGCCATCAAAGAAATTGCACCCAGAACCTGCCCCTGTCTCTCCGCCGTCTCCAGCCTCCTTATCAACACTGGAAAAAATCCATTCTTGCTTGTAGGTAGCAATGCCCTACCCTTATTCAAAAAGCCCTCTGCTGACCCAAACAACTCGGCTAACTTCCAACCCTTCTCTCTCTCTCATCCCCCATCACTCTAAAATCCTGGAGTGTGCGGTATTAATCAGGAGGTCGTTTAGGGTGCTAGCTGAGAAGGTTTGGAACATGGTAAATACAGCTCAAATATGGAGGACGCATACGAGTGAACATTGAGAAACAGCCAGCTACAATATTGGCAGAATTAACTTTGAGCGTAGATCGCTATAGAGTAGCAAGTTGGTGATTGATACTAGAAGCACACACTTGACTGATGATGGCGTGGAAGCAACATTCGAGGTTGATGGTGTCAATAGATAACCTTTCCAGATAATCCTGGAAGAAATTTGGAGGACTAGGTATTTCAGTACATATGTTGAGGTTCTGGCTGCAACTGAGATCAGGACATGTTTCTAGACCCTTGTGGCCTGATGATGAATGTCCGGTAGAAAAGCTATTGGACAGAAACATGTACATGTAGGGCAATATAGGAGTGTAGATAGAGGCATGTGTACTGTTTATACACTTGATGTCTGAGTACACCAGTAGAGCACAAGTGTGGGTCTTGGTGGTGCTTACATTCATGTATCAGAGATCACATATGTTAATGTTTGTATGTATGTATGTGCACTTAATATCGATTTTGAATGAATCATGATTGTTTTATGTGATTTGTATAAATAAAGCCAGTTGATCATAAGTTCTAAAGAGCCCATCACTGTGAGGGGCCATTATTCTGGATGATCTCTCAGTATGTGTGTGTATATGTAAGGATACAGGGTAAGGAGAGTGATCCTTTTTAGATATTGTATCTTTTTCTATTCCCGGTGGGTAGGAAAGCTAACCATCTTTAACCCTGCTTCTCTGGTGATACTGAGTGAGGCAGGAGCGGTATTAATCAGGGTCACCAATTACTTGGAAACAAAAGACTCTGTGACCTTCTTAAATCGGAGTTCCACAGCCAGAACAGTGAAATTCCCCTATGTCTGGTTCCAAACTTTCTCGCCACTGCCTACCCCCATAGGCTCCCCTCATTCCCTATCCTCATCTCTCTGTAGTCCTCAACACTTTGGATCTTCCCTCTCTGCTTCTAATCCTTTCTAACTTGATATGATATGATAGGGCATTTATAACGCGCCCATACACAAGTGTTTCAACTTTGCTACATAGGACACTACCTCACTGATCAAATCTTGCATGGCTTCACCCATGGCCCACTTCCGTAGCTGGTGAGATAGCTCAGTGGGCTGAGTCCTTGCTTTTGGGATCTGTCTGTGATCTGCAGGTTGCAGGTTTGAGTCCCGGATAGTACAAGTTCAGCCTTTTATCTTTCCAAGGTTAAGAAATGAATGCCCATTTGAGTTGAGTAATAATAACTGTATATATAAATGTTCTATTTGCAAGCATGATATTTAAAGACCATATTGCCTACTCTTACATGTCTGCCCTCATTGAGCTCATGTCTTTCTTTAGGTTTTCCTGCCTCCACGCCCAGAGTCCTCCTCAGGGATTTCTGTTCCTCAGCCATTTGCCACTGGATGACACGCCTCTGTCTTCTGCTCGACTCCCATAAAACGGAGGCCATCTGCCACCCTAGCCAGAGTTCCCAACCCTCAACCCGACATTTATTTATGTATTCGTTTTTTTAATGCAATATAAACATATACAATTGGTCAGGCCTAAATTCATACTCTCATACTTGAATCAAAAGTAGGGAGGAGAGCGCCAAGAGCAAGGCCAGCAGCTATTAGCACAGAACAAAAGAAAAAGTGCATATTACTCAACTGCTGTCCAGTAATTAATTTTATAGCAATTTCATCCCAGCGACATGCATATGAAAACAGAATGCCCATCCACTCATGGCACTAAGTAACAAAGTAATGAGAGGGCTGGACAGTCCCAACACTGACCACCCAGAGCTTAGTCCTCCTTCCGCCTGTAGGCTATGCTCAGCCTGGCTATCCAGACTGCTTTAGACACACAGGTCAATCACTCTCTCCCCCTGGCTGCCTAATATTCCCAAACCCAAAACAGTGCTGGTCTAAAAAGATACCACTATCTATTATCTAAAGATGATCTTTTTTAATGCATTTTACAAATAGCAGTTCAGCTTCCTCCACAACATGGGCATCAAACTTGATGATGACACATAGCCGCCTGGGAAGGCTTGCATTATCTTAATTGGAGAATGATCCAGTGGCTGAGGGCGGGGGACGGAGGGTGATATTGAAAATCAGTTTATGATTGGTGACTTTATGACGAGTAATCATACAAGATTTAATCCAGATGTTGACAATGATTTTAGTATCTTCTACTGTAGTGTCTTCTGAAAGCCCTGGCCATCTAATAGCAGTGCAATCCAAATCTGCTATGGGGAACCTCAAGGAGACCCACATTTTACAATGAAAACAATCCCTTAACTCCCAAAATGTCATTGAAAATTTGCTCGAAAACAGAATTGGGGGGCAGTACCATATTTTAACAAAACATATCCCCAAATTGAAGGTGCTGCAAAACATACACCTTTTCACACCCATACTTGCTAGTGAGCTGCAAGGAGTCTAACATTCCTGTAGTATCAAACACATGACCCACTTGCTGCTTGCGAGTAAGAGCCCATGAACTTAAAAAGCTTACTGAAAATATTATTAGGCTATTTCATGTGTACGAACCTAGTTTTGCAAAGCAACAGAGCACTTTACAGTCATAGAGGGAAGAACGTGGGGAGGGGAGCATAGAAACAAGGGGGTGGGGAGCCAACATCACGAAAGAGGGAAGGTTGGCAATTTGTCAGAAAGGGATCTACAAGCAAAAGTGGAGGGAATAGTGGGGATCAGATCAAGCAGTCTCAGGTGGTGTGGAGGGTGTGTGGACCTTGGTGTTAGGGAGGAGACATTCCTTGAACAGAGGATCTTGAACTCCTTCCTGAACTGTAGAAGCGAGGGGTTGAGCCTGAGGTTGATGGGGAGGAGATTCCAGGCTCTTGGGGCATAGGCAGAGAAGGCCTGTCTTATGATTCTTTTCTTCCTGTACCGGCAGAGTTCAATTCAGCACATATCCATCTGGTGGAGTGCAGGCCTTCCGAGATGCAGAGTATCTCAGCGAGTTAGCTTGGGACTTCAGGGGGACAGCCTTGTAGATGATGCAGCAGGATTTGACGATGATACAGCCTTGCAGCAGGAGCCAGAGCAGTTCAATGAGAGTTAGGCAGGATTTATTTCATTTTTTATTTTATTGTTTAAAGCGCAGACCTAGCACGAGAGAGGCAGAACGCTGTACAGCATATGGGTAGCCAGCATTTGGGCTGGCATCTTTTAAGAATAGTGCAGTACTTTCAGTTGAGGTCTGTGCATCGGTATGTGCGTCCATTGAAATTAGTCCTTGGTCAGGTGTTGTTGAAAAAGCCATGTTTTGAAAGATTTGCAAAATTGGAGAATTGCACGGGCATTCTGATCCGACACCAGGATCGTGACAAGAGAAAGATTGTTTGCAGGTCCTCGCTTTGCGGACGAGTTGTTATTCAACACGGTTGATCAAGGTGTTGCGCGAGAAGCGTGTGCCACCAGATATATGGCGCCTAGCCACGTTAATGTGCTACTTGTGACTGGTTTGTGATGATACATGCAGTCTTGAGCAGTACCCTGGCCTGGCGAGGAAGCCTCTTCAGTTTCTGTAGGACATGGGTGATTTGGTCAAATTTCCATGCTCACGTAATAGGATTGTGTTGTACTATAATAAAGTATATTGCTGTCTGCTTGTTCTAAATTTTCAGCATAGTTGCTCACGATTTCACAGTTTCTTTCAATGAACATGTTTAAAATATCCAATATCGACGTACATGGTATCTCCCCACACCTCATTTAAACATAGGAATGTACCCTTACTAATAGTTCTTCTTTTAAGAGAGTGAATACAGACATGTAGGGTGAACAGATATCTGATTCTATAAATCTGTCAACTAATTTTAACACAGCAAGGTTTCCTTAATACAGAAATCCTAGGACTAAATCTGCCGCAGTTCAAAACTTTTCACTTATGACGTATACTTGCTATATATTTCAACAGCAAGCATATAAATAGAAATGACAATTCTTAACAGGTAAATAGAAACTATGAAAAAAAGAAGAAAAAACAATCAACTCTAGATTCATAAAAGGTGTAAATCATATATTTTTAACAAACGGTATAACAAAGAATCAATGTGATTACAATCTCAACCAAGGGCATAAAGAAAAAATAAATATATCCACATTGTACATACAGTGAAGAATTCAAAGGTATTGTGAAACAAATATATGACAAGAACAGAAACAGTCAATAAGAAAACAATGTCATTTAGTTAATTCACAAAAAAAACATATGTAACATATAATGGGATGCAAAAGAGGGGAAGAAACAGATGCCTCATAGTAGTTCAATAGATATTTAGCATCATGGCTAAATATCCCCAGGGGTGGGGACTTTTTCTTAGTGGTCCCTTGTGTAATTGTTTCTGTGCAAAGCAGTTAATGCTGCAGGGTCTTTGGATATACGTTTATTCTTGCCAACGTGAGGATTGAGTATTGGAACAAAAGAATGAGTTGCAAAGGGCAGGGATGCATGTGTTCAGTTGGGTTCCCTGTCTTCTTCACGTTTTGGCGGTAGTCTATTGAAATAGGCCCGCCTTCATCAGGGCTCCTATGGGGGGGACCCTGTCGGTGCTTCAAATCCCAAGTGCTCAGGTACAGACCACACAGAGATAGACACCAGGTAAGTCAGAAGCAGTCATGTGAATGGCCACTGGGGTGGTTTAGTCAAAAAGCACACATCTGGGTATTTTTCTGGTGTAGGTACAGAGTCACTGCTGTGGTGTAATCCAAGTAATTAGATGGCACGTAGTGAGGCAAAGCTGGCTGGTAAATGATTCCTAATTCTACGGCATGGAAAAATGCTGCATGAGTCAGCAGAAGAAACGAGCAAAGTGAAAGCTCGGTGCTCCCTGTCACGCCCATCCCACTTGGAATGAGGGGTCTCTCCATAATTCTGCCAATGTGGCCCCTTTAGAAACTTCCACAGCCTCATACAGCTCCTTCAGCAAAGGTATCAGACAGGCCCAATTATGGAACTGGAAAGTAGGTTGAGAAAAACCCTGCCATATTCACATCCTTCTGTAAAGTTTTAAAACTCAATCTGAAGACCTTTCCGTTCTATTTAAAAACCTATTTTTAGTGACTTTAATCGACTCAGCCGGCGGTTAGATATAAAAAAAAAATAGGGAAAGCGTGCAACAGATACAAAAAGTTGAATAACATAGCCATCTTTACCATGCAAAGAACGGTAGTGACTACCTTCATTTAAGTACCCTAGCAGACCATCAACATATGATGGATTATGATAAAACCTGCCCACTTTTCACCTACCATTTCACAAGACTTCCCGACACACTGTAGGTGCACCTACCCAGTTTCCTAGATTTCCGAGCATTATGGTGGTTGCTTGAAGGCATCATAGTTTTTCATGTGTCATCTCCAAGCTAGGTGTCCCCCCCCCCACCCGCCCCTCCTGGCACCCAAGAATCCCACTACCCAGGACTCCGCCCCTAGACGTTGTCTTTGATCCCAGCCCGCCGCCGTCTTGTCTGATGCACACGTCTGGTGGTTTTCCATGGTTTTACCATGCGTCCTTGTTTGCATTGTATTGAATGTGAGTTCCTTAGTATGATTTACCCGTTTTTGAGGGGAAATATTCATTATTTTGGGTGAATGTTAAGTTATATCAATAGACATTAATGTGCTTACATTGCAAACTGTGGGGCTTTTGTGGGGACCGCTCATCGTGCCATTATTATATATGTGCCATTGTTTTCAATGTGGGTTGCTTGTCCACTACAGTTGACCTCAACTTAAATGAATGTGATCATGTTTCCAAGCATTTCTCTTATTCGTGCAACACTTTTAATGTGTTGTTCAAAAATAAGTCTTAGCTGCATCCAGGATACAATTCTCCACCATTCCCTTACTGTGCACAGCAAATAAACCTTTCTTACGGTCCAACCTGTTTAAAGTTGGATAACACCTTGGATGTGGCCTCTGTAAGACCCATGTAGTTTTGGAGAGGTCAAAGGTGGCCTTCATTAAGATGCCCCACAATACACACCCCTTAACATAAAATAAGCAAACACTACCTGCAGCCTCATATGCCCTGTTACATCTATCCTATGTCCAAGGACAGCCTTGCATCTACAGCCAATTTATCTCAGATGCAACCTCATGTGCCCAAACACTGCCATATGTGCCGGAATGAAGCAAGGATATACCCATGCCAAGGCCTAAATTAAGAAAACATTTCCTCCTGCAGGTTGATGCCACATACTGTCCTGCTAAATGGTCTTCAAGTAATAATATTTGAGAAGGTGGGGCTCCATATTTACAGTGATAGATATTTTATATATGATTCTATATATGATTTCCATGCACAAATATAGGTTGGTGCCCATGACCAGACTAGTATGCATACCTATAACCATCATATAATAGAAATAACCTCATTTGTTACATACAGCCGCACATTTATAATGTATTTATTGGTCATTTGTAAACAGCTTATGCAGAACAATGTGTCACCTGTGAGTGCACATTGAGAAGAGGCAGGATGACCATTAAGGACACATGAGGTGGAGGGGGGAAAAGAGGAGCTGGCTTTATGGGGGGAGACGGGATAGATTGGAGTCCTGCCACTGGAAAAGAGAATTGGGGCTTTAGGTGAGGCGAAATATATATCATAATGTACGAGGGGTGTAAGGCGACAGCGTTCGAGAGGACAAGAGCCTGTGCCAGCAATCTGGGACCTCTGACGGGTTTCTTTTGACACCTTAGTTTGGCTTACAATAGGAATCCTGAGGAGTGCATAGCTCTAGAAGGCTGGCATCTTTTGAATCATGCTTGAATATAGGAGCCCTATTGGCTGATGCATACTACATGCAACAACATATAGGGGGGGTCTCAAATGACAACGGTCTCCCACCAAATGTCAGAATTCGTACTCCTTCAGCCACTACAGAGGCCTCACAGGACTACATTACCCAGAATGCACACTTCCTCGCTCATTATATATGTCCACATGGTGCACCTTGCATCTTTAGCCACTTAAAGCCTTGTGAGTTAAAATTGTACTTTGCATCTTGAAGCTTTGGCCACTCTAGGCTAGGGGTCTGCAACCATTGGTTCTCCCGATGTTTTGGACTACAACTCATATCAGTCATAGCCAACTTAGTCAAAGGTGCGGGATCCTGGGACTGGTAGTGCAAGACACTTGGAGAGCCACAGGTTGCTGACATCTTCTGTAAGCCCTGTGGTTAACTGCAATCTTTCCTTGCCATTTCATTCACCTACACTCTTTCCTCACCGCTCAATGTCCTCCTCTCTGCACCTTCATCCTCCCCACTGCTACGTCTCCTACAATGCATCTTTCAACCTCACTACCGCTGTTACGTGCACACTCCTTACCATTCTGTCACCTTTTATGGATTCGCTCCCCTTTGCCCATCCCTCTTATCTTTTCTTACATGTTCTCCTCCTCTTCCTATCATGTCCGTGCCATTTGCCCCTCACACAAAATGTCTCCAGGCCCCTCCACTCCCACTAATTCTATCTATAATTTTCACCTCTGCACCAATACTCCTTCCCTTCCCCTGCCATATCCTATTATTCTCACACTCTAGCTGTGGAATGTCCAATCTTGTTGGAATAAAAACTCCTCCATCACCGCTCACTTTGATTCTCATGATCCCTCCCAGTCATGTTCATTGCTGAGGCATGGATACCCCTTCCTGACTCTAAGGCACCCCTGCTGCCTTAGACATCAACTCAGCAATCTTCTCTTACTCTCCCATTCTTTGGGTTGGGTTGGCCTGATGACCAACAAGGCCCATCCCTATCCCCATGTTCCATCTTATGACTTTCTACTACTCTCCTTTTAATTAATTCCACCCAACTCCTCCCACCTACCCCATTCACCATCCTCCTAATCTATTGGCTCACAGGCTCTCTCAACCCTTTTATGTAATGACACCTACACAGGTGCCTGAATATCATACCGCTACTCTTCTCCTCGCCTACAGGAATGCCCTCCTTCCCTTCACCTCGGCTCTTGACTCAGACAAATCTAACTACTTCATCAATCTCATTACTACTCTTCAATCGCAGCCCCGGAAACTCTAACTTTCCAAGTGATGCTAACGCCTGCACCCTAGTTTAACCACTTCTCCCCCACCCGCAAATGACTTTGCCCATTGCTTTTCCTCTAAAATTTAAAACAATGTCTGACACAGTGATCTCCTTCCTACTCTTTCTATCTCCCCACCAATGCCTACCTCCTTCACCCCTTCTTATGCTCCTTCTTCGCAACCACTCCCAGTGAATTGGTATCTATCCTAAAGGAGACCACCTCCACACTATCCCCACTGATCTGGTTGCCTCACATGGATGGTACCTCCGATTTACTCTTATCTCTCCTCCATTTTGAACTTCTTGCTAGGAATCCTTCCTGCTAACTTCAAAACAGCAAACAGTCTTAACAATCTTAAAGGAACCCCCAGCTGATCTCAACCTTTCTATTGGTCTGTATCACTGTGCCCAAAATACTCTAAAATCCTCAAGCATATTATTTTTGATAGAATATCCTCTCGTCAGGACATTAACAAACTCTGGGGCCCAATCCAATCTGAATGTTGCAGCCAGCATTCTACTGAATTGGCCCTCACCAATTACCTAACTTTTCGACCTCTTCTCACCACTGTAACATATCCTCCTTCCGAACCTTTCAGCTGTCTTTGATACCGTGGATCACTCCTCTCTTCTTTGTACCCTTTCTGACCTTGGGATCTAGAAAACTGCAATAGACTGGCTTGCTTTTAATGTTTCTCATCAGTCTTTCTCCATCTCTTGGAACTCAGCCACTTCTGGTTCAACTTCTCTCCTTGATGGCACTCCCCACGTCTCTGTACTTGGCCGCTTACTCTTCCACACTATGCACCTTCTCACTTAGTCAACTGATCTTCTCTTGGGTTCTTCCACTACTTATTTGCAGACCACACTCATAACATCTTCTCCTTATGTAACTTTACTCCTCACCTCTCTGCCTGTTTTTCTTTGATCCGTCCCTGCATGGTAGTTCATTCTCTTAAGTTTAGCTCCTCCAAGACCAAAGGAATCTACCTTCCTCAGCCAACTTTCCCCTCTACTTCCTCTTCCATACCAATCTAATTTCCACCTGACTTACTTACTCTCCCATATCCCCAAAGGCACGCAAGCTTGGGGTCCTTTTTGATAGTGACCTTAACCTCCACCACTTCATTACTTCTTCCTGAATTGCAGCCATGATTAATCTGGTCAATAGCAAGTTAATGTGCACCCTCCTCAATTATAACTCTTCCAAATCCCCCAGAAATACCCGGGTACTCCAATGCCTGGACTTTTTTGCCAGTGCTCTATTTGGCCTCTCCCTCTACTCCATATCACACTTTAAAATGTACTCAACTCTGCCACACGGGCCTTCCCCAATCTTCCTCACTCTTCTCCCACCGCCGAACACCACTTCTGCCCTGGACGGCTTTCCATGAAAAAAACGGTCTTTATCGTTAAACATCTATTTCCAGGTGGTTGCTCCCCCCTACTTAGCTAACACTATCACCCAATATTCTCCTTCCTGCACCATCCACTCTAATACACTCCTTAATCTCTTTGTTGAACACACACCAGATACAGGCGTGGACACTGATGTATTGATTTTTAAACTTGAGAAACTAATTAGAAGGGAGATTTCTCAGAAACTACATACTTATTCTTTAGTTGAGTACTACAAATCGCAGAGAATACCCAGAGGCTTGAGCATTTACGTGTGACCTACACTCTGTAAGGGTAAGAAAAATGGGATAGATGTCCTCTTTTTTGTTTTCAGGGGCCTATCTCATGAGGGACAATTCTATGAGAATTTAAGGCAAAGACATAGGCTACCCCTCCCTTAGACACTGGTCAGTATTCGTGGTGGTGCACCCAGCAATACAGATATAACAAATAGTCTGTTGATCAGGTGCTTGTTTCAGACTGGTAAAAACTTTAATTTATTAGAAATATGATCATCAGAGTAAAAGTAAAAAATAAATAAATCACAGTGAATATGATGTCTTCAAATCATACAATTATTTCATGTTTGGTTCATACATCAATTGTGTGAGGTTAGTAACATTTGACTACGGTGCATTGTTTTACTACAGTACACTCTGTAAGGAAAAGGTTTATTGTGAAGAAGTGGGATCCGATCCTCAATAAGTGTTCACTAGATCTCATCCTATGGACCACAGAGGACTTGTCCAAATCACTATCCTCCACTGATTGTGAAATCACAGAATTGAAGACACAATTAAGCAGGTTGAAATCAGCTACTATGATTCAGGATATTTTAGATGATATCAGTCAGAAACTGGCCTCATATCACAGGAACATCGAGCAGAGGAAGATATTCAAATTTAGGTGGAATACTCTACATTACATGAATGATAGTGTGTACAATTGGCAAGAATTCTATTCACAAATATCTGGAAATTGGGACCAGAGAAATCCTAATAGACAGAATATGTTGAACAATATGAGTGACCCTAGCAGTGATAGCTGCTCAGTTGGTAGTACACTGACATCTGTACGCACTTCAAAAGCTACTACATCTTCAGACAATTTGAATATAGTTGATATACAAACATCACCATCTGCTCCCTCTACCTTCACTACTGCCCTTTTTTAGACCCAAAAAGAAGACCTGAAGAGGTTGAAAGACCAGTAAGGTACACACGAAGCAGTGATTACGGACAACATTGTGGTCAACTATTGAGTAAACAACTTAGTTTTCGACAACTTGAACTATTTAACAGGAGCTTATTTTATGTCCCCACAAGCAACACTCATTTTTTTGCAGAAAGAATCAACTTCCACAAATTGCTTCAAAAGCTGCAACTCCAGATGTTTTTTGATCTACAACCTCACATAGAAAGTGATTCTACATCGTTGGACTATTTAGAATGACGTCCCAAGAGCACCTTCAATTCGACCTTTAACAATACAGCCTTGAATATGTTTGAAACGCAGGTCCTTAATCACATGAAACATATTAATTACAATAGGAAATTCCCATGTTACATCAAGAAGAATCAACTTACATTGATTGAGAACTTAGCTAAGGATGATAGCCTTACGATTAAACCAGCGAATTAGGGCGGCTATAGTGGTGACGGCTTCAGAGTTCTGCAGTAGCCGCTGCTTGACACTTCTAGAGGGTGAGAACACTTACAAATGTCTTGATAATGACCCTCTGCCAGGCATCAGTACTTTGATTAAGAACACCTTAGATTAGGCTGAAATAATGAGTGAATCACCGCAAAGAGAAATGTGTTCCTTACTAAAAGCTTCCCGATAATTCTGGTCTTTTATGCTCTACCGAAGATCCATAAGCATAGCACTAGACCTCTGTTTATACCTATAATGGCAGGCACAGAGAGTATTGCAACCATCTCTCTCATGCTGTCCTGGATGTTTGTCCTACATATAACAAGCCACCAGGGAATTTGATAATATGAACTACACCAGTTGTATTACAATAGTGAAGTTCCGTAATGACATTTTCTTGCCAGTATGATGGTGTTGAATTGAATTACCCTTCATTATGTTATTTCAGTAACTGTAATTCAGTCGGGGGTACGTGCCATTCTTATGGGGTCCTAATCCTCTATGTGTGTCAACAGGCGGTTTCTCAGCTCAGCGAGGGAGAAAGTAGGTAATGTATCAATACCATGCAAGATACTTGCCTTAAGTTTATGTTTGTAGACTCGAATGACTGGCTCACTAGAGTAGCCCCCATCCTTAGTATACATTTTCTTGATGTTGGCCATTGACAATTTAGCCTTATTGTGTAATATCTTGTTGGTTTTATAATCCAAACTAGAATTGGTTATAAAAACCTAAAATAGATTATGTTAAGGAGCAGAATGAGACTTTAAAATACGTTCCAATTCTCAATTTAAAAAACTTCTTAATTAAATGACATTCGTTTTTGTTTAAAACATGCTAATAGTTCTTTACTGCAAATTGTTTTTCTGTAAAGAAACATGACACATTAAATATGTTCAGAAAAAAATATTGTGTCTCTTTGACATCCTTACCATGTTTTGGTCTTCACTTTAAAGAAAGTTGACAAACAATTCCCTTCATCTTCCATTAATGAGGTCTTTAACTTCCCACCTTAAATGAACACTTGCGGCACATCCCCAGAGCCTTCTGCCTTTTCTTCTTTAACTGCCCAAGGGTTTGCATCTTTCTTTGTACTGTAACTTACTCTATTCAATTATTATTTCCATGGATAATGCAATGCCCCGTTTCAGTGTCTCAGCAGGTCCACCACGTTCTCAACTTCTCATGGTTACAGATTCCAAAGGATCCCGTTGTCTTGCTGGGCTAATGCTCCCACTTGCCCCAGAGATCACACTCCTCGCTAGCGCCACATACATATGATTTCCCGAGACACATACACCACCTTGATTATCTGTGCTCCATGCTGCACAGTTTCTCCTTCCTGCTCCTAATGTGCCACTCTACCACCATTGTTATGAAGACATACTTCTGATTATTTAGCATAGTCCTATTTCTGCGTTGTTCCTTTTCCTGTCTTCACTGAATTCTTAGATGTACTGTTCATACAAAGCATTTGGTCTTTATTGAGTGCAGTAATCAACTACCACCTCAACAGTCCGACATGTGCCTTGGCTGTTTCAGGGTCAGAATCCCCCTCCCCCAGCTCTTTCCTAGTGCCGACCATATTAAGCCATTCCACTCCCCTCCACACCCAGCTCTTACACATGCTGTTTGTACCTTCTCCCCTTTGCCTGCCAACCTTCTCGGTGTGGCCCTCGGACAGATAATGACCTTGGCTGCTCAGTCAAACCTCTACTTCTTTACAATGCCAGATTCTCACAGCAGCTCATCCTCTTAATCTTCCTTCCATCCTGGTCTGCCGGCGGTCTTTGTCATGTCTTACTCTTAGACATGTTCTTGCTTCATTGGGTACTGGTAGCTCTCCCTTGCCCTGGATCCAATCTGACCTTTCACCTTGCACCATTACTTCTTCATGGAAAGGTCCTCTCTGCTCACATCGCTTTATTTTTTGTTGTTCTGTAATGCAGTTTTTGAGCTGCTTTCTTTTTTACTATGCACACAATTCTACTGGCATCGAATTTTTATTTGATTTGATTGCACTTCTATCGTAGTTGCATCCGAAATGCTTCAACGGAGGGTAAATAAACGTTTTACAAACATTCCTTAAGAACTCCTATAAATTGACAACCTGAGCATTATCAAGGATCAGATACATTAGCAAAGGCAACAATGAGCAATTGATAGCCATGCAATTTCTGAAACAAGGTCAAAAAGGATGAAAAACAATTATTTAGTATGTTGTATTTTTTTTAGATCCTGGAAGATTGTTTTTACCAGAAAAACCTTATAATAGAAGCATCCAGAACACAGCATTCCCATGACAGGGAGGACCATTAATACAAATAATAAGGTGATATAGATTATCGGAGCAGTTTCTGAGTTACCTTTACGATAATAGACATTACTTATAGGGTTAGTCCATGCATGCCTGTGGGCTAGCCAAAATACACACAAACACACACCCAGCATAACTAACACTCACATACAACACCAATCACAGGAACTGGACCGTACCCCTACGGACACAACAAGCCAGTGCGCACAACCATAACCTTAAACACCAGCCAAGCTATGCATACAACACACACACAACATAACTAACACTTGCATACAACAACAATCCCAGCATCTGGACCGTACCCCTATGTACCCCCAGTGTGCACAATCATAACCTTAAACACCAGCCAATTTACACATAAAACACGCAGACACCCACCCAACATAACAGACATTCACATACAACACACCACCCAGGCATTGGGCCTCACTCTTACGGATACAACAAGCCAGTGCAGGCAAACAACCCATCTGCAACCCAACAAACACAGACTGGATCTATCCTATCCCTCTACCCTCACTAACCAACCCCGTCCTCTTTCTTGCAGAGCCAGGTGAGCGCCTGGAATCTGCCCCTGGGTGGTAGTGGTGTATGTTTTAAGTCAACATAACATAACAATCAACATGCAGAGCATTTCTGACTTCCTTTGTTTGCAAATATGCACACAAAAAACACCTTGCGCATTGCAGTCACTCGGATAAGCGAGAGTTTGGTGGAAGAAATTGATAGTAAAAATCAATTTTTCATATGTGGGAGTTATTCTTGATAGGTAAAGGAGGGAGTTAAAATGAAGCCTAGATTCCAAGAAGATGCGTGCTACGGATTAAACAAAAGTGTGAAAAAACAATGGGTGTCAGGATTGAAAGCACAGGCAATGCAGGAAAAAAGAACGTTTACATGGTGAGACAATCAAAATGTTAACCAATTGAGATAGGGTCATGTGTATGACCCTTTTGAGGGGGGCAATGGACCCTCTCATTCTGTGGTAGGGAGCCTAGCACAGCAACAGCAGAGCCAGAGTTACCCCAGAGGTGGTATATGAGGGCTGAGAGGGACCACCTAGCCTGGATCCCCAGCATATATGCAGTTATATGTGGGATGCCTACCAGCCGCTGTCCTGGCTAAGACCGGGTAAGGCAAAATCCAGATGGCTACACAGAAAGTAAATTGGAAGTCTGTAGGAGAGTTCACAATTCTCTTTCCACAGGTAGGGCGAAAGAAGAAGGGGCCTATTGACTCAATGGTGTGGCTGCAGGCTTAGCTTTTTAAGGAGAGGGATAACAACGACTGTTTTGAAGACGATGTAGGAAAAGTGTAGTAAAGGGTTTTTGAGGCATTAAACCAAATCGAAAGATACAATATAAGTAAGGCGTTAATGCTATGTTGTATTTGCACGTTGAATGCCACCTTCATCCCAATTTACCTAGGAAATTGTTGAAGTGACAGCAATCACAGCAGTGCTGGAAATGGAGAACAATTTGTAGGGGAACTGTAACCTCTTAGGAGGGGCAGGGCTGTGGGGAGGAAGGGGCGGAGATTCAGTAAGAAATCCCTTTAAGTGAATAATGGACTCCTCTGTTTTGATTGGTCACAATATTCATCCTAATAAAGAGATGCCTGTAAATTGTAGGGCATTTATATCAGTTTGAACAGCTGCAACACTGTATGTAAGGCCTTGCAAGTTTATATAGGGAGTGCTGAGTTTTCTGAACGTTCGTGGAGTGGTTAGTCATGCAGTGCAACGTCACTCGTTTGTGCAAGAAGTGTGTTTCTGTCTAGAGCCCCTGGGACAGTCATGTGTGTTTCCCCCTGGGTCTAGTGGATGGAGCACCGCTCCGTCTTGTTCCACCCATTCCCTGCACTGAATCACAATGTAAATGAGCGATACAGACATTGGAGCTGCCCTGTATATGAGGTGAGTGATTCCAGAGTCTGACACCTTGAAAGGGCATGGAATGGCCTACAGAAACCTGTGTAGTGGCCGAGCTGTGGGCAGCATTTTCAGAGCAGTTGAAAACCACAATATTTGTATCCTGAAAATGATTGTTTTCTACTCCTAACGTTACTCTAGGTGACACTTGGAAAGCCCTGCACCTGCCTTTTGCATGTGATGTCACGTGACAAGTCGAGGCGGTGTGTTTCTCGGATGGGCGAGCTCCTTCAGGGCACTCACGCTTTTCGACCTCCAAGGTAAACATGGAAAATAAACCACGCAGTTCAAGCTCTCACTCACTGGATTAATAAATAAACTTGAGAACTGCTCAGCATGTTGCATGTCTTTGACATTTAGGGCCCGATTGCGATTCATGGAATTTCTTGCACGGTTCAAAGTGACTTTGCACTGCTGAAAAGTGACTTTGCACTGCTGACACAAACCCTGATTCATGGAACTGTGGAAAGTGTATTTTTGCAGTGCAAAGTCTGCGCAAAGTCATTTTGTACTGCAAAAATGACACTTTGAACCGTACAAAAAAATGCCATGAATGGGGCCCCTAATGTGTAACATTGTTGATGCCATCATTTCCCTCTTCTGTAATTGTATCAGCCCATCACACAATATGCTTCAAGGCAATAACATATCTTCTTCAGCTGCACACTGACAGGACAAGCAATGACCATGTGCTTGTATCAAGTTGCATTCTACAATTGCCATCATAGTGGCCATATGCAAGGTGACCAGAATGCGATTAGAGAGTGTCTGTGACTTGCCTCCTCCCGTGAGCACCTGTGCACGTTGATCAGGTGTGCCACGTCCGGCTTGCAGTCGTTCAGGAAATAATGGGGTGGATGATGATGAACTTTGATTCATGTTGATGGCTAAGGGGTGGTGAGCATTATGTGATGTGAATTGATGCTAATCGCAAGGTAATGCGATGTTGTTTGTTATGTTGGTTGTGTGATGGTTATTTAAAAGGAAGGTAGAGGTGATAGGTATGTGATGGCAGTATTTACGTGGTATAATGGTGATGCCGTGTCATGATGCTGATCAGGAGATGTGACCTTGCATGATCCAAATACAACGTGCCTGAAGATCGTCTGTCTGTTCTCCCCTAAATTGCACTGGTAAAACTGCAGAATCGCCGTCAGGCCTGTCTTAACTGTTAAATGTATTTTACGCACTTACTCTACCTGTGCAGACTATTATCGTCTCAGAATTTCAAGGGCTCAGAGTGACTTTTTTCCCCCCCATGTTCCCACCCTCCTTGAGCGCTTTGAAACACTTTCCTGTGTATATGCGCTATATAAATAAACAATACAATACAGTCAGATGGTGATCGTTATGTGGTTTGATAGTGTCATCAGGGACAGTGTATGAAGCCAAATGATAAATCCGCTCTTTGGGCCTCATCATGAGTTTGGTGGTAATGCAGCAGTTTTCCTGTTGAGCGCTGTTAGCGCTAACGCCAAGCCCCGCAGCGGATAGTCCGCCAGATCACGGGTTTGAGTGCACACACACAGGGACATGGCGGTACCGCCAATAGCGCTCGACAGGAAAAAGGGCCAAGAACCCGTAAATCCAGTGCACCGTGCGCTACCGCCATACTGCGTTAATAGCACGCGCCATAAGCGTGCGGGAAACGCGTCACCGCAGGAACTGGAAATAAAGCGGCAGCCATCTCAGAAATCAGAATCCATCGGATATCACAGCCCCTGCAAGCCATCCACCCCTGGGAAGAGTGAATTATGTCACAGGAGTGCACTAGGGGCAAGTCAGCCCTGGACAGGCTTAGGAAACCAAAATTTAGTGACCAGGAGCTGGCCGTACTGGTGGAGGAGGCAGAGAGCCACCATGATGAACTGCAGCAGCGCAAGACAAGTGGGCAGCGTCGTGCACAGATCTGGCGGAACATCAGCTAAAGGGTGTCTGCAGTGGGGCATGTGCCCCGGGATGGCGAGGACTGTCGCAAGCGCCTCAATGACATGCATGTCAGAGTCCGCGGCATACTCTCGCAGCACAGGAGTGCAAGCGGGGGCACTGGAGGAGGGCCACCACCACCCGAACTCACACCTTGGGAGGAGAAGATGACTGCCCTAATCAACATGGGCACCATAGAGGGAATAGGTGGAGCGGAGGCAGGCACTGGTATCGAGCCGACTGCAGGTGAGTCCCACCCCAAATGCATGCATCTGAAAGGACTACACATGCAGACCCTGAGTGAATGAATGTGATGAAATGTGTGTGAGGCACTGCAGACACCCATAACTGAGCCCTTGAACCACTGAACCATAGTGCCGCCTAGACTCCCCTGCACGTGCAGTGCGTCAATACAAGGGGCAGGGGACAGACATCCATAGCCATGGGACAGCTACGTAGAATGTGAGTGTGCATGAATACACCCCCAGGACCTTGAGCATGGTGCATCCCAATCCCGCATGTGATGATGGCATACAAACATTGCCATGCAGTGTTCCTCCACACTCGCACATTCCACCAATCACTACATGGGGATTGAACAAAATGCAAGTGCCATGCATAATTGCTACTGCCTACAATCCCATTTGATCGCATGAACTGCTTGATACTTATGTAGGTTGCCCTGAACTCAATCTACACCCTATGTACCCCACAGACGCACGGCGATCTTCACGGGATGATGATGATGGTGAGGAGGCCACTCCATCACAGCGCCCGAGGCAGCGTACCTCGTCCAGCACCACCACCCTGCAAAGGGGCCGCGCGGAAGGGAACCGACGCCGGACCCATCCCACATCACCACACCGCAGCCCAACCAGAACGCTGCAGCACCCACATGGCCGCAGGGTGTCAGCACCTAGTTCACCCAAGCCACCATGTAGACTTCCGATGCAGAGGGAGTCACCTGTGGGTCAGAGCCCGATGTGGGACTGACACCTTCAGCTGCGCCTCAGGCAGGACATTTGCATTCCCCCAGAAGCAGCAACGCCGAAGGGATGGGCACACCACAGGGGACCACAGGGCCAGTCACACAGGGAGCACAAACCTCACGTGTGCATGTGCGTCGTGTCCGCACTCCAGAGCCAGATGTAGCCACACCATCATATGGCAGCCCTGAAGACCGGCACTCAGAGCCCGGCAGCCCCATCCAAGCCACCAACATTTCCCCATGCAGCCCCCCCCAACAGCGCACAACTAGCAGGCCAGTACCTGCCACACTAGGGGTAGCTTTCGTCACGGGAGCAGCTGTGATGGGACATCTGGACATAATTGAGGCCAAACAGGCAAAAGTGGAATCCATGGCCAAAGTGCACAGCCGGCACATCAAGGCCATTAGCGCGTCCATACGGCATGGCTGCAAGTACATTGCCCGAGACAACGCCCGCACACGGAGAGTGGTGGAGCAATGCACTTCAGCCCTGACAGGTTTTGGCCAAAGGGTACGGGAGTTGTGCGAAGCAGTATCTGCACTAGCTGAGCAGACAAGGGAATCGAAGAACCTTCACCGTCAGCATCTGCAGGCAACCGTGTCAGTCCCATCAACCTCCACTACACCCACAGAGCCTTCACCTAGGCGCCGTTCATTGCGCCACATGAGATCCCGCACACCAGAGAGGCCAGGACATGGAAAGCGCCCGCGACCATCATAGTTGGACATGGCATTGTTGTGGGTGCCCTGAGCACAAGCACCTACCTGCACTGTTGTGGGGAGTTAACTGGAGGAGGGGGGATTGTGTGCTGGGTGTTCATTGGGAGGAGGGGGGATTGTGTGCTGGGTGTTCATTGGGGGGAGGGGGATTGTGTGCTGGGTGTTCATTGGGGGAGGGGGGATTGTGTGCTGGGTGTTCATTGGGGAGGGGGATTGTGTGCTGGGTGTTTATTGGGGGGAGGGGGAATTGTGTGCTGGGTGTTAATTGGGGAGAGGGGTTGCGTGCTGGGTGTTCATTGGGGAGAGGGGATTGTATGCTGGGTGTTCATTGGGGGAGGGGGGATTGTGTGCTGGGTGTTCATTGGGGTGGGGGGATTGACAATCTTTAAATAAATCACGTTTAAAATTCATACAATGCATGGACAGTTGTGATTGTGATTAAGTGCTCTTTAATGTCCAAGTGACGTGCAAAATGCAGCCATCACCCGTATCAAAAATAATTCTCAATCAAGCCCTGTCTGGCCAACCTCCCCTCCCTCACCCCATTCCTGTGTGCACGTGCAGCACCTTCTGGCACATCATCATCTTCACTCCCATCCCCAGGTGGCTGCACATCAGCATCGGGGGGCGACAGCAAATGTTGTGCAGCATGGCACATGTAAGTACTATTTTACCAACTTTTTCAGGTGCATACATCAATGCCCCTCTCGTATGGCCTAGGCAACGGAAGCGTACCTTCAGCAGTCCAAATGCCCTCTCCACGCAGAAGCGTGTACGTCCATGGGCAATGTTGTATGCCCACTCAGCTGCAGTGTGTGGATGGCACACAGGGGTCATGAGCCATGTATACTGGGGATATCCAGAATCACCTGCAGGGGAGAGAATGCAGGTATGAGGACAAGGTAGGTTCAGTGGGTGCACACGGCTCAGTCATCAGTGACATTGTCAGCAGGATCAAGTTTGTGTTGAAGATGTCATGCTATCTTATTGCAATGTTGGCATACACTCTTTGACTTCCAGGACATGCATGGTGTGAGGTTGCCATACAACTGTGTATCTATGTATATGTGAGTTGTTATGTGCATCACACTCATGTATTTCATGTGGACTACGTATCATTTGGTCACTTGCATTGTGGAGTGTGCTGTGCTATGGACGGCATTGAATCAATGGAGTACTTACAACTTGCAACGCCTCTGTTTCTAAATGTAACAGTGCTCTGTCCCTTGTCACTGGGGGAGGGGACCCTTCTATCTGCTTGTGCATGCGACATGTGGTTAGCCCATGTGTCAGTGGCATTCCCTGTGGCTGCTGTTGCATTTGCTGGTTGGCACTGTTGTTTACAGTTATCCAGGCATGTGATCGGCCCATCAGGGGTCAGTTTTTCAGGGATGTACATTGTCGTTAATCAGACTAGTTTTGTGTAGTGCTTTTGTTGATGTGCCTACGTTCGTGTAACATTGGCATGGCTGTCGGGTGGCCAGGATGGGATGTATGTGTTGTGTCAGGGTGGGAAGCTATACTGAAACACACATAGGAGGCTTTGTGGTAGTAGGGCTTCCATATGTGACTGTGCTGCCACATGTTTTTGCCATCCAGACTGGGTGTGTTCTTCTGTGTTGGACATGTCCAAGGGTTCTTGTGCAAGTTACATGCATGGGAATGTTGCAGTGCTGATGCTGGCTATTGGCATGCAGGGGTTTCACTGTGTATGACCAGCCCCATCAGATGTAATTCAACATGCATTACGGACTACATGTGTACTCACCCAGCATCCATGTGTTTTGGCCTCGGTGCCTCTTCATGTATGCTGGCAGGGTACTGTTGCGCAGGACCATGGAGTTGTGGGTGGATCCTGGGTAGCGGGCAAAGCTGTGGCTGAAGGTGAGGTCAGGGCTACATGTCATCTGCACATTCAGCGAATGGTATTTTTTCTGTTTTCTGTAGGCTGCCTCATGTGCCTGGGGTGGTACGAGTGTTACATGTGTGCAGTCCAGGGCTGCTATTACATTCGGAACTTGGGCAGTGGCATCAAATTGACCCTTCAGCTGGTTCTCCTGTGCCTGTGTGGCTGGCAATGCAATGTGCTCATTCACGTGGATCAACATTGCATCCAGCACCTGTCCCAGCATGGCACTGAAGGTGGACTGGGTCATGCCATGCATAATGGCAACGGTGTGTTGGTAGCTGCCAGTCCAGAGGAATTGTAGCACGGACACAAGCTTCACGAGCGGGCGCACTGCACTGCTGATAGCTATGTGGCTGCCGATGTCTGCCTGGATTGTGTCCAGCAACTTGGTGATGGTTGCCCTGTCCAGCCTATACTCGCTCACCAACTGCCCATCAGTCAAGGTCCAGGGTGTTCTGATCATGGGGATGGCTGGCCGCCTTGCTGGTTCTGCTCTCCTCCTCCTTCTCTTCATCCCCACCATCCCCTGCGCTCCCAGGGCCCTGGCCTGGTTGGCTGGCCTCTGTAGCTCCAGGCGCAGCATGTAGATGTCCACATCAAGGCTCCAGGCTCCAAATGACAGTATGGTGTTGGGGAGGGTGTGTTGTGCATGGGTGGGTCCTTTGTAGGCCTCTGACTTGCATTGCTTCCACCTGGGCCCTCATTGCTGTCTCCTCCCTGCTCCTGCTGGTGTAATGGGGTTGGGGAGGGTGTGTTGTGCATGGGTGGGTCCTTTGTAGGCCTCTGATTTACATTGGTTTCACCTGGGCCCTTATTGCGGTCTCCTCCCTGCTCCTTCTGGTGTAATGGTTTTGGGGAGGGTGTGTTGTGTATGGGTGGGTCCTTTGTAGGCCTCTGATTTACATTGGTTTCACCTGGGCCCTTATTGCTGTTGTGCCCTGTGTTGTTTTACCTCCAGCATTTTGCTAGGGGTATTTTAGGCAGATTATCCACCGCTTTTCTGGCGCTAATAGCGCCTACGCCAGACTCATGATTGCTATGTTTTAGCGCGAATGGATACTGACGCTTTTACAGCTGACGCCTTTTACAGCCGGCTGTACTTGCGCCGGCTGTAATGGTGCCAGCGGTATTTGTATTCGTGATCCGACGGACCCTTAAATCTGGCTCTGATAGTTTTACCACCGAATTTAAGGGGTACCGCCAAACTTGTAATGAGGCCTTTTATGTGGATCCGCCCTGTTATTCAAACATGACTACACAGCGAAATCACATTCTGGGAGGACAGGGGTGGATAGGCAGGTGTAGGGATAAGGGTAGGCGCCTGTGCACTTCACCCCTCCAGTGAAAGCTGTGGACCGGAGCTGCTCAGCGTTGCCCCTCTAAACTGCAGCAAAAGAAAATCTTCTACGAGACCAGAGGGTCTGTGTGCAACCAACCTACTCACACACTTAACTTTTTCATTCTTTCACCAACAAATCAGGGCTATGGAGAGACCTTGATAAAATCCTTAGCAAACCTGGTCTCTGGGCCTTCCGTGGCCATTATAGTCATCTACAGGGGTCTATAAAGCTCTAATTATAACACCTCTATCGGACTGCTTAGCATTCTTTTTAAGTAATATTTTTTAAATTGTACACAACGTATGGGACACAATGAACTGAGTTCTGAGATGCATCCTCACTCTGAACTGAACACATTGTCAGTCGAAATACATGAGCATCGTTACTTATGCTGTTGCCTCTTCGCTCTACAGTTTGCACAGTAAATCAGTGAGTCAATTTTTTAGATTTTCAAAGCAGCAAATTGAATATTACATTGCCGCCATCTCACTGTGAAACCTAACAAATCGATGTTTAACTTTTTTTTACTATCAATCAAGGTGTTTCGAGTTGACAGTGCACATTTGCCCATGTGCCATTTGAGCAGGATTCATAATGAAGAGCTAAAAAGTCATGATACACCCGAGCTGCTTAGCGCTGGCCCTCATAACTGCAATAAAAGAAATTCTGCTACAAGACCAGGGGCTCTGTGTGCAAACAACCTACTTGCACACTTTACTTTTGCTTTCTTTCACCAATAAATCAAGCAACCTTTACTTTTTAGCATATCAAGTTATTAGACCTTATGGGTATGAACACATTTTCAAAGCGTGCTGCTTTATTGCGGACCATCACGCATTACTTATGCTTTGGGTCACCGTCTGCTCAGCCCGGAGAGGAATCCTACCTGCCTAGGTGTGGCTGGCTGCTGCTGCACTCAAAGCTGTGCTCTTCCCTGCCTCAGCCCCGGATGAGCTATGGCTGCTAAGCAACTATAGCTCGAGTTACAGACATGAAGGCACCAGCGCACCACGCTGCTTCCGCTGGCCAGGCCTGGGTGGCGTCAGGTCTGCAACTTGCTCATTTTTTATAAATAGTTTGTAACAAACTATTTATAAAAAAGCGCAAGCTCTAGGCTCCAGTCCTGGCCAGAGGTCGCAGAATTATGCCAGGTGTCGCTGGGGAGACGGCAGAGGTCGCTCGTGCGACTTGTGGTGACCCCCAATTGACATCCCTGGATGTCATGGTGATGGGACTTTTTGAGTGTAATACTGTATCACATTTCCCCATCTTGCCTATTCCTTTAACTACTGCTTACCATCTTTTATTCATTCCAAATGGGGTCCCAGGTATTACTTAATACCAACATAAATGAGACGTGTCTACATTTTCATCCGCCAACCTTTGCTCCACGCTCTATTATTTTATTACTATTTTGCAAGGGGGCAATGAGAAAAGAGACATTGGGCCTCATTACGAGGCTGGCTGTGCCTGTATTACAGGCACGGATGCTGCCGGTATTGATTTTTATCTGGCGCCCAGAAAAGGGCAATTACCGGGTCATTCCGACCTTGCCGGACCCAGTAATTGCCCTTTTCTGGGCGCCGGTAAAAATAATTCCCCATTCCGATTGAGCCCCATAGTGCCAATAGGGCTCAATGGGAATGGGGAGGGTGGTAGCAACGGTACCATTATTAACGGTACCGTTGCTACCATCAAGTTCTGCTTGAGGGTGCTGGTATGGCCACCAGGTAAAACCTGGTGGCTGCAAGGGCACCCGCGAGCAGAACTCGTAGTAAGGCAGTACGGTAGCAACGGTGGCGGTAGTGATACCGGCGCTGTTGTTGTCTTATTGCCATACTCGTAATAAAGCCCAATGAGCTTAACGATATATATATATTTCTGATGCTTGTTAATCTACTTAGAATCACATGCTGTGCATAGGTCCGACATCCAGTGGTCACTGCGGAGTATTGCATCTTGTTTTTCGTAGTCGAAAAGGGACGTCGACCGGGCGTATCTGAAATACTATCCCTATAGTGACGTGTGTTGTACCCACAATCCCTCACGCATCGATGTCCCTCAGATTGTTTTTTTCCGCCCAGCTACTGGTCGCCTTTACGCGGAGCTCCTCGAGAGACATTGCAGATTCCATCTCCTCGACCTTTGGTCGTTTTTTCCTGTTTAAAGATTTAATAGATTGATCCCTCCCTCGACGCAGTGGTGAAGCTGTCTCCGCCGAGCAAGATCTTCGACGGAGGGGACGAGCGGAGGAGATCCGTCGGCGTTGCCGAACACGTGGCCTGGCCTCGCAGGCCAAATACAGTAGGGAGAGTGGGGTCGTGGGACATCTCTGATTCTTTTTCTGAGAATGCCTTTCCTTTTCCCCTTCTTTCCCTTGGGGTAGTTATCACGCTTTATTGCCTCGGCTATGGAGAGGACACCCTTTAGGTTTTGCCCACTTTGTAAGGGCAAGTTTACTTGGAAGGACAAGCATTCACGGTGTAACGTAGAGGAGGGTTGCTCGGCTTGTTGGCTTCTAAAGCCAAAGACTCTAAAAGACCGTAGGGTCAAGAGGTGGGCGGCCTACGCTATGTCGAAGGCTGGGTCTTCACCCGCCGCTGCTACCACCGACAGTGACGAGGAACGTGATAACACGACCTCCGCTACGGAAGTCGTACACCCCTCTAAAGAGCGCTCGCGCTCTTCGTCATCTGTCCCCGGCCCCGACGGGCTCGGCTCACGCCCTGCTTATGGGGATGAACACCCCGGCAACACTGACGCACACGATACAACACATAAACACACAACCCATAGCTCTTCTTCGTCGAAGACGAAGAAAGCATCAGCGCCCAAGGAGATGCAGGTTACACCGGCGGCCTCCTCGGACCGTTCGGGTTCGAAGCCCCTCTCGCACCCGCAGCCGCGACCAGCGACTGGGCTTTCGGCAAATAAGGGCGCCGCCCCCAAACCATCGGCCGGCGCGTACCAGCAGAGAGCGCACGCCACCGTAGAACGTTCGACACCCGTAACGTCGAAACCACAGCCCTCCGCTGACAAACGAGTCACAGAGAGCTTGGCGAGGATCGTTGTAGCCGACGCCCAGAAGCGTACGCCGAAAGACACGTCGAGCGCTACGCAAAGGTCGAAAGACACGCCGAAAAAGCCCGAAGAAAAACAGGGACTACCCCCTTCAGTCGGGGGGACCCCCAGCACACCGGAAGGCTTTTCGGAGGGCGACGGGACACTTTCCTCGACGTTGTGGGAGAGGTCGAGCCGTTTTCAGCAAGAAAACACTAATTTTCCCCCGCTAGACCGCTCAGGGGTACCCCATGAAACCATGGAAAGGCTCCATCTCTGCATGGAGAGAATGGAGAGGTTTATGAACACCCAGAACCCTCCCACTCCCAAGAGAACAAGAGAAGGGCCTCAGGAGGACCCCAGGCCCAAATACCCGAGGCAGGACACAGCCTTAGACTTCCATAATGTGTATGACCTCTCGGTGAGGAACAATACTTAGAAGAGGAGGATGATTTTGTGGACAATGAAGAAGGACAGAACCAAGAGGAAGGTCTGGAAGACAGCCCAGACATGGTAGGAGAAGGCTTCGGAGAAAATCCAGAAGAAGGACCTTCTCATCCCTGGCAATCCCCATCAGGATGTTCAGACACTGTTGTCCTAAACCTAAATCCTCCAGACAATTCACCTGTTAGAAACACGTCTCCCATTGATGATCAGCCCACATTCAATGCCCTGTTGCGCAGAGCAGCAGCACATTTCGAACTGGACACTGGGGAGATCTCTCCGGAAATAGACTTTGTGGAAAGAGTAATTAAGGAGAAACCCCCAGTCAGCCAGACCATTCCCCTCCTCGCTTCAGTGAAGAGAAGAATCACCCCTTCGCTATCCACACCCGCACTAATCAGAGGAGTTAATCCAAGGATTGAAAAACTTTTCACTCCTTCACCCTCAGACCCGCTGTACATAAGGGGACATTCCATTCCGGATTCCCTTGTAGTAACTAATGCAAGGAAGAGGGCAGGGGTGCCGCTGTCCACCAGTGAGGCACCACCTGACAAGGAGGGCAAGAGGTTATATGCCCTTGCTAAAAGAGTCACATCCTCGGCTGTCTTTTCGGCAAGAATTGCGAACAACAATTCTTTGCTAGCTAGCTACGCGGACGCGCAGTGGGCCAAACTGCGCAAGGATGCCGAAGAAGCGCCGGAACCATTACGTACACGCCTGCTTTCAACTATTGGCGAAGGAACCCAGGTCAACCAGAGTATTGTAAAGAACTCTCTGGATGCTGCTGAGACAGCGGGACGTTCCCTGGTTCAAGGAATACTCCTAAAACGCCATGTATGGCTGCGCAACTCAGGGTTCAAACCGGAGACACAGGCGTCTTTAATAAATAAACCTGTTGAAGACGCAAACCTCTTCGGGAAGGCGGTGGATGAGGCTCTGGAAATGGCTAAAAAAGAGTTCGATACTATCAAAACTCTTGACCAGATCTCTAAGCCCACTACCTGACGCGGCTATGGCAACACACGCTTTTTTCGTGGCCAACGCCAAAAGCAGAATCAGCAGCAACAGTACCCTGCCACCAGTTACCAGACCAATAGTGGGCAATACAGCCAAAGAGGACAGCGCAGGGGCAAAGGGAGAGGGCGGGGGTCCACCCCCAGAGGCTCCCAAGCCCCCAACAACACCAAGTGACGCGAAGATTCGTGTCCCCTCCCATGCAACACCGGTCGGGGGCCGGATAACATCCTTTCTTCCAGCATGGGAGGGAATAACGTCAGACCGCTGGGTACTTTCCACCGTAGCCCACGGATACTGCATCGAATTCAACAGTTCCCCAACATACAGACCCCCGAGGGGACGACGCATGACACCGGAACACCTTGCCATCCTTCTCCAAGAAGTACAACAACTGCTGGAAAAAGGAGCCATAGAGGTCGTGCCTCTATCTCAGGTAACGGAAGGTATTTATTCAGTGTACTTCCTTGTACCCAAAAAGGATCTAACCATGCGCCCTGTATTAGATCTGCGCCCAGCGAACAAGTTCATCAAACCCCAGAAGTTTCGTATGGTAACCTTACAGGAAGTGATCCCACTGCTATCACAGGGAGATTACATGACAACATTGGTCATGAAAGATGCATACTTTCATATTTTAATGTTGCCAGCGCACAGAAGATACCTCAGGTTTATGATAGAGGGCAAACACTACCAGTTCAGAGTGCTACCCTTCGGCATAGCATCAGCACCAAGGGTATTCACGAAGGTACTGGCAGTGGCAGCGGCCCACCTGCGGAGGTTGTCCATCCCAGTTTACCCTTACCTCGACGACTGGCTCATAACAGGGGATTCTTACGAAACATGCTTCTCCAATACCCAAAAGACTGTAGACCTTTTGTTCCAGTTGGGCTTCTCCATCAACGAAAAGAAGTCCAGCCTAGACCCCAGCCAAATCAAACAATTCCTAGGGGCTCTAATTCAAACAAAGGACGGCCTTGTCTTCCCCTCCAACAAGAGGGTCCAAAACATGCTGTTTCAGATCCCTCAATATGTGACCGGTCGAGAGGTGACGGTACGCAAAGCAATGCGCTTGCTAGGCATGATGGCGTTGTGTATTTATTTGTTACCTCACGCGTGCCTGCGCATGCGCCCTATGCAAGAGTGGCTCAACAGCCAGTGGTGTCAGGCCAGCGGATTATGGGACGATCCAGTGGTGGTCTCGCAGGCCTTAGTTCTCTCGCTACGATGGTGGACAAAGGAAAACCTGGAAAAAGGGAAACCCTTTGCCACACCCGCGGCGGAAGCCACTCTAACCACAGACGCATCCCTAACAGGATGGGGGGCTCACCTATCCCATCAGACTGCTCATGGAGTGTGGACTCCGAACGTAGCATCCAAACACATAAATCTACTTCCAGGAACACCTACAGGGCAAGACGGTGCTGGTCCTTACAGACAGCACCACAGCCATGTACTACATCAACAAGCAGGGGGGCACCCACTCTCCAGGACTGTCCAAACTGGCCCAAAATATATGGAAGTGGGCTCTCAAACCAAACATGTTCCTACTGTCAGAACATGTACCAGGGGAACTCAATCTGCTGGCAGACAAACTCAGCAGAGATTTCCCCCTGCCCGAAGAGTACGAATGGCGACTATACGAAGACATCGTCTTCGACGTCTTCACACAATGGGGATTCCCAGAAATAGACCTATTCGCAACCCTGGAGAACTCACAATGCCTAAGTTACGCCTCCAGGTACCCCCAGAACCAATCCAAGGGGAACGGTCTGTCGATGCAATGGTCAGGGAAATTTGTTTACGCTTTTCCCCCGACTCCCCTTCTCAACAAGGTGGTGCACAAGATGCACCAGGAACAAGTAACCATGATACTGGTGGCCCCAATGTGGGCCCGACAGCCATGGTTCGCTCACTTGATGGAGATGTCTCTATCTCCCCCAGTGAAACTCCCCTGCCCGTACAACATGCTGTCACAAGACAAGGGCAGGACTCTGCATCCATGCCCCCAGAACATGAACTTAGCAGCTTGGCTCCTGAGATCATAGAATTCGGACATCTACTGCTCCCGTAGAGATGTATGGACATTCTCAGGGAAGCTAGAAAACCTAACACTCGCCACTGCTACTCTAGCAAGTGGAGGAGATTTGTCATCTGGTGCAGAGGGGAAGGCATCAACCCAATTGACTGCTCTCCCACACATATTGTTCTATACCTGACCCACTTGTTGGATTCAGGTCTAGTGTTCAATTCCATTAAAGTCCACCTAGAGGCACTTTCTGCATACACCACTTCCCAACTCAAGGTGTCGTGGTGGAAGATCCCTGTTATAAAGGCCTTCATGGAGGGAATAAAGAGAATACACCCCCCGATAGCTGACCCAGCTCCCGGATGGGACCTTAACGTGGTACTTACCAAACTCATGGGCTCACCTTTCGAACCCATGCACAAAAAATCTCTTAAAGACCTCACTCTTAAGACTGCTTTTTTAATAGCTATCACCTCCATCAGGAGGGTAAGTGAACTACAGGCTCTTTCTGTTCTAGACCCCTTCATTACAGTTCACAGAGATAAGGTGGTTCTACGCACACACCCAAGGTTTGCTCCGAAGTTCATATCGAAATTCCACGTAAACCAGTCTATAGAACTGCCAACGTTCTTTCAAAATCCTTCCAACTTGGGAGAAAAAACTCTGCATACACTAGATGTGCGCAGAGCGGTCATGTTCTACATGGAAAGAACCAGACCACTGAGGAAGACTAATCAGTTCTTCGTCTCGGTGGCAGCAGGAAGAGAAGGGGATGCAGTTTCAAAGTCCACTATTTCTAGATGGATTGTTCAATGCATCACTCTCTGCTATACTCTTGCTAAGAGAGAACTGCCCTTTAAGCCTAGAGCACACTCTACTCGAGGCACGGGGGCGTCCATAGCATTCATTGCAAATGTTCCCCTTGAGTCCATCTGCAAAGCGGCTACCTGGAGTTCTGTGCACACCTTTACAAAACACTACTGTCTATATGCACACTCGAGATCTGACTCCCTGGTGGGTCAGGCAGTACTAAGACATCTTTTCTCTACTGTTCCTTCTCATAACCCACCGCCAACTCCGGGTACTGCTCGCTAGTCTATGCACAGCATGTGATTCTAAGCAGATTAACAAACATCAGAAGAGAATGCATTACTTACCGTAAAAGCATTTCTGATGGTTGTATCTGCTTAGATACACATGCGCCCACCCTTCCTCCCCGCTCGGATGGAAGGAACATAGACTTCCTTTTATATCTCTCTTTTCTGTACTCACTCACGTCTAGAAGGCTCCCTCAGGGCAGAAAAATACAAACAGAGGGACATCAACGCGTGAGGGATTGTGGGTACAACACACGTCACTATAGGGATAGTATTTCAGACTCGCCCGGTCGACGTCCCTTTTCGACTATGAAAAACAAGATGCAATACTCTGCAGTGACCACTGGATGTCGGACCTATGCACAGCATGTGAATCTAAGCAGATACAATCATCAGAAATGCTTTTACGGTAAGTAATGCATTGTCATACAAAATGATAAAGATGCAGTAATACATTAATACTTCAGCACCACAAAAAGTACAAATATAGTAAAGAACAAGGATACGATACAATAAAACACATAAATGCAGAGGCGGGCAGCATGGAAACCAGGTATACTCACACATGCTCAGCTCATCCATACAATAGAGCTCATTCTTCACTGATTCACCTGTGAAAAAATGTTTTTTTATTTTTATTTAACAGACTTCGGAAAGCAAGCCTTGGGCGCAACAGAACATATACAGGAAATATAAAATAAGCTGAGAGTATCTGACTTAAAATTGAGCGTAACAGAACATCACAGGTAGGGACGGGGACGATAAGGTAACGTTGCAGAATGAAAGAACATACAACTGCATCTGCAGAAATATTTAAGCCATAATACCAAGAAAGACGATAGGTGTTTTTGAAAGAGGGAGCGAGCTGTCTTGCAATAAGAGGTCCATTTGGGACATGACCACAGGTATTCCGAAGTAAGTAGGATTTCTTAGATTGTGCCCGGGTTTTCTCCCAATGTAGTGCCGTTTGATGCAAGGAAAGGGTCTTCTTACCCTGATGGGGCCATCATGCATGCAGGCAGTGTGCGGATAGGAAATATTAATGCAAGAATCAGGGATTGGGATCTGTCAACCGTTGATGAGTCTCAAACTATTTTGATGTTCGAAAGGTTTTGTATTGAGCACTTTGATTTGTTGGCTAGTTCCTGGAAGATTTCCATAGCGCAGGCCACCAATATTCCGTCACTCTCCTGTGGCCACTCTGGCCTACGTATTTTAAATTTAAATCTTCAATCCTTTATATCACACTGTGTTTCCTTGCGTGCATCTGGCTGAAATACTGGGATTGGGGTGTTTACTGCGCTTTCATTCACTTGAAAATTTGAAGCGTTTTGAGTGGACACCGAAAGGGTGCGGGTGGCGTCACGACATATGTTATTTTCCTTTGAGGGTGTAAGGATTTTGGATCAGAAGCGCCTCATTTTCTGTGTGGTCAATTTAATCCTTTTCTGTGTAGTCGATTGACTCTGCACTGTGTAGTCGATTGACTCCGTACTGTGTAGTCCATTGACTCTGCACTGTGTAGTCGATTGACTCCGTACTGTGTAGTCCATTACTGTCTGCCAGGACTTTCTTGACAGGATTCAAGGTTTTAATTTCACATTCACTATTTAACTTTTCCTGAAGTCTTTTATTTCACTTCTTTGTAGGTCCACTAACTTCCACAATCCCTTGGGTGACATTCCCTAATGGTGTTTGGTCATTTGCCCACCCACTGACTGCCCGTAGCCATGCTAATTCCTATGACCATTCCCACCCAATTCCTGCACCTCCCTGCCCAAAATACATCCTCATGGGAACTCTTTCAGCTGGCTTTAATCTAGCCTTACCACCAAACATTGTACTCTAAGTGCCTGTCAGTGTTTTCTCAAAGCAGTCTTCTGAGAGTTAATGACTTAATTGGAGCAGTAGACAATATATTGGTGTAAAAAAAATGTCTAAGCGCGGTCTGCATTTAGCCACTCAATGTATAAGCACTATGGCCTTCATTACAAGGTTGCCGGTAAGCCGCCGGAAATACCAGCGGCCTACTGGCAACTTCGCCTTACCGTTTCTGCCGCCTCACATCCCAGTGCTACTGGGGTGTCACAGGTGGCAGAGGAACGGTAAATTCTGACTCCACAGGAATGGGAACCCTGAAGCACTGGCACCGTTAGTAGTGGTTCCAGTACTTCGGTGAAAAATCTGCTTGTACAGGCCTGAACTAGTTCACAACCACTACGGCAGACTCGAAGTGAGCCAGTCCGGAAAGGGTGCCATTAACGTTACCGGCACCTTTATTTCCAGACTGACCCACTTATAATGAGGCCCGATGTGTGTCCTTCACTGAAGTCCTGTTAAAAACAAGCATTTGCAAAGTCAACTGTTTTGGGTTGTGTATATGTATTAGGCAAGTGCTTTTTCCATGCCTAAACAAAAGCCCAAATTGTTGGCTTTGTCAATGCTGTTGTTCTTCTCCCCAACGCTTATCTGACAGTCACTTGAGAAGCATAAGGGTGCTCTGAAGTGAATCATTGGGCAGTGAGCGTGGACTACCCCATACCCATGCACTAATATAGGAGTGTCCCAAGCGGGTGTTCGGATGTCGATAGGGGATTCTTCAGTTGGTCTGAGTTGAGCATCCTTCTCCTTCCCACGCCCAAGCCCCAGCCCCTCCTGTATTGTCGATCGATTAGAACCAAGGATATGGACCCCCATCACGCAGGGTATAGCTGCTCCCTTCCTCTGGTGTGGCTCCACCCATTTTACTTGCCCTACTTTTGTCTTTGCTACCCAAATGGACATTTCCATACTCAGCCCTCTCATACTTCCTTAATGGGCTGTAACATTCTCTGCCACTTTGGGGTCCATCCTGGAATATCTCAGTTTGATAAACAGTTGGGCCCTCCTTGGCATCAGGGTATTCAGCTGCCTCTGTTTTCTGCTCCAGGTGTATTGGTCTATGCTTTTTCGAGCAAGACTGTCCTGTGGTGGCGCGTTCGTACAGGTGACATTACTTTACTTTAAAAATGTATACTGTGCACCTCGGCACCCGGAGGCTCATGGGCGCAACTACAAACAGAACCAAATAACATAGAGATCAACTCAATGGAAGGGGGGAAACCAAGTTACTGGGGAAGATAGCTACCCAAGTTATTTGTATACATTGAAAGATTTGCCAAGGGCTTTGGGCCAGGTTGTGGGCTGGAGACCTTCACCCAAAATATTTGTTGTGGACAGGATTGCAGTATTGCAGTGTGGCTAGATAGTGCACCTGAGGGCAAGAGTGGATATCAGTTCTGTGCAATAGCACTGGTACGGCTTGTTTACACGCTCAAACGGGGATCGCTGGCTAAGCGGTTTTTCCATTTGAGTTCTCATTGCTTAACATTGCGCACGGTTGAATAGGCTGAGCTGGTTACCAGCAAAGGTGAACCTGGCAAGAAAGGCTGAGAAGCGGCGGTGATAAAAGGGAGTTTTTTTTTTTTACATTTAATGAATTGGTTAATATCAACCTTACTCAAAACACACAAATACAGCAGGTTTAAAAGCTGTACAATGAGTTAAAAGGAAAACAAAACACAGCTATTACAACATTACATCATTGTGAAACATAAAAACATTATAAAACATTATACAATTCCAAAAAGCGCCAAGGGCCAATGTACCATTAGATTTATTGCAACCATGTACAATACTGTGCTGAAGTGCAATCATAATTGCATTCAATATAAGTAAAAAGAGAATTTGGAATTACAGTATAGATCTCTCGGATGAAGTCGCAATAACTATAAGGCATTATGGCGTGCCAGAAAGTAAAAGATTCTCAGAAATCTGTTAGAAGGCACCACATTCCGATTGGAGAGAGCCTGCAGTAGCCTCGCCTCTTACTGACCCTCACGGTCAGAAAGCAAAAGGCGCACGCCGACGATCTCGCCTCCTGCATAAGCAGCAGGTCCCTCTGTTAGGCCGCTAGGAGCACTCTGACACTGTCTATGGCTTCTGCAAGCGGGGGCTACCTTAAGCAATATTGGGGCGCGGACACAGACATCTTCGGCGCTGGTGGGAGAGAGACACGCAGCAAAGACGAGAAGCGAGGAACTAGAACAAAAAGGTTTTATGTTGGTGGCGAAACAAAAGATGATTATCAATAGCTTGGACGGAGAGCGGGAGCTTATTTCAAAGAACCGCTGCCGAAACCGAGCAGGAAAGGCCGCCAATCCTGGTTTGTCGAAATCTAGGGACCGGAATCCAAAGGTCAGAGTTAGGGCGCAAGGCTTGAGAAGGAGTATATCAACAGACCCTATGCTGAAGAAACTCGGCACCCAGGTGGTAGAAAGCCCTGTGAACAATACAAAGTGATTCAAATTGAAACACTTGTGTATAGGTGCGTTATAAATGCCATATCATATCATATCAAATTGAATTCGACGATTGAGAGGGGGCCAGTGAAGGTGGCGCAAGGTGGGGGAAATATGGTCCCGCATAGAGGCACCAGTGACCATTCTGGCTGCAATATTTTGGAGTATCTGAAACTGATGGAGTATGTAAGCAGGCTGGGAAAGAAAGAGGGAGCTACAGTAATCCAGGGATCCAAAGACAGAGGCTGCCATCACAGGGGCCCACAGGTCAGAGGACAGGAAGGGTAGGACCTTTGATTTTAAGCTTAAGGTAGCCTCCCTGATAGACAAGCTGATCTGGGCATCCATGGAAAGAGTGGACTTGATTTCAACTCCCAAATCCTTGACAATGGTAACTGGTTTAGGAAATGTTCTAAGTGAAGGGGGCCACCGCTCTGGTGTCGAAGCCGAGGTCAGTGAAGTGACACCCACTACAAGGACCTCAGTCTTATCAGTGTTCAGTTTAAGCCAGTTTTGACTCATCCAATCGCCAATAGCGGGGAAGCAGTTTCTGAAGTTAACAGATTCCTCACAAAAGGGCAAGATTGAGGGGAACCACAATCTGGCTATCATCCACGTAGATGAAGCAGTGGAGGCCGAAGGATTGGATGAGGAAAGCCAGTGGCTGCATATAGATGTTGAAGAGAATGGGTGATAGAGCTAAGCCCTGGGGACCCCACAAGTGACCAAAGCATGGGGGGACTGGAAGAGGGGCAGAGAAAGGGACTGAGAGTGGGGCCGCCAGAAAAGAACCATACCCAGCCAGCACAGGGCTGGAAATACCTGCAGTCATCAGCCTTTCAATCAAGGTAGAATGCTCTCTGGTGTCAAATGCCACTGATAGGCCAATCAGAATCAGGGCACCGACACCACCCATATCTGTGAGCATAGCCATGTCCTCCATGACTGAGACCAATACAGTCTCCGTGCCTTGTCCGGGGCGAAAACCAGACTGAAAACAGTTGAATAAAGAGGATTCTTCCAAAAAAGAGGAGAGCAGGAGAGTGACTTAGGGACTCCAAAGATTTCATCAAAAAAGGGAGGAGTGAAATAGGACGATAGTGTACAGGAAGCAGAGGATCCAGAGAGGGCTTTTCAAAGCTGGTGGAATGAAGCCAGCATTTAACGAATGGTTGACTGCCCTATTCAAAAGAGCAGCAAGTTCAACAATGCAAGTGTTCACCACTGAATGTGGAATGGGATCCAGTGGAGAGGCTGAGTTTAGTTTGGAGATGGCCTGAGTGATATCTTTAGATCCACATACAGGGAAGGAGGACCAGGAGTGAGTGACCAATGGGGTGGTGGGAAAATTACAGTGAAGGCTGGGAGTGGAAAGTCAATTGGTAATAGCCAGGCAAATCTTATCAATGTCAGTAATAAAGAAAGCCGATAAGGACTGGCATAGACCCTGAGAGGGCATGACAGAAGTAGAGAGAGAGGCCCTAGTAGAAAGAGACTTTACAGTGCCCAGTGCCTTTAGTTCCATGCAAAATGGTCTCTTCCATTGAACCATTCAGAGCTGCAAGCTACCAAAATTGGGGCTGAAATATAGTCGGCTGTTATCAAAAAAACAATCACTGGCAGTCCTAGCTTGTTTACTCCCAAGCACCACACAGCCCCACTCAGATCCACCCATTGCTTCCTGATATTCCTGAATTCTAGTGCAACATTATGTGAAAAACTTTCCAACCTTGGGCATTCATAAATCATGTGCTCCAATGCGCGCAACCGGAGTTCTGCAATGTGCACAGGAAGTACCTCCACCCGGACCTAAAAGACGTTAACTATACCCGATACATTACTTCATAATGCTGTTATGTGTGTTTAGATGCAACATGTTTGTAAATAGATGTCTTTATGCCATCAAGAATTTTCTTAGCTCTCGAAATGGACGTAAAGGCCTCCTGCCAATGCTAAAGAGCAATCTCCTTGATCGCAATGCCACTCTCGCTCAATGCCTAATAGGAATATGAAAGAGCCCCAAAAATGAGCGCCTCATTCATGGAGACGAGGTCAAATATTACATTTCTATCTTTCATATTAGAAACAGTGGTGCATAGAAATTTCAGACCTCAAGGTAGTTGAAGAAAAATATATGTGGCAACATAAAGTGATGTTACATTTATACGAATGTCAAAAATACCTGCCTAGATACTGATGTCGCAGGTACGGAAGGCCTGCCTGTACACGGCATTACGTCGAGCAAAGCTCCTCACCAATTTAGTATATTGATGTACGCTTAGATGGTCCTCATAGCAAGTTAGACCGTGCTGAAATAAGGCGGTGGTAAAAACGTTTACTGGCACGTTTCCGCACCAGCTAAGCCGGAGGTAAGTCAGGCACCCCACCGTCAACCAACAGCTGGTATTACTGGCACCGGTAATAGCGGCAATCCCCCCATGGAGTCCTATGGTACACCATTGAATGGGGAATTCCCACCCTTTCCATCACTCGTAATCTGCCAGTAATTCTGGCCGGCCAAGTGGCGGGAGCAACATTACCTTTTCGTGGTAGCCCCCCAGATGTACCGATGGGATACCACCAAATATAAGAAGGCCCTAGCACTATGTACACATGTAGCATTTAGAAATTTTGCATCCTGTGTGCCTTCATGAAAGTTCAAGAGTATTCTCAAATCTAAATGGGCATCAGCAAGTTGCCTAATCAAAGGTATGTTGCAACACTATAAAACAACCAGGTTTTGAAGCGGGCGGCTACCCCACAAAAATCAAATAAAAATCAATCTAGTGAGAGACATTGCCAACCCCCTGAAAATCTATAAATATTAAGGTAGTGAAATAAATTTAATGATGGTAATTCTACCAATTGATGTTAGATGGAGTACAGACCAAGGCTCTAAAGATCATTTGGGTTCTGCAGCAATTCTGAAAATGGACAGTGGGACAGTTTGAATCAGAACCTATACATGCATGTCTTCTAAGTAGGTGACATAAGTGGGTGCATAGCCTGGGCCATCTGCATTATTCCAAGCAATGACTTGACCTCTAGTCCTATGGAACCGGTATGCAGATGCCACCCCAACATTTAATGCAAAGCACTGAATCTCAGCAGTGCCAGATGTGGGTCAAGCAGTATTTCCACAATATCATCTTTAACCCCATGCGTGTGCCTCCCACGTCCCCGTGCTCTGTTGCTTCCCAGCCAGGCTTGCACTCCATGCATCCCATTCCTACACACGTACATCCTTTGCTTACAAGGCTGTTTGAAGTCTTGTATTTGGCAAATTAATGGGACGTTCTTGAGTTGCGCTGCAAATTCTCAATGAGGCCAAGCCTACAAAGTGCCTCTATAAAGTTGGAAGGGAGCAGTCTGGGTACTCGTAATAATTACACTTGCACTCAAAGAAGAATGTATGGCTGAGCCTAAAAAGAGGAAACATCGATTCATCCTGGTCACAGCTGCCTATGGAGACCCAGTTGCCCAGAGGAGAAGCATCCCCAGTATTGGGAAAGTGCAGAACGAGCTTGGACTCAGATTGTGCAGTAATACTAGTGGCAATTGTGGATTAACTGGTATGGGTGGAGCTATGCCTCCCAGTGGCAGATCTGAATTGCCAGTTACACCCAAGCTCTGATCACAAACACACACACATACACTCACACACACACTCTCTCTCTCTCTCTCTCACACACACACACACACACACACAAGCTAAGGTAGATGCACCTAAGTGAATATTTTGCAATCAGCATTAATAAGCGCAGTGTGTCGAGTCTATATGACATTCTGAACACTAAATCCCATGCCTACCTTGAGGATGACACCGATGTTTGAGGGTCAGCAAGTATTAGCAATAGTCCTGATGTCTTGAATATTGTGTTTAATTGTACACAGTTTATAAAAACATTTACAAATACAACATTAAAATAATCAGTCAGTCAACAAAGTACGCTATACAACGTTATACATTAAGTCCATTCTTTGGTAGACAACCAAACCTTGCCGATTACCCTAAGCATTAGTCGAACCTTAAGTAAAGGTGCTTTTAGCCAAAACCAATGTTAAAATATCATATGATAAAATGTTCTCCTATTCATTTATCTAAATATGCAGGAACTTCCCTTCCTTTACACCCATTCATTTCTGTACATGTATAATGGATGCCAATGATAGTGAAGTTGGATTCCCACCTAAAATATGTTTCCGGAATCTTTTAGTTTGAATGCTATGTACAAATATGGCAAAGTCTGCTTCTCTTGGATAATCTAAAATGGGGCATTCTATAGCTACATGCTCCAAGTCTCTAGAGTATTTGTCACTTGACGGAATCTACAACTCTTTGGGGCACTATCCAACTTCTGTCTTGCACCCAATAATTCTAATGTCAGTAATAAATTACATATCAATCTCCTACAAATTGTTCTGCATCTCTCATTCGGAAATTTTATAAGATAGTTTGACAGTCTTTTTTTCATCCTGTGATTAATGGGAACTAATGTGTATCTACTTTTTAGAGTACTAATATTGATCCAGTTTCTTGCAACCTGCAACCTGACCAAATCCTCTTTACGCGATAGCGGCCATGTAGTTATGGTTAAGTTGCTAAACCCATAGGAAGAGAACTTTTTTGAGCGGCTTATAACTTCGCTCCCCCTGGATGAATCCTCACCAAGCATCTGACCCACTCTGAATTTTCTTGCAAAGTTTGGTGAGGTTTTGTCCAGAGGGGCAAAGTTATAGGGGGGTCCCAACATTTATTTTTTTCCCATAGACTGAATGGAGAAAAAACTTCTGTCACGCCTACAGCCCAAACCGCTGGACGGATTTTCACAAAATTTGCGGTAGGAACAGCGGCTTGGTCCCGAAAGCATGCTTTTGTAAATTTGGTGAAAATCCATCCAGTAGTTTTTTTTAAAACGACCAAAAAGTAGGTCTGAAAAAATTAGTGATATCTATGTCCGCTCTGTGGACACACTTCCCTGTTCGCTCTGTGGACAGGACACCGATTGGCCAATTGGCTTATGTCATGTCCACGGACATGCGACGTGCTCGCTGATTGGTTGGAGTGAAGCGTGAGGTGCATCACATTTTCTCGATGCGGACATCTCGGTAAAAACACATAAAAAAACGCAACTTTGAACTTGTAAAACTTATCAAATAATTTCTGGGGAGGTGAAGGGTGATGAGGATGGGATGGGATATGGCTGCAAGAGGCAAAATTATGGGTGTTTTTGCCACGAAAATCCGCAAACAGTTTGGATGTTTGCAAACAGTCCTGTGAGGTTCGCGGACACCTCTGCATTACAGGGTTGGATAAAAGCAGTTCTTGGATGGCTTGTAACTTTGGCACCACTTAATTAAACTGCATGGAATTTTGCACTTATATTTATGACCTGATTCCAAATGTGTCTGCAGAGGTTGGTGAGATTCTGTCAAGAGGAGGAAAAATTAGAGAGGGGGTCCCAAAAAAATATAAAGGCTTATAAGTGAGGTGCCATTTGACGAATCTAAACTTAGTTGGGGAACTGATAATAGATCTAGATATAAATGCCTTTGCGGAGTTTGGTGGGATTTTGTAAAGAGGGGGCAAAATTAGAGAGGGGGTCACAAATTATTTTTAAAGGCTTATAAATGGGGTGCCATTTGACGAACCTATGCAAAGGTTTGTAAATAGATTATAGATCTAGATTTAAATGATTTTGCAAAGTTTAGTGGGATTCTGTCAAGAGGGTGGTCCCAAATTATTTTAAAGGCTTATAAATGGGGTGCCATTTAACGAATCTGCACAAAGGTGTGCAAAAACATTATAGATCTAGATATACATGTTTTTGTAATATTTGGTGGGATTTTGTCAGGGGGGCAAAATTAGAGGGGGGGTCCCAAAATATTCTAAAGGCTTATAAATATGGTGCAATTTGACAAATCTACATAAAGGTTTGCAAAAAGATTTTAGATATAAATGTTTTCATAAAGTCTATATGGCTTTGTCAAGTGGGGCTAGGTTATATGACTATTGTATGTGCATACATTTGACACTTTTGAAAAAAGAAAACGTGTGGATTTCCAGCAAACTTGTGGAAGGAGCATTGGCAAGGATCTGAAAGCATTGTTTTTTAAATGTGCTTGTGTTTTATTTTTGAACAAGTGTCATAATGTAGGTACAAAAAAATAGTGACATACCTTTTTGGTGACTGAGGTATAGCCGGTAGCCATGGGCAGTGGCCAGATTGTCGGCGTCATTGAATAAGGTTATGATCCGTACAATATGGCTACTGGCCATGGCCACGAGGGACAACACATGGGGTTAAAGTGGCCATGTCCACCTTGGACCGGCTTTGTGGTAAAGTTGTTTGAAAGTGGGATAGGTTTGAAAGGGAAGAAAAATGTGCTCGTAGTAATATGGTCATAGGGCTTTCTCTTTGCCTTCTGCAGGCTGCCATGGAATGCAAAGAGGAGCCCTGTATGGAACCCCACCTTCCCTTTCCATGATGGCCATCTTGGAAAAGGATTTTCCTTCATACACCGGGACGCCAGTGGCATCCCGGTGTAGGAAGGTAAATCCTTTTTTGGCACCCACGGATTCCCGCTTTGGGAACATAGGGTGTTAATGGCCTTCATCCCTCATTGCAGGGGCTGGAATGGGGTGATAATGGTCCGTAGACATCGTTATCCACCCTCGCTTTGCTTGGGCTGATAACTTGGGTCGCTGGGCCGGTTCCAGTCCCTGGAATGGGGGATGAGCGCCACAATATTCACATTAGCATAACACAAAATGCAAATGGAAGTGTTGGAAAATCTTATTGAGTCCATGTACCTTACTGAGAAATGTAAAGTAGATGGAGTCTATACGTCTTTTTTAGTTCTATTTTTTTTACTGTGAATGGTGGTTACTAAAGGAAAATTTCTTTTGTTGTTTTTGGATGTATTTTTTTTTTTTGGCAGGAGAGCTAAGAACGAAATGTGGGGAGGGAAATGAGGCAAGAGGCACCAAACACTAATATGGAAGGGCAGGTTGACAGGGGAACACGTTGTGTGTGTGTTATTTCTAAGGTAGGGGACAGTGTTTCTTATGCTCCTTGATTACAGCAGTGGTGGTGGCTCTTGGGGAGGAGGGATGGCAATAGCTGATGCCATTTTAAGATAAATAGCAGTTTTGCTAAAAGTATGTACTGTGTACTAGATTGTTAATGAGTAGGAATAGGTGTTGGAGCTGTGCAAGGGAAATTTTGAAGTTGAAAGTTCCTAGATCAGTAGAAAATGCAGATTCCGAACTGTTCGCGAAGCACCGATCTTATCGTGAAGTGCGGACGGGTTCTCAGACACGTTATCATGCCGCGCGCCAGCATATGGTCATGTGGCACTGTCCGGAAGGTCCGCAATGAAGTCAGATGTTTGTAGACATCTACGGATTCAAAACTAGTTGAAATAGTTGTACAAAATATATAGAAGTTTTAAAAATGATTCTTGAAGGTGGGAAATGGCCGTTAAGGTGACACTTTGTAAATTGGACACAAATATTGTTATAGTTGGTAAGTATGATATTAGTAAATTGTAGGAAAATAGCATGCACTGGTAAAAACCCAAGAAATTCACTGAAAAAACGTTGTTAAAGGGACGTTATGGTTAAGTTGCACTAATAAAACCCTATGAAATTCAATGAAACAACTTTGTTAAGGGGACGTTATGATTAACTTGCACTAATAAAAACCTATGAAGTTCAGTAAAAAATGTGTTAAAAGGGCGTTATGGTTACAAGTAAAATCGAACAACCACTGCAATTCGCCAGTTATTGGTGAGCTAAGCAACCATAACTCACGCCACCACCGTGCACTGCTAAGACTAACACCCAGGACATCAAAGATGACACACCAAGGCAAAATCCCTCCATGTATAGAAAAATATTCTATGCACGGCATTACTGTACCGCAGTGGAGAAAAGAAGACTACTCTGGTTTAGATGGGTACCTTATATGTCAGGGATCTACTAGATCCACTTCCCTCCTCACCTGTTCACATGATTCAAAGGTACAGGGATGTAAAGTGCCATAGACAGCACAGGATCCAAATTGGGGATCTGCATATAAAGTCCCCAGATACTATCAATAGACCCCTCCGTGCCCCCGTCTCAAGCAAGATATCATGGAAGAGATGTGCAGCGTCAATATTAGCGGTGTGGGTAGGAGCATGAAGTCTACCATTGTGATTCTGTCTAACTTACACCCAGTACCCATTATGATTTCAACAGATAACCTTTAGCTCAATGATTGAATTATATATCAACATTACCAGCTCCCTCTTGGGTGTCATCGAAGTTACTGCAAAAGCATGCCAAACCCCAAAACCATCCGCTCCATATGCAGCTTACATTATCTACACCTAAGGTAACATGCTGGGTGACAACCCATATCTGCAAAGCACCTGAACCCCTGATGCCATTTGCACCAGACATTCCGCTGATCTATCTTCTAGCTATTGCATTTTAAAATGACAGCCATTGTGAAAGACGTTTCGTACCTGTGTTATACATTTCATAACAGAAAGTAATACTTTTTCCCTGAGCCATAACAAAAAACTAAAAGCATCACTTGTAAAGCAAACTCATGAAAAGAGTTTGCCTCCCATTTGATCCTCCTCACCCATTTATAGTTTTGGCTATTAGGTGGCACTATAAGCCAAACCTATTGCATTAGAGTACAGCTAGGCAGAAATGGCATATGAGGAGGGACACACAGCTTGTAGTTGTTGTTTGGTTATTTATCCACCAATTGACTGCCCATTGCCATGCTAATCCCTACGGCCATTCCCACCCACTTCCTGCCCATCTGACCCCAAACTCATTGTCCTGGGATATCTTTGAGCTCGCTTTCTAAAGCCCTTAACATCAACTTTGGGCTTGAAGTGCCTGCCAGTGTTTTCTCAAAGCAGTCTTCTGTGTTAATGACTTAATTGGAGCTTTAAACACGCTACTGGTGTAATACAAATATCTTAACTAGGTCTGCCTTCAGCCATTTGATTTATAAACTCTATGTGCACCCTTCACAGAAGTCCAGTTAAAAACAAGCATTGGCAAAGCCAACAGCTTTGGCTTGTGCATAAGTATTAGACATTTGCCAGGCACTGCTAATATATGCCCAGGTACTTGCACCATGTTACACCTGCCACCATCAATGGCCAGTTAATAACACTACATCAGTGGTTGGAAAAAGCATTTCCCATGCCTACACTTAAGTCAAAATGGTTGGCATTGCCATTGTTGATTTTTTTGTTTGCCTCCATTCTTCTTGTCCTCGTTCCCTCTCCCACCACTGACCACTGTCACGGGTAGACTCCACTTCCAGACACGTTATCCAGTATTCATGTGCATGCAGCTTTTCAAGAGAAGCTACATTCCTACAGCAAGTTAGTGCTACCCTGCCCTTATCTTAACTCCCGGAAATGTATCATATCGTAGATATCACTCAGCTATCCACTTCTAATAGCGTCTTATCCCTCTATGGCTAGCTTTTTAACCTATCATTCAGCAATATCTTTCCTTGGGTAAATACCTACTTTGATCCCCCCTTTGTTTGAATTGACTACACCTGATGTTTCCTCTTAACCTGGAGAATTGATTTCTGGAGTTCATCTTCAGTTCCCAGATCGCTTAACGTTCTCATACGCTGTCTTAGTGCCCTCCTACGTCAGGGACATGGGTACCGTCACCATGTAACAATAAATATGAATCTGCCCGAACACTGGATCTCTGTTTAGTCCAGCTGTCCAATTTCTCTTTAAATGGAAATGCTCTGATATCGGCAATGATCCCTCTGCGTCTTACACTGCATTTGTAAAGGTTGTGGGGAACACAGTGTGCCCCTTACATGTCCCAAGAAGCACAAGTTTCAGATCTGGCTCATGAAATGTCTTTACAAATCAATCATCACAAAATTATCACAAATCCTCAACTCCCACCCTCAGTCGTTTCAAGTGCTCCCCCCATACATCTGCAGGCCTTTGCACTTCGCTGTAGTCTGTAGTCTGGAGTCTTTCGACTTGTAATTTCAAAGAATTGATCTGAAAGTTGGCGGTCTCCCTTCTATCTTGGGTCCATTTATTGATTGCTTCGGCAACATCAATTTGTTCTTTGTGTACTCAGTTTGCTTCTTCGACTCCTTGAAGCTGAATGTCTTTCAATGGTCCTGGACGCTGTCTATAAATTATAATTATTGATAAGTGACTCTATGTTCAACATTGGCTTCCAAGGTAGTTGCATCTTTTCCGGCTGGTGTGGCTAGCTGGCAAAGTTGTAAGCAGTAGAGATTCGGTAACCTTTAACCTGGTGGGTAAGTTCAACATAGACACTTTATGGTGCCATGGCTCCAAATTAACATTCAAACTGGATTTTTGATGTTCAAAAATACTTGCAATGTAAAACCCCAAGGAAACAATAATTTAGTGCCATTTAACATAGCAATTTTTTGTTAAGAAAAACTCCCCAGAGAGCAGAGAGTTTATCATGTCCTGCGGGCTCTCAGGGGGAAAGCTAACAGTGGCCAACACCAGGTGGCACATGCATGGCATGCCCCACCTCCCTGAAGCTGCAGCAGCCATATTTTGCCAGGCATGCAGCCCACAACACAAAAGTCTGCCCTGTGTCTGTATGGTAATATAGTACAGTACCCAGCCATACATGTCCAGGTCTGCAGCCCATGAATTATCTAAGATGACTGTGCCCTGTGAGGGGTCAGAAGTGAGAGGCGTACACAAAGTTGTAATATTTTCATTATCAGACATCTTTATTAAAATGAAGATGGATGAAGGCCTCTCTGTCCTTATCCTAAAGAGAGTTTCCCTACCTAGGAAACTAAAACTAAAGATCAGTCTGTGTCAAATCATCAAACTTATAAACTGTCCTTGTGTCCAAAACATACTAATCTGACTGTCACACTAGAAATGAAAAACGAAGGGTGCAAGAACATGTCACTGACTTATGTTTGGAACAAAGTGTTCACAATTAAAATGAATCGATAAATCCAACAGAAACAGTCCTTTCCAAGGAGAAAGCCTTTGGATCCAGAGGGTGGTTCCCTTCCCCTGGATATTTAGGTAGGATGGCAAAACGTTTCTCTTTCAAACAACAGTTTCTTGAAGAGGGCAACAGTATTGCTTTCAAACAACAGTTTCTTGAGGATGGCAGAAATAACTCTTTCAAACAACATTTTCTTGAGGATGGCAGAAACAACTATTTCAAACACCAGTTTCTTTGGTTCTTTATACTCAGTTCAGAAAGTTCTTCCTTAAGCAAATTGTTCCATAACATTTAGTTCTTCCTAGGTTTCTTCGCATGGATGTGCTCCTTCATCAGGAATTCTCTTGTGAGCTCTTCAGGACTCCTGACGTATCCCTCTTCCAGGTATTTTGGTCTCAAAATAAATTGGTCTTTGTTCAATTTCACAAAGTAAGGTTCTTTCTATGACTTTAGTGACCTCCTGGCAGGAATACTTGTGTAGGTTTTTCATATCCCCTGGTGCACTCTCTTGCCAGGTATCTTCCCACAATTTAAAAGTTGTTATTTAATTTTAAAATGCTTGGTGTTTTGCCAGAGCTTCCTTTCATCAACTTCTCTGATTCTCTGGTGTACTCTCCTGCCAGGTATCTTGCCGCAATATTTTATACTTCCATATACTCTCAGTGGATTGCCTGGAATACTCCCTTGCCAGGAATCCCTTTCAGGGGTCTTGCAGATCTTCTGGTATACCTCTCTGCCAGGTATATCCCCCCCAGCTATTCACTACCTAATGTCCTCCTTTCACCAGGACCTCTTCTCTGTCCTTGAGTGTAGCACAGTTATATTAATTCACTGTGTTGCTACTTTATTTGCTTGGGCTAACTCTTGTTCCAACTTTCCCCACATTGACATCTCATACATGGGGACTTATTCAAGTTCTGTCTTTGTATTTTATTTTATTTGGTCGGCATTCAAATATTCTTATTTGTTTTACATGCCTATCGGTACACCCCAAGATCCCCAATGGCTCTGGGCAGACTCACCAGTATCTTGCAGCGTTCCTGACCCATGGCACGTCACTGTGATGAAGCTTCCTCTGTGGTTCAGGCTCCTTCGCACAGCAGACCTTCCTCCAGTGCTCCCAGCAGTTCTATGCTCACCCGCCGGCTCCTCTTCATGATCGGGACTGAAGACTGCTGCTTCTCGGCACGACAGTATCTCTGGTAAACTGTGTTACTGCTCCCGGTGCTCCGACGGTCTTCCAACGGTGCCCGCTGTGTCTCTCCTGGTCTCGTGCCATGCCTGTATGTAACTCTTGCAGTTGCGAACCAATGTCTGGAAGTGACTGGTCTCTCGATCTCCACCAGCATGGTCCTTTCCCATACAGATTCTTTCTCTGGCTATGCCCACAACTTGAGTGTGGATACAATTTTTAAATGTCCCGTACACTTGCCTGTCAACAAAACAACTAGTCTGCATATTCAACTTTGTGTTTCTTTTAAACTGCATCAACTCCTTCTTTCTCTTCCTTCTCTCAGTACTTTAGGCTTTATGGCTGTTGGAGTCCATAGAATTTCTAGGATTTCCAAAGTGATATTGTTTAGGAATTTTACTTAGAAAATTATTAAAAACAGGAGATGTTAGGCGTGTGCTATGTGATGTATTAATGGTATTTTGTCTAGAATGATTTGCAGGAGGGTTTCTGGGTTTTACAATGGGAATGACAATAAACCATCAAGAACTTATTATGAGGTCTTCTTCTTTAAGGGCAAGAATACTGCATCTCTCCTGATGGAGTCACCACCTTCTCCCGACAGCTGTCTCCTCCCACGTGATCCTCCCCCATATTACCACACCAGGGTCAGGATAAGGTAGCGGCTGCCGTCTCCTGGCCACGTGGGAGTAGATCCTTGCCGGGATCCTTGTTGGTAACCCAGGTCCCCCCTTCCAAGTACTATATCATTTCCTATGACAAACTGCTATTTAGGTAGTTTTATTCCTGGACAAGGATAACAAGGAGAAACGTCCAGGATGCAAGAAAGAAAGTGATGCATGTGTTGGAAAATATGGGAAGTAATGGTACTCTAATGGTAATGGTGCACTCACATTTTGACCTCCAGTGGTGCACAAGCACAGTCCCTCTCGCTAGTTGGAGGGTGAGCGTGCAGGGTGGTGGGGATTCTCTATGCTCAGTGGTGAATTTGAGTCTTCAAAATCAGGAGCAAGGTTTGTGTTTCTGGCGAGACAGAGGGCTTAGAATAAGGCAGGAGGAGGAACACAGTGTAGTGCACCCACTTTACACCTGTGCACAGGTATTCATAGCTTGCACATACCTCTAAAGGTAGATCCTCTGCGACTTATATGCTAGACCACTGGACTGGCCGCATATTTCACAGGAGTCCCACTCACCCCAGGAAATATTTTTCATGATATTGAGAGCACAATGCGGCAGGCCCGGCCAGACCCCCCAAAGGATTCCCTTTTGAACAAGGGCGCGTGACTGGCCAAGCCCAGCTGTACTGCATTGCATCTCCCACCCATGTGAGACTCTGAAGCACTGCATTAGGAAAGGAATGTCACCCTCCCTTGGAAGGAACTGGGATCCCCTGTCAGAAGAGGGTCTGATTGCCGAAAACGAATGACTTGGGAGAGAAGTCACATGTTTGACATGATTGAAGCCCAGTCAAGCCATGCATGTGGTGCATGTAATTACTTACCACCGTGCCAGTAGAAATATGATTTATGCAGAAAATATGATTTACAGAAGAGCAATTTTCTAATTTGTGTCCGTTGCCGTTGTACCCATAAAAGTGAAAGAGCCGGAAAGAGCGTAGTGGTTAATGTAAATGCGCAACCCGCTGTGCTGTGGGATACAGCCTGGCTGCCCTCCGTGTCTCCCCCCGAAGTTGACAGCAAGTGTGGCTCTGTTGGATACATGGACATACCATCACAATTCTTTTCTATAAGCAGGTTAAACTGCAGACAGAGTTCCCACATGTATGCAGCTGATAACCAGGGCCGACCTTAGGCATGGGCGACCTGGGTATCCTCCCAGGGCACTGAGTCTTAAAGGGAACTTAGAGCTGAGTTTCGTTCCAAAGCATCAGAGTCGGCATCAGTGCCCCCTGTGATCCCACCTCTGACCCTGCCAAAGAATGCGTGAATGCTTTTAAGTAAGTGGTCATTTAAGGTTTCTGCTCCTCTGCTAGACGCCTTTCTTTATTCTGTCGCACAGAGTACACTAACCATCCAAATGACAATTGCAGATCTTTTTCAACCTGCTTTTAGTTCTTAGAGAATAAGCATGGAAAGGAGTGAATTTCAAGTTGTAGCAAATACTATATAACCCCAACGATAGAGCCAGAGAAATAACTAATTGCAATATGCATACAAAAATATATATTCTCCATAGTCTGATTGGCAAGCCGAAGTACAGCAGTCGATGCAATCGACTCACCCGACATGAGGTAACTTGATGTCTCTGTAAACTGAAGCTATAAGGTCGGCCCTGGTTATCAGCTGTATACATGTGGGAACTCTGTCTGCAGTTGAACCTGCTTATAGAAAAGAATTGTGATGATTCTCCTGAGCCGTGCCCTGTACAGATACTTCGCCACATTGTGTACAACGAGAGGCTCACTTGTTACTGTGGAGAAATGTAGCGCGTCCGCTACCTTGCGTATGTCCTTTAGTCTAAACATGTAGACATCTGGATCTTAGTGTGTTATACCGAGGGCACAGCAACATAAAATGGGAAACTGTCTCATTCAAGGCCCCAGACATCAAACAGACAGCAGTTTTATTCATGGTCCAGTTAACAGTATAAGCAGCAATTTCCAAGGTACCAGCTCTCATGTTCAGAAAAAGTGCCAGTGCATAGGGTGGTTGTATTGAGCCAGGGTAGGGTGTGAACCCAAAGTCCTTCTTGCAGCCTAAATACTGGGGACCGCAGAAGAGTTTGTGACAGGATACTATCATGGTCTTCCTGCACTCCTGTACACTCGCTGTCTTGGCCAGGTTCAAACACCCCTTAGTCACAGCCAGTGGTTGTTCCCACAGGTTATGAAGATCAAATTTGCATGTTTGAGTCACGGAGTTGAGCCACTACATTTCAGCAATATAAAATCTAGCAGCATTAATCTATAGTCTGATAAGGCTGGCGAAGTCCACAGGCGTATCCAGAAGAGTAGCAGTTTGAGAGATATAGGGCCTCATTACAACAATTGCGGAATGTGTTTAACAGCACCGGTAATGGTGCCGGCGCCGTTAAACGCATTCCGCAATATTACGAGGTTCCCTCGCGGGACTCGCTCTGGACGATTGGTTTTATTAGACGTCCAGAGCGGGTCCGGCGAGGGGACCAGGGAGCTAACAAGAGGCCGGTCATAATCGGCCCGTTGTTAGCTCCCGCACCCATTCCCATTGAGCCCTGTTGGGGCTCAAATGGGAATGGGGAAGGTCCGGGCCTGGGTTCCCTGAAGGAGGAATAACTGGGCTCTCCAAACTCGGAATGGCCTGGTAATTCCCCATTCAGGGAACCCGGACCCAGACACGGTTTTGGAGGCAGCCATGCCCTTATTAAGGACATGGCTGCCACCAAAGTCGTAATGAGGCCCATAATGTCTTCAATGGGCCGGAAGGCTGCATTCCAAGTGTAGGATTATATCAGGAGTTCCCTTTGACTGGATGACCAGGGATTTTAAAATGTTATTTTCTGTAGCTCCCAAGGAGGTTGATTTGGCATATCCCCAGATTTCTGCCCAATATAGTGCAGCTTGCACAGCCAGCAGCCTATATAGATGTAGTGCTGGGGACAGTGCACACCCACCATGCAACAATGAAAACGTTCTAATGCTCCCTCCATATTTATCCAGCTTCAGGTTCGCCTTCGACACATGCTCTGTCTACAAACCATTCTCAGCAAACCAGAGTACCAAATAGTCGTAGGCCGTCACTTGCTCCAGCTTTTCCCAATTTACTTTTATGTGGATGTTAGATCTCCTAGATGATCTATGCCTAAAGATCAATGTTTTGTCTAAGTTAATTTCCAGGCACACTTCCCGACACTTCTTTGCAAATGTTCTCATTGCATGCTTAACTCCCATTGGGCTTGTTGCGAGCTGAGCAACGTCATCTGCAAAGAACAGCACTAGGTAGCATATGTTACCCTTCCTGGGTGCATCCAGGCTGTTGACCACCCACTATCTTATTAATCCATTGATGTAAAGACAAAAGAGGAGTGGGGCCAATACGCACCCCTATCTCCCATCCTTGTACCGCAAACTACTCTGTGCATTCACCTCACACCCCCAAGTGCACAGCAGCTTTACTGCCCTTGTATAAAGCTTTGATTATACCAGGATGGGCTGGTGGAATGTTATAAGCAGCTAGCACCCACCAGAGTTTGCTTTGTGAGACTGAGTCGAAGGCAGTGCAGAGGCCGACAAAGATTGCATACAGCTTGGTGTTGCAGAGGAATGTCTACTTTTTAACCAGGAGAGCTAACCGAAAACATTGGGGGTCATTACAAGGTGGGCGGTAAGGGATACCAGGCACCGGTAAGGAGACTGATGCTGGTAATCCCTTACTGCCCTATTCCAAGGTCCCTTGGCAGGGAACGTAAGGAACTTATGGTCTGACCACACGTCCCTTACGGGTCCCGCTAAGGGACCGGGCGCTAATAACGGGCTTGCAAGTCGCGAGCCCATTATTAGTGCCATCCCCATTCGCATTGAGCTCTATGGGGGCTCAATGGGAATGGGGAATGGTTTGTTCAATGGGTAGTTACCAGTTCCGCCAGGGTCGGACTACACCGGTAAGTCCCCATTGAACAACACCGGACTCAGTCACGGTATGGGAGGCAGCCATGGTGCTAACAGCACCATGGCTACCGCCCATCTCATAATGACCCCCATAGTTAAACTGCACCTATAACATCTTAGAAGCCAGTTTGTAGTTGAATCAAGATACCCTCTGATGCATTTTTGTAGATGTTCAAGAATTACTTTTGAGTAGATTTTTCGTTCCCCATCGAAGAGGGAAATGGGCCAGTAGTTTCCCGGCATTTCGCTCCTCCCTTTTTTGTTTTTATAAATGTGTACTATGACAGTCTCCTGCCACGGAGCTGGTACATTGCCCAATTCGATAACAGCATTAAATACCCTAGTTTAGTAACAAACCCCAAACAGTTGGCTCATATTTGTATAAATCAATGGTCATACAATTTGGCCATGGGGCTTTCCCACTTTTCATGGCTTCGATTGCCTTAGTCAACTCCTGCAGGGATACTCTGAGACCCTTATCCAAGGGGACTACACTCACAGGCTCCTGTAACATGTCATTATCACTCTCTGCCGAGATCGAGAAATGGCTGCCCCAGGCATCAGGAGCGATGCTGCACTGTAGTTCACCTGAAGAATTAGTAGTGTCACCAGCCACGAGTTTCCAAACGTGGTTTTTACACGTCTCAGTTGGAGTTTCCCACCTTTTCATGGCATGAGTCTTCTTCTGTTCCCTTGTGGTCGCTTTTTATGCTACTCCCAGGCGGGCTGTATCTACTGCTAGATTCTCACTAAGGCTGGAGATTAAAGATTATTTACATTTGCTGCAGCCCTCATCAAACCAGTTCTCTCTTGGTTTATATTTCTGCTTGGTGGCTTCCTTAATTCTGGTTAGCAGAGGTACCTGGGTTTGCTTAATGGCCGGGAATTCTTCCTGGATCAAGTCTGCATCATTTTGAGGCTCACATATCCCAGCTACATGACCTTCGACAGCCTGATATAGTTCTGATTTCTTGTTGCAGTGGATGATCCTTGGCCACTTCACCACGTGCTGTGATTGCCCCTGGATTTCAATATCTGCGGCACTCTGCAGCATTCTCTCTTCATGCGTTCCGGGCTTCAGAGCAGATATTACACAGACTGGGGGTTTGTGATCACTCTCTTGGCAGGTCCATCACTTCGAAGGAGCTCACCCTGTTCAATGACGTTGCATTGATTGTGATATAATCGATTCTGCTATTGACACTATGCCCGTAGAAATTACTCCTTGCCGGTTGATCATTCGGGCACCGTCCATTACATGGTGTAAGATTGTTGTTATGCAGGATTCTTGCTTCCTCTAGGGATAAACGATGTGTCTTTTTAAGGTAGTCACTTAACAGTTGTGATATCAACCAAGCTGCGTCCTGATTGTCCCAGAATCGTCCAGGATCCTCAGTGGTTCATATTGTAGATTAAAATGGCCCATTGCCATTGTTAATGAGCCTGGGTGGATTTAAAATGGACTTGTTTGCAGCAGGTCGCTCATTCTGACTATGCTCTCCAGGGGCAACACCCATGAGGTCCTGTTGTAGATCTTAAACAGGTTTATCCTAGAGCCCCTGCCAGCTGTAATGTTCAGAAATAGATATCTGGAGTTTTAGTTTCCTGCTGAGTTGCTACCCAATTAAGTTGGGAGCTCACCCACGTCATAAACCCTCCCATTGGTCAACCCCTTTTGTCCTTCGAGACTGTGATCGCATAGGCAGCGTGCCCTTGAATATTGCAGGCATCTGTCACCCATGTCTCTTGGAAGAATATGAGATCAAATCCTTCAATAAATTCTCTCCAGGCTGGGCCTTCCCAATGCTTTTCTATTCCGGCGTTGTTCCATGAGAGAATCTTGGCATCCTGGGATAGATTGATCATTGGGGTATTCGATGGGTGCTTTAGTTAATCAATATCATCCAATCCAAGGTCATGATCTGTCGGTACGATCTCCGAAGCTGGGGCCCTGTCTACACTTACTCGACACCCGATATATGAGGGCTAATTCTTACACTTATTGGGTAGCCAATGGAGGGGTATGAAAGGGCTTCGATAGACAAACAGCCATTTGCCAATGATTTGTTTCCAAAAACCAAATGCATATAGTCTACCTTCACCAGGGTTGTCTGGACCCTTGTACACTGAATAAGGTCTTCCCTAATAATGAAGGTGCATCCCCTGGTGTGTCTTATCCAGTGGATGGCCTTGTTCCGGAGTGAATACCCGTCTTCAAACTGACCAGGATGTAATTTCGGGACACCACACATATAGACGCTCTCTCCTCTCTATATTCAATGATGGTCCTGCTCCAATCATTGATCCGGCCATTGGCAATCAGGTGACCATATGCCATTGGGATCATCTGTTTATTATTAACAGGATGAGCGCCAAAGCCCCCTCTCGGCTGGTGGAATTGGGCATATTTGTCAGTAGTGTGTCTAATGGCAGCGTTGTTTTCTGGTGCTCGTGTTTTAGGGGCTTCACAAAATGTATTTGTGTGGATGTTCTTGAGGCAGATATTATTCTACTTATTGCAGGTGGTAGATTCATGGACTGAGGTTACTTCACTTTGATTTAGACCTTTCTAGTACCGATCATCATTACTGCAGTCTGTGATGGGCCCAGATATGTTGCCCCTAATGACTCCATTGTCTATATTGCCTGGGAGTTTATTCTGAGGCATCACCTCAATCTTCGCCATCTATGATTTAACAATAACGTTTAATGTCATCAACTCTTCAAGGATTTTGGTGAGATCCGACCTATTTTTTTAATTATTATTATTATTATTATTATTATTATTATTATTATTATTATTTGAACAGTTACAATTGCACTTGCAATGATTGCTCAATTGTATGTTGCAATGTCCTTTGTAATTGTTAATGGTACCAGACCTCCTGCAGTAATAACATAGGGCCTCATTACAACCCTGGCGTTAAGGGGTTAACGGCGCCGTAAAAGGCTGCAGCGCCGTTAAACCCTTAACGCCAGATTCACACTTTAACGCCTGCTTTTTGCAGGCGTTAAAGTCCAACCCGCTAAGGGACCTTGGTGCTAATTACGGCACAGCGCCTTCCCCATTCACATTGAGCCCTATGGGCCAAAAATGGGAATGGGGAAGGGGCCATGGTGAATGGGGATTTACCGCCCCGCCAACCTTGGAATGGGGCGGTAAATCCGCCATCCAATAGCACCATGGTCCAACGCCAGGGTTGTAATGAGGCCCATAGTTTTTTTCCCCTCTTTCTGCTCCTTCCCGTTGACCGCCTTGTATTGGGCCAAGGAGTTATGGGTACGTTTGGCTGCTAATCTATTAGTTGCTGGTTGTTTAATCATTTTTGCCCCTCCATCCCCCACGAATCAGGTCGAGTTCAATAGCGTCTAGCTCGGATAATACTGTGACTGAATACTAAATTTCTGCTTGACCACTTTGGGGTTATAGATGTCGAAGAGGATATCGTTAATCTCGGTGATGAGCGCATTCACATCTGAAATGGGTTTAAAAAGCTTATGTGGTTTAATTTGATCATCTGCTGGGGAGATAGAACTACTGGCTTTCCTTTTGGACATGTTTTGGGCGGTCGTACCTCTGGTTTGGCAGATCTGCAAAGTCATAGCAATATACGCATCAACAACTGCTCAACGGCTGCTCAGTGATGTTTTACGGGGGGGTTACCATACTTTGGGGGTACCTAAGTGAACTTAGTAGCGACCCCCCTCTGCCGACCGCTATCTGCCAATTGCAACAACTTTACCCCACTTCACTTTCCCCCCCAAAAAACTGTCTATAGGAAGAATTTACCCGTGCACACAACAGCAGCAGCAGCACTTATCGTGCAGCCAATGCAAAGAAATACTCAGACGGGATGTAGCACTTGTGTGACCGTGACATGAGGCAAGTAACTATAATAACTTCATATCCTGCATGTCCTGGAGCTACTTGCCTCTAAGCACCACCCAACTCGCTCTCTAGACAAACCTCCGAACCACATTGCATGGCTGCAACACCCAGCTGCAACAGCAATGGTTGACTTGGGCTGGGGCTCCACTCCGCTCTACGCCTCTGATGCCCCACTTCTTGCTGTGTTAGGCGCTTAGTAGGTCTGTTGGTCACACCATGGGCCACACCGTAGGCCACCTTTCTGCGGGCGCGCATAGCGGGGCTAACCCCTACCATGGCCCCGTAGATTGTAACATTAATGCATAATCTCACACTTTGTTCACACCCAATGATATGAGACAGAGACCTTCTGAAAGTTGGAAACACATTACACTTTATTGGAAACATATGGTTGCATTATTAGAGTCATCCTACCGGGCGGCCCCAGCCCTGCTCAGGTCTTACGAATGCCTGGCCCAAAACATAGTCCTTTCCGGATGGCTCCGGCCAATCCCGCCTTACGAAGTCCCATGCCTGTGAGCCATCTCACTTCCATTTTCACTCTTGTGAGAGTGGCCCGCCCTGGTATCCGACTGCCAATTCAGTCACTCCCATTTGAACAATGGAGCGAACTAAGGCCACTGCATCAGTTGTTGGGGAGACCCAACCGTCCCTAGTCGTATCAGTGCCCGTGTCACCCCATCCTGGCTGAATCAGCCAGTTGTTTTAGCTCGTGGAAAGGTTTACAGCGTGCCTCCTTCTCTGGGACTGCCCATGTATCTCCCCCTGAGGCGCCCCTGCCGGTAACCCTGGCTCTGTTCCTCTGTGCCCCTTCCTTCCCCTGGCCACACTGCCTGCTCCGAAAGTGTTGCCATGATTCCTTCCTACCCTCGCTGTACTTGCCTCGCCAGGCCCGCCGGGGGGACCCACTTGACTCCTTGATAGGACGGCTGGTTCTCTCCTTACCACCCATAAATGCCACCCAGCCTTCCATTGCCTTCTGATCCCATGACATGCTGTGGAATTGAGATCCATTCCTGCTTGAAACAGATGAACCCTGTCCATGGCAAAATTCACAGCGTCCATTTCGCATAATTCCCGTTGCCTGACAAATGCGAGCCCTTCCTGCCTCATAAAGCTCTCCATATTTTTGATAACCCTTCTCCTTGATCTTTCCATTGCCGCGTTAGATGCCGCTCCATGCCACACATTCCTTGGGAGCATCTCTGACCATGGTATTTCAGACTTGAGAAGCATTCGCCCCAAGATTCTGATGCCCTCCTGCATCTCTCAGCAACCAACGCCTTCCCAAATCGGCCAAGTCGTTCCCCCCAAGTGCACCACCCGCAACCTGGGGGGCCTCATCTAGGCCAGTTGTCTGCGCACCGCGGGGAGCAATGCATGACATTGCATGCCCGGTGTGCCCAGCCATACCAGCTCTGTGTCCCGGAACCCTAAATCAGCCCCTCGCTTCGGCTTCGTGTAGGCCCATTTTTCGGCCCGGGTGATAAAAGAGTGGCTGATGACCCAGACTGTGCGCCCTGCTGGCACAAAACAATACTAAATGTTATCACACAAGTCCAGGCAATACTCCCCTTCCCCCCTTGAAACTCCCCTTTTCCCCTCTTTGCCATGTCTAATTTCCTGGTAGAGCCCCGGAGTCCTGCCCTCTCGGCTGTATATATACAGTTGATAACGGTCAGAGCCCTATCTACCCAGCTTCTGGATGGCCAGCCCTTGCATACCCGCCTGAAACGCTGTTGTTGCAGCCTCTATCTGGAATATAGACTCAGCTCTCTCAGCCCAGGCTATTTATGTGCCCTGAGGGACCAGCGGTTTCCAGCCGGACCCCCAGGGAACAGGCACTACGCCCCCTCAGAGAGGAGGTGAGCCCATGGAGGGAGTGGCCAGAGGGGTGGCCACTATGTCAGCTGCCCCTCTAACCCCCATGCGTGGGCTGGTGCACCTGCTGAGCAGAGTATAATAAGCACAACCATGAGAAAGACCTGAGAAAGGGACCTTTACAGCGTTAAGCCGCACTACCGCAGGTAGCCGCTTTCCACAGGGCATATTCACAATGGTGACCCTTGTCCAGACCATCCATTCATTTAATGATTTCAGCCTTATTTTCTGAAATAGAAATGGTTCCATACACACCCAAGCACAAATATGTCTGTTATGTTATAAGAAGAGAAAAAAGTATTTGTGAATGTTTCAATTGCTGACATTTTTTTGAGAATGCCGTGGGCCATCTGATCTTTATAGTTGAAAAGTATGGATTAACAACTTTTCCCGCACTTCAGTTACTAAAGTAAGACTACACAATAAATACTTCAGTTAAACCAATGATAAACCTACCCAAACAATGTTTAAATACTGTCATTACATTATCTATAAATGAATGCCAAATATTTGGTTTTAGTCTGCCCCCCCCATTAGCTTTGGTTATTTGGTGGCACTATAACATCACTTATGTGCCAACACTTTTGCATTAATTAATTAATCAACTTTTATAACACGTTTAATACCGGAGACCAGTCTCTAAGCGCGGGACTGGGATTGCAACTGAGCTATCCTTCCAGCCCATTAGTAGACAGATAGGAGGGGCACAGGTTGTGAGGAGGGGCACACAATTTGTAAATGTCGTTTGAGTACTAAGCCACCCTTGCCATGCTATTCCCTTTGGCCATTGCTAGCTGCCCCTCCGTGCCCAATTCACATTCTCCCGGGATCCCTTTGATCTAACTCTTTCATGCAGTAAGATCACATTTTGTGCTGAATAGTGTATACCAGTGTTATTTCTAAAAGTTCTCCTGAAAGTTAAAGGCCTAATTGCTGCTGTAATACAAATTTCGGAGGCTTGTGGAATCTGCTTAGATCACATGCTGTGCATAGGCCGACATCTAGTGGAAGCTGCAGAGTATTACAGTTTGTTTTTCGAAACTCGAAAATGGGCGTCGACACAGGGCGTGCCAGTAATACTATCCCTAGTGTGATGTCCACTGTACCCAAGATCCCTCACGCGTCTAGGATCCTCAGATTGTTTTTTTCCGCCATACTGGTCGGAAGCATTTTGCGGAGTCCCCTGGCCTTAGCCATAATTTTGCTAAAAATGTAAAAGATTAATCTATTCACATCCTTCCCCACCCAAACGTCGAACTTCGACACTCGACGCCGGCTGAAGAAGAAATCGACCGTCGGCTGCTGCATGACGGATTTGGGCCTCGGAAGGCCGCTGGCCTCGGCCCGGGCATTGGAAGGCCTCTGGCCTCGGCCCTGCAAGTAGGGAGAGTGGGGGTGGTACATACTCTACACTCTTGGTATATAGGTACACCTTATACATTTCCTACACTTAACTGCCCGCTGCCTCAAGGTGCGTATGGAGGGTACCCCTTTTCAATTCTGCCCCAAGTGCAATCGCAAATACCCTTGGGTCGACAGGCACGCCACGTGCAATCTCTGCTTGCCGACGGACCACCCCGAAGCGAACTGCAGAGCGTGTAGTAGGTTTAAACCTAAGTCACTTAAGGACCGTTCGACGAAGCGTTGGGCCCACCACGCCAGGCAGGCGGCCATGGCAGCGGAGGGCGCCTTCAGCGATGGCAGCGACGCCGTACTTTCAGACGGTGAGGGCATTACGGCGTCGAAAGACAGTCGAGCGCAGGTCCCCGACCTCGGAAGGTCGTCCGGCAGGGCGGCTATGGGGAAGACCCCCGGCGACACAAGCGCTTCACATACTACACACACTAAACACATTAAGTCCAACCGAGACTCGACGATGTCGAGTTCTCGGAAAGAGGCACAAACAGAACGGTCCGATTCGGTGTCCTCTGGGCGCTCTCGATCTAGATCGCCGCATGACTCCAGGCAATCATCCACTCTTGCCAAGAGTGCCTCGCTCCCTAGGCTAACAGAAGTTCGATCGTCGGAAGACGAAGACGACTTCCACCCCCAGGCCGCGCTCCAGGAGTCGGAGCCCGCAGTTAAAGCCAGCGAGGCCCCACGCTCGAAGGACAGGGACACCTCTCCCGATCCTCGACGCCAGGCGTCGAAAAACTCCAGAGCCACTAAGGGACAGGGAAAACATTTTTCAATGCACGGGGAGGGGGGAAAACAGCAGAAGAAACTACCTGTGCATTCTTCCACACCTGTGAAACACTCCACTCCCCCTAAACAGACAGACAAAACCAGGTCTGCTGATAGGTCTACAACCAGCAAAGCTACTCAAGATAAATCCCATAGACTTGCTGAGAGAGTCATTCCCAGTTCCAAAAAATGGTCCAGTGAAGACATAGATAGGGTCATGTCAAGAATGTCTTCTTTGGCTGATTTTTATGATAAAAATCCAGAACATTTCCTCTCGTATGATCCACAAGGGGCCACACCCTCAGGCTCTACTGATCCTATACCCCCGAGTAAAAAGCCCCGGTTTGAAACTCTGATGAGGTCAGAACCCTTCGAGGTACAACCTTACGCAAGACCATACTCACGGTATCAAGGAGAGGCTTCCTTTGGTGAGGACCAAGAATTTGGTATAATAGAAGAGCAAACCGGGACGGGCTACTATGGGGATGATGAGGACCAGGAAGAAGAAGAGGATGACCCGGAAACATACAGAGTAGATTCCCCGGTAGAGAACGAAGCCCCGGTTACCGACTCCCCGGTCGATAACCAACCCCTCCTAAATGAGGTTCTCGCTCGCGCAGCAGAACATTTCCACATTGACACCCACGGTGTCCAGGAGGAAAGGGACTTCGCAGAAGAGTTAGTGGGAGAAAGGAGGCCTGTTGCCCAGACCATCCCTATCCTTAAGTCCATTCAGCGGAGAATAGATCCGTCCCTGGTGAACCCGAACCTCACCAGAGCAGTCAATCCCAGGGTTGAAAAACTTTTCAGGGCGGCCCAGTCTGACGCTCTCTATATAAGAGGACATCTGAAGCCAGACTCCCTAGTTGTCACCAACACTCGTAAGAGGGCTGGGACACCCTTGTCATCGTCAAAAGCTCCTCCCGACAAGGAGAGCAAAAAACTATACGGTTTCGGCAGGAAAGTAGCCTCAACGTCCGCCTATCAAGCAAGGATTGCTAACTTCACCACCCTGTTGGCCCGCTACAACTGCCATCAGTGGGAAGAAGTCGCGGCACTCATAGCCTCTGCTCCTGAACCTTTAAAGGGCCAGTTAGCTCAGATTTCCGCAGAGGGTAGAGCCGTGTCTGGTTGCATTTTGAAAGCAACCTTCGACGCCGCAGACAACGCAGGCAGATTGATAGCGGAGGGCACTGTTATCAAAAGACATGCATGGTTAAGGCAGTCTTGTTTTAAGGCAGAAACCCAGGCATCATTGTTGGACAAACCGGTGGAAACCGATTTTTTTCAGGGAGTTCCTCCCTCAGATTATCATCTCTTCAGGAATACATTTGATAGGGTTTTCTCAGTGGGTATCTTCTTTTGAATATTCACCATTGTATGGTCACAACAGCTGGTGCTAAGCATGGCACAATCTCAGGTGTCCAACATACAGGAGGTAGCGGGGCGGGATTTCCTGTAGAGGCATGCAGCTGCTCCTCTACAGATACACTCATCATTTAACAAACATCGTGAAATGCGGGTGAGTAATGTCACTCTCCAGGGTGCTAGTGCACCTGCACCCTTTATACAGTTATGGCCCATCCTGCTCTGCGTCTGGCCCGAAAGTGTGCACGCCACAGACGTCAATGTGTGCATCCTTTTGCATCATGCTACTTAGTCCTGTTGATCTCATCAGCCCACTGATGTATAGATGACAACAGTTGGCAGCTGGTGGCTGCACCACCAATTAGCCGTATTTAATTACAGAGTTTGCAACATCAGGCAATGCTCCCTGAGGAAATATTGCTCAATAAGGTGTTGTATGCATTCATAAGAATTTGCCATGGGACCATAATGTGTTGTATGTGGTGGTGAAAGTGGAGGAAAGGAACTAGTGGTACCCTGGCCGCCTCCAAAATGGAAGGAGTGGGATGGCGGGATGGGTGGGAGGAGTGGCAGGGGAAGGGCGTGGTATGGTAGATCACCCGTGACCTTTGGTTTGCAATCCTTATTGACTCTCATTGCATTGGGGTTTAGCTAGGCAATAACTGAAAAAATAGAAAACAGGCACTAGATTCATCCTCCAAACAATATATTACCAGACATCTTTCATCCAACTGTGCATGAATATTCAATAACATACTATGTGATACAAAGATCTCTTCATAAGATGTTAGTAGTGTTATCTGTGAGTCATCATTTACATTAAAACACACAATTAGAAACATAGCTTAAACATATTGTGAATGGCATTAAATCAGACCTGCATAGGGCTCTAAACATAGGTAAAAGTGACATTTTCCCATGTGCAGAGTACTTGACATCAATGTATGAAATGTGACACTTTAATATTAATGATATATCATTACTGTATCATTTTCTATAAATAAATCATTTAATTTATAAATCACACTAATCGAGCAAAACAGAAATTCAATATTTGCACAAGCCCATACTCAACTGTATATACTTTGCAGTCACATGCATTGAATAAAATTGACTATACTAAAACTAAGGTAAAAGCAAAGCCGAGGAGTATAGTATGGTGCCCCTCATGACTTGGGGTCTTTTGGCAACCCCAGCCTCTTGCAAAATTCTCCTCTGGTTGGTCACCCCAGTGGTCCTTTGCTCCCTGTTAAGTCACTCTCCTCTGGTCTGTTGGCCCTCGGCAGCTCTGGTCTGTGGTCCTTGGCTCGTTGGTAAGTCACTCTCCTCTGGTCTGTTGTCCCTCAGGTCCTCGGCAGCTCTGGTCTGTGGTCCTTGGCTCCCTGGTAAGTCACTCTCCTCTGGTCTGTTGTCCTTGGCTCGTTGGTAAGTCACACTCCTCTGGTCTGTTGTCCCTCAGGTCCTCGGCAGCTCTGGTTTGTGGTCCTTGGCTCCCTGGTAAGTCACTCTCCTCTGGTCTGTTGTCCCTCGGCAGCGCTGGTCTGTGGTCCTTGGCTCTCTCGTAAGTCACTCTCCTTTGGTCTGTTGTCCCTCGGGTCCTTGGGAGCTCTGGTCTGTGGTCCTTGGGTCCCTGGTAAGTCGCCCTCTTCTGGTCTGTTGTCCCTCGGGTCCTCAGCAGCTATGGTCTGTGTTCCTTGGCTCCCTGGTAAGTCACTCTCCTGTGGTCTGTTGTCCTTCGGGTATTTGGCAGCTCTGGTCTATGGTCCTTGGCTCCCTGGTAATTCACTTGTGTGGTCTGTTGTCCCGCTGGTCCTCAGCAGCTCTGGTCTGTGGTCCTTGGCTCCCTCGTAAGTCACTCTCCTTTGGTCTGTTGTCCCTCGGGTCCTTGGGAGCTCTGGTCTGTGGTCCTTGGGTCCCTGGTAAGTCACTTTCCTCTGGTCTGTTGTCCCTCGGGGCCTCGGCAGCTCTGTTCAGTGGTCCTTGGCTCCCTGGTAAATCACTCTCCTGTGGTCTGTTGTCCTTCGGGTCTTTGGCAGCTCTGGTCTATGGTCCTTGGCTCCCTGGTAATTCACTCTCGTGTGGTCTGCTGTCCCTCGGCAGCTATGGTCTGTGGTCCTTGGCTCCCTGGTAAGTCACTCTCCTGTGGGCCGTTGTCCTTCGGGTTTTCGGCAGCTCTGGTCTATGGTCCTTGGCTCCCTGGTAAGTCACTCTCCTTTGGTCTGTTATCCCTCGGGTCCTCGGCAGCTCAGGTCTATGGTCCGCGGCTCCCTGGTAAGTCACTCTCCTGTGGTCTTTTGTCTCTTCCTGTGGTCTTTTGTCTCTCCGGTCCTTTGCATCTCTGGTCTATGGTCCTTGGCTCCATGGTGAGTCACTGGCAAAAAGAAACTGAAGCCAAATGCTCCCTTTATCTGTGTGCTGCTGCTGCCTAAAGTGCTCTTCGAAAGCCACCAATTCCAATGCTAGCATGTCGTGCCCATGCAATCAAATTCACCATTGATTGGAAATATGCAAGGCAACAATAACCATGTCAAACCCATTCTACTGCCCACCTTAACAAATAACACATCACAACACACTACTCCTCCACTGAAACAGCACAAGTTACACAATGGATTGTACAGATCCTGGAAACCACGAAAAAAGCAGAAGACGTGCTCTACAAGATTCAATAACGTGGCATAACAGGGCATAGAAAAGAGTTTCACTAATTCTCCTTTGGGGCAGAGCGTTGGACAGCCCAAGCAACTTCAGTGACTGGCAGCAGGGGAGGAAACGAATGTTGGTTCTCCGGTAGTCTCCCGCTATACCCAAAGCTATGATGCTCGGAATGGCTGGTGAGACTATTTAGCTGCTTATCAAACCAAGTGATATGGGACTGAAGGAGGGCCGGTGAAATAACAATGCATTCTGGGTGACGGCCTTGGGAGCCATTAACAGAGGAGCATCAGGATACACCATGTCGTCTCTGAATTCATTACATTTACTCCATTGGAAGGGCATCTTTTTTCAAGTAGTGTGAACTTCATCACTTATCAGGACTCCAATGTTTGCACTTAAATCCGAGTGAGAGTGAATTATTTGCCTGGGATCACATACTTTGGCTGAACAGTGAAACAGGGATTTTAACCCAGCCTGCAATCTAAGCTTTTGGCCACACATCTTTCAACCTTTACTTGGTACAAATATGTAAATTGTACGCCGACAAAAGTATTGCAAAATACGCACAATGCAGCAACCTGACAACATGAACATTTTTATAGAAGCATGGCAAGCAGAAAAAGCATTACTGTAGCGTTATTTTCAACGCACTGAAAGGAAAACTATAATTCCAAGAATGGAAAATAATGCAAGCCTGAAATATCTCCTATTTGATTCCACTGTACTTTCACCACTTTCAGATCCACGATGAAAGGAGTTGCGTAATAAACTCATTTGGGAATAATCAGAAACTTCCAGCTTGTTTTTATGCATGACTTTAAGAGCATTCGCTTATTGACATAAAGCAAACTATTTTTGTATGTCCAGCAAGTAGACACCATGGATATAAATGAATCTTTAAAAGGAATCTTTATTCTGTTACTTACTTCAACTCATTTAGAAGCAAGAACAACGTCATCATTTTTGTACACGAGCTGGAAGGCAAGGCATCAGTCACGCTAGACACTGGCCGATTGCGGTTAGACACGGAGTTGCTGGAAGTGGCTCGTGGCTGGCTGTGCGCAGACGTGAGAGGGGGAGAGCGGTGTTTCATCAAATGAGGAGGCGGAATCAGGTAGGGCAGAGCGGTGTCTGGGTGGAGGGTGCAGGGCTCGAGGAGGCGGAGCGGACTCTCTAGGTGGGTGCAGGGGGTTAGTGTGCTTGGAGGAGGTTGTAAGGATGGCAAAAGGGAGTGGGAAGGCTGAAAAGAAGGTGGGGTGGAGGAGGGGGCAAAGAGGGGGAGGACACTGACTGTGAAATCTACATCTGTGGAGGGGGGGAAGGAGGGAAGTGAGGGGCGGCATCACAGCAGGTCTACACAGAGGGAAGATGGAGGGGGCTGGACTGGGGCAACTCTGGGTCGGAGACCCAGGAAAAGTGTGTTTTGGAGGGGCTGGGGGCCTCAGGGAGCGGTGTGTCTGGGGTTGAGTAGATGCAGTGTGACTGTGTGTGGAAGGTGGTGTTGAAGCTTGATAGTCGGGTGAAGACGTTTCTTGGGGAGAATCCGATGGTGATTGCTGGATGGGTGAAGGCGGCTGTGGGGGATGTCACTCGGGTGCTAGTGGTGGCTGGGGGCCGGTTGTTGGTGGAGGGGACGGATGCTGGAAGTAAGGCTTCTGGAGGTGCGTTGTCTGGGTAGGCTTGCGGTGGGAGTGTTTGATCAAAGTGGTGTGTCGTGTAAGGGAGTGCTGTATGGAGTGCCGGTGTCTGTGAATATGTCTGAGGTGGAGGAGCAGCTGGCGGATGTGGAGGTGGTGGAGGCCTGGAGTTTGGGGAGGAGAGATGCACATGGGGATGTGGTGTCTACGACTGTGGCAGTGAGGTTTGCGAGGCGGAGTGCCCAGAGGTGGTGGAGTTGGGTAACTAGAGGTTTTGTGTGAAAGGTTATGTAGTGTTGCCTTTGATGTGTTATAAGTGTCAGCAGTTTGGACATGTGGCGAGAGAATGCAGGAATGAGAGGCACTGTGGGAGGCGTGGTGGAGATCACGATATTAAGGAATGCATGGTGGAGAATTGTGAATTGTGGGGGGGACATTCTACTGCGTTTAAGGGGTGTGAGAGCCACAGGGTGGCGAGAGAGGTGGTGCAGGTGAGGGCGGCGGAATGTTTATCTTATGCGGAGGCTGTGGCAAAGGTGAAACCGGTACGGGTAGTGAGTGAGGTGTGTGGGAGAGAGCCGGTGGTGGATGAGGCTGTGGGAAGGAAAAGTATGGTGGGTGAGGTGAAAGGAGTAGAAATGGTGGTTGTCCCGAAAACTGAGTTTATGTGCTTTATGGTGAGTGTGTTGGAGCTAGTTCAGGGGAATTTGTCTGTCAGTGTGTCGGATCTTACGAAAGGAGTGGTGGAAGCGGGGAGGAGGTTTTTGAGTGTTGTGGATGTGTTGGAACAGGATATGTTCAGGATGGTTGCTAAAGTACGGAAGCAGTGTGGGGTGTCGGCCTGAGGATTTTGCAGTGGAAAGCGAGGAGTTTGTTGAGGAATGGGCAGGAGTTGAAAGCTGTGTTGTGTGGGGAATTGAATGTTGATGTGGTTTGTATCCAGGAGACGTGGTTAAGGGGTGATCTGAGGTTTGTGATTCCGGGTTTTGAGTTGTTTCGTAAGGATAGGCTGGGGGGGAGAAGAAGGGGTGTGGCTCTGGCAGTTCGGAAGGGGTTGGTTGCAAGGGAGATTGTGGTGGATGGAGCAGTGGAGGCTATCAGGGCGGGGATTCGGGTAGGGGGATCGGAAGTATTGGTGTTGAATTATTATAATCCATGTGAGGTGGTGGAGGTGGGTGTGCTGTCTGGAGTGATAAGGGGACATGTGGGACCTTGCATTTTGTGTGGTGATTTCAACAGTGCCAATACGTTGTGGGGTAGTGACCGGACGGATGCGAATGGGGAACTGTTGGAGGGCATGGCGGATAAATTGTGTCTGTTTTTGCTGAATGATGGTTCGGGCACGCAGTTGGATGTGAGGACTGGGAAGTTGTCGTGTTTGGATCTGACCTGGGTGTCTGCTGTGATTGCGGGTGAATGTGATTGGGAGGTGCATGAGGATGGGGATATGGGGAGCGATCATTCTGGCATTTTGGTGACTGTGAGGGGTGAGGTAGGGGTCAGGTCCCGGATGCTTGGGAGTCGGTTGAATTTTAGGAAGGCTGATTGGGAGTTGTATAAGGGATTGTGTCGGGAATTGATTGTTCCTCGGGGTAGGGATTGGGGGGTGGATGAATGGAATGAGCATCTGGTGCAGGGAACGAGAGCGGCGTCAGTGGCGGCAGTTCGGGAGATTGTGAAGGGGAAGGGTGGGAAGGTCGAGGTTCCTTGGTGGTCGGTGGAATTTTCACCGGCTGTGGCGGCGCGTAAGAAGGCTAGGGCCAGGGCGGTGAGATCGGGAATGTTGGAGGATTTGTTGGCATATAAGAAGGCTAAGGCGGTGGTGTTGAGGCTGATTAGGGAAAGGAAGTGTGGATATTGGAGGGGCTATTGTGGGTTCCTGGGGAGTAATTCTGGTGTGAGTGAGGTTTGGAAGCAGTTTAAGCGGATGTCTGGATTGATGAGGCCACAGGGTGGTATGTCTGCGTTGTTGAAAGGGGTGGAGGTGGTCAGTGAGGATGGGGAGAAGGTGAATTTGTTGGGGGAGTATTTTGCAGGGGTGCACAGTTCAGGGAACTTCCCGGAGGCGGTGAGGCTAGGTATGGGTGTGGTTGAGGAGGAGATGCAGGAGTTGTTGGTGGATGTTGGGCCTTGGGAAGAGCAGTATGAGGTTCCGTTTTCTATGGTGAGTTGGATGGGGCGACTCGGAAGGGGAAGTGGTCTAGTCCAGGGGCGGATGGGGTCATGTATGTATTTTTGGAGAAGTTGCCAGTGGAATGTAAGTTGGATGTGTTGGCACTGTTCAATGAGATCTGGAAGAGTGGAGTTTTGCCGAGGTTGTGGAAGAGAGCGATTGTGGTGGCGATTTTGAAGGGTGGCAAGGTCCCTACGGAGTGTAAGTCGTATAGGCCGATTGCGCTGACTGTTGTGCTGTGTAAGGTTATGGAACAGATGGTGGTTGAGCGATTGGGGTTTTATTTGGGGTCGAATGGGTGTTTGAGTGATTTTCAGAGTGGGTGCAGGAGGAATCGGTCGGTGGCAGATCTGTTAGTGAGGTTGGCGACTGGTGTGGAGGAGGCGTTGTGTGATGGGGACCTGGTGGGTGGCGTTGTTTTTGGATTTGGAGAAGGCGTATGATATGGTGTGGAGGAGTGGGTTGTTGGTGAGACTGTTGGAGATGGGTGTGAAGGGGAGGATGTTTCGGTGGATAAGGGCCTTTTTGGCTGATAGGACCTTTCAGGTGAGAGTGTGGGGGGGATGTCTGAGGTTTGGAAGATGGAGAATGGGACGCCGCAGGGGAGTGTGATTAGTGCGATGCTGTTTAATGTGATGGTGGATGGGTTGATTCGGGCTTTGGCGGGTATCGGGTGTCAGGTGGATTTCTTCGCAGATGATGGTGTGGTATGGGTAAGAGGGCGGAGTTTGTTGTTGGTGCAGAGTCGGCTGCAAGCTGCGATAGTGCGTATGGAGGAGTGGTGTGGGAAATGGGGCTTTTCGGTGTCTGTGGATAAAAGTGTGAGTATGGTTTTCTCGAGGAGAAGAGTGCAGCAGGAGTTGGACTTGGTTTTGAAAGGTGTGAGGGTGAAGAGCGTAGAAGAGTTTTGGTACTTGGGGGTGATTTTGGATAGGAAGTTGAACTGGAATTTGGAGGTGGATGGTGTGGTGGATAAGTGTAAACGTAGGTTGAATTTGTTGCGGGCGGTGTCTGGGAAAGAGTGGGGTGCGCAGCAGAAGTGTTTACAAATGTTGTATAAGGGGTTGATTTTGAGTGTGATGGATTTTGGATGTCAGGTGGCAGTGGGTTTCACGGCGAGTCAGAAGCTGCGGTTGGATAGGGTGCAGGCGCGGGCACTGACGGTGTGTTCGGGTGTGATGAGGTCCTCTCCAGTGAATGCGGTTCAGGTGCTTGTCGGGGAGATGCTGTTGGGGTTGAGGAGGGATGCGTTGAATATGAGGTGCGTGAATGTTTGCTGTATAATTGGAGGTTTGACTATTATAGGGACCGGTGGAGGAGGAAGGGGGGCACTTTGGGGTTTCACATGTGGGAGACGGGGGTGCAGTGGGGTGTGGGCGAGTTGTTGGCTGTGACAGGTACTGATTTGGTTAGATGGCCAATGTGGATGATGGGGTCTCCAAAGGTGTGTTTGGAGTTGGCGAGTGTGGTGTCGAAGAAGCAGGGTTTGCGGGGTGAGGTCAAGGCTTTGGGTCAGGCGTATGTGGCAGGGAAGGAAGGGTGTAAGGTGTTCACGGATGGTTCGAAGGATCCTGTGTCTGGGAGAGTGGGTATGGCGTTTTATCTGGAAAGCACTGGGGAGTATAAAGTGGGTGACTGACGAATGATGTGTCGATTTGTACGGCTGAGTTGGTGGCAATTGGATTGGCGATTGATAGGGTGTGCGAGTTGGGGTTTGAGAAGGTGGTGGTGTTTTCAGATTCATTGAGTGGGTTGCAGGCGATTGTGGCAGGGGATGGTGATAGGAAGGATGTGATTTTGGACATCAGGAGGAAGATTGGTCGGTGTGTGCTTGGGGGGATGGATCTGGAGTTGGCGTGGGTCCCTAGTCACAGTGGCACTTTGGGTAATGAGTTGGTGGATTTGGCGGCGGGTGCGGGTATGAGAGGAGCGGTTGATGTGAGGATACCTTTGAGTGTGGATGAGGTGAAGGCTGTGGTGGTGAAGCGGGTTATGGATGAGTGGCAGGAGAGATGGGAGAGTGGGGTGAAGGGCAGGTGGATGTTTGGTGTTCGTGAGAAAGTGTCTGTGAAGGTGGATGCAGGGAAACTGGAATAGAGGAGGAGGTGATGCTGAACCGGTTGCGGATAGGGCATGTGGGGTTGAATGACAGTCTGTTTCGAGTGGGGAAGCGTGAGTCGAGGGACTGTGCGGTGTGTGGGGTGCCTGAGACTGTGGGACATTTTCTGCTTGCGTGTGAGAGGCATGTTGAGGAGAGAGAGTTGATGAGGGTTCGGTTGTCTGCGCTGGGAGTGGCTGAACTGAGTGGGAAGGCTTTGCTGGGAGGAGTCGGGGTGAGAGGCAGGGAGAGGAGCAGTGTGCTGCTGGATTTTGTGGGGCAGACGCAGTGGTCGAAGTGTACGAAAAGAAGTAGTGGAGCTATGTTCCCTACTGGCCTGCACCGCTCCCCACAGACTCTATCGCCGCGCCCCCTCTCATGCACAATAAAACCCCCAAAGCACATGTGCCTGCTTTTTAAGGAGACATCCTGTGCAGTGCACTGAAATTGCAAGTTCCAACCTCTTCCTACACTTTTATTTTAAAACGAAACCTTTCCGGAGCGGTTTCTTTTTAAGATAAACGTATAGGAACGGTAAAGCTTAATTAAAAGAAGTAGAGGAGCACCGCTCCCGACCGCTCCCGCCCACTTCGACCAATGGGCAGACGGGGCGGTGGGAGGAGTTATGAGAATGTGAGGGCTGTGTGTAAGATTGGTGGGTTAGGTGCACATCAGAAGGAAGCAAGAACAGATATTTTAGGTAACATGCTTTTTTTGAATCTTGCAGTTGGGAAGGTGCAGGCCATCACGCACAAGAAAGGTTTTGCTGATAACAAAAGGAAAGTGCTAGCGAGGTGTTGCTGGTAGCACAGCCACCAGACTACCCTGTGTGTGTCTCAGCCTGGCTTTCACTTGGAAAATGGGCAGTTTTTGTGCCCCAAAGCCGAGCTGATTTCAATGCTAGCCTAGGGGGGAAAGAAAATTAACCCAGGACGCATGCAGAGAGCTTTTGAAATGGCACACAATTGAAAATAAAGAATAACTAGCGGTACTTCATACCAACGATTTGTATTTGTGTTTTGTATTTCATTTGGGTTTTATATAGCACTTTAAACCAAAGCGCTGTACATGTGAACAAAAATGGTAAAATAAAAGAAGATTGGCAAAACACAATGTCAATTTAACCAGACTGAAGTAAGTAGGATCGTAAAGAGTCACGGAAAACAGAATAAACAGAGATAGAGCGAAGAGAAAGAGGAAGAGCATTCCAATGGAAGGGAGCCAGCAGGGAGAAAGAGCAAAAACGTGACTGAATACAAGGAGGACGAGGGACAGCAAGAAGAAATTGAAAGCAAGAATGAAGCGAGCAAGTGGAGTGAGAGTGTACAAAGAGACTAGGGAAGATAGGTAATCAGGAACCAGGCCATAGAGAGATTTAAAGACCAAACATAAGAAATTGAATTTGATGCAAGACTGGAAGGAAAGCCAGCCGAGACCCACAGGGTGGCATGGGTAGGTTAGAAGACAGAGTAGACAAATGAAAGCGTTAAATATAGATTTAAGAGGAGCTATACGAGTCAAAGGGACACCAAAAAGCACTGAGGAGCAGTAGAAAAGATGAGAGAAAATAAACAGGAAATCAGGAGTTTGGTGGCTTTAAAATATTAAGAATGAGCGAGCCTTCCGGATATTGTATAGGTGAAAGCAGCAAGCTCGTGAAGATAGAGAATTGTGATATTTAAACAAAAGATCAGAGTCAAAGTAGAGCCCAAGATTATGAGCAGTAGGGGATACACATAGTTGAGAAGAAGGAAACGAGATAAAGGAAGGGTAGGGGAGGGGAGGGGATATTGTGCTCGCAGGAAAATTAGAGGACTTCTGTTTTAGTAGTGTTGAGAACCAGAAAGTGAGCTGACATCCAAGATTGAATAGCCAAGAGACAAGTAGAAAGTTTGTTGTGGATATCGGAAGTAAAAGATGAGAAGGACAGAAACAGCTGGGTATCATCAGCATAGAAGTGATGGGAGAGGCCCTAGGAGGAGATAATACCAGCTAAAGGAGAAGTGTAAAGAGAAAATCGAATAGGACCGAGAACAGACCCATGAGGAACACCATAGGTAAGTGGAAGTGTGACAGAGGAAGACCCTGCCCAGGAGACTGAGAACGTTCTTTGCAAGAGATAAACCAGGAGAGAATTGAGCCAGAGAAACCTCAAGAAGATAAAGAAACAAGTAAGAGGGAATGGTGGACAGTATCAAAAACAGCATAAATATCCAGCAGAATAAGGAAGGAAGAATGTTTGGAATACCAAGCAGAAAGAAGAGAATCAAGAACTGAGAGAAGAGCCATCTCAGTAGAATGAAAGGGGTGAAAATGCATTATCAGAAACAAAAGTTGAGGCTTGAGAGTAAACAGTGTGCTCAAGTAGTTTAGAGGGATAGGGAAGTAGAGAAATAGGGCGGAAATTTGATGCTAGTGACGGATCAGCAGTAGGATGTGCCTGAGCCAACAGGGAAGAGGTCACTTCATTAGTGATAGGAGTGAAAGAGCAAATAACTTCTGTAGAAAGAGGAGTGGGAAAGCTAGTAGAAAATTGGGAGATAGAAGATTCGATAGCAGGGTGCAGCGAGGCTACCTTGGAAGAGAAGAATAGGTCAAAGTCAGAAGCTTATAGTGTAGAGTTAATAGAGTGATCAGGGAAGGGAGGAGATAAGAAACAAGAAAGAGTTTGAAAAAGAAATCTAGGGTGGGCAGATTGTGCATGTAAAAGATCAGAAAAATAGGAACGTTTAGCTATCCGAAGCCAATCATCATAAAGAACGTGATAAGAAGAATAGGAACTATAGTTACCCTCAGTCCTGGATTTCAGCCAGCGTCGTTCAAGGCACCAGAGAACACGACGCATAGGGCAGAGATGGAAAGAAAGCCATGGCTGAGGAGGTTTGCGGGAAGGGTGAAAAGGAGGAGCAGGCTAGGGGATATCAAGTGAGGAAGAGATCGAAGAGGAAAGGAGAGATGCAGCTTTGTCGTCCAGCAGGGCGGCAAAGGAAGAATGAGCAGGGAGAGTTGAGATACAGAAAGCGATAAAATGAGGGGCATTGAAGTTGCGCAAGTCACACCGGCAATGGGATGGAGAGGTAGACGAGGAAGAAGAAACAGTAGCTGCAGATGTCTGGAGAATTGAAACAGAAAGAAGGAAGTGATCAGAGAGATAGGTCGGAAGTGACGTCACGGAAGTGGATGTAGATGTAAAGATAAGATCAAGAAAAGAACCAGAAATGTGTGAAGGGGAAGTAAAGAGAGGGGGGAAAACAAATGGGAATCAAGAATTGCAAGAAAAGAAAGAGAGGCATGAGTAGAAGAAAGATGGAGATTGAAGTCTCCCAAAAGTATGAAAGGAACTGTATGAGAATTCCACCCTCAGCCATACTTGCCCTTGCATCACAGCATCCTCGACGGCAAACCTTTTGGTAGTAGTGACAATATGTCAGACTCGTCCTGAATTGTCTGAAGGGGTATTCTGTTACCTACTTCAACTCATTTGGAAGCAAGAACAGATATTTTAGGTAACCTGCTTTTTTTGAGTCTTGCAGTTAGGAAGGTGCAGGCCATCACACACAAGAAAGGTTTTGCTGATAACAAAAGGAAAGTGCTAGCGAGGTGCTTAAGTTGCTGGCAGCACAGATCCAGACTACACTGTGTGTGTCTCAGCCTGGCCATCACTTGAAAAATGGGCATTTTCTGTGCCCCAAACCCCAGCTGATTTTAATGGTCGTCTAGTGGGGAAAGAAAATGAACCCAGGACGCATGCAGAGAGCTTTTCAAATGGCACACACTTGAAAATAAAGAAGAACTAGTGGTACTGCATACCAACGATTTGTATTTGTGTTTTGTATTTCATTTGGGTTTTATATAGCGCTTTAAACCAAAACGCTATACATGTGAACAAAAATGGTAAAATAAAAGAAGATTGGCAAAACATAATGTCAATTTAACCAGACTGAAGTAAGTAGGATCGTAAAGAGTCACGGAAAACAGAATAAACAGAGATAGAGCGAAGAGAAAGAGGAAGAGCATTCCACTGGAAGGGAGCGAGCAGGGAGAAAGAGCAAAAACGTGACTGAATACAAGGAGGACGAGGGACAGCAAGAAGAAATTGCGAACAAGAACGAAGCAAGAGAGTGGAGTGGGAGTATAGAAAGAGAGTAGGGAAGATAGGTAATCAGGAACCAGGCCATAGAGAGATCTAAAGACCAAACATAAGAATGTTAATTTGATGCAAGACTGGAAGGAAAGCCAGCCGAGAGCCAAGGGGTGGTATGGGGAGGTTAGAAGACAAAGCAGACAAATTAAGGCGCTCCCCCTCCAATATGGACATTTTAAGGACCTGTGTAGAAACAGAGCGTGTTTTTGCCCTGGACCAGTTCTCCTTTGGAGGGTTTTGGTACTGACTGACCTTATACCTGAGATTGAATCATCTGCTGGATTTCAGCCAGCGTCGTTCTTGGTCTTGCTTGGTTCCCCGATCTTATCTGACCATTACATGATCAGCCAGGTCTGCCTGCTGTATGGGTCAGCATTTTATCTATCAGTGTTGTAAAGAGGTGACTGGGAGTTTGAGAAGGCAACATGGACACTGTGAAAGCAGCAGGTGAGGGATGCCGAGAGGGGAAGAATCAAGAGACCACCAACACTTGACCCTCGTTCTTATGTTAGTTAGCACAATCTGCCTCCACATCGCTAGATGGGTGCTGCGGGGTCTCCTTCTGACATTCAAATGCTTTATAGTCTCAGCCCATCTTCTGCAGCAACAGCAGAAGTAGGGGCAAGAACAGCAGAAAAGGGGGCCTGGCGGGAGAATGGTCAGAGCAGTACGGATGGTGCTCCATGAGGGACCCTCATCTCTGCACTCGACTCGTGTTGGAGTCTGTCAGACACGCCCAAGCAGCCTGAGTGGGCCAGCCAGTAGAGCAGCCACCCTACCACCATGCTGTCAGGTGAGCTCAGCAGGAAGATCGTTCCCAAGCAAGCAGAGCAGGCAGGAACGGTGAGCGTGGAAGCGAAGAAGGCTGCTGGCCAAATCCTTTACAGTCTATTATCTGTAGATTGGCAGGGAAGTACATTCATTTTCTCAGTGTGTGCTAGCTAATTATTTCCATGTTTACATAGTTTTAGTTTGTGACCTTTCTGTAATGCTGCAGTGCTGGGAGCAGACTGGGCAGCTTTCACTTAGCTGCCATCTTGCCCCACCACGCTCAGGCTCTTGCTGTCTGGTCTGAATGCCAGCTGCTCTTAGTGCATAGGTTTTCGTCAGTATGCCCTTTCCCCCTTTCAGTTTATTCTGACTTCCTCTCTACGCATATCTGTTGGTCTTTCCTATTCCAGAGATAGTTTTTTCTTATCAGATTTGCCTACTTTGGATTCATTTATTTGCCCAGGATCACACACTTTGGTTAAACAGTGAAGTTGTCATTTTAACGCACTGTACAGTTTAGGCACATGAACACACATACCTTTCATGCTGCACTTGGTACAAATATTTACATTTTGTATTTCAAGGTCCGGATTAATACTGCATAACGGAGCAGAGCTCTAAGATTTCCCATGACCATGTGAGAGAAAGCCATCCAGTCCTGTTTTTGCCTGGAAACCTTGCGAGTTGTAGTTTTCCTGAATTCCTAGTGGGGACAGGGAAGCCAAAACAGCATGACTTTATGTGGTAAATCCAACCAAAACTCAGCAAATTTTATCCCAACATTAAAACACTAAATAACTCCAACAAACATGTTGAAACTATAGTTGTTTCCCCAACATTTAAATCCAAATAAATCCCATAAAAATGTGTGGCTGGCAATTAAGTTATTGGATTGTTTTTACCGGGAAAGAAGTTAACAATCCACAATAAATCTTCCAATTTATGACAAAACAATCCTTGCTTGTAAAAAAAAAAAACAATATAAATCCAGTAACAATGCATGGTCTGTAATTGGTGTTACTGGATTGTTTTTACTGGGAAACAAGTTGTTAACAATCCAAAATATAAATCTATATTTATAAAAGTCCAAATTTGTTTGTGGGCTTGTGGCTTGGTGAAGCGTTGTTCCTTATACAATTCCACACTGTTTCACTAATCTGCACCATAATTTCCATAGTTACCTGTTAGGACTCTACTGGCTACATGACATTTTGACACCCCAACCCTTTCCCCAGATTTCAGCACCTTCACACATGAGATGGTTGCCTGAATTCGACGAAACGTGAAAGTGGTCGTAGAAGGACCGGTCTCGACATGACGAACAAAACTTGAGGGACCTCAAAAACCATGTTTCAAAGCCCTTGGATGCACCGTTTCTGAGATATTTGCACTGCAATGCACTCCACCGCAACAAACTGCACCACACCACGGCGAGGCGACAGGTGGGGAGAGAGCACAGAAGGTTCCAGTATGCAGCAGCACAACAGCTCTCGCCTCTCCCGCAACGTCTTCTCTGCGGTATGTCAGCAGCCACACGTGCCCATTCTCAGTGCAGTTTACTTCAGAGTGCAAAGCACATCAAGCAATAAGCGAATCGGAACAGCGACCTACAGGATCATTGATTTTCAACAATTGATGAGAGTGTTGTCATGTCTGTCTATAGAAGCCGTGTGGAGAACGGATACTTTTTGCTAGCCCTAAACAAAGCCAAAAGAAATACAAAACTTGAAAACAAGACAGAAGTAATCCAAAAACAATCCAAAAAGTTGATTTCTTTTTTGCTAGTGCCTGTTCACATTCGTTTTCCATAATGTTTTCTTTACACCGTCTTTAAATATGTACCGAAGCTCCTCTTCCTCTCGTCTTATTTGCCTTAATTTCGGCATAGCCCCTTTCAGTGGTTCTCGTTAATTCTAACCATTTCTAATGCTCCCTGTGCATAGACTAGGTGCTGTTTTTTTTTTTTTAGTTTTGGTCATTAGTGAACGCTACCAATTGACTGCTGTTATCGTGTACGTGGTGGAAGGCTGAGGGCATCACATGGAATGAGCACTGAATGTTAAACCTTTCACTTGTGTATAATCTTCTGCTGGCAGAGGCCCTCATCCTGAAGGGGCGGATGTGGAAGAAGAGGCTGGCACAAGCGTTACAGGCCTCCTCCTGCTCCTGACCCCCTTTGATCAGGGTGGTGGGGAATCCCAAAACCCACCCACACACACATCCGCGTCTTCTCCCTGCATATTGGCTTGCGTTTCCCGTGCCAGGAAATGGCAGGCGCCATGTTCGCCATGCTGGCTGCCCTTGAAGTTCTCTGCTGTGGGCCAGTGTGTGCAGCGCAGATCCCATCAGACCCGCTGCATCCCACTGATGGAAAGCACAGAAGTACTGAACATACTGTGTTGCCATGTATTTCCCCCACAGATGCAATGGCTCCTCGATCAGCGGATTCGAATGCATGTGAAACAGAAGATCAGACGTGCATGCGGTGGAACTATTTCACGTGTGTTCACGGGTCGTGCGGATGTGAGCCAAGGAATGCACAGGAGTGCTTTGGCGTGCTTTTGTCCAGGAGGTGGAGAGAGCTAAGAATCATGGGCTGCGTTGCATTCATGAAGGTATTTTCTCGCATCCAAACTCTGCTTCACAAAATCTGACCAAAGCAGGGAGTGCCTAGGGATTTGTTGTTAGTCTGTTCCTAACCCCCTACCAATGATGTGAGCACTTGCGCATGTGAAGGCATGACCTGGCAATGGTGTCAGTGCCAGGGGTTTTGATGTCAATTGTGGTTATATGATGCCAGCATATGTGAAATGATGTGAGTACGAGAGTACGAGAGTAAAGTAAGGCTGACCCTGGGCATATGATAATAATAGATAGCAAATTGTGAATGCCTGAGAAATGACGTCTGTCCCCTCCCCCCTCCCTTTAATTGTCCCCCCGCCTCCCAGCACTATCTGAAATGTTGTCAGACCTAGTACGATAGTCGCTTGTTTGGTTCCTCCCCTCCCTTTCTGCACCCCTCTCCCGTTCCTTTTGTTTTCTCTGGCTCTACCAGAAATGTCCTCAGGCCTAGTACGGTAGTCGCCTGTCTGTTTTACAGGTCTGGGCGAGAGGCAGACAAACCGAATCAGCTGAGGCTTCCCTTCCTCTGTCTGCCATCCTCCAAGATGTCCCCACAGACTGCACAGTGACTGACCTCACGCACGCTGCCGCGCTGTGTGCGCTGAACATGAGGTACCTGCTGCGCGCAGGAAGAACTCGTGCTCTCTAGAAGTTTCTATTGGGACGGATGGCACAACAAGGGCCCTGATTCTTTCCTGAGATTGATGAGCAGAGAAAAGGGCAGGTGCTGTGTTGTTCTTTCTCAGCCTTAATCCTTCCTCTCTACATTTGGCCCATTCTAACATTTACCTGTGCCCTCTTTCTTTGACCTCAGTCTCTTCTCTGTTGAACCTGCCCTGCTATGGACCAGGTGCCTCCACGTCTGCTCCTTTAACCAACTTACTAAATACATCTTTTCCTAACGTCTTAACCTTTTCTACATATAACTTTGTCTTTAGCAACAACACCACACATTTACATGTAACAGACACCCTGCCCTGCAAAAGCCCACTTCGTCCAATAACAAGTACTAAGCTACAACCACAAAGAGTGTGGATGGAGACTAAACCCTCGTCCTTCCAGGCCCAAAACAGAAGCAGAAAACTGTGTATGCCTCGTCGACTGCTCTGGATGTCGGTCATCAGACAATAAGCTGGCCCGGAGGCTGGACCGCCATTTCCTTTACCTCCTTTGCCCTTCCTAGTTATTCCCCGCAGCTGGTGGAAGCAGATGCCTGCACGTCCTGTGGGGTCCCCGTTGGAACAATCCACATTATCCCACAGGACTGACTTGGAGGCAACCATATCAGCATAGAAGAAAGACTTCCCTTCCTGGGGCATGCTGGGCAGGCAGACATAATGTCACCAATAAGGTGGTTTGTGGGTTTTTTCAGCTACCCAATACTTCACCATACTCTCAGGGCATCTCGAAGCACTTATGATGAAGAGTGTGGGGAGACAATGACACATACGCAAAGTCGAGGCCTGCACTTGGCTCTGAGTATGGTAAGGGAGAAGCTGACTGCAGGAAGGAAGCTTTGGTTCTGTTTCACTGCCACTTTGCCCCAGGCTTTCCTGTTGCTATTTCAAATATTCTGGTCCCACCAGGAAGAGTGAGCTGTCAGGCCCGCAGCAGGCTAGCCTAATAGAGGGTAGTCTGACTGTCGCTACCTATGACGTGCTGTGCATGCGCTCCATGAGAACCCTCGCACCTCTCGCACTCAGCCTGCCTAGGGACTCACTGTTCACCTGACTGCAAGTCAATGATCACCCAGCCTTCCCTGTCCCAACCCCCTTGCAAACACAGGATGGACCTGTGTTGCATGAGGCCATCCATGCGGCGTCTTGCCCTGGTGCTTAGACTAAACATGAGGTAAAAGCTTCGCGTGCATTCACGTCATAGTCTACCACTGCCAATGAAAGCCCGAATCCTTCTACACAAACACAGTGTTCCACTTTTGGGTAACTGGTACCTTTGGCCAAAAGCGGTGGCATGCCCTTTTCTGAAAAAGCACCAATGTTGTCCCCAAAGATGACCTTATTTTAATGAGTACACCCATTTTGTCTCCAAATACCAGCTTTTCATTTTTAGTAAATAAACACATTTTGTCCATAAACACAATCTTGTCATTTTATCAAAAGGCACACATTTTCTCTACAAACACTAGTGTTGCTTTAAGTTCATAAGGTCATTTTGACCTCAAAACCATGGAAATATGGAAATTGTGATGCCAAATGCTAGAAGATACAATAATTCTCTGCGCAACTACACAGGAGACTTGCCATTATCATGAATGACTTTCATTTATTAAATGGACAGATAATGCATCGCATTCATGTGCAAGGACTCATATTACCAGGTAACATCACCAAATTTACAACAAGCTCCCTAGGCCCACTTGAATTCTCTTCTGCCTATGGCCAGCCCTACATATTGAGGTTCAATTGCCACCTTTCTGTTGGAGTCTCATACGCCCAAGTACTATTTCTAATGGCAGGAGAGCTTCACATCCCCAGGTGCACCATCCTAAGAACTGCCACCATATGAAAGAGACAGCTTCACACCGTCAGGCTTATCCTCACATGGCCATGCACCACCATCCATGCACCCACCCGTTATGCCCATGTGCCACCATCCATGCCAGGGAATACTTGTTCTACCCAAATTCAGCCTCAAATGCCAATGGACCACCATCACAAGTCAGGAACAGCTTTAAATGCCCAGACTCCGCTTCCTATGTGCATGTCTGAGCACCATATGCCAGGAACATCTACACATGACTGGGGTCAGCCTTTCATACCACGGTCATACAATATATGCCACTTTCCACCATTATATGCCAGGTCAAATGTTATAAGCTGCCAGACTTCAAGTAAATCACCTACGGTCCAAGTAGGAGTAAAAGGGGGGGGAGTGGCACGCATTGGAGTCAAAGGAGGGCAAAGCGGGGTGTAGAATGTAAGATGTAAGAATTCAGCAGTTGAATAAGAGGGTGAGCAGAAAGAGGATAGCACTTAGATAAAATAAACGCATTTATGGGTAGTAGAGCTGCGATGAGCAGATTACAAGATGAGTGGCTAGAAGGGGGTGGGGTTAGGAGGAAAGAAAAAAAGACCAACGGGAATCTAAGGTAAGATAGGCAACACAAGCAATAATGCTAACAGCACATATGGTTGCATACTTGTATTGTAATGTATTGTTTATTTATAAAGCGCTTATATACAAAACAAGTGCTTCAAAGTGCTCCAAGAGAGGAGGGGAACATGCGATACCATCATTCATAAGGCTTAGAAATGTCCGAATGATGTACAATAATAATAAGCATACTAGGCCTGATGGCATTTCTGCTAATTCAAGTGCGTTACTAGGTAGTTGGGGGGCTGGGCGGGCGGGGACGAGAGAGGGGAACAAGCATAACAAACTGACAATAAAGCAAGTGCGGCGATCAAAAACAGTTGGCTAACACTATTCATTGTGAGTGGAACAGGAATGTGCCAGCAAGTAGCTAATGGCATTCAATACGGGATTATCAGGGATATGCAAGTCGAAGCCGGAAAACACACTGCGCCTAAAAAGCCCTGTGCCCAAGGTGCTTTGCCAAAACGCATGGCGCTGAAAGCACTGCACCGGAACACGGCATACCAATACAACTAGGTAGCTAGCAGCATGCACCATGGAGTGGTGTCGAGTCTGGAAATGCATGCATGAAAGAGCTCTTGCGGTATGCACGCTGCTGAGTATTGCACAGGAATGAGCAAAGCGATGCCAACAAGAATAGGTGAGTCGGAATTCTAGTGTTCGAGTTAAGGAGCAATGGGGCTCGGGGGTGAGGCACTGTTGGGGGGCCACTAGCAAGCAGTTATAGGGAAAGAGGATTCAAGGAGAAATATTGTAGCCTTATGAACCCAGTGACGGGCAGTTATCAGTTTGGATAATGACGCTTGTCCTACTAGGACTTAGTAGTAGTAGCAATAGGTGGTTCGGAGTTTTGGTGGTGAAGTAAAACATAATACTTTAATACTGAGTAAAGTAAATAGGCAACTGAGCTAGTCAATTAAATGAGGTTTTATTTTATATTATTGAAACAACATAGTTGTTCTCATAAATTAAGCATTTCAATTGCAAACTCGGTTCAAATGAAACAGGTTTAACATGAACATGCGTTTGGTGAAACGTTATAGTAAATGGTTTCTCTATGAGAAAGTGAACGTTTTTTCCCATGTTTTAGCTTTCTCTTGCATGCGTTAAATAGGATGTTGCAGAAAAACAAAGGTCCTTTCAGATAGGAAGTGTCTTCTTGAAAGAAGTCTTGTCTGGAAATCACATTGTTTCCCTGTCTGCTTTTGAAGACTGATGTTCAGAGAGCAATCAATACCAGAAGGCATTAACTGCAACCTATACATTCTGATTGGCCAAGATGAGGTCAATAGTGATCTCCATGTCCTGACAAGGGATAGAGGAGAGGTGATCGAGAGGAGATAACAGTCTGAGTGACATACCGCCAGGGACTTTGCAGAATATAGTGCTGAAGAAAGAATGACATTGGCACTACAAGTGGGATATGTCTTCAACTGCAAGGGAGTGCCCAAAAACCCATGCTGCTTTTCAGATAGTGATGTGTTGTGCCAAGGTACCACCACCACATGCTAGGAGGTGGCAACCATATGCCCCTGTGTATCCCTAGCCCCCACCCCACATGCCAAAAAGTGCCATCAAGTACCCAGGACCAACACATATACCACACAGTTTCACTCGAGTACACAAACCAGGTATGATCATCATAAATCCAGGTGCTACCAAAATGTGCCAGGCAACGACAATAATATTGCCAGATACTCCACCACATGCCACGTAGTGTCATCAAGCTGGTGTACATCACTGTAAACCCCTGGTACACAGTGTTTATATCGAATCCTGTATATCGAATCCCCATATATCTAATATTTTATCTTGAAAACCTTTATAGTGAATATATTTAGGGTGGGGTAAAGGGTTAATTTTGGGGGAAATGGTCGGGATGGGTTTTTAGGGGTGGGAAACAGGTGCTTGGGGGGACCACCCACCCCAAACAAATTCCATTCACTATAAATGTTTTAAAGATAAAAGATTCGATATATGGGCATTCGTTATAGATTACCTCGATATAAAGACATGTAACCTAAACCCCTGACATGTCACATCGAGGCACATTTTATATCAAAGTGTACCCACATCACATGTCAGGCTGGCCTTGCAAGCTAATGCATTCCTCAGTACTCTACCAACATTCGTGCCAAACCTATAATGCTATTCCACCACATCCGACACAATACCACTGCCAAACACATGCACATAATGCACACCAACACGCACACACATCCACAGGCAGAAGAGGCATACACAATATGATTCCTGATGTGCATGGCACATCTTCCGAAATGTGTGGGAGCACAGCCGATTGGACTCAATGCAGAAGCGCAATGGGATAGAGTTTCAGTTTTTCGGCATGAATGGAAAACATCTGTCCCCACTGGCCAGTCTTGCAGAATTCTGGGAACTGTAAAATGAAAGAGGAGGAGTATCTAAATACCTGAGAGTAGAGATATCTAAATGCCTGAGAGTAGAGATATCTAAATGCCTGAGAGTAGAGATTTATTTGAAATTGGTTTCCCAATCATTGAGGCCAGCCTGATGATAGGCTTGGCAGATCAAGCACAGAGACTTACATGTCATTGCATCTGTAAGTATTGGCCAAAGAGATACTTATTATCCAGATCTATATGGCACCTTCCGTGCACTTCTTCAAGCATGCACAATGCTGACATCTGGATCCTTAGAAGATGGTGAGACATTTTTTAGGAAGACCCGGATACACACTATTGGTGTGGTTGATTCAGGGAAGTTACTCAATGAGGGAAGGGGAGAAATGGAAGGAGATGTTGAAACTGGCTAGCAGATTTATATGCAGCATGAATATGTGACTGCCATTATCCAGTGGTCCAGGAGTATGTGTAGTTGCAGAAAAGAGCTTCAGTCTTCCAATGTATGATACCTGATCACATTGATCCAGACCTAAAAACCTTAAATAAAGAAAGTTGAACCACAAAGCTACACATCTTGAAACAATCACAAATGTAGCAAGATTTAGAATAAACCCAAAGGGACTTAAATCAATACCAAAGAAAAATAGAAAAATATTGTAAAACAACATTACACAGTTAACAGGTATCACTTTAATAACCAAGTCCAACATGTGAGGACGCATCCAGTGTTCTGTGCATCAATAAGCCTATGTCGGCAGACCGTATCCAGTTTGTCTACCCACCAAGGCTTCTCTTTAAAGTAGTCAGCTGTCACCTGAAACTGTGTCTGGGATTTGGTGGGATGGGCTGACAGGAAATATTGTGCCAATACCAGACTGATGTTCATGCCCTCTTGGTTTAGCTTTTGTTTGGCCTGCAGTGTAAGGACAATATGGACATTTTGCGCCATCAATAACACTTCCTGTTTCACAAGAGAAGAGGTCTATTGAATGGATGTTATTTCTGGTGTGCCATTTAGTCACGTTACCACAAATAGTGGAATAGCAGTGGTGTAAATGTCTATGTTCTTTTTTTTATTAATAAAATCTTTACTAAAATAAATTACTAACTCATTGATTTTTTTGGGATGTAAGTTTTAATATTATGACATACTTGTTTTTTCAAACTTTTTTGGGCAAATGTGATATTTGACTTAATAACTTCTGATCCATAATTAGTTTTATTCTAAATTTCTGAACTGAACTAATATCAAAGAATTACTTTTGAGCTGTTTTGTCATCAGTGCATCTGTTTCAGCAACAGAAGTTGTTTTTTTTTTAACGGGCAGTCCTTCCTCATCCAGGGATATGAAAACTGCAAGATTAAGTATATCAAGAGATTGTTTTTAAATATTTGGAATTCAAATTTGAAAATTCTTTTTGAAGTGTAGAGTGCACTTGGGACTTTGCTCATTCATTATTCTTAGCAGCCTTTCCCAAACATTGTTTCCCTTTTGATCCTGTTGATAATTGAAGAAAGTTGTTTAAATAAATTATCACCAAACAAATCAAAGGACAGAAATCAAGCAATATATTCGTATGGTAAGACTATCAGAATATTTTATTATATTTTAAAGGTCAAAATATTCTTCGAAGTTTGAGTGTCCGTTTGAAGCTAACTTTGTGTATAGATAAAAGGGAATTTGTGCGAAAAGACCAGGACATCCTAAACAAAGCTTTTGTGGCATTGCAAATGTAGGCACCTATTGGGTGGTGTGTCCAAGTAGCACAGAAATACAAAGTTAAAAACAGGTTGCAATTGAATTTGTTAGAAAATTAGGAGAAATGAAGAATCTTCAACAAACTGGATACAGATATGAGAGTAAACAAGATTCAGTTACGCGTGCAGTTTTACACTTTGAAATGGGAAGAATCGCTTTCTAAATCAAATCAAACTACTAACACAAGCAAAAAGGAATTAGAACAAAGAAAAATACAAACTGCACTCCTTTACTGACCATAAATCTGCTGAGACTTTCCAGATAGACTTAGATTCAGATCCCATGGAGAGCACATCATCAGAACAAGACTTTACAAAAAATACCCCAAATAAATTGGTTGAGCAATCTCAATGCTAAATAATGATAATGTGTTTCTTCAACTTCAATCAAGACACATTTCATCTATAATATATTATTTTAATTTTATTATCAATCCTTTTTTAAATTAATGTTTGGAAAAGATGGCCACCATGAAATTGCCATTAATTTAACTTAATCGGATTCCTACGTGAGCTTTGTGTTGATATTCAAGACTTTTACACATGTAGAGTAGAGGACAAAACCCGCCGACATGACTGGGAAGTCGATTCATCGGGAAGCACTGAAGGGCGTACCGGACACCGCGAGAATGGTAGTGAGTCGAATATGACGTGGAAGGGAGCAATGTGGTTTGGATATTTAGACTGGAAGCATGAGGCGGCTAGCGGCGGGATGAAGAAACAACAAATTATGAATGTAGCCTCAAGTGAGTAGCATATTGATATGTTAGTTTCTACGCTACATGGAAACAAGTAAACATGAAGGGTTTACATGACCGGACCTCATATAGCCATAGAGTGGGGGGATATAAAAGCAATTACAGAGGCTTTACAGAAACGCCGCAGGAGCCGGCTGTCATTATCGTGCTGCAAAGAACACGCAGTAAGCAAAGGCTCAATGCTATATCATATGGCTGCATCTTATGTGTAAAAGTTGCTTTGACTGCCTCTACAAACCTCAGATGTACAGCTCATACCATCTCCGTAACTGAAATAAAGCGGAAATAAATGGGAAAAGTAAACACATATGCACAGCTTGGAAATAAGAATACACAAAAACATTGGATAAGGCAGCACTCGCATTCAATTAATAAAGATGAGACTCTTTACATGGGAGGGGGCACGACAGAATACATTCTGCATTCAGAGCTGGCAGATAGAACTTCTTGAAATGAAGCTATTGAGTAATGGAAGCAGCATATTTTTGCAGCAGTGGCAGAGGGTTCTCAACAAGGTTTTTGCAAGCTTGGACCTTCACATGTCATCTGAGAAAATGTAAGATAACTGAAGCAGCTTGCACAAAGGTGTGAAATAACAATAAAACACACAAAGTGTGCATGGGAGTTGGCTAAAGAAGGCAAAATACATGGTGAGGCGAGGCGATGAAATAGTGGATACAAAGTAGTTTACTGAGCATACTAAATAGACAGGACTGCCTCTTGAAGTCAAGAGATTATTTCTGATTTAGGTTTGTTGCAGTATACTTCTGTGTCTTTACTTTATCAAGACCTGATGCTATATTATAGAATAGGCGTGCCGTGGTGGATGTGCTTGAGAAGATAGGACTAATGTTAAGAGACTGCATAAACATGAAAGGGGAAAGCTTTGGACACATTTAACATGTACTGCAGCCAGCCTGGAGGGGGCATCTTGGCAAATAAGAAACAAGAACAAAGAGCAGATATGGTTTTGGGAACGTTGATAAAATGATACATCCGTCCTCTTGAAGCTCCTAAATTGGAAATCGACTGTGGTTTTTGCCATTTTCCAAACATTATATACATGTTTTTTTGGGTTTTTTTTGTAATATCCCATTTCTTTCCCTCCTTTTTGACACATGATTTGGTTTTGGAAGTATGGTAAGTGATACGGTCAGATGGAATAGATATGGATTACATGTTGCCATGAGGTTTGGGAGGTTGAATAAATATAGGATCTTCAGGTGGGGAAATAGTCCATCATACAAGAAATACGAGAGAAGGCATTATTATATGTAAACATTGAACAGGGACTTTTAAGTTTAGGTTTTACAGTGTGGCAACTGAGAATAGGCTGATAATGAATCGAATGGTACTTTTTATATGTTTATATGTTTCTATTTATTAAGATAGACCAGATACAATATTCACTAGTTAGTTTAAATGTCTTATTCTCTGAGGTGATAGGTGTGCATCTTGAGTAGAATTTGATTTGATACCTTATCAGAGACACTTCTGCAAGATGACAATATGTATAAGGTATTATAGTTGTGGAATAGAATATAGAAGAGGGGGAAACACTGATAATAGAACATGTATTAGACTGGGCATAGGTCTACTGGTAAGTAAAGTTCAAGACAATGTAGGTATTGTACATAAAGTTGCTTATAAGGTGTCTGATGAGCATCAGATACTACAAGTTGGCGTTTACTTATTTGCTTTGTTAATTGTTAGTTTGTATATTTGTGTTGACATGTTTTTCTTGTTGTTTCGTTCTGATTGTGTTCTGTTTCCTTTTTTCTGTGTGAGCTATTCATTTAGTGGATTTGAAAAGAGGCACACTCAACTCATAGTTTACATGCACAAAGGTACAGAACATTAGGACATGAAGCCATAAAGCTTGTCTCGTGGAATGTGAAAGGTATAAAATGTGCATTTTTTTAAGTGAAGAACAGTTATGGCGAGAATTTGGAGAAGTAAGGGGGATATAGTGTTTATTCAAGAAACTTATCTAACTGAACAGTCTGCAAGCTTTCTAACCAACTCTAGGTATACACAAGTGGTATCTAATTGTTATGATTCAAAATTAAGGGGGGTTGATTTACTATTTAGAAGGGGATTATATGTAAAAATAGAGATGATAGTGAAAGATGATGGTCGCATATTACTAGTAGATTTGATATATGATGGGGAAAAATGACAGTAGGAGCTATTTATGCCCCATGCTCACCAACTGTACAATTTGTAGATGGATTGAGTAAATTGCTGAATGAAATGCATGGATAAAATATAATTTTAGGAGGGTACTTTAACGTTGTGCTTAATAGTAAGGTAGATAGGAAATCACAGTGCAGGTATAGTGGTGAACGAATAAGTGGAGAATTTCGTAGTTTCACCCAAAAATACAATCTTGTAGATATATGGCAGGAGATGCACCAAATGGGAAAAGAATATACCTTCTACTCACCAGTACATAATTCAAATTCAAGAATACTGATGAAAAATGGCCTGTAATGTTGAAAGAACTGAAGGGAAGCACCTTGTGCCAATAAGCTACTAGTGACTACAATTATTAATTGCTTTTTTGGTTACTTTCCTTGATTGTGTATTTTGCTTCTTTTATTTTTTTTTACTAATGGGCTTTTTATTGTATTATTTTATTTATTGTTTGAATATAATGGCATTTGTTGGATTATATGTGTTATGTACCATGTGTGAAGTTAATAATTTAAACTAAATCACATTAATAATAAATAAAAACATAAAAGAATAGATTATATATTCATAAGTGATAGGTTGGTTAGTCAGGTGATGGGCTCAGAGATTAAGGAAAGAGCAATCTCAGATCATGCTCTAATTGAAATACAAATGACAATTACGGTTTTAAGGGCCAAGACAAAAAGGTGGAGATTGCGAGCAGTAGTGCTTAAAGACTCAACAGTTACTACAGGACTAGAAACCTTTATTAATAATTATTTTAATGAAACAAAGAAATGGCTGACATAAAGATGGTCTGGGATTGTTTTAAAGCAGAAATGAGAGGAGAACTAATAAGAAGATCTGGTCATGCTAAGAGGAAGAAGTTGGAGAATATAAAAAATGGAAGAAGAGGTTGCAGAATTGCAGCAGATTTACGCAAATTCTGATACAGAAATAAACAGACATAAGCTGAGAAAGTTAGAAGGAGAAACGAGGAGTCAGACACAATAGCAGAAAAGGGAATTTTGTATATCAAACAATAATTCTGGAAATTTGGAGATAAGAATGGTAGGATATTGGCTAGTAAATGAAAGGGGATAGCAGATGAAACATGTATCACATCCAGAAAAATTGAAGATGGGAAAACCTTGCTTAAAAACACAGAAATGTGTGACTACTTTAAAGAGTTTTATTCACGATTGTATAAGGAAAATATGTTTCCAAACGATGAGGATCTTAATGAATTCTTTAGTAAAGTTAAACTTTCAAAACTATCATCTGAAGGGAATGTGAAGTTATAGGCAGATATTGAGGTTAGTGAGATACTTGAAGCAATAAAACAACTTAATAGCGGGGAAATCACCAGGTCCGGATGGGTTCATTCCAGAGTTCTACAAACTTTTCGCAACCCAGTTATCACCAATACCATGCAAGGTGTTTAATAATTTTTTACAGTCGGGGACATTATGTGAGTCAATGAAGGAAGCCTTAATAGACCGATATCATTATTGAATGTGGATTTACAAATATTCACTAAAATATGGTCAAATAGATTAAATGGATACATGGAGGGTTTAATTGATGAGTCTCAAGTAGGTTTTACGCCTGGGAGATTTGGTTATGATAATATTAGAACACTGTTGGATGTTATAGGTACACATAATAATAAGGGGTCGGATTCAATACACATTTTTTTTATGCAGAAAAAGTTTTGGATAGAGTCAATTGGAAAAGTTTAGAATACACACTAAAGAAAATGGGATTAAGCCCTATTTTTATGCAGACGGTTAATTGTATACTTAGGGATATATCATCAAGGGTACAAATTAATGGACTAATATCAAGATCCTACCCATTATCAAAAGGTACCAGACAAGGATGCCCATTATCACCTTTCCTATTTAATCTAGCACTAGAACCATAGGCATGCAATATAATAAAGGGGATTCAAATAGGAAGTACTAAACTAAAGATATTAGCTTATGCGGATGACATGACAATACTTCTTTCAAATCCTTCAATGTGTGGCCCGGTTCGGCAAGCAATGTTCAAAGAAGTAGGGAGATTGTCAGGACATAAAATTAATTGGGATAAAATAGAAATAGTCCCCCTTTCCACTGGATGTGATAAAAGTGTGTTGGAATCCTGGAATTGTAAATGGTCCCCAAATGGAGTGAAATATCTAGGGATGCATATTGTTAGGAATTTAAAACAAACTGTCCAATTTAACATTGATAAGATAATAGAGAAAATATGAATGAATATAAAGAAATTGGAAAGACTACCTTTTAACTTGTGGGCTAAGATAAATGCAATCAAATGGTTCCAATTACCAAAAGTATGGTATATTATACAATTGCTTCCTCTATTCATTTAAAAAATAATTCTTGCAGAAAATCGAAAAGATTTTTCAAGGGTAATCGGCAAACGACCACGTATTCCAAAATATATTTTATTATGAAAAGAACATGAAGGAGTGTTTGGATATCCTGATCTTTTTTAAATGTTATAGAGCATTCCTTATAAAGAAAGGTTCACATTATTTCAATAATGAGAATATAAAAAGTCTGATTTGGTTGAAAATAGAAAGAGATATTTGTAAACCTTATGCTCTGGATAGTGTTTCAATGGGAAAGGAATCGGGGAAAAACGAGAGACTACAACCAATAGTGGCAACTAGGAATGCTTTGGTAACATGGTTTAAGGAAAATGGTCAACATTTTGGGATCAGTTAATGTGCGTCAATCTGGCATAATCAAGCACTGCAATTGCAAAAAAGATGTTTGTACTGGCATAGCTAGATTAAGAAAGTTATTCTAAGAATAAGGGATATTTTGGAGGGAAATAGGATACTGAGATTTGAAGAATTACAATGTAAATTCAGCTTAAGTAGGAGAGAGTTGAGTCTCTATATAGAGCTGAATTCCCTAATAAGTCAAATAATGAGTAGGCTTTATTTATGTATTTATTTATTTATTTTTTGATTTATAAAGCACCCAGCGGCCCAGAGGCATTGTGGCGCTGTTACAGAATGTTTGCTTCATACGTGTTATGACAGATGTTTCATAGGCAGGAATACAGATTAGTACAGATTTTTCTTATGCATTGATACAAGTTCAGAGACAGCGTAGATCATTAGATGACAAGGTTGGGAGGGTGCCGATGTTCCAGGGGACAGTGTTCGGAGGGTACTGTGTTGTGGAAGTCTAGTTGAATAGTTTCATTTTTAGCATCTTTATGAATACTGTGAGAGATTCTTCTTTTCTTAGGCTGAGAGGGGCTTGATAAAGAGATGGAGCACACACCAGAGATTTGTAAGCTGTTTGATGGATGGGAACATGGTATATGCACTAATATGCATTTCATGGCTATGGGGTCAGATTATGTAGATTTGTGGATCAAATTGAAAGAAGTTTTGTTAAATGATATCAATTTAACAATATCAGAGGAGGAGTGGGATGACCTACTTAGAGTAGGACCTAAAGCAAAAATGGACATGTGTTTACTGTTCATAAAACCAAAAGTTATTTGGAGAATTTACTTGACTCCAGAAAAAATGCATAACTTAAGTTAATGAATGATGATGTGTGCTGGAGTTGTGGTGGAAGGGATAGGGGGACTTTATTACATTTACTCTGGAGCTGCCCACGGGTACAAACTTTCTGGAAGGGAAGGAGGAGGTTCTAGACAGAATAGATTTAGTTTTAAACATAACTATTCCTAGGTCAGCCGTGAATGTGATTTTATTACTGTGTAGAGGATGATGCTTAATTGCAAAGGGATATGATGCATGGATTGATAAGGCCTTGGTGGTTGCTGTTAAGTTTATACTTAGCAATGAGGAGATACTGAGCAATGAGACCACTGAAAGTGAATAATAATTAACCAAGACAGAATCAGGCGCTAGATATGACTGCTGACTATCTGCTTCCTCAGTCTACTACACATGCCTAGCTGCCTCCTGTGCCATCTTCCTCTGAGTGCAGCTTTCGCCAAACACTTGAATGTAATCCAAAACAGTGGGCTTGTAAGAATAAAACATCCACTCCAGACACATCACTATGCTCACTCTCTGCACCAACAGACAGAGCGCAGCTACACCCCTCAATCAATTTCGGCCTAGCTGCTCACATATGAAAAATACTCCATGAACACCTCAACATCCTGCTAGAACGCAGCTATACCCACAAAATAAATGTGCCTAGCTGCACACATGCATCCTACACACGCCTAATGCCGCCATAACGCAGTCTCGGAGACCAACCACCAGACTGCACATATTCAACTGATCTCTCAATACCACCACACCTAAAGTTAGGATGCAGGTACCATCGGGCAATCGCATCGGCTGCTCACATATTGAGTGTGCCCAAGCAGCCTATGATACCCTATTGTCTCGACTGTCTTGGACTACGGTCCCCGAGGGCGTTTAACCCACAAGCACTTTGAGGTCATAACACTGATATGTAGAGCGCTATATAAATTCCTAATAACATAACATTGCTAGGAAAATCTTACCTAACATTGTATATTTATTAAACATGGATGATTGGATATGGCTTGTAACTCTGGTTATAGTGACAGATAAGTGCCATCTTTTGCTCCACCTACTGACCCTTTATTTGGGAGACCATGGGATTAATTGCAACCAATTAGGTAACCACATACCAGTAACTCAACCACTTTATCAAGTGGGGTAACTTACTAAACTAACCTTTCATTAGTTGTGTGTAGAAATCTATTACAGATCATAGGTTGAAATTACCAGTAGGACTCCCAAAAATAATTGGAAGTTAGGATAACTAAATTGGGGGATGTGTGCAGAATATATTCATTTAACTATAAGCATAATGGGTTTGAAAGCTGCCTCTGGCCAAGCTGATGTAATGTAATTTAAACATCCAAACTATTTTGCCATAACCATAGCTTCCCACCAATTAGCAAATCATCCATCATCACCTCAGTGGTCTGCACTTCAATTAAGGTTTTGAATTTATCCTTGGAAATGTTCTTTGCTCTGGAGAATACACGGGAGTGGAGGCAAGCTCAGCCTCCTTCCGTAGGCGTGGTCTTCATGTTAGTCCAACTTCATCCTTCCATGTGACTGAAGACCACAAAATCGAGCTCTAGTGTATTTAAAAATACTATATTTAATGAACCTTCTGACGTCTTTTTTGTTTTTGTCCACGCCTTCTGAACAGATGTTTCATTCCTTCATACGATTGTAACTAATTTCTGTTCTTCCTAGCCTGATACGACCTTGGCTTCTTGGGATCATGCAGACTTGCCTTGCTGAGATTCACTCCTGTAATTCAAGTGTGTTTTTAACTGCTACACACTGAAAAGGAAGGCCTTTGCTTTCTTACCTAGTCCTGCTAATACGCGGTGGAAGCATCCATTCTTTACTCATTCCTATATGTGTATACATTGGAGCTTGCTGCAATTTATTCACTATTGTGATCACCAGGTAAGTGAAAACGCTGTTCGGTCCTGTTTGCACCATTTTCGGCCCTGTGTGTTGCTGATGTCCCGACCCCGCTCCTTGTTCCCCTGCAGCTCCATTTCCCTCTCCCTCCCTCTGTCCGCCTCCCAGCCCACCCCGTGATCCTGATTGGCCTTCCTTCTTCCAGCTTGCTCAGTGTATTCACTGTGTCCCCCCCCCCCAGCTGCTCTTTCCATCGTGAGCACCAGGTAAGTGAAAACAGTGTTGGGATCCTGTGTTGCCGGTGTCCCGGCCCTGCACCTTGTTGTTCCCCTGCAGTTCCATTTCCCTCTCCCTCCCTCTGTCCACCTCCCAACCACCCTGTGATCCTGGGGAAGCAAAGGGCGGCTCCAACAGAGGTGGTTCCATATCGTGTCTGCCGGTGTCAGCAGGGGAAGCCAGTGGCCAGCCGTAAACCAGCAGCAACCACCAAAGTAAGTGTGGCATTGGTGGGGAGTAGAACTATTACTGTACTCCAGAAAACCTCTGCCACTCCACACTACCTCGTAACTGTGAATATTAGCATGTGCCACATTTAAATAAAAATGATGAACAGTAGCCTATATTGCCTAAATGTCACACTAATGTGAACATTGGCCTGCACCGCATCTAGATAGGACTGCGAAGGTTAGCAAGTGTCGTACTTAGAAGGAATGGTGAATGTTAGCAAGTCCACCACTTATAATTGTGAATACCAGCATGTGTGTGCCACACTTAGTTATAAGTGTGAACATCAGCTTACGTTGCATCTAGATAGATTTGTAAATAATCGCATGCACCACACTTAGATATAATCGTGAACACTAGCCTGAGTCACATCTAGATAGGACTACGAAGGTTAGCAAGCGTTGCACTTAGAATGATTTGTGAATGTTGGCAAGTCCCACACTTAGAGTTGTGAATACTAGCATGCACCGCACTTGGAAATAATTGTGAACATTCAAATCTAGCTGTGTTTAGGCGTGTACTTGAATTGCTTAGACTTGTACTCAAATTGCATTGTTTGGTGTAGGCCTTTCTCACACTATACAGGACACTCAAATCTAGCTGTGTTTAGGCGTGTACTCAAATTGCTTCTTAGACTTGTACTCAAATTGCACTGTTAGATGTAGGCCTTTCTCAAACTATACAGGACACTCAAATCTAGCCGTGTTTCGGCGTGTACTCAAATTGCTTAGACTTGTACTCAAATTGCATTGTTAGGTGTAGGTAGGCCTCTCTCCCACTATACAGGGCACTCACATTTAGCTGTGTATAGGTGTGTACTCAAATTGCATTGTTAGGTGTAGGCCTTTCTCATACTCTACAGGACACTCAAATCTAGCTGTGTATAGGGGTGTACTCAAATTGCATTGCTAGGTGTAGGCCTTTCTCCGAATATACAGGACCCTCAAATGTAGCTTTGCCTATCCTTGTACTCAAATTGCACTGTTAGGAGTAGGCCTCTCTCCCACTATACAGGACTCTCAAATATAGCTGTGTTTGGTCTTGTACTCAAGCTGCACTGTTAGGTGTAGGCTCTAGCTGTGTTTGGTCTTGTACTCAAATTGCATTGTTAGGTGTAGGTAGGCCTCTCTCCCACTATACAGGGCACTCAAATTTAGCTGTGTATAGGTGTGTACTCAAATTGCATTGTTAGGTGTAGGCCTTTCTCCGAATATACAGGACACTCAAATGTAGCTTTGCCTATCCTTGTACTCAAATTGCACTGTTAGGAGTAGGCCTCTCTCCCACTATACAGGACTCTCAAATATAGCTGTGTTTGGTCTTGTACTCAAGCCGCACTGTTAGGTGTAGGCTCTAACTGTGTTTGGTCTTGTACTCAAATTTCATTGTCAGGTGTTGGCCTTTCTCCGAATATACAGGACACTCACATCTAGCTGTGCCTAGCCTTGTACTCAAATTGCACTGTTAGGTGTAGGCCTCTCTCCCACTATACAGGACTCTCAAATCTAGCTTTCTTTGGTCTTGTACTCAAACTGCACTGTTAGGTGTAGGCTCTAGCTATGTTTGGTCTTGTACTCAAATTGCATTGTCTGGAGTAGGTCTTTCTCCCACTATACTAGACTCTTGCATCTGGCTTTGCTTGGCCTTCTACTCAAACTGTACTGTTAGGTCTAGGCCTCTCTCCCACTATACAGGACTCAAGAAACTAGGTGTAGCCTCCATCTCTGCTTAACATATTCGGATAACTGCTACTTTATGAAAGCTAGGCCCACTGGTAAAGGCCTCTCAATTCCAGACCTGGACATATATTGCCCCAGCCGAGCAATCCTGCAGCCTACGGTACGTATATCTCACACCACTAGTGTGGACACAGGCCGCAGGCACGGCCAAGCATCCATGCACGAAAGAATACACCTACGGCTAAGCACATCCGGTCTAGTGCACACATAACTGTCCAGACCGAAACACCTGACGTACCGGAACACCTCTGCCGCTAGCATACAGCGACCACCGCCCGAAAGATATTTGCTGTAACTGGCCTCACGTAGACTCTCTCAACAAAAGCAATCAATCTCTAACCCTCCAACCTTCAACAGCACCCACCCATGTGCCTGACCTCCCTTGGGCTGCTTAGTGGAGCTTTGCCAACCACCCAAGTCCTAGAACGGCAATATGCACACAAGCATACCCTAAGCTAAACCCCTAGAATTTCCAAACACATTGACTGCGGTCACCAAGGGCGTTCAACCAAGGAAAAAGCGCATAGGCCACACAAGTGGGGAAACAGCGCTATATAAATAACCAAATACAATACCATACAATACAATACTTAGAGTTTGGAAAAGCAGGAAAAAAACTGTTATGTTAGACTGGTTGGTAGAAATGCAAATATTATCAAAATATGAGAAATTGTCATTAGTAAATAAGGGCCGTGAAGATATATATCTTTCAATTTGGAGTCCTTTCAATAGTCTATATGAGTGAATAATTTTTTAGGGTGTGTTTTTCTTTTTTTGTTTTGTTGTTGTGTTTGTGTGTGTCAATTTATTTTATTCCTTTTTCACATTGGATTTAATATGAAAGTATCGCTGTGAGGTTATTAGCTCATTGCATAAGATTACAAGATGGTGCCAGATGGTATTTTATACTAATATGAAATATTAATATGTTTAAAATATCATACGTAAGGAATGTTACTGAAATCCATATGTATTGGAAATGTATATTTGTTGTAAAAATCTAACAAATATTTTTAAAAATAAATAAAAAAATACAAACATTTAGAAGACACCAATAAATTCAAGGGTTATCTTTATCATACATGAGATAATGTATAATATTTAAAAATGTTCACTCAAAGGCATAACAAATAAGCAATGCCTATTTTAGTCCAATCATCACTGACACCGAGGAATTAGTTGCAAATTCCTCCTCTATTACCCCCTACCCGCATCTCAATCCTCTGGAATGATACCCACAATGATTTCACAAGCAAGTCACAACATGTCATGACAGTAATGAAATCAACACGTCCAATACTACAAACCATTACCTTGGGGAATTACAGATGTTAAAGATACTGCAAAGCCAAAGCCAAAGGAAAAGGCACGAGCCAGCAGAACTGTGCAAAACTGCCAAAAGACCTTAGTTCTTACATATGGAGCTTCATAATTATTTACAAGCAAAGTGATTGTTTTCACTAACGTATACAACACATTTTATGATTTTAAAGCAGATATGTTACCTTTTTATGTACTGCTGCTGTTTTCAAATTAATACTAACACCACTAAACTCAATATAAATGATTGCACGTAGGAGAACAATCACAGTCCATCACATCCATGTCAGAGTTAAATCCAGTTTATGGGGAGCAGCACGTCACAGTCCGAGCAAGCATTGATAGCTTGCTTCGCCGGGTCGCAAGACATCAGTGCTCGGAGCAATTCCTTGCTGTGGCAACCTAGCGCTCTCCCTGCGGCCATTCATTTGACCATTGATGCTCCACAACTAAGGACTTCATGGCACTAGATCATCAGACAAGTGGTTCAAGGATGCTAAAATGTGTCCCCAGATTGTGTGAAAAGGCCCTTGCCGCACATCCTCCCCTTGAGTTGTGTCATTTACCTCTTGGCTGTGGCCCATGCAGAGAGCAATGGCAGTCTTGGATTTCCAACTGATAGCAACTAGCCTTTTAGCCTGTATCTGCCCCGCTGCTATGAATGAGACTGTAAGTTTACCCCAAATTCCTGGTTCTGATCCCTCCTAGTGACCACAGCATAAAGGATGCAAGCAATGACAAATCTTTAATATCACCAAAGCACACCACTACCTTATTCCATAAAGCCAACAGATCAAGACAGTTGTGCATATTGTGCATAATTATTGCATACATCAGGTCACATCTGGAGCAGCATGCCTCGGCCTCAGGTGACCTCCAATCTTTTACCTGCTGCACTTTCAGTAACTATTTAAATGGTATGCATTTATAGAGTGAGCTCCGAGACCGGCAGTCTGCACTGTTTGACGCGACAACACGTTTTGAACTACAGCTCCCATCAGCCCTAGCCAGCATAGGCAATGCCGAGGGATCATGGAAGTCATATTGAAAACATCTGGAGAGCCGGAGGTGGCAGGCCTCTGATTTAGATACACTTGTGGTATGTAGGCACTGCTGCGTCTACTCAGACCCAATCAGTGACTATTCCAGGGCTGCCTTTCCCTTTCACCATGTCGTATCTTCTTTAGGGAAGGATAGTGGTAAGAATAGTGGTAAGCTAGCTAGCACGCCCTGACCACTCGCAGGCTTTCACCATTGTTGTCAGTTGTTTTTCTTCCAGCTGGGCTGGAAACTTAGTCCACGCGTTTCTGATCTCTGTCATTATGCCTGTGAGTATTTTAATTTATTGTATTTATTTTATTTATTATATTAAAATTAAAAGCATGTAGAAGTATTTATAATAAATGCAAACCTGCCCAAAGAATGGTTGACACAGTGCTGTACAATTTGGGAATGTCCACAAAACAATATAAAAATACAATATGAAATACAATTATTACATATAAAAGAATCCCTACAAAGCCCTCACCACCTCCTCACCCTGAGCATGATCGTAAATACAGCAACAAAAACCCCAGCCACCTGCAAAGTAGACGATAAACTGGGGAATAGAAATGTCTTTAACTGGCGCCGGAAAAAAAAAAGCGAGGGGGCTAACTTCAAAATGGAGAATAAGTAAAATGGCGGATAAGTTAAAGAGAAAGACTCATTCTGAGCTGTGACCTTCTTGCAGAGACTGTTTACTCTGTGAAACATGGCTTCCCCTTCCCCATAAAGTCTCACCACAAGAGCTAAATGTGGAGGCTGCTGCAGAGGAACAGCCTTCTACGCCAGATGGCCCGATTTGAAGAGAATACTTCTATAGGAGACCTCCAGGGACAGGTGACAAATTGCCATATTCTCTTTCTCGATGCAGCACCTCAGCAGCTGCACGAAGAGCTGACTTGAAGGGCCTCTACGCAGTTGTTGTCATGACTACCGGCAAAGTATTTCCACCATAGATGTGCCACAAGAAAAGTGCTTGTACTACGGATCTAAATATGTCAGATGGTGGGAAAGGGTTGACCAGGCACAGAAGGGACATCCTGCACAATTCCAGCTGAGGTGTCTTGTCACATGGTCTTTCACTTTAGAAATTCTTTCTTACTAACCTAGTAGCCTCCCTTGCATAGACATCCCCAAATGTGGAACCACATGCATGTCTGTGCGTGCGTATCCTGGCCACTGCAACTACTTGGGGTTAGACTGCCAGCTGGTACAGAAGACACAGACACACTTCACATTTGCAATTAAATGTCCTACAAGATGCTGTCAAGAAGATCCTTAGACATTGCCAAATTCCTGATAGCCCATAGCAATAACAACCCCAATATTCACATTCCCCCAAAACAATGAAAATAAGGGAGAATGGCACATTGTTGATGGGGTATTAAAAGGCTGCAGGCTTTAACAATTTCAATCAGGGATATATCTTTCGGGTGTTTCAGCTATGACAATTCTACAGTTAAGCCTATTTATTGTATTACCCCCACTCCAGAGGAGGCCCCTGAATGGATTTCTTCCAAAACCATGCTACCAGAAGCCTTCAAGTCTCACTACATCCCACTAATTTTAAAGTGGTGGCTGGTGAAGGTTTTGTGTGTTTTGGCATAAGTAATTTATCCATTGGTGTTTGGGGCAAGCGGGTGTTTTACTCAAGAAATATTTTAAAACAATGGTCTGGAACAGTGCATTTTATACTGCTGCCACAAATATATGCCATCATTGCCACTGTAAAGCACACTCCATTAAGGCCAACATTTTCCTGTAAAACACAGTGGCCCTCATTACGACCCTTGCGGAAATCGGAAAACGATGGCGGAAATGCAATACCGCCATCGAATAGCGCTCGGTGCGACTATGACCCGTCACCGCAAAGTACGAAGCCATTAGCGACACCGTAGTGAACGCCAACGCTAACTGCACCAAGCACGCGCGCGCGCGCCATGCGAAACCGCAAACACCACCATGGCGCAAGGGTACGCCAATTCCGACCCTAGCGGACATGTACCTAACGCCATCAGGCATGGCGTAATGTACCATTCCGCCATGGTGAGAAGTACGGCATCGCGAATCAACCGTAAACGGCCCCACTGAGTGCCTGTACACCGCTCCCTGCCCACAAAGTACAACTCCCCGTAGGTGCAATGAAGTCACAATGCAACCATTGAAATGTACAAGTCACCCATGCATGGCAACGAACAAAAGAAACACAAGAGGGGCCAATGGGAGCTGCAGGGCACAGATGGCACGAATACAGAAGCCATCCCAATGGACATGACCACAGTCCCCTACCAAGAAACGCACGCAAACACAGGCACCTGTGACCAGCAATATTCCGAGAATCACATCATTCCACCAGTCCACCTGGCTGACCGGCATCTGTTACACAAAACCCAATCCCCCGCCCCTGAGCATGACAACATTCAAACTGTCATATTGGCAGCCCCCATCCCTGACCTCACGGGCTTAGTAGGCAAACGCGCCCAGTACAGTACCACGCAACTAAACTCCGAAGCTGGAACCCAATGCAGATCTCCTCACAATACATCGCCCCCCAAATAGGCATATGCCACATCACTTGCAAAGAAAAACGCTACACGGGCCAAATCAGAATAGAAATTTAATGCACATCAAAGTCACCAAGCCCATACAGCCATCAGGCCATGAACTCCAAAACACCAATCACCATTGTGGGCTGCATCCACAAGAAATGACCAGCCACTACTTGTGTGTCGCCCTGTTCCCCCATGGTACACAGAGCCACATTCACGTACGAAAAGGCAACATGGAAGCGCACAGAACCACAGGGCCGTCCCAATGGGGAGGCACTAGTCCAGCTGAAAGGCCGAAATGTTGCTCCGAGCCACCAGTACTGCGTAAGGGCATGTGGGCCATTGGCGATCGTCCCATAAGATCGTAATACTGCTCCACTGATTAACACGAAGCAGCAGGTGTCGGGAGTAAAACCCATCTGCAGGAGTGGCATACAGATGGCAGTGGCAAAAGGGGAGGAGATACCTGTCAACCAAAAGAAAAGAAAAAGAACAGAATGGCCATCAGAACTACATTCCAACAACTCACTTCAATGATCACACGAAATCCACAGCCATATGCATGCTAGCCCACTCCAAAGGATCATCACCACCCCAAAACCACTTGCGACTCATAACCATCTATATCGAGGTGCAAACACCATCACAAACGAGTGTACCTGTGCATGCGACTGTCAAAACAGAATCCATCAGATGGGAATGTTAACGTGCATGGACACAAGTGTCTGAGGGCGCGTCGAGACAGGGAGGGCTCAACAAGGCCAGATAGACGATGGTCCCACTATGGCAGCCCTGCATCACATAGCGTAGGGGAGGCGGATAGATCCCAAGAAGCCCTGTACATGGCAAACTCTGTATCAAATCACCTGCCCATGCATCCATTCATCATTCCCTCATCCCGGGATCAAAACGCCTGAATAATTACTCACATAACATTAGAAACATCCATTGAGTCTGTGCGTTATGCAGCCTGCAAAATCCACAGTGCCCCAGCCCGTAATTCCAGTGTTGTGAAGTAACATGTATTTGGGAACGGCCGGCCTCATCGCCCACGTAGCTATTGCGCATCCCAAACTATTCATATCAATCATTGCTTCCTCGCCATGGGCCCTGTCTCAAGGACATTGAACAATAGAACGTTATATTTGCAGTCAGACCTGTGGGCATCTCCTCGCCGCTAGCTGGAAACCGAAAGCGCCGCCCTTCGAATTCCTCATTTGCAACATCACGTCGAAAAGGCATCTGTGGCCGTTTGAAATCACTAATTATTCCATCGAGTGCGGCTGTGTGTGAAAATGGCAACTGCCTTCACCCACAAATGGGACGCCCCGCCCGTCGTTGCAACTCGGTACAGTGATGCATGAGGGCCCACCGTTACTCGAGTACTACGTTCCACTGACCCTTCACAAGTCTGTTCGCGACTGCACAGATAGTATGTGAAACAATGGGACCACAGCAGAATGAACATATCAACCAATCTTACACGGCCATCGGGTACAAATACATGATTGCAATAGCAAGATGCCATTCCCCGAATTGCAGCGTTGTGCGCGGGACGTGCTCGGCCAAAGGGGAGAGCAGTTTGCACAGGTGGAATTAATCACCACAGGTGGAGGCCATACAGCCTGAAAACACATAAATTGCACAGCCAGTCTCCTCCCACAACCACACCGAAATGCTACCGGCAGGACTCGCGATGTTGGCCCTGGGGGACCTGATAGCACTGCAAGTGCTCCAACTCCAAGAAGAAGACGAACACCAACTACAACCAGCCGCACGGAGGAGACGCAGGAGGAGGAGGAGGCCAAGGCAGGGCCAGCAAGGCCCACCAGCACAGCCACTACCACCACGCAGGCAGCCCGCAATCCCACGCCTCCGAGCACATCCGTTCAACCTCACTGATGAGCAGATCCACACCCTCTACCGTCTGGACCGGGACACCATAGCCGCCATTGTGGACATGACACAGGCTGACCTTGTCAGCATGATAGATAGCCCAACCGCCATCCCACCCCTACTGAAGGTGGTGTCTGTACTCCACTTCCTGGCCACAGGCACCTACCAGCACACAGTCGGACAGTTGCATGGCATTTCTCAGCCACTGTTCTCACGGACACTATTGCAAGTGCTCGATGCCCTCCTGCAGCACGCAGACGACTACATCTCTCTACCACGCTCGGAGCAGGAAATTACCAACACAAAAGTGGGATTCCATGCACTTGCCGGCATACCGGGTTGCATTGGTGCCATCGACTGCACCCATGTGGAATTGGTCGTCCCACATGCCATGGAGGCCCAGTACCGCAACCGAAAACAATTTCATTCCCTGAATGTACAAATGGTGTGTGACTCCAACAGGATCATTACACATTGTTGTGCCCGATTCCCTGGATCAACCCATGATTCTATGGTCTTGAGGAACTCTACAATACCACGCTACATGGAGCGACACGCAGGGAACAGATCCTGGCTACTCGGTGAGTCTCATTACATGCATGATTATGTGGGGTATGTGAATTGGCAATGACCTGGCAGGAAGGGGGGGGGGGTGTGCGTACGTATCAATGGCATTCCACATCATACGTTTCTCGTCCACATACAGGTGATGCTGGATATCCACTGAAGAGATGGCTCCTCACACCAGTCCGGAACCCACGGGACCAGCATGAGGAGGACTACAACCATGCCCACTCACGTACCCGTGTAGTCATTGAACAGGCATTCGGCCTACTGAAGACTCGTTTCCGCTGCCTCAGCAGGTCTGGCGGGGCACTCCTGTACCGCCATGAGAAGGTTGCAAAGATGGTCATGGCATGTGTCATGCTCCACAACATGTGCGTACGTAGAAATGTGCCCATGCCCCCTGACGCAGAACTGCAAGCACCTGATGATGGTCATGATGAGGGTGGGGATGTGGCAGCACCTCATGGAGTCTGCGAGGCACCGGAGGCCCGTGACATTCGTCAGCATCTCATTGATGTATGCTTCTAGCACTCACGCCTGGTGGCTGATACATGGACACGGGACTCGTGGCACTGCGTGTGTCTGGGACATGCACAATATGGACTGTACGCCTATGATGGCCTAGTACACAAAGATCAATGTCCACACATCTCATTGGTTGATCGTGCACTTTTTATGGCATATGTGATGTCATGTTGAACACCCTATCGACCCGCCACCCAAGTGAGCCCAACACACCCCCTCCACCCTCCTACCTCCCCCCCGAACACCAGTGTCCAAAGATGCTCATTGTCAGTGGGCTGTCACTATTGCAAGCCCCCTCTGCGGGTATCAGGGGCACCCCTGCCTGTGGAGCGCAGGTTCCTTCCAGATCTACGTTGGGGGCTGCCCTGGACGGAACTTGCAACGGATGATGTGTCTGCCTGCTCACGTCCATGCATGTCCCTAAGGGTTTGCGAGAGCTCAGTGAGCACACGGCGCACTGCGGCAAGTTCGGCACATACGTCTTTGGACGTCGCATGCAGTTCCCCCCCCAGGCTCTCGGTGCTTCTCTCCATTTGGACTCTCAGGCTCTCGGTGCTACTCTCCATTTGGACTCTCAGGTTCTCGGTGCTACTCTCCATTTGGACTCTCAGGCTCTCGGTGCTACTCTCCATTTGTGCCCTTAGCGTCTCTGTACCTCTCTCCATTTCTGCCCTAAGTGTCTCAGTTGATGTTTCTATGTCTGCCTTAGTGCCCCCACATTAATCGGCATGGTCCTTGAGGAGTGTGGCCAGTTGCTGCTGTTGTACGATTAACTGGTCGAGGGACTGTTGCCTCTGCTGGGCCATGGCCATTTGCGGGGGTGCCACAGAGGGGCTGTTGTCCTCATGTTGCCTTGCCACAGGGCTTGTGGGGGATGGCCAGTCGTCGTCTTGTGGGTGCCCCTGCGTGGTATCCTCATGTTGTACGGGATGGGACAGACAGGGGGATTGGGACAGGTCATGGATGGATCTGACTTCGACATCCCCGTTTTCTGTGTCCGAGCATGCTGCCATCAATGGGGTGTCACCTATGGTGCTGCTGCCACCAGAGGCAGTGCCTTCTGTGGCATCCATTGGGGGGACCTGTGGTGGTGGTGTTGTGGGCATGCTGGCTGCTGGGGTGCCTGTTGATGTTCCCTCCTCTGTGCTGCCACCTGATGTGTGCTGCTGCCGTGTCTTGATGCGTGCAGCTGAGGTGGAGGGTCTCTGGCCGTTGGTCTTGGCCCTCTTTGCAGGTGTGCTGGTAGGGGTGTCCTGTAGCTCGTCGTTTGGATCGGACCCTGTGGTGGAGTAAAGGAGGGCGAGGGTTATTGATGGGTCTGTGGGAATTGGAATGGCATTGTATCACATGCTTTGGGGTGGTACCTGAGGGTGATTTGGGTCGGGGCCTTGGAGGTGCTTTAATTTGTGTGTGGAGTGAGGGTGCAGTTGTTTGGCAGCCTGCAGTTAGGGTGTGCCTGCTGCACGTGTAGTGCGTGTATTAGGGGTTTTTAATTATTTATGTATTTATTGTGGGTTTTAACGTGCGCTATCAGGCCGATGTGTGTGGACGTTCTCCTGGACATGTGTTTCTGTTGCACTATGTGGACGCATGGTACTTCACATGGATGGACTGTGTGGATTTGGCATTGTTTTATCGGGCCCACCTACCTGAATCTTCGGATGTCTGCACTCCTTTCTCCATCCCTCCGACTCCCTCTATGCTCTCCATTCCGATGGTGGAGGCACAGATTTCTTCCCAGGGGGTCAACTTGATGGGTGATTCAGGACCTCCCCCGGTGGCTGTGGCAATGTTGCGGTTGGCAGAGAGTATGCTGCGGACGCGTATCCGCAGGTCGTCCCATCGCTTGCGGCATTGCTGTGGGGTGCGGGGTGCGGTCCCCACCGCACTTACCCGCTGTGCCACCAGAGCCCATATGGTCTTCTTGTTTGCAAGTGCCGTTCTGGTCATTTGCGTGGAGAAGACGACGGCAGCATTCTCCTGGAGGGTCTCTGTTAGCACGGTGAGTTCCTCACGGGAGAAGTGGACCTGCCGCTTGCGGTCGCACGCTTTCTTCGCTACTTTTCCCATTTTTCTTGGTTTCGCTAGGGTGGGTGACGGGTTGGGGTGTGTTTCAGGGTAGTGATTTTTGTGGTTGTGTGGTTTTAGTGGTTTTATAGGTGTACGGCGGGATGTTTCCCGTTCCGGGCCCATGTTTTTACTTCCGTTTCCGTATATTTCCGGTCACCGTACTTTCCGGTAGGCGCACACTGCGGTGACCGCTAAGAGGGGTGGCGGTATAGCACCTAGGGCGCCGTATGGCGGCGGTGTGGGCCGTTTTGGGGTCATTTCCGCCATCGCGGACTTTGCACTTCCGCCGTGGCGTGGTGCTCGTGCCCGATGGGTCGGAATGGGCCGCACTTTGCTCCTTCGTGCAATGGCGGAAACGCTATTTACGCTGTGGCGCTCCGGTCAGTCACTTTCCGCCAGGGTCGTAATGAGGGCCAGTAACATGATTTCTATGCCCACAGAATATGCCAGCAATGCCAGTGTACAGCATTTTATTAGTGCCTCTGAGCACAGTATATATGCTAGTATTGCCACTATAACACATGTTCATGATTTCTGGGACCAAAGTATTTTTCAGACTTGCCCTATAAAGCATGTTTTTATAATGTTATGTTATGCTTTGTCATGTGATTATACCACAAACTGTTGCTGTTTGCATGGCCTCCAAGGAAAGTGGGAGGTCGGGTTGTTAAGTGGGGGCGAGGGAAAAGACAAGGGGCCTCATTAGGACCCAGGCGTACTTCGCGGTGCTAAATGCACCGCGAAGCATGGCGGAAAGCCGCCGATAGCGCCATGGGGGTTGGCGGATTCACCGCCCCATTCCGACCTTGGCGGAGCGGTGAATCCCCATTCCCCATTTTACCCTTCCCCATTCCCATTTTTGCCCCATAGGGTATAATGGGAGTGGGGAAGGAGTTAATTACGCCACCGTAAAATACGGTGGCGTAATTAACAACGAGGTCCCGTAGCGCCATGGTTTTCTCCGCCTGGTAAAACCAGCCGGAAAAGGCCGCCATGGCGCTACGGGAACTCGTAGTATGGCGGAGAGGTACGCCATGCACTGCGCTGGCGTATAACCCTCTCCGCCAGGGTCCTAATGAGGCCCAAGGAGTTGTGCTTAGCTGTTGCTGTGTGTAGAACCAAGAGCAACTGGCGTCTGCAGTTGTGTGTTTTATAGATGGACATTGATTTGTATCACCAAGGTGTTTTCTTGCCAGATGGGCAACCTCGGTGTTAGATTTGTCAGGGTGCTTGGGCCGGTTGATGAAGTTTGCACGTTGAGTCAAGAGATGTGAAGTTTTTAAATTTTTAGATTGTTGTATCGGATTTTCTCTAGCTGTTTGTGTCGGCGCATTTAGCCAGCATTTGGTGAGTGAGGGAGTTTGAGATATGAAATTGTAATGGGTTTCTTAGGGATGCCTAGAATTGAAACACAATAGGGCACACAATAGGACAATGTAATGTGCTTTCTTCAGGAAGCCCAGATGTGAATACAATAGTGTACATTGCGGAAACAATGGAATATGCTTTCTTAGGGCTCTCTATGTGTGAACCCAAAAGAGCACAAATATACAGCAATGCTTTTTCTTAGATATAAAAGATGTATAAAATAATACAGAGAGAATGCAAAACGCTTTCTAAGGGATACCTTGGAGGGATCATCATAGGGCCCATTATACAGGGGTAAGATTTCTGAAATATACCTAGATGTGAGACACAGTATGGTGCACAATGCACAGCCAATACATTGCACGTTTCATGGGGTACTTAGATGGGAGGCAACAATATAAAGCACACTCTAGAACCATGCAATGTGCTTGCCAAGGGAGCTATTGATGTTGGACAGAATAGAATACCATGCAGAAATGGGTTGCATCTTGGGAGAACTGGGTCCTGGATAGCAGTAGCACATGTCTAGGCTAAAGGGATCATCGTCCTTTGCATGATGTTAGCGGAGCCAGGACCAGGAGTTGTCTCAGCACTTGGGCACTAGGTGAACCGGCGAACAGGCAAAAGGGAGACCCCGTTAGCCTCAGCCCATTGTCGGATACCCAGGTAGAGGCTCTCCTGGGAGGGTATTTGGAATGCAGATTTCAGGGTCACTTGACCCACACCATGCAGCCAATCTAGTGGTGGGCGGGCGAGCAGTGAGAGGGTGGAAGGCAGGCAAGTGAAAGGGGAGCAAAGGATACACGAAATGGCACAGATGGTGCTTTGATGCAGATTTTGTAAATGGAAAATACCTTCAACATGTTGTTCTGGACCAGTATTGGTGCAGGTGTAGCAGAGGTAGATGGGAGAAGTAGGGTTGCGTGGTGCGATCAGCGATTGGGAAGATGTTCTTTGAAAAGGAGGATGATTGGATCCTTGCAAAAGTGTAGGATGGAGAGGGCCAGTTTGATTGGTGCTGGTGAGTGTTTCAGAGACCGGATGCATTGCAGCAAAAGACATTTTATCTATTTTATTCCACTTACAGTTGTATGTTTTCAGCCTGGTGATGGTGTGGCTTCTTTTCGGTGCATTCGCCATTAGAGATGGTGAGTTCTTCTACCACATAAGAGTGATGGTTGATTGTGACTTCTTTGTATGTAGTGCAGGTTGTCTTGATGACTATGCCCGCAATATACCATGTTTTCATCGTGCATGTCCCCACAAAAATAAAAATCCAGGATAACCCTGTAAATATGTTTTCATGATGCATTTCCACGCCATGCCAGCATTGCTCTGAAAGACACACTTCAAGAGGCCCACACCAAAAATATATATGTCATCAATGCAACATTGAAGAAACCTGTGCCCACAAATTATTTAGTGGGGCCAATTTAAAGCACATTTCCTGGTGCATATGCATACAACATATGCCATAATTGCCATTGTGGAACTTTTGTATGATGCCTGGACCCACGACGTAGGCCAGAATTGTTGTGTAAAGCAGATCTTTATGATACCTGAGCTCACAATATATGCCAGTATTGCCATTATAAAACACTTTTATGATGCCCACCCCAGAATATATGTCAGCATTGCACTGTAAAACACCCTTTGGCCTTTCATGATGACTGTGCTTGCAAAATAGGCCTGCATTGTAGATTCTTACATAATAATTCCTCTCAGCCTTCAAAGCTCATTTTTGCAATGACGATGTGCACAATATATGCCGGCACTCTTAATTTGCTGCATTTTCATAACACCAGTGCCCACATTATAAGTCAATAATTCCATTTAAAAAATACGTTTTTGATGCATGTGTCAACAATGTATGGCAGCATTGCCTGCAAAGCATATTTTCATGATGCATGTCCCATAACTATATGTCAGCATTGCCCTCTAAAAGAAATGTTCATGATTCAAACCAGATGCCTGTGACAGAACAAAATATTCAATCTCTGGATGGGAGCACCGTCTGCCCCAGCCAGGCATGGCTCATTGGACATTCACAGGAGCTCGGTGATCCTGGAGAGAAGCTCCTGTGCACTTCTATTTTACTGCAGTTGTTTCAGTTCCTGGCTCTTCCATAATGGCACCATCGGTAGAAGGTCATCACCCATCTGCCCATTCTGGACAAGCCAACCCTGATGACAACATCTGTCCCCAAAGTGAACTGATCCTCTCTGAGGGTTCAATATCTCATGACTGAGTCCACCGCCTTATATCTGTACTCCCACCTCACAAAAGAAAAGATGTAAGAAGGACACAGGAGACCTGGAAAAAAGTCAAATGCATTTCTCAGACAATAAATAGGCATCAAGACCACAGCAGATCACTTGACTAAATTCTCCTCTCTAAGGGCTTAACATTCTCACTGGACACCCTGAACCTCCTGCAGTTATATAATTCCACCATTCATGGATCCATCACATTTCCACCAACATCACCGGCAATCTGCCACCGCAGACTGAATCTGTTGCCTGAGTTTATACAAATGGGCACTTGACTATTTTTTCCCCACCCATCCAGGAAAGAAAACACAGTCTCTCCACCCAATCCCACCCCAACTCTGCTGCCAACATCCGGTCTCCCTGCATCACCACCACCATTCTCACCTCAAGACATAAATGCTTACCAACCTCAGCAGGCGGATGAAGATGATCCATAGTTCCTTGCAGCCTTTGAATAGCACTCTCAACTTTACCCGCTGCCCCTCTGAAGGAGGGAAAATCTGCAAAATGCCAAGATGTGTCACATCCCTCCACACTCACCCATGGTACTGCCAAGGACCTTCCAATACCTACTCCCCAGGTGCGAGGATTGAGGCCATCTCAAGCAAAGTATCACTTTGTTGTTGAAGATCAACACCAGTGTTATATAAGCCCAGGCCCTCAGTCAAGTGAGAATGCAGTTTGAAAGTGAGAGAAGAGAAAGGAGGATGTCGGACTGAAGATATCAGTAGGAGATTGGTGGAAAACATTGGGAGGGGGTGGTTATAGAGAGACAGAAAGGGTTGGCTGGATACTTCAGGATGAGGAACAGGACGCTAGCGAGCAGGGTTGGATTGGCCCCTCTGCCTTTCGGCCCGTGGCCGGGCCGAAATCGTCCCTGGGGAGTGAGGGCTGGTTTCTGGCCATGCCTGGGGCGGTTTGGAAGAAAAAAGAATTGGAAAAAATAAATAATTTTCACATTATTTTTTTTTTTTCAAAAAGCCTTTCATCCTTCTTAGGTCGATACATGAGTACTAACACAGGTTGGGTGATACTGTATGCATATTTGTTCTATAAAAAAGAGCTTACGCTTAAGTGCTATACAATAACATTATCATTTGGCCTTGGACATCTGCTTGGATTCACAGTAATTTAGTGTACTTAGGGACAATGCTATTTGATGCCACTTCCTGTTTTGTCAAGGGGTGAAAGGTCGTGTTTCACTTTGGGGTGGGGTGACATGACATCACTTCTGGTGATGTCAGAGGTGAAGGGTCGTGAGGTGAGGGGTGAGGGGTGATCCACTTTTTTGAGGCGAGTGGTGGGCCACTTTTTTTTGGGAGGCCGGGCCTATTTCTTGCCCCAGTCTGACCCTGCTAGCGAGGGTCTAATAGCAAAAGTAGAAAGGCTTAGGAGACAGCTCTTGGCTGAAGGCAGGGGGCAGACACGACATCCTGATCCGAATGGTTCATGACCATGGCGGGAGGAGGAACGAGCACATTGCGTTGCATTAAGGAGGTGCAGGACTAGAGCAGGAGTAAAGAGGTGGTGCCTCTCTCCTTCCTCAGCCCCCACCTATCTGCTGTAGGCTTCAGCTGTCTTTGTTCGTGGTTTGCAGGCCGCATAGATGGAAGCCTGCTGCACAACACGTTGCGCTTCCGTACCCAACCTTTGTGCCTTTTGGGGCTTCTATCTACACAGCCTACACACCACAAACTGAAGTAAAGAAAGAAATGCTGAGGGTCTTCGCGTGTGAGTTCTTTAGGGCTACTTCTCTGCTGGTGTTGGGAGGGGTACCCACCATGTCGGATCCACAATAATTGTCTGACCGCGAAGAAATCCATGCAGCCTCTCTGAGAGAGATCCTGTGAGCCATTAGGACTTTCAGATCCTCCACCGGTGATCTGGCTCCAGATGTTCCAAGAGAACAGGACTATGACTGCCTGACCGAAAAAACAAGATAAAGGGAGGAAGGGGATTTAGGCCAACAGTCTTGCATAACTACCTCTGTCTGTTTCACTGAAAATGCTGCACACTCCAAAACAGAGCTGCCCCCTTTAAAGGAGGGTTAGGCGATGTCCCACAGAGGTCTTCCCATACTCTGCCCTATGTACTCCCAGGCCAGCTGTCCTCCCACAGTGGTCCCTGTACAGCTGCACGTGCGCACCTTGTCTGTGTATCTTGCTGTAGTAGTTCACATAGGGTGCATACAGGGTGTGAAGTACTCAGAGTAGCCAATCATAGAGTTTGCTCATAAAACGCTCAGTTACTGTAACCTCAGTTAAAAGACAACCACTATGGAATGGTCGCCCAATGTTATTGCTCAGCCGCTTTCTCTCGGCTCACGCTTTCAAGGCACAAGACATTACTTTCCTATAAAACGATTAAACACCATATAAAGAAGCAGGATTGAATAGAAAGTCCGTGTTATCCTCTTAATCTGTAGCTTGGCAAGTGCGACTCCCCATACTCCCGTATAGGTTGAGTCCACATACTATGTTCATGATATGCTCATATTGCACCATAAGGGCACACGTTTCCACCCAGAGTTGAAGAGTTGGGCCCATATTCGTCCACCACTGTCCGAGGACACAACATCTGGTATCTGTGAGCTCCGCGTTGCTCCAGATGTGCCAGTGCTTGGACATAACAAATCATGGAATAGGATCCCTCGGGGTTCCCTCGCGTGCTGCTGACCCAGTTTATCATCCTGAAAATCCAGTGCTTGTATCCAGGATCTGGTTACGGCTGGGCATCCCCATGGTATGTGCCGCATACCTGCGTCGGGGTTACCGCATTGCCCACACTTGATGGTGCCTTTCAGTCCTGCTTGAAGGGGTGGACGGGCCTATAGGGAACTCTGGAGATTTCCCGGTAGCCCTCTGCACCCTGGGCCTCTTTTGTGTGGTAACCTATTTTATTTTCAAAGGAAAAGGGTTGGGCTTGCTGAAAATGTATGATATGGGGCCACTTTGAACATTATTTCCAGGGTCTCTTTGTTTCCCAGTCCACCCCTGCCTGCTTGATATTGTTTCTGGGGCGATCAATGTCAGCTGTGTAGGAAGTAAAACTCTGCACATTGTGTTCTTGCTGCTGTGCGACTGGACACCATTTTGGCTCATTAGGGGTTTGCGATGATATGATTAAAATCTCCTCCCCACTTACTTTTTAAGGTTTCTGATATCGTCTTCGGGGTACATTTTATCAATCGATTTGACAAATGAAGTCGAGACACCCTTCCATTGCCCCCATTTTTGCTGTTGTGACACTCGCCGTATTTGTGCTTCTCTCTAATTGCAGCTGCAATGCCTTTAATGGAAACATGTTGGCTTATTTCCCTATATTTCCAATTGTGTATATTTATTTCGCTGGGTTGAAGCGGGGACCAGAAGAAACGCGCTAGCCGGATTCTTTGATACACACTGCTTGGGGACAGATCGCAGTAATGTTGCATCAGAGCCAGTGCAATTGGCACTGGAGCTAAAAATGTCTTTAGTTCAACAAACATATTCTCTCTGTGAATATTTGCACCCGGTCAAAGGGTTAGGGCTACAGCAAACATAGCCCTCGCGCAAAGGTACATTGAAGGAATATGTTTTTTGAACTAGTGTTGATTGCACGTGCACATGTGCAACGTTTCTGTAATACATCCCCTCAATGTCACATTCCCTTCACCAAATGAGGTGAAGCACCTTCTGTCCCCAGTCTGTGGCCTACTCCTAGTAGTGCCCGGTGCGTGCAATCCAACGAATGGCTCAATCAAGTGCGGGTCTCTGTCTTAACTATGGTGTCAGTCGCACCACTTGGCATTCACACACATACATATCATATGCGTGGATGCTGCTATCCTTTGTGACAAACCCAAGGGTATGGTCCCTTTGTATTTAAGGAGAAACCCTCCTTAGAAGACAGCTCCTTGCTTTAAACGTCCCACAACCTCCCTTAGTACAATCTAAGTCAATATATCTGTAAAAAAGTGAACCAGTGACATATGTATAAAGTACTGTGACGAGGAGGCTACATAAGGATGTACGGGACCAACACGAGAACTACCCTCAGCGTTCTAGCTGTTTGCCAAGGAGGGAATGCACTCTGAGAATAAAAAGCAATGGTGGACAAAGCCAAGGTGGCAGTAGCAGCAGTTATCGTAGTAGTTGGAAGTTCAGAAGTAGTAGTGGTGGACTGGAGGAGAGAGATTGCATATTCGGAAGCAAGTCGAGTGCCGGGCCCTGCATCTTCTCGGGAACAGAGAAGTGAAAAGCAGGCGAACACACGAATGCCAGAAGCCCAATCGGCGACCATCTGTTCAGCCCACAGTCTCAGAAACAAGTTGGAGGATGGAGGAGCCTGGGAGAAAAAAGCTGGATTCAAGAACGTTGGCGATCGATGGGGCGACCTGCTATTCAGCCTTCGTCCCCCGGCTTGAACATGTGGATGAAGGAAGAGCCTGGGGGAAGTCCGCTTCCGGGAGGGGTGCCATCGCCGACACAGAGAGGCATGGTAGAACACAGGGAGTCTTGCCGACACATGTCCAGGCAGCACCCGGAAGAGCCGTATTCAGAAGGTGAGAGGACCCTGGGAGTTCTATAGGCCCGAGAAGCAAGATAAGTCGGACGGGAAAAGGGCTACGGGAATCCAAAATGGATGGGGGTTGGAACATAGCCCCAAAGACTGGATTAAAGTAGCTGGTGATCTGGGAAGAAGAATACACCCAGTCCACCAGAATAAAAACAAGGAACAAACAACCCTACTCTTCCTTGTCCCAGTGGTTTTGGGAAAACAGTGGAAATACTTGGCAGGTTCGTGAACCAAGTATATCTGGCTGATGAATGAGGTACACAGACCTTGGCAAGAGAGTAAACCAAGGCTGTGAATCGGCCTAAAGTTAAATAAAGAGGAGAGACATTCTTGGGAACTTTAGAGACTGTCAAAGGGAAGGGAAGCAACCCCTTTGAGCTGTATGGAACCTTTCTTTTGGAGAACCTTAGGTTTCTTGTGGGAACTTTTGTTTGGAACTGTAAATCAAGGCTGCCGGTTAACAATCAGGGACGTTTTTCCCTGTTCGCCTTATATTGAGTTTAGAGTGTGAGGGTCAGATTAGGATTTGGACACAGGACGGAGAACTTTTTTTTGGGACATTCTGACGAGGACGGTTCAATAGTTAGTTTTGTTGAGGCAGGGAAGTCCCTCATAGAGTGAGAGCAAGTAAGGACTTTTCTCCCAAGCCCGTTTGATTTGCCTAATAAAAGTCTTAATCATCATGCTACCCTTGTGTCCGCGACTTACTCTTGATTCCTTACACCTTCCATTACTTAGGCAGACTTTTAGAAGGCAATTCTGCCACCTGCTTCAGCCACCAACCAAGAGAATATTATCATTGACTCTCCGCCATGGGTTCAGCAGTTATTCTCCCTGTCACGTGTCCCCACATGACCTTCAAGATCATGTGGGGTACATTCATGGATAACATTCATGTCTTTTTCGTGTCCCTTTAGGGAGTGACCTGCTTTCTTTGAAAGATTTAAGTAATAGTTGCCAGTGAGGATAAGGTGACTGATAAGTGCGTTCAGGTTCAGCTCGAATGCCACTCTTTGGGGCTGACCCTCAACTACGTCACAGGTAGTAACTGCAACATACTCCTGGAGACAGACTATTCAATTCACAAAGTACTCACTGGCAAAACATCTGACTTACTATGACTTACACCTACTAAGAAATGTGATGTCCAGAAGTATGTCAGAGTAACGTATTTGTGAATTGATAAGTCTCGCCCCAGGAGTAACTAAGTTACTACTGGGAAACTCTTTGTGAATTGACTGGTTTCGCCCCAGGGGTACCTCGCAGTTATGCCTGGATAATTATTTGTGAATTGACAAGTCTCGCGAAAGGGGTACCTCGCAGTTTCTCCTTGTAAATTCTTTGTAAGTCAGTCACCTGGGGTTTTGGGTGAGGCAGCAGGACAGTGCTCTTGCAGTCTGGAAGTACAGTATGTTCTCCATTGTAAATCGTGCGAGGTTGGCTTTGTAAAGTCTGCTATTGCAAGGAGTATCAGCAGGTAAGTCTACCATCACCCACTCGCCTTTCGGGAGCATTGCCCTGTACAGCTATAGGAACATCAGATGAATTCTCTAATGCTCTCTTGAAGGTGGGCAGAGCTGGGGTAGAGTCAGCTGTTTGTCCGGCTGGTATGAGACATATTCTGCCACGACGTGGCCTTTCTATTGTACTAGGGATGTCTGGGAATTAATTCGGATATCCCTGTCAAGCTAACCCAAGATGCACGCTGGTGCCTGCCTTTGAAGAGTGAAGAGGTTTCACTGAGCACTTGTAACAACTAATTGCACTTACTTGCTCGATTTACTGCATTTTAATGATCTGACTATTTTCCTAATATTGTGAATCATCATCTGTCCTGCACCCATTTCCATTTTGCAGGAAGCACCACAAAGCGACTTCTTTTGCAGTTGGTGCTCAGCAAATTGGCAATAAATAAATAGTAGCTGGCAGCGCCTTGGAGGCATGATGGCACGGGGATATATGATGCCCTCTGCACAGTCGGTGGAGTGACGCTGGTGGACCATGGGGTCTGCAACGTTTGGATCTCCTGATCTTTTGGACTGTAACTCCTACCATCCCTGGCCAGTATGGTCAATGGTGAGTGATCATGGGAGTCCTAGTCCAAAACATCTGGAGAGCCACAGGCCCATGTGGTAGAGCAAAGGGTGCTTCCTGGAAGGGAGCCTTAGAGCGAGACCATTACATTGGATGGCTCTCTCCAGCTTCGTGATCTGGAATTCTGCTGCCTATCAGCTGGCCTTACAAGGGGCGGGACCTTCCACAGTCCCGATACCCAATTCCAAGCTATCATCGACCACTAGGGATTGGGAATTGCAGTCCATGAAAAGTGATTATGATTTATTTATTTTGGGGCTGTCTGAAGAGCACGTGTGGGGATTTGTCACGGGATCTGACTCCGTTTCTGGGTTTTGGTAACCGGTCTGATCATTCTTAGCATTCACAACTATCCCCCGAAACAGAAGGAGCATGCCCCCTGTGCCCCGAAAGAGCCAATGAACTCCAGTGCAGCAGAACAGCTTCATGGTGAATTTAGGGGGCGGAGCATTCTGCAGGCGTGATGTTCTACTTTGGTTCTGGCATATGTATAGCACTGCTGCGCCACTGTTGTGGCTTTGAAGCACTCTTGGATTGTGTAACGTGAGGGTCTGTGAAAGCATTTATGCCACCTGAGATGCTGTGTCCTTTTGGTGTTGCCTCCACTGAAACAAGGCCAGGTCTGATGTTTTAGGATCAATCTGGCGACAATCTGCTGGTTGCCAGGTGTCCTCTTGGTGCCAGACTCCATTGCAATGGGGCCAGAATTGATGTTTGCAGATCTGGTTTGGCGTCCATTGGTGTCGTCCTGGTAGTGGTGGTATAGGGGAACACCTAGAATTACCCTGCTGTAGCGCCGTCCTAATGCTCTTAGGGTCCGCGACTGCTGGATAATGCCTTATAGACTTTCTTTATTCTCCCCAGGATTGGCACGTCTGCGTGGAACTCGAGAGGAACCTTGGATGTGAACCAGGATCCCCCACGTGAACCTGGAGGCCAGCAGAGAAGACGTCAGGACGAATGCAGGAAGACGTTCTGTGCACAACCCCCACGTCTAGGAGCCAGTGCAGGTTCTCAAGAGTACGCCCGAGTGATCTGCAGTTCTCTTTCCAAAGGTAATCGTGGCTTCCTCTGCAGTGTTTATGCATATTCATTAGCACCGTGATGGCCCACATGGCAACCGCCTCCCCTGAGTTCCCGTCATTCTAACAAAAGGACTTTCACAGGAGGATTCATCAAAGAGGGATTGAACACATTACTTTTATGCCACCTAAGGGATGTGCAAAGTTGGGCATGAGTGGGCATGCACTTGTCAAAGTGAAATACCATCCAATCAGAGGCGTTGCTAGGGTGGGGGCACTGAGAGGGCTATAGCCCCTGGTCTTTTGGTTGTAGCCCAGGATAGAAGCTCAGGGGCTTACAACCAAAAGGCTAGCTAGCCCCGAGTCCAGACGTCGCGACATTAGCAAAGCCCCAGATCTTTCCCAGACCTAGCAACACCCCTCCATCCAATGATAACCAGGAAAGTGTTGCAGGTCCTTGAAATGGGCAATGGTAATCAAAAAGAATTTCATGTGGACTTGTAAACGTTTTTTGATGTCTTTAATCGTTTTTTTAAAGTGTAAATCAAGTACATCTTTGTACCAATGCATCCGTGATTATTAGAGCCACATTCCCACCAAAACTAAAAGGGTCCAGAAACCCCCCCCACACACAAACACGCACGAACGAACGAATGAACGCGCACACACACACCACACACACACACACACACACACACACACACACACCTCTCCCCTGCCCCCCCCCCCCCGATCAGATTGACTCGCTGTGCAAAACAATGGCATGTTAAATGGGCCCTCACTTCTGAATAGCCCCCCGCTTTTGAATGCTTTGCTCACACAAAGAGTGAACAACAGGGAAGTACTCGTTAAGCCCCAGTCAGGGCTTACGGATTCCGCTTTGCAGCTGGAGAGGTTTGGGGAGGGGTCTCCTGAGGGTCGCAGGGGGTTGGGAGGTTGCAGCATGGCCTGGCTGGGACAGGCAAGGGAGTACATCCTGTTGCCTAAAACCATTGCGCAGCAAACTTAGCGTGGCTGAGAGCAGTGGCATTGCTAGGGTAGGCCCCTCCTCTGAAATCCTGTGCCTGTATACAGTGGTGTACTGAGCAGGGAGGGCAAGCTGCCCCCCCCCAGAGGTTCTTTTGTCAGTGGTACGCCTCTCCCGTTACGCACCTCAATGAGGGTGCCCAACGGGAAATGTGTCCCCCTGGTAGGACAATATGGGTTGATCAATTCCTGCTCAGCACGCTCATTGTCCTGGCAGCAGGACACCTGACTCTTTCCAAACAGAAGAGGTGTCCTGCTGCCAGGACAATGTCCCAAGGGGCTCGGCAGCAGAGGGGCTCTCACTTTGCTCTGTGTCAACAGAGCATTTCGATGGGAGGGGAGGGGACTAGAAGGAATGTGAATAGGGGTGATCAGAAGCGAGAAGGGCACATAATGCTGCATTCCTTATGGAATAATGACTATGGCTTTGAAACCCAAGGGGGATTTGTTAGGCTCACATTAATACACATGATGCTTTTGTGACTTTGCAAGCTGGATGGGGGAGCATGAAACTAAAGCCATACTCTTATTTCTCAACATAGCTCTATGACAATGTATATAGTGTATAGTTAGTTTACTATGAAAAGATAGTTTATTATTTAATGTAGTTTGTTTCCAAGGCATTGCTATAAATAAAGTATTATTTGAGCACATGAAATGCAAAGCAAAACCTTAATAAATATCTTTCTGATGTTTGTTAATCTGCTTAGAATCACATGCTGTGCATAGGTCCGACATCCAGTGGTCACTGCAGAGTATTGTATTTTGTTTTTCGTAGTCGAAAAGGGACGTCGACAAGGCGTGTCTGAAATACTATCCCTATAGTGACGTGCGTTGTACCCACAATCCCTCACGCGTCGAGGTCCCTCAGATTGTTTTTTTCCGCCCAGCTACTGGTCGCCTTTACGCGGAGCTCCTTGAGAGACATTGCAGATTTCATCTCCTCGACCTTTGGTCATTTTCCTATTTAATTATAACATCGATCCCTCCCTCGACGCAGTTGTGAAGCTGTCTCCGCCGAGCAAGATCTTCGACGGAGGGGACAAGCGGAGGAGATCCTTCGGCGTTGCCGAACACGTGGCCTGGCCTCGCAGGCCAAATACAGTAGGGAGAGTGGGGTCGTGCGACATCTCTGGTTCTTTTCTGAGAATGCCTTTCCTTTTCCCCTTCCTTTCCCTTGGGGTCGTTATCACGATTTATTGCCTCGGCTATGGAGAGGACACCCTTTAGGTTTTGCCCGCTTTGCAAGGGCAAGTTTACTTGGAAGGACAAGCATTCATGGTGTAACCGCTGCTTGCCCCTCGATCACAAAGAGGAGGGTTGCACGGCTTGTCGGCTTCTTAAGCCAAAGACTCTAAAAGACCATAGGGTCAAGAGGTGGGCGGCCTACGCTATGTCGAAGGCCGATTCTTCACCCGCCGCTGCTACCACCGACAGTGACGAGGAACGTGATAACACGACCTCCGCTACGGAAGTCGTACACCCCTCTAATGAGCGCTCGCGCTCTTCGTCGTCTGTCCCCGGCCCCGACGGGCTCGGCTCACACCCTGCTTATGGGGATGAACACTGCGGCGACACTGACGCACACGATACCACACATAAGCACACAACCCATGGCTCTTCTTCGTCGAAGACGAAGAAAGCATCAGCGCCCAAGGAGACGCAGGTTCCACCGGCGGCCTCCTCGGACCGTTCAGGTTCGAAGCCCCTCTCGCAACCGCAGCCGCGACCAGCGACTGGGCTTTCGGCAAATAAGGGCGCAGCCCCCAAACCATAGGCCGGCGCGCACCAGCAGAGAGCGCACGCCGCCGTAGAACGATCGACACCCGTAACGTCGAAACCACAGCCCTCCGCTGACAAACGAGTCACAGAGAGCTTGGCGAGGTTCGTTGTAGCCGACGCCCAGAAGCGTACGCAGAAAGACACGTCGAGCGCTACGCAAAGGTCGAAAGACACACCGAAAAAGCCCAAAGAAAGACAGGGACTACCCCCTTCAGTCGGGGGGACCCCCAGCACACCGGAAGGCTTTTCGGAAGGCGACGGGACACTTTCCTCGATGTTGTGGGAGAGGTCGAGCCGTTTTCAGCTAGATGACACTAATTTTCCCCCGCTAGACCGCTCAGGGGTACCCCATGAAAACATGGAAAGGCTCCATCTCTGCATGGAGAGAATGGAGAGGTTTATGAAGACCCAGAACCCTCCTACTCCCAAGAGAACAAGAGAGGGGCCTCAGGAGGACCCCAGGGCCAAATATCCGAGACTATTCAATCCCCAGCAGGACACAGCCTCAGATTTCCATAATGTGTATAACCTCACTGGTGAGGAACAATACTTGGAGGAGGAGGATGAATTTGTGGACGATGAAGAGGGACAGAACCAGGAGGAAGGTCTGGAAGACAGCCCAGACATGGTAGGAGAAGGCTTCGGAGAAAATCCAGAAGAAGGACCTTCTCATCCCTGGCAATCCCCATCAGTATATTCGGACACTGATGTCCTGAACCTAAATCCTCCTGACAATTCACCTGTTAGAAACACGTCTCCCATTGACGATCAGCCCACATTTAATGCCCTGTTGCGCAGAGCAGCAGCACATTTCGAACTGGACACTGGGGAGATCTCTCCTGAAATAGACTTTGTGGAAAGAGTAATTAAGGAGAAACCCCCGGTCAGCCAGACCATTCCCCTCCTCGCTTCAGTGAAGAGAAGAATCATCCCTTCGCTATCCACACCCGCACTAATCAGAGGAGTTAATCCAAGAATTGAAAAACTTTTCACTCCTTCACCCTCAGACCCCCTGTACATCAGGGGACATTCATTTCCGGATTCCCTTGTAGTAACTAATACAAGGAAGAGGGCAGGGGTGCCGCTGTCCACCAGCGAGGCACCACCTGACAAGGAGGGCAAGAGGTTGTATGCCCTTGCAAAGAGAGTCACATCCTCGGCTGCCTTTTCAGCAAGAATTGCGAACAACAATTCTTTGCTAGCTAGCTACGCGGACGCGCAGTGGGCCAAACTGCGTAAAGACGCCGAAGAAGCGCCGGAACCACTACGTACACGCCTGCTATCAACTATTTGCGAAGGAACCCAGGTCAACCAGAGTATTGTAAAGAATTCTCTGGATGCCGCAGAGACAGCGGGACGTTCCCTGGTTCAGGGAATACTCCTAAAATGCCATGTATGGCTGCGCAACTCAGAGTTCAAACCGGAGACACAGGCGTCTTTAATAAATAAACCTGTTAAAGACTCAAACCTCTTCGGGAAAGCGGTGGATGAGGCTCTGGAGATGGCTAAAAAGGAGTTCGATACTATCAAAACTCTTGACCAGATCTCTAAGCCCACTACCAGACGCAAGCTATGGCAACAAACGCTTTTTTCGTGGCCAACGCCAACAGCAGAATCAGCAGCAACAGTACCCTGCCACCAATTACCAGACCAATAGTGGGCAGTACAGCCAAAGAGGCCAGTGCCAGGGCAAAGGGAGAGGTCGGGGGTCCACCCCTAGAGGCTCCCAAGCCCCCAACAACACCAAGTGACGCGAAGATTCGCGTCCCCTCCCATGCAACACCGGCCGGGGGCCGGATAACATCCTTTGTTCCAGCATGGGAGGGAATAACGTCAGACCGCTGGGTACTTTCCACCGTAGCCCACGGGTACTGCATCGAATTCAACAGTTCCCCAACATACAGACCCCCGAGGGGACGACGCATGACACCGGAACACCTTGCCATCCTTCTCCAAGAAGTACAACAACTGCTGGAAAAAGGAGCCATAGAGGTTGTGCCTCTATCTCAGGCAACGGAAGGTATTTATTCAGTGTACTTCCTTGTACCCAAAAAGGATCTAACCATGCGCCCTGTATTAGATCTGCGCCCAGCGAACAAGTTTGTCAAACCACAGAAGTTTTGTATGGTGACCTTACAGGAAGTGATCCCACTGCTATCACAGGGAGATTACATGACAACATTGGACATGAAAGATGCATACTTTCATATTTTAATGTTGCCAGCGCACAGAAGATACCTCAGGTTCATGATAGAGGGCAAACACTACCAGTTCAGAGTGCTACCCTTCGGCATAGCATCAGCACCAAGGGTATTCACGAAGGTACTGGCAGTGGCAGCGGCCCACCTGCGCAGGTTGTCCATCCCAGTTTACCCTTACCTCGACGACTGGCTCATAACAGGGGATTCTTACGAAACATGCTTCTCCAATACCCAAAAGACTGTAGACCTTTTGTTCCAGTTGGGCTTCTCCATCAACGAAAAGAAGTCCAGCCTAGACCCCAGCCAAATCAAACAATTCCTAGGGGCTCTAATTCAAACAAAGGACGGCCTCGTCTTCCCCTCCAACGAGAGGGTCCAAAACATGCTGTTTCAGATCCCCCAATATGTGACCGGTCGAGAGGTGACGGTACGCAAAGCAATGCGCTTGCTAGGCATGATGGCGTCGTGTATTTATTTAGTACCTCACGCGCGCCTGCGCATGCGCCCTATGCAAGAGTGGCTCAACAGCCAGTGGTGTCAGGCCAGCGGACTATGGGACGATCTAGTGGTGGTCTCGCAGGCCTTGGTTCTCTCGCTACGGTGGTGGACAAAGGAAAACCTGGAAAGAGGGAAACCCTTTGCCACACCCGCGGCGGAAGCCACTCTGACCACAGACGCATCCCTCACAGGATGGGGGGCTCACCTATCCCATCAGACTGCTCACGGAGTGTGGACTCCGAACGTAGCATCCAAACACATAAATCTACTGGAGCTACTAGCTGTGTTCAAGGCGCTAAAAGCCTTCCAGGAACACCTACAAGGCAAGACTGTGTTGGTCCTTACAGACAGCACCACAGCCATGTACTACATCAACAAGCAGGGGGGCACCCACTCTCCAGGACTGTCCAAACTGGCCCAAAATATATGGTAGTGGGCTCTCAAACAAAACATGTTCCTACTGTCACAACATGTACCAGGGGAACTCAATCTGCTGGCAGACAAACTCAGCAGAGATTTCCCCCTGCCCGAAGAGTACGAATGGCGACTGCACAAAGACATTGTCTTCGACGTCTTCACACAATGGGGATTCCCAGAAATAGACCTATTCACAACCCTGGAGAACTCACAATGCCTACGTTACGCCTCCAGGTACCCCCAGAACCAATCCAAGGGGAACAGTCTGTCGATGCAATGGTCAGGGAAATTTGTTTACGCTTTTCCCCCGACTCCCCTTCTCAACAAGGTGGTGCACAAGATGCACCAGGAACAAGTGACCATGATACTGGTGGCCCCAATGTGGGCCCGACAGCCATGGTTCGCTCACTTGATGGAGATGTCTCTATCTCCCCCAGTGAAACTCCCCTGCCCGTACAACATGCTGTCACAAGACAAGGGCAGGACTCTGCATCCATGCCCCCAGAACATGAACTTAGCAGCTTGGCTCCTGAGATCATAGAATTCGGACATCTACAGCTCCCGCAGATATGCATGGACATCCTCAGGGAAGCCAGAAAACCTAACACTTGCCACTGCTATTCTAGCAAGTGGTAGAGATTTGTCATCTGGTGCAGAGGAAAAAGCATCAACCCGATTGACTGCTCTCCCACACATATTGTTCTATACCTGACCCACTTATTGGATTCAGGTCTAGTGTTCAATTCCATTAAAGTCCACCTAGCGGCACTTTCTGCATACACCACTTCCCAACTCAAGGTGTCGTGGTGGAAGATCCCTGTTATAAAGGCCTTCATGGAGGGAATAAAGAGAATACACCCCCCGATAGCTGACCCAGCTCCCGGATGGGACCTTAACGTGGTACTTACCAGACTCATGCGCTCACCTTTCGAACCCATGCACAAAGCATCTCTTAAAGACCTCACTCTTAATACTGCTTTTTTAATAGCTATCACCTCCATCAGGAGAGTAAGTGAACTACAGGCTCTTTCTGTTCTAGACCCCTTCGTTACAGTTCACAGAGATAAGGTGGTTCTATGCACGCACCCAAGGTTTGCTCCGAAATTCATCTCGAAATTCCACGTAAACCAGTCTATAGAACTGCCAAAGTTCTTTCAAAATCCTTCCAACTTGGGAGAAAAAACTCTGCACACACTAGATGTGCGCAGAGCGGTCATGTTCTACATGGAAAGAACCAGACCACTGAGGAAGACTAATCAGTTCTTCGTCTCGGTGGCAGCAGGAAGAGAAGGGGATGCAGTTTCAAAGTCCACTATTTCTAGATGGATTGTTCAATGCATCACTCTCTGCTATACTCTTGCTAAGAGAGAACTGCCCTTTAAGCCAAGAGCACACTCTACTCGAGGCACGGGGGCGTCCATAGCATTCATTGCAAATGTTCCCCTTGAGTCCATCTGCAAAGCGGCTACCTGGAGTTCTGTGCACACCTTTACAAAACACTACTGTCTAGATGCACACTCGAGATCTGACTCCCAGGTGGGACAGGCAGTATTAAGATATCTTTTCTCTACTGTTCCTTCTCATAACCCACCGCCAACTCCGGGTACTGCTCGCTAGTCTATGCACAGCATGTGATTCTAAGCAGATTAACAAACATCAGAAGACAATGCATTACTTACCGTAAAAGCATTTCTGATGGTTGTATCTGCTTAGATTCACATGCGCCCACCCTTCCTCCCCGCTCGGATGGAAGGAACATAGACTTCCTTTTATATCTCTCTTTTCTGTACTCACTCACGTCTAGAAGGCTCCCTCAGGGCAGAAAAATACAAACAGAGGGACCTCGACGCGTGAGGGATTGTGGGTACAACGCACGTCACTATAGGGATAGTATTTCAGACACGCCTTGTCGAAGTCCCTTTTCGACTACGAAAAACAAAATGCAATACTCCGCAGTGACCACTGGATGTTGGACCTATGCACAGCATGTGAATCTAAGCAGATACAACCATCAGAAATGCTTTTACGGTAAGTAATGCATTGTCATATCAACTAAACCTGGGAAGATGTGCTCATTTGCTTAAATTGTGCACATCCTGGTTTCACTATTTAACCAAAGTGTGTGATCCTGGGCAAATCATTTCATCACAGTCTGTTTTATCTGCCGCTCTGTAAGTGATTCACTTCATAGCTTATGTTAATATATCATGCTGTTATTTAATAAAAAAGCCTAATGACTATAGAGTTGCTCCATTTATGATAATAGTGCAATTTAGGTATTTTGCACCACAAAAGTATTTGCCACTTGGCTTACTTATGGCAACTTATTCTAAAGCCACTGTCATGGTGCCTCCAAGTATCAAAGTCTGATGATGCTCCTTGCAATGTCCTTTTCTGTGAAGTCATTTCTGTTGGGGCAATCCATATGCATATTAGGAAGTTTGCCTGTATTTTGCCACAGAGCGCCCGGACAGACCTCTAATAGATGACTTTCCTGCATCTGTAATGAGTTTTATTTTTGTTGTTGTGTTAAAATGTCATCTGCCACTAATGTTACCAAAAAAGTAGATTGGGGCAGGGGTGAGTGGTTTGGGGGTGCGAATGAGACCATATGGAATTGCGTGCACTGCATTTGAGGGGAAAAGTAGCAGGACATTTTTCGTGGCTCGCCCCCTGACTCTTGCAATGCTGGATACTCCCCTGCCCACCTACGTGGGCTACTCTCTCTGCAGCGCTGCCTTGTGTCCGCCGCATGGCACACACACAGGGCCGCAAAACACAGGGATGCAATGCTGCCGCCGGGGTCGGCTATGGGCACAGCAAATACAGTGAAGAATGCTCCATAAAGGTGCACACAGGGCAGCGGCACAGGGGTGTGGGTCAGCAGTCAGGGTCCAGGGCTTCCCATTGCTACTGCATGTGTGTACACGCATGAACAGCTAGGTGAAAAGGCAAGCCCTGCCTGAGGGAGGGCATAGTCAAAAAAGACCCCAATTTCAAGTTCAACAATCGGGCTGGCCCGACAATTCAAATTGGCCTCTGGGTAGGTAGCTCACTCCTGACAAGGGTTTCCCGGCCGATCCTCCAGTTTTGCTGAAGGAAGCAGGGGGCTCGGCTGTCCTCTTTTTCCCAGCTGTCACTTGCGCGTTTGGCAGGGATTTTGCTGAGCCTGTTTTTGTTCTTCTGGCCTGAAAGGGACACACTGCCTTCGAGACATCAGAGTGGCTCGATCTCTTCTGAAGACACTGCTTTAAAGGATCATATTTTGTCGTTCTTTGACCGCTGTGTTATAGCGTGCACACTGACACACACTGTGCTCCTCTTGTTCCCATTCCCGCTCTGGATATTCTCAGTGCTCTTGCTACATTTGAGCTATAAAACTGAGCACTGCTGAGAAAGGAACCCACATCCCCAATTGCAATCTGCACAGACCTTCCAGAAAAGTACCCGCAGCCAGATGCGAGATGTATAAACAGGCATTGGGAACCGTGGGTATTAATGGCACAATTGTGAAAGGCCACTGTAGCATCTTATATGCAGGCATTGCAGAGGGTGAGGTATGGAATACAGAATGTGTAGGGAGCACAAGGAGAAAAAGGAAGAAAGTGAAAGAAAAAATGCTTTCGATGTGACAGTCTCACTCATTTTGCGAGCAGCGATAAGTGTCCTCCTCTAAAGGCAACAGGCAATAGAAAGGGACATTTCACATCATGTTGTAGAACAAGAAGCGAAAACATTGCGTTTTTCGAGGAACTATGTGAAGGAATGGAGGACTGCACGTGTCCCATTGACATAAATTCAGATGATATTCTGGCGGTTCAATATGTAGATGCAGACACAGAAAAGCCTGCAGCTGTTATTGAAATGGAAGGGGTAGAAATTGGGATGGTAATTGATTCAGCAGCCAAATATACCTTGTTGCCAAAACATATATTTGAGACCAAAATGGTAAAAGAATGTGTTTCTCAATCCTGTAGACATCAGACCAGTAGTTTATGGGGGAACGAAAATTGATATAGAAGGTTGGTTTTGGTCTAATTTAAAGTTTAAGGATCGATCAGCTAGATGGAAAGTATATGTGTCAAAGAAGGGTAGTAATCCCCTTTTGAGCTGTTAACACCAAAAAAGGCTTCAAATAAAGATTGAGCCCAATGCAGAAGAAAGTGTGTATGCAATAGGAGATGGCAATGATTTTTCACAGCATTGTCATGATTCCTGCCCCTCATGTCCCCAGCCCTCCAAGATGTCAGGCTGGAGCCAGGCCACGATCACCTACATGGCCCTCAAGGGCCTCTCCATCCCTCCAAAGACCCACTTGGAGTCAGACTTGGCGCTTGTGGCACCAGACACACTCACTCCCATAGGATAACATTGGGGATTGGACTTGTAGTGCATTGATGGGGACAAGATGGGTGCCCCCACATATTTCGGTTCCCAGAACTGCATGTGCAGTCTAGTCTTTTAGGTGTGGTTCAGCCCAGAGACACCTGGGATACCCAGAGACTATTTAAGCCACTCACAGGCTGATAAACATGCTTTGTGTTTTCTGCACCTGCAGCGTGGCACTCACCGTGTTCAGATCTTTCTTCTGCGCTCAGCTCCTGCACGAACAAGAACACCGTTAGGAACAGCCTTACCTTGCGGTGCTTCTGCCCATCATTCATCGCTCCTTCTGTTCTGCGGCCATCTTCGGCCGTGTCATTCCCATCCCGGCACGCCGCTTCGTAAGGAAAAGGGAAAAGAACAGAAAAAGGCATTAGTAAGCATTCAGCAAATCTTTGCTTATTTTTTTTAAAGACTGTACGAGCTTCAAACGCTTACCTGAATCCCAGCCTCTCTGGGGGAACTCTGTCTCCGGAATTTCTCATCCATCTGCAAGAGGGAAAAGACACTCCAGGTTAGCATGGAAACATCTAGAGGCACTGCATACCGTGCTTACTCACCGCATTTCTTCTTCATAACCGGCATCCACGCTGAAAACATCGCAGCACTTAAAAGACACAGAAAAATAACTGAGTTCAATACAAATACGAAAGGGTCGCATCGTGCATCGCGCTCTCAGTCACCTTCAGTGCTACTCATCTCAGCAGCACGTCGCCATCCCCGGACGCCGGCCATCATCTAAGGAAGGAAAGGAACGAAGTTAGAGAACTGTTCAAAAGACTCATTATACTTACCTGTCGGACTATTGCCAGTGAAGTAACTAGGCAGCAACGAGCCTGCATCAATCAACGCGCCCCTGCGCTGAAAGCAGGACGGAGAGCACACTTTTCAAGAAAACAAGGTGAGCTGTGGATCAAAGGGAGGGGTTGGACCCCGGGGAAGAAGGGGTTCAAGCACACAGAGACAATAGGGAGTTAAACTCTACCAATCCTGTGTTTCAGGCCCAATCTCCAGTCGAGTAGACTCCAGGGAAGGGTTCAAGGTCGTAAGAGGTCAGAACAGGCTGAGTGACGTCCCCATGGATACCAGGTGAGCGTTACAAGCATGAGGTTTTTCGTGAGCAACTGGGAAACCTTAAAGGTTTTATAAGATCAGAATTAAAAATGGTTCTAGACCAGTAGTACAGAAATTGAGAAATATTCCTTTAGGAATTAGATCTGCTGGTAAGGATGAACTACTGTATATGGAAAAACAATATTTCATTGAGAGGATAGAGGCTTCTGAGTGGGTGTCTCCATTAGTGGCAGTTCAGAAACCCAATGGCAAACTCAGATTATGCATAGATCTTAGATCAGTCAACAGATGTGTAATACCTCATAGACACACATTGCCTAATATTAATGAGATGTTAGGTACTATTAAGAATGCCTAGGTTATGAGTTCATTAGATTTAAAATCTGCATCTCGTCAAATTGTGCATCACCCTTTCTCTAGGAAAGTAACTGCATTTATCACTCCAGAAGGTCTATTTCCATGTAAAAGAATGCCATTTGGACTGATATCGGCAGCTGCAGTATTCCAAAGGATTATGTATTAACTGTTTCAAGAGATGGATGAAGTTTTGTATTATCAGGATCATGTGTTGGTGTATGGGAAGAACAGCAAAGAGCATGATGATAGATTGAGGAACATTTTAATGAAAGCAGGTCTGACATTGAGCAGAGATAAATGAAAATTCAATAAAATGAGTATCCAGTATTTAGAACACACAATATCTGAGTCAGGCATTCCACCAAAATCTGATTTGATACATTTTGTGAGTCTGTCAGATAAAGAAAAAGGAATAACTTTCTTGAGAATGGCAGAGTATTATGCTAAGTTTGTGCTTAGCTTAGCAGACAAATCATTCCACACGGGAAGTCTGGTAATAAAAGGGAGTAAGATTTGTCTGGAGTGAGCAATGTGAGAGAGAATTCCAGGAAATCAAAAATGCTTTAGCAAAGGCCCCCACATTAAGCAATTTTGATCCCAGTAAAGACAGTGTTCTAACTACGGATGGCAGTAACCATGGGATAGGAGCTGTTTTTTGTCAAAAGGATGGTAGTAAAGAAGTTACCATAGCGTTTGCGTCTGTAGTGTTAAGAACGGCTGAAAGGAATTACTCTACCATAGAAAAAGAATTGCTGGCAATAAAATGGGCGATAGAAGAATGTCGGCCTTTCTTATGGGGTGTTAAGTTTAACATCAGATCTGATCACAAACCTTTGAGGGAGATTCTAACCCCAAAAGGTCTAGACAAAATATCATCAAGGATTAGGAAATGGGTCGCCAATTTACAGGACTACAACTGGGATGTTGAGTATTTGCCAGGCATTAAAAATAAGGCAGCAGATTGCTTGTCCAGACTGACCAATGTTGTAGAGGATGAGGGTGATGAAGGAGATAAAGATGAACAAGTTCTCGATGTTAATCAGGAGCTTGTACTGAAAATGAGTGGTGTGGTGAAATGTTAGTTGACCATGGCTTGAGAGATGTAAAAGAAAGGTTGGAGGCATTTATGAAGAGTTCTGAAATCAGGAGAGGAACCATACCTGAAACATTTAGGAATGTATTTGATGAGCTCCTCATGAGGGATGGGATGATTTTGAGAGGAGACAAAATTCTTCCTCCAGCCAGAGTAAGACAGAACATTTTAGAAGTGGCGCATGAAGGTCATCAGGCGATGACCAAGACCAAACAGGTAATTAGACAAGATTACTGGTTGCCAGCAATGGACATACAAGTGGTAGGCTGGTCAGGGAGTGTGCCTTTTGTGACAACGTAGCAAAAGGATGCGTTGCTAGGTTTGAGCCGATGACTCTCATGTCCATCCCTTCTATGCCTTGGGAGAGAGTGGGATTGGATATTGCATATTGTAGGCCCTGTCCCATTTCAAGGAGTTTGTTGGTATGGCAAATTTCTAGTTGACATGCTATCCCATTGGGTAGAACTTACTTAGGTAAAAAATGTTTGTGCAAAAAATGTGATTGAATTCCTTGATAACGTTTTTAGAAGAGATGGATATCCAACTTCCATTTTAACGGACAATGGTGTGCAATTTGTGGCTGAGGAGATGAAAGATTTTCTAAAAGCCAATTGTATTGAGCACAAGATCGGTTCTGTCTACCATCCAGAGACAAATGGAATAGTGGAGAGATTTAACAGAGTTATCAAAAATAGCATTAAGGTAGCTTTGTCAGAAGGATCTGATTGGAGAAAGGCTGCAGAGGATACAGTGGTTGCCTATAGATTTACTCTTCATGTTACCACTGGCATTTCTCCTTTCGAGATGTTACATGGGAGAAAGCCCAATACTAGAGTGTGCCCAGGTTTTTTGGGCAGAGCTTGTCAGAAAAAGATTGACATGAACCCTGTGAAGGAAAAGATTCAAGATAAGTACATTGTCAACAAAGAAAGCTTTTAGGAAGGCCGCAAAACAAATACCTATTAAAGAAGGAGAGTGGGTACGTATTAAGTGGTCAATCAACAAAAGTAGTGGAGGTTCTAGACGGTCAAAACCTATTAGGGTAGTGGAAAAAATCCATGGTGCTGTAAGACTTACAGATGGGAAAGCTTGAATGCAAATCGGATATGTAGATAAGCTGAAATGAATGAGGATCTTCAAGAAAGAACAAAAGAGAATGTTCAGAGGAAGGGAGATAGCAAATTAATTACTCATAAATAAAATCGTAGACTAAAGAGTCATACAGAGTGTGGAGAGGATCAAAAAGGTGTTCAAAAGAAAGTGTTACCTATCAGGAAATGTGGAAGGCCTTAATTTCTAAGAGACTATGTGAATTAGTAGTATTCCTACTCAAAAGCAAAAAAGTTAGTTATCTGCACATATACATTTCTTACCTGAATTGTTATGTATGTAAAAAATTTATTATTTTAAACTATGTTCAAAATTGGACCTACTGTTATATTATTATATTGTTATGTTTATGAATGTGCCATTAGTTAATAAAACAAGTCAACGAGGAAATCCATAATTTGTCTACTTAATATTGTAATATGTATTTCTCGTGCATATGTCTGGTTGATTTTGTTAGTTAGATAGATACAATGTTAGAATTAATATAGTTGCAAATGTCTTTGTTCAAATAGTAAAGAAGAGAGATTTGTAGCATCTTATATGCAAACATTGCAGAGGATGAGGTATGGAATACAGAATGTGTATGGAGAATGTGCAATCCGGATGGTTGAGGTTGCGAGTTATGTTATGAGCAGTTGAAGAAGGAAGTGTAGCAGACCGGTTGGGCATGAATAGTTCTGGAGATATATGTAAGAAAATCTATTACAACTACAATCAATGTGTTGGAGAATCTTTCGGCCACCTACAACAGATGCGATCGGGACACAATAGGGAAACTGTATCATTTAAAAGTGCATAAAATGGCAGTTGTCCATTCCCAGCCAATGACAACAGGCAACATCTGAACAAATTGCCCATGAAGGCCCGAAACCAGGAGTCAACTTAACTGGTGCTGTGTGTGTGCTGGGCGATATATCGAGTTTTGGAGATATACCGAGATATATTTTCAATATCGATATAGGGTGAGACAATACCGTTAACATCAAGCTTTATACATACATACAACAGAATTGCTTGCTGTATAAATGCACAATATTTACCTCACCCGGGCCACTTTGGACTACTTTGCCTGCGTCAATTTGGGAAAAGCATACACATTGCCCTTTTAGAGGCGTCCCCCCTACGTTTGTCTTTGGCCCCCTCTGCGCCCCCCTAAATTTGCTTCCTCAAGACGCCACTGGATGTAAGTGACAGAAACCACGCTTGCAATTGAAGATGGGTTTTGTGTAGGCAGCCGTGTAATAGAAAAGCTTAAGTTTTGATCAGCGTTAGAGGTAGCTCTCTGGGGGGGGCTCCTTCCTGCACCCTGAACCCCAAGCTCTCTGCTCTGTGCCCCGTGCAGCTGCCCATTTTGCCAGCCCCAGGAAATGGCTGTGCTTGTACGTTTCTCGAGTTCAGGGTACACTTTCAGTTCCTGCTTTGGCTGTTACTGAAGAACATTCAGACCACACCTGTCAAACTGAGTTCTGAATTCAAGAGGTGTGGGCCAGGCATGTGCTGATAGACACAGTCGCAACACTGCTTCTTAAGCTCTATGCTGACTCCACAACACTCACCTGCCACCAGGGGCGTGGAGTAAGTGGGTGCTCCAGGTGCTGGGTCCCCCCTGGAAAGGCCAATTGTGTGAAAGTACCCATATGTAACAATAGACTTATTTTTGGTGCTGCCGACCCCCCTTTACCCCTGCTGAAAAAAACAAAAGTCTACGCCCCTGCCTGCCACGCTTGCCTGCACTTAACAAAACTGATCCATGCTTAAAGTGTGCAGGGAGAGGTTTTTTAGAGTGCAATGCACTTAAGTGACAGTGGCTTGCACAATTTCATTGGTGACAGTGGCAGCCAGGGTCTGTTGACTCGGCCCTGAGGAAAAGAGGATGGGCGTTTCCTCTTAGGCCACAATCTGTCCATGCCAGAAAACAAAAGTATTACTGGGATATTTGTTAATCCCTGCTATTGGCTCCCAGTGGTGAAGCACTGTGTATGAAAGTCTTTTTTTCTTTTCATTTTAGAATTGATGTTATTGGCTTTAAAAGAGGAGACCATCTAAACAAATACATGTATAACTGCGTTATAACAACTGGTTGGCAAACCATGGTTTGGTCAAGATAGCAAGCATATTAGCCATAAAGCAATACGATATATATGTCGTTGCAATGTAATAACATGAGTAAAGGTTCTAGACTTCTGACAAGAATAGTTGGGTTACATGTGTGCCAGCTGACTTGATTGCAATTGATACTGGTTAGCAATCTTACAGGTTTGCCGCTTTTATGATACAAGTAAACATAGAGAGGACAAAGAAAGAGAAGAATATGAATAAATACATAAAGGACCGGACCAGAGCAAGGTATATTCTGTAACCAGAGGGTAGAAATGTTATCTTGTTAATGATGTTTTGTAAATTGCTTTTAGTTGTATGGTTTGGACCCATTTGGGGTCGGGGGGGGCATTTTGTACTGAAGTGGTCACCTGTTTGTTGGATAATAGACATATCAAGTAATGTGTGACGTTCAGAGAGCTTTATGGCATAAATATACAGGGGGGTTGATAAGAAAGTCATATATAGGTGGACTCACAGTGACTTATGTGCTTCCTCTGATATATGCTTTTCGGAAGTGGGGATCAAGAGAACATTTTTCAATGGGGACCATGTCCTGTTAAACAGGGTCACAGCATGCTGATTCCGTGCAAGTAATTGCTCGATTCTATGTGTGAGGCAGAGGATGTTCCACCACGTTGGGGATCTTTTTTCTTCCAGCAAGTAGTTATGCTATTTATGGCTATTGTAAACATGTGGTTTGGGACGATTGTGATCCTTGGAAGTCTTTTCGCTGTGTCTATGACATAGAAAAGGGACTTCCCACACCTTTCCTCTCCACCATGAAGAAACCAGCATGTTTGGCCCAGCAGATGAGTGAAATTAAGGCTGTACCCCATGAGACTCACCCTTCCAAACCTAGGCTAATTCTCTATATAGAATACCCGCACTGCCCCTCTGGGAATCCTTTCAAAACCTCTCTTGCTACCCTCCTCTTTATTAGGAACCAAAATTGCCACAACTGTTCTTTTTTTTTAATGCATTTGTCTGACTTTTCTGTTAATTAAAAACATATCCCAGCCTTTAGAGAAACTGTTGGGCGAGCAGGTGTGCTAAGCTTAAAAGGCCCCATTTTCATTGGTCCATCACTGTGTTGATGTTCCTTTATAGCAATTGCTCCTCCTTCCCGCCCTTACTCCGAGGCGCTTTATTGCTGCACAGTATACCACGGTCACATTCTGTGCACGGGGGCACGCATCTGCCCGTGACCTTTGTGCTTTCCCTACTGCCTTTAGTATTAATGATGGCCCAAGGCCTGTGCTCCCATGATTGATTGCCTTTCCTGAATACAAACATAAAAGGTAAAGCGTTTGCAAAGCATTTTAGCTTTTGTTTGGGCATAAGATAGGCATTTGCCACGCAGTGCCATAACGGTACTGCCTAGCCATTATAAACTAGAGCAAAATGGTGCGGGTACCATGGCATATGCAAACAGTGCCTGCCAGATTCCTATCTAAAATAATAAAGAGACTAAAACTGCTGGCTTGTTTTAACAGGACTTCAGTGAAAGGGTGCAGATACTTCTTATATATCAAGTGGCTGAAAGCACACATAGTTGAGAGATTTGGACTACACCAGTAGTGCATTTATATCTGAGATTAAGCCATTCACTCTCTGAAGACTGCTTTGAAATCACACTGGTAGGCATCTACAGCACAACATTGTATCTTACTAATTGATAAAGCTAGGTGAAAGAGATGCCAGGGGGATGTGTTTTGGGTGGGAAGGGGAAGGTATGGGCGGAAATGACCATAGGAAGTATCATGGCCATAGGCAGTCAATGAGTGGGTAAATAAACAACACTCACAAGCTGGGTGTCCCTCCTCACGTCCCATTTCCTCCTAGCTGTACTCCAATGCAAAGGTTTTGGCTTATAGGTGGTAATTTAGCCTAATAGCCAAATGTAAAAAAAGGTCCACTGTCTTCGCACACAGCCTCCAGGAAAGTGACTGAGTCGAGGACACTGTTGTAGTCCTCCGATGTCCATGGCTGCATTTTAGTCCTACTTTTAGCTCTTGGACCTGCTCTAGTTTTTACTTTTCAAAACATGGCCCACCTACCCTTTTTCCTCTGAGGGATCTTTCCTAGCTTATTTTAAAATGTATACATGCGCCTCTGCTGGATTCCCGGACTAAGTAGACATCCACAGAACCCTCTCGCTCCTCACACGCAGTATTCCCTCCCACCCACATCTACTTCTTCTGGGACACGAGTGTTTAGCCCTGGCCCAGACCCACACAGACGTCTGTGCCATGTCCTCTATGCATTTCTCTGCCTGTGTACCTCAGGCGCCAAGCTCACATATGTTGCTGTCATAGCCAATTACCCAATAACCCAACACTGTCTCTACATCAAGCCCTCTATGGCTTGCATGACGCCAGGATTGTCTCCCATTTTCTATATTGACGGAATCCAAGAGGAAATTGGGTGTTTACAGTCTGGCATAGATGGCATAGATGGCAGAGGGGTGCAGCATCAATGCAGAATATCCCAAAATGCTTCAAGGACCATCTTTCCCCTTGCATACATTTGTTGCCATTGTTTTAGGCACCTCTATAGCTTCCTAAACTACACCCATTTTTCTAATATAGTAAACTAGAACAGACTGCTTGTGACCAATCACATTTTCTTGGGCTGTCCGGGAAGATCCAGGAAGGTTGGAGGAGCAGGAATGCATGAAAATATGAAGAAAAGGGAGTCAAGCTTCAATTTTAAGATTGGTGTGTAGAGGTGGAGCCAAGTACCCCCACTCAAAGCTCAGCCCCCATGATGCCTATATGTTAGGAGCCAGAGTGTGAGACACGTGCAGTACCAGTGAAAGTACCTATATCGAAAAGAATCCTGGAAATGAGGTACCCAATGAGAAAGCCATATATGCACTCCCGACAATATGATGGCCATTTGAATGAAATCCCAGAGTAAGTGTGATAAAATGAGCAAAAGAGAAGATTAATGACATCACACGAAGTACAGCTGATGCATCCAGAAAAGAGGTCAAAGACCAGAAACATTCTATAGGATCTAAGGAGGAGGGGGTAAAGATGAGTAACATTTCAGGCTCGAGATGAAGATGCTCATGCTACGGAAACGATGAAGAAAACGTCAAGTCTAACATTCCCTCTGTCCTCATCCTACTTGATCTCTCCTCTGCGTTTGACACAGTCAACCATACCATTCCTGCTAAATCGTCTCAGTGACAACCTGGGTATCACTGATCAGGCTCTGGCCTCGCTGATCTCTTTTCTCTCTGATCGAGCCTCCCAGGTACACCTTGGGTCCTTCCTATCCTCTTTCTCCATCTCTATCTGCGGTGTTACCCAGGGGTCTAACTTCTCACCCTGGCTTTTCAATCAATATCTGGCAACTCTCGCATACTGCATTTCCATTTTCTGCTCAAATTTCCAGTGCTATGCTGGCGACACCCAACTCATTTTCAATCTTCCCTCGGCCACCTCCTCTCCTACCCTCATCTCTGACTGCCTAATCGCCATTCAAAATTGGCGTGCCGCCAATGATCTTTTTTTAAACGCCAACAAGACTGAGATCCTCCTCATTGGTACACCCCCTCCATCCTTCCCCCTCACTCTCTGGGCGGCCTCCCTTGGCCCTCCTCCTGCCCCTACCAGCGAAGCTAAGAACCTTGGAGTCATCTTTGACTCCACACTTTCCTTCTCCGCACATATCTCTGATGTCTCCAAAAGGTCTAACTTCTTACTGCACCTCCTTAAAGGCACTCTTCCTTTCCTCTCCTTCCCCCAGAAGCTCCTTGTCTCCCAAGCTTTGATTCTCTCTTGGTTGGACTACTGTAACAGCCTCTTCCTAAATCTGCCTGCCTCCACTCTCCGCCCTTTACAACTAATCCAGAACAGGACTGCGAGACTTGTCCTTGGCCTCAAGCCCTGGGATCGTATCTCTCCAGCTCCGAAATGCCTTCATTGGCTCCCTGTGGTTGCAAGGATTACATTTAAATCCCTTTGCATTGTCCACAAGGCTTTCTGGGGCCTGGGTCCTGGGTCCAAATTACCTTCAACTATCCCTCCGTAAATACCTCCCCTCTAGAGCCCTTCGCTCCTCTACCTCCAACTCCCTTAGGGTCAGTCGTTTTTCTAAGAAACGAGCTGGTGGTAGATCTTTGTCTTCTGCAGGGGCCTCCCTCTGGAACTGCCTACCTGCCACCTTAAAACTTGAGGAGAACCACCTCTGAAACATGGTCTCTAGTCACGTGGATGGATGAAAATAGATACTGAGTTGAGCTGTTTTGAAACCAAGAGACAAACTATGCCTCTACTCCCTTTTATTCTCAGGCACAGAGAACATTTCCAAGGCCAATGTTCAAGTGATGATCGATGACAGGCTAATGAGGTAGGAAGTTATGGTTATGACCAGCTCACTAGCACCTGGGTGCCAGCCTGTGTGCTGCTAGCTTGTGTGGAATAGTACAGAGGGGTGCAAGGGTGCCAACCAATTGTAGAGGGACACGTAATACAGAGCCCTATAGTTTGTATAACCAATGGGACATTGTATATTTGATGACGTTCGTAGTGATTTACACTAGAGGATGGCTTAGTTGCCCCACCTGATGTTAGAGACCCTATCACCTTCCCAACAAGTATGGAATGTATACCTAGATGTTCCCATTAAGACAATCACTTTCCCATGTAGGTTTTTGTAGTTTGCCACGGAGATTGACGTCAATGATGATGAGTTGGTACTATAAATGTTGTATTTTTTATGAAATTCGCAGAGTGAGAAGATCGAGCGGATGTTCTTTGATGTTCGTTATACTCCCTGTTTTAGATAAATGATATTAAAACAGACATACTTTGCCAACTTCCTAAATCAGTCTGTTTATTAATGTTTGAGTATAGTCTGCATCTCCATCCATCTCAAAGTATTGCAATCTCGATTTAAAGTGCCTAGTACTATAATACAAGTGGGAGAACAAAGTAGAAATTGAAAAACAAGTAGCAATGTTTTTTATAACGTTTAAAAGAATCACACCAAGAGACGTATGTCTCCAAATGTTCTTCTTGAGGTTTCCCATAGTTGTGTGGCATTTTTTGGTGCATTTCTTTTTGAACATGGTAGGAAATGGGGCAGAATAAGACAGAGCTGAGCTCCGACAAAGTTTGTCTTGCTGGTGCACCATTCAGTCCTGAGGCCTAAACCCCCGGGGCTAGGCAGCAGTCCACAAAATCTACTCCCATGCTGCAGTGTGGTTGAAAAGCTGTCGCTCAAGATTTTGGGGACTAAGAGCCAGAGCAGCAATATTCACACGTGCTACAGGCTCAACAAGGCTCACGATTTAAGCAATGCTGCACTGATTCACGTCTTTTGGGCAAGCTGCCCAAATGGCAGTATATGTCTTGGGATTTGGATACTTTTTTTTGTTACGGTGAGTATTGACACAAATGCAAAGTGCAGTGACCCCAATTGGCATTGCTTGATCAGAACGGTTTCATGCTGAATAACTAACACAGACATATTTCAAATATAAAATGTGGTAATTGTTAGGTTCCCAAAATGCTCTTTGCTTTTATGCAAATCATCAAGCTTGGATTCCCTGAAGAGATAAGGGTTTTGCTCACCTTGGGCCGGGGTTCAGACTATCAGCCCTGCCCACATAACCCCCCTCACGCGCCCCCTTCCATCGCACACAAGGGGAAAGGGGAGATTCCCAGAGTACATTTTTCCCATTTCCAGCACTGTTTTTGAAGTGCTCAAAATGATACAGAACATGCATACTCCAAACGATAAAGGCAATTCAATGATTTCTCAAAGAACCAAACAGTACAAAATAAAATCACGGTCTAATCTTAGACCCCAAGCAATCACAAATCACTCCAAAGGAAGGCGCTTAGCAAGCATTCCCAAAGGGCTATATTTCTGCAACTAATAAACACAACATCATCAAAAACGAAGAGACACTCAAAGATAAGCAACATCACATGACCCTTAATGTGTCATGAACATGTGGTCCCTGCAAAAATGCCTTAGCAATATTACTCAAGCAAGGGGGAATTGCCGGCCCATTAGAAGCCTAAACGAAGAGAGGCTTTAACAATAGCTCAGGCCATTAAGTTCCCGGTAATGCCCCGCTTGTGAGGTTAATATGGCTATTTGTACCCTGGTATTAATAGTGGGCTTTTTTAAAGTTGAGAAATGACGTGTTCACTGTTTCTTAACTTTTAAAAAAAACTACAAAATAAGATGCCCACCATAGATCGAGGAGAAGGGAACTACTTGTTGTCCTTTCTCGCTTTCCATGGTGGCTATTCTCACGTTGGGAACGCGAGAAGGGGTTACTAGTGCTTCTGGCACTGGTGAGGGACAGTAGCGCAAGGTAAGTGGGGTGGAGGTGCAAGGGGCTTAATATGTGGAAAGGGGATTGGGGGCGAGGCATGGGGACAACAAACTCCCATTCTTTACAGACATGCATGATAAGCATAGCAAACCAATCACGACGCACACAATCTGGCATTCAGGGACGTCATTTCACCAAAATGCCAGGGGTAGCGGAAGTGACATCACAGTGCCACACCCCCAAGAGTGACATCACAGGAAGTGATGTCATTTGACCACACCCCCACAGGAAGTGATGTCATTTGACCACACCCACAGGAAGTGATGTCATTAGACCACGCCCCCACCATGACATCACAGGAAGTGGCCTAATAAAGCATTATCGCTCAGTGCATTAAGAAAAAAATGGTTACGATATCAGTGTATTGTGACATTTCATACAAGAATGGATCATCATATGTATCAGTGTCAAGGTCCATGTTGCCACGTGAAGTGTATGAACCCCAATCCCCTCTTTATGTGGATCTGCCCTGTTATTTCAACAGGACTACAGAGCGAAATCACATTCTGGGGGGACAGGGACGGATAGGCGGGCACGGGGTGACGGGGATAGGGGAAAGCCAGGATAAAAGGGGAGATTGGAGAATATTTCACCAGAAAACATGTATGGCATCCTCAGTTTTTAATGACTCTTCTGCTTGTGTTATTTTGGCTGCCAAAAGATTAGTTCAAAATGTGTTCAAGGCATACAGTGCATTACTGAGTGATACAAACTTCAGTACCAAAAGCCTCATCAGTCCAGTGCCCAGATTTTATGGGGGGAAAAAATCCTGGCTGCATTTTGCATTACTCCCACACTCACCAACACTCTTTATATGCCTAGGTTTCTGTTCCTACATGTTCATTGTCCTCCACACCCCGCACCACAACGGTACACATTCCAACAATTAGTACTATTATATAGATTTTTGGATAATGCCCAACAGTTGCTCTTCCTTCACTCTGATCATAAGACTTAAAATGTAGTTTCTTACCAGATTGAGCAGAACAGAGGCTTGACAGACGTGCCGGTGCTGCTGTTTCAATGGCATGTGAGGTGAAGATTCTGACTCGAAGGCAGGTTGTTGCTTAGGTGACTGGAAACCAGAGGAGAGGTCTGTGAGTGTTCAATGGCAACAGATCAAGAAGACACATAACTCTGGTAGTGGAGCTGCAGGTGTTTGGCAGGGAAGAGGCTGCAAGTATGGCAGGTGCTGTTTTGAGGTCACAGAACTCTGGTAGTCGAGCTGCAGGTGTTTGGCAGAGAAGAGGCTGCAAGTATGGCAGGTGCTGTTTTGAGGTCACAGAATACTGGCTGTGATGCCGATGGTGCCGGGCTGGTTTTAACAGAGGGCACTGACTGGGTGTGTCTCATCATTGCTTGGTTGACTACAAATCAAGGATACGGTGCTGGCATTGTGAAGACAGAACTGTAGCTGTGGGGTAGCTGGTGACTGGCTTAATGGAAGTTGCTGCTTAGATGGCTCATCATTGCTTCCTTGACTGGAAATGAAGAAGAGCCAGGCGGGAATCGGATAGCAAATGTTTTCATGACACAAGACTCCAGCTGTGCTGCAGCTTCTGGCTGACCTGTCAAGAAGATGCTGATGGAGGCTACTCAGATTCTAAGAGATTGGCGGTTGACAGATGCTTGTGGCTGTGCTACTAGTAGTGCCTGTCTGGCTTCACAGGAAAAGGCTAATTGAATGTCTTGCTGTTGCTTAGACTGAAAATCTGTAGGATGCCGGCGGTGTGGCAGATGATGCCATTTTAAAGACACACATGATGTTTCTGACGTAATGGTCCATTGTTGCTTAGCTCACTGGTAAAAAATAGGATGTTGACTAAACTCAACAGCATACCATGCAGTGTTTTGAAGATGAGACAAACTGGTTGTAGTGCATGAGCGATGTATCATGGCTGACTTCATGAGGAGAAGAGGCTGGTAGTGTAGGAGAGTAGCAGATGGTTTTGAAGACTGTATGTGGTGCTGATTAGGTCTGCGTGACTTGAAAAGAAAGACCTAACTGGAAAATTTAGCTATAATCTAACAGTGTCGAAGAATATAATGGTTCATCTTTTCAGAGGATACCTCCTGTGTCGCATGTCAGCAAATCGGTCAATGGCATCACTCAAATTTACCTCTTCAACCTCCATAGGTTCACATGCCATTACCAACAAATCACTAAGTCTGTTGTCTCCACATCTATTTCGCAAATAGTTTTTAACTCTTTTCAAACAGGAGAAGAACCTCTCATTTGTTGCAGTTGTAATTGGCAATGCAAGAACCAGATCCAACAGATTTAGGACATCAGAAAAGCCTCTTGGAGATTCATTGAGATAGTACCTGACAGAGTGAATACCTGCTAAAGTCTTGCCAGATAAATAGCCCCTTGCAGTGTCAAGTCCTGAATGCAATGCAGCATAATCTACTTGGGGCCCTAGGTAGTGCCGAGCAAGAAGATCTGCAGATGAGTCCTCCAAGAAATTTTTAGCCCTTGGATTGAACATGCCGGCAGCCTTGATAAGCCCCATGTTATCTATAAAACGAGCATCCAACTCTCTTACAAACCTATCCAAGGTGTAGAAAAACACCTCTTGCTTTATCCGTTCAGTCTGTGGCATTCGATCCTCAGAGTGCTCATAATGTCCAGGCCTCTTCCCTACAGTAGTACCAACAAGGTATTCTTTGAGTTTGCTGCTCAGTTGGTGGTGCCTTACTGGTAAAGCTCTGCGGTCGTGGTCTTCAACTGTTTCAATACCACATTTTTCTGCCAATTCCGTTGCATCATTGACGATTTTCACCCAATGGCATTCTTGTCTAAGGTTGACGAGGGCAGTTCTTGTCACTTGAATTAGGTGACTCGCATCTGGCAAATCAAGATGCTTTCTCTGAAGTTCATCAGATAACACACAAATCTTTTTCAGAATTGCTTCCATACTTAACAAAGTTAGCAAAAACTCAAAGCACTGCATATTTCGGAGAAGTCCTCTGGCTTCTGAACAAGCCTGCTTGTCACGTTGTTGCGATGATTCTATTACACTGAGAACAACTATAATGGTTTCAAATCGAGCCTGTATTTTTTTAACACACGCGTACCAATAAAACCATCTAGTGCCACAAAGTCTTTCTAATTCTTGTACTTCCAGACCGCTTTCTGTTTGAGCTTTTACAAAGAGTTCGTGCCGAGGAGAACTTTGTGAAAGGAACACATTCACAGCCTGCAAAGTTGAGAAAAAATCCTTCACTGTTTGTATGTTAGTGATAGTTTGCACTAACGCAAGGTTTAGACGATGTGCATGACAGTGAATGTAAACTGCCTGTGGAGCAATTTCTTTTATTTTCGCTTGCACTCCATTGAAACAGCCACTCATAACTGATGCCCCATCATAGCATTGTGCCACACAGTTCTTCCAGTCAAGGCCAGCATTGCGTACAGATTTGTCAATGGCTGCAGCTAAACTGGAGGCATCCAACTTCTCCATGTGGTAACATCCCATGGCTTTTTCCTGAATGTTCCCATCTTGATCTACAAACCGGATCACAAAGCTCATCTGTTCTTTATGCGAAATGTCTTTGGTTTCATCAACCAACACTGCAAAGTGCTTTGTCACTTTCCTAATGATATTCTGACGTATAAGATTTGCCACAACTGAGATCATGTCATTGTGATACTCTGGAGATGTGTAGTGCCCATATCGTCTAGCCATTTTTACTTTAAGAAGTTCATTATTATCAGACAGCAAACGCAATATTGCTATGAAGTTTCCCTTATTGTGGGAGTCTTGCGATTCATCTGTGGCTCGGAAAGCAAGTCCTTGACGACCCAAAACACATACAACCTTTAGTAACTGCAGCACATGTTGACGATTCTCTTCAATCTCTTGGTCCCCAACCTTTTCTAGCATTGACACAATTGAGTGGTGAGGGCCTGTAGTCTGTTGTACACACTTAAAGTCTGCCCAAGCTACAACTGAAGACTTATGCTTATCAGAATCTGAGTGCATCTTTAAAGAACGACGTGTCTTTTCCCATTTAGCGAAGCCAATATCAACAAATGGAACATTGCCACGTGCACGCCCCCCTCCTCCAGAATTAGAACCAAAATGTCTGCATGCAAAGCAGTATACTTTATCTTTCAGAACGGAATACTCCACCCAAGGATATGTTTTGTAGTCTCCGTTAAACTTACGGGAACCAGTTACAGGGTATGTAGGATGTTTTGGCTGTACAGGGTCACTGCATGGATTTGGGGACAGATCAGTCACCACACTGTCATCTAAATTGGGAGCTGGAGATCTTCTTGGAATGCCCTGCTCAGCTAGACACATCTGCATACTGTTATCGCTCTGCAACCAAGAGCTGCTTGTGCTCTCCCCGAGGAGTGAAATGTCGGGAGAGCAAGCACCAGTGGGAGGATCATCAAACATGCCAATACGGGAAGAACAATCCTCAACATCAGGGTTTAAAGAGCACTCTGCGCTATCCAGGAACGTTGAAGTGTTGCTTGGGTCATCAGCATCACGTGAAACCGTCACAGCAATGTCTGCATGTGAACAAGAGCCTTCAGTGGCCACTACAAATGAAGGAGATGCTATGTCAGCCAAGGAAGGTGGAGCTGTAGACAAAGAGTCAGCATGTGGAGATAGTGAACCAATGTCAGCACATGTAGATGCACTGTCTGCACCTGAAGAAGCAGCTTCGCTGCCAGCAAGAGTTGATGTGCTGGCCGATGGTTGGACAACATGTGCAGCTGTGTTTGAACTGCCACTTGAGTTATCATCAGACCTCTTGCGCTTGCTTGAATCAGAGCCTGGAGTAGGGCCAGCTCCTCTTGCTTTTGGAGAAAACATATCAACGATTGACCTCTGTTTTGGATCCTTGGATTTTCCTGTAGGTGTAGACATGTTCGTTCTTTTAGTACTGCTAAATCAGAAGCGATTGTTCAAGCAAATGATGGGTTCCTCAGTGTCCTCCTGACTTCTTTTGTGCTTCACTCTTCTTTGGAGGACCACTTCCGCTGAATACCAAAGAGGAGACAAATCTGAAATGTATTGCTTTGGCTTACAAGTTTATCACTGTACTCCCTGAAAATAAGCGAGTACTCCCCAAAAAGAAAAACAGATTACAAATACTCCCAACAAAAAATAGGAAACAAACACTGTGGACCCTGAGCCCTTCTTTCACGCACACAGTTCCATGGATGTTTGGAGAGGTAGCGCACGTAGTTCCAAAGGAAGAAAGTACTATTATTACTGCTCGATCGGTAGACATGCACATGATCTTTTAATGTGTATGAGTAACTAGGTGCAACATAATTATTAGAAAAACCTTTCAGTTTTTCAGTTAAAGCATTTTTACTTGCTTACAAAATACTGCCGTGGGGAACTAGATTTACATTTTTACTCCCTAAAAATCATTTTACTTCTAAGTTTACAAAATAGGGAATACAATAGTCCCACTTCAAAATCTTATCTGGAGCACTGAGTACATACCTAAGCAGTGATTTCAAGCATTTATTTTCATAGCTTACTTTTAGGTCAGTCCTATCTGTCAGGGTAATACTTTACATTTGAGAGATTAACAGTTGCAACCTGTTCAAACTCTGCCTCTAAGAAAAAAGGAAACCTGTGGGTCCCAAAAAACTGAAGTGAAGCATGTGTTCAGTGTCATACAGTTTGAAGTTAATTGTGTGCTGTTCTCTGATTAAATGGAAGAGAAACAGCCATCTTTTGTGTTGAAACAACTAGGACAAGGCTGCAATGCATAAATAGATATGGAATAACAGATCAGATCATTAACATATGCTGTACATTTTCAATATGTTGCTTCACGTTCATTTACCTCTCACAGCGGTCACAGATAAGGCTGGATGTCAGCTGCTCAATGGTGGTACTGTTTGCTGGCGTTGAGAACACAGAAAGGAAGGAACTTCCACACGAAGATGCAGGTCTGAAAATAATAACAAAATATCAGAAAGATTCATTTGTGCAACACCAGACCATATTAATTTTTAATAGAGTTTTAGAGTTCTGGGGTGCACGCATCATGCAGAGACAAACTGGACCACAGAGGCTTTGCACCTGACAGACCTAGAGAATGACTTCAGGCCCGGCAACGATTCATCATTAACCTTCTGTAACTCAGAGGGATGCATGTTATGCACCATTGTCCCAGGATCTCTAGGAACTAGCTCTGTAGGCCGCAGCAGGCCCAGGCTGAGTGTGTGGCTCGGGCAAGGAGCAGTTTACATAATGTCGTGTCACAATGTAAAATCCTAGTTAAATGCATTGCAAAATGTATAGGCTGCAGGCCACAAATGACTTGGATTTCATCTGCCTGTGGTTAATTTAAGCAGTATAATTTGCATAAGCTGTTGCTGTAAGCTGGGCTCAGGAGGGCACATGAACACAGTGGCGAGGGGCAAGGGGCACATGGACACAGTGACGAGGGGCACATCGACACACTGGCTGGGGTCGTGGGCACATGGAACCGGCTATGACTTATCTTACAGCAGGAATTAAAAAGGCCTTCAATCCCTCCCCCACATGACCTATAAAAGACAAAATGTAACGTTAGTAAAACGAATTTGGTGCTGCTGGCATCAACGGCTTGCTTACTTTCCCTAATGTAAAGCCGTTGCTGTGCCAGCACTGAATTCATTATACTAACATGCTTGCCAAACCTACAGATTTAGGCAGTAGGCTACTGCTTTTTAAGCAGTCCTACCGCCTACAGATTTCAGTGACGGACCCCACTGCTTTTTACAGTGGAAGGTAATTTATGTGACTCTAAGGCAGGCTGCAGGACATAGCATGCAACACATTAGTCTGTCTGTACAGTGGGCTGGTAGGTGATTACTTTCATTGGACTCAGACCAATCCAGTGACCTGACAGCTATGTGACTCTGCCCTGCACTCTGGCCAGGACAGGCCTTAGGTGAACCACTATCAAAGGCAAGTGGCAGAGCGTAACACAATCACACTGCATCTGCCTGTCACGTAGTCACTTATTCTGTACTTCAGTTTCTTTCTCCTGACCTTTCCACCTATTTTGGCACCACTCATCTGCTCATTTTGCACACCATGGCATTGCCCCTCTGCTCACCACAGGTTGCCATATTGTAGAGCAACCAACCTCTACAGTGCAAGTCCCCCAGACGAAGGATTGAATGAATGGGGTAAATAGTGAGGTACGCCCATGTATATTGCAGGACCGTGAGAGAATTGGCAACTGTGAGCAATGTGTGGCCTTGGAGAGTATACACTTCTCAGTGTCCATCAGTCCATGCTGGAAAATATTTAGGGGGGTGGTGGAGCCGCCCTGGAAGAGACATATGCTCAAATGAAGGAAATGGGGTAGGGACAAACATTGAGCAGTGTGGATATTCTGCACACGAACCTAAATTCACTAATGATGGGGAAAGAGCCCAGCCAGCTGAGTAGACTACTGGGCAGCTGGGATTAGGGGAACCAGGCAACGAATGACCTTTGTGGCCAATGGCCGGTGTGGAAGGTGGTGATCCGGTGTGCTGAGCAGTGGAACCCTGCACACCTGCATCTTCTGAATGTGAAATAGGAGTGTCTGAATATCACAACACAGGCGGGGGAACTACAGGCTGAAAGAGGGAGACTATCAGTCACTAGTACGAGTCCTAGAGGCGCTGGTTAAGAATGTATGTGCCGGTGGCAGCTTAACAACATTGCAAGCCGCCGCCGGCACATATTTGCACGTCAGTAAAATGAATTTGGTGCCTACGGCCTGAGGCCTGCCGTCGGCACCCGAATTCATTTTACTACATTGCACCCTGGTTTCTGAATGTGTGGCAGGAGCCACTGGTCATCAGCCCCATTATTGCTAATCTGGAGCCTTTACAAAAGGTTATATAAAACCGTTCTAGTTGGCTTGGCTAGTAAACAATGTGGGGAATATGAAAAATGTGTGGGGGAGCTGTGTATAGCAAACATTGACAAATGTAACAGAGGTGATTTGCAGCACAGGCTTGCTAAATCAAGAAAGAAAACGACATGTTCTGGGCTCGTTTCGTATACGGTACTTTTCCAACAAGCCGTTCTGTCGCGTTTAGACACATATCAAGCTTCTTGGCCCGTGCCCGAAAATGTAACCAAATTGCAAACAAATGCTGGCTTTATAGTAATTTGTGGAATTATTTTCAAGATGTACTATTTGTCAGTGGCCCCCCACCTAATTGTGGCAACCTGAACCCCACATGAGTTTCCCCGTGGGGTCATCTGTCAGAATTGCCCGATATCTGGCTGTGCCTGCGGCCAGAAGGGCTGCATAATTGACACGGTATATCGACCACATTCCTTCAAGAGCCTCAATACAAAATTTGCAAATATATGCCGGCGGCAGCTTGCAGGCCGCCGCCGGCACATATTTGCACGTCAGTAAAATGAATTTGGTGCTGCGGCCTGAGGCCTGCCGTCGGCACCCAATTCATTTTACTACATTGCAAATATATGCCGGCGGCAGCTTGCAGGCCGCCGCCGGCACATATTTGCACGTCAGTAAAATGATTCATTTTATTATGAATTTATTTATTATAAATGAATTTGGTGCTGCGGCCTGAGGCCTGCCGTCGGCACCCGAATTCATTTTACTACATTGCAAATATATGCCGGCGGCAGCTTGCAGGCCGCCGCCGGCACATATTTGCACGTCGTCAGTAAAATGAATTTGGTGAGCTGCGGCCTGAGGCCTGCCTGCCGTCGGCGGCGACCTCGGCTCACGCTCGACTCGAGTCTCGACTCAGTCACTCACCTCGAAGTCAGTCAGTCACAGTCACTGGCCTGGCCTCCTCCTTCAGCGGGGGTGGATCGACGTGGGTGGATGCAGCTGGACACAACACTCAGCCTCAGCTGGCAGCAGCAAGACGAGAAAGCACCACACGCGTCGTGAAATAATCAAAATGGAGGCCAACACAAGCGTCGCAGCACGCTGTGGCCACGCCCCCTCCTCCTCTGATTGGTCAATGGCCAGAGGTCGCAAGAGATTGACAGGGGTCGCTGGCCAATCGCCAGCGGTCGCTCTTGCGACCTCTGGCGACCCCCAAATGACGTCCCTGCTGGCATTATCATTAGATTTATAAAACAAATGTTATCATGATTATGAAAATGAGAATCGAAAAAAAGAAAAAAAAATGTATGTGCACTTCTGAATGCCTATACTAAACTATGAAGATACATAACTGTTTCAAATGAATAACGACCACTTCGTAAACTCATTAGTACCTCAAGGGGCAAAGGCGTTCATAGTGAATAACCCAAATGCCTCTCGTTCATTTAACTTACTCAAGTTATCTCTTCTTTTGTAGTGAATGTTCATTACTTTGATGCCTTGAACATGTAACTGTCCGATAATGTGGCCACATTCATGAAAATGTCTAGATTTCATATGTATGTATAAATAAATAAAATATTATATATCGTATCATAGCGTGCGTGTTTCAGACTTGTGTTATTTAATCCTGTTATTCAGTTTATAGGAAGTTTGCCCCCCATAAAGTTAACCACAAAGTTTTTTCCAACAGGAAATGGTACATTCTGCTAGACAAATCGTACATTGTTTCAACTTTTTTGGCGAGATAGAGAATGCATGATATGGGTTTGCTGAGCTATACTACTGCACCCCGAACGGGGCAGACAGGGGAATGGGTCCATGTTAGGAATAACTAAATATCTCTCCGGAGACGTAACATCCTAGGAGACCCCCTGCGAGGTGCAGTGTGGGGTCGTGCAGGGGCCGGCTTTGCTCCTCCTACTATTGAACATCTCCACCAAAACATTCCGTGTCCTACTTCAGTGTTTATTGGCGAGTCAGCACTGCCAGGCTGACGATTTGCAGCTTTTCTTTGAACTAACCGGACAGGGGCGCCAGGGACGTTTTAGCTCTTAGGGACTGGAGGCATCACACTGGCTTACCCTGAATAGGAACAAGAACGAATCGCTCATTGTTGGTAGATAATAAAATATTATAACCCAAACGCCCAGCTTCATGATTGGCTCACTGGCTTTTCCCATCTTGCCAAAAGCTAAAATGCCTGGGCACTACTTTTGATTTCCAGCTGAGCCCAAGTGGTCAGGAGAACTCTTTTGTGAGCACTGCTCGCTATGGCATCAGGCCATTCACACAGGCCCGGCCATGCCCAGCAGAGACTCAGCAAGGCACAAACAACAGACCAATCAGAGGAGCCACACTGGCATCTAGCAGCCCTCCGTACATGGGTGCCACGAAATGACATGGCCAATGCCCCTTGATGCTGATATGAAACACTGATTATACTCGGGCATCTCTTGCTTGTAAGTCCTGCTTAGGTCACCTCTAAGGAGGGAACATTGACTAGGTTCTATGTATTTGAATGTGTATTTATTTGAAGAGCAGGATTGTCAGTTTTGATCAGAAATGACTTACAATAACACATATACAGATGGCGGAGGCAATCCCATGAAGGGTGCCTGTACAATAGCACCAAGGGCGAGAGCAAGTGGCGAGAGGGGAATAAAAAATAACGGCCAGGCATTTTAGTTTGTGGCTAGATTTAAATGTTAAAAGCTTTAATTTTCATACTTCTTTCTTTTCCCCAACTATAAACTGTTGTTCAGACGTACAGGTCGACCACCTTTCTAGCCTGTTGGCCAGTTTATAGTGAGCGTATTGACCCAACTATCAGTTGGGGGTCCACCACTAGACCCAAGACCCTTTGACACACCCTTAACCTTGCATGGAAAAGACCCAAACTATCTTACAAGCAGGTTTACCCTTCACAAACCAGGTAGACCACCCACTCTCTGATCCACATCCCAAGCTCTAATTGCATCTCAGGATGTAATCCTTTATCAGTTGGAGCAAATGCTTGTCCTTTCAGGGGACCGAGATCAGGAGTGGCCACCAGGCTATCACAGACTTAAAACTAACTATGTAAGGTTTAAAAACGGTTTGAAAACCATTCTCTTTCATCAGAACCTAGCACTAGCCTATCTTCCCCCCTATCGGTCCTGCATGAGCCAACTTCCCCTCTGGTGGTCTTGTACTTGTCCATCTTCCCTGTATTGGTTTTGCCCTAGTACATGTTCCCCCGTATTGGTCTTGCACTAGTCCGTCTTTCGCCCTATCGATCTTGCACTAGCCCATCTTCCCCCCTCTCAGTCTCGCACAAACCCATCTTCACCCCTATTGGTCTTGCACTAGCCCATGTTTCCCCCCTATCGGTCTTGCACTAGCCCATCTTCCCCCCTATCAGTCTCGCACAAGCCCATCTTCCCCCTGTGTCGGTCTTAGACGAGCCCACAATCCCCTATCGGTCTTGCACTAGCCCATCTTCTCCCCTATCTAGTGCTTTAAGTGGTCTGCATACTCGACCCAGGACTCTTAGGGGGCGTGGCCTGGCAGGGGGCAGGTGCTGCAATTAGGAGGCAGCACTTACCTCACGTGAGTGCTGCCTGTTACACCACGTGCCCGTAAGAGCCCCAGCTCGATTTTGCAAAAGGGCAGGGAGCGTGCCCCAACATGCAACATTCAGGTCAGGTAAGTGTTTCTTTGTCTTTTAAGGGCGGCACTGATCCCCTGCCAGCCACCCCTTTCACTGGAGATGCAGGGACCATCACGCTCTGACCGAGGGTGATGATCCCCTGCATCTCTATTGAAAGGGGTGCCTGGCAGCGGGACGGAGACACAATGAAAAGCTATTTATTTTGGCATTCATAAAGCGCGCACAACCCAGAGGCATCTAGGAGCTACATCTTACGAAAATGGTAACATAGTGGAACAGAAGGTATCATTTCTTACACTGTAAGTGAGGAGTTACAGTCTTATACTTGGAGTACAGTACAGTTTGTGCACAAATACAGATCTGCAAAGCAGGCATGGTAAGTAAGGAGTACAAGTGGGCAAGTATGCTAAGCAGTCATGGCAATCAGGATAATTGATAACAGTTCTTCTTTATGGGGTCGGATAATTGATTGGGACTGTGCAGAGTCAAGGCTGAAGAGTCTGGTTTTCAGGCTATTTCGGAATGACCAATGGAGGGGTCATTTCTTAGATGCATTGGCAGGGTGTTCCACAATTTGGCTGCAACTACAGGGAAGCTGGAATCACCTGCGTTCTGTCTCTTGAATCTACCAACGAATGAATGGTTGGTGATGAAAAATGGCAAGAGTGCACAATGTAGCATGATGTGTGAAATAAAGACTATGGTTTTAAGACTGATAAAAGATTTGTTTAGGCTCACATTACTTTGCACGGTGCTACTGTGACCTTCCATGCAGGATGAGTAACATAAAACTAAAGCAATTCTTGGATCACGATTCATATAGTGCAAGGTTAGTGTTTTATGAACTGCTAGTTCATTATGTAATGTGCATTCTAGTAGGTATTGCAATAAATAAAGTATTATATAACTTTATATACATATGTATAATTATGATATAAATATTTATATCAGCAAGCCCTGGGAAATATGTTGTCAAGTGCTTAAATTGTCCACATCCCGGCTTTACCACACAATCTTTACAGGGTAATTCATGGAATGATTGTGCGCTGAAATGTGTGGTGCAAGTGTGAAAAAGCCAGCGCACGCGTGCAATTTGCACGCAAGCGATTAATGGAAGGCTCTGCGCGTGGCTTTCCCCGGAGCTGCGAAAAATCCACGCTTACCTCACACATCACTGCGACTTTCTAAACGCACAGCGAAAGCGCACAATATCTAGCGCACACACCTAAAAAGGGAGCGGAACATGCGGAATGGGGAACAACGCGTGAAAATGTGGGTGTAACGGGGGAAGTACCGCTGGGAAATACACGCAACGCCCACACACTTGCGAACAACACGTATTTCATGGAATCGAATAGCGAGAATCCCTGCACGCCAAAAGAGACGCACACGCGTAAATACGTCTGCCACACGAAAGCTGGCAGAAGCGCCCCCGCGCAGTATAAAATTGCACGCAAACAACAAACAGGCATGCACAGCTACGATGAATGGCCCATTTCTCGCTGCAGTGATCGTGGGACACCATAGGAGGAGGAGAATAGGCAGGCCCACACATTTTTTGCCCAGGACCATCCTTTTTGGGATGCCTGATGACCAGGTCTATGGCAGGTATATGTTTCCACCTCATATCATCCTAGCCCTGGTCACTGAGTGGGAGGATGACCTCACATCACCCACCTTGTGCTCCCAAGTACTGAGCCCCTTGGAAAAGGTGCCCAATGTCCTGCATTTTTTGGCCACTGGGTCATTTCAGTGGACAACTGCCATAGTTGGGGGCATCTCACAGCCCACGCAGTCACGCTGCCTGCACCAGGTGTTGGCAATTATGACTGCGCGCCCCTCAATCCGCAGGCACATATACATGCCCAGAACACCCGCAGAACAGCAGGCCGTGGTCCAGGACTTCTACAGGGTGGCACACTTCCCCAAAGTACTTGGTGCCATAGATTGCACCCATGTGGCCCTACGTCCACCTATGGCCACTGAGAACATCTACCGCAACCGCAAGCACTGGCATTCCATCAACGTGCATGTTGTATGCGATGCCAAGGGAATCATCACCTATGTTTATTCAAACTATCCAGGGTCCACCCATGACAGTTTCATATACAGAATGTGTGCCCTGACCCGGGACCTGGAAGCTGGGAAGTATGGCAATACATGGCTCATTGGTGAGTTCAAATGCCTGCGCACATGCATGCATGCATGTCACACACAGACAAATACACCAAGCCAACTAATGACAGCCATTATCACCTCCCCAGGACCCAGTTGCCCACCCACACCTGCCTCGGGGGTTGCCATGTCTGAAACAACACCATCTGGCACCAGTGGCAACCCCCTGGCACAGAGGCAGAGGGCTACCAGCTTCAGTGCAAATGAAGTTGGCATCCTGGTGGAGCAAGTCCTGGGTCATTATGCGCACTGACAAGGACGGAGGCGGATCTGGGAGGACATCGTGGGTGCCATCAATGTGGAAGGGGTGGCACCCCGCGACTTGGAACACATCCTGAAGCGCTGGGAGGACTACAAGTCCAGGACCCTCAAAAAGGCCCGTTGCCAGCTTACCATCCAGCAGATGAGGGTGGTGAAGCGCTTTAGCCCACTGCTTCACCACCAGGTCCTCGAGATGTAGACCCATCTGAAGTCAAGCAGTAAGTGCCCATGAATTCTCGTACAACACAGTGCATGTTGCAGTGTGGGAGGAGTTTGCAACTTATTTGTGTTTGTGACGCGGGCCATGTATGGTGTGTGTGTAAAGGGCCATGATGGTGATGCATGGGAGTCCAGTCAGGCATGTTGCACATGGATGTTGTATGTTTTGTAATGCATAATGCACATGTTTGCATGCCTATGTCTGTACTTGGCCATGTTTTGGGTGTGAGACATGGATGCTGCTGTCACCGTCATGGTCATGCATGGTGTACATGTGCGTGTGTCTGAGTAGTGTGTGTGTGACTGGGAAATGCCATGGATGCATTACACATGTCCATGACGATGTGTGAATTCACTGATGCGGGCTAGTTCTCCATGAATCCACTGTGTCGGGAGGTAGATATGGCCAGATGCATGATTGTCCGGTGGTGTGTGTGCATGTGATCAGCATGTCCCATGATGCATGTGAGGTTCAGCCCCCTATCGGATGTTCCAACGGTGCCTTGGACATGGATGCAAATGTCTGTTGCATGTGCCATGCCTGTTTCTGCATGTGTGTTTGCTTGCACTGACCCATGTGTTGTGGAGGGTGATGATGGAAGTGACGTTTGACAGTGCCATTCATGTGCAATTGCTTTGTGTCTAGGAGACTATTATTCAGTACCCTGATGCTTGTGTTCAATATCTCCCTGTCTACAGTGGCGACTGAGGAAGAGGGCGGAGACGGAGCTGTGGAGCAGAGCGGCGGGGATGCCTCCACCAGGCGGGGATGCATGGCCCAGTCACCCTCCCAGAACATGTCATCTTCCGGGAGCGAGGGGACTGGTGCCGCATCCAAGGCCGGGCCTGCCGAGGGGATGCCCAAGAGGCAGAGGTTGGAAGTGGGCTCCTCAGCAGCGCTAGGGGCATGTGAACCCACACAGGGGCTGTCCACAGCGGAACACGGTGCGGAGGCATCCAGGTTGGTGGTGGGTGAGGAGGAGGAGGAGGCCGCATCAGACCCACACATGGGCCTGGTGGGGGTTGTTCCACTGGTGCAAGTGGTGCAGTCCAGGGGCAGGAGGCAGCACAGGTCGCCACGGAGGGGCCTGTGCATGTTCCTGTCCCTGATACTGAAACTGCATCCCCATGCACCAGCAGGGATGCCCCGTCCCAGACCCGTCCGCAGGTAGGGGGGAGGCCCATGACAGGGTTGAGCCCATCCTAATCGGTATTGCGTTGAGTACATGTGACATTTGTGATGATGTCCGTGCTTCCTGGGGGGACCACACATGTCATCACGAACAGATGTGTGCCAACGTGAGCTCATGGTCGGGGGTGACGGGCTGCCTGGGGGCCATAGTCAGGGGTCAGGGGCTGCCTTTGGGGCATGGTCAGTGGTGTAGGGGGTCCCCTGTGGTGTGGGCTGCCTGCAGTGGGTGCATTCGGCTCCTCGTCACGCGGTGCGCAATTCAGGGCATACGCGAGTGTGCTTTTCATGCAATTTGGCCGGTGTGAGCGGGGTATGTGTATTCTGGGGGTGTGCATTGAAGTTATACACGTGATTGGGCTGGCGCAAGCGGGGTACGTGTATTCCGGGGGTGCCTATGGAGTTTTACATGCGATTGGGCTGGCGCGAGTGGGGTATGTGTATTCTGGGGGTGAGCAAGGAGTTTTACACACGATTGGTCTGGCGCAAGCGGGGTACGCGTATTCCAGAGGTGCACGTGGGGTTTTACACGCGATTGGGCTGTCGAGAGCGGGGTACACATATTCCAGGGGTGCGCAAGGAGTTTTACACGTGATTAGGCTGACGTGTGAGGGATGAGTGAGCATTTTTAGTGCAATTTCGTTGTCAGGGGGCTGTATGCTGGTCCACTGGCCTTTGCGCCATATAGGGGATTTGTGCGGCTGTTTTTGGCGCAAGGGGCGGAGTTAGGGGCATAACTGGCACTGCTGCATGGTCGCTGCACCATGGCTGGATATGGATGTTGAAATCCATGAATGCGCGGTGCGTGGAAATGGGATTTAGCACACGCAGCTGGCACACACTAGCGCACGCTCCCTCTCTGCGCCAGCCGCGTGTGCTACTTCGGCACAGAAATCTATAAATTACCCTCTTACTCTCACTGAGTCTTATTTGGAATCCCTGTAAGCGATTTGGTTCATAGTTTATGTCATCTTATTAGTATGTCATTATATGCTGTTATAAAAAAAGCCTCACACATGATTTACTTGACTATACAGTAGGGTAGCCAGGCAGGAAATAATAATGACTGAATTTACAAAGATGAAAAAATATTGCTAGAATTATTAGAGTGGGTAAAGAATACAGACCAGCAGAACAAATATCGAAATAAAGGCAAGAAAGTTTAATGATAGGGCTGAGTTTTAGGAGTGAAGAAAACACAGATGTTAGTGTAATTTGACATTTTTGTACACTGCACCATAGTGTAGAGGTTCAGTCAGACATCTTTGCTCCAAGCTCTGCCCCTTTGTTGCCTGTATGTTGGGAACCAGAGATGACGACATGTGCAGTTCCAGTCAGTGTATCAATACCACAGAGAACTGATGAGACAAGATATCCATTAAGGAAACCCTATCTAAATGGATGGAGACAGCACTCTTTTGGATGAAGTGCCGGAAGAAATGTGTATTTGAACAAAGAAAGGAACCTGATGAAATGGAGTTGACGTATCTGAAAGCTGGATGGAGAGAAGAAACATAACAAGTATTCTCTAAAGACTTAAAGAATAGACGGTACAGATGAGCAACATTTCGGGCCCGAGATGAAGATGCTCATGCTAAGAAACACTGGGGAATATGTAAATCAGTTTACACGTGTACAGTTGCTGGAAACGCAAATAGGGAAAAGTAGTCTCAAGACTGGCTACATAGTGAAGTTGATGGCGGCCATGCGCCAATGTATCTACATTGGAATGTATATAACCTGGATGTTGCACATGCACTTTAGCAGGCCTGAAAATTCATGAATAAGAAAAAGACTCTCAAATGAGTGGCGCAGTTGGAAATTACCCAGACGAAGTCCACAGCTTCAAGGCCAAGTTCAAAAGCTAATTGTCTGACAAACGGAAGGAGTGTTGACAGAGAGTGATGGTAGCCTGCTTTGTCATCGCTTAATTAGCAATTTGTGGACGTCCTAGGAGTGATGCCCCCCCATGGTGGTTAGCTCCCATTTAGCTTTTGTGAAATATCTCTCAAGGTGGATGGCCGATGCCTGCTCTTCGCAGCATGATTACCTTTCCTGAAACATGCCCTGCATTTGGCACTCTGGGCTGTAAGCATTGCTAAGCTTTCTGTGAGAATGCAGGGCCCACTTCAAGCAGCACCATGGCTTGATTAGCAGTTTTGTGAATACATGTTCCACAGATCTGTGCCCCATGCCTGCCCTGCAACATCTTGCTTAGCATTTCATGGGCGTGGTCCCGGCTATGCGCCCCATGCCTGTTCTCTCCCACTTTCCTTAGCTTTCTGTGCTCTCAGAATGAATGCCTTATTGTTCTCGCTACATCGCAGCTTGATTCGCGTGTTGGGAAAGCCTCTTAGAGTAGACGCAGTGACTCCTTTTCCAAACATTGCTCTGCATTCTGTGAAAGGGCGATTAGAAGGGATGCTCCGTGTCGGCTTGGCTACAGCTTGCTTAGCATTATGTGAGCGGTAACGCGTACGGCCTGGGCCTGTTTTACTGAACTCTGCTGTGATTCTGTGTCTGGTTGCAAAGACCGCAGCTGCACTAAATAGTATCACGTGAGCTCATTAGTGAGGGGTTTTCCGGCAATATGACACGAGACTCGCGCTTTTTTTACCAAACACGCGCACCTTGTTCGTCACGCCCTTAACAGGATGTCAGTCTCCCGAGCCTATTTTTGGTCTTAACAAGGGAGGTTGTTCTCATTGCTGACATTCCCGATGCCATTGGTCTGTTCCAAATATATGGTCAGGGCGGGTTACATTGGCTCAGATGATTAAAGACCTGTTTGTTTGGGCTGATGCCTGCGGCCACTGTTAGCATCTCCTATCTGTGGTAGTGATTTTGCTCTCCGGAGGAATTAAAGGAAGTCCTGTCTACTGCAGTCAGGCTAGTGTCCCAGAATGCTTTGCAACGTCTCTGTAGAGTTTGGAGGCAAGGGAAGTATAAACGTGCAAACCAAAGCAGACTGGAGCCTGCCTTCACCCAAGCTACTGTCTGTGGCTTTAAGTCACATGTGGCCGTCGAGCCAAAGCAGGGCCGAGCTAAATAATGGAGGCTCAAAACTCATCCCCCACTTCCTTCTCCAGGGTCCTTCCATGCTGACTGCTGGGTCCGCAGTTAACCGATACTACCTTCTTCTGAACGTTCTGGGCAGAGTGGGTCAGCTTTCTGGCAATTTTCCAGCACCCTCTAATATTTTCTTGCACAATGCCCTTACCTGGCGGGGATATGTCAGTAAGTCACTTACCTCGTAGTGATTGCCATGAGCAGTCCGGCCTAAGCACGTACATGCGCCAAAGCGCCCTCAAGTGAGGGTGGGCAACAGCGCAAACTATGCACGCATTTACAATGCCTATGATATACTCACCTACGCGGTTCCCATTAAACATTTTCTGACATCTTTACACAACTGCCTGGATGAACCAAGATCACTTTCTGATGCATTGTGTGGAACTTTGGTGACCTTGAGAAAATGGTCTGTGGCCCCGGGATCCTGGGATATGATGGAAAGTGAGGGCTTCTGAGAGATGAATGGGTGAAGTCTGTTGACAGAGGAGTGGTGTTATCCCAGGGTTCAAGTTGTCTTTTGGCACTCTCTCAGTCCTATTTTTTCATTGTATTTTGCGAAATTCAACCCAGCCTTTATAATGGGAAAAGCAAAACTACAAATCCCACAGTGCAAAGGAGAAAAACCGGACTGGATACGCTACTGATTTATACGCCCCACCCGCCCAAGAAAATCCTAACCTACAGCTAACAACGTACTGTTTATTACAATGTTTGTCATAGCCCCTTACATCATAACCACAACATATGTTTTTACTTCTATGAATATTTTTCCCTGGTTGCCTTTTTCACTCAAAGCTTTTCTTTCTGCAAATTTTCAAAGGACTCCCATAATTTAAACTTACAATGTATTTTCTTTGACTCGATTCACCTAGCATAAGCATTTTAAATATTGTTTTGATACCCTAACCCCTTAACCCATCACCTCTAAAGCTTTATACATAATGACTTGCCACTAGCCCCCTATATTCAACCTTCACTGTTAGACATTGACCCTTCACCTCCTTCCCAGGTCCTAACCATTCACCTCTAAACCTTCATCACATACTCTCCCTTTCCCCTAACAACTAACCCTTCATGACTCAGCCAACCTATCTCGCACAAAAGACTTTACTGCTTACCCCGTAAATGTTACCCTTAACCCTTTACCCCAGCCCGTCATCCTAAAGTGTCACTCCTTACCCATTAACACAAAAATACAACCGTAAAAAAGTACCCTTCGACATTAAACCCATTGCCCCTATTTCTGCAATACTCATAACCCTTCACTCATATATCCACATGCCTATCCCTTTAACAGTAGGACTGGACCCTGCTCTCCACCCCTAGCCATCCCCTTTAACTCTTCTCCAAATGTAACTCATTCCTTACCCTTCACTGATACACTTCACCAACTACCCGTAGCCCTAAAACCAACATCCCTCACTCCTAACCCTTACCCATAACTCTTCATTCCTTCACCTTAATCTTTCTCTTTAAATCCTGCACCTGATGCACATGACCCCTTACTCATAACTCATCACCCTTTATCCCAGCCCATCATCCGTAGCCAAGAAAATCTAGCCTTTAACTATTCAACTTCACTGCCAAACCTTTTTTCTAGCCCCTCCCTTCTCCGCAGCCTTTCACCCGAACCCATCTGCCCTAACCCTTCACAGCCTCCTTCATGCAAGCCCTTCATACCTCACTGCTACATTTTCTCCTAGGCCCCTTGCCCTCAGCTTCCCATGCATAGCCCTTCACCCCTAATGCTTCAGGTCCTACAATTAGTCTATTTGGCAGTTGTAGCTTCCATAAAAGGTTTAAGGGATTTAATTTCCGTCAAAATAGCTTGCATAACCGGGTCTTGTATATCATCCTTGGGTATGGGAGAGTCACTTTTCTGTCTCTTGGGAACATTATTGGTCGACATTGATGGCATATGCTTAGGTTGCCCCTTCTTTGAAGCTATAATGAGGCAGGGTATGTGACACTAAGTATACACTGAGCTTCTGCCTCAAGTTTAGGTAATGATGGAAATGTCACATAAATAGTGCCCCTTATAATAAAGTGAAGGATGACACGTATTTAAAGAATCTTTCCCTAAATGGCTGTGCTGAGGATATATTGATATACTTTAATTGCAGTAAAAAAGCTCTTTCCGGTAGAATTCCATGTGGTCATGGGCCAAAAGAACCTTTATCTTGTGTGGCTGTACTAGGAGTTCATCAGCGCGCCTTGATATAAGAAAGCTGCATTACCCAATTGAATTTCAGGCAGACACATATTAAAAATAGCAATTTCTTTTGTATTGATATTACAGACAAGCAGAATGGCTCTCTTCTATACACAAATTCCAGACAGCATGTGCCAAAAGTACCTTGTTGTGAAGCAGGAGCTCTTAGAAACTGTTAAAAAACATTAAATATATGTATCCACACTTCACATTCAAGAAATCCTGGCAGCCGTGTGCCAAAAATACCTTTAACTTCAAGGCTGTACTAATAAACTGGAAGCTGGACCCTTGTTGTGAAAAAGGAGTGCGTCCCAGCGTTTAGCGGAGCATCCTGGCCGCGTCAGCCCTGCGAGCTGACAGGACGTAACGGCGTCCACTCAACGCGACCTCACTGCTTTAGGCCACACCTCCGGACATACGCACCAAGTTCACATCTCTCACTTCAAAAGGAGCCAATGCTCGGTGCGACACACATTCCTTTCCTGGGCTAGGTGGAATAGAGCCGATAAGTTTATAAGGCTTCTTACCGTTTTATATTGCACAAACGAATATATAATTATAACGCCGGGACGCAAGTGCTGAGTCAGGCGGGAATCCGTGTTAGCACTTAGCCACGCCCCATTACCCTTCACCTCTACTCTTCTCGCTTCACCTCCTATCCCTTGCCCAACATACCTATGCTCTTGGACTTTCACCAACTAAACGTAATCCCCATTAAACTAACCCCTAACCCATCACCGCTATCCAACATAACTCTGCAACCCTAAACCTTCCCCTGTAACACATCTGTCTTTGCTCCTAACCCTACACCCTTAGCCCTCCAGCCAGGGGAGCCGACTTATGAATTTCCCGGGGGGGGCCCAAATACAGGAAGTGATATCACTGGCAGTTATATGACCGCAAATTTGCATGAAGTCGCCAACTTGGTGCAACGGCGTGCGGGGGGGCGGGTGTTGGCGTGCAGATCAGTGGAAACATTGGCTAGCATGCACTGCATATACTAAAGTCAAGAAAGAAGGAGATTTAAGCCTTCGAGTTGCATTCCAGTAAGACATCACTGCCCCTACTCCACCGCTCTATAATCGTCCAGCAACACAACTAGGATGGGAGAATGAAATGCTTGCTAAACAGAAGGTACAACTGCAAGGTGGAGTACCACCACCACCACCAAAAAAAAGTTCCCAATTCAAGGGAAACGAGAAGTAAAGATGTTTCCCGATTAAAAACTACCAAGCAAGATGTGTGTGGTGCCATAGTTCAGTAAAACATCAACAATTGAAACTTACAATAGTGCTGCTGTAGATTGGCCAGCCACAAGTGACATTTGCTAGGATGCTACCTCTGGGTAACCAGATAGAGTTAGGGATGTAGCTTAATCTTAAACCTTTCAGTGGACACATAAGATGTGCTGCTGAAGTATAATGCAATCCTGGCTGAAGTATAATGCAATCCTGGCTGAAGTATAATGCAATCAAGTGTGGTTTCAGACTTGGGGGCGGAAGCGTGTTAACTGCTTTTAACATTGTAGTTTACCAGAAATTCTGATAAAGTAGTGTACAATGTTAAAAAGAAGTTACCCAGGCTCACCCTGCACCCAGGTGATGTTTGGGACTGATGGAAGCACTCGCGTCTAAATGTTGTAGCCATGGTTGTCTCCATGTTTTAAAAACTCCCACTTTCCAAGGTTTTCAACATTCATTTGAAACACCCCTTATTCAAAAAATGAAGGAGTCAGTAAAAAGCCAATGCTGAAAAGCCTATTTCGCACAAGTAGTAAGACCCAAAGGGTAAGAGCGACTGTATAGCAGACCATGCCAATGTAGGATACTCCAGGATTACCTTCAGTCAAAATTCACCCACTGCAATGTTCCTAAATTCAGATTGCAGAGTAGTGTCCGACTGAACTTCAATCAGCTCTTCCTGGGCATCAAATGGATGATGCACCACCTCCTCTGCCAGAAAAGTCTGCATCACCCAGTCATTAATGCCAGCATTTACTTCAGGGAAGCATTCATCAAAGATGGACCTTAATGTTGCTAGATGGCTTGCACAGCTCCAACTGTTCTTTTGCAAAGGTCTAGCTTCCTCTTGAAGGCAAATACTTTTATATTAATTCTTTCCTCTGTGTTCCCATGTCCACAGGAATGCCCCCAAAGGTGGGATTGGGAGTTTCCGGGGTGGCGAGTTCTAGTGGTCTTAGTTTCCCTTATAAAATACACGAATCACATAGTATGTCAACCAGACAATGTATCATAGTGTACAGCTTAAAGGGGCCACCTGACCCAAAGCAGCGCACTAGGAGATGTATTTTGGGACAATCAACATTGTAAACACACCTCTAGTTTAGATTGTAAAGAGTGCTTGTGCTGCAATTACAAGCACTCAGTTAATAAAGTCCAGACTTAAAACACTTGATCAGCATTCAGTGAGTAAAATAATCCTATAAAAACAAAATACAGCTTTGCATAAAATTACAGAGAATTTTGGGATTATGGGGGTAATACCTATGAAATCCACCATGGAGTCCTATGGACTCCAATTAATGGGGACTAACACTGCCTACCACCACTTGTAATCCGGCAGTAATACCGCCAGACCAAGTGGCAGTAATGGTAGTACAGTTTGGTGGTATCTCAGCAGATTTACAGGCCACATAGAGACATCACCTCTCTCCATGTTGTCTTTTATTGTAAAGTTGATTACCAGGTTTCAGACCTGTAAAATACCCCTGTCTCCTCAGGTGACTCAGACCCCCATCATTCCATCCTACATAAACTTGATGCCCCCAGGCTGTTCTTCTAGTCTACTTTTATTCTACCCATGTAGATCCAGGAACATCATACTCCTGTTACTTTCATGGATTATTTTACTTCCTGTTCCTTAAAGCCAGGGGTCTTAAACATGTGGCTCTCCAGATGATTTGGACTATGACTTCTATGATCCATCACCATTGACTATGCTGGCTGGGGCTGATGAGCATTGTAGTCCAACACATCTGCAGAGCTAAAGGTTGCAGAACCCGGCGTCCAAGCAGAGGCCTGGAACGCCATACTGCCACAAGCACCCTATCATTTGACTCTGGCTATGGCTCTGAAATAGAGACTTTATGCCGGCCCTTTACCCACAAACACTGGTTGTTAATATTAAACCTTGGAGCTGCACGCGTTAATAGCACTAGTGCAAGAAACGTTCAGGACGGCCGGTAAAAAGACTTCTGTGGGTCTTATGCGGCCTATGAGTTCACAGGGTTTGGTTGACCAGGGAATAGCACACAAGGCATGGAGTTGGGACAGGATGGCAGGTTAGCTGCTGGCAACCTTTCAGGTGGCAACCGTAAACCCATGAAGAGGGAGCGGAGATGTGCAGTGCTTCTTTGCCCCCCTGATTCAATGATTTGTCAGAGCTACATTTTCAAAGCCTCTCTATGAATGGAGCCTGAGTGCATTCATCTCTCAGTTGACTCACAAAGTTATTGTTCTGTCTGCGTCTTTCATTTGTTATAAAACAGCACCCAAGGTTGGTGGCTCTCAGGGGGTAGGGAGCCTGGGATGCTCCAAGGAAAATGAACTGGCAGCCAGGGGGTTTTAGCAATGTGCTACTTTTGTAAACAAAATGAACCCCCAAAAAATCTTTTTTTTGTGACTGCACCAGTAAATCATCAAGAAACGATGACTGGGAGAGAGGCTGCAGGAGAGCGATTCCCCCTAATTTGTATGGTACAGTAGCACAGATAGGAGAAAGAGGTTGGTTGGCTCTCGACTTACATCTACCTGTTCAGTAGCACACCTGGGAGTGGGTAGTTGAACTGGCTTTGGGGTCCCCGTTTCTCTGTGATAGCATACTCTTGAGGGCATACTTTTTTAATGAACATTTAATTGCAACTGCATGTGTATACCAAGTGCTTAATTTGTAAAACAGTAGGTGCCTGTGCCCAAATATGTTCTAGCACTTCTGTGACACTTGGGCAGTTCCACACCACTGCTGCCACCCAGGGTCGGACTGGGACAAGAAATGGGCCCGGTCACCCAAAAAAAAGTGGCCCACCCCTCGCCTTAAAAAAGTGGCCCACCCCTCGCCTCACGACACTTGACCTCTGATGATATCACTGCAAGTGATGTAATTTGACCCCACACCAAAGTGACATCCCGGGAAGCGATGAAACACAACCTTTCACCCCTTGACAAAATAGGAAGTGGCATCAGATAGCATTGTTCCTAAGTAAACTACATTACGAAAAATATGGTTATGATTTCACTAAGGTGATATACATTTCATACAAGAATGGATCACCATACGTATCATTAATATCTCTGTGTATAGATCCATATTGTCAAAATACTGTGACTCCAAGCAGACGTCCAAGGCCACATGATAATATGGTATTATATAGCACTTACCCGTAAGCTCTTTTTTATTTAACAAATATGCATACAATATCACCCAACCTGTGTTGGTGTACTTATATCGACCCAAGAAGGGTGAAAGGTTTTTGAAGAATAAAAACTGAAAAAATAAATTTAAAAAAAATGAATTTTTCTGATTTTTTCTTTTTTCAAACCGGTCCAAGCATGGCCTGAAACCGGCCCTTACTCCCCAGGGACGATTTCAGCCTGGCCAGGGGCCAATCCGACCCTGCTGCCACCACCCATAGTGTGACAGAGGCTGGGCCTTTGTGGGGCCTCAGGCTCCATTAGGAGCCTATTAATGAAGACAAAAAAAAAGCACACACCTTCTCTTGCCGTGATGACCATCATCAAGGCAAAAGAAGGTGTGCGCTTTTTCTTTTGTCTTCATAAATAGGCTCCTAATGGAGCCTGAGACCTCATAAAGGCCCGGCCCCTGTCGCAGGAAGCATGTGTGGCAGGGGCCGTGGATCGGGCTGCTGCTTGTTAATGAAGCAACAGCCCGACCCTTTGGTCATTTATCCTTTTTTTTTTCTTCTTTTATTTTTCAAACTGTGGATGCGCGCCCCCCCTGGGCATGAGGCTGAGGCCCACCAGAGGGGCGCGCCCCACAGTTTGAATACCGCTGCCCTAAGCCCTCCCCTCCAGGACCATACACCAATGAGTCCTAGAGGGGAGGGCTTAATAATCGCACATTTTCGCGATTATACCCGGCCGGAGAGAAGTGATGCAGTATCGATGGAAAGGGCCATCGATGATGCATCACTTCTCTCCGGCCGGGGGGGGGGGGGGGGGGCCTCAGCCCCGACTTGATTTTGCCGGGGGGGAGCTCGGGCCCCAGAGCCCCCCCATACTCGGCGCCCCTGCCTCCAGCCCATACCGTCATGCCTCAGTGTTTAATGGCCCTCAATCGTTCATGTGATTAAAGGCTATTAAGCATATTTCATTCATGTGGGAGTTGGGGCCCAACTGCAGTCTTAGTAAGACAAAAAAGAGGCATGATATGATATGATAGTTTATTTATATAGCGCCTATACACAATGGGCCTCATTACACGGATGGCGGTAAGGATTTACCGGTACCGGTAAAATACCAGTACCGGTAAATCCTTACCGCCTTACTACGAGGTCCCTTTGCGGGTTGGGGGATTTAACGCCTGCTTTTTGCAGGCGTTAAAAACCAACCCGCAAAGGGACCCGGGGAGCTAATTACGGTACCGCAATTTGCGGTACCGTATTTAGCGCCTTCCCCATTCCCATTGAGCCCTATGGGGCAAAAATGGGGAAGGGCAATGGTGGAAGGGGGAATTACCGCCCCGCCAACCTTGGAACGGGGTGGTAATTCCCCTTTCTACCAAGGCGGTGCCGGTATTTTACCGGCATGAACCATGGCGCTAATAGCGCCATGGTTCTCTGCCATCCGTGTAATGAGGCCCATTGTGTTTCAAAGCGCTTCAAGGCAAGGGCATTCATATTTGTACTCGCCTATGTAACGCTCGTATGCCAAATCATTATGTAACATTAAGGGTGGGCACTCACATCCCTTCCAGGACAAGCAGGACATCTAATGTAGTGTCAGATCCAACTGACTGGCAGCTGTCAGTCAACAAGGCCCCTGCACTGTCCTCAAAGTAAGGTAGGGTGAGCAAAGTTCATGAAGCAATTTGCAGGCCTCAAGGGGGACCCCACCTTCAAGCCAGAGGTCCCATGCAGTGATGTGGTGAGACTTTGGGGGTCATTCCGACCCTGGCGGTAGGAGGTTAACGGTGCCGTTAACCCCCTACCGCCTTATTACGAGGTCCCTTAGCCGGTCCCGTTAAGGGACCAGGGAGCACATAACGGGCCCGCTATTAGTGGGCCTGTTATTAGCTCCCTCCCCATTCCCATTGAGCCCTATGGGGGCTCGAATGGGAATGGGGAATGGTTTTCTGAATGGGGACTTACTGAGTCCTCCAGTGTTGGAATGACCCGGTAAGTCCCCATTCAGAGAACCCGGACCCGGGTTTGGAGGCAGTCATGGTGCTCTTAGCACCATGGCTGCCTCCAAACTCGGAATGACCCCCTTTATCTAAAAGGAAGGATGAGCAATGCAGCACGTATACACATTCCACAGCACATGCCTGGAGATCAGTCCTTCCTTTGTATAGTTTGTGACACGAAAGAGCTTCAGCAACAGCCAGCGCCTCCACTCTGGGTGTGCTTATACTGTGTGCTTATACCGAGTGCTCAATGAGCCTGCAGGCAAAGCAGACAGCACAATATACAAGCGGCACGTGCACTCTTGCCCTAACAAATAAACGCTGCTGGCAGAAGAAGGGTGTTGAACCAGAGCTTTACAGTACTGTTCTGTAGGACAAAGAGGTGCTAATTGCCCGGATCGCCCTCACCTCCACCATTTCCCCCATGTGTCTAGTGTCAGAGAACCTGATTTGCCAAATCCCATACACTCTATTGTTGCATGTTTCGCCCTGTTTCGCTCTCCTACATTTCACAATACTCTTTTTTTGTAACTATCAGCTATACTCACGCCTTTGTTCCCCGTCTACACTGTTCCTCTATCCCTCCCTCATGTAAACACATCTATCTGCTCCACCCCCATGATTTCAATTTCCACTGTCATGTTAGCCAGTCAATCTATTTGTATGAGCTCTATAAAGTAGCACCATATATCCTATCTCTTTAGATCGCCCCAACATTGCCCAATTCTTCTCTTGCTCATTCCAAATTCTCCATGCCCACTATTTCACTGCTTGTTTTAAAACCCCACTAATGTATCCTTATTGGCAAATATTTCTCGCCCCCATCAAGTCAATCAATCGTTCCCACCGATTTCCACTGCCCTCAATCTCCTAAATCCACCCCCCACATTGGCCAATATCTCCATTCAAACCCACATTCTACTTCATTACGAGTGTGGTGGTATCTCGGCGGTGATACCACTGAGATACCACCAAATGATATTTCTGTTACCACCACTTGGTCTGGTGGTATTTCCCCTGACGGTATTACCACTGGAGTACAAATAGTGCTAAGTGGTGTTAGTCCCCATTAACTGGAGTCCATAGGACTTCATGGGGATTTCGGTGGTAATACCATGACTTGCCATTTTGGGGCGTTAAAGCAGAGGAATTACCTCCAGCATTCTACTGCAGGTGTTTCCTCTGCCTTACCTCCAAACCTGTAGTTTGGCTGTGTGGTAATGCAGCGGTAAAGCAGTAGTACCACTGCATGACCACCGTTTTTACCACACCGCCAAACTCGTAAGGAGGCCCAACCTGCACATTGCTCAGTCTCTCTGGCAGCCCCTCTTCTATGCCCATTGCGGACAGTAAAGGGAAGCTGCTGCGGCAGCAGCGGGCAGTGACGCCGCCTCCACAATCAGGTAAGTGGGGATGGGAAGGGGGAATGGGTTTTTATTTAAAACAAAAAAAAGATAAGGGAGTGCGGGAGAAGATGGCGGCCCAGGGCGGGAGAGGCAACTTGCGGGTTCCGTGGAATGCGGGCTGAGAAGACAGGTTTCAGCCCACGATCGCAGAACGCGATTGGCTGCTCAGCGCGTCCTGGGTGCTAATGGGCCTCATTCCGAGTTCGGAGGTAACCACGCCGCTATATGCGGCATGGCTGCCTCCGAACTCGTCCAAACTCCGGCCTGATGAATGGAGTAAATACCGGTCCATTCCGAGGTCAGAGGGACCGGTAATTCCCCATTCACCAGGGCCATTCCCGATTCCCATTTGAGCCCCCATAGGGCTCAGTGGGAAGGGGGAAGGCGGCAATAACGGTACCGTAAATTACGGTACCGTTATTGACCCCGGAGTCCCTTTGCGGGTCCCGTCCTTAACGCCTGCTAAACGCAGGCGTTAAGGACGGGACCCGCAAAGGGAACTCGTAGTAGGGCGGTAAGGGTTTAACGGCACCGGTGACCATTAACCCTTACCGCCCTACTCAGAATGAGGCCCATTATATAGGAGACCGGCTCACAACTACATATGTTCCAGTCGGCAGGGCAATAGCAGAACATTCCGATGCTGACATGCATTGGGTCGGGTGGCAGCACTGCAATGCTCTCGCGCAGTCCACGGATGCCACTTGGAGTGGGACATTCTGTCGACCTCATGGAGCAGTGGGTTTACGGTTTTGTTCTCGTGTATTGCCCAAGGGTCCATTTGTGCTGACTGGGAAATGCCGGAAGTCCCAGGACAAGGAGCGATTATGTGCAAATAAAGGACACATTGTAAAGCACATTTTCAAGTAACAATATCACAAAGGAGTAGAATGACACAGTTTAAATGAACTGCTCGCTGTTCAATGGTGAGTTAAAAAAAGCCCTCCACTTTCATAACACATACTATCTATCCTTGCAGGAAGACACAAGGCAATTGAATGTATCCCTTAACAAAGTTGCACAAAGGGGAATAATAATATAAGGCTTCACCAAAGGAAGTCAGCAAATCTCACTGTAGCCAAGTCACTCTAGGCAGGCAAATGATGCTATGCAACAAATATCAGGATAAGGTCAGTCCCCAATCACCCACTTTTAATGTTGGCTCCTGCATGGCATTTAAGGGGAAATGTGGTGACCAAAGAAATGTAATGCAGGGATAAGAGATGCAGAAGACAATGCACACAATTAGTGGACTTTTAAGAATACCCTTCCATCTCCTCCACAGACTGCATTCTATAGTTTAGTTACCATTTCTAGAGGGCATTTGCACCTTTCAGTGAAAGGTGCACTGACACTCTCTATACAGTGACAGAAACATGGGTAGAAAAAAGGCAGAGTTACTGTAATGTACTCTGGTAGACATGAAAGCAAAAGGGGGGAAAGGAGCAAGTGTGTCCGCAAGATTTGGGCCAAAAATAATGACCTCTTTCCTTGTGAGATTAAATGTTGGGAGATGTTCATATCTCCTCTCAGTTCCTTTTTGCAAACGGAGGGAGGAGGATGTGTGTGTCGTCGACATACATGTGAAAAGATAGACTGTGGGAATGAATGGCAGCAGGGAGGGGTGGCAAGTACATATTAAGGAGAAGGGGGTGGGAATAAACCCCTGGGGAACAGTGCAAGATCGGATCCTGGGGCCTGACTCAAAACAGGGGAGATCCACCGACTGAGATCTGTGACTTAGAAATTATTGTATCCAATTGAATGCAAGTTGTTGAATTTCTGTCGCACTGATTGGACCAAGGAGGATGGTGAGGTTGACACTGTCACATGCGGCAGATGGATCCAATAGGACCAATGCAATGACGCTGCTGGAATCAGCCAAATCACTTAAGACTGATAACAACACAGATCCGGTGAAACCTGCCGATGAGATCCGAAAGAGATGAAAGTCATTTCTTACCGGCCCGCTGAATCCATTGCACTGGAATAGGAGGTAGAGACAATCATTGATCCACTGCTTCAGGTCTGGATTTGCTTTTTCACAAGTGGGAGTACCACCATAGGTTTTTTATATGTTGACTTCATACCGCCAGTAATGATGTCTTGATACAATTTCTGAGAACATCGGCTAATTAAGAATTGGTGGAAGCCAGGGATTGGCCTTCCATGAGTGGGATTAGCATAGCGTCAGAGGTGCCAGGCTTACACTCCATTAGAGAGGGTACAGCTATTGGCCAAAGAGGCAAGATGTGGCCTGTCATTTTATTCACTTCTCAACCCCCCCATGACAAATACAAGTACTCTTAGATGATCTTGTGGTTTCCAGCAACATCACAGGATCGTCGATTCTGTCTGCAATTACACAAACACAGGGAACGGGAGCAGCCTAAATACATTAGAATTCAAAAATAATTTACCTGAAACAATATAGCAAAGATCACAAAGCATACAAAGCAACATTTGTTGTTGGTGATCTTTTCACATCTCTTTGAAGGGCTGAGCTACTGCTCCTCAATATCAGCCGACGGCTGGACTGCATAGTCCAGATTCCCGCCCCAGACGAGGCATATACCTTCACGTTACACTTGTGCTTCTTCCACTGCCCATCATGCATGCTTCTCATGCTACCATCAGCTCAAGCTACTCATTCTACCCACCAGCGCGTGCTTCTCACACTATCGAACAGTGGATGCGTTTCATACTACCCAGCGGTGGATGCTTTTCACACTACCCACCAGTGCATGCTTTTCACACTATCCACCAGTGGATTCCTTTCACACTACCCACCGGCGTGTGCTTCTCACACTATCGAAAAGTGCAGGCGTTTTACACTACCCAGCAGTGGATGCTTTTCACACTACCCACCAGTGCATGCGTTTCACACTACCCAGCAGTGGATGCTTTTCACACTACCCACCAGTGCATGCTTTTCACACGATCCACCAGTGGATTCCTTTCACACTACCCACCGGCGTGTGCTTCTCACACTATCGAAAAGTGCAGGCGTTTTACACTACCCAGCAGTGGATGCTTTTCACACTACCCACCAGTGCATGCGTTTCACACTACCCAGCTGTGGATGCTTTTCACACTACTCACCAGTGCATGCTTTTCACACTATCCACCAGTGGATTCCTTTCACACTACCCATCGGCGTGTGCTTCTCACACTATCGAAAAGTGCAGGCGTTTTACACTACCCAGCAGTGGATGCTTTTCACACTACCCACCAGTGTCAGTTTATCATTCTAATTCCCATTATCACCACTAGTACATGCTCCTCACACTACTCACCACTGCATTCGTTTCACACAGCCCACCAGTACGTGTTTCTCAAAGTGTGAGCCAGTGTGTGCTATCAATACTATCGACCAGGGTATTATTTCCAAACTGCCCACCAGTGAGTGGTTTTCACACAACCCACCACTGCAAGCTTCCCACCCCTCTACCCATCCCTATGTGCTTCTCACATTACCCATCAGAGCAAGCTTCTCACTTTACCCATCCCTATGTGCTTCTCACATTACCCATCAGAGCAAGCTTCTCACCCCTATACCCATCCCTATGTGCTTCTCACATTACCCATCAGAGCAAGCTTTTCACTCTACCCATCCCTATGTGCTTCTCACATTACCCATTGGAACAAGCTTTTCACTCTACCCATCCTGATGTGCTTCTCACATTACCCATCAGAGCAAGCCTTTCACTCTACCCATCGCTATGTGCTTCTCACATAACCCATCAGAGCAGGCTTATCACTCTACCCATTCCCTTGTGCTTCTCACATTACCCATCAGAGCAATCTTTTCACTATACCCATCCCTTTGTGCTTCTCACATTACCCATCAGAGCAAGATTTTCACTCTACCCATCCCAATGTGCTTCTCACATTACCCACCAGAGCAAGCATTTCACTCTACCCATCCCTATGTGCTTCTCACATTACCCATCAGAGCAAACTTTTAATTCTACCCATCCCAATGTTCTTCTGACATTACCCATCAGAGAAAGCCTTTCACTCTACCCATCCCTATGTGCTTCTCACATTACCCATCAGAGCAAGCTTCTCACTCCTCTACCCATCCCTATGTGCTTCGCACATTACCCATCAGAGCAGGCTTTCCACTCTACCCACCCCAATGTGCTTCTCACATTACCCATCAGAGCAATATTTTCACTCTACCCATGCCTATGTGATTCTCACATTACCTATTAGAGCACACCTTTCACTCTACCCATCCCTATGTGCTTCTCACATTACCCATCAGAGTAAGCTTTTTCACTCTACCCATCCCTATGTGCTTCTCACATTACCCATCAGAGCAAGCTTTTCACTCTACCCATCCCTATGTGCTTCTCACATTACCCATCAAAGCAAGCTTTTTATAGTCCTTCCGTTCAGGCATCACATTCACTGCTACTCCGAGACATTCAAACTGCCCAAAAGTGTTAGTCTCTCCACTGACCAGAAGTTCATACTAGTCCCGCTGCCATCCAGCACTGGCTTTTCACATTGCCCCAAAAGACACCAGTGCTTATCGTACTGCCAACCAATGATGACTTCTCATACTGACCACCAGTGCGCATCACACCTGTTAATTTGAGATGCCTAACTCATTCATTACTTGGCCTCTTGTGAAACTGCAATGTTTGGTACCAATTCTCTGCCGCTGATAATATTGGTTTTGCGGGATAAAAGTATTTTAAATGAATAGTGAGCTAAAGACTCTGGGCAAGGCTCTCGTAACCAGGACTAATGTCTGGCAGAGGGACTCCCAGGACCCCCCCTTGTTATTTGCATATTTTAAGTAACTTTGTGTCTCACATTAAGTTATTAGGGGAATCCAGACGTGGACCCCTTGCTAACTTTTCTTAGAGAGGCACAGCTCCACCCTACTGATGAGGTCCAACCGGACCGAAACACGTGTCTGGGATGCTGTTGGTACTCTTGTTCAGAGGATAATTGGCTAGCATTTCGGTGCTGGACTGCCCCAGGGCAGGACAAAGACTGATATGTTTGGGATATTTCTTCTCTGTGAAAGATAGTGAGCTAAAGACTCTGGGTAAGGCTCTCGTAACCAGGACTAATGTCTGGCAGAGGGACTCCCAGGACCCCCCTTGGCATTTTTATGTTTTTATCTTGCCATACATAGCAACCATATTGTACACACAATTATAATGAACAACTAATGAAGTACACGCACAACATTAATCTATATATAGCCCCAATTCTATAAACAGTGGTGAGTGAGGACTTGCAGATGCCATTATATCTGTCAGGTCTTCTCAATAGGTTAATACATATAACACCACCTGCACAATAACTTCAGTGCTTTTTTGTCAGTCACCAACAAATAAGTGTATATGTTTCAATAATAATCCCCAAAAGTACCATCACAGTGATTACAACTGGAATTGAAATGAACTGTAATGTGTATTTCACGGTCGGACCTTCTTTCCGTATCCCTGGGCAACATGAACTCAAACACAATTTATGAAGAAAATAAACACATTTTTTTTTATTTTATATTTGGTTACATAATGAAACCTTTACAAAAAAATATTCATAAAAGAACATACATTTCACTAAAACAGACTTAATAAACATAAAAGATGGACAAACCCACCGTACATTATTAATGGTATTAATTAAATATCTTCACTTCATTTCAGGATCATCTTACAATGTCAAAGTTATTAGTAAAAATCTTCATTTAATTTCTTAGTCATCTATGTTCACATTCATAAATAAACAAGTTATTCACAAATCGCCCTCTTCTTTCCTTCATGCGATTCAGATCACATCTTATTAATTTGTGGACTCCTTTGGAAGCGTTTAAAATGGTTCGAAACATTTATCAGCTCATACTTGCTCTAGTTGCCATGCTCAGCAAGATTTTTTACATCTGTTAACCCACAGGTGACGAAAGGAATCGAACAATAGCCAATTTCAAGGCTATGGACTTTCCGTGCAACCTGTTCCACCATACTTCCTCAATATTGACCTGAGATGGGTCATAAACAAACTTGCTAAAAGCCTCCACACGTTGTTGTGTTAGAGCACAATATACAATGTCTATATATGTACATATGTATTACGCTACATCTAACCATAAAGGCAGCACTTTACTGTTCATGATTGGGAATTACATTTAGTCCACAGTCTGTCTTTTACACAAGGGCGTACATGTTCCTCCAGTGAAAAGATCAAACAATAATGTTGGTCTGACAAATACAACTGAATGAATCAGTCCAATTATACAAAGCACAAGTCATTTTTCAACCTCAATTGCACAGTAAATTTCCATAGGAGAATCAAATGTGCCATCGCTCACAATCTGCGTATGTTCCATCAAGATTATATTACTGATGTTTTATCATCTTCTCTAGTGATAGCCTTCATATTAAGCAAAACAAAACACCCAATATAGGACCAATTTATTTCAAGTGCTGATTATTCTTTGGTATTGGGGAGCAAGGATAGCTCAGGGGCAACTTGTTTGTCTTGGAAGTAAGACAATGCAGAGTAACATGGGTTCAAGTCCCGATCCCGCGCTTAGAAACCACTCGTTGGTATAAAGCAGGTCATAAAAGAACAATTATAATTTTACACATGACCTTACCTCTTCTTCAATAAGAATATGGGTTCTTATTATTCATGAGTATACCTTTCATATAGTCCTAAAATTACATATGCTTTAGACATTTATATATTTTTGGATATTGAGTCCAGTAACCCTTTTCCATACGTATGGCTGAACTATCTGTCTATTTGCTTACATTGTATTAGCCCACATAATGTACAGACTAACCTTACCACAGGTCAAGCTTTGAAATGGAAAGATTCTGTTGGGACATCTCTTAAATAGTCCCAAAGGAGTGAGTACTCACAGGCTAATTGGTTGCCATCTAGAAAAGACTCTCACTGGACAACACTCCAGAGCAGGTGCTCTTTCTGATCTAGCCCAAGCACAGAGAGTTATGAGAGCAGCTTTCTTTCTTGTCCTCAAAAGCCTAAGACGTAGACAGATTGTGATCTAGAAAGAACTCTCACTTGACAACACTCCAGAGTATGTGCTCGTTCCATCCCTCTAGAGTTATGAGTTTCCAAAGCGGTTTCCTTTCTGATCTTCACAAGCTTAACACCCTGAAAGGTAGTCACCTAGAAACAAATCTCATTGAACAGCACTGAAGAGCCCATACTCTTTTCAGTTCAGCCTCCATCCAATGGAATGTGAGGGAGCTTCCTTCCTGGGCGTCACAAGCTTGGCGGACGCATTGTGTATGCTTCTTCTTATCCACGTCTACCGAATCTAGGATCAAAATCCAATACTGTTCCATAGTTGCAAGGAATTGATCTGCTTCTCCTCCTCTCCTATTTAATTGGATCTTGCCCAAAAGATCCCATTTAATGTCATCTCTAAATAATGTTGTGCTACAAAATGCATCACGTGTTTGGACATAGGAGTAAAGAGCACATACTCTGGAGTGTTGTCCAGTGAGACGCCTTGTGTTAATAACCTTTGTCGCTCCCCTTTTGTTGACCTCCACTTCAACCACAACGTGTTGTATTCCCTGTACCTCTGCACTTTGTCATCGCAATAGGCAATGAGACAACATAGACTAGTTAATTACACTCATAGTCCTGAATATGCCATTTATTCATATTCAAGAACAGCCATTGCCTGGTTTACATTCGGTTATATGTCTTAAGGGCTTCGATAGCACAGAGAGAAGAAGGGACTTTCTTACATTTAAAAGGATATCCTCTCAACATACTTAGCAAGTGTTAGGATTCCTGGGATTCCTGTAATTCCAAGGCGGAATCTAGGCTATTTGGCCTCCTCAACAAGACCATTTCTGGAAGCATATTGTATTGAAGCCCCTGGAGATTGGCATCCCTCCTTGCGTCTAGGAACAGAGGGCAACTTGGGAGATACTTTGGTACCTGGAAGAGAACGGTAGTGTTTGTCCTTCCTTGCCACGTTACTGAGCATTGTGCATGCTGACGCATAGAGGTTCTTTCCTCTAATCCATGGAACATGTACTGAGTCTCTGATATTGGCAGTCATTTTACACTACAACCTATATAACAAGGAAGAGGAGCAGCAAGAACCCATTCCTGTCACAGTACTATTGTACAAACTATTACACAGACGGCCTACCCAGGTTTCCTTACTTAAATCTGTTAGGTAATTAAATTAGGTGATTATTCTCTTCACAATCAGGAACCTCTAGTCCCCTCAAATCTTCCTATGAACCGTGCATCCACAACGGATCTCAAAGCACCCTGTCACTGTAGGAAGCTGCATATTGGTAGGTGAGAGCTTGACCTCCTCTTTGCCTCGTTAATCTATTTGTTCCCCTTCCCTTTATACAGCTCCTGTAAACAGTTTCCGTAAACACCAAGTGGTGTGTCCAGTAGCACTCCATTCTTAGGGGATCCATACCACCATGTTGTACTCCAAGCCGGTGAGACCTTTCCCTTGGGGTAGGAGGGTATTTGCTTCCAAAGGCTACTGTGAGGTCTGCAACCCGGTTTCCATCAAGGAGCTGACAGCAAGACAAAGCAAATACAAATAGTGAACTAAAGATGACATGTTGATACATTTGATTCCTGGTGACTAGTAGAGTTGTAGGTTTTCCTACTTCGGATATGTTCTTTGGCAGGGTAGTACAGTCAAGGACATCTCTGTCAGTTCTCTCTGATTTGGCTGTTTGTTATGTTTCACAAATGGTTTTCAGTGCTAAAAAAGGCCACTTTATTAATTGATGATGCAGAAGTTCTACATGAGAAATGCTTACTAAATCATAATTCTTCTTTGGACTTGGTGGTGATATACCTTAAAGTTGTCTTTTAATACCATAGTGTGTGTTACCTCGAGTATCTGTGTCTGCTTGTGTTTTGTCAGAGGTGCCACAGTATTCCAATCAAACTCGAAAATGTCAGAATGTTACAGTCAAACCCAAAGGTGTCGGAGTGTTACAGTCAAACCAGGAATCTGTCTCAGGGGCATAACGACCCCCTTACAATCATCCACTGATATCCAGTGATTATACATCTTATGGAAGAGCAACAGACCTTAATTTTAGATTTAGTGTCAACAAGATGATGGATTTTTGAAGAATCCGAAACGCGTTGGTAATTATCTACAATGGAGTTGATTAGGATGATCACAATTATTTTTGTATCGATTGTTTGATGCTTTGAAATGACATTGTGTGAACTTTCTAACACAATCACTTTACCTTATTGACCAAGCATGACTTGGTACATATTATGTTCTTACTTTGGAGTTTGAAGATCATTTTCCTTCATGATGTTTGTTTCTAATATTATACTCTAAAAACCAGATCAAGTCTGATGGTATTACTTTGAGAGCGACATTGCCTTATCCACTACATATATATGAACACTGCGAGATCTCTCTGTTGTGAAGAGTTGAATTATTTGATGAAAACTGAAGTTGTATGATAATAACAACAGGGATGCAGTTACATAGAGATTTTCTGAACACTTTACATTGTTAACGAATGAGAGAAGCTCCTGCCTGGGGCCCAGCTCTTCTGCGTATTTAAAGTGGGATTTCTGGCCATCTGCACTGGGATCCTGTCTCAACCCTTCTTTTTCAGTTCATAATCTTGGACTATGGTTAGACCCTGATTTGTGCTTAGCGGGCAAATTAGCAAAGTGCTATGCAGCTGCTTCTTTCAACTAAACATTCTGAAGGGCTTCCTGAGCTATTTTTCGTTCTCTGAGAAAGTGCAGTTTCTCCAGCATGGGGTCTGGCATGGATTCACATGCTCATGAATATTCCTCGTCGTCAGGCTGGGAATCCTCGGTAAAAGAAAAAAATCAGTTTTGGTTTTGTTTTTAAACTGTCTTTCTCCTAATAACCAATCACTGATCTCTGGGACATACTGCCCCCACCCAATAACTGCCCTTTACCTAAGCCCCTCCTCAGGCAGCCATCTTCAGATTTTTACTGCCCGTTCAAGTGTTGGGAGTCCCCGTGCATAGCTCTCGAGCTTTTACTGCATGTTGCATTTTTTCAAAGAGTTTACTCTCATTTTTCGGTCAAATTCGAGCCTCAAGCTCCACCGATTCATCTTCGGATTAACGGGGGCCTGTTTCGGAATTTTCTACGCCCCTCAAGGGTGACTTTTCGTCAAATCTTACTTCTTGGAGGATTCCGGAAGATCTTTGAGGCCTACTCCACGTGTTCATGGCTCAGGACAAAGGTACTCGATGCCCGTTGGATCCAAGCTGTTCAGGAACTGCCCAGGATGTGGACGACAGAACGTCTTCAAGGAGGATGAACAGTCACAGTGTCTCTGCTGCCTGCACTCCGACAAGTCTCACGTGGAGGAGAACTGTGTGTTCTGCACGTCCGTCCAGACCATGAAGGACTGTTGGAAACGACTCGTTGACTGGCTGGAGGCGAAGAGCTCGGCAGCAGGTGAGAAGAAGAAGTCTGAGCCGTCTTCTAAGACCTTTTAGGGTGCTCTGGCGACAGGGGCTGAACAGAACACAAAGCACCGCGAGTCCGTGGGCACCAGGAGTGCCGTTGGTTCAGGCTCCTCGGCTGCCAGGGCGGGCGCAATGTCACCCATGCTGTCAACCACGAGCCAATGCTCCATCTCGGTGAAAAGGAAGCCGGAGAACCCGGGTAAGCTTCGGGAGAAGCCCCGGTCGATCTCGGCAGAGAAAGCCAAGGGGGAGCGAGGCAGTTACCCTCCCCCCACGGTGAAGGCCTCCGATGCGCCTAAGGTCGTGATGGCCCAGATTCACCCGGTCGAAGGCCTCGATTGAGGTGGTCGTGGCACCCTGGCAAAGCCCGCATACGCAACTCCAGTGGAGACAGGCCTCCATGCCTAGAGTTTCCCTGATATCGCAGAGGGAATCCTCTTTCTAAACGATCGAAAAGACCCTCGTGAATCCGCAGACCGAGAAGTAGGGGGGGCGCGGTAGTCCTAGCAGACTCAGATACCTCCTCCGTGGATGAGCTATCTCTCATCAAGACTGCCCTGGACAAGAAGTTTGAGGAGGCCAGGGCCTGCGGGAAGGATCCCGGCGAGGCAGACAAGGAGCGGCAGGTTGAAGAGGAACCGGAGGAGCCTCGACCAACACTCCCGTCCCAACTGAGGCCTACACCGCCCGACAGGCCGGAAGACATCTGGCTGGCAATGCACACCTTGTGCACTGAGATAAGGACAAGGCTACCCTTACCACCGGCGGACGATCCAGCGGCGCCTGGTCCGTCAAGGTGCCCTCCAGGCAAGTGGAGGCAAATTCATCCTCCCTCACCTTTCCATCCTTCACCCCCATCCCCTCCTCCGAGGGATGAGATGGAGAAGGAGATGGGGACGACGAGGATGGACGACGGCAGAGACGACGGAACTGATCTCCCATCGCCCCCTGCCCGGGCTTCCCCTCCTGACGAAATTGGCTCATTTCACACCATAACTGCGAGGGCCTCAGAGCTCTTCCAACTATGTCCCGCAGAGCAGAAGAAGGAGGGAATCATGTATTAACGAAGGGAGGCCAAGAGGAAAACCGTACTCTCAGTCCCGCTGTTGGATGACATCTGGGACGAGGGGACTGTCCCTTCTGAAGAACATGTCCACGGCCCCTGCGAAGAGAGACCGGTACGAAAAGAAGTACCGGGTCCCAGATTCCATCCCTATGTGCCTCAGGGTGCAGCCATCACCGGACTCAGTAGTCTCTGTGGCGGCCAAGAAGAAATCGGTAGGGGCGACAGCATCGACTTCCACTTCCCCGCCGGACGGCAAGGGGAAGAAGCTGGACGCCATGGGACGTTGGGTCATCTCGTCGGCAGCGACGACCATTAAAGCGGCCAACACTCTCGCTATCGTGGCCCACTATGATAGGGAGCTGTGGTTTAAAATTGCCCCCCTCCTGCACTTCCTTCCGGATGACAAGAGAGCAGAGGCCCTCGAAAAACCTGCAGGAGGGCGAGGTGGCTTCGGATCACACCATCACAGTAGCCACGGACATCGCCAACACTGGGTTTTGCCAGATGGGCAACGGCATTTGCCTTCGCCGGCGCGGTTGGCTCACAGCCACCAATTTCCATCAGGACATGCAGACCATGGTACTGGACATGCCCTTCGACGGGAACAATCTGTTTGGCAAGGCAGTGCATGAATCACTGCAGGCCATCAAAGCGGACACCGAGACTGCCCATACCCTGTGCACGCTACATCAGCGACGGTCGTCCTTTCAGACCTCCGGAGGCAAGTCCCAAGGTGCCTCCAAAGGATTCGGCAGCAGCTCTTCGTCATATCGCCAGGCACCCTGTTCCTCATTGCCAGAAGCCTACAGAGGCCGCAACAAGGCTGGTGGACATCGTCGCCGTCACCAAGGGGCCCAAGGGGGCAAGGTATTGGCGAAGCAGGACTGAAATGGTTGTGACGGTAGTCAGTCAAAATCTCGAAACCAAAATATCGAATACAAAAAGACCGAAAAAAAAAATATCGAAAAAAAAAATATCGAATTTTTTATTTATTTATTTATATATGTTTTTGGGGTCAGGTAAGTAAAAAAAAGGGGTAAAATAAAAAAAAAATGAAAAAAAGGGGGGTTGGGGGGGGGGAACCCCCCCATTTAAAAAAAAAACACATTGAAAAAAAAATTCGATATTTTATTTTTCGGCCTTTTGTATTCGAGATTTTGGTTTTCGAGATTTTGGTTTTCGATATTATCACTATGAACCGGTTGTGACGTCAGGCCCCCACCCGAGCACCCCGGTGGGAGGCCGGCTGGCAAAATTTGTCAGCGTGTGGGAATCCATCTTCACCGACAGTTGGGTGCTGGATGCCCTGGCCCATGGCCACAATCTGGAGTTCCAAAGGAAGTGCCCAGACTTTCCACCGGTGGCCAGGAAAGAAAACCACATCCAACAACCACTTCTGGAGGTACGAGCGATGCTGGCAAGGGGCATGATAGAACTGGTCTCGAAGAGGCTCCGGGGCTCCGGAGTATATTCACGGTACTTCCTCATCCGAAAAAAGACCGGCGGCTGGCGGCCTATCCTGGACCTCTGCCACCTCAACAGGTACATAAAATCCCAAACATTCTGGATGATCACCCTACAGCACGTGCTGGGACAGCTGGAAGAAGGGGACTTCCTGTCTTCGCTGGACCTGAAGGATGTATACTTCCACATCCCCATTCACAAAGGACATTGAAGGTTTCTATGCTTCGTGGTCCAGGGGTGGCACTACCAGTTCAAGGCACTGCCCTTCTATTTGAAGTCGGCGCCAAGGGTCTTCACCAAGTGCCTGGCACCGGTGGTGGCGTGGCTGTGCCTGCAGGGGATCCACATCTACCCCTATCTGGACAATTGGCTCATCCGAGCGAAGTCAAGGGAGCTTGCCGTGGACCACACAACGAGGACCGTCCGCCTGCTCACAGAACTGGGATTCTCGATCAACTTTGCAAAGTCATGTTTAGTGCCATCTCAGGATGCCCTATTCCTAGGGGCCAGACTCAACATGGTGGCGCGGCTAGCTGCACCGTTGGAGGAGAGGATAAGGGCAATCCTAGGCAAGGTACAACAGCTGTTGACCATGGAAGTAGCCAGGGCGAGGTCCATCAAGTCCCTACTCGGCATGATGTCGTCATGCATCTACCTCGTGTGTCTGTGCAGATTGTGGATGCGGCCACTGCAGGAGTTCCTCGACGCCCATTGGATGCAAGTGGCGGGAAGCTTTGAAGACAAGATCTCTTTCAACAAGACTTTGCGTCAAACGATCCGGTGGTTGGGCACCTGCGTGCATCTCGCGGCAGGCACAGACTTCCAGACCCCAGCACATGAGGAAACGGTGACGACGGATGCCTCCCTGTAGGGATGGGGTGCGCACACCGGTGATCTCCACGCAGGTGGCCTTTGGCTCCCGGAGGAGAGATCACTGCCCATCAACGTCCAGAAGTTCCGGGCCATGTTCTGAGCCCCCAGGTCCTTCCTTCCGTCCCTCAAGGGCAAGGTGGTACGGATCTTCAGCGACAACACCACTACGATGTTCTACATCTGGAATCAGGTGGGCACCAGATCTCCAGCTCTATCCAAGGAAGCACAGGATTTGTGGCGCTGGGCCGTCGCCCAGGGGTTGTTCCTGGTACCCTTTCACCTGGCAGGAGTGAAGAACACCGTCGCCGACTCACTCAGCAGGGAGCTTCGGCAGGATCAAGTAGATCTTCTATTCCGATGGTGGAGCATTCCCAGATCGAACTGTTCGCGATGGTGACGAACACCAAATGCTGGAGGTTCGCCAGCAGGTTTCCCCAGCCAAGGAGCATGGGGGATGCATTCTCCTTCCCCTGGGACGGACTGTTCCTCTATGCATTCCCACCATTGCCGCTTCTACTGCGACTCATCAGTCAACTCAGACGGTCCCGGTGCAGGATGATCCTCGTCGCACCGGCGTGGCTGTGGCAGATATGGTTCTCGGACCTTCTGGACATGTCAGCATCCCCTCCAGTCAAGCTTCCAGTGGACGAGGATCTTCTCGCCAGGGAGGGAATGCGCGATCCTGCATCACAACCCAGGATTGCTGAACCTGCAGGCCTGGCTCCTGCAGCACTAGAGTTCGGAGGCATCGATATCCCGGTGGACGGACTGCAAGGAGGTACTTGCCAAGGCCAGAGCATCATCGACTTTTAAGTGCTACGGACATAAGTGGAAGGGGTTCTCTGTCTGGTGCTGCGCACAGAAGATCAACCCTCTACGGATTACGGCCCCTCAAGTGCTTCCGTACTTGCTGTCGCTGGCCAAGGCAGGGCTGGCTTATGCCTCCATCAAAATTCATCTGGCGGCTATCTCCCGCTACACCAGAACTCCAGGGCAGTCATCGTTGTGGTCCCACCGCCTGGTGAAGGAGGTCATGAAAGGACAGTTCCGCTCGTTCCCGCCGGTGAAAGCTCCAGCCCCGGCATGGGACTCAACATGGTGCTGACCAGGCTCATGGGTCCGCCATTCGAGCCTTTGCATTCAGTACACCTGAAATTCCTATCGTGGAAGACGGCATTTCTTGTGGCCATCCCCTCTGCACGATGAGTGGGAGAGATCCAGGCCCTCTCCTGTAAACCGCCGTACCTGACATTCCACCATACAAGGGTAGTGCTGAGGACGCACCCCTCCTTCATGCCCAAGGTGCCATCGGACTTCCACCTCAACGAGCCCTTGGTGTTGCCTGTTTTCTTCCCGTCACTTTCGTCGCTGGCTGAGAGCACTTTGCACTCGATGGATGTTGCTAGAGCGCTGAAGTTCTACGTGGACCGCACGAAGAGCTTTCGGAAGACATCACAGCTGTTTGTGAACTTTGGCCCTGTGAACCAAGGGAAGGCCATCTCCAAGGCTTCCATTTCTAGATGGATCTGTGGCTGCATCATGCACTGTCACCGGTTGGCAAACCGACCGTTGCCCGGCCATCCGAGAGCCCACTCGACCAGAGCGACCGCTGCAACTACGGCATTCCTGTGTGGCGTGCCCCTGCTAGACATCTGCAGGGCAGCTACGTGGCGGTCGACGCACACCTTCACGAGATTCTACTGCATCGACCGTGAGTCCAGAGTTGGCCATGCAGTGCTGTGCACCTGTTCGCTTGAAGGTGAGCCTGGTGAGGAGGTAAGAGATGCTTAATGTTGAGTTGTTGAAATGCTTAATGTTGAGCCTTGCCACCTCCCGTGGTTGTGCATGTGTGTACTGCTATGTATTCTTGTATTCATGAGTATGTGAATCCATGCCAGACCCATGCTGGAGAAGGAACAAGTTACTTACCTGTAACTGTTGTTCTCCAGCATGGGTCTGGCATGAATTCACATGCAAACCCTCCCACCTACCCCTCAGCGGCTCTTCTCTTGGTCCTACTGCCACTTTACGTGCTACCAAATCTGAAGATGGCTACCTAAGGAGGGGCTTATGTAGAGGGCAGTCATTAGCTGTGGGTAGTATGACCCAGAAACCAGAGATTGGTTATTAGGAGAAAGACAGTTCAGAAACGAAACAGAAACTGATTTGTTTCTTTTACCGAGGGTTCCCAGCCTGACGACGGGGAATATTCATGAGCATGTGAATCCATGCCAGACCCATGCTGGAGAACAACAGTTGCAGGTAAGTAACTTGTTCTTTATGAATGTGTTTTTTCCAGTTGCTTCGATTACTGCAATGCTGTCTATCCGGGGCGTGCAAAGAAATCTTTATCTAAATTACAACGTATCTAAAATGCGGCTGTAAGGTTGACTTTCCACCATATTTGCTGTTCTCTTAGGTCCTTGTATTCGCTTCGTCTGGCTAAAAGAGTGGAATTTAAAGCCTTGTGCCTAACGGATAAAACTTACTGCAAAACGGGTTCACCCTTAACAAGGACCCAGTTCATTCAATATGTTGCTGGATGATATCTTCACTCCACTTCCACTAAAGTCTTGACCATTCCTAAATTCAAAAGTCCTAGATGGGGCTGCTGCACCTTTGCTGCCAAGGCTTCGACTTGGTGGAACTCTTTACCCTTTACAATTTGGGATGAGTCTGACCACTTTACTTTCAGTAGACACTTGAAGAGCGGCTATTCCCTTGGGTTTGACTTTTACTGGCGGACGGCAACTGAGATCTGTTTCCAACGCCTTGATGACAGGTCTAAGGCAATTTGTTGCGCTTAACAAGATTTCTACCAACCTACCTTTCTACCTAAGAGCTATATAACTGCAGATTGATGGTAGAATTATAGATTGTCCCAATGTGGATATGCTCTTCTCCAGGGTAGTCCAGGCAAGGACATGTCCGTCAGTCCTTTCTCAGGTGGTGCCTTGCTGAGGAACTGCTGTGCGAGGGCAGAGTTGCAGGTTGTACTACTTTGGACATGCTCTTTTACAGGGTAGTCCAGGCAAGGACATGTCTCTCATTCTCTCCCAGGTGACTGCATGCTGTGGAACTGCAGAGTGATGGTAGAGTTGTACGTTTTCTGCCACTCTCTTCCTCTCGGGACTTCAAATACTCCAGCATTTGCTCCGGCATGGATTTTCATCAGCACTGTAAACTGGGGGATGGAGAGACTACAAGGGAAGCCTAAACTGAGAGCATGGCTTAGAGGAAGCAGCGCAGAGAGTTCTGCTGTAATGAACATTGTCTGTGCAATGACTGTCAGCTGCCATCCCAGCAATGATGGTCACCTCACTCCAAGGTCAGTGCACCAGTCACTGACTGCCGGCATCAGCATTTGGAGCGTGCAGATGACACAGCTGATAGTGACAATGTTTCAGTAACCCATCGCATGTTAGTGCTGTTCTTTTCCCTCAGGAGAAGCTGCCCATCTGCAAGAGAGCACGCAGAGTATCCCAAAGCGTCTGGGCAACCTGCGCTTTCTACCCACCACCCTGAGTTTATTGCCCACCAAACGGAATTCAGTCTAAAACGCCCTGGGCTGTGTGCCAGCAAACTTGATATATGTGCCCACCAACTAACCTATGCGCTATGTCAACAGCCTTACCTCTGCCCGTCAGCACTAGGTCTATGTCCTCTAACAAGATATATGTGGCATCCAGACCTTTGATCCAAGCATACTGAATTCTGGGTCAACCATACTGAGTGTGTGCCCATTGGCACGGACTCTGAACCCACCAGCCTTAACTCTGTGCCCACAAATCCATGGTTTATGGCAACCAGTCTGATATTTGTGCCCACCATCCTTATCGCTCTGCCAATTAGCCTACGTTCTGTGGTCCGCTATTTTAAATCTGTGTCCAGCAACCTGAGCCCTTTCCCCACCTGCACCTGCCTTGGAAAGGGCTAGGATAGTAGGCGGAGGTACCAAAGCAGAGAAAAGAGAGGGTAGTTAGTTGCACTATCACACGTAGACTAAACCTTGGATATTAATGTGTGGCAAAGTTATTAAGTCCAAAAGCTACAGGTCAGCTTACATTCACTGTGATGGAAGGTTTCAGGGGTGTATTGAGAGAAGACCAGTGGGGTGATGAGGAAATGTCCATTTAAGCAGCATATTACCTAATGTTACTTTGTACAGCATTCATGCTGCTTCTCCTAAAGATGGCATATTGGGCCTCATTCTAAGTTTGCCATATCCTGGCGGAAAACCCACCAGGAGACTGGCAAATGGATTTACTTCTCCCACCATTTGGCCCGGCAGAATTACCATCAGATTACAAGTGGCAGTAAGGGTGGTAAATCCCCATTCCATGGAGTGCCATTGGACTCCATAGGGGGATTTGCCTGTATTACTGGCACGGGTAACACAGGTGCAGGTAATACAGGCTATTTTTGTATTTGTATTTGTATTTTGCTTGTAAGGCACCTAACGTACCTCCAGCCTTGGCCAGTGCAGCAACGTGCCGGTAAACGTTATTACTGACACTTTATTACCGCGCCAGCCAACTTATAATGAGGCCCATTATGGCAAACCAGACCCTAGTATCCTGAATTTTGACGGGCATTTGAGTTTCTTTCAAGCTGTTGGTAACTTGCTTTCTGTTGGAGAAGGTTTTCAGATGAGGATCAGAAGTGTCGTGTCGACGCATAGTGATGATGGAGTCTGAGAGGCACGCACGGCCTGCTTTCCAGCCAGCTTTGTGGTTTAGGAAGCCGATTTTTTTGGATGATTCTTTGTTTTATGGGCAGACATTTGAGTGCCTCCAGCGCTGGCTTGATATGATCTTGGGGATTGAGACCTAAGATAAATCTAGCAGCTGCCTTCATAACCATGTGGCATTGGGTGATGGGCTTTATTTGAAGTCCCTGGTAGAGGCCATTGCAATAGTCAAGTCTGGTTATGATCAAGGAATCAACTAATTTGATTGTTGTTCGTATTGAGCAGAGGGATACATTTTCTTAGTTGGCGGGATTGGTGGTTAGTGGGGTGCATAACTACAGATAAACGGAAATGAACAGAAGACAGCACAGGGGCAAAGCGGTGCTCTTGGAAGCCAGACCACTTAGAGCAACAGAGGTTCGAATCCTGGATCCATGCTTAGAAACCAAACTCAGATTCAGTATTAGGTGAGTTATAAAAAAAACAATTAAATACATATTTTTGAGGTGGGAATCAAAGGTGATACCTACAGTTTTTTTTATTTTGGCTATTAGGTGGTACAAAAGTTCCACTTGTAAGCTGAAACTAGTCCGAAGTGTCATTTCATAACTACGCAGACAACACAGAGATTATGTTTAAAATATCGGAAATGCCTGGAAACAGACAGACCCACATCCAATCAGTTTTCAACCTAGTTGAATCATGGATGCGGGAAAACTGTCTTAGTTTTAAACTGGCCAGAAATTGAATTCGTGCTTGTCTGCACCGACCTGCTCAGTGTCAAAATGAAATCGGACTATGCTCGAATCTGTCTAGCACAACACTCCTTTAAAGTAGTTGACAATGTTACATAGTTCGGCGTGCAGTTTGATGGCAGGATGTCCATGCTTCCTCAGGCCAATACCTTGCTTATTACAAGTCCCTTCGTATCCCATTATTGCTCGGGCCATTGTCGGTACAAAAGCCAACTACTGCAATGACCGCTTTTTGGGGGCAAATACGAAATTTCAACGACTACAAATTGTGGATGGCGGAGCGTGATTCAATCAGGCTGACAATGTCGTCATGTATCATATCCACAATGGTGGTGATGGTGTCCCGGTCCAGACGGTACAGGGTGTGGATCTGCTCAGGGGTTAGGTTGAATGGACGGCTCTCATGCGAGGGATTGGGGGCTGCCTGCGTGGTGGCACTGGCTGCACTAGTGGGGCATGCTGGCCCTGCCTCACCCTCCTTCTCCTCCTGCGTCTGCTCTGTGCTGCTAGTTGTTGTTGTTGTTGTAGCAGTTCCACAGCAATCATGTCCTCCAGCCCTAGCATTGCTAGTAGTATTGGAATCATTGTGGAGTGTGACTGGGTGTGGGAAGGGGTGGGGTGTGCTCCTTTTGTGCTGGCCCAGTCTGTATTGCCTCCACCTGTGCTGATTGTGTGCACCTGTGGCAGTTGGGAACACCGCACATGGCCGTTTACGGGTGGTCAGCGATGCCGGAATTAGCTCCATGCCGGTAAGGTACTTTTCGGGCTTCAGTAGGGCGTTGTTTGCATGTCCGCCTGACTTGTGATGTTCCCCTGTTTGCGCCATGCCGGTATTAGCGGCATGGATGGTCGTGTGCCCGTGCTCCTGGCGCAATTAACGGCATTAACGGCATAGTTAATTACGGTGACGCTAATAGCTGCTATTCGTATCCTAATCGGCCAGAGCGGTAAGCAACGCCGGTAATCCTTTACCGGCATCGTTGTTCACTTACCGCCCGGGTCGTAATGAGGCCCCATGTCTTTGATTGTTTGGAAGCTGCAAAACATATATCCAATGCAAAAAAAGGTCATTTCTCCAAAAATGAATAATATCTTTGGAGCTCGTTCTCCTAAAGAATTCAACAGAATACTCGGGGAGTGAATGGACCCTGTATTCAGCAAGTCAATTATCACCCGTTCACAGTCAGTCTGTGACTCATTTCAAGATTACTTTCAAGACAATGTTTCGTTCGAATCGAGAATATATCATCAAAGTCATCTCTGGGGAGTATGGTGGAAGAGGAGTTCTGTACATTAGATTGTTTTATGCAAATTCAATATGATCAGTTTCTATTGGTGATTCATCAAAATAGACTGTCAAGTTCTCCCCCAGTGCACCTCTTGCCTGGATTTTAAAACTTCTGCCATTCCGGCCAATTACTATGAGTCGAATGTGTAGCAGCAACAGTGATTCTATGATCTTTAAGCGTGCCATGTGGGCCTGTAGAGGAGGAGCTAAGTACCCCCACTCCAATTGCCACGCCTACAGTACCTGAAATGTTTGAACCAAAGTATGTGACATATACTGAACAGTTAAACCAGCAAAGAGAAGAGTGTTGACTCTGCGCAGTACCCATAAGACTACCTATACCTAAGAGAATTTGGGAAGTGAAGTACCCATTGAGGAAACCATACCTACATACAAGACAATATGATGGCCATTTAAAGTAGATTCCTGAAGAAGCAAAGAAACTAAATGTCAAAGATGAATGGTGACGTCATACAGAGTGAATCGACACCCATATAGAAAGATAAGCAGACCAGAGAGGCAGACGATTTATAAAAGCAACAAAGTACCAAGGATAAGTGACATCTTGGGATCAAGATGAAGAGACTTATGACAACAGACCTGATGAAGATACTTAGTTAGTTTAAACGTGTACAGATGCAATGAAATGCAAGCAGCAAAGCAATCATGAAGCTAGCTCCATGCTTTTGAATAGTTAGACTGCGGCAAGCGCCAAAATATATGTACAGATATATACCTTTATAAGAACATATGGACAAATAAAGGATGGATGTTTCCACTACGTATATAAGCAGTACTGAACAAACAAGAAGGCCTCATTTCAGTGTCGCAGTCAAGAAAAGCTATTGAATTAAACAGAATAAAAGCTCAGCTAACGAGTTGACTGAGCCAAGAAAGCCAAGGTCTTATCAAACTGGAATTGGCTGACATTGGATACAATTAACGTGAAAGAACAGAAGCTCCTGTTCAGAGAGGTCAAGCAAAAACAAAAGATGTCAGAGGACTATTGAAGAATAAAATCAAATACGTGAAAAGCTCAATTTCATGGTGTCCAGTTACGTGATGGAAGGAAGTTGTACGAATGAGATGATCACACCTATGCACGGAGCCCGGCTTGTGCTCATACTCCTTAAAAATCCTCAGAGAACATGATGTGATGATGGATGATATTTTAATTGGTGGGAAGCTGGTGTTAAGACAAGCTTATCCGCACCTGGTCAGTCTGCGTGCTGCTAACGTAGGTGGGAAAGTACTGACGGGGTTAGAAGTTAACCAATTGTAGGGGACCACATAGTGGGGGGTCCTATAATTTGTGTAACCAATAGGACGTTGTACATTGAGTGACGTTCGTCGGCGCCATTTTTAGGGGAGGGCTTAGTTGCCCAACCTGATGTTAATTAGCCTATCACCTTCTTTTGTTACTCCACATATCCACATAGAAATAGGGCTTATACTTAGTTATTCACTTTGAACCAATCCCTTCTCCCGTTAGGTTTATGTAGTTTGCCACGTAGGATGATGTAGGTAATGATGCAGGTCAAATGCCAATGATGACCAGTTATGGGTATAGGAGCCCAGGTTTTTTATGAAGAAAGTAGAGTCAGAGTATCGAGCGATTGCTGATGTTCTTTGTACTCCATGTTTTAGATACTTGACATTAAAACAGATAAACCTTTGACAAAATATTTGTGTTGTCTTGATCATTGATGTATGAATAAAATCTGCATCCCCATCCATCTCCACGGTATTGCTACTCATCTTAAAGGGCTGTTTGGGAACACCCAGCTCAGGCACATTCTTAAAAAAATCCCTAAACCAACCTGACTGTCCAGACAAAAGTGTTGCATTCATGTGATGCTCGCAGTGATAACTTCGGACAGTTTCATCCAATGCAAGGCTGTTTACTGGCACAGTATAGTTCAGCAATCATTCAACCAACCGTGTCTGATATGTAGCAGTAGGCACTGGTTCATCTCCTCCATAGTCATGTCGCTCTCTTAACTGCTATCATGGACCACTCTTTCAGCCACACCCTGGGAGTTCCATGATATCGCTAGCCGTTCAAAACGTGTCCTAACGATAAGCCACCACCTGCTATTTTGTGCTTAAACAGGGTTCTAAGGCCATTTTAAAGGCTCTTTATATCCTGAGGTTCTGGCTGTCAGGAAATACCTAGAGCTGCTAATCTTCTGACCCAGGGTGCCTTCCAAACCTGCCACTCTTCTGCGGTCTCTTCAGAGCCTCACTTAACTGGCTAGGGGAGGGAGACATTAAATTCCCCGCCCGAAACTGTGGAAGTCATGGCTGGTTCTATCGGTTAATATGCTTCAGTGCAGAGAAATGTGGGAGAAAATGACTTCTGAGGCAATCACCTGGCAACAAATGGCGAGGTAAGAAGACCCTCCCCGTCGTCTGTTTCTTAGGCCCAAGAACAAAGTGAAGGCCAAGTAACATGGTGGAGCCCCAACTTTTCCGCAGTGACTGGAGGGAGGGACCTGGGGAGATGTTATGGGGAAGTGAATATTCCAGCAGCATGTTTGGGAATTCAACTGGAAGCCTGAATGTAAACACAGCGTGATCTGCAAAAACCTTTCTTCCCCGCTGCAATTTTTGGATTTTTTTTTGTGCTTTTTACTGAACTTTAAAATGGCCCAAAACCGGTCCCCAGTGGCAAAGTGAACAGACACTGGGGCAGCTGGGTATCCAGTGGTATAACCGAAAAAGTAATAAGGAAAAACATTTTGACATAACCCAAAATACCGAAAAATACCGAATTTGTTAGTAAAAATGTGTATGGGGTGGGGTAAAGGGTAGGGAGGTGCATGAGGCTAGTTTATGAAGCTAGGGAAACGGGGGGTTTGAGGGGGCGCCAAGTTAAAATTCGGTATTTGCTGGTATTTTCGGTACGTTCAAAAGTTTTTGTTACAATCACAGTGAACTGGGCAGCTGGTGTAAGCAAGTGTTCCTCTCTACACACGCTGTGTGGGGCGCAGGAGAGGACCGTGTGCACGGGCCTCTCTCCCCGACTGCCTATCTCTCTGTGCTCCCTAATGCCAGATAGATTCGTGCTCAGATCCGGTTTCTTTTCTCAGTCCCTCCTGATTTCTTGTCCATTCTCCCATGGTTGTAGCAGTGGACCGTATAGGAGATATACTTCAGTTATGAAGTTTCATATGCCCGATGCAGAGGCGGATCTAACGGTCGCCAGGCAGACCAATGGCGACCGGGCTCCTGTGCCAGGCCCTGCCCCTTTCACGCAGCACAGGGCCCTTTGCAGCACAGGGCCCTTTCTGTTGGACGTCTTGGACGTCATTCCAGAGGTACCTGAGAGACGACCGTGACGTAGACACGTCTCGTGACGTCCCTACACTGGCCCAGGATTGGAAGGGAGAAAGAAAGGAGACCGTTAGATCTGCCTCTGCCAGGTGACTCAGTGTTATGTGCCAGTGTGGTGGTGCTACGAGGAAGGAGTCGCCAATCACCATTGCCCGGGCCTAGCTGCAGAAGAGAAGGTGCTGCTACTCGAGTCGAGGGAGGCTGTCGTCCAGCAGTGTTTGCGGTCTGCTGCTGCTGCTTACTAAAACAGGTAAGCTTGGCTATTGTGGGCTTGGGGGCTTTGATGGTGTTTTTTTATTTCCAGTGTTTTTTTTGTTTCCAGTGTTTCTAAGCATTTGTCTGCAGGCCTTTGCATGGAAATGGATGTATTTATTTAAAGGGGGTGTGTAATCCACGCTATCCCACTGTAAGCCGCTTCATGGCGCTGGAGGGAGGGGTGAGGAGTGGAAGGGGAGACAGGTTGAGAGGGAGGACAGAGATGGCAGATTTACTATTTTTTATGTCGTCTGTGCTTCCGAAACTAAGGGGTGTGCAACTGTGTGTTTTCGTTTAGTTTTAAATTCATTGTAGAGTTTAGGCTGATGTGTCCTGAACTGCCTGCCTCCTTGACTGTTTATCTTTGCTGGGCCTCGACATAGCTACTGCTGTGGGGATCAAATGGGACACGTAGGTGGTTGGCCTCTTTATTGACGGAAGTGTGCAGCTGCAGCCACCACGCACATTCCGTACTTGGTCTCTTTGTGTGGTGGAATTTTGGAATTAGCGGATTTCGGTGGGTGATGCTTAGCTATGGGGCTTGCCCAGGTGTTAAAAGCAGTGCAGTCAGTGCCCATCTAGTGATTGTTCTTTCTTCTCTGGGGGCGCTGGGAGAAGTCTAGCCTCTCTGCTCACTCAGTGCTCGGCCATAGGGCCTCCCACCTATTCGCTGCTTGGCCTCTCGGTGCCTCTACTCTGGTGTGGTGAACTCTGGAAGGCCTCGGCAGTCAGTTTTGTGATTCGTTGTCTAATTTGTAATGCGTGCCTGGGCTGGATGTAGTGACGGCTGCCCGTTTGATATGTTGCGTGGCCAGGCCTTGGCTGGGGAAGAGTACTCTATAGAGTTGTCTTATGGTTATTGCGGCCCTGATTCAGAGGCAGATCCAATGGCCGCCAGGCAGAGGGACCATCCCTGGCACAGTGAGTCAGAGGCTCTGGGCCCAGCTCAGAGGGGGAGTTCATGGACCGCAGTAGTGCGATGCCACCAGGGGCCCACTTCGTTGCCTCTGTGTCTCTCTATCTGTGTTTGTTTCTCTGTCTTTCTTTCTCGTCCTGTCCGCCTTCTTCTCCCTTCCCCTCCATCTCGTTCATCTGTTTCTCTACAATCCTCTCACCTGCATTCTTATCTCATCCCATCGCCCTTCCCCTTTACCCACGACTTCCTCTTCCATCCTATGTTCTGTCTTTCTTTCTCTTAACTAACTTTATATAATCTTTCTCACTCCCTCTCCTAGACTCCCTGTTTTTCCTTATTCTTTTCTCCTTCCTTCTCATCCCTCCATCCCACTTCTCACTTGCCCCTCCTGTTCCTCTTTCTCATCGCCCTTCTCTAGCACCCATCATTACCTCTCTCACCTTTCATCGTATTCCCCTCGTCCCCCCTCTCATCCACCTCAAAAGCACTCTTTGTTCCCCTTTGTTTTTCTTTTTCTTTCCACCTAGCTTGCTCTCTTTCACTCCTCACTCCACAGCCCCCTCCCCTTTCTTCCCCCGTGGATCTTGCACCAATCTGGTTTGAAATGATTGGCACAAGACAAGCAATGCCATACCTGATATAACTAGAACACATCTCCCCTTTCTTCCCCCATGGATTTTGCACCAATATGCTGAGTCTATCTGGTTTTAAATGATTGGCACGAGACAAGCAATGCCACGCCTGATATAACTAGAACACATCTCACGTATATATCTGTTGCAAAGAGCTAGAAGCTCAGAGGCAACAACCAAAAGGCTAGCTAGCCTCGAGTCCAGACAGTCCCGACATTAGCATAGCCCAGATCTTTTCCAAATCTAGCAACCCCTCTGTCTGAAAGGGTGGACTTGTGGCGATGGATGGGCCTCTGTGAAACGTGACTATTTAGGGATCAAACACGTGACTCGCCACCTTAACTTGCTGTTGAGATCCAATGGGTGTACAAGGGCATCATGCGCATGGTGCAGCAGTTGCTACCCTGGGTTGCTGCTTGTCAACCCTTCACCCCCCCAATGAAGCATAATCGGGACACTGATAAACTAAAGAGAAATCTGCTTTTGTCTTTTTTCAAATGTTACTGTCTGTGGTCAAAGTTGAAAGTCATTAATTTGAGCTTCTGGAGGGGTCCGAGAGAGATTCAAAGTTCTGAAAGGTAAAGCTCGACTGGAGCGTAACTGACCCCTAGGTCACTGTAATAAAGACAACTTCATAAAAAATAGCTTTTGTCCCTAAAGTTTGCCATTGTGCACTTGTTACCACAATTAACTCCGCCCACCCAAAGCTCCGCCTCCATGACCCGCCCACCTAGGGCCCTGTGTCAGGTGCTGCCCACGGGGCCCTTTGCCTTAAATCTGCCACTGGCCCGATGCAAGGGCATCGAGTGGCAGAACGAGGTATGTGTTTTCTTTTGACCGGTTTAAAAGTTACCTTTGTCAGAAAGGTGTGTAAACAGCTGAAGGTTTTAGAAACACACCATGGCAGGTGGAAAGGTTGTCTTTATCTTTAATGACTACGAGAGGCCATAAAAAGAGGACACTGACCTGATTGGACAGCACACAGAATAGTGGTGGATAAGAAGCCAATCTGGATACGGGAGATTACAGAGCAGAGGACAAAGTGGGTGAGCACTGTGCCTACCATGGTCGAAGATGCAGGGACGGTATCAGGGCCTTCCAACTCTTTCAGTAGAAATGGGCCCTGACCCACTGGGGGCTCTTAAAAGCTACACTCATGTTGGCAGTCTAATAATACGTCAACATACTCCTTGAACGCAGGACATTATGTTACAGACTGCCTTTTGTGACGCAACATGCTGTCACCTCCCTCTGGCCTCTTACAGTACCCAACAGCATTCTTTTCATCTGTTGTCTTTTTACTCTGTTTCGCCTACTGTAGCTGCTTGCTGACAAAGAGCGATTCATGGTTTTTCAGGACAGTTAGTCTTACAGATCCTCGCTGCTCCCTGTCCCGTAAAAGTCTACACCTTCGCTGCATTCCATTGTCTCCATGATAACTTAAGAACCCCACTGAGGCCTCATCCTGTTTTCCCAGCAGTAACTTAGGGGGCCCAAAACATCATGTTAAAATGACACATCTTCAACCGGTCCTGCGAAGATGGAATACGGGGCTGTGGTGTAGGATGGAGGGGCGGGGGATATCCGCGTGGAGTGTTTCTGCATTGAGGAATGGCAAAATGGTAGGGACGATAGAGCATTACCGCGGCTAGACTGCCTTCCTCCAATCGGCGTGTTCCGACGTCCATGTTATCGTTGTCTAAAAGCATGGGGGAGTTGTAAAACAAAGTGGTGAGGCAGAGCGTGTTAAGAATAAAGAAGAACAGGTGCGTTCATCAGTGGGAGCACCCTGATATCGAGGCATATGGCCTCACCTCGGAGCAGAGACTGATACTTCTGCATGCAGTTCAGTTCAGGCAATATGGCGGTCCCCTGGGGGCTACGTGTGCAGTTCGTGGCATTGTGTTTAATTCTTAAGACATCTCGGTGGGACAGTTTTGTTTAAAGAAGCTCCTGAAAAAATGACCTTCTTGTGTCAGGGGAAGGGTCTCTCTTTGTCGTATGGAGACCAAAAATAGAACGTCCTCTCTCTGCATACCACAAATACCGCCGCTAGGTAAACCAACCTGCAGGCCGACTAAACCCGTTTTCTAGGCATTCTCAGTGTTGAATTTAAAAACAGTATTTTAGAGTCGGACTGGCTGGCACAATACTGTCACCGGTTCTACTTCACTTCTGTAGCTTCCTGTATTTGGTGTTTGTCGTCTCGAGGGCATTCCCTTGGCTTTTGTATACAGGCCCAGGCGTTATGGCTATAAACAGTCTCGGCCATCCTTCGAGCTACTGTGTTTTGGGCCCCTACCCATTGCTCGAGAGTTCAACATGCCTACTTCTCAAGGTCATTTACCAGATAAACGGCAAACCCTTCAGGGAAGAAGGTTCTGGGTCAGGGATTTAAAGGTAAACTCCTTGCAATCCAAATCCACTTCATGTTTTCGGGATAGCCACAAAAAATATTTCTGAATACAGTGACTGCAATTAGGAGCTTCTGCCATAATCAGTGGTTATCTGGAAAACCTGGTGTAGGATGGCGCCCTATGATTGGTCTTGTTAGGTAGAATTCTCTCTTTAGGCTGCATTTCCGAACCTAGTGAGTCCCCCAGCAGCTTTGCTGGATTTCTGGAGTTTGTTTTTTTTCCTCCTGCCAAGAGTGAGACTCTTTTTCTCCCACTCTTGGACATGATTTATGGTATTCCTTTGACTGGTAATGTGTGTTATGGGCTATGGGGTCCTTTACTCCATAGGGTCTCATGTGTTTTTACTATGTGTGTTACACAGCACCCTCCGTGCAGTAACACAGGGGTGTCATAGTGACACCCCACCATAGACTCCATACCCTGGAACTGACTACTGTCTCCCAGGGCATGTAAAGTCACCATTGGCTTTACTAGTCCCAAATTATTAACAGAAACCAGTACAAACCATCATATTGTGGACATACTGGTCAGGGCAATTCGATTGCCCCAGGGTCTGTTAGTCGAGGGGGCACGTCTCTGTCCCCCCTGATCGAGTTTTGGCTGGTGGCAGTGGAAACTACTTTTTATATTCGACCGCAAATATTTTCCTATGGGATTTTCCCATTGTTCGAGGCTACCAACTTTAATTATTTAATTCTCATAGCCTCAAACATTCCAGCCGGTTTATTTAATTAATATTAATTCGCCGGTTGGCATCTTTTGCCAGGACTCGATTCTAAAATGGCGTTTGTTCGCTTCTGTGACTCCAACCCAAGTCGAGCCCTTTGTTCCACTTGTTGGCGGGCTTCTCCACAGAAGCCTCCAAAAGTGGTGCCACTCTGTCTGGGTACCACAGGGGGTGTGGGAGGGGGTTTAGGCACCCTGGACTGAGTTACCTTGATAACTCAAGTCGCACTCTTGTGTGATTGGCCCAAGTCGTAGCCGGCCGGCTCACCACTTAGCATGTTTGATTGACAGCTAGGCTGAGTGAATGGGGGTATGCTGCATAAAAGCAGGGCTTTGGGGACTGGAACTTCAGAAGTCGCCACAGGACCTGAGAATCCGACAAGGAAGAAGTGGAGCCGACCTACCACGACGACACCACCGGTGGAGCCCTGCGGAACCGACTCACCACTTCCCGACGACAGAGAAGATCTCCCGGCTGGAGAGGTTTCTTCCCCTGACTGGTGGGCACAACCAGTTTTACCTTCCTTCTTCGCACCCCAGACCGGTTTGTGGTCGAACTGCCCGTGCCAAGCACCCCGGCGGCCGGATAGCCACTCACCACTGAACCGCAAATCAACGGACCGCTCCTTGTACGTGAGAAACTCTGCGGCTGGTTTCTTCCCTGGCAGTGCAACGGACTCCTGTCTTCCTCCATGACGAGATCCTCTCTTCCCCCGGACGAAGCACGACTTGCATCTACTGCCAGGAACAACTGCCCCCGCTGGAGTGTCCTCACCACTTTAAGGTACCGCGTCCGCCAGGCCTCCCTTTCTAAAGATTGCTACAAGGTAATAATAATCCCTTAACCTTCTGGACTGGGCTGGCCGCCTTGACCCTCTAACTGGTCCCTTTCTTTGGTCCAACTCCTTTTTGAACCGTTACAAGACTTTTGTGCATTGCAAACCGTGTGACCTTGGACACATTTCGTTTGATCCTTTTAAAGTGGATCCGGCCTATTGAACTCTAACTTCACGGTTTTACTTTGCCTTCCTCTCTTGTTATGTTCTTGTAAAAGTGTTGGGATCTGTTTCAACTCATTCTCTGCTTTTCTCTCCCTTTTAAAAACGAACTATTAGAGTGCCATCTACGTTAAGCGCTCACCGCTGTCTGAAAATAAGTGGGGCTTTACTTAAGACTTGTCTAATATTCTTTTAAGGGAGTGTATATCTTTTAGTGACCGTGTTTTTGAATTGCTTACTATTAGTGTCTGTGTGTTTTTCTAGATGTGGTTTTAAATAAATAATTATATCTCTTTTACACTAAGCCCTGGTCAGCGTTTACTTGTTCTATTGTGTTCTCTTGACCTATTGTGAATACTCTGTATACTGCCTAACTCTTCTTGAGGGAAGTCTGACTGCTCAGCCACAGCTACCAAGTGAATCTGTGTGGTACAGACTGCTACCAAGTGGGTTTACTGCCAAATACCTGTAGTCTTAAATCTTTTGCAGTGGTCCCAGAGGGAACTGCACAGGTTTCTGCCTAACAGTCTTGGAAACCCATGGTCTGTGGATAACAAGGCTGGAAGCGGCTAGGGACAAGAAATTGGCCTGCAAACCTGTGGCCGCAGGGCGAGGCCGAGTGCTTCTTTCCAGAGGCAAATAGTGTCAAGGTTTCCTTTCTTTCTTCACTTTCTTAAGATGTCTGTCTGGTTTTCATTGGTTCTGGGTAGACCAATCTGCGCATATCAAACTATTGCCAATGGTTATCGCCTTTACTGCCCTGTCCGCAATTTGGCAGCTGTATTCGGTTAAAGACATAAAATCGAGAAAATCGAAATTATGCTTCTCAAAAACGCACGTGGGGGCTTAAAATTAGAGGCATTGAGGTGTGAAAACATATTAGACTGAAGTTCATGAATCTAAAGGACTTTTAAGCGTTGACAAAGAGCCACAACGGACTTGGATGTGACCAAGCTTTGGTCGTTATGTTAACTTGTGCATTCAAGCGACTAATCTTTTAATGCTGCATGTTTTAAGGCACGTATCCGCTCGCTCTCCCATCAGCCCTCCTCCCGCCTAGCTCCGCTCCCACCTAGCTCCGCCAGCCCATGGTCAGGTGCATTCAAAGCCCACAGGCTATCACCCTGTGCCAGACCACCACTAACCCCATGCTCGCTCCACCACACTCTGACGCCGGAAACAAGCGCCACTGTTCACACACCACTACACCCTTCTCACTTCTAGAATACGCATCCCTTCACCCCACCCAGGAAACTCTCCCACGACCTTCGCCCTATCACCTATCCTGTGCACGCTAATGCTAGGTCCATGATTGGGCACGCAGCTGACATCAGGGACCTAATCACTCACAACAACCTCAATCTCCTCGCCATTACTGAGACATGGCTACATCCCGCGGCAGGGCCGGCTCGCTCCATGGCCATTCTCACTGGCTGCACAATTCACCGTTGTGACCGCCTACTCATCCACAGGGAAACACTCACCATCAGACCAATTTCCACGAGTGCCCCTTCCCGCCTCTCACCTTCTCTGTGCCAAGTTCTCTCTATCCCCTACCACTGCCATCACCCTTCACATTGGCTACCACCCGCTCAGCCCCTCCAAAACCTTAGATGACGATCTTATACAGTCCCTATGCAACAACATCAAACCTACCTCCAAGATACTCTTCCTAGGAGACCTTAACCTGGGATTCAACGATCCCTCGGACAAAGATGCCCTCTCTCGTGCCAATTCCTTAGACTCCTTCGGTTTCACACATTATCGGCCCCTCGCACTCACTAGGCAACGCCATAGACTGGATCACTTACCTCAGCTGCAACACCATCATCACATCCAACAACCCTTACCCTTGGTCCTACCATCACATTATCACCTTCATCATTCCCTCAGCCCCAACACAGACTATCACCACCTCCCCACTGCCCCCAGCGCTCACACAATGCTCTCACAACCTCAACAAGGAGCGTCTCTGCCCCTGCTAACTACATATTGCACGCTCTCCCATCCCCTACCACCCTCTAATCCCACTGCCCTGGTCGACCTCTACACTGCTTCCATCTTATCAGCAGTTGAATTTATCACCCCACTCAAACACCGCAGGACCAACCCAAGTGCTCACAAAAACTCTTGGTTCATCCCCAGTCTTTGAACCTTACGAACCAAGAAGCACTTTGTCAAATCCGACTGGCGCAAATCCCCGACTGCGGCCAACAAAACACATTTCCTTATCATCTCCAAATAATATAAACACGCTATCCACACAGCCAAAGCCACTGCATTCTCTGACAGAATTACCAAAGCCCAGTCCCAATCAGGTGAACTGGTCACCATTCTACGCAAATTGGAACCCCCTACCACACCTACGGCAATCTTTATGAAAGATGATGCCTGGTGCCTACAAATTCAGGACACCTTCATGAACAAAATTGCCACCCTCCAGGAAAGAATCCCAAAGAAACAAGCTATCATCCTCTCTAAATCTCCCACCACTAACCCATTCTCTAACCACCTCTCTGCCCCCAACTCCTCTACCCCTTTCAGCTTCCAACCTGTCACTGAAGTTGACACCTGCTCAGTCCCATCCAACCTTAAGGAGGCCTGGATCTCGCCTCTCATAAAAAAAAACATCCCTTGACCCCACTGTACCCACCAGTTACCGCCCCGTCACCACTGTCCCATTCTTACTAAAAATCCTGGACCATTCCTCTTACATCCAAATAGAAACCTACCTTGAAAACAACAGGCTATTCAGCGTGCACCCATCAGGCATTCGCCCGGGTCATGGCACATAATCTGCACTACTAGACCTAAAAATCAAATGGATGATATTCGGGACTCTGGGAACGTAGCCCTCATACTAGTACGTGACCTATCAGCTGCATTCAACCTTGCGACCCTCAAACTCTCTGTCACCACCCATCTTCCACCGCCCCAACTTCTCCCCTGAAGCAACTAAATGGGTTGCATCATTTCTAGCAGACAGATGGCTCGTGCTGTCGCAGGAATTGCATCTGCCCACCCCACTCCAGAATAGGAGTCCCACAAGGATCCTGCATCCCCCCACCCTCTATAACATATACACCACACCTCTATTTGACCACCTCAACTCCCTCAGCATTTCCACCACTAATTAAGCTAACGACACCCACACCTCCCTACCCCCTCACAGGCAACCATGACTATGACACTGGCACTGTCAACAAGATCTTTGAAACAATCCAAGCTTGGATGGCTGGCCACCAACTCTGCCTCAATGATGATAAGACAGAAATCCTCATTTTGAGCCCATCTCATGACTGGCAAAGCTGGACCCTGCCTTTCGCACCTTCACCATCCCTGTATCTTCCTCCGTTAAGACTTTGGGACATCTACCTTGACTCCAGCCTCAACCTGATACATTATGTCAATGCAATTTCTTAATCAGTAGCGTATACTACAAAACTCTTAAAGGCCATTGCTATTCAGGCTTCAAGTCCAAGTCCATGATGAGATGAATACGAGAGAGCACTGCAAGTGTCCTCGGCCGGGAGAGGAGCATGTGTTTCATTGACCTTTCTTCCTCCGACACTGCTAGCATCTATCTGCTCTAGGAAGCCTTCCATGGTGCATTTTCCGAGGCTTCTAATACAATCTGAAGCACAATTTCAGTTGACCCCTCTGACGTCAGCTTCGATACTGCCCCACAATGACTCGCAAATTACCGTAGCAAATTCTCTTTCCTAGCCTAATCAGTTTTTGTCAAGCACTTGTCATCTCTTACTCCTGTCAGCTTCCAGATGTAAGAGACACTTGCAATACCAAGTGTACCAGCAAAGACTTCATTTAGCCAATATTCGCCATAACGCAGGGATCCACTTTCATTGTTCAAAAATGTTTCTGCTAATCTTTCAAACCCAGGGATTTCTAAAGGTAAGCTGGCCTGAGATAATTTTTTTGCCTTCAATCCCGAGAAGGAGTGAGCATGTTCACCCTTCAGCAAAACTCTGATAGCGATAAACCCTTCGCTCCAGCAGAGGGGATACCCCTGCACAGCGATCCACAGGCTCAGCAGATCGGGGACTCGATGGATCTGTAAAATGCTTGTGGGAGGAAGACCGTACCAACCACAGACCTAGCGTCCAACACACTCATTGTGTCCAACAATCTCTGGGGGCGTTTATCGGCTATTCCCAGCAGCTCAAGTGACAGATGCATAGTGCACATGTGTGAATACCACATCTAAATTCAATGTAAGAGTTTGTGGGGAAAATGGCCTTCACCCCGCTCCATGCCCAGCACTCAAAGCTCTGGAACTCCTTCCTGCCCATATTAAACTGAAAGCAGACTACCTTCCCTTAAGGGCTGCTGTTATAAAGAGCATTTCCGGAAAAGTTGTCAAAGAAAGCAGGTGCAGGTATTGACAAGCTCCCCATTAGGATCCCCTTTGCCACCATCAAAGCAGGTCTGAAAGCTTAGCAATTGACTCCTTAAAAGGGAAGAATTGACTCGAACGTGTGACACGTGCCATTTAAAATGTTGGGTATTGAGATGTTCACTGATGTTATGGTTGATCTGTGCGGTGGGTGAGCGGGGGTTTAAGACATCTTTCTGTGGACTGATTGTGTGGTATTTTCTCTAGCAGCAGCACTCTGGAGGATACTGGTGTGGGAGCGAAGTACAACATAATAAATAATAAAAGAAACTATACAAACACGGCAGATCCCACTCCCTCCGTACTGAAGCAGTGTTGAGTCTACTTGGTATTCACTTTCGGTCTTTGTTTCTGCACTACAAATGTTGACACTGTTTTTTGGAAAAACGTCAACATCAGAATAATTGAATGTTTAGTTATTTGCATATAACAAGTGTGCATAATCGCATTCTCACAGCAGGCAAAAATATATCTTCTGATAGCAGTTCACCGATAACTACAAATCCAAACCTAAAGACTTAGCAGTTCCTTGTAAAAATATTTTGGATTTCACTCAAATTTGGCTGTACGCCACCTACTGGTGAGCCAAAAGCATTGCAGTAGTTAAAGAATATTAGCATGTCCAAAGGAGATGTAGATTCTGAATGTGCTACCACCCTCTTTATGCATTTACATCTATGCATTTACATCGGCTGAGCTATTTTTTTTCAGGGAGGCACAGAACAGATGTAAAAGAGGTTAATTGATAAAGAATAAATAAAAAGGGAGGGTTATATGGCATGCTTAAACATTTTTAAAAAGTGATCAAAATGTTTTTGCAATTGACCAGGACTTGTAAGGGTTGGGTAGTACATAGACTGATTACAGGCAGGCAGACCCCAGAAGTGGGGAGTTCAGAGCGCAAATGTCCAAAAGTGATTTCCTCCCTTTCCTCTAACGTGCTTCTATCCCTTTCCCCACTCAGCTTGTACACACATCACACCTCAAAACCTACCCCAGCTACTCACCACACCCACACCATCCGCACAATATCACCCTGACATCTCACCTCATTCCCAAGACACACCCACAAACTCACCCAGCCAACCCACCAGTCAACCTCACACGTCCTACCTACGTCACCCGCCATGTCAACAAAACCCAACCCATTCACCCAAAAACACTGCACCACCCCCACACCAATCACTTCAACCTCACCACACCAACTTGCTCCATCCACACCACCCACCAATAACCCTACATCTCAGCCCTTTGCTCTGTCATGCTTCTATCCCTTTCCCCACTCAGCTTGTACACACATCACACCTCACAACTTACCCGAGCTACTCACCACACCCACACCACCCGCACAATATCACCCTGACATCTCACCTCATTCCCAACACACACCCACAAACTCACCCAGCCAACCCACCAGTCAACCTCACACGTCCTACCTAATTCACACACCATGTCACCAACACCCAACTCATTCACCCAAAAACACTGCACCACCCCCACACCAATCACTCCAACCTCATCACACCACCTTGCTCCATCTACACCAACCACCAATAACCCTACATCTCAGCCCACATGCCCACCATCCTCATCACTGCACCACATCTCCTCACCCCACCATCTAATTCCATATAACCCACCCTGCAATCCAACCTCACCTACACCTCGTCTGCCACCCCACCTCACCCCACTCCATCACGTAACCTCCATCCACCACTTCTCAATCCACCACCATAAGAAACACCACCCACCTCACCCCACCACCCAAACTCATCCCATCAACCAATGCATCTTCACCCACCACCTCACCCTCACACACACCAGACAATGAAACGTACACCCTCCCCTGATCAGAACTGACCACAGCACGGCACCCTCCCACCACAAATGTCACCCGAGGTCATGCAGTCCCATCCACACATGTTCACCACCCATCTACTTTAGTTCACTACAGCACAATGTCCACCCACCGTAGCTCAGGCAAACCCACCCTTCTACCCTAGCACACCACATCACACCATCCACCCATCCAAGCGCACCCCAGAAGCATACCCACACCAGCAAGTCCATAGCTGGATCCAAATACACCATTGATTTTAATTAGTAGGGGTGTTATTTGCAAAAAGAGCCTTTGCCCGCATGTGTTGCCACCATGGGACATTAGCAGCATCAGGAAAGTATTTGACATGACCTTTATTTGCATGATGGTGGCTACCCTTATTTATAGCTGTGATCTGCCACCGCTAATCACTCATCGGCACAGATCAATTTCCATAAATTGACACACTCTACCACAAATCTCAGGGTAAGGCAAATATATGCGTTCCCAAGTCAGCTATAGGAAGTACTTACTGGGGTGAACACATCCACGGGGACACTGGGTTACTCAAAAGGTAGAAGGTGTGAACTCAAGCATCTACTGTGTACATGACTGATTAACAGAAGAGGCCGAGGACAGGACAAGGCTCATCAAAGTCCTGCAGCCCTTGATTTGGGTAAGATGGATCCTGGAATGTACGTGGAGGAACATGAAAGAAGGCATGTTAAATAGGATATGTGTCGTTGGGATGTGTGTTGCTTTGGAATAGTGATAGCGCGTTAGATTGGCACGCGCGACAACATAGTACACCACGTGGTGGCACATGACAGGATGCTCCTGCCCAGGAAATCAATCGTCTGTGGTATGACAGCCAAAGACGAGGGACCATAGCACCCACGCACAATGAGGGCAGCTTCACAAGTCCTCCAGATCACTGTGGGCTCCTGGTGAGGGAAATAGCACGGGCACATGCATGAAGTGCCCAGGATGCACAGCTGCAACCTCTCCATCAAAATACACATCAGTAAGAAAACTCAAACGGCCTGCTTATCACACCTCCAAATGAAGCCCTTCCTTCACACCTTCAATATCCGAGAGCGAGTCTCCAGATTCTGGTGGTTTTCGACCTGGCTCTCCCGGGGTTCAATACCCTACTCGGAGCTGTCGCAATCTCCCCCCTAGTTCTCCTGAAGCCCTGCCACAACGCTGCAGCCCAACTCATCACAGGCACAGGGGAATGTGACTGCATCACCTGTTGTCCTCTTCAAGACAGCCTGCATCACATTCAAGGCAATGATGGCCCATGTGCCTGCATGTCTAGCAGAGAAACCCAAGTTTCAGGAGGTCAGCGAGGCACCAGGTAGCTCCAGATTGGAAACCAGGAACTGCAAAACAAGAAACACGCTCTCTGCTGCTATGCTCCCAGACTATGGAACAACCGACCAGTTCACATCAAGCAGGCTCCCTCTCTCCATGCACCTCATGGAGGAACTGAAGGCATTGCTCTTCAAAGAACATGTGGTCAACTGCTGACTCGCCCACCAGCCACTATGAGCCCTATCTAGTCTCCAGCTCCACTCCCGCCCCACTCTGAGACACCCTTACCCACTCTCACTGACTGCATGTTCACTCACCATGTGTACACTGCATCTTTGCTAGCCCGTGAGGCGTGCACTATAACAGGTCCCCTATTCCTACAGAAATACGTGTTCCCGGAGGGACCACCCAGCTGGTTTCGGGGAGCTGTGCAGCAGCAAATGTGCTTGGGGAATTGGATCATATCTGTCCATGTGCCCAGTTCACAAAAGTGAGTGTGCCCACAAGAAGTCTGCACATGCACCCGTTTAGTCAATTAGATCTATGAAGTTAGATTTAGAAATCCCACAACATACAAGAGAAAGTGACATGTTACAGGTATGGGGGAAGAAAACATTTATGAATACTAAGTTCTGCTTTTAAGATCAGATTTCACGCCAAAGGGCGGACGTATTAAGCGAGTTTGGGGTTCACAGAACACATTTGGCAACCGGCTAATTTATTACTCTCGAAAGGGAAAACGCTGAGATCCTTCTCTTGTGTAATTTCCAAACATGAACTCTTACCATGTTAATGGTCTGAACTCTTACCTTGTTAATGGTCTGACACGACGCAGGCCTCGCAGACCAGTTACTAAGTCAAACAAGCTTTGACAATGCCAACAGTTTAGGTTTTTGTAGAGGCACTATGACATGCATTTGCCAAGCACCACCGCAATGGTAGTAACTGACCATCAAAGATAGCAGCAGCAAAATGGCGCAAGTGCCTCGGCATGTAATAGTAGTGCCTGGCAACTGCCTATCTAATCCCTATAGACAAGACAAAACTGTTGGCTTTGTCAATGCTTGTTTTTAACTGAACTTCAGGGAAGGACATGTATAGTGCTTATACATGAAGTGACTGAAGGCATTTCTATTAAATCAGTAGTGTATTTACAGCTCCAATTAAGCCATGCACTCTCAGACTGCTTTGAAATAACACAGGCAGGCAACCCGAGCACACATTATGATGTTACTGATTGATACATCTTGCTCAAAGAAATCCCAGGGGGATGTTTATTTTGGGCAGGAAGTGTGTGGGTGTGAATGGCCATAGGGATAAGCATGGCCATAGGCAGCCAATGGTTGGATAAATACCAAACAACACCTGCAAGCTTTGTTTACCTACTCATAGTACATCTCATTCCTAGCTGCACTCCAATGCAATAGTTTCAGTTCCTAGATGGTGCGTTAGTGCCATGTAATAGCCAAAACTATATTCCACCTCCCTCCTCGCTGTACTCCAATGCAATTTAATTTTTTTAATTTCACATATTTGTATCTGCTCTAAAAAACCAACTGGTATCTAAGCACTGGAAGATCTTAACTAGACACTGGGCCTCATTACGCCCCTGGCGGTAAGTGAATAACGATGCCGGTAAAGGATTACCGGCATCGCTTACTGCTCCGGCCGATTAGGACCTGATAAACCGCTATTAGCGGCACCGTAATTAACGGTGCCGTTAAAAGAACCAAGTGCGCGGGCACGCGACCACCCATGCCGCAAATACCGGCATGGCACAACAGGGGATCATCACAAGTCAGGCGAACATGCAAATAACACTCTACTGAAGCCCGAAAAATACCTTACCGGCATGGATGGAACTAATTCCACCATCGCGGACCACCCGTAACAGCCATGTGCAGTGTTCCCAACTGCCACAGGTGCACACAATCAGCACAGGTGGAGGCAATACAGACTGGGCCAGCACAAAAGGAGCACACCCCACCCCTTCCCACACCCAGTCACACTCCACAATGATTCCAATACTACTAGCAATGCTGGGGCTGGAGGACATGATTGCAGTGGAAGTGCTACTACAACAACAGGCAGCACAGAGGAGACGCAGGAGCAGAAGGAGGGCAAGGCAGGGCCAGCATGCCCCACCAGTGAAGCCAGTGGCACCACGCAGGCAGCCCCCAATCCCTCGCATCAGAGCCAGTCCATTCAACCTAACCCCTGAGCAGATCCACACCCTGTACCGTCTGGACCGGGACACCATCACCACCATTGTGGACATGATACATGACAACATTGTCAGCCTGATTGAAACACGCACCGCCGTCCCACCCCTACTGAAGGTAGTGTCTGTGCTCCACTTCCTGGCCACAGGCACCTACCATCACACAGTGGGGCACATGCATGGCATATCACAACCATTATTCTCACGTACGCCGAAAGAATTGCTTGATGCCCTCCTGAAGCACACAGGCGACCACATTTACTTACCACGGTCTGCCCAGGAGATCTCAAACACCAAAGTTGGTTTCCATTCACTGGCCGGCATCCCTGGTTGCATTGGCGCCATCGACTGCACCCATGTGGAATTGGTGGTCCCACGTGCTATGGAGGTAGCATACCGCAACCGTAAGATATCCCACTCAATCAACATGCAAATGGTATGTGACTCAATCAAGATCATCACACATTGCTGTGCCCGATACGCCGGATCAACCCATGATTCAATGGTCCTGCGGAACTCCAGGACACCACGCTACATGGAGCGACATGCAGGGCAGAGATCCTGGCTTCTCTGTGAGTTGCATGTTAGGCTCATGGAAATGTGATGTGGGTAGGTGATTGGGGTAGAGATGCATACCTCACCTGGCTGAGATGGGGGGGAGATGCATACTTCACCTGGCTGAGATGGGGGGGGAGATGCATACTTCACCTGGCTGAGATGGGGGAGGGGAGAGATGCATACTTCACCTGGCTGAGATGGGGGGGGAGATGCATACTTCACCTGGCTGAGATGGGGGGGAGAGATGCATACTTCACCTGGCTGAGATGGGGGAGGGGTGCATACTTCACCTGGCTGAGATGGGGGAGGGGAGAGATGCATACTTCACCTGGCTGAGATGGGGGGATGCATACTTCACCTGGCTGAGATGGGGGGGGTGCATAATTCACCTGGCTGAGATGCGGGGAGATGCATACTTCACCTGGCTGCGAGTGCCTGAGAGAATGGACCATGCACATACCCCAAAGCAGCCCAGACTGGACCTAACACCTGACCACATAATACAAGATGAAAGCTGCCCTAACATGTAAATGGTGCAGTGTCACAACCATTCCATAGCCATCTACATGTGCACTGTACCTAATCAGACCGTATCCCCCTCAACACAATGCAGCTACAAGCAATTACTATGGCCAATACACAGCACCAAATACCATCAACTGAAAGGACAGTCCTCCATTATTGCGTACAAAGGAGTCACATGAGGGCCAAATACATTAATGCACCACTACACTGACACAGAGGTCCAACAAAAGTGCATTTCACCATTTGTTTAGCATAGTGACATCATCATGAGTCTGACATCAACGGTGCCAGGATGAAAGCATATAAATTACTGGACATCAGCCAGATCATGGAAACAACCGGCGTGGACTAACACAGTGCATGAGCACTCACAAGGAACTGAACCCCCCTGCGCCCACTATTCGATGGCACGCACACCAGTCCATAAGAGGAATATACACATAGCAGTCACATCGTGTGTCTCCATTCATGCATGGGAATGTGGTTGCAATCAGGAAATCAATGCATGCTATGGTGTCATTGATCAAGGTCGCATATGATGTGATGACTTACACTTATACATTGTTGCCCACATACAGGTGATGCAGGCTATCCCTTGAAGAGGTGGCTCCTTACCCCAGTCTGGAACCCACAGAACAGGCCCGAGGAGGACTACAATTGTGCACATACACGTACCCGTGTGGTGATTGAGCAGACATTTGGCCTCTTGAAGGCACGGTCTGGTGGGGCACTCCTGTACCTCCATGAGAAGGAGGCCAAGATCGTCATGGCATGTGTCATGCTACACAATATGTGCATCAGACGGAATGTGCCCCTGCCCCCTGATGCAGAACTGCAACCACCTGACGATGAGGATGAGGAGGGTGGGGATGGGGCAGCACCTCAGGGAGGCAGCGATGCACAGGGAAGATGTGCCATGCGTCAGACTCTGATCAACCAATGTTTCTAGCACACATGGACGGGGAGTGTGACATGGATGTGGCACTCGGGGCACTGGGTGTGTCAGGGACATGGACACTGTAGACTGTTCACCAATAAAGCACACATACACAATAAGCAAAGTCCACACATGTGAATCATGAGTTACCAAAATGTGTATTAAAGTATCATAACAAAGTGAACAAGCCCTCCACCCCACACACCCTCTCCCCCACGCCCCCTCAAATCCCACGCACACACCCTCTCCCCCTCCCCCTTCAACTCCCTCGCACACACCCTCTCCCCCCTCCCCCCTCAACTCCCCCACACACACCCTCTCCCCCTCCCCCCTCAACTCCCCCACACACCCTCTCCCCCCTACCCCCTCAACTCCCCCAAACAACCTCTCCCCCCTCCCCCCTTGACTTCCCAACACATGGTGTGCAGTAGCGCGCACCAGTAGTCCACATGGCACCAGTATGCATGGCTGTGCCTACTGCCCTCCCCCTCTTCCAGCACCAGGTGCCCCCTATCCAATCTGCACAGGTTCCTGCCAGACCTACGCAAGGGCTGGTCCTAGTAGAGCTGGCATTTGATGATGGTCTAGATTGTCCTGGCAACTGTGGTGGATGCATGTCCCGCATTGCTGCCACCATTTCCGAGAGGACATGCCGCACTGCTGCCAGTTCCGCGCAAATGTCCTTTGAGGTGGACTCGATGGCTGTTTTTAGGGATGCAGCACAATCCCTAAAGTCATCCCTTGCACGGGTACATTCGGTAATATGCTGCGTCAACAGCCCTGTGAGTTCCTCCTGGTGCCTCTGTATAGCCATGATCCCCTCTTGGCTGGTTGTCACTGGGGTGGAAGTGTGAGGCGTTTTCACCATGCTTTGATCATCAGGCACAGTTGGCGTAGGGCTGAAACTTGCCGGCCATGAAATTCCAGGTGACAGTCCGTGCATGCTGCCGTCCACCACGCTGCATGGGGATAGTTGTGGTGAGTGCAGGGGGCCTGTGGCGGGTGTTGCGCCATGCAGCTGTACGTCGCCCTCGTCGTCCGATATGGCTGCTGTGGAAGCTGTCTCACCGACTATGCTGCTGGCAGCCGATGGTGTGCCCTCTGCCAATGCCTCCTGGGTGATGGTGGCTGTTGTGGGTGTTGTTGTGGGGGTTGTGGTGTACATTGGTGCTGTGGCCTCTGTGGTTTTCATGGCCTTCCGCGGTGGTGCAGGTTGGCCTCTGCCCCTTGAGGTTGAGGGGCGGTGTTCTCCCTCCTCGGCCCTGGCCTTCTTCTGTGGTGTGGCATCTTTCTCCCTGGTGTCCTCATCACCGCTGTCAGAATGTGTGCCTGTGAGGGACCAAAGTAGGGAGACGGTTAGTGATAGGTCTACAGGCATCGGACATGCATTGGGGTGGCTGCATTGATATGGAATGGTAGATGATTAACATTGGGGGTAGTGACATACGGGTTGCCTCACTCTTGGGTGGGTGATGCATGGAGGCGTCTGGGTTGCAACACATAGGGAGTGCATTAAGCATGTGGACAAGGTGATGCTCTGCACTGCCTGTAGGCAGTCTTGTACTTATGTGTCTGGTGGACCCTGCTCTACATCATTGCACTGTCAGTTCAGGTGGACATCATCGTGGTGGTATTAGCATTGTTTCATTTGAGACACCTACCTGCATCCGCTGATGACGGGGCTCCTCGCTCCATGTCCCCGACTCCCTCTATTGCCTCGGTGCCTATGGTGGTGGCGCATATCTCCTCCCATGGTTGCAGTTTGATGGGGGACTCCGCACCACCGCCTGTCGCCATCCCAAGGTTGCGGTTGGCGGAGATTATTCTCTGCACACTTAGACACAGGTCATCCCAGCGCTTACGGCATTGTTTGGGTGTGCGGGGTGTGGTGCCAACGGCACTGACTCTCTGGGCGACCTCTGCCCAAATCTGCTTTTTGCGTTGCAGTGCTGGACGGGACATGTCTTTTGAGAACACCACATCTGCATGTTCCTGCAGTGTCTCCGCTAACATGGTGAGCTCCTCTCTGGAGAAGCACTCCTTGCGCAGGCGATCTCCCATTTTTTTCACTGCTTTTGGCATAGTAAAATGCAACAGGTAGTGGTGGAGGTGTGTTGGAGTTCTGGGGGTCAGATGGCTCCGAGTTGTGGTGGATGGCAATGGATTGTGTTTTTAAAGATGACCGCTGTGCTCTTTCCCGTTCCTGTGCGATGACGCTACTTCAGGTTCCGCGTATTTACGGTCACCGCTAATAGTGGTTATCGCTATTAGAGGTGACCGCTATTAGTGGTCACTGCTAATGCCGATGGCTTGGATGCCGGAGGAGCTATTTCCACTACAGACGGTGCCAGAAAGGGGGACTTTTCGCCTTTTACGGCATAGCAGTGAGGTCATTACAGGCATGGCGCAAAGCTTGTGCCCGCAAACTCGTAATGGGCCGCTTTTAGCCAGCACGGACACGGTAAATGACCTTTACTTACCGCCCGGGTCGTAATGAGGCCCATTCTGTTTTATAAACTGGATTATGTGTAAATCCTCTGTGCCTTTCCAAAGCTTTCTTTTTTTCTTTTTGTGGCAGCAAGGTCAAGGTTAAGCCACTTATTTATCTGCCAAGTTCCAGTCCGTGCTCTTCCCTTTTTAGGGTAGGCCTTTCCCAGCCCTGATTGAAGCCATTCATCTAAATGTGCAACGACAGTATTTAGGGACATGGTGCAATCTGTTTTGTCTTTTATTTTTATATATTTTTTCTTTTTGATTGGTTTACATAATTTATAGCCTGAAAAAAATCACAAACCGTGAAGCCTCAATAATATGTACACAGAGAGAGTAAACCCTAGTTAAGTAAGACAAAAAGGAAAGTAAAAACAGATAAAAAGAAAAAAAGAGAAATTGTTAAGAAAGCTCTTATGACCAATGAGTCTTCCGTTATCCCCTTAAAGTCACGAAGGGTGATAATCGGCCAGGACGTGAGGAAGAACTAGGATTCCCAGACCTCAGATCACCCTTGTTGTTGGGTATGGGGTTTGTCCAAGATCTTGAAGTCTAAAGTCTGGTTTCATATTTAAGATAAAAGACAAGCCTTTTACCATAGCATTTTGCTTCTCATCCCCACCCGAGGAGCACCCTGATAGATGAACATTGAATGTTGGGATCCACAGTTCTATCTATATGTAAGCGACAACTTAATGCTTTATATGCTAATTCCTTTCCACGAAGAGGGCAAACACGCAATATTCGTATTTGGAAATGTACTCCTGGGTTCAGCAGCCTTCTGGTTTCTCCCCCACTGGGTGGGTTGCCTGGGCTAAAATATATTGTCAAGGAAAGTCTTAAAGTGCTGTAGTTTGGTTTACCTGGGAGCAGTTTCCGGGATGTGTATTTGAGGGATCTAATAATTACTCTGGGACTTTATGGGTGTCGATGTCTTTGGAGCAGTCCTCATGCTTTTCGGAACGATTGCCAGATGAAGAAGTAATGTTAGTGGCGCTTAAACTGAGCAGTGCGGATTGACACGTGGTTGTCTGGTTTGGCCTATCTGGGAGGACTTTGAATAATCCATCACAAATTTGGAGATAGTTACGCAAATGGGGGTGCAATATTGTTTGTGTTGTTGAGACATTGTAGCTGATCTCAGCCTAAAGTCCCCAACTTCATGCTTGTCTCTGGCGACAACAGATTGAGAGAATCCTGATATGCAGCGGACCATTATCAATTGGATCAGCGTGTGACATGCAATGACAGGATGTGGGTTTACAAGTAGGGGGGAATTCCAACCATGTTAGAAGCAAGGCACGCAATGTCTCGCATACCTGCATTTACTGTAGAATTGGGAATCTCTTCTCTAAATCAAGAATAGAAATCTATCTCTAGGGTTGAGAAGAAACTGAATCACAGGTACGTGAGTGGCGTGGCCCACGAATAGCTGTAGCTGCCTGTCCCCCAGGACGGCCAGATATTAATGATGTAAGTATGGGAGTGACAGCTCGCCAAATGCACAATTGAGCTGTAGGTATTTCATGGGCCGTCTTGTGACAAACCCAATAAAGCTAGTGATAGTGTATTATAATTTACTGAATAAATCTCAGGGAAAAAAGGGGAAAGAGTCAAAAGAGATATAAAAGCAAAGAGGTATACTGATTTCACTGCATTACATTGAACAACAATTGACAGGGGCCGAGATTGTGAGATTGTAAAAATATCCTAATGATCCTGAAGAATAGTTGTCTGCAGTTCGCTTGAAAAATCACACCACAGTCCATAGAAATGACCACCCTTAAATAGTCTGGATTGAAGAAACCAAATATACAAGTTAGAAAGGGTCATACTTTTACTGGGGTTTACTTTGTAACTCTTGGATCTCATCCTTCCAATGGTTTGTATAATCAACATGAAGTTGGAGGTGCAGAGCCCTAGATGGCAGATCTTTTACACATGCCGCCATTTCAGATGTGACAAAGGTATAATCAAGAGTACTCTTGAATTTGCCATTTCCCCTTGTTTCTTTGCCAGGGAGGTCGCTTATCGTTCTTCCATTTATCATTTCCATATCCCAAAAGTTAAAAAAGCTCAACCATCACTGCCCCTTAATTATATGTAGCATTCTACTCTCAGTTTATAAGAAAGGATTGTTTGAAGTCCATTTTCCTCCCAACATATTACAGTTGAAGTCCTCAACAATCACAATACATTTGTTTCCCTGCTTTAGGGACCATCTTATCATAACCTCAAGTAAATATTCTTGTATAATTTCATTCTGGCCAGCTCCCGGTGGGGAATAGAGAGTAATTAACAAGACATTCTCTTTATGATCTTCAGATGGTTATTCAAATTTGACAGCAACAAGACAGTCATTGAGCTTGGTCTCAATTTGACAGAATTTCATATTATGTACAATTCCTATTATAAGCCCCCCATAAATTCTACCCCCCATGGACCCTTGTTGGCAGTAGATTTATACAGTATGTAGCCATTTAATACAATTTCAGAAATAAGCAATGTTTCTTGCAAGCAGAAACATGAGTACTTATTAATTAAAGACAATTAACCTCCTGGCAAGAACAAGTGGTTAAAACCCCTGTAATTCCAGGACATGATTGAAAAGTTTCATTCCTTTTTAAGGACCAGCAGCAGAGATTCCGCCAACCACTTTAAGATGTTTTGAATATCCTCCATCTGTGCTGATTTCACTTTAGGTATTGGGGGAACGACTAACTTGCTCTAAAGCCACAAACTTCATCCTTGGACAGATGCGCTCTTCTTTTTCAGGCTCAACATCAAGTTGAACATCAACCTCAACAAGATTCTCTTTGTGTAATCGCATCAGTTGAATAGTAGATTGGAGTTTACAATGGATGGCCCGGACATTGGTGTTCAAACAGCTAAGTGGCTCTATGAATTGAAAGTCCTCAGTCTATAATACTCTGTTGCGGGATTGATTGCAGTCTGGTCAAGAATTCCTTTCTCATTAGTAATCAGATTCACTCTTTTGATAAAGGTTCTTAATGGTACAAATATTCTTCATACTCCTCGCTCGTGCTGGGTCCATATCCATAGTTGTTAAATTAACCGTTTCCCATGGCAGCTAATTCTGACTTCTACCAAGAGGAGTCGAAGAGATCTTATCCGACTCATCTTCATGTCGGATGCTGAGAGATCAGCCAAATCTTCCTCAGCCACCGAAGCATCCTTCTCTTTGTCAGAAATAAACCAAATCGTCAAGCAGCCTTCCTTCGTCTGTTTTCGTTTTTTTGCTCGAGCCACTTTGTTTCTTCGTTTTTTTTGTTGTCTTTCCAGGTAAAGCAGTCGGAGGTAATGGGGAGGCCATGAAACACAGACGCTTACCCATGGCCGCCCTTCTTGCCAGTCTCCGCTGCTTACGTTATAAAAATATCTCTAAGTTGTTGGACTCATTCATTTGCTGAATAGGAATCACATTCGGCTCAGCTGCAAGCCTGATTGCTTCAGAGAAGTTGTTCTCAGCATCATTTGTCAGGTTACTATTAGCAGCATTTACCGGAGCCAGGTTGATAGTGTTCTCCAAAATGCGTCCACACATTTTTAAAAGAATCTTAAGTGCGAATTGCAGTGACGCAAAGATTGTAGCTCAATCAACGCATCCGGGTAGGAGAAGCAGTCGGTAGATGATTCCATTACAGAATGATCTGCATGAACCTCCAAATTAGGTGAAACGGATAGTCTTTCCGCAGCACTCAGCGGTTGCACCATGTCTGGTGATAAATGAATCGATGTGCAGTCCTCCAGTGTCTTGGGCATAGCAGGGGTCATTTGTCTTTGCATTGAGAGACAGAGCTCCAGTCTCCCTCATTATACTTGCACTGTGAGTTATTGCCAGGCATAGAGGTTGATTCCACTGTTTCCGGTGCTGTTAGATTTTTCTCTACTGGCTGATTAGGCTAAAAAAAGGAGGTGATAGCACCTACAGCTGCTGAGGCTGGCTTCTTGGATTTACCTTTGCCATCCTCAATGCCTCGTCCCACTGCAAGCTCTTTTCTGTGCTTGCTACGCAAATCGTAATTCGATGCTGAGGTGCAGGTGCTAATTTTTTCTCTTAAATGGTTCTATGGCAGGAACAACAATGATTATGCAATTACGCTATATATGTATCAGCGATTTCCTAAAATACTACCTTTAAACTTTATAATGTGGTCATCACAACCAGAAGAGTAGTAACAAAGTTCGCAGTAGTTGAGGATAGTGAAAGTGTTTACTTATTTAATAGGGTCGTGGGGATCAAAGGAAACAATCCGACAGTCTCCCCGCGTGCTGCTATAAGTTGCTCAGTAATTGCTCATATGGCACTTGCTTAATTAAGCACGGAACGTGCAAGCTCAAGCAGATTGCAGGCACATCGATCAAGAGCAACAGTTGTTACCTCAGCAGACTCCCTAATTGATCTTAAAAATGGGGAAAAGAGTAATTTCAAGTAGTAGGTGAGAGATGAGTCGAAAAAGTGTTAGTAACTTGCTTGCTTCCGTTCTTGTGTGCCAGAGTCAATTGGGTCTCACCTTTACCATGCCCTCTCCTGCACCGCTCTGTTGTTATCATGCAGACGTCATGAAGGAGAGCCTTCGGTCAGGTAAAAAAGAGTGATTCCAAAAGTCAGTTAGTTAGTTCCAACATCAACTCCAAATAGCGTTCCGAGCCCACCGAGCACAAGCGCCACAAAGACACTAAGGCTCAGCGTCTCGACTCTGCGGCCGCTGTGCAGCGTTTCGGAGTCTTTGTAGGTGCAGGGATAGAAAGTGGACTGGAATCTCGGTTCCACAACGTAGCAGGCAGGAACCAGCAATCAACAAAAAGTCTTGACACTAAGACGGCAGGTCATTGGGCATTATTTTTTATTTTTGTGTAAATGACGCATACCTTTGTACATATTGTTGTAAAATGCTGCACTACTTTTGTAGCTCAGACCAGTAGGATACATGTATATCAGAAATGTGTCCATCCATACATGGGCGTTATACTGCTAGTGAGGGTCCCTGACAATATTATCCAACTATATTCAGTTGAACTTGTGGATGGATATACATGTTGGTACCTGTAGCACTGTTGGATAATTTGCATGTGAGCCATTGCAATGCACAATATCACTGGCCAAGGGGAAATGTTACTTTGTAATTGATGCATGGTCGATTGTGTTATCATTCATTTTTTTGTAGACTAATGTTCCTCATTTGGGTAAACTACTGTTCCACGTTTGCAGTTGAGATTACTGTACCACATCTGCAGTGTTGTAAACATTTTGTCCACTCAGATGTGGGCGTTAGGGGTCTAACAAGGCTCTATGAATGGAAAAAAAACCTTCGCCAGCAGGCAGAGAGCACACTATGGTTGGCTTGGATAAGGAGGTAGGTTGGTTTGTTCGACCACATTTAGTTTTCTGACTACACAGATATATACATTGTCTAGAGCTGGCCTCCAGAGGTAAACCCCAATTCTAGCCTAGAGACATTTGGGCACTCCTCATACTGTAACTCCTACCTAGGGGCATAGTGGATGTGGTAGAATAGCGCTTTCAAGATGGCGGCCACATTTTCACAGATGCTTAAATAGCCCTGTTTTGTTGTGAGCGGTTGCTCAGCAACTGGGTGCCGATGCTGCAGCACCACGCCGGAGGATGTACGATAGCTGCACTGCTGTGTCTTTGGGGCAAATTTAATTCATTTCATTTCTAGTGACTAGCCGTGAGTTGGCCATGCACACAAGACGGTAGTGATGGGGGCTGTGCGTAGGTTTTGCATATAGGAGCGGAACTGTAGAAAGTGTACAGGTTATACTGAGACCGCAATGTGCACCCGAGTGAAAGTATACAACCCGACAGGGTAACTGCATTATGCACTCAATTGATTTGAGTATCGGTCTTGGACACTGTTGGGACTCATTGTACCTCTTGTCCTAGTTGCTTGGACTCTGCCTGTTCCACATCAAATATACGGACATATATCGATCAGTTTGATTCTTACTCCAGAACAGGTACGCGCCTTAGAGTTATTGAATTTATTCACCTTCCAGAAATTACCTTGTTGTATTAGGTTCCTTACATAGGCATTTTGTTTTTGCATACAGCTTCTTGCGAGTCACTACACTTGAGCACTGAATAGTTGCAACTCTGTGACGGGGCCAGCTGGCGTCAGGTGGAATATTGGCCGGTTTTCCATCTTGAGCAGGATCTCCTCAAGTTCTGCAAACACCTCAAGACTTTCCTCTTCTCCTCCTTCCCTCTCTCCCACTTGTGCTAAACTCCCACAGTAGGTGTGATTGGTGGCCTGGGCCCTTATGTGTTCTTCTGGGTCCTGGCCTTATGTCCGAACCCCTGCAGCATTCCCTTCCTCCCGCTGCGCTTGCCCTCAGGGACCCACCGGCGTGTGCCACCTCAAAGGCCTGAACTTATTGTATGGGCTTGTTACCCCTCCATCAAGCGATCACTGCCTGCCACTTACATGTTGCCTTCTCAACCAGCTCTTGCACTTACCTGTTGCCTTGCAACAGTCCCCGTGGCACTTCACCCCCCTGTGGACCTTCTAGCCATTGCCCCCACCCGTCCCCCTCTCTCTATCGCTCTGCACTTGCACAATCCAAATGTTCACAAGGCCTAGTAGGACCACTCTTTCTATATTTTGCCTTTTCCATTGTTCTTGCTGTTTCCCTTGTTCCCTTTCCTTGCTCTGTGGGCGCTTTGAAACACAATTTTCTTGATGTATAAGCACCTTACAAATGACCAATAAAATAAATACTAATTGTATTAGTGATAAGTTATAGGATTTTATCTTTTCGGTATTCTTAAAAAGAGAAAATAGATGTGTGTTTAATAAGGAATGCTTTAGTCTACTTTTGTCCCGATTTATTATTCAAATTTCTATAATTGTCTTTTGTCTTATCCTATTTAATTTTACATTTTGGTCCTTCTTATTGTGATATTGTACATGTGCTATTGAATGTTTGAATTGCTTTTTCTTTGTATGTGACTTTGTAAAGGTTTGATTTTAAAAGCGAAACATAATTTAAAAAATACTGATTTCACCACTGCAATGAATTGTGTGATTCTGGGCAAATTATTTAATCTCACTGTGCCTGATCTGCTGGAATTGGGTGTCGATAGAAGTGATATAGTTTGCAATTTTTGCTATGAAGAAAAAGCTCTCATGATTTTTAAATTATTGAGTTGTTGTATATCAATAATAGTGAATATGCATATATTGCACAGCAATACAAACTGCCCTATTAAATAAAATTGATCTCCTGCAAAAGAAAATTCAAGAGCACCACAACAATCTGACGCAGCATATTAAACTAACCGCTAGCACAGAGCAAGTGATCACCTCAAGCGCAGAGCCAGTGGTCACTGAAGACCCAATAACACTGTTCTAATTCAGGGAAGTCACAAAACAAGAAATAATTGAGATAGTGAACAAAATGAGGCACTCAAATTTCAAAGGAGACGCCTGCCCAGCAAAACTGGTCAAAGACTGTACAGAAACACTTTCCCCGTTTTTCAAGTTTTTCATCAACGCCTCCTTCAACTCTAACACTGTTCCAGACAGCCTAAAAGAAGCATGGGTGCGCCCACTTCTAAAAAAATAAAAAAAACACCCTGGACCCAGATATTGCCAATAACTATAGGCCCATTACCACTGTCCCTTTTTTGCTCAAGATACTGGACAAAGTCGCCTACACGCAAATCCAGCAGTATCTAGAAGCAAACCGCATTCTAGGCAAAATACAGTCAGACTTCCATCCAGGACATGGGACTGAGTCTGCCTTAATCGATCTTAAAATACAACTCAGTGACATCATGGACAAAGGCAAACCGGCACTTCTCCTCCTCCTGGATTTATCCGCTGCCTTTGATCTTGTCAACCATGATATCCTAGGAATACATTTAAAAAATAAGGCCCAACCCAATACATGCTGGAGAGGCTGCACAGAGGTGGGCACGTTGAAGCACATCTGGTGGGACTGCCGGGGGATCAAAGGCTTTTGGTCGGAAGTAAAGACGGAAATGAAAATAGATCTTCCCGGATGTTCAACAGTTAGGGGGAAAAGTATGGTTATGCGGAATTAAAGATCAGTCGGCCAAGAAATTCAAGAAACCACAATGGAGAAGTTTCATGGGCCTACTCATAGCTGCTTGGGCGACGATAGCCCAAAACTGGAAAAAGCAGGAACCACCACTACTGTACGCATGGCTACAGAAGGTATGGTCACAATTGACCATGGAAAAGCTTATACATACCATACAGGGTTCAAAAGAATCCTTCACAAAGGAATGGGGAGAGGTTCTGGAGTACCTGCAATCAGACTACATGGAGCAATGGTGCCCACACAATATCAGAATATCAGACATATTTAGATCATAGACGTTTCAAGAACAAAAGAGACAATGAGAAGATCTTCCGGGGCAGGAGGGGCCAGGGGGGCAGTTGGGGGACAATTACAAGTTCTCTGTATTTGAAAATAATAAAATATAAGGCCCACTTCTCACCAGAGGCTATTGCCTGGGTGGCCTCCTTCCTAAATGGAAGATTCATGAAAGTCTTCTCAGACTCCGCATGCGCCTCCCCACCACCATTAATTGTGGAGTACCGCAGAGCCCCTGCACTGCCCCCAAGCTCTACAATATTTTCACCCTCCCGCTCTTCAACGATCTGGACTGTCGTAACATAGCTTATACCAATTACGCTGATGACACGCAAGTACTACTCCCCCTATTTGGTACTTACGAACAAGACGCTGCAGCCCTAACCAAAATTTACACAGCTATCCAGACATGGATGGCTGCCAATGGCCTCTGCTTAAACGGGGACAAAACAGAGATCCTCATAGTAGGTACCAGGGAAACGCTTAACAAGCTCTGACCACAATACAAAACCTTTACCATTGACAACTCCACCATCACAGTCTCTACAACCATAAAACCCTTAGGAGTATACCTTGACTCCTCACTATCCATGTCCCGCCAGGTCAATGCTATAGCCTCCTCTGCCGCACTCACCACCAAGATGATAAATGCGGTCAAGCCTTTCCTCTCTACTAAAAATTGCCTATCTATCGCCGGAGCCACAGTAGGCACCAAATTGGACTACTGCAATGCGCTCTTCCTGGGCACCTCGACAAAAAACCTTAACAAACTTCAAGTCACACAAAATATTCCCCTTAGGGCAGCTCTGAGCATTCCTAAAAGGGAACACATCACTCAAGCCAGGAAAGATGCCCACTGGCTACCTGTAAAAGAGCGCATACTCTTCAAATCTCTGGCTATTACACACAGGTGCCTCTCTTCCGATGCTCCACCCTACCTATCAGAAAGAATCACCATCAACTCCTCAAACAGTCCCACCACATCACACATGTCCAACCAGATCCATGTGCCCACCTTCAAAAGAACCAAAGCGGGAGGGTCCAGCTTTCAATACCTGGCACCAAAAAACTGGAATTCACTGCCCACTACACTAAGGAACGAAAGACCCTACACCACCTTCTGCAAACTGCTGAAAACTGTACTGTTCTGTTAGACCTAACCAATGTTTAAATACGCTGTTCAACTGTAACCTAAGCAACAGAATAACACACATACTCTATCACTGTCTCTTCTAATGTACACTGTATACTGTACACTGTTTCTGTTTCATTTTTAAGTGAAGTATTCTGTAACAGCGCCACGATGCCCCAGGGCCGCTGCGTGCTTTATAAATGCAAATAAAAAAATAAAAAATAAAATAAATAAATAAAAATTATTCTCTTTGCTTACACATGAAAACTTCTTTTAATGTCTTTACCAAAGGTATCCTAGAGTTGAAGACTGATTTCACTGCTTGTAATGTTATTTACTGTGATGTCTCTACTGATCATGTCAATCCACATGGTGCAAATTAGGGTTCAGCATATATTTTGCTGGACAGGCCCAGAAGACAAAATAGAACATTTCAGTGCCTTGTTTGTCTAACAGTCCCCCAGTGTTGTAATTGTGTTGTTCTATGTATCTGTCCAAGAGCCTGGGGGGTAAGCAGCTGTCTAATTAGGCCCTAATTAGACGTGGTAGACCAGGACAACATGGCAGGGTGCGCTAGCCCTTTGTCCAAGTCTGTCGCTGTTGCTGCCTCACCCTCGACTCCGTGAGTACTGGTTAGTGCTGGGGAGGGGGCACCCCGTAGCTAGAAAGCATGGGAAAGTAACCAGAGGGGCAAGGGAGACAGAGAGACAGAACGCATGCTGCTGCCACCAGCAGCATGTAGAAAGATGAGTCTGCTAAGACACTATGTTCCCTTCACCCCCTGACTCCCGTTTTTTAGTTTAGGCAGGCCCTGGGGGCTGTTTCCCACACCTGGGTGCCAAGGCACTAACAAGTGACTCACCCGCAGACACAGGGAAAGATTGAAGAAGGCAAGTGGCCAACAAAGGGGCACAACAAGGTGCTAATGGCCGTCGGGACCAGCCAGCCGGGGGTACAACAAAGCCCTCACAAACATATGCATGGCCTAGGGCAACGCTACAGGGATAAAAGGAGTCACTGGGGAAAGAGAAGTCAGTTCACTGGTACTCCGGACAGAGCACCATAATATTCTCTGCACGCAGAAAACTTTCTTTCGTGAGCATTGCCCCCCTCCGGTTTCTCGCTCACCCTGAGCTTCACCTTGCTCGGGCTGCAAGCCACAGCTTGCATCGTTGGTGATCCAAAGGAGGGGAGCAAGATACAGCCTGCACGGGCAGTGAGGCAAAGCAGCAAGAAAAAGCGGATGTATCTGTTGCTGACAAGGCCCAGCGAAATCCCCCGGGGATCTTGCAGAGGAGAGACACAGCCTGAGCGTGCTGCCCACGTTGCCGAGGTAACAGCACTAGCAGAGGTACCGTCAGTTACAAGACGGCGCACCTTGTTTTCAGAACGTTGCAGGCGGCCCAGTGAAAAATGTATCGCAGCATGCACCGGTTTGGACTCAGAGTTTCCAACAGAGTGAAAAAGGATGAGGAAAGCTTGGCACGAAGCAGAGGCTTTTTTTTCTGCCGGTGGGTGTGAGCAATCCGACAAGAGAGACGGATAGCGGACACAAGGCACAGACTCCAAGAGTACGGATCTGGGAAGTGAGGGAAGCAGCCCAGACACCACTGCGTAAGCGGACAAGACATTCCGGCGAGATTTGCCCAGCAATGATTTGCAGAACGAGGAGATACTGGCAACAAACTAACAGTGCACACTCGGGAGGCGAGCGAGAGAAGACACTCTTGGTTGTTGGGAAAGAAATAGACGACCGTGGTCGGGGCACATCATTTTGTAAACAAAACAGCCTGAGCATATTTAGAGGTGCACTCAGGAACAACTAATAGCAGACAGCAGCACCAAAACCCGCAGGAGTTTAGCAGTACACAATTTGTCATTCTTGGGCTAATACAAAGAAATGGCTGAAAAAGGAAAGACGATGAGCAAAAAAAAGGGCTGAAAGCTGCTGGAGTGGGTAACAACAGCTGAGAAAGTGCTTCATTGCGAAAAAGACAGGGGGAAGTTTTCTGATGAAGAGGTGGATGAGATCTTTGAACTCAAGGAGACAGAGGAACCACCGAAAAATAAAGCCAAAGAAACCAAGAGCCCAGCTGCACCAAAGAAACAAGTGACAGCAGACAATGGAGCGAATAAGAACACAAAGAAAGGTAAAAAAGAGGCACGCATTAATGAAATGATAGATAATTTACGAACAAGTATTTCATGCAGCAGGAAATGTTGGTAAATGCAAAATTTGATAGGTTAGAGAAAATCGTGATGGACTTGGGGGGAATAAACTGCTAAAATGGTCACTTAAGAGCATGGGTAGGGGTCCCAATGGTGCCCAGAGTGACACAGAAGGTTGGACCAGTGTAGGGGCCATAATAGCGGCGCAAGTAGTGGAAGGAACGGGTAAGATAGCTCACTGGGTTGAGCGCTCGCTGCTGCGATCTGAGCGTGATCTGCAGGTCGCAGGTTTGAATCCCAGCAAGGCCAACTCAGCCTTTCATCCGTCCGAGGTCAATAAATGAGTACCAATTTCGGTTGGTTGATATTGTATGTAAATATGTGCTCTGTAAAGCGCTTTGGATAAAGGCGCTATATAAATAACACATCATTATCATTACAATACCAGACAGCATCAGCAGTGACGCTGCCACAAAATCTCCCCAAGAGCAAAGCGCTGTGGTCATAACCCTGCAGTTGCTAGAAACTAAAGGAGCTGGAAAAAGAAATATTAATCTTTAGCCTGGAATTTTTAACAAGTGGCTAAAGAAAGGGTACAAAAGAAGCAGTAACAGAAACTTCATACTATGTGGCTATCTTGGCCAGTCACTTGCATATCACTGTGCCAACATGGAGATTTAAATAGCAAACGGTCCAGCCATATTTGCTAGTTGAACTCCACACGGTGTGAACCGGCCGTGTGGCTCGGATTTAGACAGAGCGGACGCACTGCATGAACAGATGCAGGGCTGAGGCGAAAACAAATGAAGAGATTGTAGTTGTAGTAACAGCTTTTGTTTTCCTGTGTGGAGTTCAACTAGCGAATATGGCTGGGCCGTATGCTGTTGAAATCTCCATGTTGGCACAGTGATACGCAAGTGACTGGGCAAGATGGCCGCATAATATGAAGTTTCGACTTGACTTATCTGAACTACAGGGATATAGTCTGCTTGAGTTGTGGGACCTGGTCCTCTCGAACCCTTGGGATGTGTCGCCCGACGCTTACACTACCCCCCTTAATTGAGAAATTGGAGGTGACTTGGAACCGTAAGACTGTTAAAGACATCTTCCACCTATATTTTGGCAGGAGCCCAAATTGAACTGCCTTTTGTGTGTTGTCCTGAATAAGGTCGTTTGAATTGTGGGCGATAGTGGGGTGCCCTCAATAGACCGAAACATATATAGACAGAGCCCACAAAGAAACTCTAGTGGCCCAAAAAAGGCATACCTTGAAAAGAAAAACGGTGCCAATGGTATAATAGATTATAGGTGAAGAGGTGGCAAAGGAGACTGTATTGTAAACTGTTCTTTCTTTTGCATAGCCAGAAAATATGGTGAAGAGATTGAGTGTGTGAAGATATGAGTGTGTATGAAAGGTGGGGAAAATGAGGTGTTGTTGAAATAAATTGATTCGTTGTACAGGATCCATGTTTTTTTAATGGAATTTGTTAAAATTATTTTTGGAATACATTTTGTGTGAACAACTGATAGTAGAGTATTTAATCCAACCTCATGGCCCCAGATCCATGTTCTTGCATGTAACTGCGTGGATAATAGGACACTCGTTCATTTTCAGAACAGGGAGATGGTCGGAAGAGACAAAAAAAAGACTGGCATTCCAAAACACCATCACGGTGGGGGTACAGGGGCGGCTCGCAGACTTAGCAGCTTTCAGGGATCCACCTGAGTTTTTGATTATACCCCTAGGGGGCAACGACTTGGTAGAACAAGGAAGAAAACAGTTACTAGCCGATCCGTGCTCATCCCTGGCGGCATCGCACACAACTGGAGAGAGACTGAGATATGCTACTCAGCAATACTGCCCAGAAAGATATGCTTGGAGCAAATTCATATAAAGCGATAGACATAGCAAGGAAAAAGTTCAACAGGGCGGTGGAAGAATTCTGCACAAGTAGGAATCCATTTCATCAGGCACAGCGCCATTTCCTTGGCAAATCCCGAACTGTTCCAGAGCGATGGGACCAACCTATCAAACAAAGGTATGGACAATTTCCATACAGAAATGGTAAATAGTCTGGCAGCAAGAGGATCTGGATAAGTACCTTTTGGGGGGCACCTGAAAGGCCGGTAATCCATCCATGTGTGGCGGCACGGGTCAGGGACACAAGCCTGGACCTGGCGCCCAAAAGTGTAGATTTCGTATTATGTGTAATTATGTTTTTTTACAATTATGTTATGTGCAACAACAAGAAACACATCCTTTTTTTTGCCAAAGACTTACACAATGCTTCAGTCATCATTGGGTAACCATAACATGGGGAACAGTCACTGTCTCTTGTCTCCACTGATTATCGCAAGTGCTGGGGAGGGGGCACCCCGAAGCTAGAAAGCACGGGAAAGTAACCAGAGGGGAGGGGCTAGGGGGACAGAGGGGCCGAGTGCATGCTGCTGCCACCAGCATCATGGAGAAACATGAGTCCGCCAAGACACCACGTCCCCTTCAACCCCCTGACTCCTTTTTTTTTAGCTAAGGCAGGTTCTGGGGCAGGGACTTCATTTGGGGGTCGCCAGGGGTCGCAATAGCGACCCCTGAGGTCTCCCTTGATACCCCTGTGTTCTCCCTTACTATTGCTAGCAAATAATATTTTTTTAATTGCCAGTGTCATGTGGCTCTTTATTTTTGCAGTGGCTGACTTTCTTGTTCAGGCTTCTTAAAAAAAAACAGGGGGTTACACAAGTCCAATAATTGCTAGACTCATAAAGGTTTATTTCAGGCACACTTCAGGGGGTGAGTCACTATTCTAGCCTGTTCTGAAACACCTCAGCTTAGCCTTTCACCCTTCTGGGGTCGGTAAATGAGTGCCAACACAGGTTGGGTGATATTGTATATTTGTTCTATAACATAGCATTATCATTTGGCCTTGGGCGTTTGCCTGCATTCACAGCAATCTTGGCTCCACTGGTTAATTATTGTGTAAAAAGTAGCAACGATGCCTCAATCCGCCCAGGGTGACACCTGCCCCCTCCTCACGGGCAGCGTAGGTTTCCGCCAGCAGCTGAGAGGCCAGGTGACGGCTTTGCAGCAGCGGCAGCTTCTGTCAGGATCCCTCTGGTCCTCTCAACAACAATCTGCCTGGGAGTCTGGCCCTGGAGGCTCGACGCGGGAGCTCGTGCTGGAGTAGCGCCAGGACGCCCACATTTCTAACCGCTTTATCATCCAGTGCAGACGGACGCAGCATCTGCGGGCATCATCTTTTGGGAAATGTAAAAGGTGAGATTAGAGTTAAGTCTGTTTTTAAGGGCCACGCGATCTCCAGGTACAAACCAGCAGCTTTGTCCTCGAATAGCCCCCGACCACAACGTTTGCCTCTTTTACGAAATGGAAATAAAGGCAGATGTTGGAAGCCCAGCTCTTGGTGACCATTCCATCCACCCCAGAAGGATTCGTTCTGAAACGGGGTGGAGGGTTCGGGAGGTGCGCCTGTCAATTTACAGTGATCTCTATCCAGAAGGCCCATGAACCTTCAGCAGGCGCATGAACCATCAGCTGGCGCATGATCCCTCAGCAGGCGCATGAACCCTCAGCAGGCGCATGAACCCTCGGCAGGAGCATGAACCCTCAGCGGGCGCATGAACCCTCAGCAGGCGCATGAACCCTCGGCAGGAGCATGAACCCTCAGCGGGCGCATGAACCCTCAGCGGGCGCTTGAACCCTCGGGGGGCGCATGAACCCTCAGCAGGCGCATGAACCCTCGGCAGGAGCATGAACCCTCGGCAGGAGCATGAACCCTCAGCGGGCGCATGAACCCTCAGCGGGCGCTTGAACCCTCGGGGCGCATGAACCCTCAGCGGGCTCATTAACCCTCAGCGGGCGCATGATCCCACGGCAGACGCATGATAATTCAGCAGGCGGATTAAACCTTATCAGGTGCATTAACCCTCAGCAGGCGCATTAACCCTCAGGGGTGCCTGAACCTTCAGCAGGCGCATGAACCCACGGCAGGCGCATGATAATTCAGCAGGCGGATTAAACCTTATCAGGTGCATGAACCCTCAGCAGGCGCATTAACCCTCAAGGGTGCCTGAACCCTCAGCAGGCGCATGAACCCGCAGCATGCGCTTGAACCCTCAGCAGGCGCATAAATGCGCAAAGCCAGACATGGAAATTGAAAAAAAAGAAACAGCGTGATCCCACGAGTGACAGGAGAGGGGGTGGGAGGGAATGAGGGAGGGGTAGAGTCCATTGTTCTCACCCCTCTTCGATTAACATGTTTGCCGCTGCGACGATTAATCATGCGATTTCACAGGCATGGTGATCAGACCTTCACGTGCTGTGGTTACCGACCAGGATTCGTGTCCGGCTCGTGCACTGTTTGAACATTTCTCCAGCGGGCCTGTGCTTGTTTTCGGATTCAACCTCCCGGGAGAGATGTGTTGCTGTTCCCTGAATCGGAGAGCGTTCGACCCGTATCCACCACTGTCCAGAGTGTTACAGCATTGCTCGCCTTGATGAGATTCAAGACCAGGTGAGGCTGGGGCAGTGGTACTATAATTCAAACAATTACAAAGAAACCCACTGGGCCTGATTCGTGGATTTTTTCTACTGCCAACAAACACCCCGATTCCCATGATTCCCATAGCGGTGCAAAGTGTATTTTTTGCAGTGCAAAGTGACTGCACCAGTGCAAAGTCAGAGCAAAGTTCACTTTTCACTGGAAAAATTGACTTTGCACCGGCCCTGTGAATCAGGGTGTTTGTTGGCAGTATAAACCGTGCAGAGAACGCCATGAATCGGCCCCCTTATCTTTTGGTTCTCTGCGATTTTATAGTGCGTCAAAATGTCCATTCCAGACTGCCTCTAAGCGCTTTCATGCGGAACTACAAAAAAACAATAGTGCATGGCCGATTCATGAAATTATTGCACGGTTCAAAGCGACTTTGTAGTGCCGACACAAACCCTGATTATGGAACTGTGCAAAGTGTATTCTTGCACTGCAAAGTCCGTGCAAAGTCATTTTGTACTTCAAAAATCACGTTGTACTCACTTTGTATGGACTTTGCAGTGCAAGAATACACGTTGCACAGATCCATGAATCAGGGTTTGTGTCGGCAGTGTGAAGTCACTTTTCAGCAGTGCCAAGTCACTTTGAACGGTGCAAAAAATTGCACGCATCAGGCAGTTGGCGCGCATCCATCTTCGGGTGCAGGGAGTTGGAAACCGCGCATTTTCATTGTATGTTTCGGGCATTATCTGAGCAAATCGCATAACGATTATTTTAGACAATGGGCACTGTGTTAACGCCCTAACAATCCAGGGCACACGACACACCCACCCCTATACCCCCTTAAAACCTGTATTGCCTTGTTTTGGTCACAGCTGCGCCCACAATTCTATAAATGTCCGCATTTTGGCCGATCCTCGTGTCTCCCGCGCATCGTGATTTGCTCCGGAAGAAAATGCACCTGTCGCTCTCGTCGCCTTCTGTGGATGCGGCCCCATGGCCTCCACGGTGGTCGATTGTAAGACAGACAGTTGCCTTCAGTCTCGCGTGCCTTTTTCTCAGAGGTTTCTGCCAACATGTGTCCTATGTTGCTAGGATGCGTTAGACGGGGCTTCACAACCCAGCCCTTCGCTTCTAGGCGCTGCACGAGGGGTACAGTGAGGCGTCATCGATCAACACCCACCACCCTCGCGCACAGGCCCAACATGATGGTTGCATAGAGGAAAACAGTCTTGAGGCACTGTGGGGTGCCTACATTTTAATGGAGACAAAGATAAGGCTAATAACCACCGATTATTCCAAGAATGCTAGCCAGCAAGGAGCTGGAACACCGCAATCCCTCGGAAAGCTATACACACTTCTTTGTCAGGAAGTGGCTGATGTGGAGTAATCAGTGGAGTCAAGAGACAGTGACTGTTCCCCATCTTATGGTTGCCCAATGATGACTGGAGCACTGTGTAGGTGTTTGGCAACACACGGCTGTGGTTTTTATTGCACATAACATAATTGTAAACAGAATTTGTAAAGTATCTTGTACAAATTTACACATAATAAACAATGTACACTTTTGGGCACGAGGTCCAGGGTTGTGTCCCTGCCCCGTGCCGCCATCTTGTTCCCACAACGTCGTGGGCTACATTTGTTGCCATGGTTTCCTTTTTTCTTCTCCCTTCTTCTTTTCGCGGGTGGATGGGTTTTGGGAAAATAACGTTTTCTGAGTACGCAGAAACTATGGTGCTCCCCCCCCCCCTGCCCCCGGAGTACCAGTGAACTGCTTTCTCTCTTCCTAGTGCCTCCTTGTATCCTTGCAGTTCTGCCATGGCTATGCATGTGTTTCTGGGGGCTTTTGTTGTCTCCACCCCCCCCCCCCACCATGGCCATTAGCACCTTTGTTGGCCACGTCCCTTCTTCCTGTCTTTCCTCCTTGTGAGGGCTCAGCACTTGCTCTTGCCTTGACACCCTGGTTTGAGCAGCTAAGCCTGCCTCAACTAAGCGGGGGTGGTGGCAGGGGAGGAGGGGAGCGCTGTGTCTTGGCGGCCTCCTGTTGCATGTGTTCTGTCCCTATGTCCGCCTTGCCTCTCTGATTTCTCTCCCTTGCTTTCTAGATACGGGGTGCCCCCCCCCACAGCACTGGCCATAATCAGTGGAGCCAAGAGACAGTGGGCCTCATTACGAGTCCGGCGGTAACCGAGGAGGTAAAACCGCTTGGTTACCGCCGGACTCGTATTACCATTCCGCCTCCGGGATTCCCGGAATTACCGGGGCATTACAACCCCGGTTTCCCGGGAATCCCGGAGGCGGAATGGTGTTAATCCCCATTCCCATTGAGTCCTATGGGACTCAATGGGAATGGGGATCATGGAAACACTGGCAGCATCTTGTAATGCTGCCGGTGTTTCCACGTCTGCCTGCAAGCGGGCGGTGTTAAACCCGCCAGGTCAAACCTGGCGGGAACATCACCTCCCGCCTGCAGGAGTCGGGATCAGGCGGTCCGGAAACAACGGTGGCGGCGGCTTTACCTCCACCGTTATTTCGGAACGCCTGATTTGTAATGAGGCACAGTGACTGTTCCCCATGTTATGGTTGCCCAATGATGACTGAAGCATTGTGTAGGTGTTTGACAATAAGAGGCTGTGGTTTTTATTGCACATAACATAATTGTAAACGTAATTTGTAAAGTATCTTGTACACATTCACACATAATATACAATGTACACTTTTGGGCCCAAGTTCCAGGGTTGTGGCTGGATGGGTTACCGGCCTTCCAGGTTTCCCCCACAAAGTTACTTATCTACACCCTCTTGCTGCCAGACTGCTTACCATTTCTGCATGGAAATTGTCCATTCCTTTGTCTGACTTCATTGTGGAACAGCTCAGGGGTTGCCAGCGAAATGGCGCTGTGTCTGATGAAATGGATTCCCTACTTGTGCAGAATTATTCCACCGCCCTGTTGAACTTTTTCCTTGCTATGTCTATCACTTTATACAAATTTGCCTCCAACCATATCTTTCTGGGCAGTATTGCTCAGTAGAATATCTCAGCCTCTCCAGAGTTATGTGCTATGCCCGCCAGTGATGTGCACGTATCGGCTAGTAACTGTTTTCTCCCTTGTTCCAACAAGTCGTTGCCCCCCAGGTGTATTTTTAAAAAATCAGGAGGATCCCTGAAAGCTACTAAATCTGCGAGTCGGTCATGTATCTCAGACCATTTCATGCCCCTTTAACCCCCCACCATGACTTGATGGTGTTTCGGAATGCCGGTCTTTTTTTTGTGTCGCCCGACCATCTCCCTGTCCTGAAAATGAACCTGTGTCCTATTATCCACGCCGACTTGAAAGGAGCATCTTGATCTATTTGTGCGAAAAGCATCCTATTAGTTCTGGTCTTATGTAATGTTTGAAACAGTCTGATTTCCAACCCCCCTATTATTTTGACCTTATGGGGCCCCAGCCCCCCTTGGCAAGCGGTTGTTGCTGCCCCTATTCTGAAAGAGTGGGTCCCATACTCCCTGCTGTCACAACCAGCCTTTACAATGGCTTTCATGAGTACGGCTTTGAACTAAAATTGACTTAAAGCAGTGCCGTCCCTGTGCACCAGGAAACGTCCCCCAATGTGTGGGCGGCTCTTGCTGTACTGGTTGGTGAAACACACTGGACAGTTTGTTTTGTCCTCTATGCAGTATGTTTTAATTTCTCTTTTGCAACCTGTCTTGGGTGTTTGCACTTCAAAAGCAACACTGTCATCTTTTACCTGGACATCCAATAATGCCCAAGCCATCGCTGGCTTTCATACTTGATGCAATACGTTTGCTTAGTCTGAAAGCCCCGAAATATGCAATAAATAAATAAACAATAAATAAAGGGGCTGCACCCTCCCCCCAACCCTGGAGAACAGTTTCTAAAATAATGTGCTAAAATGATGCATTTTGCAGCACATAAGTTGGTTCTCTGGGGCAACACATGGAGCACTCCAGTAAATGGCATGTCACAAACATGTGAAACACTACATAGGAGCACTTGATACCATTTTCATGAAGCCGTACACACAACCTAAGTGTGCCAGTAATGGTCGCTTTAAATCCCATGCATGACATTGCTGCCAGACCCTACCTATGTTAGCAATTATTGCAGGCATAAGATAGGTTGTGGCGGTTTTATGTTCTTTTGCGGAACTACCTTATAATGTGGTAATTTACTTCGACAGAATTACTTTGAATTACTTCCGCATTTTACTTCAATTTTTTTTAATGGGCGTGTCCTTCTCAAACCCCCATTCCCCAACACTACCACCTCCACCCCGTCCCTGCACCTATACCCATTACCCTAAACCTGCATATCGATTCACCCCATCAAGGTAGTTTTGTCAAAGTACATTTCCACGTTGTAATTTACTTTGGTAAAACCACATGATACTGTTGTGTCAGCCGCTGCATGCATGTGATTTATAGTACATTGGGCCTCATTCCGAGTATGGCGGTAAGGGATAGCGGCCACCGCTAACGAGAGCGGTGGCGGTAATCCCTTACCGCCATACTCCGAGTTCCCTTAGCGCCATGGTGCTTTTAACACCTGCTTTTAGCAGGCGTTAAATACCATGGCGCTAAGGGACCTTGATGTTAATTACGCCACCGTAATTTACGGTGGCGTAATTGACGCCTTCCCCACTCCCATTATGCCCTATGGGGCAGGAATGGGAATGGGGAAGGGTAAATGGGGATTGGGGAATTACCGCCCCGCCAACCTTGGAATGGGGCGGTAATTCCGCCAACCACCAAGGCGCTGCCGGTCCGGGTACGGCGTCAACCAAGGCGTTAATAGCGCCATTGGTTAGCGCCGTACTCGGAATGAGGCCCATTGTCACTTTAAACCACATGCATGAAACCGCTGCCACAACCTGTCTATGCCAGCAAGCCAGTAAGCAGGCCAGTAATACTGGCATAGATAGGTCGCGGCAGCAACTTCATGCTTGTGATTTAAAGTGACCATTGACTTTAAATCACGTGCATGACGCTGCCGCCATGACTTATCTCTGCTAGTGTCACTGCCATACTTACTGGCATAGATAGCGCGTGGGAGCAGCTTCCTTAATGCATGTTATTTAAAGTAATCATTAACTCTAAATCACATGCATGTGGCTGCTGACACGGCTACTCTATTCCTTATTACTGGCAGGCTTACGGGCATATAGATAGGCTGTGGCAGCAGTGTCATGATATAAAATAATTGCCATTTAAATTAAATGCTGGCACTGGTAGCCACATGAGAAGCAGCGGGGAGGGGCAGTGTCAGAAGCTGGCGCAAGTGGGCAGTGTAAAGAGCTAGCATGGATGGACAGGGATTGAAGCTGGCACTGGGTGCAGAACAGGAAGTTTGCTCTGGTGGGCATTCAAGGAGATTGGCCAAGAGGTCGATATGAGGATGGGGCGCTTGTGTGGGCAATGGAATAAGTTGATACTGATAGGCAGTGAAAGATGCTGGCACTGGTAGACATATGAGAAGCAGCGGGGAGGGGCAGTGTCAGAAGCTGGCACTGGTGGGCAGTGTTAAGAGCTAACATGGATGGGCAGGGGTAGAAGCTGGCACTGGCAGGCAGTTCTTGGCGACTGCACAAGTGGTTTATTTTGAGAATGTGGCACGCGTGTGAACAGTGATAAGGAAGGCAGTGAAAGATGCTGGCTCTGGTAGCCATGTGAGAAGCAGCGGGGAGGGGCAGTGTCAGAAGCTGGCACTGGTGGGCAGTGTAAGGAGCTAGCCTGCATGCTAGGCAGAGCGAGATGCTAGCACTGGTTGGCAATGAGAGGATCTGGCACTAGTGGGTATTTTTAGAAGCTGGCACAGGTAAAGAGTGTGATGAGCGGTCACTGGCGAGTAGTTTGGGAACCTCAGAGGCAAGTGCTCTCAGTCTGGTAGTATTAGTATAAGTAGTGTTAATAGCAAAAGGTCACACTCTAAACTTTACCCAGCAACCCCTCCGGTGCAGTAAATAAGTGGCAGTCATTCCGTTACCTCCAATTTATTTTGCAGAAATGGAATTACTGCCCCTTTTACCTCAGCACCAAATTCGGAGTTGGAGCTTTGAGGGAAAAATCTACTTCCATCATTATACTGGAGGTGACTCCTCCACTTTAAGGCCAAAAATTGTCAGATATACCGTGCTCATAGTAAATTAGCCGAAAACTCCATGGAGTCTTACAGACTCCAAAAATGCAGATCTACGCTGAATTACTACCACTTGTAATCCTGTGGTAATGTTACGGGACTGAGTGGCGGTAACGGTAAACTCGCTTGGCAGTAAATTTGCAGATTTACTGCTTAGTTTACCACCAAACTCATTTGAGGAAGTGCACTAGAGGCTGTGGAAGGAACTGGTGGGTGCCCCGGGGCGTGTTTACTGAAAGATTACGGTACAGAGTGAGGGCTCAGGACGGCACGGGGAGCCCCCAGGGCAACAGAATGCCAGAACCCCAAATCCAGCCGAAATCTGACTTCAGTGCTAGGGGGGAGAATGCGCAGGACCTGCCCGCGCTATCACTAAGAGCCAGGGGCGTCTAGCGATAGATGCCAGTCACTCTGAGCATTGACTGCAGGTCCTGCCAGGGGGATCCAGCAAGCACTCACCCTTCCACCTATCTGAGCACATACAAAAGGAGCCCAATCGATCCAGCATGGTCCAAAAGGAAGCTGTAAACAAAACATAAACTTGGGAAAGGCTCTGGAGAGAATACTTTAGAAAAGGTCTTATGATTGGGTGAAGGATTTCTGCTAAACGAATCATAATCGATCAATGGGGGGCATTAGAAGAACACTGGGTTTGCACATGCGTACAAAGACATACAAATATATGTCCACACGCCTATTTAAACATAATCATATCTCAATGGCAGCCCTATGGACAGCCTATAACCTTCTAAGGTAGCTCAGGTGTCGCTTTCAGCAATATGCTGATGCCGCGCGGCCCTGGATCAGAATATCGACACAGCAAAACAACACAAAGGAAACCTTAACGTCATGCATGGATAGGGTTACGGAAAGGATATACATAAGTCAAATTATAATTAAAGGTGACAAAGGATGAAATGCTAATCATTCAAGACCCACTTGATTGGAATTTACTCTTGGGTTTGCAGTAGGAAGTCTTGCCAATGAGCGCGAATCACGCATTAAAGCTAATAGGAAGGATGAAGCGTTGCGCGTATTGTTCGATCGCAAGGGAATGGCGGGCTAATAGGATAGATCTGATGAACGTGCTATTACTGATATCAATTGAAGGTAAACTCCTAGACATAGTGCCAGCTGCCCTACAGCAGCCACAGGACGACTGTGATTGCCTTCATCTGGGAAAAGTTTGGAAAGACCTCCAGCAAGTCCAGAATTCCTATGGATTATTTGGTAGAACAAGTAGAAATAAAAGAACAAGCAAAATAAAGAATTAAAAAAAGTAAAACGTTAAAAAAAATCGACTCCGCCCAACAGTAACCATGAGTAATAATAATATGCCATATGTCGCCTCGCATTTAGTTGCCATGAAACCCATGAGACCTGCAGGTAGAAATTGGATAGGCCAATCAAAATGTGAGGGTGCAAGAGTTGGAAGGTCCGGATCTGCGTTACAAAGAAAAACACGAGAGACACCTGTGTATCGAATTTAGAGAATGGAAACTGACATTTCATGCTTCTTCAAGGAGACTTCACGAGCAGGCGGCTATCCTGACAGGTGGACATTGCCAGGCGGACCACATGTGCTGCCTCTTAATCACACTGCCATAAGCCATCTGACTAATGTATATATAGTTACAGTTGGGAGACACTTTACAAAGGTAAATGAAAGAAAAAAGTTACTCTTGAACTAATCACCGTTTACACTGAGTTCTCCACAGACCTCTAAAAATACATTTTCGGGACGATCTCCAAATTGTCTGCTTGGATTTTTTATAAAGAAATTCAGGAGACACATTTCCTTTATCTGGAACTGATGCGAGCTCCAAAAAAAGAGAGTACGACCTAAGTGCAAAGAAATACACACACGCACCCGTACGCACGCACGCACGCACACACACACACGCATACACGCATACACATTCATTAACAATACGCTCTGAGTGAATATGCCTGCACACACCCACACACACACACCAGTACAAACAATATGCTCAGAACACGAATACTCCCATACACTATGGTTACGCTTCAATACAAAGCGCAGCAGGCATAAGTCGGAATAGACAATAGATGTACAGAATATGAATACTCCCATACAATAAGGTTATGCTTCCATACTAAGCACATTATGCTTCTCTACTAAGCACAGTGGGCATATACAGTATGCACAGAATACGAATACTCCCATACAATACAGTTATGCTTCGATACTAAGCACAGTATGCATATACAATATCCACAGAATAAGCACAGTAGGAATAGACAATATGTACAGAATATGAATACTCCTATACAATACGGTTATGCTTCCATACTAAGCAGAGCATGCTTTTCTACTAAGCACAGTAGACATATACAATATGCACAGAATACGAATACTCCCATTCAATATGGTTATGCTTCTATACTAAGCACAGTAGGCATACCCAATATGCACAGAATACAAATACTCCCATACAATACAGTTACTTTTCAATACTAAGCACAGTAGGCATATACAATATGCACATAATAAGCACAGTAGGAATAGAGAATATCCACAGAATACGAATACTTCCATTCGATACGGTTATGCTTCTATACTAAGCACAGTAGGCATATACAGTATGCACAGAATACCATACAATACAGTTACGCTTCAATACTAAGCACAGTAGGCATATACAATATGCACAGAATTAGCACAGTAGGAATAGACAATATGCACAGAATACAAATACTCCCATTCGATACGGTTATGCTTCTATACTAAGTACAGTAGGTGTACACAATATGCATAGAATACGAATACTCCCATATAATACGGTTATGCTTCGATACTAAGCACAGTAGGCATATACAATATGCACAGAATAAGCACAGTAGGAAAAGACAATCCTCATTACGACCCTGGCGGAGAACCATGGTGCAATTTGCACCATGCTCCATGGTGCTAAGCTGCCAACTCCGCCATGGTGGTTGGCGGACTTACCGCCCCATTCCGACCTTGGCGGGGCGGTAAGTCCCCAATCCCCATTTACCCTTCCCCATTCCCATTTTTGCCCCATAGGGTATAATGGGAGTGGGGAAGGCGTTAATTACGCCACCGTAAATTACGGTGGCGTAATTAACAACAAGTCCTGTAGCGCCATGGATTTTACCGCCTGCAAAAAGCAGGCGTAAAAATCACCATGGCGCTACGGGAACTCGTAGTCAGGCGGAAAGGTACGCCATGCTTTACGCCGGCGTAAAGCCCTTTCCGCCAGGGTCGTAATGAGGGCCAATATGCACAGAATATGAATACTCCTATACAATACGGTTATGCTTCCATACTAAGCAGAGCATGCTTCTCTACTAAGCACAGTAGGCATATACAATATGCACATAATACGAATACCCCCATTCAATATGGTTATGCTTCTATAATAAGCACAGTAGGCATACCCAATACGTACAGAATACGAATACTCCCATACAATACCGTTACACTTCGAATACTAAGCACAGTAGGCATATACAATATGCACAGAATAAGCACAGTATGAATAGACAAAATGCACAGAAGACGAATACTCCCATTCGATACGATTATGCTTCTATACTAAGCACAGTAGGCATATACAACATGCACAGAATACGAATACTCCCATTCACTATGGTTATGCTTCTATACTAAGCACAGTAGGAATAGACAATATGCCCAGAATACGAATACTCCCATACAATACGGTTACGCTTCGATACTAAGCACAGTAGGCATATACAACATGCACAGAATACAAATACTCTCATACAATAAGGGTATGCTTCTATACTAAGCTCAGTAGTATTTGCGTACTGTGCATATAGAATATGCACAGAACGCGAATACTCCTATACAATACTATTATACTATACTAAGCACAATAGGCATATACAATATGCACACAACTGAAGTGCACATGGACGATGTGCTCGTAATTTTCATGAGCACAACACTATGCAAAATACTCATACAGTACTCTCAGAATGTACTTAAGCAAGGACAATATGCACACGGACAAAGAATACATGGAGGATGTCAATACCTCAGTGTTAAGGGTGTGAGAGAAGCTGGGCAACAGAGTTACCGTTGAGTGCATCCGCCTCCCCTGTGGTACACGGGATGGAGTGGGCAAGACAGCAGTCCCAGGAGTGGAAGAGGTAACACTATCGGAATGTCCGCGCGATAGATCACTGGCCAGGAACTTTGGGAAATGGGCATCTCCAGTCTGTGGGCTGTGTCCCGTCCAAGCGAAGGGGTTCAAGGTTTATCACGGCCTCGGGGCACCAAGCTTCAACAAGTTAGGGTTCGGATGCCCCAGAGTCAATGCCCATTCTGAAGAGCTCAGCACATAAATCTCAGAGATGCCAAAGGAGCCGCTAGCTCCCTGGGACACCTTCCCTCTTCCACAGTGCATTCAAAGTTGTTTGAGATGGTTAAAGTGCTTCGCAAAAACCTCAAATGAAAAAAGATATAATCATATTTAGGAAGCCCAGTGGCATTGGAATCAGCGCCAATTATCCATTGCCCCTGCCTGGATGCTCGGGCCATTTTGCTGGATCCACACCAAACATTAGAAAAAAGTTCTTTCTGATGCAGTTGGTGAATATCTGTCAAGGGTGTTGGGGGGTGTGTGGGGTGACGCTATAGGGGAACCTAAACGAGTTGTAATTTCAGACTGCCATGGAGGATTTAGTTGCACTTGAGTAACTAAAACACAGTGGGAAGGAGCATCTGCAAAATGGCTGTGCGCTCCCAGTTTACTATCCAAAGCGTGTGTTTCCCTGGAATGATGCCATTTCGTTTGTCGTCTTAACAGCTTACTAGGGACGTCATTTCACCAAAATGCCTGGGGTAGCAGAAGTGATACCACACAACCATTGAAATCTGATGACATCACAGGAAGTGATGTCATTTAACCCCATCCCCAAGTTAGATCAAGGGAAATGATGGCACATGACTTTTCACCCCTTGACAAAACAGGAACTGGCATCACATAGCATTGTTCCTAAGTCACTAAGAAAAATATGGTTACAAAATCACTGTAATATGATATACATTTCATACAAGAATGCATCACCATTCATAATATCAGTGTGTATAGGCCATGTTACCAAATCACTGTGAATGTAAGCAGAAGCCCAACACAACAACCTGAACTATTGTACATCACTCTGGCTAAACCTTAAACAGACGGAGCATCTCGAAGAGGTCTAAACCCCAAAGCTCAGACATCCAGTGCCTGCCAAGTGTCTGGCCAATTGCAACCATCAACTGACCAACACAAGTCCAACCAGACAAAAGAATGGTCTGGAGAGTTCCCCAGAGCTGTGTCAGTGGTTATGAACTATTTGAAACCTTCCAGCCATCACTTTTCTGTCTTGCTGATTTGATAAGTATTTGGAAAAATGTGCAGGGGAAAGATGTGTTGTATGTCAAAGTAATTGCAGGTTGTTTAATTTAATTTTTAAATGTAAACAGCAGCAGCAGCTTCACGACATCACACGTAGAAAAGCCTGATGGGTCTACAGACCTAGGCTACTCCTCACTGATGACGCTGAAGCATGTCTGGCGATTATTAATGTGGTCTCGTGCAGAAGGGATGCAACCTAGCAGATCAGGCTGGACTGCCCCTTTTTGGGTGGGACCAATCCTGATTTGCAAATGGTCTTTCCACTCCAGTAGTGACTTGGCAGGCTGAAAATCGATGCTCTGGAGGGTTGCAAAGAGCATTGTCAGTGGCTATGAATGATTTGAAACCTTCCGGCCATCACCTTTCTGTTGTGCTTATTTGGTAAGCAACACACATTTGTTTTTGTTAGGTGGGAGACAGAGGGGACATGTTGGAGGATGTGTTACAGGCCACAGTAATTGCAGGGTTTTTTATGTTAAAATATAAGCAGCAGCTCCACAACATCACCCCTAGAAAAATCTGCTGGGCTTAGAGACCTAGGCTACCATAAGGCAGATCCCTTTTTTGCCAATAAAAGTAATCCAAAGAGCCAAGAAATGCGATGCGTGAGATATGAGACAAACAAAAATGTTATTGTAACTGCCAGGCAGGGAAATATCTAAAAGACATTTAAAGTAGTCAGTCAAAATGCCAGCTTTTTATAGCAATTACAGAAAGGAAGGACATTTCTTGCAAGCTTCATCACTGCTTATTGGCTGGTGTGATCAACAATATAGGTGATTCTATATATTTTGTTCATTAATTGGCCTATTCTAATCTTGTTGCAAGGTGACATGCTTTCTGGTCAGCTCATTTACAGTGAGATCATTACTCTTTGTAACGCTAACCTGATTCCCACGGAGGCGCTGATCCCGGCTGGGCTGCTATCGTTACTTCAATTGAGAAGCGTAGAGCTCGGACGACTCTCAGGACTGGGCTTCCTCTTATCGAATGTCTGACTTGCAGGGTAAGTTTTCTGCAGGTGGAAGAAAAAGGGTTAATCACCGTTTGATGGGATTCCTTCTCCCACCAATCGCCAGTTTCTCCCACAGCCTAGCTTTCTACTTGTCTCGGCGAGCTCTCACCTTAGGCGTATAAATGCTGAGCTCTCCATCCTGCGTCTGGTGCAGGGGTGCGTGGATTCCAGTTACGTCACTGGATGAGTTCAGTGTTGAGGCTCAAGTCTTTTGCGGCCTTAGTTGTGGCACTGGTGCTGGGATGCCGAAGAGCGATGCTGCCGTTACTGCACGAGCGGATGCCTGTAAGTATACTGTAGTCTTTAGGCTTTAAAAGATGGCACCTCAATAATGTCCCTTTTCCTTTGTTTCAGGCCTCGGGATGCTGTGGGCGTAGTTTTCCGTTGCCGCTGCACGTGCCGATGCACGTAAGTATAATGTTCGTTGGCCGGTTTTAATGGCACTTCTAATAATGTCCTTTTTCTAGTTTTCAGGTGCCGGGATGCTGCAGGCTTTATATCCGTTGCCACTGCACGTGCCGATGCACGTAAGTATAATGATCGTTGGCCGCTTTTAATGGCACCTCTAATAATGTCCTTTTTCAAATTTTCAGGTGCCGGGAAGCTGCAGTTGATGCGGCCGCTTCTGCACGTGCAAAAACTGGTAAGTTAAGATGAATGCGCCTGCCTTCACCCGAACCCCTTTTTAATTATGTCCTTTGCCTTTCAGGTGCAGAGAAGCTGCCGAAGAGAAGGCCGCGGTTAGCTCCGTTGCAATCACGGATGGATCAGGTAAGCGGGCGCGGCTGCGAGCGAGTTGCACTTTTCTAACCTTATGTTTATTCTTTGCAGGTTTTGCCGGTGACTGGATTCCGGGATCTAGTAAGTATTGTTCTGTGTCTTTCTTCATCCACAGGTTGCTGCGCGGAAGCTGAAGATGACTCTGGACCTGGAATGCAGGAGCCGACTCGGTGAGCATCCTGCTGCTGCTGAATAACGCGAAGCACGTGTTTTCCATCGGGCGTGGTTTAAATAGCAGAGAAGTGCTTCCAGTGTGTGTTCTTCCACCGGTTCCACCCAGGTAAGAAAAGAGTTCCTGAATGGAGGGAATAGTTCCTCCCAGCCCTGATGGCTGGTGACTTCAACCAGACTGGACTGTTCTGAGTAAATATGCAGCATGGTCTGCCTCAGGTAAGTCCACCCAAGCATTATTACACTGTTTATCAAAAACCCTTCATGAGCCTGGCGCCAAAGGCGCCGGGACACGGACCAAAGGGCCCCTGTAGGGGTCTGCTGGGTCCGGAGTAGTGGAAGACGGGTCTGCTTCCGAGGGCGCTGGGCCAGTCCTGGCCCCTCGGGAGTAGCGCCCATGACACTCTTCTCATGCGCTGCAATTGGAAAGAAGCATTAGATACATCTTTCCATCAAAACTACTTTTACTATTGGTTGCTCCAGAATCAGTAGAAGTGGAGTGAACGATTTCAGAATTCTAGACCAATCATCGTTGTGAGATGTGACAGTGTGACACATAAAATATAACACTTTAAGCACTTCCTGTTTACCTCAGTGGTTTCGCACCATCGAACTGCTCCCACCATTGTGAACTGCTTAGTATCAGTTCATGTTTCAACTCCATCTTTGGAAAACTACTTACTTGTTCTTCCTGTTCCCATTAACTCATCTGATCTGTCTCTGACCTTATGCACTGGGGCCTAACTGCTTTTACACTTAGTGCCTTTGCAATGGCACAAATCTGTATTGTACATATGCATACGTTTTTGTGCATTGTAAACTATCATGAGATTGTCTCTATTCGATATTACCTTCATGTAATGTATCAGGGGTATATGATTATTCTTATTACTGTTCTCACGTGGTTCTAGTGCAGGGAGATGGGTGATTGTTGTGAATCATAGCTTCATAAAGGGTCCCTATTATCTCTGTATTCCCACGATGGGAGTTCAATGTAAACCTCTGTATTGGTTACTAAATCTAATTAGGGTCACTATGAATTTATGGTGTTTTTTACAACTGGTTCTTTGCCACAGAAAACTCAGCAAATGCAATTTATCCTAAGGGTGGCAGTGTTGTGCTGTGAGTGGCCTAGACCTGCGAAATGTGTCTTTATATCTTGCTGCTCCGCATCTGTCAGTTTATGACCTCCATTAAGCTGCAGTTTAGCTGCTCTGCCTAGGAAAGTACATTGTTATAACTCTCTGTTACATGGCTGTGGGAACTCTGTAAACCTGTGGCAGCCTAGCCAATCAGTGTACAATGTCTTGTCCTTAAACTCTGGGGCCTTGTATCTTTCTTGTTGCTCATGTGTGACTTCACTACCACAAGCTAAACCCTGGGAAAGCTCATGCCCTCCTTGCATCGACCAATCACTGCATGGCATTCAACCTTTGACTATGTGAACTGTTACAACCTGGAATGTGTGCCTTCCTGCAAGGGGCTATCTGATTTTCTGTGCTGAGGAGCTATGGAAGGGTTTTCATGTTTCAAGAAAAGCTAACTACTTCTTGTGGTCTACATGTATTGTTTATTCAGCTAATGCATAACAGCGGCAATAATTTATTTGTCACCGTAAACACTTGATTGTATTTTTCTAACTTCTGTCAAATGCTGCTGGGTTAGGTTAAGAGTACATGGTTTTTTCTATTTACAATGTGTTGTGTTATAATCTAACTAAAGCATGGTTACTAGGTCTTGTTGGAGCTACGCCGGAATCTCTTCATTACTCAGGGCTGCTCTTTGCTTTCTGTGTGCTGTTTCATAGGAACTTCTGCAGTTTGTATTTACACGCATGTTTAGAATGCTGCATGTATTCACCCATATTTACGTATTCCCTTCACTGCTCCTCACTTATGATGTTCAATGAGGCTGCAACATGTCTGGGGATGCGTGTGGTCTTGTTCGGTATGGACTGCCACTTTTGGGGTGGGACCAAGCCCTATTTGCATATGCAATGAAAGACCATATTCCCCTTCTGTAGTGGCTTGGCAGGCTGAAAACAATGGTCTGGAGGGTTGCCCAGGGCTGTGCCAGTGGTTATGAATGATTTGAAGCCTTCCAGCCATCTCCTTCCTGTTTTGCTTATGTGGTAAGTAGCCCACAGTTTGTTTTTGTTGGATGGGAGATAGAGGGGAAGGATGTGTTGCAGGTCAGTGCAATTGCAAGTTTCCTGTATCTTAAATATAAGCAGCAGAAGCTCTATGACTGCACCCATAAAAAAGGCTCATTTTGTTATTTTCTTTGGTCCACTATATCCTGTTTAATGTCAGCCTCCTCCAGATTCTAAGTACTGGAGCAGGAACTGAACCCAAGTTGCACTGCATCCTCTTGTTCTCAAAGCAAGTGCGTTGTCCCTGAGCTATCGTTACAAATATATATATTTTTTGCTTGAGGAGGCAACAGATGATTTACTTCAAAGGTGGAGCGCAACGTCATGTAAATTAATTATTTCGCCTTGCATCTATCTACGGTGTGCCTGTGATGTAGGCCTGGCAGATCTGGGTCAGATCACACAGTGTGGAGGCAGGATGTGTGGCAAAAGCCACTGGGGCCCACCCCTCTCATCACAGGCCCAGTGGATCACTAGATGTGCAAATCAGACAACGAGAAACACTGACGAGATTTGCATATTGCATGCTGTTCTTACCCCTTTCTAACTAGCTAGACCTAGTTAGACCTAGCCCTCTTACCCTTCCTGTTGCTACAGTACTGGGTCTGAGCTGTACAGACAGCACTGCCTCCCAACCCAACCACTCAGGCATTCTTCCCTAATGGACTGCCAACCTGTTAGTAATGGCGGCTTCATGGTTTTTCCTGCATCCCTGTTATTTCTCCAGCAAATGAGATCCAGATTCCATGTGAAAAAAGCTGTGGCACATTGAGCTGCATTTGCAACCTCCTTTGCAGGTGCAACACAGATATCTGCTCTTCCACTGCCTCTTTGTCCAGTGGACCAGGGGTCACAAGGACAGGTCTAGGGGTAGCGGAGGGGGAGCCTGGGGTAGCAGCTGCTACCCCTGGCAACCCCCAAATAACTTCCCTGAAGCTTAAAGGTAAATGACTTGTTCATCAAATACCTTGTTCACCTGCTATGCAACTGAAATCACAACCGGTAGCAGCGCTAGATACAAATATTGAATGGAACTGAAAATACTCGCATAACCTCGGAGGTCCTGCAATTTCGGCCGGGCTGGGAGCTCACACACAACATGCTCACCTTGGGGACAGGGCACCATGTTTAATTCCACGGGCAATCCAATTCAGGCCTTCAACACCCCCACACCCGCCTCCCCTCCTATGGGTTGATCCATTTAGGGTAGTGGTGACATGGATTATTACAGCACTTGGAAGGTGGATGAATCAGCCAGGAAGCACTGTATACATCCCCAAATGATTATTATTGTCTAGTTAAACCGCCAGAGCTGTCCCCTCTACCCAATTGCTCACCAATAAAATGACCTACACACCTATTCCAGGCCGCCCACACATCAATGCAGAGCGCCAGTGCAAGAAGGAGGCAGTTAACATTGCATAGATACCTAAAGTTTCACATTTCTCGGCTGGTACTAAAATTTGAGATGCAGCGTGCAGGAAATGACATGCAGGCATCCTTATGTGCAGATGTATCGACACCACTGCAAGTGACAAGAAAGGGAGTGACATCCGTCTTTGAAACTCGAAGGCATCGTCACAGTTTCTATTAGTAAGCAAAGAGTTAAATAATGTCATGTGCAAGATATGACTGGTCCTTGTTGTTTCCATATATGGAGCCACAGTGTAATATATTGAAACATGAGAGGCTTGTTTTGAATAGCTGCATTGTGAACTGAATCACCCAGAGGGACTCCAACTTGCAGAACGCAAGGTGTAGTCAGATCCAATGATATGTCCAGGATTACCCACTTTATATAAGTGGTGAAGCAGGGAGTTCAACTGAGTCTGAAATACATACTTGGCCGCATACTTTATAAGTTCTAGTTGGTATGAATGTGTGTTCATCTTGCCTTTCAAGGACTAAAATAATACTCTGTTTTAAAAAGATATCTTGAAAACTACACACAAAAAAACAATAAATCAATCCGATTTATGTCAATCCTAATCCTTTACTATTATTCTTCTTCATATTTATATAGCACAAAGCTTATAATCGAGATGATTTACAGAGCGCTTTTACAACAAACAAATTACAAAAAAACATAATGAAGAATTACATAAGAAAAACACAACTAACATCATAAGAAGGGACCGGGATAGGGAGGATAGCTCGGGGCAACGCGTTTCTCTTGGAAGCAAGACAACACAGAGCAACACAGGTTCGAATCTCAGTCCTTCGCTTAGAGACTGGTCTCCAGTATTAAGCCGGTTACAAAAGATTAATTACTTAACAAGTAAGCAATAATAACTTGGTCTGTGGGCTTCACTGCTCGGTAATGGTTTGGGCCCAAGTTGTAGGCCAGAGCAAAGCAAGGGTGCCCTTACCAGGATGGTGAAGCTCACAGAGGACGCTATTATTGCTATGAGCACCCTTTGGCAAAGCCTCAAAGTGCAAATAGCAATTGGAGAAAAGAAAACGCTGCATTGCTTCATTCGCAGTAGCGGCCAGGGAGAGTCCAGATTGCCATGGAAATGGGAGGCAGGGCTATCTGCTGAGCTCTTCTTCCATTTCCATGGCTTGAACAGGAAGCCAAGTGGTCGGTGCAGCCTGGGCTGAAGAGCTCTTTTCAGGTAAGGAGAGTGGGGTGGGTGTGTTCAGGTTTTGGTTTTGGGGGCGGGAGGCAGAGGAGGAGGGAAAACCATAGCACTGGTGGAGGGCGGGTGCATAGAGCAGTCTGGTTGCTCCAAACCCGTGCTTGCATTGGTAGATTCATTACAGGCTTTGGAGCAGCCTGATTGGTTGCCGAACCCGCCAAGGGTGCTAATAGTCTAAAATTATATATATATATATTTCTGAGGCTTGTGGAATCTGCTTAGATCACATGCTGTGCATAGGCCGACATCTAGTGGAAGCTGCGGAGTATTACAGTTTGTTTTTCGAAGATCGAAAATGGGCGTCGACACAGGGCGTGCCAGTAATACTATCCCTAGTGTGACGTCCACTGTACCCATGATCCCTCACGCGTCTAGGATCCCTAGATTGTTTTTTTCCGCCATTCTGGTCGGAAGCACTTCATCGGAGTTCCCTGGCTTTGCCATATTTGCACTCAAAACTAATTCTAATTTGCCCCGTTTTGTCACCCTTACGTCGATCAACATCTCGACGCCGAACCGGGGAGGAGATCAACGTCGAATACCCGACGGATTGGGCCTTGAGGCTTCCGCCTCGGCTCGGGCCTGGGCCGCTGGCCTCGGCCCTACAAGTAGGGAGAGTGGGGGGTGGTACACTTCCACACTCGGTTATATATATAATCATATAGACACCTTCTTACCTACACACACTTGCCCGCTGCCCACAGGCGCGTATGGAGGGTACGCCCTTTCAGTTTTGCCCCAAGTGTAATAAGAAATACCCTTGGGTAGATAAGCACGCTACGTGCAATCTTTGCCTGCCCAGAGACCACCCCGAGGCGGGTTGCAGGGCCTGTAGTAGGTTTAAGACCAAAACTCTTAAGGACCGCTCCACCAAGCGTTGGGCCCACCACGCCAAGCTAGCAGCTATGGAGGCGGAGGGTACCTTCAGCGACGGCAGCGACGCCGGACTTTCGGAAGGGCGAGGGCACCAAGGCGTCGAAAGACAGCCTAACGCACGTCCCCGGCCTCGGAAGGTCGTCCGTCCCGGCGACTATGGGGAAGTCCCCCGGCGACAAAAGCGTTACACATACACACGCTAAACACAAAAAAGCCACCCGAGATTCGACGTCGTCGAAACCTCGAAAAGAGGCACAGAAGGAGCGGTCCGAAAGGACGTCCTCTGGGCGGTCCCGGTCGAGGTCGCCGCACGACGTCAGGCAAGCCTCCACACTTGCACATAGTGCCTCGCCCATTAACATCACGGAAGATCACTCGTCCGGAGACGAACACGACTTCCATCCCCAGCCTGCACCCCAGGAAAAGGGTACATCACTTGGAAGTAAGGAGGGCCCAGTTTCGAAGCCTAGTTCGAAACACAGGCATTCCACCTCCGATCCTCGACGCCAGGCGTCGAAAGATAAGGGAAATGGTAAACACACTTCCACCCACGGGGAAGGGGGTAAGCAGCAACGGAAACAACCCTTGCAATCCTCCACAACAAGAGAACTGACTTCCCCGTCCAAGTCTTCTCAGGGACAGTCCAGTTCCAGCAATGTCACCCCAAGCTCCAAACTCTGGTCATGCGAGGACATTGACAGAGTAATGTCAAGGATGTCTTCCTTGGCAAATTTCTTCGAAAGGCACCCTGACCAACTCCTAGCTTTAAACCCTCAGGAATCTTCTCCCTCAGGTTCAAGGGACCCTATCCCTTCAAATAAAAGGCCCCGGGTCGAGACACCATTAAAGGCTTCAGACCCCTTTGAGGTCCAACCCTATTCTTGCCTTTTCCCTACAGGCCAAGGAGACTCTTCCCTTATAGAGGGTCAGGAATTTGAGACGCCAGAAGATCTCGCAGTGTCAGATTATTACGGGGAGGACGAAGACGAGGATGAGCCAGAAAATAGCCCAGATATTTTCAGAATGGACTCACCAGTCGAAAGGGAAGCCCCAGTGTCTGATTCCCCAATAGATAATCAGCCCCTCCTGAATGAACTGCTCTCTCGGGCAGCTAACCACTTCCACATAGACACACAAGGTGTCCAAGAAGAGAGGGACTTCACTGAGGAACTAATAGGGGAAAGGAAGACAGTAGCCCAGACCATTCCCATCCTGAAATCTATTCAACGCAGAATAGCACCATCCCTTATCAACCCAAACCTGACAAGACCTGTAAACCCGAGAGTAGAGAAGCTGTTTAAAGCAGCCCAGTCGGACCCTCTATATATTAGAGGTCAACTTAAGCCAGACTCTCTAGTCGTAACTAACACCCGCAAGAGAGCTGGAACCCCATTATCTTCCTCTGAGGCTCCCCCCGACAAGGAAAGTAAAAAACTCTATGGTTTTGGTAGAAAAGTAGCTTCCACGGCAGCCTACCAAACCAGAATCGCGAATTCCACCACACTGTTGGCCAGCTACAACTGCCATCAGTGGGAAGAAGTGGCAGCACTAATAGATTCCGCTCCCGAACCCCTTAAGAGCCAGCTATCTCGCATTTGTGCAGAGGGAAGAAACGTCTCAGGCTGCATTTTAAAAGCAACTTTGGACGCCGCAGACAATGCGGGTAGAATTATAGCAGAGGGGACTGTCATCAAAAGACATGCTTGGTTGCGGCAGTCGGGATTCAAAGCAGAAACACAAGCTGCACTCTTAGACAAACCAGTGGAAAGTGATCTCCTGTTTGGAAAGGCAGTCGAGGACGCTCTAAAAAACGCTAAGGAGGAATTCGACACCCTCAAATCCCTTGGCCAGTTAACTACAAAACCACCTAACCAAAGAGGGAACGGCAATTTTCGTCGCCCCCGCGGCCAAAATTCCAATAGAGGAAATAGCTATTCCCACACCCAGGGTACACAGTGGAACACCAACTCACAACTGTCTACCCAGGGGTATGGTAGGGCTAGTAGAAGAGGACGTGGTAGAGGCAGAGGCAGCCCCAGTAAAGGAGGCGGCACGCCTCCACCAAAGCAGTGACGCTCATTTCAGGGTCCCTTCCCATACAACCCCAGTAGGGGGACGAATATCCAGCTTCACCCAGGCATGGGAAGGGATAACATCCGACAGGTGGGTGCTGTCAACGGTATCCAATGGGTACTGTATAGAACTACTGCAACGTCCCCGAAACCATCCTCCAAGACAAAAAGTCCACTCTTTAGAACATCAGAAGATCCTCCTCGAGGAGATCTACAATCTGCTCCAAAAGGACGCGATAGAAATCGTCCCAAGCCACCAGGTAAACAAGGGTATTTATTCAACTTACTTCCTTGTTCCAAAGAAAGACTTAACAATGCGCCCAGTATTGGACTTGCGGCCTGCCAACAAGTATGTCAAGCCCCAAAAGTTTCGTATGACTACACTACAAGAGGTAATCCCCCTCCTAAAAAAGGGGGATTACATGGCAACTTTGGATATGAAAGATGCCTATTTTCATATTTCCATGCTCCCAGCGCACAGAAAGTACCTACGCTTCAAGGTGGACAGTCAACACTATCAGTTCAAAGTGCTGCCCTTCGGGATAGCTTCGGCACCAAGGGTATTCACCAAGGTACTGGCGGTGGCGGCTGCACACCTACGCAGGAAAGCTATCCCAGTATACCCTTATCTGGACGACTGGCTCATAACGGGGGAAACCCCAGTGATTTGCAGGACAAACATTCAAAGGACTATCGACCTCCTTCACGAATTAGGCTTCTCAATCAACGAGAAGAAATCAAGCCTAGTGCCAAGCACCTCCAAACAGTTCCTAGGAGCTATCCTGGATACTCAAAGAGGGTTAACGTTTCCTTCAGAGGAAAGAATTCGGAATATACTACTGCAAATTCCACAATATCAGGCCGGTCGCCAAATAACGGTACGCAGGGCAATGCGTTTGCTGGGCATGTTGGCTTCATGCATTTACCTGGTCCCCCACGCACGACTGCGCATGCGTCCCATGCAGGAATGGTTGGCGAAACAGTGGTCTCAGGCAAGGGGTCAGTGGGACGATCTAGTGGTCGTTTCGCCAACATTGGTACAAAGCCTTCACTGGTGGACAAGAGTAAATCTTGCTCAGGGGAAACCTTTTCACGATCCCGAGGTACAGGCAATAGTCACTACCGATGCATGCCTCACTGGGTGGGGAGCTCACCATCTCCTCCACACAGCCCAAGGTCTTTGGTCTCCCTCAGTAGCCAGGAACCACATCAACCTGCTAGAACTTCTGGCAGTATTCAGAGCACTTCTAGCATTCGAGCCCTACCTGCTCAACCTGGCAGTGCAAATCCGGACGGACAGCACAACAGCCATGTTCTACCTGAACAAGCAAGGAGGGACTCGTTCACCAAATCTGTCCAAGCTTGCCCAGAAAATCTGGATATGGGCACTCAGACGGAACATCTTCCTGTCAGCACAACATGTTCCAGGGGAACTCAATTCCCTAGCGGATGCTTTAAGCAGAGACTCCCTCCCAGAGGAACACGAATGGGTTCTACACAAAGAGGTCGTAGAAGACATCTTCTCTCAGTGGGGTTGCCCCACTATAGACTTATTCGCCACAAGCGAAAACAGACAATGCCCAGGATTTGCATCCAGGTTCCCCCAACCAGACTCCCAGGGGAACGCCCTGTGGATGAACTGGTCAGGGATGTTTGCGTACGCTTTTCCACCAACTCCTCTCATCAGGAAGGTGGTCAACAAGATGAACAGAGAGTCGATGACGCTCGTCCTAATTGCTCCCATGTGGGCAAGACAACCTTGGTTCCCACACTTACGCAGGATGGCGGTGTGCGAACCCATCAGACTTCCAACCTGGTACAACCTTCTGCCCCAGAACCAGGGTCAAACAGTGCATCCTCAACCCAACTCAATGAACCTCGCAGCATGGCTCCTGAGGTCATAGAGTTTGGACATCTCAATCTACCACAAAGATGTATGGACATCCTAAAAGAATCTAGGAAACCAAACACAAGGCACTGCTACTTTGACAAATGGAGGAGATTTGTTATTTGGTGCCAGAATAAACAAATCAACCCAATTGAATGCACTCCTTCCACTATTGTTACATACATGCTCCACCTGCTAGATGCAGGTCTGGTTTTTAACTCACTCAAGGTGCACCTGGCAGCTCTATCAGCCTACACCACCTCCCATAACAAGGTATCGTGGTGGAAAATACCAGTGGTTAAAGCTTTCATGGAAGGAGTAAAGAGACTTCATCCTCCAATTTCCAACCCACCACCAGGATGGGACCTGAACGTGGTGCTATCTAAACTCATGGGCCCGCCCTTCGAGCCCATGCATAAAAGTAGTCTCAAACATCTGACTTATAAAACAGCCTTCTTAGTAGCCATTACTTCTATAAGAAGGGTCAGTGAAATCCAGGCTCTGTCAGTGCAGGATCCCTTCTTTACTGTCCACAAGGACAAACTGGTTTTACGCACACACCCTAGGTTCTCACCTAAATGTATCTCTAAATTCCACGTAAACCAGTCCATCGAGCTCCGGCTTTCTTCCAAAACCCACAAAGCTCGGCTGAGGTGAAACTACACACACTAGATGTGCGTAGGGCGGTCCTCTACTATGTAAACAAGACCAGACCGTTACGAAAAACAGATCAGCTGTTTGTCTCCGTAGCTACAGGCAGAGAGGGGGATCGCGTCTCTAAGGGTGCCATCTCTAAGTGGATTGTTAACTGTATCCAGCTGTGTTACTCACTCGCTGAAAAGACTCTGCCTTTCACGCCTAGGGCCCACTCTACAAGAGGTATTGGGGCCACTCTGGCTTTCATTGCAAATGTACCCCTTGACACCATTTGCAAAGCAGCTACTTGGAGCTCTATTCACACTTTTACTCAGCACTACTGCATTGACACTCATTCCAAGACAGATACACAAGTGGGACAAGCGGTTCTAAGACATTTATTTGCTCATGACCCTTCTCACACCCCACCTCCTTCTTCAGGTACTGCTCGCTAATCTATGCACAGCATGTGATCTAAGCAGATTCCACAAGCCTCAGAAGGGATACATTACTCACCGTAATCGTATTTCTGATGCTTGTATCTGCTTAGATTCACATGCGACCCACCCTTCCTCCCCTCTGAGAGAAGGCGCATGGTTGCTTGTAGTCCTACCTTTCTACCTATCTGCTTGGATTATCTGTACTCACGCTACTCCTCATGCTACCTCATGTCAGGAAAAACACAATCTGGGGATCCTAGACGCGTGAGGGATCATGGGTACAGTGGACGTCACACTAGGGATAGTATTACTGGCACGCCCTGTGTCGACGCCCATTTTCGATCTTCGAAAAACAAACTGTAATACTCCGCAGCTTCCACTAGATGTCGGCCTATGCACAGCATGTGAATCTAAGCAGATACAAGCATCAGAAATACGATTACGGTGAGTAATGTATCCCATATATGACTGCAAAGGCCTACTTTAGAAAAGGCTATGTTTTTAGTAGTTTCCTGAATTGAAGGAAGTGTCTGCAAAATGAATATCGGCAGGTATACGATTCCAGAAAATAGGGCCTGTCTTTGAGTCTGTGACTTCTTGGCTTTAGGTACAATCTTGGTTTGAGTTTGAATTTTTTCTTAGAGGATGGATTTTCTTTTCAAAATAAGGGTGGCCTAATCATAGCACCTTAAACGTTAAACAACTCAAAATAAAATGCACACGTGAGCGTAGGGGAAGCCATTGTAAACACTGTAAAATATTTCTAACTGGGTCCATTTTTTGCACCTGCAGTTTAGCTGTTGAATAGCTGCTATTTTTAAGGCTTAGGAGTTGAGTCAGAAAGGTTGACCAATATCGCATCACCATCATCAACATGTGGCAGGGCCAGTGCCCGCTCAACAGCGCAGAACGAATGAGATGGTAAAAACATCTTTGAACTTGCTAAGAAGAGAGAGTGTCGAATGAGTCGCTTGCACTTCCTTATTAACTTGAGAAAACCCTGAGAACTTAGAATCGAGAAGCAAACCGAGCGAGGAGGTGTTAAGTTTGAATCATGAGTTTCCAGGCAGACATCAGGAAATCCAAATTGGGGCTCGTGTTTTATTTTTATTTGGAGGGTCCCTCCAACACCCCCTATGTTTCCCTTCATCTTTAATCCCACCCCTACCCACTCCCCATCCGTGTTAACCCCTTACCCCACCCTCTTATATAATATATATATATATATATATATATATATATATATATATATATATATATATATATATATATATATATATATTTTAAAAATACTGTATTCATTTCGGCATAAATGTTTAGATAAAAATGTTATTCGTTATTTTTGATTCAGTAAAATCACTGCCTACCCATTCTAAGTCTCCATAGCTGCTTCTTAGCAGTAGTTGTGGTGGTTGGGAGATCAGGAGTATGTGTTCGTTCTGGCAGGGTGATACTCAGACTGTTTCTGGCTGCGTTAGGCCTGAGGGGAACGCCTAGGCTGGCGGGTGTGCATCCAGCTGTGTTTAGTTAGGATGATGTGGAGTATGTGGCAAGTGTTGGTATGAGAACAGCTATACCGAATGTGTCATAGTATCGCTGTGTTCTAGTTGAGTGGTGGTGTATAGAAGGGAGTAAGCATGGTGGTGTGATCTGGTGGTTTTCATCGAGCGCACATCTGAACCATTTATTCTATTTATTTTATTCACTTAGTCTGTTCAGTCGGCTTTGCCTGTTCCACTCCATTTGTTGAGTCTGTGTCATCCATAGTGACTACTCCATGCATTCCATGCACTCCCACCGTTCCACGCACTCCAACCATTCTTGCACAATGTCCACTTCATGCGCTCCATCTGTTCCAGGCATTCCATCCAGTTCTATGCACTCTATCTCTTCAATCAGTTCCATGCACTTCGTCCAATCCATGCATTCCATCCGCTCCACACTCTTCATCTGATCCATGCATTCCATCTGCTCCACACTCTTCATCTGCTCCACACTCTTTGTCCGATCCATGCATTCCATCCACTCCACACTCTTCATCCGCTCCACACTCTTCATCCGCTCCATGCACTCCTTCCATCGCATGCACTCCTTCCGTCCCATGTACGCTATACGCCATCCATCTGTTCCATATGTTCCGTTCATTCCAGGCACTCTGTCATGTCATGTGCATGCTCCAATCAGCACCGGGGCCCGGTCTGGGAGGTGGAAGGGCACGAAATCAGGAAGAAGGGACGGGGTGGGGGAAGCTGGCAAGATGTGGGTTCCAGCGGCTTGGGGGCACGGGTGATTACATGTCAAAATGCACAACTGGGGGCCTGAGGCACGGGTCATTGCATACAAAATGGACAAATGGGGACTCGAGCACCAATGCTCTAAACAAACGCTCACCTGGCTCCGGATTGCAAATGGAGCGAGCGAGTAATAGGCTGGTCGGTAGACCAGGAAAACACAGGTGCATGCTCCAATCAGCGCAGGGGCCCAGTTTGGGAGGCGGAAGGGCACGAAAATAGGAAGAGGGAGCGGGATGGGGGAAGCTGGCAAGATGGGGGTTCCATCGGCATGGGGACACCATGATTACATGCAAAATGGACAAATGGGGGCTGGGGGCCTGGGTGCACGGGTCATTGCATAAAAATGGACAAATGGAGGCAGGACACATGCCTTGCTCTCACCCTTATGCCAGCACTTTTGGGATTTTGCTAGCTTAGCGCCTCTATCTGAAAGTAATTTTAGTATTATGAACTCATATATACCCCCCATTCTATGCATACAGATGCAATGAGATGGCAGCAGGAGCACATGGGGAAAGAAGCATGCGGCACAAGGACACGCAGTGTGTCCTACTTGTGGCTTTCCAACAGGACAAACAGAGATGGAACATTATCGGGCATAGTGAGGCGCTTGTACCGCATGGATTGATAATGAGAAGCTGGGGACACGTGGCAAGACTACAAGAAGAGCATTGGGTTTTTGGACAGGTAGCGTGAGGCCCACAGGTCGGTGGTAAGCAGAGGTGTTGCTACGGGCGGGTGGCGGGTCTTTTGGTTGTGGCCCCATATAGAAGCTCAGGGGATACAACCAAATTGCTGGCTAGCCCAGAGCCCAGACAGTGCCACCATTAGCGTAGACCCTGATCTTTTCCAGACCTAGCAACACTTCTGGTGGTAAGACACTTTGGTATGCAGTCTTTATATCGAATATTTTATAAAGAATGAACAAATATTGAATATTTTATAACTGAACATTTTATAGAGAATGCATTTAGGGGTGGGGTAAAGGGTTACATATTTTTGGGGAACGGTTGGGGTGGATTTTTAAGGGTGGGAACCAGGGTTTTTGGGGGGATCCCCCATAAGACCCCCCAATAACAATATTTGAAAAAGTGAATTTTTGTAACATTTTTCAATAGAAAATATTCGATATATCTTCATTCTTTATAAAATATCTCGGTATAAATACATGTAACCGACACATTCACAGTGAGTGGTTCATTGCAAATGGGCAGGCCGAATTAGATGCCTGGAGATTTAGGATGGGTAGGCAGTGATTTTACTGAATCAAAAATAACGAATAACATTTTTATCTAGACATTTATGCCGAAATAAATACAGTATTTTTAATATATATATATATATATATATATATATATATATATATATATATATATATATATATATATATATATATATGGGTGGGGTAAGGGGTTAACACGGATGGGGAGTGGGTAGGGGTGGGATTAAAGATGAAGGGAAACAGAGGGGGTGTTGGAGGGACCCTCCAAATACAAATAAAACACATTTTGTTCAGCAAAAATGTTGTTAAAAAAGTTTTGGTAATTTTTAATTCTCTAAAATCACATGTAACCATAGGATGTGGTAGGTGCTTTAGACATTGACAGAGCGGGGCTCTTCAAATATGAGCATAGCGTGAGGAACATGACGCACACGGCTGTAGAGTGTGAGGAGTTCTGGGCACAAGGAGAGAGACTGTGCGAGGAGTCCAGGGACACAGTGAGAGAGGTTGAGAAGCTTGGGCTACATGGGAAGTGCTTGGAGTTTGAAAGTACATGATAGTGTGGGCGGGCCTTCGCCTCTATGTGCATAGTGACGATTTTGAGGCTCATGGGTGGCCAGCGTGAGAAGTTTGGGGCACATGAAGAGACAATGTGTGTTTAGTCAAAGCACATGAAGAATGAGAGGTGCTCAGGGCATTTGGTGAGACAGTGGGAGAAGCATGGGACATGAACAGAGTGAGAGACACTTGGGCACACGATCAGTGTCAAGAGCCTGGTGAGGAGCTTGGTGCACGTAGGAAGATAGCAAGAACAGCTTGGAGGATATGGACAAAACCTGAGAAGATTGTGTTGTATGGACAGAGAATGTCTGGAGCGTATGGTGGATGGATGGACAGAGGTAAGAGCCAGGTGTCATGATCCATCGATCACGCCGCTTTTGGTCCTCCTGGTCCCTGGCACGTCGGGGGTTACTCGCTGTAGTACACCCAACATGGCCGTATTCACAGAACGCGGTCTATCGACCTTTACGTCCATGCAGCACGTTCCATAAATTAACCACGCCCCTGCGGCTCCGCGCGTCTCAACGCTATCGTTAGCTGAGGCTAGATGTGCGTCACGTTGTGCTCCTGGAACTGAGTTGCTGCTCGAATTCCCGGACCCACTCCTTCCCCTTCCCTTTCCTTGTACCTGTTTCCTTCCACGTTCCGCGCACACCTCCCCCGTGTGCACTCTTCCTTCCTGGTCTTCCTGGAGTTTCCTTGATCCCTGTGGGTGCGATTTCTCGCCGTCACCATAACCAGTACAAGAGGGACCCTATAAAAACTCAAACAGAAAAGAGTTGAGTAAACATTGCTTTATTAACACACAAGCATTCGCAAATGGGCCACAAGTTCAACCGTCTCGCAAAGCAAGTCGTCAAAGTGCCGCCCTTTCCCCTGCACATCGTGGTCCTTTTATACCCATCTGTTTTACATTGTCATACATTGCTGCACATAGATTATGTCCACCACAAGGCGGTTCCTCCCAGTCATGACTTTGCATCAACGGTCAACAGTTCAACATCTGCTATTGTGGTTTCCTGTTATCTGTTATTCACTCTCTCTCGTGCCCCTCTGTGTCCTTATCTCTGTGCACAAGGCTGTGCTTACTCATTCCTTCCCCACCCGTAATCTGCAGATAGTTTTAGCAGGCTCAGCATGCTTCGACATACAGTGACCAAACACAATTCTTCTGTTAAAAACAAGTTCTTGCCAGGTCAGCAGGTCTTAAATGCCGCTGTATAAAGAGAAGGCCTCTTCTTTTAACAAAGGGTACATTCTTTTAACACATATGGTGATTAGTACAAACTCCAAGTGTGAGCACAACATTACATATGTATGCGTACCTTCAATCCACCCTTTGCTCACACTTGAGCATCAATCTAAACAGTCCTAGCATAAGCAGATGGCAGGAAAGCAACATCATCACATACTGTATGTACCATAATCTTCTCCAGGCCTCCCATGTCAAAAAATTCCTGTTGTACATGGCTTTTATCCATTGGATTTAGGCGCGTTATGCTGGAAGAACACATGGAAACACAGCACGACACACATACCGGGAAGCATTGGATGCAGAGACAAATTCCTACAACTATTGCCGCTAGAACCAGTATGGGCGTAAGGAGCTGCCTACTATCGAGCATAAAAAAAATAAGATTTTGTTCCTTGTGGTGCAAAGTGGTGTTTTTCTCTTACCTTCTGTGTTTGGGGAGCATACATTTATCTGCTCAGGGATTAAACCAGCATATACGGGTGCAGACATAATTCAGTATGTGGCTCAATTATAGGTACGTATGCGTATCAGATGCAACCTAGCGATATAGCTGTATCCCCTATTTAAAGCACCAGTGTCCTTATTACTCTAATAGTGGTAGGTCTCACTGAAAACCTTCATCCGATCTGTCCCACGTCTCGTAGTGCCTGTCCCAGGAGGGGAACGCCGAAGGCCCTTCAGGCTACAAGCCCGTCATCTTCAGTAAGGCACAATTCTGCTAAAACCAACAAGAGAGTCCAAATGTTCATCTCCCTAATGATCAAAGTTCAAAACAGTGTCCTTACACGTTGCTTGGCACATACACGTCACGGGATCGGAGACGATGGGCACACCTACTAATGGCGTCTGGCAGTACTGTTGCAACCTGGGGTTGGTTGGTTCCCTTTTCTGGAGGAATCCGTAATGGAAGCGTCTTCTTGACGTGATTCACGTGGTACCAGTGCGGTTTGCCATCAACTTTTACCGCAGTTTGTGTTGCGAGGAGCACCTGAAACGGGCCCCTCCTTCTGGGTTGCAGTCCGCTGGTGCGATCGAAGGCTTTTATAACAACCCAGTCACCGGGCTGCACGTCGTGACCTTCTCCTATCAGAGGAGATGGAGCTACTGCGTTCACCTGTGCATCAATAGAAATCAGTCTATTAGTTAACCCAATACAGTACTGTTGTAATGCAGGCCATGCTTGCTCAGACAATCTCTTAGGTGATATGGGGGTCCCAATACTTGGTGGGTGCCCCATAACAATTTCAAAAGGAGATAAACCATGTGTACGCTTAGGCATAGTACGCATACTCAATAATGCAATAGGCAATGCATCCGGCCATTTCAGTACCGTTTCAGCACAAGCCTTTGCCAGTTTGTTCTTCAGTACCTTATTTGTGCCCTCTATAATCCCAGCTGATTGAGGATGAAAAACTGCGTGGAAACGTTGATCAATACCAAGGGCCTTGCAAACTTTGCGTACTACTTCACCAGTAAAATGAGTCCCATTGTCAGACCATAGATATCTGGGGACCGTATACAAGGGCACCCAGTGTTTCAATATGCATTGTGCTGTGGAGGTGGCACTATTGTCCCGCAAGGGATATGCTTCCACCCATCCTGAGAACCCAAATTTCACCACCAAACAGTAGGAATGTTTATTTACAGGCTCCAGCTGTATAAAGTCCATATACACCACCTCAAAAGGGCAGGTGGGTAATTTACTGTGGCCCGCCGGGGCCGGTACACCTTTCCCCACATTATATAAAACACATATTTCACATTGTTTTGCCCATTGGCGACAATACATTCCCAATCTTTTGTTGTACCACACAGTACTTAAAACTTCTTCCATAGTCCTTGCGTTAACGTGAGTTGGACCATGAGCCACACTCACTATCACAGGTAAGTATGCATCAGGTAGTACCCAAGTATTCGTATTGGTATGTGCCCATAGCCCATCTACCGTCTCCTCGTATTGATCATCCTTGTGCCAAGATAGTCTTTATTCAATGGTTGCATCTGCTTGGATTTCCTTTACGCGCTCCTTCGTCCCTTCCATAGTCACATCCCTCCCCACTATGAGTTGCCGGGCCTCCCACCGTGTATCCCTTGTGGCAGCTAGTTTAGCCATCTGGTCGGCTAAGGAGTTTCCTTGCGTGACATAATCTAGAGTCCTTTTATGCGCTGGGCATTTTACTATGGCCACCATCTTGGGCAACGTAAGGGCTTGTAATAATTCAGCAATCAATTGGGCATGTTTAATAGTATCACCTTGGGAGGTTAAAAACCCACGCTCTCCCCAGAGTTTACCAAAACTGGAAACCACCCCGTGCGCGTAGGCTGAATCAGTATAAATTGTCACTTTCATACCGCTGCTTAACACTAATGCTCTCGTTAGCGCAATCAATTCGGCTGCCTGGGCCGATTTTTCACACACTTTCCCACTCTCAATCAACCGCTCCCCTGTGGTTACAGCATACCCTGCTGTTGTCTCCCCATTTGGCAGTTTGAAACAGGAACCATCACAGAATAATATACCCTCATTATCATCCAGCGGGGTGTCTTGCAGGTCTGCTCTACCCTTAGTGTGTTCTTCCATTTGGATCACACAATCATGCCTAATGTCATCAGGTGAGGTGGGCAAAGGAAGCAGTGTCGCTGGATTCAAAGTGTTACACCGTTCAATTTTTACATTACTGGCAAACAGGATCATCTCATACTGTGTGAGTCTAGCTGTAGTCAAATGCTGTGTATGCACTCTATTCAGAAGAACATCTACCGTATGTGGAACCTTTACTGTTACTTCACTCCCTAGGATGATACCTGCACTTTGTTTTAGGGCTGTCGCTGCTGCAGCTACTGCTCTCATGCATGGGGGTAGGCCTCGAGCTACTGAGTCCAGAGTGCTAGAAAAATATGCACATGGTCTCTGTTTACCCCCTTGTTCCTGTGTCAAGACTGACACAGCGCAACCTTCCTGTTCATCAACAAAAAGGCAAAATCTCTTAGTATAATCAGGTGTGCCTAAGGCCGGTGCGTGGCATAGAACATCTTTCATAGCTGTCAGGGCTTTTTCCATCTCAGGTGTCCATTCTAATGGGCCGTTTTCTTGTACTTCTTTTAAGGCTTTTAGCATGGGCTGGATCAATACAGAGAATTCAAGAATCCAGTGCCTACAGTAGGATAAAACACCAATTATCCTTCGGAGACCCTTTGCCGTGTCTGGACCTTTTATGGACTGTATCAAAGCAATGCGATCAGTAGACAGGGTTCGCCCCTCTTCGGACAGCTCAAAGCCTAAATAATGGACCTTTTGTTTTACATACTGCATTTTGGCTAGGGCTACCTTGTGCTTATTCTCTGCTAAGTGCATTAGCACCAATCTGGTCACATAATGGCATTCCTCTTCGGTGGCTGCACATAATAGCAAATCATCAACATATTGTATCAGAGCAGTGTTAGCGGGTAGGGCTAGGTTATCCATCTGTGTTTTTAGTGCTTGGCTGAATATGGCGGGACTTTCTGTATATCCCTGCGCGGCTCTAGTAAATCGATACTGTCTATCTCGAAGAGTGAAACTAAACAGGTACCTGCTTTCTTCGGCAATAGGAATGCTGAAGAAGGCATTTTTCAAATCAATTACCGTAAACCATTTCGCTGTTTTGGGAATTAAAGTGAGTACACTTGAAATATTGGGGACAACTGGATATCTGGGTTCTACTATTTTGTTTATTTCTCTCAAATCAATAATATAACGATAGGGTACGGCTTCATCACCTTTCTTGTGTACTGGAAGGATCGGAGAGTTACAAGGGCTATCATTTGTTGGCTCTACCACCCCTAACCGTATCATGTCCTGTACTATTTGATATAGTGCCTGCTCTCCCTCGTGTGATATGCGATATTGTTTTATCCTGGGCAACCTGGCACCGGGCTTTAGTTTGATTACTACTGGGGAAACATCCAACACTCCTACATCATTCCCATGAGTGGCCCATAGTTCATTCGGGATGTCTTGGAGTTCCGGGGGCAGGGTTTGCATTACTCCTATCATACTCATAGGTTTGCTTATGGTCATTCTCACTCCCTGGGGGGAGCAATATATTGTGGCCCCTAGCGTTTTTAATGCATCAATACCTAACAAGTTTTATGGGCAGTGATTGGTCAACAGCCACCCATTCTCCCATTTTACCCCATGAAGTTCCGCTTCTACTATTTCACTTACAGGAGTCTTTATTGGATTTCCCCCAAATCCAACTGATACCTTGCTTTTATCCGATAATGGGACAGCGGGGACGGCTTGATATTCACGGAACTGTTTCCAGCTCCCGTGTCTACCAGACATCTCAAGTTTCGGTGGGGGCCGATCCTAATAGAGGCATAAGGCCCCCTTTGGTCTATAGGAACCTGCACCACTCCCGCTATCTCATTCCGGCATCCTCAGGACATATCGCTTGTGTTATCCTGAAAATCATCGTTATAGTATACCCCTTCTCCACATTCTTCACCCTGGCATACACCTTGCACTTGTGTCGTTTGTCGTGGCTGATACAGTAGATTGGGGGGAGGCGGGGCCGGCCAGGGAACATCCGCTCTTGCTTGTCCGTCAAAGGCATTGGGTTGAGGGGGTTTAAACATTCTATTGTCTTGGTTGCCGTACCCACCAGTCCTATTTCCTGGGGCAAATGTTGTCTGTGAAGGGGGCCGTATGCCCCTTCCTCTCCCACCACTCTGGGGACACTGGGATTTCCAGTGTCCGGGTCTCTTGCAGAAGGCACATACATCTTGGGGTAGCCCATCCCTCCTCCCATATAGCGCACCTCCTTGCACTGTACCTCTTCCTGTCCCTTGGCCCCCTATCATGTTGCTACTATAGCCCTGTGACGGGCCGTTATAATTGTAGTTATACCTGCCTTGGGGCCCTTGATGCAACTGTTGCATCAACACTTTGGTTTTTAAATCCTTCTCTTGTCGTGCCTTTTGTTGTCCCTTCACTCTTTCCCCTCTTTCGTAATACCTAGCCATTTCGAGGAGATCCCGGGGGTTTCTAGTCATCCATGTACTTTCTGCCCTCCTAATGTTCTCCTGAATTGGCCCGTGGAGCCCCTCTACAAAGTTTGTGGCAAAGTACCGTTGGCCCGTTTCAGACCCTATCTCTAGCCCACTGTGCGCTTTGAATGCTGCCTCATAACGCACAAAGTACTGTGCTACTTCCTCACTTGCACCCTGTATCACAGCGGACAGTTTCTCCACATTCACATCAAATGGGGGTAACACCTTTTCTAGAGCCCTCAGGACTGCCATGCCATGCCCCCTTAGGGGTTCAGGATATTCCTCATGCAGTTTTCTATTTTTGCTCGCATCCATTACATCTTTCCATTTTATTGTTTCATTGTCTTTGGCATGAAAGGGGGTCCATATTTCTTCTGGGACAATGGCTAACAATATGTTATCTACATCCTCTACGGTAAATAACCCTGGTCTGAATAACTTTCCTACTTCTTTGTAGAATCCTGCCGGGTCTATACGGGGTCGGGGATGGACTTGGTGATATGCATTAATTCAATTCGGGATAAAGGGACATACACATAGGTGCGCATCATGTTACCAGTGGCTGCCTCTATGGTGGGTTGGCACTCTCTCATTGGCATTAATAGTAACTTTTCCGTATTTGTTTGTTCACTCACAGGGGCCTGCGCTGGTGGCGAAACAGAGGATTGATGACTAAGAGCTTTCTCTTTTATTTTTTTATAATCTTTTAATAGTTTCTCCACCTTAGCCATCCTCCATTCTTCCGCCCCTGAATCATCCACTCTTATATTAGATAGCAGTTTCTTATCCAATTCCGTCCTAATCCTATTCCACTGGGACACATATCTAGGCTCCTTTTCCTCTTCTATATCATCCACCCTAATAAGAAGATATTTAATTACGTTTACTTGTATAGGCCAGCCAAGGCCCTCCATCAGACTCACCAGGGTGGACATGGACTGCGAGTGTATGGATGCTATCATACGATTAGCTACGTTTTGGCCCGCCTGGTCTGCATCTTTGAGTTTAGCCTCTCTTTCCCTCACCTCTCTTTCCCATGCCCTCTTTTCCTTCTCCCATTCAACACCGCCCCTTATGACTTCCGCTATTATGTCGGACATACATCCCCATAACTGAACACTGGACGCAGTCACTGGTAGTAACGCGACAGCGTCCTGATATGCTGAGGGCAGATCCGCAGTACTCTGTCCTCTCAATTTACAGTTACCCTCATGAAAGGTATATAGTTTAGTGGCCACTGTCCTAAATTCCAAAGGTGTCAAACGCCCCAATTGGTCCCGTAGGCTGTCATTGAGGGGTGTGCCATACAGCCCGGTCATAAGGATTTGCAAGTCTCCATCTCTATTCTTTTCTACAGTAGTCGTTCTCCTATGGTCTATCAACCTATCTGGGTCTCCATACTTCATTGGGAATTCCACCCTTTCACCCTCACTGTCTGCCGGTGGAGCTGTAGCTCCTGGAAACAATAATCCAGTCGTTGTTTGTTCTGCTTCTAGCCCTATCACATCTTCATATCGAAGCACCGGCACGGCAGGATACATACCCCCACTGTTCTTAATCATCATATGTCTATCCAACTGATCTAGCCTCTCACCCTTCTCTTTTATCTCTAGATCATGTATTTTTTGATTTACCGTTCTCTTCTGCTCCTTTGCTTTTTGTTTATTCTGAGCATTGCGCCTGCGCATTGCTTCTACCCTCCATAGTCGTATAGCCTCAAACTGTGCGGGTCTAACCCGTCTTTTTACTAACTCTATTTCTATTTTGGATATGCAGTCTATGTCAAAGGACCCGGTATCTGGCCAATTATGTTCAATCAAATCTTTTGTATATTCAGACCACTCCCTTAAAAACAATGTCGAGTTCAATCCATGTTTAATCAACATATCAAATGCAAGGGTTCCTTCAAGGGGGGCATAGTGTCTCTTGCCTATACCTCCCTTGTGGGAAGCCGTTTGACCCATCTTGGCGGTATACCGCAATTGCCTAAAACACTCACCTTTCCCAAATATGCACCTATTGGCTAACAATAATAATACATCCTCCTGGCGTATCTAACATATCATATCATCATTTCAACATTACTTCTTCATAGACGGACTTACCACCGTCCTCTTCACAAACCCTGAATCATTATTTCCTTATTCCATCATGCATCCGTCCATACCACTTATCTTAAGGGTCCCGCCAGAGTGTTCCGGACCCGAAGGGCGACAGCCTGCTGTTCCACCGCCAACGGAGCCGGAAAAACAAGGATGACGCGTTGGTTGCAATCAAAGGTGCGGATTCAGTTGTTGGGGCCCCGTGATCAATTCCTTCTCCGGTTCCGCCGCGGCGTTCCTCTCCCAGTGACGGACTGTCGCTCCTTCGCGTCCCACTTCTGACACCAAAATTGTGGGTGCGATTTCTCGCCGTCACCATAACCAGTACAAGAGGGACCCTATAAAAACTCAAACAGAAAAGAGTTGAGTAAACATTGCTTTATTAACACACAAGCATTCGCGAATGGGCCACAAGTTCAACCGTCTCGCAAAGCAAGTCGTCAAAGTGCCGCCCTTTCCCCTGCACATCGTGGTCCTTTTATACCCATCTGTTTTACATTGTCATACATTGCTGCACATAGATTATGTCCACCACAAGGCGGTTCCTCCCAGTCATGACTTTGCATCAACGGTCAACAGTTCAACATCTGCTATTGTGGTTTCCTGTTATCTGTTATTCACTCTCTCTCGTGCCCCTCTGTGTCCTTATCTCTGTGCACGAGGCTGTGCTTACTCATTCCTTCCCCACCCGTAATCTGCAGATAGTTTTAGCAGGCTCAGCATGCTTCGACATACAGTGACCAAACACAATTCTTCTGTTAAAAACAAGTTCTTGCCAGGTCAGCAGGTCTTAAATGCCGCTGTATAAAGAGAAGGCCTCTTCTTTTAACAAAGGGTACATTCTTTTAACACATATGGTGATTAGTACAAACTCCAAGTGTGAGCACAACATTACATATGTATGCGTACCTTCATCCCGGACGAAGAAGCTGAACGAATCCTGGAATCCGACGACGGCCGAGCGGGCTTATACAAGACCCGAACAGCACAGAAGAAAACCCCGGCGAAGGATCCCGCAAGGCAGCATAAACAGGTGAGAAAACACGAAACCTGTGACAGATTGAGACGCCACCTGACTGAATTCGACACATACATGGAAGCGGCCATCCAGGACCTTATGCGTGGCATGCAAGAGCTGACGACTGAAGTGCAAAATTTAAAGTCAGAGAACGCCGCCTTAAAGCAGTTGGTGTTGTCCCGTGAATCCACTACGAAAGAGAGTGTAATACTGGGCGGCGTTGTTGAAAAATATGATGGTTCCGCAAAGAACCTTCGTGGATTCCTTGACTCATGTTTGGTCCACTTTACTTTCAAGCCTTATTATTTTTCTACTCCCAGTGCTAAGGTGGGCTTTATTATTTCGCATCTTTCCGGCAATGCCTTGACCTGGGCCACCCCACTGGTTAACTCTGGGGATTCTCTCCTGGATGATTACGATGGCTTCATACAGGCCCTTAAAACCATGTTTGACCGCCCAGAGCAGGTCTACAGTGCCAGGAACGTCTACTCGACTTTCAACAAGGAACCCAGGATATGTTTACGTATGTCACACGCTTCAAACAGCTGGCTAAAGAAGCGGATTGGTCCCCTGAAGCTTGTTTTACCCTATTTCGAAGAGGGCTAAACGAAGACATCAAGGGTGAACTAGACAGAGTGGCGCGCCCAAGTTCTTATCAGGCCCTAATAGATCTTGCCCTGCAGATTGACTTTCGCATTCAGGAGAGAAAGGCAGAGAAAAAGAAAAGCAAGTCGCCACTCCAGAAGAACCCCATTGGGATACTCTCGAACCCCGAAGGTATTTCCACTTCAAGTAATGAGCCTGAAGCTATGCAGCTAGGGGCATTCCGTGGCCCCATATCCTCCCAAGAAAGAATGCGTAGGATCCACACCGGGTTGTGTATGTATTGTGCATCGGACAAACATTTAGTGAGAGAGTGCCCAATAGCCCCCCCACGGCGTTCGGGAAACGCCTGCTCCACATCAATTCCATCCTTGAACTCTCCTGGACAAAACTCCTTGGTGATTTTACAGGCCTTCTTATCGTCATCCAAGAAGGAAACACATCCCATCCTGGCACTGGTGGACTGTGGAGCTATGGGGATTTTCATAGACCAAGAATGGGTTCTTAAACACCATATTCCTTGCAAATCCCGGACTATCATGCAACCTGTAGAAGCTATTGATGGAAGACCCCTTTCTTCAGGACCCATAACCTTCAGACCAAGGACGTCAAACTTGCCATAAACCACCATCGAGAAAGGATAAAATTTGACATCATCAAGTCGGCCCACTACCCAATGGTTTTGGGATTGCCCTGGCTTCAAAAACACAATCCGTACATCAATTGCGCAGCGGGTTCCTTGTTCATGGGCTCAGAATTTTGTATGTCCCACTGTTTACTATCAGACCTTGCTCCGACACCATCAGACGGACCTCCTACAAATCACCAAGGTACAATCTCTGTCTCAAACATTATCCGGGTTCCGGTGATATAACAGGAATATTCTGATGTCTTCTCCTCTGCCATTGTCCAGGCGTTACCTCCCCATAGACCAGAAGACTGTGCTATAGAAACGGACCCTTCCGCTGTAATTCCCTTTGGGAGGATGTTCATCTTATCCGAACCTGAAAAGAAAGCCCTTCGAGAATACCTGGATACTAATCTTGCAAATGGCACCATACAACCCTCTAAATCCCCAGCAGGGGCCTCACTGTTTTTTGTTCCCAAGAAAGACACCAAGGAACTCGGACCGTGTCTGGACTATTGAGGTTTAAATCAATGCACCCTTAAGGATCGCTATCCGTTACCCTTGATCTCGGACATTCTGGAGGCAGTAAGAGGCGCAGTTGTTTTCACCAAGTTGGATCTCAGGGGTGCCTACCATCTGATTCGCATTAGGGCAGGAGACGAGTGGAAAACGGCCTTTAGAACACCCTCATTATGAATACTTGGTCATGCCTTTTGGACTTGCTAATGTCCCGGCGGTCTTCCAGCGCTTCATGGATAGGGTGTTCTCAGACATGCTATTCCTTTTTGTGATTGTCTATCTGGACGATAGCCTAATATTTTCGAAGGACATTTCCGAGCACGAAGAACATGTAAAGGCACTGTTAGAACGACTATGCGAAAACAAGCTCCTGGCAAAGCCCGAGAAATGCATCTTCCATGCTTCTACTGTACACTACCTAGGATTTGTCCTTAGTTCAGAAGGCATTGGAATGGATCAATCCAAGGTTAAGGCTATATTATCCTGGCCAAGCCCCACCACTGTGAAACAAATTCAGTCTTTCCTGGGCTTAGCTAATTTCTACAGGAAATTCATACCTTCCTTTTCCAAGATAGTCCAACCAATCATTGTCCTGTTAAAGAAAGATGTTCCCTTCCTTTGGACCACAGCTCACGAGGAAGCCTTCCAATGGTTGAAGACTGAGTTTACACAAGCTCCCATCCTGGCTCAACCTGATGTCAACTGACCATTCATAGTGGAGACAGATGCCTCCAGTTACGCTATTGGAGCCGTCCTCAACCAGCTATTCGAGGACAGGATGGAACACCCCATCGCTTACCTTTCTCGGACGTTAAATCCAGTGAAACCCATTACTCAGTCTTGGAAAAGGAACTGCTGGCCATCCGTCAAGCCTTCACTGAATGGCGTCATCTACTCCTCGGAGAGAAACATCCTGTCCAGGTCTGCACGGACCATCGAAACCTACAAGTACTGCAGGCCTTGGAATGTAGGAACAGCCATCAAGCTCGGTGGGCCTTCTTCTTTGCCCAATGCCAGTTCCAGATTCACCACGTTCCCGGGACACAAAATCTAATAGCTGACGCCCTCTCTCGAAATCCAGACTACGAACCTTCGGGAGATCGGGCATATCCTAAGATTTTTCCCCATACAATATTTGTAGCTCAAGCAAACAATCTCCTGGAAGACATTCATATGCAAACTCAGACTTCGGAACTCTGGAAGGATCTTTCAAAAAGCACTCAATGGGATCTGTGAACCCAGGACGGATACCTGATTAAAAATAACAACCTGGTCATTCCCACACAGAAACTACAACAAAAGATAATAAACCTCTGCCATGATACCCTTCACTCCGGTCATCGCGCCATTTCCAACACCCTCCGTCTAATACAAAGACAATTCTGGTGGCCCAGAATGAAGGCTGACGTTCAACTGTATGTGCAATCTTGTTCTGTCTGTAATCAAAACAAACATGACAACCAGAAACCAGCAGGATTCTTATTTCAGCCTACACCACCAACAAGACCATGGGAAGTCATTGCTACAAACTTTATTGTAGAATCACCGCCATCCAGAGGGTACACCACTATCATGGTCACCATTGACTTGTTCACTCATATGGCCCATTTTAAACCTCTGTATAAGTTACCATCCTCGTCAGAACTTGCTGGAATCTTCCTGGAACACATCTTCTGACTGCATGGACTTCCTTCCAAGATTATATCGGACAGAGGACCACAGTATATCTCTCAATTTTGGAAACGCCTCTGCAGGATACTAGGAATCCAACGAGCACTCTTCTCAGGATATCATCCCCAAACCAATGGAGTCATAGAACGAGTGAATCAAACCCTTGAACAATACCTTTGTTGTTTTTCTACTAAGGTCCAGGACGATTGGTCGCTTCTGATACCAGTGGCAGAATTCGCCTACAACAATTCGGACCATTCGGCTGTTAAAACCAGCCCCTTTTTTTGCAGCCATGGATTCCACCCTGCGGTATTACCTTCAGTCCTTCCGCACCCTACACTATTTCCAACAGTCGATTCCTGGATTGAAACACTCATGAATGTACAGAGAGAAGCCAAGGAACATCTAGAAAGAGCACAGATCCAAACTAAGCACTATGCAGATTCAAGGAGAAGGCCAGGGCCTTCTTACACCATTGGGGATAAAGTATGGCTATCCTCGAAGGTACTGCTCTGACATCTCAGAACAAATAAGTTGGCTCCTCGATATTATGTGCCTTTTCCTATAAAAGAAGTCATTAACCCTGTGGCCTTTCGACTTAAACCAGACTCCTGGAAGAAAATCCATCCAGTTTTTCACAAATCTCTATTGAAGCCTTACATCCAAACCACCCGGACTAATCTTAGACCCAGTCCTGTGGTTGTCAATGACCAGCTAAAATATGAAGTGTCTCGAATATGTGACTCCAGATATAGACGAGGACAACTTCAATACCTGGTGGAATGGAAGGGCTATCCACCCATTCAAGGTACCTGGGAACCAGTCTCAAACCTAAACTCCCCAGATTGCTCAGAAAGTTCCATCTAATACATCCAGGCAAACCCGGTGGAACGAGTTTTAGAAGGGGGCATGTTGTCATGATCCATCCATCACGCCCCTTTTGGTCCTCCTGGTCCCTGGCACGTCGGGGGTTACTCGCTGTAGTACACCCAACATGGCCATATTCACAGAACGCGGTCTATCGACCTTTACGTCCATGCCGCACGTTCCATAAATTAACCAAGCTCCTGTGGCTCTGCGCGTCTCAACGCTATCGTTAGCAGAGGCTAGACATGCGTCACGTTGTGCTCCTGGAACTGAGTTGCTGCTCGAATTCCCGGACCCACTCCTTCCCCTTCCCTTGTACTTGTTTCCGCGTTCCGTGCACACCTCCCCCGTGTGCGCTCTTCCTTCCTGGTCTTCCTGGAGTTTCCTTGATCCCGGACGAAGAAGCTGAACGAATCCTGGAATCCGACGATGGCCGAGCGGGCTTATACAAGACCCGAACAGATCGGAAGAAAACCCTGGCGAAGGATCCTGAAAGGCAGCATAAACAGGTGAGAAAACACGAAACCTGTGACACCAGGGCACACGATCAATGTCAAGAGCTTTGTGAGGAGCTTGGTGCACATGGGCATATAGCAAGAAAAGCTTGGAGGATATGAACAAAGCTTTAGAAGACTGTGTTGTGTGGACAGAGAATGCCTGGAGCGTATGGTGGATGGATGGACAGAGGGAGGAGCCAGGGCACAAGTTCAGCGTCCATAGCTTGGTGAGTAGCTTGGTGCACATGGGCAGATAGCAAAAAAAGCTTGGAGGATATGGACAAAGCTTGAGAAGACTGTATTGTATGGACAGAGAATGCCAGGAGCGTATGGTGGATGGATGGACAGAGGGAGGGGCCAGGGCACAAGTTCAGCGTCAAGAGCTTGGTGAGGAGCTTGGTGCACATGGGCAGATAGCAAAAAAAGCTTGGAGGATATGGACAAAACCTGAGAAGACTGTGTTGTATGGACAGAGAATGCCAGAAGCGTATGGTGGATGGTTGGACAGAGGGAGGAGCCAGGGCACAGGTTCAGTGTCAAGAGCTCGGTGAGGAGCTTGGTGCACATGGGCAGATAGCAAGAAAAGCTTGGAGGATATGGACAAAGATTGAGAAGACTGTGTTGTATGGACAGAGAATGTCAGGAGCGTATGGTAGATGGATGGACAGAGGGAGGAGCGAGGGAACAAGTTCAGTGTCAAGAGCTTGGTAAGGAGCTTGGTGCACATGGGCTGATAGCAAGAAAAGCTTGGAGGATATGGACAAGGCTTGAGAAGACTATGTTGTATGGACAGAAAATGCCAGGAGCATATGGTTGATGGATGGACAGAGGGAGGAGCCAGGGCACAAGTTCAGTGTCAAGAGCTTGGTGACGAGCTTGGTGCACATGGGCAGCTAGCAAGAAAAGCTTGGAGGATATGGACAAAGCTTGAGAAGACTGTGTTGTATGGACAGAGAATGCCAGGAGCGTATGGTGGATGGATGGACAGAGGGAGGAGCGAGGGCGCAAGTTCAGTGTCAAGAGCTTGGTGAGGAGCTTGGTGCACGTGAGCAGATAGCGAGAAAAGCTTGGCGGATATGGACAAAGCTTGAGGAAACTGTGTTGTATGGACAGAGAATGCCAGGAGCGTCTGGTGAATGGATGGACAGTGGGAGGAGACAGGGCACAAGTTCACCGTCAAGAGCTCGGCGAGGAGCTTGGTACACATGGGCAGATAGCAAGAAAAGCTTGGAGGATATGGATAAAGCTTGAGATGAATGTGTTGTGTGGACAGAGAATGCCTGGAGCGCATGGTGATGAATGGACAGAGTGGGGAGCTCGGGGTACATGGGCACTGTGACTTTTTCACACATGTGGGCAGACAGATGGCTAGACATCATGTGATTAAGAAGTGTGAGGATTTTGAAGAACAAGGACTGACAGTAATAAGGAGCTTGAGACACAAGGACAAAGTGCAAGGAACTTGAAGGATTCGGGCAGACAGCAAAAGTTTATTGGAGCTTGGTCAGAGAGTTGAGGCCCATGGAACACATTGACTGACACTTTGAGGCGCCGCGATTAGGACAAATTGACAGTAAAAGCAGCTTGGCCAACACAAGCTAGGCATGAGAGGGCCTCCGGGCATGAGCACCTCCCGGGAAAACCACCCTCTAACAATGTCAATGCCCCTTTCAATGCCACTGCCCTAAAATATGAGCAGCGCCCGCCTCCACCCCTCTGGCAATATAGCTTAAGTTGGCTTGGGGCAGGTGGACAGGGTGTGTGAAGATCTTAGGGCGTGAGGTTTTGTGAAGAGATTGGGGTACACAGACCAATCGTATGAGGAAACTACGATACTATAAAACACCAGGTAGGGAATGAGTGCTACATGTAGATAGTTGTGCAATGCTAGTTTCACATGGAGAAACACGTTTAGGCAGGGCTTTAAGTGAGCCATTGCTAGCCGGGCTGGCACCCTGGCACTGTCCAAAACTGCACTTGAGGCGGGGTGCTCCCATGGCTTCCTCAGTTCCCTGCTAGTAGGATTCCACCGTGATTTCTCCTGCGCACACATCAGGAGTCTTAGAGCGCGGTTCAGGTGACTCAAGCGAGTTGAAAATTGCAGGGACCAGTCAAGTGGTCGATTTGTAAGCTTTGAAAAACTGGACTTAGGGAAATGAAAAGTCATCAGACAGTCCAAGCCTCGCAGAAAGATGAGGCTGTCCAAATGAGTATATACACTTCGTGGTACAGACCTTTTACTGTTAAGTTGAATATCGTGACAAATTAAAGTACACCAAGCTCACTGTGCATTACATGCTCAGAAGAGTTAGATGCTTCAATCATGATAACAGACATATTTGTCAAATACACAAATCTGTGATCTTTCTTATGGTCCCAAAATGCTCTTTGGTTTTATGTAAAGCAGCCAGAAATCCACATCAGTGCTGTTTGTCCTCTGCCCCGTTCTCATAGGTATTTTATGTACAGAATGAGGGTGATTTACTCATTGACCAACTTGTTCATATATTGTGTGAGAGAGTGAGCTGGAGAGATTTATTTTCAACGTGCAGACCGGACGACAACAAGGCAACCTGAGATCATGCTGAGTTACCCAAAATTCATGCTTGCAGGGCTTTATGATGCCCTGTTTGAGGCAGCACCCCCCCCCCCACCTCTACTTTAGGTCATGCCAAGCACTCATTAGGTCACGTCCAGCACTTATGCCATGCTTCCTTGTGAGAGCCAATCCTTGATTTCTCATCCCACTTAAAGCACTGATGTTAGGTGATTCTACATCGAAAAACAATCTGAGTTATCTTGAAGGACATGGGCAGATGACGTGTAGAGCTTGCAGCCCATAGACAAACAGGAGGAGCTAGGTGTGCATGCCTAGACAGTGTGAGGGGCCTAGCATATTGACAGACTGTTTGCAAATTGGGGGACATGGATAGACACTTTATAAAGCTAGCAGGATATGGAGAGACAGCCTTTGGAGCTTGGGGCAGACTGCAAGAGACAATATTCAGAGCTTGGGCATATGGACAGACACCGAATAGCTAGCTGGCCACACATGAATGGACAGTGTTTGGAGTTTGGGGCACATGGGCAGACACTGAATAGCGTGTGAAACATGGAGGGACAGTGTTAGGAGTTTGGGGCACATGGACAGACACTGAATAGCGTGGGAAGCATGGAGAGACAGTGTTTGGAGATTGGGCCCACATGGACAGACACTGTGAATAGCTTGCGAAACATGGCGAGCGAGCGTTTGAAGATTGGGGAGTCTAACCCTTTTATTGTGGCATAAAAGTAAAGAAAGGAAAACCCATCTTGCCCTATTCCTGAGAGAGATTTCCCTGCCTCAACTGAAATACTAAGGGTACTGTCAGAGTGTCCAAGCAACTGGAGTGTCCATCGTCCTATGTCAGAAATCCGACCTCTATCCCTCACACTTATAAATAAACAAATAAAGTAACACATCTTCTTGGCCCAGAAGAATGACTGCCTTCTTCTGGACAGCGAAGAAAAGTTCCAAAAAGTTTTGAAACCCAAGGGAATGGCTTCCTTCCCCAGGTTGCATTTGCTTTTCCAAAGACAAAACAAAGTTCCTGTTTAGTATTTAACTTTATCCAGAATGTTCCTCTTAACTAAAAGCACAACGTTCCAGTTCCGAAAGCGTCAGTGTCCCTTGTTGAAACATCAGCATCATGTATTGCCCATAGTTATTTTTCAGTATTGGGTTCCTGGAGAATGCCTCTCTTCTCCAGGGATCTTGCCACAAAGCCAGGGGGAATGACTCCCATCCCCTTGACTCTCTTTTTAGTTGATTCCACAATGTCACAATGCCAGGGGAAGGACTCTCTTGCCCTGGTCTTCCTTGGCTTTATTTCACAGTTCACAACACCAGGGGGAATGTCTCCCTTCCCCGGGACCTTTTCAGGCTTCTCTTTCTTGTGCACAGCCCTGGTTCTCTAACCTGCCAGGGACTGTCTGTCTGCTTCATGAATCTAACGGACAGCCCTGGTTCACTACCCTAACAGGGACTGTATCTGCTCCACAGGTCTCTATTCAGCTGTGGGTCCCAGATCCTTTTTTCTGTACTCTTTTGGCTCATAGTATTTGTAAACTTTCTTTCCCAAGTACTGCCACGAGGAAGAAGGCTCCGGAGGTAGCTTGTTGCATGTTGAGGGTCCCAGACCCTTTTTTCACTAGTCTTCTGCCCTTCGGGCTCCCACCAATCATTCCCAGCCACCCAGAGCTTAACAGGGTGCTTACCGGTGCTCTCCTGTTGCCTGTGGGTCTCTCCGATCTCCCGCCTGGACTTCCTCTGACTTCTACAGGGGCTGTGGTGCCTCTGGCGCGTCTCCTGTCCTCGGGCTGTGCATCTCTGTTTGAGTGTGTGCACCGGTGTCCTCGACTGGATGGTCACCAGGACTTCTGCTTGTCTGCCAAACTGTCTGTGGCAGAACTCCCCGAGATGCCTCTGTCTGTGGGTAAGGATCTCGGTTCGTGCTCACCTGGCCTCCTTTTTCCTCTCGCCTTCGAAGCTCCTGGTTTCCCCAGGACGGGCTTCCTCCAAAAGGCAGTCCTTTTTCCCTTTTTATTGTATGCAGCAAGCAATTCAGTTGGTTTAGGTTGTCAAGTCTGTTCATGTTGGTTCCGCTCGGTATTGCATATTGCGCTGAGCCTCCTCCTCGACTCTCCACTGGCTTATCTGTGTTCTTCTTCGTCCCAGTTTCTAAGTGTGTCTTCCCTAAGTCAACCATACTCTCCCTCGTTTCAGTATTTCCAGCGGGAGCAATACCATCTACCCCACAGAGACATATGGAAGTGTGTGGGGTAAGTGGAGTTTGAATAGGGGAAGTGGGTGAGCTAGGGGTTAAGGTCTGGTGGACAAACTTCAGTCTCTTTGGATAGTCATCCCTGGTCCCATGAGCACAATTCCTCCCCATGCGATCCTCCCGCTGAGTACCACCCCCAAGGGGACCATACGATTGCGGCCTCACCTCCTTGGCATTATTGGAAGGGGCTCCCCTTAGGGAGGCAGGGAAGATATCCTGGGATTCATCACAGGGTTCACATGTCAGACACTGAATAGCTTGCCACACATATTGAGAATGTGTTTGATATGATGTAATATGGCATTTGAAACACGCCTATACACAAGTGTTTCAAGGCATGGCAAGGCAAGGAAGGGGGAACAGAGGGAAGACAGAGACAGCGATCTTACTAGGCCAAGTGACATTGAGATCGCACAAGTGGAGGGGAGGGGAATAATATGAATCTTAATCTACTGTGGGGGGGGGGAGTGCCAGGGGAAAGGGGAGTTTGGAACACACGAAGATTCACTGTCCCGTATAATACTTCTGATGTTGCATTGGTTGCGACTTCAGCTGCGAAGGTTGGCCAGTGATAGTCAGCTGGGAATTTGGCATGGCAGCTCACCAGTTGGTGGGAGCAGATATATATTTTCATCAGTAGATTGGATGTATTTTCCGTGTGTGCATGTTTTGCTTAGCATTTGCCCTTGCTTAGCATTTGCCCTTGCAGCGGTGCAGTTGTGTAGCACTGTGAGCAATTGTTGTTAGGATACGTAGCTTACTAGCATTCAATCGATTGCCTCAGAAGAAGGAAGGGACAGCGTTGAGTGATTAGCTTGCTGAGCTATAGAGCTGGCGGTAAGCAGAAGACACAGCTCACTCCCACTCTGTCCACTGCGCTTTCATTTTTTGTTAATGAAAAAACGTGAAAGCACTGCTCCGTCTGCAGCCAGCGCTCGTGTTCTGTCACACTGGATAGCTGAAAGGCCTGCGGCAGCCTCTGCTGTTTCACAAGATACAGATATAATGGACTTATGGCAGAACAGCTCTTCAGATGGTATCACCTGTGACTTGTCCTGAGCGAATGGGTTTGGCCGAACACGGAATCGCATGCGTTTTCGCTCTATTCAGGAACTTCACAGTTCCTGAAGTTTAGGAGATCAGGTGATCACTATATTATGTTATGTTATGTTATGTTGATTTATACCGTGCACCGCTACCACCCTGGGGCAGTCTCGGGGCGGACAAAATGGGTTAAGCTCATGACTATTTCATGCTTACGAAAGTGTTGCTGTATGCTGTGGGTTGAAGAACTCAGACCATTTCCTACCGGCACACATTCAAAGCAAACATTTGTCAACGTGAGGGAAATATCTAAAGAAAATTAGGAGTCTAATTGATTAACACAGACGACTCTTTGTTTTCAGCTGAGAAAATTAATCTTTAAAATAAACACTGTAGCACTATGTTGTGTCATAACATAGCTATTCATAACATTGCAATACTACCTGCCTAGATGCAGAGGTCGAAGTGGGTGGGAGCGGTCGGGAGCGGTGCTCCTATACTTTTTATTTTTAAGTTTCACTGTTCCTATACTTTTATTTTAAAAAGAAACCGTTCCGGAACGGTTTCGTTTTAAAATAAAAGTGTAGGAAGAAGTTGAAGCTTGCACTTCAGTGCACTGCACTGACCATTCCCTTAAATAATAGGTGTGTTTGTGTGGGGGGTTTGGACTTTGTGTGGAAGGGGCGCAGCGATGGGGCTTGTGGAGAGCGGGGGCAGACCAGCAGGGAACATAGCTCCACTACTTCTTTTCGTACACTTCAACCACTGCCTAGATGTACTCATTTAAGAAATAACAGATGGGTAACCGCCTGCATCATGAATGCTTGACAGGTGTCTGACTCTGTCTCCGCCCTACTGGCCTTTCTGGGGTTATTGTCTTGCATCCATGGACTGTTCCTGATATAAAACAATTAACCCGAGTGGTCCCCATGGAAGCAAACCCATGACAGACTCTGCCACATCCCTGTTGGCTTTTTAGAGGTCCATGTCGGTTAGGAATTCTCTTTATCATAATATAATTAACCTTAATAATATCCAGTTGAACAACCTCCAAACATTGAAATGCTGTAAACTTCAATAATATGAAGAGTATCAAACTCCAAACGCTGAAAAGCAGACCCAGGCACACTTGACATGTGTCTGACTCTGCTGGTATCAAATGGAATCTCACAATTGCCTAACTCAACTTAACTAATTGTATAAACCCCAGAAGGATGAAAGGCTGAGTTGTCCATACACAGATTTCAACTCATTGGACCGGCATGTAAAATGTAGATCTCTGTAGTAGGTACCTTAACCTACTGACATATCCTCCTACAGAGATTCATTTGGTGTTCTGTCTGGATTGTCTTGGGAGGATAGCTCAGGGGCAACGTGCTCGCCTTGGAAGAAAGCTGACACGGAGCACCACTGGTTCGATCCCTGGGTCTGCGCTTAGAAACCTCTGGGTATTAAGCACGTTATAAATAACCTATCATAACAGTCACAGATGGACAGGACTCCGTTTCCTCTTGCTAATCCCTCTATACAGTCTCATCCACTCCCTGTCCTTTCTCCTCCTATCTCTAGCTTTTGAAGTTATTTTTTGTATGTATGTTTCTTAAAAATCAACCGGAACCTACCCAAACTTCTGGCAACTTCCCTGAAAATGTATGGCTGTTGAAGGATTTTTTGGCAGATTCTGCCTGGAAGAAAAGTCTACAGGAACCAACCCGCAGACCTACCCAAACCTTACTTGGAGATTTGTTGGAGTAGAGGATAACCTTGGAGAAAGTTCTCCCTGGCCTACTTATTCATTGTGGCTGCCATCAGTGTCGGAGCCCGGGGAGAGGCGGGGGCAGAGGTGTGGGGGGGGGGGACGTCTACCCCCAATTTCTTCGCTCTGGTGCCCAGTGCGCACTAACCTTATGATATACAGCAGTGGGTATTTTATTCCTGATAATATGCGGTCACATCATCATCCTCTTTAATATGAGCTCTTGGTCGCTCTGGGGCAGAAATCTCCCAGTTGTTGTAATGTGGAATGCATGTAGAACCACACTGCTATACAGCTCATAGTGTGATGCAAACATTTTTTTTAGCAGTTTAATAAAAATACATTTTATAACCACTATTGTGGTTAACGAGGGCACAGGGACGTTACCTCCGGTATGGCTGTGGAATGGGTTAAGAACGCCATTAGCAACCCAGGGTTACTAAAGCGGTAACCCGGGAAGTTAAAAAAAAAAAAAAAAAGCATTTTCATTCATTGAACGGGACGTCGCACATGCCCCATTCAATGAATGAAAATGCTTTGCCAAGATGGCCACCATGGCAGTAGCAGGCGGGGTGCTATATGAAGCCCCTCTTCCATTACCGTGGCGGGTGGAAAAGGAAGAGGCAGGGGAGCCACCACCACAATCATGTGTGTAGGGTTGGGATTAAAAAAAGGGAACGGAGGGTGGGTGGAAGATGGCAGGCTGCAGAGCCGGCCATCAGCCCGAGTTTCCAGCCTCCTCATTGGCCAGCTCCCACCCACAGGGTGTTAATACTGCTGAGCTACCTCTGGCAGTAGGCAATATGACATCATAAATCAACTGCAACGTAGTACGAGTAGGGATGTCATTTTCTCGTTACATTGCAATGGCACCTGGCATGGAGGAGCCAGGCAACCAGCTTCCTCCAGCACTGTCTCAGCTTAAGCCTGTGTTCAGAGGGAGGAGCATGCTGCTCACCTGCATGTTCGACTCCCCAGTCCGGTCCCTATGTGAACGTCCTCGCTCTGTCACTAGCCCCCAAACCCTGCTCCCTCTCCCATCCCCACTGCCACAGTCACCCGTACTTAGCCGCAGTGCAGGGTGCTGCTATGCAGGAGCCCTCCACCTCCAAGACACCATGAACAGTGACAGGGGACTCTTACCCAAGCCAATCTTGCCTGTCAATGGCAGCCATCTTACTGCAGGCTAACTTTCCTTTGACGAATTTGTGCACAGTTGAGTGTGCCCATTAATCGAAGGCACATTTATGTAACTTTTGTGAAACACACTACTAGCCTTCTGAGCACTATGACAAGGCGAGAATAGCATCCATTTCCGGATTCGGGGGCGCGCAGGTCTGGTAACGGCCCTGATACCTCAAGGATGGTCTCACTTCAATCGGCCCTTTCATGCTGGTGTTGGAGGGCGTTACCGGCCAAGAACAGCCCCTAAACGTGGGGATTAATGGTACAGTATTACTTTACACGTGACCTGCAATGGCAACGTTATGTGAAAGCTTTTCTACAGATATTGCAGTCTTATTCGTATGCATGAAAAGGAAATAATGGACAGGGCTTTTAATAAAAGCATTTCATTATCCTAATAGCAATTTATTTATTTTTATTTATTTATTTGCATTTGGTAAGCGCACTTGCAGCCCGTGGGCATTGAGGCGCTGGCACAAGAATACGTAAGAAATTTTGATTAAGGTAAACAGATGTCTATTAGTTACAGAGGGCAGAGATAGTGTGCGATACAGAGGAAAGCAGGTAACGATCAGAAGCAAATAAACAGCGGTTGGTTATACAGATTACATGAAGAGCGTAGGCCTTTAGATAAAGAGTTTGGCTTTGATGGCTTTCCGGAAGGCATGGTGCGAGTCTATCATTCTTAAGTGAAAGGGAAGAGCATTCCAGTGGGTGGCTGCCAAGGTGGGGAAGCAATGGAAACGACCAGTGAGCTTCCTTGTCTTTGTCATGCCAAACCATCTGTTGGACTGGGAGCCAGGGTGGCTTGGAACGCTGCCCGTTATCCTTCGAGATTAACTCCATTCACTGCCACACATGGCCGCCACTTCAGCAACACATATTTTAGCTCACCAAAACTGCTTGTGTTGCAAGAGGGCGACCACAAGGGAACGTCTATATGCCAATGTGTGTGGGTCGGTTTGAGCAATGCAGGGGCAGAGTGCCTCATTAATTAGCCACTGCAGTGCTTAGAAAGAGCCAGACCTATCTGTTGTCAGCTGGATCGAGCATCGAGCTATATGCATATATGGGGTTCGCGGCAGCACTGGAATTGGAACCCATTGGACTGAAGATCATAAGATAAGCATCGTCCATCAAATCGATCATCGTGGGATAAGCATCCTACACCAAATCTACTACTGTGTGATAAGCATCTCCCACTGACTCATTCATCATGCCATCATGAGGGCCATGAATTAAACCAACACACATTCGAAAGGTATCGTCCATTGGAATCAACCTTGTTGCCACAAGCATTGCCTTTTGCGTTGATCATTCAGAAGCATCACCCCGGACTTGACGATCATGTCATACGAATCATCGATTTATTCGACCACTGCGCGATAAGCATCATCCGTTGGATCATTGCTACGATGAACAGCATCATCAGTGTGGATCGACCCCCATGCCGGAGCCATTGTCCATTCCATTAAACATTGTGTGATAAGCATCGTCTACTGGACCAGCCATCATACGCCAAGCAACATCTGATGAGTTGACCTCTGTCCTACAAGCATTGTCCATTTATCGGCCTTCGTGCAATGAATATCATCTCCATGCACTAAGCACTGCCCATTGCTCTGGAGGAAGGAAGCAAGGGGAGCCCCCATAACACGACACAGGTATACGCCATTTATTTATTTTTAACCATAATGACTTCGGTTTGGAAGGAGATGAGCTTCAACCATCGAAACTATAAGTCACCCAATTAAGTATGTTTTACCAGCAGCGTTGACATATTTAGTAGGACCTGCAACGATATACAAGGGGAAGTCTCTGGGTTCTAGCACTTTCCAATAGATTTTTTTAAATACTAATCTGTGTCTTATTTATGCTTCATACTCATCACACTTCCCAGAAATAAATAAAATAATTAGAACACACTTCTTGTACCCGACATATCATAAGCTGATCTAGTGCTCACTCTCATGCCCTACCCATCCACCTGTTTCTCTGCACTCTATCTCGCTCCCTCTCACTCTAGGTCTCTGCCTCTCTGCCTCTCTCTCTCTGGGTGAGAGTTGCGTTGGCAGATGCATGTCTGCTAGTGCCACCCTTGCCATTGCTGAGAGCAGTGTGACCAGAGAAAAGACACAGAGATCTTGAAAGGTGGTGGAGGAGGAGGTGCCGTATTTTTATACTGTAGAGCAGAATGGTTGCCTCCTGGTATTTGCTGGTGTATATTTTCATTGCGTATCAGGAATATTGCCATTAGACTGAGGGCAGTTAGTCTGCCTGGAGAGCCATGAGGGGGATGCATGCAGATAGGCTATTTGTGAGGTGATGGGTTCTACAGACTTTGCAAAGAGGGACAGTAGGGAACAGAGGACTAGGTTCCAAGGTGTACAACAATGTTTATTTTATTATCTTTATTAATTATTCGTTTTTGCGTAATCAGTAATAAGTGGCCAGCACACAAATGTAAGGGCCTCATTATGAGTTTGGCGGTAACCCTGCAGGTGCTACCGGCGGGTTGCCGCCGGACTCGTAAAATTTTACCAGTGCATGACTTCCCAGTGCCACAAGTCTGGCGGCCCGAGAAATCAGGTGCCAGTAAAACATTAGTCCCGGCACCATTGCCAACAGTGCCAGCGCTTCCAGGAAGAGTCTGCCTACCGTGGCAGCTGGGCCCGGCAGGGTCAGACCTGCCGGATGCAGCAGCCCCGGCAGGCAAACTCGTAGTTTGGCGGTCCGGAAACAAGGGTGACAGTGAGCTTACCGGCACCCTTGTTTCCGACCGGCAAACTCATAATGATGCCCCTTGTCTTGGCGCTCACAGAAGAATCAACTAATTGGTTTAATCTGGGGGTGATCCTTTCCAAAATGGAAGAACCCTTTGACAGATAAAACGGTGATTGTACTAAAATTATAAACTGACTTGCTTTAAATCTTTACAATGTTAATTTCTAATGATCTCTTCCAGTGTGTATTTTATCCTGTGATGAGAAAGTAACACTCGTCTTACTAAACAAAGCACATTATAAAAACCTAGCATAACCATATACATTATTTTATGATGCAAGGTTATCATTCAATGATGAACAGACGGGGACACTGTGTCTGCATGCATCTTGCACCTGTAATGTTGTACACCTCTGTAAAGCGCTCTGTTGTGTATCTGTATTGTTGTATACCCCTGTAAAGTGTTCCGTGGCTTGTCGAAGCTAGGGCCAACACTCAATACATTCCATAATAATATTAATAATGGTAACATTCATAATAATATAATATAATATAATATAATATAATATAATATAATATAATATATAATATAATATATGGTACTCTTTAAAAATGTGGGAAAGGGAAAGGAGACAAATCGCAGCAATGAGGGTCTCCGCAGGTTTGCAAAAATCAAAACCCCTTTTTGAGAACGTAAGAATGACCACAGGTCTTTATAATCTACAGCTAGGTCTGATGAAAGGGCTGAATGCTTAAAGCACTAAGTTCATAATGTACACTGAGCTTGGTGCTCAAGTTACTTTTCGCAGCATTCTCCCTAATATTAAAGTGGTTGAAATCATGAATGTGTTAAATAAAATGTAGGGGTACTGGTGGTCCAGGGGTGAATATCGGTTTCTAAACCATCAATCAGCCCCATACCTCTAAAGCACCAGAAGTGATCCAAACAGATTGGAATAACAAGCCAATTATAAACTCCCTTGTCCAGTTTTGGTAACATGGACGGAATGGCAGGCTTATCTCTGAAAGGTTGTGGATCGTTGGGTAGATTCAACACAGCAAAAATACAAATATTACCCAATTTATTTATTTATTTGGATTTGTATAGCGCACACCTGCCCAGGGGCATCGTGGCATCGTGGCGCTGAAAGCAATCTTACTTGTTACAGGCATACATGGTGTATACATAGATACAGTGCAGAGCATATTTGCATATTTACATACAGTTGTGCTTATTTACATACAGTTGTGAAAATACAGTCCGATAGGTAAGGTGGAGCTAGTTAAACAACGTGGTTTTGAGTACTCTGCGGAAGGTATGGTATGGGTTTTCGTTCCTTAGCGCGGTGGGGAGTGCGTTCCAGTTTTTAGGTGCTAGGTGTTGAAAGCTAGACCCTCCGGCTTTGCTTCTTTTGAATGTGGGTACATAGGTCTGGTTCGTCATGTGTGACGTGGGTCTAGTAGATGTGTTAAGGGTGATTCTTTCAGAAAGACAGGGCGGAGCCTTTGCGGAGAGGCATCTGTGGGTGATGGCCATGGATTTGAATAGTATCCGTTCTTTTATTGGTAACCAGTGGGCTTCTTTTCTGGCTTGGGAGATGTGCTCCCTTTTAGGGATGCTTAGGGCTGCTCTTAGAGCATTGTTTTGTGTGACTTGCATTTTTCTTAGGTTTTGTGCAGACGTGCCCAAGAAGAGAGCATTGCAATAGTCCAATTTGGTACCTACTGTGGCTTTGGCTACGGCCAGGCAGTTTTTAGTGGATAGGAAGGGTTTAACGGCATTGATTACCTTAGTGGTAAGTGTCGCAGAGGAGGCTATGGCATTGACTTGCCGTGTCATGGAGAGAGTGGAGTCAAGGTATACTCCTAGCGTTTTTACTGATAAAAAAAGGGACTGTCCTGTCAAGCTTGTATCAAAAATATCTACTTTATTTATAGCACAACGGACAGTTCTAACAACACTACAAAATACAACCCCCCCTGTCTGTTTCAAAGAAGGAAAAGGGATGCACTCTGGATACTGACAGGAGGGTGGTTGTTATGGTTAATAACCAAAACAGTTTAAGATTACTTGGCTTCAGCACGACGGGAGCAATGGGTCTTACTATGTCTCTACGGGCCTTCCAGGAAGGACTAGGGGGACAGCACCACAATGTACCTTGTGCTTTAGGTGTTCTGGGTGATTGACAGAGTCGAGTCAGCTTCAGGGTGCTTTGCAGGCTTCTGTGATAAAGTTCAAGATGGGAGTCAGCTGCGGGTTTTAGGCGGCAAGACGGTTCGGCAAGTGAAGCTGGATAAACGGCTGCAGGCTGGCCTACACAGTGGCTCAGAGTCAGAAATCGTTGTCTCAGTGCAGTTCGGAGGTTTTGAAGCACAGTTCGAGACGTCTTGGATGTATTTAAGCGATGGCAGCTTGACAACGGTGAGCATTGTCATTGATTGCAGATCGAGGAACTTGAGTGGCTGGAAAATGTCCTTTAAGACGGATGGTGGTAGATGCTTGTCGAGGCACTTCTTCAAGCTTCCTAAATGGGATTGTGTCACCCTTTAAGCCAGACGGTCCAAAGCTGAGGAGTGTGTTGCAGGCAGCTGCCTTGTCCTTGGTTGTGGGTTGAGAGACATTCTGGTACTCCCTGTCGAGTGAGCTTACTGCAGAGCCTAGCAGGGCATGCTGTGTGCTGGCTGGGTACCAGTTGTGGAGTGGCCGGAGGGTCCTCTGAGTTCTTCATCTCCCTCTGTTCACTGGGAGATGTTAAGGGGAGGGATCTTGCTTCCCTCTTTGGAGGGCCTGACCATCATTCACTGGTGTAGGATCTAAGGCAGACTGGACCTTTCCGCCACGGTCCAAGGTTGAGTTCTTATTTGTTACTTCAAGTGAAGTCTTCAAATGATCTCCCAAAAGAAGAGGGGATCAGCACACTTTTAAAGCAGAGTGGGCCAAAGTGATTGGTGTAGGCCAAGCCCACCTTAATGAACCAATCCTGGGGTCCCTAATAACAATCTCCTGTGTACATGAGGTCATAGCCAGAGTGCTTTGCAACAGGAAAGGTAAAGGGGTGAAAACCTGTGATACTAAGTCCCACTCATCCTTCTGTCTGTTGTTGAACAAAGAGTCTCTCTCTTAAATGGATCTCTCTGTGGTTCCTGATTAAAGCGGCAGGTCTTTCTTGAAGCTGCAGCAAAACCAGCCTCTCTGGCTCCTGCAAACCACATTCTCATACCTTATGAATGGGGTCCTCCTCTCGGTGTGGCCTACTGTAAACACACGATCCCAGACATGATAGCTCTCTGTCATTGATATTGAGGGCGGGAGCTGGCTTCAGGTTGACACAGTTATATATGAAAGATTGTTGGGTTTCCTGTCTCCTTTCTTAACCTCTGCAGCCAGGCCAAATGTGGGCCTGTTTGAAGTACCCACTAATTGGTATGTTAATTTTTGTCGCCAGCTGCTAGGTTTAACAAAAGAGCATACCAGCCATTTGAACAGGCGGTTTAAAGTTAGCCCACACTTTAATACCCATAGAACCAAGAAAGATATTGGGATCTTGATGCAAGGGAGGATAACTGACATCACCCTCTCGGGAATTCCTGCCCTCTAAGGGGGAGCGGGGTAACCCAGTGGCATCCCACTTGCACTGTCTCCTAGGGGGCGTTAAGATTAGCGGCTCAACTGCTTAGCCTCAAAAGGGGTAGCCCCCAGTTCCCTGAATTTATCACACTTGCTATTCTTGAGCAAACTGCTCTGATTGTCATTAAAGAATAAACTGGTTATGATATTAAGAACGTTTGAAATTCTATAAAAAGGCAACATAATTTGTTTGTAAAATAAGCAGACCTGAAAGTACGCTTGGCAGAGATCTGTGACATTTGGTGAGGTCTCGCCTGTTTAGGGTCCCCTCCACTTAAATGGCCTTCATGAAAAGAAAGAGCAGGCAATAGACTAATGAACGTGAAGAGGCAAAATGTTTTACCAGATATCGCAGTACTCTACACAGAGATAAAACTATCTTCCCAGGATCACAGTATAATTTAGTGGCAAAGCCGAGATATGAACCTTCACACTTTGGTTCTGCGGCCTCCAGTTTGCTACCTTACGTCCTCTCCCCTTTAATGCATGATACAGCTCTGTGGACTGGACTTTACAGCCCTAATTTGGAAGGACAAGCAAAAGACCTGGACCATACTGATGCCATGTGAGATTTTATAATTACCGCTTGTTGGGGGAGGTGCATTGTCTTGTGGCATAGTAGTTGTTACTATCACCAAAGTTTATATCCTCAGGTTTATCTACTACAGAGAGAGGAACATCTGACTCGGCTTTCTAGAGATTTGGTACTCTGATCTGACATGTGCACACAAATCACTCCAACACACTGAGCTGTCTTTTTAACCATCTTGGCTCTCAAACTTATTAATATTCATTTCAACTTCAGTTATTTCAAGTGATCAGTCTATTTCCCAAAGGAAGACGAAAACATTAAACTGCTGTAATGAAGGCACAGCCTGTATGTAAAACAGTGAACCCAGAACACAGTGCGGGATGAATTGATTAGATCTTAGGTGTCAGCCCGGCAGCAGGCTCAGATTCTCAGCTGCACACTATACAATACCATGAGATGTGTGGTTCATGTTTTGCAAACAAAATGTCCACTGACTTCTTTGTATCAGGTAACCGGGTGGGGGCCCTTCCCTGGGAGCAGACATATGGAATTTCCCCACCTATTTAGATCTCTCTGCACTGAGAAAAGTGGGAAGGTACATGGTATAGAATTCCCTCCACCAGGGAATCTCAGGGGAATCTGAGAGGGGTATGCCCCTGCGCTGCCTTGGTTCCTACGTTCCTGACTGCAAAATGTACTCAAAGTGATCATTAGAAATGAACATTGTAAAACGTACAAAAGAGCAGTTTTGCAATGGTAGAAGAAGTGAGCTGAGAATACACACTATTCAATCTCTCAAAATGTCCTTCCTTATTCTTCTTGGGAAGGGTTGTGCTCAGATTAAAACCAATGGTCTGTTTCTACTAGGAGCACCAAAGCACTTTTTGTAATGTTGCCTGCTGGCCATTGATTGAATGGTAGGACTGTTGAGCCCATATATGCAAAAACACTCATTATTAACAAAGAATAGAAAGTATTGAACACAGTTGTAGAACCTGCACTCTGGTCCTCTGGTACCTTTCAGGGTCTGTCCGAACCACATCATCCCCTGCAAGACCTTTCCGCATCGTCCTATTTCTTCCTCCATACAGACAATGCACCCTCAGTGTGATGACAACATACCTACAGGTCCCATGTGGTGACAATGTAAGCCTCTTAATAGCAGACTAGTCACTGCGTCCGGTAATCCCTCTATCATTGCTCCCTTCATTCCATTTTGAATTATAAACAATTCAGCACCCATTCAAGATATACGTGCTTTTTCTCTGGTTGCGCTGCTGTCAGGAACAGCTGGGTTGGTTGTAGCAAACGTGCACCCGACAATGCACCACTATCTCACAGAGATACACAGCAAAAGAGCCTCTAGTTTCAAACACAATCACATCACAAACATAAGGTAGCATCTCTTTAAGTTTGGCCTGATCGGCTCAAAGTTCAACAACATCCAATGATGTACAACAATCATACTTTTCTTTCACATTGTCTGAGGTTAGTTATGTGATTGCATGGGTAGGATTTTATTTAAACATGCTTAAGATTAGTTAGAGCTAAAGCAGACATTATTGAGAAGCAGATTTACTTTCTGGGATGAATAAATATAGCAAATTTGGCAATAGCCATGGACGCTCATAAATACAGTGTGACATCTTGGGGTGCCTATAGCCTGAGATAAAACTTTAATTTCCTAGTTAGCAATAGAAAAAAGGGTAATCTTGCATAGAAGTACATTGTGTTGTAAACATAAATGATGGGGCTTAATGATGGTATTAACCAAATTGATCGAATACCAAATTGACCTTCTGAGAAAGGACCAAATTATTTTGGTCAAATTTGTTAGGTATTTTGGTTAATTTTTTATTAAAAATAGATGTGGGGTGGAGTAAGGGAATATGTTCTGGAAGTTGGAAGTAGGGTGGGGGTCGGGGAGTCATCTCCCGCATTATTTAAAAATAAAATAAATAAATAAACAAATCGAATAAAAAGAATTCTGTCAATTCTCCAGTTGGTCAATTTGTTTTTAATCAATTCACAGTAATCCCCTAATGATATGGTGTTGCAGTGTCAAGGCAGATCCCTCTGGATGTGCTCACTCAAGTACTTGGAGTGTTTCTGTGATTGGACTTGGCAGACATTGTTTAATAGACTATCGTACTAGGGTGATCAAAGTCATAAAAAGTCTTATTTTAGTTGAACTAATCCCTGATCCTTTCTGTATTTTCCCCAGAGGCAGCCTGATGAGTGAAGACAGAACAGAAGAGAAGACAATGAAGTTCAGGCTTGGAAAAAGGTGAGTTCAAAGTGGTCACTACTACCCGGCACCTCCTTAAGCAACTCCTCCTGTCCTTCCTTAAAGAAAGTCTCCAAATGTGCACTTGTTTTCTGCCATACATTTTCCCTGAATCTGTTTACTTTGTTGCATCCCAAATCAATTGGGGGCAATGCAGTTCAACCACCACTAGCGTTCCTATCTCTGATTTCCCTGTAAAAAGGTACTTCCATTCAACACACATGGTGCAAAATCCACTGGATGGATTTGCACCAAAGAAGAAACAATTTAAGGACAAGGCGTCAGAGGTATTCCTTTTTTCTTTAATTTGGTGTAAATCCGTTGACAGTGAGGCCGGGAGGATGGCTCAAGGGAAAAACATTTGTCTTGGAAGCAAGACAACGCATAGCAACACAGGTTTGAATCCTGGTCTTGCTCTTAAAAACCAGTCTCCCGTATTAAGCGCCTTATAAAAGAACAATTATAATTATTATTTTTAAAGAATTAGATGAAGAAGGGGGTGCCCCCAGTCCCAGGATAATGTATCACTCACAGTGCATTGCAGCACTGAGGCTTTTCAGAAATAGGAAATTAAAATCTGCCTTTTTCTTTTGCTCAATGTGAGTGAATCCTGCAGTATTCCTGTGGGAAGCCAAAGAAGAAAGGGCTCAAGCAGATACTTGGAGGAGGGCAAGTGGTGGTTTTACATCAGGGTAGAGGTGGCGGGGGAAGAAAAGGAAAGAAAGCAGAACCACAGGGGCCGTTTTTTGGGGGGGGGGACATTTTGAAACAGATCATTTTGTCTTACTGAGAGAATCCCATGGGATTACTGAGGGAACATCGCTAGAAACGCTCATAAAAATAATCCATCACCAGTACCAACTCATGGAGGATTTACTCAGTGGAGTGCAGTAGGGCGCCCAAGAAAGGAGGAGGGAGCCACATGGAGAGTGACAGTGAGACCAGGGAAAAATAACATTTTTGAGCTATTTCCCCTAAGACAAAGTAATCGGCAAACACTGTATTACCAAAAGAAGGATTATTTGAATAATACAAAGTGGCATATGGGTGACCTTAGTATGTTTCCCCAGGAATGTTTCAGGTGAAACTATCGTGGACATGAAAGGAGGGGGAAAAAAGGCAGTGGCCCATGCCTAGTTAATTGTATTGGTTGTATTGGTGCAACATGGACAGCTTCTGAAGACTATGGACGGTGTGATCAGGATATTTACTAGTGTGTCCATGGGCTGTGTACGACACACTTTATGACTAAATGGTTCATCATGGACAGTGGACATGAGTGAAAGGCCATGGCCGGTGGTATATGGTTATTTATTAACGAGAGGGATATGGGCCTCAGCAAAGATATAGCATAACAAAATGTTTCAAATTCAGTGAAACAGTCACCCATATAGATGTCACGCATGCTGTCATTTTTTATCTCATCGTTGATCTTGGCTGTGATCCCATGTATGTGATCATGGACTGAGCAATGGGGGTGATTTGGAGTTAAGATTGTCATCCACATCCAGTATATTTCATGGGTTTTGTTGTGATTAATCAGACCATCATAACTTTGTATTAACTAAAGATTTTTCACTGAAATAAAAATATCTATATATATAACATGCTTAAGTATGTTTCTGTACTCAGCTGATGCAATGTATCAGTGTGAGGTTGCCCTCTGCTGTCCGAATGGCAAAGTACACAAACATTTGGAACATTTTCATGTAACTTCCTTCCACCCCGCTTCTCTTCACAAAGGGCATGGTAGTTCCAGTGTCAATGAGCAGTTAATTACTAGCTCAATGTTTCAGTCACTAAAGAGCAAAACGCTGCAGGATGAATGCCACCTCACGAGCTAAAGCTGAAAGTAGATGCTGTAATTATGCTACTACGCGATCGTATGCCATCACAGGGACTCTGCAATGGAACACGGTTGACAATTACGTGTCTACAAAGACACATCATAAAGGCCTTTGTAATCGATCAAACTTAGATATGGTTCTTATACTGTGCATACCTAACATTCCATCTGATACAAATATGCCTTTGAAATTCAAAAGAACATAGTTACCTACACTTTTAGCCTTTTCAATGACCATTAATAAATCACAGAGAACTACACCCACTTCCTGGAAGTAATCAGTGGTAATGCTGATATTTATGAAGTGGGACAGAACTGACCTTATGAATTGCAGGCCGATATTGACCTTTAAGATATGCTAGAATGGTGCATATTACACCGGGAATGGCTAGTATATTACAGGGCCTGCGGTAGCAGCCCTGTAGTTATGGTTAAGTTGCTCAACCTATAGGAAGAGCACTTTTTGGTTGGTTTATAACTTCAACCCCCCTGGATTAACCTTCACAGAAATTTGCAAAGAAAGTATGTGGCCCCGTCAGATTGATCCTGCAAAGTTTGGTGAGGGTTTGTCAAGGGGGTGGGGAGTAAAGTTATAGCAGGGGGTCCCAAAATGTGTGGGTTTTTCTATAGACACAATGAAAAAAGAAATTTGCTCACGCCTACAGCCCACACCGCTGGATGGATTTTCACCAAATATGTGGCAGGAGCGGCAGCTTAGCCCCAAAAGCGTGCTTTTGTACATTTGGTGTAAATCAGTCCAGTATTTTAGAAATGTGTGATATCTGGTTTCGGTCCGCAGACTCACTTCCCTGTTCGGTCCGCAGACAGGCCCCCAATTGGTCTAGAGGAAGGCGTGAGGTCCGCGGGCATCGGACCTGCACGCCAATTGCATGGTGAAAAGCGTGAGGTGCGTCATATTTTTGGGAAACGCCTGCCATGTTGGATTTACGGAACGCTGCTGCTGTCCGCAGACATCTTGATAAAAACATATTAAAAAACACAACATTGCACTTGTCAAACTAATGGGACTATGTCTGGGGACATGAGGGGTGATGAGGATGGGATGGGATATGGCCTTAAAAGGCCAAAACCTGGGCATGTTTTATTCTCCGATGTCCACAAACAGTCAGGGACAGTCCTGTGATGTTTGCAAACACCTGAGGTGTTCGGGGGCATGTTTGCTTTTTGGTGCATTACAGGGTTGGTGAAAAGCAGTTTTTGGATGGCTTATAACTTTGTCGCCACTCAATGAAACTGCACATGTGTTACATCTAAGGTACGGGGCTGTGTTTCTCACGCTTCTTGACTACAGCTTCAAAAGCACTTTGAAATTGCTCCCCCCCCGCAGAGTGGTGTGTTACAGTACATACAGTGCACTGTTGTCTTCGAAAGATATGGATCAACAGCCTCTTTTATTTCTTGCAAGGTAGCTAGTGGGATTGTGTGTCCCACAGACGTAGGCTGTGTGGTTACAGTATTGATTGAGGAAGATGAGGTGGAGGAAGACACTTGCTAAGAAAGGAGCTACATTTCTGAGAGCATTATGGTGGTTGGATTGGGTATGGTGGTGCATGGAGGTGGTCCCATAAGAGTACTATCCAGGTAGTCTGTGACTTTGTACAACGTTGCACTCAGTGCATTTCACTTTGGCAGCTTTAGCCTTTGGTACATTTCCAACAGTGGTAAAGAACTGCCACACTCATAAGTCTCTCTTTATTTAATTTTATTTATTGTTTATTCATATAGCGCGTATACAAAGGTGAAGTGCTTAAAAGCGCTTCAATGCGGGAAGGTAACAAAGCAATACAGCAATCATTCTTAGGCCTTGGAAATACCGAATGATCTAAACAGAAAAACTAGCATACTAGCCCTGACGACATTTCTCCTAATGCAAGTGCATGAAGTGGTACAGTTGAGACCAAGCTCGGGAGGGGAGGTGGAAAAACAGTTGCGGGGGACCGGACAAACTAACTGGTCCCAGTACATTTAGCTCATGCATACATACAGACAGAGTTGCAGGGATGGCGGGGGGGTGGAGGGAACAAAGAGTCTGGTCCAGCAGGGCCCTGGCTTTAGTGCAGAGAGGTTGCCCCACTCAAAGAACGTAAGCTGAAAGTGCAGTAATGTTGAACAAAGTGCAGCGGCCCAGAGGCAAGTGCAAAGACTGGCGGGGGAGCATGGAACCTGTAGGCTCTGAAGGTGAACCAGGCAACCAGTTAGCAAAAACTGAACAGAGTTAGGGAAGAGAAGGAGGGTGGAGAGACAATAAAGGAGGTTAGCAGGGCAGAGGTAGAGAGAAAGAGGAAGAGAAAAGGAAGGTCTAGAGGAGTTTCCAGACCTTAAGGTGCTCCCACTCAAGATGGAGAGAGGCAGGGAGGCTGTTCCATAGGGAAACACCTGCAGAGTATAAATATCTACCCCCAAAACTCTGTTTGTGAAAGAGGCGCACCTGCACAGAGTTGGAGGAGGGTGAGCGGAGGACTCTAGAGGGAGAGTATTTAGAAAGAGAGTGTTGGGAGATAGTGCAGGCCCTGGGCCGGGAAAGCCTTGTGGATAATGCAGGGGGTCTTGAATATTTTCCTTGCAGCCACACAGAGCCAATGGAGGGATTGCAGTGCTAGAGAGATGCATTTCCAGGGCTTCAGGCCAAGCATAAGTCTTGCAGTTCTGTTCTGGATGAGTTGTAGAGGACGGAGAGTAGAAGTAGGAAGATTGAGAAAGAGGCTGTTGCAATAGTCCAGCCTAGAGAAAACCAGGCACTTCCTCTACCTCCTCTCCCTGGCCTTTTCATTGTCTTTGGAAGTGCTGCGCTTTTTTTGTTGTGTAGGTCCTCCAGATGGTGGTGGTGGTGGCTCTTGGGGAGGAGGGATATCAATAGCTGATGCCATTTTTAAAATAAATAGCAGTTTTGCTAATATTCTACCAAGTATGTGCTCTGTAATAGATTCTTAATAGATAATGAGTAAGAATAAGTGTAGGAGCTGTGCAAGGCTACATTCCAAGCTTGAACATTGCTAGATCAGCAGAAAGAGCTGTCCCGAACTGACCACGAAGCAGGGGGCCCTATAGTGAAGTGCGGATGGGTTCGCACACACGTCATCATGCCACGCACGCTTGGTCACGTGAGACTGTCTGGAAAGTCTGCGTTGACATCAGAGGTCCACGGACGTCAACGGACGCAAAAACTGTGGAAAAAGTTGCTAATAGTGTAAAACCCATGAAATTCACTGAAAAAACCTGGTTAAATGGACGTTATGGTTAAGTTGCATTAGTAAATACCTATGAAATTCACGGAAAAAACGTTGTTAAAAGGATGTTATGGTTAAGTTGCACTAATAAAAACCTATGACATTCAATAAAAAACGTTGTTAAAGGGATGCTACGGTTAAAAGTAAAATCGAAAAACTTCAGAAATGAGCCAAACGAATCTGGGGAGAAAATGATTTCCTAGGTAATCTATTACCTGGGCATGTCTTGGTAGGAAAGACAGGACAGAGGAAGTTCTATCTATCCCTGCCTGTCCTATACAGTATCCCTAGTGAGTGCTGGTGTGCCGCCGGTCTAACAGTGGATAGAAAAATAATTATATAGCTGTATTCTTTCTCAGTTGGTAGCAATTCATTTTCTAACAGCCCAGGTATTATATTTTTTGCAGTAAAAAGTAGTAATAACAAGATGGCCAATGCATGATGCCTCACTTCATTGAAGAGTAAAAATGCGGGGTAGAACAAAATTCCCAGACAGTATTGTGGCAAAAACAGCTTACTTAGCCCGTACTGAAGATCACAGTACCCTAATTAAAAGTAGAACTCAAATTCAAGATTAAAACAAGGGGGTAGATGTATGGTATGTATGGTTACCAAGTCTCCCTATGGCTCTAGCGTGCTATGTGGTAGGAAGCCTCCTACCATCTCCACATGTGTGTCAATCGATTTTCGGTGGTCTATGTGGTTAATGCCACCTTTTTCAGGACTGTCTTCTTTGGTTATTGTGAGGCTTATCTGCTTACATTGAATGGCTACAACTCAATTGGTAACTATTCATGCATATTCAGACTAAAATGTATATAGGACAAACTCACCTCCAATTGTTTATGGAGACATTCATTCAGACCCTGTAAGAAAATCAAAAGGGAACAAAATCACTACTAGTGTTCAAGAGCTAGCACATGATCAGTTTTCATCTTATTAGATATTCGTACAGCATTGGGTATATATACATATACGTGAACAAAGGTACTCACAGGTCACTGATGTGACTGGTGCTCAGTGAGTAAAAATGAATGGCCATGTGGATGGAAACATAGTTTGCTGTGATGTGGAACACCTCGATTGGAAGTAACAAAATACTCACCATTCAGCCAATGGTATCCGGATGTGTGTAACTAGGATTCGGCTAAGATGCACTCTGAAATGATTGCATCTACGTGGACCATGACTGATGTATGTTTAAAAACATCTCCCTTAGCCCATATGGTGGCGTGTACTGACTAGGGAGCCTGTTCCATACCTCGGTTCAACCTAATGTTTGGGTTTGACAGCCCTCTCTCTCTTTCGTTTTACAAAATAGTGCTTGGGCATAACCCACTGTAACTACTGTCAACCTTAAACCCCCCATCCCTTGCTTTCTCAGACCATACTGCACCAATAATCCCTAATAAGGGTGAAAAGTGTATACAGTCTCTGAATCCTTAAGCGCTGTCTGTCTTTGGTCGTGAAATGCTATGTATAAAACAGTGCTGCTACATAGACTAGGACATTTCCATGTAACAAAGTCTTTCTGCTAATTTGCATACGCACAATGCACTGCACATTTGACTCTGAACTGGAGATGATGGAGATATATCCAACTGCTCCTAGAGATGTCCGCCATTAAATGGCAAAACCTGTACAAAATTGTAACTGAACCTACAGAATATTAAATTCAACCTATCTCAAGCACACAATGGTGTCCCTTATCATTAGAGACTGAATATGGAGTACAAAAATACCAATTGGTAAACACCAGATCCAGTGCCAAGGTAAAACAGGGATCCAAACCAAATCTCGCACATGCCTAAACATGGGACTGCAGGAGCTCTGTCCCACTGGAACCCCCAATTACCGGCAGCAGGATATATAACCTCACGCAGAGAAACCGAAATATACCAGCGCAGCGATCCACAGTTCCCACAAAAAATACCCAATATCATCTACGAGTATTGAGGCAGGTCGCCCCTCTTATCTCTGAAAACAACCGAGCCAAACTGGTCAGAGCCGTTATCTTGCCACGACTTGACTATTGTAATGCTCTGTTGGGGGGGGCTAGTAGAGAAGACGTACAGCAATTGCAGAAAATCCAAAATGCCTCTGTACGTATAATATACGGTATGAAGAGGCATGAACCCACCTCTAACGCGAGAAGGGAGCTACATTGGCTCCCAGTATCAGCCAGGATTTCCTTTAAATTATTGACGTTAGGTCATAAATGCATCTATGGAACAGTCCCTGATTATTTGAAGGACAAAATCATGATATATCAACCGACAAGAAATCTGCGCTCTACAATGACTCTAAGTCTGCAGGTGCCAAGGACTAAGAAAGCGCGTGGAAATGGACGTTCTTTCCCGGTGCTCATGGCTAAGGCCTGGAATAATCTACCGTTAGGGCTCCGTACAGAGAGCAATCACCTGGCTTTCCGGAAACTCTTGAAGACAGAACTTTTCATCTAACCTACATCTTCGGTTGTCCTCACTGACCTCTCTGCTTGTGATGGAGCGCTTGGATGCCTCAGGGCTTGTAGCGCTATAGAAATTTAATAACATAACATAACATAACATAACAAGCTCCCATTTTAAGACCAATTGCTCCCTTTGTGCGGAAGCCTAGTATCCTTGTCAGTATCCAGAGTGCATCCCTTTTCCTTCTATGAAACTGTCTGTCCTCTGCATTCCTTTACATGGTGGGTTGTATTTTATAGTGCTGCTAGAACTTATTATGCACTCTGAGCTTAGCGCTTTATAAGACTTCAAATAAATACACGAATAAATACATTGTTTGTTCTGTTAGTGATAAAGTAAATATTTGTATACAACCACTCTGGACAGTCCCTTTTATCATTGCTAAATAATTGTATTTGTGCTGTGTTGCAACTAACCAACGATCCACAACCTTTCGTAGATAAGCCTGCCATTCAATCCACGTTACCAAAACAAGGAGGTTTATAATGTGCTTGTGTTTGCAATCTGCTTGGATCCCTTCTAATGTATTAGATGTGTGGGGATGATTGATGGTCTAGAAACCAATATTCACCCCTGGACCACTAGTGCCCCGGAAGTTGATTTCTCACACTAATATACAGCAACACTAAGACAGTGAAAGAAAGTTTCAAATATGCAGGAGAAGTATGCCATCCACTTATTCTTCTTTCGATGCTCCCAGCGCGGACTGTTATTTATTTGTGCCCAAGAATAGATTGAAATTGCTCCCTTGTGTGGATTGAAGGGGTTTGAATAAAACAATTGCACATGATTGAAATATTTGAAATTCTGGAGTCTATTCATGGTGATATTAGTTTTAGTAAATTCAATTTGCGGGCGGCTTATCACCTCATGCAAATTTGGTCAGAAGAGGAATTGAAAACCTCTTTAAGGGCCCTATTTAGCCATATATTCAGTATAGGAAAATGAGGCTCAATTATGACAAGTTTTCAGAGATAAAGTTATAGACAATTAATGGCAACACCTGAAATTGGGATTTTGAAGACTTAGAAGTCATACTTTTTTCAATAGCGCTCTCTTTTGATGCCACAAAGTTGTCAGAAGATTGGACTTGTCTCCTCTCCTATCCTATCTGTTATGGACAGCAAAGTAATCTACGGTCTTCACATTTCTATAGAACAGTAATGCTGAACTTCTTACAACTTACCTCTAAGAATGAATGTTTATTTTAAAAAGTGGTTCCTCAAAAATGGTTTCATTGAAGATGGCAGAGCTAAAATGGCTTTGTAAGCACTTAACTAGACCTTTGCCTTCCAACCAGCTCTCCGTTATCCAGATGCTTCTTGAATATTTATTACTAAAAACGATTCTTTGAACAGTGACATTCAAAGTAGATAGTGACAGGTCCAGAATGATGATTAGCTGTGCATCCTATTTTCTACTTACCGCTTGCAAAAGAAGTTCTTCTTTTAGAGAGTTGTCAATGAAAGCCGTCTTTGGTAAATCAAATGTCTTTCTTGGAGCACTTTTGCCTTGTGAAAGCAAACAGATCTTAGGAATTTGCATATGTTCTGTAGCAGATTCACTGTAAGAATATATCCAGCTGATTGTGTATAATCTTGTGCGCAGAATGATTTTGTTTTACCGTATGTTCCATGTCCTGGTAATGTAAAGACACCTGAATTAATTAGGAAATGCTGCAAGTTGAATCATGACACTACTCCTGCTCAAATATCTTTCTTGCTGAGGTAAAGAGGTGTTGAGTTTCGATCCAAAGGCTTTCTTCTCTTTACCCCTCTACTGTATGATTAACTTAGAAAGAAGGATTATACTTTCTAGAAATGCCTCATCTGTAATTAAGATAACTTTAAAGTTGGGGTAACAATCATTTTGTTGGCTGTCTCTGTCAGTGGATGGTCACAGATGTGTTACTCTTCCTCAGATTGTGCTTGGAATAAACATTTTCATGAGCAGCACCTGCAGCTGTGTAAGGAAGGCGTGGCATCATAGCAAGACAGACACAAGGGACCACAGTTCAAGGGTGTTGTTTAAACTATAAAATGGGTGAGAAAAACACCTAATCTAAACCTAATTCTCAGATGGAAGCAAGCTATGGCGATCAAATAATAATAATACAGTCCTAGTGGAGTCTAGTCAAAGAAAAAGGGCTTATAATAAAAATAAACTATTGCCAATCCTTACCGCTATGCTACAAAAGAATGGGGGATAATGTTCACAAGAAAAGAAAGAAGTGTTCACAAAATGATATGTTTTGGATGCTCTGGCCGTCGTCTCCTTTCCCCACGTTTTTAGCACGGGACAAGGCGGGACATTCGAGCACAGCACACTTATGGGGTTCTCCACTAAGAGTTTACAGTTCCTTTTCTCAATATCAGGGCCTTCTATTCCCAAGTATCTTCTCATGCAAAGTCTCTTGCTTCAGAGGGCCTGATATACCAAAAAAACAATGCAAAGGTTCCTTCTGTTAACCTTTATGTCGGGTGATTGCCTTTCACCCTTGGATCCCCCTCAGCCGGCCTCTTGGTACTTGTAGTTTCTTTCTTCGCAATGGTCAATACTGTCTCTTTGTTCATAAGAGGGGTAACCGCTGGAGACCTCCAGCTGAGCACCCACGTGGCGGCAGATCACTGAATTTGTGGTACCAAGTTTGTTCACAAAAGATCTCTTGTATAATTATATTCTTAATGTTGGCACTGCAAACTTGAGCCTAACACAGTCTGGTTGACTATCAGGTTCTTCGGACTCACCGGCTGTGCAGAACTCGTTGGGGGCCGCTTTGCTGCTGGACTCGAGGACGGTACCACAATGGCAACCGCGTTTCCCTGCCCTGGCTATCACCGCGGGAGGGCTCCATGTACCGCTGACATCTGTCACGCCATTTGCCAGCTGCGCTTCCCGGTCTTATGTTTCTGTCTTTGGAGGCTTTGCGGGTCTGGGTTGAAAAGGGCAAGGGCAACCCCCTCCTTGACATCCTTTTAGGTCTCACAGCCTTTCTCCTCTGTTTGAACTGTCGTCTTGGAATGGCTGTTTCCTCATGCATTCGGCCTTGCTCGGAGTGTGCTCTTGTGCTCCGCCTTTTATCCCAATGGGGACAGGAAAGGGTTGTCGGGTGTGTGTGGTTGTCAGCAATTGCCTGACTCTGCCTGAGCCTTGTATTGGGATATGTCAGGTAAACTGCTTGGGTATTAGTTTGTTGTTGTTGATGCTGTGAGAAAGTGTTTTATGTTGGAAAAGGGGCCGGGGTGGAGTTTTTAAGTATTCTAATAGGCAGGATGGGGAAAAGGTGAAACATGGAAGGGGATACTGCATCTCAACCTTCGGTATCCCACTTCCACTCCCTGAGTACCCCTCATCCAGGTGATCCTCCTGCAATGGTCCACCCCCAGGAACTGAACTGGATCCAATAGCGATAGCTGTGTCCTGGCCACCTGGATGACAGATCCCCAGGAACTAGTAAGTGAGATGCCTTCAGGTTTCTCACAGCTGTCAAGACCCTCTGAGATATCTCATGGATGATGGCATAACATTGCTAAAGATTTATTTGTGGAATAACCTACCTCTGAGGAGTATTCAGTCATTAGGTTTACAGTAGATATGGCATATTTTACTCCTAGGAGAACATGACTTCTACCTTGGAATTTCCTTGTGTCTTTCATTTTGGATGTTTGATTTTCACGGTTCTCTTAGGAATATTTTTTCTGCTAGAGGCTCCAGTGTGGGGAGCTTTGGGCATCAAAGGGCCCGCTCCTGTGGTTATTAACCACAAACAAATGGCCAGACATAAAGTGTAACTCAAATACTGAAAAAATATTTGTGCTCTTTCACCAATGCTACACAGAGTAGATGGAGTGCTATCCTTTCCACTGTGGAATTTGCTTCTAATAATTCTGTACATTCTGCAACTTTGGCAGACATTTTTCTGTTTGGATTGTGCGCATCCTAGGTTTTTCCAAATGGTGCAGTAGACATTTCGGGATCCAGCAAACTCTTATTTCAATTACTGTGAATTTAAGTGCAGAGAAAATGTCTATGAAGGGGAAATACTGTTGGGTTTAGAAGTTGTACAGCAAAGTATTATGTTGGCGGCAATGAACAGTTCTATTCACTGTTTCTCTCTTTTTAATTTTTTGACAGTTAATTTGCCTACTGGCTTTTCTCTTAACAAAGTGGAGGGGGACGAAATTCCACCTTCTAAGTTTTGTTTAGCAGGAACGATCTGCACACCAATTTCAACAATTTGCAGTTGTCTCCATTGAAGGAGCACACATTGGCGAGGACTATAAAGCTCAGTGTTACAAGTACCCCAATAAGCAACAGATTTAGCCAAAGAAATATGCTATTAGAAAAATAGATTCCTAGCTCAACCTGGATGAGTCCCATCTTTGATCTTGACAAAACACGTTTTTGCTTCCTCCAATTGTAAATCTTCCATTCATACTGAACCCTGTAATTTGTCTGGGAAGCATATGAATGTTTGAACACCCAGCTAAGACAATTATCATCTTCATAGCACTTGTAGGTCACTTTTTTATTCCACAAGTATCTGAAAACAGCAAGATCTTAAGCCCAGTTAACGTGATCTCTTTTTGTAAAAACTGTGAATCTCAGGATATCCTTTCGCAGGGACTTACCTTTAAGGCAGTCACACAGTTCATCAATCCCCTGCCTCATCCACTCAACCACAGGCCATTCAGAAATGCACTGCCATCAAATGCTTCTTTGTTGACAAGATCAGCAAGCAAAACCAAAACACTAATGCTTACACGAATGCAGACAATCCCGTTCATCCCACCCTGCATCATTTTATCCAGCTTCTATTAATTGTGGGGTTGCTTAAGGATCACCACTTTCTCACATTGCTCTTTAATGTTTACATTTTCCCTTTTCTGCTCTTGTTTGACAAATTTGGATTTAACTACCATTACAATGCTGATGATGCCCAGATGGATTTTGAAAGTGTCTGACTATTTTGAAAGTGTTCTCCACTTTATCAACTGTTTAAATTAAGTGAGTGCTGTTACGGATTTTAAAGATGTGTCACGCTCCAGAACAGGACTCTTGTTACTGGCCAGGGACCCGGTGCACAATAAAACGCTTTTCTGTTTCGTTCACTCAGATTGCATTTTTTGAGAAGGCATGCAACCCGTCTCACCCCGCCCCCTCCTTTACATACACCCCGTGTCGCAATGGACCATGAACCAGGGCGGTGTGTAATAATGAAATATTTATTTATTTTAATTTTGAATAAAAATCAAACACATTCAATATGGGGCAGCAATCACCAGGGTGGTGATAATTACACAATAAAATGATAGAACACACTTAGTTTAACCTTTTAACATAAGAGACACAATGCACAATTGAAGGAAAGCAAGATTACTTTTGTGTAGTGCTTTTAAATGGCACCACAGTTAAGCATTCCCCCTGCAAAACTCCCTCAAACCCCTGTTAACCACATTTTGTGTGGGTGGAGAGGAGTAGCCATGAGTCAGATATACTATGCAAAAATCGGATAGAAAATCCGACCTACCTTTCCTGAATAGGAGGCAAAAATCGAATTGAGCTCCGTTGAAAAATGAGTAAAATGGCACTCGGAATTACTGAATGGTGATTTTACATGTACGGTTGAATGAATAAGGCAAGAATATGTATGGTGGTATCAAAGAAGCAAGGAAACTCGCACGGTACAAGGCAATGTACTAAACAACGGGCATACGGCGTAGAAAATCGACTTTGGAAGGAAAAACAGTACAGCATGTATCACGTGGCAAATTTGCAGTTGTTTCGTTTCATGGGTTTAAAATAGAAAAACGGCTTGAAAAATGAGCTAAACAGACAAAATCGGAATGCGGTTTTAATGCTAAGGTACAAAAGCATATAGCAGGTATGATATGAAAGTGAAAGGGTGACTTGATGGGTGACAGTATGGGATTCTTTAAAGGAAAGAAAATCGGCTTTTAAAAGGGAAACAATTTCACAGGCAACTCGGTTTGGTCAGAAAAAGGATTTATTCTACTATTATATTTTAGTGACTATAATTAGTAAAAGCACTCGACAAAATTGTTCTTTTCGAATAGCAACAATAATGAATGAATTTTCAACTGGGAAATGAATTGATTTACTTCAAATAATACTAGGGACTTACACAGATAACAGAATGAGTTGGAAAGGATTGCGCTAACACATAAAGACTAACTCAGATTTTTCTAAGGACAGGATACACAGAGGATTCTTACAATTTTTAAGAAGTTACTAGGTCACTTATAGTATTTCTTATAGGGTTACTTATAGGGTTGGACAAATGGCAAGTTAACAGAGTTCAGCGTTTTGATATTGGGGAGGGGCAATGCTTATAAAAAGCACTTGAATGGGGCAGTTTAGACAACCAGCCAGGCCTCGGGACAAAGATCTGGTCACTTGGGCAACAACTGGGCTCTCCTCTAGGGACACGGCAGAGGAACCAGGGTCTGGTCACAGTAGACAGTGGGGTGCATCAGCTGGGCTCTCACTGAATTATTGTGATTTTGTAGGGTTTTAATTCTGTATCAGTGGTTTTGCCTGGATCTGCTACCTCTGAATGGGCACTGGAATCTGGAATCTTGCAGGGTGAATCTGGGATGTCTGGCTCTCTAGATGTTGATTTTTGAATGAAGGATTCTTGAATGTTGGATTTTTGAATGTCCTGACTCCCCCCAAGCTTCCTCCTTTTATAAACCAGATGACATCAGAGGATTTTTACTATGTGGGCAGAACTATTATAGACATACCTCTAAATCGGATAGATCAGCCTGTAGCTGTTGCTGCCTTCCTGTAAGCAGATTGGACTGAAAGAAGTGACTCACTTTTAGTGTGTGTGTGTTTTTATGAGGTGCATTGTTATGCCATAGTATCTTTTCCCAAAATCAGTTATGAGACAAAACCCATATATTTACAATTGTTATCCTCCAGAAAATTAGATAGGCAGACTCCATATTTTACAAAGAATATGCTGTTCCAAATCCCAAGTTGTTGCAATGCTGTTTAGTCATTCTGGCAATCTTTCACCATTTCCATGGAAAACATTTCACCTAAAATTCTACAATTGTCTACATATGTACATATTATCAATGGGCATATTTACATTAAGTTTCAAATCTGTACCATGTACGCTTTCCCCAGAAATTACATTTTACTGGTGTTTGCGTCCACCACATGTCAGAAAAACCTACAATGTCTTATTTTAATGGTGCATAAATTACATTTAAAACAGTCATAATTTCACATTACTGTTTCTTTAGATTACTGAAATAAATGTCATGATATGAACAGTCTTTGAAATCAAATGGGCTGGCTTTGTTTCCAAATATGGGCAGTCTTTCCAATCCCACAGGCAAATGTCCTTCCCTGATCAGCTGGCACATGGGGTTGCTATGACTCCCCTTTGATCCTAGGCAGTTTGAAGCTGAGGAGAGGCGTCGGAGGATTTCACACTTTAGTGACAGGGCAGTCCATTGTCCTGTGTTGCAGCAATGCCACTAAGTCTGACAAAGTCGCCTCTTCCCACACCTCTGGCCCATTCATGTGCTAAAGGAACTTCCTTCCCCAATGGACTGGTACTTTTAGAAGTGCCTGCCTTGCAAGAACAGATTTGGCAGCAATTGCAGGGCCTAGCCATGATGTTGAAGTTCATTTTGTGGGGAACAAATACAGTACACAGAGTACAATGTCCTTATATTTTGGCAGCTTCTCTTCCCAACATATACAGTTTTGTTTCAGGGCATGTCACAGTATTATTTCCATTGAGCTTGTACATTATCCACTCACTGCTTTGCAGAGCAGTGCAACACTGTTCATTTTTACTTTCCCTGGTCATTTACAAATGCGATTTTCCTCACATCTTTATTCTGAAAATTTCCATAGCTCTGTTCAATTTCTAACACACAGGAATCTGTTAAAAAACAAGGGTTCTTTGAAAAGGACATAAGCAAAGGGAGAGAGAGAGCTTCTTGGGAGGAATTTCGCCAGTGTTACTTTGTTGGAAGAGGAAACGTTTGCCGTATTGCCTGAACCAAATTTCTCTGCTCTTTCACAGTTTTTACTTGACACACATGTCATTCAGTGAGGAATGCCCTCCTTTGCTGGTGTACAACCTGAAGATAGATGGGCATGGATGGGCTTTACTGCAACCAAGCTGTGTAATGTTGAAACGATGGAAATAGTATCAGTGCACAGTCATTTTAAACACAGAACATTTTCTCTTTCAATTAGAAGTCTTGAGCTTGCAGCATAGCAGTGCTGCATCGGGCTGCTTTTGAATTCTCCTTTTTGGTGCACATGAAGAAAATAACTGCAGCCATTCTTGGGGTGCTCTATGTTTCATCTCGCCTCATATGTGTTCAACAGAGCCAGCGCAGCCATTAATTTTGATAACTGCTAAAAATGCAGTTTTGATGCAAGGGAATAAGTGCTCAGCAGAGCCAGTGCAGCCATTATTGTTGTAACAGCTGAAAATGCAGTTTGGTGATGTAGGGGAAATTATTCTGGGCTGGTAAATGTACCCCACAGTGCATGGATAGTTCACAATGGCCCAGAGTTGTACCCCTCTTAAACCGTGGTCTTCCATCTAGGACCTAAACAGTTGTTCAAAGATCCAGCCCTCCACCTTCCTCCACTGGGTTTATTCTGCTTTTCCATGACCTACTCTCAATATCTAAGAATGTAGGAGTCATATGGCAGCTGATCTTAGTTTTAATTGGCAGGTTGGCCAATGTTTAAAACTCTTTTCATAGACTATAGCAACTCCATTGGACATTTCCCTATCTGCCTAGGCCAGAACTTGGAGTGGTGGTTGGAGCACTGGTTAATTCCGAATTTAACTCTTCCAATGATTAGTATGCGTGGATTGAAGACTATCAATTGGACCACATTTAATGAGTTCAGAATGCAAGTGTTCACCTCTTCCATGTATTTGCAAATACCTATCACATTTCTGGTCCCAAACGGACCCTCCATTAGCTGGCATTTCAACAGAGGGACCATTTTAAACTCCTTTGCCTGGTTTTCAAGTGTCTGCAGGGACTTGGCCCTTCTTAGTTAGAAAGTAGTAGTAGAAATAGAAGTAGTACAAATCATTTATTGAGCGCAGCAATACAGCAAAACCAGTTCCAAGGCGCTATACTTTAAACAAATATCACAATGATGAATACATACACTTAATAAATGTAAACCACACACTCCACAAGCACAGTTATATGTCAATAACAATAAAATACTAAGAAATCCAATCCTAACATTTTAGATAGCCCTAATCTATACACCAGATTGCATTTCTTCAGGGTACTCAGAAAATACTATTTATACTGAGCAGCCTTTTAGGACACTTTGGCCGGAAAATATAATGTAGTTTATTACTCCACAAACCAGCAGTAAGACAAGGGATGATCACAGGTCCTCGATGATGGGGCCTCACTTATCTATGGAGTGTTTCACCTTTTAAAATTTAAAGATTTTCCTCATTGTCATTCTTCCTGAAAACTTTAAAGACCCATCTGTTCTGCTAATTCTGTAATTTGTTTGTGCCTGGTTGCCCACACTGGCTTTATGCTTAAAATCTCTGGCCAGGTACAGTTTATTTGTTTTGTTTTGCATCCATAGGACCTTACGCCAAGGCTGTTTACAGTATTCAATGTCGGGATGGTACACTGAATGGTGTGGGAACTCATGCATTGCTTGTAAATTTAGTTAAAATGTGTGAGCCCCCCTTCTGAGAAGGAACATGGTTGAACTATCCTGTTCTTTGGGAAGGTATGCACATGAGTTTGTCAGAATAAAGGTCCGGGCTGCCTGTTGGTTTTTGGCAATCGGTATTTCCCCCTGTTTCTCCAAATGCAGCTGCAGCTCCTCTTGATTGGGAACCATCCCATTTGGCCATGTTAGTTCTCTATAAAGGGACTCCCACAATTCTGCAAATGGTGTATTGCTTGTAGACAGTCAAGGATGTCTGGATTGGAGGGTCTGATGATGAGTTTATTGTCAAAAGTGCCTTAAAGCCTGAAAATAATCTTTGGATAGGTTTTAGACAATCATAATTACATCTGAACAAGAAACTTGGGGAGAGAAATCTCCGGTTGCAGAAGCACCTCTAGACCTTCCTCTTTCCTTCTGCCTTCTCTCTTCTTCTCCCCTGGCGATTGCCTGTCTGATACTGCACTGGTCACCTGGTTACCCTCTGATTTCATGCCCAGGTCCCTGCCAGCCCAGTTGAACACCATCACTGCCTCTGGCAACCCTTGCACTTGGGCCTGTGTCTTTAACCTTACAGTACCCCTACCTGCACATTTGGACACCTGCTGTCTGCACTTACCTTGCACCTGCCACCTGCTGGCCGCACTTTTTGTTATTGTTTTGATCCCATGTACAGCACTGCCTCCCACCCCTTTCCCCTGGCACTTTTCCCCTCCCGCCTCCCCTGCACTTGCGCGATTTCTATGTCACTTGGCCTAGTATGATCGTTGTCTCTGTCCTCCATCTGTTTACCCCTTCCCTGCCTCGTTGCGCCTTGAAACACGTGTATAGACATGTCACAAATGCCATATTTTGAATTCCTAGCACATAGCAGCACGTGAGGATGTATTCCCATATGTTCTATTGTCAGTCTACACTCATTGATATTTCCTCAAGGACATAAGGATGGTCTGAGGGTCAGCAGTTCTCCATGCCGGATGGGCTGTTTTTCTGAACTTGTCTGATTGTTATGAAGGGGCCTCTAAATCCATGGCAGCCAAGCCTCCTTCCACAGAGCAAGGAAAGCTCAGACAGCATGGGACCAACTATCCCTTCTGTGCAAAATCCATCTCTTGATTCCAGACACCAGGCTTCATTACACGGTATGCAGTAACCATGGCGCTATTAGCGCCATGGTTGCCGCCGGTATTTTACCGTGTCCGCCTTGGTGGATGGCGGAATTACCGCCCTACTCCAAGGTGAGCGGGGGCGGTAATTCCCCATTCACCAAGGCACTTCCCCATTCCCATTTTTGCCCCCATAGGGCTCAATGGGAATGGGGAAGGAGCTAATTATGGTACTGCAAATTGCGGTACCGTAATTAGCACCAAGGTCCCTTTGCGGGCCCGTTCCTTAACAACTGGTAAAACCAGCCGTTGAGGTCGGGTCCCGCAAAGGAACCTCGTAGTAAGGCGGTAAGGGTTTACCGGTACCGGTGCCCTTACCGGTACCGGTAAACCCTTACGGCATTCCGTGTAATGAGGCCCACCATCTTCATATCCAGCCTACAGGATTTTGGGCCTCATTACGAATCCGGCGGTAACCCTGACGGTGCTACTGCCGGGTTGCGCCAGACTTGTAAAATGTTCATGGTGCCTGACTTCCTGGGGCCACCGGGAGATTACAAGCCCGGTGGCCCGGGAAGTCAGGCGCCGGTAAAATGTTAGCCCCCATTCCCATGGGACTCTATGGGAATGGGGAGTGGGGACTTGGAAGCGATGGCACCATTGTTAGTGGCTGCTGCGCCCGGCATACTGGCACCCTTGTTTCCCGACTGGCAAGCTTGTTATGAGGCCCTTTGTCTTGTTTTACCTGGAAGGAGAAGATGCCCTGCTTACCGGCCTACACACCAACACACAAGCACTATGAGAATCATACTCCATGCCGTTACCTGCCTCATCATTGGCCTCAGCAAATAGGACCACATCATGTCAACACTCATCGAATGTCATTGGCTAACCTTCACACCCGCCTCACCTTCAAAGCTAGCTGCACCGTGTACAAAGCTCTCATCATGCATGCTTCCTTATACCTGGCAAACTAACACACTAGGTCTAGTGTGTGGCACATCACCAAAAGTCAGCCCCAAACCAGATGGTTCTACATCTTTCTTCCACATTACATTGTTCAAATATTTGAGGGGGGGAATGCCAATGAAATGTAATGACATGGGATACTGGTTGGTTTTATTGTTTTTTATTTGATGAAACGTGGAATGTAATGGTATAATACTTGGTTAACTAATTATTACTGTATTTTATGTGATTGTGTCTGATATGGGAAATAGTTCTTGGACCTAGAACACATTATATGAAATAAAATAAATTACACTTTTATCTAATCCCCTTTCACACAGCATGTTTTACGCACCGTGCATATCCTCTTTCGCCGCCAGTGCCCTGTCACCTATGTTGGCATGCTAATCCTGATTCACCTGCCAGCGTGGCATGTCCCGTTGCTATGTACCTCCTCCCTATGTCATTGCACAGTTCCTCAGACCCACCCTTCCTCGACAGCTGTAAGAGAGTCCGCAGCCTGGTTTTAGGGGCCACCAAAGGGGTGACTTAGGGGACTGGGTGCCCCCCAGAGTCCATCAGTGGATGTTGGGCCTAGAGGCGTATGAATTAGAAGCCACTAGGGCTTCTTCATATTGGTTAGCAATGTCTTTTGTAGTAATAGCACGCGGCTCTTCACACTGTAATTAAGTCCATGGGGGCTTCATGAGTAAAGTTGGCATTAGAACATGATGCATATTAACAGCGTAATATAATCCATTTGGTTGAATACGCTCAATTCGTGCTAGTTTGCTCAACTTTAGGCTTCTAAGTTTGTTTTCCTGGTCGTGCCACGCAGAATTACACTGCAGTGGTAAAGTTATTGATTTATATTAGCCACTAGGCAAAAGGGCTGATATAATATACGTTCATAGCTGTCCAGACAATAGAGTCACGTAATACTGCCTCTTTATTTTAGAGTGTGATACAAAAATGGCAGGAAGTTAGCATTGAACTAACTTTAAAAACATACTTTTAAATGGCCACATGGTTTACATGACTATCTGGGCCACATAAGAGTAAGTCACATGATTTGTTTTGATCAGCTGACTCGTAGAAGTGTGGAAATAAAAAACAGCCGGTAACAACAATTTGTAATTTCATCTGAGGAACATGTTGTGACGAATCAACTTCCGGGGCGCCAGTGGTCCTGGGATGAATATCGGTTTCTAAAACATCAATGAGCCCCACACCTCTAGTATACCAGAAGGGATATGAACAGATTGGAAACACAAGTAAATTATAAACCTCCTTGTCCAATTTTGGTAACGTGAATGCAGCGGCAGGCTTATCTACGCAAGGTCGTGGATCATTTGTTAGTTGCAACACAGCGAAAATACAATTATTACCCAATGGTAAAAGGGACTGTCCAGTCAAGGTTGTATGCAAATATCTACTTTATTATTATTATTACAACATACCTACCATTCTAGCACACAAAAAAATACAATCCCCCTTGTAAAGGAACACAGAGGACAGACAGTTTCACACTGGAAAGGGATGCACACTGGATACTGACATCAGAGTAGTAGTTAAAGCAATCAGTCTTAACTGTTCAAGGTTGTTTGGTTTCCGCACCAAGGGAGCAAGGGGTCGCAAATGTCACTTGGGGCCTTCAGAGAAGGACCAGGGGGACAGAACCACAATGTACCTAGTGCTTGAGATGATCTTGATGCTCAACAGCGTTGAGTCAGTTCCAGGACGCAACAGCAGGCTTATCTACGCAGGGTTGTGGATAATTCGTTAGTTGCAACACAGCGAAAATACAAATATTACCCAATGATAAAAGGGACTGTTCAGACAAGGTTGTATGCAAATATCTACTTTCTTATTATTATAACAGACCGTTCTAGCACACTACAAAATACTACAACCCCTGTAAAGGAACACAGAGGACAGACAGTTTCACAAAAGGAAAGGGATGCACTCTGGATACTGACAGGAGGGAAGTTCGTAAAGCAATAAGTCTTAACTGTTCAAGGTTGTTTGGTTTCAGCGCCCAGGGAGCAAGGGGTCGTAAATGTCACTAGGAGCCTTTGGAGAAGGTGCAGGGGGACAGAACCACAATGTACCTAGTGCTTTAGATGATCTGGATGCTCAACTGCGTCGAGTCAGTTCCAGGATGCTTTGCAGCTCCTGCGACAGAGTTCAAGATGGGAGACAGCTGCTGGTATCAGGCGGCAGGCAGTTTGGCAAGCGAGGCTGGACGGACAGCTTCAGGCTGGCCTACACAGCGGCTCGGGGTCAATAATCGTTGTCTCTGTGCTTGTTGGCGGATCTGGAACGCTGGTTGAGGCATCTCGGGTGGCTTTAATGACTACAGCATGACAACAGTCAGTGGTGCAGCAAGTCGCGGATTGGGGGCTCAACTGCCTCAAAAATCTCCTTAAAAGATGGACACTGTTGGTTGCTTAGAGTGTCACTCCTCCTAGATTCTTTGCCTGGCATGCATCGTCCTTTAAGGTGGACCGCCCAAAGCTCAGGAGAGTGTTTCAGGCAGCAGCCTTCTCCTTTGTTCAGAGTCTCTCTGGCACTTCCCACCTAAGAAGCTTGCTGGCTTCTGCAGGACATGATGTGTGCTGGCTGAGTACTGGTTCTGAAGCTGCTGGATGGGTCCTCTGAGTCCGGCATCTCCCTCTGTTCCCTGCGAGATGTTTAGGGGAGGGATCTTGCTTCCCTCTTAGAAATGCTGGCCTTCCTTCACTGGCAGAAGCTGTACGGCAAACTGTACCTTCAGCCAGGGTACAAATGAGTCCTTCATCTCACTCCTTTCAAAGTTGTCAGATGGTCTGCTAAAAGAGGGGCTCAGCCCTCTTTTAAATCCAAATCGGTCTCAGTGATTGCTGCAGGCTAAGCCTACTTTAATGAACCAATCCCAGGTCCCCACCAACAATCTTCTGTTATGCGTGAGTCATAACCAGAGTGCTTTGCAACAGCAAAGGTAAGGAGTGACAACATGTAATACTAAGTCCCACCCATCTTCCTGTCTGTTGTGGATCAAAGTGTCTCTCTGGTAAATTGAGCTCTCTGTGACTCTTGATCAAATCGCAGGTCTCCCTTGAAGTTTGCGGCAAGAACAGACTTTATGTCTCCATCAAATCACATAATTCTTCCCTCTGAAAGGGGGTTCGCTGCAGAAGTTGCCTACTGTGAACAGTTGTCTAAGGCATGACATTCACTGCCCTTAATTCAGAGCGTTGGGAGCTAGTTTCAAGTTGACACATTTCATATCAAAGCGGTATTAGTTTCTTGTCCCTTGTGTTCATTCTGTGACGAGTCCTCGTCACAGGCTGCTCTCGTTAAAGTATGCACTGCCACCACACAGAACTTTGACAAAAGAGAAGGGCGGATCCATGGAGCCTTTGATAATTAATTAGGCTGGCCATGGCAGTAGGAAGGTGTTGCCTTCCCCCTTCCTGAGATGCTTTGACAGATAAATGTGACAGGGTGGAATGTGTCTGTAGGCTGTGTGCCACCGGAGTACACTTGACTATGTGTTCATTGTGCAGCAAGCAGGACGATGTGTGCGGATTTGCCCCACACATTTTCTGAGGTTGATCTCCTATCATTCTATTACTTACAAAATTTTAAAAAATCCCAGGCGAGTGCACACTCCCCGTTTAGATGGTCGAATTTCGAATGGCACAATTTTACACTGCAGGACTGCACAAACTGTTCTGTAAATCCATGTTGGTTTTTAATGACTGGTTTTATGCTGATTTTATGAGTGAATACAATTAAAGCAACTTTTGCACCTTATACAGATTGTGTGCTCTAACATTGTTTGTTCTACCTAAAGTTTACTTTAATCACTACACTAACAGTACTTTAAGGTTGAGCGTTTTGTTCAATATATATATTTTCTTTCTTTCTCCCCCTTAACTGGCCCCCCTTCACCTTGCATGCCTGAGCCCACCTTACCAGTGCCACCCGGCACTCACTCTCACCAATCCATCCTCGGCTGTTGCCTGACAATCTTCAGTTGAACCTCTCACTGGTCCTTTGTCCCTGTGACATAACCGGCAAAGTTAGTAATTTAGACATTACATTCACAGCATCAATCTCAATGACAAAATTTTCCCTTTAGGCGTAATGCTCACAACCTCCATCGTAATGCCCTGATCATGTCACTACGGGGGAACCTCCCTCTCACAACGATGTTGGTACCTGGAACCAGCTTCTGGCACGAGCATACATTCCCAGAGATCCCAGAGCATTTGCTCCACGTCACCAGCTGCCGGCATTCCATCTTGAACTGCCCCATTGTTCCCAGAACCTACGGATAGACCTTACAGAAGTTCTCTTCGCAATCTGCATGTATTACCTGGGAACTTGTCTGCCATTTATTATCCTACAACCCTTAATGTTGCATAGATCCAAACTAATATTCATGTGTAGATAGTCGCAAATGCACAGAGTTTAACTAAAATATTTGTGTATGCTTGTGTCGGGGCACAAACGTCACTCCTTGTAGCTGTTGGTATGAACTAGCTATCATTTTATGTGCCTCCAGGCGCAGCTGGTTCCAGCTGGATCCTGGGGGCACGCCCCTTCCACCTCCAGAGAGAGAGAGAGAGAGAGAGAGAGAGAAAGAGAGAGAGAGAGAGAGAGAGAGAGAGAGAGAGAGAGGGTGGGCGAGCCGAACACAGGAGGCCAGAGAGGTGGCCTGCTATGCCAGCTGCCCCTCTAGCGCTCCCTGCGGGGGCTAGGGCAAACTGCTCACTGTGTAGGGATGATGCATTGCTTTTGATCTCCTTTTATGGATGACTTAGTGGCCTGTTTGTTGATGTAACAAGCATATTAAGAGGCCGATTCATGGAATAATTAGCGCGGCGCAAGTGGGCAAAAACGTGCGAATCGCAGTGGAATAGCGAAAATCGCAGTGCAATTGCGAAAATCGCACGAAAAGCAGCGCACGTCGATTCATGGAAGGCCGTGCGCGAGAAAACCAGCGGATGTGCGATAAAAAGTGCGCGGCCACAGCGAAAATCGCACATAGCGCGGCGCACGCAACAAAAGTAGGCGGAACACGGGCGTAACACTCGGAATGGGGAACAACTTGCCAAAACGTGGGCGTCACGGGGGAAGTACAGGGCACAAGTGCGCGGAACGCCCACACGCTCGCCTACAACACGTATTCATGGAATAGAATAGGGGAAAAAAGCGCACGCTCAAACCAGCGCACAGGCACAAACACGACCGCCACAAGAAAGCAGGCGGTAGCGTCTCTGCGGCTGTAAGAAATGTGCGCCAAAAGGTGCGCCAACAAATCGCACCTATATACTGCCATGATGAATGTCCCATACTGTGGCCCTCCAGGAAAAATGACGTGCAAAGGGGTACCCACAAACACGGACACCCGCTGACAAAAAATACGTGTGCGTGTATACCGGGGTGCGCGGGAAGTCTAACACGCGATTTCAGCAGGGTACGTGCATCACAGGGGTTCGCGTGAAGTTTCACACGCGATCGGGTCTGGGGGAGCGGGCTACGTGTATATCAGGGGTGCGCGGGAAGTTCCACACGCGAACAGCCTGGGCGCGTGCGCGGGAAGTTCCACACGCGAACAGCCTGGGCGCGTGTATTTCAGGGGTGCGCGGGAAGTTCCACACGTGAACAGCCTGGGCGCGTGTATTTCAGGGGTGCGGGGGAAGTTCCACACGCGAACAGCCTGGGCGCGTGTATTTCAGGGGTGCGCGGGAAGTTCCACACGTGAACAGCCTGGGCGCGTGTATTTCAGGGGTGCGCGGGAAGTTCCACACGCGAACAGCCTGGGCGCGTGTATTTCAGGGGTGCGCGTGAAGTTCCACACGCGAACAGCCTGGGCGCGTGTATTTCAGGGGTGCGCGGGAAGTTCCACACGCGAACAGCCTGGGCGCGTGTATTTCAGGGGTGCGCGGGAAGTTCCACACGCGAACAGCCTGGGCGCGTGTATTTCAGGGGTGCGGGGGAAGTTCCACACGCGAACAGCCTGGGCGCGTGTATTTCAGGGGTGCGCGGGAAGTTCCACACGCGAACAGCCTGTGCGCGTGTATTTCAGGGGTGCGCGTGAAGTTCCACACGCGAACAGCCTGGGCGCGTGTATTTCAGGGGTGCGCGGGAAGTTCCACACGCGAACAGCCTAGGCGCGTGTATTTCAGGGGTGCGGGGGAAGTTCCACACGCGAATAGCCTGGGGGCGCGTGTATTTCAGGGGTGCGCAGGAAGTTCCACACGCGAATAGCCTGGGCGCGTGTATTTCAGGGGTGCGCGGGAAGTTCCACACGCGAATAGCCTAGGCGCGTGTATTTCAGGGGTGCGGGGGAAGTTCCACACGCGAATAGGCTGGGGGCGCGTGTATTTCAGGGGTGCGGGGGAAGTTCCACACGCGAATAGCCTGGGCGCGTGTATTTCAGGGGTGCGCGGGAAGTTCCACACGCGAATAGCCTGGGCGCGTGTATTTCAGGGGTGCGCGGGAAGTTCCACACGCGAATAGCCTGGGCGCGTGTATTCCAGGGGTGCGCGGGAAGTTCCACACGCGAATAGCCTGGGCGCGTGTATATCAGGGGTGCGCGTGAAGTTCCACATGTGATTTGACAGTGTGGGTCCTCCCAGGTGTACTCTGTACACCCTCCACGGCCCCTGCAGGCAGCCCACACCACAGGGGACTACCCTGCATCCCTGGTCATGTCCCGCAGGCAGCCCACCCACCATGGGCATGCCCCCCAGCAAAGGCACATGTCTCCTTGAACTAATGAACACCAACTCATGTCCCCTTGCACCCCCACCCCCCAGCACTGTGGGGCACCTGCCAGCAGGCCCCCACCCATGTCCAACTCATGTCCCCCACCACCCCCACCCCCCAGCACTGTGGGGCACCTGCCAGCAGGCCCCCACCCATGTCCAACTCATGTCCCCCACCACCCCCACCCCCCAGCACTGTGGGGCACCTGCCAGCAGGCCCCCACCCATGTCCAACTCATGTCTCCCACCACCCCCACCCCCCAGCCACCAGGGTCAGCCTCCACCAGGCCCCCACTCATGTCTCCCACCACCCCCACCCCCCAGCCACCAGGGGCACCCTCCACCAGGCCCCCACTCATGTCTACCACCACCCCCACCCCCCAGCCACCAGGGTCAGCCTCCACCAGGCCCCCACTCATGTCTCCCACCACCCCCACACCCCAGCAGTGCAGGGTCACCCTCCACCAGGCCCCCACTCATGTCTCCCACCACCCCCAAACCCCAGCCACCAGGGGCACCCTCCACCAGGCCCCCACTCATGTCACCCACCACCCCCACACCCCAGCAGTGCAGGGTAACCCTCCACCAGGCCCCCACTCATGTCACCCACCACCCCCACACCCCAGCAGTGCAGGGTCACCCTCCACCAGGCCCCCACTCATGTCTACCACCACCCCCACCCCCCAGCCACCAGGGGCACCCTCCACCAGGCCCCCACTCATGTCACCCACCACCCCCACACCCCAGCAGTGCAGGGTCACCCTCCACCAGGCCCCCACTCATGTCACCCACCACCCCCACACCCCAGCAGTGCAGGGTCACCCTCCACCAGGCCCCCACTCATGTCTCCCACCACCCCCACCCCCCAGCACTGTGGGGCACCTGCCAGCAGGCCCCCACCCATGTCCAACTCATGTCCCCCACCACCCCCACCCCCCCAGCACTGTGGGGCACCTGCCAGCAGGCCCCCACCCATGTCCAACTCATGTCTCCCACCACCCCCACCCCCCAGCCACCAGGGTCAGCCTCCACCAGGCCCCCACTCATGTCTCCCACCACCCCCACCCCCCAGCCACCAGGGGCACCCTCCACCAGGCCCCCACTCATGTCTACCACCACCCCCACCCCCCAGCCACCAGGGTCAGCCTCCACCAGGCCCCCACTCATGTCTCCCACCACCCCCACCCCCCAGCCACCAGGGGCACCCTCCACCAGGCCCCCACTCATGTCACCCACCACCCCCACACCCCAGCAGTGCAGGGTCACCCTCCACCAGGCCCCCACTCATGTCTACCACCACCCCCACCCCCCAGCCACCAGGGGCACCCTCCACCACGCCCCCACTCATGTCACCCACCACCCCCACACCCCAGCAGTGCAGGGTCACCCTCCACCAGGCCCCCACTCATGTCACCCACCACCCCCACACCCCAGCAGTGCAGGGTCACCCTCCACCAGGCCCCCACTCATGTCTCCCACCACCCCCACCCCCCAGCACTGTGGGGCACCTGCCAGCAGGCCCCCACCCATGTCCAACTCATGTCCCCCACCACTCCCACCCCCCAGCACTGTGGGGCACCTGCCAGCAGGCCCCCACCCATGTCCAACTCATGTCTCCCACCACCCCCACCCCCCAGCCACCAGGGTCATCCTCCACCAGGCCCCCACTCATGTCTCCCACCACCCCCACCCCCCAGCCACCAGGGGCATCCTCCACCAGGCCCCCACTCATGTCTACCACCACCCCCAGCCACCAGGGTCAGCCTCCACCAGCCCCCCACTCATGTCTCCCACCACCCCCACCCCCCAGCCACCAGGGGCACCCTCCACCAGGCCCCCACTCATGTCACCCACCACCCCCACACCCCAGCAGTGCAGGGTCACCGTCCACCAGGCCCCCACTCATGTCACCCACCACCCCCACACCCCAGCAGTGCAGGGTCATCCTCCACCAGGCCCCCACTCATGTCTACCACCACCCCCAGCACTGTGGGGCACCTGCCAGCAGGCCCCCACCCATGTCCAATCCATGCCCCCCTGCACCTGGGTCCCAACATTCCCCAATCATGTCCGTAATGCCCATCCTCCCCTGCCAAAAGGCCCAACCAACTATCACACCCACCCACATATCAAAGGCAATTACATGTTACACCCCCAATTTAAATAATGCAATTTAACACATGTCTGTCACACACAATGGCTGCAAGTGAATGACAAAACACCCAACATGACATGCCTGAAAGCAATGAGATGATACGACACATTGAAGATTAAAAAAATAATATGTATTTAACAGCAAGTAGAATGGAAATGAAATAAGAAAAAACACAAAGCAAATCAAACAAAACAAGATGAATGTCCAAGAAAATAATCTGAAAAATTAAAATAAGCCAATGAAGAAGATCATCCTGGGTCCATGAGCCCTACCAAATTAAACCTAACTGACTACTAACTAAAAAGTAAACTATATACAAAAAAGTGGTGCATTGTCCAATCGCAACCAAAAAAAAATCAAAAAAACAAAGGAAACCTAACCCTAACTATACAACTATATACAAAGGCAGCGGGCTATTCGGACGGCTCACTGGTTGTTGTCATGGGCCAGGGGATCATCGAACTCCTGGTCAATGGCTTGGAGGCGGGCATGTTCCCTGGCCCCGAGGTCCCGCAGGGATAACGCAGTGTCAAGCTCAAACTCCCTGCGAAGACCCTCGAGGCACTCAGCCCGCCTCAGCGCCCTCCGCATGGAGTCCTCCGCCCTGACCATCGTGAGCCGTTCCTCCTCTGCCCGCTGCCGCTCCGCACCTATCCGCTGGCACAACCTCTCCCACACGGAAGCCACTCCCATTCCAGGGTTCTCCTGCCCTCCGGCCGATGCCTGCACCCCTGATGTTGATGGCCCCGAGCCATGATGCCTCCCACGTTGAGCCTGCTGCTGCCTCCGACGCAACTGCCTGTGCCAGCACGACGGCATCCAGGCTGATGGAAACCACCGACGCCGTCGTGCACGTGCCCTGCCCGATGATGCCGTCACATCCTCCATCTGCTGGGGTCCAGTTGCTCTGGTGTCCACCCCTGCTGGATCTCTGACTCCCGACTGTGGCAGGGATGGGATCCCCACCGAGCTGGCTGCATTGGTCGGGGCAGGTCCACAGGGGGCCCTGGTGGCATCTGGGCTGGAAGACGGCAAGGAGAACGACTGGTGGATAGCCTGCACAGAGGAGGAGAGGGGCGCCACATTGGCCAACACATGCAGGAAACCCCCGAACATGGCCGATCCCAATTGGGCCACGTCGGCACGGTGCACTTCGTGATGACGTGCGTGCTCCTCCCGGGAAGCACGCACGGCATCACGAATCACAGCCGTGTGCATCGCGACCCCAATCAGGACCTTCTCCGCACGGCCAGGGGTTCCCACGTCCGCAGGTGGAGGGGAGTCAGGTGACATGGACATCCCCTCTACCTGCGGACAGGCCTGGGACGGGGCATCCCTGCTGGTGCATGGTGGTGCACTCACAGGGTCAGGGACAGCGACATGCACAGGCCCCTCCACGGTGACCTGTGCTGCCTCCTGCCCCTGGCCCTGGACTGCACCACTTGCACCAGCAGGGATGCCCCCACCAGGCCCTATGTGTGCCCCAGTGGCGGCCTCCTCCTCCTCTGTGCAAACCACCAACCTGGATGGCTCCTCACCGTCTCCCACCGTAGCAGGCCCCTGTGGGGGCTCACCCACCCCTTCCGCTGCAGCCGTGGGGGCATCCCCGCCGCCTTGCTCCACAGCGCCGTCTCCGCCCTCTTCTTCACTAGCCGCTGCGTAGAGGGAGACAAAGAACACAAGCATCAGGGCACTGTACAATGGTCCCCTAGACAGGAAGCAATAGCAGATGAGCACCACTGTCAAAGTACACTTCCATCATGTCCCTCCACAACACATGGGTCAGTCCAGGCAAAACACACACAGTAACAGGCATGGTGCATGCCATGGACATTTCCATGCATGTCCAATGGACTCTTGAAACATTCAATGATATGTAACTCACATGCATCATGGCTCATGCCCATCACATGCACACACTTCACCTCAGTCACATCCATCTGGCCCCAAACACACCAAACACAGCGGATACAAGGGTAATTTGGCTGCTTTACTGAATCTCTGCATTGTCACACACATGTGTCATGCATCCATGGCATGCACAAGTCACAGACACGCAGGTCAGGCACACAGACATGGCTACCATATATGTACCTGGCATCAGCACCCATCCCTCACCCCCACCCATGTCCAGGTACAGAGACTGGCATGCTCTCATGTTCAAAATCTGAATAGGGCTCCCCATGCGGCATTTCAACACATGCAACAACCATGTGCATCACACATCACTGGTCGCACATGCATTACCATGATGTCCCTGCACACATACATGCATACATGGCCTATGGCACACATACAGGCAAGTATCATAGAACCAGCACACCGGAACATGCCCTGTCTCACACAGTAATGCATGGACACTTACCGCTCAACTCCAGACGGGCCTCCCTCTCAAGGATCTGGGCGTGGAGCGCTGGGCGTACGCGTTCCAGGACCCTCATCTGGATGGAACTCATGCGGCCCCGGCCCCCCTCCACGAGGCGCCGGGCCTTCACAAGGGTCCTGGACCTCAAGTCCTCCCAGCGCTTCTTGATCTTCAGGACGTCGCGGGTTGCCACCCCCTCCGCGTTGATGGCAACCACACAGTCGGCCCAGATCCTCTGCCGTCCTTCCTTGCTGGCGCGGGACGATCCAAAGAGGGCATCATACTGCCCCAGGACATGCTCCACCAGGACACCAACTTCGGTGACAGTGAAGCTGGTGCCCCTCTGCCCCTCTGGCCTGGGGTTGCCACTGGTGCCAGATGTGGAAGTGCCCGACATGGCAACCCCAGAGGCAGGTGTGGGTGGGCAACTGGGTCCTGGGGCTGGGCTGTGGAGCGATGTAATCCCAGTCGGGAGTCTTCAGTTCCAGCAGGGGTGGACACAGCAACTGGACCCCTGCAGATGGCTGATGTGCAGGCACCAAATGGCAGGGCACGGTGGCAGCAGGCAGGCAGGCAGGCAGCAGCAGATGGCACGTGGGAGGCTGCTCGGGGCACTGGGGGGCAGTAACTCGGCCTTCTGGGCAGGAGCGTGGGCTTCCGTGTGTTTTCGCGTGGCCAGCTTGATACGGAGTGATTTGGCACGTGAATATCCTGCACGTCAGCGTGAAATCCGAGGAAAGGCCCTTAGCGCGTAAGCGCGTCAGCACGCATACGCGATTCTATTGGACCAGAGTCCCTCAGCGCGTAAGCGCGTCTGTGACGTGACCCGCACGGGTGTTCCCCACTCAGCACTTGATGACGGGGCACACGTGGAGATACTGCACGTCAGAGTGTCATCGCGTGTAATTGGACAAAAGTGCGCGTACACGCGATTGGCCTATGTACGTGTATTTAATGGGTGCGCGGCCACTTACACACGCAAGTACGTCAGCGAACCTGTATCCCGTGGTGCGTGTGAATTTCCGCACGCTATTGGACTGGGAACTGGATTCCAGGGGTGCGCGGGTCACACGCTGTATCCCGTGGTGCGTGTGAATTTCCGCACGCTATTGGACTGGGAACTGGATTCCAGGGGTGCGCGGGTCACACGCTGTATCCCGTGGTGCGTGTGAATTTCCACACGCTATTGGACTGGGAACTGGATTCCAGGGGTGCGCGGGTCACACGCTCGCCTAGAACACGCGCAAAGCATAAATTGCGGACTTTAACAATAACAAGCTCAGACGCCAGGATGAACATACCGTTCCTAGCAGCAGTGGCAGTGGGCTACCAAAGGAGGAGGAGGAGGATAGTCAGGGCCAGAATATTCACACCCAGAACCAGCCTTTTCGGGATGCCTGATGACCAGGTGTATGGGAGGTACAGGTTTCCACCACACATCATACTGGACCTGGTGAGTGAGTGGGAGGATGACCTCACATCACCCACCCTGTGCTCCCAAGCACTCAGCCCCCTGGAGAAGGTCCTCAATGTACTGCACTTCTTAGCCACTGGATCATTTCAGCGGACAAGTGCCATAGTGGGTGGGGTGTCACAGGCCACCCAGTCACGCTGCCTACACCAGATCTTGAACATCATGACTGCACGCCCATCAGTCCGCAGGCACATATACCTGCCCAGAACACCTGCAGAAAGGCATGCTGCCGCCCTGGATTTTTACGCAGTGGCACGATTCCCCAAAGTGCTAGGTGCCATCGACTGCACCCATGTGGCTCTACGTCCCCCCAGGGCATCTGAGCACATCTATAGGAACCGCAAGCACTGGCATTCCATCAACGTGCAGGTAGCATGTAATGCCAAGGGAATCATCACCTCAGTATATGCCAACTATCCCGGCTCCACCCACGACAGCTTCATTTACCGAATGTCCACCCTAAGCCGGGACCTAGAAGCTGGGCGGCATGGCGATACATGGCTGCTTGGTGAGTATGTATGCCACTGCACATGCATGCATGTTGGATACTGAGCAAGGTCACAACCTCACCAATGATACCAATCCCCACCTCCACAGGGGACAGTGCCTACCCTCTCAGCCCCCACATGATGACGCCAATTCGGAACCCCACCACGCCACCCCAGGTAAGATTTAACACAGCCCACATTACAACCAGGGGCATAGTGGAGCGCACATTCGGAGTGCTAAAGTCACGCTTTCGCTCCCTTGACCGTTCTGGCGGGCAGCTGTTATACGCTCCCCCAGTAGTGTGCAGGATCATAGTGGCAGCATGTGTCCTGCACAACGTTGCAACATGCCGGGGCCTGGCCGTGGACATGGTGGTGGCCCCACATCCCCAACCACATGCACAGCCGCTGCGCATGGGAGGGGAAAGGGCACGGGGGGAGGCAGCCCGTACACAGCTAGTGGCTAATTACTTCACATAGAAATCACACCCCTGTGGAGTGCACACTGCCCTGGCACATTCCATCTGACAATCAATGATGACTCAACCTGACACTGATCCTGAATGTCTGGAGAATGAACCGGGAATTCCATGTCAGCCTGAGATTGTTCACCTGGAAGTGTCACAATGTGTGCATCCCTACCCACACAGACACCACCAATGCAGTTTTGTGAAGTTACACATTGAAGCAGCTAAAATGAATACCCACTTGCAAAATGCAACAAGAGGAAAGTGCCATGTCAGCCAACCCAACCCCAGCACTGCCACACGACACACCGTGCCATGTCATGCTAATTGCAGGTAAACAAAGTAATCCCCACAACATGACATCACTCTCACTATGTACAGTGGCACTATTAGAAACCTGCAACACCTGGAATGCTCACAGCAATGCCGGACCAACAACATACTTGAGCACGTAGTACCATTAACATGACATCACAAATGTTACATATTAGTAGTCTCACCACCTGGAAATGCCTGCACTCCCACCACTACCAACTGTGCAGTGTTGGCGCCATGTAGAGTTGTAGGTGCACTGCTGCCAACATGGTCCCCATCTCCAGACTAGAGGTCCTTGTGTGGACTTGAGGAAGGGACCTGCAAATTGGGAGGTAGACACAGAAGAAGAGTTACACATCAATGCAACATGCAGTGTACAACACAACAGCAATATGCACTATGAATGTATACACAGTATTGACTACAGACTGGCCACACAGCTCATGGGAGTCCAACGTCACTGTGTAATTCACTGTCACTTGGGCACACCCTTTGCAAGCCCATGGAAACGGTAAGCAGGAGGGGTGTGTGTGACTCAAACCCAAGCATCTGAACCAAATACATTACAAGCCTGCATGTGCCCAGCCACAATGCAGCGTATGCCCACAGGAACCACGGAAGCCAACAGATCGAAGCCAACAGATCGAAGCCAACACATCGAAGCCAACACATCGAAGCCAACACATCGAAGCCAACAGATCGAAGCCAACACATCGAAGCCAACACATCGAAGCCAACAGATCGAAGCCAACAGATCGTCCCAAAAAAATTGGGAATAAAAGAAATCAAAATAAAAATAAAAATAAGAAACAATCAAAAATGGCCATTGATGGGCCCGGGGGGGTTGGGGAGGCCACCCAGGAGGTCCGAGGACAGGATGCACACCAGAACCCACCTGCGTGGATCCTGGGAAGATAAAACACCTCCATGGGCTCATGGCCCACACGGCTACCCTATTGTGGGAGTATCACTGCTGTCGCTATTATCACCCTGTGCAGCTGCATCCGGAGGTGGTTGCACTATGGGAGGCAGCCCACGCAAGGCCCTAGTCTGCTCCTCCATGGCTGCAAGCATGCGGGTGTGGTAGGTCTGGTTCTGGAGGATGAGTGTGCGGAGGTCCCCATGCAACAACTCACGGGATGCCCGGACCTCCGCCCTCGTTGCCTGCATCTCAGCTGAGAGCGTACGGGTGGGACGCTCCAGCTGCTGTTCTGTCCTTTGGTGTGTTGAAGCCTCAAGCTCAACAAGAGTCGTCCTGAGGTGTAGGAGCTCCTGCCTCAGGGCTTCCCTGTGGCCCTGGGACTCAATGGAGATGGCCTCCTGCAGAGTCGCCAGTGCCGCCCGCCTGTCCCTGTTGGACCCCAACATGTCCTCCCTGTGTGACTGGCAGATGGAGTCGGTTGCCTGCTCTAGTCGCTCCATCAGCCTTTCTGGGGGGACAATGGAAGTGGCCACCCTATCCATGGCCTGAGCCATCATCTCGGATGATGCAGCCTGTTGGGTAGCCATACCGTAAATGGATTGCTCCCATGCGGTATTGCCGGGTGGTGTACGGCCACCACGTCGGCGGGCACCACACCTGTCTGGGGCAAGGCGAACTGCGCCTTGCTGTGCCAGCACTGCCTGAGGCTGCAGGACTGCATTCCCCCTCTGATCTGCTGGCCCAGGAACAGGATCAGATGTCGCGGAGTGTGACCCTGCATCCGTAACCACCGAAGGCGTAGCTGCCAACACTGACATCCCCATGGAGGGTACTGACCCTAGTGCAGGTGGGTGAGACAGAACAGAATCCCTCCCTGGAACACTCACCTGCGACGGCACGTAGGTCTCATCCGAATCAACACCTGAGTACAGCTCGGGGGAGGTGCAGCCAGAGACACCCCTTGAGAGCACGACCTGCAGCACTTGTGGGTTCTCCCCCACCACCACACCACGTCCCTCACTGGTGGTTGGTCGGCCCTGGGACACCTCCTGGGTCTGCACCATCTCCACAACCCCAGCAGTATCAGGTGCGTCTTCCCCTGCAAAGACATGAAAACAAAGAAATGGAAACAGGCATTAGCACCATGGCACACATTGAGGGCTGAGAAGCAAGAGAACCAGTACTTGATTGACACATGTCCCACATGACTAAAACCCTCCCATGCATGCACCCTCACTGCGTATGAAGTGCAGGCAAATGGCACACACTGATGACACCAAGATGGAAGATGAACAAATTTTATGCATGCTGCCTGGCAGTGGCATCACACATTGGCCTGTGATTGGCAGGTGAAACACACATGCCATCACACAGATGGCATGTACCATTGCTATTGAGTGAAGATGGAGAGGAGGGCAGCACCTATTCATTCAGTCCAGTTCCCGCATGTAATAGCTTTTCTAATTCTAACAGGTCAGATTTTTCACCTGGAGCTGCCAGTCTGAAATGGTCAAATTGCACAGGGACATGTGTGTACAAATGATATCCAGGTAACAAAGTCACTCCACTTTACCATACCCATGTCAGACATGTGACTAGTGGACAGTGACATGCCTAGTGAAAGTGGTGGAATGCAAACAAACTGACTGAATGAACAGTGAAAAAGAAGCAAATATGTTGTGTCAAGGTGACACTTCAAGGGCAACTGGCGTGCAGTTGTGCTAGATGTCTACTGTTGGCAGAAGGGATACTGCTATGGCCAAATGCAGCTGTGCAGGAAGGATTGCATGAAGCACATGGCTGACCCATACGACTCAGGCGCACACACTCTCACCTGGCACCCAAACAGAAGCCCTCACACACACACCATGCACATGGATGACACACACATGCATGTGCACTCACCGGACAATGCCTCGTAATCAGCCAGATCTCCCACGCCTTGGATCTGTTCCTCCGTGACGTAGGTCCCAGCGACTGACTCATGTGGAGTGAGTTCCATGTCTACTACTGGAGACCCACCTCCAGTCACTAGAGTTGCGGCATGACTTGAGGCCAGCTTACTCTTTGCCCTGCGCTTTAGGTCATTCCAGCGCTTATAGCAATCATTGGCTGTGCGCCTCACGATTCCAAGGGCACTTACGATGTCCGCAACGGTCTGCCAGTGTGCCTGGCGTTGTGCAGGTGTGGTCTTGGATCCTGCAACAATGACCATCTCGTTGTCATGTCCGGACACATACTCGACAAGTGCATTCAGTTCGTCATCCGTGAAGCTGGGCTTCCTGGACGGGCCGGACTGTGTAGCCGTGTCTGGGGCATCAGCCTGTGCCGGACGAGCACTCTTCCTCTTCCGCTTGGAAGGTGGTGGTGATCCTGAGTGTCCTGCGCCGCTCTGGACACTAGGGGCAGGAGCCCTGGTGGACTCTGTATCAGGAGTGTGGGATTGCACACTCAGCATGGGAGTTGGTGCAGGCATTGGCTCTAGTGTGATGGTGTCAGGGGGAATGTCAGCAGCATGGACTAGGACCGACACTGTCCTGGCTGGGTGTGTGAGGGCTGGGGTGGATGGAGCCGCAGCTGCCCCTGCAGCCTCTCCGCCCTGCCTCCTTGGTGCAGCAGATGACCTTGCTGCCCCAGATCCACGTGGCATGATGGCATCAACGTGCACCAGCGCACGTGTCGTAGCCCTGCTGACCTGGAAGTCAGCCATGGAGTCAGCCAGGTCTGGTGCCACAATGGGCTGGTCCAACAAGGGCTGAGCATGGATGGTGTCAGCCACTTCAGCCTCAACGGGAGGGGGGGAGGGGGGGAGGGGGGGGATGATGGGTGCCCTTGACTGGTCCTCCACACATGGGGGGACAGGCTCACCCTGCAAGTTACGACCACGTCCCCTACCGGATCCACCACAGCCACCACTTGTGGCTCTTCCACCTTTGCCACCCTTACGGAATCCTCGCCTCCCAGCCATGGCACTGATATTAATGTGCGTATGGGAGTGGCTGTAGACAATTGTCCTGGGCAATTGGGGGTCAAAGGGGTTGGGTACCAGATGGTAATTGTACCCTAGTGCTCTAGCACGGCTGATTGTAACCCCTGGGGAAAGATGACGGGTCACGCAACGCACAGGAGGCCCAAAAAAGGGAGATGACGTGCACTCAACCCCTCCTAGACCACGTGTGCAGAAAGAAAAACCTGCACTACGCTGTGGCACCCAGTAACACAAGAATGAACGTAGGCGTGTCACACGCAGCCTAGAATGACCTCTGAAGGGGTAGGCTACACACGGGGCAAGCACAGAAGTTGGATACGTGCGTGACTCACCGTCTGCCAGGTAAAAGAGCGTGAAAAATGAGCGCGTTTGGCTGGCTAAACCCCCGCCAAAAGAAGATGTGTACGCTGTCTGAGAAGACAGGACAACAGTAGAAGGGGACACTGTTTGAGGGAACAGGCCCAGGTAAACCAGTAAAAGAGAAAAAAGAGAAAAAGCTGTCAGAGGTAACAGGGAATACGAACTGGAAACGCTGTGAAGTAAATCGCGTGTGAAACGACAAGAAGTACAGAATTCACCCACTCGCTCTCCACGAAAAGCACGTACAAGGAAATGGTGTTCTACATGTACCTTATATACAGGCCCACACGTACAGCATCACTTACGCGGCGTGTACGTTCACCAATCACACGCTTTGTCACTCCTGCGTGTAGATCCATTTTCACCAATCACACGCTTTGTCACTTCTGCGTGTAGATCCATTTTCACCAATCACACGCTTTGTCACTTCTGCGTGTAGATCCATTTTCACCAATCACACGCTTTGACACTGGGACGTGTCACGCAACAATTTCCTGCACGTGCAGGTGACTATAGGCGCGCATATGCTGTTGACGGGTTTACGCGCTAAGGGCCTTTGCTGACGTGTGGGATTTCACTCCCTATCAGGCTGTCCACGCGTTCACACACGAGAGACCACGCTCCTGGCCAGGAGGCCAAATTACTGCCCCCCAGAGCCCTGAGCACGCTCCCACCTGCCATCTGCTGCTGCCTGACTGCCTGCTGGCCACGTGCCCCACAGTGCTGGTGGGTGGGGGTGTTGGGAGACATGGGTGGGGGCCTGGTGGAGGGTGCCCCTGCACTGGTGGGGGTGGTGGGAGACATGGGTGGGGGCTTGGTGGAGAGTGCCCCTGGTGGCGGGGGGGTGGGAGACATGGGTGGGGGCCTGGTGGAGGCTGCCCCTGCACTGCTGGGGGTTGGGGGTGGTGGGAGGCATGGGTGGGGGCCTGGTGGAGGCTGCCCCTGCACTGCTGGGGGTTGGGGGTGGTGGGAGGCATGGGTGGGGGCCTGGTGGAGGCTGCCCCTGGTGGCGGGGGGGTGGGGGTGGTGGGAGACATGGGTGGGGGCCTGGTGGAGGCTGCCCCTGGTGGCGGGGGGTTGGGGGTGGTGGGAGACATGGGTGGGGGCCTGGTGGAGGCTGCCCCTGGTGGCGGAGGGGTGGGGGTGGTGGGAGACATGGGTGGGGGCCTGGTGGAGGCTGCCCGTGCACTGCTGGGGGTTGGGGGTGGTGGGAGACATGGGTGGGGGCCTGGTGGAGGCTGCCCCTGGTGGCGGGGGGGTGGGGGTGGTGGGAGACATGGGTGGGGGCCTGGTGGAGGCTGCCCGTGCACTGCTGGGGGTTGGGGGTGGTGGGAGACATGGGTGGGGGCCTGGTGGAGAGTGCCCCTGGTGGCGGGGGGGGTGGGGGTGGTGGGAGACATGGGTGGGGGCCTGGTGGAGGCTGCCCCTGCACTGCTGGGGGTTGGGGGTGGTGGGAGGCATGGGTGGGGGCCTGGTGGAGGCTGCCCATGCACTGCTGGGGGTTGGGGGTGGTGGGAGGCATGGGTGGGGGCCTGGTGGAGGCTGCCCCTGGTGGCGGGGGGGTGGGGGTGGTGGGAGACATGGGTGGGTGCCTGGTGGAGGCTGCCCCTGCACTGCTGGGGGTTGGGGGTGGTGGGAGGCATGGGTGGGGGCCTGGTGGAGGCTGCCCCTGCACTGCTGGGGGTTGGGGGTGGTGGGAGGCATGGGTGGGGGCCTGGTGGAGGCTGCCCCTGGTGGCGGGGGGTGGGGGTGGTGGGAGACATGGGTGGGGGCCTGGTGGAGGCTGCCCCTGCACTGCTGGGGGTTGGGGGTGGTGGGAGGCATGGGTGGGGGCCTGGTGGAGGCTGCCCCTGGTGGCGGGGGGGTGGGGGTGGTGGGAGACATGGGTGGGGGCCTGGTGGAGGCTGCCCCTGCACTGCTGGGGGTTGGGGGTGGTGGGAGGCATGGGTGGGGGCCTGGTGGAGGCTGCCCCTGGTGGCGGGGGGGTGGGGGTGTTGGGAGACATGGGTGGGGGCCTGGTGGAGGCTGCCCCTGCACTGCTGGGGGTTGGGGGTGGTGGGAGGCATGGGTGGGGGCCTGGTGGAGGCTGCCCCTGCACTGCTGGGGGTTGGGGGTGGTGGGAGGCATGGGTGGGGGCCTGGTGGAGGCTGCCCCTGGTGGCGGGGGGGTAGGGGTGGTGGGAGACATGGGTGGGGGCCTGGTGGAGGCTGCCCCTGCACTGCTGGGGGTTGGGGGTGGTGGGAGGCATGGGTGGGGGCCTGGTGGAGGCTGCCCCTGCACTGCTGGGGGTTGGGGGTGGTGGGAGGCATGGGTGGGGGCCTGGTGGAGGCTGCCCCTGGTGGCGGGAGGGTGGGGGTGGTGGGAGACATGGGTGGGGGCCTGGTGGAGGCTGCCCCTGGTGGCGGGAGGGTGGGGGTGGTGGGAGACATGAGTGGGGGCCTGGTGGAGGCTGCCCCTGCACTGCTGGGGGGTGGGGGTGCAGGGGGACATGAGCAGGTGTGCAGGGTAGTCCCCTGTTTTGTAGGCTGCCTACAGGGGCCGTGGAGGGTGTACAGGGAACACCTGTGAGGACCCACCCAGCCTAATCGCGTGTGACTTCCCACGCACCCCTGTAATACACGTACCCAGCCAAATCGCGTGTGATGATTCCCACGCACCCCTGTAATACACGTACCCAGCCAAATCGCGTGTGATAATTCCTGCGCACCCCTGTAATACACGTACCTGGCCAAATCGCATCCCTGTAATACACGTACCCAGCCGAATCGCGTGTTAAACTTCCCGCATACCCCTGTAATACACGTACCCTGGCCAATCGCGTGTTAAACTTCCCGCGTACCCCTGTAATACACGTACCCTGGCTAATCGCGTGTTAAACTTCCCGCGTACCCCTGTAATACACGTTCCCTGGCTAATCGCATGTTAAACTACCCGCATACCCCTGTAATACACGTACCCTGGCCAATCGCGTGTTAAACTTCCCGCGTACCCCTGTAATACACGTACCCTGGCTAATCGCGTGTTAAACTTCCCGCGTACCCCTGTAATACACGTACCCTGGCCAATCGCGTGTTAAACTTCCCGCATACCCCTGTAATACACGTACCCTGGCCAATCGCGTGTTAAACTTCCCGCGTACCCCTGTAATACACGTACCCTGGCTAATCGCGTGTTAAACTTCCCGCATACCCCTGTAATACACGTACCCTGGCCAATCGCGTGTTAAACTTCCCGCGTACCCCTGTAATACACGTACCCTGGCTAATCGCATGTTAAACTTCCCGCGTACCCCTGTAATACACGTACCCTGGCCAATCGCGTGTTAAACTTCCCGCGTACCCCTGTAATACACGTACCCTGGCTAATCGCGTGTATAACTTCACGCGTACCCCTGATATGCACGTTACCCGCTTTGCGTTCCTTGTTTGGCAGCCCTGTAAACTGGTCCAGGGTTAGCGCAGCCCTTTGCGATGATTTAGCGATTTTGATGGCTTTTCCTTGCGCGAGGGCGTTCTTGGGGGCGTTACTGGCGCTGCTGCAGGGTCGCTGCGATACTCTGCGCCACGGCTGGTTTGGGAGCCTAAAATCCATGAATACGCTGTGCGCGGAAATCGGTTTTAGCGCACTGCCTGGCGCAGTCAATCGCACGCGGACACTCTGCGCCAGCCGCTTGCGACACTTTTCTGCGAAATTCTATGAATTACCCTGTATGTTGGGTTATTCAGTATTTATACTGCACCAGACAAGGAATTGGGCGGGAACAAGATGGAGCTGAGCTGTGGCAAAACTCGTCTTGCCGCTGCTCCGTTCCGTGTAGACCCGAAATGAGCAACATACCAGTTGCATTGCATGCCCAGAAGGAATACACGTTTCAATTACTATCCCAGACATGTTTAATTGGTGGTGATTCATATGTTCCCAAATGCACTTTGTTTTTATGTGAAACAGCCAGCAGCCTGTACTCAGTGCACCACCCCTCAGTCCTGCCCACACCACTGACAATAAACCCCCCATGTATTACCCTCTCCCGTGCATGCAAACGAGGAGGGGAGAGAGTTCCCCCAGTAAACTTTGTCCATTTCCAGCACTGTAAGGATGAAGGGTAGTTAGGTAAGGTTCTGCGCCAGTGTTAATTAAACTCAAATCAAGTGTATATATACAAAGTAGATATATTGTTGAGAAATAGATAAAAAATATATAATGTTATGTCCTTAGGTACAAAAAGCAGTCCTAAATTATCCAAGGCTAATATTTTAACCTTCCTAAGCCAACATCATTCAAATGGTGGCAAATGTTTCTCCCATCATCGGGCTTTGTCAAGGCGTAGCAAAAATCAAACCAATTTAAACCCAGTTGGTATGTCTAGATATACAAGTTATCTTGATCATCAAAAACATTGTTCATTCACAATCTTAGATGTTATCAACACAGTCTCAACGGCTTCCAGTGCTGCAATGCGCCCATCCCCACCGTATTGGTATTACGGCGCCTGTCTTTGTCTGACAAGTGGCGCATTGTGACCCTGCTAGGGTGTCAACAGACCTGGTGCTACGCATAGAAAGTATGCGAGGAACTCCACTGAAAAAGCCCAGGCAGACATACCCATTACATTGGAGCTGCTGTGCTGTCGTGCCGGCCTTGTTCTAATTGGACTTTGTCATCAATTGTTTTTTTTGTTTTTCTATTGTATTTTTATTGGTTTATTCAACCTTTAAAAAAAGCAAAACAAAAAGATACATCACATATAATTTTTCTTCCCTCCATCCATCCCTCCCTCCACCATCGTCATCATTAACAGCTCTATGGTCACAGCCATCGTGTCATATTAGAAGATAGGTCCAATGACAACTGGTTTAAGTTTCTCCAGACGTCCTTTTACTACACAAAGAAAGTTTATTAATGCAGATAAAACTGCTCTGTTGGAGGACTATCCACCGATCGTCAGCAGACATACACTGGTGTTCGTTAATCAGGGCTCCAAAGTGGATTTCTCTTTGTTGTTGAAATGCATAACCAAGTGTGCTTTCGGTCTCTTGATTTATAAGTAGGATGTTTATTCTTGCAAATGCTCCTTGCCCTGAATTCCTGTCAAAAGCAAGCATTGGCAAAGCAAATAGTTTTGGCTCTTCTGTAGGCATTAGATGGACATTTGCGTGCCACTGCCATAATAAGCCCAGGTACTAGCACCATTTCCAGATGTTGGCATAGCATGGCGATGTACTACCATTATGGCAGTGCCTGGAAATGTGTGTATGAATGTGGCCCTTAAGTCATTTCTTGCCACATAAGCTTTTATTTTAGCTGAGTCACAGCTTCATGGTGTTCAAAATGTGGCGATCCCCTGGCACTGGTCCCTCCCTACTTATGATCAACCGAACGCAACAGGTATCACATAATACTCTTCGGTCCCTGCATTGGATTGCCATGACTTTTTCTACACTGCATACAGCAACCATCATGCAGCCTGCAGCCTCCCACCTGCTAGCACCACCATATTAGCCACGGCGGGGACCAAAATCTCTGTGTGCCACTCCCTATCACATATCATCCCCATCTCCCCTCGGCCAAGTGGCTCATCTGGTATCCCATGCTGGCAGCCAGTGGATCTTGGGTATCCCCTATGGATAAATAGACACACACTTGCCACTGCCACAAACCAACTAGAATCATACAGCACACAAGACGCTGGCACTGCCAGCCTACACCCATCAACACCTCTGCTTTTGCACTTGTCTCCCCATTTATCTCACAAGCCCTCCATGTGCCAACCCCCCATAACCCCATTCCTGAACAACTTGTCAAAAGACCACTAAAATGGCAGGAGTGTGCTATGGCATACCTTTTGATGGTACCTTACAAACAAGTGAAGTGCCCTGTGATCCTGCCATGTAGCACGCCAGCCGGTGTCTTGGGAGATGTTTTGAGGCTTGGACCTCACCTCTGTGCCAAGGGCGCCCTTTATCATGTGATTTGTCCTCTCTGCACTCGGGAGGGCGAGGAGACCATTTCACACTTTCTTTTTTTGCCCTTGTCTTAGAGCAATGAGGGGGTTTTACCTAAGGCCGCTGTTAAGATCAGGTGGCATCAGTACTGGCAGGGGCATTGGCCATTTGTAAAAGAACGGAGGGTCTGCAGATTGCTTCGCGGTTAGTTCAATGTATTCACCGAGAGCCTCCTGGCTTTTAAGGCAGAGGGAGGAGTGAGAGGGTAAGATAAACACAGTGGGCCTCATTACGACCCTGGCGGAGTGGGTTTACGCCAGCGGTATTCGCGGCGGACCCGTCCGCCCCACTACGAGTTCCCGTAGCGCCATGGAGCGTTTTCCGCCTGGTTTTTCCGGGCGGAGAAATCCATGGCGCTACGGGACCTTGTTGTTAATTACGCCACCGTATTTTACGGTGGCGTAATTAACGCCTTCCCCACTCCCATTATACCCTATGGGGCAAAAATGGGAATGGGGAAGGGTAAAATGGGGAATGGGGATTTACCGCCCCGCCAACCTCGGAATGGGGCGGTAAATCCGCCAACCCCCATGGCGCTATCGGCAGCTTTCCGCCGTGCTCCATGGTGCATTTGGCGCCACGATTTCCGCCAGGGTCGTAATGAGGGCCAGTGGCTTTTAGAATGATTGTATTCATTATTAATGAACTGTATGTTTTTTGAATGCTTGTATCTTTGGTGTATTTTGAAAATGATTGTAATTTTAATGTTGTTTTTATTCTTATTGCTCTTGTACTTTGTAATGTTTCAATGCCGGATAAAAGCAAATGAAATGAAATGTGCTTTGTGCGACTCTGTGATTATTGATATCAGTGGTCGAAGTGTACGAAAAGAAGTAGTGGAACTATGTTTCCTGCTGGCCTGCACCTGCTCCCCACAAACCCCATTGCCACAACCCCTCCCACACACAATACACCCCCCAAACACTTGTACCTGCTGTTTAAGGGAACGTTCAGTGCAGTGCACTGAAAGTGAAGGTTTCAACTTCTTCCTACACTGTTATTTTAAAACAAAACCATTCCGGAACGGTTTCTTTTTAAAATAAAAGTATAGGAGCGCTGTACAAGGTAATTTAAACAAGTATAGGAGCACCGCTCCCGACCGCTCCCGCTCACTTCAACCAATGATTGATATGGTGTTTGTATTTGTTCATTACAAAATAAAAAGTTAACACCCACACGGTGAAAGTGGAGAAAGTGTTGGAGCGTGCTAAAGATATTCTCCCCTATCTGCCCCGCAGGATGCGCGTGGTCCGGCGATCGCTCTGCTTCATTTCGGTCGTGGCGGTGTCCCTAGCGGTGCTCTGTCTTCACATCTGGACGTCGCGACTCTACAGCGTGGTGGACATCAGTAACCGGGCGCCTCCCGAGGACCTGCTAGACTACGGGGTGCTCGTGCCCTCAGAGAAATATGCCCACATCGCATTCAAGTTGAAAACAGAGGTGCTGGGGTAAGTTTGTGAAAAGCATGATGGTAATTACTTCACACCCAGGAAGAGAGTAATGGGCAGTGAGAGCTGTATGATATGTGTGTGTACATACCGGGTCCATAAAAGAGTTGGGGCAGTATGTTCCAAGTCATTTCGCTGACCCCGTTTTTTCCGACGGGCGTTTTGCTGCAGGAGTTTAGCCAAAAAACTGAATTGACATTTTTTAAAATTATTTTTGGAGGGGGTTCCATCCCTCCAAACCCCCCTTAATGATTATTTTTTATTTTCCTTCTCCCCACCCCTTTATTTTCCCCTTTCCCACACCCCAAACAATTTTGATGCAAATTTTCAGCAAAACTCCCGTGGCAAAACACCCGTCAGAAAAACGGGTGTCGGCAAAAGGACGCAATACCGGGCAGTAATAATATACAATGTGCAGTGCCGCAGGAAGTGATGTCAGAGGATGTGAAGTCACTGCAAGGCAAGGCCAGCCTCTTCAAGTAAATCGAAAGTATCTATGTCCTTGGGATTTTTTTATTTTATTTATTTATTTTATTATGCATTTGTTAGGCTCTTATACATCAAGTAAATAGTGTTTCAAAGCACACACAGGACAACGGGGAGGGGACATGGGAATGAAACTAAATATAATAACAATGAATAGAAAGAAAGGGGCGGTCCTAATAGGCCTTGTAAGAATTCAGAACATGCAAGTGCAAAGAGAGAGAAGGGACGAGGCTGGGGGTAAGTGCTAGCAGTTCCACGGAGGGAAGTGCTAGGGAGTAAGTTGCAAGCAGCTGTTAAGTGCCTGGCAGATATCACTTGGTAAGAGTGGTCAACTACCAATACAATAAGTGCAGGCCATTGAGACAGCACAGGCCAGTGGGCGCCCAAAGGCAAGTGCTGGGAGTGGGCGGAGGCTGAAAGCGATTGGGGCGTGTGGAGTCCAGGACCCAGAAGGACACATAAGGGCCCTGGTGACGACTCTCGGCAACTGTGGGGTTTAGCAAGGGAGGGAGAAGGGGAAGGAGGAGGTAAAAAGGAAATTCTTAAGGAGCTTCTGGAATTTGAGGAGATCCGGCTCATGTCAGAAATGAAGGAGGAGGCTGTTCCATAGGAGGGAGCCAGCCAAGCAAAGAGATCGGCAACCAGCTTGCTGTTTCGAGAAGTGGTTGACACACAGAGTTGGCGGTAGAGGAGCGTCAATATCTGGAGGAAGAGTATTTGGGGAGAGGCAGTTGTAGATAGCATGGTCCCCGGCCCCAGATAGCCTTATGGATGATGCAGAGGGATTTGAATTGAATCCTTCCAGCAACCGGGAACCAGTGGAGAGATTTTAGGGCTGGAGAGATGCGGTCCTTGGGCTTGAGGCCAAGGATAAGTCTTGCAACCTTATTCTGGATAATCTGGAGTGGACATAGAGAGGAAGAGGGTAGATTAAGGAAGAGGCTGTTGCAGTAGTCCAGCCTAGAGAGTACCAGAGCTCTAGAGACATTGAGGAAAGGAAGGATTCCTTTGAGGAGGTGGAGCTGAAAGTGTGCCTTCTTGGTGAGGTCATGGATGTGAGGGAGGAAAGAAAGAGAGCGATTGAAGATGACTTCAAGGTTTCTGGCTTCAAATGATAGAGAAGGGGGAGAGCCCATGGAGGGTGGGCATAGTGAAGGGAAGAAAGAGGGAGCAGGAGTCCCAATGGGAAGGATCTCAGTCTTGCTGGCATTGAGGCAGAGATCATTGGAGGCACACCAGGACTGGATGGCAGATAGGCAGTCAGGAATGATGGAGGAAGTAAGGAGGACATCAGAGGGAAGTTTGAAAAAGAGATTTGTGTCATCTGCATAACACTGGAAGTAAGGGGAGAAAGTGGAAATTAGGTATGCAAGCGAAGCAAGGTAGATGTTAAAGAGCTAGGGAGAAAGGTTGGAATCCTGGGGAACGTCACAGGTGGAGATAGCGGTGGGAAAGGAGAAAGAGCCCAGGATAACGTGGGAGCGATGGTCAGTGAGGAAGGAGGTCAGCCAGACCAGTGCCCGTTCCGAGATACCAAGGGTATCGTGGAGCCGTTTTGTGAGGATGGAGTGGTTGACCGTATCAAATGCAGAGGAGAGATGAAGTAGAATGAGAGCAGCTGGAGCGTTGGAGTCCAGAGATGTGAGCAGTTCTTCACGGGTGATCAGGAGAGCATTTTCCTTGCCTCTGAATGCTCGGAATCTAAATTGATGGTCGTGTAGGCAACCAACCTACTATAAATGAAGTCGATTGGCAGCAGAACATGTTTTCTCTTCTGCCACACAATAGCAATCTGTATGGAAAGTAACTGCTGATCAGGAAAAGCTGAATCAGCCTAGTAATGCTGAAACCCTACTGCCCACCTTCCTCACCAATCATCACACCTTGATCATTCACACATATTTAACAAAAAAACATTTGCTGGGCTTACAAGTGATGTTGTCAACATCGTGGATTTGACTGCATTACATTTTGAATTTCTGGAATCTACTTGTAATATTTACTCTTTTTGATTCTTTGATTTTTTTTGCTACTACTTTCCACATGTTCGATCATGGCTCTGTTATATTATGCAAACTTGTAATGCAATTAAATAAATATGTGTAAAGGAATGCAGGACTACAAGCAGTGGTCGATTTGTACAAAAAAGTAGTGGAACGATGTTCCGCTTCCCTTCCCCCTTTAATGCCCCACCCACTTTTCTGCTCCATGCAATCCCCCATACAGTCATTGCCACCACCCCTCAATTCAAACCCCCTACCTGGATCCTTCCTTTCCTTTCCTCCACCCCAAAAAACTGCGATATACAAAATGTCTTGTAAGACTAAAGAAAACATGGTGAAAGAATATACATTTAAATGACACCATTAGTGTGTCATTGCCCACCTCAGCATGCAGCTTTATGTATCCTTCCCTTGCCTTCACCCACCATCCGCACCTCTGAAGGGATATGCCCATGACTAAAGCCACTGATACACCCCACCCAGTACCTGCAAACACCTCTGTGCCTACACAAGCATCCCTGCATCTACAGCAATTCCCAGATTGCTGCATGACTACCTTGGAGCAGGCTTCATTCGCAAGCAGTCAATAGGAATAAACAAAGCTTAGCCAGCACTTGCGAGCAGAGGAACTGTTATTATTTTTATTTTTTTAAGTGGCCTTCCCTACCATCCTGGAACAGTACTCCAGGTCACTTAAAGTAAGGGGACTACACACGATTTCCATGAGAAGTAAGGGAATGTCGTTCCCTTTAGTTCCCTCTCACTTTGAAGTACTAAATTGTATTGCAAAGTGATGGGTGTTTAAAAGTCAGGGCAGGCTGAACAGCTAACATTGGACAAGGACAAATGTGAGATCTCTGCAAACTCTGCTTCTACCTTAAAGTATTGAAGGCAATTTCCAAAAGATCGTCAGATAAAGTAACCTGCTTGTAGTCTTTCTTTGACAAAGACATGCAGCTTCTTCTTATACAAGGTGTGTGTAATTCACAGAAGCATTTTATAATGGCGTAATCCCATTGGAAAACACTCTGTGAATCAGGCCCTAAATCTGCAAGTGAACAGCGTAAATATATCTCTTAGCTACCCAACAAACATTCAAACTGGAAACTGAATAGGTAGTTTCGGAAAGTGCATTGTTTTGTATTCAATTGTTGCTTTCTTGAATGCTTGTAAATACTGAACAGCCAACTGGGCACTGCATGAGGTTTTGGCTTTGGTACTCGTACCTGCAGACGAATGCATCACAAATGAAACAATGTCAGAATGTTAACAATTTCAGCCTCTATGAGACCCAGCTGAGGTGCTCAACTGCATAAGTTCACACTTAATTGGGCACCATGCCCTTCCCCTCCCATGCCCTTGTGCCCTGTGGACATCTGTGTCAGCTGTCTCACACTTATTTGTGGACTTGTTCAATGCCAACTTTCCAGAGGAGCAAATGGGTAGCCGATATACCCATTTAACGGCGCGTCTGTTAGGAGAGGTGGTTCTTGGGGAGAAGAATAGAGGACCCTGAGAAGGCTTGCCTCCCACATTCGCACTTACAAGCGAACTGATTCTGCAAGGACATGTGCTGGGACTGACAGTGTGATAGTTACTGGTTCTGCTAGACTAGCAGGCAGGACTGCCCAAAAAAACAAAGGAAGGGAGTGGGGCCCAATGTTTGACCCAGGGGTGCGATTTCCTTCAGCACCTATTTCCCAGGATGTCCTTTGTGCAAGCTGACCCAGGAGGAGACAATTTGGCTGTGGTGGTTTGTGGGATCACCCACGCATGTGACTAATCCAGCCCATTGACTTTAAATAACTTTTTACATTAAAACCTTTTTCCCAGCACCCTGAATAAGTAGTGATGTTATATTATGTCAGTATTTCATGTGAGTTGTGGACAAGCAGAAAGAGACCAAGCACATGTTTCTAGCACTTGGTGAACTGGAATGCCAGGAAAAATGCATTTTGGTATGAATTATAAGTGGCACAAAGATGAAACTCAGTGAAAAGATGCAAAATATTAGTGGGAATATGTGTAGCCATTTGCAGAGATTGAAATGTTATGCTTTTCATAAAAATGGCAAAATTGTGCCAACGGGCGATGTGACATCACACAGAGTTGGCGATAGGACTGTCCAATTCTCTGTGACCCAGTGAATCCGTATATCTAAATTTTACTAGTGACTAGCATAGATGGGAAGTTGTGATCCATAACTCATTTTAGGTAAAAAGTGGCTTTGTGAGAAAAAGAAAGATAAAAAATGCGCACACATAAATGATGTCATTTCCCCTGAACCAATCAGCCCAGAGAAAGGAGGGGACACTGGGAGACTGCCCTATCCCAGCAGAGAGGTAAGTCCAGAGTACTTCCCACCCAGAATGTAAACCGATGATGTCATTTTGGCTATATAAGGGGGAGCTGGACAAGCCACTGAAACCCAGACTCCAAGATCCAGGAAAGCAGAGATCCATCCATCCAGGCAGAACCACCACCCAGATCCAGGCATACACCAGAATCCAGGGAGAAAGGAGGAAATGCAGCTGATCCAATCCAGGAGAGCCCAGTGACCAGATCCCTTGGCCCAGCTGTCCTAGTGACCAGAGACCTTGGCTCGCTGTCCAGAGTGTTCAGATCCCTTGATCTAGCTGTCCAGAGACCTTGCTGGCTGTCCAGGAACCCCAAATTCAAGCTTACATTGTAAGTATCACATCACCCAGTCCCCAAACTGCATATCCCACTCTTCTGACCCTTACATCCTCTTCAAATCCCATTGAAACTCCAGACAAATCCCAAATTGCCAGTATCATTTGTGTGCTTTTCCATAGAAGAATCTGTGTTAGCCTCTGTATGTTAGTGCAATTCTTTGATAAGTACTCCCAACAGCCTGTTAAATCCTTAATATTATTTTGCAATTAAATCAATTAATTCCCCAATAAAGAGATCCACGGTGAGCTGGTTGCCATTTGAAATCAACCACCTCATGTCAAGTGCCTTTCTTTAATAATTATAGCCATTAAAATATAGTCTCATCAGAGCTAATCCTTGTGCAACAAAAAACGAACTCCCCCATGTATTGTGATTTCCTACCAATTCCAATTTGCATTTCATCCCATAGAAAAACCCAAACAAAATCCCATAAAGACTTATCCCTTTCCATCAGAATCCTATCTGTTATGCACCTTTGTTTTTTTGTTGTTCTCGAAACTGATTTTTGATTTTGACAGCCAGGCCCTTTCCATGGCTGCTGCCATCCCCAGTTCCATGTAAAAAAGAATTGTCATTCTGCCGTGTGTGTTTTCTGTTGCATTCTGTCTTTTTCCCAAAAAAAAGTTGCCTTGGTGTACTCCCTAGTAATCTGTAAGATTCCTTATCACTTGAGTGTAGGAACACAAATTTCTGTCCAAGCTATCCCACCGCAATTGTAAACTGCTGCACAAGTCACAAGTAAAATCTGATTATGCATTTTGTTCACAAATAAGGTTTTCATTTTTGTTTCTGGCCTCCCATCTGGGGGTGGTGGGCTGAATTCACTATCTGTTTCTTCCTTCTTTATACTGAATCCTTGCCACTTATTTCCATCAACAAAGAATTTAGTTAACAGACGTTTAGGGGTGAGTGTTGCAGTGGGAGTGCTGAACTTGAGTGCTATCTGTTATTTTTTATTAAAACACTTTCTCTTCTGTTTTGATATTAAAGGTTTACTTATGTTATGTTAGGAGTTTGAAGTAACTGTATTGTGGGATTTTTGTATTTGTACTGCAACACAGTGGTGGCTGTTGCCTTATTATTTGATTTTGCTCTGACTTTTCCTTGAATCCCAAATTAATAAATATATCATTGTTACACACCGGCCTGGTTCATAGTCCATTGCGACACAGGGTGTTTGTTAAGGTGGGTGTGAGACAGGTTGGGGGGCTTCTCAAAGAAGGGACCAGAGAGTAATTAAAGATAAAAAGCGTTTTTATTTTGCACCACATTCATTGTCAGTGGAAGAAGCCCCTGGCTGGAGTGTGTCGTGTTCTAAAACTGTTACAGAAGCTCCCAGTAGATTATCTCTCTCTCTTAACAAATGCTATGTGTCAGTTATATTTTATTGTTTAACAACTTTTTGATACCTAAATGTGGGCAAATGCACTTTAAGATTATAATATAATATAATAATATGATGTTATTTATAAAGCGCTTAATACCCAGAGGTTTTTAAGTGCGGACCCAGTGATCGAACCTCTGTTGCTCCATGTCGTCTTGATTCCAAGGCAAGCACGTTGCCCCTAAGCTATCCTCCCGAGACCACAAGATTCACTATCTGGATCCATTTTTACCAAATGTTCTTGTGCGAGAACTGCCCAAACCCTTTTTCGAGGGCTTGGACTTGCTTATATGGTGCAATAAGGGAACCTATTTGAAAAACATTTCCAGGTTTTTCAAATGGCCACTTTTGCTTCCCAGACCATCCCTGCCTAGATGTAGGATCAGGTCCTGCAGAGCACCCTGGAGACCTCAAGGGGGTTTTAGAATTGTTCTTCTCTACAAAGTTCCTTTATATCTTTATATCTACACGAATAATGCAGATGACACTAAAATACTCATCCCACTAACAGGCGATTACTCCACTGACAACACAATACTCAACAACATTTATTCCATTATCCAAGAATGGATGGCCAAACACGGCCTCTGCCTCAACGACGACAAGACTGAGCTTGTTCTCCTAGGCTCCCAATCCAGACTTAATAAACTCGACAAACTTTATCAGACATTCACCATTGACGGCAACAACATTTCTGTCTCCAACAGTGTCAAAACTCTTGGTATTTACCTTGACTCCTCCCTTACACTTACAAGACAAACCAACGCTATCTCATCCGCCACCGCTTACACATGTAAACTCATCAATGCCAGTAGACCTTACCTCTCGACCTCCAACTGCACCGCCCTAGCCAGAGCACTAGTACTATCCAAAGTCGACTATTGCAACGCTCTGTACCTAGGCACCAGCCAAAAGAACATCAACAAGCTTCAAGTTATCCAAAATAACGCACTAAGAGCAGCTATGCTCAAACATACCCAAACGCGAGCACATCTCTGACGCCAGATGTGACTGTCAATGGCTATCTATACCTCAGAGAATCGAAAATAAAACGCTCTCTCTCACACACAAATGCTTATCCAACCAAGCACCTAGATACCTTCCGGACAACTTCACGGACGATACACCATCTCGCCCAACCAGATCAGCCCAAACACATTGCTTAAATATCCCCAGATTTAAGTTCCAAAAAGCAGGCGGCACAAGCTTCCCTGTGCTTGCCGCTAAAATTTGGAACTCGCTACCAACCGATCTGAGATCCAAACCATCCTTTCACTGATTCAGACGCAGTGCCAAAACTTGGCTACTGGCCAAAGAAGCATAAAACGCCAACTTATTACCACACAAATGTGCATACTGTATATTCTGCACAATTTCAAACCTTGTAAATACGTTATAATCTGTATATTATCAGTAACTGTGTATATTATTACAATGTGTATATTATCAGCAACTGTATTATAATGTCTATACTACATGTAATGTTTACCTACGCTTACCATGCCTGTAATACTTTGACTACTGTGTAACCATGTCAAGCGCCTGGATGCCCCAGGGCCAGGCGGCGCTATATAAATAAAATAAACTTATATGCATTACCCTTAATCTTTATCTCCAATTTGCAGGGGTACAACATTGCATATTTCTATGCATGTGTAGCTCCTTCTCAACTTTCTGAATTCGTGCATAAATTGCTGGACCACCATGTTTAGATCACGGTAAAAGCTGATCCAACCCAAACCTTATGTGAGTTCTCCTGTCTCTCTGGTTGCTTTGGGTATAGCGGCTCTGTCGTGGAAGTTAAACATATGGGCGGATGAGGCTAGGGTTGTCACCCAGGAGGGCCTGGAGGTTTGGAGCCCTTTTCTTGATGAGCCCTTTCCACCCACAATCAAAACCTTTCATAGTAGCATGGCAGGTAGTAATTTATGGATCATCTTCTCAACATATAGTACCATCGGCAGCTCAGATTTGAACCCCTCTACTCCCAAAATCTGAAAATTGTTGCCCCAAGATCTTTCCTCTTCCCCTATCCCTGGCATTGCAATATTTAGATCAGTCATAAATTGCTGTACACATTATTTCAGTGAGTAGGTGTTGTCTTTCAGCATCCCTACTGTGGCCTCCATTTATGTTGATATTGCATCTATTTTATCCAATCGTTAAATGACGTATATCTTGAATTTCATGGTATCTATATCACCACACAAACCTTCACTCATCTATTGCAGGGCGCAGAACACCAAGCATACCTCTGCTTCCTTCCCTGACATTCTCATTTCAGCCAAAGCCGTGCCCTCTCTCTATGGTACATACTGTTGAGTTCTTCCTGTGTCTGGGTTTGTCTTTTCCCTGCAGCATAATCCTCCATCTTCCACTGTAGTTTCATTAGGCTGCTGCTGCTGTGCCTCTAGAGACCAAGAAACTAATTTGGTAGTTCAGAATTTAAAATGAGTCTATAAATTGGATTGTATTGGCGATGAGGCAGAATTCCTCAGACCTGCGTGTGGTCAGACAGACTGTATCACGTGAATGTGATATAAGTGGTCTAGTAGAGCGGCCTCCTGCCACTATTGGTGGCCACGCTGTGAGTGGGTCTGTAAGAAAAAATAGAGTGGGGTTCATTAGTGGCACGGTGGGAGATGCAGATACGAAACCTGTGGTGTTGATGAGCACCGGTTGGAAGTAACTGGCTCGGTGTGCCAATCTGCTCTCTACGGTTTGGCGGACAAACTTGGGAGTATGTTATCTATAGAGAAGACCCTAGGATCTGAGATATTACAGCGCTTTGGGTTTGGTTAGCTGAGGACATGGGATAGTGTGATAGGTCTAAAGAGGAGAGCTTAGTTGTGGTTTGGTTAGTGTTGATGTGCTAATGGCTAGGCCTGAGGCAGCCATCTGTGGGGGGGTTTTTGTGTGTAGTAAAAGGTGGTATGAGAATTTGGAGAGGAGTTAGGAAACGCGTGAGTAGGCTTTACAATACAAAACAATCTGCAACCCTGAATTCTTACCCCTGGAGATCCAATTTATCTCGCTCACAATGCCACCTGTCAATCTCTCTCTGTCTCTCTCTCTCGCTCTGTCTCTCTCTCTCTCTCTACCTCTGTCTCATATAGATACAATATATCCCATGAGCAACAAAAAGAGGCATCTGCAAATTGACAGATGAAGGAAAGAGACCGCCTGGAAACTCCCGGCATCGCCAGGAGATTTGTGCTAAGGTTCATGTGAGGCAAGAACCTTTGGTTCAGCCGAAAGGCTGCGTGAAATGTGAGGACCTCGGTCACCCAATTCACTTTATTTGGCATGTTCACTAGCAAGCGAAGAGATGCCTCAAACCTCACTCTAATGCGTTCAGGTGCAGGCAGAGCAGGGATAAGGAGGAGGAGGAAACTCGTTTGCCCTGTCTCCCAGTCTGACTGCAATAGATGGCGAAAGTGTCCCAAAGGGGTGAAATGAGTGCAAACACTAACGCCTTTTATGTCTCATTTTACACATGTGTGACGGCACTGCGACTTTTAAAATAAGCCGAAGTGAGTGCTTTACTTTCATTCTGTAAACCACCTAGAAGAGGAGCAGGTGAAAATAAACATATGGCTACTTTGCATAACATCACAGAGCATTCTGGGAAAAGATGAGTGGCGACACATGATTACATTTGACAAATATGCCTTTGGAAGTGATTTAAATTGAAACCCTTCTGACCACACAATGCACTCTGGGATTAGTGCTCCTTTCATCTGTCACAAAACTCGCCCTGACAGCAACATGTCTGCCAACAATGAGACATGTAGATTCGTTCGCCCGGCACTCTCTTCCAGGGCGAGTCTTGTGCTGTGGCTGTGCTGTCAGTGCTAGCCTATGGAATGGCCCCTCGTGAGAAGGAAAAGGGAGTGGTGGAATATTGGGGCGACCACAGGGCTTATTGCATAGCCAAGTTGAAGAAGCTCTGCATGGCAGCGGCGCACATGGGACACGGTTCTGGTCCTAAACGCATACGATCGGGCCTCTTTTAACCACTTAAGTGCCAGGTTATTATGCAAAAAGGGCGAGCAATTAAAGGAGGGCAAGGCAAAATGCCAATTATTCTTTCACAGGACCTCTGCGCTACAAAGGTATGATAATTCACTGTTATTTACACAGCGCTTTCACAAAAGCCCCGCACCTAGATCACTAAGCCCAAGTTGGTACAAATGTACCTAACTCGGAAAGATGAAAGGCTGAGTTGGCATTGCCAGGGGTTGAACCTGCAATCTCCAGATCAAACACAGTTCGAAGCAGCAGGGGCTCAACCCGCTGAGCCATTTTACCAGACTGCTCTCAGTTTCTTACAAAGGTTAATGTTGCTGGTGTACTGGACGAGTAATATAGTCACCAGTGTCCAGGAACTGTGGACAATCCTTACCCCGACTTATTATGTTTTTAGTTTGAATGCGACTATGGTGCAAACAGGTGGACTCTGTTCGATTGGAAGTAGCAGTCTGGTACTTTTACACATTAGGGCCTGTGATTGGATAGCGTTCATTATTCCACGAGAGTGCCTCTGATTGGACAGCGATCAACAGAGCAACACTGTTGGAGTAAACATGGGCGAGGGTGCCGTGCCCCTTGTGCCACCGTTTTCTGCAGCATTCTGAGAAGCCGGAGGCCAGTGTTATAACCGCCCTGCGTCCCGCTACGCGGTGACGCAGGGCACTCTAATAAAAGCCCCGCCCCCGAGCATGGGAGGCAGTTCCGGGCCGACCTGAGACCTGCGTGCTGCGTATTCTTTTCGCTCCCACCGAAGCTGCGACACACAGGCCTGCGCGGCCTATCGTTATGAGATCTGATCTCCCCGCGCGCAGAGCCGCGGAGGCTGGATGCAACAATGGCGACGAGGAGAACTGAACGGAACACACGTGCTCAGCGCTCGACAGGCTGTTGATGGCCCACGGCCACACAAAACACATTTTTGGACACCCGGTGGGTGGGGACACACATTTAACCCCCCCACCCACAAAAAAAATAAAAAATAAATAGAAACAACATCAGAGGAAAAAATCCTCAGCAGCATCAACCTGGTCCAACTACCAAAAAGGCATACCACCGCAACGTGGAAGCGCCAAGACCCTCTCTCTCTGCCTCCCATGAGTCAGAGGCACCAGGAAACATCGGTGAAGGCCCACTGCTGACCCACATCTACGAATTCAGCACGGCTGCACATGGTGAAAGCCTGATTTTGACACTACTGCCTATCTGAAAAACAAAGGGATCGCCCAGGGACCAGCACCAAGGTGAGGCAAGTGAACCCCAGCAATGGCAACCGGCACATCCACCCCCAGACCCGGCACACCTTCAAGATTGGCGGCAAACCTATCGATGTCATCACCACAGGCACGCCCGCAGGGGAATTCCTCTGGAATGATCCAGCCTTTTGACCCATTTACAGACCCATCATCAGTTGGCCCCAGGTGGCAGCTATGGATCCGGAAATTCGAAATGGCGATGGACTGTAAGGACATAACCACTGCCAGGAAGATGAGGTCGCACCTGCTGCTAAATGTGGGGGACGAGGTACTACGCATTTTTAACTCACTAACCCTTGATGATGGCCAGGACATATACCAACAAGCAAAAGATGCCCTGACGGCGCATTTTCTCCCACAACTAAACCCGGACTATGAAACCTTCATATTCTGCACCACTATTCAGGCAGAAGAAGAAATCTTGGATGCCTACCACACACGGATTAGGAAGTTAGCAATTTCGTGTGAATTCACAGATGTCGAAAAAGAAATCCGGAGGCAACTCATCAACGGCATCCAATCAGAAAAACGGAGACGGATGGTACTTGGTGAGAAAGGCATCTCCCTCACACGAATTCTCGAATTGGGTCGACAAAGAGAACTGCCACATACCAGGGCCGCTAACATGGGGACAACGCTACAAAAACTACAGCTCGCCCTCACGACAGCCATGGTGTCCCATGTCACCAATAGACAATTCACGAGGGACGAGACTGGTGGCAACTACGCACAAAACAGGTGGCAGCCACGTGTCCCGGGCCTCACAGAGTGTGGATGGTGTGGTGGACCGCGATATGGACGGCAAAACTGCCCGCGCAAGGAACAACATGCGCGGCATGTGGCAGAAAGGACCACTATGTGAAAGTATGCCGATCAACGGGCACCCCGGCACAGCCCCCGCAGAACCCTCAAGAAAAGAGCGGGACCAAGAAGAAGAAGCAGGCTAGTGCAAGGCGAGTCGAAACCGCCAACTCATCGACTGAGGAAGAAGGAGATAATGTCTCAGGGACGCCACATGAATCCGGAAAGGAACAATGGAGAAAAAGGAGGAAGGTTTACCTAGTGTCGGTGTTGGATCAAGGGCAGACAACACAGAGGAAGAATCTCCGGAGGCGCAAATGTTTGGTCACCCTCCAAAACCAACAAGTATGGATGACCCATCGACACGGGAGCCTCCGTAAACGTCTGTTACGCTCACCTGACTCCCACGGAGGCGCTGGCCAGGATCGTGCTGCTGTGACCTCTTCTAAGGTGTTGCGCGGGGCTCAGAAGATGGACTGGACCGGACTCCCAACTCCTGCTTGTCCGGCTTGCAAAAGTATCCTTCTTAGGGTCTTGAAGGGCGAGCTCTCCTTCCTGCTTCTGATGCAGGGGCGCGTTGGTATCCAGTTACTTCACTGGATTCTTGGTTTTATGAGAACCAAACTTGCTTGGCTTCCAGGTAAATTCCTTGAAAGGTTCCCCTTTTGTCCTTGCATCAATATGCTAATGTCAATGTCTTTTTCCCCATAGGGGCCGGGGTACGGAATGCCGGGGAAAAGGCACCGACCCGAGATGCGAGGTGCAATCCCTGTAGAAATCAGGTAAGTCTTGATGAGCGTTTTTGGGTAATGTCTTTTCATTCGCTCATTGACGCTAATGTCTTTTTCCCCATAGGGGCCGGGGTCCGGAAACGCCTGGATGCGGCGCGGACCCGAAATGAAAAGGGAATGACCCAACAGGTAAGTCTTAACATGGAGGTTTAGGTTTCCTCATTCCCTTCTCTCTCTCACCTTTGCTCTTGTCTTTTTCTCCCTAGGCGTGGAAGCGTGGCTGCGAATCCGGGTGATCGCTGCTGAACATGGAGGCGCCCTGTGAAGGTGAGTGGAATGCGGCGCTGCGGCTGTCGATGCGATGTGCTTTTAAATTAAGTGTCTTCCTTTGCAGGATCGTCGGCGAGCTGACTCCGGAATGCGGATCTTGCAGGTAAAGTCTTTTCCTTCTCCTATTCTCTCTTTCTCTTCCTTTGTAGGTGATCAGGATGCTGGCAGGCATGGCAGAAGTCCGAATGCAGGAGCAAACACGGTGAGCGTCCAGCTGCTAGATGCAGAACAACGCGAAGCATGTGCTGCTCTTCGGGTGTGGTTTAAATAGCCTGTAAAGTAGTTCCAGGTATGTATCCTTCCACTCAGATATGTATTCTTCCTCAGACCACACCCGAGTGATAAAGTAGTCCAAAAGATAAAGTAGTCCCATTCAGTCCTCAAGAGGGCCTGGATGTAGCAGCACGGTCTGCTTCAGGTAAGTGCACATTAAAACACTTACACACATGTCTTGCTTTATGAGCCTGGCGCCTAAGGCGCCAGGACTGGGGTCCAGAATGAGCCTGGCGCCAAAGGCGCCAGGACTGCGTCCAAAAGGCCCCAACTTGGGCCTGCTGAGACGTCCTTGGGGAAAATGATGTCTGCCTCTGGGGTTGCTGGGCTGGGCCTGGCTCCTTGGAGGTAGGCATCATGACAGTACCCCCCCACAAGGCCCCTCCCAAGGTTGTTTCCTCCGGGGGTTTTGGCTTGTTCGGGAATCTACGGTGGAACCTTCGTATTAATCGAGGTGCGTGAATATGGTTACTAGGCTCCCACGATCTCTCATGAGGTCCATAACCCTTCCAGTCAACAAGATAGAAGAGTTTTGACTTTAATATTTTGGAGTCTAAAATGTCTTTCACTTCGAATTCTAATTCCCCATCAATTTGAATAGGATCTGGAGGCTTGGACAGTCGGGTTCCTGGTTGTACCGGTTTCAAAAGTGATGCGTGAAAAACGGGATGAATACGCATGTTGGAAGGCAAATCCAGTTTAAAGGCCACTGGGTTGATTATGGCTTTGATGGGGTAAGGCCCAATGAATCTGGGATTGAAAGTCCGTGGGCCCTTGAGAGATAAATGTCTAGTTGCTAGCCAAACCTGGTCTCCTACTTGGTAAGGAGGTGTTTTACTTCGGTGCAAATCAGCGTTTTCTTTGTACTTTTTCTTGGCTTGCTGTAAATGAGTTGTAGCTTCTTTGAAGGCTCGGGTTATTGTGGAATGCAGATGATTTACTGTGGGCATTTCCAGGGTCAGAGGTGGATCTAGGTCAGAGGTTCGAGGATGGTGACCATACAAAGTATAAAAAGGAGTTTGACCGGTTCCGGAATGCATAGAATTGTTGTATGCATATTCTGCGATCCAAAGAATGTCTTTCCAATTGTACTCGGATTGGTGCAACATGCACCGAAGATATTGCTCGAGAGTCTGATTTGTCCTCTCGGTTTGTCCGTCGGTCTGGGGGTGGTGGCTGGTGGATAATCGCACATCTATTTGTGCTAGTTGGCAACACTTCCTCCAAAAATGGGAAATGAATTGACTTCCACGATCTGAGACTAGTACGGAAGGGAAACCATGTTTCTGATGTTTGTTAATCTGCTTAGAATCACATGCTGTGCATAGGTCCGACATCCAGTGGTCACTGCGGAGTATTGCATTTTGTTTTTCGTAGTCGAAAAGGGGACGTCGACAAGGCGTGTCTGTAACACTATCCCTATAGTGACGTGCGTTGTACCCACAATCCCTCACGCGTCGAGGTCCCTCAGATTGTTTTTTTCCGCCCAGTTTCTGGTCGCCTTTCGCGGAGCTCCTAGAGAGACATTGCTATACTTACCACGGACCTCGGTCCTTTTGTCATAACTTAATATACTGATAACGATCCCTCCCCCTCGACGTTAGCTGTGAAGCTGTTTCTCCGCCGAACTGATTTTCGACGGAGAGGAAGAGCGGAGGAGATCCTTCGGCGCTGCCGAACACGTGGCCTGGCCTCGACGGCCAACTTACAGTAGGGAGAGTGGGGGTTAGAACTTTGTCTCTTCTCTTTGAGAATGTCTTTCTTTCTCCCTTTTTCTTTCCCTTGGGGTTGTTATCGCCAGCTATTATTGCCTCAGCTATGGAGAGGACACCATTTAAGTTTTGCCCACGCTGCAGGGGCAAATATACTTGGAAAGATAAGCACAAGCTCTGTAATCGTTGCTTACCCCTCGATCACATAGAGAACAGCTGCGCAGCCTGCAAGCTCTTAAAACCCAGGACTCTTAAAGAACGTAGGGTTAAGAGGTGGGCGGACTACGCGATGTCGAAGTCAGTTTCCTCACCCGCTGCCGCTGTTACTGAAAGTGACGAGGAGTGCGATAACTCGACGTCCGTTACGGAAGTCATGAACCCCCAGAAGGAGCGCTCCCGCTCCTCGTCGTCCGTCCCCGGCCCCGACGGGCTCGGCTCACGCCCTGCTTATGGGGATGAACACCCCGGCGACAAGGACGCACACAAACCCCATAAGGCTAAACACACTACCCACGGCTCTTCTTCGTCGAGAACGAAGGATCCATCAGCGCCGAAGGGGACGCAGGGCACTCCGGCGTCTACCGCAGACTGTAAAGTTCACAAGCCCCACCCGCAAACGCAGCCGCGACCAGCGATTGGGCTTCCATCTAACACGGGCGCTACCCCAAAAACATCCGACGCAACGCTCCATAGAGCGACCGTCGAGGTACAACGCGCAACGCACACAACGTCGACACCAGAGCCCTCGACGGACAAAATCGTGGCCGAGAGCATAGCGAGAATTGTCGCCGAAGACAAACGTACGCGGACGACGAAACAAACGTCGAAAAAACATAAAAGTAGCCAGGAACTGCCCCTTTCTCCAAAGGACGCTTCCGAACTACCTGAAGGCTTTTCAGAAGGAGACGGGAACCTCTCGTCGACGTTGTGGGAGCGTTCGAAACGATTCGAAGGCGAAAACACTAATTTCCCCCCTCTAGACTATTCAGGGGTACCCCATGAGACCCTTGAAAGACTCCATTCTTGCATGGAGAAAATGGAAAGGTTTCTAGGAAACCAAGACCCACCCACTCACAAAAGACAAAGAGAATGGCCACAGGATGACCCTAGAGGCAAGATTCCTAGGCTGGTTGACCTCACTGAGGAGGAGCAATACCTCCAAGAAGATGAGGAGTGTTTGGGTGGAGAAGAAGAGGTGGAACTTGAGGAAGAGGGGTTCGAAGAAGATCCTTACACCACTGCTACAGGGTTTGAAGAGGATACAGCTACCTCGCAGCCCTGGCATTCACCGTCAGTGCAGCCTTGGCAATCCCCATCAGTACATTCAGACCCTGATGCCTTTCTCCCTTCTCCTCTCAAGGATTCACATGGGAACTCCTCTCCCATAGATGACCAACCTTCCCTCAATGCACTATTGCGCAAGGCAGCAGCGCATTTTGAGATTGATACAGGGGAAACTCTTCCAGACATTGACTTTGTAGAAAAAGTCATCAAAGAAAAAGCCCCTGTTAGCCAATCTATTCCACTCCTGGCTTCTATTAAAAGAAGAATTTCTCCTTCCCTTACTAACCCAGCTTTAGTAAGAGGGGTCAACCCTAGAATAGAAAAGCTCTTCAGCCCTTCATCCTCTGACCCTTTATACATCAGAGGACACTCTATTCCGGACTCCCTTGTGGTTACCAACACAAGAAAAAGAGCAGGGGTACCACTATCCACTAGTGAAGCACCTCCAGACAAAGAAGGCAAAAAACTCTACGCACTGGGGAAGAGAATCACGACCTCCGCCGCCTTCTCTACTAGAATTGCTAATAACAACTCACTTTTAGCTAGCTACGCAGATGCACAGTGGAACAAGCTGCGCAGCGAAGCAGAGGAAGCACCTGAACCTCTGCGTTCTCGCCTGCTAGCTATAATATCAGAGGGCACACTGGTAAACCAGGGCATCGTTAAGAACTCCCTAGATGCCGCTGAGACGGCTGGCCGCTCCCTAGTGCAGGGAATACTTCTCAAGCGCCACGTTTGGCTACGCAATTCAGGTTTTAAGCCCGAAACCCAAGCCTCCCTCATAAATAAACCCATTGAACAGACGCATCTGTTTGGGAAAGCAGTAGATGAGGCCCTAGAACATGCTAAAAAAGAGTTTGATACCATCAAGACTCTTGATCAAATTTCTAGGCCCCCTAACAGGCGAGGCTATGGTAATAAACGCTCCTTTCGTGGCCAAAGACAGCAGCAGAACCAACAACAACAATATTACTCTGGTTCCAACTGGCCCACTAACCAGGGTAACACCCAGTTCAGTCAAAGAGGCCAACGCCGTGGCAAAGGAAGAGGTCGTGGCTCCAGCCCCAGAGGTTCCACGCCCAATACCAGCAAATGACCCGAAAATTCGGTCCCCTCCCATGCATCACCGGTCGGGGGCCGGCTAACATCGTTCCTTTCAGCATGGGAGGGAATCACGTCAGACCGTTGGGTATTATCCACCATAGCCCACGGATACTGCATCGAGTTCAACGGTTCCCCGAAGTACAAACCCCCACGGAACCGACGCATGACACCGCAACACCTCTCCATTCTTCTTCAAGAGGTGGAAGAACTACTGAAGAAAGAAGCTATAGAGCCCGTCCCCCTATCACAGGTAACAGAAGGTATTTATTCAGTGTACTTCCTTGTACCCAAAAAGGACTTAACCATGCGCCCTGTATTAGATCTGCGCCCAGCGAACATATTTGTCAAACCCCAAAAGTTTCGTATGGTGACCTTACAGGAGGTAATCCCACTGTTATCACAAGGGGATTACATGACAACACTGGACATGAAAGATGCATACTTTCATATTTTAATGTTGACATCGCACAGAAAATACCTCAGGTTCAAAATAGAGGACAAACACTACCAGTTCAGAGTACTACCCTTCGGGATAGCATCTGCACCAAGGGTATTCACGAAAGTACTGGCAGCGGCAGCGGCCCACCTGCGCAGATTATCCATCCCGGTATACCCTTACCTCGACGACTGGCTCATAACAGGGGATTCTTACGAAACATGCTTCTCCAATACCCAAAAGACCGTAGACCTTTTGTCCCAACTGGGCTTCTCCATCAACGAAAAGAAGTCCAGCTTAGACCCCAGCCAAACCAAACAATTCCTAGGGGCTCTAATTCGAACAAAGGACGGCCTCGTATTCCCCTCCAACGAGAGGGTCCAAAACATGCTGTTTCAAATTCCCCATTATGTAGCAGGCCGAGAGGTGACGGTACGCAAAGCAATGCGCTTGCTAGGGATGATGGCGTCATGTATTTATTTGGTACCTCACGCGCGCCTGCGCATGCGCCCAATGCAAGAGTGGCTCTACAGCCAGTGGTGTCAGGCCAGCGGACAATGGGACGATCTAGTGGTGGTCTCGCAGGCCTTGGTTCTCTCGCTACGGTGGTGGACAAAAGAAAACCTGTTATTAGGGAAAACTTTTGCCACACCCGCAGTGGAAGCCACTCTAACCACAGACGCATCCCTTACAGGATGGGGGGCTCACCTATCCCATCAGACGGCACACGGAGTGTGGACTCCGAGTTTAACATCCAAGCATATAAACCTGCTGGAACTACTAGCGGTGTTCAAAGCACTGAAAGCCTTTCAGGAACACTTACAAGGAAAGACAGTGATGGTCCTCACAGACAGCACCACAGCCATGTACTACCTCAACAAGCAAGGGGGCACTCACTCTCCAGGACTGTCCAAACTGTCCCAGAATATATGGAAGTGGGCTCTCAAACACAACATGTTCCTACTATCACAACATGTACCAGGGGAACTCAATCTGCTAGCAGACAAACTCAGCAGAGACTTCCCCCTGCCCGAAGAGTACGAATGGCAATTGCACGAAGACATCGTCTTAGACGTCTTCACGCAATGGGGATTCCCGGAAATAGACCTGTTCGCAACCCTGGAGAACTCACAATGCCAAAGTTACGCCTCCAGGTACCCCCAGAACCAGTCCAAGGGGAACGGTCTGTCGATTCAATGGTCAGGGAAATTTGTTTACGCCTTTCCCCCGACTCCCCTTCTCAACAAAGTGGTGCACAAGATGCACCAGGAGCAGGTTACCATGATACTAGTGGCCCCAATGTGGGCCCGGCAGCCATGGTTCGCTCACTTGATGGAGATGTCCCTATCTCCCCCAATGAAACTTCCCTGCCCGTACAACATGCTGTCACAAGACAAGGGCAGGACACTGCATCCATGCCCTCAGACCATGAACTTAGCAGCCTGGCTCCTGAGATCATAGAATTTGGACATTTACAACTCCCACAGAGATGTATGGACATCCTCAGGGAAGCCAGAAAACCTAATACTCGACACTGCTATTCTAGCAAATGGAAAAGATTTGTTATCTGGTGTAGAGGTACTAGCATCAACCCAGTTGACTGCTCTCCTACTGACATTATTCTATACTTGACCCATTACTGGATTCAGGTTTAGTGTTCAATTCCATTAAAGTCCACCTAGCGGCACTTTCTGCATACACCACTTCCCAACTTAAAGTGTCGTGGTGGAAGATACCAGTTATCAAAGCCTTCGTGGAGGGGGTAAAGAGGATACACCCTCCGATAGCTAACCCAGCTCCCGGATGGGACTTAAATGTGGTACTTTCCAGACTCATGGGCCCTCCCTTCGAACCCATGCACAAGGCAACTCTTAAAGATATCACCCTTAAGACTGCTTTCCTAATAGCTATCACCTCCATTAGGAGAGTAAGTGAACTACAGGCTCTTTCTGTACTAGACCCCTTCGTAACAGTTCACAAAGATAAGGTGGTTCTACGCACACACCCAAGGTTTGCACCTAAATTCATCTCGAAATTTCATGTAAACCAAACTATAGAACTACCAACGTTCTTTCAAAACCCTTCCAACTCGGGAGAAAAAAGTCTGCATACACTAGATGTACGCAGAGCTGTCATGTTCTACATGGAAAGAACCAGACCACTGAGAAAGACTAATCAGTTCTTTGTCTCGGTGGCAGCAGGAAGAGAAGGAGATGCGGTCTCAAAATCCACTATATCTAGATGGATTGTTCAATGCATCACTCTCTGTTACACTCTTGCTAAGAGAGAACTACCCTTCAAGCCAAGAGCACATTCCACTCGAGGCACTGGGGCTTCCACAGCATTCATTGCAAATGTTCCCCTTGAGTCCATCTGCAAAGCGGCTACCTGGAGTTCTGTGCACACCTTTACAAAACACTACTGTCTAGATGCACACTCTAGATCTGACTCCCAGGTGGGACAGGCAGTATTAAGACATCTTTTCTCTACTGTTCCTTCTCATAACCCACCGCCAACTCCGGGTACTGCTCGCTAGTCTATGCACAGCATGTGATTCTAAGCAGATTAACAAACATCAGAAGACAATGCATTACTTACCGTAAAAGCATTTCTGATGGTTGTATCTGCTTAGATTCACATGCCCCCACCCTTCATCCCCGCTCGGATGGAAGGAACATAGACTTCCTTTTATATCTCTCTTTTCTGTACTCACTCACGTCTATAAGGCTCCCTCAGGGCAGAAAAATACAAACAGAGGGACCGCGACGCGTGAGGGATTGTGGGTACAACGCACGTCACTATAGGGATAGTGTTACAGACACGCCTTGTCGACGTCCCCTTTTCGACTACGAAAAACAAAATGCAATACTCCGCAGTGACCACTGGATGTCGGACCTATGCACAGCATGTGAATCTAAGCAGATACAACCATCAGAAATGCTTTTACGGTAAGTAATGCATTGTCATTCGAACTATATTCTCCAGGAATTCCTTGGCCAGGATGGAAGCTGAAGGCAATCCTTTTAGATGGATAAAGTGGGCCATTTTGGAGAACAGATCCACGATTACTAGGATAGTGTTGTAACCACCACACGGAGGCAGGTCCGTAATGAAGTCCATAGACAAGGTGTGCCAAGGTGCCGGTGGAATTTCCAAGGGTTGAAGTAGGCCGGCTGGCCTGTTCCTTTGACCTTTATTTTGGGCGCAAACTCCGCAAGACATCACAAAAGACTTAATGTCTTTTCTCCAAGAAGGCCACCAGAATTGGCGTTTCATCTTTTCTTCCGTTTTAGCGATACCAGGGTGTCCTTCCATTAACGATTCATGATAATGAGCAATAACTAGTTCTTGCAATTCCTTACTTGGCAGAAATAACCGCTCTTGGAAATACGGTAAGTTATCCTTAACGGTGAAGTGGGGACCCTTTTGAGTCCATTCCAGTAAGGCTGAAGGGTCAAAAAGTAGTTTGACTCGAGTTTCAACGTCCTCGATGGTTTGCAATGAAGTCAAACCTAAGATTCTTTGTTCAGGTATTATCGGCACAGGTTCTAAACACGAATTGGGTTCTTCCATGCCAATCCGGGATAAGGCGTCCGCTTTGCCATTCTTGCAGCCAGGGCGATAGGTAATTATAAAATCAAATTCTGCAAAGAATGAAGCCCATCGGAGTTGTCGTGAAGATTGGGCTTTGGCCGTCTTTAAATACTGCAAATTTCTGTGATCCGTAATTACAGTGATGGTGTGTCTTGCACCGAGGAGGTAATGACGCCTAGCCTTAAAAGCAGATTTAATGGCCAGTAACTCTTTGTCGGTAATTGCGTAATTAATTTCAGGAGCTGAGAATTTCCTGGACCAAAAGGCTACAGGGTGTAGCTAGTTAGTTTTCGGATCCCTTTGCGACAGGACAGCTCCCATGGCTAAACTGGATGCGCTACTTCTCTTCTAGTACTTGAGTGCAGAGTGTCAAGGGTAGTACAACATTGCATATTTAAACCTTTTGGGGACTTCCAACTATCTTATGAACCAAGTGAATCTGTTCTTTCTGAAAAACATCCTGGTATTCAAGGTATTCTGCCGGTAGTTGAACAGTGGCGGGGGTTACTGTGGCTAAACCAATAGCTGGATTTCTAGGATAACAAGTGGGACCACAATCTGGAAAAGTTATTCTCTTTGCTCGCCAGTCTATTCGAGGATTGTGTGTTTCTAACCAAGGAATTCCGAGGATTACTTGAAATTGTGGAGCCTTGATTATATCAAACACTATTGCTTCCCGATGTCCATCCTGACTCACAAGTGTCACTTCTGTGGTGGAATGCGTTACCGGCCCAGAGGCTATTTCGGTAGCATCAACCGTAGTAATGACATCCTGGTTTATTTTTGGATGCAGAGGAAGGTTCATCCTGGAGGCCAATTCGCGGTCCACGTAGTTTCCGATAGCTCCGCTGTCGACGTATGCTTTGATGGCATGCAACCGTTGGGGCTTTTTTGGATCCACGAGCACCATTGGCAAGACAAAATGCGAGGTCAGAGAGTTCGTTTTCAAGCTCGGCAAGCGGACCTCTACGCTTGTCGAGCCAGGTCGTTTCCCGAAACAGGTTCCATTAAGTTGTTGTCAGAGGCACCAACCACCTTCCTAGGTGGTTTTACCGGACAATCACGAAGAAAGTGACCGGAAGCCCCGCAATAGAGGCATAGTTGATTTTTGTCGCCTTCTCTCGCGTTCCTTCTGAGTTAACGGCCCCTTAACTCCCCCTATTTGCATAGGTTCCGAAGCTTCGGTATTCCTGGGGTTTACGAGGGTTCTGATCGGTACTCGGGTTTCAAACTTGGACCGATCTGCTTTCCTATTCTGAAGTCTGTGATCCAGTTGTACCACAAAGTCAATATATTCTGCGCAGCCCTGGGGTGGATTCACTACTTGGGCCAGAATGTCTTTTAGCTCTCGGCACAGACCCCAGTGAAATAAAGTGATCCTTTTATTTTCAGGCCATCCGGTTTCCACCACCAGTCTGTTAAAGGAGGCTATATAAGACAAAAGATCTTGACTACCTTGTCGTAGAGATAGCAGTTCGTTGTCAAGTGCCTGTCCCTGCGAGTGTCGAGCGGACAACCTTTCCATGCTGGCCTGAAAGCCCTGAAAATCCTGGAGAATTGGATCGTTCTGGTTCACCAAGGGAACAGACCAATCGGCAGCACAGCCACTTAGGTACGATAACACGAAGGCCACTTTGGTCCTATCATCAGGGAAGGCTCCTGGTCTGCATATAAAATGTAAGCGACATTGGTTCATAAAAATGGCATATTTCTTTGGGTCCCCCGCAAAACGTTCAGGCGGTGCTAAAGGCATGGATCCCGGCAGATTGATCTGAACAGGGTTACTCGAACCCAACGAAGTGGAAATTCCCCCGGGACTAGGTAAAGGAATTTGTCCAGCCTGACTCTGTAGCAATCGTTTGGCCAGGTCATCAGTTTGTTCCTTGGAGAGAATGAGTTCTCTTTTGAGGGCATTAGTCTCTTGACGAGCTGAGTGTACCTCTGCCATTAATTCCCCCAACAGCTGGGCCAGCTGGTCTGTCTCAGAAGTCTCCATAGCGCCCGGGTGGGAAATTGTGGGTAGGCTTCGCGTTCTGTTACGCTCACCTGACTCCCACGGAGGCGCTGGCCAGGATCGTGCTGCTGTGACCTCTTCTAAGGTGTTGCGCGGGGCTCAGAAGATGGACTGGACCGGACTCCCAACTCCTGCTTGTCCGGCTTGCAAAAGTATCCTTCTTAGGGTCTTGAAGGGCGAGCTCTCCTTCCTGCTTCTGATGCAGGGGCGCATTGGTATCCAGTTACTTCACTGGATTCTTGGTTTTATGAGAACCAAACTTGCTTGGCTTCCAGGTAAGTTCCTTGAAAGGTTCCCCTTTTGTCCTTGCATCAATATGCTAATGTCAATGTCTTTTTCCCCATAGGGGCCGGGGTACGGAATGCCGGGGAAAAGGCACCGACCCGAGATGCGAGGTGCAATCCCTGTAGAAATCAGGTAAGTCTTGATGAGCGTTTTTGGGTAATGTCTTTTCATTCGCTCATTGACGCTAATGTCTTTTTCCCCATAGGGGCCGGGGTCCGGAAACGCCTGGATGCGGCGCGGACCCGAAATGAAAAGGGAATGACCCAACAGGTAAGTCTTAACATGGAGGTTTAGGTTTCCTCATTCCCTTCTCTCTCTCACCTTTGCTCTTGTCTTTTTCTCCCTAGGCGTGGAAGCGTGGCTGCGAATCCGGGTGATCGCTGCTGAACATGGAGGCGCCCTGTGAAGGTGAGTGGAATGCGGCGCTGCGGCTGTTGATGCGATGTGCTTTTAAATTAAGTGTCTTCCTTTGCAGGATCGTCGGCGAGCTGACTCCGGAATGCGGATCTTGCAGGTAAAGTCTTTTCCTTCTCCTATTCTCTCTTTCTCTTCCTTTGTAGGTGATCAGGATGCTGGCAGGCATGGCAGAAGTCCGAATGCAGGAGCAAACACGGTGAGCGTCCAGCTGCTAGATGCAGAACAACGCGAAGCATGTGCTGCTCTTCGGGTATGGTTTAAATAGCCTGTAAAGTAGTTCCAGGTATGTATCCTTCCACTCAGATATGTATTCTTCCTCAGACCACACCCGAGTGATAAAGTAGTCCAAAAGATAAAGTAGTCCCATTCAGTCCTCAAGAGGGCCTGGATGTAGCAGCACGGTCTGCTTCAGGTAAGTGCACATTAAAACACTTACACACATGTCTTGCTTTATGAGCCTGGCGCCTAAGGCGCCAGGACTGGGGTCCAGAATGAGCCTGGCGCCAAAGGCGCCAGGACTGCGTCCAAAAGGCCCCAACTTGGGCCTGCTGAGACGTCCTTGGGGAAAATGATGTCTGCCTCTGGGGTTGCTGGGCTGGGCCTGGCTCCTTGGAGGTAGGCATCATGACAACGTCATGCCCACAAGCACGTTCCAGACGTTGCAACCACAACCAGATCTGAAGGACACGGACACACTGCTGTTTGCGTACAGCAGCAGGAAGCCCCTACCAGTCGTCGGCAGGTTCCGCACCACCCTCGGCCACAGTGAAAACAGACTGCGGTCGAAAATCTACGTTGTGAAGGCGGGAATCGAATGCCTTCTGAGTGGGGACACGGCTGAAGATTTGGGGTTGATCAATTTCATCTGCCAACTGGATGAAGTGCAAGAACATTTTGAAGCATTACCCCAACCTGCAAAAGGGGATAGGATGTTTGAAAGGAAAGACGATCAGGCTACACATTGACCAATCGTTACAGCCGAAGGCAGTGAGACACAGGAGGACACCGTTCCACATGCGAGAACAAGTGGAGAAAGAACTCAAAGCGTTGGAAGAAGCCGGAATAATAGAAGGAGTGACTGGGCCTACACCATGGGTCTCCCCGATGGTAGTAACAAGAAAGCCCAAACAGCCCGGCAAAATCCGGATTTGCATAGACATGTGTCTTCCAAACACCGCCATCAAGCGAGAGCGGCACATCACACTCACGCTCGACGAAATCGTGGCCGACCTTAGAGGGTCGCGGGTGTTCTCCAAAGTTGATCTGAAAGCAGGATACCACCAGCTAAAGCTTCACAGAGACTCTCGCTACATAACGACCTTCTCAACACATCTGGGGCTGTGGAGATACAAACGCCTGAGTTTTGGGATATTATCGGCGGCCGAAGTCTTCCAACAAACAATTCAGGAGGTCATCCGAGACATACCTGGTGTCCTCAACGTGAGTGAAGATATCCTGATCCACGCTCAGGACAGGGAAGAACATCTCAAGAGCGCCCAAACGCTGCTGGGCAGGCTAGAAGACCCTGGACTAACAATACACAAAGAGAAGTGTGAATTTTTCAAGTCGGAAATCACGTTCTTTGGGTACAAATTCAGCAGCATGGGCATTTCCCCTGACCCCCAGAAGGTCGCTGACATTCAAGCAGCAAGCCCGCCAATGACACCCACTGAAGTGCGCAGCTTCCTGGGCATGGCCACTTACTGCGGGAGGTTCATCTGAAATCTGGCCACCCTCTCAGAACCCCTATGTGACCTGACCAAACTAAACACCAAATGGGAGTGGGGGCAAGAGTGTCAGGAGGCTTTCGAGAACATTAAGGAGTCCCTGTCTGTCGACACAAAAATGGCATACTACGATACCAAACTCCAGATGGAGTTATTCGTGGATGCGAGCCCCGTAGGGCTAGGAGCCATCCTCATGCAGGTCCCCAAAGAAGGGGAGAAGAGGCCCATTGCATACGCATCAAGAGCTCTCACTATGACAGAACAACGATACTCCCACATTGAGAAGGAGGCCATTGCCGTACTATGGGGGTGTCGTCATTTTCGCCTATACCTCTATGGATGGAGATTTACGGCAGTCACAGATCACAAACCTCCATTACCCATCTTCATGGGCACGTCTTCACACCCGCCGGCAAGGATAACCAAATGGCTGTTGCACCTCCAGCAGTACAATTTTGAACTGGCCTACCACCTGTGAAGTGGAAACCCGGTGTACTTCCTCTCAAGACACCCTCGAGCGGCAACCCCACAAGAAGTCCAAGTAGCCGAGGAGACCGAGGAGCACATATGCCAGGTGGTGCGAGCCATGAGGCCCAAGGCCGTCAGCATCGAGGACATTGAGTCCGAGGCCAACAAGGACCCATGTTGCAACCTGGTGAAGGATGCCATCATCTCAGGTGACTGGAAGTCTTTCATGAAGACCACCCACAACAGGACAGTGGAAGCAAAGGTTTTCCTCTCCGGGATATTCACCATAAGACAAGACCTGTCGATCACAGAGAGCGGACTGCTGCTCAGGGGCAATCGGATTGTCATCCCACCGAGCATACAGAACAGAATAGTGGCACTAGCCCACGAAGGACACCAAGGGATGGCTTGGACCAAAGCTCGAATCAGGCACCGGCTGTGGTTCCCACAGATCGACGAGAAGGTTGAAAATCTGATAAACACCCGCCTACCCTGTCAGATAACCGGGGCTCCGCCAGAACCAGAACCCATTCAGTCAGCGGAACGTGGTCGTGGTCGATGGGATGCAATCAGCATCGACTTCTGCACGCTACAAGAAGGCCTCTACCTCCTGGTGGCCATTGACGACCACTCCGATACCCTGAAGTCGAGATAGTGGAATCCACAGCAGCGGAGGTGGTTATCCCTGCCATGGAGAAGATGTTTGCAACACAATCTTTTACCCACCACCATCAAAAGCGACAATGGTTCCCCCTTTCCAGGGGCGGAATTCTGCACGACCTAAACATTAAGTACCATCACATCATGCCGAGATGGCCCCAGGCGAACGGCGATGTGGAACGTTTCATGAGGACCCTGAACAAAGTGCTAAGAGTGTCAAAGGCAAACGCCAGCCTGTGGAAAATTGACCTGTACCATTTTCTGCGAAATTACTGGGCCACCCCTCACAGCACGACGGGTGTCCCGCCAGCCGACCTCATGTATGGCACCGTAATAAAGTCCTCGATCCCACATCACCCCAGCAGGGCCCCGGACGAAGTCGACAAGGAGCGCACTGAGAGAAGGAGAACGAGTGCCAACGCACACATGAGTGCCAAGAGAAGGGCGAGACCGTCTGACCACCAGGTGGGCGACCAGGTTGTCATGTTGCGAAATCCGACCAGGTCAAAACTGAACACCAGAAATGAAGGGCTCCCATGGACCGTCAGTGGGAATCAAGGACCATGGTGACAGTAAAAAGAGGACGCTGACAGGTGACACGAAATGCATCGTGGTTAAAGGCGGTGTCACGCAACCTGTGGACCGATGGCGAAGGCCACCATGAAGATGAAGAATTTCAGTCCAATGAAGGAGAACCCGCTCACCTCCAGGATGAGGTAGCAGTGGGTGACAGGACGTAGGAGCAGTGGAGCGAGCCGGACATGGGTGAGCCGGACAGAGAAGGTGAGACACCCAGTGGGACAGTGGGGATCAGCCCCAGAGGCGGGCGATATAGTTTGAGAACTGCCACGAGACCGCCCGCCAGGCTAAATGACTATGTGTGGTACCCAGCCTCCTGTGAACAATGAGTAAGGAGGATCCATGGAGGTTTAGTAGTTTCAACTGTTTGAATCAGAGTTCATAATATGTTTTGTTTGATGTTAACCTCATTTGAAATAAAGGAGGAATGTTACATCCACCCTGCGTCCCGCTATGCGGTGACGCAGGGCGCTCTAATAAAAGCCCCGCCCCCGAGCACGGGAGGCAGTTCCGGGCCGACCTGAGACCTGCGTGCTGCGTATTCTTTTCGCTCCCGCCGGAGCTGCGATACACAGGCACGCGCGGCCTAGCGTTATGAGATCTGGTCTCCCCACACGCAGAGCCGCGGAGGCTGGATGCAACAGCCACCACACACGAGGCTTGTAAAATGGAACTTGATTCTGTTTTTGTGAGTGTGGTCAACAAGTGTCAGATTGAAACTGTATGTCAATTCAGGTGTGGGTGGTGTGCCTCTCGTGTGTCAGTTCTTCAGTCAGTGGCTTCCTCAACACTGCGGAAGTCAAGCAAGTCAAAGTTTTCGACGCCCTCGTGTCACAGTGGTCTGCAGCATTCTGGGAAAGTGCTCCTAGTCGCTGGCTTGTAGGTCACCACAAGCATGGCTTATATAAAGGGTCCCGCCGGTCTCTTTCAGGGGGCGAGAGTCCCCGGCAACGGTTGCTACCTGTCCAATGATGATTTCCTCATTTCCGTTTTTTTTAATAAACCTCTTGAGAACGAGGCCAGAGCTGGGAAACAAGTGTGGTACAGACTCAGGCTTTCGATGTGTTCTGCTTCCTCTCTGCATGTGCTCGACTCAGAACAAGCCCCGGCTCCACGCACCTCTTAGTATAAAATGGAATGTCAGGGCCAGGGTCTTGTGGCCTAGCCATGTCTGAGGCACTAAATACAATCCCCGCCCCCACCCCCGCCCCCGGACTCGAGGAGTGGCAGGCCAGGTTCTCCTGAGCCGTGCGCATTTTATGGACCAACGTCCAGACCATCTAGGGCTAGGTAGAAGTGGCAGGCGACATGTGCACCTGAAATAAGCCAACCCAACTTTAAAAACATTGCCTACATAATGTGCATTTCCAAAAATAATGTTCTTAATAACATTAATAATTAGAAAGTTAAGAGTCGAAAATATAAACATCACATATTCATTTTAATCAAATATTTGAATGAAATGAAGAATGCTATAAACAAGTGATGTCTAGCGGGCGCCCCATTACCCTGCCGCTATGCACCCGACTAAAGGATGACATAGGAAGGTCTCTTCGTGTGCTGTCAACAGGGCTGGGGCACTGCTGTCATCATACGAAGAGTTATTGGCATGTGTCTGATCCTGTTCATTGCACGGGGCTCTGGTGTTCGGTATTTGACTTGTGTCGCCCTAATATCGTGCACATGGTGGAGCAGAGCCAAGGCCACGACAAGTGACGTCGAGCACGAGGCCTGTCTTTTATGCCAGGCCACATCGCTAAGTGTCAAGCCTAGTCCGCATGCAGACAGCATCTGCGCGGTGGAGCTTCTGCAGTGGCGATGGTTGCATGCACGCAGTGGGGAGTGCTGGGGATCATGCACTGTGTCTTTGGGCGCATCATCCGGATCCAGCCGCTGTGCTGGACCAGCATGAGGGATGCATGTGTTTTTGTTTTAAAAGAAGGAGAATATTGATAGAAAGCAAGAGGGGAGACTGAGCGGGGAGAGTTATAATAATTTGCATGTATCTAGAGTAGGGGTGCGCATGTCAGAGTAAGGAGGGGGAAAGAACTGAGGCGGGATTGGATACAAGAGGGCGAGAGATGGCTAGTAGGCAGACCGTTGTGGACTGAAGGGGAGGAACGGGAGTGGTGTCGATAGAGCACATGACGCAGGGTAAGGGTGATTAGAAAGATATGAAGAAATCCAGGACTTGAGTCAGGCACAGCTGCAGGTGGATCCATGACCTTGAGAACAGTATTTTGACCCTGCCTGTGTTTACTTTCTGTGAAGGAACTAGAGTGAACAGGCCTGGGAAGAAAGCTAGTTAGGCAGAGTGGTTCTCTGCTCCGTGCTAGTACAAGACTGGACTCTTAACACTTTGGGCGCTTTCACAGTTAAGTGTTAGTCCCCTACCTTCCACAGGGCTAGAGCCCACCCAGAGGCTCTGTCTGGGCTAATACCATGAGAGTTACTCTAACAGGTGACTCTTCAGGGGGGAGTAAGTTCCGTCGATGATCATTAGCATGAAGAGGGGGACCCCTCCTTGCCCTAGCAGAGAAGCAACCTGGGTGCACCATAATAAGGAGGCACTCTCTCATATGGTGTGCATGGCCACTTATCGTCTGTTACAGGATTCTTCTTTCAATTGCCCTCACTACTCTTAACTCCACAGCTGTCTTTGTCTGTCTCTCTGTCTCTCTCTCTCTCCGCTCTCTCTGTTTCTCTCACTGTGTCTCTCTGTTTCTCTTTCTGTTTCTCTCTCTCTGTAACACTCTCTCTCACTCTCTTTTGGTAACATGGACAGAACCGCAGGCTTAGCTCCAAAAGGCCATGCATCGTTGGTTAGTTGCAACACAGCGAAAATACAATTATTACCCAATGATAAAAGGGACCGTCCAGTCAAGGTTGCATACAAATATCTACTATATTATTATCACAACAGACAGATCTAGCACACTACGAAATACAATGCGCCCTCGAAAGGAATGCAGAGGACAGACAGTTGGAAATAAGAAAAAGGGATGCACTGTGGATACTGACAGGAGGGTAGTTGGTATGGTAAATAATCGCAACAGTTCAAGGTTACTTGGCTTCAGCACAAAGGGAGCAATGGGTCTTAAAATGTCTTTAGGGGCCTTCCAGGAAGGTCGAGGGGGAGAGAACAACAATATAACTTGTGCTGTAGGTTTTCTTGTTCCTTGACAGGGTCAAGTCAGCTTCAGTGCGCTTTGCAGGATTCTGCGACAGATTCCAAGACGGGAGTCAGCCTCGGGTATCAGGCGGCAAGATAGTTCTGCGAGCAAAGCTGGATGGATGGCTGCAGGCTGGCCTACACGGCGGCTCAGTGTCAGGAATCGTCTCAGTGCTGGTCGACGATTCTGAAGCACTGGTCGAGACGCCTCAGATGTCTTTAAGCGCTGTGGATTGACAACTGTCAGCGTTGCATTCGGTTGCAGCTCAAGGAACTCGACTGGCTCGAAAATGTCCTTTAAGACGGACGTCAGTAGATGCTCATCGAGGCAGTACTCCCAGCTTCTTCAATGGGCTTGTTTTGTCCTTTAGGGAAGATGGCACAAAGCTGAGGAGTGTGTTGCAGGCAGCTGCTATATCCTTGGTTTCGGGTTCAGAGACCTTCTGGCAATTCCCACCTAGGAAGCTTGCTGTAAAGCCTAGCAGGGCACATTGTGCGCTGCCTGGGTACCAGTTCTGGAGCGGCTGGAGGGTCCTCTGGATTCAGTATATCTCTCTGTTTGCTGGGAGATGTTTAGGGGAGGGATCTTGTTTCCCTCTTTGAAGGTCCTGGCCTTACTTCACTGGTGGAAGATGTAAGGCAGACTGGACCTTCAGCCAGGGTCCAATGATGAGTTCTTCTTGCAAAGTGTTCAGATGATTTGCCAAAATTGAGGCTCATCCCACTTTTAAAATCAAATGCGCCACAGTGATTGGTGTAGGCTAAGCCTACCTTAATGAACGAACCCTGGGGTCCACACCAACTATCTCCTGTATGTGGGAGGTCATAACCAGAGTGCTTAGCAGCAGGAAATGTAAAGGGGTGAAAACGTGATACTAATCCCACCCAACATCCTCTCTGTTGTGGATAAAAGAGTCTCTTTGGTTAATGGATCTATCTGTGGTTCCTGATTAAAGCAGATGGTCTCCCTTGAATCTGCGGCAAGACCAGACTCTCTGGCTTCTGTAAACCACATTCTTATACCTTATGATGCAGTCCCAGACATGACATTTCCCTGTCATCGGCACTGAGGGTGGGAGCTGGCTGGCCCATATGAAAGGTTGTTGGGGTATCCTGTCTCCTTTGGTGCCCTCTGCAGCCAGGCCCAATGGGGGCATGTTTGAATTACCCTAGCATTGGCATGCAAATCGCTGCCGCCAGCTGCAGGGCCCAACAAAAGAGCAGGTTGGGTCCATGGATGCTAGGTTAGTTAATCAGGCTGGCTATGGAGTGGTGGATTTGGTCCTCCCCCTTCTGGAGATACATCTTGTACCCCTGTCTGTCATATCCCAACTAAATATGAAAGGGGGAGTGTGCCTGCAGGCTGTGTCCACCAAGAGTACACAGGTCTATGCGTTCATCATTCTGTGAGCATAGTAAAATGTGTGTGCATTAGCCACACACATTTTCTTGATGTTGGTCTGCCATCCTTCCATTTTATTAAAAAGTTCAAAAAAGCCTAGGCGAGCACACACCCACTGTGCTGATGGTTGAATTCCTCACACCTTCCTCTCTGTCTTTCATTCTCTCTGGACTGTCCTCACCGGGGCACACACTTTGTTGGGACACCGAACACACATTTTCTAACAGACTGTACTGGGATAACACATCATACTTAATCTGCTGAAGATCCCATGTGGGCACATGAAATAATATCCTCCCTTGAACCTTTATTACTGTAAACATGGCCCTAAAAGCAGCCTGAATCAATTGAAGGACCTATGGCTCACTTCTATGTGTAATAACTCCCAAAGGCAGGGGTTAGTTCAAAAAAGGTCAGGTGGGCGCATACCCACCGTACGAATGGTCGAATTACTCACATGCCCCCCCAGATCAACACGTGAACCACCACCCTACTGATGGTCTGGATCGTCATATAGGTGAAAGTAATGGCTCAGGCCATCTGCATTTCCATTCTCTGAGCCTGGCTTGTGCTGGATATGCATATCTAATACCTGTAAGGATATGGCCCAATGCAAAAGCTTAGGGTTCTCCACTTGCATGGCCATTAACCATCAAAGAGGCTGGTGGTCAGTTTGGATAGTAAAGTGCGACCCAATGATGTAGTGTTTCCGCTTATTACTGGCCATACAACCGCGTAAGCATCTTTTTCAATGACGGCCCAGTTCCTTTCCCTTTTTGTCAATCGCCTGCTAATGAAGGTGACAGGTTGCTCTACCTCTTGAGAGCTCAGCTGCACTAACACTGCTACAATACCAAAATCATTGGCGTGTGTCTGGATAATGAACTACTGACCACGGTCTGGCAGTTTTAGAACTGGGGCCCTGCACAATCCATCCTTCAAATTCTGAAAGGAGGTTTGACGGGTAAAAGTTCAAGTTACCTTCTGTGGCATTTTCATGGAAGTTACATTATTCAAGGCCATGGAAATGGTCTCATACCCCTTGATGAATGACCAATCATACCCAGTGAGAACCAGAAAGGCTCCCACCTGTGTCTGTGTGGTGGGGATGTGCCACTCCTTTACAGCCTGTACCTTTGCTTTTAGGAGGTTGTTTCTTACCTCCACCGACCAGGTGGCCTACGTAAGTCAGTGTGCCCTGTGCTATCTGGCACTATGTGGCCTTGAAAGTCAGACCTGCAATCTGTAGCGACTGAAGCAATTGTTTCAGGTGGGATAAGTGATCCTTCCAGGTGTGACTGAACACAGCAATGTTGTTTAAATTGGTGACACTGAAGTTTTCCAGTCCAGACAAAACCTGGTTAACCATCCTCCGAAAAATGGCAGGGGCAATCTTCAATCTGAAGGGCATCACAGTAATCGATGGGGTTGAAAATGCTGACCTCTCTCTCGCACCATCTGTCAAGCTGACCGGCCAGTACTCTGCTGTGAGGTCAAAGGTACTCATGTACTTGGCAGTGCCAAGCTTGTCAATGAGCTCATCTGCCCAGAAAATGGGGTGTGCATCTGTCTTCAAGAGAGAATTGAGCCCCCTGTAGTCCACACAAAACCGAACTTCAGTCTTCCCACCACTGTTTTTTTAGGGACCAGTACCACTGGTCTAGCCCAGGGGCTGTGGGATGGCTCTATCACTCCTAGGGACACCATCTTGAAACTTCCTTCTTTATGGTATCCCTGACCTTACTGGGAATCCGGTGAATCTTGCTCTTTTCCTGCTTTCTGTCTCCAGTGTCCACATCATGGGTGCACCAATCTGCGTGACCTGGAGTCAAGAAGAACAGACAGGCAAACTGTCCCAGTAATGGCAACAGTCTGTCAGTTGTTGTTCTGACAGGACCGTTGAAAGGTTGACACGTTCAACAGACCCACCCGTGGCTTCAGTGTGCAGGAGGTCTGGGAGGGGATCAGTCTCCTCCTCAGTCTCTCCATCTGTCACTAACACCATGACCAAGTCATCCAGGCTATAGTGGACATTTAGCCGGTTGACGTGAAAGACCCTGCTTAGGTCCTTTACATCAAGGAGATAATTCATCTCACTGACTATTCAAGCACACAGTAAGACCCAGTCCACTTGTCCTGAAGGGCACTGAGTTTAAAAGGCTACATAATCCACACCCGCTGGCCTGGAGAATAGGCTGTCACTGTGGCTTTCTGGTCGTGCCAGTGCTTCATCAGCTCCTGACTGGCCTTTAGGTTTTCCGTCAACTGTTCCATGTACTTTACCATTCTAGATAGAACGCCAAGTACATAGTCCACCACATCTCATCTGGGGGATGAGGGGTTGTGTTGGGAAGGAAATTAACCTATCCCACCCCCCTAGGAGATTGAGGCTGAGGCGAATCCCATGAGAAAACCTGTGATGTGCCAGGGGGTGAGGGGTGTTCTAAGAAACCCCACACAGACATAATATTATGTGAATTGCAAATGTTTAGACTTAGTGCATGCATATAAACAGGAACCATTTTGTAGCTATGACAGAAACTTTAGGCCTGCCTGGCAGCACGTAGACACAGGCCGCAAACCTGATCAAGAAACCTGAATAGGCCTAAGCGCTGATGAGAGAGAGACCTGTGCTGTTAATTTCCACAGAAACTCTCTTTTGTTCTAAAACTGTTGCCAATACGTTTATCCCGAGAAATAATGTATCTTGCAAGGCCAAGAGACGGTGCTAGGTCCCTCGCTGTAAGTGTTATCACAACCAGCCAGAGCAAGCCTCCGACCTCCACCCAGAGAACTACAAGTTATGGCTCCTTAAACTGTCCGAGTCCCAAGGCCCCTGAATTCCAAGATACCTGCTGACCCCAGGCCACCGATCATAAACCAGACAACCATAAAAGATCTAAAAGAATGGTCATCCTCTCTGTACTTTACAATGGCATGATTTGCAATGCGAGGTGCGGGAGGGATACATCATAGTTCAAAAGCGAGGTTGTAAGCCTTGGATGCCAGACAATGCAACTGGGATGGGTGAAATGTGTGCAGGTCACAGTGACCACGAGACCCTCCCTGTACCAGTCCATGATCATGCCAGGTACCCTGTCTAGTAATAGAGTAGCACTGTTAGAATAATATATTTGAATGTCTTTTTGATCTTGGTTCCCTGGAGACGATGAGCCCAGCTGACCCCACGTGATGGAAAACGGACTGACGGGACTGGAGCCAATGGCCTGGCATCCCCAATGTAGCAGGCTGACCATATAGGGTCGCACCAACCGCCCACGTAGTCTTTCACTGTATATCAATGATGCTGTGCCCCTTTTTAAGCTCTTACTTGTCCCCTTTTTGCTCATCACGTTCCTGAGCAGCAGAGTTCTTTGCTGGCACACCTATTTTTTGTATAATTAAAACGTGTTATCCTTGCAAGAACACCTTGGCCTTATTTCCCTAGTGAGTTGTATTTTTTCTGATGTGAGCGTTTATGGGGCGTGCCTTCAATTGCCCTCCCATCCCTCTTTCAGTAGACTGGGGGACCTCATAAAGGGTGTCCAAGCAGAAGTTCAAAGGGGCTTCACCCTACTCTGTTCTGTGGCACCTCCCTGTAGGCGGACAGTAGGCATGGCAGGAGAATATCCCATTCTCTTCTGAGGTGATCTTCTAAGCTACCGATCAACCCTTTCATGGTCTTGTTGAACCGCTTAACAAGCTGTTTGTTTGTGGATGGAAGGATGCAGCAAACCGGTAGGTGACTCGACACTCTTCCCACATAGCCTTCATATACGCAGATATGAAGTTTGCTCCCCTGTCATAAAATACTTCCTTGGGGAAACCAACATGGGAGAATATCCGAATCAGAGCCTTCACAACCACAGGGGTTTTGATTCTGCTTCGAGGGACAGCCTCAGAATACCTTATGGTCTATCACCACCAAGATGTGTCTGTTCCATGAGCTGGTTTGAGGATCCAAAGGACCCACAATGTGAATGCCTATTCTCTAAAAGGGCCAACCAACCAGGGGTAGTGGAATTAAGGGCGGGCTTTGTGGCACCACCTGACTTGCCGGAAGCTTGACAAGTTGGGCAGGACCGGACAAATTCCTTAACTTTTACACTGAACTACGGCCAGTAGAAGTGTGGAGTAACCTGTCCTATTTCTTAGTCACTCCGACGTGACCCTCTAAAGGAATTTGGTGGGCCAAATACAAACGGAAATGTCTGTGTAATTGGGGAATCACAAACCTTCTGGTGCCCCCAACCCTTAGAGCATTTTGGCTCACTGTAAAGTAGGCCATCTTCCCAATACACTTTGAACAGAACAGGGGCCTCGCCCTTAGCCTGCTAGGGCATAGGACTCCATGGGAATTGGAAACCTGAAGCACCTGCACTGTTGTTAACAGTGCAGGTGCTTCAGTGAAAAACATACCGGTAGGGCCCCGAACTCACAGCAGGTCAGACCTGCCGGTGGTTCAGTGCCCCTACCAGCATACTAATAGTCTGGCGGTCCAGAAATGGTGTTGGCACCTTTATTTACAGACCGCCAAACTCACAATGCGGGCCATAGAAAGATGACTTAATAAAACGGGATAGAAGTTACTGCAAAAGAAAATATACCCAAGTAAATATCACATGGAACAAAAATGGGGATTGCTAAGAACGCATAACTCATAAGGCGCAATATTCAACCGACCCTGGTCATATAAAAAAGATATGGGTTGGCTTTACTGAGTGAGAATCATTTGTTTTGAGTGCAGGGTGTGAGTGGCACTATGCTCAACACTCAATTTAAACAGATGTTCTCCTCCCACGACCCCGCCCCCAGCCCCATTTTGGCAAAGGTTGCCAGGCCTGGAGATATACAGGCGACATTTGTTTTGAAGCTTAGTTACTACCCTTTCATAATATCCACCAGTCAACCTCTGAGCCTCATTTCAGCTTAATGACTGCAGCATACATGCTAGTGAGTACACCTAATATTTCAAATGTACTCACAGTTAAAAAAACATTTGAAGTCCGAACGCGTCATTGTGGTTAGTTGGGAAAACAATCCACTTACGTGTCCGTCCACACGACATGATCAGGCAGCAGCCATTTTTTGATCATCCGTGCAGTCAGAGGCTTTAAGCAAAGCCTCCATTCTTTTGTGGTGAGTGTCGCTGTGTAGACGTGAGGCGTCTGGCGCTGCAATCCAGAGTCTTGACGGCTGATTAGGGAGTAGGCGCTCCAATGTTGGGGCTCCTAAATCGCACTTGGAGTGCCTATGCACCAGAACTGACGGGCATCACGTTCTAGGCTTAACGTCTGAGGCCCCAGGACAGACGCGCTTCCCCATCTGTTGCATGTCTGAGAAGCCTTGGGCGCAAGCATTGTTGAGAGATAGCCCTGTGTCCCAAATGCGAAATAACGCCGTTTCCTGTCCTCTCGCTCAATCAGAGGGGGCCTTGTCAACAGTGCCAGTGGGCAGTCCAGGTTGGAAGGAAACCTCAGCATTACGCTAAAGGGAGAAGGTGCTATGTTCTTAGATCGCCTGGTTTTTTGCAGAATATTTTCATCTGAAAAAACTCATCCAATTTAAAAGATATATATATTTGGGGGTGTTCCTCCCAGAACTCACCCCTCTATTATCTAGTACCTATTCCACACACCTTCCTACCCCTTATATCTCCTTACGCAACCCCTCATATTATTCGATGAGTTCTTTCGGCCGAATAGTTTCAGGAAAAAGATCTGCCGATATAACAACGTTGTTCCCTGGGAAAAGCTGCAGGTGCAAAAAGACACAGCACTTACGTGTTTGAGTATAACCTAATGTCAAAGAGAAAAGAACATGTAAACATACCCCTTGATTGAACCCTAACCCTTCATTAGTGAGAGAATGATGATTTTTGCCTTTTATGGAACTGCAGGAGTGGGCGTAGTCTATAATGATTTCTAATGGCAATTCAGGACGAACATACTCGCCCTTAGCACTATTTTGCTGTATTCCGATGGCCCTCTTTGAATGAAGGGGTGAGTATTGGGTAGAAAGTCCACCAGCCTACAAGGATTCTGCAGAAGTGATGATGAGCACGCAGCCCTGCTGTGGTGCAGAAGACTTCATGTGAGGGGAGGGGTTGCCCTGCCACCAATCCCTTTACGGTCAGGAGATTAGCAGGGCCGTACACATTCTTCCGACTGTAATTTGCTGGGGGAAATGAAGGAGTGATACTGCCAGGGCCTGGCGGCTCACGTACAGAACCTTGAACTCACTTCTCTGCTCCAGCCTCCGGGTGAGAGGGGGCATGGTGAAAGCTCCTAGCCTGAAGGCAGATCTTCGAAGCAGCCGGAGTTCAGTAAGAAGGCAAGTGGAGAGCCTCAGGTAGAGAGCATTCACTGAGAATGCCATCCTAGCAGGGAGGTGTCCCCCTGCCCCCACGTGCCATCCAGAAATATTGCTCTTGTAACCGCTGCCCCATGGCAGCAGGCCCAGGAGAGGGGCGGCAGCCCTCCCCCAGGGCCCAGCTCCCCTCTACCGCAGCATGCAGCAGCCACGCAGTCTCAGCGCTACAAAAGCACAGGAAAGGTGAGGTGTGAAAAAACACCTCACCCTTCCACTATAACAACTTGGTGAAATGCACCCAGGGGAAGCAAGGGCAGCCAGGCAGGGGAACCACAAAGATAAGCCCCCCCCACCCACAGGGGCTCAGCCAGTCAGCTGCAAGGCTGGCCTGGGGGTTGGTGGTATGTAACATACCCCCCTTTTAAAAACCTAATTACAGGTTGTGCTTGAATAACGTATGTATGGCAGGTGGGAGCATAGAAAGTACCACATGAGGTAAAAAGCTCATATTTACTCCATACAGTACTTTTTATGTAACCCACGCCTTAATTACCTATACAATCCCAACCTGTAATTATGTGGCATTTTAAAAATGGGAAGTAGCTAAAATGTCAGATGTGTATACCACTATCCGCATACCTGCAAGAAAGCTCTCAATCTCAAGGGCACATGAAGTACCTTGGTTATCTGAAGCTCGTGCTGTTAACTAGGTTGGCTGTTGTGGGCAGTTTCTGGCACCATCGGGCCTGAGGGTGGATCCCACACACCATTCACTTGCGGGCAGTGCCGGTGCCAGGTCTGCCAGCGCCCAGTGCAAGATTTTGCTGTGCACTCCCGGGGGCTGGGACGCACCGCGGTGCACCAAAAAAACCTTTCTCACTGACCCTTGCTGGGCACTGGACTTGAACACACAATGCAAGAACAGCAGGTGGCTCAGTTCCAGTGTTTGTTTGTGTCAATTAGTGAACCCAGGTACCCTCAGCCTCTAATTGACACGAACAAACACAGTAACAGAGCCCCCTGCTGTTCTTGTATTGTGTGTTTAAGGGCTGCTCCAGGAGTGGGTGATTCTTTGTTAGGCGCGGCACTTCACCAATTGAACCAATAGCAGATAAAGGGTGCTTTGGCCTCCAGTTGCAAGTCATGCAAACTTAAGAATTGGTCGGCTACTTAAGTTTGCATGACATGAGCTGGAGGCAAAGTGCCCTGCAGCCGAGTTGCGGGGGCGGGTGGGTGTTGAGCAGCTCGGGGGGCGGCCTTGTGCCGCCCCCTCTGAGCGCACCTTGAGCTGGCGCTGCTTGCGGGATGCCCTGTTGCTAAGACACCCAGATCATCCCCACTCATGCTCATTTGAATAGGTTCCGGGGGCCATTGCTGCAGATTCAAATTGATAATGCATGGGACTGGATGAGCTGGGCAGGAGGCTGTAAAGAGATATAAAATGAAGTGCCTACGAGTGCTAAGCCCTGGTTAGCTCAACATGTCAGGGGGCTCTGTTGCGAAGACAAAGAATGCAGGTTGGGACACCTGCTTGCAAACGACATGAGAAGAAAGATCATAACTAAGCCGGACTGATTCCCCCAGGCCGATCTACATCTTGGGTATGGATGATTTCTTATAATTAAGGCGCCCTGTTTTTTCAGTTTTTACTGATTTTTACACATAAATACAAAGTAGTAGTAGTAGTCATTTATAAAGCACCTTTTCCCATTTGTGAGGCCTCAACGCGCTTGCAGTGGGAACGCCCTCGCGGACCGAAGTCCAGGTGTGGGAACATTCTTGGACAAGGCTTACGATACGTGTGCGCATTTGGGCAAGATTAGGAATTAGGTGGGCAGGCTTGGCTCCAGTCAGCAGACAGAAATCAAGCTTCTTCCTCTCTGTATTTATTTATAAAAATGGACAACACATGGAAAAGCAGGTTTATATGTTTGGTCCCTAAGGCTGTCCATTATGCATTGCAGACTGGCAGCATGGAGAGTGCAAACATTGATTGAAAAATAGTTCTTCATATTGCTGACAGCATAGCAGCAATGACAGGAGCAGCCATTTGTTATGGTAAACATGAAGCAGACGTTGATGTGGAGTAATCCTGCTCCACTGGAGTCCTGGATGGTTGCGCGTATGTTTTAATGAATGCAGTTTCTTTTTCATTTGCAGAAATATACTGATTGCAGGTTATGTTTTTATAAGAGGAATAATAATAATGAATGTGGATGAATACAGGAAAAAATTGCCACAAAATACATATGGATGAGTACGGACTAATAAACTAATAAAGGATGCAGCCAGAGACTTGGCTCCCTTTATCACCAAACTTATTAATACCTCATTCTCCACTGGCACAATACCAAGTAACCTCAAAGAATCGTGGGTGCTACCTCTACTTAAAAAACAGACGTTTGACCCTGCCATAGGTACCAACTACCGCTCAATCACTACAGTGCCATTTCTGCTAAAAATTATAGAGAAAATGGTGTATTCACAAATATAGAATTATTTGGAATCTCACCACTTGTTAGGATCACGTCAGTCTGGCTTTCGCCCTAAGCACGGAACTGAAACAGCCCTTATCGACTGAAAGGCACAAATCGACGAGCTCAGGGCCACGGGCAAATCAGCCCTACTCCTCTTATTGGACCTATCAGCGGCATTCGATCTGGTGGATCACAAGGTCCTTTGCAACCACCTAGTCACGGCTGCCCATTTCTCAGATGAAGCTGTGATATGGAGCCAATCTTTCCTTAACAATAGGACTATGAGTGTCTTTTCCCCCACAGCCTCCGCAGATCCCATCCCCATTACATGTGGAGTGCCCCAAGGCTCATGTGTCTCTCCCACACTATACAACGTTTTCAGGAAGCCTCTTTTCGATGATCTGGCCCATCTTGTTATCACCTACACTAACTATGCAGATGATACCCAGATTCTCCTACCTCTTACTGGTGATTATGAAAAGGATTTGGCCTTGGTGAATAGTGTGTATCTCATCATCCAGTCATGGATGGCCACACATTGACTATGCCTGAATGCTGACAAGACAGAGATTATCATCCTGTGCACCTCCACCACTCTTAAAAAACTAGGACCTAGCTACTTATCCTTCAACATAGACAACAACCTCATCACTACCGCAAACAAGGTGAAAACCTTGAGTGTCTACTTGGACTCGACCGTCACTTTCAATAAACAGGTCAATACGTTGGCATCCTCCACTGCAAATACTTGCAAATTAATTAGAGCAGGTAAACCTTTCCTCTCTAACAACAGTTGTATTACCTTAGCAAGATCGCTTGTTCTGTTGAAGCTGGGTTACTGAAATGCTCTTTACATCGGAGCCAATAAGGCAACCATTAAAAGAATCCAGATCCTCCAGAACAACACCTTGAGAGCAGCTCTTGGTATTTCCAAGAGAGAGCACATATCTGAAGTCAGTAAACTAAATAAGTGGCTCTCTACTTATGAAAACATCCAGTTAAAAGTCACCTCACTCACATTCAAATGTCTGAACAAGGCAGCACCCTGTACCTCGTAGACAGATTCATCAAAACCAACCCTATCAGGCACACCAGATCATCCAGTTTGAACAGTCGCTTAGTCCCTAGATTCAAAATGTCCAGAGTAGAGGGACGATGCTTCCAGGTTAAAGCAGCGCTACTCTGGAATTCTCTACCCCTGCCTCTGCGAGTGGATCAAACATACCTGAAATTCCAGCAGAATTTCATAACATGGCTCAAAGATTCTGACTAGTAATGCCAGACGTCACTTCCTTGACGGACAAACTACTCTGACTCATGAACCACTCTACCCTACTTGTACATTATCACCCATACTGTGTAACTGAGTTGTATATTATATGACTCTATGACATTGTAATATTGCTGTGTAACTATCCTGTATATAAGCAAACAATCTTGTCTACTGCGCAGATGAAAGGTAAATTGGTAAATATGATATGTCACCTGTATATCATGTCACGCTAAATATTGATGTGTAGTGTAATTGTATAATATGATGACGATGTGTAACTTAGTTATGAGTCTTCTTCTGCAATGTGCCCTGCTACCCATGGGTCTGGAACGCAATACAAGTAATAAACAAACAAACAAACAAACAAACAAACAAAGTGTAGGAAAACTAGACACCCTGAATCTGGGAGCCTTAGTTATAGGTGATCAAGGCTGTGGCACCAATAACCTCGGTTGCCTCCGCTGGAGATCTTCCAGCAGTGAACAGCCCTTAGGAATGGCCTCTCTATTCCTGGCAGTGCACCTGAAAGTTGTCCAATAATGCCAAGAATTCGACATAATCGGCGACTGTACATTCTAGATACTTAGCGATCACAGGGAAGAGAAGGAGTGCCCCATAATTGGAAGACAGGAGGGAATGCACAAAGATTTCTTTGTTCCACTCACATCATTATCACATTGTTAGCCACCTCTTGGTGAATAACACTTGAAAAATAAATATTGGGTACTTGGCCCAAAGATGAATTAATCAGAGAGCCTATCATTCCTCTGTAGTGGGCTTTTCCAAGCGTTAAATGTCTGGAGCTCAAGTAAAGCGAAGCATCTAAGGCTTTAATGGCTGCTATTGGCTGCTATAGTGGGCTTCAAGGCCATTCGCAAACCTGGGTGCTTTATTTTCAGTGGTAGATAGCTGATTGTGCTCTGAACACAAAGCGGTTAGAGTACAAACATGTTCCCCACATGTTCCCCTTATTACTAGGACTGGGGGACAATGGCTGCCATGATGGCGGTGCACAGTGGAGAAGACAGTGCCATCCGAGCGAGCTCACGCAGATAAACAGAAAAGAAAACGAGAGGTCTGGCCAGCCCCTTTGATTGTTCAAAACTGTGGCATAACATTAAAGGTCATTGGGCCTCATTACAGGTTTTCCCGTCTGGTAACAACGGTGCCGGTAAGCTACCGGCACCGTTGTTACCCGGCCTGCAAACAACAAGGTCTGCGAGCGGGTGCCTTTCAGCCCACCAGGTCTGACCTGGCAGGCGGAACGGCACCCGCTTGCAGACCTTGACGGAGGCACAAGCACCATTCACGAATGGTGCCGGTGCATCCGTCCTCCCCATTCCCATTGAGTCCAATTGGACTGAAATGGGAACGGGGAGTAATATTTCCAGACGCCCAGGAATAGGCGATTACCGGGTCCACTGGGCTGTAATGCCCGGTAATTGCCCATTCTTGAGCGCCGGAAAATTGATGATTCCGGCGGCAGCCATGCTGGTATTTACTGGCACGGCTACCGCCAGGGTCGTAATGACCCCCATTGTCTGCATTCCAAGCTACCTGATTGGCCAGGACACACCTCCCTGGTGCTAATGTGATTTGTGTATTTTTCAAGTCATCTCTGTAGACAGGGTATTGTATGTTTGTTTGTTTATTATTTATAGTGCGCGCCTCACCAGGAGGTGTCTGGGCACATTACAAGAATAATCATATTCATGGTTACAGACAAAAAAAGTGGTGCACACAATATTTATATGTAAAAATAGGCATGTTAATATACATAATGATACACAACTAGAGGCTGGGCAGAGTATGTATCTAAGAGATGCACAAAACTAGACGGGGAGATATATTCAGGAAGGAATGTATAGAAAGTAGAGCCAGAAATGAGAATGTGATTCTGGTACATAGGAGGTACAGTGTTACTGATGAGAGATATATACATATAGGGTGGTCGGGTAGAGAGTCTCTATGCGTACCTGAGGTTAGGGGTTTGCAACGGTGTGTCTTTGGAGATAAACCATTGTTTGCTATCTTTTCCAAATTTGTAGAAGGATTGGTCTGTACATAGGGAGGGGGGAGGGAGTTCCATAGTTGGGCAGCCATGACTGGGAAACTGCAGCCTCCAGCTCTTTTTAGTTTGTACTTTGGCACCCTGAGGCAGCCTGTGTACGAAGTCCTAGTAGGTCTGGGGGAGTTGTTTTTGAGGAATTTGTCTGCTAGATATTGAGGGGCGGCATTGTTGAGGCATTTATGCGTGAGGGAGGCAGTTTTGAGCTGAATTATTGATGAGATAGAGAGACAGTTGTTATTACGTCCAGTTGTTGAGATATGTTGCTGTCTGGGGATGCCAAAGGCAGTTCTAAGAGCGTTATATCACGCAGGATTTGTAATTTGTTGGTGATATATTTCCTGGCACCTAAGTACAGTGCATTGCATTAATCCATTTTTGATAAGACATGCGCACGAGCTAAGGCGATACAGCTATTAGACGAGAGAAAAGGTTTGCCGGAGTGTATTAGCCTACAAGTGTAAACTGTTGCCGATGCTGGGGCACTGACCTGTTTACGTAGATTCAAGGAGGTGTCAAGGTAAAAACCCAGGGTTTTAACTTCTTTGGCCACCTTTATATCGTTGCCATCGATGTTAAAGGATAGGTATTGGTTGCTCAGTTTCTTCATGTTAGCAGGAGAGGCTAGTAGGAGTAACTCGGTTTTCTCATCATTCAGGCACAGTGCGTGAGTGGCCAACCAGGCCTGAATGATGAGGTAGATTTTATTAATGAGAGCAAGGTCATTATCGTAGTCACCGGTCAGGGGCAAGAGGATCTGGGTGTCATCTGCATAGTCAGTGTAGGTGACACCCAGACGATCTAGTTCATCAAACTGTGGTTTAGTGAGCAAATTATACATGGTCAGTGATACACATGAACCTTGAGGGACACCACAGGAGATGGGGATGGGATCAGCTGCAGCCGAGGCTGAGAACACCCTCATGGATCTGTTGTTCAGGAAGGACTGGATCCAGGCTGTTGCTTCTATTGAAAAGTGGGCCGCAGAGGCTAGGTGTCTGCACAGAACCTTGTGATCAACCAGATCAAAGGCGGCCGACAGATCCAACAGAAGCAAGAGAGCAGGATTCCTTTGGTCCTTCAGGTCATCGATCTGGATTCTTAGATCGATCAGGGTGGTCTCAGTTCCGTGTTGGGGTCTGAATCTAGATTGGCGGAGTCCAAGTAGTTTATTGTTCTCAAGGTACATCTGAATCTGGTTATAGGCCGCTTTGTTGATGATTTTGAGAAGAAAAGGGAAGGTAGGTATGTGTCTGAGGTTGGTGGGAATGCTCAGGTCTAATGTTTTTTTTTTTTAGGAGTGTGAGTACCCACAAATTATTCAGGTTGGTTGGAACAGTGCCTGTGCGAAAAAGGAGGCATTAATGAGCGTGGTGATAAAAGGGGCCAGAGCTTTGGCTGCATCTTTAATGACAGATGCTGGGCAGGAATCGCATTGGTAATTGGAGGGTTTGAGTGAGGCAATAATGTTAATTACTTCTTGGGTGGACACTGGGGTACATTTGAAGCGCTGTAGTGGTTTTGGGAGGGTGGGGCAGATTTAGGAGTGGTGGGTTGATGTATCAAGTTTTGTTTTTTGGCTGCTTTTTTCTTTTGAAGCAGAGTGATTTTGTTGGTTAGAGCTTCTTGAATTTTGGTACACCAGGTTTTGTCCTTGATGCAATTCTCACGAGAAGGGATAGGAGATTTCAGTTCTCTTAGAATAGTAAATAATTCTCTAGAGCTAGAACTTGCTTTTTGTATCCTGTTGTTGTAGGTTGAACTCCAAAAATTGGAAGGGGATGGGAAAGGAGAAAAGGGCAAGTGAGCCATGATGATTTACCTGGTCCACATCCAAAAAATATGGTTATGATATCGCTAAAATGTGATGTCCATTTCATACAAGAATGGATCGCCATATGTATCATTAAGATCAGTGTTTATAGGCCCATATTACCAAATTACTGTGAATGCAAGCAGACGTCCAAGGCCAAATGATAATGATGTGTTATTATATAGCACTTAAGGTTAAGTGCTCTATATAGAAAAAATATGCACCCAATATCACCCAACCTATGTTGGTACTCATTTATCGACCTCAGAAGGATGAAAGGAGTTGAGTTGTTTAAGAACAGACTAAACCGTGACTCATCCCCTGGAGTGCACTTGAAATAAACCTTTAATGAGTCTAGCAATTATTGTATAGAATTCCAGAAAGACACTATTTGGTATTCCTAATCTTTTTTATTAAGGTTCAGTGCTGAAAGTGTTAGACTTGTGTCACTCCTTTTCTTCTTTTTCTTCTTTTTTAAGGGGCTTAAACAAGAAAGCCAGACTCTCCACAACTAGAGAGCCACATGGTGCTGGCCACAGGCCATGAGCTTGCATTACAAAAAAATATATATTTAAAAAACACCTTTTTTTTCTTTTTTTTCTTCTTTTTTCTAGAGGTCGCAAGGGTGACCACAGAGGTCGCAAGGGAGACCTGGCGACCCCTAAATGACGTCCCTGCTCAAGAACTTGCTGTAAATAGGCCCTGCTCCCATCACATGCTAAGGTAGTCCTGCAATAGAGGCCCTTTGATCTGTTTGATCCAAGTCCAATCTGGGTCATTAGATCCTTAGAAACAGTGGTCACAGCAGGAGACATTTCTTCGATATGTGGCTCCGAAGCAGGACATTTGGCTGTGGTGTTTGTGCACCGGCCGTTTCGGCTCGACGTCTTTGACGCTGTTAATCTTGTGGCGTGTTCTGGCTGTTTCTAGCGGGGCTTGAGGTGGCTATTGCCCAAGGTGTTTTGGTTGTAGCCTGGAATAGAAGCTCAGGGGCTACAATCAAAAGGTGAGCTGGCCCGAGTCCCCACATTCCCGACATTAGCCTAGCCTTGATCTTTTCCAGACCTAGCAACACGCCCTGTTTGTTGGCCATGGCCAACAGGGCGCTGGAGCCTAGAAGCACTGTATGTTCCCTTAAATATATCATCAATCTGAACCCTAATTGTAGTGGTTAGTATGACAATATATTTAAGGAATGTATGGCATTCCTAATAAATGGACAACCCATTCACGGTAGATACACACTCCGTTCAAACATAAAGTCTTTGCTAAATGCAACATGGGATACCACAGTGCAGAATAATAACATTTTTTAATAATAGAGACGAAGGAATGATGGACATCGGGTGGGTGTTTACATAAGCGATGGTGTATTTTGTTATAGGATGATGAGATCATATGCCAACTACAGAATGCAATAAATGGTAAGGTGAGATGTGTCATCAATGGGAGTGTGCAGTCGCGGGTGCAGAAGCAGCTTGCTTGCTATTGACAAGAAGAACATGGGATTTTCGGAGACAGTTATAGATGAAAGGCTAACCAATAAAACAGCGTGAAAGACATGAACTATTTGGAAATTACCTTGGATGATAGATTATAAAGGAATGCCCAAGTGGAAGTCCAGGACCCTAATGGTACGGAAGACGAAAAATATTGAGGCCAATAAGAGGTGTGCAATGGGGGAATCAAGCGACAGCGTTTATCACATATATATATATATATATATATATATATATATATATATATATATATATATATATATATATATATATATTTCTGAGGCTTGTGGAATCTGCTTAGATCACATGCTGTGCATAGGCCGACATCTAGTGGAAGCTGCGGAGTATTACAGTTTGTTTTTTGAAACTCAAAAATGGGCGTCGACACAGGGCGTGCCAGTAATACTATCCCTAGTGCGACGTCCACTGTACCCAAGATCCCTCACGCGTCTAAGATCCTCAGATTGTTTTTTTCCGCCATACTGGTCGGAAGCATTTTGCGGAGTCCCCTGGCCTTAGCCATACTTTTGCTAAAAATTTAAAGAATAATCTATTGACATCCTTCCCCACCCCAACGTCGAACTTCGACAACTCAACGCCGGCTGGAGAAGAAATCGACCGTCGGCTGCACAACGGATTTGGGCCTCGGAAGGCCTCTGGCCTCGGCCCAGGCCTTGGAAGGCCTCTGGCCTGGGCCCTGCAAGTAGGGAGAGTGGGGGGTGGCACATACTCTACACTCTTGGTATATAGGTACACCTTATACATTTCCTACACTTAACAGCCGCTGCCTCAAGGTGCGTATGGAGGGTACCCCTTTTCAATTCTGCCCCAAGTGCAATCGCAAATACCCTTGGGTCGACAGGCACGCCACGTGCAATCTCTGCTTGCCGAGGGACCACCCCGAAGCGTACTGCAGAGCGTGTAGTAGGTTTAAACCTAAGACACTTAAGGACCGTTCGACGAAGCGTTGGGCCCACCACGCCAGGCAGGCGGCCATGGCAGCGGAGGGCACCTTCAGCGACGGCAGCGACGCCATACTTTCGGACGGCGAGGGCATTACGTCGTCGAAAGACAGCCGAGCGCAGGTCCCCGACCTCGGAAGGTCGTCCGGCAGGGCGGCTATGGGGAAGACCCCCGGCGACACAGGCGCTTCACATACTACACACACTAAACACACTAAGTCCAACCGAGACTCGACGACGTCGAGTTCTCGGAAAGAGGCACAAACAGAACGGTCCGATTCGGTGTCCTCTGGGCGCTCTCAATCAAGATCGCCGCACGACTCCAGGCAATCATCCACTCTTGCCAAGAGTGCCTCGCTCCCTAGGCTAACAGGAGTTCGATCGTCAGGAGAGGAAGACGACTTCCACCCCCAGGCCGCGCTACAGGAGTCGGAGTCCGCAGTTAAAATCAGCGAGGCCCCACGCTCGAAGGACAGGGACACCACCCCCAATCCTCGACGCCAGGCGTCGAAAATCTCTGGAGCCACGAAAGGACAGGGAAAACACTTTTCCACTCATGGGGAGCGGGGAAAACAGCAGAAGAAACAACCTTTGCACTCTTCCACACCTGTGAAACACACCACTCCCCCTAGACAGACAGACAAAACCAGGTCTGCTGATATGTCTAAAACCAGCAAAGCTACGCAAGATAAATCCCATAGACTTGCTGAGAGAGTCATTCCCAGTTCCAAAAAATGGTCCAATGAAGACATAGATAGGGTCATGTCAAGAATGTCTTCTTTAGCTGACTTTTATGATAAAAATCCAGAACATTTCCTCTCGTATGACCCACAACGGGTGACACCGTCAAGCTCTAAGGATCCTATCCCCCCGAATAAAAAGCCCCGGTTTGAAACACCGATGAGGTCAGACCCCTTTGAGGTACAACCATACTTAAGACCATACTCACTGTATCAAGGAGAGGCTTCCTTTGATGAGGACCAAGAATTTGGCATGGTAGAAGAGCAAACCGGGACGGGCTACTATGGGGATGATGAGGACCAGGAAGAGGAAGAGGAGTACCCGGAAACATACAGGGTAGACTCCCCGGTAGAGAACGAAGCCCCAGTTACCGACTCCCTGGTCGATAACCAACCCCTCCTAAACGAGGTTCTCGCACGCGCAGCAGAACACTTCCACATTGACACCCACGGTGTCCAGGAGGAGAGGGACTTCGCAGAAGAGTTAGTGGGAGAAAGGAGGCCTGTTGCCCAGACCATCCCTATCCTTAAGTCCATTCAGCGGAGAATAGATCCGTCCCTGGTGAACCCGAACCTCACCAGAGCAGTCAATCCCAGGGTTGAAAAACTTTTCAGGGCGGCCCAGTCTGACCCTCTCTATATAAGAGGACATCTGAAGCCAGACTCCCTAGTTGTCACCAACACTCGTAAGAGGGCTGGAACACCCTTGTCATCGTCCGAAGCTCCTCCCGACAAGGAGAGCAAAAAACTATACGGTTTTTGGCAGGAAAGTAGCCTCAACGTCCGCCTATCAAGCAAGGATTGCAAACTGCACCACCCTGTTGGCCAGGTACAACTGCCATCAGTGGAAAGAAGTCACGGCACTGATAGCCTCTGCTCCTGAACCTTTAAAGGGCCAGTTAGCTCGGATTTCCGCAGAGGGTAGAGCCTTGTCTGGTTGCATTTTGAAAGCAACCTTCGACGCCGCAGACAACGCAGGCAGATTGATAACGGAAGGCACTGTTATCAAAAGACATGCGTGGTTACGGCAGTCTGGTTTTAAGGCAGAAACCCAGGCATCATTGTTGGACAAACCGGTGGAAACCGATCTGTTGTTTGGTAAGGCGGTCGAAGACGCACTAAAGAATGCCAAGGACGAATACGAAACACTCAAGTCCCTTGGCCAGTTAACCAATAAAGCCCCTAACCAGAGAGGGAATAGTAATTTTCGTCGCCCACGCGGCCAAAATTCCCAGAGAGGATCTAACTATTCCCAGGGGCAGGGTACACAGTGGAACAACAACCAACAGTCTACCCAGGGGTACGGCAGGGGTAATAAGAGAGGTCGTGGTAGAGGCAGAGGCAGCCCCAACAAGGGAGGCAGCACGCCTCCACCAAAGCAGTGACGCTCAGTTCAGGGTCCCTTCTCACGCAACCCCAGTAGGGGGACGCATTTCCACCTTCACCCAGGCTTGGGAAGGGATCACATCAGACAGATGGGTGCTGTCAACAGTATCCACAGGATATTGTATAGAACTACTGCAGCGTCCCCGGAACCATCCTCCACGACAAAGAGTACACTCTTTAGAACATCAGAAGATTCTCCTCGAGGAGATCGCCATTCTGCTAGAAAAGGACGCTATAGAACTCGTCCCGGGACACCAGGTAAACAAGGGTATTTATTCAACTTACTTCCTTGTGCCAAAGAAAGATTTGACAATGCGCCCAGTATTGGATTTACGACCTGCCAACAAGTATGTCAAGCCCCTAAAAAAGGGGGATTACATGGCAACCTTGGATATGAAAGATGCTTATTTTCATATTGCCATGTTCCCAGCGCACAGAAAGTTTTTGCGCTTCAAGGTGGACAGTCGACACTTCCAATTCAAGGTACTGCCCTTCGGGATAGCTTCGGCACCAAGGGTATTCACCAAGGTACTGGCGGTGGCGGCTGCACACCTACGCAGGGAGGCAATCCCAGTGTACCCTTATCTGGACGACTGGCTCATAACGGGGGAAACCCCAGGAATTTGCAGGACAAACATTCAAAGGACGATCGACCTCCTCCACGAGTTAGGCTTCTCAATCAACGAGAAAAAGTCAAGGCTGGTGCCAAGCACCTCCAAACAATTCCTAGGAGCAATCCTAGATACTCAAGAGGGGTTGACCTTTCCTTCAGAAGAAAGAATTCGGAATATACTACTGCAAATTCCGCATGATCAGACTGGTCAACAAATAACGGTACGCAAAGCAATGCGTTTACTGGGCATGATGGCGTCATGTATTTACCTGGTCCCCTACGCGCGCCTGCGCATACGTCCCATGCAGGAATGGTTGGCGAAACAGTGGTCTCAGGCAAATGGTCAGTGGGACGATCTAGTGGTCGTTTCGCCAACACTGGTACAAAGCCTTCACTGGTGGACAAGAGAGAATCTCGCACAGGGGAAACCCTTTTACGATCCCGAAGTACAGGCAATAGTCACTACAGATGCATGCCTGACGGGGTGGGGAGCTCACCATCTCCACCACACAGCTCAGGGTCTCTGGTTTCACTCAGTGGCCAAGAACCACATCAACCTGCTAGAGCTTCTGGCAGTATTCGGAGCGCTTCAGGTGTTCGAGCCCCACCTACTAAACCTGTCAGTGCAAATCCGGACGGACAGCACAACAGCCATGTTCTACCTGAACAAGCAAGGAGGGACTCGCTCGCCAAATCTGTCCAAGCTTGCCCAGAAAATCTGGATATGGGCACTCAGACGGAACATCTTCCTGTCATCACAACATGTTCCAGGGGAGCTCAATTCCCTAGCGAATGCTCTGAGCAGAGACTCCCTCCCAGAGGAACACGAATGGGTTCTACACAGAGAGGTCATAGAAGATATCTTCTCTCAGTGGGGTTTCCCCACTATAGACTTATTCGCCACAAGCGAAAACAGACAATGCCCAGGATTTGCATCCAGGTTCCCCCAACCAGACTCCCAGGGGAACGCCCTGTGGATGAACTGGTCAGGGATGTTTGCGTACGCTTTTCCACCAACTCCTCTCATCAGGAAAGTGGTGAACAAGATGAACAGAGAGTCGATGACGCTCGTCCTAGTTGCTCCCATGTGGGCAAGACAAACGTGGTTCCCACACCTACGCAGGATGGCGGTGTGCAAGCCCATCAAACTTCCAGCCTGGTACAACCTACTGTCCCAGCACCAAGGTCAAACAGTGCACCAGCACTGTGGTGAGGTTTGTTATCTGGTGCCAGAATAGACAAATCAACCCGGTTGATTGCACTCCTTCCACTATTGTTACATACATGCTCCACCTGCTAGATCCAGGATTGGTTTTTAACTCACTGAAAGTACACCTGGCAGCCCTGTCGGCTTACACCACTTCCCATAGCAAGGTTTCGTGGTAGATAGTACCAGTAGTTAAAGCCTTCATGGAAGGAGTAAAGAGACTTCACCCTCCTATTTCAAACCCACCACCAGGGTGGGACCTTAATGTGGTGCTAGCCAAGCTCATGGGCCCCCCTTTCGAACCCATGCATAAAAGCAGTCTCAAACACCTGACTTATAAAACGGCCTTCTTAGTAGCTATTACTTCTATAAGAAGGGTCAGTGAAATTCAGGCTCTGTCAGTGCAAGATCCCTTCTTTACTGTCCATAAAGACAAACTGGTTTTACGCACACACCCTAGGTTCTCACCTAAATTTATATCAAAATTCCATGTAAACCAGTCCATCGAGCTTCCGGCTTTCTTCCAGAACCCGCAAAGCTCGGCTGAGGTGAAACTACACACCCTAGATGTGCGTAGGGCGGTCCTCTACTATGTAAATAAAACCAGACCGCTAAGAAAAACAGATCAACTGTTTGTCTCCGTAGCTACAGGCAGAGAGGGGGATCGTGTCTCTAAAGGTGCCATCTCGAAGTGGATTATTAACTGTATCCAGCTGTGTTACTCACTCTCTGAAAGAACTCTGCCTTTCACGCCAAGAGCCCACTCTACTAGAGGCATTGGGGCCACTCTGGCTTTCATTGCAAATGTACCCCTTGACACCATTTGCAAAGCAGCTACTTGGAGCTCTATTCACACTTTTACTCAGCATTACTGCATTGACACCGATTCCAAGGCAGATACACAAGTGGGACAAGCGGTTCTAAGACACTTATTTGCTCATGACCCTTCTCACATTCCACCTCCTTCTTCAGGTACTGCTCGCTAATCTATGCACAGCATGTGATCTAAGCAGATTCCACAAGCCTCATAAGGGATACATTACTCACCGTATTCGTATTTCTGATGCTTGTATCTGCTTAGATTCACATGCGACCCACCCTTCCTCCCCTCTGAGAGAAGGTGCATGATTGCTTGTAATCTTACCTTTCTGTCTATCTGCTTGGATTATCTGTACTCACGCTACTCCTCATGCTACCTCATGTCAGAAAAAAAAACAATCTGAGGATCCTAGACGCGTGAGGGATCTTGGGTACAGTGGACGTCACACTTGGGATAGTATTACTGGCACGCCCTGTGTCGACGCCCATTTTCGAGTTTCGAAAAACAAACTGTAATACTCTGCAGCTTCCACTAGATGTCGGCCTATGCACAGCATGTGAATCTAAGCAGATACAAGCATCAGAAATACGATTACGTTGAGTAATGTATCCCATATATATATATATAAGTCATAAATTGGATTACTGATGTAAAATAGCAGTACAGCAGCACTGAGAATCCGTACCGTGACAGAATAAACTACGTGCAATGCACCAGTGCATGTAATGGCAGGGTTGTTACCAATAGGCCTGCAAAGAAGCGGGTTATGTACAAACTACTGAAGCAAATGCCATGCCAAGGATACTGATCCCCGGCGAGAAGCTGCTTCATTCAGAATTGGGCACACTAGTGCAAGTCTGATAGACGGAAAAGAAAAGGGGGCATGATATTACAAAGACGAGTAAAGGGAGAATTCAACAACATCTAAGTTATACGTCCAATTTCAGAGCTGAGCAATCGGAAAATAGGCACTGCTATTCAGAGTCCAGTCGGGGAGAAGGAAAGCACTAAAGCAGGAGGGTACAGAGGCTAAGCAATGAAGACAGGAGGGTACAGAGGATAAGCAATGAAGACAGGAGTGTACAGAGGATCAACAATGAAGCCAGCGGTGTACAGAGGCTAAGCAATGAAGGCAGGAGGGTACAGAGGCTAAGCAATGAATACAGGAGGGTACAGAGGCTCAGCAATGGAGGCAGGAGGGTACAGAGGCTAAGCATTGAAGGCAGGAGGGTACAGAGGCTAAGAAATGAAGACGGTAGAGTACAGACGCTAAGCAATGAAGGCAGGAGGGTACAGAGGCTACGCAATGAAGACAGGAGGGTACAGAGGCAAGAAAATGAAGGCAGGGGAGAACAGAGGCTAAGCAATGAAGGCAGGAGGGTACAGAGGCGAAGCAATGAAGGCAGGAAGGTACAGAGCCTAGGCAATGACGGCAGGAGTGTACAGAGGCTAAACAATGAAGGCAGGAGGGTACATAGGCTAAGCAATGAAGGCAGGAGTGTACAGAGGCTAAGCAATGAAGGCAGGAGGGTACAGAGGCTAGGCAATGACGGCATGAGGGTACAGAGGCTAAGCAGTGAATGCAGGAGGGTACAGAGGCTAAGCAATGAAGGCAGCAGGGTACAGAGGCTAAGCAATGACGGCAGGAGTGTACAGAGGCTAAGCAATGAGGGCAGGAGTGTACAGAGGCTAAGCAATGAAGGCAGGAGGCTACAGAGGCTAAGCAATGACTGCAGGAAGGTAAAGAGTCTAGGCAATGATGGCAAGAGGGTACAGAGGCTAGGCAATTAAAGCAGGAGTGTACAGAGGCTAAGCAATGAAGACAAGAGGGTACAGAGGCTAAGCAATTAAGGCAGCAGTGTACAGAGGCTAAGCAATGAAGGCAGGATTGTACAGAGGCTCAACAATGAAGCCAGCGGTGTACAGAGGCTAAGCAATGAAGGCAGGAGGGTAAAGAGGCTAAGCAATGAAGACAGGAGGGTACAGAGGCTCAGCAATGAAAGCAAGCGGGTACAGAGGCTCAGTAATGAAGGCAGGAGGGTACAGAGGCTAAGCAATGAAGGCAAGAGGGTACAGAGGCTAAGCAATGAAGAGAGAAGGGTACAGAGGCGAAGCAATGGAGGCAGGAGAGTACACAGGCTAGGCAATGAAGGCAGGAGGGTACAGAGGCTAAGTAATGAAGACAGGAGGGTACAGAGGCTAAGCAATGGAGGCAGGAGAGTACAAAGGTTAAGCAATGAAGGCAGGAGGGTACAGAAGATAAGTACGGAAGGCAGGTGGGTACAGAGGCTAAGCATTGAAGGCAGGAGGGTACAGAGGCTACGCAATGAAGACAGGAGGGTACAGAGGCAAGAAAATGAAGGCAGGGGAGAACAGAGGCTAAGCAATGAAGGCAGGAGGGTACAGAGGCGAAGCAATGAAGGCAGGAAGGTACAGAGCCTAGGCAATGACGGCAGGAGTGTACAGAGGCTAAACAATGAAGGCAGGAGGGTACATAGGCTAAGCAATGAAGGCAGGAGTGTACAGAGGCTAAGCAATGAAGGCAGGAGGGTACAGAGGCTAGGCAATGACGGCATGAGGGTACAGAGGCTAAGCAGTGAATGCAGGAGGGTACAGAGGCTAAGCAATGAAGGCAGCAGGGTACAGAGGCTAAGCAATGACGGCAGGAGTGTACAGAGGCTAAGCAATGAGGGCAGGAGTGTACAGAGGCTAAGCAATGAAGGCAGGAGGCTACAGAGGCTAAGCAATGACTGCAGGAGGGTACAGAGTCTAGGCAATGATGGCAAGAGGGTACAGAGGCTAGGCAATTAAAGCAGGAGTGTACAGAGGCTAAGCAATGAAGACAAGAGGGTACAGAGGCTAAGCAAGTAAGGCAGCAGTGTACAGAGGCTAAGCAATGAAGGCAGGATTGTACAGAGGCTCAACAATGAAGCCAGCGGTGTACAGAGGCTAAGCAATGAAGGCAGGAGGGTAAAGAGGCTAAGCAATGAAGACAGGAGGGTACAGAGGCTCAGCAATGAAAGCAGGCGGGTACATAGGCTCAGTAATGAAGGCAGGAGGGTACAGAGGCTAAGCAATGAAGGCAAGAGGGTATAGAGGCTAAGCAATGAAGACAGATGGGTACAGAGGCGAAGCAATGGAGGCAGGAGAGTACACAGGCTAGGCAATGAAGGCAGGAGGGTACAGAGGCTAAGTAATGAAGACAGGAGGGTACAGAGGCTAAGCAATGGAGGCAGGAGAGTACAAAGGCTAAGCAATGAAGGCAGGAGGGTACAGAGGATAAGTACTGAAGGCAGGTGGGTACAGAGGCTAAGCATTGAAGGCAGGAGGGTACAGAGGCTAGGCAATGATGGCAGGAGTGTACAGAGGCTGAGCAATGGAGGCAGGAGGGTACATAGGCTAAGCAATGAAGGCAAGAGGGTACAGAGGCTAAGCAATGAAGACAGAAGGGTACAGAGGCTAAGCAATTAAGGCAGGAGTGTACAGAGCCTAAGCAATGAAGGCAGGAGTGTACAGAGGCTAAGCAATTAAAGCAATGAAGGCAGGAGTGTACAGAGGCAAAGCGATGAAGGCATCGGGGTACAGAGGCTAGGAAATTAAGGCAGGAGGGTACACAGGTTAAGCAATGAAGGCAGGAGGGCACAGAGGCTAAGCAATGAGGGCAGGAGTGTACAGAGACTAAGCAATGAGGGCATGCAGGAGTGTACAGAGGCTAAGCAATGAAAGCAATGAAGGCAGGAGTGTACAGAGGGTAAGCTATCTAAGCAACATGTACAGAGGCTAAGCAATGAAAGCAATGTGTACAGAGCTTTGAAAGTGGTATGAAGCAGGAGCATATGAATGGCTCATTGGCTCATCGACGGAGACTGATGGAAAATTGCCAAGATATCAGACAATCTTTCAAAACGAACTGGTGAATGGCTACTGTATTCTGGGGAAAACAATAGTCTTTGTTGATTAACTGAGTGCATGCATGCCATTTCTACCCTGTATCAGGAAACTGAACCAGTAGTGTAGGCACTGTTTATCAAAGTGGATCGAATCGATTACAACACACGTCACCTTTCTGTTCAGCCCTCCTCTAAAACTTGCCCTGGACCTCCTTTTGAATGAAACCAAATCAGACAAGAAAAAGCAGCACAGGCTTCTTTAAAACCGCCTTCCCCCACACCCCTCCCACTCACGCCATGCAGGAGACGGCTCAACTACATCCAACAGGAAGTGGTAACAGCACGCAGGGCAACCAAGGGGACACAGGAAGGAGTGCTACAGGAAGCAGGCGTTACATGGACTCGAGCAGCCTCATAGCCCCGGCCTCGACAAAACACCTGTCCTACCCACTAACCAATTCACCATCACGCTCCCTCTTCCACCTTACATTCAATACATCGACCAGCTGAGACGCACACCGAGGAGTCGCCCACCCCTCATGCAGCGCCCTAACCCTCACGCACCTATTTGTCTCTATGCAATCATTATATCCCTAGATAGGCCCCTGCTCACAGGACAACTCCTGTTAGTACACATCAGAGCATAACACCTGCTGCCACCATATTGCCTTCATAGCACCCATTCCACGCACCCCAACCCAAATCAGCTAAAGCATCTTCTTCCAAGCAGCATGCATTTTAACATGTCAGGGTTCGCACTTCGCACCTGGCCGTTCCCTCTGCTCCCACCAAACACCCGTCCTTCTCTTACAGAAACAAGCATCAAGAAACCACCAAAATGTTAGAAGTCATTCTATGCAAGTCCCAGTTACATGACATGATATTACCATTGAAACAGGAGACAGTGACATCACACACTACCAGTGACTGGAATAAATATGCACGAGGTGGACAAGGCACATAACCCGTGCATCCGTCCATTTTGGACCCATTACATAGCAATAACTAATTCCTCTTTTTCCCCCCAGAAAAGTGTAACATGAGTCTTGCTTTGTTTTTTGGCATAAAAAGGCCGCAGATTTATTTTCCACAATATCATAAAAACACACTGCACACATTAGTGGAAATAATTCAGAAGATGCGGTGACTGCTCCGTGTCCAAAACCTGCTTCCCCCTTTCCTTCCAAAAGTCCATCATAGGCCCAACTCTCCCAACCCTTTGCCCCTGAGCCTCGCCTGCTCATGCAGGTGTTCCTGGGCGGGGAGAGTGCCGTTTCCTTGGGGGAAGCTGAGCCCTTGTTGTTGCCCCAGACGCCCCTGCTGTTTAGGCTCCCAACGGGAGCTGGTCTGGGAAGAGCAAAGACCCTTCCAGCTTTCTCCTGGCTCATCCGGAGTCTGTCTCTTGGGTTGGTTGCCCAAACACCGCCACGCCACAGGTGTGCTACCGCCCACCGTGGCTCCCCCCTGCTCCCCTTCTTACATTTCAAGGATTTTTGTGCAGAGATTCCAATAAAAAATGCTCCATCCCCAATGGTGACAAGTGCACCCACTCCTTGAGCAAATACCTTGAGCAAATATTCTGGGGATTTCAAGTTAAATGCCCAAAGCCCCTGCCCCTGCAGAAGTTAGCCATTGCCCAATTTAGCTTCCGCCTGGATCTCTCCACGGCTGCGTGATTATCCGCGCCTCTCCATTCTGGTCTTGTGATTCTGGGGAATGAGCTGTCGATAGAGCTGCATTTCCTGCCATGAAAAAAGAACGCGTACAAATAGAAATTACCTCTAAGTGTTACAAATGAAATCAATTATTAACGCGAAATCAAAGAGATAGACAAAAAAAGATGGAATGAGGTTGAGAAGGGATGCAATCTACATAGGATTCGGCACAAGAAGCAATAATCAGCCGGTTAATAGCTGGTGTTACAGAATTAAACAGGTGGTTACATTAAGAATAGAGAATCAGGTGAGTGGAAATTGTGACTTTTTGTAACAGAGAGTTGAACATTACTCGCCGCTACGCGAAACAGTTCAGGTGAAGTTTGAGCAACTGAAAGCTCCCATGAGAAGGTTTGGGATAATAGTGTATGGAAAGGGAAGGGAAGGAAGGAGAGGGACAGGGAGAAAGGTGAGGAGAGAAAGAGAACAGGGAATGACAGATGGTGTGCACATTTAAAAGAAGATACACTTGGAATCCGACACAGCAGACACCTACACGAATATTAAGAAAAGCAAAAGACAAATAACCAGGAGGAGGGCTTAGGGCAAGTCCAGGCAAACCCTGCACTAGGCACCAAAATGAACAAAAGAAACAATACACTTATTAAAGTTCAGGGGCCAGTTTCTCCAAAGATGATGCAAGAATAGCCCAGGCGATGGGCTTTGCCCTCTGTGCCGCTTTAGGAACTGGGCAGGTTGCATTATTTATAAAGCTGAACTGAACATTTCCCGGAGGCTGTGCAGCAGTGCACAATATCCATTGCCTAGCCCTCTTGCATACATGAGTGCTGGGAGCATGCTGCAGACTTTAATGTATTACAGGCTCAGTGCTCAGAGCACATTTTTACAGAAACGGCCCTTGAAGGACCCATCATTGTGAATTAATGAAATTTTAAAAAAGCATTTCTATCCCTGTTTGGGGGGTAGAAATTCAAATGTAACAGCAGCTATTCAAACCATTGCTATCCCATCTAAATGCATGATAGGGTTAAAAATGACCCTGTTATGCTTTACGCATCCCTTTGAATGTGTCCGATTTCTGTGCACTTCAAAGCACATCCAGTGTTTGAACTTGCGGTGCGCATTGAAATGCACAGAAATGCCCACTTATTCGTGCAAATTCGCAAGGGGAGTGGTAAAGGTCGCCTGATTGGTGTCATCAGTGAGGCGCATATTCAGATACCCTTGGCAATAGAGCACACGTTCTTTTTGGCAGAAATGATGAGATGCGCAAGTGCAAAAGCATCTCATCACTTCCACCAATTAAAAAAAGGTTTGAAAATCTCGCCCTTAGTCTCTAATTCCAATGTGAAATGAACATCAATGGTGATGGCATGAGGACTGGACTCTCAAAATATCAGGGGAAAGCAAAGGCAAACACAATATTTTGAACTGCTACTGGAGTTGGGAGCTGATGGCCACTCACTCTCACAGCACCCAGCCCATTGCTGGGTCCTCTGTTCGCCCTCAGCGTGCCTGGCGGGCTAAAGGCAGCAAAAGCGCTAGGCAAGCATTTAGCATTATGATGATGTACAAAAATGCATTTTCCATCTTGAAAACTGGATCAGGCCCTGGGCTTAAGGGTTTGGAATTTGTAGCCATGAACTGGGGAATGCTGGACCAGGAGCTTGACACTCCTTTCATCATCTGTGTCCTGCTGCCTACTCCGAACAAAGGCAGTACGTGGCTGTGTGCCTATCAGTGGGTTCACTGGGTACATCACTTATGATGTTCCCAACGCAAAACCATGATCCACATGCATAGGTATGATATCTCAGGGCCTGTGAAACAGGAACATGCATTTCATTGCAAAATGGACACAATCACATCTATGTCTTTTGGCAGAAAGGGTTCCATTGTGTAGCCACTTCTATACGTTCTGTAATGTTGTATAGGACACATGGTCTTCAGGCAAAGTTATTGTCCAAAATCATGAGATGCGCCTTAGGTTATAATTAGGGGTGCTCAACTCGAAATATGGCTTGAATCCTTAAAATAAAAGGGGGGTGGTGAGGCGCGCACTCCAGTTCCCAGTCAAATTAGACTTGATACAAAAAGTGACTGGGTTACAACCCAAAAATAATTTAATAAGTATTAACAGGGTTGAATCCCAAAACAGTGAAAACGTATTAACAGGGTTGGATCCCATCTGCTGTTCAGTTGCTCTGTTTTTGTTCTCCTCCTGGCGCTTTCCTGTCACAAACAATCATCAGGGAGGCTGTGCTGGTATGCAGGTGATTCCAATTAGTTGCTCTTATAGTCTCTAGGGATTCTGGTAGCTGTAGTTTTCACATGTTACCATCAGGTGACCAGGAACTGACACCCCTTCTAGTGCACAAGTCTTTCCCAAATTTGGGTGAGGGGAAAAAACCATCAGTGTAGTTCTCTAAAGTGGGGCACAGTAACTCCGGTCCTTAAAATAGCCCCTTGAATTAGTCGATTCTCGTGGAGCTCCTAAAGAGGGGGTTCAGGTCCAGTCTGGAATGTCTGGGTTCCTCACTTTCCAGGTGGAAATGGATCGAGCTGGTTTGAATGCTCGCCTCCTATTTGTCAGATTAATGTTAAATTCTGAGAAGGCGTCTAATTCCAGAATGAGAGCTAATACCATCAAGTAAACTCAATTGAGGGCAAAATCCAATCAAAAGAAATTAAGGGAAACAGGGAAAATAAGACAAATATTCATGCCGGGCAAGCCCACAAATACTAATCATTTATTTTTAATACATAGCGCTTTAATTTAAGTCGCTTTACATAGGGCATATTTACATACAATAGTATTATTACCCAATCAAAGATAGTACTCGTTTATCAACCTCGGAAGGTTAGAAGGCTGAGTTGGCCTTGCCTGGATTTAAATCTGCGACCTGCAGATCAAACACAGATCACAACAACATTCATTTAACTCGCTGAGCAATCTTACAGGCTATTTTAGGCACCTTACATTCAATACATCTGGGCTTTATTGGAATCTGGGCTTATATAGAGATTCTGCCCCAAATGGATAAGGTCATTTTAACGGATTCAAAACACCAGGTCTGTGCGGATCCGCCTGCCTCTAGTTCCGATCCTAGTTGAGTGCACTTGGCCAAATGCGAGCACTCTTTCTCAGTTTGCTTCGTTTCCCATAACTGCAGCAATTGAGAGTGCAGGGATAATCTACAGGCTGCTTCCAGATGCTGAGTGATGCTTAATAACACATTGAAGAAATCCAAACCTTGAGAGACCCGACGAGGGCTTCACCGGGGTAACATGGCCATCCAGCTTATAACAATTTTTCATTCGACACAAAAAGATGCAGCATTTGGCATTATCAAATGTGCAGCATAATTTCAGAAATGGTGCACAGTTTGAAATCCTATCCATCTACCACTCCTTGTACTTAGTCTAGATATGATTTGATTGGTTATTTATAATGCACTTAATACCCAGAGGTTTCTTAGCGCGGACCCGGGGATCAAACCCATGTTTTTCTTGCTTCCAAGGTGAGCACGCTGCCGCTGAGCTATCCTCCCGAGCAATGTCAATCTCTGCTCTCTGAAGCTAACAGGGCCAGTGTCCAAAGCCTCACACATGGTTTAACTCAAGGAGATAGCTCTGAGAGCGTGCTTGCAATCACGTGGCACGCTAGGGGCTTGCTGGCCTTATTTAAAGGGAATACACATGTGTGAAATATGCAGGTTTGTGCCTCAATATTTCTTTCTGGAAACCGGAGTGAATGGCTGCATTTGAAACTTTGCAATAATCAAAATGCTGTGGGAAAGGGCATTTTACAGTTGACAAATGTTGAGGGGGGCAATGTCCAGCGCCCTCTTCCTCGAAATGGCGGCCATGCTGGCTGTGCCCTCTCTGATCTGATTGCTCTGCCTTCTCCAGGTTGCTGCCTCTGAACAGCTGCAAGTGCGAGGCGGCGCCAAGCTTGAACCTGCCGCTCCAGAAGCACTTCATGAGTCCGGCCTATGCCTTCAACTTTTCCTCTGTCTTCGAACCCTCCGAGCTGGTGGAGCTGCACCGCAGAAGGGAGGAGGAGTACCGGAGCCACAAGCAAAGGTGAGGGCGGAGCCAGCAGGGACTCCACACTACCATTGCACTCTCTCTCACATTGTATGGTAGAAGGGCTTTCATTCTCACCTTTCTAAACCCTCCCAAGTATTCATGGCCTTGGTAAACATGCCCCTATCCTGGAATTGCAAGGATGTGAGGCAAAGAAGGATGATAGAAAAAAAATGGCCATGTGGAAAGGGAAGGGTTTTTAGAAAACAGTGTTTTGTATGTGCGCTCTGCAGGCAATGTAGTGTGTATTTGTGTGGGGGTGTAACACATGCGTGTGTGTGACTGTGTGTGTTTGTCTGGGAGGAGTGCGCCTCGAGTATGAATGTGTATTCTCAGTGGAGTGATGGCACATCTTGTGGTATTACCTTTTTGACCTTTTACAGTTGACCTTTTGCACAATTGACCTAATTATAGTGGTCCTAATTGACCTTCTGCACAATTGACCTTTATATTATTTTAGTTATTTTATATATGTATTGGGTTGGATTTGGGTTATAAATAATATAAGGGGATTGGGTGGCAGGTTGCAGGGGGTTTTGGATTGTGTGGTGGGGTTGTGCAGGGTTTCCCCCCCGCATATATGTCCTTATTGACCTTCTAAATTAGGTCAATTCTCCCAAGGTCAATTATGAAAAGGTCAATTAGTATACAACCCATCTTGAAGACCAAGGACATTAGAAACTCCTTCAGCCTGCAGGCTTGGCAGTCTCATTTATCCTTGCACTTCTCATTGGCTTGTAATATCCTTAATTCATTTCGTGGTCAATGTTTGTGATCAGACCAGCATATTTTAAAAAAAATGTTTTTTATAGGTTAAGGATTAAAGTTGTATTTGGTGTTGGCTGTTGAAGGTTCACTCCTCCTCTGATCCTGAGTGTAAAGGTTTGACTGGGGATGACAAAACGTGTTGCTTGTGCACCTTTGATGGACACACACAGCCCCCTCTGCGGTGGCAGGTGCTGGAGGGCTCTGGAAGGATTGGGAAGAGGAGCCTTGAGATTCTGAGAACCTGGGGATAACGGTGCTGCACCCAGCTCCCATTTCAAAAGACTCCAAGACTCCTATTCACCCTGCTGGCATCTCAGTGAGCACGGTTATACTTTTGTTGGGTTTGGCTGTTGGCGTTTTTTGTGCGCCTTTTTGCCATTTATCCCATCTGTAGGGATCCTGTCTGCCTTCGTATGAATATGCTTTTGGGCCAATTAGCGCATATTCAACCTTTGCTATGGCTATATGAATTTCCCGGGGGGGGGGGCCCAAATATAGGAAGTGACATCACTGACAGTTATATGACCGCAAATTTGCATGTAGTCGCCAACTTGGTGCAAGGCGCGCGGGGGGGCGGGTGATGGCGCGGGCAGCGCAGAACAGTGGAAACATTGGCTAGCATGCACTGCATATACTAAAGTCAAGAAAGAAGGAGATTTAAGCCTTCGAGTTGCATTCCAGTAAGACATCACTGCACCTACTCCACCTTTCTATAATCGTCCAGCAACACAACTAGGATGGGAGAATGAAATGCTTGCTAAACAGAAGGTACAGCTGCAAGATGGAGTACCACCACCACCACCAAAAGAAAGTTCCCAATTCAAGGCAAACGAGAAGTAAAGACGTTTCCCAATTAAAAACTTCCAAGCAAGACATGTGTGGTGCCATAGTTCAGTAAAACATCAACAAATCAAACTTACAATAGTGCTGCTGTAGATTGGCCAGCCACAAGTGAAATTTGCTAAGATGTTACCTCTGGTTAACCAGATAGAGTTAGGGATGTAGCTTAATCTTAAACCTTTCAGTGGACACATCAGATGTGCTGCTGAAGCATAATGCAATCCTGGCTGAAGTATAATGCAATCCTGGCTGAAGTATAATGCAATCAAGTGTGGTTTCAGGCTTGGGGGGGAAGAGTGTTAACTGCTTTTAACATTGTAGTTTACCAGACATTCTGGTAAAGTAGTGTACAATGTTAAAAAGCATTTACCCAGGCTCACCCTGCACCCAGGTGATGTTTGGGACTGATGGAAGCACTCGCGTCTAAATTTATTTATTTATTTATTTATTTATTTATTTATCTATTTATTTACATTTATATAGCGCGCAAGCAGCCCAGGGGCATTGAGGCACTGTTACTTGCAATAAACTTAGTTACATGGTACAGGCAGGATAGCGATTGTAAATGTTGTAGCCATGGTTATCTCCATGTTTTAAAAACTCCCACTTTCTGGGTTTTCAACATTCATTTGAAACTCCCCTTATTCAAAAAATGAAGGAGTCACTAAAAAAGCCAATGCTGAAAAGCCTATTTCGCACAAGTAGTAAGACCCAAAGGGTAAGAGCGACTGTATAGCAGACCATGCCAATGTAGGATACTCCAGGATTATCTTCAGTCAAAATGCACCCACTGCAATGTTCCTAAATTCAGATTGCAGAGTAGTGTCCGACTGAACCTCAATCAGCTCTTCCTGGGCATCAAATGGATGTTGCAGCACCTCCTCTGCCAGAAAAGTCTGGATCACCAAGTCATTAATGCCAGCATTTACTTCAGGGAAGTATTCATCAAAGATGGACCTTAATGTTGCTAGGTGGCTAGCCCAGCCCCAACTGTTCTTTTGCAAAGGTCTAGCTTCCTCTTGAAGGCAAATACTTTTTTATTCATTCTTTCCTCTGTGTTATCATGTCCACAGGAATGCCCCCAGAGGTGGGATTGGGAGTTGCTGGGGTGGTGAGCTCTAGTGGTCTTAGTTTCCTTTATAAAATACACAAATCACATAGTATGTCAACCAGACAATGTATCATTGTGTACAGCTTAAAGGGGGCCACCTGACCCAAAGCAGCACAACAGGAGATGTATTTTGGAACAATCAACATTGTAAACACACGTCTAGTTTAGATTGTAAATAGGGCTTGTGCTGCAATTACAAGCACCTCAATAAAGTCCAGACTTAAAACACTTGACCTGCATTCAATGAGTAAAATAACCTTATAAAAATAAAATGCAGTTTTGCATAAAATTACAAAGAATTTTGGGATTATCAGGCACTGGCAAGCGAGCTCTGCTGTTGCTGTGGGAGAAGTGAGACTTGCAATGGCGACAAATTTAAGGTTAATAGCTGCCGTTTATCACAAGATGGCAGGCCAGCATAGATCTTAACCACTGAATGCCCACTGAACAGCTATAAACCCTTCTATGTCAGCAAGAGGCTGATGTAGAGGAACCAGTGATAGAAAGCAATGAGGTAATTATACTGTACCATATACCGTGGGAGGTGATGCCCCCTCCAAGACTCAGTGAAGGCCCCTCGTGTCAAAAGGTTGAAAAGTCCTGCCGTCTCAGTCCCCACAGTTCTAACTTCTCCCCCGCTTAGAGTGGAAGCAGTCTGCGGCACACAGCTTGTAATGCAAATCACACATTTTAAGTGTCAGGACAAAAAACAGAGAACTGAATACATTGCTGAGGTAAATGAGTTCTGACTGGCAACACTGGTAATACCGTATAGAGCCACATTATCGCACCGCCCAACTATGAGTTTTAGGGAAAAGGTGGAGGAAAATCCTCCAGCAAGAAGCTGGAGGTATTTCCTCCACCATACCGCCCAAAATAGAACAATTTGGGATATTACCACCAGCAAAATTACTACCAGCAGTAATACCGCTGAAATCCACCATGGAGTCCTATGGACTCCAATTAATGGGGACTAACACTGCCTACCGCCACTTGTAATCCGGCAGTAATACCGCCAGACCAAGTGGCAGTAATGGTAGTACATGGTGGTATCTCGGCAGATTTACAGGCCACACAGAGACATCACCTCTCTCCATGTTGTCTTTTATTGTAAAGTGGATTACCAGGTTTCAGATCTGTAATACCCCTGTCTCTTCAGGTGACTCAGACCCCCACCATTCCATCCTACATAAACTTGATGCCGCCAGGCTGTTCTTCTAGTCTACTTTTATTCTACCCATGTAGATCCAGGAACATCATACTCCTGTTACTTTCATGGATTATTTTACTTCCTGTTTCTTAAAGCCAGGGGTCTTAAACATGTGGCTCTCCAGATGTTTTGGACTACGACTCCTATGATCCATCACTATTGACTATGCTGGCTGGGGCTGATGAGCATTGTAGTCCAACACATCTGCAGAGCTAAAGGTTGCAGAACCCGGCGTCCAAGCAGAGGCCTGGAACTCCATACTGCCACAAGCACCTTATCATTTGACTCTGGCTCTGAAATAGAGACTTTATGCCGGCCCTTTACCCACAAACACTGGTTGTTAATATTAAACCTTGGAGCTGCACGCGTTAATAGCACTAGTGCAAGAAACGTTCAGGACGGGCGGTAAAAAGACTTCTGTGGGTCTTATGCGGCCTATGAGTTCACAGGGTTTGGTTGACCAGGGAATAGCACACGAGGCATGGAGTTGGGACAGGATGGCAGGTTAGCTGCTAGCAACCTTTCAGGTGGCAACCGTAAACCCATGAAGAGGGAGCGGAGATGTGCAGTGCTTCTTTGCCCCCCTGATTCTCTGATTTGTCAGAGCTACATTTTCAAAGCCTCTCTCTGAATGGAGCATGAGTGCATTCATCTCTCAGTTGACTCACACAGTTATTGTTCTGTCTGCGTCTTTCATTTGTTATAAAACCGCACCCAAGGTTGGTGGCTCTCAGGGGGTAGGGAGCCTGGGACGCTCCAAGGACAATGAACTGGCAGCCAGGGGGTTTTAGCAATGCGCTACTTTTGTACCCCCTAATGTGTATGGTACAATTTCGTCAGGACAACCTGCCTCCAGCACAGCCACTCTGCAAAGTGAAGTGGGCATTTACATAGCACGGCGCTGTCGCCTGCTGCTTTCTTTCCCTGAGCGGCTCTGCAGCCCTGGCTCTTTTTGAGCCTACGGGGCGAGCTGTAACGCTCGACACCTGGCTTCATTCAAATGCTGATGGTTTGTTCCTGGGTCGTGATGATCATGTTTTCAGTTATAAAACGTGACCATCACCTCCCAAGGACAAACCATTTGCATTTCAATTAAGCCTGACGTCAGAGCGTTACAGCTCGACCTGCAGGCTCTAAAAGAGCCATTAAAAAAATGCAAAAAAAAAAGGGGGGGACCAAACCTGAATGATGTAGTGATGTCATCGCCGCCTTGTGGGCAAGGGTCCCGCAAAATACTATCAAAGAGTTGGCCACTCTACTCGGGCCTCGTGGCAGAGAAGCATCCAACTGCATAGTAATAGTCTTTTCATTTCTCCCTGCTGGAAGTAGCTACACAGGTCACATGGTATTTATTAAAATCTGAAATTAGTTCGGGATCTCTTTTTTTTTCTAAGGTACACTTTTTTGAGAGGTTTTCGTGTGTATCCTTTCTTCACACAACCAGTATGCGACATATTGGGCCCTGAGCTGAATAGAGCATATCACTCACCCTAATGAGTGACATGCAGTGCTCAGGGAGAGGGTACACGCGGATGGACGGAGTCCACCCACATTTTTCAGGAGTCCCCCACTTTTTTCAGAGGGCAACTTTATATGCACAGTTCTTGTGATGCCACATTCAATTGGTATGTTAATGAGCCCCTCCACTTTTTTTTCGGACTTGACCCCTGATGCCTAAAATGCTACACCTGGGGCCCCGTGAAAAAACAGGCGCTGATTATACTTGGAAGATAAGCTTGACAGCTCCTTGTGCTATCCGAGTATTCCGTCTTATGCCACAGTCAGGGGTAAATAAGCAGCGGCAGCTGCCCACACACAAATTGCCTTAGATGCAGGGCTGGAAATGGACATTATTAACTGTGGGATTTCACCAGCGGCTGGTGGGGGAGGGTAATATGGGGGATAAGGTGCAGCGTTAAAAGGTTATGACTCAGGAGACTTTTCTCATCCCCAACCCCATAAATAAACATTTCCATTTCAGGAAAGGAATTCATATATTATTGGCAACTGGAAACTATCCAAAGAAAGGAGTATAGTTTCCTATCATGCTACAAGGAAATTATAAAAGGAACACATCTTTGTGCAGAGCACAATATTAACAGGCATATTCACAGGGATTCGTATCAGACGATCTTGGTGGTCTAGCTGGTAAGTTTCTCGACTTCTTCCTCGTGACCTCAGTTCGAGTCCCTGATACAGCAGCAAAAGCACATCAATGACATGAGAAGGCACACATATATGCACACATTTTCCTGGGTCCGAGATCCAGGGAGATATTTTTTGGACACGGGATAATCCGGCCCAATGACCATGGCTGCTTAGATGGTGGATTAGATGGGATTGGGGCAACAATTACAATTACTCGACCAATGAGAAGATCCAATGTTCAACGTAAGAGGGACTCAAGAGCCAGCGGACAGCTGCGGACGGGACCACACAAGGAAGGTTAATTAGTACAATTTAGTCATGATGGCCACGAGTAACCCTTTCTTCACACTCAAAGGATATCCTGACTGCTGGACAGAGGAACAGGATGTTAAGTGCAAACAGAAAGAAGAAATAGAAAATGGCGGCCATTGCGTCTGGAGGAAGGGGACGTGATGCAATCAGCACACAAGACACTGCAGTCGGTAGCTTCTGCTCCCAAAAAGATTTGGATACTCTTTCTCCACACTTAGGGGCAGATCATCCAAGCATGGCTTTCAGGATGGCTCGACCAATCATCTGATCGGGTGCTGACCTCCCAGGAGGAATGCCTCCGAAACGAATGAGGGTGGATCCCTCACTCAGGATCCGGAAATCCCAGACTAAGGGATTGGGGATGGAACCATTTGCAGGAGCCATGCAGTGCAACGGATGCCAAGGTGTAAGCACAGGGATTGCGCAAGATGAGGAGTGAAAAGAGCAAATCTGTTGTGGACTTGTAGAAAAAAGAATGCGATAAGTTGGTCACATTGTGGTTTTTCAATAGAAATGTAAAGAGCTCTCTTTGAGAACTGTCCATAAGGACTGTCGTTCAGCCAGTGCGTCCTGTGCACAAGGTATGCGCTCACTACATGCACCCCACTCTTGAAGTCTGTGCTTCACTAAGGGGGGGGCAGGACTTGTTGCAGCCGAATCTAAATTGCGATCACAGCCCTGTAAAGAACGTACAGGGGTGTTGCTAGGTCTGGAAAAGACCCGGGCCTAGGCTAATGTCGGAACTGTCGGGACTGGGGGCTAGCCAGCCTTTTGGTTGTAGCCCTGAGATTCTATCCAGGGCTACAACCAAAAGACCAGGGGATACAGCCCCCTTAGCCCTCCCTTAGAAACGCCTCTAGTTGTGACATCATTCCCTTGCTAGGCTAAGCATCGTAGGATAACCATGACCTATGCAACACCTTTCCATAGGTCGATTACATGAAGGAATGGTAAACTTCCTAAATTGGTGGCAACCCTGGAGATTTGTCCATCAGTACTGTCATGTTAGTTTGTTTGTTTGTTTTTATTATTTGTAAAGCGCGCCTAACCCATGGGCAGCAGGGCGCAAAGCAGCAAGAGGAGTGTACAACTTAAGTTACAGAGCACGCATTAGATGAGTCCAACTAGGTTACAGTGTTGGAAGCATCAAACATTAGGGCCGATACATCAGAGTATACATTAAAGGGGAATATACATAGTTTACAAGTTGTAGATATATCTAAGCATAGAGATGAGAGGATATACAATTTATACACACTTTACAGTAGGCGCAACAGTGGAAGAGGTCTGCATACTCCTCTTTCACCTCTTTGGGAGTTTCGTTTCCCTCAACTCTTATTCAACAGACTGAAATTATCTTTCCATATTCGGCCTGGTCATTCAAGTGATATATATTCCCTGCTAGGTGGCCAAGCTCCCTTGACTTGTTTCGCCATCTTCGGCCGGCTTCATGTTTGTAGCTCAGAAATCTCGGATGTGGGGCTTGTACAGAGGGAAGAAGAGGTGGGAGTCCTGGAACTAGGGCAAGTTTAGTCTTGGGCAAGTGTAGGCCTGCCAATGGAACCATGGGGCATGCCAGAGCTGGAATGGTTGCTTGTTGCCCTGTCTGCAACACATGATTAGTGTATGGTGGCAATTGTTCCCTATTACCGATGGGCTCTGCAATGGGCTGCATCTCTTGCAGTGGAGCTAGATCCTTTGACACCCCCCCCCACCTAATACGTTACTGGCGGGAAAGTGGATGTTGATAATACCCCGGGCTTGCAAGGCCTTGGGGTCCTCTTTGGGTTTGCTAGTTCCAGTGCAGGGTTATGCTATGGACCAATCGGTGGTGCTGGTGTACTTCAGATGGTTTTAACACCTGTTCATTCCCCCCCTCCAGCTCAGCCCCAGGAGTCCATTCCGCAAATGAGAAGCCCTTTTGCTGGTCTCTCTCCTCTTTCTGGGAGGCGTGCTGGATTCATCAATTATGGTTTGGTGCACAGGAGAATTTCACCACACACAGATAAAGCAAACATCGGTCATATGTGATTTTACCCACCCCAATAACAGAGTGGTACATTTCATCGTGGAAAAAATACCGAAAACCACTGTTTTTTTTTACCACCCCAATCCCGACCCATTTTAACCCCTTTAACCCACTACCCTTTATATATTTATTTAATGTTTTTCTTTTTTCCAGTATTATGGTCCGCTCTGAAATGAACCACTATGGAATGTTTTTGATATATTTACTGGGTACCACAAAAAACACTGTAATTCCGCTTGAATAGTTTAATTATAGCACTGTCACAGACACTGGACACATTGGTGGCTAAATAGACATGGGGCCCAGTTTATGCTTTAAAAAATTGCACTATATGCTTTGGCTGTTTATACTTGTATCAAAAAAAAGGTTATCCAATAAAAAAATATATATTTCTGATGCTTGTTAATCTGCTTAGAATCACATGCTGTGCATAGGTCTGACATCCAGTGGTCACTGCGGAGTATTGCATTTTGTTTTTCGTAGTCGAAAAGGGACGTCGACAAGGCGTGTCTGAAATACTATCCCTATAGTGACGTGTGTTGTACCCACAATCCTTCACGCGTCGAGGTCCCTCAGATTGTTTTTTTCCGCCCAGCTACTGGTCGCCTTTACGCGGAGCTCCTCGAGAGACATTGCAGATTCCATCTCCTCGACCTTTGGTCGTTTTTTCCTGTTAAAGATTAATATATCGATCCCTCCCTCGACGCAGTTGTGAAGCTGTCTCCGCCGAGCAAGATCTTCGACGGAGGGGACGAGCGGAGGAGATCCTTCGGCGTTGCCGAACACGTGGCCTGGCCTCGCAGGCCAAATACAGTAGGGAGAGTGGGGTCGTGGGACATCTCTGATTCTTTTTCTGAGAATGCCTTTCCTTTTCCCCTTCCTTTCCCTTGGGGTAGTTATCACGGTTTATTGCCTCGGCTATGGAGAGGACACCCTTTAGGTTTTGCCCACTTTGTAAGGGCAAGTTTACTTGGAAGGACAAGCATTCACGGTGTAACCGCTGCTTGCCCCTCGATCACAAAGAGGAGGGTTGCTCGGCTTGTCGGCTTCTAAAGCCAAAGACTCTAAAAGACCGTAGGGTCAAGAGGTGGGCGGCCTACGCTATGTCGAAGGCCGGGTCTTCACCCGCCGCTGCGACCACCGACAGTGACGAGGAACGTGATAACACGACCTCCGCTACGGAAGTCGTACACCCCTCTAAGGAGCGCTCGCGCTCTTCGTCGTCTGTCCCCGGCCCCGACGGGCTCGGCTCACGCCCTGCTTATGGGGATGAACACCCCGGCGACACTGACGCACACGATACAACACATAAACACACAACCCATGGCTCTTCTTCGTCAAAGACGAAGAAAGCATCAGCGCCCAAGGAGACGCAGGTTACACCGGCGGCCTCCTCGGACCGTTCGGGTTCGAAGCCCCTCTCGCAACCGCAGCCGCGACCAGCGAGTGGGCTTTCGGCAAATAAGGGCGCCGCCCCCAAACCATCGGCCGGCGCGCACCAGCAGAGAGCGCACGCCGCCGTAGAACGTTCGACACCCGTAACGTCGAAACCACAGCCCTCCGCTGACAAACGAGCCACAGAGAGCTTGGCGAGGATCGTCGTAGCCGACGCCCAGAAGTGTACGCCGAAGGACACGTCGAGCGCTACGCAAAGGTCGAAAGACACGCCGAAAAAGCCTGCAGAAAAACAGGGACTACCCGGGGGACCCCCAGCACACCGGAAGGCTTTTCGGAGGGCGACGGGACACTTTCCTCGACGTTGTGGGAGAGGTCGAGCCGTTTTCAGCATGATAACACTATTTTTCCCCCGCTAGACCGCTCAGGGGTACCCCATGAAACCATGGAAAGGCTCCATCTCTGCATGGAGAGAATGGAGAGGTTTATGAACACCCAGAACCCTCCCACTCCCAAGAGAACAAGAGAAGGGCCTCAGGAGGACCCCAGGGCCAAATACCCGAGGCAGGACACAGCCTTAGACTTCCAGAATGTGTATGACCTCACGGGTGAGGAATACTTAGAAGAGGAGGATGATTTTGTGGACAATGAAGAGGGACAGAACCAAGAGGAAGGTCTGGAAGACAGCCCAGACATGGTAGGAGAAGGCTTCGGAGAAAATCCAGAAGAAGGACCTTCTCATCCCTGGCAGTCCCCATCAGTATATTCGGACACTGATGTCCTGAACCTAAATCCTCCTGACAATTCACCAGTTAGAAACACGTCTCCCATTGACGATAAGCCCACATTCAATGCCCTGTTGCGCAGAGCAGCAGCACATTTCGAACTGGACACTGGGGAAATCTCTCCGGAAATAGACTTTGTAGAAAGAGTAATTAAGGAGAAACCCCCAGTCAGCCAGACCATTCCCCTCCTCGCTTCAGTGAAGAGAAGAATCATCCCTTCGCTATCCACACACCGCACTTAATCCAAGGATTGAAAAACTTTTCACTCCTTCACCCTCAGACCCGCTGTACATCAGGGGACATTCCATTCCGGATTCCCTTGTAGTAACGAATAGAAGGAAGAGGGCAGGGGTGCCGCTGTCCACCTGTGAGGCACCACCTGACAAGGAGGGCAAGAGGTTATATGCCCTTGCTAAAAGAGTCACATCCTCGGCTGCCTTTTCGGCAAGAATTGCGAACAACAATTCTTTGCTAGCCAGCTACGCGGACGCGCAGTGGGCCAAACTGCGCAAGGACGCCGAAGAAGCGCCGGAACCACTACGTACACGCCTGCTATCTACTATTGGCGAAGGAACCCAGGTCAACCAGAGTATTGTAAAGAACTCTCTGGATGCTGCTGAGACAGCGGGACGTTCCCTGGTTCAGGGAATACTCCTAAAACGCCATGTATGGCTGCGCAACTCAGGGTTCAAACCGGAGACACAGGCGTCTTTAATAAATAAACCTGTTGAAGACTCCAACCTCTTCGGGAAAGCAGTGGATGAGGCTCTGGAAATGACTAAAAAAGAGTTCGATACTATCAAAACTCTTGACCAGATCTCTAAGCCCACTACCAGACGCGGCTATGGCAACAAACGCTTTTTTCGTGGCCAACGCCAACAACAGAGTCAGCAGCAACAGTACCCTGCCACCAGTTACCAGGCCAATAGTGGGCAGTACAGCCAAAGAGGCCAGCGCAGGGGCAAAGGGAGAGGTCGGGGGTCCGCCCCCAGGGGCTCCCAAGCCCCCAACAACAACAAGTGACGCGAAGATTCGCGTCCCCTCCCATGCAACACCGGTCGGGGGCCGGATAACATCCTTTCTTCCAGCATGGGAGGGAATAACGTCAGACCGCTGGGTACTTTCCACTGTAGCCCACGGATACTGCATCGAATTCAACAGTTCCCCAACATACAAACCCCCGAGGGGACGACGCATGACACCGGAACACCTTGCTATCCTTCTCCAAGAAGTACAACAGCTGCTGGAAAAAGGAGCCATAGAGGTCGTACCTCTATCTCAGGTAACGGAAGGTATTTATTCAGTGTACTTCCTTGTACCCAAAAAGGATCTAACCATGCGCCCTGTATTAGATCTGCGCCCAGCGAACAAGTTTATCAAACCCCAGAAGTTTCGTATGGTGACCTTACAGGAAGTGATCCCACTGCTAAATCAGGGAGATTACATGACAACATTGGACATGAAAGATGCATACTTTCATATTTTAATGTTGCCAGCGCACAGAAGATACCTCAGGTTCATGATAGAGGGCAAACACTACCAGTTCAGAGTGCTACCCTTCGGCATAGCATCGGCACCAAGGGTATTCACGAAAGTACTGGCAGTGGCAGCGGCCCACCTGCGCAGGTTGTCCATCCCAGTTTACCCTTACCTCGACGACTGGCTCATAACAGGGGATTCTTACGAAACATGCATCTCCAATACCCAAAAGACGGTAGACCTTTTATTCCAGTTGGGCTTCTCCATCAACGAAAAGAAGTCCAGCTTAGACCCCAGCCAAGTCAAACAATTCCTAGGGGCTCTAATTCAAACAAAGGACGGCCTCGTCTTCCCCTCCAACGAGAGGGTCCAAAACATGCTGTTTCAGATCCCTCAGTATGTGATCGGTCGAGAGGTGACGGTACGCAAAGCAATGCGCTTGCTAGGCATGATGGCGTCGTGTATTTATTTGGTACCTCACGCGCGCCTGCGCATGCGCCCTATGCAAGAGTGGCTCAACAGCCAGTGGTGTCAGGCCAGCGGATTATGGGAAGATCCAGTGGTGGTCTCGCAGGCCTTGGTTCTCTCGCTACGATGGTGGACAAAGGAAAACCAGGAAAAAGGGAAACCCTTTGCCACACCCGCGGCGCAAGCCACTCTAACCACGGACGCATCCCTAACAGGATGGGGGGCTCACCTATCCCATCAGACTGCTCACGGAGTGTGGACTCCGAACGTAGCATCCAAACACATAAATCTACTGGAGCTACTAGCTGTGTTCAAGGCGCTAAAAGCCTTCCAGGAACACCTACAAGGCAAAACTGTGTTGGTCCTTACAGACAGCACCACAGCCATGTACTACATCAACAAGCAGGGGGGCACCCACTCTCCAGGGCTGTCCAAACTGGCCCAGAATATATGGAAGTGGGCTCTCAAACAAAACATGTTCCTACTGTCAGAACATGTACCAGGGGAACTCAATCTGCTGGCAGACAAACTCAGCAGAGATTTCCCCCTGCCCGAAGAGTACGAATGGCGACTGCACGAAGACATTGTCTTCGACGTCTTCACACAATGGGGATTCCCAGAAATAGACCTATTCGCAACCCTGGAGAACTCACAATGCCTAAGTTACGCCTCCAGGTACCCTCAGAACCAATCCAAGGGGAACGGTCTGTCGATGCAATGGTCAGGGAAATTTGTTTACGCTTTTCCCCCGACTCCCCTTCTCAACAAGGTGGTGCACAAGATGCACCAGGAACAAGTAACCATGATACTGGTGGCCCCAATGTGGGCCCGACAGCCGTGGTTCGCTCACTTGATGGAGATGTCTCTATCTCCCCCAGTGAAACTCCCCTGCCCGTACAACATGCTGTCACAAGACAAGGGCAGGACTCTGCATCCATGCCCCCAGAACATGAACTTAGCAGCTTGGCTCCTGAGATCATAGAATTCGGACATCTACTGCTCCCGCAGAGATGTATGGACATTCTCAGGGAAGCCAGAAAACCTAACACTCGCCACTGCTACTCTAGCAAGTGGAAGAGATTTGTCATCTGGTGCAGAGGGAAAAGCATCAACCCAATTGACTGCTCTCCCACACATATTGTTCTATACCTGACCCACTTATTGGATTCAGGTCTAGTGTTCAATTCCATTAAAGTCCACCTAGCAGCACTTTCTGCATACACCACTTCCCAACTCAAGGTGTCGTGGTGGAAGATCCCTGTTATAAAGGCCTTCATGGAGGGAATAAAGAGAATACACCCCCCGATAGCTGACCCAGCTCCCGGATGGGACCTTAACGTGGTACTTACCAGACTCATGGGCTCACCTTTCGAACCCATGCACAAAGCATCTCTTAAAGACCTCACTCTTAAGACTGCTTTTTTAATAGCTATCACCTCCATCAGGAGGGTAAGTGAACTACAGGCTTTTTCTGTTCTAGACCCCTTCGTTACAGTTCACAGAGATAAGGTGGCTCTACGCACGCACCCAAGGTTTGCTCCGAAGTTCATATCGAAATTCCACGTAAACCAGTCTATAGAACTGCCAACGTTCTTTCAAAATCCTTCCAACTTGGGAGAAAAAACTCTGCACACACTAGATGTGCGCAGAGCGGTCATGTTCTACATGGAAAGAACCAGACCACTGAGGAAGACTAATCAGTTCTTCGTCTCGGTGGCAGCAGGAAGAGAAGGGGATGCAGTTTCAAAGTCCACTATATCTAGATGGATTGTACAATGCATCACTCTCTGTTACACTCTTGCTAAGAGAGAACTGCCCTTTAGGCCAAGAGCACACTCTACTCGAGGCACGGGGGCATCCATAGCATTCATTGCAAATGTTCCCCTTGAGTCCATCTGCAAAGCGGCTACCTGGAGTTCTGTGCACACCTTTACAAAACACTACTGTCTAGATGCACACTCGAGATCTGACTCCCAGGTGGGTCAGGCAGTATTAAGACATCTTTTCTCTACTGTTCCTTCTCATAACCCACCGCCAACTCTGGGTACTGCTCGCTAGTCTATGCACAGCATGTGATTCTAAGCAGATTAACAAGCATCAGAAGACAATGCATTACTTACCGTAAAAGCATTTCTGATGATTGTATCTGCTTAGATTCACATGCGCCCACCCTTCCTCCCCGCTCGGATGGAAGGAACATAGACTTCCTTTTATATCTCTCTTTTCTGTACTCACTCACGTCTAGAAGGCTCCCTCAGGGCAGAAAAATACAAACAGAGGGACCTCGACGCGTGAAGGATTGTGGGTACAACACACGTCACTATAGGGATAGTATTTCAGACACGCCTTGTCGACGTCCCTTTTCGACTACGAAAAACAAAATGCAATACTCCGCATTGACCACTGGATGTCGGACCCATGCACAGCATGTGAATCTAAGCAGATACAATCATCAGAAATGCTTTTACGGTAAGTAATGCATTGTCATATTTGTTCCATGGCCCTAACCTAAGGGACAAACACCTTTGCAGATAAGGCAGGAAACCTCTTCCCCCATTCTGGTCTACTTTGGACCCACTCCCGGAACAGACCCTGACCTGATTCAGCTCACCCCCTTCACCAGATTGGTTTGTATCCAGTCAAGTTCAGGGTGGATCCCAAGGTCCCAATGGGCCATTGGATGTATCTTTTGCAATCCAAGCAAAAAATGTGCGCAGACAGCCCAGGAACCGGGACCATCCAAACACAAGCAAGCAACAGGCAGGAGCCGTGGCTGCTGATCTCTGCGAAAAGAGCACAGCGCCAAATCACGAAGTGAAGAAAACCTCGTGAGGCGGGGAGGTGGCATGCACGAGGGCCGGGGCAGATCAGGAGGAAAGAGAGCACACCAAACTGGGTCAGTGTCTTATATTGCCCCGGGTTCTGCTGAGCCGCTCAGGAACCCAACGACTTCAAGCATGGTGTGGTGCACAGGAAACGCGTCACTACGCCGCGCAGCACCGAAATCCCACCTTCAAGGAAAGAAACATCCACCCCCTGGTCCCGATGCCATCTAACAGAGATGCCCCCATGCTGTTGGGGCTCACTTCATTTCGACACATCTGCACCCCTATTTTTAAAACGTGGAAGGTTCAAACAGGCATACACTTTGCAACATCTTGAACATCACTTGTCTGAATAAGAGACTATGATATGGCATTGGGACCATCTGAAGGGCTTAAGGGGCCCTGAACCCAGACCTATATGGGGCCACCACCCCTTAACTGTGGGCCTCATTTTACTAGAGACTTTCTGGACTATCTACTTGCACTGATGGGAGTCTCTCATAAAGTGCTGTGTTAGGTGACCTTATCTATGGCTTCAAAGACATTAATGACTTAACTGCCACTGACCTTTGGACAGTTGTCAAAGCTATAGATTGCATACAGTAAGTAACCGTTCCTACACACGATAAGGGAAGTGTTAATCTTGGATGGATGGCCTTTGGACTCGTGGGAGAGCAGAGCCAGCCTTTTCCATTGGTCTTGCAGAATCCCCTCCAGTTCTACCACAGGAAACAAGACAATCTTCACTTTCAGGGGTGAACCTAAACTAAAGGCTGACATGGTCTCTCCTAAAGTGGTCGGGCAAATGCCTAACTATAGGGTTTCATTGGAGAAGCCAGAACATTTGATCTTGTATGCCACCCTGCCTAGTGCAATTGAACCAGTCACCCCACTAAGAACTCAAACCTACAGGAGCCCTAGTAGTAACACTCAGCACTTCACAGCCGAATCACAAAGGATGGGGATGGGGCTCAGATGCATGGAGCGAAAAGGATGCAAGCATCCGGGCCACTGCGTGCCGTATTGTTAGAATCAACATGCACAGTATATTAATTGGTCTCCTAGAGAATATGCTGGATGCTCAGTGGCACAAATGTTCTGCTTTTGCAAACGCTATTATTTTGCCTACATATTCCTTACCCATAATTGTCAGAAAATAAAAAGTGCATTGATCGAATTGAAATTGCACTATTGTGCAAAGTGTGTGCACTAATCGTCATTTATCACTTGGCATGGGAAACAAAGAAATGTCATTCGGGAGTTCCTCAAGCGCCGTGCATGCTGGACCTCATTTCATCAGAAAGTCACAGGAAACACAGCCCCCTATGTTCTGTGTTTTGCACTAGCTATTGTGGACTGTTGCATGGGGTTAATGATATCAGGCATCACTATATTGTGCCTGTTGCTGCTACCCAGCAGCTTTATTGGTACAGAAACCTTTCAATATGTTTATGTGTACATATTTATAACGTGCCATAGCCTGCAGGCATCAGGGCGCACAGTCACTTGTGCCTTCACTTTTTACCAGGGGAGTAGACTTTTGGTTTTCTGGGCAGGAGCGCGGGGGAAGGGGGCCGGCAGTAACAACAACAAAATATCCCATTGTAATGTTTGGGGACTTTCACACAATTGGCCCTTTCTGGGGGATGCCCGGGCCCCAGAACACCCCTGTACTCGGCACCCTTGCTTTTCACAATGTCTTCTTTCAGAAGTATTATGCTTCTGCGAAGTTGCAAGGCCCCCATAACGGTAACCGTGCAGCTTCATTTTCGAAGAAAATGTGTTCCAGGCCCCGAATATTTTCTGGTATGCCCGTGACTCATCGGGCGGGCAACTCCCCGCCCACTGTAGACACCACCCACGGCTGCTCCTTATAGTGTCAACATATTCAGGGTTCAAGTTGTAACTCCCACTGGTTTATTGAGGGCGATGGATGCATGGTGCAATTTACAGAAACCAACTGACAATACACATTATTTGTGTCTTTAAATAAAATACATGTTTTAATGTTTCTTTAACATTTAACATTTAACATCACTGTTAACATTTTGCTATGATCTTATCAGTGGCAGGTGGGATTTGTTAACCATTAGCCACAGACAATAGGAGCAGATGTGCTTTCCTACTATAGCAAATTGATGGACAAATGCAGTCATTACTGAACTGACAAACGTGCCTGTCAAACACTGCAACAAGATCTTCTTGTATAGGCTGCCTCTCATGACATGAACTCCACTTTGCTACTGCCTTGTAGACTGGCCCTGTTTTGGGGCTACTGGCTAGTGACGGTCCTGTTGTTGTCAACCTACCCTGCTGTTTATTGCACTAATTTGCAGCAATGCCATACAGGCTGAGTGGAGCATTGTGTGGGCATGGGCAGCATCAGTCCCCAGCATTGTTAACTCCAAACTCATTGTACATGGTTAAACACACCTGCTCTGGCAACCTGGGTGGTCAGGTTTGTGAATAAGAATGAGCCAGCCCAGGAGGCAGAGTTGCTGGCCAGTGCACACGGTTGATTGATATGTTACCCTTACTGACTGACAGTTAAAATAATAAAGTTGCCAAAACACCACAACTTAATCAAGCTGAGATCAGAAATAAGTGCTGGGGCTAAGCACGGGCAAGCCCTACCACAGATCAAGCAAGGACTGTACACCTGTGATGTGCAGGTGCTGAGAAGCTGTCTCATCTGTGGTGTGTGTTTGATCACTTGCTACAAAAGCGAATCCCTAGTGTCATTGGCAATTACCTGGATTCCACTGGGATTCATCAGTTGTGATCCTTCTGATTCCATGTCCCAGGGGAGCTGGAGGGCCCTCGTTGCAGTACTGATCCCAGAGCCCCGATTGATCTTAGCGATCCAGTGTTATTCTTTCCAGGGATGGAATGCGTCTATGTTTCCAGGCAGGAAATGGCCTATCTGGGCCAATGCTAACTAAATATTTTGTAGCATTGCCCCGCTTAAGTTCGCCTTTAGTATGCAACCCCTATATGGCCCCTTTCCTTGACCTTGAAGAACCCTACACCGGATACAGATTCTGTCCCTTTGTCTGGTGCCCAATGGCGAGAGGCTACTCTGCAGAATGCCTACTTAATGGGAAACAGAGCATTCCAATACATGGGCAGAGATGGGAGCCCTAAGGGACATTTCCCTGTAATTGCCCTTCTACCTTTATTCAGCCTGCTGGATGGAGGACTGTCCTAATTGGGGTCCCGCAATCGGCCATAGCCTGTTATATGTGTGCCATTTGTTTTTATAAAATTGGCAATGTGCATTTTTACATTAATCTGTTTATTCCTAGGGCACGATTAGGCCACTCATTAAAATTAGAAAGATTAATGCCAGGGGTCCAAATTTAATGTGAGCACACTGAAGAAATGGGGGCAAGCCATTATGAGAGGGCACATGGGTTGGCCCATCTTATTCTAACTCTGGCTCTTATAGTCACTGGGCAGGGAGGTATTCACGAGCTGAGAGGAATTAAAAAAGAGGCTAGGCCTCTCTTTCAGGTGTTTCTGGCGTCCTCGATGCCAGAGCTTCAGGTGCAAAGCGTGCTATGACCTTAGGAAGCAACTATAATAAATGTTCTTTTTTTATTTTTATAATTGTTATTTTTTTTTATTTAATAACACGCCCATACGTGTTAGCAATCCCACCAACACTTTCGCCCGTCCCTTAGTTACCGCAAGGTACCACAGTGGTGTGGAATTGTCGAGATATTGGAAATCACCACTCTACCTGAGAGGTTGACATTGGCAGGTGTACTGGCCACAGGAGTATGAAGGGAGGATAAGGGGAGCTATGAGAGAGCATGTTAGAGGTGGGGCCCAGAGGAGTAAGGAACCTTGTATGCCAGTCGGATCCAGATCAGGACAGAGCCGGACCAGGGGAGACTGCGCAAGCCGAGCGCCTGAATTCAGCATAGAGACGCAAACTAATCAACCCTACTAACAATTTCCCTTTCTGCATACACCTCTCAAACTCCAAACCAAACACAACCAAAATCTACAGCACAACAAACCGCACAAACTTCACTACATTGCAACAACAAAACAAAAACACGCATAGTCTTGCACAACATTACACAACAACTACCGGCCGCAAACACCCCAGGCCCAGCCAACGGACCCACCGGGCTGAGGCCGTCAACAGCACATCACTGCTCTCTTGCACTTTTCCTGCCTCCTCCCACTAACTCAACCTCCCCTCCTCTTTCAGAGCCGCCAGAGCGGCAGGGGACCACTCCGGTGGTGATAGTGCGCGGTACAAATGTCCTTTAACATTAACATACCAGATATTTTTCTATGGGCGGAATCGGGATTCGAACCTGTGTTGTGCTGCATTGTCACAAACGTGTTGCCCCTGATCTATCCCACATCATCATGTATTTGGATGAGGTGAGGGAATGCAAAATCATTGTGCATTTTGGGACTGGGATGGTGGGAGGATGATGTAAGCATCTGGGCCAATTTGGCACCTAGTTGGGTCAGAGAACCCACCAGTAATACCTATGCTAGGAGCGTCAAGTCAACAAAATATCAGAAGTAGAGGAAGTGACATCACACACCTGATTGCATCACAGAAAGGGAAGTCACAAGGCTGCTGTCCATGATGACATCACAGGAAGTAACATTATGATTGATAAAATAACAGTTTGTTAAGCAGATAGAAGACTATTTAATTATTCAACTACATTTTAATGTGGGTGCTGCATTGATAGGCGAGGGGTGATGTTGTGGCACTGTGACAAGATCTTCACACACAGGTAAGTGTAGTTTAACTGTTTATTGTATGGACCCCAAAGACTGGCAGCCACCACCAGAGGATCCAGGAACCAACTGGCCCATGTGGAATGTTGATGCCTGAACAGCCATCAACATTCCACACGCGTCTGGATATATTACAACATATCTTCTTCCCTTGCATAACAAAAACAAAAACATTAACAGAAAAGCCACGTAAAAAAATAAAATCAAGCAAATGGTGAAAAAGATAAGCAATATAAAATATAAAATACCATTCAAACTAGAACATCAGTATGTCAACATAATGCAAAAATAAATAGTGCAGCTCCTAACAAATGTAGTCTCTATGTTTTATGGGCGGCCCACACCGCCTAGGGAGACGCCTCAGACCATGCCCCACTTCAGCTTGCCGAAGAGGAACAATCTGAGTTTCCATATCCAAACCTGTACTTGAAGAGCAAGCAACATCCTCTTCACGTCTGTGCACCACACCTTGGGAGCCAACAGGATCAAAATCCAAAGCAACATCCGGAGACTCCCCATTCAAATCTGCACCCGAAGCACCAGCGCTCTTAACTCCATCCACCACCACACGTCTCTTATTCCAAACGGAGCCATCCTCCAATTGCACATGACCCTTACCAGTCTTGACAACCCTCCTTGGAGGCAGACATGTGCTATTGCCCTTTTGAACAAACCTAAGATTTCTAATGTATACAGTATCCCCAGGCCTAACCTGTAATTCCTTCCTGGACTTCTGAGAAGATACCATAGCTTCCTGGCGTGCCAGAATACTGCGATGTATACCATCAGATCCACCTCACATGGACCTCCACCCCTCAATGCCAAAGTTTTCAACAAGGACCCTGGCTTTCTGCCCCTCATAATTTCAAATGGAGACTTCCCCGTGACCCCCGAAGGAGTCCTGTGATAAGCAGCCAAATACTGTGTCAAAACCTCCTGCCAATCCAAACCATTAGCCAAAGCCAATTGTATGGCAAACTTAATAATACCATTCGCCCTCTCACCCAGGCCATTGGCGCATGGATTATATAAAGCCGTCCGATGATGGGAGATGGCATGTTGATCCAGAAATTCCCTCATGGCTCTGGACCTGAACTGCACGCCATTATCTGTCACTAAGCTGGCAGGTAACCCTTCTCGGTCAAACACTTTCCTCAAAAAAGCAATAACCGACTCAGTGGTGATATTTCCAAATGCAGCTACCTCAATCCACCTAGACGTATAGTCCACTAAAACCAACAAATATCTACTCTCAGGCTGAATACATTCAAAGGGGCCCATGATGTCCAAAGCCAATTTGGTCCATACCTGTTTGGGAACATCTACAGGATGTATTGGTTGGGGATGCAATACCTTGCTTTTATCGCTGATGGAACAAGTCTGACAATCTTTCACCGCCTGTTCGACATCCTTGTCCATCGACGGCCACCAGAAATCTTCCCTAAGTCTCCTATTGGTCAGAGAACGACCCAAATGCCCCGCATGTGCCAATTCCACAATTTTACCTGTGAGACTGACGGGCGGTATTAACTTGACACCTCTGGAAACACCCCAAGGACCCACAGCCAATTCATGCAATACCTGGGAATAGCCCCTCCCCTCAGGTTTGTCCTTAACGGCCTGCCAGCCTCTGATGAGACCTTCCCTGATCCACTTCAATTCAACATCCGCCTCAGACTCAACATCCCACAACGACGTCTCCACCTTAGATGCAATATAAGCAACTTGACAACCTTGCAAGTCCTCCTCTTTCTTCAACACTACCTGATCCTGACTGTCTCCCTCCACCGTGGGCAAAGGGGACAAACAGTCTGCCACCACATTGAGCCTTCCTGGAAAATATTGCAGAGTGAAATTGTAATCCTGTAACTCAACCGACCACCTCGCAATCCTTGGGGATACTGCCACCATAACTTTGGTAGAAAACACCTGGACTAAAGGCTTATGGTCCGTCCTGACTATATATGGAATACCCCAAAGAAATGTCCTGAAATGCTTCGAAGCCCACAGCACCGCCAAGGCCTCCCTTTCTATCACCGAGTACCTGCCCTCCAACTCTCTCAGGGTCCTCGAGGCAAAAGCCACCGGCTTCCATTCACCATCTAATCATTGTTCTAGCACCACACCCAAACCCACATCACTTGCATCCACCGTAAGTACACTTTTGTTTTTTGGATCAAATGATCTCAGGCACAGAGCATTTTCTACATCTCTTTTAACCAGCTCAAATTCTGCCCCACACTCCTCGGACCACACAAATCTGGCCGACCTCTTCATCAGGGCCTTCATGGCCACCGTCTTTTCAGCATAGTTAGGTATAAATTTAACATAATACTCTGCAAGACCCAGGAAAGCCCTCCGCTGACCTTTATTGGCTGGAACAGGTGTGTTCCTCATAACCTGCTCCAATTCAGCCTTAGGGCTAACACCCTTCAAACTCAGTGTATGGCCTAAATAGGTAACTTCAACCACACCCAACTGACATTTGGCAAGCTTCACGGTCAGACCCTTCTCTTTAAGAATTCGCATCACCTTCCTGACCCTGACATCATGTTCCTCCCTACTACTACCCCACACCAAGATGTCGTCCTGAAAATAACTTACTCCGGACAATCCGCCCAACATTTCCTGCATTAAATGCTGGAATACTGCAGAGGCCGAAGCAAGCCCAAATGGCATGCGACAAAAACGGTATGCCCCAAAAGGAGTCACAAATGATGTGAGAGGCCTGGAGTCAACGTGCAGGTCTATCTGATGATATGCCATAGATAAATCAAAGGTTGAAAAATACTTAGCCTCCCCCAATGTCAACAACAATTTCTTAATGTTCGGCAAGGGGTGCCGATCCACCCAAATGCTGGAATTCAGCTCCCGGAGGTCTACACACATTCTGATACCTCCATCACCTTTCTTGACCAGGACCACGGGAAACAACCACTCTGAAGACTCAATAGGTTCAATTATGCCTGCCGTCTGAAATTTGACCAACTCAGCTTCCAATCCCTCCCTGGCTGACACTGGCACTCTTCTTACCTTGTGTACCTTAGGCAAAGCGCCCCTCTTCAAAACAATGCGATGGGCAAAACCTTTCAGCTTACCAAGGGTATCGGAAAATACTTCCGGAAACTCAGCCATGAGCAAAACTGGAGTAACCATGGTACTATCCTCACCTCCTTCTGCAATACTGAGGACAGGAACCTCCTTACCGGGATGTATTTGCATGCCCAAAGCGGCCTGCTCCTCCCAACCCAGCACACTAGTGCCCTTGGATGCCACATACAGTTTACCTAGAGCCCGCCTACCATTGAACGAGAAATTGGACCAACTGTAGCCCAGCACATCAATGGGGTTCTGCCCATAGGCACACGGCTTGATGTCCGAAGCAAGTAAAGCTGAAATCTGCTTTCCCAAATCTCCACAATATACTTCTGGAGCCACCAAGGTGTAAGGTGACCCTGAATCGACCAACATATCCACAGGATGATCATCAACTAATACAGAAACCCAGGGGCCCTTGCACACATTACCATCCACATGCAGAATCACTCCCTGCTCGGGTCTACCACCCGAGGCACTCTCTTGCAACAGTGCCGAATGATCTGTACTCACATTAGCAACCACCTGCACTTTACACATGCATGCGTAATGGCCCATTCGTCTACATTTCCTGCATTAAACATTGCTAGCAGGGCACGACTTGGAATCGGCCACATGGCTGGACCAACCACAATTTTTACACACATCTTTACACTTAGACCACCTGCCCCCTTGACCAGTAGACTTGTCAACTTTTTTGTTCCTTGGCATCACCGCATGAACCACATCCCTAAACCCATCCCTCTCAGTAACAATCTGCACACTTGTCCTGGATGCCTCAATTGCCCTTGCAACCTCCAACACCTTATCCAAGGGTGGGTCGCTCTCAATCCACAACCTTTCTCTGATTTTTTGATTAGAGGTTTTCATCATAATTTGATCCCTGATGTGTTCATCTAAATTACCTGAAAACCCACATGTGGCCATAGGGGCCCGTAACGCTGTAACAAAGGCATCTATGCTCTCTGTGGATCCTTGTGCCCTAGAAAAGGATTTATATTGCTCCAACACAACATTAACCCTTTTACCAAAACGAATTTGCAGCTTCTTTAAGGCAGTCTCATATGCACTTATGACCATCTCTCCCTCACCACCACCTGGAACCATCACATTCTCTCCAGGCAGGTGATGGAAAACCCTCAACCCCTCAGTACCAATACAGTTAAGAAGTGCAGCTTCCTTCTCATCATTGGTGAACTTGGCCCCACCTGCAGCTCTCAAATACACTTTGAAGGCATCCACCCACTGATCCCATGGAGCAGTAGGTTCACCAGGGTTTGGCAAGAAGGCTGGAGGAGGCCTTGCAGCTGTATGCAACATGTTTAAGTGAGAGTACCACAATCCAGACCCCAATAGTTTGCAGATCCCAAGTAGCTGGAAAAAAGTACTCTCCTTGTAACAACAAAACAGGATCCCCTTCCCTGATCACCAGTCAACACATGAGGACGTTTCCCAGCAAAGAATGTCACCTTGTCTCAGCAACACCGAAAAATGTAAACTGCAGTACCAAAATATGCTAGGACAGCACCAACAAAGTCACAGTACAGCATGCAATCCTCAAATTGGGAATCCGTGAAGCAGATGCTCCTGTAAACCACACCGGCGATGGTAGAAGCAAAAACCTACCAGTCCACAGTAACTATGTCCAAATTGCAGCCAGAAATGAAAGGCTGCTGTTGACGCTGCTACACGCTAAGCGCCGCAGCCCTCAGCCACCACTCGGTGCGGAGTAACTCCCTGACACCCAATTGGACGTTGTCACCCGCAGCAGCCACAGCCGCGTCTCCTCCAATGGACGCGGACTCAGGGGAGTTGGCTCCGCCCCCTGGACAGCGGCGCCAAGTGGCTCAAGCCATCAACATTCCACATGTGCCTGGATATATTACTGCACACTGCTTTCATATGCTAGCACACCTGGGTATGCCCATTTACTGCCACCTTGAGCCAGTTGTAGCCTCACATGGCAACTATACTCATTAGATGCTAAGTACAGCCCGGCACTCCTATGTTCTGACATAGTCCGCCTCCTTCATGTGGATGATGCCCTTGTATGCCCTCGCAAGCCACTGTAGAGTTGCTTTGATGATATGCCAACTTCAGCCTGAAATGCCCCTGTGATGACATCCAATGCCAGCTAATGCACTAGGGTACAAATCACCATATTTAATGTGCAGCCCTATATGCCCCTCATTAATGCCAGGTACTGACCCACATGAGCAGTATAGTTATCATAGGTGATGGCCAGATGCATATATCCATTTGGTAAACAGTGTCCCCTAATCTGAGTACTGCCCAGCATGAACTAAATAGAAACTGATAGTCGATTCACCCATTGCAGGGAGTGTCACAGTTGCACAGCCTTCTGGTGCTACCACAAATGCATTACATGAATACGAGTCATACTACTGAAGGTTGATTGGCCACGAGGACACTAAGATGTGCTTGGTGGATTGTGATGCTAGCCACTCCTTCCGGCTGTTCCGTACCAGACTCTTGATGGGTTAGGAGAGACGATCGCACACGTCCCATGGCAGAGAGGCGTTAGACAGTATGCAGCACCAATCAAGCAGGCGTTCTGGGGATTTCTGATATAGCACCCCAGCGTGACTACCGGCCGCACACGCACAGGTGGGAGTTTCTGAAGGTGACCAAGCAGATGTATTTCGGTGCGACAGATTGTGAAGCCCAAACCAAAAAACTACAAAACAACACATCACTGTGAAACACAGTAGGAAATAACAGTCTAGTTGACGCAGACTCTAATGATGAGTGTGTCACCTCTCCTGTCTAGGCATTGGATGTATGAGTAAACACCACACCCATAGAAGACTCCCTAATTAATGTAAGAAAATCAAACTAACACCCATAAGAGTTCTGAAAGGTCCAGAGGAAGGTGGATGAAAAAAAGAATATGTCGAAACATCGAAGTGATGTAAAATGATTTTTGGTTGTCTATAACGTTGCGATTTGCACTTTTTCTACACAATAAACACCAACACTTCAGGTCTGTTTGTGAGCTGTAGCACTTATGCACTTTGTGTTGATGTTTACCTCAACCATATGCAATGTATACATTTAGAGATACCGTCTAGGGATTTCATATTGTCTTTTAATGGTTTTTATGTTCCTTTTATGAATAAATAAACTGATTTGGATATATAGGAAAGATTTTGAAATGCTGTGTTGTTGAAGATAACACAGGGACATTTCTGTTTGTGCCTCAGTTCCTGTCAGTTGAGAATAGCAACAGTAACTGTTGTCCCGTGCCAGACTTTTAGTTACATGATAATCTCTGTCACAGGGTATCCGCTGCCCCTGGGTACTCCACTGACCATGCCAGTTTCCCCACGGGCCCTCACTGTGATAACCTGTTTCCAGCATTTTGGGTTATCAGTCTGAACGTACTTGCCCTTTCCTTCTGTTCCTGTTGGAGATTTCCCGAGCTGCCGAGCTGCTTCTGCTTGCTGCCTCAGAGGATAAGGGTTCTCACTCTCTTTCTCGATATTTCGACTGCAAGCTCTCTGTATCGGGACCAGTCCGCACAACCACCAAGCTGTCACGTTGACACAAACAACAGTAGGTTTTTGCTTCTTCTCCACAGATCCCAATCACCAGCAGACCGACTCCTCATAGCCAAAGCCAACTCTCCCTTGGAGTACCCGGTGCAAGGAGTGGAGGTCCGTCCACTCGCAACCATACTCTTGCCAGGTAAGGACACCAAACTTGTCTTTCCTTAATGTAATGTCATATAATGCAGAGTGGTCTTGTAGCTCAACGCGTCGGATATGTTTCAAAGATGTTGTACATGGACACAGTGCCCATATTAGTTATGATTAAATATTATTTTTTTGCAAGACAGCGCAGCGTGACAGCGTATATCTGAAGTCAATGTTGCCAGGGTCCAGTTGGGCCTAGGGACTTATTCTTTCACTGTCGCCCGTAGCAGACTTGTGGTTGTATTTATGAATGTATTGGGTTCATTTGACACGCGCAGTAGGTTCAGAATCTAGTGCCCCCAGTTGCTCAACTTATTGAATGTTGTTGCATATGATTAGAAAGATTCTATCTGTTAATTTGATCTGCGACCGGGTATATGTGAATATTTACATGCGATGGGGTATGGGGGATCCTTGTGCATCCCAGGAAGTCTACCCATTCTGTTTTAGGCCAGTCCGGCCAACTCTACTCCGACTCCACTGGGCTCCGCATACCGAGGTGTGGAAATCAGCCCTGGACTTTTACATTGTTTGTTTGTCTGTTTTAATATTTGTAATGTGCGCCAGACCCGAGGGTATCAGGGCGCAGACAGGCATCAAGCTAGATGTTCAGCTCTGGTTACATTGCTGTGTGGTCACAGATGCAGACATTTTATACAAGATGAGTTAACATTATTTCTAATGTTTAGATTGACTAAGGCAGCATTTTTGTTGTGTATGGTTTACATTTCTGTCATCTTCTTTTCCAAGGTTTAAGTTTGCAAGATGACGTGCAGAGGAAAACGTACACGGTAAAGAGCCTCCATTTTTACTTGGGATTGAGTACGGAAGGACGAATAAGCAGAACTAATTAGGCATTTGCAAATGCGCTGCGTATCACAAACCGTTTCCAAAAATATAATTCTCTTATTAGGAAGGATTAGGGAATCGAGCTGCACTTATTTTCTACTGCCCTCTGTGTCCCGAAGCATTACTTAGTGGTATTTCACTATTTGTTTGACCTCATTATTTATTTGAGCGGTTTTTGAAAGCACAAACCGGATCCCAAAGGGCTTCGGGTCACGACAGATTCCAATAATCAGGTTTATAGATAGGACATATGCATATCCTTACAGAAGAAGCCATGTATGCTCAATTTGGCACAGGTAGAGAGCATTCAATTGTTGGTAAAGATTCACCTTTCAGACCTTTACTCAGGATGGCCAGCCATTGGCTGTACACTGCAAGTTGGGGGCAGCAGGTTGCAAAAATAGCAGGCCGTAGGGTGGGTAGAGTGTGCCTGTGGCTCAACGAGGAGTGGGGATTGCTCTGTTTGCTGGCTTGGCGGCAAGAGGCTGTGGCTCCAGAGGAGGGGGGTCAGGCAATAAATGAGGCTTATTGAGGCCAACGCAATGCCATTCAACATAAAATATAAACACATGCTGTCATCGACAATGTTAAAACTAACGTTAAAATAGAGGTCGTACAACATCTACTCTTCTGGGTCGAAATGGCTTTCTGTACCTCTACTGACTGGTCCATGCACCATGAAAAATTAGAGCAGCTGCTAATTGAATCATTTTGGGGGGTTTGTTGCCTGGCACACCAAAAGAGCAGAGAGACAATCCTGGCCCCCGAAAGGCGTAATCCAGGATAAAGGCACTTGCTCAAAGATAGTGAGAAAAAAAGGCCAAAACAGTCAGAAATGCATTGCAGTCACTCTGCCGGTCAAAATTCTATGGTAGACTCAATTATGGTTGGTACAACCTTTCCAAAAAATCATGAAAGAAGCCAAGCAGAGAATCCATCTCCAGTCTCCATTTTAAAGTCAAAGACTGAAGCTGATGTGCACTAGCCAGAGAGAGATACAATTGGCGCTAACCCGCTGGATGTAATCATAGATAGCCCTCGGTCTGAGAGATATTAGACCGAAGTGTGTTCTCCATTCCCAGCATCTAGTATGGCAAGTCCTATAGCACCTTTCAATAGTACTGAGGGGGATTCCCAGAAGTCTCCCAGCCCCATCTGGTAGTATCCCCCCTTGGTGTACAATATTAAGGGGAGAGGCAAATGCTTATTAAGTGACAGCATGCCTTAAAGAGCAAGCCTGTGTATAGTGGTAGAAAGGTTTACTGAGTTGTTTCCTCTACGGCTTCCCCACGAGGTGGCCAGTCCTAGAGTCTTCTAACGGCTACCATTGACTTCAGATGGTCGAGCTGAGAGAAGCTGCACCTTCTCCCCTCTTTGTTTGCCCCTTCTCGATTGTAAGATGAAACTGTAACTCCAGTGGCGGACAGAGTAGGAAGGAAGGGAACAACGTGCAACACATTTTTTTCAAGGGTTGCAGTCTTGCTGGTTGACAGCCAATTGAATTGACACAGATTTCAGTTTAGCTGTAACTGATATTGGGTGGTAAAGTGGAGAAGTGTGCTTTAGCTTCACAAAGAAGAGTTCCACAATGGTGAAAATGGTTGCAAAACCTAGCGGTGCTGTTAACCTTAAAAAATAAAAGTAGTGCAACACTGTTCCCGACCATTCCTGCTCATTTCCACCCCTGACGCACCTCACTCATCTGCCTACTGTGGGCCTCTTGCGGTTCCCGTTTTGTTGTTCTAGGGCATGGGTCTTCCAAAACTCACATGCATGAATAACATTTTTACTCAACTGGCCCACTGGCCCACCTGTACTACTTGTACTTTTATATGTACATACAGAAAATAATAAAGCAACCCTCAAATATAACCCTGGGGTGCCTGGTGTGGACATTCCTGTGCTTTTTGCTTCTTGGGGGAAAAAGTGACAGACATTTTGATCTTCTCTTGTGACCCAGATGCCTGGCATTCCTTCCTGTTGAGCAAACTGTCTGCCTAAAAATCTTCTGAGATTAATGCTGGTACAAGATGGAACACCCTCCTTGGTCCTGCGCTTGGCAGTCACATGGTGCACAGCACCAACAGCAATCGAACCGTGGTGGCCAACGTTTACTCGCTCTTCACCTGTTGTTGTTGGTCCTCTTCTCCCTTACAGGCACTACCCCCTTAGTATGGGTGCCACAGTCTCCAGCACGTACAGATTCTGCTCATCTAAGACCTCCTGCACCGCTTGCTGTCCAGACCCTCCTTCCTGTCTCCCTCCCCTTCTGCGACCATGCCGTCATATTTGTTGGGCTCCACCAATCTATGAGCCAGGGCCTACTTTTTAAAAAGTGGGCTCAGCCCTAGATCAGCTACTAAGCACCCCTGCAACATCGATGACGTTCTCCAAGAGTGTGACATGCATATTTTCTTGGCTTGATTGAGACGTGGCTCTCTACTTATTATAGACCCACTGCTTCGAGGTGACTTTGAGATCATTATAAATAACAGAGTGGGTAAGTTGACTGGCAGCGTTGCTCTGATTTTCCTTCTATCTTCATCACAGCTAAGAGCCACACTCCTTCGAAAGCCTGCACGTTGCTACTACATGGCAACACCTCTCTCCTCATCCCAGTAATCAGCTAGTCCGCTGCAGACCCCTCTCTGTTTTCCAAGGCATGGCTGGATCTCAGACTCAGTACCCAATCAGTCTTATTCTTGGGAATGCCAACATCTAGTTGGATGCACGAAAGAATAAGGGCACCAACCTCTTTTGCGACTCCTGTTTTACCCTGGACTGACCATTCATTGCTGGCTGCTTGTCTGTCCAGTCTAGGTGGGTCCCGCAACTGATTAGGGGCTCACCTTGTGCACCCTCAGCAGTGGCGTTCCTCATGCTTAGACCAATGAAAAGAGCCTCTACTACTGCCTTTGTGGCCACCTTCATTACCCCTCGGGTGTGTTCCCTGACCATTTAGTATCCTGGTACGAAGCGCTGCTAGCGTACCTACACAATTCTCTCTCTGGCTCATTAGATATGCTTGCACCCAGTGTCAGGAAGAACAAAACACCACCCCTGAGATCCAAAAGTTGGTGCGACAAGGATCTTGCAATGATAAATAAAGGGAGCAGAGCTCTGGAGCGACCCTGCTGTAAATCCAAGTCTAGTAAACCTGCACCTCTACCGCACGCGCGGATTAGACACACCTATCAGGCATACGTGGAAGTCCTACCTGAACGAACGCATTGACCTGGCACCAAACACAGCTAAAGAGATGTTCATGATCTATAAAGAAATGAGTGCCTCTGGTGCGTGCTCCCCTGCATTGATTGCCATCTTTTGCTGACAACCTGTTTCCTATCTTTATGGACACACGAGTGGTGATCCAGGCAGCCATGCCAACACAATCCCTCCTGACACCTCTGTCTCTGCTGCTGATGCTGCTCCCTTCTCCTTCAAGCCTGCTTTCTCTGCAGAGATCCTGGCTTTAGTACAAACAATGAAGGCTTGATCTGAACAGGTTTTCCCTTGCACAGCTTCAGCCATCAAAGTTTACATTGCTTTCTTGGCCACTGTCTTGGCTGCTCCTTGTAGCCGCTCATTCGTCTCTGGTGTCTTTCCTTATGAACTAAAAACAGCTATTATCCTGCCACTGTTAACAAAAAGAACTTCTGATGACCCTTCACTCCCTCCTAGCTACAGCCCTATTACCATCAATCCTTTTATTGCCAAACTGTGGACAAGATGGCCTTGTCCTAACTCCTCGCCTCTGGTGGCATGAATGGCCTGTTTCATGGCCAGAAGTCAGGATTCCGACCCCCCAGCGGAACTGAGTTGGCCCTCCTTTACTTTTCCAGCCCGTGGACGATATCTGCCGTACGATAATGTTTCTCCTATATGCGTCTTCGGCCTTCGACACTGTCACCCATGCCACTCTTCTTAAACGCTTTGCTGTCTCCTATAGTATCATGCAATGGATCTCATGCTGTCTCTTTTACCCGAGTGGCTCAGGTCAGATTGTTATTCTCCTTTCTTCTCCCACTGTCTCTAACTGCAGAGTCCTGCAAGGCCCCATTGCCGTGTCTCTCCCCACCGGCAGACCTCATTCCCCTTTTAATGTTCCTTTCAGTCCTATGCAGACGACACTCACATTGGTTTCCGGTTGGAAGGTGCGTCTTCCTTTGCCCCTCAGCCTCATCCCCTCTAGCCTCTCCCGTGCCCAATGATGGATATGCAATCAACATGTGTCTCAATCCAGCTAAGACCAACATCATTTTCTTGGCTTCTTTTAGTCCTCCCTCACTAGCTTTTCCTTGGTTGCTTTGGGCCGGGAGGATAGCTCGGGGGCAACGCTCTGGCCTTGGAAGCAAGATGACAGAGCAACACGGGTTCGAATCCCGGGTGTGTGCTTAAAAACCTATGGGTATTAAGCGTGAATAACCAATTAGAATTACAGTTGCTTTCTACGGACCCCCCTCCTTCTCGTGTTCCAACCTGCGAGTTCCTATTGGACCAAACCTCTTACATCACTTAATGGTCCCTTGCTACACTTGGTTGCTCACACTACTTTGTGGGAGGTTTTAATGGGCCCTCCATTAAAATATTGAACTGCTACAGCTGACCATGAATCATTTACACATAGTGGTGGCTGGGCAGCTGACTCCTCTTCTGTCTACTTCAGGTGCATGGCACATGGTTTCATTAAAAAATGTAATTAAATCGTTCATCTAGTGCGGCGTGCCATTGGGGCAGCATGGCCACCCAGCACATTGCACATGCATGACCCAGGCCAGCCTGGGAGTCTGTGGCATAGCCAGTGTTTCGACAAAGGAGTTTGGGGGCGCCTCAGCATGGCTCACAGGGGGGAAACACACTTTGTGTTATGCCACTAGATAGAATTGGTACTAACCACTTGCCAACCACTTGCCTTAAAACATAGATTCATCAGTCCACTAATTTAGAGGAATTAACAGCATGATAACAGCGTGTTTCTGCACTTTGCACATCTGTGTGTGCTGCAGGGGCCAGCGTATCCATATCGGGCATGAGGGGAAAACTGGTTTTGGTCCAGGAAGGGGACGGGGCTCCAGACCATGGAAGCATCCTCCAGTAACTCCTAGCCCTTAGAGCAAAGCTCTACCTGCAATTTCATAAAAGAAAAGCCTCTTGCCACCAAAGGAACACCCTGGATGGCCCTTTCCCCTCAAAGAGCAGGTGCTGGCATCTCCATCATGTTCTATGACCCAAGGGGAGGGTTGGGGGAGAGGGTGGAACGTGAAATGTGGTTGTCCTTTTCCCGGTGAGGGCACCAGACCATGAGAGCAGCTTCCAGTCACCCCAAGCCCTCAGAATGAAGTGCTACTTACAATTTGATAAAAGCAAGAGTCACCCTGGAATTCCCTTCTCTCCTCCATGGGAAGGAGGATTTATGGAAGATAGTCCTTCCAGGAACGATGAAAGGAGAAAACAGTTTGGCAGAGAGTGAGGTTTGATTGGAAGGAGGTTTTAGATGTGGCAAAAGAGGGCAAGTTATCCTGTGTGATTTGCTCCCACAGCTTTTGTGTATTGCTCAGAATGTGTTACTTTTACATAAACAGCCAGTATTGTCTATTTCCCCAACAATCAAAAACAAACCCAGGTATGTAAATGTCGACTGCTTAATATCACTGATCAAGTGATTTCAGTCAATTATCAGACTCAATTAGCACACTCACTCTCCAAACATGTAGTTCACGTTGTCCCCTCAGCAATCCACCCGCAAGGGGAAACCAAACAGAAGCATTCCATGCAATTAGAAGCTCATACGAGTACTACAAAGAGTCGCCACTCATTATCCAAAACATCCTTTACAACTGCAAGCTTAGGAGGGAAAAGGTTTCACTTAAACATTCGTTTACCGTTTATCAAGTTAACAAAGTAAGAAGGAGCATCACAGAACTAAGTTAAATTCATATTTTGACAGCAATGTGCAAAAAGAAATCACCTTAATAATCTGCTGAATATTACTTTAAACCTTGATTAAAATAATTCACTCCAGTACTTGCCATGGCCCTTGTTGCTGGTGACTCTCCAGGTTCACTGTTAAAGATGTATTTGAGCTTCATGCATCTTTCACCTTTAATTATCCACCATGTGAATAAGAGCCACAGGTGCTCGTGAAGGTGTGCTGTATTCCCTGGCCCACTTAAAGGTGTTGTCCCATCTTTATATAATTAAGAAACAAACTCATCCACTCCCAAGTTAGAGGTGGTTCGAGTCTTTTGTGCTGCCTAACAATATTAATGTATGCAGATCAATGTCCTAAGATAAATGGGATGGGGAATGGGAATCTTCGTCTGCTACTCCGGCATCCATACTGGAAACAATTCCTTAGTGGCGGGATTCAATTCCTAGATGTTGGAGATCACCACCCGTCACCATCGGTGCAGAACATTCATTGATATACCCTCTTCTGTGCACCAGAAGCAAATGCTGCCCGATTTTGGGTCGCCTTTTTGGAATTTAGCTGGTGCATGGTAGTCAATATAAAATGTAATACTATGTTTTGTACAGATTATCTGGTATCCAAAGTGTGGCGACCCCTGTAAACCTTTCGATTCAGAAGAACCCCACTACTCCGGGTCCCTGTATTGATCCAAGGCCTGTGTATATTTCTGTGTGTTGGAAATATCAGGGACCTATCAGCACACTTTTTCAGGCCCACTCCCCTCATGTTGCGTTATGCCACTTGTGTTACTTATTTGGGCGATTGTGAAGCTGACGTTCACAAGCAACTCTGCCCAGAGTTCAGAGACACAGTTGCCCTTCATTTTGGCATCAGCCGATCCCCTAGCACCACAGGGATTTGTTAGATGTATGAAATCCACAAACACAATTTAAGTTGACTGGCGGGTTGTAAACCTTTGTACAGAAACCCAGTGTGCATCATTCCAGTGTGCTTCAAGCGTACTGTCACACACTGTATGTATGTTCCCAGTTTGCACAATTCTAGCATAATCTAGGCTTTCTGTGGCTCAGTTCTGGTGAACTTCCATAGTGCTATTACACAATCCCATGTAACTGACAGTTTACTGTTCCACAAATGAGCATATTTCCAGTAAACACAATTCCAGCATATGCTCAAATCCCAGAATACTGCCAGATTGACAATGCCAGTGGACTCATATTTTGACATTCCCATTTTTCAAAATCCTAGTATATTGATTACCCAAGTCTGCACAATTTGTGAAATCACAGTGTATGTCATGTTTGTTTAACCACAGTTAATTTAGGTTGAAAATCCCAGGAAATGCCCAGTTTGGCAAATACATTTTTCTCTCAGTTTAAAACCCTAGCATGCTTCCACTTTGGAACCCTAGCATATGTACACGTTTGTCATTTCCAGTATACTCCATTTTTGCACATTGAATTAATAAATGCTAGTTTATCACAGTGTTTACTAGCCCAGTTTAAATAATCCCACTACATATCAAATTTGCCAACTCCGATATAATCCCAATGTACTTCCGGAATGCACAACATTAGCATTGCCAAGCCCAGAAAAGAGAAAAATTTTATTTTACCTCAAAAACCCTGAAGAGCAAGCTCTTGCTGGAGAACCCACACTTGCGCAGCTGAAATCAAAAGTCACCCTGTAATGGCAGGCAATATGATTCAGTCAGGACGGACCGCACTGGGCATGCTTGTCCACGTACACGGAAAGAAGTGCCCGGCAGCCATATTGCTGCCGAAAGAGACGTATTTAATCTGCCATTTGGTAAAACAGATAATCACCAACTCGTGCAAGTCGGCCCCACTCTCCCCCATCTCAGAAAGGAGCGGAAAAGCCTGCTCTTTTAAGCTATTATGCAAGTCTATGCAAAAAGGACGAGCATACTCGCCCTTGGCACTTAAGGGGTTAACACGACCTTAACAGCAACTGGTGACCGTGCTCTGGACCGCACTGAGCCCTGTCCTTTCCTACACCTCAACCAAACCCACCCTCCTACCCCTTGATGCATGACTACTCTGAATCCACCCCACCCCCCCACATTGTGCAGTACTCCCAGCTACATAAAACCCACAAACACGCATACATTCGTACATACATGCAAACATACATATTACATACATAGAACTAAATTTACTGGGACAAGGAGATTGTTAGTGATTTCATTAACTCTATGCTAGGACTTTAGAGTGGAGGATATGAGATTGATTTAGTAAGAATCCAGCTCAAATGCTGCGCTCCACTGCTCTTGAACTAGGTCCACGCTTTAAACACGCTTTAAACAATAACATATTAATCAAATAGTAATAGTGTGAAACCCATGGTTGCACTTTGGCCTTCAAGGGTCCTTTCTATGCAGAATAGTTGCCATGCTGCCGAAATATTAGGAGGACATTTTAAGTCATTGGATCTGTGCTAGCTTCCATGCACTGCCATTGATGAATGAGGACAACGCATGCAGATGGAGTCCTTTGTTAGTTGAATGATGCAAGGCCAGTTCAGGATAAAAGTGTCCAGTTTAAGGTGATAACCTGAGTGAATGTTTTATCTGAGTACATTTTTTGAGTGTCTAATTTTCATACTTTCAAATGCCCTTTAAAGGTTTTAATCTACTATGCGTGCCTTGGTGGCAAGAAATGCATACTGACTGCTCCTGTCTCCTGTTCTAGGTGAACCTGACAGCCACTTTGGGTACTTTCAATATGGCTGCCGAGGTGGACGAAGTCGATGTCAGCGGTAGTGGCGAGATGCGTCTGTCGGTGTCAAGCCCACTGCTGGACAATCTGAACCGGCAGCTGCAGTTCATCACGTACACCAATACTATCTTCCACCCAAACACAGCGGACGTAGGTGGGTGTCCTGTGAAAGGCAGCTTGGTGCTGGGGTGTGAGTGAGCTCTTTGCTGGAGGGAATGGGTCTTGCTGTTGAGCAGGATGTGTAGATTGTGAAAATACACTCACTCCAACTCTCCACAAGCTTTCCTAGCATCCTGAAGCCTAGGATATTGTATTCAGTGTTGTAATGATGGCATACACAGCTTTGGAGGGATCTGAGCGGCTGCATATAAACATTAAGTTGGTTAACCAAAGAATGGAAATTCACTTCCGAAGATCATTGAAGCCTGTGCCCTACCATCTTTGCCCCAATGTCTCATACACCCCCTCCTATGTGAGCTAAGGCATTTCTGAGTGCAGTTCCCGCCGGGAGCAGACTGGTCATGCTAAAGTCAGGCACCCTATGGGTTCCGCCTCCATATTTGGTCCCGTAGGACAACATTATAGCGGAGGATTATCACTTGTCCTCTCCTTGCCCATGAAGCTGAGTCTGAGACGCAACAATCAAATAATGCTTTATTAATGTGACTAGAGGTAGCCACAGGGACACCTAAAGTTGTGCATTTACTCCCCACCCAGGGTCACCACCCTGTCTGGCTGGCCTCTCTCCTCTACACATCTCATGCTTAGGGTATAACCCATGCCCCAAGCTGCCTTCTATGGGGGGAAAAAGAGGAGCGCGGGAGAATATTTTATGCTGTTTGCCTGTGTTACGTTTCTACAAATGTATGGTCCTCTCATCCGGAAGCATTAATGAAAGGAAGAGAAGAAAGGGAAATGGTGGAAGGGGACAACATGGATGGATGGAGAGAAGAATCAAGGAAGATAGGAAAAGGAAAAACGATGTAAGGTAGGAAAGAGGGAATGGGAGAAGAAGGGTGGCAGGAAGGAAAATTGAGGTGTGTAAAGGAAGCAAGGGGTGGAGTTAAGGAGGAAGGGCAGGATCATTGAATTAAGGTTGCAAGGTATGTAGAGAGAAGTAAGCAAGTATGACGGGAGGCAGCGAGAAATGGGTCTGCAAGACGAATTATGTGTCTCAATCCTTGACATCATATTTCTGCCGATTTGAAATCTCTGAAATGTCTCATGGTCGAGAAACGGGTCAGACACAAAGCGCTTTGCATGACACATCGAATCCTAGACAAAAGCAGCACTAGCTATCACCATGGATCTGCCCAGAAAGTTTCCTGAGGTCTTCCATGAACCACAAGCGCTCCGCTGCCTGTTTCAACAGAATGAAACATGTGGGAAGATCCACCAGGAGCCTAGGACCCGAGCAGCCTCCCTGCTCAAGAGTAAGTCCAATCTACTTCCAGAAGGTTTAAGAATCACATGAAGAGCGGGCTTCCTGAATCCAAGAGCGGGCTTCCTGAAGCCAAGAGCAGGCTTCCTGAATCCAAGAGCGGGCTTCCAGAATCTAAGAGCGGGCTTCCTGAAGCCAAGAGCGGGCTTCCTGAATCCAAGAGCGGGCTTCCTGAATCCAAGAGCGAGCTTCCTGAATCCAAAAGCGGGCTTCCTGAATCCAAGAGCTGGCTTCCTGATGCCAAAAGGGGGCTTCCTAAATCCAAGAGCTGGCTTCCTGATGCCAAAAGGGGGCTTCCTAAATCCAAGAGCAGGCTTCCTAAATCCAAGAGCAGGCTTCCTGAAGACAAGAGCAGGCTTCCTGAAGACAAGAGCGGGCTTCCTGAATCCAAGAGAGGGCATCCTGAATCCAAGAGGTGCTTCCTGAATACAAGAGCAGGCTTCCTAAAGCCAAGAGCGGGCTTCCTGAAGCCAAGAGCAGGCTTCCTGAATCCAAGAGCGGGCATCCTGAATCCAAGAGCGGGCATCCTGAATCCAAGAGCAGGCTTCCTGAAGCCAAGAGCAGGCTTCCTGAAGGCAAGAGCGGGCTTCCTGAAGGAAAGAGCGGGTTTCCTGATGCCAAGAGCGACCTTCCTGAAGTCAATAGCGGGCTTCCTGATTCCAAGAGCGGGCTTCCTGAATCCAAGAGCATGCTTCCTAAATCCAAGAACGGGCTTCCTGAATCCAAGAGCGGCTTCCTGAATCCAAGAGCAGGCTTCCTGAAGCCAAGAGCGGGCTTCCTGAAGGCAAGAGCGGGTTTCCTGAATCAAAGAGCAGGCTTCCTGATGCCAAGAGTGACCTTCCTGAAGTCAATAGCGGGCTTCCTGATTCCAAGAGCGGCTTCCTGAATCCAAGAGCGTGCTTCCTAAATCCAAGAGCGGGCTTCCTGAATCCAAGAGCGGGCTTCCTGAAGCCAAGAGCGTGCTTCCTGAATCCAAGAGCGGGCTTCCTGAATCTGGCACCAACCATCTCATGTGCCCCCTCTCCTCCATCCCCCATCGTCCCCTCCCTTCACCAATTCAGGCACGTTTTCCCAAATTCACGAGAACTTGGCCTGTTCACCCCGCACTGCCGATATCTTGGCGGGGTTCCTGAACACTTTGCTGTTACCGTCCATTTTGCCTCCACTAGCTCTGTTTCGGGTTATCTGTCATGCCCCTTAATATTGTATTCTCCGCATCATCCCTCCTGGTTAACCTACAATGATGGCTCTGGCATGTAACCTCATCCAGACTCCATGTTAATACCCGTTTCCGCATCAGCAATGTTTCCTATTACATGTAACATGGCCAATTGCGAGTTGGTGCCATACAAAACTCCCAAGTAAACTAAAAAGGGACAGAGTGTGGAAAAAGGGAAGACAGTGTCCATGCAGTCCTGGAAATGCTAGGACTGTATGGGCGGAGGCAACAGGGAAGGGAGGAAATAACGCATGGAGAACCAAAAGGATGGCGAGGGACTGGAAGGAAGAATAAGAGGAAGAGACGGACGAGAAAAATAGAGGAATAAGGGAGCGAACAGAAGAACAAACTGGAAAAGTAGCCAGGAAATAGCGTGAAAGGCAAGTAGCGACAGGTGGAGACTCCTCGATCACTGTTTAGTGACCCAACCAGACAAGACACAGAACATGTGACTGATATACACACAGAGACAGAACATATGACTGATATACACAGAGACAGAACATGTGACTGATATACACACAGAGCCAGAACATGTGACTGCTGCACACAGAGACAGTACATGTGACTGATATACACAGAGACAGTACATGTGACTGATATACACAGAGACAGAACATATGACTGATATATACAGAGACAGAACATGTGACTGATATACACACAGAGCCAGAACATGTGACTGCTGCACACAGAGACAGTACATGTGACTGATATACACAGAGACAGAACATGTGACTGATATACACAGAGATTGAACAGGTGGCGGCAGCAGCTCGGATGCATTGCCGAAATAACTTCTGACGTGTTCTGTAAGTATGTGATTGACATGTTTGTAGGTATTAGTATTTTTTCTTTGTGATTTTGTCAACTGGGGTGATCTCGTCGATTGGCGTTTAGGTCGCTTACGTATATTCATGCAAAACTGGAGTAATGAACAGTGTTCCTATGTGTCTCAATTCCAATTGGTCTCCTCGTGTGTTTCTAAATGAATTGTGTTCAATATGTTCATGATGTGTATAATCGGTTCTGCCGTCTCTTCACACTTGATGTACACATGTATGTAAGAGGCCTCACTTTGGCATGCCTGCAGACATGTTTCTATGGACTCGATCCCTTCGTTTCTTGTGTGAGGTCTGGGTGCAAACATATTGTGTGGCCCCGATCATACCCTTAATTTACATTGGAAGTCAATATTCCAAACTGGCAGATTGCAGGTGGCCGGATGCAAGCTCCTGGATGACATGTTGCCTCCGGAGCAATGGCGGGTGCTGGGCAGTGCCCAGTCTCCTCCACACAGGGGCCGGAGGAAAAGGCAGTGTGGGGTGGAAATCAAGGCCGAATTGGCCTTCCCCATTCAAGGAGTATTCTAGTGACTCTTGCAATTCACAGGAAGTCAAACAAAGCATCGCCCTTCTGGGCAGGGGGACACCATGGGCATGGAATTCAGCTATGTTCTGCGTCAGACCCTTGGGGTTCCGTGACGTCCATGCTGGCGGTGGTCCCCTAGCCCTCGTGGGCCCCGCGTGCATCTTGGGATAAGGACGAGTAACTAGCAGTTTTAATCAGCTCCTGATACTAAACTGCATAGATTTAAAACTGAAAACGGGACTTTGTGGTTATAAATCTCCACAGTTTATTATCTCTATCGATCCAGGAGCTGATAATTAAGGCTGGCTACGTGTCCTTTTCCAAAGAAGGCGCACAAGGAGTAAAGGCCAATCGCTAGTTATTGACCAGCTCCAAGGTCAGTGAAGATATTAGTGAAGGAGATCACCAACGGGGTCATGCGCCTCCCCCTTACACCGTGCCCCCCCCATAGTTGCCAACGTGATCCATTCCATACTGTGGGTGCTTATAAAAGTCCTGTTATTTTTCTTTGCGTTCTAGGACTTGTAGTTCCACTTTTCCCATAATAAATATCATACTACAAGTCCCACAATGCAAAGAAAAAAACAGGACTGGATAATCACTTACAGATTGGATTGGGTCATGTTGCCAACTATGCCTCCACTGACCATTCCTCTGCTTAGTTCCATAGACTCACATAACGTGTGACCTGAGAGGGAGAGCCCAGCAGTAATGTGCTAAATGCCGGTATCACCCACCTCCTCAGGCAATGAGATTTAAGTCACTTAGCACATGATTTTGGCAGCACACTTTCCGACTTCCTCCTCTTTCACACTTGCGCTCTTTGCAGCATTTACTGGCCATTGACAATATTGAGGCTGAACTGTTTTCACAGAGAGATCCCAAGGCTGCCCGGCACCAGCAGCCACAAGACTGCATTGGGAGTAGTCTGCTGTCAGAAATTGGGAAATTGAGAGCTTTCCCAGCGGGCTGAGGCCTCTGAATGATGTGAGAGTGCAAGGTCTATAATATGAGACAATATAAGGCAAACAAAAAAGAAAAGAGCCGACAGACTGGTGCCTTCACAGGTCAGAATGCAAATAATCAAGCAACGAAATGACTGTGCCACAAACCTACTAAGAGAAACTGGCAAATACACGTATAGTTAGTTATCTGGCCAAGAAGCGTCCATACATCAAGGGCACGCTTGAGCACATCTCGCGTCCATCAAACAACCGTGAACTCACTAGTACCTCTCAAAAATACAACCTAGAATCTGCCATGACAGCGAATGCTCAGCTTCAAGTGCAGGTTAGATCAGTGCTCTGGTGAGCCGCACTGGAGCTGTTCCATCAGCAATGACTGCACAGGGCCGGCCTTAGGATTTACAGGGCCCTGGGTGGCACAAGATGTCTGGGGACCCCATATTTGCATCGCCCAAAATATTGTCACAAAATGAGTAATTCATATCTATGGGGATCAAATAAACGTTAATATTACATATTTGACAATACCAGGAGTGACGCTTATTTTGGAGTAGTGGACAAGGTGAGCTGAATCATTTGTAGAGATGGGGACCTCAAAAGAAAGTACTATGAAGTGGAAGAGCAAGACAAAGAGTAATGAGGATCACAGGGAAGTAATCCAAACATGCCTAATGTGACTGCATATACAAAGGAAGAAAGGGCAGAGATTGGCCCTGAGCTAGACAGGGCAAAGTGCCTTGAATTCAGGATTGCCTTATGGTGCAATTGAAACAAAGACTTATTTACCAGGATGGCACTGAGGCAGCAGTTCTGCTGGTCTTCAAATGTCTTCAAATGTTGTCAATAGAGCACAATACCCCCAAAAAGTGTGGGGAGCTCATTAACATACGCAAAAGGACTGAACGTATCCTAAAGTGAATTACACACATTTTATTTATTGTTCATTTATAACGCACGTTATACCAGCCAGTGGCTTCTAAGCACAGGATCGGGATTCAAACCTGTGTTGCGCCACTTTGCCTTGCTTCCAAGACAAACGTGGCCCCTGAGCTATCCTTCCTCCCCTGGCCATTCCTAATAGAAGAACATTCACAATAGAAATGAGCATTGTATTATAGTTACATATGCCCAGAAAGTAACCAGCTAGAAGGAATTTTCGGATTAAATTGCTGACAAGGTTTAAAAGGTGCACACCTTTTAAACCCAAACATCTGTATTGAAATATAAGGAAAGCAAAATACCAATGCAAGACATGTTCTTTGAAGACACTTTCATGTGGTTTTGTGGGCGCTCTAAGAGCTTGAGTACCTGGGTTCAAATCCTGGTGGGCCAAAAAACCTGAGCAAACAAGTTTTTTTTGCATGCTGGACTCAAAAACACCCAAGGGGGATGCGTCCGCACTGTAAAAAAAGTGGGCGAAAGCTGCCAACCCATATGCGCCATCAACTTCTACCCTGAAAATCAGCACAGGACCAGATATAACATCTTCCGTCCAACAACCTCTCTTCCCACATCCATGGACCTGGTAAATCATCACAAACAATTTTCCCTCTGATCCTTCACCCTCCTCAGTCCAAGGTTTGGTTTTCCACAATACTCTGTTTTATAAAGAGGAATTGAAAAGTACACACATCATCATTACACATCATCACTATCGTACTCAGGAAATATAGGAATCCTTATAGAAACATGTTAAACAAAAAGAGTACAAGTGTTGCGTTATTTCCACCTCATCTTGAAGACTACATATACCAGAATGCAATTCAACAAAATGATTAGAAAATGGCTTGTAGGCTGTCTTTCAAGCCTCAGGGCCTCATTGTGAGTACCTGGTCCAGAAGAAATGCCAGTAAAATGGCCGGTTAAATGGTCGGTACTACGGGCTCTGGCATTATTTCTGCACTGGGTTACTCCGAGTCTGCCGGTAGGGGCAGTGAACAACCAGCAGGCCTGATCTGCCGGTAGTTCTAGCCCTTACCAGCAGAGAATTCACTGAAGCACCGGCACCGTTAGCAACGGTGGTGGTGCTTCAGTGGTTCTCATCCCATGGAGTCCTTTTGGACTCCATGGGAATGGGAACTTACCTTTCCGCCAATCGTAATATCCCGGTAGTAACAGGATATTGGGCAACAGAAACAGTAAGCCGAGATTGCCAGTACTACCAGCAATCTTGTAATGAGGCCCGATTCATAACAAATGTTAATTTGAAAAGTTAACTTGGGTGCTTTTCATCGTTTGACAAAGGCATGCTTTACATGATGCAAATGAAATGTGATATTCTACAAAAAATACATCTATTAAACACACCAAAAGCAAACACATGAAGACTAGCGAGAAAGTGCACATCTCTTTTTTGTTAACATATTTTAATTATCTTCAAAGAAGACAGATTTGGGCTCCAGATTGTAGTTTTGGGAGGATAGCTCAGCGGCAACGTGCTCGCCTTGGAAGCAAAACAAAATGGACCATACACACAGGTTCGATCCCCGGGTGCGCATTTAGAACCCTCTGGGTATTAAACGCGTTATGAATAACCTCATAACTATTTTTTCTGTATGTGCTTTCAACAATAAAATGCCCCTTTTTAGCCACTTGTCCAAAACAAAGGTTCTTAAATAGACCATTCCTTAAAACAAACAGCCTGATGTGTGCTAACTATGAGGCCCCACGGAGTCTGATGGGTTGCTGGGGAGGTGGGCAGAGGGAGGTATTTGTCTCTAGAAGAGAGTCACTAGGAGGAACAGAATGGCCTTGCTAAGACAGGCACCAAAAAGAGCGCTGTGCCTGGAAGCAACGCAGCCCCTGTTAAAATTAATTTGAATTACTTAGACCCACGCAGTGGCGTACCGTGCGGAGGGTCAGCTGCCCCACCAGAAGCTCTTTTGAGATCCAGACCGGGACATTATTCAGTGGGACACTTCTCCCGTTCGGCACCTCAATGAGGGTGCCCAACGGGAAAGATGTCCCACTGGCATTACAATGTGTGCTGAGCAACTCCTGCGGAGCACCTTACTCTTTCCGAACGGGAAAGGTGTCCCGCTGCCTGGACAATGTACCAAGGAACACTGGGCATCAGAGGAGCTCTCACGTTGCTCTGTATCAAAGGAGCATTTCAATGTGAGCCCTTAGGCACTGAAGGGAGGTAGGGAGGGCTATTACCTGAGACTTTTGTCCCTTTAGAAATGTGAATGGGAGGGAGTGATCATAAGTCAGAATGCCGCATAATGTTGCATGCTTTATGAAATCATGACTATGTCTTCAAAACCAGAGGGGGATTACTGTACTCATTCCAATTACAGGGCCTCGAAAGAGTCCTGTATTGTTATTTTTCGTCACTACCTCCCCGAGTCGGGAGTGGGTAATTTGCGCGCCTGCTGCCTTCCTTGGATGTGGTAGCCGTTTCTCAGGCTCCCTCTCCGGAATCGAACCCTGATTCCCCGTTACCCGTGGTCACCATGGTAGGCACAGAAAGTACCATCGAAAGTTGATAGGGCAGACATCCGAATGCATCGTCGTCGTCACGGGGATGTGCGATCGGCCCGAGGTTATCTAGAGTCACCAAAGCGGCCGGGCGAGCCCGGATTGGTCTTGGTCTGATAAATGCACGCATCCCGGGAGGTCAGCGCTCGTCGGCATGTATTAGCTCTAGAATTACCACAGTTATCCAAGTAACAGATGGAGCGATCAAAGGAACCATAACTGATTTAATGAGCCATTCGCAGTTTCACTGTACCGGCCGTGTGTACTTACACGTGCATGGCTTAATCTTTGAGACAAGCATATGCTACTGGCAGGATCAACCAGGTAGCCGCACCTGCTGGAGGGTGGCAACGGGGGAGCCGCGTGCCCGCCTCGGAGCCGACCTTTGCGCCCTGCTGGGGGTTGGGTGGAGGACCTGAGCGTCGGGCCCTGGGGCGGACCGGTCGGTCACGCGGGCGCCGGCGGCCCGGCCCGCTCCGCCACGCCACGCGGGGTGGGTGGGAGGGAGAGGCCGGGCCCAGGCACAACTTGGAGCGGTAGGGGGTTCGCCCGCAACGCCGCCACCGGAGCGGCGACGCAGGGGGTCGGCACCCTGCGGAACGTGCGTTCCGAAATGCTGGAGAAACGTGCTCAGTGGAGCAGGGGCCGCGTCGTGGCTTGCGGTAGGCACACCCGCGCTGGGGCTAGCCTTGCGTCACCCGACCCCGTCCACTCTGATCGGACCACTGGGGGAAGCTGCCGGGCTGATCGGCCTTCGCTCTGCTCGGAGGTTAGAGCCGCCCACCCGGGGGTGGGGGCCCTCCCCGAAGACGGGGGCATACCCTCGACACGGTCCCAAGGCAGGTGGAAGCGAATTGCTTGAAACAACAGCCGAGGCTGGCCAAGCAGTCCAACCCTAGACGGACCAAGTGCGCCAAATCGATTGCATGGAGTGCTCGGGAAAGAGCGCCCCCAGCAGGCCAGTCTCTGCTGGGGCGCTGCGCGGGGCACGGCCCCCCAGCCGGCCGGGCCCGGGGAGGTGTGGTGGTTTCGCCCCAGAGCCCGGGCCGGGCAGCCAGCGGCGAAAAATACCCTGGAGGACGCGCAGACAGGTCCCTCTCCCCCCTGTCTATAGTAATCCGAAGGAGCTGAGAAGGAAGGAAGGTGACTGAGCTTTCTTGTAAAGCGCGCGCCCGGAGCGACAGAGGGGGACCTCTCGGCGAAACCGCCCGGGCTCCTTATAGACCCAACTGGAGACGGAATTCAGATTGACGCCCATCCGGACTTCCAGAGCGGTCCTTGCAGTCGTTCCTATGGCCACACACCAGATGGCCGGCCTCGGAGAGCGGCCATCTGGTAGGGCCATGCATTCCAATGGGCCCGGACGGGCAGTGCTCTGCGGGCCCCGGGCCCACTTGGCAAAGGACCGAGGGCCGGCAGGTGCCCAAGGGCAGGCATGGGCCAGCACCGGCAGGGCCTCCCCGAGCTCCGGCCAGGCCCCACCTCAGAACTTTTCTCCAGCCGCATTAGAGCTTTTCCCTGCGGGGAGGGACGGGGACCCTGCCGGGGCTGGGGACCTTTGTAGGACCCAAGGCCGGTCTTGGGCGCCTGCCTGGAGCTCTGGCCCGGGCCGCCTTAGAGCCTCCCCGGCTCCGCATTAGAGCTTCTCCCTCCGGGGAGGGACGGGGACCCCTCCGGGGCTCCCCGGGCAGGTCCGGGGTTGCATCGACAGGCGCCCAAGGCCGGGGTGGTCGCAGCAGCCTGGGGCCCCGGCCCGGGCCGCCTTAGAGCCTCCCCCACTCCGCATTAGAGCTTCTCCCTCCGGGGAGGCCGCCGGGGCTCCCCGGGAACCGCCGCCGGGCCCGGGGGACGGGACCGACGCGGCGCCCAGGGCCGGGGTGGTTGCAGCAGCCTGGGGCCCCGGCCCGGGCCGCCTTAGAGCCTCCCCCACTCCGCATTTGAGCTTCTCCCTCTGGGGACGCCGCCGGGGCTCCCCGGGAACCGCCGCCGGGCCCGGGGGGACGGGACCGACGCAGCGCCCAAGGCCGGGGTGGTTGCAGCAGCCTGGGGCCCAGGCCCGGGCCGCCTTAGAGCCTCCCCCACTCCGCATTAGAGCTTCTCCTTCCGGGGACGCCGCCGGGGCTCCCCGGGAACCGCCGCCGGGCCCGGGGGACGGGATCGACGCAGCGCCCAGGGCCGGGGTGGTTGCAGCAGCCTGGGGCCCAGGCCCGGGCCGCCTTGGAGCCTCCCCCACTCCGCATTAGAGCTTCTCCCTCCGGCGAGGGACGGGGACGCCGCCGGGGCTCCCTGCGACCAGTGCTGGACCCGGGGACCTTCGAGAGAGGGGGAAGGGGGCCCCCCCTTAGAGCT